>NC_059076.1:32860188-35360188 GCF_020497125.1 Mauremys mutica | reverse complement strand
AGCTTTCATTTTTTAAAATAAAACTTAATTTAGTCTCCAAAGCCATATTTAGGCACCTAAATAGAAGTGGTCTGATTTGTAGAGTTGATCACCAACCCCAGCTCCACCTGAGCATTTGGATGCTCAGTGCCTTTCGAAAAATCAGGGGACTTCTATTTGGGTACCTACACATGGGTTTAGTGCCTAACTTTGAGCCCCTGGATTTGTGAACTGTCTATTTTCTAGCCCTTTCTGTGATGGACATAATCCATCCTTCAGTTTGTAATTCTGTCACGGTGATTTTTTCTAGAACCACAGATTGTTTATAGTATATGGAATTTCTTTACTGTTTGAAGTCTAAGTCATCATCATCACTCCCATAACCACATTGGTTGTTGGGGCACCATCATTGATGAGCAATCAAACAATTGTCTCGACCCCTGACAATTGTGTGTCAGTGCTTGAGTCTCCGTGAAATCCATTCCTGTCCACTCTTTTAGTCAATCCATCTCTTCTTCTGTCTACCTCTTCTTCTCTTCCCCTGCACTGTCCCTTGGAAGATGATCTTGGATAGGCCAGATGATCTTGTTACATGGCCATACCACTTCAGCTTGTGCTTCTTCATGGTCGTCAGGAGGTCTTCATATGACCCAGTGCATTGGGTGATGATGTTGCAGACCTCTTCATGAGTGATGTCATCGAAATAGGAGATGCCCAGGATTTTACAGAAGCATCTCATCTCTACTATCTGTATTTTCCATTCAAGTTCTGCTGTAAGAGTCCATGTCTCGCACGCATACAGAAAAATGGAGATGCATGCAACAGTTTCAGTTTGGATTCCAGGAAGATGTTCTTATTCCTCCAAATTGGCTTTAGCTTTGCCACTGCTGCTGTTGTTTGCACAGTTCTTGCCCAAATTTCTGCCTTGGATCCTTCATCAGTGAGGATTGTCCCCAAATACTTGAACTGTTTCACTGTCTCCAGCTCTTGTCTAAGTAGCTAGTCTGAAATGAAAGTAGGCTGGAGAGGTGAAATGCATCTCCCAACCCGAGGCCCAGGCTCCGCCGGCTGAGGCAGAATGCCGCCCCCCCCATCCCCGCGGATGGGGGAGAGGCAAGCAACGCCCGCCGCAGCTGGGGCGATCCACAGGAAGGGCCCGGCTCGCGTCCAGAGTCACCGCCGCCCCCCGGGAGAGGGGCATTGTCTAAGACCTCCACAAATGCCCCCATCCAGGGCTGTGTGGGACCCCAGGCCTCCACGGGCGGGACTGGCTCCAGGCATCTGCGGGGGGGGGCTGTGTGGGGCCCCACCCCAGGCCTCTGCTGGGAGCAGTGGTGGGGGCTGACCCCAGGCCTTCATTGGAGGGAGCAGGGGAGGCTGCCCCAGGCCACCATGGGGGACAGGAGCTGGTCACTTCCTGCGGGAAGTGGAGTGACCCGGCCTCAGCCTGCTCTGCTCCCCTGGCTCCCAGATTGGGGGGAGAGGGGAACTGCCCCCGCCCCCAGCACTTGCAGGTGGCGCGGCTGGGAGCCAGTGGAGCGGAGCAGACTGGGGCCCGGTCGCTCTACTTACCAGTGAGTGCAAGCCTGACCGCTTCTGAAGTCCTCAGGGCAGTGGGGGCAGGGAAGAGGCAGGGCAGGGTGGAGCAGGGACCCTGGGGAAGAGCCGGAGCAGGAGCTAGGCACCAGGAAATTTGGTGCCCCAAATTTCCTGGTGCCCTATGAAGCTGCGTACTTTGCGTATGGGTAAGGACAGCCCTGATCCCATCCTCTACAAGTTCAAATGGTGGCTACAGCACTCTCCATGCTACAGTACTTGAATAATGTGTGTGGAGAGAGAGTTACTCAATCCATGTGAACACAGTCCCATGGCCTCTTCCCGTGATTAGCATCAGCCTTTAGCACCATCGACCTCCACACTGATCATACAGGGCTGGTGAGGAGAATGTTTTCCCAGAGCACAGGCGCGTGGGTGTGGGTGCTATTGCCTATAGAGTCCTGCTTCCATGCCCCCTCAGTGCAAAGTGACATGCAGGGCTCGGACAGACCCTCTATACCATGGATCAATTTCACCCCATGACTTTTCAGTAAAGAAAAATAATTGGTTTTCCCAACCTCCAAATGTAAGAGTATAGAAATGAACAATTACAGGAAAGGGAAGATTTAAATACTGTTGCAGTCCATGCAATCTCTCCAATAAACGTCAAAGTAAGATATCACATTGCGTATTCCAAAAATAATATCAACTCCACCCTGTATCTCTGCCCAGCCTCAAGCTATTGACCAGAAACACTCACAAGACACCGCTCACCAAAGCATCTGGCAATTTTAAAAGTTGTATAACAAAAAAAAAAGGGGTAGGGAGGAGGGCAGGGGTTGGGGTTGATCAATTTACTTGACACTTAAAAATAAATCCCAAATGGCCTGAGATAAGCCACAGAATTACTGAAGCCAAAAGAATATTTCTATTCAAACTTAGGAGCAAAGGACGAAAGTTAGATTTATAATGGATTCTTGGTTGGAATCTCAATTAGAGAGAGATTGCCATATCTTCATAATACAGTGTCTTGGGGAGCGAAGAATCAAAAGGGGCCTCTTCAGTGATTGTTTCTGAGGCTCTGGGGTTCTGAGCCACATGTAGTCTTTTTTTTTTTTAAAGCCATTTTAAACCCTGGGCTCTGCCAGAAAGTCATAAGCCTCATTAGTTAGGCATGAAATGTGAGCCTTGCAGCAGTTACAAGCATCACAGGCTGTGCCAGCAAAGCTTATAATTTCTGTGAGGCCTCCAATATTGTTCTGCTCATGATGGTTATCAATTTGTCTGAGAACTATATATGATGCTTCACGGGAATTCTAAATTCTGACAGGATAGCTTGCAGAGCTTGTAAGTCTCATGAGAATTACCAATAAAATACAGATCTCATTCCTGCTAGAAGCACAAGCCATTCAGTCATTTTTGTCACTTGAATAAAGCTCAGGTAATTTTCAAATAAAATGTTTAGTTAAAACACAGTTAAGGCTGAGAATATATTGAAACACTTTAACACCCAGTAAATGACAGTTTAAAATAAATAAATAAACAAACAAACTTAAATTCCTGAAACACAGGAAATTTGCACTTAAGGTTCCAAACCAACTTTAACTCTGCCCCTGTGTCCCAGGCCCCATTAGTCCATGTTTCTTTGTTATATGGGCAACAGACCACCATTATTCCCATTAGTATCCACTGTACACACTGGCAGGCAAATCTCCCACTCACTACATTCAGATTTTCCAGAAGGCAGATTACGTGCAGGTTATATTGTCGCACCTGGTGAGGATTGAGGAAATGGGGACAGAGTTAAGGTTAGTGTTGGAACCTTAACTATGAGTTTCCTAAAATGCCAGCCTAAAGTGAGGATTTAGAAGGCTCAGGAGTATAGGGTAGGAAAGGGGGAGAATAAAACTTCTCAAACTTCTTGTATGTATGGATCTAACAGGAGACTCCAGGGGGCCATAACAAAATACACAAAACGATGTTAAACTGAAACCAAAATAGACAAATTCTCTTTGTAGCTTTTTCATTTCTCTCATTGTTGAATACTGCCCTTTGGTAACACCTGCTTGGGTGCTGGTCCATCCAGCTCAAAATAAAATCTCTCACTGACCAGAGATCCTGTAAAAGACCCTTCTCTTCTGAGATCCCCTGCCCAGTTTGGAAGATCCAATAGGTCCAGCTCAGCATCAGCACTTTTTTTATGCTATCCCAACTAGACCAAAACTGAATGATTTTGAGATTCACCAGTGGAAGTGATACATATCATACAGTCTATAGTTATGGATAATGCAATAATGCAAAGTACAATATAGAGAATTCAGATGTGCTCACTTTAGTACTACGTATTTGGACAGCTTTGACAGATTGCCTGAACTTTGAATTACATCAAAATGCAGGTGGGCAGAAAGAAGTTTGACCTTTCTTTCTTTCATGGTCAGAAGCTCCCCTTCTGAGTGTTTTGTCTATCAAGACTTTGCAAGGATGACAACATCACCTTCTCACTCATCATACTCCCAACAGCTGAACCATGACTCATGTCACACTGTAACCAGCAGTTTTATAGAAACAAGGTGACCCCTTGGCCTAGGAGTAACACCCCATTTACCTTAGGTTTCTCAGCTATAAAAATTAAATGCCAGAGAACAACAGCAGTCTTTGTCCTCTATTACTTTCCTACAGTGTGAACAGTATTCTGGCTAACATATGGGTCTAGATATTGTACAGCTTAGGTGTGGAATGTTGCACATATAAACACAAGGTAAAAAGTAACGAGTAGACAGGAATTACAGGGCTTTCTCCTGCCTAGTAGCCAGAATATGGCATAAGAGGGGAATGCGTAGCTAAGATCCTCATCAGCATGATGACATGCCATTCTTCACCTACTACCCACTACATTTTTACCCTGTGCTCTTGAGAAGAATGCAACAGGAAGTCAAAAGAGCTGGAGAAGACTGCTCACTGTGAAAAACTGTGATTAGCACTTAACGTACTTATGCACAAAAATAGCCTCCCCTCACAAATCTATTTGCTGCAATCTTGCTGCATAATAAACAAAAGTTTTAAGGATCAACAACAC
The DNA here is from genome assembly GCF_020497125.1 of Mauremys mutica. Taxonomy (NCBI): domain Eukaryota; kingdom Metazoa; phylum Chordata; order Testudines; family Geoemydidae; genus Mauremys; species Mauremys mutica. Next base: position 35,355,597 of record NC_059076.1, on the reverse strand, counting down.
AGTACACTGCTAAAAGCATACAGCTAGATCATGACTTTAAGACATAGAACATTCCTTCCATGAGTGCCCTCATCCACATAGGCAGTACGGTGTGCATCCTTTAGGATGGTGTGGTGTACATCCTTTAGAATGGTGCAGCCTGCACGTATGGTACACCTATTTCACAATGCAGGGCAGGACATTAGCTCTACTTCCTCCTCACAATTGGAGCAATCCCTGTGCTTGCCTGAGTGCAGCGACTGCAATTGTGACGGGCCTATATGTGGTTCACACAAGTGTGTATTGAGGAAAAATCCCTTGCAATCTTTCCCTCATTGAACATCCATGTAAGGACCAGCCACAATCTGAAGAAGACTTTCAGTAAAAAATATAGTTGCTTATAGCTATTTTTATGAATATTGTAGGGGGCATGGATCAGCATTCATGTTTCATTCCTCATCAGTACCCGGCCCAGGCCACGGAAGCTAATGATCCAACCAGTGGACCAAATTTGGTGATGAATCCTGGTCACATGCCATCTGAGGCACGTTGCACGTATGCTAAGATGACTATTGTGTTATATATAGAAAACAACGACCTGAAGATCTGAACCTATATTTCTTAAAAATCATTTGAGACACAGACTTACATATCTTCCTCCAATTTTCCTCCTCAAACTACTGTATAATTTAAGGTCTTACCAGTGTTGGATTTGCCATTCTTTGCAGTTCCTAAACCATTTGATAAAATTGACCATTGTTCCAGAGACAGTCTTCATCATAAAAAAAAAAATACACAAATGAAAATGGCTTTTTAAAAAGCCTTTATAAAAACAAAATAAGTGTTTTTTAATCATTTAAAGTGTTCATTGCTCAGAAATTGACATATTTTATGTGTTGGCATATTGGATCAGACATGAAGGCTTTTGTTAAAGAAGTAGAAACAGATTGTGTGAAAGAATGTCGTAACTGTAGATGTAGAGACGGACATTTCACTCTCACCTAAGTATGTAGCACTAAGCTGTTTGACTCTGGGGTGTTGCATGTACTGTAAAAGTGGACCTGGGGCAGCTGAGACTCTGGTTTAGAACCTGAGAAACTTAGGAAATGTTCATTGAACCGTTAAAAAAAAATAGACAACTAGCAAACTAAACCACCAGTGAAATGAATGCAACAACTTTTGTTATCCCAGACTAGCTTTATGCAAATCAGATGAAAACTCCTGTTAAAGACCATTTATGAATAAGTTTCATGTTAGCCTTAACCTAAATCTTCTGCAATATAAGGTGTGCATTTTCCTTTATGTGATGTGTGTATTATTGTGCAAAGCTTCCTACTAAGTGCTTTTGAGACAGGCAATCTCCAGAAACTTCGCTCTGTGAAAGCAAAATTCAATGATTACCTGGCTTGGTGCAGGTTCCTCAAATGAGGAATAAAAAGTAAACTTGCCCCCCCCGCCTTTCCCTCCCCACCAAAAAAAGAAGTGAAAGCATTACATTATCATCTCCTTGTAATGACTGGTGCACGGGTGGCCTTGCCTAACAGGGCAGGAGGCTAAATTAACAGTTGGAACAGAGGTAGCCAGGCCTACTGGTCAAGTCAGGAGCCGAGTAAGCCAGAGCTAAGAGCCAGAATCCAGGAGCCAACAGTCAGAACTGTGGTCAGAAGATAAAGTCCAAGTCCAAGAAGCAAGCTAGAGCTAGGAGCCGGGAGTCAGCGCCAGAATACCAGCCAGAACAGAGGCAGGAGCCAAGAGCAGGGACCCAGAACTCAAATCAGGGACAAGGAGCAGAAGCAGGGATCCAGAGCAAGGACTAGGAGCAATAAGGGAGCTGAGAGCAGGACCAGAAACACTACTGAGGTATGGAACACTATTGAGTGGCCAGAGACCTATGCCTGCTGCAGGGTTTAAGACTGTGCCTGGTGGATTCTTCAGCCAATCAGGAGGTCGGCTTCATTATCTGAGCCAGCTGAAGGCAATGAGCAAGGTCTCAGTTCAGCTGTGGGTCCCTGGCACTCCTGAACATGGTGGTGGGTGAGAAACTCCGGGAGATCTCTCTAAACTTTCATTCTCAAAACTGGTGCATCAATAGCACTGTTGTGGTTGTCATAAATTATTTTGCCTTGAACTGGCTTTAATAAAAATAGATCTCCTCCCATGTTTATTGTGGTTAGTGTGAAGAAAAAGCATCATTGTGCTACAAGATTTAGTAAGTTTTAATGAAGAAAATCAAACCTCAATGAAGTAGTTAAGATGCTTCACATATTTGTCAGACAAAGTTTTGTTACAAGGATGAAATATTGACATTCCAGTTTGGAACTGTTTTTTCCAGCAGCTCAAGAACACTGGAAAAATACTTATTTTTCATGTGTATCTTCCCTGACTTATTTTGCTGTAGCACTGAGGGTGGATCACCCCTGTATATTAACTTTCATTGCCTATAGGATCCAGAGAATGTTAAGTCATAAGTGTGATTTCATGGTACCAACAAACTACAGAAATGAAAACAGGAGATTAAGAAAAATGCAGAGTGCAGATGAATTTTTGGCCCTAATCCTGCTTGCTTTACTCACCTACAGTTGTGGGAGTAAAGTGGGCAGGATTTGGTTTCTAAAATATTGTGAACAATTCCACATATTCTCTGGTGAATCTCATTCTATGCTCACCAAAATAACAAAAATCAGGTTGCAGGTCCTGTGTTTGCTAGCTGAAATAGCCAATAATCCAATTTTGGGGTGCAGATCAAATTCACCCACCACTCTTTCACAGAAAGTGAATCCACCTCCTCTGGCACTAACTAATAATATTCTGCATCTGCTCTACAACAGGCTTCATGATAAAGCCAGAGCTTTTATTTTCACTCTTTCGCAGTTTCACATTCTTGGATATTATCCACAGTTGGGCTGGATTTAGGTGGATATCACCTGTTGCAAGCCCTTTGGTTCTTAATGGTAGTCTTGTCCTCGCCTTCATATTTCTGCACAACTCTGACCCGCCTACAGCTCTCATTTCCATCTACTTCTCACCTCAGCCTCTTACTACTTACACTCCACCCTGCCTCCTTTATGACCCCTTCACAGCTTTTCCCCATGCTCATCTTTGCACCTAATTTTGAGTTTATGCTTGTATTTCCATTTCTCCTTTTCTGTAACACATGAAGACACTCTCTTCATTGAAATCACTCCATAAAACAAGTGTCAGCAAAGCCTATCAATAAAAGTCCTAGAGCTGCATGGAAAAAGGTTTCCCCGTCCTGTGAAAAATCTTGAGATTTTAAAAATTATCTGGTTCCTCATTGGGGCAAAACCAAGACCTTCTGAAATTCACAAAAAGCAAACTAGACTAAGCTGTACTTTGGAACAGCCAATAGTTAAGACACTCACCTGGGATGTAGGAGACTCAAGTTCAAGTCCTTCTACTACCTGATTCAGAATTTGGCCCATAGCCTCTAGAGGTATGTCAAACTTGCCCCTGGAAACAGAACAAGAATGATCTTTTGGCATTTGAGTCTTTTTTGGATATTAGCTACTCTAGGTACTTAATTTAATATATTTTAAAATGTTACTTAAAAAAAAAGCTAGCAGCCAAGAAAGTAACAAATTACTTTACTGTTGTATTGAGAATAATTAAAACACTGTGTGCAGAGCAGTAACAGCAATGTCAGTGCCTGTTACTGAACGACCTCATTCTTAGTACAAAACAAGCCATAGTCATTTAATATAAATGCCTCAAGCAGACAGCTTCCAAACACACAAATGCCAGAAGAGAAGGGTCTCTTTGTTTTTACCTTTCAGTATCTGGGATCTGGTTCCTTTGCTGGGAGAATGACTGGCTCCTGCCTGTATGCTTGCCAGTATCTGTGCTGATTTCCTTTCGGCCCAAGGAGACAAAAGACATAGGCAACAACCTAGTAAGGTTTCCACTCTGTTGCTCTGAGATTTTCCCCTTCCGGGGCTTCCAAGCCAAATGCACATTGAATTCATAGGAGCTAGAAGAATGTTTGTGTTTCCATCAGTATAATATCCACCAAGGACATGATGCTAGTGGAATCATTTCTGAGAATATCCCACAGCACAGCCAGTTGCATAAAATGCTACCATCTTGCTTGTCTGTCAGGAGCACACAAATTGACTATATTGCACGTGCTTGTTGGAGAAACTAGGCTGCTGCTTCTTAATTCCTGTAATGGTAAATGCTTATAGGGAGAGAGACTACAACAAGAAAAAATAACAGCAGCTAACTGGACAATGCCAATTGAGAATGGAGGCTGTTCTATGAAGTGGGCAGCCTAGGGTCTCAAAGCCCTGATGCAGAAACGATGCAAATGGTGCCAGCTGCTAAAGTAGCATTAAAGCCTTTTTATGCATATGTATGTTAAAATGAACAGCAAAGGATCACTGGGAGGGGAGAACGGGCTGTAGAACTGGTGACAGATTAATTGAATTCAACTAAGTGACACAGCAATAGTTGAAATAGCTACACAGTGACCCAGGGTGGCTCAGCCAGAAACCCCGGCTAGAAGTGTGCCGGAGGCACTAGAGATTGCCTAGGTTCCACTACAGCCAACAACTTTGGTAAGCTCTACCTTGGCCTCATGTAAGTGCAAGGTCCAAAAGGTGGATATGTGACTCTTTGGAAAACCCAGTAGGTCTTCACCAGTTTCCCATATGCATTCTCTATTTTTCTTAGGTTTAATTTCCATCACATTATTTCTAGTTATACCCCTACGTCCCACTCTAAATAATTCCTACCTGTCCCTGGTGTTTACACTCTTCACATGCTTGTAAAAAGTTATTACACATCACATAGTCGCTGCTTAGCCATGCTACACAGATACAGATCTTTCAGTCTTTCCTCTGAAATCAAGAGTAGAAACACCCTTAACCTGATCATTTTTGTTTCTCTTCTCTGAGCTCTTTCTATATATTTATGTAATTCTTGCCTTGAGGTGCTTCAAATTGAACATAATCGTCCAGATGCCATCTTGTCATAATCATATACAGAGAGACAAGGGCTTGATCTTGTAGTCCCTATAGCCCAAAATGTCTGTCCATACACAATCCAAAATTAGTCTTTTTTAGCTGCCATATCAAATTGCAAATTCATGTCTAATTTGCTGCTCTCTAACACCCCTATGTACTGTTTTTTAGGTTTCTCCCTCCCTATGAATATTTATGTTTCAGCTTATTTTTCCCAAAGTTTACTAACCTACATTTTTGCAAGGTGAATCTGTTATTTCCGGCCTATAGTTTTCACCTCTGTAGGTCCCTATCTTTCTCTGTCCCTACTGATATACCCATCTCTTCCTAATTTAGTCCCATTTGCAAATTCTATTAATGTGATTAATTATTTACTCCTATCATCTAGGTCATTAGTAAATGCTATTGAAGCCACAACAAACTAACAACATTGATACCAGCTGCATCCCTTTCAATTTCTCCCCCAACTCAGTATACTGCCATTTAACATTCTTTATCCTTTCTTTGTAGTCAATGAGCCACTTTGTAGAGCACATGAAAGTGTTCCAATCCAAGCCAATATTGAATTAATTTAGCGAGAGAGATTTTCTGAGACCCAGTATGAAATGTTGTACTAAAATCCAGATATATTGCATCTGCAGTATTACATTCCCTTCATCCAATAAGCTTGTAAATCTTCCCCCACCCCCAAGCAATCAAGTTTGTCTGGCATGATTTGTATTTCATAAACCCATGCCACTTTCAGCTCTTGGTTCAGTAATCTTCTAGATGTTCACAAATCTGCCAAATTCAGTCCTGGGTAAATGAATGCAACTTCTATTGATTTCAATGGGACTTAAATCAGAGGTCACTTTTGTTCCTTTTCTCTAAATATTTGTTCCATTATTTTACTACAGAATTAAGTTGCAGACCTGCCAAACAATAAATGTCAAGATCACATTTATATTTCCCAGTAGTGGCCACACAGGCAAGTCACTCCCTTATTCAGAGCTGTCCAGATCAGAAGTATATATGACATCATGTATTCATGGCAGATCTGACAGATAACATGAGATGATTCTACATGATTAAAACAGAAAATAGTTTCACAAGAGACTTGGAACCCCTGATTTTGCTTGCTAGATCAAGCTGGGTGAGCAGCAAGCCCTAAGCACTGACCTTGTACAGATTTTGGCTGCCTGAATAAAAGAGTTGTAGTTATTTATCATCCACTCTGCTTTTTATTTTCAATAGAGGTTTTTTGACTGGAAGACATTTAAGGAGTTTTTCAAGTCCACATAGTGTAATTCATTTTCAGATTCTTCCCCATCTTTCACACATAGTTATATTTTTATTACTGTACTAACCTCTTCTTCATGGATTTTATATTGCATCTGGTGTGCTGCCTACATCCTATTAACATTCCAATCCAAGCAATTTCTCACCACTCAGAACCCCTTCTGGCCACTCTCAACTGACTGACAGAGTATTGAAGTTCAGAGGAAAAAGAAAATGGGGAGAATGGGGATAAAAAGGAGGGAGAGTATGGAAAAGTGAGGAATGGATTTAAGGGTTGTGTGGGGCAGAGGGAAAAGAGGGAGAGATTTGTAATGAGAAAGAAGAGAGAAAGTAAAGAGGGAGAGATTGGTGTGGATGAAATTGCACCCTCTCCCTTTTTCTTTTTTCCCCAATTAAAATGCTGCACACATCATTAAAATCCACTCACCATTTGTCCCCTTTCTCTCTCCTTTCTTCTCCTTCACTTTATCATAGGAAGGATGGTAAGTTTGAAAGAACAAAGAACAGAAGAGAGCACCCAAACCCACATTGATGGGGTGGTGAAAGAGCTGGGGGAGGGCTAGCTCAGTGATGGTTTGATCATTGGCCTGCTAAACCCAGGGTTGTGAACTCAATCCTTGAGAGGGCCACTTAGGGATCTGGAGCAAAAATCAGTACTTGAGCCTGCTAGTGAAGTCAGGGGGCTAGACTCAATGACCTTTCAGGGTCCCTTCCAATTCTAGGAGATAGGTATATCTCCTATTATTATAAACTCCTTTGTACCAGCAGGACCTTTCACACCACACCTTACCTCAAGCCAATGAGAGAGGAACTGGTATATACTTCCTGCGATGCGCCTTTGTCCATACACACCATGGGAAAGGGAGGTGGAAGCCTCCACATAATCATCAAATGTTTTAATACCAGAACTGCTTGCTGCACCAGTAATCCATCTTTTCCTACCTAACTAATTTCTGGCTAGGTATTAGTAATATACTCCCCAGCTTGGTATATGAGCACAAGCAATGCAAGATTTGTTCAGAAAGCTTTTCCACAGGAGTCATAAATGCTTGAATATGTGTCAGAGGGTTGAAAACAAGCTGATCCTGAGGCAGTCTGACGCTTCTGATCCATTGCCCTAATAATAAATAAATAAATAAATAAAGAAGGAGAAGAAGAAGAAGAAGAAAAGAAAGCACATGATGCTGTAGACAGAATTGGGTGCTGTTGTTCCAGTGTAGTGACTCCCAAATTCCACTTGCTGGAAGATTAACCACTGCTCATATCAGGGATTACAGCTGCCTAATTACTATGAAGAAAGTGGCAAAGGACCATCTTGGCCATGCCAGGAGCCACACAGAGAATTCCCAATCTATCTGAGATGAATACTTTTGATTATGTGATCTCTAGTCTGTTAGAAAACATGCCACCTCTTGTAGTATATCCTTTGGATGGTGGTGAAGGGTACATAGCTAATCACCATGTAGATCTATGTTCTGTGATAGGCCATATGCTTGTTAGCACTGTTGTGGAACTTGTGCTATACTGCACCTTCTGTTACATCTGTGTTTGTATGTTCTGGATGTACATTGTATTTGAGGTAAAGGCCTGTCTGCTAATATATTTTGGTACCATTTTGCAAGAGGCCTCTGATATGTTTATAATTTTCTGATTAGCTGTACGTATTTTTTGCCTATTATCTTATGTTCCCCTTTTACTATTAAGTTAAGGCCTTCTGAACCCAAGAATCGATGTGGTGAAGACTTAACTATATCACAACTAGTACATATGGACTGCATTTACACCATGATCAAATATTGTCCCTCTTCTATTCCTTGGATTGTGCCTTTGTTAAGGCTGGGGATGCTGGTGTTCTGAAGGTAGCAAGGAAACATCCAAATCTGATTAGTTTAAATTAGACTTGATCTTGTATAAAGGAGATAGTCTTAGGGTATGTCTATATACTGCAATCAGAGGTGTGATTGCAGCTCATGTAGTCAGCTAGCAGTGAAGACATGGTGGCATAGGTTTCAATGCTGCCTATACAAGCTCATCCGGGGATGCTGGATATGTACTTACGTTGCTAGCCCACACTGAAGCCCAAGCTGCCATATTTTCACTGCTATTTTTAGCATGCTAGCTGTATTAGAACTAGCATAGGTATGTTAATATGAGCTGAAAATCACACCTTTAATTGCAGCATAGACCATTCGAATTTTTACCCTATCTACCCACCTTACTTACACCTTGGTTAAAATTCCAACAACCATTACCATTCCTTGTGTACTATATTTCTATTCCTTCTTCTCACAGACCTAAATCCTTTCCAGTGTGCTCTGCCTTTTCTCTCACACAATCATTTATAAAAATTAAATAACATGGCCCTAAAGTGACAGAACATACACCAGTCATAAACACTGAATTATCCAAACATATCTTTTGCATTAATGACTAATTTTGTCTCATTCATACTGTAAATCTTCCCACCATCAGCAAAAGATTATTCATGAAAACTTATAGCTTGAACTGGGACCAATCAAAATACAATAAAGATGTAGTATTTCATGTAAACACCGCCCACAAATGCTTTGGTGTTACAGTAAATAATAAACTGAGAACTGAATAAAGTTATAAAATAGTGGAACAAGAGAAAAAATACAGGCGAGGAAGGAAAAAACAAAATATCTTCAGTTGAGATTTGAAAATAGAGGACTATGAAGATGGAGGGAAATTATAGATTATAATTTTCTAACTCAAAAGGTATTGTACCCAACATGAGATAACCGTATTTTGGACATTATGATGGATAAAGATGAATTGATTACTGGACTGGAAGATGGGTTGTTTCCTAGAAACCAGTGATCATGACCTGATACAATCAAGATGGACAAACAGATGACAGACTGGAGTAATATTGTGCCGATATTCAAAAAGAGCAAGCAGGATGACTCCTGTAACAACAGTCCAGCTAGCTAGACATCGATTCAGGCAAAATAACGGAAAAACTGATATAGGAGTCAGTTAATAAAGAGTAAAGTATAAAAATATAATTAATGCCAGCCAAAAAGATTTTATAGAAAATAGGTCTTGTCAAACAAACATGCTTCCTTTCTTTGACGAGGTAACAAGATTGGTTGATATAGATAACTATATGGATGTAATAAATTTGTGTAAGGCATTTGGGACATAGTATTACACCTCATTTCTGATTAAAATTTAGCACTATATAATATTAATAAAGCACAGGTTACATAGATTAGGAACTGGTTAACTGACAGATCTCAAAAAGTAGTCATCATTGGAAAATTGAATGGGGGTGTTTCTAACAGGGTTCTGCAAAGGTCGGTACAAGGTCTGACACTATTCAATATTTTCATCAATGGTTTGGAAGTAAATAAAAAAAACGCTATTGATAAAATTTACAAACAACAGAAAGATTGGCAGAATGGTAAATAATGTTAAGGACTGGACATTTCTGTAGAGCAATCTGGATAACATGGTAAGCTGGGCCCATTCAAAATGAGTTTTAATGCAGCCAAATGCAACGTTATACATGTAGGAACAAAGAATGCAGGCCATACTTACAGCATGGAGAACTGTATCCTGGAAAGCAGGGCTCTGAAAAGGATTTTGGAGTCATAATGAATAAGCAACTCAACATGAGCTCCCAGTGCAATGCTCTGGCAATAAGGGCTAGCATGATCCTTAGATGGATACATAGGGAATAGTGAGTAGGAGCAGAATGGTGATTTTTACTTTTGGATATGGCATTGGTGAGAGCAATACTGGAGTACTGCATACGATTCTGTTGTCCGCTCTTTAAAAAGGATGTTGAAAAATTGAAGAGGGTATGGAAAAGATCCACAAAAGTAATTTGAGGGCTGGAGAAGATGCATTTCAATTAAAGACATAAAGATCTCCATCTGTTCAGTTTATTAGAAAGATGATCATGAGGTGATGATTACATTGTTCAAAAAAGTTCACATGGAGACAATACAGGATACTGCAGGGCTCTTGCATGTGATTAAACATCGGAACAAGCTATCAAGAAAAATAGTAGATTCTCCATCTCTTGGTGTCTTCATATCAAGACTGAATGCCTTTTGGGAAGATATGCTTAAGTCAAACACAAGTCATTGGGCTCCACACAAGGGTAACTAGGTGAAATGTAATGGCCTGTGATATACAAGATGTTAGACTAGATCAGTGATTCTCAAACTTTTGTACTGGTGACCCCTTTCACATAACAGGCCTCTGAGTGCGACCCCCCTTATAAATTAAAAACACTTTTTATATATTTAACACCATTATAAATGCTGAAGGCAAAGCAGGATTTGGAGTGGAGGCTGATAGCTTGCGCCCCCCATGTAACAACCTCGCAACCCCCTGAGGTGTCCCGACCCCCAGTTTGAGAACCCCTGGACTAGATGATCTAATGGTTCCTTCTGTCCTTTAACTCAGTGAATCTCTGAAGAGAAGCAAAGATACATGAAGGCTGTTCCAAGAGGTGGGAGTTACAGAAAAGAAGGTGGTTGTACCAACAGTGGTGAGATAATGTGGAGAAACAATGAAGAGGTCTAGCCCTAGACTAGCAGAGGGGAATAGGAATGGGAGGAGAGGCCTACGGGCTCAAAAATACTGAAGGCTGCCATAAGCCATTGGAGGATTTTTTTAAAATATGACATTTTTTTAAATTGAATACTGAAATGAATGTGGATCTGGTAGAGTTTAAGGTTTAGCAAAGATGTGGTCACATTTAGCATGTAATCAAACTGAATTCTTCCATGCATGGGGAAGGAAAATGAGTTTGACAAATAAAGAAAAAGTCAGCTCTGTCGAAATGCTAAGCTCCCAAATAGCCACCATTAACTCAATGTCCACCTCACTGTCGTATTTTTCCTATAGGAGTTCACCATTACACATCTGTTTGATAAATAAAGTAGCATCTTGCACAAATTTAACAGCATTGATCTTTTTACAGCAAACAAAATTGTCACCAGGTGACTGCCTATAATCTAGCACATTTAGGTCCCAATTCAGCAAAGCACTTCAGTGTGTACATTACTTTAAACATGTGCTTAAGTCATGAGAGTTTCAACTAGGCTTCAGTAGACCTTTCCTGGCAGGCTTCAAGTATTTTTATCACCTTAGCTCTTGACTCTCGAAACAGTTCCTCTATCAGCTCCACTTCTTGAAGTCCCCCCCTCCCATTCATCTCAATACTTCAAACATCAGCTCCCATGGAATCAAGTTATATGCTTTCTCAGGATCAATAAATACTACATAGAAGTTATACTTTCCATTTATCATTCTTATGGAGTTCTGTCTCGCTGCAAATATTGTGTCTATAGTACTCATTCCCTTCCTAAAACCATGTTGCCCCTCTCCTCTATTTTCCTCCACCTTGTACATCAACTTTGCTTCCAAAACTCTCTCAAGACTCTGAGAGGCTGACTTAACAGGCTAATGCCTTGATAGGTATTTGGATCATTTGCATCACCCTTACCCCTCCAAAGAGGCACAATTAATTCCACACTTCAGTCATTTGGTATCCTTTCCTGATCCCCACAAACACATAGTAACACCACTGGCCAGTTATACTAGCGCACTGCATTGCTACCACAAGTGGAGCAGGAATGGAGCTAGTCACATAGCGTGAGAGTTTCACAAAAACCTGTGTAGACACAAGGCTTAGTTTCAGTGTGAACTGTAATACCTGAGACGGTGCAGTGATGGCTGCATGGACACCAAGCCAGTCTGAGCTTCCCCTTGACACAGCTTTGGTCTTTATGAGTGCTTTTCAGGATGGAGGCTGGCACAACTGATTAAAAGAGCTTTAAACTAGGAATTGGGGGGAGATGGTTGGGAGATGTCAAGGTAATCTCCATGCCAGATTTTAACATTGAGAGGGAAGAAAACAAAGCAAGAAAGGATACTTTGCCTCAGTCTTTAATGAGGCTAATGAGAAGCTTAGGGATAATGGTAGGATGACAAATAGGAATGAGGATATGAGGTAGATATTACCACATCCAAGGTAGAAGCCAAACTCGAACAGCTTAATGGGACGAAATAAGGAGGCCCAGATAATCTTCATCCAAGAATATTAAAGGAACTGGCACATGAAATTGCAAGTCCATTAGCAAGAATTTTTAATGAATCTGTAAACTCAGGGGTTGTACCGTATGACTGGAGAATTGCTAACATAGTTCCTATCTTTAAGAAAGGGAAAAAAGGTGATCCGGGCAACTACAGGCCTCTCAGTTTGACATCTGTAGTATGCAAGGTCTTGGAAAAAATTTTGAAGGAAAAAGTAGTCAAGGACATTGAGGTCAATGGTAATTGGGACAAAATACAACATGGTTTTACAAAAGGTAGCTCATGCCAAACCAACCTGATCTCCTTCTCTGATATGGTAACGGATCTTTTAGACAAAGGAAATGCAGTGGATCTAATTTACCTCGATTTCAGTAAGGCATTTGCTATGATTCCACATGGGGAATTATTAGCTAAATTGGAAAAGATGGGGATCAATATGAAAATTGAAAGGTGGATAAGGAACTGGTTAAAGGGGAGACTACAAAGGGTCGTACTGAAAGGTGAACTGTCAGCCTGGAGGGAGGTTACTAGTGGAGTTCCTCAGGGATCGGTTTTGGGACCAATCTCATTTAATCTTTTTATTACTGACCTTGGCACAAAAAGTGGGAATGTGCTAATAAAGTTTGCGGATGACACAAAGCTGGGAGGTATTGCCAATACAGAGATGGACTGGGATATCATACAGGAAGATCTGGATGACCTTGTAAACTGGAGTAATAGTAACAGGATGAAATTTAATAGTGAAAAGTGCAAGGTCATGCATTTAGGGATTAATAAACAGAACTATTGTTATAAGCTGGGGAGGCATCAGTTGGAAGTAACAGAGGAGAAGAACCTCGGAGTATTGGTTGATCACAGGATGACTATGAGCCGCCAATGTGATATGGCTGTGAAAAAAGCTAATGCGGTCTCCCATGTTAAAGAAGGATGAATTCAAACTGGAACAGGTACAGAGAAGGGCTACTAGGATGATCCAAGGAATGGAAAACCTGTCTTATGAAAGGAGACTCAAAGAGCTTGGCTTGTTTAGCCTAACCAAAAGAAGGCTGAGGGGAGATATGATTGCTCTCTATAAATATATCAGAGGAATAAATACCAGGGAGGGAGAGGAAATATTTAAGCTCAGTACCAATGTGGACACAAGAACAAATGGATATAAACTGGCTATCAGGAAGTTTAGACTTGAAATTAGACGAAGGTATCTAACCATCAGAGGAGTGAAGTTCTGGAACAGCCTTCCAAGAGGAGTAGTGGGGGCAAAAGACATATCTGGCTTCAAGACTAAGCTTGATAAGTTTATGGAGGGGATGGTATGATGGGATAGCCTAATTTTGGCAATTAATTCATCTTTGACTACTAACGGTAAATATGCCCAATGGCTTGTGATGGGATGTTAGATGGGGTGGGATCAAAGTTACTACAGAGAATTCTTTCCTGGGTGTCTGGCTGGTGAGTCTTGCTCACATGCTCAGGGTTTAGCTGATCACCATATTTGGGGTCGGGAAGCAGGGCTGGCTCTAGGTTTTTTGCCACCCCAAGCAAAAAAAAAAATTTGGCTGCCCTCCCCCCCACTTTTTTTTGGCTTTTACACATGTAGGCAGCACCAGAAAGTTGTTTTCGTTTTTGTCCCCACATTTTAGCCCTATAACCACTGGCACCGATGCGACACGGAAATTGGCATGAATGGCACTGATAGGGCGGCACAGTACACACAAGTAATCATTAACACATCTACACACATTCATGAATGACCGTGTCACGCAACGTGACACAATATTTTTCACGTCATGCTCCTATCACTCCTATCGCACTACTGTACTTGGCCGTAGGTAAGGCGCTAGTCATTGGGGCGAGAGAGCTCCCCACAAGCTGGGACACACACTGGACCCAGCCCTGCCTGGCGTTTTCCTAGAGCTGAGGCCACACAGCTGGGAGCCCGAGGGGTATGTAATGGAGAGAGCTCCAGGGCTGGCCTTCGGCCAAGGAAGAGGCTGGCTAGATGGATGCTGCCCCTCTCTGCCTGGTCGCTTGCCCCCTGCAGAGGGGAGGCAGGACGACACCCCAGGCACCGGAGCGCTGTGCGGGGCTGTAGAGAGACGCGGCAGCCTCTGGGGCTCCAGCAGGCAGAAGCTCCCCAGATGTCCGGGGACCGTCCCGCCCGGCCTGGCTCTTACCTTGCTGCGGATCTGGCCCGAGGACTCGTCTCCCGCCGCTCCCACCACCGGGGCTTTGGGCTGCTGCTGGATCCCAGCCCCGGTCATCCTTGCCTTGTCCCTGGCACGAGTTCAACTCAGCCCAGGCTGCCGCTCCCCTTCCCTCCCCAGGCAGGAGGCAGTGCAGCAGGGAGGAGGCGGCAGCGGGGCCAAGCTGAGGAGAAGCCCGCAGCCAGCGCTGGAGGAGCAGCCCGCCCAGCCACCATGTTCCGCCGCCACCCTCTGCACTCCGCGGCTGGGGAAGGGCTGTCCTACCAGCTCCCGCCTGAGCAGGGGTGGCCTCTGCCCATGGGAGAGCGGCGGGGATACACTCCCCACTGAGCCGGCTCCCCCTGCTCCGCCGTACAGCCCCAGCGGCACCCAGTCACAGCAATGGGCGGTCGGGGGGGTCAGGATCCAGCCCAGGATGCTGCCTCAGTTTGGAGCTGGGGCCCCAGCATTATGCTGCCCCTGGTAATCTGCTGCCCCAAGCACCTGCTTGTTTTGCTGGTGCCTAGAGCCACCCCTGTTAGGAAGGAATTTTCTTCCAGGGCAGATTGGCAGAAGCCCTGGGGGGGGTTCGCCTTCCTTTGCAGTGTGGGGCACTTGCTGGAAGGTTCTCTGCACCTTGAAGTCTTTAAACCATGATTTGAGGACTTCAATGGCTCAGACACAGGTTTCATACAGGAGTGGGCAGGTCAGATTCTGTGGCCTCCATTGTGCAGGAGGTCAGACTAGATCATAATGGTCCCTTATGACCTTAAAGTCTATGATTTTATGATTCTAAGACACTTTACACCAGTATCTCCTTGGGCTTTGATCATATCAAGACTTATCTCATCTTCACCGGCTGCTTTACCATTCTTCATCTTATTCAGTGCTGCTTCTACTTCCTCTAAAGAAATCAATACTTTTTGAGGTTTCCCCATAATTGTTAGTGATGCTTGCACTCACAACTCTCTCTTCTTATTTAACAGCTTTTTCCATACCTTTATCACTTCTTTAGGGTTAGTCAGCACCGTTTCCATCCTTCATACACAAAGATTTCCTACCATCATCATTCAGCAAATTTCTGTATAATTCCTCTTAGCTCCCATTCTTGTCTTAACAAATTCCTTTTTAGCCTTTCTCCCCCCCGCTTTTTTGTATGCATTTTTGATTGTCTCATTGTCATGACCTGCTTCCTCAAACTCTCTGTGATAAGGTGTCTACACTACACATGCCTCGAGAGGGTTAATGTGGGCCAGAAGCAGCTAATTACCCTTATATGCCACATCTGGAGGGAAGCCACGGGTTGATAAGCATTAACTGCACAGGAAGCCCAGCTTGGGGAGGAGTATAAAGCTAGGAAGTACAAGTAGGAAGGTGTGCAGGGAAGGGGCCTGCAGTCACTCTCTTAAAAGAAAGAGAATTGGTAAGGGACAATGAGAAGGTCCAGTGAGAGAGTAAGCCCTGGGACCTTTTCTGGGCTAGAAAATCCAGCTAGCGGCCAAGAAGGGTGAAGTAGCCATGAGGAGAAGAGGAAGCTCCAGTGATAAATCCAGAGATAGGCAAAGAGATAGAGAGGTAGGGTAGGAAAGAGCCCAGATAAACAGCAGCAGGGTCTGAGACTGAGCAGACCTAGGTTACTAGTCATAGAGTCCCTGAGCTGGAACCTGGAGTAGTGGGTAGTCCTGGATTCCCCTACCAACCACTAGCAAAGTGGTATGGGACCTGGAGTCAGAGCAGAAGACTGCCTGAGATGGCATATAGACAGCTTGTCTGGTAGAACTTTGTTACCCTGCAGGCGGGGGGGACTATAGAGTGACCTGGCAGAAGGCTGAGTCACAGAAAGGGAGAGCCACCACAGTATAAACAACTGATGGAAGGGGCCACTAGATGGGGCAAAGGCTAATTATTAGACTCAGCCACAAGGGGGCACATCTGTGGTGAATGGACCCCACACTCTCTCTAAATAATTCTTTCTTTCTAACCTCTCTTGTGTATCAGACTTCCACCACCAGCTTGTTCTCTGAAAACACCCCATCTTACTACTTGTTCTGCCACATGTTGCCTCCAATGCCTTAATGAAACATTCTTTAAATTTCCTCCATTCTTCCTCCACTGACTTCATTGTTGTTGGCAAAGCATGAAAGCCCTCCTTTGCTTTTTGGCAGAACTCTTCCATTCTTTTCCCCCTACATAACCACCACTGCAATTTCTTTCTCTATTTCATCTTCTTTCCTGTTTTCTCAGGTTGCAGTTGGATTTTTACTATTAATACCTCATGTTGTTCTGCCACAAATTCACTCAACATAACCTTTACATCTTTCACCATTTTCATATGTTCTCTTCTTATCAAAATACAGTCTACCTGGGCTTTACTTTTTCTACTGTAGGATGTCATTGTGTGGGATTCTCTTCCCCCCCCCCTTCCCCAAACCACGTATTCACCTCTGAAAACCCATTGAACAACCACACTCAACCTATCTCTCTCCTTCTGCATTTCTTTTACCAAAGCCAAATTTACTCACCACTCCTTCTACAGGGCTCCCTTCACCGACATGGCAGTTTAAATACCACTAACAAGGTATTACTCTCAACCATAACCATCAACTCTGCCAACTCATTTCTAAAGCTCTCCTTCTCTTCCATAAGTCTACCCTGTTGCAGAGCATATGCTGCCATCACACATATAAACCTACTCTCTATCATCAGCCATACTACTGTCAGTCAGTCTCCTTTCTACACTCCTGACACCCTCAGCACTCTCTTGGCTCATGATGACAGCTACCCAATTCATATTCTTTCTTGCTCCAGACCAAAACATTTTAAATCCATCTTTCAAGATTTTTCCTTTTGCCGCTATACCACCTAGTTTCCTCCAGATATAATATATGGATTTTCCTTTTAGCCATTGCCTCACCATCTCTCTTGATCTACCTGTAAGTGAACCTACATTCCAGGCTGCAACGCCCAGGTCTTTGCCAATTTTTTTTGCTGTTGTCTGGAAGACAGCACGTCAGTTACTCTGGAAGAAGAACCATGTTTTAAATTACTCAAACATCAATACTGTATGGTACATGAAGAACCTAGGAGACAAGTAGCCCACTGGTGCTGCCCACTTTGTGACCCTGCAGCAGTTTTCATTTGTAATTTATCCAGATCAATTGCTATCCACACCTTCTGAGCCTGATCCACACAAATTTGAGCCATTTCCTGCTCTCAGAGCAGAGGCTGCCCTACCCAAAATGCTCCTCTGCCCAGTTAGTTGTTGGCATTTTTTAAGGCTGATTGCTTATACCAATGAATGCTCAGTCCCCAGAGCTGAACTTGTCATTCAATTAATGTTACCATGCTCTACCACATGGTTAGGATTTTCCCTTTGTGGGAGCTGAAGCCATAGTGGCATTACTGAAAGTCTTCCAGTACTTTCAGGGAGACTAACTGTCTGCAACATTTTGAGAACAAAATGGCCACTCTGTCTATAAACAGGTATAAACTAAAACGGTAAAGGTGTGTACACAGAAAACAGAGTGAGAACAGTTACATCGTTACAGGTCCTTGACCTTAGGTAATGGAGTTAGATTATCTAAGAATTTTACGTCAGAACATCCTCAGCACAATTAATATGTTTTGTTTCCTGTAGCTTTCTTCACTTCTGACTTCTTCAGTGCAGGCTAACCACAAGTTAAGCAATCACAGGTTAGTCAACATGTGGTAGCCTAATGCACTAGAGTGCAACTATAGTGTCTGTTATCCCCAGTGTCTGCACTGGCACTGTATCTGGTCATGACAGACAATACAGATATCTGGTATCTACAGGACAGATATCTGGGTATCTACAGGACAGGCACAACAAGGAAAACAACAGGAAACCACGGGGCATCACGTACAGCCACCAGCTAAAACCTCTCCAACACATCATCAACGATCTACAACCTATCCTGGAAAACAATCCCTTACTCTCACAGATCTTGGAAGGTAGGTCAGTCCTCACTTACAGACACCCCCACCCCAACCTGAAGCAAATACTCACCAACAACTGCATACCACACCACAAAACACTAACCCAGGAACCAATCCCTGTAACAAACCCCATTGCCTACTTTGTCCCCATATCTACTCTAGTGACACCATCAGAGGACCCAACCACAGCAGCCACACCGGCAGGGGCTCATTCACCTGTACATCTACTAATGTGATATATGCCATCATGTGACAGCAATGCCCCTCTGCCATGTACAATGGCCAAACTGGACAGTCTCTACATAAAAGAATAAATGGACACAAATCAGACATCAGGAATGGTAAGATAGAAAAGCCAGTAGGAGAACACTTCAGTCTCCCTGGACATTCAATAACAGATTTAAAAGTAGCCATCCTTCAACAACAAAAAAAATTTGGGCTTGAATAGGGACTGGGAGTGTCTGGCTCACTACAAAAGCAATTTTCCTTCTATTGGTATTGACACCTTATCATCAATTATTGGGAGTAGACCACACCCACCCTGACTGAATTGGCCTTGTCAACACTGGTACTCCACTTGTAAGGTAACTCCCTTCTCTTCATGTGCCAGTATATTTATGCCTGTATCTGTAATTTTCACTCCATGCATCTGAAGAAGTGGAAGGGTTTACCCACAAAACCTTATGCCCAAATAAATCTTTAAATTAATCTTAGACTTTAAGGTGCCACCAGACCCCTCATTGGTTTTGTAGATACAGACTAACACGGCTACCCCTCTGATACCTGGGTTTGTATCCTATTGCTCATAGAACCACAATGCTATGTGCCACTCTCAGGGTATTGTAGAACAGCTTGTCTGATCACTCTGGGCATTGTGGGACGAAATGGCCTGGGCCTAGGGCTGTCGCCTCCAAGATGTAGAGAAACTGGCCATTGGCCACCACCACCAACAAAAACTGGCCACTCCTATTACCCCTCACCCACCACAAAAAAGAGGGTCTTGTGCCAACTATAACTAATTATTACTAAAATGTTTTAGAGAACTATTTTATACACACACACCACCCAATATGTATTTTTATGTTATTTTATCATTTTTCTTATCTTTCCCTAACATGGTGCCGTAGCCTGGACTACAGGGGCGTATACTGTAGAGTGCTTTAATGTGTCCCAAGTGGGGAGAGGGGGAGAAACTGGCACACTAAATCTTTTAAATGGCAAAAGCAATAAAAAAAACCCGGCCAAGCCAGTTAAAAACCCTTTCCAAACCCAGGATATTCATTTTCTGGCAGGACCCAAGCTGGTGTGGCAGTGTGCTAGTGCTGAGGGTATGGATCCTACTCATCCTAATAACAGGGGCCAACAGCTGCTATTTCTTTGGTTTGTCTCAGCAGAAGCTGCTGCCAAGAGATGGTCACAGGCTTTTCATAGATGCCCAGACAGGAAGTAGGCATCAGCTTGCAGTTACCAGCAGAAGCCACCAACAGCACAGGGCCGTGTGAACATGGAGGCATGGATCAAGCAAATGCTGTATTTCATATGATAAAAGTATCAACTTTTATCTTTAAAAAAATGCCATTTCCTTTGCTGATCTTCTAGCCAAGCAACCCGCTGGCTGGTCTAAAGCTTTGTAAAGGACTGTTTCCAGTAAAATAAATGCTGAGTTAATTTTACCTTCCAACTCTCCAAGACACTTCTTTTGGGGGGGGATGGGATGGATTGGGGGTAGTGGGGAGGAAGACTTTCCAGGCTGCTGCAGATCCCAGAGTGGAAGAAAGAGTAGTTATTCCAGGTCTTGGGGAGGAGACCATCCAGCTATGCAATAAAAATCTTTCTGCATCTTGTGACAGATGAAGTGATAAATGATGAAAATGGCTTGCCAGTTATAATGGGGGCAGTGGGAGGCCTTTCCATACCAAGAAATCAGAGACCACCTGGAGCGTTTACTGAAGGGAAAATTCTATTTTGTTACAATCCAAGAATGAAGCAAAATAAGATCAGCAATAAACCACTTGTGGAGTGGGGCCTTAACAGGCTGAACTGTTTTGCTAGTAGTGCCTTCAAGGACTGTGTTATGGCAAGCCACATTTTGCTTTTAACGTCTAAGTCTTTAACATCCACAGAATACTTTTCCAATAATTAAAATGCTACTATGGGGGACAGATAGCTCAGTGGTTTGTGCATTAGCCTGCTAAACCCAGGATTGTGAGTTCAATCAATCCTTCAGGGGGCCACTTAGAGATCTAGGGCAAAAATCAGTACTTGATCCTGCTAGTGAAGGCAGGGGGTTGGACTCGATGACTTTTTGAGGTCCCTTCCAGTTCTAGGAGATAGGTATATCTCCAATATTAAAATATACTGGCACTAGAAAAGGGCAACTAAAATGATTAGGGGTTTGGAGAAGGCCCCATATGAGGAAAAATTAAAGAGGCTAGGACTCTTCAGCTTGGAAAAGAGGAGACTAAGGGGGGGATATGATAGAGGTATATAAAATCATGAGTGATGTGGAGAAAGTGGATAAGGAAAAGTTATTTACTTATTCCCATAATACAAGAACTAGGGGTCACCAAATGAAATTAATAGGCAGCAGGTTTAAAACAAATAAAAGGAAGTTCTTCTTCATGCAGCGCACTGTCAACTTGTGAAACTCCTTACCTGAGGAGGTTGTGAAGGCTAGGACTATAACAGCGTTTAAAAGGGAACTGGATAAATTAATGGTGGTTAAGTCCATAAATGGCTATTAGCCAGGATGGGTAAGGAATGGTGTCTCTAGCCTCTGTTTGTCAGAGGATGGAGATGGATGGCAGGAGAGAGATCACTTGATCATTGCCTGTTAGGTTTCACTCCCTCTGGGGCACCTGGCATTGGCCACTGTTGGTAGACAGATACTGGGCTAGATGGACCTTTGGTCTGACCCGGTACGGCTGTTCTTATGTACTGTAAGCTGCTGGTTTTCAGTGTTTTCTTCTCCACTTGTCTGCCATTTTGCACAGCATGATTAAGAGAGAGGGAGGAGGGTTTTGGGAACAAGGGGGAAAAGCATAATGGTGCTTCATCCATCCACAACTAAATGTTAGCTGGGATTACAAGATAAATATTTCTTAATCATAGAATCATAGAACTTAAGATCAGAAGGGACCATTATGATCATCTAGTCTGACCTCCCGCAAGATGCAGGCCACAAAAGCTGACCCACCCACTCCTGAAATAATTCTCTCCCTTGACTCAGATGTTGAAGTCCCCAAATCCTGATTTAAAGACTTCAAGTAGCAGATAATCCTCCAGCAAGCGACCCCTGCCCCATGCTGCGGAGGAAGGCGAAAAACCTCCAGGGCCACTGCCAATCTACCCTGGAGGAAAATTCCTTCCAGACCCCAAATATGGTGATCAGCTGAACCCCGAGCATGTGGGCAAGACTCTCGAGCCAGACACTCAGGAAAAAGACTTTCAATATCCCAACATTGACCCTCGGTACTAATTACCAGTGGTGGCACGTTATTGACCTATTGACTAAATCAAACCATTAATGTCCTTTTTAATAACAACAAAGATGCCTGCACCCATCTTTCCTCACTAAGATGCTGTGTCCTCCCCTAGTTCTGCAAACCAGGTGACTGCACACTGATTCATGGGCTTCTTACCAGGCTTTCTTCTTGCTACCATACTGCTGACCAGAGATAACTAAAGCAGGAGAAACTGCAAGCAGCAAGGGACCAAGGACACTAAGCAGTGGGATATGAAGGTAGGCCTCTTCCAGTCAGGGATCAGAGCACAGACAGATGGCAAGATACTACACAGGATTGGGTGCCCACGGAGCTTGAGAGACAAAATTGACAGCTGTGATTGGCTGTGCATTTTCACTGCTATTACGCTGGATTAGCAGTAAGCTAACTCAGGGTCTGCAATATACCTGAGGATGTGGCAGCTGCCTCACCACATGGCATGACTATGGCATAGCTGAGGCATGTTGGTGTGTGAATGTGGAGCATGTTATGGAGAAAATTCATGATTGAACCTAAGCTAAATCTCCAATGAAGATAAACCCATAGTATCTTAGTGCCCTGCATTACCACAAGTGAGAAACAGGTGTCAAGAACTACCAGAGAGAGCACTTGGGAACAACATTTTTATATCTCCAGAAGCGGGCAAAGTTTAGGTGAGTTATGGTTGCACTAGCATCCTGTCACCACGAGGCATTGAGTACAGCCTCAGAAGAGACCATCTGTCCTTTGAACTGTAATATAACTTTTCATACACAGCTGTTGAAATGTGGATTGTGGTGGGATAACTTCTAAGATGAAAGAAAGACAGTCCTACAGAAGGTCCAGTGTGGAAACCCCCTCAATCTCACTAGAATCCTAAGTTAGTGAATCACTGCTTCCTGGAGGTGAGATCCTCTTGATATACAACCCTGGTTGAGAGGGTAAGAAAGAGCCAAACTCATGCATGTTCTGATGCCTTGGGCACTGTGACACTTAGAACATTTTAGAAGACCCCGCCCCTAAACCCTAGCATCTGGTTTTGCTCTCAAAGTTGGTCAGGAATTCCAGAAACTGAAATAAGAAAGTAATTCAAAATGCTTGGTTTTCATCTGACTTACTGAGCTTTACAACATATGTCAAAAGCATGTGGCGAGACCTCACCTCCCACCCACCAAGCAAAGGACTATTTCAGACAGTTAAAGAAGAAAAAAAAGTCACATTATTCTCCAAAGGCAAACAAGGAATAATAAATACATACAGCAGTACAGTATATGATCTCATTTGCTCTACTTTATAGAATATATGTCCAGGGAGTGTATTATAAGGATATATGGGGCAGGTTGGTAATTTGGCATCTTATCAGCAAAAGCCAAACATGGGTGCACCCGCACATACCAACCCAGCTACCCACAATAATAATAAGCATTTCTACCAGTGATTTAAAATGTAATATTTTCTTCAGGCTCACAAGAGGCCAGAGCCTGCCACAGGACTTGCTTTTTGCTTGTACTTCTCCAAAAAGGACTGACTTCAAATAAGAACATAAAAGAATAATGAAAATAGAAACATAGGTGCTAAGCAAACCTATTAAGAAACATTTACTTGTTTTGGTTTCAGCACAGAGTTTTCTCTCTTCTAGGCTCATTTTAGCCTGGAGGGAGCATGTTAATTGTTCAAATGAAAAAAGGTTGGGGGTAATTGGCAGCTAGCAGATGGGATGTATTGGCTGTAATAGTTTCTTTGTCCTGTGGCATGGGTATATGACCTTTGGCAAGCATATTAATTAAACAATAGTTCAAAAGGTTCTTGCCTTTTTCCTGAACTTTGCTGATATTCCTCCCAGACCACCATGTTTTTGTTTTGTTTTTAATTTCCTAAATAGCATCAGAGAAAGATATGAAAAGCAGAGATCTTATTGGTGGTCCTATGGAGAATGCATATTGCAGTATATAGAGTATAGAACAAATATTTATTTGAGAATTTTCTACAGAAATTATCAGACTGTTTTATCAATAAAGGAAAACTAAGAGAATGTGGTACTTGTTTTTCCTTTCTGGACTCAAAAAGGGGAACCAATAGTTACTCGCAGTCTTGCTCTTGGGTTCTGTTTTATTTGGCAGTTCAACTCCTGGTGTATAAAGCAGGTTGTTAATCATTACAATCTCCACCTGAAATATCAAGGATACTGTACCCTATTTAAATAATGCAATATATGTAGTTATTAATATAAAATGGTGCTATAAGATAGAATTTAATCTACCAGGTCCACATCAGATCATTTAAGTAGAGATGGACCCACACAATAAAGTTCAGATCTGGATCTTGATCGAAACTTTTCCAAAGTTCAGATCTCAGGTTTTAGTTTGGGTCCATCTGTTACTTTATAGAAAGTGACCTCAACTGAGTAACAATGCTATACCTTTTCCATACAGATGACTTTTTTTTTTGTAAAGAATCCATAGAAAATGGAACTACAAAGTCTCCTGGTTTGTGAAATATATCTGGGTAGCATGAAAGCAGGAAAAATGGTGAGCAGGCCGAGAAAAATGGTACTGTAGAAATTTACTAATAAAACTATTTCATTGATCTATACCTGCCTTCCTCATATGGTTTAGATTCAGTGCTTAAAGTGTAGCTCTGAGTGGAAAAATTTCTCTAAAAATGTTGTGTTATTGCAGTTGGTGTCTTATCACTATTATCTGCAATTACTGACATAATCAGAGCCACTGTGCCATTAGCAGCAAAGAAGAGCAAACTCCATTCCATCTTCTGTCCTAATTGACAACTAAGTCTGATTCCAGAATTTTTATTCTTGCTCATACTGAATAAAAGAGACATAGCTTGATGTATTGTCAACTGATCGGTGGAACAGATCTTACTCCCACAAATGACTATAGTTATTTATCTGTTTACTTCAGTGGGACTCTGGTTGGGTTCTGATTTTGTAATGTTGGCAGTTATTCTAATTTTAGGACCAATTCTTAGATTTGTTGAAGAAACTGAGGACCAAATTTTCAAACTTGGGCATGACTGTAAGTGTTGCAGTCAATGGATACTGACTTCTGCCCTGTGAGGTCCTTGGTACGTTAGGAGAAAAAAGGGAATTCTAAGCATAAGTGGTCTTGAGATTTCTTGAAAAATGTAACTTCTGTTGTAAATCAGAAGCAGGGACAAATAGGCTGAAAGAGATATGTAAGCATAGCTATTGTAAAAATCAGGTAACAGAATAACTGGGAAAACTTGAATGCACAGAAATCAGGATATCCAGATGAGATACATCCAAGGTTGCTAAAGAAATAAGCTATTTTATTAAACCATTAACATTTTTTCTAAAAAGTCATGGAGAACTGGAGAAGTACCAGAGGATACAGAAAAGCTAATGTGGAACTGATATATTTTAAAAAGAATGATCCTGGCAATTACTTTCAACAGCAAAAAATCCTAAGCATCTAGGGTGAACTTAATCCCAGTGCAGAGGGACAGACCAAGGTCCTGTACATCACTTCAGTCCTATTTTAACTTTTAACATGGGGCTAACATAGGACTTAAGAGGCGTATGTATAAGGCTTTATGATAGTCCTCCGAACAGGAATGAATTTCATCTTTAGACAATGACAAAATCATGACAACTAACCAGCACTGGTTTATAAAGAGTAAATCTTATTGGATAACTTGATTATTTTTATACAAGTTATGAAATTAGCAGAGGAAGAAAATGCATTAGAAATAATATATTTGGAATTTTGTATTTGAGTTTTAGTGAAACATGTTATAATTGGCTTGGATTTGAACATTATCACATAGATTGAAAACTTATTGAAGGAACCTAAACAAAAGGTAATAATAATGCATCATATTGAGAGAGGAGTTTAGTGTGGTGTTGAAAAGACAGGTTTTAGGTCTGAACTTATTTATTATTTTCATTAATTAACTAAACAGTTAAGAAAAAGTTAATGACATTTGTAGATTATAGCAACCTGGGATATGTTGTGAACTCCAATAAGGACCCGGAGAGGTTGCGAATAGGAGTATAAATGAGATTCTTCCTGGGAAGATGGAAGTCAATACAATATATCCAGGGAAAATTAATTGAAAAGAGAGATATTCAATTAGAGCAAGAAACTTGAAAAGTAGTAATGTCAAGAGATATGTTAATGTTATTTATTTTTATTGTATTACCTAAAAGCCCCACTCAAAATCAGAATTCCACTCTGTTAGGCACTATGCAAACAGAAGTATATCAGGTCCCTTCCCTGAAGAGTTTATAATCTAAGAAAAGGTAAATTAACAAATCAGGTAAGTGTGATTTAAGGCTATACGTGCAGGAGCATCACATCACAGACTAGACAGCTAATAATTCTTTTCTATTGTTTATTAGATGGCTAGATCACAACTGCTAACAATGCCTTCAGTTCTGTGGCCATCACAGATTACATTATTCAAAAAATATTTTAAAATTGGAGGTAAACTCAGAGAAAAGAAACAAAAAATGCTTAGGAGACTGCTGAGCCTGATTTATTCAGGAAAAAAAGTAAAAGAACTAAATATTGGAGGTGGCAGCTGAATCAAAAATTGGACCAGTCACTTCTAAAGTTTGGAATCTTTGGAATCTGACCCCAACCCAAATACTGTAACATAGCTGTAAAAATGAAAACAAGTGATGTGTTATTAACATGAGCATAATGATCTGCCTCATATGCAAGTCCATATGATATATATTTACCCTAAATTAATAATATTAAATATTTTTCATATTAAGCTACATATACAATGGACTACAAGCTGTCAGGAAGAGTATCCTTGATGAGGCCATGGCACACCTGGTGGCTGAGCTTTTTGACTTTGTCCTCACCCACAACCATTTCAGATTTGGGGACAACTGCTATGGGTACCCGCATGGCCCCACAGTATGCCAACATTTTTATGGCTGACTTAGAACAATGATTCCTCAGCTCTCGTTGCCTAGCGCCCCTCCTCTACTTGTGCTACATTGATGACATCTTCATCATATGGACCCATGGGAAGGAGGCTCTTGAAGAATTCCACCTGGATTTCAACAATTTCCACCCCATCATCAACCTCAGCCTGGACCAGTCCACACAATAGATCCACTTCCTGGACACTACAGTGCAAATAAGTGATGGTCACATAAACATCACCCTATACCGGAAACCTACTGACCATTATACTTACCTACATGCCTCCAGCCAGGACACATCACACAATCCATTGTCTACAGCCAAGCCCTAAGATACAACCGCATTTGCTCCAATCCCTCAGACAGAGGCAAACACCTACAAGATCTTTATCAAGCATTCTTAAAACTACAATACCTACCTGGGGAAGTGAGGAAACAGATTGACAGAGCGAGAGAGATACCCAGAAGTCACCTACTACAGGACAGGCCCAACAAGGAAAATAGCAGAATACCACAGGGCATCATGTAAAGCCCCCAGCTAAAACCTCTCCAGCACATTATCGACGATCTACAACCTATCCTGGAAAACGATCCCTCACTCTCGCAGATCTTGGAAGGTAGGTCAGTCCTCACTTACAGACACCCCCACCCCAACCTGAAGCAAATACTCACCAACAACTACATACCACACCACAAAACACTAACCCAGGAACCAATCCCTGTAAAAACCCCATTGCCTACTCTGTCCCCATATCTACTCTAGTGACACCATCAGAGGACCCAACCACATCAGCCACACCGGCAAGGGCTCATTCACCTGCACATCTACTAATGTGATATGTGCCATCATGTGACAGCAATGCCCCTCTGCCATGTACAATGGCCAAACTGGACAGTCTCTACATAAAAGAATAAATGGACACAAATCAGACATCAGGAATGGTAAGATAGAAAAGCCAGTAGGAGAACACTTCAGTCTCCCTGGACATTCAATAACAGATTTAAAAGTAGCCATCCTTCAACAACAAAAAATTCAAAAACAGACTTCAAAGAGAAACTGCAGAGCTACAATTCATGTGCAAACTTAACACCATTAATTTGGGCTTGAATAGGAACTGGGAGTGTCTGGCTCACTACAAAAGCAATTTTCCTTCTATTGGTATTGACACCTCATCATCAATTATTCGGAGTAGACTGTTGTGTATTTGGTTGCCATGGTTTTTGTTCCTATGGCAACTGAGTTAGACTATTAGGGGATAGCCTAGCCAGCTTCAGGTCAGCTGGTCAGGTGAGCTCCGTGTTTGTAAATAAATGGTAGCTTTGTTAGCTGTCTGCTTTCTGGCCT
Source organism: Mauremys mutica (assembly GCF_020497125.1). Taxonomy (NCBI): domain Eukaryota; kingdom Metazoa; phylum Chordata; order Testudines; family Geoemydidae; genus Mauremys; species Mauremys mutica. Next base: position 35,327,401 of record NC_059076.1, on the reverse strand, counting down.
CAAGTGATTTCTTCCTAAACCGGCTGCCCCAAGGATGTAACAAGTGGCGACAGGGGTGGGATACCGGTGCTGCCCCAGCAACAGAAGGCAGTAGAAGTCAAGGTAAAGAACAAAGAAACAAACAAAGAAACAAACAAAAACTGCTTGTTTGCACTGACTGTGAAAGTGAAACTAAAATCATGGCTACTCTGATCGGGCCACTGGAACCTTTTGATGAGACTATAATGCAATGGCATGTGTATACTGAGTGTTTTGAGCTTTTTGTTATTGCAAATGACATTACAGAAGTGAAGAAGGTGCCAATATTCTTAAGTGTTGTAGGGGCTAAAACCTACTCCCTGCTATGCAGCTTACTACACCCTGTTAAGCCTGAGACTAAATCTTACAGTGACGTTGTGGAAATCCTGGGGTCCCATTTTTCCCCAAAACCACTGGTAATTGCTGAAAGATATAGGTTCCACAAAAGAGACCAAAAAGAAGATGAAACAGTTGTACAATTTGTAGCAATTTTTAAAAAGCTAGCAGAACACTGTGAATTTAAGGAGATGTTAAATGATGCCCTGCGTGACGGGTTAGTGTGTGGCCTGTACAGTGAAGCTATGCGAAAGCGCCGGCTCAGCTTACCTTACAGAAGGCTGTTGATATTGCAGTCTCCATGGAACTGGCTACAAGGGAGGCGCAATATATCGGTGCATCCCCTAGGGTGCAAAAAGTGTCACAAGAACCTACCCACAAAACTGTGCAGAGTCAGGAATGTTACCGCTGTGGTAAGCTGGGTCACCAGGCATCAGAATGCTGGTGTAAGGACCTGGTGTGTTGACATTGTGGCAAAAAGGGACACATTGAGTGTGCCTGTAAACAAAAGAAAAAGAGGCCTGTGGTCTGGCCAACAAAAAGGGGAACCCTGCATACCCTAGAGCAGACCCAGGATGATCAAGGTGACACCTCATCGCAAGAGGAAGTGCCACTGCATGTTTTGTCTTTGGCAGTGGGCTCACATGAATACTGGGTAACCCCGTTGTTGGACGGCAAACCTATACGCATGGAACTAGACACCGGTGCAGCCGTCTTGCTGGTCTCCGAGACTGTGTATAAAGAAAAGCTACAGCATCTTCCACTTAAGGAAACAAAAACTGTTCTGAAGACATATACGGGAGAAGCTGTGCCCATGTTGGGCACTATTGATGTTAAGGTGGAGCTCAATGGACAGGCTGCTAAATTGCCACTGTTTGTGGTGAGAGGTAATTACCCAGCCTTAATGGGTAGGTCTTGGCTTGGGAAGATTCAGCTGAACTGGGCAGAAGTGCACCGAATGACTAAAGAAGAAACCAAGAGGTAGAGAATACACCCATCACTGCTACTCAGATAAAGAAGGCAACTCGCATTGACCTAGTATTGTCCCAAGTTATGGACCTGGTGATGCATGGAAAATCTCGACGAACCTCTCTGGTCTCACCCGACCTTGTTACTTACATGTCCAGGAGGACAGAGTTATCAGTCCAATCTGGTTGTTTGTGGTGGGGGAGACGTGTTATTATTCCACCACCACTGAGATCACTGATGTTAGAACAGCTACATTCCGGTCACTGTGGAATTGTGCGCATGAAGGAAATTGCACAAAGCTATTTTTGGTGGCCTGGATCGGACGGTGCTATTGAAGAGAAGGCAAAAGCTTGTATGTCATGTCAGGGTGTGAGGAATGCACCCCAGTGGGCACCCCTACAACCATGGGACTGGCCTGAAAACCCATGGCAACATATTCACGTTGACTTCGCTGGCCCCCTTGAAGGAAGCATGTTCTTGGTGGCAGTAGATGCCCATTCTAAATGGCCAGAAGTCTCTATAATGCAGTCCACTACTGCAGAGAGTACTATCCAAAAACTACGGGGACTCTTTAGTCGTTTCGGTCTGCCAGAACAACTTGTGAGCGACAACGGACCACAGTTCGTCTCTCAGGAGTTTCAAAATTTTATGAAGGCAAATGGGATACACCACATCACTTCAGCACCATATCATCCATCCACCAATGGATTAGCTGAAAGATTTGTGCAGACAATGAAACACGCTTTGAAATCAGCAAGGGGACAACACTCCATTCAAAAGTGTCTGGATATCTTCTTACTTTCCTACAGAAACACACCTCATGCTACGACCAAGGCGTCCTCGGCCTTTCTAATGATGGGACGACAGCTGCGCACTTGCTTTGATCTGATGAAACCTTCTGAACCCTGACAAATTGTGCAACGTCAGCACCAATATCAAGTCATCAGATGGGCACCCAGTGCAAAAGACCGAACCTTTAGCTCGGGACAGCCAGTTTTGGCTCGGAATTATACTTCCGGCGCTAAATAGGTCCCTGCCACGATCATCACTCAAACAGGACCTGTTTCCTGCACAGTCCGGACTGCAGAGAATCTTACCTGGCGGCGACATGTAGATCAGCTGTTGCCAGGTCATGCCAATCCTCAGGACACATCTGCAGTTGAGTGGTCTAACTTCCAGTCTTCTGGTGATACACTGAATCAAGAATCACCTGTTCCTGACTGTTCTCCTCCATTACTGCCGGCGGCTGAGATACCCCTTTGCCCAGCACGAGCTGATACCACCTCCTCACCTGTTCGTGCTTCGGACCCTGAGCCCATTGTCAGGCCTGAGCCCATGGTATTTTCAGGTGCAACAACACCAGAAGTTCGCCGTAATCCACATAGAGACAGAAGGCCTCCTCATCGGCTGGATCTTTAGCTAGGGCGAACCCACGGTTATGGGGCAAAATAATCCCCAGGGTTTAGCCGGGAATGGAGGCAGTGTACCCTCCTTTTCTAGTCTAGTGTGTGTTTTATTTAGGGGATGTTCTTATTGGGGGGGAGGAATATGTTGTGTATTTGGTTGCCATGGTTTTTGTTCCTATGGCAACTGGGTTAGATTATTAGGGGATAGCCCAGCCAGCTTCAGGTCAGCTGGTCAGGTGAGCTCCGTGTTTGTAAATAAATGGTAGCTTTGTTAGCTGTCTGCTCTCTGGCCTCAAGTGATTTCTTCCTAAACCAGCTGCCCCCAAGGATATAACATAGACCACATCCACCATGTCTGAAATTGGCCTTGTCAACACTGGTTCTCCACTTGTAAGGTAACTCCATTCTCTTCATGTGCCAATATATTCATGCCTGTATCTGTAATTTTCACTCCATGCATCTGTAATTTTTTTTACTCACAAAAGCTTATGCCCAAATAAATCTGTTAGTCTTTAAGGTGCCACCGGACTCCTCGTTGTTTTTGTAAATAGGTCACTTAGTAACCTTAACTTGCTTTCTAAATAAAGATTTTTAGTTTTAAAATTTTGCCGAGCCTAGATTCACTAAGTGGTTTCAGAAGGATGCTTTCTATGAATTTTATTGCAGTATTTTCTCTTCTTTTTAATCTGGGCCCCATTTGCTCCATCAAACAGTATGGCTACCTGCTAACTAGCAGAAACTGTATCATCACTATTGACTTCCAAAATGGCTATGGCAAATACACACTGGAGGGTAATTAAACTGACAAGATTCCATTGAGTGGAAAACTTGCTTATCTTGTACTTGTCAGCATGTACATGCACAGCTTTCTTCTCTGCCAGGAGCCCCTAAAGCGCTGCAAAATTGGAACCTCCTGTTTTATCTGGCAAATTGTTCTCATGCTACAGTTAAGCAGGATTTTTCGGGCTGAAGATTTTTTTAAAAAAATTTTTATGTTAATCTTTTAGAAAAGTACAGTTCTGTTACATTATTAGCTAGTTAAGGGCCTTAATTCAGTGCCCATTGCACTCAGTGAAGAGATTGCCATTGACTTCAGCAGGTTTTGGATCAGGGCCTAAATGAATACTGAAAACATTAGATATAAATAGAAATCCATATAATGTTTCAAAACAAAAGTTCCAGTCACTATTTCAATAATCTCCATAACTGTGAATGTTCCTGTTGTCTCTCAGTAGGAGCTGCCATTTTACTGAATGAAATTAACTCTGTTAACTGGGCCTGACTCTACTCCCTACCCAGGAGGTTCCATTGAAATTAGTGACAAAGGCTAGAGATTCAGTTATTTTAAAATAAATCCTATTATTTACTAGAAATACTTGCATAGAAAACGTAGAAAGAATTGAAGTCCTTAATCAGGTGAAATTCTCATGGATTCCAATGGCAGCTTTACTTGAGAAAAGATGCTAGGATTTGGCCTGTTGTTGTTAGCCACTGACACATCAAGGTCATGCTGGCAGGGACAGAGCACTGGGCTGTGCAAAATTGTCCTGCCCGATGATACCAGACAAAATCACTCCCAGTGCCAGGTAGGGACAAACCTTTCCAAAACAGGACTTTCCAGTTTACAACTGAACAAATGGCCAGCCTAATTATTGTTTGTATTGAATTAACATGTTAATTTAACAAGTGATGAGCATCATCTCCTTTATCTCGAACAGAGGACACAATTATGCACCATTCTAGAGAAGCAAGATCATTAAGACTGCACATAAACACCATGGTGGCTTTTTGACTTCTTTAGTAACTTTTTATTTAATTTAGTGTAACAATCTTATGTCAGTGATGACTTTAAAGCGATGGATTTGGAGTCAAGAGACCTAGGTTCTATTCCTCACTCTGCCATTGAGCTGCTCTGTGATTTTGGGCAAGACACTTTGCCTTTTTCCTCTACTATCCTTTGTCTAGCTCATTGACTCAAATTGTAAGCTGTTTGGGTTAGGAATCATCTCTTGCTAAGTGTTTGTACAGTGGCTAGTATAATGAGGCCTTTGTCTGGATCTCTGTGTGTCATACAAATTCTGTTGATTTTTGTTTACATTTTTTGCAACTAAATGTTGCGATTCATTAAGTTTTCAAATAAATTGCACTTTTTACTTCCAATTGTGTGAAAAGTGAGGCAAATTCAATGGTGACAAACTTATGGCTAACATAAAACCTTACACCATTACTTAAACCACCACTGAATTTGGCTATTGATATCCATGGAAGTTGTATTTGCTTAAACTAAGTCTAAATGTGACTCCAGTGTGTGTATTATAGTATGATACTAAGGGACCTATATAGGTTTAGGATGGTTCTAAGCCTCTGCATTTAGGAATTTACATTTAATTGCAGACTGATATTTTTCAGGGGATTCTCCGGATATTTACACATGTGAGTATCTGAAGCATTACAAACACTGAAATATACAGAACTGAGTTTGACCACAATTCCTATGAATGACAATATTCTAATAAATGCACACAGTGAAATGTAATGCAAATATTGTAATGCTCAGTAATTACAATAACAAGGTATGAAAGTAGATGGGGACAGTGAACAATGAGAAATATGAAGGATCAAGTTTTTTGAAATGTGGTGAAATAGCAGCATGCTACAGTCTTGGGTTTAGTGGGTACTGTGTTGCTAAGTAAGTAATGGACAATGATCCTGATCATCCAGCTCCCGCTGGAGTTGGTGGGAATCTTTCCATACACTGAATATGCATACATTGTTCAAACCCAATAAGCTGTATGCCTGCTGAATTCTGACCTCTAAGAATTAATTATCCATTCAAGAATCAGAAATAACATGGTTATTTCTACCTAAATCAACTTAGCCAAACATGTCTTTCAATTTCACTACAGCAGATGGTTATTTGTAATACAGCAACTCATAAATGTTCCAAGAGATTGGGACCCCATTATAGTAGGCACTGTTTGTATTCATGGTAGCCCTGAAGAGGCTACAGTCTAAATACACTAGACAAAGGAGAGGAGAAAGGAAGGTTTATTAACCCCATTTCACAGATGGGAAACTGAGACACAGAGCAATTAAGTGACTTGCCCAAAGTCACACAGGAAGGCTGTGACAGAGCTGAGAACTAAACATGGATTTCCAGAGTCCCAGACCCATTCTTAACTGCAAGACCATCCTTCCCCTCTGCTGTGAATTTAATTATGTTCAAAATAAGAACAATAATAAAATAATCAAGATAGAACAATGAGGCAGTTCAATGAAACTCCACTTCATTCTTAGATGAGTCTATCTGACTCCAGCTGCAATGGCCTCCAGATGCATAGGCTCTTTTTATTTTTATGTTTTTAACTATGCATGTTCCTAGTCCCAGTCCCCACACTGCCTAAATGCTCTATATGCCACAAATATTACATGACTTATGTGATCAGTGATCAACACAGATCAGATAACTAATCCATTGACTAAACTTGAATAAAGACTAAATGTTTGAGACTCACAATCTGTTCCTGGCCATTACGTGGGCAGAAAAAGAGGCTGTGTTTGTCCAGTGCAGGTATTTGCTACACATTATCCACTCAGGTCTAGTGTCCTTCAATAGGACAATGGTATTAAGAAAGTGATTTACATTGACCAACAATATCTGAGATCACTGAAATATCGAACTATTACTTTGAAAATAACATGCTGCACAGCACAGCCTATTATCCTTTTGGTGCAGACTGACTGCCACGGTGTTGTCATTATTGTCAGGTAGCTTCTACCACATTAAGCCATTTGGAAATCAACTGTGCTGTTGTGGTACTACTTAGGGCTTGTCTACACTTAAAGCGCTACAGTGCCATAGCTGCAGTGCCACAGCTGCACCACTGTAGCATTTCAGTGTAGACACTACCTATGCTGACAGGAGAGGTTCTTAGGTTGGCATTGGTAATCCACCTCCCTGAGAGATATTAGCTAGGTTAATGGAAGAATATGTCCATTGACCTAGTGCTGTCTACACCAGGGATTATGTCAGCATAGCTAAATCTCTCCAGGGTGTGGAGTTTTCACACCCTTGAGAAAGACATAACCATGATGATATAAGCTCCCAGTGTAGACCAGCCCTTACTCTGAGTAAGCGTAGCAGAGTCTTTCGCTAAGTGAGCAGCTAATCTATAGAAGTCTTTCCATTGACTTCGGTGGTTTTTAAATGAGGCCATAACCTCCACTGTAAAAAAAAAAAAAAAAAAAAAAAGAGCTATGTTTCACCCCCACCTTTCTCGAGTTCATCATGGAGTAGAGCGGGTGTTTCTATTTACCAGACTCTGCCTGAAGTCCTTATTAACTTCATTTCATGACCTTTTCATTTGGAATTATTTATTGTCTCTGACTCAAACAGCTTGTTGACATCAATCTGTTCCTTACCTCTCAGGAAATTATTTATTTCTTTAACTTCCCCTTCTCTCCCAGACTTCTTTCCTTTAAGCTATATTGGAAAGTTTATCAGCATAACTCATATGTTTAAAACCTCTTGCCTCCTGTCCCCAGAAAATCATTTTGGTTGCCACCTGCTGCACATTTTCAGTATCTGTAATTTCCTCTCAATAAAATGGTGACTAGAATTGCTTGCAACAATATTCCAAATGTGTCCTCATTGGTGCTTTATTTAATGCCACAATAACTGATAACTGATGTGCTATATTCTCAGTATCTACATAGGGAGAGAACCTTGCTTTGCCTTGTTTTTCTGTTCCCAAATCCTGTGCAGATGGTTTCAGAGCATCTACAATCTGCCCGGAGTCTCTCTCCCTAATCAGTTGTCTACATGATGCCCTCTCAAGATTAGTGTTCCCATGATATTTCTTGGTGCTTTCCTATATTGATCTGCTTGAGCTGCTTATTTATGGCCTGATCTAAGGGCCACCTCAACATGCATTAGATCTGGCCCTGAGCCTCCAATATTCCAATCTTTGTGAAACTGTTTGTTTAGTTCCATGGAATTTACCAGCCCACCACATTCATATCATCAGCAACATTAGCTCATTTTACTGTTAACTGATTGCTAGTTTGTTTTCAAGTGGATACTTTGGTTATCTCAATATTTACAATATTTTCAAATATTCCCTACATTAAGGAAATATTGATCTTGCCAAAGCTGACAAGTTTTTAAGAGAAACATCAGCACATATATTAACAAGTAAGCCCAATAACAGCCCTCAGGCACCCCATTGGTTTTATGTCATCAATTACTATGATTCTCTTTCTTTGCACATCCTCCACTTCTGGTCAAGTTATGATCTGTTTCAATGGCTCTCCTCTGCCACATACTAATTTTAGACTTAGAGTGAAATCCAGGCATCAGTGGAGTCAATGGGAGTTTTCCCATCATATCAGTGGATCCAGAATTTCACCCCCAATCTAGAAGAAAACTGCCTTCTGGTCATGCAGACCTTGTGTTTTCACAAGTGCCATCTTGAGTGTCAATTTGCTACACAAATGCAGAAGACCCCTCCAAATCCCCCAAACAGACTAACTCCACACCAAGGAGTGGTAGAAATATTCAGAAAAATAAAGATAATTCTTAGCTGCTAGTTTAAATTCTCAGTGTTGTATAAGGAGAAAGTTCAAATTCCAGCAGATGGACACAGAAAAATCAAAGCTTCCTAGACTAGAAACAGGCCCTCAATTCCACAGTGACAACCCACACCATCACAATATAAACCCTGTAATATGCAGAAGATGTAGAAGTATGTCAAATAATTGCTTGTTAAAAAAACCCTTTTCCCTCTAAAACTCAAGAGTCAAGCTGATTGATATAGAAGACCAGAATTCTCATGTTGAGCAGGTAAAAGTTAATGCCAAGGTACTGCTAGAAAGGAAGCCAAAGAAAGTGATCTAGAGATTGGCTCCCAGAGCTGCAGAGTCTACCTGGAACTCTGGAGATGTCCTTGTATTTGGCCTTGCAATTTTCTGAGGTACTTCAGCAGGTACTCTATCATGTGCCTAACTTTAAGTATATGAACATTCCACAGTGACTCATATGCTTAAAGTTAGTCACATAATGAAATACTTAGTGAACTTGGGCTGTAAAGACTTTGCTTGTCAGAGGAAAAGTGTTTACCAAGACAATCCCCCAGGAAGGAGAGAGACCATCCACTCTGTGGGCTGTTGGATCCTGGATTATGAAAAAGAAAAAGACCACATCCCTGTTTGAATGGGGGGCCAGCAGGTCCACTCAGGGAAACCTTTTTCTATAGCAATACAGCAGAGATGATGAATGTTCCATTCCCATTTCCTAAAATGAATCTGTTTCCAGCTCCGTTGGTCACTTGTGGAGTTCAGATTCTTAACAATATGAATATTTTAAAGAGAGAAAATTCCTAACAAGAATTCATCTGAATTCTCACTGCCTTCCCTCAACCCCTGAGTGAAGTGGTGGATGCTGTGTGAAAAAGTCCTTTGTTTTAGCCTATTCATTGGAAGATCCCTACCTATTTAGGCCACCACTGCAGACTAAAATCCCTCCCAACCAAACCAGATGTGCATTTGTCATGACAATCATCAAAATCAGTGGTTCTACAGAGAATCACTATTGAGTGGTTTTGTTCTGCAACCAGCAGGTGAGGGAAGACTTCTGATCCCAAAGTAGGTAAAAGCAAACTAGACAGAGATAGGAATGAGGAGATCAGAGGCTGAGGAACCAGAGTTGGAGGGGATACATATTAAATTGGACTCATAGAGGCTGGACCAGATGGGTAATTGTGATAAGATCAACACATGTAGAGTAATGATGTGAGCCCTTAGTTTAACAATTCTTAGCTCCAGAAAAAACATTTCTCAAATAGTATCTCAAATACCATTAGGATAAACTTATAGAAATGAAATGGCTCTGAGCTATTTCTGTGACCTGGTAATGAAATTATTGTTCATGCTGAGCATCTATCCACATTTTTAGGCTCTGTTTCTATATTCTCTGATGAATTAAGATTCATTATTTATCCATTTCCTGAACAATCATCATTGAAGTGGTCCTGGGTTTATTTCTACTATTTGGAATGATTGAATGGACAGTATGAAGTTGTTTGCTTTCTTTTGATCTTTACCCATGCCTACCTGATGGTATATTTGTGTGATATATTCCTTGAGCCAAGGATTAAATTATTTTATTTATTGCACAGAAGAAAATAGATATTAAGGTAAGATGATGAGTAGTACTGTACATTTTCTGTACATGACCAACATGTGAATTTTATTATTTTGATGCTAAGATTATTACAATGAATTTCAAAGGAATTAATAAAAGTTCATAATTTTAGTCTTAATTCAGTAATGACCCAACCTGCACAGTACTCAAAAAAGAGCAGGTTTCACACGTCAGTTATTCTACCTAACCCAAAATGCAATGTTTCTGAGTGTGTGAAATAAACATTATTTTAAGAGGTCAGATAAATTCACATTTTAAAAATCAGATTCATATAGTTCATAGTATTATTTTGTTTTTCTATCTGAATGTTTTTCAAGTTCCCATTTTAAAAATTAGATTAATATAGTTCTTGGTATTTTTAATCATTTTTCTATGTGAATGTTTTCTGGTATTTGCCCAGTGTCAGTGTCTGAGAATGATGTTGAAATAATGCAGGAAAGGGTACTTTCATGCTATTTCCAGCTCCCATCTGGATTCCGGCATGTGATACATGCTGCTGTTTGTGAGACCAGGAGGAGAGGATAGCTGGCAGTGAAAAAGACATGCACATGACAACAGTTGTTCAAAATGAGCCCAACAGGCTGGCAAACTGAGACACTTAAAGCAATAGAAATAATAAGGGGAAAAGAAATCTCAGGTCTCCAGCAAAAGAATAACAGCAGTAGAACTGGAAAATGCAATCAAGTATCTTATTTGCAAAGATACATAAACACAGGCTCAGTAACAGAAGTTTACACATCTTTCAAAATTACAAACTTCATAACTGAATTGAATCTCCAATAGTGCAACAGTTTATCACATTATGAGTATTGTAAGTGGTTATCCTATTGAAAACTGATGTGTTAAAATAATAAATCATGTATATTTAATTCCAGGTATGCTGTCAGGTCCTGATACTCTGAGTTTTACGGAAGAATGAACTGGCTCAACATGAACAACAAATAAGAGCAGTACTTGTATTTGTTTGATTTACTAATAACTTTGGGTTGAAACCAAACTATTCAAATGTTGATTAAAAATGTCAACTACATAATATTTATTATAGCCCAGGCACTCACTAACTTACATAATACCAAGACTCAAGAGATATTTATGAAGAAATGCTTTTAGAAATAAGGGCTTTTTGGGGAAAGGATTAAGCTGTCTACTTCATCTAAAAAAGAAAATCACTATTATTCATTAAAAGATTTAAGATTGTTTGAGAATAAAGCTTTAATGACTTGCAATTTCTTCCCTGGAAAGTACAGCATGTTTTGTTTGTTTATTTTTTGCTGCAATTGTGTTACAAATGTGTTTGTTGCCTTTAGTGTTGTGAATTAATTAATGACTTATAGTTTAAAAAATAAAACAATGGATCCATCTGGTGTTCATGTGAATTGCTGATTTACCCTCGACCTCTAACTTTTATGATTATTAATCAATGAACCCCTCAGGCCTTGTTCTCAGGAGAAATACTGCACTCCAAGAAGAGGACTATATAGAATTTAAGAAGTCCTACAGCTGTGGGGATGGGACACTAAGGAAAGGTACCAAAATTATAGTGTTGTGGTCCATTCTTCTCTCATAAGGGCTGCATGTCTCTCCTTTATTGACACACTCCCTTGTTCTGCAATTGGCTTCTAGTATTGTGGCACAGAAGCTGTCAGCTGCTCAGTGTCAGGTTTCATTTTTAGTATTATTACTGTAGTGCATAGATGCCGTATTCGGGGATTATAATCCCACTGTTCTAGGTGCTCTGTGAGACAGTCCCGGCCCTAAAGAGTTTGCATTCTTGGTTAATGACAAAATACAATAGGTGGATGAGACACGCAGGTAGGAGGTGCTTGTAGTGCATTGAGAACTACAGATGGAAAGGGCTATATAAGAGCTAGGTATCATTATTCTATGGCTGCTCCTGTATTCCTTATACTGACTTGTGGCCTACTGGTAAGAGGCCAAATTGAACAGGGCAGTGAAGAATATATATTTTCAGTATCAAGATGGCACATTTCTAGAACTCCTGGTTCACTTTAAACCCAGTGCCAATAAAACGAAAAGGAGCAGGATGGTCTTAATACTAAAATGCACTCATCCCCCAAAATAAAAACCAACTGGGTACAATTAGGCCCTGACTCAAAGTTTATTGATGTAAATGGAACTCTTTCCACTGATCTCAGTGTGTTTTGGATCAGACCCAAAGTCAGATCTAGCATTCTAAAGCTCAGGATTGAAGACTGAAATGGCCAATTGCACAGCTGTTCAGGACTGAGGAGCATTGGCAGTGCTCTGTCAGTGGCAAAGCAGAGAGTAGAGCAAGTCAGGATTGAAGTGCATTGACAGAGCTGTCTGTGGGAAGTTTGTTGAATATGTGTCTGAACTACACCTGGCTTTGGTCTGTCCATCAGTTCTACATTTTTCTGAGTACCAAAATTTACCTTTAAAATTGTAAACAAAACTACAGATCTTTATTATGTGATTTACTATTCATTTTGAAATAGAAGTCCAGCAATGTTGTCAACACATGGGAGGCAGAAGTTATGGAATGTATTTAATTTATTGAACAGAGGAGAGAGCAAGTTTCTGCCACTATTAAAGCAATTTGTTCTCAAAATGGCACTATTTTCAGGGTTATCAAGTTCTAATGTTTCCCCAGTGTGGCTAGGGGAACATGCATTTTCTTAAGGAAGAATTTATAAATATTGATTCTAGTGGAGCAATTTGTTTCCCTGCCAAACTTTGGCTAACATTGAAAGGTAAACTATATATATATAGTTTAACACACTTACTGTTTATGACAGCATGAGATATTTTCAGTTTGAAAGTAAGTTGTTTTATCAGACTCTATGAAACAAACAGATAAGACCAAGATTTAGAATTTACCTCGAGTTCAAATAAATAGGCATTTGTACTGAGAGTTTTAAAGGTCCATGAATTTTGGATGAAACTGGAAATCTTTATCTCGTGATATCACAATTTGATATCTGATGATCCATGAAAAGTAGTGCAAATAACCATGATGATTTTGATCAGTTTTGTAGGGTTTTTAGGATATCCTTTATCTAATGCATTGTACATACATCTGACTGGTTAGATCTGGATTCAACTCTGGAACACAAGCAAAGCAATGTTGGTTCAATGAAGAAGCCACAACTTTATTAATTAACTGTTAACTCAACCTTAAAAACACTCTAAACCAATAGTCCCCAAACTGTGGGGACCTAGGAATGTCCAGGGGGGCGTGGTGGGCAGGGACAGAGTACCACCCAGCCCCACTCTGCTCCCAGTTCCGTTCTTGCCCTGGCTCCAGCCTCAGCTCCCCTCCTGGCCGCAGTTCCCAGCCACAGACCTCCAGCCACAGCTTAGGGTTGCCAAATGCCCAGTTTTTGACCAGAAAGTCCAGTCAGAAAGGGAACCTGGCAGTCTCCAGTCAGCACTGCTGACCAGACACTAAAAGTCGAATTACCCACAGAAACCGGGGTGTGTGTGTGTGTGTGTGTGTGGGAGAATAAAGCCCTTTTTTAAACCTTTGTTAATATTCTACCTGTCTATCAAAGTATCATAGTGGCTCAGTTTGTACAGCTGCACAATGGAGTGACAGAAGCATATGGTGCCCCTTTATTTTGGCTCCCCATAACATGGTTAGCAGCATGGGAGGGGAAGCAAAATCCACAGAGCTGTTGTGTCCTCCCAACCCACAAATGGGGGTCTATGAAGGGGCAGAACCAAGGGTCCACCCCTCCACTCCCCCAAAGCACCAGCCTATATATTTGTGCCAGGGGAAGTATGCTATACCAGACACAGACCTGAATACTTCCTCCCTGGAGTAGCAAGGAAACTGGGAGGATCAATGTGACTCTCAGTCTCAAACTCTCTCTCAGGCTTCTCCAGGGGCAGCCTTACACAGGGCAATCATAAAGTAACAACATAGCCCTTATTGTTTTCTATAGCACCCACCACCATTATTATAAATGAGATAGTTTTCCTTATATTATATTAAGATTTCCAAATGTCATTTTGAGGTATAAATTAAAAAGCATGGATGCATTTAATAGTAGACTGGAGAAGGAAGAGAAATGGGAGGGTTATGTTCTTATATGCATGTCCTAAGTCCTACAATAGCTTGTGTGTGTGTAAGTCTCCCCCATATTCTAGCACTCTGTACTTCTAAAATGACATAAGGTGTTAAATGCTAAACAATAAGCAATTTTTTCCATCCTTCTACAATGTATTCTGACAAATGTAGTCATGCAGGCCAATCATGCAGTGTAGTGTAGGCACTGTGATCCAGGTGGAAGAGACTACAGGAAGTGATAATGTGACAGACATGCATTTGATTTGAGTGGTAACGTAACATAGCACACATTTGATTTTCCTCAGATTCCATGTCCCTTCCTGATTTGCTTATTGGGAACATGTTTTGTAACAATTAGCTCAGTATCCTACTGGAGTTTCAGACACAGGAAGCATCAAGAACAAAATGATTAAAAAGTGGATTGTCCCCTGAAGGTCAGTTACAAATATATTCACAGTTTCCAGTATTTACGGTATCATTCTCTCTGCTGAATGACCTTACATGCATGCCCCTTGCCTCCCTTTTCTGATCTCAGTCTTATACTTTCCTTCTACTATACTCTCTAAAACTTTTATCTGTAACCTAGTAATCATGCAAAGACATTTCAGGAAACTCCTCCAACTTCATTCCACACTTAAGTACCATATATCTACTGTATTAATTAAGATGGGATATAGAGGCCAAAGGTTTACTATAACTTAGTCACTGTCTAGTATTAAACAAGGTTCAGGATTTGGTATACAGAGACCTCTGCCTGCTTAGCACCATGGCGCAAACACCATTAAAAATCCTTTTAACCTTTTATTAGATAAAGAAAAGAAGGAAAAACAGTTAAAACATTTGAAATGTAAAGTATTGAATAAGACTTTCATTTTAACAAGATTTTTCTGTTTCCTTTCCCTTTAGCTGGAGAGGTTTTTGAAAGAAAAATCCCTTTTTGGCAGTCTCTTTGATGGTATCAAAGATGTACTAACTGTCCTTTTGTGGGGAAAGAGAAGAAGTTAGTTGAGATGGGCTGGAGATGTCACTGCTGTTGTTATTGCTGAAGTCCAATCTTAGAAGGAAAAGCCCCCTTGTTTGACATTCTCTGAGGCCTGGTCTATACTATATGGTTAGGTTGATAAAACAGAGCTTGTGTTGACTTAGTTGTGCATGTGTCCACACTCAAATTGGTCTCCCACCACGTTAAACGCCCGGTTACACTGACATAGTAACACCACCTCCCAGAGCGGCACTGGGCCATGATCGATGTATTGATGTCTACGCAGTGCGAGTGCAGACACTGCGAGTTAGGTTGATTTTAACTGTCCTCCAGCAGCTGTCCCATGATGCCCCACATTGACTGCTCTGGTCACCATTGTGAACTCCACTGACCCAGGGTCACAGAGACTGGAAGCCCTCTTGCCCTTTAAAGCCTTGAAATGGCTTGAATGTTTGAAATTCCTTTTCCTGATTGCCCAGCTTGGCAAGCACACTTAGCAGCTCTCCATTGTTGAGTGCAACTGTTCAGCTAGCTATACTAGCTACACACTCCAGACAAGCTCCTGCCTGGAGTAGACAGGTGATATTGGATCTCATGGACCTGTGGAGAGAAGAGACTGTGTAGGCACAGCTCCGATCCAGCTGTAAAATCATCGACATGTCTGAGCATATTGCAGGAGAAGGGCTATGATAGGGACTGAATGAAAGCCAAGGAACTGCAGCAGGCATATCAGAAGGCCGGGGAGGCCAACAATCAATCTGGTGCCAAGCTGCAGACCTGCTGTTTTTACAAAGAGCTGCATGTCATACTCGGCGGAGACCTCATCCCCACCCCCAACTGCACCATGGATACCTCCAAGAAGCCTGGGTCACAAGCACCTGCCGTGACCAGTGAGGAGATGGACAAGGAGGAGGAGGAGGAGGAATATAGGAGACAGGCAACCAGGGGATTCAGCTGCGCAGTGAGCCAGGACCTGTTTTTAATGCCACTGCAGTCCAGCCAGTGCCACCAGTCAAGCACGGGTGAGCTTGATGCAGGGCAAAGAACCTGAGGTAAGTGTATAGATACATTTTCAATTACAGGGATGGCATCCTCAAAGCAGCAGGACACATTTTTTTTGACCTTTCACTAATTTACTCGTGCTAGACAAGGTAGTGGTTCAACCAAGAGAGGTAGAGTTGCTATCTGCTTTTCATTCCCTTCTAGAGTTAGGCGGGGGGACCATGCAGAGCCGTTTGTTTATGTACACAGGGATGTCCCTTGAATCCTCCTGAGAGGTCTCAATGAAACTTTCATGAAGGTGCCCTGCAATCCTCTGCCAAAGTTTTCTAGGGATGGCAGCCTTGTTTCTTCCTGCACAGTCAGACACTTTCCCACACCATTCGGTGATAACTACCACAGGCATCAGTGCAGTATACGGGCTAGCAGCATACAGGCCCGGGCTTTAGGACACCAGCAACACCTGTGCTCTCTCTGCCTTTGTCACCCTCAGGAATGAGATATCAGATAAAATCACCACCGCCTGTGGAAAACGGTGCCAGTATTCAGTGACATTGCCCTACACTACTAGAATCATGGAACCAAGCAATTCCCTCCTCATTCCCTCAACCCCCAGCAGGCCAGGCTCACCATGACTGTAGCTGGCACAAGCAATCCCAAGCAGAAGTGAGAAGTGCTTAACACTTTTGGGGAGCAAGGGGAGTGAGTTCAGCATCCTAAGTTTCACTTTCTGTTGCAAATGCACATATACTGGTACCTCTGTGGGTTGTTTTTTTTAATCGGCAGCTGCTGCCACTGAAGTCTCCAAATGCCAGAAAAATGTAAGGTTTTGGCTGCTTTCTAAATACTAAAAAAAAAAAAAAAAGCCAAGATCAGGATAGGCAGCTGCTATTCCAAGTTTCAGTTGGATATAATGAGAAATGGCTCTAATGTGAGCATCTAAGAATTGGAGTTTATGAATACCTAGCAAAAAATGTGATAATTATGCATATCAGGATTTCTGGAGTAAAAGGTTTTAAGTCTTTAGCTACATACCTATGAAGTTCTGTTTTCATAACAAATATCTCAACTTATATTTTGTCTGATTTATCTATAAATGCCTTGTCCATATGAAGGACTAATTGTCTTGATGTAATTTTGATTTTTACATTAAGTCCTTAGCTAAGATTGGTTTTTAGCAGGACGGTGACAACTACATTAAAAGCAAATGACCTTTTGACAAGTGCTGAGCATTCACAAATCCTACTGAAGTCAATGGAAACTGCAGGTGCTCAGCAGCTTTGAAAACCAAGCCTCAACGATGGTCTCATTTAAGAGGAGCACCCATAATTGCCACTGGAAGTCACTAAAGGCGGCAGGGGATCACAACCCCCCAGGCCAGAGAGGAATATTAGAACCAGACAAATACACAGACATTTACCAAATGGAAAGGACAAAATTGGTTAGGGAAAGATGTGACATTTCCCAGCTTTTAAGAGGTCATTACCAACAATGGAGAGTAAACAAAAAATTCAAACTGCTTTTTGAAACAAGTTTAAAAGAGCTTAAATTTAAAAAAAAAATGTAATTAGAGTCTTTACCAGGCCTGTCTGCCTGCCAAAATACTCTTGGTGCTCCCAAGTACTGAGTGATTGCTACTGCTTACGATTTGGTGATGTTCATGCCTTCCCTAATCCCAAAGAATTTTCCTGAAATTAAGTTCTTGTTAGTGCTTGCCACAAAATATCACAGACATTTACTCTGTTCAGCTGTCAGCTAGATAGAGATTGGAATATCCACTCAGTAACAACCTTCATGATACATGAAATGTTCCTGGACAGTTCCAGGAATGGGAATTTCAAAAGCAAGTAAACATTGGCCTGAGTCAGCTCTTGTTGACTTTAATGGCAGAAGAATCTGATTAGTGCTGAGTGCCTTTGAAATTCCTACCCCTTTTTGTATAAAAGCTCTCCTTGTAGCCTAAACAGGAGTTCTCAGACATTTTCACAGTGCGGGTTGAATCTTTGTAGAGAGATTATCTTGTGAATTGCCTCTCTCCCATTCAGGGGCAGCTCTAGCTTTTTTGCTGCCCCAAGCATGGCAGTCAGGCAACCTTCATCGGTGCGCCTGTGGGAGGTCCGCCGGTCCCGCGGGCGGCTTCGGCGTACCCGCCGCTGAATTGCCGCCAAATCTGCAGGACTGGCGGACCTCCCGCAGGCAAGCCACCGAAAGCTGCCTGGCTGCCGCCCTCACAGGGACCGGCAGGACGCCCCCGTGGCTTGCCTCCCCAGGCACACGCTTGAAGCGCTGGTGCTTGGAGCCACCACTGCTCCCATTGCAGACCTCCTTCCCTTTCATTGCAAATACATAAAATGGATTCACAGGGCTTCAGGCCAGAAGGGACCACTAGATCATCTAGTCTGACCTTCTCATAAGACTGGACACTGAATGTAATAGGTGAAATTAGAAACTTCTGCTTTTTGAGATTGATCAGTTAGGTGAACTTATCAGTTAATCCATTTAACGTGCATTTTATGATAGCTATTTTACTTATTTTATCAGAACATCTCTGTGCCAACTACAGCATGGAAAAGCAATGTTTTTTAAAAAGTATTTCTTTTTAGCTATCTTAAGTGTGATGAAAGTTTTGCCCTTGTTAAATATACTCACACTTTCTGCTTTCGCTCTTCATTGTGAACTTTGACTCTTGGTTCCAAATAAGAATTCTGCCAAAATCACTGTTTAGCTGCAAATAAAATAAAATTATTGTTTACAGGATGAATATAAAACCCACAGTAAGATATTTAACCTACCTTTGTTACGGTGCTTGAGATCTGTGAATGTAGGCTGCAATTTTCAGAGGAGTCTATAGGAATTACAGAAAGTACATAAATTCTGCCTAGTTCACCTGGGCCCCCTTGAAAATTCAAGCTGAAAAAGCACAGTTTGAGCCTGATCCAAAGCCCATTGACGTCAATGGAAAAACTCCCATCAATTTCAGTCAGGTCTGGATCACTATCAGAGCTAAGTATCATTATGTTATGATGGGACAATAATTTTTATAGACAATTTGCACTATTGCCCAATTAGAACATAGCCCAGTTTGAACCATAGCTATTGGCAGAAGGGAACAACCAGTTCACTGAAGCACCACAGCAATTTTCACATTATTTGCAAATAGATGTGAGCAGAGCCTTAAGGAAGATGTGAAGAAAGTTTGCTGCTAGGAGACACAGTTCAGTTTGCCCAGTCTGTTAGGCTTAGTAGATTTTAGTGTTGAAACACTATAAAAAGAGGGTGGGTGCTGTCTATCCAAGTCAGATGTATTTATTGCCACTCTTATCCCCTCACCTCACTCCACCCCATTCCTCTCTAGGAAAGATTGCACTCAGAGATCCCTTGCCATGCTCCCTGTCTGTGGAAAGGAAGAGGTTCCCATCCCCAGGCAGAGGGACAGGGAACATGAGGCCTGCTGATCAGCCCCTATGTCAGTCCAGCTCCTCCTCCCCAACTCTCAGTGCTTCCCTGGCTTCTCAGAGGGGTTTCACTGAGCAGGGTGGGAAACCGTGCCAGTGAATGCTAACCTAGTTTGTATTGAGTGGTCCTGCTGATAGTGGCTGCTGCACCTGCCAGAGCATTTGGGGGAAAATATCCCTCAAGTCCAGAACCCGATCCTTGCCCAACACTTTGTGTTCCACTCTCTTTGCTGGGAGGAGGGAGTGACGCTGGAACTTTGACTTACACAGTGGCATTGCAATAAATCAGATTACTCCCTGAAAATTAGCAACCTTCACTTTTCTGTTCAATCTTCTAATCCTGTTACCCCTGTTTGGTTCTGCAATGAGTCACTGCTCTCTGTCAGAGAAAGGGGCTCACTCAAGTACTGTTGAACTTTACTAAACAGAAAGGTGTGAAAATGTAACCGAGGGCTATAAATACCTGCCTCATGTTACAAGGCCCGGTGCTTTCACATTAAACTAAGTTATACAACAGCCACCTTTAGTGGCTCGCTTTATGGTTTACATTTGGATTACTGGTTGTGAAAATACTTCCAATAGGCACCAAATATGAGAGGGAAACTTCCGTTGTAAAATTGACATGCTGTACGTGACAAGAAAACAAATGACAGTAATGGCCCTTTTAAAAAACTGCAGTTCTCAGATTCCCACTCCCCATGGTGATCAGTGGTAAGAATAGAATTAATACCTGCTAATCAGTCCAGCATTCTGTTGCCTTGAGCAGTACAGGTGCCCTAGATCTAGATTAAATGCAGAAATCATGCATGCTTTCAGAGGTTGTGGGTCCTCCCTCCCCACAGTAATCTATAATACTCCTGGCTATAAATTGTTCCTTCCTAGCAACCACATGCTATGATTTCACTGGCTATTTTTATTCATTAATACCAGCTGCTTAGCAGTGCCTGAAGGTAACAGAAAAATATGCATAGATGTTTTTACCACATGGTTTGTTAAAAGATGATGAAGCCCTTTCATGTAAGGGTGGGTTTGTCCATTCATACTTGGTTAAATTTACTCCTGTGCAGAGCACAAGACCTACTCAGCATTTGTGCCCTCGGTGGTTTATGATATTGTGTGCCAGACCCTCAGCAGGTGTAAACTGGCATAGCTCCATTGATTTCAATAGAGCTCCAGTTTACATCAACTGAGAATTTTGCCATTAAGAGGTGCATTGGTCTTGTGCTGGCCATCTGCACGAGTGCAAATTTCACCCACTGAGTTTGCAGAAGAAAACTTATCAAAGCTAGTGAGGGATCATGCTGCAAAGTGACAAGTTCTTTTTGCCACTTTTAATTAATGGTAGTCTTTGTACCACAGCAGTGAAGATGCCTACACTGTTCAAATGCCACAATAAGCTTTGCTTTGAAATCACCCAACAGATTATACGGAGACAAAGCAAAAATATGATGAGCTATTTTCTATGTTAAATATTTGAGTGAAGCTTGTTTTAACTTTGTAAAAGATTCTTTACACTTATGATTTTGTCTTGGTTACCACTTTAAAAAAACAATAAGGTTTAATCAAAGCTTTTTGCATTTTTTTAAAATTGATTATTTATTAAATGTTTTCAATCTTTTTTCTTATAACAAACTAAACAAATTCTAGGTGCCCACATATACAACAAAGTACAGAAGTAGCATACATCAGAGAAGACCAAATATTGACACAATATTTGGATTTCCCATGTATTCCCAGCACATGGACTTTTAGGTCACATATCAAAAACAAACAAATAAAATTAAGGAAACTGAGTCAAGAGGAGAAGATGTTGGGGGGAGGGGGGAATGGGCCACAAAGAAGAGAGGATATGGGAAATGGAGTGTGTTTGTGTGGATTTATCTTCTGCCCAGGGGCGGCTCTAGACATTTTGCCGCCCCAAGCACAGAGGGTCCGCTGGTCCCGGGACCAGCGGACCCTCAGCAGGCAAGCCGCCAAAGGCAGCCAGCCTGCCTGCCGCCCTCCCGGCACCGGCAGAGCACCCCCCACGCGCTTGGAGCGCTGGTGCCTGGAGCCGCCCCTGCTTCTGCCTGTCATCTAGGCCTCCTACAGGGATCTTTAGTTGGCCAGTTTTAGGCAACTGATCCAAATGGATTCAAATATATTTGGGGTTTGCTGTCTACTGAATATAGTCCTTTTGTTCACAGTCAGGTCAGCCAGCCCAGTTTTTTAATTATTTTGAAAGTATTTCTACTGAATGACATAAAATCCCTTCTATTCACATAATAGGCATTAAAAAAAGAGAGAGAGAGAAAACCTTGTGAGTTACTCACTCACCTCACCTCAGTCCCCCTTTTTTTTCCTCCCATTCCCTTCAGTTTTAAAAATGCTGCTTACTAACATGTCCAGCTATCTTGAACATTCATTTGCATTGTATCTTAATAATAAAAATCATCATAAACAAAAAATATTGGGGGGGAGGTGCAGGAAATCAGGGCATAATACCTTCAAATTTCCCACTGGCTCAACTTGAGAAAAACTAACTTTAAGGGTGGAGTGCACATCAGTATTACTTGCAGCTAAGTTTTCACAGAAGTCTTTACTAATATCAAGAGGTAAATTCTACTCTATGTGGCACCAACTTCAGTTCTGCCAAGGGATTTAAATTCTATAAATACAGAAGAGTTAATTATGAACATTTTTTTAGTATATTCTGCATAAATATGAAGCTAATTCAAACCATGAGTTTTCTGTATTACATGTTACTGAAGGAAAGAAATTAAAAGCCTTTTTGAATTTAAAACAGGCTTTGTGAAAGCTGGAACAGTAATAAAAGCTTATTGCAATTAAAAGTTTCTTTATCTTTGAGCTTACCTAGAAAACTTTGCTTAATCAGAATTCTCCAGTATTAACTACTCTGTCTTTGCAGTTGGGTACACACAGAGTTTTTCCAAGAAAAATCAATTAAAGTGAGGTATTGCTAAGCAGTATGTGCTGTTCTAGCTGGAGTGGACATTACGAAGAATTCTAAGAAGCTTCTCCTGACAGTTTTATTAAGATAAATCAACTGGAAAAGAACAAGGATTCTGTAGGTTGGTGCAGGTCCATGAAAAACATTGGTTTTCATTAACAATTCCTTATGTAATTACCAAATACAAGAATTAAAATATGCCGCATACTGTAGATATAGATCACATTTCCTGTAATGCTTTGTGCACCATTCTTGTGGTCATTTACATATAATTACAAGTGTGGAATGAGGAAAGGAAGAGAAGAATATGGAAAATGAGGGAGAACGAAGAACTTCTGTCTTCAAAGATGCTGATTCTCAAACTACTGGTGCCATGAGAAAGTTAATTCTAGTTCAAGTTAAAAGATGAAGATTTATGTCTACACGCACATGAAAGCAACAAGCTTTTTTTTTTATGTTGGCAAAGTAAGACCTCTTCTTGTGTTGACTTCAGGAATGTTACTAAAGTCTGACATACAACACAGGCCCCCATTAAATCTCAGCCAAGGAGTCAACCCTGAAAAAGTGTCATTTCAGCTTGTGGAGGTTTTCTGTGTTTGTTTTATTTTATAAAATAAAATATTTTATTTTAGTTTTGTAATTGCTAGCACAGTAAACACAACCTGAGATCTGAAAAATCAGGTTGTGTTCTTTCTGCTTATAAAGATTGCACAATCAGAACGTAGCTGGCTGTTCGGTTGATAATGTAGAATGGAACGTAGCTGGCTGTTCCAGAGCTGTATTGATCTGCAATGCCAACAGGAATAAACACTTGGTTTTGTTGCTAAAGAAAGCAGATGAGACTCTAAGGATGCACATTTCTTTGAGGAAGCAGATGCGATTAGACTAACTTAAAATCTGATATGAATTTTACATCACTGGTGCTCTGACTTAAATGGTGTTGCACCCAGTTTACCCAGGCATGAAATCAGAATCAAGCCTCAATTTTATTTGCCTACTCTTCTGATGCTGATAAATCTAATGTTTTACTATTTTAGTCATCGCATAGAATGAGAAAACTGGAAGGGACCTCAAGAGGTCATCTAGTCCAGTCCCCCGCACTTGTGGCAGGACTAAGTATTATCTAGACCAGTGCTTCTCAAAGTGGTGGTCCGCGAGCTATCGGCTGCCAGTCTGCGGCAAGTTTCCTCATAAGACTGTCAAATAGGATAATAATATGGCACCGGTCCCTGGCACATTGGAAAAAAAATTGCCGGTCCCCCATATCAGATAGCTTGAGAAGCACTGTTCTAGACCATTCCTGACAGGTGTTTGTCTAACCTGCACTTAAAAATCTCCAATGATGGAGATTCCACAACC
Organism: Mauremys mutica; assembly: GCF_020497125.1. NCBI lineage: Eukaryota > Metazoa > Chordata > Testudines > Geoemydidae > Mauremys > Mauremys mutica. The sequence continues at coordinate 35,303,675 of NC_059076.1, read as the reverse complement.
TCCCTAGGCAATTTATTCCAGTGCTTAACCACCCTGACAGTTAGGAAGTTTTTCCTAATGTGCAACCTAAATCTCCCTTGCTGCAATTTAAGCCCATTGCTTCTTGTTCTAGCCTCAGAGGTTAAGAAAAACAATTTTTCTTCCTCCTCCTTGTAACAACTTTTTACATACTTGAAAACTGTTATGTCCCCTCTCAGTCTTCTCTTTTCCAGATGAAACAAGCCCAATTTTTTCAATCTTCCCTCACTTTTCATGCAAGCAGGTATATGGAATTTTGAAAATTTAGCTATTAGCTATGATAGTTCATATGAGCTGAGCTCTTGAAGAGAGAACTGTATAAATTATTTTTATTACAGTAACACCTAGACACCCTGATCAAGTTCAGAATCCTATTGTGCTAGGTAAAGTACAAACAGAGGCAGTCATAGCTTCTTCCCTCTAGGACTTGCAATCTAAGGAGTGGTAACTTTTATTCTAATTATTACAGGTATATTTTGATTTCTTTTATTATTACACCATGCTATGGACTTCACACAGAAAAAAAATCAATGTTAGCAGCTTGGTCTTCAAGAGAAGCTGGATGACAGAAAAGGAGAATGTTTCAAATGCTTTATTTAGTGTGCAATCTACAACTGTCTGCATAAAAAGAAAACCCTAATTGCCCTGTAATCCTATTCAGTTCCTGCATTCTGATTTGGGCAAAAGATCAGAGTGAATGGAAATAAGTGTGTCACATATGAGTAGAAGGTCTGCTTAGTGTGCAATTATTGGAAAGATATTACAGTCCTGCTTGTTCAGCACAAAACTGTGTGGAGAAACGTTTATTCTTCCATGTAATATCATTTATTGAGCATTTTATAGTTTTACAAAAACTACACAGATAATAAGGCAAAGAAAAATCCAGTAAGATAAAAAATGAAGACATTTCTGAGACTTTCAGGCAATATTCCAGCCTCATAGTCAACTCATTCCAATTTAGAAGAAAACAAAGCTTGTTTGGAAAAAGGTCAAGGATTGACTATACCATTGGGACATTTTCCTCACAATTACACGTAGTAGCCTTTCCAGGGCAGGGGGCTAGATTCAGCTGACTTCTGCCAACAAAGACTGCAGTAGAAGACTCAAATAGCCGAAAGTCCAAGAGGGGTGAGTTTGTGGCAGTTGCCGAGACTGTGGGAGGCCTGTGGGGAACAAATAAACAGGGGCGGCTCTAGGAATTTGGCCGCCCCAAGCATGGCGGCATGCCGCAGGGGGGCGCGCTGCCGGTCCCGTGGCTCCGGGGGACCTCTTGCAGACGTGCCTGTGAATGGTGCACTGGGAGGGCGGCAGGCAGCTCCGTCATGCCTGCGGGAGGTCCACCAGAGCCGCAGGACCAGCGAACCCTTCGCAGTCATGCTTGGCGCGCTGGGGTCTGGAGCCGGCCCTGCAAATAAAACCCCAAAAATGTGAAGTGCTGACAGAGAAGGGGCATGGCTAGGTAGCTAGAGAATGCACTGATACAGCTATCAACAGAGCAACTTCTTCCTATCAAGTACTGGGCCTCATTAAAGCTGAACACATCAAATTAATCCCTGGGGAAGGTATGGAAGATCAGGCTGGTGCACGGGAAATTGACCCTGCCCAGAAATGGCAGCAGGATTAGAGAAATATAGAGGGGTGCTTTATACCACCTTAGTATATACACTGTAGATCCAACCCTAAATTTTCAGACCAGGTTTAACACACTAGTTGTAGTGTAACACACCTTACTGCAAAATGTCCTACAGTTTTAGCCTGATATAAAAACAAAAGGTAATTCAAAACAAAACCTTGGCAAAGAAGTTCTCAGCCAAAACATGATTTTATTTTATTTACAGACTTACGGGTGGGGGCGGGAGGAGAGAGGGAGACACACAAAAAAAGTTTGGCTATTTTTAAGTAATACAAACATTTAAAAAAGAAAAACCCATTAGAAGTTTACCAGTTTCAGATGCTTCCCCCCCCCATACACACACACACACATATAAATTAAAAAACTGTGTTGATTTAAGAAATTAAATCTGACAGTGCTTAGACTAAAAGTGAAAGCTAGTTTTAGAACAAGAAGTGGCAACACTCGCTATAAAAAAACAACAGACCCGATCATGCAGTCCTAATGTATGCAAAGTCTCAGTGGCAGTTTTGTCAGCATGAGGCCCAATATTAGTCAAATAATTTAATTTCTTTTCTCTTTTATTGCATCTGGTTTCAAATAGCCTTTAAGAAATTTTCAAAATATTTTGCCCCCCTTACTGACTTGGTATGTCTCTGTCTGGAGCGCATCAAGATTTCTCCTTCCTTCTGTGTTTCTAATGGAGCTTGAAATGAAGATGGCTTTTTGATTATTTCCTGGTTTGTGCATCAGTATCATGGATGATGTTAGAGCAGCTCTGGGAACATTTTGTCAGTGAAGTGATGCTAGCAGGAGAATAAGTGTATGACACATTGCTAAACTAGAGGATTTTCCCCATCACCATTATTATTATTTATACTACAGTATAGACTTGAAGCCCCAAATCAAGGATCAGAGCTGCATTAGACTAGCACGGTACCAATAGGTAACAATAAAAATACCCCCTGAACCAGAGAGCTCATTATCTAGGTATCAGACAGGACACAGTAGGGCGATGGTGGGGATGAGTTGGGAAGATAAGGCAACAATAAAATGAACAGAATTTAGTAGGAAAGCAAAAGTCACAGCTAATCACTTGCCTAACCAAAACACCAGCGAGAATATGTTTAAAGTAGGTCCAGTTTAGAACTTCATCTGCTTCAGTGTCCCTTAGACTTAGAAAAGCTGGTGCTGCTTTTCCTCAGCAAATCCAAGTTTTGAGGCCCACAGGAGCCTTTCTGATTTTGGGGACTAATAAATGGCAAAGCTGCATGCCAAGGTAGGAAGAAATGAAAGGACTTCTGCATTCTAATTCCAGCTCTAGCACCAACTCCTTCCTTGGACTACATTATTTAATGTTTAGATTACAATAGTGCCCAGAAGTCTCATTCAGGATCACAGCTTTATTGAGGTAGGGGCTTCACAACCAAAGGTAGCCAAAGGCTCTGCTTTGAAGAACTCATAATCTAAGATGAACACATGAAAGGCTGGGCAGAAGGAGGCAGACAGATGTATCCCATTTTTATATACTTACGTTGGTTTTACATAAATATTAACTAATTTTCTCCCCAAACTCTCAACCCACCCATACTATAGTGATGGGTGTCATTGTATGAACCTGGGCAGAAAAGCCATCATATGTTAGCTGTTTCTTGTAGACATACGAGAAGAAAAGGAGTTTGGGTTAAATAGAAATGTGTAATTAGCTGATGGATACTGCTTACTTCATCCACCTTCTGTCCTTCTTTATCTTTAATATTTCCCCCTCTTTTTCTTCTGTTTTTATTTCTTCAACTGCACCAATTCCCTTCCCTAATTTTATATAAAAAAAGAACCCATGAACTGTTATATAAGAGCTTGAGATCTAAATAGGCAAGACTGCAAAAAGGTGAAAGAAAAGAAATATTATCCCTGATTTACAGACAGGGAACTGCAGCACCAGAAGATGAAGCAATTTGCTCAAAGTCAGTCTATGGCTGAGCTGGGAACTGAACACAGATCTCGTGAATCCCCGTTTAGAGCCTTAACCATGTAACCATCCTTCCTTTCATGAACTCCTCTCTTACTGTTACCTACATTATTTTAATTCCCCTCTCCTAGAGTATGCCTACACTGCAATTAGATACCCACGGCTGGCCTGTGCCAGCTGACTCAGGCTCGTGGAGCTCAGTCTAAGGGGCTGTTTAATTGCAGTGTAGATGTTTGGGCTCAGCTGCAGCCCAGTTTCTGGGACCCTCCCACCGTGCAGGGTTCTAGAGCGCAGGCTCTAGCCTGAGCCCAAATATCTAAACCACAGTTAAACAGCCCCTTAGCTGAGCCTCACAAGCCTGTGTCAGCTGGCATGGGCCCATCATGGGTATTTAAATGCAGTGTAGCCACACTCATACACTACATTTCCCCTATCTCTATAAACTGGGGAAATGTAGAGTAAGAGAGGAAAGTAGTCCCTTCCCTTCTGAGGCATTTTAAACTGTGTGGACCGTCTCTGTTTCCACTCACAGTTGGGTTTGATAATTACGTGGCTTTTTACAAGTTGTGAATCCATGATGAGAGAGACATAATTTGGTTGAGTTTTTCATAGTTTACATGATAAAACTCTTAACTGTGGTATTTTTCTTGCAGATATGTCCAAATTCAAGACAAACTTTCAGCCTGAAACAATAAAGGACTCTTTTATGAGAAAAGGAAGAGAGGATACAGGAGTGGAATGCCCCATGGGCACGTGTTTTATTAAAATTGCACATGGAGGTTGAATAAATATTAAATATCCCACAGCAACCATAAAATGCACAGTAAATGTGTACAGTGTGGAGTCATCTTCAAAACAGGAATCCTTTACATTAAATGCATCTCCCCTGAGGAAACAAAGGCACAAAGAATTGTGGGATATGGTGGGCAATAGGACACATTTTTGTTCATTTTGTGGGTCATGGACCAAAACATTTTTAAAAACCTAAAGTAAACGTTATAGAATCTTCACTTAGCTATTTAAGCCAAGTTCATCACAATGAAGTTCCAAGCAATCTTGTCACAGTTCACTTGGTGGCTTTTCCCATTTCCTGTCATCAAACAAACCCTGCATGTTTATAGCCCACTTTCAGTCACGTAAGAAGAGAACTAGCTCATTTGAGATGTTTTGCAGAGACACTCAGTGAGTCTGAATCACAGTTTGTCCACAGCCAGCTAAGTTTTTCTTTAAGCTGCCATTTTAAAGACTGAAGATATCTGGCTGACTTCTTTCAAAATGTTCTTCATAAAACTGGTGTGAGAAGGCTTCCTGAGCATCAGTGTAAAAATCTGTGCTCCAAAGATGTGATACTGAATGCAAGATTTGAAAGTAGTTTTGGAAGAGGGAGAGAGATTACTATTGGCGGAGAGGCATGTGGATGTTGCAGGATGAGAAAGGCAATGACTACCTGCATAAGTAGACCAGAGACATTCATGCATTTCTCTCCTTTGGTTGCTTTTAAACTCACAAGTGAAACACACAACAGAGTATTTGAGTGAAATGAGCAGTTTTTGGTTTGATCAAAGAGCTGTTGCAAGTGATGTCCATAGGTCAGTTCAGTGAAAATGTTCAGCAAATTCTCTCACTGATGATGATTCAACAGTTAGATGAGAGAAACAATGGAAGCCAGTAGCATCAAGGCTCATGTCCAAATATAGCACAAGAGAGACCTGATCATTCTAGTCTCAGTTATATGACTATTTTATGGGCTCTATAAAACACATCTTTTGTTGTGAAAAATGTGTTCTCCAGAGAATACTTAAAGGATTAAAAGGATGATTTTTCTATCAGGTATATATCCAAATGACCAAAGGACATTCATTCTCCCTTTTTTTCCTGTTCAGTTAGAGATTGCTTTAAATCTAGAAATGTGTATTTGTTTTGCCCTTGAAAATAAAAATCCTCCACAGGTAATTAAAACAATGAGCTATAAACTATTCTTTGTGAAGATATAGCAAAAATCTTCTGCATTACATGAGGTGATCATTTATTTAATTTATAATAGATCCGGTGTTTCACTAATTCAGTTTGAGGGTTCATCCTCTCACCACACTGGCTTTAAACAAAGCCAAAATCTTATCTCCAGCTTTTAGAGTTGGTGTTTCACAAGAAGCAACTGCAACACAGAGGGCACTGAGCTGAATACTTGTGTAAGAAGGAAATAATCAGACCGCAACTGTTGACTAGTGGCTTCCATTTGAACAGTTTTCTGTATGCAAGCTAGCTATTCTCCGAATAAGATAGTTAGCCCTTCTAGAGACAAAAATTATAAAACAAATGTAAAATGTGACCCAAGAGGGATGTTTAGTAATTGACAACTAAATATCTTAAATTGGTGCTATTGTTCACAAGAGCCTATTAATTTGGAGTTTAAGAATTAGCTACAAAAACCCTACAGTTAGAAAAACTTGAAGCAGAACAGTAAATGCGAGAGCTGAAAATAACCAGTAGTTAATTGTTACTCAATGTTAACTGTCAAGTAGATTGGGAGACTTCTGACTCAAGCATCTGTGCTTGTGGTTTAGAGAAATAACCAATAAAGCAATAGTAATAGAAGTTACTTATAAAGGCCTCTAAATAATTAGCAATGATCATACAGAGCTCATTTATAGTGTTTTTCATGTTGGCACCGATGGCATGTTCCACCAAAGGTGCCTCACTTCTGCCCTGCTGGCGCTCTCAGCTAGTAAGTCAGGGAAGCTCCAGCTTCAGAAGAGCGCACAGTTGACCGACAGGCTCCTTCAGCTTTGGTCGTGGGTAAAAACTACAGACTTGCATTCTTGCCTGGAAAGTAGGACTGAGTTGTATCTGGTCTATGTTTCATGCGGCCAAAGTATTGTTCAATTTCACAGCCTTCAAATTTCCACCTGGATGCCTTTTGGAGAGTAACATTTGCCCAACCTGACATTCACCCAGAAATTGTGTCTTAAAAGTAACTACAGACTTTGGGTGTTTAAGTTTCTGGGTGCTCAAAACTGACACTTAATGGGGCCTCATTTCACAGTTCAGCCATTTCTGAGAGTCAGGCCTCTTTAGGGTGTCTCACATTAGGCACCCAAAAGCTGAGTCATCCAAAATCACTAGTCAATGAGGCTATGTCTGCACTCTGAGCTAGGGGTGTGATTCCCAGCTCACATACACATATTTGAGCTAGCTCAATGATAGCTAGCGTGAGGATAAAAGTAGTGTAGCCTCAGTGGCATAGGCAACAGCAGCACAGCTTAGCCATGCCAAGTACATACCCACAGGGTTCAGGTAGGTTTGTATTCATTATGGCTAAACTGTGCTACCACTGCTCATGCTACCATGGCTACACTACTATTTATACTTTCACCAGCTCTCATTGAGCTAGCACAAGTATGTGCACTGTAAGCTGAGAATCACACCCATCGCTCATAACCTAGACATAGTCTGAAAGCGGAAAAGATTTTCATAAATCTTGGAGGGCAGATTCTGTTCACAGCTATGCTAGTACAAATCTGAGGTAATTCCTTTAGTGCGTTAACTCCAGATTTACGTCACTCAATGTTTTGGATAAGTATCTGACAGTGTTTTCAAGTCATTCCATGGAGTAAATGTCAATGTATGGAATAAAATTCACATTCCTAAAATCTATGCCCATTTTACAGTGAACTACTATTGCATGGTGCTCAGCACAGAGATTTCTGGCACTAAAACTATTAAAACCATCACCTCCTCCTCAAGGCGCCTGATCCACAGCCCATTTGAAGTCACTGGGAGTGTTTTCATTTGACTCAAATGGGCTCCAGTTCAGACTAAAAAAAGACAAGAAAAGTTTAGTGAGCAAGTCCTGGAAGGCTTTATAGAGGAAGTTGTTAACAAAATATAAAATTAAATTGAATAGAAAGGATCCTGGTCCAGGACTAGGGCTCCTAGGCACTATGGTAATACAAATAAAATAATTATATATAGCAGAGTTCTCCTAATTTTTTGTAGCGGGGACCACATTTTAATACAGATAATGTATATGTCACTCCATTTGTGATTACATTTCATCCTTGTTGCAACAGCAGCAGGTCCTAAGGTGGAAGAGTACTTACTGGATTCAGCAGCTAGAAATGAGGCAGAAAAGCCAACATCATGTGCCCAGCCATCTCTCGGCAGGTAACAAAGAAGTGCTCTATGTGGTCACCAGACCTCCAGCCTATTTATAATGCAATAATGGATTTATGCAACACGTTATACACCGACTTCACAATTCTCATCTGACATTTTAAGACCCCATGGCTTACTCTCATTAAAGCCAATGGGGTTTTTGCCATTGGCCTCAATTGGTCATAAAACCTTTGTGCTATTCACTTTCTCCATAACATTCATGGTTTTATGGACCTCGATCATATCCCCCCACCTTAGTCAGCACTTTTCTAAATTAAACAGTCCCAGCCTGTTTAATCTGTCCTGGTATGGAAGCTGTTCCATACCCCTAATCATTTTCATTGCCCTTTTCTGTGCCTTTTTCCAATTCTAAGATATCTTTTTTGAGATGGGGCAACCAGAACTGCACATAGTACTCAAGGTATGAGCTTACCATGGATTTATATAGTGGTGTAGCGAGGCAGTGGGATACCCCACAGCCCCGCCGAGGGATGAACCGCCCCTAACACCAAGGTGGGCGGAGCCACCAGGTCCTGTGCCCACCCCTCAGAGGTCACGGCGCCAACCCGGAAGTATAAAAACTCACCAGCAGAGTTCAGTGGAGAACCAGCCACCGGAGAGACCAGACGTCTGCGACTGAGCTCCCTCCTGGGAGACAGCAGCAGGCCCCGGCCAGCCGGAGGTCGCACCGGGCCAGCCAAGCCTACTCCTCGCTCGTTACCCCGAGGACTGGCCAAGCCTGCCCCTTTTCAGCTACCCCAAGGACTGGCCAGGCCTGCCCCTTGCCAGCTACCCAGAGGATGAGCCGAGCCTGCTCCTTGCCAACTACCCCGAGGAGCAGCTGAGTCTACCGGTCACTACCTACCCGGAGGAACCGATGGTGTTCGAGACCGCCGAGGACGCTAGCCTGACCAGGTACCCTACAAGGGGGGGTGTGGAAGTAGCCCGGGGGCAGCCGACCCCAGTCTGGCTGCAGCACTGCCTGAACCTATATCAGTGTGTTGCAGCCAGGATCCTCACTGACAGCAGCGAGTCTTTGCCGCTGCTAGGGCCCCGGGCTGGGATGCAGTGGAGCGGGAGGGCCTGCGTCCCCCCTGCCACCCACTCCTTGGGTGACAGACTCCCCCTTTTTCCCTGGCCTGGAGAGGCTAGGGCTGCTATTTAACTACTGACTCAGCCCCTGCTTAGAGGCCTGAGTCCTTGACTGTTTAGTTGCTGCCCCGCCCTGACCTAGGGCCTGGGCTGCTTTGAACTATTGACTCAGCCCCTGCTTAAAGGTCTGAGCCCCTAACCATGTGCTTGCCGTCCCACTGCCGCAGAGCCCGGACTGACGGCGAATTAGAGTAAGGTGGTGTTTATCTACGTCTGATAATTCTGTTCTTTACTATAGTTTCAACGAATTAATCTCAGCCAACCAGCAACCCTCAGGAAATGGCCCAGCAAGATGTTATAACTGCTGTGACAAAGTTCCTCCTCTACCTTGGTGGGTCCTGCGCTTATTGGCAGATTTGCTCACCTCAGTGATCTTCCCCACAGTCTGTATCAATTCCTCCTGTGTCTGATCAGGAGTTGGGAGGTTTGGGAGGAACCCGGGCCCGCCCTCTACTCCAGGTTCCAGCCCAGGGCCCTGTGGATTGCAGCTGTCTATAGTGCCTCCTGTAACAGCTGCATGACAGCTACAACTCCCTGGGCTACTTCCCCATGGCCTCCTCCAAACACCTTCTTTATCCTCACCACAGGACCTTCCTCCTGGTGTCTGATAACGCTTGTACTCTTTAGTCCTCCAGCAGCACACCCTCTCAGCTCCATGTGCCTCTTGCTCCCCGCTCCTCACACGCACTTCCTCTCCTCTGGCTCCCTCCTCCCCCGCCACCTGACTAGAGTGAGCTCCTTTTTAAACCCAGGTGCCCTGATTAGCCTGCCTTGATTGGCTGCAGGTGATCTAATTAGCCTCTCTGCCTTAATTGGTTCTAGCAGGTTCCTGATTACTCTAGTGCAGCCCCTGCTCTGATCACTCAGGGAACAGAAAACTACTCATCCAGTGACCAGTATATTTGCCCTCTACCAGACTCCTGTACCACACTGGTCTGGGTCTGTCACACTGCTGTTCTAAGATGAAACGGGAAGAGTGAAATAAGAGTAAATAATAAGAGATGAAATTTCAAGTGGGATGTTTAGGATATGATCCCTTGAGTGCAGAGGAATAGCACGAGGCCTATGCACCACTTATGTCCCACTGGGATTTACGTTGAATAAGATGCCATTTTATATACAGGTAGCCTTCTGACTATAACCACTCTGCATATAAGTACTTTGAAAGAGGGAATCCTTTGACTGAATCTAAGTCTTATGGAATTTTATGGCACACCTCTGTGCTCCGTTTTAACTTGGAACTATTTATTGTCTTTAAGAATTCCAGATGTACTTTAAAGCACTGATCTAGTTTTCAGTGATGCTGCCTTCCCCCTTCAGCTTCAAAATGATATCAAGATGGTGTTTCTAGAGCACTCAGCTCTGGTAATGTCACAAGAATGATACTGGTGCATGCGCACACACACTCCTACCTGCCCTCCCTATAAAGGAGCAAAATGTAACATTTTCATAAAAGCTAAATAATGAAAGGGATACATGTAAAAACCCCAAAAATCGTAAGGGTGGGCACGAGGTTTGCAAGAGACTCAGAAACCTCATCTCCACTTTGAAGGGTGTGTAGAAGTCCAACTTGTTACATAATCAAAACAAAGTTTATTATGAAAGTAGAAAACAAATTTAAAAGAGGCCCTGCTATTTCAACCCTCAGGCTTTCTTCAAGGTAAAACAACACAGCTGTGCAGAAACTCTTACATGTTCCTCTCTCAAATCACGAACTGACTAACAGCTGCTGCATTGTCAAGAGCTCTGTGGTATCTAGCAGGCATACTGACCATAGGGCAGGCTTACACTTTTAAAATTGCATGATACAGTCTATTGACTTTTTTTTTTTAACATTATACATTGGAAGAAAAGGGGGAAAATACCAAATATCAAACTCATCTTTTAAAGCTCTCAGATTGAAAAACAAACAAACAACCCCAAATTCTGAGTAACTTCCAAGAGCCAATTCTTGTGCCAGGACAAAGTACTAGTTTTGAGCCAACAGTTGCTCTCTCTTTCAAGCATCCATTAGTCAGCGCACTCATGCACTTTAAGATCATCACTTTCAGATTGGAATTTCTAGCCGCCTTATAGTTTTAGCAAGATATTTTATTCCACTTATGGAGTAGGTTGAACTCAATGAAGACACAGTGACCTTATTTGCACACATCTTAGGAAGAGCAGACACCAGAGAAGGGTAATTTATGCTTGAATTAGGGAGGACGCAATGTCCTCTGTGGCTTTTCAGCTAAACATTGACCAGTGACTCTAAGGCTAGGTCTACATTTGCAAGCATATTTGGGTAGTTGATCATGTACATGATCGCCCATATGCCCCACATATGTGCAGAGTGTCCACATATGCTGTGCTGGACATGGGTATATGCTGTCTCTATTTGGTATGCTACATTAGCACTATCATTTTGGGGGCAGTATTCCCGGGTCATAGAAGACACTCTAGGACGGGGTGGGCAAACTACAGCCTGTGAGCCAGATGTAGCCCATTGGACCATCCTGCCCAGCCCCTGAGCTCCTGGCCCAGGATACTGTCCTCCCTCTCCTGCAGCCTCAGCTCGCTTGCTCCACCGCCGGCACAATGCTCTGGCTGTGAGCTCCTGGGGCAGCGCAGCTGCAGAGCCCAGCCTGACCTGGTGCTCTGTGCTGTGGCGGTGGCGGCGTAGCCCGGCTCCAGCCCGGCGGCGCAGCTGTAGCACCGCCAGCCACCAGTGCTCCAGGCAGCGCGGTAAGGGGGAATGGAGCAGGGGGTATTGGATAGAGGGCAGAGGAGTTTGGGGTGGTGGTCAGGGAGTGGGGGTGTGGATGGGGTCGGGGCAGTCATGGGGAAATAAGAGGGTTGAATGGGGGCAGGGATCCCAGGGGGGCAGTCAGGAAGGAGGGGGGGTAGGATGGGGCAGCAGGGGGAAGTCAGGGGCAGGGGTTCTGGGGGCGGGCAGGGGACAGGGAGAAGGGGTGTTTGAAGGGGGCAAGAGTCCCAGGGGGGCTGTCAGGAATAAGAGGAGGGTTTGGATGGGGTGGCGGGCGTCCAAGGGCAGTCAGGGGACAGGAAACGGGGGGATGGATGGGGCAGGAGTCTGGGAAGGGGGCAGACAGGAGGTGGGGGTCAGGCCACAACCCCCGCCTCTAACCGGCCCTCCATACAATTTCCGAAACCCGATGCAGCCCTCAGGCCAAAAAGTTTGCCTGACCCTGCTCTAGGAACTGTCTTGCAGAATGTAGTTGGTACTCTCCACCACCTTCTCTCATTTGCCCATGGCAGTTCCCACTCACCTCTCTCTTCTGCCAAACTTGAGGAAGACTTGGAACAAGTGAACGATTATGTGGTTCTGCTCCTGCTCTATCTCATGGCGCAAAAGTTTCTGCAGTGCAGTAGTCACTGAGATAATGGATAGAATCAGGCCAGAACTTTCTGACATGCCAAAGAAGGCTGACTGAGAGGGTAACTGACTATCCACTATGGTCCCATGGAACAGATATGGAGACTGCCAGTGTTGCCACCAATGCAGGAGAACCAGCCTGGTGTGGTAGGATCACATTGTTTTGGAAACCTGGGATGATGAGCAGTGGCTTCAAGGCAATCAATACTATCATCTACACATGGGTGGTTGCCATAACCCAGACATTCTACCTGGATTTTAGAGGATGGGGTTTTCTGAACAGTGCAGGGACCATCAATGGCACTCACATCCCAATACTTTGCCCATCAAAAGGGGCATGTGAGTTTGTGAATCAAAAAGGTTACTAATTCATTTGTTCTGCAAGGCTTAGTGTACCACAGAGGATTATTCACGATTACCAAGACTGGAAACACAGGAAAGGTTCATGATGACAGAGTGCTGAGGAGATTGGGATTGTACTTCAAGGGTGGAGATGGGAATTTATTTCCCAAACATGACATGGTTTTCTATGGTAGTCTGTGACAATGGTTATTTTGGGGGACCAGACACACAAGCTCCTAATTTGGATCACAAAATGGTACCCCAACATCCATGATCCAGGAAAAAGTGACTTCAGCTACAAACTGAGTAGTTGCAGAATGGTCATGGAGGGGGGAACTGAAGGCTCATTGGCATCCAGACAGGTGTGTAGGCCTCGCAAATGTGGCCAACACAATTTGCATAATCATGACCTGCTGTGCCCTCCACAACATATGCAATGGTTAAGGGGAGTATTTCTGCACAGAGTGGGCACAAAATGGGATTCGTTTGCAAAGCCTTTTCAGCTAGCCAGAGCCCACCCATGTGCACACTGGTGCTGATTCCCAGCAGACAAGGAAAATCTTGGATGCCATATTTGCACACATCCTGGAACAGGCGGAAGACATTGGGTGATGACTGCCTGTGCCAAATGACACCATCACGCCATATGCAGCTGCTGAAACAGCACAAGAGAGAACATTGATACATAGCGTGACAACATACCTTTGTGAGGGTTTTGTTCCCCTCTAGCCGACGTTTCTGTACCGATGTAATTAGCCATTCATTTCTGTAACTACTGACTCCTGGTAGGGTACCTCCACAAGGTTAACACCTCAGAGGATGGCTTTTGTGCTGCTGAGGGTGTTGACCCAGTTCTATTGGGATCACTGTGAAATGCTTTTGTGTTAACTTCAAACAAGTGTTAACATTAACAATTTCAGGAGCACTCAATCAGTTCAAAGATGAAAATGTTCTTTAAGGGTCCAGAAGAACTTCAGAAATTCTCTTTTCACACTTGACTGAGTGTGGTGATAACAGCACTCATCAGCTATTATGCATGACTACACCCAAAATTGAAACAGGTCAAATTTTGGTGGGGATGAGGGGCCATTTAATCACTGTTCAGTGCCTGGTGTCTTTATTGTTACATTAATTTAATTGTGTTTCCTTGTTCTGTATGTAACTTCTGCCAGGTTGAGTCATCGGCCATGAGGGCCAGGTTCAATATCTAGGGGGTTCCTCTTAATGATACAAAACAGAACCGGCTTGAGCCTCCAATAACTAATCTGGGAAAATTAAACACCACCCCAGGATGCCTCTAAGAGGCAATACTTCCCTTCTCGCAAATACTGAGTCTCTATGTAGCAAAGAAAACTTTTAATAAAAAGAAAAAAAGGAAGCCAGCATTAATTTGGGAAAACACCATAACTATGATTCAAAAGTATATAGCATGAGAAAAACACCCACCCCAGAGTACATTGGGTAGTTTCCTTTGTCTCAGTTTCTCATCTTGTGGTGCAAAAGTCCAACAAACAAATGTTCCTTTAACATGCCACTCCCCTCTCCTCCACCGCACCCCACTCACCCCACAGTTGCTGTCCTTGGTCAGCAAAGACTCAGAATTCAGAGGAGCATTCGCATGTGTTCAACACCTCCCACCCCAGTGAGGGGGGAAGGCGTCCATCAAGACCTCATCTGCTGTGGCCACCACTGCAACTGTCTCACAGTTGCTACTGTTCACTTTGCATTGCTGCCCAACGCTGCCACCATTGTCTGCTGAACTGTCATACACTATGCTGCACCTTAGCTTCTTTGCTGCACCTGCCTCTCTACTGCACCCTCTGTGACACCACATCTTGAGGTCCCACCACTTAACCGAGCTCTCCATGATTTCACCAGTTAGTGGGGAACCTCACTGCTAGAGTGCAGGCTGTGCAGTGTCTTTCACTAACACATCCCACACCACGTCTAAAGCTTAGCTCTCAGACCTAGTTATCAGTGATTTCAGTTCTAATAATCACTAAACAAAGGAAGGTCTGGCAGTTGAGTCTAATTAGCTCAATCTTTAAACAATGAAGAAAGAGAGAGTTAAATAGTGCCTAGGACATGTTAGGCAGAACCTACACCACTGGGTAGGAACACCTGTCCCACCCTCTCTCTTTCACTGGGATTTGGCATCTCAACCACCTGTTTAGCAAGTGAGGTTCAGTTGAGGTGACCCATTCAATCAGGACAAACTAAGTACAGTTAGTTTGCTGCCCGTTGTTAGTTTGCTGCCCGTTACTCATACCAATCAGGGTAATATTTCATTACACCAGCAAAATTGATCACTGACAAAGCAGTTCCCTCTGCTGAATTCCTAGGCAGAGTAGGTATGTTTATGTAAATGCGGTCTGTTCCTGAAATCTTTTCCCCCAGCTCATCACTAGATGTCAAGGGAGTGGGGCGGGAAAGGTCATTCAGATCCTGCTTACGTGTACACCTCTACCCCAATATAGCGCAACCCGATATAACATGAATTCGGATATAGCGCGGTAAAGCAGCGCTCCAGGGGGGTGGGGATGGGGCTGCGCACTCTGGCAGATCAAAGCAAGTTTGATATAATGCGGTTTTCACCTATAATGCAGTAAGATTTTTTGGCTCCCGAGGACAGAGTTATAGAGGTGTATATGAACCAAGCCATAAATAAGTTTATTTAACCTTTCTCTGTTTTGTGACTTCTGCACATGTTAAAACTACCTGTGCATTATGAGCACATCTTACTTTCCCCATCCTTCTGGTATATTCTTTGGAATTTGGATATTTATGGGGGCGTGAAGTGGGTGTGGGAGGGAAAAATAATTCTTTGCAGTGTGCTGACTCCACAGAGTGTTACACAAATCAAAGTAATGAGATTTGAATTGGGGGCTCTATACCAAACCAGAAGAAATGTCCTATTCAGGCAGGAGGGTCCACACACAAGTCAAGGAAACTGTAACATTTATTAAAAGTGACACGTATCATAAAAGTAAAACTTTTTAAAGAGGAACTGCATGTCAAAACACAATGGGTGCCTCACTCCCTGAGCACCATACATTCATTATCGTGTGAACTTGTCTCCTTATCAGGGCTGGCTCCAGGCACCAGCGAAGGAAGCAGGTGCTTGGGGCAGCCAATGGAAAGGGGCGGCACATCCAGATCTTTGGCGGCAATTCAGCGGCGGGTCACCCAGTCTCTTTGAGCTGCCGCCAAAGTGCCGATCAACTTTATCTTTTTTTTTTTTTTTGCTTCGCCACTTGGGGCGGCAAAAGAGCTGGAGCCAGCTCTGCTCCTTACCCTCCCACTCCCTCTGACAAGAGAGGAAATGGCTACAGAAAACAGTTCAGGGTCGGGGGAAGGAGAGTAGGGAACAACTGGGGATGTCTCCTGGATAGGGTTGTCTACTTTCTAATTTCTGAAAACCGAACACCCTTGCTCCGCCTCTTCTCCTGAGGCCCAGCCCCCTGCTCAGTCCTCACCCCCTCACCCCGCATCCCTCGCTCACTCCCTCCTCTCCCAGGACTCACCTGCTGCCTGCAGAGTCAGGCTGGCAGAAGCTGACTGGAGCCTGCCCACCTGCTCAATTGGGGCACAGTGGGGGGTTGGTCCCTGGAGCAAGGGATTAGGGCAGGGAGCGGTCGGACTGTTCCGAGGGCCAGAAGCTGCTCCCTGCCCAGAGTCTCTGGGTCCGAGCCTTGTGAACGGAGCCCATCGACTACACGGTTTGGTCTTTGTGTCATGCCATAGGGTTGCCATGGAGATGGGCCTAGCAGCCTAATCCTGTGCACTGGAGGTACCTGGAGCCACCGGCCCAGCCCTGAGCATGCCCTGCCGCCTGTCTGTGAGAAGGGTGAAAAACAGAACCACGCAGAGGGGAGTTGTTAGAATGCCAGCAGACCAGGAGTTATCAGCCGGGTAGTGAACACTGGGCTGGGACTAGCCTTAGAAGGGAGGAGGGAAGGAGAGAGGGGCCTGACAGAAAGGGAGAGAGATCATTCATTCACAGACAGAGGCATTACATACACACACACACACACACACACACATGATTTTTGGCTCAATTGTGTGCGCAAAAAAGGCACACTCACAATTATGGTAGTTGTATGTTCAAATAATCAAGCTGCATGCTTGTCCATGATAATTGCAATTGAAATATTGCAGGTGCTTTTTGTATTATTATTATCGCATATGCAGTTCTGCACTTAGCACTTGAAAGAGCAGACCCAGGGTGTGTGAGAATAGGTAGGGAGAGCGTGTGCGTGCTCTCTCCTCTCTCTCATCTGCAAGTAGAAAGCCACCATCCTTGCTGTTTAGCTCTGAGCATTGCAGACTGAGCAATGCAAGCATAGGGCTGACTACTACCTGGAGCTCGGAACTGCAGTCAACTGCAACCAGGAACCTTGGGTTCTTGCAGGATGAGGCCTGAGCGAGGTGCCCAGAGCCACCTCTGACTGCGAGGAGAAGGTGAGGAGCAGCTGCAGCCCGGAAGCAGGGCCCAGGGAGGAACGGGATTGCCCGAGCAGTTTGTCCCGCTGTGGAGGGAGCTGCTGCATGCAGGTGCTGGGATGGGATGGAGCTGACAGCTACTGTGCCTGACCGGATGCTGCCAGCTTTATGAGGGCTTTCAGGTGCTGATGGAGGGGTGTTTGTATCAAGAGTCATGCAGGCTCCTCCTAGTCACTCAGGGGGGTTGGGTCCTCCACCACAGAAGCACCTTATTAGACTGCAGCTGGAGATGGTGGTGGTGCCAGTTCCCACAGAGGAGCAGTGCCCATGGCAGCAGGCAGGCCCCGAATTCTTTCAGCTACCAGTTGTATGAGTGACCACCAGGGCATGCTCCCATTTTGGGGGGGCAAGCACTCATTCCCTGTGGCGTGCATCGTGCTCCAGGAACTGGTTCATCAGTACCTCTTCCTATTAAAGAAACTGATCCTCCTGTGCTCTGAGGAACTGAAACTGCTCCTGGTTCCTCGTCTCCATATCAATGAGCAAGTCCTCCGAGGTCCTTCTCCATCTGCCTTGGAATGGTTTCCCTCTCTGCAGCTCAAAGTCCTACAAGACAAGGATAGCAATTTATTTTAAATTATTTTGGACAAAGCTAACCACCCCCCGGCCCCCAGCACATAACTTTGCTGTTGAAGACCACAATATCAATACTTTTTAGCATTTCAGGAATGCAACTGTTAAACTATCCTTGCTTCTCAGACAACTTTTGCAGTCCCCAAGGAGCAGAGGCTAATAATGGTAAGATACATATAGCAATGCTTTTAAAAAATAATTGTTAGTGTCTCAAGTGGGCAGTTGGGATGGAGTTCAGGTCCTTCAAGGGGCTATATTACCAATTGCCAATTTCTTCTTTAAAGGCTGGCCAGCATTTGGAGAACACACTAGTTTTCAAGGTACCAGAACGAGAGAGAGAGATGTGGCTTTTCAGTCCCACGGAGATGATTCATCAATCAATGCCAGAGAGATGTTTCTGTTAATGATTAACCCTCTACATATTGCTGAATGGAGGGTTTTGGTCAGCTATGAAGGTGAACCACATTTGCACTGCTGCTGAACCTCAAGAACCAGCTGGAATTTCTGCTACCCCAGAAATTTGCTGAAATATGCTTATGGGTGTGGGAGGCAATTTGACAGGAAATTGATTATATTCTATGCAAGCAGATGGAGTTTCCATAGAAGGAGAGAAGCAAACCACTAAGAACATTCACCCATCCCCAGCTGCCCCTGCATCACCAGAAAAATCCGGCCCCTGTGTCCAGCAAACAGCAGTGAAAGGGGCAGGGAAGGAAAGAGACACACCACCACTTTATTTTGTTCCCTGAACTTCGTGATCAACACTGCAAGCTACTCACCAGTCCACTGCAAAGGAACACTGCATTGTGTTTTCGCAACCGCTGAAGCGGATACTGCACCCAGCCCACACCTCTCCTGGCTTCTCAACATGGCTAGGAGCAGGGAGATGCCAGACACCACGGCCTGGGAATGGTTAAAAAACTCTATCAATCTTCAAAGGGAGATAGGACTGCTGTGATATTCCTTGGACAACCAAAGGATTCCCTTTCCCTTCCCATATCTAACCAACCCTTCACCCCCTCAGGCCCCCCAGTTTCACACAACTTTCATTTGTAAGAGGACAGTAAGCCAGGGTGAGGAGAAAGGGTTAATTCAGGTAAATCATTCAAACTTTTTTGTAATCGTCAAAGGAGACAAAAAGACAACTGTAACTGTGGACAACCGTACGTTTTCGACAACTATCCTATCCCCAACCAGGCATTTTCCAAACCCATCCCTTCCCTTGGGCTGCTTGGCCCCAGGACTATCGCTGACAGCACGCTGGCCAAGAAAGGCACAGACACAAGGGCACAATGATAGTTCACTAATAATTTGTTTTATAGCTTCAGGTCAGGAGCTAACCAACAGGAGCAGCAAAAAGGGGAGTTTTGTGAGGGAGTTCTCCAGGTGAAGGAGGAGAGACTACGTGACCCTTGGGGAGAGTGAGTTTGTTAATTTGTTTGTTTGCTGCGTGCAAACTACAGTGCAGTCTCTTCTGGGGGCTGTGTGCAGAGCCAAAGGGCCAGCAAGGCTAGGCTGAGAGCTTACTAATGAGACTCTAGTCTGCCATCCTGCTAGGGTGATCAGATGTCCAGATTTTGTAGGGACAGTCCCGATTTTGGGGTCTTTTTCTTATATAGGCTCCTATTACCTCCCACCCCATCCCGGTTTTTCACATTTGCTGTCTGGTCACCCTACGTCCTGCAATCCCTTGACTGGTGCGGGGGTAACTCAGTAGAACAGGAGTTTAAAAAGCCAGGAGCAGCAAACGGGGGAGTTTTGCAAGGGAGTGTGAGAGGCAAATACACCTAACAAACATGCTCTAAACTTAGGTTAATAAACCCACCCCCGCCCCCCAAAAGAACTGCAGGAGTACAAATAAAGCAGGCAGAAGTCCAGCAGCAGAGTGAGGGCTATCCACTTCACTGCACTAAATGCAGCATGTGCAATTATCTGCATTCTGCAATTCTGAACAGGTGGCATGGGTGTGCATGCAGTACAAGCAGCTCGTGGCCCTCTGACAGTACAGGCTCTTGAGGACAGAGTGGCTGAACTGGAGGAGCTAAGAGAGACAGAGAGGTACACAAAGGAGACTTTAAGGGACACAATAAAGCAGTCCCACCACCAGTCTGACAGCCTCTATGCTGTTAAAGAGGATGAAAGTCTCAGAGAAAGATAACATCAAGCTGTAGCAGAAGGAAACAATCCCATAGTTGGGACCCTCCTTCCAGAAGATGTCACATAGTATCCTCTCACACTGAGGATACTCCTCCTAAGGAGGGAACCTGTTACTAGGAAGAGCCAGGCAATAGTAATGGGTTTGTGACAATCAGGAGAACTGCATGGCAAATTGTCGGCTGGGTGCAAAGGGTGCAGATCTCACAAAACATCTAGACAGACTTATGTGCAGTGCTGGAGAGGAGTGGTCAAGGTACATGTAGGTACCAAAGACATAGGGAAAGATCCTGAAAGCCAAATTTACACTATTAGGTAAGAGATTAAAGTCCAGGATCTTCATGGTAGCATTTTCCGAAATGCTTCCAGTTCCACACACAGGGTCAGTTAACCAGGCAGAACTGCAGAGTTTTAATGGAGTGAAAGGGGCAGACAATGGTGTAGGGAACAGGGTTTTAGGTGTATTAGGAACTGAGGAACCTTTTGGGAAAGGAGAAGCCTATGCAGGAAAGATGCATGTATATAAAATCATGTTCTGCCAAATACATAATAGTGTTTCATGGTAATTCAGTAAAATCATTGATTTACAGCCATGTCTTGCTTGGGGACCATTCTGAAGTAGAGTGGAGATGGGGCTGGGCTTAAAATCAGACATGTAGCCCCAGAGCATGAGGGGATATTGGCAGGGAAGAGGCAGGGGTGGGTCTATTAGAGCTTACTAGCCTTCGGTACTTATTTCTGCCTTGGCTCAGAGTCATCCCCAGGCTCATCAGTGGGGGCTTGCTCAGCTGTCTCCTCTAGGTGCATAGTGACAATCTCTTCTTCCTGTGGGACTTCTGGGGTTTCCTCCACAGTCCCTGCTGCCTCCTTACCCTGGCCCTCATTGGTATCCCGATAGATGACGAGGCTGTCAGGGTCGAGGTAGGGGGAGTCATTAGCCAATCCAGGCTCTGCACTGGGGACCTTAGATTCACCCAGTCCAGTTTATCATAGAATGGGCACGTATGATCATCCCTCCTGGAGTGACTGTTTTGGTCTCCAGTACAGGTGCCTCAGGTGTTCCTGACGCTGGGACAGAGTCCAACAAATGCCCATCTCCTGCAGCCTCTGTAAATTTTCCCAGTATAGATGAAAGTTCCTGCAGCTCTGGGAGAAATCATGGAGGACAGTGTATTCCAACCACACATTGACCAACACCCATGTGTGCTTGGTGGACTAGGCAGCTGCTCTCAGAACATGATCCATGTTCACCTGTATTGATCAAAAGAGTGCAGCGGAAAACACATTCTCAGTTGGTCAGCAAGTTCGCTACGCCCAGTGACAAGGGGCAGACAGGGATCTTTATAGATTGGACCACCAAGGGATCATTGCATTGTAGAAGTGGGGCTGGAGAACTACTGAAATTTGGCACCTGGTATTGGCCCATGCCCTCATCCCTACTGCCCCGTAGGATGGATATGTGACTGTGCTAGTGCGAGATGTGCATATACCCACACTCAAGTGTGTTGGCTTACATGCCCTGTATTCATCTTCAGACAGGCTTCAGGGGATCTAGATGTGGGAAAGAGAAGGGTTATGGCACAACTATGAGCATGGACATGTGTACAGTTGTTAGTGTAGATGCACCTTAATTCACATTCCATCGGGAATAGGAATAGGAGGGCCAGGACTTCCTGGTTAGCATTTCCTGAGTTACAAACACTATGGCCCAAGGTGTATTTTTCTTGTAGATCATTAATAGTCATTGGGCCTGATCCTGCAAGGGGCTCCACTCATGGAACTCTCACTGAAGGCAATGAATTAGGGCAAAACTGAAGTCCAGATACAAAGCACATGGAGGACTGGCCCCACAGCAATTAAGATCCACTCTAAGATCTATGATCACTCAAATCCTTTTATTCCCCATCCAAAACACTGAGTATATTTGATTCTTGCTGATTTTTATTGAAGAATTATTCCAGATGTAGAAGTTTGGGTTATCTCCAGGCTTTTGCCTTAATAGTTTATGCAACCTATTCCACATTTTCCATGTCTGGAATATTACTGAGTTGTTAGTGTTTAGATCCCTTATTGAAATATATAGATAGGAACCAGTATCCTCAGTCTTTGTTAGCTGCTTTTCCATCACAAACCAGGGCATCTGATTTGGAACATTACGCCACACAACTTACACTCACAAGCAGTTTGGTGTAACCTTAAAATAGGCAGCCTGAGTTCTCCATTCTATGCTTCCTGGTGACTCCACAGGAAAACTCATACAATTTTTTCAAGTTGCTCAATGCATGTTGCTGGAATTGGCATCATCTGGAATAAATAATGTCACTGAGGAGCTGTAATCATTTTGTAACACTTATTCAGCCCCAAAGACCAGGACTTGGTAAACTCCATCCACCTCATTAACTCTTGCATTTTGGAAAGCTGGGTCCAGTTTGTCCCTGCATCATTGATACAGGGTTTTAAAATCAGCAGGAAAGGGGCTTAGTTTTTTGGTGTTTTATTACTTTTTTAAGCCATTATACTCAATATGTCAGAATGATTTGATAGTGGTGAGTAAGAGTTCCAGGGCTCTGCAAAAAGTATCGGAGAACAGCCATATGGTCCCCCTGTGTAAGATCAGAAGGGGAGGCCACTGCCCATTTGTAAGGATTTTAGCCAGAGAGCGAGAGGGGAAAAAAAAAAAAAGTCACCTTGAAATTTGTGTCTAATCCAAATTCTTTGAGTCAGAATCAACTCTGGTCGGTTATACTTTAGGAAGATGATCTTCAAAAAGAAGAACTTTGGATGGGTGCTCTATTATCGTTAAATAAATACATCTTTATCTTTTTACAATTCAGAGCTACATCAGTATTTCCAAAAGTTGTTAATTTCACTTGTTCCTGAGATAAATAGTTCCTGTTAGCCTTTAACACCTTGGCCAGTCTTCAGTTACATCAAATGCCAAAAGCTACGTGGATAGGTTTGGGATAAATTTACCTCTCTAATTCATTAGTCCTGCTACTACCTGTGTAAGGCACTTATTGCTAGTTTCTTCATAAGGCTCTCAAAGTTATGGCCCCCTGGTAGGTAGCACCCACTGTAAAGAAAAGGATGCCAGCGCCAGGCAGTAAAGGACACTGAGAAGCTCCTCTAGTTAAGCTGCAGAGCAGCTATAGAAAAGGTTCTGAATCACTATATAGGCATGAATGAGACACCACAGAGGAGTCTGTGGCAAGGAGCAGCATTTCTGTTGTATGCCTCTTTACACAGAAAAAGCATTCTGAAGAGACAGTTTGTCTACAGAGGAGAAGCAGAATTAATCACTCAGTTTCATTACTGGGAGAGGGAGAAAAAGAAGATTAAGGTACAGCCAAAGCACATGGCGAGCAGAGAGCTGCTGCACTAAGATCCAGTGCTGCCCATACAGACCAGTCTCTCCACTCCTAGCTGAGCCTTATGAGCCTGCAAAGGACAGTGGGGATGGTATGGGCTGCTTATTTAAAACAAGAATAAAGTTGAATGCTTGTTAATAGAGAGGCTGGTTAGGAGACACATCCAGAACTAACAATGTAACAGAGTTTCAGCCTCAAAGCGGCCGAAGTGTGGAATCTAGAGTTGCCCATTACCCTTTTTATATTCTGGTCTCTACATTCAATGACGTGGGGGGGGGCACATTCTTGAGCCTGCCTACCTGTTCACACTGGATTTCTGACCTTTACATCATACAGTGGAAACTGTATTTTTACAGTATCAATTCTTAAGCTGAGCTCTTATGCCTCTGTGTTTGCATCTCTACACCAACTATCTGTCAAAGTATTGTAATTATATGACATTATAGCTAATGGAGTTAGCAAACGCGACAACTGGAGGCCAAGCTCCAACTTTCATTGTAATCCACATTTCAGCTGCTGCTAACATTAGCTCACCCAGATGTTACAACTGGAAACTTTGCATGTGCAACTTAAAGAAAGTGCTGAGCTAATTTTGTTCATACTTCTCAAGTGTTGTAGATCTTGCCGAGATCTAAAAAGAAAGCAAAGTTTGAAGAAAATCTGTACAGCAATGTTAAAGTGATAAGCTTTTACAATTTTCCCCCTCACTCAGACATTGGTTAGAAGCTGTTGATGTGCATAGGTGCAATCAGTGTTCCCTCTTTGCTCTCTGCGATAGCACTGTGCTCTCCGTAAATGGGGATAACTTGATGGAATCCCAATCGCTCAGTTTTATTTTATACCGAAAAAGACTTGAGAGCCAGAAAGTTGTATTTCACTCTTCTGAGAATTTGCTTTTTGTAATTTTTGCAATAAATATTGATTTGGTTGCTGAATTAAACTAGTTGAAGATTTTTACTGGACCTTTGAAGTGTGTGTTGGCTTCACCGTTTACATAAACTAAGAAGTTCTAGGGAAAAAAAAGGCTAGATTTTATTTTGCATCAAGAACTCTTGAAAAGATGGAAATAGGGAGTTCAAATGTTGGGCTAAATTCTCTCATGAGACATGTATTTATATTGCAATAGTAGCCAAGACAAAGATTTTTTTGGTGAGAATGAACGCTGCCTAAGAACATATGCAGAAATAGAAGTAACTAGAAAAATGGATGCATGATTTCCCACAATTTTTTTTTTTTTTTAAGTATTGGGGTCATGAGACAATAATTGGCACCAAATACTGGGAACACTTAAAATCCAACTAGATAAAATATTCACACTAAGTACATATTACACCATTGGCAACAAGCAAATAAAAGAAATCCAACCACCACCCTAAACCTCTGGGATAAGCATTACATATAATTAATAGTAAAGCCTGTATTTTTTTCTACTCATGAGTTATGCATTTTCTCTCACTTTGCTGCTCCAATGCAGAAGAGAAGTACAAAATAAAATAATAAACACCAAAATGTAATACAGAAAGCAAAAAAGTTTAATTGAGCTGCATAAAGAAGTTTTCTCTGAGATTACATATAACAAGAGCTTAAAGTTACAATGCTTCTGTGATCACTAGTTGACAGAAAAAGTATTGAGTTTAGTTTTAAAATATTTCATTTACTTCCATAGTTCTAATCATTACATTTATCCTGCAAACAATGAAATCAAAAACTACCAGACTGCTTAAATAGTGTATGAAAATTTTTTTGCATCAATATAACAGTTGCAGAGTTCATAGGACAGAGGCATAAAAATAATATAAAAAAGACAAGAGTTAAAAATCCTACTGCAAGAGTATTGACTGCAATAAAACAGAAGACATTAAAACCAGCAGTTTGTTAGGTGCCAATACATAATAGAACCCATAAGACAGGCAACGAATGATGCTAAGTTCGGGAGAAAGAGTCTGTTTCCAGGGAAGAACTTCCTGACAGACACCACAACAAAGCAGCATGAACGGTGACTGTGTGGTCCCCTGCTTGGTAATAAATCAAGCGTCAAAGATTGATCTGCAGTTAATAAGAGGCCTAAGCCTTCTCCAAGGATTTGTAGTACTCTGTCAGCACAGTCCAGGCTTTGGGAGCCATGAAACCTTCAGGAGGGTTTTGTCCTTCCCGAGCCAACTTGCGCATGCGGGTTCCTGATATAAACTCAAAGTCTTCATGGCTAAAAATGTAAATAAAAAGAGACTGTAAATTTAAAAGATGGAAGTTATAGCCGAGACCGATCTTACCTCCTCTTTTTTTTTGATAATGACTTTATACTACTTTCATAAAACCCCACCTTGGAGTGTGATATTTGAGAACACAACTGTGGTTTCAGACATGCTGCTAATGAAGAGTACCAGAAAATCCTGAAAATACATACACCCTATAAAATATACATAATATATTCTTAAGATAAATAAGGGGTACGTGTGTATGTCCGCACATGCTCAAGATAGATAGTTTCATCCTGGTCCACCACATATCTTCCTACAGCTATAATTCCTAAAGATAAAATTCAGCAGGAGACATGGAAAATTGAGAGCAATCAGGATTATCTATCATCATCTAACTACTCAAGATCAACATCCTACAGCATTTTAAACACCAAAGGCAATAGTAATCCAGTCAGAGTGGGTGACAAGAAGGAAAAATCCCAAGAGTTCTAACCAGATAAACTACTTTCTCTTCATCAGAGTTAAACACAGTCGAAAACAAAGACACAGTGTCAGAAAATCCACCAAGTGTTCCTAAGCAAAAGTGATTTATTGTTAAATTAAATACAGCAATTTTACTTACTTCATTTGTTCAATTTGCAACATGTATTTGTTACTCATTCTTCCCTGGTCTGTTTGAAATAAAAGCCAAATACTGACCTCACATGCACATGGTTCAGACTGAAACAAATGAGAACCAAGTGTGTGCATCAGAGGGCAGAGTTTAGCTTTAAGTGCTAAACCATGCTTAGTAATGAGCTGGAGGTTAGCAAGGTACAGAAAGCATTCCACAGTCCCCTTTCACAATGCATACCATACAAGCTGTTAGCAGCACAACTTTTTGATCTGAATTGTAGTCTGGTGGAGAACAGTAAAGCCTAGAATGATCTTCCTGCTCTCAGTAGTGTTGATGCCCAGATTGTGGAAACAAAGGAGAAATATTTATATATATATATATTATATATATAAATATTAATGTACTTCAACTACACAGAACATATAACACACATCAGATAAGAAAACTTAACTGAACTATTTTTTTAAAGGGAGGGTACTGGAACGGAGAAAAGCTGTGCTCTGAATTAGACCGAAAAATAGGGAACATTTATCAAGTTTCTTCCCCAGCATAGATAGGACTCTGGTGTCTAACAGCCTCTCAATAACTGTGTTGGAAAGAGTTTTGTCCTATCTACACAAGCAGCTGTTTTCTACTGGGTGCCTCCTCCTGCAAACTACTGGTTAATTTCCTACTGTGAATAAGACAGTGCAGCGTTTACAGATTAAGTCAGCTGTAGGGGAATGGACTCCCCACATTCTAACTCTGTGGGGTGTTAATTCTGAAGCTTGCGTACAATTTATATGTCAACACTTAGCTGTTTAGAGGCAGGGAATGGGGTGGGAATTTGAACAGAGGCTCAAGTTCCCAGAAGGGATCAGAAGAGGGTACCAGCCTTTGGACTTAAAGAGACTCAGATATGCTATTTAAGTGCATCTCAATAAAGGCATGGTCTATTTGACCTCTTCCTGGCCCTGTTTGAACAACAGCACCCCTAAGGAGCAGCCAAGTGGAGCACAGACCTGAAGACTTCGAGCAAGATGTGTCAGATGGCTAAGAGCCTCTGATGAGAGAATTATAGGGACTATTATAAAGTCACCTAGGGGTCCACTGCTGCATTAAAAAGTTTTAATTTTTTAAGAAACAGGAAGAAGTTTTAATATCTAAAAAAGATTTACACACATTTTCATAAAATTAAATTTTGGTTTGGTCAAGGAGTTATTCCTCCTCTTCCTCACTTTTCTTTTTTACTCCAGCAAACATTTTCTTTTATAATGCATGGCTTTTATAATGCATGGCTTTCCAGTGAGCCAGATTCTTAGCAGCTGGCATAAATAAGTTTAGCTAAACTGACAAATGAAACTATTCCGATTTAAACCTGCTACTGATCTCATCCAATAATGTTTGCTTAGCGTATTAGCAATGGAGGATGTAACTAGCAAGAAAAGCAAGCCTTGTCCAATATCATTACTGAAACTGTAGAAGCAGCAAAGAATCCTGTGGCACCTTATAGACTAACAGACGTTTTGCAGCATGAGCTTTCGTGGGTGAATTTGCACTTGCATCCGAAGAACTGGGTATTCACCCACGAAAACTCATGCAGCAAAACGTCTGTTAGTCTATAAGGTGCCACAGGATTCTTTGCTGCTTCTACAGAACCAGACTAACACGGCTACCCCTCTGATTACTGAAACTATGATTCAGTAAGACCCAGCATTCTTTTGAAATAACACATATTGGTAAAGGTAATTTGCTTCCAGATGAAAAAGGTGCTACTTGAGAAAAACAAATATCTTAAACAACACAAATCAAGGAGGACTGCTAAGGAGGACTCCTGGATGAGTTAGGAGTTCTTGGGCTCATTACTCTGTAGAATGGGAAATTGGGCAGGAATAAAATGGGATGAGGAAAGGGAGAGAAAGACACCTTTACCATCAGAGTAATGTTGATGTTGGGTGGACACTTCAAGGGCACCTAAGTCTGATTTCCAAAAAAGACTTAGGCACTTAGAAACTTAAATCTCATTTAAATTAAGGGAATTTAGGCTCCTAAGTACTTAAATCACTTTTGAAAATAGGACTTAGGCACGTCTGAAAATTATATCTACAGGATGGAATTAGCTTTGACTGAGCCAAGTTATATTACAATATATGCTTCCACAAGTTATTTACTATTATTTTCCTGCCAGTTGTGTTTCAGACTGTAGCACTTATGTGATGGAGTACCTTTTACAAGAATAAAGGTTACCCACAGCCTTTCAGAAGTGGCCAACAACAACAAAAGAGAGTGGGTCCCCTTAGTTTATTTCCTCCTTAGCCTGGTAACATTTAAACTATTTTTGTTTTGGGGAGCAGCTATATGGATTGGTTGGTACAGCAGGGAATTTCATGAAGGATCTGCACAAGGATTAACATCTCCACTTACATTTACAATTTGTGGAGCAACAGCAATTAAACACACATTCCAAAAAGACAAGAATAAATCAGCTATGAAAACTGTCAACATGGCGTGGGAAACAGAAAACTTGATCTTCAAAATATGCACCAGTGAGATGATGAAAGTTTCTCCAAAGCATACTGTACTGGAGCTCTGTTATATTGAAGCTGTAAAATCACTCCATGAGAGTGCTATGAAATATGTTTTGTGAGCGGGCATTGGAGTTTGGGGTATATTGCTCTATTAAACCCATAGCTGGGGTGGGGATGAGGGAGGGAGGAAGAAAAAGCTCCATAGTATTCCTCATGCCTCCACTGTAGCTGAAAGGGCATTTGAAGGTCAATAATGCCCCAGATTTATAGCTTGGTGTAAGCCTGAGACCCAAAAACACCTACAGTCTGTTGTAGCTCAGTTCTAAAGAGCTAGACAGTTGAATAGGGGGGAAATGGCAATAAGTCAATTAAAAAGACAAGATGGATAGAGAGAGAAAGGGCATTTTACATGTGGAAACCTATATTCTATTAGGATGCAAGCAGAGAACAATTTGGTGCTGTCCCCTTGGTCTTCACATTACTCATGTTGTATATCAGTAACAAAACAGGACTATACCAATAATCACTATATAAAAATCAAACAAAGTATGTGATAATTGACAAACCAGACAAAACAGATTAACAGTTCATTATCTCCTTTCATTTTTCAAGACCAGAGTTCTTATCACTCCGGTAAAATGGGCTTCTCTCTCTCTTTAAAGATTACAAGTTTAACCATTCAAGAATTTTTTGCATTAGAGTAGCATCAAGAGGCCCCAGCAGAGATCAGGGTCAATGTTGTGCCCTGCTATGAGCTTTATATACAAAAAATACGAAGAAAGTCACTAACCCAAATAGCTTACAGTCCACATAGGCAAGACAAAGGGTAGGAGAAAGGAAATATTACCTCTGTTTTGAGATGGGGAATTGAGGCACAGAAATTAAGGGACTTGGCCAAGGTCACATAGGAAGTCTGTGGCACAGGCAGGAACTGAACCCAGCTTTCCAGAGTCTCAGTCTCTGTCTGGTGCCTTAACCTCCAGGAAAGTGTCTGCTCATAGCAGAACGATAGCAGGCTACTGAGAAAAGTGCAATGTTTAGTTTAAACAAATTGAAGTTTCCCCCCACACTTTTAAAATAAGTGTTTAACATTTTAAGTTTACCATTTTCTATTGGGAGCACCAAAAACCATTATCAGGGCCAACGGAGTGGGATAAAGAAGCATCCTAGTTCATCAGCAGAACACTTGAGAACAAAATTATCCTTGCATATGTAGATGCACTAGCTTCATGCACATTTTAGAGAGAGGACAAACAGCCTGCTCTGGTAGCTGTATTTATGGGCTTCCTATGGCTAAGAGGATCTCACAGAGTTCTGTGTTAAGACAGAATTATTAATTTTTCCAAAGATTGCTGTGGTTTCTTTTGATTGTTAAACAAATCAGCTGCCTTTTCATCGTTACCATCATAGCATATTTTTGGCTAGCAAGCAGATTTTGCACCCACCTAGTGCACTGTTATGATTACAATTCATTTGGAAGGTTTCTCCAAATGTCTTGGTTGTATTAATGTTAACTGAGTCAGTTATCAGTGGGTAAGTATGATAAAATGTTACATTAAAGGTTAGGGTTAGCACAGGACCATAGTGCTGTACCATCTTGGTTTCTGCATGCAGTAGTTCACTGAAGTAGAATGTACTCTTGTGGGGAAATTCTACAAAACTTCAGCAAAAATGCTCAAGTTTTCCTGCAGAAAGGTAGGTGAGATCAGCTATCCGGCAATGCAAAGAAATGGTAACACACCATGCTAGACAATTCTGCTTTGATCATTTGACAAAAGGAAAAGCACAGAACCCATTTAAGTCTGTTTTCCCCTCCGCAATGCCAAGCTCTCTGAGACCCCAGGTGGTTGGCTTGCATTCCCTTTGTAAAAGGATTTAAAACTCAGCTTCCTAAGCACCTCTTTTTCTGAGAGTGCTTCACCATACAAAGGGGAGTTCTGTTGTCACATTTCAACAGAAATGTCTGTTTTGCTGTCTGTTGCTGGTTCCCTTTCACACAACTAAAGAAAACATTTTTCAGTTGCTTAATTCTCTAGTTCCTAGCCCCACATTTGTAGTTTTTACTCTTTACATTACCCTTTCCATGAAGACTCCTCTTGACTTGCCCAATGTTTGGTTGGATATAATACTCAATATTAATTGCTACTGTATCTATTGCAAGGACCCTTAAATAGTAGGTTAATCTACTGGCCGTGCCTGCATATTTATTCAATGCACTAGCAGTGACAGTACCTTATCAGTATAATATACGGATAGTCTCCCCATGCACTATCCCATGTTACAAGTGGGTAGACTCAATGATTTAACTTTCTTGCCATTGCTAACATTGCTGATTTAGGACCACATGGCACATGATATCACTATACTCTGACATCTTCAAGTAACAATATATTCACGTCATTAGTTTGACATTACTATAAAAGCTTGTAGTTTATTTTATACAAATGCTGAAACATTTAGGTGCTGTTAGTAACTTTTAAATATTAAGTAGTTCTACTGCTCTCAGTTATTATAAACAACACCAGTCCAAACTATGTACGTAATCCCTGTCCCTAATCCCACATTAGCTTTTAAAATTAAGCCTTTTTAAAAAATAAACTGGGGTAAAATTTACAAGAGGGACTAAGTCCCATGTTCAAAAATCACTTAGACACTTAGGGCTTGGCTACACTTGCGAGTTACAGCGCAATAAAGGAGCCCCGGGCACCATAGCTCATTCCCCATCCACACTGGCAAGGCACGTAGAGCGCTCTGATTCCGCAGCTACAGCACTGCTGGTACTCCACCTCGGTGAGAGGAATAACGTTTGCTGCGCCTTGGCTACAATGCACAGGTGTCAGTGTGAACGAGGTGCTGGGTTACTGTGCTCTGATCGGCCTCCGGAAACATCCCACTTAAGTCAAGTGGCCACTCTTGTCGTCGTTTTGAACTCCTGTAGGAATGCGAAAATGACCTTTCAAAGCTCCGTTTCAGACAGCCAGCATGCAAGCCATTAGTGTGGAATGCTGTGTGTGTGAGAGAGAGAGAGAGAGAGAGAGAGGCGGGGGGTTGCTGCTGTCTGAACTTACAAGATAACATGCTGACATGCTCTCAGCCCCCCAAAACCTCTCTCTCTCCCCACACATACACACAACACACTCCCTGTCACACTCCACCCCCATTTGAAAAGCACGTTGCAGTCACTTGCATGCTGGGATAGCTGCCCATAATGCACCACTCCCAATGCCGCTGCAAGTGCCGCAAACATGGCCACACCAGTGCGCTTGCAGCTGTGGGTGTGGAGAGACTGCAGCGCTTTCCCTACTGCGCTCTATGAAGGCGGGTTTCACTCACAGAGCTCTACATCTGCAAGTGTAGCCATGCCCTGAGGCCTCTGAGGCCTGGTCTACACTAGGACTTTAATTCGAATTTAGCAGCGTTAATTCGAATTAACCGTGCACCCGTCCACACCAGGAAGCCATTTAATTCGACCTAGAGGGCTCTTTAGTTCAAATTCGGTACTCCACCCCGACGAGGGGAGTAGCGCTAAATTCGACATGGCTATGTTGAATTAGGCTAGGTATGGATGCAAATCGAACTTACTAGCTCCGGGAGCTATCCCACACTGCACCACTCTGTTGATGCTCTGGACAGCAGTCCGAGCTCGGATGCTCTGACCAGCCACACAGGAAAAGTCCCGGGAAAATTTGAATTCCTTTTCCTGTCTGGACAGTTAGAATCTCATTTCGTGGTTGGACATCGGGGCGAGCTCAGCAGCACCGGCAGCGATGCAGAGCTCTCCAGCAGAGGAGTGAGGGGCGAGGAGTCTGTGCTTTCGGAGCTGCGCTCCAAATAACGGAATGCAAAGACCTACGAGAAGGTCTCCAAAGCCATGAGAGACAGAGGATACAGCCGGGATGCAAGGCAGCGCCGCGTGAAAATCAAGGACCCCAGACAAGGCTACCAAAAAATCAAAGCGGCAAACGGACGCTACGGAGCCTGCCACCACTGCCCCACCAGTGACCATGGACTCTGACGATGGGACAGTGTCGACGGCCAGTTCCTCGGCGATGTTCGCGGACGGGGAAGATGAGGAAGGGTTTGTGGAGGACGAGGCAGGCGACAGCGCTTACAACGCTGGTTTCCCCGACAGCCAGGATCTCTTCATCACCGTCACGGAGATCCCCTACCAACCCTCCCCGGCCATTAACCCAGATCCTGAATCAGGGGAAGGAGCAGTCGGTAAGTGCTTTAACCATGTAAACTTTTATTCTTAATATAACAGGAATCTGAAGTATGTGAAAAGGAGGTCTTTCTATATATGGGGATAGAACAGAAATCCTCCTGGGAGATCTCCACGAAGCTCTCCTGGAGGTAATCGAAAAGCCTCCGCAGGAGGTTCCTGGGGAGAGCTGCCTTATTGGGTGCTCCGTGGTAGCACACTTTTCCGCGCCAGGCTTTCATGAGGTACTCAGGGAGCATTGCCTCCCCGAGCACGGCTGCGTAGGGCCCTGGTTTGTGCTGGCTTTCACGCAGCATGTGCTCTCTATCTCCTTCAGTGACCGTCCTCAGGGTGATCTCGCTCGGAGACTCCTGCATCTAATTAGGGGAATTACTGTAATGTTACGCCTGGTCAAAAGTATTTTTAAAAAATCTCCGGACAGACGGCATAGCAGAGACTCAGCATGCTGCTGCGTGACAAGCGTAACGGAAAGCCAAAGAATCAAATGGACGCTCATGGAGGGAGGGGGGACTGAGGACGCAAGGTATCCCACAGTTCCTGCTGTCTCTGAAAAGGATTTGCATTCTTGGCTGAGCTCCAAATGCTTCTAGGGTCAAAAACAGTGTCCGCGGTGGGTCAGGGCATAGCTCGGCAATTTACGCAGCCCCCCAACCACCCCCAGAAGTGAAAGGGAAAACAATCCTCTCTTGACTCTTTTACATGTCACCCTATCTTTACTGAATGCTGCAGATAGACGCGATGGTGCAGCACTCAACACCAACATCCTTGCTCCCCCCACGCTATGGATGGCTGATGGTACAATACGACTGGTATCCGTCGTCATCATCAGCCTATTGGCACATGGGGCAGTGCAAAAGGACTGGTAACCATGCAGACTACCATCCGTTAGGTCGATCAAGGGCGCCTGGCCCTAATTTTTCCTGGTAGATGGTACAATATGGCTGATAACCATCGTCATCATAGCAACAGGGGGCTGAGCTTCATCAGCACCCACCCTTCATGTGTAAAGAAAAGATTCAATTGCCCCTGGACTAGCAGCAGGATGCTGGGCTCCTCTCCTCCACACTTAATGTCCTATCTGAACTATCATAGCAGCTGGAGGCTGCCTTCCACTCATTTCTCACTAACAAGTCACTGTGTCTTATTCCTGCATTTTTTATTACTTCATCACACAAGTGGGGGGACAATGCTATAGTAGCCCAGGAAGGCTGGGGAAGAATGGAATGAACAGGTGGGGTTGTTGCAGGAGCACCCCCTGTGAATAGCATACAGCTCATAATCTATGCAGGATCTGACACAGAGCAGCTGTGCTCTCTGGTTCTCTGATACAGTGGTTCTCTAGTATACTTGCCCATATTCTAGGCAGGACTGATTCTATTTTTAGATACCAAAAAGGAGGGATTGACTCAGGGAGTCATTCCCAATTTTGGCTTTTGCGCCCCTGGCTAAGAGCAGCCAGGGGCACTTATGACAGCAGCAAATGGTGCAGTGCAAAAGGACTGGTAACCATGCCCATCTTATTACCAATTTATGGTGTGGTAGATGGTACAATATGGCTGGTAACCATCTCTGCTGTCATGCAAAAGCAAAAGCATGCTGCTGTGTAGCGCTGCTGGACCGCCTCTGTCAGCGGCATCTAGTACACATACGGTGACAGGCACAAAAGGCAAAACAGGCTCCATGGTTTCCACGCTGTGGCGTCTGCCAGGGCAACCCAGGGAAAACGGGCTTGAAATGATTGTCTGCTGTAGCTTTCCCGGAGGAAGGGATGACTGACGACATTTACCCAGAACCACCCGCGAAAATGGTTTTTGCCCCATCAGGCACTGGGATCTCAACCCAGAATTCACAGAGACAGATTAGACTGTGTTCATTCTTCGCAAAAATTTATCTTGGCAAGGAATTCACTCCCTTTTTCCCCATCACACAGCTTGGACTGTCTCCAGACCTGCCACAGCATCCCCCTCACAGAGGCTGGCAAAGATTAGGCGGTGAAATAAAAAGACACAGGACGAGATGTTCGCTGAACTTATGGGGTGCTCCCGAGACGACGCGGACCAGCAGAGCCAGTGGAGGGAGACCCTCTCTCTGTACCAGCGCTCACACAGCGAACGGGAGGAGAGGTAGCGTGAGGAAGACAAGCAGGCGACTCAAACGCTGCTTGGACTAATGAGAGAGCAAACGGACATGCTCCTGCGCCTTGTGCATGTTCTGCAGGACCTCCGGCAGGAGGACAGAGCCCCCCTGCAGTGTATCTGCAACGCCCTCCCCCGCCACAAAGTCCCATACCCCCCTCACCCAAAATAACCAGAAGGAGGGGCGCCAGAGGCCGTGTAAACTGTCACTGCACCCCAGCAGAGTGCTCAAGTACCCAAAAGCTCTCATACCCTAAATTTTGAAAAGTCCTTTCCTTCCCGCCTCACCCAAGCCCCCATCCCAGTTTCATCCCCTAACTGTCTAGTTGATAATAAAAAATACTTTTCTGTTAATTACTGTATCCGTCATGTTCTTTTAGAGGAGACTGTGTTTGAAGGGGGGGAAGGGGGTTGGTAATTTGACAGGACAATCACCTTTACCAGGGTACAGACATGGGGGCAGGATCAGCAGCAGGTCACACACACACTGCAATCAGTACGCACCCTGGTCGGTATGGGAGGTGGTTTGCAGGTTCTGGGTGGGTGGGGGGGTACGTGGCTTTGTAGCGGGGGAGGGCGGTTACAGATCTCATGCAACGGTCCCTGTCCTGGACCACAGAGCCACGCAGCAGAGGAATCTGTATCCATCCTCCCCCGCCAAAAGGCCACATAGCCCACGCACACAGAGTCCCAAAAAGGAGGGATGGCAGGCTCCGTTGAAACATCCAGTCCGGCACTGCAGACCGCTCTGGGAGCAGGAGCCTGTCATTCCTCGAGTTTACAGGCGGTCTTTACATCACTACACACCCTACCCAGCACAGTCCGTGTCCCAGTTTCAACCCTGTAATGCAAAGTCATCAATAAAGAAATCTTTGTAAAGTTACAGTGGAACATGTATTTTATTTTTAAACGTGTGTTGGAAGTTGGGGAAGCGGGGTGGGCGGGGTATGTAACTGCAGATGCTAGTCAACAGTCACTTGGTAAAGAAACAGGGGCAGCTTCAGCTTCTCTGTAAAGAAACTGAACAGTCACAGGTCACGCTGCTCACTGCTCGCTGGTACTTGAAGAGTTCCTTGTCGCTGTGCAAGGCGCCTGCATAGGGCTTCACGAGCCAGGGCATTAGCGGGTAGGCTGGGTTCCCGACGATCACTATAGGCATCTGCACATCCCCAAGACTTATTTTGTGGTCCTGGAAGAAACTACCTTCCTGGAGGCGTCTAAACAGACCAGAGTTCCTGAAAACACGCACGTCATGAACTTTGCCTGGCCACCCGACGTAGATGTTGGTAAAACGTCCCCCATGGTCCACCAGTGCTCGCAGCACCATTGAAAAGTAGCCCTATTTCTCAGCAGCTGACTGTGGAAGAGGTGGACAATAAGGTGCGAGGAGTTGACAACGGCCATAACTGCAGCGGGATCCGTGCTCAAAGTGCTGTGGCGCCCGCGCTGTCACTGAGCAGAAAAGTGCACGAACAGATTGCCCGCACGCGCTTTCAGGGAGGGAGGGAGGGAGGGCGTGATTGACGGTTCAATGATGACAGTTACCCAAAACCACCCTCGACACATTTTTCCCCCCAGCATGCATTGGGGGGAAATCCCAGGATTCCAATGGGCAGCGGGGAGTGCGGGAACTGTGGGATAGCTTCCCACAGTGCACCGCTTCCAAAGTCGACACTGGCCCCGTTACTGTGGACTTACACAGTCGAACTAGTGTATTTAGTGTGGATACACAACTTCGACTTCATAAGGTCGATTCCACAAATTCGAATTAAGTTGATTCGAAATAGGGTACGTCTACACTACAAGACTAAGTGTTGTAAACACTTACTACAGCGAACGAAGCAGTTCTTTCATCCACTTCTCTGAGAGCCAGTAGGTAGGTCGATGGAAGCATTCTTCCATCAACCTAAAGTTGTCTACATTGGGGCTTAAACTGGTTTAATTACATTGCACAGGGCATGGCATTTTCCCCAGCACTGAGCGATGTAAATAAGCATGCCTAACTCTGCAGCATAGACCAGCCCTTAGTCTCACTGAAACTCAATGAGACTTGGGCGCCTTAGCACCTACAGCACTTTTGAAAATTACTCCAGCTCAGTAGACACCCAAAACTACTGAAGCATCATACAGGGCCCAGACACAACATGGTTATATGAGCTGTCCAAATGCCTGCATCACTTCCCTCTGTAAATTTGCCATATAATCCTTGTCGGCACTGCTGCGAGGCTGAACATAGCAGGTCTGTCCACCTTTTTCTCTTCCCCACCCCCAGTCAGCCAGCTAATGTGAAGGGGATGGGAATGCCTGCTCAGCTCTACAAGAGTGAAAGCCATGGTCCTATGGAGTTATTTAGCTCCTGAAAAAACACAGCTTCAGTCACTTTCAATCTTGCAGAGTTTAGGATATCATCTTAGTTCAGAATAGCATCTTAAAGCCTCCCTACTTCCATTTGCCCTCACTCCTCTAGTAAAAAAACAAACAACATTTAACCTCTCTCTTGTCTTAGCAATTGCCTGGGCTTGCAAGCACTAGCCTCAAACAAATGATAGGAGAAAAAAAAGCACTGTCTCTCTTATATGGCCCTCATCACCATGGGATCTGGATGTCTCAAATCACCGACTGATTTTATCTTCACAATATACCCCTGGAAGGTAGGGAAGTATTATTCCCATTTTACAGAAGGGGAGCTGAGGCATGAGGTAGATTGAGTGATAGACCAGGTCAGTATCCAGAAGGGACAGGAAGCTCTCACAAAGGCTAGCCACTGGGGGGGGGGGGGGGGGAGGAAGAAATGCCACACAACACCCCTCAGCAGGCCACGTGATCAGGGCAAGCAAACTGCCTGTATAATTGAGACCTGATAGATCATATAGCATACAGATGTAGTATAGGGTAGATGTATGCTATAGACATAATGTACCTAATTTATGCTGTCTTTTTAAAAAGACATCTACCCTTGCTGCTTGTGGCGATATCAACTATCATCAAATGAAAGCAGCTGTGTTTTAAACTCCTGAAGAAAGTGGGCTGAAATGAAATGGCAAATGATCTCCACCTACAGTGGCACTGCACTGATAGGCACAACAGTAATATATATACAGAAATTGTTTTTAGACACACAGAGGGAACAACCACCTCAAAAGAGGTGGAGCTTAAAATAATTTCTTCTATACGAAGATCATAAAACAAGTTAAGAAGTGTGAACTGAGACTAAGTGTTCCCAAACCAAGCCCTCTTATCTCTGAGAAGCTTCTATTTATTCAAAAACTAGGTAATAAATGCTGAAAGACTTAGCAAAAAAAAAAATTGTTTTTTACTCAGAATGCTTTAGTTTTAAAATTAAAACAACTTACTGTTCAGAGTCATAATAATCCATGCCCTTCTTTTTCTTATTGTAAGCTGCAACTCTGAAGGGTACAATTTCCAATGTTTTGAGGCCTGGTGCCATAGTCAGCACTTTTGCACCATGGGTTGGTTCATAGAGATCTTTCCCAGTCTCAGGGTGTGGCATGCCTGCTGGATCCCGTCCCACGATGTAGAAGTTAGCTCCTGCTACCATCCGTGACCTGCAATGCCATTGAACCTGGAACACAATTTGGGAAAAATAAATGAACAGGAGACAAAGAGCAGCTGTGGGGAGGCAAGGGGGATGACCAACAATGCTATCGCTACTGCTAAACTAACACTATTGCCTATGATGCAGAACTATGCTCTGGTGTCTCATGCGTCCCAAGAAAATAAATAAGATGTGCATCTCTGTATATATTTTTGTTGCTATTCTATAGTCAAAATATAAAACAAGAGTTTGCATGAAAGCAATATTACATCTCAGTTTGCTAAGCAGTTCTCAAGCCATAAATCAGCGAGTGTTCAACAGAGCACTTGCTATTAGGTTCATGAAGACCTGACTGGTCTCAGTGCTGGTTTTCCCATTGCCAGCTGATAAGTTTCATTAAAAGACAGTCAGGCTACAATGAATACTTCCCGCTTACTTTTCCATGTAACCAATTGCTGTAGTTGCCCTAGGGATGTCATGTTAAGATGCAGGGAGAAGCTTCTGTAGGAGATTAATAGGACTACATAGCTTGGAAAGAATATGTTGACATGACAGATGAATGGAATGAATAACGAATGGAATGGTCAGCTGGGACCTCTAAATTTAAAGGCACTAAATTAAAAAAAAATCTATAAGGGCAAACGCTAAGTAATATAATTAGCCTATGCAACTCCCTTGTGTAGGATAGCGTGGAAGTAAATAGCTCAATCAGATTCAAAACAGATTAGCTGTTCACGTGCATAAGAATATCTGTAGTTGTATTAACAACAATGAAGTTAAAAGAGTTATCATGTTTCAGCCTTCTAAACATAAGCTTAACAGCTAGGGAAGAAAGTTTCCCCTTGAGGTGAAAAATTGGAGTGTTAAAGTAGATATATTTCAGAGATTTTTTACACCTTCCTCTGAAACATGTGGTATTGCCCACTATAAAAGACAAGAGACTACAACAGAGACACCTAATGTGTAAATCACTATGTTTTTAATGTTTAACAGCAGTGTCAAAATTAACCTGCCTGTAGAGAGCAATGCAGAAGTGCTGTTCGGATAAGCCTACAAAAATCAAGAAATGTAACTGAACTAACGTGCCATGTCAGAAGAGTGTCTCTCGCCCTTCAAACAGTGGATGACCATAGGCAGGTAGCCTCGATTGATAATACAGAAATGACTTCCACATCCTAATCTAAACACAAACAAGTTTTTCCTCAAATATTTAAACATGTAAATACAAGTCTTCATCTAGACCTAGCCTAAAATTAAATCAGTTATCTGCATCATTTTTATATGTATTGCCCATAAGTGGTGCTTCATCTCCAGGCAATCCAAGGACATCTAAGATTGCTTTGGGTCTTTTACACATTTAAAATACAGTAATTTAGCATAGTGTTTGGAACACTGATCTGAGACACGAGGGAGCACATATCCTGGAGTATTCTTGAGGGTAATAAAATACTAAAATAAATTACAGCAATAGTTTAGGCCCAAGCACACACTATTTCTCCATTCCGTAATATTACAATTTCTAGGAGCAATCCTCAATACTCTCCCCAAAATGTAAAAGTTAATCTGATGGACTAAAATGCACTTCCCTAAAAGATTATGCATTCTCTCACAATGTTGTTTTTCATCAGCAAAATTCGGAAATGCATATTTAAAAGTACACCAGTGTTCAATTAACTATGCTTCTTATTTTGTACTAAAAAGGAAAAAAAAAAAAGTCCATGAGCTGAATATACAGTGTCCCAACAAAATGTTAAAAAGCAGGTACGGTTGCTCAACTGCATATATCACCAATACAACAATAAAGAAAAAAAAAGGAAATAAAAAGCCACCACAAGAAATCCCTAACTCAATGCTCACCCATCCACCATAGTTTTGCCATACGTATATTACTTCACCCAGATACACCCACCATAATACATGTCTGTCCTCTTCATCTCAGCATAAAATGTGCAACATTTATCTCCAACCATAAATGCCAATTACTGGAAAAATAGTTATGTATAAAACACCACATCACTTACGTAACACGGACGAACAATAATTTCCCATATTAATACACTGCAACCTATTGTTACTTTAAAAAACTCCCGTCGTTAACAAATCACCCAGTATAACACACTGAAACATAAACCATTAATTAAAATCTACAGGATTCACACATTAGCCATCTACTTCAATATATCAATTCAATACTCCAACCAGTAAGAAGGAGGCTATTTCTAACCACACAGTTGGGGTAAACATTGCACTGTTTTGCATGGAAGTAGGGAACACGTAGCGCACAGATGGCTCAAGCACTCTGCACCCCGGGCACTCCTGCTTTGTCTCTCAGCGAACCAAGCAAGAGTGGAGGTGGCTATGAGCACCTCTGATGAGATTCTGGGCTCCCTGCTCTCAACACCTCTGCATATCACTGCTAAATCCAAAGCTCCCCAAAGCCTCTCTCTCAGAAATCCTGCTCGGGTGTTTTTGAAAATCCCACTAGGTGCCTATCTGCATCTCTCAGCACCTAAACACCTTTGGAAATTGGGTCCTTAGGCACTTTTGAAAATCCCACCTGCAAATCCTAATAAACTATATTATTATTATTTTGGGGGAGGGGGGCTGAGGTGGAGAAAAGGGTTGTTCGTTTGTGTTTAACACAGTTGGGAAGAAAAATTAAGCAATCTAATTTTTTTGTTATCCTTTTTGGGAACACTTAGTAGTTTCTCTGAACATGTTTTATTTTGGGGTAATTTATTGGCCTATAGTATAATGACATTTTAATACAAAGGAAGTCTTTCCATCAATGAAATGTGATCTGGCTCCACATTTCCATTTTAAAATGAAATACATTCCTCCTCTAAAAGACATGCAGCCCAGTAATTCGCTGCCAAAAATCCCATCAGAGCAATAAAAAAATTACATATATAAACATTTTAATTGCAAGCATTACTATAGGTTAATCAGTACTATGAAATAAACATTTACCCACTTTCAGCAGTTTTACTTCTGCCAAACTGAAGTCAAACTAAAAACAACTCTCCATCTGCGTTTCCCTGGCCTTCCAAACTGCACTGGGTGGCCATAGTAGATCAGGAGGCATCTGGCATCTTGAAGACAGTTTGATCAATTAGCAAGTTCTGCAAGATGGCAAGAGACTAAAGAGACTGGTGGAAGGCAGAGTGCCAAAGGACTGCATATTCCCCACCGTCCTTTTCTTTTATCATAAGGAGTTTTCACAGTAGAATAAGTCAGCAAATTACAAGAATTGAGCAATTAAATAGAAAAATGTTAACTTCTGATGAATGACTTTTAGGTCATAATCAAAGTTATACTGGAATGAGCGATTTCTTACCTGATAATTTTCTGTTAACAGCTTCTCTCCTCATGCATCACTACTGGGTTAATACCATTTACCTAAGAAATTTGGAGGCAATCCAGTGTTGCTGTAGGCTCCAGCACTAAGCCCCACCCTGCAGCAGCTAAGGCCACCAGAAGAGTTCTTCCAAAACTGTAAAAATCCTCCAGCAACGGATTAGCATTAAAATAATAACTTGATTTATATATAATAACCTTAAAGCAATTAAGTGTTCATCAAGTCTTCTTTAGAGAAAAATTCCAATTTGTTACAAATTGCATTCTAGTCATTTACCAGACCACCAGGGTAGGTTGAATAAGGAGAGAATCTGCTAACAAAGAGAATTACCAGGTCACAAATTTCTCATTCTGTCACACAGCTTTTCTCCTCTTTCATCACTAATAGGAAGTAGTGTACCACAGAACCACTGAGTGAAAGGATAAGCAGAGTTTTAATTACTGTAATAGAATTACAGGCAGAAACCGACATTCCCCCCATATACTGCAAGAGATTTGTAATTTAAAGGAATTATTTGGGAACCCAGCAGCACCTCCTACAAGTAGATACCTCTGCAGAGAAATGGAAACCTACTCTGCAAATCTTCCTCAGATGAGGCTTCCTGCAAGGCCACTAGGAACACTGTAGCGGGAGCTTCATAAATAGTTTTTCGGATGCCTAGCATTCCAAATGGTCCAACATCTTGCCTGCAGCAACTTT
Organism: Mauremys mutica; assembly: GCF_020497125.1. Classification (NCBI taxonomy): domain Eukaryota; kingdom Metazoa; phylum Chordata; order Testudines; family Geoemydidae; genus Mauremys; species Mauremys mutica. The sequence goes on along the minus strand of NC_059076.1, from coordinate 35,261,162 downwards.
GAAGACCTAGGCTGTGCCATTTTGGATAGAATGAAATAAAAGTGGTACAACTGGCATGTGCTTGAAATATAACTTTACAGCTCTAGGATGACCAAAGCGGTGCTAAGGATTGGAACAAGATGATGCGAGAATTATTTCCCACTAACTGTGGAAAGAAGAATTCATTTTGGGTCTAAGAGATCCTGGAGCTATAAGAATAATCTTTTCCTTACAATGACAGGATAAAACAACTAATTCTAAACCCTGCCTTTCAGAGGTAACGGCACCTGGAAAGGCCAGCCACAGGCTTGTCTAATCTGTCATTCTGATGATACTCAGATTCTCTGATCTGTCTGCATAAAGAATGCCATTAGGGCTGTTACACACTCAGACTGGATTCCTACAACCAAGCACCATAGCAATCGGCTTGGAGAAACTCTAGTGTAGCCAGGATCCCTCAAACTTTATGATTATTTGTCTCTAGATGCTACAATAATAGAAGGGCCCCACCATGCTGGGCAGTATACAAATAAAGAGACAGTCCGTGTCCCAGATCGCTTTCTGTTTCCTCTCATACCAGAAACGTGATTCCATCTAATCAATAAATAAAATTTCCTTGTTACATTTTGTCTGGATACCCCCAAAATACCGATGAAATGAATGGAGAATCTCTACTGAACTACACTTCTCTTCCCATGACTAGGCTGTTAGCTGTAGGTCAACCAGCTTCAAATGAAGGAATTCTTGTTTCAAGAGATCTGGAGTTTTCTAAAAGTGCAATAGAGGTAACTGTCTATCAAGTCTGATGTACCTTTCGGGCTAGTGGAGGAGAACTTCAGTTTTCCCACTTCCTCTAGTCTGCACCTTTTACGTGAACTATCATGAAAAACAGCAGATTCTTCTCTTTCCAGAACACTACTTCCATTGCCACAGAGAGGCTTTGACCTCTGGTTACTCCTTGGTTTTGTAAGGCCTGGTCTACACTAGGGGGGGAAAATCGATCTAAGATACGCAACTTCAGCTATGAGAATAGCGTAGCTGAAGTTGACGTATCTTAGATTGACTTACCTTCCGTCCTCACGGCGCGGGATCGATGGCCCCGGCTCCCCCGTCGACTCAGCTTCTGCCTCTTGCCCTGGTGGAGTTCCGGAGTTGACGGGGAGTACATTCGGGGATCGATCGCTACCCACTACCCGCTACACTCATGCTTCAATCATAAGCAAACCAACCTCTAACAAAAAGAGAAAGGAAACTTCCCCTGGGAGCCCCATAACTGCCCACTACACGGTTTCTTGTACACTCCTCTGAAGTAAATGCTACTGGCCATGGTCACAGATAGGACAGTGGACTTGACGGAGCCCTGTCTGAACCCGTGTGGCCGTGGCTGTATGCTTTTGTTCAGACACACCACTGACACAGTTGTCAATGTGAACTAAAAGGATGTGTACTCTAAGATTCTGGAAGTTTGTTTTTCAACTATGCTGTCCTACCTACAAGGCTTGCTTCTGCAATAAGTCTAATGGAAAAACTGGACTGCCTGTCAGCATATTGTTTGTATTTACCCTCCCACAAAGGGACATTCAGATATGATCTGGGAATGACACTTGATTTTCCACTCCATCCAGTGAGTTGTTCCATGCCCTCAGAAAAAATTCCTGGGGATGAAGCTGATACATGGCACCAGCAATCCTAGCTGCTGGAGATAACTGGCTATGGATGACCACTGCCAGGAAGTGATTGATAGCATGAAGTTTTGGATCTTTGCACACCTTTACCACAATGGTAAAATTATGTCCATAGCAATGTCTGTTTTGACCTCTGGGTGAATAATTCTCTGCATCAGATTTTTAAAAGTCTTGATTTTGAACATCTGATAGGTATGAATCCTTTCCAGCCCTGTGAAAGTGTGTCTGGGAGGAAAAAAGCCTCAGCAAACACATCCCCCTCAGGATGGGAAGTCAGACAAAGGGTTAAACCCCACTTGCTCATTAACAATATGAATTATTGCATTATGAAGGGAGGTTTGCTTTTGCCTTTTTTGAAAGGCTCTCTGGAGTTCACAACTTAGCCCCTCACAGCCTGATGAGGGGTTTTCTTCATGAAAATTCTCATGCTCCTGGTTCAGCCTCCCATATTCGAGCCTCAACCCTGCCCACACACCTGTCTGAGTCAAAGCCCCATGTCCTGGCAGGGTGAGTGCTTTACAGCTGCTGGGCACAATTTGCCTTCCCAAACCTGTACCCTAGCAAAGTGAGGGTCTATGGTTTATGATAGCAGGGCAGCTCGCCCCCTGAGGGTCCCAAAAATCTGCCTACAGCACATCTTGGACTTGGTTCAATGGTTGCAAGGCTGCTCTGCTGTGTTTGGGGGGGAGGGCAGGTTAGGGGGGGCAGGTGCTGTACCAGAGAAGCTGAAATAAAGTCACTACTGCACAAAAACAAATACAACTTAAAGTTAAGACAAAATGGTCAGGAGAAACTAAACCACTATTTTGTTATACCACTGGATGCAGAAGATCTGGTGGCCTGAGCTGAAGGGCAAAGCTTAGTCCTGGAGACTCCAGCAGTAACACTGGACCACATCCAAATTCCATGGGTAACATTACCCATTAGTGATGGAGGAGGAGAGTAGCTCTGCAGCAGAAAGGAGATGAAATCTCAACTTTCGAGAGTTGAAGACAGATTAGCTATTAGGGATTAGGATGAGACTTTCATGGGGCCATATTACCCCATGTCAACCTATCAAGCAGTTGCTTGCAGCTTTCTGGCACCATCCACTGATGGAGATAGGATACTGAACTAGACAGACCTTGGGTCTGATCCCATACGGCTATTCCTGTGGGAAAGAGCAGTTCTCACCAAGAACTACTTCAAGATATACAGAAGAGCCCAAACTGACAAACACAGGAAATGAAGTTTTTCCATTTGGCATGCAAGTTGCCTATACTGGAATTGGAAAAGGTTCAGAAAAGGGCAACAAAAATTATTAGGGGTATGGAATGGCTTCCGTAAGAGGAGAGATTAATAAGACTGGGACTTTTCAGCTTGGAAAAGAGACAACTAAGGTAGAATATGATTGAGGTCTATAAAATCATGACTGGTGTAGAGAAAATAGATAAGGAAGTGTTGTTTACTACTTCTCATAACACAAGAACTAGAGGTCACCAAATGAAATTAATAGGCAGCAGGTTTAAAACAAACAAAAGGAAGTCTTTCTTCACACAACGCACAGTCAACCTCTGGAACTCTACAAATCCTTTGCCAGAGGATGTTGTGAAGGCCAAAGACTATAAGAGAATTCACAAAGGAACTAGATAAATTCATGGAGGATAGGTCCATTAATGGCTATTAGCCACAATGGGCAGGGATGGTGTACCTAGTCTTGGTTTGCCAGAAGCTGGGAATGAGTGACAGGGAATGGATCACTTGATGATTACCTGTTCTGTTCATTCCCTCTGGGGCAGCTGGCATTGGCCACTGTCAAAAGACAGGATACTGGACTAGATGGACCATTGGTCTGACCCATTATGGCTGCTCTTATAAAGATCCAGAAGATGTAGGGACATCATTTCTGAAGTGTTCAGTACTCAAAACTGGGGCTATTTGTTCTACGAGCTCAGCACCTATTTAGGTACCTCAATGAAGTAGCGAAATTTTCAAGAGTGTTCAGTACCCAGCAGCTCCCATTAGTCTCAACAGATACTGAGCACAAATGAAAAATCTGTCCACTTTGTTTAGGTGTTTAAACAGGAGCTATTGCATGCTGAGCTCTTTTGAAAATCTGTCCCTTAGAGTCTTAGAAGATGGGTATTCCCCATGTCACATACACTAGAAATACTGTACCTTTGTCTATTTCCAAAGTCACTGCTATTTCTACAATACCCACCTGCTGAAGTGAAAAAACAGATTGACAGAGCCAGAAGAGTACCCAGAAGCCACCTACTACAGGACAGGCCTAAAAAAGAAAACAACAGAACACCACTAGCCATCACCTACAGCCCCCAACTAAAACCTCTCCAGCGCATCATCAAAGATTTACAACCTATCCTTAAAGATGATCCCTCACTCTCACAGATCTTGGGAGACAGGCCAGTCCTCGCTTATAGACAGCCTCCCAACCTGAAGCAAATACTCACCAGCAACCGCACACCATACAACATAAACACTAACCCAGGAACCTATCTTTGCAACAAAGCCCGATGCCAGCTCTGTCCACATATCCATTCAAGTGACACCATCATAGGACCTAATCACATCAGACACGCCTTCAGGGGCTCGAACACCTGCACATCTACCAACGTGATATATGCCATCATGTGCCAGCAATGCCCTTCTGCCATGTACATTGGCCAAACCGGACAGTCTCTACGCAAAAGAATAAATGGACACAAATCTGACATCAGGAATCATAACATTCAAAAACCAGTGGGAGAACACTTCAGCCTCTCTAACCACTCAGTGACAGACTTGAAGGTGGCAATTTTGCAACAAAAAAACTTCAAAAACAGACTCCAAAGAGAAACTGCTGAACTTGAATTAATATGCAAACTAGATTCAATTAACTGTGGCCTAAACAGAGACTGGAAATGGTTGGGTCATTACACTAATTGAATCTATTTCCCTATGTTAAGTTCTCCTCACACCTTCTATGGGCCATCTTAATTATCACTTCAAAAAGTTTTTTTTCCTCCTGCTGATGATAGCTCATCTCAATTGATTAGTCTCTTCCTGTTGGTATGCATACTTCCACCTTTTCATGTTCTCTGTATGTATAAATATCTCCTGTCTGTGTGTTCCATTCTATGCAGCCGAAGAAGTGAGCTGCAGCTCACGAAAGCTCATGCTAAAATAAATTTGTTAGTCTTTAAGGTGCCACAAGTACTCCTGTTCTTACTGCTATTTCTGTTAGCAATATATTCAGGCAGACTAGGTTGTCAAGAGAAAGATTCAGGAACTTAAAAGAATACAACTTTACTACAATTAGTTCGCCTACAACAAGAGAAATAGTTTTAAAACTGCAAATCTTAACAGTCAGAAAATGTGAAAGTTACAGTTCCCACAGCAATTTTAAACACAGCCGTACTGCATCTGTGCACTATTTCTGATTACTTTTTAGACTGAAATATATCCTGAATTTAAAAGTGAGGAAATAACACTTATTTGAAACTTTACCTTTGCATTTCCTGACTTTTTGTTAAAATTTCAATCTTAAAGCAGCATTGACATATTAAAACATATTTCGGGGTTGGTTTGTTTTTAATATGCACTTATATACACACACATTTTAAAAACTGACAACTTTTTTTTCCTACATTACTTTTTGTAAAGTTCATAGTTACAAGTGCTTCACTCATTCCATCAGCTCGACTTTGTCACATTTTTCCCCCTATAGCTAAGCTATTTATTGAAGGCAGAATTTTTTTTTCTTTAAAAAGCAAATTCTGTGTACAGGCTATGCCACATTAAACAGAACTGACATTCCTCTACAGCCAAACACAGAGAACTGTTTTCAGAGAACTGAGGAACTCGTTTAACTTTTGTCTGTAGAAAATCCTCATTAACATAATAGGTGGATAGCAGATTGCAAGTAATACTTACCAGATTCCAAAGTGTAACATATCCTGTGATTCCATGTACGTTTTAGATATTTTTCCTAGTATTCAAAATAAGCCTAAGGGATTTGGGCATCCAAATCCCATTGAATTTCACTGCAAGTTGAGCACCTAATTCCCTCACCTTTGAAATCCCAATCTAAGTGCGCTATGAGTAAAACCACTTGGAGTCTTTTTATGATGTAATCTCTGATAGGACAAAGTAACACCTATCAATTAAATATCTTTGGTTCTTACGGAACTAGATTTTTTGGTAACCAAGTAACAGTTCTGTGGCTTCTAGGATAACCAGTTATACCATCAGATCTTAAGCAAATTTTCTTGTTCCATTGCTGGTTGTAATATTTTCAGTGTGTGGCTTAGCTGTACAATATAAAGTAAGTAATTGACTAAAAATGATAGAGAAGTTCAGCGGATATCAATTTATCTCCTTAACGGGAAATATTCTCATGTTTGTCAACCTTTGCACTTTAATCGGAACATCTTTTTGATGTGCACATGTGGGGGAAAATTAAATACAGCTTAACAAGTACAGCACATTGTGCATGTGCACATTTTCGTTCAGTGTACAGTCCTGAGGCCTTAAAATTCTACTTATCTTGAGGAAAGGTGTGTCTTTTATAGGAAATCAATAGAATTCACCCTGCAAGTTAGAAAATTCCCTGCAGGGCAGGTGACTTTTTAAGACTCCAAGAGTGTAGCTTACAGAATTTTGCACTTGATAATGTGAAGACAAAATTTAAAAAATAACTATAAACTAACATACATAATATAAAATAGACACACTCAGTTAGACAGTAATTAAAATGTCTTAAAAGAAAAATACCAGGCAACCACTGAGAAAAAGTAATACAGAAGATCCATCATAGGGCGAGACTGTTATGTTACTGTGACATTATAAACATGCAAGTTTAGAAATAATTAATTGTGTCAGCAAAAAGTTAGGTTTAACAGACTGCTGCAGACACCTATAATCATCTTCCTACTCCAAACATTTACATGCAAAAATGTAAATTCACATTTTTACAGTTTTAAGAGTCAAGAGCCTGCTTCTGCAGCTGCTTCATACTCATATATCCTATTGAAAGATGAATATCCTTTGTGTTAATTACTATGCATGACATTGTATTCTGCATTAAATTATACTGCAAGTCTTAACAGTGTTAACAGGGCAAGAAATATAGGATTTAACATTTAAGAGGGGAGCTCATATAGTATCTAAGTACTGTGCAAATACTGGAACCAGAAACAAATTACTGAATTACCACTGTACAACTGGTATGAATTTTCACCTTGACCACAGCTAGACAGCACATGTACCGGATTCCATTGCTGATGAGGGCTATGGGTGCAAAGAAAGCATCTGAAGTCTGTTAGGCATGCCTGCTATTTTACACATTTACACCACAAAGACACCATCACTTACACAAGCAACATGCAGATGGGCCAGTACAGCTGGTGGGCTTTTCCTGATCTCTAAAGGAAAATTTTGTTTTCTACTATCATACTAATAGCTAATATTGTCTAATAGCAACCAAGAAATCTCAGCCACAATGAGACCTGGTGGAGGATACCACTGGTGTTTCATTAGAATAATTTCAAAAAGTTTTAGAATCATATAAAGTGTAAGTGTGAGAGGCAAGAAAATAATCAGCAGCTATTGTCCAAGTGTAATGCATTCGTATTCCATGGCACAGGGCCGGCTCCAGGCACCAGCGAACGAAACAGGTGCTTGAAGCAGCCAATGGGAAGGGGCAGCACGTCTGGGTCTTCGGCAGCAGGTCCCTCAGTCCCTCTTGGAGTGAAGGACCTGCCGCCAAATTGCCGCCGAGGAATGAAGCAGCGCGGTTGAGCTGACGCCAACATGCCGCCGACCGCAGCTTCCTCCCGCCCCCTTCACTGCTTGGGGCAGCAAAAAAGCCTGAGCCAGCCCTACCTTGGCATGTGGTCATGTTTCCCAGTGGGTGAAGCAGTTAAGGTTTTTATATGGCATTTACCCTTTTTGGAATTGATTCTTTTCCTTCAGAGATAACTGTCAGGACTGCAAATATAGTTTCCTAGCTGGTTACCCAACACACCATAAAAAGAGGTTTTTAAAGTACAAAAATGCTAAATTGAGGCCTACAAAACATGCCCATTAAATCTTTACAGACTGGAAAACCATGTACATCCTGTTGATAACCATACTGGCTCAACAGCTGCCTGTTGTTCTGTAAATCATTTGCACTAAAGAAACAAATCTGGTACCAATGTCTTCTAAATGACCTACAGAAAATGATTAAAGGAAGAGTGTCTTTTTTTTTTCCTTTTTTTCCCCTAACTGGTTACAACACATTACTGGCAGGCTGCTTTCTGAGGTCATTGGAAATGCTGCATAAAGTAGGAGATGTTTCTTATTTTATTCAATATCACGACTGAAGGCTGTGGGTAGTTTTGTTCAAATCCCTCTTACACACTCAAGATTTGCACTTGGAAAACATGGAAACAGGGACATTGTATTCATAAGCAACTTAATTTACGGTTGTTTGGTTTCTTAAACCACAACACAGTACAACAAGCAGCCAAAAGCAAAAATATTGTTAATGTCGAAACGGAGAATTTTTTTAAAATACTGCACGAGTCTAGTTTTAGTGAAAGGTGGCAACACATCCACCGCAAGCAACAGCTCAAGCTTCCCATGGTGCCTGGCTAACATGACTCAACTGTGATCTGGGGCTACCTTTCTCTGTGGGCCAAAAGGCAGTTCAGTCTCCATAACTACCTTGCCTGCCAACAATGAGAGGGAACCGAACATTAAATGCGACTGCTGATTTTTGCTATGTGGACTCCCTGTCTATGGTAACTAGACTAAGTCCATCAAAACGCCATCCGATGGTTAATTTTCAGTTATTGTGAACCTAGTCAGTATCTGAACTTCCCATGGCCTGAAGAAAAAAAAAAATCATAATGAGATATAGAACCAATGTCCCCCGAGTCAAATAATCTCCCCCAAATGTCAACATTTAATTCTCTTCACTGCATCCCACAACCTCTAGCGGGTTCAATTTGAATGCAAACCTCTAAATAAAATCTTGCCAAAAGTTATTTCATAGTCATTTTATGTAACGCTGTAAAGCAATTCTCCCTAGATTAAGTTTGCCAAAGACACACACCCATCCACCCACCTCACTGTCCCATTTTTAATTGGGACATAAAACTGTGATCTCTAAAATCCTGTTTTTTGGCAATTATTCAATATGTTAAAAGACTTCACAACTTCATCTAAAAAGAAAAGGTGAAGAGATAATACATCATCATGTCTTTTTAACTGTAAAAAAGGAAACAGCATCTAAAAATTTGACACTGCTCTGTCTCCCATCTCCCACTTTAAACCCTCTAAAACAAACAGGAATTACTGCATAGAAACATGGATATTTGCCTGGATAGGAAAGGGATTTCTGTGGTGCTGTTTGCTAAGGAAGAGAAGATTATTATTAAAGGCTCAACTGCCAGTTTAAAAAAAAATACTAACCACAGCACAATAATACACAGCGCAATAATACAAAACATTACAGAGTAACACTGGAATTGTTTTTATACTCTCAGAATTTATCTACCTCCGTTGGTCCGGCATACATCATGGGAGATGGAAATATGGCCACCACTGTTGTTTCTGGATTCAATATTCCTTCCTCCAGTACTGCTGCATGTTGCTTCATACGCCACATCAGGGGAACATCATCATCTTTTGTCCATCCACCAAGTGGATGCAAGAGCAGAACTGGACGCCGGTAGCCCCGTTCTAGAAGCTGCTTATGGGTATCCTGCATTAACAGAGCATGGCCATTGTGCACTGGGTTGCGCAACTGGAATGCAAAGACAGCATCTATGGGAAGAAAAAAAGGGCCAAAATGGTTAGAGTTACTATTTGCGAAGTTCAGACCATGAGCAGTGGGCTGCAAGATTCAACAATGTTAAATTGTGATCGCTGCTCTATGTATTTTAATCAGCATTCTGGAACTAGCCAAACAGCATGGAGTCACAGCTTACTCACAGGGCAGAGGCAAAAAATAAGTCCAGGTTTTGGCTATCAAGTTGTGTCAATAATGGATTGCCTATACAGTTACATTAATCACCCAGAAATCAGACTACTGCAATGAGCTCTACACAGAGCTACTCCCCCTTCAATGTATTCAGAAAAACAGACTAAAAAACAAGTCTGCTTATTAAGTGGGGAATCTCTCCAAGAGCATATTGCAGCCGTGATCCATGATCTGCACTGGTTACCAAGAGGTTCTCAAATCATGGTCCACAGAAAGCTAACTGGGCCCATGGTCTCTTCCATGCAGTGGTCTGCGTCTCCTGTCTAGGAGCGTGACCAGGGACAGCTGCTGGTGAACCTGGTGCTTGCCCCAGTGGGTAGGGCTAGGGGCTGTACAGCCATGCCGTAGAGCTGCCCGGGATTGGGCACTTGCTCCTGCAAGTGGCGGCCTGACCTGCTGATGCTTTTGCTGCTGCAGTTCCTGGCACGGTTGCTGGCCATGGCCCTGCTGGTCTTGCTCATTTACAGGTATCTCCACAGATATCCGCAGATATAAATTTTGTATCTACTCAAGGCTCTACCTATTGGATTCTGGATGAAATTGAAGATATTGGTTTTGTTTTAGGAATACATAATATCCACAGAAGAAAATGTTATCGAATACACAAACTTTTCTCTATACGCAACAGCAATGGCATTTGCTGAATATAAAGCTGCCAGAGTGATCCAAATCCAGTAGCTTGCTGCTGAACTCTACCAAACAGGCATCACATTATCAGTGATTCCAGAACATGAAAGGTCTTTGGACACGGAGGTCTTAATGAACTAGCCTACAAAATAACCGGCCCATAAACTTGAGGAAGCACGCAGTCTTCAGAACATCGGAGATGCCAATAAAATTCTTCTAATATCCCACCTTGCTTCCTGCCCCTTCCCTCCCCTTCCTCCAGCCCCCACTATAAAAGGAATGTAGCCTACCTTTTACAAAGGGATTTGACACAACCTAATACGTCTCTTCCACCTTTAATCATCATAGTGGAGTTTATGCAGTGTAAGCAGCTGACACAGGTAGACTAGAGTTAATATTACCTTAAAGTCATTTCAACAATACATCAAACCAAAAAAACCCGGTGTTTCTCCTTCCACTGAAAATCAATGAGGTACATGAGGATAACGTATGACTGCACAGTAGCACCACCACCTTGTTATAAGGAAACAATGAATAACAGGATAACAGGCTTTTCAGGTGTCAGACAACTGTCTGTTCACTGGATAACTAAGAGTTAAAGTAAGGATTCTACATCTCAAACTCTGTATATATGGGAAAACTCAATTTAATGTATTATAAAACAGAACCCAGACCTTAGCTGATTTGGGTTCCATCTTTCACCTCTCTCTCCCACACCTTATAGTGCTTTCTTAGCAGCCTGTTTGTTGCTGCTCTGCTAGAAGAGCAAAGAACAAACAACTATACTGCCAAGCCATTACCACTTGGTCTGTTACTTATTTATCTAACACGAACCTCTAAAAACGGAAAACAAATAAACTAACACACGGTGGTTACTTTTCTCTGATGTGAAGCTAGTAATTGGACCCCAAATACTTTCAAAAGAGTGCTAATACCTTTTGTTAGGCTAGTTTCCTTGCAAGGCTCATGTGTTTTGTTCCCAAAGAGCAGCATGGAATAGATTTAATTAAAAAGAGTGTAAAAGGCAATGAAGATAATATGTAAGGAAAAACACTAAAGGCATTCCAAAGAATTAAACACACAGAACACAAATAATATTTGGCTCGTTTAAAGGGCAGTCATCAAAGGTGACCTGCAAAAAAACTATACTTTTGCTTTTTTGGTTTCTTTATGATGTACAAAGGAGGTCTGAAAGTTTTTATTTTCAAGAAAGGGTTAATTTTTTGCCATTCAAGCCATTAGAAATACCAATTGTCTTCCCTGTTTTTGCTGGAGGACTTCTTTGAAGACTAGGAACTGAAGTGGGAGCGTTCTTGGCATTCAACTGAAAGATCAGGCATGTCAAATCTTTCACAGAAAAAAGCCATGTACCCACCCCCTCCATCCCATCAAGAGTTTGTCAGGAGTCTGAGTTTCACAGGTATTATCAGACACACACAGTTTTAGACAGCCTGACAAAAAATAGCTTCCTCTCCAACTAGTTCAGATTTCAGTCTTTAGTTAGTCAAGCTAATCCAGTCCTCTAACTCTGTGTGTGTGTGCGCGCACACACACACACACACACACACACACACACATTATTTCTAACAAACAAAAGCAGAGAGTTTTGAAAACAGTCAGGCTCTCTTTATACATCTGGAAGGAGAAAAAAGGCACTGTCTTGTTTTTGAAGATTACCTTTTTGGCTCAATATTGCAATGGCTTAGTGAATTCTTTCTGAAGAACTGAATTAAAACAAACAAACAAAAAAATCAGACTTGCACTCTTTTATCCAGCTGGGAACATAGGACTATAACAGCGTTTAAAAGAGAACTGGATAAATTCATGGTGGTTAAGTCCATAATTAGCTATTAGCCAGGATGGGTAAGGAATGGTGTCCCTAGCCTCTGTTTGTCAGAGGATGAAGATGGATGGCAGGAGAGAGATCACTTGATCATTGCCTGTTAGGTTCACTCCCTCTGGGGCACCTGGCATTGGCCCCTGTCGGTAGACAGATACTGGGCTAGATAGATCTTTGGTCTGACCTGGTACGGCCGTTCTTATGTAGTATACTGGGGAGAGGTTGAGTGTACATCTACCTTATGATTATTTAAAATCATGCTGCACCACAATCTGGTGTTACCTTCTTTTCTTGAGTTGTGGAATGTAGTTGTGGAGCATCTGTCTAGTGGTTTCTGAAGGGTTCTGGGAAGACAGGACTTCAGTGGTCACTGACTTGCTATGATGCCTTAGGCAAGTCACAGCTCACCCAAATTTTTAAAAATAATATGTCTGTCCATTTTCCATTTGGAAGACAGAATTTCAAGTTTCCAAGATACTGAAAGCATTTTCAAAATACATGTCCCACAAATGATGTTTGTTCCCACTAGGGAAGAAGCCCATTCAGTCTTGCAGCAGTAAACTTCTGGATAATACGGAGAATACTAGAATACAGCTACAAAAGTGACTCACCAGCATTCATTTCTTTGAACTTCTGCTTTAGTTCAGCAGGATTGAGACGGTATTGATCAAGACCATCATTCCAATAAATACGGTCAAGGACTTGTAGATCTCCACCAATAAGCCAGTCCCCTTGCTCCATCACCATCTAGGAGAAAGAGCAGAAGAGGTTTTGTCAGCATATAAATTAAAACAAAAACACTTCAGTTACAGAAGACAGTTGTCAGCTGTCCTGAGCATCCCATCCAAAGGATTTCACTTCAATGTAATGGCCAAAATCTGTTTTGAGTTAATTCTATTTTATAGAGACTCTCTGAGTCTAAGTGGTAATTTTTAAAATCACTGAAATGTGATCTGAATCAGTTATAGTGTAGGGCAAAGAAGGTGAGAATAACTAATCCGTGACTGACGCATGTATTTCTCTTCAAAATACTGCACAATGCATTGCTGCATAGAAATGTAAAGTAGCTAACATCTTAACCAGTGTAATTACGCAACATCCACAGCCAAAAGATGTGGATGCCTGGGAAGCTTCCTACTTCAAGTCACATGCCATTTAATTGTTGTTCAAACTTCTCACTCCCAGTATTGGACTGAAGCCTACAAAAACTCTGGTCAACCCAAAATCAATAAGTAACAACAAGAATTTAGTAGCAAATAAGGAAATAAAGTTTTGGATGACTATTAATCCATTACAATGATTTACATTTGTGAATAGAAGTGGAATCTTAGGGAACTTAAAAGTTTTTAGATTTATTTTGCCTTGACTTTTATTGATCGGTGTCATAACAGGTATTTACTTATTTATAACTTTTAAGAAGTATTCTATTAGTGTCATCTCATCCTTTATCAGCAAATATTAATGTATGGCAAATTTTAAGTAGACAGAGAAGTAGTATATGTGTGGAAATCAAGTAAGAAATTCATGTTCTTGAAAGGCTAGAGCTGCCTTTCTGTGAGGATACACAAATGAGCAACTAAGCCAGTAACTGTCCAGTTGTACAAAAGAGCAATTGTGTGCACAAATTTATCCTTAAATTCCAGCATTATGGAATTTGAAGAATACAAAATTTGTGCCACACCTGCATGCAAAATGTTACAATAAGGCAGTAATACGGGAAAGGGTGTTTTTTTTAAACTGCACAAATCAGGATATTGAAGTAACAAAGCCTAGAATATCTGCTCCAGCCAAGTTGCACTTGATGGCAAATCTAACTTATGTTGTGCTTCCAGTTCTCCAAAGGGACCATTACAACAGCGAGGGATCACTGCAGTTTAAGAATGCCAAAACGATTCCCTTTTCTGGGGAAAAAAAAAAAAAAAAAAAAAAGGACTGCTGAAATGGAGGCCCAAGGGCAGAAAAAAGTGGGCATGTGGAAAACATATAGAAACTACTATGATACCTAGACAGTCCCCTTAACTAAGGGGAATTCTAAGGGGCCAGATCTACTGCTCTGGGCTGACAATGTGGTGCAAAGCTGCCAAGCAGACATGAGAAGAGGGCCCATATTTTCCACACCAATCTTAACCAAGTCATATTGCGATTGGTGGCATACTATAAGGTGGCATTCACCTGTTGTATGCATTCCATTGTCTTGGATTTCTTTAACCGATATAATTGTCAGCTTTCACTGAACTTGCAATCTCACCATCCATCTGTCATATCCACAGGACCTGTCATTGTACAGGACGGAATGCATGATCATTGAAATAATTTTAGCTGCAGCTAAATATGCAATATTCCAGATATAGTCATACTCCCGCAAGAATGTCCAACAGCGCTATGTTATTAAAAAGGCTAATGTAAAGTAGGGCAGTGTGCAGTTTTCAAGTTTGTGTAAGTATTAGTTGTATATTTTTTTTAAACATATCAATAACTTTTCCTTTTTTTAGGACAAAGTCACAGTTAGTCTGAGTTTTTTAAAAAATAAGCTGGTTTTCAGTCATTAGTATGCCAACAAGACTACTCAAAAAATATCTCCACTAGGGATAACCCAGGTAATCTTTAATACAGTATCCACATAGAGCTTACAAACCCTAACACACAGGAGTTTACAAACCTTAAGACACAGTCATGAAGACTACTCAATGATCAGAACGTGCATTGGGGTAGGCAGAGTGCAAGGAAACAGGAAAGATAATTATCGCTATGGGAGGGGAGACAATGTTTCAATACTTTCAAACCACCCACTATATATTCAGAAAGGATAGATACACTCCATATGCACCATGTTCATCTGCTGCTTGAGTAGTTTTGATGACCCATCTGGGCCCACCTTGAACAGAAGGTTGCATTTCCTAAGTGTACCCAAGGATCTCTTCTCTGATCTATTGCCGATTCTATGGCACATTCTATACGTTTCACATGCAGATCATCCATTGATGTTAGAATGCCACACTAACAAGTGAAGAGTATGCAACAGAGATCAGCTGCATCAAACAGAAAAAGTTGTACTTTTGTCTAAAA
Organism: Mauremys mutica; assembly: GCF_020497125.1. Classification (NCBI taxonomy): domain Eukaryota; kingdom Metazoa; phylum Chordata; order Testudines; family Geoemydidae; genus Mauremys; species Mauremys mutica. Next base: position 35,245,957 of record NC_059076.1, on the reverse strand, counting down.
ATTAAACAGAAGAGCAAAGAATTTTGGGTCAAGGTAAACAGTTCCCGGTGTCAATTCTACTCCACTTGCAACTATAACTCTACAAACAGGATAACTTTAATTAGAGTTAGATAACACAGCTTTCAAACAACCTTGATGTAGGGATGTTCCTTGCATATTGTTCCCCACTGTCTGGCGCAGCGTTCCTCTTTCCTGTGTTCATAAAACTCTGGGTTACGAAGAATGGCCACACGACGCCCCTCATACACCAATGCAAGAGCTGTACACCCATCCAGTCTCTCTTTGTCTTCCCGGCTAGCTGTCAGTACTATAGGCACGGACAGGTTAATCACTCCCCCTGTAGGATAAAGAATACACACTTAACAAAGGGTTACCAAAAGGCATATGCAAACCCAATCTTCTCTTTCTAACAAGTTATAATACAAGCTACACATTCCATGACACACGGTTCAAGTAATTACACTTAACTGGTGCTAAAGGGGCAAATTTTAGAATAAAAAACTTGAGATTGTGCTCCTGTATGAGATACAAGGTTGCTATACAGTAATCTAGGCACCAAGTCTTAGAGAAAGAACCAGCATGTTTAAAAATTGGTTGTGACACAATCAACATGTGCACTAATAAAAACGGTACCAAAACCTTCTAATCTACACAGACAGAACTATCTGTCAAAAGATTGACGCTAGACACAAATACTTGGAGTCTAAAGATAGTCCATGTTTTATGGCTGCCGGAACAGCCTTACATACTAGGATATGTGGTTCCAGAACTGACATTCAGAGAGTAAAAGGTGGCTCTTCACTTCTTGTTCAATGTTGCCTTTTAAATCAGAAGATCATCTAAAAATCACTTCGGCACAAATCTGCATTTTAACCTCTGGTACCCACTAACATTTTTGTTAGTTGTACGTCAGATGCTTGGGAAAGTTCAATGTGATGGAAGGTGATCAAAAACATCAAAACAGCTAGTGTATATTATTCAATTAATTCAAAAGTTAAGTTTTACTACTATAATATTTAGAGAACCAACATATGGGTTCAAGTAGTTCAGTCAGAAAATATGTATCAAAACAGATTAACAACTGAGTTGGTCAGACATTTAGCATATGTTTGTTTAGTTGCAATCTTATCAACTGTCAGCTTCCCACAAAACTAGCCCACAGCATGACAATTCTAAAGCTACATGTGCTCTTAATTTTTAAAGATTTACTTCATTACTACATGCTGGAAGTCTTATTTTTCTTGACAACAATAAGGGAGTTAGGTTATGAGAGACTAGTGGACTAGTTATTGTAAATTAACTGCAAAAGCTTGAAGTCTTAATGTCATACTTACCATAAGAATGAGAAACTCCAGGGTATTCACCTAGGGCAAAATCCTGCCCCCACTGAAGTCAATGGGAGTTTGGCCAATGAATTCAGTGGGGTTAGGAATTCACCTCTGGCCTTATGCTAAACTCGCATCTATGGACAATACATTTTAGAAACCTTTCAAACCTGCCCCTAGAGTCAGGAAGTTAAAAATGATGAAGTTGGCTGGAAAAGATTAAGAGAAAATGCAGTATTTTTTTATTCCCAGTCTCTCGTATAATCTGAAATGAAAGGTGTGCTGCATACTTGCACTCAGAATTTAGTCTTAGTATCCAGATTCTTTGTTTTCCAAAGCAATCAAAGGATAAAGCAGCACTTATCAAGCACTTAGTTGTACAGAAGAGAAACATTTACTGTGTTGCAAAAGTGTCAAACCTTTTATCAGCCAAAGTCTACTTGCCCACCACTAAGGTTTCGTTGCAAAAAAAATGTTACATAATTAATATTTCACTTGACAGTCAAAAATTGCTAACTCTGGTTTACTATAATTTTGTAAAATGCATTAATAAATGCATACAAACACACTGGAAGTTAAGCAGCCTTATGACATAGGTGAGAAAATTAAGGCAGGGTTGGTGTCCAACTAGACACCTCTTAAAAAGGACCTGATTTTAGACACCCACCCATTGGAAAAAATAAGGCCCCAGTCAGACCCTCAAAAATTGAGGCACCCATGATCATGGGTCATTTCTGAAAATTTAAGCTGATTTTTCCACTTTTCCCTATTTTTCAAATGACAATGTAAAAATAATAATCAGCCCGACAAAAAAACTTGTAACATAATTAACACAGTTACTTTGATGTTAAACTTATCAACCTAAGAGTCTCACATGCAGTTCACTTTGTGCATTGGAATGCACTTTGAGCAGAATCAGTTTCACTCCATAGTTTCGGCCCTTCACTCAGCAATGGGGCTATGGCTACACTTGCACTTCAAAGCGCTGCCGCGGAAGCGCTAAGTGTAGTCAAAGCGCCAGCGCTGGGAGAGAGCTCTCCCAGCGCTGTCCATACTCCACCTCCCTGTGGGGAATAACGTACAGCGCTGGGAGCCGCGCTCCCAGCGCTGGGGCTTTGACCACACTGGCGCTTTGCAGCGCCGCAATTTGCGGCGCTGGAGAGGGTGTGTTTTCACACCCTGCTGCAGCGCTGCAAATTTGCAAGTGTAGCCATGGCCTGAAAGAGAGAATTTTTTTTAATTGGAAGTTGTGAGTGTAAAAACCACAAATGTCACAGAGGGGACTCAGGCATGTGCAGTATATGGGGAAAAAAAAATTCCCCCACCTCCTTGTTGTTTTTTAAGAGTCCCTTTAAAGACAGCTGATTTCAGGTTGCATCAACTTTATTAAAACCTCAGGTGTGCAAGTATGGAGAATGAGGGAGATATCTGTATTGTGTTGACTAGAATATATACCTCGGTTTACCTGCTTGATATTATTCAGTCTGATTACACAGAATTAAATCAAAGGAGCCGTTAGCAATAGCAAACAGAAAGTGAAATAACAATAGAAACACCACCACTTGGCTAAACAACTTCAAGGAAGTTAAGATAACAGTGGCTAAGCCATTAATTGGAAAGATGTTGCTTCCAGGCACCAGCCAAGTTACAGAGCAGTTTTGCCAAAGCCAGAGCCTAGAGATCAAAATGAGCATCAGTTAAAAAAACCTGCCTAGAGAAGGAAGAGTGGGGAGGAGTGGGAAGCAGCAGAAGAGATGAAGTGGGAGAGACAGAGAAGAAGAATGCAGTGTGTCTTTCCCAGCCTGGAAGTCAGGGTACCTAGGCTGGATGAAGCTTCCCAGAACTTTCAAGGAAAGGAAAAGATTTAGCTAAGATTCAGACATGTAGGTGTTTTGTTGTTTTAACTCACATCTCTGAATGCTATGTATCTTTAGGTGAATAAATTATGCTTCCCAGACAGAAGTTTCATGCAGGTGTTAAACACAATTGGGGCCTGTCATATTAATATTGTTCAGAACCAGTGTGGGCTGCAACCCAGAGATCTAGTGTAGCAGTGATTGAACCATGGGGTTCCACCTAGAGAGGTGGTGAAGGCAGCATAGCCTGTTGCCTGAGATGTACACTCAAGAGGAACTGTAAGGGGGTCTAAAGCGCAATTTGCTCTATAACTGTGACAGCAAGTCTAGGGCTGCAAACTAAAGCTGTGAAGGAAAAAATTGGGGGCTATGTACTTTGAAACTGCATTGTGCTGAAGTAAACTTTATTCGCACAAAGAATGGGGAAAACAGGGGAATGCATGTTGTTATTTGTTCAAAATAATTTTAGCTTGTAATTAACTGGTAATACACAAAGAGAAAAATGTAAGGAACAGAACAGGTGAACAGAAGAAGTGATTTTGGGACAAAAGCATGTTTCAAAATGAATACCACCAAACTAACACTACCAAATGGCTGCTATCACCTCCTTAGGCACCACATTTCCTCTCTACCTTCAATCTGAAAATTGAAGTTTCTTTTCTACCTCACTGAAGGACCTGCCCTCAAATGACCATCTGTGAAATGACAGGCCTCTGAAATGTTGAAAAATCTGTGATCAAAGGATAGATTGTAGGTGTACTGACAGGGGTGCAGGTGTTTCTACCCCTCACCCCAACATCTTTCTTCCCACATGTTCCCTACAGTGCTACTCTCTCCATGTGTCTGACCTAAATAAGAATCAAAGGAAGAAATGGAGGCAATACTGAAAGCTGCTGCATTTACAGATACAACCGCCAAAATAACAGAATTGCAAGACAGCTAGGCACAGACAGAGATACATTCTGTTTCAAAAAAAGTAACCAGATATTCTTCCAAAGAATCTTAAAATACTCCCCCATTTTAAAACTCTTTTCACTAAACTTTTTATCTGCATTTATAGTTCCACTACAAAAGGATGTATATTTTGTTAAACAACAGTACATTCAGTCACGTACAAGATGCAAAAAGAAGCTGAAGTCTCTATATGAATGAGCTTTACAGGGCAGCGAGACAAAGAAATTGAATGGTATGGAAAGAGAGAGAAGTCTCAGAGGGAGGTGCAAATGAAGAGTATGAAATAATGATGGCATTTTATTATACAGGTTAGCATTTGAGATATTTGTAAAAGAAATATGGGGATTTAAAGAGGTATTTGTATGAAGAGAGAATAGGTATCTGGAACACTGGGATAAGACAGGAGTAACAAGTGTTGGAGGCAGCATGGCAGACAAAGAATAGTAGCAGGAAATGGTGAGACGGGAGTCATTTCTGTAGCAAAGGGGAGCTGTAAGAGGCAAAAGCAAAATCAGACAGGGCTGGAGTCAAGCAGAGCTTCAAAGAGGACCAGAAGGGGCATGAACCTTCTTCTTGGTTTTGTCTGCCATGGCTCCAAGCCTCAGCAGAGAATCATTTTGCACTCCCTTCACTCCATCACAGCCACAGAACATGTCTTTAGACAATCTTGGTCTAGAGTTGCATACTAAGAGTTATTTATCAGTAATCCTGAATGCCAAAAATTAACAAGACTGGAGAAGGACAAAGTTTTTCAAAAGTGAATAGAAAAGTTTGAAAAACATATACATTGCTGAAGATAATTATTAATTGTGGAAGGGTTTTCATTTATGAAACTAATCCAATCACAAGAAAGCAGGAGCTAAAAGCAAGATATTATTTCATATTAAGTTTAATCATTTGCAAGTTTTGATTCTCTGTCCTCAGGAGAGGATACACACATCTAATGCAGTTCTCTCCCATGACAAATCAACGTACCACAACAAAGCTACAGAGCTGAGTGCTTCAATTGGTTTTAAAAAGTATTTTTAAACTGAAATGCCTTACCATCCAGAAGACAGTCAAAATGAAGGCACTGCAAGTATTCTCTCTCTCTCATAAAGCCATTAAGTGGTGTCGCCCAACCCTCTGCCAGTACTTGCACCCATTGCATATCCACCTGGTAAAGAGACAGAGATACACACATGCTAACACCAGTGAACTCCATGCACTGAGCCAAGTAACCTTTGAGAATTTTTTTCAGAATACAGATATATCCTCCATACTAAATCTAATGTGTGTGTAAGTACAGCTCAGCTTTTAATAGAGAGCATTAATCATCAGGAGCACAGAGCTCGAAGTCTCTTCATTCAGAAAAAAATGTCTTTTTCCTCCTCACAATTTATAAATATGAGCTACTTTTCACATTTCCAGCATATCATTAGCTGAATTTCCAATGCTATGCTAGAAATAAATGAATTGCAGTTTACAGGGAATTTCCTCCCTTAACACTTAGTAAAGGCCACACAGTGAGATGTATCACAACCGTTTTATTATTTCTGTATGTACATTACTGAGACTGAGTCAAGAGCTTTTCACAAGGAAGAGCTTGCTGAGCTTGTACAGATCCGTTGTGCAAGAGCGCATGTAATACAAGTACATGACTAATATTTACTACTTTGTTTACCTCATGTTGAGACAATTAAGATGCAGATTTCTCCCACAGCTTATGCTATATACTTGTTTGGTAGTTAGTAACAAAAAAAAGGAGGGGGGGGAATTATTTTTCTAGACAGATCTATTTTCTTACCAATAGAGAGGAAGCAATTTACAATAAAAGACTAAGGAAGCTTGATACTAGTGACCAATAAGCTACTTTAATTCAGAAAAGCAACAGATAACTTCACAGAAAGCAGCAGAGCAAGGAATCTAGTAAACTGCAGTGAGGGGAAGTGTTAAAATCCACAGGTGTGGAAAAAAAGACTGGAAATCTTAAGACATCCTTCCAAGACAGACTGAGACCTTGATCCCACAAAAGCACCTAAAGTTAAGCATATGCTTAAGCACTAGTAACCTCATTAAAAAGTTAATAGGAAAACTCATGTGCTTATAGTTAAGTCTGTGTTTAAGTGCTTTGCTGGCTCATGGCCCAATTCCTCTGAAAAAAGAAGAATACAAGGAACAAAAAGCAGTCAGTCTGTGTTTTCAAAAGACTGCCTCAAATCTGAACTGGAAGAGCAGCAAATTAATCAAATAAGAACAGAGTAGGTCAAGGCATCCAGCAGGGAAGCCAAGAGGAGTGAAAAAGCAGCGTGATGTCATGATAGCCAAAGGCATAAAAGAAAAATAAGTGACAGGAAAAAATAATCTAACTCGGTTAATAAAAAGAAAAGGATGAAATTACTAAGAGTCACCTTCTATAGTATAAATCTGTTTTTAAGAAAAATAAAAAAGTCTGGACATTTGTAAAATAATTAAGACCTTATACAAAAAGCTATCAATAAAAGGCAGGTAGGAGACTGCTTTGCTTAGGAAACTAGAAAACATATATCATCCAGACCATCTGACTCATATGTCACAGAGATGTTAAGGGAATTAACTAAAATTTATTTTAAATGCTAACGATTAGTTCTGAGGTCATGGAGACTCAAAAATACTGAAAGAACAGAAAAGCAAATGTTGTAGCAATCTTTAAAAAGTTACAGTTTGTAACTAGTTTAGGTACTATGCTATACCTCCTGAATGACAGATTAGGCTCTGGCTTCAGCTTCAGAAATCAAATCACCGAAACACAATACAATTACTCCTCTACCTTATTTATTTCCAGCGTTAGCAGAGTCTCTGCATCACTTTTGGCTAATTTGAGCTTGTTTTCTGGCACATACAGCTCTTTCACCTCATAAGAGGCATCCACCGGTACAATGTCCTACATAAAAAAAAAATCATAATTCAATACTCACTCAAAATGCTTTTCAGCTGCTGAACATATGGTCAAGGTAATATTTTATTGTTGCAGAATCTCTCTACTGAGCAGTATATATCTTAAATCATTTTTATTCAGTTGAAAACCAAATGTATTCTAAAATTTTGATATATTGCTAGCTAAGTTGCTGGCTAGAAGTATTAATTTTTCCAGAGGTGAAGTGCCCTGATAAGAAACCTTTTTCTGAACTCTTATAATTATATAGTATGGTATACACTCTAGCAACTACAGAGTAACTATTTATCACTGAACTGAACACAATTTTTCATTAGTACTGTATTTGTCATTTACAAAATTAGCTAGTGTCAGAGCATATAAAAAAATTTTTAAATTTATTTCTTAAGCAGAAAGACAACATTCATTTTGGAATTTAAGCAACTAATTGCACAGGAGACTTTAGCAAGGTTAACAAAGCAGGTGTAAAGTATGCTTCTTAAGCAAATTTGATTACTGGCACAAATTTAAATATTACATTTAAATAGTAGGATAATACAAGTACACCAATCGAAACACTAACATGAGTAGTTTCACGCAAGAAGTTTTACTGAGTTCAATGGAAACAAACACTCTATGCATAAAGTTACACATGTACATAAGTGTTTGTAGGATTAGGATTTGAACTAAAGTCTTGACAAGAGAAAACTGCACAGATGAAGAAATTTCAAGCTTCCTCTTCTGTTTCTTGGTATTCTATTGTCATCCTCAGTCTTTCTCTGGCCCTTATCCTCCCAAGTTCAAGATATATGACATGGCAGTCAGATAGCAACAATAAAAGTACTATGATAGCTATAACCCAAAATCCAAATCTACATCATTTAAAGTCTAAAATAAAAATTAAATGTCTATTCCATGTCTGTCTACTTTAAAAATGTATATTGTATTGTGTAAGAGATTCCACGAGATGTACAGGACACACACAAGTGTCCATTCACCATCTTAGAGAAGAATGATAAATATTTGAAGCAGGAAAAGGAGGAATACCATATAATTTCACCAGAAAATTAATTCCTCTCCAATGATGGCTAGTTTCAGAATCCAACCAAGTGTTCCACCCGTATTAGTAACTAAAGTCAGTGAAACATTCGTCAGTCAGCTACCGTAATTTTTAGATTATGATGTTCATTTTTGCAAAAAACTGTTAATTGCGCTTTGCTTTTGATGCAGGAAAAAAAAACTGGTCCAGACAGCATTAAAATAAATCATTTGCAAAAGCATAGCATGAATATAAATCTATTCCTAAATTCTTCCATTTCCTGCAACTAATATACAGATTGGTGCTTCTGTAATTCGCTGAAAGTTTGTTCTCAGTGTTGCAAAAAGGAATGTTTTCTGCAACTGGCATCATTTGAGTAGAGAGCATGACAGATAATGGGTATCATTTGCAGAAATCAAGGTGGGACAGAGAGGTAGTAAGTGATAAAGCACCTGTAGTTATGGAAAAAAAGAGGACTGGCTGGACAATTATTAGACTAGTAACTAATAAATCTCCATAGACAAGAGTGAAAATAATGCCATCTCTTAGAACTAGTTTATGTGAAAAGAAAGCTCCAACAAACGTACATGGCACAAAAGCAGTTGGTTTTATTAGCTGTTCATTAAGATTTGCACAATACATGCCACTGCAGGAAAGAAGGCAAAATGAGCATTCTACTCCTCCACAAACAACACAGCAGACTCATGGCTATGAGAGCTATTTTGCATAGTAAACCATCTTCTCAACCCAGACTGCACATCCTATACACCAGACTCAAGCATCGACTGATGTGAAGAGCAGTCTGCATACTTTGCTGACAAGGTCAACTGAATACATATGGGGCTACCTGGGAAAGAAGATTCCAGCACTGACCAGATAGTATTATCCATTCCACTGCACCTGACTGAGTTTGGACCCATCACACATGCCAAAACTCAAGAAGCCCTAAAAAAATACTCTAAGACACTGTCTCCACATTCCACTGAAGGTACACAGCCGCCATTCATCAATGTGGTAAAAGCCTCAGGATGCTTTCTGACCACTCAGTAAGCTTGAATGAAGAGGAAACATCAGTTTCTAAAAAATGTCGTCTTTCACCTCCAGTTCACTAGGAAACTTCATCCCTTCTTCCCAGGTCACATAATCTGGTCACAAGGGTCCATGCATTTGTCACATCTAGGCTAGATTACAGCTGAACGTGAAGCCTATGCACAAACTTTAGATGTTCCAGAAAGCATCTGCTAACCTTCCCCATGGCTTAGGCCACTGTGAGCGTATCAGGTCCATGATCAAATCTCTCACCTGGCATTCAGTCATCTTCTGATGGTCAGCGGTATAAAATGCTGAGGTATATAAGATTCAAAAGGCATATGTTGACATTAGAAATACTGTGTTATCTTCCACATAAAGAACCATTTTAGACAATCTTGCTAAACCAGGAGTCACTGACTAACCCAGGAACATAGCAGTAGTCATCTATGCTTCCATGCAAAATTGAAGGAGGGTTCTCAAAGAGCTCAATATAGTTATTCAATTTGAGAGCGATACTGGCAAGCAGGACCCAAAAGACCATCATCTAGACCTTCACATAAGAATGTTGCGAGCCAAGCAGGGAGGATTCTAGAGGTAAAAGCTGCAGAGATGCATAGTCCACTAGGAAAAGAGCAAAAAGTGCATCATTAATAATATTTAGGCTGTCAGTATGTTCCCTTAAGTATTTCGGGAAGAATCCAATTTATTTATCCCTAACACAAAGAAAATACCATTTCTAGACAGTTCCAGTTGAGCAAGATAGATCCTGGAGATTTCTTAGGTACTATCTGCTAATCCTTACAGTTTCTAAACAAGATTACAAGTGATAATAATTTGTTCATGGGAACAGTCTGGCAGTTATTTTGTTACAAGCCTGATGTGTTTGTACACATGAAAAAAATTAAATATTACATTCTTTATTTTAAAGAAAAATCTTAAACTCCACAGTGCAGCTTTTCAAAATCCATACATTTTTCTACCATAAAAATGTTAGTAAAAATATTTTTTTTAAAAGTTGATCTACTGCAGAGGCAGAATGCAAAACAAAAATTAAGATATTCAATTTTAATAATTATGAATATAAGGAGAAAATACAGAATCAATTACATTCATAATTAAATGGAAAAAGTTACATAAGATCCAGCTAAGAATACATCAATGATATGTATCTATTATTGCTGCCAGATCTCTCATTTTTAAAAATAAAATTTTGCAATGTTTATTTGGTCATCTTTCATACATCTTAATGCTTAGCCTCTGTTTTTATTTTAACTTCCATCACATGGCTATGAGAAAATTATAGCTTCAACTAATGATAGAGTCAAACCATTGCTCCCTCCCCCTCCCACCAAAAAAAAATTATCAAGAAACAAAAAAATAAAAAAGCACAACTTTGACGCTCATGGAGCAAACTGAAAGAGAGGTGAATGACTCTTCCTTAAATGTAAAAGCATTTTGGTATATTGTTAATAAAACACTGTGCTCTCACATAACATTATGACATTCCCACCTCCCCCATTTTCTGCACCAAATTTCCCTTTGAAAGTTAAACGTAGTCATATTTTATGTCTATTAAAATCTCTGTCTGAACTGTATAATGTGTATATTACACACACACTCCCCCATCCAAAGGGGTGAACACTACTCAATGATATATTTGACAGCACGTTAAAATTCGTTTGCGAAACCTGTTTTTTATGTGCAGTGTAAAATTCACTTTGGAACATTAAACCATTTCACAAAGAGACAGACATTTAAATAACTTATAGCATTAGTAAATCTAGTGTTCCTGGTAGATATAAAAACAGTATTTAAAACATCACTTTAGATTAAAAACAGCAGCAAGAAGAATCCATATGTCTTCAAACCATATGAAATTTCAGTAAAAAGGCTATGCTAGCAGGCCATCTAGTGACCACTTTAGGTTGATAAAGTTGCACTGAACATCCCTCAGTGCTTATAAGCATTTCCCTTTTTTTTTGGTACATTTATATAATTACATGCCAAACCAATATAAAAATAAAAACTAGGCATTTCAAGAGAATACATACTGTATTTAAAAAGCTATTTATTAAGCACATCAGATAGTAGCGGAAAACATACACTATTAGAGGAAGGAACAGTCAGTCTTCAGTTAAGTTACACCAGTCATTCAACTAACATGGAGTTAAGCCCACAAAAAACAGATATTAAAAATGAAGTAGTACAGACACTTGCTGTACTGCAATTACCATTAAAGTTCTGATACTTTCAGCTTAGAATACCATTTGCTGCAGTAGTCCAAGTACAGTCTCATAGACAAGGTCAGAGTTGCAGTGAAACAACTGTCAAGATCTTAATGGTGACCACTGTATATTCATATTAGTCACAAGTATTTTACAGTATTAAAAAGACATCAGTGTTCATTGGGAATTTTAAATGTTGTGGTGGCCGACGGGTAGCAAACTGGGTACATGACACTGATGATATTTTCTGCTTTAAATAGCCTTGGTGAAAACAAGTGCACTTAGAGCCCGCTCCAATTATGGATCAACATTTTAAATACACTTTGTTTTTTCACGTGAAAATAATATTTAGACAAACAGTAAACATATTTTAGGCCAAAGCTGCAAACGTAGTTAAAACCACAATACATGCATAAGTATGTATATTTTATGCATGCACAAATAGTTTTAAAGATGTAATTATTTGTTTAAATACACCGTGGGTTCAAATTAGGCACCTATGTTTTCAAAGTTACCCCATATTCTGTAAAAAAAGCAACTTAAGAGGAAGCGGGGCAGAGGGAAAGTTTCACTCCTACACCTTTTCTGTATTAGCAAATCAGTCCTCCCCGATCCTTGTTTATAGAAGTTATAGACAACATGACATACATTGAGAGCATGTAGCATTGGATAAAATAGAAACCACAGCAGAACCTCATTAATGACTGGGAGATTCAGTGCAAGTTTGTAAATCAGCAAATTAATTAACTCAAACCAATTATACCTGTATTTTATTCATTTGATCAACTACAGTTTTGTTTTATTTTTATACCAAATAGCATACCCCATCAACACACTGTAGTATATTTCGTAAAGATAAAGAAAACTTATGCAACTTAAATACCATATGTGCTGTTCAATTTTGCAAAGAGATATGGGAAGAGATCCACTTTGTGTGTTGACTATATGATGTGAAGATTAGTGAAGTTTAATGTATATAGAAATTCTTCATCATACTTAATATTACGAGCACTTTTTATGATGCAGGCTTTTCTCTGCCCACAGTGGTTGTGTTGTGTGTTCAGATCTTCAATTTAGAAGTATAAAAGTATAAAAATAATCATATATTTTAGGAATTAGATAGAAGTCTCTTTAAACCAATTCACCAGTGTTTTTCCCCTCATTTGTGTCAAAATATAGCTGTCATTCTTATGATGCAAAAACAATGTATTTCATTCAGACCATTATGTTAAGTCATTCTCTCCCCCTCTTACTACTGAAATTGACTGCCAATCTTATTCTTACACACTTACAAATCTCCTCAAGGTAACATCAACAATGAACTTTTCTCCATTAACTTATCTTTTGATATCCCAGAGCATGCAGTGCTGGCACACACTGAAGATTTAGAAACAAGCTGCTCAGTAGATTTCTTCCTGTGCATTACATTTTATCCGGTAAGTCCTTCCCACACCGTGAGAAATCTATAACTCAGTTAAGTTACCTTATACTCAGCACTTTTTCTTATGACTTCAAAGAAGTCCCACCCAATCATCCTCTGTGATAGATAGTTAGCTAAGAAAAGGTCTCAAGGATTCAATGGGGGACTGCCTAGGAATACAATTGGCTACTGGGGACATTTGGGGGAGAGCATGAGACAGGAAAGAAGGTTTTACGTAAAATAATTATTCAAAATTTACTAAAAGATGGGTATAATCAATTGTGTGTCAAATGCACTCTATTGCTTCCCTAATTTATATTAAAATGATGAAAATGCAGTGGATTCAAGATTATATACGCATGCTTTATGTTGATATTGAAAATATTAGGCTCCTATGCTTGAAATGGCCTAAGTTTCTTAATAAAAGAATATTGAAAGATGTATGTGGGCCTGTAATAATTCAATTTTATGACACAGGGGGACCTCCAGAGTGCCCTTTACTCTTATTTTTGAATATCAAGGTATATTTCTGTTCCACTAAACAGACAGATACAAATCAAAAATATAGCACAGATAATACAGAATTTCTGTATATGTTTATGCATATTTACAACTGTGTATTTTCCAGGAGCCATGTGAGAAACAGAGAGCCTTATCCTTTAGTTCCAGCAAAGTATTCCTACAGACCTCACTAAGGGCTTTCTGCACATAAGGACTGGCTTTCAGGTTCCTATTGTCTTTATAAAGAAAGCCCTCCTGGGCGATGCCCACTCATGACAACGTAATATCTTGTATTGAACCAACTTGTGTTGGTGGAAGGTATACGCCTTCAAGCTACAAAAAGCTCCTCTTCAGTAGGTCGAATAAAAGATATTACCTCACCTACCTAGTCTCTCTCTTATCCTAGGACTAACATGATTACAACAATGTTGCAAACAACTATGCTTCACTGGTTTAACACATACTAGCCAGTAAATTTTGCACCAGCCAGTAGAATAAGTTCTATTTGTTAATGTCTCTTTGGGGCTCCATGAGAGCAATAATCATTTCAACCAAGAATTCATTAAAAACCTGTCTGGTCCCAGATGGAGGATGGTCTTCCAATAGCAGACTTCTAATAAGACAGAGACATCCAAAGATCCAACACACAGATAGCAGCCACAGGGCCCTTTGTCTACTGTTTCCAGATGCAATGAGATTGATCAGTTCACCAAACTGACTTTAAGATAAGATATATATCTGGGTGTAGCAGCAACCCTGCTAATCTGGCTTCTTGGTGTTCACATCCCCCATAGTTCGCAGTGCGCAGAGACAGGAAAGTTTGTTCTGCCCAGAACTGAAGAATCCCCTCATAATAGCAGTGCGGAAAACTCTTTCAGACATACCAACTATCGCGATCAGAACAAGTCTGTTATCCATGGAAGGAGCAGTGCTCAGAGACCTCAATTAATCGTGTTCCAGCGGGTGGCTGCTGGGCTGAACTGGGTAGATTCCTTCAAAAAATCTGCCTCTTTGCATACACCAGTTGTGGGAAAGAAGACTGTGCAAGTGGGCACCCATGTGCCAATGGGTGAGACAGGGTAATATGGCTGTAGAGTGGGTAGGAAAAGAATTCGGAGTTACTGGGCAGGTACACGTAATGGCGTTTTGACCCCTAAGGGCCTCGGGCCCAACCAGCCCTGTTCTGAGCCAGAGACCTATTAAGAACAGGTGTTTGGGTCTGGTAGAGGGGATTATCAGCTCCAGCTGGGATGGGGGGTTAGGTGATTATAGGAATCAGGTGCATATCAGGCAAAGACTGAAACTGCTCAGTTTCATGAGCAGGGGCTCCAGGATGCAGATTAACCCCTGTGACAGGAAGACCGGGGAAGAGTTGCCAGGAACAGGGAAGCTCTGGCAAAAGGAGAGGTAGCTGTTTGACTTTGCTGAACTGTTTTATTTTGCAATTTGCTGAAAGTTATCAATGCAATGAATAAAGGGTGCCCTGAAGAAAAGGCCTGAACAGACTGGGCATAGTGTTTAACCCTAGGCTCCCTATACAATGAACGGGTACAGACAGGCACCTAAGAACCAGCGCACTAGGCAGGGAGATACCTAAGGTAGCCTGTGTAGCAGATGCCAAGGAAAGGGGTGTGTTCTAAGTTCTGCCCTTTTCTGGGAGTTAGGCACCTGAGTCCGAGTTGTAAGTAGGTGCCTCCCTCTGCTTGGGATCCACAGCTTCTCTCCTGGAGTTAGGCACCTAAGCAGTTTTTTTGCAAGAAATGCCAGAGGAGGTGGTGGTGATGCCTCCCTTATTACTCAGAACACTCACTCAGAAGGTGAGACGCCCAGGTTCAGTGCCTCCCTCGGCTGTAATGAGAGAGGGTTTGAACAGGTGTCTCCCACTTCTCAGGACAGTGTGAAAGCAAGATGACAGCCTGGTGGTTAGGACGCTCTCCTGAGAGGTGAGGTCCAGTTGTCCTGCTCCAAATGGCTAATTAACTAACCAACGTAGAACAGCTTTAACAGGGGAGAGCAAGAGACCCATAGCAGAATACCCCATAGCTCAGTTTTAGGGCACTCTCCCGATTGGTGGGAGACTCAAGTTCAAACACTCCCTCCCCATCAGGCAGTGGGGAGACTTGAGACACAGGGAACACACACAAGATCAAACAATAAATGATCTAAGTTGTGAGAAGGAAGAGGCAGTTATCCAGCTGCAAAACAGAATTGGCTGAGGACAGAAAAAATGGGAATGCTTTAAAGATAAGCCTTCATTATGAATTTTAGATGTTTCAGTGTCCTACTCTGCTTGTCCCTGGTTCTGAGCCTAGAAATAGGACGGGAAGCAGATCACAATGCTCCACTCTGAAGTAAATGACGGATGCCTTCATTTGTGTTGTGGCCTTCTGGTGGGTTGTTGAGACTAGGAATAGGACAACACTGCTCCTGAAGTTCTTTCACAGCTCTGCAGCATACCACTCAAGACAGCGTCCAGGAACCTCAGATGACCAAAGCTATAGGTAGTCCTTTTTCTCCCAAACGGAGAGAGCCGGCACTAAGTGAGGGTCTAACTCCAGCTAGGGTGAGTTAAAAGATCTGTAGATAGCGCTGAGGCAAAAGAGAGCAACTTCTGACCCTGATCTAGCAACTTGATCTAGCAACCACGTGCAGAGGTATTTTCTCCTGTTGTACTTCAGACTACTTCAAAAAATCCCTTTCTAGAACTGGCAGGGGTCAGGATTTTAAGCAGACTTTTCTAATGACTGAATAACCTCAGCTCTCCATAAAGTTTCCTATTGCATGGCACCAAGATAACTCAGAACTGATTGTCTGAGCACCTGACTTCACAGACCAAAGCTCCATACATCTGCCTAAAATAGATCTGAATCCCATTCCCTACAATCAGCAAGACAGAAGCCCTTTGACTGCACACACAGGAATTTTCTGGCCTTATACAATGGAGAAAAGAAATGGTGGGCAGAAAGGAAAGGGGAGTTAAGGGGATAATCTCTTCAAGAACCGAATGTAGCCCCGGACAAAGCCATGGATATATTGACCTGAAATGTTAGTTTGAAAATTGGAAATGAAGTTTGGAATGGTCCTCAATAATGCTCTGCAATAAGAAGGTCTTGCTAAGCCATTGTCTGCTGCAGAGACAGATAAAATCGTAGGTTATTTCAGAAAGTGGGACATTCTCCTGTTGCCAGTAACTGACAGGTTCTGCCCCCACGCTGCAGTACCATTGTAATGAATCTGTGGACCTCAGCATGAAGGAAAATAGCTTCCAACCCACCTTAATATTGGTCTATCACAAAACAATACTTTATTTTATCATGTTAAACCATTTCTTCTTCCAAATAAATCCAGCAGCAGGGTGGACACTGATCTATTATCCCTACATAAATTCTCCAGGGTGACTTTCTATGGCTTGTGTGTGACTAGTGTTCCACATCAAGTTAATAGAACACATTGTTCAGTATTTCAGTAACATCACAGGCTAAACACAGTGACACAAGGCAATTGTTTTTGTACTACAACTTAAACATGGTGTTCTATCCTGTAATCATCAGCCTTTTCCTGTATTTTTTTACCCCACACTGTGCATTCACAGTGACAGATTGGGACACTCCAAAATAAATATTAATATGAGTCAATACTGTTAAATAGTCTGTTTAGTTGTTTCACATTTGTATTTATGCTATAGAAGTCAGTGCCGTCCACATTCATATGTTATGTTTGTTGCAGTTTATTTGAGCAATTTTTAAAATGCATCTCTTTGGATCTTTACCTTAAGAGGTATATAGCTCTACTAACTCCTTTTGTGTAAAGTTATAACATGCTGTACCGCATTAATAATTGCTTTGAATAAAAGCATCAGCTAAATGATTTGGTGGTGGTGGTGATAATGATTAATAAATAAATAATAATAGCAACATTTTGCTCAGTTAGAATGTTGGATGGTTCTGTTCCATGTTTAATATGTTCAAAGTCTAAAGAAGTTACTTATGGTAAATGAGATGTTTCTCAAATGAATAAAAAAAAAGATGGTTTCTAAAACGAGTTGATTTCATCCACACTTTGCGATTCCCATTGTAAAAATCAACCACTTATAAGAATTGAATCATCTGGGATGTATGTGATTCTTCTAAAAGGAGTGCACTGTATGAGAACAGAACCAACACTAATTTGAACTCTAAGAGTTCACCCAGAGGTTTCCTTGGCCTTTGTTTCAATTTCAATATTAAACCCCCCGTCAACTATTTCTTAATACCACGATATTACCGTCTAACTAAAAATAAATGAAATTACGTATTCGTTAATCAAAATTAACCCCTGGAATGCCACACATAGTTGTCATTTACTTTGCTGAAAGAGGTGGTCACTGCCCAGAGCGTGGCCTAATATCATCCTTTCCCAGCAGAAGACTCAGTGACACCATTGCAATTTAAACTTGTATTTTATACATTTTATATACCTGCAGATTACTGGTTATTGCTCATAGGATGGGCAGTGTATGTCCTGCATGGTATTGCTGACCAGAGGAGGTGAAACTATGATCAATAAGAAATTTGAGGGAGACCAAGAACCCTAATGACAAATAGCTTCTTCTTAGAAACACCAGTGAGAAACTGGCTGATGAGCAGCAATGAGGTTCTAGGCACCACAGCTTGTGTAAATTATAAGAAAGTAACTACACCTCTACCTCGATATAACACGGTCCTTGGGAGCCAAAAAAAAATCTTATTGCGTTATAGGTGAAACTGCGTAATAACAAACTTGCTTTGATCCACCGGAGTACACAGCCCCACCCCCCTGGAGCACTGCTTTACCACGTTATAACTGAATTCGTGTTATATCGGGTTGCATTATATCGAGGTAGAGGTGCATCATCAAAACTAGAGAAAAATACAGAAAAGCATAGAAGACAAGAGTATTTTGCCAAAAGACAAAAAAAAGCCAGAAGATATAGGTCCAAATTCTGCTCTGTTACAACTCTACAGATCAGGAGCCAATCCAGTAAATTTAATGAAGTTACTCTAATTTTACAGTAATATGATAAAACCAAATTTAGATTACAGGAGATGCAAAGCCAGTTTTTAAACGATCTCAAGGATGTTGCTAGAGACAGAAGCTTTTCCTCTTGTTTGCGGAATAAACAACCATAAATGCATGTCTTTCAGACACACAAGCTATATTTCTATAAAACACTATTTCAGGCTACGCAAAACCAGAGCTCATTTCAAGTGTGTGACAGCACTTTATCAATGCTGAATATAAGAAGAGAGAAATTCTTCCTATTTATAGCCAATACAAAGTAAGCAATCTGTTGGCATGTATACTGACTTACACATTTGTGTTTAAAGGAGACCCCCGATGCAAGTATCTTGCTGAGCTTTTGACACTCAAGTGGATTGGAGAGTATGGGGCTTTGAGTTCTGAAGGCTCTTGTGATTCAGACTCTGCCCATATCTTGGTTTCCTTAGTTCTCAGTTAGTGTAATACCCTGAATCTCACAACTACCATAAGTTTGGGGGGTTTTTTTGTTGTGGGGGAGGTTTTGAGGGGGGGGTTAAATAAAGGCTAATATCTTTTTTGTTTGTCAAGGCTTTTGGCATACTGCTGAAATTGTGCTCGGATCTTATTTGATTGATTTTGTCTTAATAGCTGTTCTTTGTTGTGAAATGTATAAAACACTAGAGGGGACAGTGTTTCAAACACAATGTGTTTTTTAAGACTGACAGAATCTAGGATGTCACATCCTGGAAAGTGTGCCAGCTAGGAGAATTTCCTCAGAACAGATTATGGGACCATGTGTAACTAAGCAAATGAAGGGAATGGAAAATAATTAGCCCTAAACAATAAACAAAAGAAAAACAGCTAGCAACAATATCGCTGGTAAAATTAAGCACCCTTCAGGTATGTCTACACTGCAATTAAAAACCTGCAGCTAGCCCATGGTAGCTGACTCAGGCTCGGGCTCAGGGACTATTTAATTGTGGTGTACATGTTCGGACTCTGGCTGGAGCCTGGGCTCTAGGACCCAGATCTTGGATGGAAGCCTGAGCCGGAACATCTATACCACAATTAAATAGCCCCTTAGCCTGAGCCCTACAAGCCTGAGTCAGCTGGCACAGGCCAGCCACAGGTGTCTAATTGCAGTGTAGACATACCCTTAGAGAACAATTCATTATTTCTAGCTGTTCACATCACACACAGGCCAGTTCCCCTCCTGGTTTAACAATGAGAACATTAGTCTCTCAGGCACAGACAAGGAAGTTTGAGCGTTATCCATTCTGCTGCAATATAGGTTTAACAATCAGTAAAAAGCATATTGGTAAAGGGAGAGCATATTTATACGCTAGTTTGTCATTCAGGTTTCTTAATTTTAATATGTGGGGCAGCGGTGAGAAGGTTCTTTCTTTACAGGGTGCTTGAGGTTTTTCAGCCACCAAACCAACTATAACCAAAAGAAACTCAAATTCCTACATTTCATCTGTGTCCTAAGTCCTTTCTTTCCCTCCTCTCTTCTGATTTCCAGTAAGGTTTCTTCAAAACCCCCTTTGATTTCTCACTTCTCTCCCGTACTTCCTTATTCTCTAGTCTCCCTCACACCTTTTCTCCCAGGAGCCCCTGGAGATGTATTTTGTATCTTCTTCCCCCTCTACATGCACAGAGTCCCATTTCAGAGTCAATTTCTCATCAACTCTCCTTCCCGAATCCCACTGATGCTATTTCTTCAGCTATATCACCAAAGAGCATATGAACCAAACCCAGCAAGAACTAACATCTTCTGCTATTTCACTACTACCTTCCATCTTTTTGTATATCTCCACAATTCAACTCTTAGTCTGAAACTCCCCACTGAAACTCATCTTCTCCTTCTATTATTTGTGGCTCTCCATGCCCCCTAGTGGAGGACTGTACCTGTACAGTAACTCCTTGCTTAACACTAGTTATGTTCCTGAAAAATGAGACTTTAAGCAAAATGATGTTAAGTGAATCCAATTTCCCCATAAGAAATCATGTAAAGGAGGGGTTAGGTTCCAGGGAATTTTTTTTCGCTATACAAAAGGGGTGTGTGTGTGTATACACACACACACACCCACCATATATATATATATATATATGTATATATACATATAATATATATATATATATGTATATATACATATACACACACACCTTATACACACACACCATATACATATACGCGTGTGTGTGTGTATATATATATGTGTGTGTGTGTGTGTGTATACACACACAGTATAAGTTTTAAACAAACAATTTAATACTAAACACTGCAATGATGATTGTGAAGCTTGGTTGAGGTGGTGGAGTCAAGAGAATTATGTATGCATTTAGCACAGATTTCAGGAAGACATCAAAGTTGCTTGTTTCCATTCAAAAAATTGGTCATCTGAAATTCAAGAAATACTAACATTTTGCATAAGGTTTTGGTTCATAGCTATTTTAAACAAAATCAAATTTTTTAATCCTTCTTCCCTCTGCTGCTTTTCCTCTGCTAGTCTTAACGGATTACTAAAGAAGAAAATCCACATGCTTATTATAGGTAAAATACTATTCCTAATAGAGTCTTAAAGCCTACATAATTCACTTGAGACTAAGGCTATATGTCTACACTACAAATTACTTTGATATAACTTACATCACTCATGGGTGTGAAAAATCCACGCCCCTGAGTGACGTACATTATACTGACCTAAGCACTGGTGTAGACAGCACTATGTGAATGGCAGAAGCTCCTCTGCCAACATAGCTACCGCCTCTCGTGGAGGCAGGAGTTAAGCCGATAGGAGAGTTCTGTCCCATCAGCTTAGAGGGTCTTCACCAGAAGCACTACTGCTGCGCCACTGTAAATGATGTAGTGTAGACGGTCTCCGGCACAGCAACACTCACCTCCCTTATGGATTCACCCTCTTCGTCCGTCAGGGGAGAAATGGCAAGAACATCTCCCACGCCCTTCCCTAAATAGTTATTCACTCTCACTCTTCTTAGTAAGTGCTAAAGTATGGCCTAAGCTAGGGGCAGGGTAAACCCTGTTTAATTGAGACAAATGCCAAATCCTATTCAGCACAGCAGACCCAGTGCACTAAGCAAAGAACTGGAGGCTCGTTACATGGGCTCACATGCTGCTAGTCTCTTGAATTATGAAGTTTTAGAACAAAGATGGCTTTTCCTACTAGCAAGTGCAAGAGATCCTGTGATCCAGTTATTACTAGCATCCTATATATGCAGGGCTGGCGCTTCCATTAGGTGACCCTAGGCGGTCGCCTAGGGCGACAGGATTCAGGGAGCAGCATTTTGTGCGCTCCCTATGGGGCGCACGGGAGCTTCCGGTTCGGCTCCCGTCGCGCCGCCGAAGAAGGACCTTCTGCCGACGTGCCACGGAAAACAGCGGCAGGCAACTGAACAGCTCAATGAGAGAGAGAGAGAGAGAAACTGCAGCCTGCCAGTTACACTCTGGCTCTCACCATCCTTGGTTATACTGCAGGGTAACCACATCACATCCTCAGTCCCAGATTCCCCTCCCCCGAAATGTACCGTATGTCTCTTGGACTGTTCAAATGTATTAAGTCAATTATTCTTTTAAGGGAATAATGTACCAGCTTATTATCTTAAATAGTTACCCAGACACTCAACTTAAACACACTGGAATAGATAAAACAAGTATATTAACTACAAAGACAGAGATTTTAAGTGAGTATAAGTAATGAGGCATAAAAGTCAGAAATGGTTACACGAAACATCAAGATAAAACGCTTACTGGTGCCTAACAAAGTATATTAGATTGAAGCAAAATTTCTCACCAAACGCTTCCAGCAAGATTAGTTACCAAACTCTTCAGGTCAGGACCCACACCCCCTCCCAACCTCTCCAGAATCCAATGGCTGTTTTCCTCTGTCTTCTTAGGTGCCATGCCAGAGGCAGATGGGGCGTGGGGGGATCCCTTGGGGTGTTTGCCCCTGTTCCTCTTTTACAAGCTTTTCCAGTTGGAAACTAGGAGACTGCCCAGCCTCAGGAGGAAAAAATCTCCATGCTGTTTCTGTGCTAAGATGCAAGTCTTTGTCCTTGCTCCCCTTGTTTTGTAAATAATGGCTCATTAGCTTTGTTGACATCTGGCTGGGGCATCAACTTGCCCTTTGTCTTTGAGAAACTGGTTTAACCACTCCCCAGACTTAACTGGGAGATATTCTTCAGCCATGATTTCAGTTTATGTTCATAACTATATATAATGTTGCTATATGCAACCTTACCATGATATTACTGATGAACAAGTTGTGAGGCATCAGAGCACCTCACTTTTTGCGTCTCTCAGCTTGGACAATGAAAACAGATTAAGTTTCATTTTTGTTTACAGTGCATTTCCATTTTCATGTTTTTACTGCTACGACGTTTGTTTTTAAGACTCTGCAGGGTGTTTTTAAAGACAAATCTTTACAGTGGTATTTTTTTTTAATTGTGGAAAAAGTTTTTATTGCTCTTTAGTTTTATAAAACTTATTTTTAAAAGAATTCAAATTTGGAGATAAATTTAAATCAAAATTTAAATCAATATCAGAAGACACCACCATATCTCCTTACCCTTTCTTGAAGGAGTTCCACTACTTGTTGAATGCAATCATTCACGTCACAGGAATCAGTTTTCAGCACTAGTTCTGGCGCCTCAGGCTTTTCATACTCAGAGTCAATACCAGTAAAACCTGCATGACAGAAAACAGAACTGAAAATTCCTCCATACTTCAGATTGGTTCTTGTATTATTCGACTGTGGCTGCCTGGTTGTAGGCAGACATGCAGTATGGCAGAGTACGTAGTTTTAACTTCTTTGATGCTATTTTGTATGGTGACTGAATTTTTTTTTAAATGAGGCCCTTTATTATCACTGCCTGATCTTTCTAAATGCAACCTTCTACACTAAACAACAGAATATACCATGGATGAGGAAGAAGGAAGCAAAAGCACAATGTGCAACAATCTTGAGTTACTAGTTAGACACCCTTTTGGCTGTCCTTACTGTAATTGCTTTGATATGGAATGCATTGTTAAATAATCTTTTTACATATTTTGCTTATCTGCACGCAAGACTGGTTAACAAGTTTTTGATTCAACAGGCAGAACGCTAAAGGGCAAAACATCACAGTGGTTTTTCTGGCACGCTGGTATGGCTAATAGAGCTGAAGTAGTTAAGTGAGCTAATAAAGCCAGCTATACATGGCTATTACACTCCTAAAGACTGCATTTACATCCCAAATCAGACACCATATAATTTTCTCTGCCATCTCTACTTAATATGCTACTCTGAAACAGAGGAGCTTTTAACCAATCATGCCTCTCGTCCAGGGAGGCAATCCCATAATCACCGCCACGGAAATCCAGATATGCATTAAGCAGTCTTTGATTCGATAGCTTCATCTTCTCTAGAGAAAAAGATGGTGGATTCTCTGTAACTTGAAGTCTTTAAATCAAGATTTCAGTAACTCAGCAAGAGGTTATGGGTTTATTGCAGGTTTTGTAGCCTGCAACGTGCAGGTCAGACTAGATGATCATGATGGTCCCTTCTGCCCTTAAAGTCTATGAGATCGAGTAGCTGAAGCAGATACTATACAACACTGTTTTGCTTCCAAATACAGGCAGAATAACTATTGCTAACCACTATAAGTTGCAGGACTACTATCCAGCAAAAAGGCACTTCTACGAGGTTATCCTTAAACAAAATTGCTGACTGATTCCAATCCATTTGGATATGATTTCCAGCTTTAATTTTTTCTAGTGGGGCTTATTTGTGGTATTAAAATGCAACAGGGCATCAGCACACAACCATAGCTTCTTCAGCACCACAAAAATAAATTTGTAAAAGCGTTCTTCATGATGCAGCTTTACAGAAGGAAGGATTGTGAATGTACTTTGTTTCCATTACTTTTTGGGCAGGCCATTATGAGCATTACAGTAGTGTCTGCACGTGGAAACTAGATCAGGGCCCCACGGTGGTTGGCACTGTACAAACAGAGTGGAGAAACTGTTCTTGCTCCAAGGAGCCTACAATCTAAATAGAGAACACAGATAAAGGGTGAGAGGGGAAACAGTCGCAGAGAGACAAAGCAACTTGCCCAAGGTTACACAGCAGGCTTACAGCAGAGCAGGGAATAGAAATCAGGTTTTTTTGAGTCCAAGCCCAGTGTCTATCCACTGGACCATAATGCGCCTTAATGAAATGTGGCCTGGAGTGTGCCATTTATTTATTTGTCCATAAAGCCAATCACTACAACATCATCAAAGTTTAGCATGGAAAAGATGTGACTATACTTAGATTCACCTTTAATTTCTCCAGCCCGAGCTTTTTTGTAGAGTCCTTTGACATCTCTCTTTTCACAGACATGCAGTGGAGCATCCACAAATACTTCAAAAAAAGGCAAATTTGCACCTTCGTGAATCTGCCTGGCATTGCTCCGATCCTGAACGGGGAGGGTGGAAGGGGGAAAAGAAAACAGATTTTAAATAGAATTTTGAATCAGAAAAAAAATTAAAGAAGAATATTTGAAGGACATTAGCTTATTTAAGATTGCGATCACAAAACAGAGGGAAAGGGGAAAATAGATATGTTCTTTTCATAAAGTACAAACTACATATGATTAGTTGGTCTGCTGCTTTCAGCATAGTAAAATTGACACCAAATTCAGAGGTAGTTTATACAGAACTGGATTTATATACCTAAGTCATATGTACAATGGGATATTCTATTTCCTACTCTCTCCCCCCCACACCCTCAAAAATATTAGGAGTTACCTCCCATTGAGAGTAATACATCTACCCCATTCTCACTTTGAAACTTTCACACTATAGACCTCATGCATAAACACTATTTTTAAAGATGCTCCCTGGTGTCCATTCGCCAACTCTCTCTCCTTCATTCACTGAGTAGTAATCTCCACAGACACAATGAAAAATTCTTAACAGTATAAAATGTACACACACATTTAGGCTGTATTTCCAAAAAAACACATCTAAATACACATGCAAAACTGCAAACAACAACAAACTGAACAAGTTGAACACAGTTACCCATTTTGCAAGCTCAACTGCATATTTTTCTTGCACAATTTAGGCACAATTTTGGGAAGTAAAGACCAAGCATATTCTCCACCTTCTTGGTATTTAAAAAGCGAGGAAATCCAGATGACTCTAAGCTGGACAAGTGAAAAAAACCCTGAAATTGTGGTTTGTCTTTTCTCCTTTTCCCTCTTGTCCTAATACCAAATTTGTATCTCTCAGCTGTGACAAAATTACACTGAAAGGCAGCTACCATTTTAAATTTAGTAGAAGCAGGGACTGCACTAATACTGAAAAAAGTTCAACTTGTCTAGGAAATTCATGAGATGTCACCTACAGTTGTATCTCTAAGGCAACTCAAAGGAAATTCAAGCTTAAATATAATTTAAAATTTTAGTATGTATCAACTGGAGAGAGGCTAAATGGAGGATGCCTAGAGCTCAAAAATTTTCCATGAGTGACACTGACTTATATTTTGCATGTGTTTTCTGCAGTGAGACTGGTGATATGAACATATTCGTGGCATAGCAAAACTACTGCATCCTGTAGCACCATAAATATGTATCAGGGCAGTATGCTTACCTGCGTATAAGGAGAGATAAAACTAGCAATGCACACCAGACCAGCATCTGCAAACAACTTAGCAACCTCAGCAATACGTCGGACATTTTCTTCCCTGTCTTCCGGACTGAAGCCCAGATTCTTATTAAGGCCTTGGCGAATATTGTCACCATCCAATGTGTAGCATGGAATATCATGGCACACTAAATACTCCTCCAATGCCATGCTAACTGTGGTCTTTCCAGCCCCAGACAGCCCTAAACAAATCAAAAACAAAAAAATGTTAGACCAATTCACCGTTCAACATACATCACTTTAAGAAATGGGAGAAAAATTACGTTAAACTCCATCAGCTTCCTCTATTTATATTCAGTCACTCTCTCACACTCCCCTCAAATATTTTTAAGCAGATGAAGGAAAATTGAGCCAGAGAGGCTATATGAATAGGAGCGCCACAGTCTACAATAAGAAGCTGCTTACTGCACTGCTACTTTCACATTCTAGACTTTGACTACCCGCTGGCAGGAGCCAGCGGACGGAACCCCAGACTGACAGCAGGTTGAGCGGCCTGGGGTTCCGACCACCGGCCCCACTCAGCCCACTGCGGGGCCTGGATAGATGGAACCCTGGGCCGACAGCTGCCGCCGGCCCGCTCAGCCCGCTGCCAGTCTGGGGTTCCATCTGCTGACCCCTGTAATCGTTAAAATGTATTACGGGCACGCCAAACCTTAAATTACAGTGAATAAACGAAGACTCAGCACACCACTTCTGAAAGGTTGCCGACCCCTGATCTATGGGATCCAACAAGAATTAGGTTTCCATTGTGCTGTCCAAAAAAGTAAAACAGAGGGAGCTCATCATCTGCAGAACCCTCTGACATCCTCTATACAAGTTTTAAAATCGTGTATTGTTTTGTGCAGAGATAGCCTTAAACTTTTTTGCATCTCTTATAGACTTTTAGTAGGATTTTGAAAAGCGATGATGCACCTTAGGAGCACGTCCCATGGAGAGTCTTGTGATCCTAAGTCACTTGCCACTTTTGAAAATCCCATCCTTTTGTAGTGCAGCTTCAAGGTTTTTCTGAAACAGCCCTTCCAACTCTCTGCCTGGAGTCTAGACTGGCAATAAGGGGCCAATTTCATCCTGTGAATCCTGACAGAAATCAGTCCTTTTACTTCTGGTTTTCCTCCAAGTCTGCTTACCTCGGTGCTTAGAATTTACCATATTTATATTTGGAACCAGCAGTGAGACCTGAATCAATCCTGGTGGTGTATTTCTAGTCCTAAATCAGCAGAGCTATCAGTCCATCATCTTGAGGCACATGACTTCCCCTAATAGTCTTATTCTAGCATTCTGTTCCCATAGATCTTAATCCTCCTACTCGGTCCTTTATCCCACCTCTTCCTCAACAACAAAACTGAGGGACAAAGATTTCATTATTGAGGCAGCTTCCTGGAAAGGTGGTCACATATTCTTAGCTGCCTAAGTCCTTACTGCAACTGTCTGGAAAAGCGGTTACTGGGAGTCAGAGAAATGGTCTGCAAACTATAACAGTTTAAAATGAATTCTTGCCTGGTTTAGTGAGTGTGTGTTACGATGAAGTTGTACTACAACTATAACAAGTTATATTAAAAAAGTTATTTGACAAAGTTTTTGACTTGCATATTGTATTTAAAAATAAAAAGCTTTCCCCTCTCCATTCCAATTTTTGTCAGAGGGACCAGCAATTAAAAACTTATCCTGGCTCATTTATATGACTAAAGCAGCATAACAATGTGACTTTCACACTTGCAAGATAATATCAAAAACATTAGACTAATCCAGATCATGTCTATGAAATACTTAGTGCTCTCGGCAGACATAACATGCAACTCCCCAATAGACAAAAAAGAAGTCTGAAGATTACGACTAAGGGTATGGCTACACTTACAGATCTGCAGCGCTGGTCGTCCAGCTGTGCAGGGCCAGCACTGGTGTGTGGCCACACTCACAGCTACCAGCGCTGGTGTGTGGCCACATTTGCAGTATTTGCAGCGCTGTTGGGAGTGATGCATTATGGGCAGCTATCCCAGCATTCAAGTGGCAGCAACGGTGCTTTTCAAAAGAGGGGGGTGGGGTGGGGCGTAGTGTGACAGGGAGCGGGGGGAG
Source organism: Mauremys mutica (assembly GCF_020497125.1). Taxonomy (NCBI): domain Eukaryota; kingdom Metazoa; phylum Chordata; order Testudines; family Geoemydidae; genus Mauremys; species Mauremys mutica. The sequence goes on along the minus strand of NC_059076.1, from coordinate 35,217,954 downwards.
AGAGAGAGAGAGTGGATTTTTGGAGCCAACACTGTGTGTTACCTTCCTGACTTGAAAAATCAGAACATGTTCCCGATCCCTTAGCCTTAACTCTTAACTGCAAACAGCCTGCAGCCAACACGACTCCCTTTCTCCCGGCTGTTTCTGTCAAGCAAACACTCACTCCCTGCCTGCCTCATTATCTCATTTGATTGTTCACAGATTGATCACAGCAAACAGGAGCTGTGTTTGTAGATAAACAGCTCCGGGATCAACGGAGCTCCGGAGTTCACAACAAAACAAAGAGAGGCTGCATAACAAAACAAAGAGAGTACGGTAATTTATAAAAGCATTCTGGGATACATCCTTATACCCTGGAGGCCAATCACAGCGCTGGTGTGTGGCCACACTTGATGACCAGCGCTGGAATCCTTATTCCCCATGCCGAGTGAGGTGTACGGCCAGCGCTGCAGCCAGGGAGTTGCAGCGCTGGAAGTGCCCTGCTGGTGTGGCCACTTACTAATTGCAGCACTGGTGGAGGCTTTCCAGGGCTGCAACTCGCCAGTGTAGCCATACCCTAAGGCTGATCAAGACTGGTGCATAGTGCTGTAGAGATGTGGAGAGCAAGGGCATCAACTTCTTATTACCCAAAGAGTGAACATGATATAACAGGCTGAATTCCAAATGTGCTGCTTGACTGGGCTCCTTGGTTGATGTTTTTTCTACCTTTGTCATTATCAAACCTTTCACACAAGCTTTATTTATGCTAGGGAAATTTCCCATAACTAGAGTTTGTTCCCCATAAAACTATAATGCCACATCTTGTGTCCACACCCAAGAGTGATGCAAACTGGTTTGCAAGTAGGGTAAATTACTGTTTGGTTTTTTTTTCAATTTAAGCCTTTAAGAACTCCACATCAGAGTTCATTTAAAGCTCGAGGTAACATTGATATATAGATATATTTAAATAAATTAAATAAATAAAATAACCAACCACCACAGGAGTTAGGAAATGCAGTCATCCAAAGAAGCAGCACCTCTCCTTCCTCCCACAATTTCTTTTATCCCTGGTCATCTGACCAATACAGCTTAAAACCATGACAGCATTTTCCCACTAAACAGAAATTCCACTGGGTCAGCATTCAGCCAATGCCCATTCAAACAGATGGGCTTTGCATTGCACCTGGAACACCTACAGATTCAGGCTCTCTTGGCCCTGAGAGATGTGGGGGTGAGAATATATCAAAGAAAAAGGGCCCTGACAGACAATGCTTTGCCATTAGCCTCCTCCCGCTTCGGGCACATCTACACTTGCAAAGTTACAGCACCAGCAGTTACAGCGCCGCTCAGAGAGCGCAAAAGGAAAAACACTGTTCACACTGACAGCTGCCTGCGCAATAACGTGCTCACACTTGCAGCGCTATTTGGAGCGGTGCACTCTGGGCAGCTATCCCACAGAACACCTCTTTCTCTTTTGCCGCTAAGACTTGGGGGAAGGCAGAAGGGGTTGCGGGGCATCCTGGGTTCTGTCCCAATGCCCCATGATGCATTGCTTCACATCTCAGCAATCCCTGTGCTTCCATCCACATTTGGCGCCATCTTTCAATGGTTTGTATACTGCACGCCCTGCCCTGCCTCTTTCGGGCTACAGGAATGGATCCTGAGCTGCTGACTAGTATGCTGCTCACACTGACCAACACGTCACGAATGGGGGTGGAGTTATTACTTAAACTACACAGGCAAGAGGAGTGTGACATTGATCTCACCATGCATACTAGCTATGACAAGATTACTTGTGGCATTTGTGGAGGTGCTGATCACAGTGGAATGGCACTTTTGGGCTCAGGAAACAAGCACAGAGTGGTGGGATCACATCGTGATGCATGTCTGAGATGATGAGCAGTGGCTGCAGAACTTTTGCATGAGGAAAGACACATTCATGGGACTGTGTGATGAGCTTGCCCCAGCCCTGCAGCACAAGTACATGAGAACGAGAAATGCCCTGCCGGTGGAGAAGTGCGTGGCAATTGCACTGTGGAAGCTGGCTACTCCAGACTGTTACCACTCGGTCGCTAACCAATTTGGAGTGGGAAAGTCAACTGTTGGGGGTCATGTTGATAGAAGTGTGCAGGGCCATTAATCGCATCCTGCTCCGAAAGATCGTGACTCTGGGCAACGTGCAGGACATTGTCGATGGCTTTGCACAAACGGGCTTCCCTAAACGCAGAGGGGTGATCGATGCACATTCCAATTCTGGCACCAGACCACCTAGCCACTGAGTATATTAATCGCAAGGGGTATTGCGATTAATACCCCTCAATGGTTCTCCAAATGCTTGTGGATCACCGTGGGCATTTCACAGACATTAACACAGGCTGGTCCAGAGAGGTGCATGACACACGCATCTTTCGGAACACTGGCCTGTTCAGGAAGCTGCAAGCAAGGGCTTTCTTCCCTGACCAGAAGATCACTGTAGGGGAAGTCAAAATGTCCATTGTGACCCTGGGAGACACCCCCCTACCCCTTAATGCCATGGCTCATGAAGCTGTACACAGGGCAACTTGACAACAGCAAGGAGCAGTTCAACAACAAGATGAGCAAGTGCAGAATGACTGTGGAGTGTACATTTGGCCGTTTAAAAGCCCGCTGGCAATGCCTGTATGGGAAGCTGGACATGGCTGATGACAATATTCCTATGCTTATAGCTGCGGTGCTGTATGCTCCATAATATTTGTGAAGGGAAGGGTGAAAACTTCACTCAGGGCTGGACCACAGAGGCTCAGCCCCTGGAGGATGAGTTTGAACAGCCAGAGACCAGGGCTATTAGAGGGGCACAGCACGGGACCATAAGGCTCAGGGATGCTTTGAGGCAGCAATTTGAAGCTGAAAGCCTCTAATTTTTGTTGCTATGCTCAGGACTGCAGTGCTTGTAATGCTAGGAGGTGATTGGATCACATGATGCAAGAAGGGACTTTAACATAATTGTATGTTGCTTTGCAGTGCTCTTTTTGCTTTCACTTAATAGAATAAAGATTGCTTTCAAACAAACAATTCCTTTATTGAAAGACAACCACCAGAGGAGAGAGTCAAACGAAAATCATCAGCAGGGAGGGTGATGGGGGGAAGGGAACGTCTCAAGAGAAGGAGGGGTCCCGGGACAGCTACAGATTTGTGTATGTCCACAGATCATACCCAACCTTCTCCTTTGGAATACTATGCAGCGGGTGCTGGACTTCAGTAGGGCCAAACTGCAGTGGGATGGGTGTTGAGTGCAGTGGGTAGTGGAAGTCCACAGTGCTGAACTGTGAGGAGGGAGGAGTGGAATGCTGCAGGTAGAGAACGGAGCCAGGAGGTTGATAACAGTGGGGGGGGGGGCGGTGCATGGGAAAGTGTTTTGCGACAGGGGAGGGTAGGCGTGGAATTGTTCGCTTTGAAGAGCTAGTATCGCCTGGAGTGTGTCCGCTTGGCGCTCCATAACTGTTAAGAGCCGCTCTGTGGCTTCTTTCTGGTGTGCTGCGTTCTCCTTTCGGTCCCTCTTCTCGCTGTCCCGCCACTCCTTCAATTCTTTTTTCTCGGCGGTGGAGTGCATCATAAGCTCACGCATAAAGTCCTCCTTAGTTGTTCTTGGCCCCTTTCTAATTCTGCACAGCCATTCTGCCGCCGATAAAGAGGGAGGCTGTGCTCCCAAGGTGATCTCTGTGAAGTTTAAATGCAACATTTTACAGAAGCAGTATTGTTTGCAACACAGACACTGTTTCAGTGCTTTAAAACACAGCCAGTACTCTCACACCTGTCACTAACTGGCTGACCCCAGCAAACACACATGAGCCACAAAACCCTCAAAATGGTGAGTAGCTGCAGGGCCAGCACTGTAGGTGGGGGCCTGATAATCATTCTTGTCCCCACACTTTCCACAGGAGGTGATCATTATGGAAGATATCTCACTGCTGAGGGTGAGCAGGGAAATCAAAGGGGGGTCTTCTCCAAGCCTGCAGCTTCCGCCCTAGCGCCTATGCAGCTAGCCTGTGTGCAGCAATGGTCCCCCCACCCGTCACGGCAAAGTGTCATAGGGAAGTTACCATTAATGGGGCAAGAAACAAAGCAGCTCTGCCGAGGAACTTGTGACAGCGGATTGACCAGTATCTCCACGAGAGTTTCCTGGACATCTCTGAGGGAGATTCCCGTGAACTGAGGGAGTCAATCAACAGCCTGTTCCGCTCAGATTAGGCATGAGTGGGAGACAAGCCTGCTTTCTGCAACCCTTCTGCCCCCAACAACTTGCTTCAGCAATTCCCAAAATCAGAGCCACTTACCAGGGGCCTCCTCTCCTGTTTGTGCTTCATCAAGATCCAACAGCTGTGACTGGCTAGGTTCCTCCGGAGTAGAAAAGAGCTCCTGGCTGCATGTATCTCTGGCCTCTGAGTCATCCTCTGCCTCTGGGTCCCCCTCCCCCTCTTCATCAAGATTCCCTCCTCCTAGCTCGGTCCACCTTGATTGGCACAAGAGCTAACGAAATATCCACAGGGTGCTTCACAATGGAGGGCGGGGGGGTCGCCACCGAGTATCACGTCCAGCTCTTTGTAGAACTGGCAGTTCATGGGCGCAGCACCAGATTGGCAGTCTGCCTCCCGCACCTTGTGGTAGGCGTTCAGCAGCTCCCTCTCTTTGACCCTGCACTGCAATATGTCCCGGTCATGGCCCCTTTCTATCATGCATCATTAAATCTGTCCGTAGGTATCATAATCCCAACGGCTGGAGCACAGCTGGGACTGCACTGCCTCCTCTCCCCAAATGCTGATGAGGTTCAGCAGCTCGGCACTGCTCCATGCAGGGGACTGCCTGGTGCATGGAGCAGGCGTGGCCACCTGGAAAGATGCGCTGAGACCACTGCACGCATCACTGAGCAAACAGGAAGGGGACTATCAAATCTGCAAAGGAATGTACGGGGTGGGGCTGACGGTTGGTTACCTGAGGGCAGGGCAGTAGAGTTCAAGCCAATGGCCAGAGAGGTGAGAACAGGCATTGTGGGACACCTCCCGGCAGCCAATCACAAAGCTGTAATCATCATGGGTATCTACACTGGCACTGCAATGCTGTAGCCCTGGCGCAGAAAGCTCTACGCCTCTCGTCTGGGTGGTTTTTTTAGAGTGCTGTTTCTGCGCACTAAGTGGCTTGGCAGTGTGTACACCTTGGGCGTTACAGCGCAGAAAGCTGCTTTACTGTGCAGAAACTTGCCAGTGTAGACGTGGCCTTCTCCATCTTTGCTTATTTTTGAACAGAGGCTCGAGCTCAATGACCTTAGCTGTGGAACCGAAACCCCACCTCTCTCCATACCATAAATAGGCAGGAACCAAGCCAAGCCATTTAGGACCTTATAGGTCAAAAGCCAACACCTTGAACTTCACTCTAAATCCAATGGGCAGCCAGTGCAGTTCCCACAGCAATGGTAGCTCTCAAGAAGCTCCACTTAACAGGGTGCTAGATACTGCAGCAGGTTATATTTGCAGCTGGATTCAGTGCCAGTGTTAATGCTATCTAGCTGTAATTGTTCAACTAGTCCTCCCACAATAGTGCTGTAATATACTGGTAGCCTTTTAAAAGTCCCATAATGCACTGCTACTGGAAGTTGTGCTGAGAAGTGAGGGATAGGATTAGGTACCTAGACAAATCTGCAAATGAAGCAGTTTAAAACAGCGTTAAGTGTGAACATAAAGCAAATATGTAGGGGTATAAACCCTGATCCATTTGGGTTTAAACCACTGCAGTACAATGGGTTAATTTACACATAGTCCAACTCTGGTGTAGAAAATGCCCCAGCAGCACAGGTAATATGCTGCTTTAATAATGAGTCTGATAACTGAATCAGGTTTTTGTTTTTTGTTTTTTTGGTTAAAAGAAAGAGACAGAAATCCAAAGCCAGAGTAAAAGGAAAAATCATGAAAAAACGTTAAAAAGGACTTAACAAAAGTGAAAGAGAATGACTCAACAGTGCCATTTAAAATGATATTTTGAAGAAAATTCTTGATCCTGGCATGGTGCTGTCTTGTTTACACAAATGTAAGCTATTTGGCCTACTTGAAATTATGTTAAAAGCAGAAAGACCATTTTACTGTCTGTCTTACAGTAAATTCCTGCAAGCCTGACCAGGATCCCACTACACAGATTTATAGAGAAACGTTTGCTCTCCTACACAAACTTTTTGTATTTTATGAGACCTGTGATTCTACAGAACACTGCCCTTCCAAGAACCTCTCTTTAAAAAAAGAAAAAAAAAAGGAAAAAAAAGAAGAAAAGAAAAAAGAAAAGGGACTGAATATCTCCTTTTACAGCTAACACTCAGCTCTCTGTAGGACATAAGCAAACTTTTCCCTACTCTGACTGTGAAGTCAATAAACTAGCAGTAGCCCCTTTGTTTTAATCTAAGCCTCATACCGACATTTAGCAAGAAAAAGCTGAAAAGAAGAAAAAGAGAAGATACAATGGGCAAACAAAAATGAAGAAAAGCTTCATAAATCCATGCAGAGAGTTTGACGGTACCTGTTAACCAGACTGTGCAGCCCCGAAAGCCACCTCTCGTCCCCACCACTTGGCCTCTCTTGCTCCTGCTGACATGATGGGCTTGATAAGTGACATTGGTAGCTCTCTGCATTCCCTGTAGATAGGACAGTTGATTAGGTTAAGTTATTCACGCATACAAAGGGAGACTGACAGGCACACTAATAAAAGCAAAGATAACATTCAATCAATCCTCAGCTGCATAAAGCCAAAGGGCACAAAGGAAGTTAAACAGACCACCTGTGTGGACTACATATATTGAACTCCCCACTTTCCACCATAGGGATGGCTCGGCTAGTCAATTATTGCATGCAAATTTGACTGGCTAAAAAATATGAGGTCAGATTCTAAAACACCCTTATTTAGGTAATTAGAAAACTAGTTAGATTTTTTCAGCAGTACTGTAAATTCTTTAGATTAAAGAGAAACTATTCTCACAGGATTGTAACAAGGTTCCCATTATAAGGCTTAATCTTGGCGCCTTTCTAAATTCCCCAAAAAGGGTCCTTTTCCCTGCAAATTGTGCACATGTGGTCTGATTTCCAACTAGACCACCTTGCCTTTAGGTAAATCTTCTTTCAACCTCTAACATGCCTTCCACTATCATTCCAACCTAAATGTAGCACTTTGCCTATGGTCTTATAGCTATATGGTTTTCTGCCATGAGACATTCAACCCCAAAGTGCTAGCGGTGTCCTGGAGACTTTGAAGGGCAGGGCTGAAATTCTCTGCCTTCTCCACAAGCAAGGCAATGTCGGTGGCATAGTCTTGATTAGTGGACGCTTCTTGGCCAGCCTTGATTCCAACACATGGAGCAGCAAGTCCTAATATCCAGTCAGCGGCTCTACAGAAGAGTGCTAGGGTTAGAATGCATCCCTGCTGCACACCTGAGATTTTGCTGAAATGCAGCAGAAGCCATGACTCAAAGTGCACTCCTCACTGGTGTGAAGATTGCGTGCCAGGTTTAACAAGACATCTAGAATGCCAACTCCTTTCAGTCTGAGCCCAAGTGTTGACCTATCAACCAAACTGAACACCGCTTTGATACCAATAAATGCCATGTGATGCAGGAGGTTAAATTCTCAGCACAGCTCAGCCAGGAGCTGGAGGATAGGGACAGCATCCAGTGTCAATCACCCATCAGTGAAACCTGATTGCTGTGGATGACAATATCTGTCATGCAGCAGCTGCATCCTACTAAACAGAATGAGACCAAAGACCTTTCCAGGTACTGATAACAATGAGATCAGCCTATAGTTCCCAGACTCGGTGCGAGATTCTTAGCCCTTGTTCAGGGACACTATGATGCCAACTTTCTATTCTGGTGGTAATTTGCCTGCACTTTTAAGAACAGTCGATGCTCACTGATTCCAAGGCACTTTTGAGTAGCTCAGATGGAATACCATCAGGTCCAGCAGCACTTCCATTCTGCACCTTTGGGAAGGCCTGTCGTACTTCCTCAAGTGACAGAGGATTAGTGTTTTCCCCATGCGGGCCATGCAGTTTACCAGATCACATAGCTCTGGACAGTTGTCAGCAGGTGTGTGGTTCAATACACTTTCATAATATGTTTTCCATCTGTCCAGGACATCATTTGTTGATGAGAAAGGATTACGGGGAGAGGGGTTAATAGCTTTGGCCAAGATGTTTTATAAAGAATTATTTTATAATATAAATAACCTACTTATATAGCACTGTAAGCATGTGTGACACAATCTAGTCAAAAAATAAGTCATTCCTGTCAAGGTGACCTTACAATCTAAGGCTCTAAACCAGCAGAGTGATCAGCATGGGCGGTCCCTTAAATTCAGTGGGATTTCATAAAGGCTTAGAGGGCTGCTCATGTGAATCAGTGCAAGATTGAGGCCTAAATTAGGTAATCAGACAACAGATCATAAGAGATATGACAATAAAGGAGAAAAACAACAACACAAAGCACCTTAGAAAAGGATTCTCAAAAAATGCTGAATTTGCTTAAACAAACACACTGACATGACTAAATTCACTTTCTGGATTCAGCAACTGGTTAGTTTTAAAGTGAGGTTTATGAGGGACAGGTAGTTTGGAGTCCAAAGTGAGATGCTTAATTAGGAGAAGTTCAGAGATATGATACAGAATACTAAAAATGTCCACTGCAGAAACAATAATGGGAAAATACCAGCCACCCATATTTAGTATGTTCATCAGCACTTCGCTCTTAGACCCATGTCTACACTTACCGGTAGATCGGCACTGCTGCGATCGATGCAGCGGGTGTCAATTTAGCAGGTCTGGTGAAAACAAGCTAAGTCAATGGCAGAGCGCTCTCCCGGCCACTTCTATCCTCCACCTCCCCGAGAAGCATAAGGTAAGTCAGCGGGAAAGCGTCTCCCATCAACACAGCGTGGTGCAGACATCATTGTAAGTCAACCTAAGCTATGTTGACTTCAGTTACGTTATTCACCTAACTGGAGTAGCATAACTTAGGTCGTCTATACTACCGCGGTAAGTCAAGGCCTTACTTTTGCTTCAGATATCTTCAATAGCATGGGAAACCTTATTCCCCCTGCCACATAAATCTCGCACAGTCTCAACTGGGGCGCGGGGGGAAAGACAGTCAGTGGGAAGCAACACACTAGCATCTCCTTTAACAATAACCTGAAGTATTAAAAAAAATTAGTATTTTCCCTCAGTTGTATGTACAGAAAGACCCTGTTTAATCTAGTAAAAGAAGCATTCATCCATCATCACTATTTCCAGTGGCATGCACAATGCCATCCTCATTCTCGCTTTCCCCTATCCCCCAACATACAGTGTCAAAGACACCTTTCAAAACAAAAACCCAGGGCACATTATCCCAGAGCTTCAGCTGCTGGCTCTCCCAAGCTGCAGCAGCAGCAGTCATAGTTTTCCCTGGTGTTATAGAGAAAGCTGTAGGCAGCAATGAAAGTGACAAAGATCAGGTCATTATCATTCTGCGGCTGCTTGAAAGAACTGTGAACTGCAGCAGAAAGAGGCGGTGGAGTCATTTGCTAGGGAGGAAGACTCAGTCTGAGTCTGACCAAGGATAAATTAGCAGACACTTCACAAGCAGAAAGCTGAGGGAGTGGAGAAGAGAGACACACACCCAGCACAGCAGCCAGGCGGCTCTGTGGGTGTACACCTCCACCTCAATATAACGCTGTCTTCGGGAGCCAAAAAAAAAAAAAAAAATCTTACTGCGTTATAGGTGAAACCGCATTAGATCGAACTTGCTTTGATCCACTGGAGTGTGCAGCCCCACCCCCCGGAGTACTGCTTTACCACGTTATATCTGAATTTGTGCTATATCGGGTCACATTATATTGAGGTAGGGGTGTAGTCATGGCTGGTACCCAGCAAGCTGTGGCCCAGGTCCTGCCTGGTCCAAGAGTAGCCAATGTGTAGAATTCAACCTCAGGAGAGAGAAAGGCCTGACACCTGTGTTGGGGTATACTTCTTGGGGTCTCGTGGAGGAACAGCAGTGCATAAGTCCAGTAACAGTGGCAGTGTTGCATTTATGGCCTTTAGGCTGTTAAAAATCTTAGGCTTTGGCTACACTTACACTTCAAAGCGCTGCTGCGGCAGCGCTTTGAAGCGCTAAGTGTAGTCAAAGCGCCAGCGCTGGGAGAAAGCTCTCCCAGCGCTGTCCGTACTCCACCTCCCTGTGGGGAATAATGTACAGCGCTGGGAGCCGCGCTCCCAGCGCTGGGGCTTTGACCACACTGGCGCTTTGCAGCGCTGGAGAGAGTGTGTTTTCACACCCTGCTGCAGCGCTGCAAATTTGTAAGTGTAGCCAAGCCCTCATAGTATAAAGGTGCTGTTGAATTTGGCCAACAAGAATGGCTCATTTATATAAATCTAATTATATCCTTCCAGTGCTGATTCACATCTGTAGATAAACCTTATTATATTGGCACCATTCATTCTGATATACATAAAGGCTTTCTCAGCATTTATATTGTAAAATATAAATCCCTGAATAAATTAACTGTTCGCTTCTTCCAACTGAAATTAGATGTACATAAACGTATTGCCAGGAAATACTGTATTCAAGTAGAGCCAAAAAAACAAACAAACTGTCTTTAGACTTTGTGTACTTATTATTTTAGCACTTTTTGGTCTTTCTGCAACCTTTCAGACTATAATTTGAAATTTTACATTTAAAATCAACTTAATATTTTGGAAAACTGCACATTTTGAGTGATAATTGTTAATTTTTCTTAACATTTAAGTGTGATATGCAAAATTAAAACTATTGCATATTGCGGATTGGTGCAACAGTGCAATATTGTGCAATATTGATTTGTGTCACTTTAAGATCCCAAAAGTGAGATTTCCAAAAGCACCCAAGTGACTTAAGAACACAAGTCTTATAAACTCCAGTGACTTATGTGCTTTAGAAAATCCCACTTTAAATAACGTGTAAGTGTTATGAGTATGTTTACCTAAGATAGTAAGTGTATGTTACATGCTTCCCTGAGACTTTTTCCTTACAAAAGAAAATTATTTTGAAGTAATAAGACTGGGACGTCCTTGTAATGAATGAATGTAATATTCCCGGGTTGTTGTATAGATATTTTTGTATCAAAGGTATATAAACTTTTTCTGGAAAATCAGTATTTATAGTGTCTGTCTATTGGAACATTTACTCTTTCACAAGTGAATGGCTTATTTCTGTTAAACGTGACTGGGTGGGTAGGACTGAATGGATACTCTTGTTCTCCTCTACTGCAGGGCCAGCTGTTCCAAATACATATTTTTTTCCTTCTTTGAAATCAGGAAGTGAGACTAGCCAATCAGCTTTCTGGAGTATCTCCAATTTATTATATGTACCTGAACTAGTTTGTTTCTTGAATCTATTCCAAAGTTGTCTGGCTACTGAATTAATACATTGGTTGTAGCTTTATAAAAGCCTCCTTGTTAACTTCTGCAGGCAGACAGAGCAAGAATTGGGAAACCCGCCTGCTTACTGCTCAAGTGGGAATCTTACATGGAAACTGAAGAAGTCTGAACCATTAGTTAGTGTGGAATTCAAACTTTCATTGAAAAAAAATTTCAAAGGTACATTGGTGCACTATCGTTATCTTTAATTAGAAAGAACAACAGCCCTAGTGTTCCTGCAACTGCTCTTGGTTTTGCTAGCACAGTAAGATTGACTGGATGCTTTTGCATTTCAGTGCAACCCTATGGGCAGTATTAAAACTGGCAGGAATCATGACAATTTTGCTCAACTTTCCCAAGCAGCTGATCCTAAGCCCTAGAGCTGTTGCTTGGATCAAGCTGGTAACCATTGCCTCACATCTTACTCCCCTCTCTTTTTTTGTGCTGTTACCTAGCTGGTTGGTTTATACCTCTGACTCATATGATTGGTAAATTTCTGGAGCCCTGAGGTCAGCTGGAAACATACCCACAGAATTACTGAAAAACCCTTTTGTTCTGGAGGTATTTAAATCTCCCAAGTGTTCAAATGTTGGAAATTCTTCACCAAAAATCAAGCTGAACACAGAGGTCTATGTCAGCTCTCCCAACCCTTCCCTTCTCCAGCCAAAAATGCTAGAGAATCATAGTTTGTCAAACATAATGCAACATGCCCAAGTATAGACTGCAAAATAAACAAGCCAAGGTTAAGATGTGGTACAGAAACGGAGGTAATTTTCCATTATTTAGGGCAGTGGTGCTAGAGCTTCTGAGGCTGCTGTGAATCATTCACTATAAATAATCCCGTTTTCTGTAGCACCGGCTGCACAATTTGGTGGTAGGCTGTCTAGACTAGGAAAATTTGTGTTGCATGAAAACCGGCTTAATTTCCCAATTATGCTCAATTGAGAACAAATTAACAAAGTCATTAAATCTTAGTGTAACTCTGTATTAAAAGCTGCTCTCAAGAGATTTAGTCCAGATTCAGCTCTCATTTGGAGTTATGGGGGTTTTGTCATTTACTTGAGAAGTAATAGTATTGAGCCCTTTGGTTTTAAATTTGAACTGCAAAATGAAAAATTAGTTGTGTTGTTAGGAAAGGGGTGTATTCTGGGATTCATAACCTTTGGAACCTTTTTATGGTTTCCTGACTCATAGCTGCCACCCATAGGTTTTTGACACTGAAAGCACACCTCTACCCTGCTATAACGCGACCCGATATAAACACAGGTTCACATGTAGCGCAGTAGCAGCAGGGCTCCAGCGGCGCTTTAAAGGGTCCAGACTCCCCGCAGCGGCCGGAGCTCTTTAAATCACTGCTAGACCCCTGCCACCCCTACCCCGATATAACAAGGTTTCAGCTATAACGCGGTGAGAGGGATTTTTGGCTCCCCATGACCAGGTTATAGCGGGGGTAGAGGTGTATCATGCTGACTTCCACAGTAGCCTCACTTAGGGGAACATCCAGCACATATTGGTGAAGTTAATAGCATTTGCTACTTTACCTTTGTAGGTTACTCACATCACCACAGTTAAGTATTACACAGTACTAGAGAAAACTCAACAATGTACATGGACTATTGACATTAACTGTCTTAATGAATAAAAACATTGTTAAAATTAAGTGACACTGCTGAGGCAAATTTGCCCTGACAATTTAGATTTGGTAAGCAAGTGAGTTTATACAATCCTAAAACCAACAGACATGGGGAAGGAGTGTGTTAAAATTCCAGATGAGACCAAAACAAAAACATCCCCTGCAGTGTTTATAACTCAGGCAATGAACTAACCCAGGAAAAAGCAAGACTGTCTATAAAACAAAAATAAGAGTGACTAGCCTTACATATCTTTTCAGTTATATAAAACACCAGCAGGAACAGTGACCAGCAGGGTTTTTTTTTTAAATGTTTTAAAAACACATGGAGTTGCTAGTAACTTGTTTTGTTTTTCAAAATATTTGATTTTAACCAGTATTCCCTTAATGCCAACTGCCCAGAATGTCATAAAATACTAGGTTTCAGAGGGGTAGCCGTGTTAGTCTGTATCAGCCCTTGTGGCACCGTAGAGACTAACAAATTTATTTGGGCACAAGCTTTTGTGGACTAAAACTCACTATGATGAAGTGGGTTTTGGCATAAGCTTTTGTGGGCTAAAACCCACTTCATCATAGTGAGTTTTAGTCCACAAAAGCTTGTGCCCAAATAAATTTGTTAGTCTCTAAGGTGCCACAAGGACTCTTCAAAAATACTAGGTGAAGACAATGGACAAAATTCATTCTTACATAAACCCATTGTAGTCAATTACAACAACGATTTTGGATCAAAGGGTTCTCCTACACTAGAAGCCAGAATAACTGAACACAAACAGTTTAAGAGCAAAAGATTAAAAATATGTCACATGTTCCTCATTCTTGACACAGAATTAAGAACTTCCAACAATTTGATACAATAAATTAGTATGGAAACAACTTACAGGCACATGTTATGACCAAAAGTATTATCTCTAAATAATACCGAAGGAAAGAGTTGAACACCAAACAATTTAGGAACAGAGATCCCACCTGTTTTGTCTAACATTCATGTGGTCCTACATCAAGACATACTAGTTTTCAATTTTGAAGTTTCCTTACCAAAGGAATTTGTAGGAAACTACAGATCAATATTTTGACACTAGCTGCTTGATTATTTCTACAATATTAATGGTATAGTAAGAAATATTACTTATTATGGCAAGGAACAGAGGCCAATCTCTCCAAATCACATCTGCTTAAAGATAGCATTATTTTCAAACTCCCAATCATTTTCACACACTATCAAAAATAACATAAAAGTGTTCTCAGGGAAGGATTCTTCTTTCTCCCTGGTTTGAGTGTCTTTGGCCTGCACTGTAAATTGATCTGCCCATATGCCCACACCTCTATGAATAAGAACCATGGTTTTCATTGTTTGGCTTAAATCTTACTTTGACAGTTTTCCATTTAGCCACCACATTACAAAGAACCTCAGTCTTAAGCTGCCCCAGATTTATGAATGGTTACATTGTACATTGAATCCTTCATCTTTCCCTCTGCCAACATATTTGAAGCAGAGGAACCAAGGTGCAAAAGACAGGAGTGAAAGCCTGAAATCTGCATTCTTCCCTGTGCAAACCCACCTTCCTACCTCTTCCCCCGGAGCCCAACTTTCAAAACATAAAGAACGGCCCCTGAAGGCAGAGCCCCAGTGAATGAAGAGATGCGCTGGTACCCAGACTCACTCGCCGGGGAGAGGGAGGCTTTCACGGGTATATTCATTTTAAGGAAACATTTACATTCTCTGAGTAGGGAGATTCTGATGTTTCAATGAGACATTTACAATCCGATTGCACCGCCACACCCTATCCCATCCAAGTACCAAGGATTCAAGTCACCGTCGCTCGAAACTCACACGCACACACCCACCCCCGTGTGCAAACGGCACGCACATCCTCCCTCGCCGCCCCTCACCTTCTGCAAACTGCAGACCCAGCCCGTGCAATGGGGACCGCGAGCCGGGGACACGGGCTGCTGCTGCTGCTGCCGCCGCCTCTCTGGAGCTAGCAACCCGGTCTGCAGACGAGCAATGCCACATCAGCACAGGCAGACAGAGAGCCACCAGTTTCCCAATTTCTCTCCCTCCTCCCCCCCCGCCCCTGCGCTACCGGTGCAGCTCCCCAAGCCGCTCACCCAGCTTCGCACCGCGTTGCTCAGCTTGACTTTCTTGCTCTGACTCCCAGGCCGCTCCATCGCCAGCAGAAGGGCGCGCGCGGAGCGAGGACGGGCGGGGTGGGGGGAGGCTTCCAAACAGGGTGTGGGGGGTGAGTGGCGGAGAAGAGACTCTTCGAACGCTGCCGGCTCGCGCTGAGCTATCAGTTGCTCGTGCGCGAGCGCCAGCTGCGGGAGGGCGGGGCGGGCACGCGCCGAATCGCCGAGACGGCAGAAGCGACCTATAGCAGCAGCAGCCGCGCGCGCCCCAGCCTTCCGCTACGCACAGGGAAGAGAGAGAGCGCGCGCGCGCCGCTCGGTTGTGACGCGCGAGAGGCCGGCGGTACCACGCACACACCCGAGAGGGAAGGGCAGGGGTGGGTTTGGGCTCTTCCGGTGTGGCCGCTCTAGCCGCGCGGTCCTTCGCTCTTTTGTCCCCTAGAGCCGGGCAGGGGGGAGGCGCCAGGCCCGGGGGCAGGAGTGCGATGGGTGATTGATGTGCTGCTGGTAGCCCAGGCCCGGCCTCATGCACATCCCCGGGGCAGCTGGCTGGGTCCCTCCAGCCTGGCTTGGGGGGCTGCCTAGAAATCCCTGCATAGGGAGCAGCCCCCTTGTCCTCCCCAAGCCCCTGGCCTCAGGTGTGACCAGGGTCCCAGACTGGGACGGCGGCACCGGGTTGTGGCAGCTCAGTGAAGCACTCCCCATCAGCACACAGCATCACCGCTTAATGATTGAGTTGTACAAGTTGTATTGCAGTACTGCCAACAACCATCAAGGCCCTGTGGGCTAGGCCCTGTACATGCACCCAGTAAGAGACAGGGCCTGCATTGAGCTATCTACAATCAAAATAGACAAGACAAAGCTGGGAAGGGAACCAGTGGCAGAAAGGGGAAGTGAAGACATGTTGCCGTAACACCCGACTGTTGAACCACAACATTGTCACACCACATCAAGGATTTTTTGACACACATTGCTTCACATCATCACCATGTTACATCATGACATGATGAAAACTTGTCACGACACATTGCACCATTGTCACATTACATTGTGACACCTCACAGTGTATTGTAACATCGTTCTGTTGTGGCACAATGTGTGATTCTGCTGCGTTGTTGTCAGGTTGGAGAATGACAGCAAGCTATATCCTGACAGGATGATATTTTAATGTACCACCATCACTTTGCAATGCATTGTGCCAATGCAATGTTAGGAATTTGTAACACATAAATTTGCCTCTTAAGACTGATTTACAAAATCAGCCCTATTTTGATTGTGCCCAAAAGAAGAAAAATGTTTTTAAAATGCATCTTAAAATGTTTATTCATGATATCATCTGACATACCATTAAAAGCTGGGGTTATAGAGAATCTGAGAGCAGTGAATTCACTGATGCCTATAATCAAAGGTCCAGCTTATGTAATCTGTACACCAATTAGAACAATGCATACGCCCAGCTATAGCTGGCCACCACTGCAAACAGGTGAAGAGGGAATGCTGTGGCCAAGGGAACTTACAAAACACGGAAAGAAGAAAAGCAAAAACATAACAAAAAGAACATTAAAATAAAAGCAATCACGGAAGTGTTCCAATGATAATATTATACTCTCACAGTGCCTGATCTTACTGAAGTCAAGACCCCATTGGACCCCTGCTTTTGTGTTATTTTATATTCTAGGAGCCTTTTCTTAATGGACATTGGAAAGAGAGAACTTGCAGGTCCCTAAGCATCAGCTTTATCACTTGTGCTAAATGTAAGAGAAATGATAGTGACAATCTGTACTTTGAATCACTGATATGTAATATATTTACTATATAAATTAGACATTTTACAGATGTCTGTACATTGTATGTTATCTGACAAAGGCCCTGTTCTAAGGAGAATGTTTCACTCACAACCACAAGTTAGAAAGATACCTTCTCAGAGGTACCGACTTGCAAGGTTTATGTATTCATCTAAAGTTTAAATCACTTACAAAAGTTTGAGAGTTCTTTGAAATGGGAAAATTGTTGGAAATATGCCCAGATAAATTATTAGCAAGAAAGAAATAAACAAACAATTAGCAAATCAGTATTAATAAATGTATGGAATTAGGAAATACATTTATTGTAGTTGTGGATTGAGGACTGAAGTGAATGATAAGGTAACATTCAGCCTGCTAATGAAGAACTTAACACTGGGTATGGTGTGGGGGGAGGCTTTTCAAGAACTATAAACAGATGATCCCTTGTTATCTAGGGACACACTGACCATGATGGAGATTGACAGTCACAGTCCTTGGATAAATGAGTCTCACACAGACTTCCATAGATTGACAGAAAGAGCATCCAGCTGCAGAACTAAAACTTAAAAATGTCCTTCTGTTTTACTACTAGGTTGAATTAGGTCAGGCCTAGTTAACTGTTTCCCACACTGTAAGTCTAGCTACTATATTCAGCTTAATTTTTGTGTGAGATTTTCTATTTATTTTCAGCTGCATGCTGTGATGCTTCCACGGCATACCCAGGGTTGTGAGGTGCCTCGCTACCAGCTGCCCTTAGCATGAGGAAGCCTTGCCTGTGCCTGCCATAGGTCAGCAACCTGATTCCACTGGCCATGAGCAATGCAAGCACTTTTCTTTTGACCTACAGAAGCTCTGCTGTCCCTCTGCAAGTTAGCGATAACCATGCTCCAACCCTGGAGACCTCTGAGCAACCCCCTGGAGCAGGGATAGACAACCTATGGCACGGGTGCCAAAGGCAGCATGCGAGCTGCTTTTCAGTGGCACTCACACTGCCCAGGTCCTGGCCACCAGTCCAGAGAGCTCTGCATTTTAATTTAATTTTAAATGAAGTTTCTCAAACAATTTAAAAATCTTATTTACTTTACATACAACAATAGTTTAATTATATATTATAGACTTATAGAAAGAGACCTTCTAAAAACTTTAAAATGTATTACTGGCACACGAAACCTTAAATAAGAGTGAATAAATGAAGATTTGGCACACCACTTCTGAAAGGTTGCCGACCTCTGCCCTGGAGTGTCCAGCCCTTGGTCCCCTGAACACTCTCAGAATTCACAGATTTGCTGCTCCCAAAGGAATAGTACCCCTCAGTTTACCAGTTACACCTCAGATCACAGCTCTGCTTAACACACATCACTTAAATATGTTGATAGTGAAAAAAGCACAAGTTTATTTAACAAAAAGCAGAGATTCTAAAGATAAGAATTATTGGTAACAAATGATTACATATAAAATAAAAACATAACACACATTTTAGAGCCTAGACTTACTTAATTAGTTTACTAGAGATACAAGGTGGGTTAGGTAATATTCTTTTATTGGGCCAATTTCTGTTGGTGAGAAAGACAAGCTTTTGAGCTGCACAGAGCTCTTCTTCAGGTCTGGGAAAGGAACTCCCAGCATCACAGTAAAATGCAAAGTGGAACAGGTTGTGTAGCATAAGTAGGTAGCACCTATTGTAAGGGACAATTCAAGGTAGAGTGGGCCATTAACACCTCTACAGTTACATCTCTTACAAAACTGGGTGACTGGGCAACAAAATGGCAGATGAAATTCAATGTTGATAAATGCAAAGTAATGTACATTGGAAAACATAATCCCAGCTATACACATAAAATGATGGGGTCTAAATTAGCTGTTACCACTCAAGAAAGAGATTTTGGAGTCATTGTGGCTTGTTCTCTGAAAACATCCACTCAATGTGCAGCGGCAGTCAAAAAAGCAAACAGAACGTTGGAATCATTAAGAAAGGGATAGATAATAGGACAGAAAATATCATATTGCCAATATATAAATCCATGGTAGGCCCACATCTTAAATACTG
Organism: Mauremys mutica; assembly: GCF_020497125.1. Classification (NCBI taxonomy): domain Eukaryota; kingdom Metazoa; phylum Chordata; order Testudines; family Geoemydidae; genus Mauremys; species Mauremys mutica. Next base: position 35,198,951 of record NC_059076.1, on the reverse strand, counting down.
TGTGCAGATGTGGTTGCTCCAACTCAAAAAAGATATATTGGAATTGGAAAAGGTTCAGAAAAAGGCAACAAAAATGATTATGGGTATGGAACAGTTTCCGTATGAGGAGACATTAATATGACTGGGACTTTTCAGGTTGCAGAAGAGACAACTAAGGAGGGATATGATAGAGGTCTATAAAATCATGACTGGTGTGAAGAAAGTAAATAAAGAAGTGTTATTTATTCCTTCTCATAACACAAGAATTAGGCAGTCACCAAATGAAATTAATAGGCAGCAGATTTAAAACAAAAAAGTATTTTATCATACAACACACAGTCAACCTGTGGAACTCCTTGCCAGAGGATGTTGTGAAGACCAAGACTATAACAGGGTTCAAAAAAGTACTAGATAAGTTCATGGAGGATAGGTCCATCAATGGCTGTTAGCCAGGATGGGCAGGAATGGTGTCCCTAGCCTCTCTTTGCCAGAAGCTGGGAATGGGCGAGAGGGGATGGATCACTTGATGATTACCTGTTCTGTTCATTCCCTGTGGGTCACCTGCCATTGGCCACAGGATACTGGGCTAGATGGACCTTTGGTCTGACCCAGTATGGCCATTCTTATGTAAAGTCATAGGACAAAAAGAAGGGGTTAGTAGGTTACAGATTGTTGTAATAAACCATAAATGCAGTGTCTCTGGACACCAAAAATCATGGACTGAACAGAGACACTGGATTTATCATTTATTACAATAAACCATAAATTATCCCAAATCTCTATGGTATATCCATTTATAGTATGAGATTATTAAACAACTTTTAACTGTTGATGTCTTCAGAGAATGATGGCCTGTAGTGGAGGTATGAGACTAGAATTGGGGTATGCTGAATTTGTCAGGCCAGTGGAAACTCACTACCCGGTACCAGTGAGTCCCTTGCCCTCTTGCATTGGGATGCTGTTAGAATCACAGAATGCTACTTTATTTCTATTTTAAATACTTTGGAGATGCTCAGATATCATATCATGAAGATGGGAGCCATATAAGTACCTCACAACTGGATCTTCCAGTCACTAAAACACTACATAAACTTGTACTGAAACCAGGTTATCAAGACCTGTTTAAATAATCTGTACTTTGATTTCTGCACTAATAAAATCTGCTAGTGTTGCTGATTGTCCACTCTATCTAATCTCTCTCTCTTCCTCCTATATATTGCCTTTTATGATCAGGTTTATAGTATTCTTGCCAGCAAGTTAAAGAAGTATGGATTGGATAGAAAGCTGACTAGATTGTCAGGCTCAACAGGTAATGATCAACAGCTCCATGTCTAGTTGGCAGCCAGTATCAAGCGGAGTGCCCCAGGGTTTGGTCCTGTGGCCAGTTTTGTTCAACATCTTTATTAATGATCTGGTAATGGGATTAATTGCACCCTCAGCAAGTTCGCAGATGACACTAGGGTGGGGGGAGTGGTAGATATGCTGGAGGGTAGGGATAGGGTCCAGAGTGACCTAGATAAATTGGAGGATTGGGCCAAAAGAAATCTGATGAGGTTCAACAAGGACAAGTGCAGAGTCCTGTACTTAGGAAGGAAAAATCCCATGCACCTCTACAGGCTGGCTAAGCAACAGTTCTGCAGAAAAGCACGTGGGGATTACAGTGGATGAGAAGCTAGATATGAGTCAGCAGTGTGCCCTTGTTGCCAAAAAGGCCAACAGCATATTGGGCTGTATTAGTAGGAGCATTTCCAGCAGATCGAGGGAAGTGATCATTCTCCTCTATTCGGCACTGGTGTGGCCACACCTGGAGTATTGTGTCCAGTTTGGTCCCCCCACTACAGAAGGGATGTGAACAAATTGGAGAGAGTCTAGCGGAGGGCAACCAAAATGATTAGGGGCTGGGGTACATGACTTATGAGGAGAGGCTGAGGGAACTGGGGTTATTTAGTCTGCAGAAGAGAAGAGCGAGGGGGGATTTGATAGCAGCTTTCAACTACCTGAAGGGGGGTTCCACAGAGGATGGAGATAGGCTGTTCTCAATGGTGGCAGATGACAGAACGAGAAGCAATGGTCTCAAGTTGCAGTGGGGGAGGTCTAGGTTGGATATTAGGAAACACTATTTCACTAGGAGGGTGGTGAAACACTGGAATGGGTTACCTTGGGAGGTGGTGGAATCTCCATCCTTAGAGGTTTTTAAGGCCCAGCTTGACAAAGCCCTGGGTCAGATGATTTAGTTGGTGTTGGTCCTGCTTTGAGCAGGGGATTGGACTAGATGATCTCCTGAGGTCTCTTCCACCTTAATATTCTATGGGTCAAGGAATTTATTTCAAGGATAGCTTTCTTGGTGTTTTCTTGGTTTTCTCTGAGGCAGTGCTACTTGTATAGCCAGGAGAGCTTAAGGTACCGTCTAAGAGTAATAAGAAAGATGGAAACATAGTCGTAACTGAGCAGGCAGATGAAGGCAAGAGATTTACAAGTACCTCACCAACACTTGTGGCAAGGAAACTTGCATAAACTATGTGGTTTTGGGGAGAGCCATAAGACCTGAAGAGTTTTAGATGGGGATTATAGGTACAAGGTATCCTGGCCATACAAGTAGCACTGCCTCAGAGAAAACAAACCAAGAAAACATATATGAGGGGAGAAAGAGAAAGAGATTTAGATTACCACATAGCAGACAATCAGCAACACAGTTTCAGCACAAGTTTATGTAGAGTTTTAGTGCCTGGAAAATCCTGTTCCATTTAGGTACTGATGTGGCTCCCATCTTCATAATATCTGAAGTAATCCACATTTTTTAAATTGAAATAAAGTAACATTCTGTGATCCTAACAGCATCCCAATGCAAGAGGGCAAGAGCCTCACTAGTATCCAGTAGTGAGTTTCTGCTGGCCTGACTAGTTCAGTGCAGCCCAATTCTAGTCTCACGCCTTAACTACAGGCCATCTGTGATGCATGGCTAGAAAGGGTTAAACATCCTGCAAAATAAATAACCCTCAAAAGACATGTGGGGACATAATGTTTGTGTTTTTGTGTATTTACAGATGTATGAGTAGGGTGGACTGTAATCAACAGTCCCAGTCTATGCTGTATTCTGATATCCCATGTTTACAATTTATTTAAATGATATCTCGGTATTGATCTCTATTTGAAATGCACTGTGAATAGTGGAGGAAAAAGCAAATGGCCTTATGTTAATTTGTATAGCTAAGTACCGGTGATGGACCTCCTTCAAAGTCATCCTAATTACCTTTTGTTCCCCGCCCCCCAACTTGTCAAAGAGGACAAGAAATTGTATAAAAGATCCTTGGGTCCTGATTCTGTCATCTCACATCTGCTTAGACTTCATCAGGGGAAGTTTGAGTCGCAAGACTGAGGTCCCAGTTATGCTGGTATGCCCTGATGATGAGATTTGGACATTGGACTATGACCTCTATGACCTGAATTCTAAAGGAACTCTTTGCAACTACAACGCTCACCATCTCTGCTGTGAACCTGAACCTCAATGAATTGAACTCATGTCTGTATGTATATTGATCTTTTAACCATACTCTCTCTCTTTGTTTTTTAATAAATTTTAGTTTAGTTAAAAAAAATTGGCTGTATTGTGAATTTGGGTAAAATCTGAAACATTCGTTAACCTGGGAGGTAATGTGTCTGAGCCCTTGGGATTGGTAGAACCTTTTCTTTTATATGATGAAATAAGGTTTACAAAAATTATCATATTTGACATGGGTACCTGGATGGAGGCCTGAGGCTGGATCACTTTAAGGGAACTGTGTTGTTTGGACTTCTGACTAACCAGTAAGGTAATAAAGAAGCTGTTTTATGCTGGTTTGGTGAATCTAAGTATTGGACTATCCACCAGCTTTTGGGGGCTTGGTTGCCCCATTCTTTGCAGTTCACCCTAACTGAGTGACCATAGCTGGCCCCCACTAGGACCTTGGTCACACCATCATTCTGTGAGGTTGTCAACAGTTAAAAGCTGTTTAGGATCTCATGCTATAAATGGATATACCACAGAAATATGGGATGATTTTTAAAAACACTATCCAGGAAAATTATAGGGGGCTCACTCTTAATTTTTAGAATGAATAAAATACTGGCTGAGCTCATTAGAAATGTTAAATGGTTATAAATTATATGCAAATAAGTTTTCCAAATGGATTATACTGCTGGGAAGCAAAATAGTGGAGCTAGTTTTCATCATACAATATATCCCTCTCCCTTGGTGGTCACTAGTGTAACACAGGATTAGAGCTATGATGATTTAATGAGTCATCTTTCTCAAGACAACATCAGGTCTTTCAAAGCCCAGAAAGTGCTGGAATCTCTCTCTCAGTGTCATAATCTAGCTTCCCTTTGAAAAGTGAGTTTTGGTATGTGTAGAAAGTGGGTTTTCCATTTTTCACATTACAAGATTTCTGAAATACTTTTTTAATTAATTCTACCATTGTAATATTGGTTGAGCAGGATGAATTAAAATGAACAATGAATTGCAAAGGAATACACACCTTTGTATAGGAAACCATTTTGACATTTGGAAAAAGCCTTATGTAGCTAATTGAAGAGGGTTTTTTTTCCCCCTATTCACTAAGATTGAAGAATCAGCAGCAGCCCCTCTTGGGAACATTTTTAACTGACAAACATGAAACTTACCCACAAAACAAAAACAAACAAACAAACAAACAAAGACAGTTGCACATGTCCACTGCTATTTTATCACATTATTTCATCTATCAGCTAGCAAAACTGATTTTGTAGGTTTTCCAGCTATACCCTCATATGCAGATCATTTTACGGTTTGTAAAACCCCTAGTGAGAAATAGGAGGCTGTTTGAGTGGGGAAGTTGACGGTTTGTGCATTTGGAGTTTGTTCTACAATTAGTTCTCAAAACTATGTAGAAATTGGAGCCATAACGGGAATCTAGCTAGGTGGTGCATCTGTACACATGCTTGAAAAAAAAAAAAACCACAACTCACAGGGAAAGGACATCCTGCTAGAAAGGTTGGGGTTTGTAGCTTACCATTAGTACTTATGCATTTTTCTCTGGGGGTATGTTAATTTAAAGGCCTAACAAACTTAATTTCTTTTTACATTATATATAAATTAATTGGCATTCTTCCATCATGACATGACATGAAAAATCAGGCTGGCCAGATGCTGATCAGTGTATATCAGAAATGGAGAAACTTTATTAGCTTGAACAGAGTTATTCTGAATCAATTCATGTTAGAAGGAGAGTTCTCTGTTCTTGGGAAGAGTAAAATCTGAGAAAGGCAGTTTAGTGGTTCGGGGAAAAGCCTAGGATATGGGAGACATGAATTCAGTTCTCTCTCTACAGAGGAAGAATCAATGAGTGGCATCTGTCCCCCTCCCCACCTTTGGGGATTGGCTAGCTTTTCACAGTGTAAAATCAGGAACTAAGACAAGGAATCATGGGAGAAGGGTTTTGGTGAGGGACCAAGGAAGTTGGCAAAGTAGGAAGAAAAATGCTGCCAGTTCACTGTCATGCTGTCTGGAGTGGCTCACAACTGCCAGTACCTACCTCAGGGCAGACTGTCAAAAACAGGACAGACACCCCAAACTGTTGGTGTGTTCTATAATTAGTTTTCACCAAGTCAGTAACAAATGTGAACTCCGAATCACTGTAACAGTCTTACCATCGAGCCACAAACAGTCCCCTTAGACTCGCCAGTCTATCTTGCCACCCAGGCAAGCTGGACTTAGTCACTTACACCAAAAATCATAAACTATTCTGATTGTTTCCAGCCCCAAGAGACCAGTCACTTACCCCAGATCAATTGATACCTACATTTTACACCAAAACAGCTCCTGTAGCCAATCCTGTAATAAACTACAGTTTATTAACTAGGAAAAATAAATAAAAGTATTATTTACAGGTTAAAACAAGCAAACATACCCACAAATGAGTTGCAATATAAATCCTAAGGGTGACAGAACTGTCGTGAGTTGTCAATTCAAAATGTCTTTCAGAACAATCCAGGGTAACCCCAGGGAATATCTGGCTTCAGTTTAGTGTCTCTGGCCCTGTGAGAGTTCAAACAGCAAAGAGATGGAAAACTCTCCTGTAACTTCCCCCCCTAGCCAGTGCCTGTCTGTTTAGAAGAACTATCAAAATGAGATGGGCCATCAACGAACATCTCAATACAAAGGATTGGTTAATGGCCCTATTGCACCTTGGAAATATTATGTGCAAGGAAGCGCTTCCTATAGACTTGGAGGCTGAATGAAGGAAATAAAACAATCTGAGTTCACAGCAAACATTTTCAAAGTTAGAAAGCCAAACTTGCATATTTCCTTATAGCATGGAATATAGACATCGCAAATGCATGCAGCAACATTCTATAGAATTTAAACACTAAAAACATTCTTATAAGACTAATACCTAGTTTGAGCTAAATCCTATTGTTTTAATGCATAAGTGAACTGGTCTGGTCTCCAGCTACGAACTTCTCAGTTCTTAGCTAATGCCTGCCCTGCAGCCTTGGCAAAAACTGGCAGGTGGCCTGCCAAGGTCACAAATTCCCTCTCCCAGCTTTCCATTCTGAGATGCTCTACTGTAAAGGGAAGAGACCAGCATTTATCCCTGTGATCCTTTCACTGTTCTCTCCTTCTCCCAACCTCTCTCCAATCTAGCTATTATCATGCCAATTCTCCTCAATACACCACAAATTCATCCATACTAATCTTCATCCACCTACACTCATCCCTGCCAACCCAACTGATTCTGATCCCAGCTCAGGTCTTCCCCCAAGTTGCCTCTGCTTCCTCTGATCCCACATCCTCAGCATCCATTTCCCACCAGACCCTCGCATCCCACAGCCAACCCTCACATTCAGCCTTATCAAACTCAAAAACCTCTTTCCTCCTTAGTTTTAAAACACTCCAGGCTCAGAACACCTTTCTGCCCAACTTTCAACTTAAGACTCTTTCTCCTTACCACCTCAGCCCTTCCTCCCAGCTCTGAAACCTCTCCCCTTCTTTGTCATGGTGTCCAGTTTTCAACTGGAACACCAAGTCGAAAAGGGACCCTCCCCAGCCTAGTGCAAATGAGCGATGGAGGGAAGGGGGATGGAGTGAGCAGGGTGGGGCTTCGGAGAAGGGGCTAGGTTTTGTGTGCTTAGAAAGTTGGCAACCCTATGACATTGTCTTATGATGACATTGCTTCCCTGCAACCTCACCATGGGGTTAACTGTTGAGAGTCGCTCTTGAGAATGGGGAAGTCCAGGTAAAAGATTTGAGCTGGTAAAGAAGAGTATCCCACTCTGGTTTCATGTAAACACCAAAGACCATCACATTAGGTGAAGAGTGCTTGAAAGAAAGACAAGAAAGACTTGGCACAACCATCTTCCTCTTTTTATTGAAACAGGAGGTGAACCAACTATGCTCCAACAATGGAACCAACTGTGATTAGAAGAGACTAAAGATTAACTCCATAGCTAATGAAAGGGTGTCTGGACACAGGGATCTGTCTGTAAAATTAGAAACTCAGACACATACAGAATTTTAACTCCAGATGTATTACAGCTGTAATGATAGTATAAGTTATAGCTCTAAAATACACTAGGCCGGAAGAAAGATGCCTGCTTTGTGCCATGTGGCATTCAAATACACTGGAGCATCATTATTCCATTAGCCAGTGGGCCCTCGATGTGTATAAAAGGTGGGTCCCCATCACAAATGCAAGATGGCTGACTGCAGCCATTTACCATGACAGGATGTCAGGTTTTGGAGCTTGTCCACACATGAAAGTTACTTTGAAATAAGATAGGGAGTGAATTTAAAGCAGGATACATATTCTGGGATATCTCAAACCCTTCTTTATGCCTCTTGACTCTTATTCCCATTGTTGTACACAGTATAGTTGTAGCCATGTCAGTCCCAGGATATTAGAGAGACAAGGTGGGTGAGGCAATATCTTTTATTGGACCAACTTGTTGGTAATAAGGTTATAACTTTTATTGGACAGAAGATATTAACTCACCCATATCGTTTCCTTATTCCCCTGGCAGTTATGTTCCCAGAAATGTCATTGGGCTTTACAAACATGCAAGGGTGGCCCTGGGACTGGGTGAGATTAGGGGATAATTAAAAACTCACAAGAGAGCTACATTCAGGGGATTGGCAATAGGAATGCAGACCCCTTTGCCCCTAGATTGGTAGTTCAAATCTTCCAACTATATTTGGTAGTGACCCAGAGTCAGTATACCATGTGAGAGCAGCTTTCTGTTTAAAGAAGTTGAGCTGCAGAGGGAGCAAGTGAGCAGCTGATGCAGGGAGTAGAGGTGGAGAGAGTGACAGATGTACAGAGAGGAGCAACCAACTCTTGAGGTTGAGCAGTGGACATGCAAGAGGTAGTGGCACCACACAACAGGAAGAGGTTGACCCTGAAAGGAGCAGATGACATACAGGAAGTAATAAGTTTCCCCTACTAAACATCAAAAAAGAGTTTGGGCAGGCATGATATTGAAGGTGAGTCCTTACTTGATTTTTTCTCCTCACCCAGCATGTCAAAACATCCAAATAGACCATTAGATGCTACAGAGCACTCCTTGTGGAGGGTCTCATTTAGTAACAGAAGAGCCAATGCAGACCCTTTGGAGTTCCCCTCTGACTAAACTTGGGTAACCTTTATAGGTCCAGGTGTTTGTTTACTAGTCAGGCACCTGGAACACTAAACAGTTAAACATTGTTCGTGCTTACAAGTATCGAGACATCTGCCTGCCATGGAACTAAGCAAGTTACCATTTACCTTTTAATAAAGAAACAAACAATTCAAGCATATGAAATATACAGTATGAAGTAAGGGTTTCATTTTAACAATATCCCTAATTCCCTTCATTTGTAAAGTGTTTTTATAGGGAAAATACCCTGTAATGGAATCCCAGACTGTATTATACTGTTCAGCCACTAGATGACCCCATATATAAAATACCTGGGTTGGTAATAGCTATAGCCTGCAGTGCATTAAAGGCTCTTATGGAAACCTCTCTGGTGTATTTGTCTATAAAAGAAGCTCTGTAGCCACTTCTTATCTGGTACAAGAGCTTGACCTACTAGTAGCAGCCCTGCTACCTACCCATACAAAGTGTAGGACCTCCATGGTAGCATTCTCTGAAATGCTTCCAGTTCCATATGCAGGGTCAACAGTTAGGCAGAACTGCAGGGTCTCAATGCATGGATGAGACAATGGTGTTGGGAGGAGGCATTTAAGTTTATTAGGAACTGAGGAACCATTTGGGAAAGGAGGAGCCTATACAGGAAGGATGGGCTCCGTCTAAACCAAAAGGAACCAGATTGCTGGCATGTAAAATTAAAAATTTATAGGGGAGTTTTTAAACTAAGAGCTAGGGGAAAGCTGACAGTTGTGAAGGAGCACGAGGTTTGGACAGAGACATCCTTTAGAGGAGGATTTGTTAGAGAGGATACTCTATCTATATCCTAGTAAAGAGGATAGGATAGAAACTGATAAAGGTAGAAACTGAAGAGAAATAGTCAAAGGAAAGAGTTCCATTCAGTTACATCAGATGATAGCAGACAACTAAATATTCACAAATTTTATAAGTACTTGTATACCAATACTAGATCTCTAAATACTAAGATGGGTGAACCTGACTGCCTTAGTATTAAATGAGAATATTGATATAGTAGGCATCACAGAAACTTGGAACAATGATAATCAATGGGACACAGTAATACATACCCAGGTGCAAAATATATAGAAATGACAGAGTAGGTCATACTGGTGAGGGAGTGGCACTGTAGGTGAAAGAAAGCATAGAGTCAAACATAGCAAAAATCTTAAATGAATCAAACTGTACCATAGAATCTCTACAGATACAAATTCTGTACTTGAACAATAAAAGTATAGCACTAGGACTATACTGATCACCTGACCAAGATGATGATGATTGTGAAATGTTCAGTGAGATTAGAAAAGCTACAAAAACAGAAAATGCAATAATAATGGGGGATTTCAATAATCCCCACATTGACTAAGTATATGTCACCTTAGGATGCAGCTGCTACTTTCTGTCTGGGTTGAGAGAAGTAAGTGAGTAGCCATCCTTCCCCTACTACTGTCTCCCCCTTTATAAGGCCCAGGTGCCCTCCCTTAAGCCCAGTTGGGTAGCAGGTAATCAGTTACAGGTGCACTGGGGCCCCCAGCCCCTTAGAGGAACCAGGGAGACAGGGAGAGATGGCTCCATAATAACTAGATTGAAATGGGAGAAGTTAAGACAAGGGGAAAACAGGAAAGGAATCACAGAGAAGTAAATGCTCTTTTCTACCACTCTGTCTTTTGTTGTAAAATGTCCCCATTTTTCCTTTTTGAAAGAGAGAGGTTTGTAAAAGAGTGTAGTGATCAGGGTCTAGAAGGCATACCCCAATTGTGAGTTCAATTGTTGGAAAGTGGGTAAAGATTCATAAAATATCACAAATCACTGGTAACAGTGAATGTAATAGAAAAAGATACCAAAGCAAGACTGATTGGATTAATCCAAATAAAAAGGTCTATTTATACTATCCAAGGACAGTTTTAAGATCATGAATGGATACATAAAAGAATGGACTCAGAAATTAAGGAACCAAAACTCATGTGGGGAAATCTATGTGATTTTGGACGTGAATGATGCCACAGAAAATGGTTTGTCCTTGGGCCCATTTCTCTACAGCCAGTCACACCGTCCAAAACCCAAGCAGTCCAGTCCCAAATATGTAAAGGGCACATAAGGGTTTCTGTGGTATCAGAGAGAGAGTTACAGTGCCACTTAGGTTCAACCACCCTCTAATTGAAAATTTTGGGCCATTTAAAAAATAAAATACAAGTGGGGGTGGGGGAAGGGGGAAGAAGAAAGAAAGAAACAAAAAAAGATGATCTGTCCCTACATACTGGCATTTACACTGATATGAAATCTGTAATGGTATATGTCCTCCACTAGAGGTCACAAATGAATGAGAAATAATGTAAAGCTGATGATCTTTAGTTTTCTTTTTTTAAAAAAAATGATAGCTAATGTTGCTCTACTATTTTTCTTCCTTTTACAACAGTCAGGAGTGGCAAATTAAATAAAAGTTTTGGATTTTCATCTACCATTCTGATGGTGTAAAACACAGATATATTTGTGTGGTAAAGACTAGGTTTTCCACAGGGCACTTTAATCATGCAAATATGAACAATAATGTTCAAATTTTCTCTCTCAGAAAAATTCAGTTTGAAAAGTGCAGTAGAAATACCTAGGAAAAATTAAATAATTATTTTGTCTCCCTTCTATGAACAGTGTAATTCAGCTAAATTATTGCCCTTAGTTGTTCACACAACATATCAGATGTTCACAAAAATGCAGGGAGAAGCTTGTGAACTTGTAAATATCCACTGAACAATACCTCGCCAAGCCCATCATCTTCAAACATATACGCATGAATATGTTGATTTGCTCCAATATTATTATGTATCTCATATCCACTATGGAAACTGCCTCTAGCTTCGTCTTCCTCTTCATCCAAAGAGTAAGACAAACTAATAGGAGGTGAACTTTATTTTTAAATGATACTGGGACAAAATAGTTATTCAGCTTAATATGTTTAGATATCATATTCCCATTCCTTTCACAGACATGACTGATAGTTTGTCATAACTATATCTTTGAAATATTCACTCCTCCATAGAAACTCAAGAACTCTTTGTTATTAACAAGATAAAGGGTAAAATTTCAAAAAGCACATATCTGTACCTTTAGGGAAGATTTTAAAAGGCATTTAAACATCTAAAGATACAGACAGATGCCTAGGTACTGTTGAAGATTCCACTAGGCACCAAACATCAATGGGAGTTAGGCACCTAAGTCACTTAGGTACTCTTGAAAATTTTACCCCAAAGCATCTTTTTTTCTGTTCTGTCTCATTCTTGGTCAAAATGCCTACAGTGAAAATATAGGGTATATTACTATAGAGTAGGAGCAGTATAGGCACATTTGGCAGCCTATTTCAGTTGTACTGTAAGACGTACAACAAAATTGAGGATCTCTTTCCATGACTAAAAGTTCTTTATCTGAATTGTGCTGTTAGATTAGACATGTTAGATTAGAATGTGTTGTTAGATTAGACATGAAAAAATGTCTTTAAGAGTGTTTGTTAGACAGCAAATTGTGTTTTTAGATCTTGTGGGCCCAAATGCAGAAGTCCTGGAATGCAGGATTTGGCTGTGTTTATTAAATACTAAAAGAGGCAGAGGAAAATAAACAAAAAGACATGCTAGAGAAAGCAAAGGAAGTCGATGGAATTTTGCTTATAAGATTGGACCAAGGAATTTAATAAATTAAATAATATATATTTATAGAAAGTCTGTATGATACAGTCAAAATTAGATATAAACATGGTTAAATTTACCAATGTTATGAATGTTTCCTGGGGATGTGAGGACTATGGATATGAGGTATATTATTTCTTTAAATCTTTAGTGGGAAACCAGTCAGGGCTGAGGATAGGGAAGGCTCTAGACAGAACTCTATAGTGAAACAGAGAGACAGAGAAAGAGACTTTAGACTTTTAAAACATTTTTAATAAAATCAATACAGAAACAGTAAAAACAAGACAATAAATTACAAATTCAAAAGTAATTGCCCATCCTGAGCAGTACAAAGTGCATTTCCGATAGCCCACCTCTGAATAGGTTGATCCAAATTGCTTGAGTATAATATCTAAACTCCAAACGAACACGTAAAACCACTACAAATTAAAAAAAGCATGCATAACATCGGCCACCCCAGTATCACATAATTTACATTGTCTCCTTTTTAAAATAGCCAACTATGCTTGACCCCAAAATAAATTTGCAAGGCATACCATAGATCAGGGGTAGGCAACCTATGGCACGCGTGCCGAAGGCGGCACGCGAGCTGATTTTCAGTGGCACTCACACTACGTGGGCCCTGGCCACCAGTCTGGGAGGCTCTGCATTTTAATTTAATTTTAAATGAAGCTTCTTAAATATTTTAAGAACCTTATTTACTTTACATACAACAATAGTTTAGTTATATATTATAGACTTATAGAAAGAGACCTTCTAAAAACATTAAAATGTATTACTGGCATGCAAGACCTTAAATTAGAGTGAATAAATGAAGACTTGGCACACCACTTCTGAAAGGTTGCTGACCCCTGCCATAGATCTATTTGCGAACGTATGCTTAATAGTAAAAATAAATATAGTAGGAGAAAAATCTAGGGACAATAACTGAAAAAACCCTGAAGTAAAACAAATAATGAAGTAAAACAAGTAAGAAACATGTGTCTCCCTTAGTCATTTGAATTGTAGGAAATAGAGAGCAAAGCATTGCAAACAGAGTGCTTTTCAATAATTCATTATTCCTTAACATGCATATCCATGGCCTAAGTACAGTACAGGAGCACAATTTGTACCTCTAACTATGTTTAAAGGATACTTGAATAGTTAAATAGATGGTTGTTTCCCAGGCCCACTCACTTATTTTGCAGTGGCTCTTAAGTGCTACTTTTTGGAAATAGCTTCAGGTGCAATTGCCTGACGTCACATTTGCCAGTGGAACTATGGCACATCATTTAAAAAATTTAACCCAGAAGCAATTTATTTTAATGAAGTTTCACAAAACTTATTTTATTCATCTTTACCAGTGAATAAAATGAAGTTGGATCAATTTAAATACAGTCAAGTTTTTAAGCTTTAAATTGGTTTCAATTTTTTAAATGAACCTTGGCAACTAGTTCATGATAACATATATAGAATAGGCTACCAAAGACACCAAAGAAGAGTTAGAAAAGCACTTAACGTGGAACATTTTACAGAGTACCAATGTTACGCATGTGGACAAAGACCACATATGTGGCCCATTACTATATTAGCATTAAACATTAAAAACAGCTATTATGAAATTTGTATTACAGAATTACAAAAGAGAATACAGTCTTTTGGTTAGAGCAGAGGATAAGGAGTTAGGAACTGTGCATTCAGTTCCCAACGTGTAACATTGGGGAAGTCGCTTAGGTTCCAATTCTTAAAAAAAACTCCATCAGTTTTTGGTGCCCTCAATTTTCAGGTGCTCAGCTTGAGACACCTTGATCTGATTTTTAATTTGCTGGATGTCCACTCTGCAGTTTAAGAAAATAGGAACTGTAGATGCCCAGTACCGCTTGAAAATAAGGTGTCTCAAAGTACCTTAGTTGGGTCCCCCAAAATCAGTGATCACTTTTGAAAATTTTGTCCTTAGCCTTTCTATGCTTCAGTCTCCCTTCTGTAAGATATGAATAATCATGTCTATTTTACAGGGATGTTTCAGGATGAATTAATTTTTGGAAAATGCTTTGAAATCCCAGAATCATTTTGTGCAAGACCTAAATATTATTTTATTTACATAACTTTCTGTGATATCATATGCATTTCAATTAAGTACAGCCAAGGGCTAAGCTGACAGATATGATCAAAACCCTTTTAGAATTCAGTTTATGAAGTGATTTATTCCCAGTAATTAAAGTGCAGGCAAGATTAATTTTCTTTTCTAATCTAATATCTTTAATAAAAAGATATAATTTTCCTTAAGGTAAGAAATATATAGGAGATATTTGCCAAACTGGCAGGCTTGAAACAGCCTAATCTGAGAGGCTTTCTTCAGAACATCTCTGAGAAACATCTCTTCTTCTGTCTTCCTAGTTTGTGGGAGTTTACAGAATTAGGGCCATATACCACCCTCAGTCTGTGATGGGTCTCCCAATGGGGTTTGTGAGTATGGATCAAAGGCAGTATAGAATATTGCCTATAAGATCTCTGTAAGATCCCTTCTAACTAAAAGACTCTCATGACTTCAGTTAGCAGTGGATCAGGCCCTTAGTGCTTTCATCCCCCACCACCTCACAGGAGGCCGTTCGTATTCTATCTGGCAGGACCACTTCTTTCTCTGGCTAGATAGTGATTTTCCCCTACTGAACTCATCCTGTTGGCTAAAAAGTCTTGCTTGTCCCATATCTCTAACTAATCTAAACTTTGCTCATAAGACCAAAAATGTTAGACTCATTCTTGATTTTTTCTTTTCTTTTACAGCTTGTTCATAAATCTGCCTATTCTATTTCAGAAAATTACAACCATTTGTCCTTATTTGGAGTCTCTGCTATAATACACATTTTATGCCTTTGATACTTAACTATTGCAGTTCCCTCTTTCTAAATCTTTACTCTCTAAATTTAAAGTGGTATAGAATTCTGCAGCCAGATTACTCTCACTCCCTGAAAACAGAACCATATTATCCCTATTTTGCATCACCTGTAGTGGCTTTCTACTGCATACTCAGGTAGCAACAGTAGTGAGAAGTGCCTTTCTCTGCCCACAACTTGCCAGAAAACTACTCATCTTCCTCTCACTCAAGGATCTATATGTTCATCATACCCAGGTTAGACTATTCTAATTCATTCTGTCTAGGGCTCAAGCAACATGGAAACTCCAACTAGTGTAAAAATGCAGCAGCCCTCCTCCTTAGCAAGAAGAAGCCCTGAGAACATAGCACGCTGGTTTCTGACATCTTCATCAAATTCCTAGTTCAGTTCTGGTGCCAGTTCAAGGCTGGTTATCATCTTTAAAGATTCTCAGGTTGAGGGATGGCAACATTACAGACAGCATCTCCCTTTGTGACCAACAGAAGCAGCTATATTCCTCTGAGACAAATACAACTAACACTGATCATGGTGTCAGATCAATTGAGCAGGAGAGAAAGCATTTTCGATTGAAGGTGGAACAATATATCAGATAAAAGACTGATCCCACAGAGTTGCAAGGCTCACTTTTTTGCAAAAGCCTTCTTGCAGTAACCTGACACAAGGAATTGTAACAACAAGCAACAATAAGTCATTGGGAGCTGTAGATGGTCAAGGTACTGGAACCTGTGAAACTCAGGCCAGTTATTTGGATTCAGGTGCTTAACTTGATGATGTATCAGATTGCTAACCTATCCCTACAATACTATGAAACCAGAATGCTGGCTGGTCATCCACCCAGTAGTATGGTCGTCCATCACACACAATAATCATATCAGATGGAATTTTTCCAACAGACGGAATTTGTACCTGTGTTCCGGGCTTTAACTTGACCAGCTTAGCATGTGTTAAGCCATACACTGCTTGTTTACACTAGACTTTTAGAACATGTTAGCATATGTTAGCTACATATTTGAACTAACAACACACATTTAAGTTCTATCTTAGAACAAGTCTACAGATCTGCTGTCAGAAAGACTAGAGCAATGAGATCTTTCTGAGAAAGTTCCCACTCCCACCCCAACCCCATTGTGAGAGAAAGGGCACAGCTTACTTTGGCCTGGTCTACACTAGGCGTTTAAATCGGTTTTAGGAGCATAAAACCGATTTAACGCCACACCCGTCCACACTAGGAGGCACCTTATATCGATTTTAATGGCTCTTTAAATCGGTTTCTGTACTCCTCCCCGACGAGAGGAGTAGCGCTAATATCGGGATTAACATATCGGAATAGGGTTAGTGTGGCCGCAAATCGACGGTATTGGCCTCCGGGCAGTATCCCACAGTGCACCACTGTGACCGCTCTGGACAGCATTCTGAACTCTGATGCACTGGCCAGGTAGACAGGAAAAGCCCCGCGAACTTTTGAAATTCATTTCCTGCTTCCCCAGTGTGGAGAGCTCATCAGCACAGGTGACCACGCACAGCTCATCTGCACAGATAACAATGCAGTCTCCTGAGAATCGAAAAAGAGCCCCAGCATGGACTGCACGGGAGGTACTGGAGCTGATCGCTATATGGGGAGAGGATTCAGTGCTAACAGAACTGCGTTCCAAAAGACGAAATGAAAAAATATTTGAAAGAATTTCTAAGGCTATGATGGATAAAGGCCACAGCAGGGACTCAGTGCAGTGCAGAGTGAAAGTTAAGGAGCTCAGACAAGCCTACCAGAAAACCAAAGAAGCAAACGGAAGGTCCAGGGAAGGTCGAAAAACATGCCGCTTCTATGCTGAGCTGCATGCAATTTTAGGGGGCTGCGCCACAAGTACCCCACCCCTGACCGTGGATTCCGAGGTGGGGGTTGTAATCTCTGCCATGGCTGAGGATTATGCAGACGGGGAAGATGAAGATGAAGAAGAGGAGGACGACCTAGCAGAGAGCACACAGCACTCCGTGAGCCCCAGCAGCCAGGTGCTTTTTATCACCCTGACGGAATTACCCTCCTCCCAGCCCTCCCAAGCAACTATCCCAGACAATGACGCCATGGAAGGGACCTCTGGTGAGTGTACCTTTGCAAATAGCAAACATTTTTTTTAAGCAAGCGTTTTTTAATTATTGATTTGCCCTGAGGACTTGGGATGCATTCGCAGACAGTATAGTTACTTAGAAAAGTTTGTTAACATGTCCTGGGATTGAGAGGAAATCCTCCAGGGACATCTCGATGAAGCGCTCCTGTAGGTACTCCAGAAGCCTTTGCAGAAGGTTTCTGGGCAAGGCAGCCTTGTTCCGCCCACCATGGTAGGACACTTTACCACGCCATGCATGTAGCAAGTAATCAGGTATCATTGCATGGCAAAGCATAGCAGCATATGGTCCCGGTGATTGCTGGCATTCAAGAAGCATCCGCTCTTTATCTTGTTCTGTTATCCTCAGCAAAGTGATATCGTTCAGGATAACCTGGTTAAAAATCAGGAATTTAAGTAAGAGGGATGGCTTTTTTCACACTGGGTTCGTGGACTGCAGCAGCTTAAAAAAAAATCCTTTCCTGCACGTAGCCAAGCGGGGGGAGGGAAGGAGTGAAATGCCGATGATCTTTTTTGTGTTTGGTCAGCGGGGCTTCCCCAAGCTACCAGCCACGCAGTGGGTGGGGGCGTGGGGGGGTGGGAAGGGTGTTGATTAGCAGGGACCTAGTATTAGCCATGCGTTGGGGGGAGGGGTAAATCACTACAGAAGCCGAAAGACAGTGGCTTGCAATGGCCGCATGCAAGCTGAATTCTGATGCCTGGACCTGTGTCTGTGAGATCTGTAACTCCAGAGCTGCAGGCACTCAGTATTAAGATGAAAAATGCAACCTTGTAGGGAAATCACATGTGCTATGTAAGGTGAATAGTGCTGTTCACTGTGAAAGAGTATAACCATTGTTCTGTAAAATGTATCTTTTTAAATATTTCTCTCCCTCATGCAGCTGCAAATTTTTCAAGCGTCCCTCCTCCATCCCAAAGGCTAACACAGATAAGGCGGAGGAAAAAGAAGACGTGAGATGAAATGTTCTCGGATATTATGGAAGTTACACGCAATGAAAGAGCTCATCTGAATGAGTGGAAGGACGTGGTATCAAATTACAGGAAAGAGGCCAGTGAACGTGAGGACAGGAGGGACACCCGAGATGAGAGGTGGCGGCAGGAAGACCGGCAGGAAAATCAGCGGTGGCGGGATGCAACTCTGGGGCTGCTGCGTGATCAAACTGACATGCTCCGGCGTCTGGTGGAGCTTCAGGAATGGCAGCAGGATCACAGAGTGCCGCTGCAGCCCCTGTATAACCACCCTCAACCCTCACCATGTTCCACATCTTCCTCACCCAGACATGTAAGAACGTGTGGGGGGAGGCTCCGTGCACCCGCCCACTCCACCCCCATGGACAGCCCAACCAGAAGGCTGTCATTACTGTGAAATTTTTTTAATGGCCTTCTCCATCCCTCCTATCCTCCTCCCAAACCACACCCTTACTTCTCTCCCTCTTTTTATAATGAATTAATAAAGAATATATGATTTTTAAACGAGAGTGACTTTATTTGCATAAGTAAGCTGTACTCGAAGGGGGAGGGGGAGTTGCTTACAGGGAATGAGTCAATCAAGGGGGGGTGGGTGTTCATCAACAAACACAGCAGTCACACTGTACTCTGGCCATTGATGAAGCTCGTTTTCAAAGCTTCTCTGATGCGCACCGCTTCCTGGTGTGCTCTTCTAATCTCCCTGGTGTCTGGCTGCGCGTAATCAGCGGCCAAGTGATTTGCCTCAGCCTCCCACCCCGGCGTAAAGGTCTCCCCGTTACTCTCACAGAGATTGTGGAGAATACAGCAAGCAGCAATAACATAGGGGACATTGGTTTGGCTGAGGTCTGAGCGAGTCAGTAATGTGCGCCAGCGCGCCTTTAAACGGCCAAATGCACATTCCACCACCATTCTGCACTTGCTCAGCCTGTAATTGAACAGATCCTGACCACTGTCCAGGCTGCCTGTGTATGGCTTCATGAGCCATGGCATCAAGGGGTAGGCTGGGTCCCCCAGGATAACGACAGGCATTTCAACATCTCCAACTGTTATTTTCTGGTCTGGGAAGTAATTCCCTTGCTGCAGCCGTGTAAACAGAGTAGTGCTTCTGAATACGCGAGCATCATGAACCCTCCCTGGCCATCCCACGTGGATGTTTGTGAAACGTCCCTTGTGATCCACCAGTGCTTGCAGCACCATTGAAAAGTACCCCTTCTGGTTTACGTACTGGGTGCCCTGGTGCTGCGGTGCCAAGATAGGGATATGGGTTCCATCTATCGCCCCACCACAGTTAGGGAATCCCAGTGCAGCAAAGCCATCCACTATGGCCTGCACGTTTCCCAGAGTCACAACCTTTCGTAGCAGCAGCTTAGTGATTGCTTTGGCTACTTGCATCACAGCAGCCCCCACAGTAGATTTTCCAACTCCAAATTGATTCCCGACTGACCGGTAGCTGTCTGGCGTTGCAAGCTTCCACAGGGCTATCGCCACTCGCTTCTCTACTGTGAGGGCTGCTCTCATCTTGGTATTTTGGCATTTCAGGGCAGGGGCAAGCAAGTCAAAGTTCCATGAAAGTGCCCTTACGCATGCGAAAGTTTCGCAGCCACTGGGAATCGTCCCACACCTGCAACACAATGCGGTCCCACCAGTCAGTGCTTGTTTCACGGGCCCAAAATCAGCGTTCAATGGATAGAATCTGCCCCATTACCATCAGGATCTCCAAAGCGCAGGGGCCCGCGGTTTGAGAGAATTCTGTGTCTACGTCCTCATCACTGTCATCGCCGCGCTGCCGTATCCGCCTCCTCCTCGCCTCGGTGTGAAGGTCCTGGTTCACCATATACTGCACGAGAGTGTGCGAGGTGTTTAAAACATCCACGATTGCGGTATTGAGCTGAGCAGGGTCCATGCTTGCTGTGCTATGGCGTCTGCACAGTTCACCAAGCAAAAAAGGCGCAAAACGCTTGTCTGCTGCTTTCAGGGAGGGAGGGGTGAGGCTGTACCCAGAACCACCCGCGACAATGATTTTTGCCCCATCAGGCACTGGGATCTCAACCCGGAAATTCCAAGGGGTGGGGGAGGCTGCGGGAACTATGGGATAGCTACGGGATAGCTACCCACAGTGCAACGCTCCAGAAATCGACGCTAGCCTCGGACCATGGACGCACACCACCGATTTAATGTGTTTAGTGTGGCCACGCGCACTCGATTTTATACAATCTGTTTTGCTAAACCGGTTTATGTAAATTCAGAATAATCCCGTAGTGTAGACGTACCCTTTGACACAGAACCTGATAGGGTAGTTGAATGGCTCTGTAAACGGGCGGTACTCACCCCTGCGGCGCCTCCTGCTGGTTGGTCTCGGAATTTCCCGCAGTCCAGCCCTGGAGCGCCCTCGGCAGGCTGGTGATCCCCCTGTTCGCAGGCCCCCATGTCCCTCCCTGAACCCGGTGCCCCTTTCTATAATTGGGTCTCCCCCCTCCCAGGGGAACCCCCACCCTACTATCCCCACTTTGCCTCAGTAGTGGCCACTGACAGTCATGGTCTAGCCCCACACCCTGGGGCAGACTACAGTATCAGCCCACTCATCACAGGCAATAGGGGTTTGGACCTGCTGCTTGTCCTACCCCTGGGCTGCCCTCTGCAACCCCCAGTACCTTTGGCCCTTTGCTAGGCCGCAGCCTGGGGCTTTCCAGGCTGGAGCTTCCCTAGCTCCTCAGCCTGTTCCCAGCCCTGCTTCACTCAGGTATCTAGCCTCAAGCCCTAAGCAGCCAGGCCCATCCCTCTCTGAAGGCAGAGAGAGACTGTCTGGGCTCTGGCTTCCCTGCTTCTTATAAGCCCCAGGGCTTCAGTTTGGGGCGTGGCCCCCAGCTGCAGCCACTTTCCCAATCAGCCCAGCTCTGTCAGGCCACTTTTAACCCCTTAAAACCCCGGAGCAGGGTCCACCCTGCTACAGGCTCCCTTCTGGAGTGTCTAATGTGGCAATGTGCACTCTGCGTATACAGAACACATTATCATGATCACATTTATTGTATTATGTTTCTTTTGCTCATGACTTAAGTGATAGGGGTTTGTTTGGCTTTTGTCTAAATCTGTCTTTAAAGAGACGTATGTTACCTGTGCATAGTATTTAAATTTATAATCGCTTACATACTAATTCACACAGAGAAATCAGTAATCTACAGTGGGATTCCTCACTGATAGAGGTTTTAGAGATTTTAGAGATTAGAGATTTTACTGGGTTCCCATAGAAATTCTCTTATCTCAATTGATAATTTTTCATATCAAAAGTTAGATTGCAGTGATGTATAGTATGGCCAGGCAGGGAAAAGAACCTTTTAATAGTGAGTTTTTGTTCTCTAGGGAATTATACCATAGAATAACATTTCAAGATGTATGGAGAGAATGAAAAATAAAGGTCCCAGTATCTAGGAGCATCTGGATAGGAAGGACAAACTGGCAAAAAGGAAGAAGCTACTAAAAGCTAAAGAGGGAGAAAACAAAGAATGCTTTGAATGTTAAAGCTAAGGGTAACACCAACAGAATCATCAACATATTTTTGTTCATATTTTCCCCTCCACGTTCCCTCTCATTTCAATCTGCTCTTAATCTGGTCATCTGGGCAGTTCATCAGGATCAAATGGCTTGAAATTTAAAGTTATGCAGACTAAAAGTTACTCCCTTAATAAAATCACTCTTCCCAAGTAAATTTTATAAACAAGTGGCAGTGATCCATAAGCATCATTACAATACTTGCAATGCTTAAAACACTGACATCTGTTTTAGGACTTAGAGTTTAAGGCCCGAAGAGACCATCATGATCATCTAGCCTGACCTTCTGCATGTTGCAGGCCACAGAATTTCATCCACGCAGCCCTGTAATAGGCCCATCCCTCTGGCTGAGTTCCCAAAGTCCTCAAATCTTGATTTAAAAATGTCACATTACAGGGAATCTACCATTATTTCAAACTAGCAAGTGACCCATGCTGTAAAAGAAGGTGAAAAATCCCCAAGCCCTCTGCCAATTTTACTTGGGGCAAATTACTTCATGACCCCACATATGGCAATCAGTTAGACCCTGAGCATGTGGGTGAGACCTACCAGCCACACACCTGGCAAAGAATTTTCTGTTGTAGCTCAGAACCATCCCCTTCTTGCATCCGATCTCTAGCCATTGGAGATATTTGCAAATAGCAGTCCCAGATTAGCCATATGCCATAGTAGGCAACCTCATCATATGGTACAATGCTCTCTGTTATCAAGCTCAGCCTTGAAACAAGTTAGGTTTGTTGCCTCCACTACTCCTCTTGGAAGACTGTTCCAGAAATTCACTCCTCTGATTGTTAGAAACCTTCATCTAATTTCAAGACTATACTTGATGACCAGTTTATATCCATTTATTCTTGTGTCAGCATTGGTCCTTAACCTAAATAACTCCTTTCCTTCCCAGGTGTTTATCCCTCTGATGTATTTATAGAGATCAATCATATCTCCCCTCAACCTTCACGTAAGTCACTCTGCCATTGCCCCGAAGCTTCTCAATATCCTTATTAAAAACTGAGGCAAAGTATTTGTTTAGGCCACACTGTGATTATTCTTAATTTCCACCCCATCCTCAGTGCTTAGCAGTTACACTTTTTCTTTCTTTGTTTTCTTTTTATTTATATGGCTTAAGAATCTTTTACTATTGGTTTTAATTTCCTTTGCAAAGTCCAGCTCTGCTCGTAAAGACGAGCAGAGCTGGACTTTGCAAAGGAAATTAAAACCAATAGTAAAAGATTCTTAAGCCATATAAATAAAAAGAAAACATCTGGGCAGTTCATCACTTTTTTAAATTAAACCAATAGTAAAAGATTCTTAAGCTTTTACTATTAAACCAATTAAACCAATAGTAAAAGATTCTTAAGCTTTTACACTTTTTTAAATTAAACCAATAGTAAAAGATTCTTAAGCCATATAAATAAAAAGAAAACATCTGGGCAGTTCTCACTTTTTTCGCTACACTTTTTGACCTCCAAGAAGTAGCTTTCCTTGCTGATCCATCCCTTCTTCCATTATTTGTAGGCTTTCGGCTTTCTCTTAATAGCCTATTTAAGATGCTTGTTCATCCAGTGTGGGCTGCAACAGTTCCTTAGGAATTTTTTTCCTTGCTTGGGATGCAGGCTCCAGATAGTTCTGCAACTATGACTTAAAAGTAATTTCAAGCCTCCTCCAAATTCAGATATTTGAGTTCTTCAGTCCAGTCCACTTCCCTAACTAATTCCCTTAATAGTTTTATTTAACTTTCCATTTAGTTTAAATTGAATTAACTCATGATCACTCAAACAAAAGTTGTCCTTTACAATCAGTTCTTCTGAGGTCCTCACTACTTACCAATATTAAATCTAAAATGGCATCACCTCTTGTTGGTTTGATGACTATTTGGTGAAGAACTCTGTTGACTATCAGATCCAGGAATATCTGGACCCTACCATTATTAGTAGCATTTGTCCTCCAATTTATATCTGGGAAATCAGTCTCCTATAGTCACACAATTCCCAGGAGTACTTATTTCATTAAAAATATTAAAGAGGTCTCTATCCATATCCAAATTGGATCCTGAGGGGTCTGTAGCAGACTCCAAGCACTAGAGAGAGCCTTTGTTACCATTCTTTCCCAAAGTGATTTTGATCCAAACAAATTCTGTTTTATCCATTCCATCAGTAATTTTGGAGTTTTAGCTTAGATCTTCTGCCTTGATTCCTTACCTAAATTGACTACATTGATATAAAGCACTCAGATTCCCTGATCATTGACCTGTGACTCTCCAGGGTGGACACACAGAGGTATATCTCCTTCCTCTAGCCAATTGAGATGGGGCAGAAACTCTGAAAGAACTTCACCCAAGAAGCAACCTCTCTCTGGGAAAAAAAGACCAAGACAAGCCGAAGAGGCTTCATGGCAAGCTGAGAGCTGAGCTGGAAAGCTGTATTGGGATTCCCTCATAGACCTGTTCTCACTTGGCTTATCCAGAATACCTCATCCAGTTTTCTAGAATCCAAAAACTCGGTTTGACTCCAGCTCATCACTCAGGTTGCTTTATTAGGCAAGTAACAGTTCTTTGCCCACACAGGAGAGGCCAAGATGCAGGGCTTAGGTTCAGGGTGATACCACAATTCCAATTCATGTTACACGCTACACAGTTTATATACATCTTTCCTAGCTATTAACATCTATACTTCTTCCATATAAGGACCAATCACTTTGCAGACTGCATAAGAACCAACCACTTCGCAGATTGTGGAAAGCAAGCATAAGTTCAGGGTGTTCCTACCTACTTTGTTTACTACACATGTACCCACAATAGTTAGTTTAGTTAGTAAGGGCGACAAACACTATAAACAAATTCACAATAGTTAGTTGTTTCAGCAGTTACTTTTGTTTGGGTTTGTTCAGCAGTTACTTGATCAGGCATGTCTTGTCTTAACTTGGGTCTGCTCATGTCAGCTAAGTTAGCCCTATATGCTGGAGTTGGAGGAGCTGTATGGTGAACTGAGAAAAGCATGGAGTAGCAAGCTGGGAGCAGAGCCGGGAAGCAGGCTGTAGAGAAGTCAAACAAGGGAGCAGAAGCTGAAGAGCTGCGTGTGGAGCAGGCTGTGATGGCAGACACTGAAGCTAGATATAGGGCTGCACAAAACTTTTGGGGAGCAGCAGAAATAGAGCAGAGAGGGGTCTGGAGAGAACTCTTGGGAACATAGAGCCAGCAGCTAGATCGGGTTGCTAAAGGGACAGGAGTCTGAAGAATGCTATTGCAGATAAGGTGCCCTATACATTGGTGACTAGACTCGGAAGTGGTCAATGTGCTCTGATTAGGGATTGGACCCAACAGAAGGGACTACTATCCTTGTATACAGCCAGGCACTGGGGGGCCATCTATCCTAGCCACCACTGCCACTGGAGCAGCCCATTTTCAGGAGCTGTGGAGGAACTGCTGCCTTACCAGCAGCGAAAGTGCAGAGGGGCCCCCAAAGACAGACACAATGGACTGGTCCCTGCAAGGAAACCTGCAAGTTACCTATTTCCCTTTAATACTGGAAAAGACACCCAAGGCACTAGGGCTGACGAGCCATAATCCTCTATTGAACTATCCCCAGAAGCCAAGCTAGGAACCACTGTAGTTTTACCTTGAATTATAATTGGTTACGCCACTGTACCTAGGGAATTTGCTTCCTTTTCCTGCCAACCCTAGTAAAATATCCCTTTCTCCACATGTCTCAGTGCTTGTTGGGAGTCACCAGCGCTAGCGGCTATATGGCCTAACAGCTGAAGCACCTTCAGCACCTGCCTCCAAAATGTGTACAGCTGATGCTTTGGAGAAGCATAAGAGGTGTAGTGTACCACAGCACAGAGCAGCTGTATCTATTACAAAATCTTTTGCACGTCACCTTTAGCAGCTAATTGCCTACTTTCTATTATTTCTGACAAGAGAACAGATACCCATTATGTTGGAAACACCCACTTGTTAATGCCACAGCTAGTACTTGTATTTCATAATAATATAAATATTATTTAAATAGAGTTTGTAAATCGCTTTGTGATCCTTAGAGGCAAGGTGCTATAGAAATGGGGATGGGCAGGAAGTTATACACATTCAAATATAAGTTTTCTTTCATATAAGCCAGCCTCTCATTTAAGCAATGTTGAAACCAATAGTATTGACTTGTGAACAAGCACTCCACCTCTCACCCCAAATGATGAGTGGAAATTTATACATAAATTTTGTAGCATATACACTAATATATATTGTTAAATGTGTACCAAATGGACACAGAAGATTCTGTAGCAAGCAATACTTCCAGTTGTAACACTATCATGGGCTGACTTGCACTCGTGACGAGCAGCAGTCTGGCTAAATCACAAGACTGACCGCACAGTTTGTGTTGGTGTTTTTCCTCCCTTCCTTCCTTTCTTTCTTTTAAAGTCTAAACTTTTAAAAATACTGTTTTGCTAACCAGTGGAGTGGGGTAGGATGTGGAGTGTACTGTTGGACTATGGAGTGAGGTAAAATATAAAAAGAGATAAAAGTTCCCCTTGATATTTTCTCCACACTCTTTTCTTGCCTTGTAGAATTCCAAAACCAGAAGATGATAAACTATGATAATCATGGGAACCATCATGACAAAGAAGACAACCAGAAACAAACAAGAAACAATTTAGATTCCAAATTCCTCTAATCAAGGTAACTCAAAACATGAGAGCTGGGCATGAAGTTCTCTCCAAATCAATTATTTCATTTCTGCTTGCTGTTAAATATTATTTTCCCCTCTCTTAATGTTTTAAATTGCTTGATTCAGGTACAGTGTTTTCATATAAAATTCACTGTTTTGATTTTATTTGTTCCTACTCTTACTGATTTCTTGTCCTATGGTTTGGTAGTTTGGGGACATTTTTCCTTACTTGGCTTGAGGCTGATCTTGCTTTTAAGAGTTTATTTTGAACAGCTGGCTAGCCACTAGCCACTGTTTATACTGGGTACAGTTTCTCTCCCTGTGATACCGAGCATCTGTGTCTAACACCTTTGATCTGGTTAAACTGCATGATATTATAAAATTACCTCACATCTTTCTTCCACTCACATTTCATGCTGATTTGTGTGCCTGGAACAATATCCCTTTCCTTATGCACTAAAACACCTCCCTCCCTTTCACCCTCCTTTCATTTAACTCTCTCTTTAACAAAACACTCTTTATGTAGTCTTTTGTGATATCAGCACTAATCATTATGGATCTCTCTATATATATAAACAGTTATCAAATTAGGGTGTGATTTATCTCCGTGCACCAAAGATGCTGGGCATTTGTCCACTTTGGTCCCTGAAATCTCCTCAGTGACAGCTGCAGAGGGGACCAAGAGGAAGGCAATACAACTCTGAGTTGAAGTAACTTTTTGCCTAGATTTCTGCATGGAAATTGTACACATAGTGGTATCTCCTCCTGTCCTATCCTTCCTGCTCCCAGCCATTCACAGAGCCTGGGGACATCCTGGGGTGTGGGTAGAGGACATCTGCTCCGAGACACGGAACGGGAAGATGGGGCCATAGAGTCAGCACTCCACAGCTACTCTGTGAAAATTCAGAAATCCAGACAAGAAAGGAGTCCTCCAGGTGTGGATCAACAGAGGGATGAACTGGGGGCATAATTTGTAAAGTGCTTTGAGATAAAGGGTGCTATAGTACATGTAAAAATATTACCACAGTACAATCTACTTCATTGGAATAAGCTGGCCAGACTCCCTTATCAATATAAAGTGAATAAAATTCTCCAGATAAAAAGCATAGGTCATGTGTCACTCAGGGTACAGGGTGGGTAGACAAAGGGGTGATACTTGTCTTATAGGCAGGATCAGGCTCTGTGTTGAGGAGAATCTCCCCATGCGGCTTCCAAGAGCCCACAGCAGTAACCTGTGTTATGGAAGAAGAACAAAGGGAGCTGCTGAGCATAGAATGGGAGACTTGCTCCAAATTCTGGGACAAAATCCTGAAAAAATAGGACTGTCCTAGATAAAACAAGACATATGGTCACTTTATATAGTCTTATGAAGTTACCAAGTATTGTTTTTAAGGTTGTTTTATGGCTACTGTGACTCTTTATTCTAACCTTTTTTGGTTTTATAAAGAGCTAAAAATGAACAGAGGGATTTTCCTAGAACCTGTAGTTAGGTCAGCAGATGCACACAGTCAGTGAAAATTACAACAGATGAGTGCCTAGTGCAATTAGTGTGGGAAACCACATCAAGCACCAGTCTGGGTCTATTTACACAGCAGCCAATAAAGCATTATTCTGATCTGACATATGACTGTGTCCTCCATAATTTTCTGTGTAATTTAAAGTTTTAGAAGCACACTTTAATGGATCTCTCTTGGCTCAGGGAATGCATTCGTCCTCTGAGAATTTAGTACCTCTTGGGACATTTCCCAGAGATGTAAGTAAGCGGGGAAGGGGTTTCCTGTCAAAAAATAGGGGGCAGAAAAGTAGAAAAGGGGGACAAGCAAGCCAAAATAAGCAAATTACATGTAGTCTTCTTTCAAACATTGGGGAGGGGGCAGTTGAGGGTAGAAATCTAAACCAGACTAAGATTATAAAGGCATCTTTATCTGGTTTGACAGGTACTAACTCAGATGACAAGTACTAACTCACCAGATATCCAAAGTCATGGTGACCATTGGCAGCATAGCAAGGGTCATGCTTTCACAAAGAGGAACACTTCGTCCAATGTGTAAGGTACAGACAAGCTTTTCTTCATATGCTTTCCTACCCACCTACCCTGACCCCCCCAATTTCCCTTTCAAACAATACAGATGAGTTTTTTAAACGTAATTAGCTCAGATTCAGCATTTGGTTTTCAGTGGCTTGCTGCTTGGTTAAATTTACAGTAGCGTAGGCTGAAGTACAGAAAGGTCA
This sequence comes from Mauremys mutica, assembly GCF_020497125.1. NCBI lineage: Eukaryota > Metazoa > Chordata > Testudines > Geoemydidae > Mauremys > Mauremys mutica. The sequence goes on along the minus strand of NC_059076.1, from coordinate 35,170,245 downwards.
TGGTCTTTCCCCAAGGTGGCCCAGGGAATCAGCATTTCTCATTGGACTAGAAAATGGGATAAACAACTCCTTGTTGAAGTAAAATAACCAGCCCAAAACTATGTGCATCCCATAGAATCTAAACCTTCTTCAGATTCAGATAAGTCACCCATGACCTCACTACAGCTTCCCTCCTTCTGACCTACAGCCATAACTTCCAGCCCATTAATTTGTCAGGGCCCCATTAGAGCATTAGATGTTTGGCAGTTTCCTGTGGTGCATCCAGATGCTATTTCCTCAAATCTTGAAGTCACACTGGAGCTTTCCTATTAATGATACTCCAGAGTGTATAATACATGTTTGAAGTGCCTTCTCCATTCAGATTTAAAATGCTTTGAAAATATCCGAACAAATTCCACTCTTGAGTAATGATTAAGTCCAAGGTTGTGCAAAGAGTGAAAGAGAGCGAAAGCCCAGAGGAGAGCCACAAAAATGATAAAAGGTTTAGAAAACCTGACCCATGAGGAAAGGTTAAAAAAACTGGGCATGTTCTGTCTTGGGAAAAGAAGGAGGACCTGATAATAGTCTTCAAATAAGTTAAGGTCTGTTATAAAGAGGATAGTGATCAATTGTTCTCCACTGAAGTTAGGACAGGATGTAATGGACTTGACCTACAGCAACGGAGATTTAGGTTAAATATTAGGAAAATCTGTCTAGATTAAAGGGTAATTAATTTCTAGAATAGGTTTTCCGGGAAGGTTGTGGAATCCCCATCACTGCAGGCTTTTAAGAACCGGTTGGACAAACACCTGTCAGGGATGAACTAGATATACTTGGTCCACCCTCAGAGCAGGGGGATGGACTTGATGACTTCCATCCTTACATTTCTATGATTCCATGACCAGCATTCAGTGACAAGACCAACAATCTAGGACATCAAGCACATGGAGGCCAGTACAGAGATGAATCTTCAGGGTCAGGGTGTTAGAGAAAGTTGCCCTGAAGAACCATGAAGCCAACTAAGAGCTGAATGGGATGCTCACAGAGACAGTAGTTTACTGGTAGCTCAGAGAAGAGCTGTTTCACCCAATTAGTGGGGAAATGGCCTCCGGTGAAGACCAGATCCATGGGCTATGCTTCCAGCAAACAGATCTCTGAAGGGAACTTGTTTTTCTAAAGAACAGATGATTAAAGGGGTAACTGCACTGTTGGGACAACTGGTGGGCCTGACTCAATACTGAAACCATCACAATTAATTAGAAGGGTCAAGAGGTTTTGGCCTTCCTACTATACACTCAGATGTACAGACAGAGATTTAACACCTCCATCCTGTTCAAAGCAGAGGTTTATCACCTCTCACTCATTAATGCTATGGAATCTGTGGTAACTATGTGCTTTAGAACAGTGCTTCTCAAAGCCGGTCCATCACTTGTTCAGGGAAAGCCCCTGGTGGTCCAGGCCGGTTTGTTTACCTGCCGCGTCCGCAGGTTCGGCTCCCACTGGCCGCAGTTCGCTGTCCCAGGCCAATGGGGGCTGCGGGAAGTGGCGCGGGCTGAAGGATGTGCTGGCCGCCCTTCCCGCAGCCCCAATTGGCCTGGAGCAGTGAACCACGGCCAGTGGGAGCCACAATGGGCCAAACCTGCGGATGTGGCAGGTAAACAAACCGGCCCGGACCGCCAAGGGCTTTCCCTGAACAAGCGGTGGCCCAACTTTGAGAAGCACTGCTTTAAAAGATCCCATCAGGGCTAACTCTCACACTAAAAATCATGAGATTTTAACGAAAATCATGAATTTGGAGATCTGGTTCTTGAGCCTTTTGGGTACACTGGGGTCACATTTCCAAGCTTTTCTTCACAACTGTGAGGGCTCAATTTCAAGTTTTGGAGAACCTGATTAGTCTATTTTTCTATAATATTTTCTATAATAAATAGCATTCTCAACAGTTACAACAGCATCAATATGGTGACATTTTTCCAAGCTGCTGCTGTGGGTGCATGTGTCCCTCCATTTTGTCAATTACGCTTTTGCTCCCATCAGGGCAACTAAGGGTTTATCTTCACTGTGATAAAGACTTAGGGAGGGATTCTATCTGCTACCATTACTCCTGTAAAATACGACGAAAGCCCCTTAGCCAGCACAGGCATCCTTGCAAGTCCTGGCATGGGGTGGGGAGTTGTCATGAGAATTCCCTTTTTACCCAAAACATGTGTAGCTGCGGAGATTCTTCACTGCTGCGGAGCAGCCCACAGGCAGCAGGGGGAAGGTGGATAATTTAGAGAAGCTCCTGGCTGCTTTGCTTTATGCTGGGGACTGTTTTGGTCCCCAGAGCAGCCTGAATCAGATGAGTGCAAAGGTGACATAAATCCACCTTTGCTACCTCTTCTCCTGAGCTGTGCCACACTGTGCTGTGCCTTGTGGAGGTTCAGCACAGATCTCAGCCCTAGTTTTTAAATCACCCTTTCTGAAGTGATACAGTGTGTCCTTGTGTAGACTTGCACCTATGCAGTGTTCAGCACTGGTTCAGTTGCACCTATTGCTGACACCTGTGGTCAGCAAACGTCTTTTGCAATGTTGAAACGGCTTAAGAGTAGTTAGGTTTTTTAAACCAGTTTTATCTGAAGCCCTGAGTTGTCACCAAATAGGGACTAATGGCCAGAGCCTACTGAAGTCAATGCAAGTGATTCCAGCTGTGGATCAGGCTCTAAACTGTAATGGACTGGCTGAGCCTGAGTGTCCCAGCACAGTGTGGTGAATCTGCTGGGGGTGAATATGCTGCTGCTCTTTTCCTCCTGCTCAGCAGGGATACAGGTCACCAGGAGGAGAAATTGCCATGGCAGTTGGAAGGCAGTTGGTGAGGAGGGAGGACAGGGAGGGGGTGCCTGGGGCCCTAGCGGGAGCAGGGTGGCAGCTGGCGGCAGGCGGGTGCTTGGGGCCCTGGCAGGAGCAGGGAGGCAGCTCGAGGAGGGTGCTTGGGGCCCGGGCGGGAGCAGGGTGGCAGCTCAAGGAGGGTGCTTGTGGCCTGGGCGGGAGCAGGGAGGCAGCTCGAGGAGGGTGCTTGGGGCCCAGGCGGGAGCAGGGTGGCAGCTCGAGGAGGGTGCTTGGGGCCCAGGCGGGAGCAGGGTGGCAGCTCGAGGAGGGTGCTTGGGGCCCTGGCAGGAGCAGGGTGGCAGCTTGAGGAGGGTGCTTGTGGCCCGGGCGGGAGCAGGGTGGCAGCTCGAGGAGGGTGCTTGTGGCCCGGGCGGGAGCAGGGTGGCAGCTCGAGGAGGGTGCTTGGGGCCCGGCCGGGAGCAGGGTGGCAGCTGGGGGGAGGCGGGTGCCTGGGGTCCTGGCAGGAGCAGGGTGGCAGCTCGAGGAGGGTGCTTGGGGCCCGGGCGGGAGCAGGGTGGCAGCTCAAGGAGGGTGCTTGGGGCCCTGGCAGGAGCAGGGTGGCAGCTCGAGGAGGGTGCTTGGGGCCCGGGCGGGAGCAGGGTGGCAGCTCAAGGAGGGTGCTTGGGGCCCTGGCAGGAGCAGGGTGCTTAGGGACCTTTGAGTGGTAGCTGGAGGCACCGGGAGGAGTTCTGTTTGGAGCTTGCCAGGTGCCTGTCTAGCAGCTGAAAGCTCTACAGCACTTGCCTAGGAGTGGTACCTGACATGCTATGGGGGACTGATGACTGCAGTGCAACAGCGCTCACAATAGTGGGTGATAATTAATTTTTTTGGTTTAGGGATACATTTTATAGCAAGGATATCATAAAGGCATAGGAAAATTCCCTCTCTCCTCCCTCCCAGCCCCAATGTTTACATAGGGATGTAAAATAAACAGCAAAAGACAACATTTACAATTTCCCAAACAACTACACCCTAAACCGGTCATGCAGAGAAATCTGTCCAGAACTTACTTTTTTTAAACCCATTGTTTTCTACATAGAAAAAGATAATATTGTTAAGGGAGCTGTATTTTCAAGTTCTTAAGAATATTACAAAAACTTAGAGTGAAAGAAAATTAAAACTGACAATATGTCTTTGATTTACACTTGAATTATAAATCAAACCCTGCTTTAATCTCACTCAAGAAAAAGGAAGGCTTTACAATAACTTTTGATCTCCTCCACCAGGCACACATGCACATTAACACACGATCTGCTTAGGAATTTTCCTCCCATTGAATATTTTTTCCCCCATAATTTCAAACAGGAACACTTTTTTTCTTTAAATTAACGACATTGGATCCCAGGATGTTCAACAGGGGAAAAGCAGGGAAAAAACAAAACAAACAAACAAAGCAAAATACATAGGGAGACAGAATTTAGGATCATCACATTTGAAACTCCTCTGTTGCTATACTACCCAGTGTTGTGGTGTTTAACAACTAGTAATCAGAGGATATTACTAAAGCCACTAAGTGTAAAGAGCTAGACAACAGCCCTGATACAACTTCATTGGTCTGATTCTCCTTTCACCTAACTTTTGTCTATTAGAAAACTTGCACGGGTAAACCTAAAATTGATCCAGTTACAATGGTGCAGCCCATAATATAGATGCACTTAAACAGATTTAAATTGTCCTTAATCCAGTTTAAACTGATTTAAGTGCATCTCTATTAGGGATTTGCAGTGGTGTAACTAGATAGATTTTTAATTACATTGATGGATGTTTTGTTATATAGACAGCGCCTTACACCCATTTTACCCTAGTGTAACTGTTTTATTGGAATTATTCCAGTATAAGAGAGAGGGAATTAAGGCCCACACATTATAACTACATCTGCAAAGAGGCTACAAAGGGCCTTAAGAAAATATTTATTTTACAGAGTCATTGTATTGTATTTATGTTCCATTTATTTAATTTCTTAATCTGTGCTTCAGATTTATTTACTTTATGTTATTTATTTTAGTGAATGTAGTTCTCTTGAAAGCTACTGAATGGGCCTGGACACAAATCTTCTGTTTCTCCCAGAACAGTTGTAACACACACTGTGGCAATGCAAGGTCCCTACACTGCCTCACAGCCTGGATCATATTTGTGGTGAGAGGGCAACTCTGCCTCCATGTCCATTTTTAACTTGGCATGCCTTCTGAGACAGTCAACATTTCTTCCAGATACTCAAGGGTTAAATCAATAGAGAGTGCACTCTTCTTCCCCTGCTAAAAGCAAGGGGTCAGCTGCCCCTCCTCTCTTTGGCTGGGGTAAGCAGTGCTCCCCTTTCTCCTTGGCTGGTGCAGTGAGAGCTCCCCACTCCTGTGTGTCTACTTTAACCATTGCAAATAGTCATAGTGATGTTTTGTGATGCAAAGATATATCCACTGGAAACTGGACTGTGAACACCAACTAAATTAATACAGAACTCATTTGGTACAGCATTCTGGTCCCTTTCAAACTGTGTTGGATTAGAACTAGTATCCTAGCAGTATTAATAGGCTTAGAGCACATCAATTACAAATTCCTGGAGCCATCTACCAGGGCTGGTTCCACATACATATGGGGATTAGTAATCAGAACACAGGAAGTTCCAGGAACTTCCAGAGTTCTAATTATAGCTCAATTGTCTTCTTCTGTGACCAGTTTATTAACCTTACTAACATCTTTTCCCCAATCTCTTAAATGGGAGAAATATTTACCTACTTCACAGGCTTGATGTAAGGATTATTTCCTTAGTCTCCACTTTGAAGAGAAAAAAGTGCTAATATTGGGATGTGTTAATCTGGGAGCAAATGGATCCTGTAGCATTTTATTTTATACTGCTCCTATATCACAAGGCATCACTTGGTGCAGGGTATTTTACTAATTGGTGTAATAAAATGATGTTATGCATTGGGGAGATTTTCCTTCCAGTGACGTGATTCATCACACTCTGGATTCTACTGAATCATGCCTTCTTGAGACAGTTTTTACTGTTGGAGCTCATAAAAATATTTCAAAAAAAAACAACCAATATTTTAAACTTTTGGAATGTATCAGATTGTACTATTAGATATTGTCAACTTTTTTCCGTAGTAGAATGCACCCAATCTCCATTCCTTTACAAGGTCATCACCCTGCCCTAACCTGCACCCCTCACTTCACAATACACAAGTTGAATAGTGTGTAACTATACAGTGCTATCAATACACTTAGTATATATCAGGGGTCAGGGTGGGTGCAAGGATGTTTTGCACACTAGGCCAAACTTCCATCTTGCACCCCCCACGAGCCCTGTGGCAGCTCTCCAACCCCCACTCTGCCCTAAGGCGCCCCCCGTGGTAGCTCCCCAACTCCCCTCTGCCCTGAAGTGCCCCCCCATGGAAGATCCCCCTCTCTGCCCTGAGGCCCCTCCCTGCGGCAGCTCCCCCCGGCCCAGGAAGCCGTGCGGCAGCAAGGCAGGTGCAAGGATGTTTCGTGCCCTAGGCGAAACTTCCACCTTGTGCCCCCTCCCTGAGCCCTGTGGCAGCTCTCCACCCCTCCCCTCAGCCCTGAGGTGCCCCCCTCCACAGAAGCTCCCCCCCTCTGCCCTGAGGCTCCCCCGTGGCAGCTCCCCCTGGCCCAGGGAGCCATGTGGCAGCTCCCCGCCTCAGCTCACCTCTGCTCCTCCTCCTCCCCGAGCACGCCGTTGCTGCTCCACTTCTCCCACCTCCCAGGCTTGCGGCGCCAATCAGCTGTTTGGCACCGCAAGCCTGGGAGGGAGAGAAGCAGAGTGGGGCGGCGTGCTTAGGGGAGGAGGCGGAGCAGAGGTGAGCTGGGGCAGGGAGCGGTTCCCCTGCGAGCCGCGCCCCCTCTTACTTGCTGCAGGCGGCCCTCCTCACGCCCCCCTGCCCCAGGTCCCTCCGCCTAAATGCCGATGACAACTGGGGCGGCCCAAGATCCGGCCGCCGCAGTCACCACCGAAGGACCCAAAATGCTGCCCCCTAAAGGCTAGCGCCTTTGGCGACCGCCTAGGTCACCTAATGGGTTGCACCAGCCCTGTCAGGGGTCCTCAAACTGGGGATCAGGACCCCTGAGGGGGTGATGAGGTTATTACATGGGGGGTCGCGAGCTGTCAGCCTCCACCCCAAACCCCACTTTGTGTCCAGCATTTATAATGGTGTTAAATATATTTTAAAGTGTTTTTAATTTATAAGGGGAGGGGTCGCACTCAGATGCTTGCTGTGTGAAAGGGGTCAGTACAAAAGTTTGAGAACCACTGGTATGAGCCAGATCCTGAAATACTCACTCACAAGTAATCTTTACTCATGCAGCTTGTCCTAGTGATGTTCATGGGAGTACCTGAATGCATGAGAATTACTCATGTAAGTGATGATTGAAGATCAGGATGCATATTGTTTGAGACCAAAGGGAAAATTTTGCTGCAGAAGGGCACTTAATAAAATTGTTTGCCAGGTGGTGCAGCCTTCCTCCTTAGTTATGAATATGAGAAAGTCTTTTCGTTTAGATAGGAAAATATATGAATAGATTCCCCAACTCACCTCTCATGTCAGCAGTACATGTGGTCCTGCCTGCATGGGGTTTATCAAAAGCTAAAAAGGAAAAAATTAATGTGAGAGCCCTTCATTAAAATATTTCACTGTCAGCACATAATTGGACTGTTACGGGAACACAAAGTAAAATATTTTATTAGCAAATGAACTAATTTACAATTACTACCCAAAACAACCGCACATCTTACATCTGTTATGAAAAATAATGCAGCTATAAAGATTAATTGAGACCTTTCAGGGAAGTATGGTGATTCTTAATCATAAATGGAAAGGCCATCTTAGATGCTGTAAAAAGAAACTGAAAAAAAATTGATTGAAATACTTTGAGCCTGCGATGCTGTACAATCCCATGTGTCCACACACAAATGCAATCACCATTATTTACAACCATTGATTGTACCAGGGGTTACAATGCTTTGGATGAGGTCTTTAGCTCAGGTCTACATGAAGTGATATATTCAACGATAATTTCGCCCCAATGTGAACAGGAATACAGAGGCCCTGTTGTTGACTCTGTTCAGCCAGTCCTCCTATCTCCATGCCACAATACAGTACCTTGAATTTAGAAATTACCCAAAAGCCAAGTGCTAGATAAGTATGCCATTGTGCTAATAGATAGTTGCTCCAGACATCCCAGGGTGCACTGGTACAACTTAAGTGGAGAGAAAGAATAGCTTCAGGGACAATATTGTCTTATAGCTGATCAAATTCCTTGTTCATAGAATATTAGGGTTGGAAGGGACCTCAGGAGGTCATCTAGTCCAACCCCCTGCTCAAAGGATGACAAATCCCCAGACAGATTTTTGCCCCAAATGGCCCCCTCAGGGATTGAGCTCACAACCCTGGGTTTAGCAGGCCAATGCTCACTGAGCTATCCCTTACATGCTTGAAGACTGGCTTTTCTGTGATTTCTTGTCATTGTCACATAACACCTCTCCAAATACTGACCCAACCTGAAACCTGCTTGGTTTAAGATCCGATGAGATTATAACACAAAGTGGCAGAGCTGCACACCATGCTAGTTACAAATACTCAAGACATATGCTTTGACACCCCACTCCCAAGAATCACCAAGTCAATGGCTGCAATCCAGAATTCCTAAGAAACCCCACCCTATGCCAACATTTAAGTGGGCGTGCAGATTGAAGGGAAAGCCAGTTGGAATAAATTAAAAGGAGAGATTTTCCAGCTACCACTGAGTTATTTTAACTTTAAGTAATACCTCAATAACCATCCTTTCAAAATGGAAAAAGCAAATGATATCTACCTGTCACCTCTTTAGATTATAGGATCCAGCTCAGATTTCTGGAGCAAATAGCCTGAAGACGAGATATATTTGTAGCTACCAATTTCAAGCTATCACTACTTAGCACAAAAATATCTTTCCACTTTGTTTTCTGAATAGGGAGTACTTTATACTTTTTTCTTCCTACACATTATTGGATCCATGCCTTGCATTCCCAGAGCACCAAGAGGACCTTGACCCTGCAACAGTTGTCCACAGGCACACATCTCCCACTGAAATAAACAGTGGGGTTCTGTTCACAGTGACTGCAGGATCAGGCTTCCAAAGAGCAGTTTGCAGCAGTGCATTTAAGCAAACATGATGAACTGATATGTGGAGAGGCCCATTTGAATTAATGACAAATTATGTAATAATCTGAGTAGCAGGGTAATAATTAATAATGCTTTTGATGACAATTGATGACAATTTCTAATTCTAAATAATTAGAAAGGATAATTCCATAATGGGCAAAAGAAAACGTTAACAGCATTTTACTGCTTTCCTCCCTTTTTACAGGTTTTTCCAGACCTGCTGCACTAAAATGAAGGGTGAGTAAAGACAAATATTTGGATTTAGTACAATGTAAACTTATTTCAACCTATGCATTATTCATGAACTATTGAATTCCATCAAGGCTTGCAAAAGCGACAAGTGATATTGGCTGCCTCCATTTTTGTGTGCCGAGTTTAAGACAATTTAAAGATCCCAGATTTTCAACAAGTGCTCATCATAAACCCTCTGAAAATCAGGGCTCTTTAAGGTGTCTCAAGCTGAATACCCAAAAACTGAGGAACCCCAGATCACTAGTCACTTTTGAAAATCTTGTTCAACTATATCTTAAACCAGGGGTTGGCAACCTTTCAGAAGTGGTGTGCCGAGTCTTCATTTATTCACTCTAATTTAAGGTTTCGTGTGCCAGTAATACATTTTAATGTATTTAGAAGGTCTCTTTCTATAAGTCTATAATATATAACTAAACTATTGTTGTATGTAAAGTAAGTAAATAAATAAGTTTTTAAAATGTTTAAGAAGCTTCATTTAAAACTAAATTAAAATGCAGAGCCCATCAGACCAATGGCCAGGACCCGGGCAGTGTGAGTGCCATTGAAAATCAGCTCGCATGCCGCCTTTGGCACTCGTGCCATAGGTTGCCTACCCCTGTCTTAAACTATTTGCTACTAGTTCTTCAGTGTCGGCTCAGTTCTGCCACCCTTACGCACACTGAATAGTACCTTACTACAAACTAAGGGTTTAATCCAATTCCCCTTGAAGGTTGATTAGGCCCATAGTCCCATTCAGTGGGATTAAGAGTGACAAAATCAGGCCCCATGTGATTAATTTATTTAAGTCACATGCCAGCATGGTATTGTTTCTGAGACATAAAAAGGACCAGCACTTTCGGCACAAATAGAAAATACCAATATATGCACACAAATACCTATGTGTGTAAATATAGGCATTTGCACAAACAGGCTTTCCTCAACATTAATGTGAGGAAAAATCCACCCACACAAATCTTCTTGGTAATGTGAACATAAAGGAGTGCAAACGTGGCAAACTGGAAATGATTCACAAATCACAAAAATATTCAGGAAATAAATTCCCACTACTTGGCCAGTTGTACTCATTATGCATCAATAGCTTTATTTTTCAATGTTTGAGAATAGCTTTTCACATAATTGGTGGAGTATTATTAGCAACTGAATGGTTGTCAGAAATCGCTATAGAAAAGCCAGCTGACTTTACAGTTCTGTTGCTCTTAACATGGATTGCAGTAAGGTTCTCTTCAAGTACCTGATTTATCTTAGATATGCATAATTTATAGACTTCGTTTATAAAACACCATCAAGGATCAATGCAGATATAAAAAATATCAACTATTGTAAATGCCTAAACAACAGCGATTGCAAAATGCCATGCTGTTCGTTTCCCAGAATGAACTACACACATTAATATGGGTTTAACACAGATTGTTTTCCTTAAATTATGCATGCCCTAACTGAAATACATGACTGTGCTGTGGAAAGAGCTACCCACACATGCATCAGCTAGTAGTGAATGTAAAAACTGTTAGTTCTTATACATTTCTACTAATTATATTGTCAGGTAACAAGAAAGAATAAAGCTGTTTCTTATCAGTGTTCAGATTAGACAAAAAGAATGGATACGCTCTTCTCAAGACCCATTCATTTTTTCTAGCCAGGGGCGGCTCCAGGCCCCAGCACGCCAAGCGCGTGCTTGGGGTGGCACGCCGGAGGGGGCGCTCTGCCGGTCGCCGGGAGAGCGGCAGGCGGCTCCAGTGGACCTCCCGCAGGCATGCTGGTCCCGCGGCTCTGGTGGAGCATCCGCAGGCACGCCTGCAGGAGGTCTATCGGAGCCGCGGGACCAGCGGACCCTCCAAAAGCACATCTGTGGGAGGTCCACCGGAGCCGCGGGACCGGCGACCGGCAAAGCGCCCCCTACGGCGTGCTGCCATGCTTGGGGCGGCGAAATGGCTAGAGCTGCCCCTGTTTCTAGCTACACTCATAATCCTAGAGAGATGCATGTTTCTGCCAAAGAGATCAGTAATGAAATGGGTAACGGTGTTGACAGAGCCTGATTTTTCAAAATGGAGGTTGGCAAGGTGTTTTACATGTGCATTACCATAGTAACGCATTTGTGTGCTAAATACCCAGAAGTGCATTTGAAAATTGGATATTTTTAGTGCAAATAGTTAGGTGCCCTACTATCCATTTGCTTGCCCTTCTATCCAGAGATAGACATGCAGCATGGGTAATTGCACGTAAATGTATTTGAGGGAGCATCTGGTTTTGGGGTGGGGTTTTTTTTTGGTAAAACAAATTGAAAAAAAATAAAATCATCCCTTTTATTGTCATAAATAGGCTCCAAAGTCAGCATTAGTATGAATGGGGCTATGCAGTCCTATCTTAGTTCATTTGAGCCAATTCAGAAGTTCTTTTCTAAGGTTGAGACACATAAGTTAGGCAACTTAAGCAATCAATATATGCAACAGAATGGAGGACAAATCTAAATTTGTTCCATAAGCACTATGAGTCATCAATGTGTAAATAAAGCTTTGAATTGAAGTCTACTCTCTAATGACTTATGTTTAATACCAGAAAATCCCAATGTGAGGATGATGACAGACCTAGAGTGGTTAGTATCCGCAAATAGCAACATGTTCTGAAAATGTATTACATATACAACACACCCATAATTAATGGTTTTAGCTGGGTGGCTTTCTATTTAAACCTCAGAAACTTATGGCAGACGGCATAAGTGGAGAGTTCTCTACCCATCAGTTACAGTATAATACTGTAACCAAGATTTGCCTGGCTGGGAAAAAAAGCAAACAAACTGATGTTTCTTTAAGCCATTTTGATCAGGGAGAAGGTAAAGATTTAAGCTAGTTACATTTCTGCATACAATTACACCAATGTTGCCAAAATTGGGCCCGTGAGAGAGAATGACTCTTTAGCCCAGTGGTTAGGGCACTCACCTGGGAGATGAGTAGTCAGGGTACAGACACCCTGCTCCAATGAATGTTTAACTAATAATCAGTGGGAGAGACAGAGAGACCTGCCCCAAAATACTCTGAAGCCTAGTGGTTTGGACACACACCTGGGATGGAGGAGTACCAAGTTAAAATCCCTCCTTGGTGAATGCTTTAACTACTGGGCGTGGGTAGCAACCTCCTCTTCCTCTGGCTATTTTGCGTAGCTTTAGGTATGCATTGAGAATGCCTATTTGATCAGGTCCCACAAGGGAATGCCTCGTTTGAGAGTCCCACTCAGGTTTACACATGGGATACGTGCCTAGACTGAGGCAGCTGTGCGCATACTTACTGGCAAAAAAATAGGTGCCTTGAATATTTTAACAGTAGGACTTTAGGCACCTACAGAGTTCGGTGACAGCTTAGCAGGCATTTTGGGAATCTCAGTGGTGACTAAATGTTGAACTCAGGTGCCTAAGTCCTTTTGTGAATCTTGCTCATACTGTTTTTTCAAACCAGACTCCACCATTCCCTGTGCCACAGAAAAACTCTCTCTTATATTCTGATCTCTGGCTGTTCAAATTCAGCCTCCAGGTGTTGAACCTCCATGGTCCATGCCTAAGTGAAGCTTTCTCCCTTCCCTTCACAAATGTTATGGAGGGTACAGCACACGGATATAACCATAGGGATGTTGTCATCGGCCAGGTCCAGCTTCCCATACAGACAGAGCCAGCGGCCCTTTAAACGGCCAAAAGCACACTCAGCAGTCATTCTGCACCGACTCAGCCTGTTGTTGAACCGCTCCTTGCTGCTGTCAAGGCTCTCTGTGTAGGGTTTCATGAGCCATGGCATTAAAGGATAAGCGGGGGTCTCCAAGGATCATAATGGCCATTTCGACTTCTCTTACGGTGATCTTCTGGTCTGGGAAGAAAGTCCTGGCTTGCAGCTTCCTGAACTGGCCTGTGTTTCTAAAGATGGGTGCATCATGCACCTTTTCGGACCAGTCTGTGTTAATGTCCATGAAACGCCCACGGTGCTCCACAAGCGCCTGGAGAACCATCGAGAAATACCCCTTCCAATTTATGTACTCGGAAGCTAGATGGTCTGGTGCCAGAACTGGAATATGCGTCCCATCTATCACCCCTCTGAAGTTAGGGAAACCCATTTGTGCAAAGCCAGCTACAATTTCACGCACGTTGCCCAGAGTCACAGTTCTTCTGAGCAGGATGCGATTAATGGCCCTGCAAACTTGCATCAACACGATTCCAACCAGGGCGGGTGCAAGGATGTTTCGCATCTTAGGCAAAACTTCCACCTTGCGCGCCTCTTCCCCTGAGCCCTGTGGCAGCTCTCTGCCCCTCTCCTCCACCCTAAGGTGCCCCCCCCTGCAGCAGCTCCCCACCCCCCCTCTGCCCTGAGGTGCCCTCCTCCCCGCTTCTCCCACCTCCCAGGCTTGCAGCACCAATCAACTGTTTGGTGCCGCAAGCCTGGGAAGGAGAGAAGCAGAGTGGGGCAGCGTGCTCAGGGGAGGAGGCAGAGCAGAGGTGAGCTAGGGCGGGGAGCAGTTCCCCTGCGTGCCGCGCCCCCCCTTACTTGCTGCAGGCGGCCCTCCCCGCGCTCCCCTGCCCCAGGTCCCTCTGCCTAAATGCCGACGACCGGGATGGCCGAAGATCCGGCCACTGCGGTCGCCACCGAAGGACCCAAAATGCCGCCCCCTAAATGCTAGCACCCTAGGCGACCGCCTAGGTCTCCTAATGGGTTGCACTGCCCCTGATTCCAATGGTCAACTTTCCCACACTACACTGGTTAGCGACCAATCGGTAGCTTCCAGATTGCAATTGCCACGTGCTTCTCCACTGGCAGGGCAGCTCTCAATCTCGTGTCCTTGCGCCGCAGGGTGGGGGCAAGCTCAGCACACAGTCCCATGAAAGTGGCTTTCCTCATCTGAAAGTTCTGCAGCCATTGCTCGTCATCACAGACTTGCATGATGATGTGATCCTACCACTCAGTGCTACGTCCGTGAATGCCACAAGCAATCTCATGTCATATGTGTTATGCAAATCAACATCATCTTCGGACTCCTCACTGTCACTTTGTAGCTTAAGGAGTAACTCGACTGCAGTTCGTGACATGCTGGCGAGACCCATCAGCATATTTCTCACAAGTTCAGGATCCATTCCTTCAGACCGAAAGGGAAGACAGAGCGCGTGGTACAAAAAATGTTCAAAGATGGTGCCAAATGTGGACAGAAGCACACGGGTTGCTGAGATGTGAAGCGATGCATCACGGGGCATTGGGAAAGGACCAGGGGTGAAAGTAACTTAAAAGACTTACCGGTATGCCGGAGTCCTGAGCGGGGGCGTGGCCTCAACTGGAAAAGGCAGGGCCTTTCAAGATTTAAAGGCCCTGAGGCTCCAGCTGTGGCTGGGAGCCCCAGGGCCTTTAAATCACCCCGGAGCTCCCAGCTGCAGAGGCAGCTGGGAGCTCCGGGGCTCAGGGGCAAATTAAAGGGCCTGGGGCTCCAGCCGCCGCAGAACTCCAGGCCCTTTAAATCACCGCAGGAGCCCGGATGCCAGAGCTCTGGCCGTGCCTTAAAGGGCCTGGGGCTCCCCACAGCAGCTGGAGCCCTAGGCCCTTTAAATCACTGCCGCGGAAGCCGGTCCAGTCCAGCACGGCGTAACGGCTTACTTTCACCTCTGGACAGGACCCAGAATGCCCCGCACCCTCCATCCCTCTTCCCACAAGCCACAGCGCCAGAATGGGAAAAGGTGTTCTGTGGGGTAGCAGCCCATAATGCACTGCTCCCAGTGCCGCTGCAAGTGCCGCAAATGTGCCTATGCCACTGCACTTGCAGCTGACAGTGTGAACACACGGCAGCGCTTTCACTGCTGCGGTCTCCAGCCCTTGGTGCTCTACATCTGCAAGTGTAGCCATGCCCTGAAATTTCATTTACTGGTGAATCAATTAGGCTGGCTTTTTTGTAAAATGTTTTGAGATATCTAGAGTGTGAAAAAGCTATAAGAGCCCAGTTCTATGGAAGAGATAACAGTTAGGAAGATGGAGCTCAAATTGTGTTGAATAAATGGCATTCCTGTTCATTATATTATCTGATTCTAAAACTTTACCATTTACTTAAGTTTGTAGAAAATGGGCATTTCACACATACCAACTTGAGCTGGAATCAACTAATGTGGTGGTTTTCTATATAAATATGGGCTAGTGCACTTCAGTTCCATTCTTAACTCTTTGCTTCATGACCAGAGAAAATTAACTTCCCTTTGACTCTGTTTACCCATCTCTAAATTGGGAATAACAAATAATGTGTACCTACTGTACATAGGGCTGTTGTGAGAACTAGGCTCCAGTTTTGCAACTGGATGTGTGGGCACATTGCAGAATCAGGGTCTTGGTTTTTAAAGCACCTAGAGATTATCAGATGAAAGAGGAGCTCTGCTCTAAATGTGGGTTTATGCTACAAAAAAAACTTGTCTTTAAATCTCCCACTGATGCAGCTGCACAGCAGGAGTGTAGCATGTGTGGAGTTTGGGAGACCGATGGTTGTAAAACTTCAATGGGATTGCACAAATAGGTAAAGTTAAGTATGTTCATGCATGTTTGCAGGATCTACCCATTAGGTCTGCATCCTGAAATATTCTCTGAAAGGGTGGCTCCCTGTGCCCTTGCAGAGCCCCATTCACTTCCACATACCTGCCAAAGTCTGCCTGCCTGTATCTTATTGCAGGATTAGGTCATAGTTTGTACTGCTGTTTACCATGACTATAAACTGTAAGATCAGTTTGAATGAGAAATTCCTATAAGCTTATTCCGTATTCTGATGTCTCAACCCTTCCCGCTCCCCCCAATCACAGATACAGCTTTAGTTCTGTCCCATGGGCCATGTGCAGCATTCTAGCTGCAGTGTTTCCTTTGAAAATTGCCTAGCATCTTTTTGGAAATAATTACAATTTTAATGCACAAGCTGGCTTTGTCCATTTATAGTATTACTGTTTCCAATAATATCCCTGCTGATCTCATGGAAGAAAAAAAAGTAATGAAAAAGATGCTTGGGTTTGCTTCAGCTGACATGAACAGTAAGTTCTCTCTGATCTTTCTTTTTCTCTCCTCCCCACCCTCAAAAATGCTTAGGGAAAAATGATATACTCTGATCTGCCCATGGAAATCTGCACATGTTGGAGAGAGCAACATTTTGGAGAACAGATTTTTTTCCTTAAAATGATAAAACTCCTTTGAAGATCTTAAAGGGCCACATTCTCCTATAGTTATTTTAAAGGGACAGTCTCATTTTTAAAATCTAATGAGTTTCAATTAACAAATTTATGGTTGTTTCAGTACTATACTGTCCCTGAGTCCCCTGCCAATTTTTTTGACTTTCAAGTTATTTACTTATTTTTAAAATATTTTTCTTCTCATTTCTTGTTGTGTGAAAGAGTCCTGCAAAAAATAGAGAAAAGCAACTATGGCCCAGATCCTGCAAGCTGATCTGCATGGATGGATCTTTGTGCTCACACAGAGCCTCAGTGATTTCAGGAGTTCCACACTGACACAAGCGTCCACCCACATGGCTCAGCACTAATTTGGTATAAACCAAGTGCTGTCATGGACAAAGTAAACAAATGAAAACAGTAGATATACATTTTTTTCCTCCAATGATCTCTTTCAGCTATAGTAGTCTAAGGCATTACCTGTAACCAAAGTAAATGTAACATTTTAAAAAAAAATTGTTGAAAATAAATATTTTGGAGGAATTGCTATCAACTGTTCACCTTGTTACATTTTATTATGTAAAGGAATCAGAGACAAATTAGTTTTAAAAAGAAAAAATTGACAGACTTGTTAAGCTAAATGTACTTCTATGCCCACATCACTGTAAGAAACTCTTACTCTTATAACCCCTATTTTCCTTGCACATTCCTCTACCCGTTGTTTGTTACCCTCTCATTATATCGCATCTTCAGCTAAGATCCAGTCCTGTACGTTTGTGCATAAGTAGGATCAGGACTTTAAGCTTTAAGTCCTTCAGGGCAGGAATCTCATTTGTTTGTATTGTTCCTTTCCTATAAAGCAACTAGCAAACTTTTGGATGCTGTGGAAATAATACTTTACAGCACCAAAAGACCATTTTGCACTTTACAGATGGAAGTATAGATGTATTTCCCACTATTACACTAATACTTGTGCATATCTATCAGTGATAGCATGAAGAGGAGCATTATTAGTTGCCTTTGCATAAAGCATTCTCATCTGGTGCTGCCCATACTAGCTCTGACTCTAGAAGATGCAGTACCTACAACTTTGATGGCCACCAGCAACCTGTTTATACTAGCATTTCCTCTGTTGCTACCACTGCTGGTGCAATCACAGGAAATTTTAAGAAAAATGCTACTGTAGATAAGACCACAAATAGTAAGAAGACATGGGCCAAACCTGAGCTACAAGTGCACATTGTTAATCCATGCCTGATTTCTGTGGGTGCAGTTGCACCCACAACATGGACCCAAGTTAAAGCTGCCCCAGGTAAAACTTTAAAAAGTGACTTATTCCCATTGACTTTAGGATTTAGGTTCCCTAGTCACTTTAGCACTTTTGAAATTTTACCCTCAGGTGCCTGCCCCAAAGAGTCTGTGGCTTCAGTTTTTCAAACAGACATGAGCTTAACTTTGCACCCATGAGCAGTCTCTTGGAGGTCAGTGGAACTATTCACATGCATAAAGTTAAGCACCTCTGCAGGATCAGGACCAATGTAACTGAGCAATGATGGTTCTGTGGTCTTGGATATTCTGTGGTTTGGATATTTTATATAGAGAGATGTATTTTTGTCAGCCAGTTGAATATGACTTTGAGGGGGAGGGTTTTGTTGTCTCCTGGAAGAAATGTGTTTTAACCAGGAGAGGGGGTGGGCATATAGCGTTGGTTTTAGGGAGTGGACTTCAGCATAGGGAGAAAGCAAGGAGGTCTGCCAAAAGCTCACACATGAGAAGGAGGGCTCGTTTGTTTGGGTATTAATTTTAAGGCAGCTTATACACCTTCGGAAGAGTTTTGCCGTACGTTTTTAGTCAGACAAATGCAATCTCGCTCATTCACATTGTCCCTGCCTGACAGCTCTGTATTAAGCGCTTGTAGCAAGTAAGCAGGCAGGCACTGAGCAAACTCATTCCTTAGGTCAGTGCCAAGCTCTCTCTCCACCTTTAGTAGCCGGGGGGTGGGTTTCTTTACCGGTGTTACCGGTTTTTCTAGCCTTGCCTTTGAATAGCAGCAGCACTCGGGTGAGTCACTGTTTGGAAATGGAGTGGGCGGGCGCGTGTGAGTGTGTAAGAGAATGAATGATGTCAGGCAAGATTCAGGCGCGGGGGGGGAGCAAGGAGCATGAAACTGACTGTAAACACAGCAGCAGCAGCACGTAGAGAAAGCTGCCTCGAGTTTCCCCTCGCCCTCCCTTCTGCCTGGAGCCGCCCTCAATCAGGAGAGCTTCTCCAGCTGTAGCATTGCTGAGGTAACAGTGCATACGGATCTGGCAGTCATTTCAAGGAAACCTTACTAGAAGTATCGCCCTCCCCGTTGTCCTTAAGGCCAGTCTCCGTTGCCAGGAAGGAGAGGAGAGGCGCAAGAGGCTGTGAGAGAAGAGAATTGTAGGAGAAGATAAAGGTGTGGGCAAACTTTCTAGCTGCTTCTTGCTTCAGCTACCACCCAGAAGTGGGAGTGTCTGTGTCTTTGGCCATAAAGAGCTGCAAAGCCCAAATGTCAAAGAGTCCTGAGGCTGCAAAGGAGACCTCCCTGCTGCCTTTGGAGGAGGAACTACCTTCAGCTCCAGTGCTTCCTTGTGGGTACGTTGACAATGACTCAAATCAATACAACTTTGTATTCTGCAGAGTAAGGATGGGAATGATGGAATGTGGCTTGTTACTGACGTGTACCACGACAGCCTGAGTATTTCACATAAGATGTCCAAAACTAGACTGGACAGAGTACTAGAAAATGCAACTGTAGAGAACAATCCTGCATTGGCAAGGTAATCTAATAGGTCTTTTTAATTTCTAACATGATTTATTAATTTCTTTCACAGACTGTTCACTTCTTTACTTCTGCCAAATCATTTTTACTTTTTTAAAAAAGTGTTTCTTTAACGGAGGAAAAATATTGTAAGTGTATGAGTGATACTATAGGCTGCTTTGTTTCTCTTATAAATACCTATTTAATGTGAGGAACAGATTTATGTATCTTTTAAAATATACATTCGTTACCCAAGAGTTATAACTGGACCCTTTGGAGCCATGCTACGTGCATATTTGAGCAATGGTTTGTAAGAACTTTTAAAAGTTCTTAACTTTTTTAAAAAAATGTTTGTACATTCTAGACCACAGTGGCTTTGTAAAGTCAGCTTCTTGCTCCTATTGATGCTTATGGGACTCTTGCCCTTGGCTTCAATGGGAGCACGTCTGGCTATAAATCTTTATGAAGTTACCTTCTATATTAATTGGATGAATGCATACCTAAGATGCACTTTTTGCAGAGTAAAATAAAACTTAAAAATCCTTATGAAATGTAGTTACAGCATAGGAGAAACTGATTGAAATGTAGAATATTGATAACTTTTTTTTTCTTAAAAAACCAAGTGATTAGATCATACTATGGACTAGTTGCTTTTCAACTTCTTTTGCAAACAAAACTGTCTTTTTTTTTTTTTTTTTAAATTTTTTTGTTAATCCTTTGAGCTTTATAAAATCAAATAAAACTCTTTTTATATTCAGGACTCAAGAACCAGTGAACAGTTTGTTTTTGATATTGGAAAGAAAATTATATTCTAAAAATGTCTGTCAAGTTTTGTTTGAATGAAAGTTTCCTGTCAGATTATAACCCTATAAATAGATATTTATACATCTGAAATGTTAATATTGTAACAGTGGGACTACAGGTCTGTCGCATCTTACGCACATTTAACATGCGCGAATTCAGCTTTACGTGGTTGGCAAAAACAAAAAAAAAAGAGAAAAATAACAATTTAAATACTGTTCCTGTAGTGCGGGCGATTCTACCCGCCATTACACTCAATGTAATTTTGACTATACGCGGTTTTTGCTTGACGCGCTGGCCGCGGAACGTAACCCCAGCGTAAGATGAGACAGACCTGTACTACTCTATAAAGTTAACCAAGTGTTTAAAATTTGCAGGATTGGGGCCTATGGTAGCATTAGCAGTTGCCATTTAAATTAAAATATAGTCCTCATATTTGGATTAAATTTAAAGAATGATACTTTCTATCACTGCAATGTATGTGTTTTCATTCTCCCTCTTTGGATCTTATATTTACAGAAGGTGGTAGTTCTGTATTGGAGTTAGGTATTAGGCATTGTAGTGTAGTTATGGTGTTTAGAGGTGCTGTTATTTGAAAGATTATTTTAGTGTATTTTTTTATAGGGATAAATTATATTACCCGTGTAATTTTTAATAACTTCATTTACCTTTATACAATTAGGATAGGGTTTAGATATGTAAGTTAAATAAAAGCTGATCTAGAGCCTGATCCATTGCCCATTAAAGTCAATGGCAGTCTTTCCTTTCCATTGATTACAGTGGACATGGTATAGGGTCCTTAGTGCTGTCGGGGAAGATTTCTTAGTAGGGACCCTTGATACCTAAGAAATATATGGAGATGCTTCTGTGTTCTTCCCAAGGACATTTAAAAAATGTTCCATACAAAGTAGGCTTAGTAAGCGGTGGCATTTGGAACCCCCCCTAAAATTTTAATGGAGATGGGGCTTTTCCCAACTATATTCAGTAAGTTTTATGCTGTTGGCCCAGAGAATTGCAGAATGAAGAAACAACCAAGTCTTCCAGACTTTCATGCTCTGGTGGGCATCTAGTGAGCATGATGGGTCTCTAGATAGTGATACTCTTTATGAAGTAACCAACTAAGAAAGCCAATCTTTCAAATGAGCTCGCAGAGAGGACAGTAGTTATGGCACAAAATGAAAATGAGAGAAAAAGTATGACCGGAAACCAGGAGTGTGATGCTCAGTAACATTTCAAAATAAAAATGTTAGAGTTAGTCTGTACGCAACTTGTGTTTTCACAGGCTTTCTAAATAAACTCCTATTTTTTGAGCTTTGGTTGAGGAGTTGACTTGCAAATGTCCCTTTCCGGGCCGTAAAACCTCCTTCTGATTTAACTCCTTTTTTTTTTTTTAAACCTTACAAACAAGCTACCTCTCACAATTAAGGGTCAAATGCTGGTATAAGTTGCACTGATAACAATTGTCTACAATGGAGTTATTCCTCGTTTCCACCAGCAATACTGAGAACAGAATTTCAGTCAACATGTTTAGATTCAATAATGTAATTCTACTGTGGCCCTCATTACAAGACTTGAAATGACATTCTGCATTGCCAGTTTGGATTTATGCACACACTGTATTCTCCATCAGCATCTCCTGTCATTTTGTTTGCTCTCCTGAAAAAGCAATAATTTATATAAAATCACTTATGCACCATTTTAGGACTCACCCTGTAGTCAATCCCCTCCTGACTGAAATTTTCCATTGACTTCAAGGGGAGTTGTGTGAGCAAAATTATTGCTGATTGGGCACAGTAATTACATATCAATATATTTTCACAGAAATTATTTCTCTTCTGAATTTTGCCAGATACCTCAGATTTTAAAAGTGCTTGTATTAAGTGAATAGTCTTTCAGGAAACTGTGTTCAGATGATTGTCTACTGTTTTTACTTATCAGTCCCAGAACAGAATATTTCTCTGGAGACCCAAATTATACACCAAGAATACTGTAATTTGTAACACTTCCTTTTTTTGTCTATATAGATACCATATTTAGAGGCAATCTGTTAAGCCACACACTTACCACCTAGGTTTGCAAATGAGTTTTTTAGGAGTTGTTTGCTTCGGCAATGTACACTGATATATCTCAGATAATATTCTACCATACCATCAGCTATTTGCCACCTCAGACTCCAAAGGTTAAACAATACCTAAACTCTCAGCTTTGGTATCTGTAAGCATAAAACCATTTCCCCTGTCACTAAAGTTATCTTGCAATAGGAAGAGATATTAATAGGCTATGATATTATGAGGTAATAGACACCCTTGGGCATTAAAACTATATAGTCACACCTTGTAAGGAGCCTGTCTTCTTGGCTAATATAAACTTATTACTTCGACAAAAGTCAAGTTGAGTTACCTGAGACAGAAGTGCAGGATTGGGTCTACAAACACAAACCTAATTTTTATTCCTGGAACTTTATTCTATTTTGCCAAGTAATTTCTGTGCAAAGGAAGAGACTAGTCTGTTTTCATTATCTGTGCTGAGAAACATACAAAAAGTACACAAGCAGAAAAAAGTAGGAAACAATTATATTTTTAGATTCTTCCTATTTATTGACACAAGTCAGTATCTCTTTAAAACTCCCTCTTTATAGTCTTTAGCCTCTAGGAACAGTGTTCTGGAGTATTACTCGTCCACATTTTCTTTTCTAATACAAGACTTTACTGTGAAGCTGAAATTATTAGTAACCAATACATATTTTTGTTTAATTTATATTTCTATAGGCTATCAGTTCACAAGATAGTTTCACAATATTAATATAGGATAGAGTAGACAATGCAGACGGTATTTATTTAGTATGGTTACAATACTACAGTACTAACAGAGGCTGGGAATATTAATGTAACAGAGACTACTGTCTTCACAGATCTGTGTCTGCTGGGAGAATTATTGTACCATGGACACTACTGTCCCAGAAGATGCTCTGAGACTTTAGGAGCTAAAACAGGCATTGATGGGAAAGTTTACGTAACACAGATACTACTGTCTTCTCGGATCTGTATCTGCTGAGAGAGCTGCTTAACCATACTGGGCATTACTGTTCTAGCAGATGCTATGATATTTTAATGACAACAGGCCCCACTGTCCCAGCATATCTTTGTTTGCACTATCACTGTTACAGATTGTTAGTATGTGTATGTGTAACATTCACACTAATAGAAAATAGTGTAGCTATAACAGTGTAGCTAATTGGGAGGTGGGGTAAAATAAAATTTCCTTTCCCAAGTTCATTAGTAAGTCCTGTTGTATAAATTTTGTTGGACGGTGGATATTTATATTGCCAAAGGTTCTGGGATGCTCAAAGTACTTCTGAGCCTCAAGAGGTGTTGTTTGCTTATCAAGGGGTGGAGGGCCATGCAGTCATTCATTATGGTTTCTCACCCTGGAGATGCCCGTGGTCTTGATTTAGTCATTCATTTCAGATTCCTGCCCCACCCTGCTCCCTCATACCAGATACGAAGTCATGTATAGATCCTCTCAGTAGTTTTTATAGTGTGTGCTGTTAGATTGCAGAACAGTCCTCCAGTGTCAATGATGAAAATGTGTTAAGTTTTAAAATTCCAAAGGACTGTTTTCTTGGAGAAATCCTCAAATGCTACGTTTTTGTTTGTAAGGTGTGTTTTTTTTTAAGCTCAACAGTTTTAGGACCCATGACAATTTTGAGTTTTGGGGATTCCTTGTATTTGATTTTCCCTTTTGCAGAAGTCTAGGTATGATCACTAGATGCCCCCTTTTTTATCACCAGGCAAGATACGATAGAGCTAATGCCATGCTTCCTCGCTATTACAGTAATTTATTTCAATCCAGTTTTAGTGAAACTGCCTTTACCAGGTATGGTAACCCATGTGCCCATGAAAATGGGAGATGTCACAGTTCTCAGGGCCTGTCCCAGTCACGTCTTTTTAAAAAAAAAGAAAAGTGATTGTTCATGGGTCTACATACTCTTCACTCTGGCCAGTTGAGCCATTGAAATTGACGAGAGGCTGTCTTAAAGCACATGTGAATGTCAAGGATCTCCCAACTAGGATATTTTCTTAAAATTGGTGAACAAGAGAAGTTATGAATCACTCTCAGGTGAACTATGAAACTTCCAAAATGTACACTTAAGTAATATGTGCAGCTTTGCATTCCTGAAACTGTTGCCCTTTTCCTACCTCCTCCCCACTATGCACCTGTTGCATCTTGTACCTATTTAGATTGTAATCTCTTTGTGGCATGGAATCGTGTTTTTTTAATATTATGTTTGTACAATGCCCCACCTAATGGAACCTCAACCCTGAATGAGGCCTCTGGACGCTATTGTAACATAACAAAATATTGCTACCCTGTTTTACCCATGTATCTCTAAGTCAGTCTCCCTCTCCACTCAAGTCCCCATCAGTCTTCCAGTCTCCACATAGGTTCATACTACTTCTGATTCATGGCACTTCTGTGAGCAGCTCAGTTCACATTAACTCATTTTCTTCTGATCACCAATCTGCAAGCAGACTCTTAGAGAGCCTCCTGGGTTTCCAGTGGAGAGCAAACCAATCAAGCATTTCGCAAAATGAGCTGCTTCCTAGTAATGTGCAGGATGGGCAGCAAAGTTTTTCCACAGTGTACTACGGTCCTAGTGCTAGAGTAGCCATATTTCAGGGGTAGGGGGTGCTATGGACTCTGGGATATGGTTACTTTGACTCAGGTTTGTGCACTGAAGAGTGGACACCGAAGTCTTAGGTTTGACATAGATTAGAAAAGTCTTACCATAGGGTTAAAATACAATGTAGATACTCAAGCCCCAGGAAATGGAACTCAAGGATCAGCTGACTTGAGTTCCATTAACCCTGGGCTTATATTGTGGTGTAGACATAGCCAAAGTACATTTATTCCTCAATTCATAATCTAATCTCAAATCACCCCATTTTCATTGCATCTGTGCAAAGCTGCATGAAACAGTTCAGAATTATTTTCTGATTAACTGAATGAGTGATAGACATCAGAAGGAACTTGCCTAACACTTTAGCAAGGTAGCTAACACCATAGTTAATGGGTCAGTTGTCATTACCATTAATGTGCCAAGGTATCACTGCTGAAAATGGTAAAAGGTTATTTTACAAATTCTGGTAACTTTCAAGTGAAAAAAACCCTTTCACCCAGCGTAGTTCAATGATACCTTATTTCCAGGTAAGATATAACATATTGGAACACTTTACATTTGACCCCTTTGCTTTCCAAAATTGGTAATTTGTAAACATTGTATATACATTGATACATCTTGGTGTTGATGTCTGATTTTTCTGCAATTGCTGAACTAACTAGGTATAGAAAGCCTAAAAGTAAAATAGATTTTAGGCCATAGTGTGAAACTGCGTTCCCTCAAAACTAAAAGCAATTTGCGTACTCAAAATATTATTGTATTTTGTTTATTTACATACATTTCTTTGGTATATATCACCATTGTATCTGAACACCACAAAACCACTAATTTATCCTGACAACATCAGGGAGGTATTATTAGGGATAGAGAAGTTAAATGATTAGTCCAAGGTCAAACAGGAGGTCTCTGGCAGGAGCAACAATATAGAACCCAGATTTCCTGACTCCCAGTTTAGTGACCTAAGTATAAGATCATCCTTCCTTATACTGCAATACAGGTAGAGTTATTTGCATCAAGCCAATACTTTTCTTTATTAATGTTTCACCTGCTCTTCCTGTATGTTTCCCACCTGAAATGTTTATCTAGATTTTCAGGTGTTGAGTGCTTCAAGAAAGCTTAACTTATTTATTTTAAGACTCCAAGTATCTTCAACTGCCAACCAATTAATTAACAGAAAGAGCAAGGAATACTGAATTGTTTCTCACACTTAGTTTCAGTTACATTTAATTTACATAAACCAGTGACAAATTGTTTGCTTACCCACACCTCAAGATCCTGCTTACATTGACACATTGAAGTTCAATGGTGTTGAGTAGTGGGGTAATTGTACAGACTTCCTGTATTATCTTAAGGAACATAATAGCTGTTAAAGTGGAATGACAACAGGGACAAAGGTCATGCCCCCCATGGTAATTAAAGTCTTTTTTACATAGGGAGGACACAACAAAAGTCAAACACCTGGTAGGTGGCTCTGTATATTTCCTGTCACAGCAATTCCAGCTTGCTGCTGCTGCTTTTGTCCCTCCCCCACATCAACCTCACAAATGGGGAAACAGCACTTGCTGTTTGTAGATGCTTTATTAGGATGCCAAATGCTGCAGCCAGTGTCCGTTTGAGTCTGAACACAGGCTGTATTGAAGCAAAGTGTTCTCATCACCGCAGCCTCAAAAGAACATGTTAAAATTGGAATGCCACATTCTTGCTTTGGCAGTACTAAAAAAACATGCTGAATGTAATTTGTACATTATGTAGTTTGATCTTTTCTCATTATTCCCATTTAAATTTCTATACCATACAAATTTTTAATTCTAAAGAATTAAAAATAACTTTAAAAGATACAAGTTTTCTAGTTCTAAATTTAACATCTAGAAACATGAAGTGCTACAGTTTTAATTGGCTTAATTCATACTTATATGTTCAGATTTGCTGATAATTTGTTAGCTTTGTAGGCTCATTCTAAGGGATGTTGATTTAGATTTTACTTACCCGTATCGGCGGGTAGCAATCGATTTCTCGGGGATCGATATATCGCGTCTCATCTAGACACGATATATCGATCCCCAAACGCGCTCCTGTCGACTCCGGAACTCCACCAACCCGAACAGTGGTAGCGGAGTCGACATGGGGAGCCGCGGACATTGATCCCGCGCCGTGAGGACGGTAGGTAATTCGATATAAGATACTTCAATTTCAGCTCAGCTACGTTATTCACGTAGCTGAAGTTGCGTATCTTAGATCGATTTTTTTTCCCCCCGTAGTGTAGACCAGCCCTAAGGGAACGTCTACACAGCAACTAGAAACCTGTGGCTGTCCCATGCCTACCAATGCTCGGTTACAGGGGTTGGGCCAGTCACAGGTGTCCTGTTGCTGTGCAGACATACCCTAAGAATGCTATGTAAATGACAGTGTATGAGTAAAGTTAAGTTCCATTTTTGGAAGCATGAGCATGGTTCCTGGTGACTTCACTAGGAGCTTGCACTCAAATCCAACTGCATAATGTGACCATGAGAGCCCATTCCTGTCCTCCAGCGTAACCAGGCAACTCCTGTTGACTTTAACGGGGGTTGTGTATGACGATTGAATTTGGATCTCACAAGTTTATTAGGTAATAAGGCCAAATAAAGATGCTGTTGCCCTGTAAAAGTTACTGACGTGCCGATGCTGTAAGGTCTGCAGTCCGCACAGAGTGGTTTTGTTTTTGTGTGTATATATGCTTTGCATGGAATTTTGAGGTGTGATTTGGAAAGTAAAATCAATTACACTATTTTGCAATGTGATGCAAATGAACAAAAGATTTCAAATGAAAAAATCTACATGCTTTAGAAATACAAGATGTCGTAACTAGTATGTTGGTATTTTTCTTCAAAATAAGATAGAAATTAGAACACAGCTTGGAACATAATCAGTTGTGTTTTCACAGCCTGAAAAAGGCCCTAAGGCTGATGCATTGTTTTGAATCTTGTTTTTCTGTTTTTCATACAGGATTACTTGGAACAATAAATAATATATTTTTCCAGGTCATTTTAGAAGGACTTTGGGCTTTCACATTAGACTGTAGTCTCAACAATAAACAAACCCCAAGTAAGTCCCTTACCTTTGAAATATAATGAATTGTTTCAAAGAATTTCTTCCCCCAAGATTCTCAGACAGTCTTAAATATTATGTCACAAGACCATTTATTGACAAATCATTGACAAAATTTATGATGCATTTTTCAAAGATGATGCCTTTTTTGAGATTATATCCTGTATTTGTAGGCAGTTGTGCTCAATAATAAGTCTTTTTTTTTCCTCCAATTTCTGCTATTTATTTTATAAGGTGCATCTAACTAAAAACAAGTTATTCAACTTCAGTTGAGGTTTCATGTCTAATATCTTTGACCTGCAAGCACACTGTTCTGAGTGACAATCATGGTTACCTTTAAAACTGGTAATTTAGTTTTAATGTTAAAATTTAATATTAGCTTGACATCTGCTCAATTTTTTAAAATGAGTTTAAAAGTAGATTCAGATTGCTCCTCCCAGTGATTGTGGTTTTACAGTAACTTCTTCCTGCTCCATATGGGTTTTCCCCCCCCTCCCTTTTGTATGAAAGACCCCTCTGAACAGAGGAAATGGACTATCAGACTGACTGTATCAGCAGTTCTTAAACTCTTGCATGTAGGCTGCAATCAATATTACTAAAATCTAGTATCAGAATAAGAATTGGTTTTAACTACACTAATTAAAATTAAGATGACATACTAAGAACCATTTAGTTTTTGATGTGGTACTATAGGTAGACTTTACCCAAAGTGCTGTCACATATATAAACTAAATAAACAAGATTAAATAGAGAAACATTTGTTGTTTGCTTATCCCTTTCAGCTACAGTAGTAATTGTAGTTTTAAAATGATCACACTTCTATTTGAAAATTCTGTTGACAATTTTCCTTTAACATTTAGACCCTTCCCCATGTTGAGAAGGTGTTTTGCAAGGAATAGAGTCATCTGCCAGATTACAACTGGTTTATACTATTATGGTTGTAAGTAAGACTTATAAACAAACATAGAGCAGTCGGCAATTTTAGGAAATTACCTTGCATTGCAGCATGGATATTTTTCATAACAGGTTTCTGTAGTCTTTCAATTTGAATATATGAACATACTAAAATATCATAGTTCTCTCATGCTAAGGGGAACATTTAAGCATACAAAAATCTACCTGTCTTTCAAATGCTGTTATACATGACATTTTTTAATATATTGGTTAGTTGGAAATTAATTTTGTACTTGTACTCCTTCACCACTGAATATATTTGAATTATTGCTCCTATGCAGGGTGAAACTTGGAGTTGGGTGGGAAGTTGTTGAGGGGAAGGAGGGCCATGTGCTGCAACCATCTGTTTACATAGCTGTACCTGTCTGGGGTCAACAGGTTAAACAGTGTGCTTTCCCCAGGTTCATCCTAATCTTATTTCATCCTGCACTCAAGTCATAAAGCTGGTCTTTTGGTATCAGAAGTCCTTCCAGAACAACAGACTGTGTTATGAAGATAAACACAAGTTAGACTTCACGGTGGTATCAGGCTGAAGGAAAAGTTGGCCTACCAGCTAGGGAGCTCTTGCAATTAACATAGTTGTGACACTGTAAGTAGAATACAGAAGATGAGTACTTATGACATTTCTTCAGATATAGAAACTTCAGTGTGAAAGTCCCTCTTCAAGTAAAATATCATTCCAGAAGTTTGTTCATTTGTTATTTCATCAAAAAGACCAACATCTTGTAAATGGCAGGGGACTGTATTTGTGGTGATGCCTCTGTGTAATGATGTGGTTTAGTAAATTGAGATCCATAATTTTACTTTTAGTTGTGGACAGAAAATGTTTACTTGTGTGCACCAGTCATCTCCCTTTCATGTCAGTCATGATTAATATGTTTCACCAATATTCCAGATTATTCTTTTCATTTCTCTCGTTTTCTCCATTTGTCACAAATCAGCTAAGTCTTGGATAGACAACTGTACTGCATCTTTTTTGTTACTGCTCTTATCATCTCTGTATTGTGTGGTAAGATTAAACGTGGGAAGGGATTTTTAGAAGCACTTCTTTGTTGGTTCAATGGACCATGCTGATCATTGTGTTAATTAGCAAAAGGGTAAAGGAAAGGTCTGTGTCTCCAGCTCCAGTTCCCTCTTATCAAGTGTCTTGTGGGGAAGCTTGACCATCTCTGTAGACAGCATCCTCCTCAGAGCCCAAGCCTGGACAGTGCCTTCTCACCATCCAGGCAGGAAAGACACTGGGCAGGTTTGGAGAGACCAACTCTGCTAGGGGAGATGTAGGCACTGTCTCAGCAGCCCAGTCCTAGTAGGGTTACCTTGCTTGCTGTCTTCAAACTCCCCTCTATCCTAGGCAGCAAACAAGGCAAGCAGGCCGGAGTGGAAAAGCTGGCTGCAGAGACAAGTGGCTCCACATCTCCATGAAGGGGGCAACTCCAGAAGGGCAGCATGCCAGGTAGAAGGTTGCATGTAAGTCTCTAGAACCCATAGCAGCAGCCATGCTCCTGATTACAGAGTTCAGCCACTTCACCTAGTCAAGGCATAGTTGAACACAACATGGACACTGCTAGTTAAGTGCATTAAAAGGGTCATCAAACCCTACTACTTCTATAACAAGTTTTCCAGGGCTTTTTTGCTTATGTTCCAGGGTAAGGCTTTCAGAGGAAAAGCAGATTCGTCAGTCTTGTGGAGAGTCCATTCTTGAATCACATCCCACTCTTTGAGAGACCCAGAATGATCCCCTGAGAGACAGGGGACATAATAAGCCCACCTTATTCAAGGGCAGGAACAGTCCAGATAAACTGAAACTTTTCAGTTGTACTCCCTGTGCCCAGTTTCTTTATCACACTCTGAAGCAGCATCGGAGGGCCCAACATTCAAGGGGGAAAGAAATAAAATAGTTTAAAAAAAAAAACCCAAAACATCACCTACATGGAATGCAGCAAGATGGACAAGTTCGGGGGGTGGGAAATAAGACCTGGGCCTACACTTATTTCTCTGTACAGAAAATGCAAAAAGTACCTCTAGAGACGAGGCCCAGTTGTTTAAATCAGAGTCAGGATATCAAAATAATATAATTTTTATAATAAGATATAAGTTGTCTTTTATAGGAGAATTTTCATTTAAAAGAACAGCCCCAAAAGCATAAACAAATGCCTTAATTAATATGCTATCCTATAGAGAGTGTGTGGTGTGGTGTGTGTTTTTTTGTTTTTTTTTTTGTTTTTTTTTACAAAACTGTGAAGGATTTAAGAGTGTAACTGAATCGTATTTTCTTCCTTTTTACAGACCTGTCAGGGAATAATCTTCTACCATACGTCACTTCAGAAAGAGTCATGTTGAATTGCCTGTCTCTTTTTCCATGTCTATAAATGTAAGTTTGAAGTTTTAAACTTTGTTGTAACTTTGCAATATAAGGGAATAGGGAGCAGCCCCCATAGCTGTCTCATGTTTGCCGTGAAGTCTAATGCAAAAAATTAGTATTTTCTACTTATGGTTTTCTTTTATAAAAAGTTGCTTGTTTTGTAAAATACATGACTGTCTTGCTGTTGAATTTTTAAAACCCCTTCATCATCACTTACAGCAGAACTACTGAGTTGATCCTTTGGTAATTCAACGCTTATTTGTATGTGGCAGAAATTTTGTGTGAGAACTGTCAACCCAGATGCATCGCCTTTGATAGATGATAGGATTTTAAAATCACTTTGAACACTAATATTTACTCTCTAGTGGACTCTGTTACACCCATTATAATGTCCACAGGTTGGACAAGTTGTAGACTTAAAACTGTATTATGGTAGTTGGTGATAATACTAAGTGGAGCCAAAATATTGTACAGTAATTCCAATATTGAAGTAACACAATAGCTCTGGTTCTTCAGATATCCTACTGTAAATATGGTATCTGAGCTTTTGAAGTAAGGTGCAGATGAAAATTGGGCTTAAAATGGAAAGCAAATTATAATTTAACTATGGAGTCAATTCCTTCACTTTGCAAAAGAAAAGTGATTGGCAGTGATGTTAGTACCATAGATTAAACTTTTTCATCAAAGAATTTGAAAATACAGAAAAAAGTATTCAGCTGGGGTGCACTCTTAAATGGCTATAGTCACTATGCCATGTTAACTAGCATTTTGATTAGCTAAGAGGGTTTGAAGTGTCTTATACTTCAAACAGCTTCCATAAAGGAGGAGACTCGGACAGAGGAAGAAACAGTGTATTGTAGGAGCAGAAATGACAAGAGGATATCAGATATGAGTATCTCATCGAGCTGGAAGGCACCCTGAAAGGTCATTGAGTCCAGCCCCCTGCCTTCACTAGCAGGACCAAGTACTGATTTTGCCCAAGATCCCTAAGTGGCCCCCCTCAAGGATTGAGTTCACAACCCTGGGTTTAGCAGGACAATGCTCAAACCACTGAGCTATCCCTCCCCAGTTTGATACTAGTGTCAAAGGCTGTCTTGAGAATAAGGATGTAGAACGGGGCTTTATCAACACAGAATGGCTAGCTGAATGACTTTTATGCTGTGGCCAGCACAAAACTCAATGGAAAATGGTGAAGAATGTTTTGTCAGTGGTGACTGAAGAGTGAGACACAGTAACTTTCTCAAGCACTTTGCTGACAAAGATAATTTTGAAAATTAAGTCAGTAATTAGTATGAGGATTTAAAACACACTTGACAGTAGCAGACTTTAGAGGACTGTGGAATGTACCTGAGGCAAACTAATTGTCTTAAGGGAACTATTGTGTCTCAAAGAACTGTAGGGGACAAGGAAGGAAAAGGTATCTGTAGAGAGGAGGACATATTGTTACAGGTTTGAATGAAAAGAGGAAATGAATTCCTCACACCTAGTTGAGAGAGAGGAGAAGACTGTTCTCCTGTTAATAGCAAAACTTGAACTTGCAATCTTACCAAAAGCAAACTGGTAGGAAATCACAGGGCTATTTGACTATGATCATTTAAAAAAATGTGTTTTTCATGTAAAATACCACCCACCAAATCTATGAAACACAACAAAAGAATTCTGAATAAGGGTTTTCATACAAGTTCTGGTGATGTCACAAACCCCTCCAGCTTTGCTCTCATGGTTACCAGGATGTTATTGGAATCAGTTGATATTACCTTTGAGTTCATTCCTTTTATGTAAGTTTTTACTTTCCATTCAGGCATGTATATAGGAAGAACATGGATTAGATGCTAGTTAAAATTGCTAATAAGTCTGTCACTTCTGCTTCATAAAGCTCTGGCATCACTTTCAAAAAGATGTGGAGTGAAGGAACATGCACTGATAGCAGGTCAGACATAGTGGGGAGGGGGAATAGTAAATATGGGGTGGCTTTTGGGAAGAGGGAAACTTAGTTTCCTGTGTCAGTGCCATTTGAATGTGGCATTCTCAAGTATCCAGCCCTTCATTCTCTTGATTGAGATCAGCAATGATGCCATCAAATCTTACTAACTAAGGACATGATGATGACTCAGTACTTGGATGAAAGACCTCCAAAGACTTCCTAAGAACGTATGAATTGTCTCTCCCCTTGTGGGTTTCAGGAAAAGCTGGTCCAAGAAGCAGTCCTTTAGGGTGTCTACAATTTTTATCTCTGCATCCCTTCCTGAGGTGACACATATCTACTCAATATGAGAATAAATCCCCATTATTATTGCATTTTCTGTCTTTGTAGCCTCTCCAATCTCTCTGAGCATTTTACAATCATCACCACCATCCTGGTCACGTAGTCAGTAGTATATTCCTACTGCTGTACTCTTTAGTATTCAAGAATGGAATTAATGATTCGGGGCAGGTGTACACTACAGCCTAAGTCGATATAATTTGTCTTTCTCAGGGTATGAAAAAGCCTCCCCTCTCCCAAGCAACACAAGTTTCACGCTGTACACACCATTGCTACGTTGGTGGGAGATGCTCTCCCGCTGATATAGATTCTGTTTCTTGACGAGGTGGTGTAATTATGCCAATGGGGGAGCGCTCTCCCATCATCATAGTACGTCTTCACCAGTTGCACTACAGAGGCACAGTTACATCAGTGCAGCTGTGCTAATGTAGCGCTGTAGTGTAGACTTGCCCTCCGTAAATGAAACTCTTCCAAGTAAATAATGAACAGGATCTTCATTAGGGCTTGTCTATACAGGTAATGCTCAGGAAGGATAAGCCAAATCAACTAAAGGCGTGAATTTAAAGTGTGTTAATGAAAGCACATAAAAATCCCTGTGTGGATACTATTGTTCAGAAGTGAAATGGCCTGAGTTTGGTTTAATTTTATCCAATGAATTCAATTCTATATATCTATTAATTCACTGACTAAGCTACAACAAACTAAGCTATTTTACTTCTGAAAGAGAAGGTTCACACAGGGTTTAATGTGCTGTAACTGATTCGCTTTAAATTTGCACCTTTTGTTAATTCAGTTTAGTTTTCCCTGAGAGCCCCTGTCTAGATAAGCCCTTAGAATAGTGCTAAGAGGTGCTGTTGGAGCTTCTGACTTGCAGGTAAAATATAAAATGAAAGTCCTGATTATTTGTGGTTTTGACTATTAAAGACACTTTTTGCAAGAGTATGGATGGTGTTCCTGATATTCTGAACAAATTCCATTCTGAGTTATTACATTTGCCCTACCTTGTTTATTGCTGCTGTGAACTGCTGGAGCTGCCACATTCAACCTCAAAGGTGAATTGTGCATCAGTGGTAGGCAAAGTGATTCCAGAGGTGGAAAAGATGGTCCCTGTTGAAGCACTTTGGACTCTTTTGGGATCAAAGAGGCTACATATTTATTCTGAAGTTTTAGGTTGGTAGTTTTTATTGTACTACTGTATAGTGATCTTAGTGCATGGGTGAATATTTTATGAATATTACTATTAATTCTATAAATATGAACTGTTTATTCTTCTTCGAGTGATTGCTCCTATGCATTCCAGTTAGTTGTGCGCGCCGCGCGTGCACGGCTCTTCGGAAGATTTTTACCCTAGCAACTCCGGCGGGTCGGCCGGGCGCCCCCTGGAGTGGCGCCGCTATAGCGCTAGATATATACCCCAGCCAACCCGTCCGCTCCTCAGTTCCTTCTTACCGCCCGTGACGGCCGTTGGAACAGTGGAGTGCTCCTTTGACCTCCACATCCCTAGCTTATCTCTCGTTCTTGTTGTATTTAGTGTATATAGTTATTTAAAATAGTTAGTTTAGTTAGTTTGTTAGTGGATTCGGGGAATCGGGGGGGGGGGGGGCTAGCCCCTCTTTTCCCGAACCGGTGCGGGCTCATGCCCAAGGCACCGGGGTTTAAGCCCTGTTCGGCTTGCCAGCGGCCCATGCCGATTGGAGACCCTCACGACTCCTGCCTGCACTGCTTAGGAGAGTCCCATCGTGCAGATAAGTGCCCTATTTGCAAGTCGTTTAAGCCGAGGACAAAGAAAGAGAGAGACTTTCGGTTAAAGCGGCTCTCAATGGAGTCGGCACTTAGCCCTACGGTGCCGACACCAGCAGCTCAGCAGTCGTCTTCGGTGCAGAGCGCACCAGCGGTCCCGAGCCGGTCCGGTACCGAGACTTTGAAAAAACAACAGCCGGCACCGACGTCCCGGCACCGTTCCCTTTCTCCTGCGAGGAAGCGTAAGCCAGCGCAGACGACCTCCAAGCCTCCTGCACCGAGACCGCTCGCCCAGCCACCGCCGGTACCCCCGGCACCGACTGTGGTGGTGCACAAACCGTGCACAGTACCGTCGACTCCGGCACCGCAAGAGCTGTTGAGTCCGGTACCGCCCTGCTCCCCGGTGCAAACCGTGGTCGAGCTGCCTCTCCCGTCGACGCCCGAGACTTTCTTGACGGCGAGAGAGCTGATAGAGCTCACAGAGCCACCGTGTCTCCAGCCCCCGGCACTGCCGGTGCGGGCTGTGAAGTCAGTGGGCAAGCCGGCCATCATGAGGCCTCCTTCCCCTGACAGACGGGATAGAAGGCATTCCAGGTCCCGGTCCCGATCCCGGAGACGTTCGCCTTCTCGCCGATCCAGATCCCGGCGCCGGTCACAATCCCGGTACCGTTCTCCATCTCGGCGCCGGTCACAGTCCCGGTACCGCTCCACATCGCGGTACCGGTCGCACTCCCGGAGACGATCCCGGTCCCACGAGCGGTACCGACGAAGGTCCGGATCCCGGTACCGCTCGTGGTACCGGTCATCTCGCAGCCGCTCCCACTGATGTCAGTCGAGATCTCGGTCGACCTCCCGGCACCGGCACGGTTGATGGTCCCGTTCTCGCTCCCGGCACTGCGACGACCGGCACCGTTCCCCAGCACCGTCCAGGGACAGACCGGCGGCATCGACGGCACAGTCTTACAGTGCCTCTGCCCCCCCGTGGCATTCCTGCCTGCCTTCAGTCTCCTCCCAAGCGGGCAGTGTGGGTGATCTACGCGCCAACCCCCAAGGGCAGGACCACGGCCCCCAACAATGGGGCTTCTGGACCCCCTGGGCCTATCACGAGGCTCAAGGGGTCCCCTTCGCTCAGCGGCCCAGGACTTCCGATCACAGGGCACCGGAAGCCACGGTCAGCGGACCTCCTCCATCACAGTTGGTGGAGGAACCGCCGCCACTTGTAGTGGGAGAGCATCCCACAGACGCGGAGGCCTCGCAGCGCATGGACGAGCCCCCACCGGAAGCCCTGACCCAGGGCCTGTCATCGTCTTCCTCACCAGATGAGGCAGTGGCGGGGACATCGGCATCGGGCCCTCCACCGATTGACCTGCGGGCCCACCAGGACTTGCTTCGATGGAAGGCCCAGAACATTAACCTCCCTGTCGAGGAGGTTGCTGAGGACGATGACCCGGTGACCAGCATAATTGGAGCTGAGGCCCCGCTGCGGGTGGCCTTGCCCTTCATTCGGACCATACAGAGAAATGCCAATATGGTGTGGCAGTCACCGGCTTCCATTCCTCCCACCGCTCGAGGGGTGGAAAGGAAATACTCAGTTCCACCCAACGGGTATGAGTATTTATACACGCACCCAGCTCCGAACTCCTTAGTAGTGCAGTCCGTTAATGACCGGGAGCGGCATGGGCAACCAGCTCCAGCACCAAAATCAAAAGAAGCGCAGAGGATGGATCTGTTGGGCCAGAAGGTCTATTTGGCCGGTGGCCTCCAGCTAAGGATTGCCAATCAACTGGCTCTCCTCGGCCGCTACACTTACGATACCTTGGTGTCACTCTCAAAGTTTACGGAGCTGGTACCAACGGACTCCCGACCTGAATTCTCAGCCCTTATTGAAGAGGGCAAGAAAGCCTCCCCGTCATCCCTCCAGGCCTCTCTGGACTCAGCAGACTCAGGAGCCAGAACTCTGGCCTCGGGAGTGACCATGAGGAGGATCTCCTGGCTGCAGGCCTCCACCTTGCCGCCCGAGGTCCAGCACACTATTCAAGACCTTCCATTCGACACGAAGGGCCTCTTCTCTGAGAAAATGGACTCGAGGCTTCAGACTCTCAAAGATGGCCGAATCGCCATCCGCACCCTGGGCATGCACACGCTGGCTACCCAGAGGAGGTCCTTCCGGCAGCAGCCATACCGCCAGTTTAATCAGGTCAGGCCACGGCCTGATAATAGGCGCAGAGGCAGGGTGAACCGCCGTAGACCGTCGGGCAACCGGGGTAATCAGTCCCAAGCGCCCTCCAAGCCCCCTCAGGGGCCTAAGCAAGCCTTTTGATGGGACGCCCGAGGATGGCCCATCAGTGTATTCACCGGATCCTTCCCCGTTATTTTTCGACCGTCTTTCCCACTTCCTCCCGGCGTGGTCCCAGATAACAATGGACAACTGGGTGCTTCGCACGGTGGAGTATGGTTACCGCCTTCAGTTTGTTTCGCCCCCTCCCCGTCCCTCTTCAGGGACCCCTCTCACGAGCAATTCCTCTTGCAAGAGGTCGAGACTCTGTTGAGTTTGGGTGCCATAGAGGAGGTGCCGAACGACAAGCGAGGCAGGGGATTTTATTCCCGATATTTCCTAATCCCCAAGGCGAAGGGAGGTCTACGACCTATACTAGACCTCAAGTTTCGCATGGTAACCCTGGGGACCATTATTCCTTCCCTGGATCCGGGAGACTGGTTTGCCGCCCTCGACATGAAGGACGCGTATTTCCACATTGCGATTTACCCTCCTCATCGACGCTACCTGCGTTTCGTCGTCAACGACATGCACTACCAGTTTACGGTGCTACCCTTCGGCCTCTCCACCGCGCCGAGGGTCTTCACCAAGTGCATGGCAGTGGTTGCCGCAGCCCTCCGCCGTCGTCACATACATGTGTACCCGTATCTCGACGACTGGTTGGTCCGCGGACCATCCCGCCAGCTGGTAGCATGTCAACTGGCCGAGATCCTAGCCCTTTTTCGACGCCTAGGACTTATGATAAATGCCGAGAAGTCCACTTTGGCTCCATCACAGAGGGTGGAGTTCATCGGAGCGGTCCTGGATTCCAATTTGGCCAGGGCCTGCCTCCCTCGACCTCGGCACCAGACTATGGTTTCCTTCGTTCGGGACCTACAATCCTTTCCCACAACAACGGTGCGGTCCTGCCTCCGACTCCTGGGCCACATGGCGTCATGCACGTTTGTGACCATGTACGCGAGGCTGCGTCTTCGCACATTTCAAACTTGGCTTGCGTCGGTGTACCGCCCGCATCGCGACTCCATAGACATGGTAGTCACAGTCACAAAACCGACCCTCAATTCGCTCAACTGGTGGCTGGACCCAGAGGTCGTGTGTGCCGGAGTCCCATTCCATCCTCCTCGCCCGTCGGTCACCCTGACCACGGATGCCTCGGCATTGGGGTGGGGGGCACACCTCGGCGACCTACACACCCAGGGTCTCTGGTCGCCCCGAGAGCTCTCCCTCCATATCGATGTCAGGGAGCTGCGGGCGATCCGCTTGGCATGTCAAACCTTCCACGCCCATCTCCAAGGGCGCTGTGTGGCTGTTTTCACAGACAACACGACGGCGATGTTTTACGTCAACAGACAGGGCGGGGCTCGCTCCTCCCTGCTTTGCACGGAAGCGATGCTCCTTTGGGACTTCTGCATAACCCACTCTATTCACCTGGTAGCGTCATTTCTTCCAGGAGTGCAGAACACGCTGGCCGACCATCTCAGCAGGTCATTCCTCTCCCACAAGTGGTCCCTTCGTCCCGATGTGGTGCACACAATTTTCCAAAGGTGGGGGTTTCTCCAGATAGACCTGTTTGCCTCCAAAGAGAACAGGAAATGCCACCAGTTCTGCTCTTACCAGGGTGGCTCCCACGGCTCCCTATCGGACGCATTCCTGCGCCCCTGGTCGGGTCACCTGTTATATGCCTTCCCTCCGTTTCCCCTCGTGCACCGCGTGCTACTCAAGCTCCGGAGGGACAGGGCCTGCCTCATACTCATCGCTCCGGCCTGGCCAAGACAGCACTGGTACACCCTGCTGCTCGAGCTCTTGGTACGGGATCCCATTCCCCTCCCATTATGGCCGGGCCTGATAACACAGGACTTCGGCAGGCTTCGCCACCCGGACCTGCAGTCCCTCCATCTTACAGCTTGGTTCCTACGTGGCTGACCCGAGCGGAACGTGACTGCTCTGTGGCGGTGCAACAAGTCCTGATGGAAAGCAGGAAGCCTTCCACTCGAGCGACCTACCTAGCGAAGTGGAAGCGTTTCGCACTCTGGTGCGACCAGAAGGGTCTCAATCCTTTCACAGTCCCTATTCCTACGATACTGGACTACCTCTGGTCTCTCAAGGAGCAAGACCTCGCGGTCTCCTCCTTGAAGGTGCACCTGGCGGCAATTTCTGCCTTTCGACCTGGCATAGGGGAACGGTCCATCTTTTCCAACCAGATGGTTTCCCACTTCCTTAAGGGACTAGATCGCTTGTACCCGCCCATACGGCGTCCTACACCCTCTTGGGATTTGAACTTAGTTCTCGCTAAGCTTATGGGAGCCCCATTTGAGCCCTTGGCCACATGTTCCCTTCTTTATTTATCATGGAAAATGGCCTTTCTCGTTGCTATAACATCAGCAAGACGAGTTTCCGAGCTACACGCCCTAACGGCTGGTCCACCGTATACCATCTTCCATGCGGACAAGGTACAGCTTCGGCCACACCCAGCCTTCCTCCTAAGGTGGTGTCGGCCTTCCATTTGAACCAGGACATTTTCCTCCCGGTCTTTTTCCCGAAGCCGCACGCCTCAAGTCGTGAACAACAGCTTCACACCCTTGACATCCGCAGGGCCCTCGCATTTTACATAGAGCGGACGAAACCCTTCCGGCGTTCGCCCCAGCTATTCGTAGCGGTTGCTGATCACATGAAAGGCAAGCCGGTTTCCTCTCAGAGGATTTCCTCCTGGGTAACATCATGCATCCGGACATGTTACGAGCTTGCTCGTGTGCCAGCTAGCTGCCTCACCGCTCATTCTACGAGAACGCAAGCCTCGTCTGCCGCCTTCCTAGCTCATGTCCCCATCCAGGACATCTGTAGAGCGGCCACCTGGTCTTCTGTCCACACCTTCGCTTCCCACTACGCGTTGGTGCAACAATCTAGAGACGATGCAGCCTTCGGCTCAGCAGTCTTACACTCTGCCACGTCTCACTCCGACCCCACCGCCTAGGTAAGGCTTGGGAATCACCTAACTGGAATGCATAGGAGCAATCCCTCGAAGAAGAAAAGACGGTTACTCACCGTTGTAACTGTTGTTCTTCGAGATGTGTTGCTCCTATCCATTCCAGACCCGCCCTCCTTCCCCACTGTCGGAATAGCTGGCAAGAAGGAACTGAGGAGCGGACGGGTCGGCTGGGGTATATATCTAGCGCTATAGCGGCGCCACTCCAGGGGGCGCCCGGCCGACCCGCCGGAGTTGCTAGGGTAAAAATCTTCTGAAGAGCTGTGCACGCGCGGCGCGCACACCTAACTGGAATGGATAGGAGCAACACATCTCGAAGAACAACAGTTACAACGGTGAGTAACCGTCTTTTTTCCAGTTGGCATGGCATTCCTTTCAGGAAAGGTGTGAATAACTTGCTTGACTGCTAACTCCATTGCTATTGTGTCCCATGGCATAGTGGTCATTCTGAAATATTTTCAGGATGAGACACAGTGGGTGAGGTTATTTTTTTATATATATATATATATATATATATATAATATATATAATTTTTTTTTTTTTTTTGGGACCAATTTCTGTTGGTGAGAGAGACCAGCTTTTGAGCCACACAGAGTTCTTCTTCAGGTCTGGGAAAGGTACTCTGAGCATACAGCTAAATACAGGGTGTTACCTCACCCACCTTATCTCTCTTGTACCAACACAGCTACACTGCATATTTTCAGGATGTCTCATGCACAGTGAACTGTTAATAAAAAGGAAGTCACTTGCTTCCTGATAACTGCCTATTGACAGACACCCTATAGCAGAGGCACATTGAATTACAGATTACTCAATGCAGTCTCCACCCTTTAGACATTATGACTAAACTATTACTCTCTCTGGGGCTCTCTGTTTCAATCTTTACCCTTCTGCAACTAGGGGAAAGATTTTGAATTGGAAAGAAGAGAGCAAGTGTTGTATGTGACAACTTTAATGTGGAATGTTCAATCCCTTTTACATGGAATTTCTTGTCCCCTTGATCACTGGTTTTCTTCAAGTTTTATTTGATGAGGGAGAGAGTGGGCATTTGGACAAGCATTTGTGGTGCTTGAGTTGCCAACAAACCTTGACACCTATTCTGGTTTTTACAGGATAATCTTTTGTTGTATAGTAGTGCAGTGATGATGGCCAGTGCAGCAACAGTAGAAAATCCGAGTCAGAGATCATGACTATGTTGATGAAACCACAGACCCCCATCAAAAGTGGGACCCACAGTACCGGTCATATAGAGAGATTTTTTTCCCTTTTATTTAAAAAAAAATAGTGATTTTGCTCTTCTCATTATGATGGATATTTCTCCTCAACAGTTCATGCCAGGCAGGCTTGCCAGCTAGCTAGCTGGATCCCCCTAGGGATAAACCTTGCCCATGTGCAAACTTCAGCCTCCACACTTTTTTTTTTTTTTGGAGGAGAAAAAAGCCCCTATAAAGCCATTCTCAGGACCATCCATGGAAGAAGTTTAGTCAAAATACATATATTATGTACGAACATTCTACAGTACCTCGGAACAAAAGCCATTTCAAATCAAGATTACTGGACTTTCTTGTGGCTGTAATTCTTTTTGTTTATGACTTTTTAAAATCTTTTTCGGGCAGAGTAAAACTACTGTACCACCATAGGTCTGTAAGGCTTGTGGAATATTAGTTGTGAATAAGATCTACACTTCAATGAGTGGCAAGATAACAGTAATATTTCTCTGTAGTGTTACTGAATATATAGCAGTAGAATCCTTATTTATTTTTGCGTTGATTGAAAGTTGTCTGAATTAAGAGAGTGAGTGTTTCTGAGTCATAACTTTGCCTCTGCAGTTTTTAAGTTTAACTTATTGCATTTTTTCTGTTAGATCTAACCATATTGAAATTCCTTTGACCCCAGTAAAGGATAAATTCTTTAGAATGTGAGATTAAATGCTTTTAGTAGCTTTTATATGACCCAGAAATTTGTGGCTAGATTGCAAAAGTTTTGTTAATAGCAGTTTTGAGGGCATGATTGTTATCCTTAAAGTCCCTGGTAAAATTTACCTATATCTAGCAAGCTCTTAGACCATGGGTAGGCAACCTATGGCACGTGTGCCGAAGGCGGCACGCAAGCTGATTTTCAGTGGCACTCTCACTGCCCGGGTCCTGGCCACCAGTCCGGGGGGCTCTGCATTTTAATTTAATTTTAAATGAAGCTTCTTAAACACTTTAAAAACCTTTATTTACTTTACCTACAACAATAGTTTAGTTATATATTGTAGACTTTTATAGAAAGAGACCTTCTAAAAACGTTAAAATGTGTTACTGGCACACGAAACCTTAAACTAGAGTGAATAAATGAAGACTCGCACACCACTTCTGAAAGGTTGCCGACCCCTGTCTTAGACAGTGCTCTGTATGCTAAAAGATATTCTAAATTAGGGGTAGGCAACCTATGGCACGCGTGCCAAAGACGGCACGCGAGCTGATTTTGAGTAGCACTCACACTGCCCAGGTCCTGGCCACCAGTCCCGGGGGCTCTGCTGCTGGCCTGGGGTACCGGCCACAGGCCCCCTGCCAGCTGGGGTTCCGTCTGCTGGCTCCGCTTAGCCCGCTGCCGGCCCCAGGTCCTGGTCACCAGTCCGGGGGGCTCTGCTGCCGGCCTGAGGGCCTGGCCATCAGCCTGGGACTCTGAGGGGTGCAGGCAGGGGCAAGAGGGAGTGCAGCTCAGCAGCCCCACCTTAAAAATTGTTCCAGTGCCACTGTGCTGGGATATTTTTAAGTCCTGATTTGCTGCTTACATCACTGCATGGAACAGCGCACTGCGTTTGATGTTGAGATTAGAATGTATGTGCAAGAACAAGAATCAGAATTTTCTGACCGATTTTAAGATTTCTAGCTATTTGGCCTGATGCTTTCTTTTCTAATTAAACCTGAAAAGTTCAACGAAAGCGACTTGGATTTGTCTGTATTTCAGTGGATGGGTGCTGAAGGTTTCGAAATGCAGCTCATTCAGTTTAAAAACCTCAGAATTGTGGGCATCAAAGTTTGGAGATCTGTGGAGTGCACTTGAAGCTACCGAGAGAGATCATGGGGCCTCTATGCTGACCTGCTGGATGTCCCTGCCAGTGAAATTTAACTGTTTGAAGAAAATTTGTGTTTGCAATACTTTCAGCATTTGGATCCAAATACCTGTGTGAACAAGTATTTTCACACATGAAATCTGTCCTCTGTCCCTCTCGGAGCTGGTTAACAACTGATCACTCAGAAGCCTGTGTGTAGCTTAAAGTATCCAAATACGTGCCAGACATTGGAAAACTCAGCAAGGATCACACTAAACTGATAAGATCTGCATTTTAATTTAATTTAAATGAAGCTTCTTAAACATTTTAAAAACCTTATTTACTTTACATACAACAATAGTTTAGTTATATATTATAGACTTATAGAAAGAGACCTTCTAAAAATGTTAAAATGTATTACTGGCATGCGAAACCTTAAATCAGAGTGAATAAATGAAGACTCGGCACACCACTTCTGAAAGGTTGCCAACCCCTGTCTAAATAAACCTATGATTTTGGCCAAAGAAGGCTGAACCTAACCTTTCCTTTCATTGGCTGAAAGGATGAGGAGAGGTAACACTTACCATTGATAGTGCTGCTCATCTTCAGAGAGCTGTAGAAGCATTAGCAGGGAGGTAGAGATCTGTCCCCTTTTTATAGACAAGGAAACTAGGCAGATACCAAACAGTTATTCTCTTTGCAACTATCAGAGCTCATGTAAGAATGCAGGTAATCGTTACTCCTGGCCCTGTTGCCTCTTCCCCAGTGGGGTCTACAGAAGTTCAAACCCCATTGCCAAGGACTGAGTCTTTTGATATTTGGTGGAGTTCTTTTGTTTGTTTGTTTTTCCTGTATCCTGTTGCTCTCTTTCTCTCTGGTGGCTGCACAATGGAGAGGCAGAAAGGCCTCCTGGCTGCTTGAAGACAGGGGCCTCAGAGGCCCATGGTAGGCAGGAGAAGCAGCTGCAACATCTACCCACAACCCAATATAAGAAGGAAGATCACAGCTGGGACATGGGCAAGCATTATGTGGCTGCCAAATAAGAAGGTCACCTCAGTTGCATGACACTTCCCTGTGCTGCAGAGCTACTACTAGTGATGATGCATAAAAAGGAAAGAACCCAGCTAGACTGAATCCCAGATTGAGGTTATAAGGCTAGATGGGAGCAGGGGGGCAGGGAAAGAAATTATCCAACTTCTATAAACTGACATTTTGTTCTGGGAATCGTTAAGGGACAAATGTAGAATTTCAACTACCTTTTTGCAAAGTCATATTTCACAGTGAAA
Organism: Mauremys mutica; assembly: GCF_020497125.1. Lineage (NCBI taxonomy): Eukaryota > Metazoa > Chordata > Testudines > Geoemydidae > Mauremys > Mauremys mutica. Next base: position 35,125,581 of record NC_059076.1, on the reverse strand, counting down.
TAATTCTTTCTTTAAGAACGTACCCATGATAACGACATTCTGCATCTGTGTGCATGTCAGAACTTCTCATTATTATTCTGAAATGCACAATAAATCCAGGGTCAAGTTCAAAGACTGTATATCCATTTATGGATAGTGCTGTTCTGGCCTCATAAGAGACCACTCCCACTAAAATCGACAGGAATCTTTCCATTGACTTCAGTAGCTGCTGGACTGGGCCTTCGTTAAGGAACGGAACACTGAAAAACAATCCTCTGTTCTGAGGAAAACCATTGTTTCGTTCCATGGAAACTGTACCATTGCAATCCAATCTTAAGTCTCCTATTGAGCTTTAGTTTGGATTGGGTGCAACATCTGAACAGGCAGGGTATCTAGGAATTTCTCTCAAAAATTCCTAAACGGTTCTGTTAACAGGCATCCATTTATTCTTGTAGACATATATTTATACAGGTGTGGGTACAAGCATCAGTACTGGAGTTCTGAAAGTTTTCAAGTGCAGTACTGATGAGCATATTCACTGTAGAAAATATTTTATGTAATAAGTAAACCTATGAAAATATTTGAGAATCTTGCAAACAAATTTGTTCACACTTAATATTTTGTTATGATCTTGGCTCAAGTCAAGTCTGACAGTTTTATTTTCACAGATATGAGTTCTAGACTAGACATGAATGGCAGCACTGCAGATCTGAAAGCTTTCAAAAGTCCTGTCCAGCAATGTGCTGAGCACTGTCCACTTCCATTGCCTTCAGTGGGAGTGAGGGGAACGCAGTACCTCTTGTGGTCTGATCCCAGCTGCATCCTAGTAGATTATATTCAGTGTAGGAAAATATGATTTATAATGTATGTGATAAGTAAACCTTTTAAAATATTTGAGAAACTAGCAAACAGTTTATTGACATGTTTTGTATGATCTAAGATCAGGTATAGCACTAATAACCATCTTTTACATAATTTTTCCTGATCTCTCAGAGTAAGTGGCTTAGCTATTTCTGAACTGCCTCCAAACAGTACATATATACTGCTCTGTCTCTGGCATTCCTTTCAACACACCCCAACCACAAATATAAAACACACACAAATATTATTTAGAATTGTTTTCATAAGTGTGCACATGCCCTAATAAAGCTATTTTGCTTTGAAAGTAAAATTATTGAGAAACTGATTTACATTTAAAATCTAAATTTATAGAACAGCACATATTTAGCATGGAACCTAATGAAAAGATGCCCTTAATAGTAATATTTGTTTAAAATCCTCTTCAAGGGCATTTTTATCAATGTAACAGGAATACCTAATTATCCTCACTTAGGGTAGCATAATTACAAATTGAAAAGAAATTTGTAAATTCAGAAATTCTGTGCAGGTGTTCCAAGTTTCTGCAGTAAAGAATCTGATACACAAATTTTAGGATTATTGCATGTATTTTAAGAAATGCATGTTGATTAAATATTTAAAAATCAGTGTAAATGTTTCAAATCTTGGAAATAACTAGCACAAAGAATGAACCTTGCATGAAAATCCTGAGATTGACAAAGAAGTTGAGTAAATTGCATATGTTCTTATGCACTTACCTCTTCGCACCAAAGCTTTCTTAAAATAACAACATTGCTGAAAATAAAATAATTGATTGGTTATACAGCCCAGAGAAGATTTCTTGCCTGTAACACTCGAGAGAGGACTACTTGCCAAGAATGGTAAGAACATTCTGCTATCCCACATTTAAAAGCTGCTTGTAGTTTATTACAGCCATTTACCTTTTTGTTTTATATACTCTGCTCACTTGCTTTTTTTCCTCCAAATTTGTCATCTTTGAAACATGTTAATTACATTAGTAATTCTTATTCTTATGATAACATCACTGGCTAAGCAACTCTGCTTCTTGAAAAGGATATTTTTATTTTTAATGTCTTTCTGTTTACCTCAGTCTTTGCAGCTCAATCCTAAGTGGCTCATTTAGGGAAACTAAAATCTCATCAGCCATATTGTAGAAGACAACATGCCACAGTGATATGTTCTTATAGCTATGAAGCATAAGTCTGAAGGACTGGATCCCAAAATGATGCAAAGATGATGTAGTTCTGCTTTTTCTTGGGCTTCTTCCAGTGTTGCTATAGCTACAATGGAACTTTTCCATTTCAATCTTCCTGCAGTGCAGTCTATTAATAAAACAAAATGAAAGTTTGGCCAGCTAGATAATTTTAGTGGGTAGTTGTCACAGGCTGACTGGTTCCTTTAAAAGGGAGCAGTTGGGCCAGTGCCCGTGTAACTCAATTGGGCTTAAAAAAGGACATCTGAACCCTAGAGGGGAAAATATTTGGTGAGTTGGAGCCTGAGAGGGGTCAGGAAGGGGCAGGTGAGAGCTGCCAGAGACCCAGACAAGAGAGAATTAGCAAGAAAATGGTGGCAGGAGTTGCTTGGAGGAGAGCTGAGTTTGGAAGGAAAGCAGTAACTGTGAGCTGCCGGTGAGGAGCTTGGCAGAGAGCTGTTGGGTGAGAACTGACTGAAGCTGGGGTCCCCTGACAAGCAGACGGCATGGACAACGGCCCCTAGGAAAAGGAGAAGATCTGGCTTGGTCAGGGGAAGCCGAGCCCAGAAACAAGAGGGTTACTGCAGAAGGGTAGATCCTCTGTGCAGGGGTATGACTCAAAGGCATGGAGGAGTGGAACACTGCAAGATGGGGAGCCCTCGGGATGAAGACCTGAGTGAAGGGGTGTGGGAAGACTGGTCACTCTCAGGCTTGAGGAGGCAGATGCCTGGCTCCGGGGCCAAAGGAACCGAGACCGAAGTGCTGCTATTGACTCTTGGGTGGGTGACTTGCTGTTGATGTCCCTGGAGAGAGGCATGGGAAACACCTGCTGTATGTTTGTTAATTGTGGAAATTGGAAATTGGTTTTACTACAGGGTTTGGGGGAAATACTGCACTGGTGTATGTGAATATATTATACCCAGAGGTGGGCTTTATGTCAGATGCTAAGAGACTGTCCCTTTGATAGGCAGAAGGATGTGGGAAACTGAGGCAGATGAACCTGTCATGCTGCAGCTTGCAGCAGGAATGCATCTCAGGTGGGAGTCGCCTTATCCGAGTAGTGCAATTTAGGTTTATATGAATGCTGATTAACAAAGACCATTTGTAATGACCTGGCTGCATCCCCCTAGTGGACAGTCCTCAGTCTGTTGTAATTGAACTCAACATTTGTGTCCCACATGCTTTCAAGCCAGCTGGTCAGGGCAGAGTCCAGACTCCATTTCTAGCTCTGGATTTCTAAGGAACGCTCACAGGTGTGGATTACCTGTCTGCGGCCCTCTGTTGGGATGTGGGATTTTGCATTCCAACTGCCCAAGACCATGAAACCAATTCTGACACTTCCCAAATCTCCCCAGTTATTTATAAACACTTCCTCAGAGTTTCACCTCGCCATGGAGGTACGTTTGTTTATAGTTTTAACTCTTGGGAACGACGTGGCAGGTAAGATAAGGAATACAGGTTTAAGCCTTTAACTTTTTTACCTTTTAAAGCAGATGGAAGTTACAGATATGCGAGGAAAGACAGTGAAAAACCTATATAATCTTTCCCTGGGGCTATGCTGACCTCTTCTTGTGGGTCCTAGGTTAGGTGAATAGACCTCTTTCTTGAGTTCTTCTGTTGTCTGGGAATGGTCAGCCAGAGAGAGAGAGCCTGGAGCAGATCCTGTTCTTAATAAGGTTTTAGTTACCCCTCTCATGTGACCAGCTGATCAGCTTCAGAACCCCAGTCAGGTGGCTAACTGGTAAATGCCAGCCCCCTTCTCCCAACTCCAAACTGGGAAAACCAGTTTCCTTTGGTCTGGCCACTTTCTGTAGCAAAACCATTGTTCTAGGGGTGGACCCCTTTGATTGGAAGACAATCAAAGTTTATTACTCTTTGTGTAGCCCTTCAGAGCATTGTCAGGCATTACAGTAAGCTGTCCTTGGTCTGTCCTTGACCTGTAGGTAATTACAACGTAGGTCACATTCTTTAAAATGGTGTGAGTACCAATTAAAAGTCACAATTTGATACAGACATTATACTGATCCTTCACACTACTGGAAATAGATTTGTATTGTTCTAAGAAGCAAGCTGAAATTCTGAAAGCAAACAATTCTGAAAGAATGGGGTAATAGTTTATACTCTGTAATGGATTGTCAGCTGTCAGTCAGTATATTTAGTACTGCTGAAGATTAATTAACTGCTTACTGATTCACTGTTCCATTCACCTGGCTCTTAGAAGGTGCGAGCATCCCTGCGGTATAAGTCTCAAGCTGTCATTGTCATTAGTGCAGTTCTCATGGTTTCCATTAATAGTCTATAGATTTAAAAAAATACAAAGACTTTGCCTAAATCTTGTGATGTTATAGCTGAAATAGTCCAGTGTTATATTAATAGATATGTGAAATTTATAATCTCTTTCCTCTACTTTGCACATCTGAGATAACTAGTTAAAAAGCAATATTGCCATATATGCATAAATACAGGACTTGGGGGTATTTCTCAGGCCATCAAAACTGCCTCAAAAATCTCAGGATTCTTGTTTGTGCTACAGATACTAGGCAGTATCTGTAGCATGAAATAGACTTAAGACAAAGAAGAGAGCTGAAGGAGATTTCAAACAAATAATTGGAGTTCTTGAGCCCCTACCATTGTCAGTCTACCTAAAGTGGCTGTCGCTTTAAATTAAGCCTTGATCACAAAGCATGCATTGCTTCAAACGATCTTGCTATACATAGAGCATGAGAAGTGGTAGATCAATATACTTTAACTTCTTCAGTAAAGTTTCAAGAAACAAGCACTTCTCCCATACACTTTATGAATAACTTGGTTTTAAATATGCAGTTAACAAAAGTGCCTGACTGTCAGATAAGTTTGGTTTGAGTTAGGGTTATCCCTTTATTTGATGGTTATCTTCTATGTCCTGGAAGCTACACTTTGAAGTCATCAAGTGTCCTGAAAAATCAAGTATCATTGGTGCCAAAGCATCATCATCACATCATTGTGTACTGATGACTGTTTTCTTTTTTAAATAAAATTGTAAAGTGGAGGTGAAGGAAGAAAGGGAAAAACTGTTGTCTTGACCTAGTATGTGATGGCCATTCACTGTTATGTAATTTTTCGTAACTAAAATTTCTCTGCTTTCCTGGGACAATTCTGGGTATAGAAAAGAGCTTAATTTTTTCCCCCCAAATCTTGTGGACATAATTTGATGCAAATAGAGGTCTTTATAATATCCTCTCAGGTGAATATGTAGGTAGATTCTAAGTAAAAATATTTTGAGGAATCAAGGGCAGGCTAAAGCTGGTAATTTTCCTTATATTTCCGCATATGAAGACCTAGAAAATGGAGCTCTTGGTTAGCTCCATTAGATGTGTTCATCAGGTCAAATATCTTCCTATAATCCATGCTGGATGCATGCAGTATCATAAGGGATAGATATATTTGGGAGAGAATTTTGATTTTGGGGGGGTCTCTGGGTTAGCCATTGACCAGTTTTTTGGGTTTTTTTTATATATAGGATAATGCCCAAAGCTATTAAGTATGGGGATTTATTATGTAAGTAGTCTATTGGACTAAAAAACTACAGACTGGAGCCCATAGTTGACTGTGTCTTTAAGGACAAATATTTTTAAGGCATATAAATTGTCCTGATATAGGAGGAACAATCCTGATATTTCATAAGCAAAATATTTAATATTTTGTCAGACTGTCATATTTTAAGAGTTAAAAAGTATATGCCTATATTTTCCCACAAATGTCCCTGTGGTTGCATTCACACATTGGCAGGGATGAAAGATCGAGGGAGAGCTTTCCCAGGGTGAGTTAGATCTTCTTGGCATTTAGGTATATGAAGTGTCTGAATTGTATACTTTGGAAAAAGGGGACTGGGTTACCAACAAGTTTATAGATGACCTTGATGGGCAATGTGAGGAGGAGATATAGATGCTGTTTTCAAGTACAGTTTTATCTCTCTCTTTATCTACTGCTTGACCAGGTTAATCATAAATGTCTTGGACGGGTCAGAAGAACTAGTTTAAATCAGGGCTGCCCGGGGGGGGAGGGGGCAAGAGGGGCAATTTGCCCCGGGCCCCGCAGGGGCCCCCACGAGAGTTTTTCAGGGCCCCTGGAGCAGGATCCTTCACTCGCTCCGGGGGCCCCGGAAAACTCTCGCGGGGTCCGGGCCCCTGGAGCTTTTTCCGCTCCGGGTCTTCGGCGGCAATTCGGCAGCGGGGGATCCTTCCACTCCGGGACCTGCCGCCAAAGTGCCCCGAAGACCTGCGGCGGCGGGTCCTTCTGGCACTTCAGTGGCAGGTCCCAGGCCAGGTCTTTGGCGGCAATTCGGCGGCGGGGGGCCCCTGAATCCTCTGGGCGGCCCTGGTTTAAATAGTCATTTTACTGGTAGTAAAATTATAATTTCCTAGGAATGCATTCAGGCTTTCATATGTAGGGTATATTTAAATAAAAGAAAATACAAGGAACTAAATTCCACCCTCATCATACCTGTGCAAAGCCATTGACTTCAGTGTGATTGCAGTAGTGCAACTGAGGCCAGCATATGGCTCTGTGTTGGGGCCTGTAGCAGGTTAGTTACTCGCTCCTGCCCTTGGGGGCTTAAAATAGCCCAGGAGAGGGCTGTAGCTGGGGCAAGAAGCCTGGGCTGATTGGGAGAAAGCAGGCTCAGCTGTGGCCAGGTCCCAATCAGGCTCAGCTGGCCCCTATAAGAGGCAGTGAGCCAGGCACCCAGACAGTCTTTCTCTGCCGGTAGAGGGAGATGGGCCTGGCTGCAGGAAGCTAGAGACAGGGTACCTGAAGGAGCAGGGCTGGGGAAAGGCAGAGGAGCTGGGGAAGCTCCAGCCTGGAAAGCCCCAGGCTGTGGCCTAGCATAAGGCCAAGAGGTACTGGGGGTTGCAGGGGGCAGCCCAGGGGTAGGCAAAGGCAGCAGGTCCAAACCCCTTTGCTGATGATGAGTGGCTGATACTGCAGTGTGCCCCAGTGAACAGGGGCTAGATGGAGACTGGGCAGTAGCTAATACTGAGGCAAAGTGGGGATAGTGGGGTGGGGGTTCCCCTGGGAGGGGGATACCCAGTGAAAGGGGCACCGGGGTCCAGAGAGGGACATGGGGGCCAAGAGGACAGGCGGATCACTGGCCTGCAGAGGGTGCTCCAGATGCTGGAATGAGCTAATTCCTGAGAACAACCAGCAGGAGGCGCCGCAGGGGTGAGTCTGGCCCGTCTACAGGGCCCCTTCAGTTTCCTTTCTCTTTGCCTTGCACAGACTGCTCAGACCTTCTTTTGTGTAGATACCACCATGCAGTGTATTTACCGTGTTACACTCTACCACCTTCTACATGCTTGTGCAGTCACAGTATTTATGATGTGTTTTAGTTTTACTATCTCTTCTCCAAAGGGTGAGGAGAAAACATGTCTCCTCCCAGAGAATGCCCTTTCGTCAGGCCCTACTAGTCTTTCTCTCTCTTCTGCTTCTCTCCCCTTGCACTTCCTTCCTGTGCTCTTTTATCCAGTCTCCTAGTTAAGGGGCTAATCAGCCCATTAGCTATCTGGCCCCAATCTGATCTGGTAATCAGAAACTCCTCTTCTTAATCAGGAGTTGGATTTAGCTTGGGGGGGGGGGAAGAGAGAGAGAAAAGAGACTTTTTTTATAGTTAATGAACTCTGTCATGTAAATTCAGTCCTGCATGGCCACCTTTGAAGGCAGTGGGTGTTCTGTGTGCAGAGGACTTGAAGGATTAGGACCTTTGCTCTTCAGGGTAATATTGAAAGGACATGCAAGACTTTCTGAAGGGTGGAAAGGGGATTTGAAAGGTCCTCCACCCAAAGTGCATTTTAGTTGTCTGGCTAGCTTGGAAGGACCATGTACAATCTCATCAAAACAACACCAGAGGACCTAACGAAACTTCAGTTGAAGGTGAGTTTCAGTCACCGTATGTCTGGTAATCTGAGGTGATACTGCAGTGTTTTAACAAGGCAGGACGTGGAATACACTCTTAAAATGTCCCTAACTGGGAAAGAGGCAGTTAAATTCTGGAAAAAATAGATTTTTAGGTCCAATATTAGATAACACAGCAATCTTTATGTGCCTTCCTTAGTATGAGTGTTTCAGTTAATACAAATGAAATTAAGTATAGAGCTACTCATGTAGCTTCCTGATAAAAGTACCCATTATGTATCCATGTTAAAGTGAACTGACTGGTTAGAGGTTTCCTCAGATTGCTGCATTTTGCTTGGATCTCAGTCACTGGAGCTTATTTAGATAGAACTTTTAAAAGTTTACTTACATATTTTACCCATGCATCCGACGAAGTGGGTATTCACCCATGATAGCGCATGCTCCAAAACGTCTGTTAGTCTATAAGGTGCCACAGGACTCTTTGCTGCTTTTACATATCTTGTCCACATATGTTAATACAATGCATACCTAAATATGTACAATATAAAACAAAATGGGAAAGGACCCAAACCTGAAGAAGAGCTCTCTCTGGCTCAAAAGCTTGTCCCTTTTAACAACAGAAAGTTGGTCCAATAAAAGAGGATTTATAAATTAGTCAATTTTTGCACAAGGCCTTATCAAAGAAAGGGAAGCTCAGCAAAAACCAGAGGAGCCCTTCTCTTTTCACTTCCTCTTTTATTAGTCACCTCCAGAATATAGAAGCAAAATCACACAAGGAAATGACCAAAATATTAAGATAAATGTGATTCTTTACGCACTCAATCCAGACAAGACAGGCTTCTTCCCTTGGAATATTTTGAAACTATTAAGGACAGTAGCTGCTTCTTGAGTGATTCATCAGGGAAGAGAAAGAGTCAAGAGTTGGAAGTAGGAAGAAAGAAAGGGCAGAGAAATCATGCAAAAATCTTTTCCCCCAGGCTCTATGCTATAGGGCGTATATCTTTATGCTTAAGAAATGATGTAACTAAGTCAGAATGGGAATCCCCAGTAAAACTAAAATGCCTTCAGCAGCTCCAACTTGTTTTGCAAGAGGTGACCTCATTAGTATCCCTGCCATGTAAAATCAAGAAAACACAAGCCTAGGGGCAAACTTAGAGATCTCTGGGCTTCTTTATTTCTGACACATTACCTGGATGCACTACATTCCTGACTGGTCAATAACTTCTCATGCAGGCACATGTGGCTCTGGAAGTGAAAAGCAGCTATTGGATACTTCAAAATTATTGAGAGAGAATCCTTTTGAGGATCCATTAGACAAGGCTAAGAAACTAAAAGATTTCTCCTACCCACTTGGTAATACCAGGAATAGTATAATGATATTACAAAATTAAGCAATCTTTTTTTAACAGATTCATTCCTCAAAGAAATGTGAAAAGAGGAAAAAGTCAATGAAACAGGATGAGGGTGATTGAAGAGAGAAATATGTTAAGTGACAAGGTGATCCTTGCATAGGTGGCAGGTTTGTATAATTTTTGGTGGGGCCCAAAATGGTGGTGCCCCCCCGCTCCCTAAGACAATATAAAATGAAGCTACAACACGTCAGTGCCACAAGATTACAAGGGTCAATTAAAAGTGGAAAGTCAGAAGCAGCACTTGCCTACTTCAATATACAGTATTATATTTTGTTGCACCTGTTGTGATGAAGTGGGAATGTTCTTAATATTTTCTCTGAATACTGTGTGGGTGCCTCAGTTTCCCCTGCAAGATGCCAACTGAAGGTGTTGGGGACAAAGAGATCAGGTGGCCTCCTTGTCCGGAAGAGACACAGAGGCCAGAGGAGGGAGTGTCAGTTTGGAGCTGTCTGGGGAAATGGGGAGAGACCCAGAACTTGGTTCTGGGCCCCCCAACCCCCCCAAGATGGACCTGACAGAGGGGTTCTGTTTTCTGTACCAACAAGCTCTGTTTAAACTGTGTTCCCGTCATCTAACAAACCTTCTGTTTTACTGTCTGGCTGAGAGTCACATCTGACTGCGGAGTGGGGTGCAGGGACTCGCTGTGGAAAGTTAATACTAACAACTGGTTCCCTCCTCCTCACCCCAGGAGGGGATCATGCCCCCCCCAGGGGACTCCTGCCCCATCCAACCCCCCCATGTTCCTTGACAGCCCCCCCCCCGGGACCCGTGCCCTATCCACCCCCCTTCCCTGTCCCCTGACTGCCCCTTGCCACCCCATCCAACCCCTTCTCTCATTCCTGATGGCACCCCGGGACCCCTGCCCCATCCAACCTCCCCTTCCCTCTGTCCCCTGACTGTCCCTGGAATCCCTACCCCTAACTGCCCCCCACTGCCCCATCCAACCCCTACTCCTTCCTGACTGCCCCCCTGGACCCTTGCCCCCATTCAATCCCCCTGTTCCCTGCCCTCTGAACGCCCCGACACTAATCCACCCCCCCAACTCCCCTGCCCTCTATCCAACACGCCCTCCCTGCTCCCTTACCGTGCTGCCTGGAGATGGGGGCCGGGCTGGGCTGGGGCTGGGAACGGAGCCACCCGGCCGGAGCCCGGGGCAGGAACCGCGCTGCCTGGCCGGAACCCGGGAGCCGGAGCCCGAGGGCCGGGGCAGGAGCCGCCCGGCCGAGCTTGCGGCAGGACCCGGGGGCCGGGGCAGAAGCCGCGCTGCCCTGCCCGGCGAGGTCGCAGCTCGATCCCGGGGGCCAGGAGCCGAGCCACGCTGCCCAGCCCCAGGGTCCGGCCGCGACCTCACCGGGCGGCGCGGCGCCTGGAGCCCTTCTTCTGCTGGCGCCCCCGCCCTCCAGCCTCAGCCCCAGCTCAAACTTACCTGCAGGAAGCCACTGCTTTCTTCTCAGCCCTCCCAGGCTTCCCGCGCGAACAGCTGATTTGCGGGAAGCTGGGGAGGGGGAGGAGAAGCTGGAGGAGCATTCAGAAGAGGAGGCGGAGTGAGGTGAGGTGGGGCCGGGGGAAGAGTAGGGAGCTGCTAGAGCTTTTATTAAATTTAAAAGCCCTTTTGGAACTAGTTGTTCCTCCAGGAACAACCGGTTCTAAACGGGCTTCTAAATTTAACAACCAGTACGAACCGGCTGCAGCTCACCACTGGGTGAGAGGCGGGGGCGGGCGCTCCAAGCAGGGGAGAAATCTAGCTCCAAATATTGGTGGAGCAGAGCCCCTGACTTTGAATATTCCTGGGGCTTTAGCCCCAGGAGCCCATATAAGTTGGCGCCCATGGATCCTTGGTATACAATTTTCACAAAATACTGTAAGTCCTGAGCAAATGGTACCTTTGGGTGAAGGATATTACATGCCTGAGGAATTTTTTTTTAACGGTGTATATTTTGATCAGAAATCACTTCAGTTTTTTCCTTCCCCAGTTGTACACATCTCAGAAAAATCCTACAGTGAAAATCTGTGGACTGGCTTATGATGAACAGAAAATTCTTTTTTTTATACCTAAAATTGTTTTTCTTCAAATCAGCAGGTCCACAAATCTGACCCACCCAAGATCAATTTGGGACTCAGGGAAAGCTGCCACTCTGCAGTAGCACAATTTCTCATTACATTATCTGACATTAGTCTGTGGTGCAGCTGGGACTTAAACTACAGTCTCCCCATACCTAAGCTAGTGAACCATCCTTCCTCTTCTTCTACGGAAAGGTATTCAAAGGGAAAGATTTGGCCTGTGTTACTGACTGACGGGCCCAGAATTACTTCTAGAGTTGCAAGTAGACTAAAGATCCACTGGGTGGATCTGTGGATCTGCTTATGTAAAGAGAGAGGAGAACATTCAGGTGAGTAGAAGCACATTTATCCTAGAATAAGCATTATGGGCTCAAGACAGCTAATTTTCCTGAGGCTAAAATGACATAAAGATATTATCCTTATTGTTAAATTTGGTAGTATTTTTCTTTAGTAGGACAGTAAACCTTTCAAGTGGTCATATTTTTTAATTTTGCTAATATATTAAGGTCTGATAACAGTGTTCGAGTACAGTCTTGCTTTACTTCTGGTGCCTCAGCAGCCATGTCCTGAAGGGCTTTTGTAGAGAACAGAGTTAATCTTTTATTATTCATATACAATTTTAGTACAGCACAAACAAAGCTTAGGTGGTTTATTTAGGTGAGTGTGCATTTTATACATATATCCTCTTATGCCCCAATCTTGCAAATACTTACACATAAAAGTTAAGCATGTATGTATGAGAAGTCTTGTTCAAGTCAATAGAAATACTCATATGAATAAAGTTATGCTTAAATGTTTGTAGGATCAGGCCCTACAGATTGAGGAGATCATAATAAACTGATAAGTCTTCAAATATGTTATGGGCTGTTATAAAAAGGATGGTGATCAATTGTTTTCCATGTCCACAGAAGGTAGGACAAGAAGTAATGGGCTGCATCAAGGGAGATTTAGGTTAGATATTAGGAAAGACTTGCTATCTATAAGGGCAATTAAGCTCTGGAATAGGGCTCCCAGGGAGGTTGTGGAATCCCCATCGTTGGAGGTTTTTAAGCACAGGTTGGGCATATAACCTGCCAGGGATGATATTGGTTTATTTGGTCCTATCCCAGTGAAGAGGGCTGACTTCTTGAGGTTCCTTACAGCCCAGCATTTCTATGATTCCAAAATATTTTATATGAGATGGTAAAATAATGGCAGTTGCTGAGCTGTATTCCACTGATCCATTTGACTCTTCTGGAGTAATTTCCAGGCACCATTATTTCAGTATGTGACTGAATGTAACAGTTTGTAAACAAATAATCCTGTAACATAAAATACAAAATATGAAAAATGTAGGGACTATGTATGTGCTGCTGCTTGCCTCCTTTTGGTTTTATATTTAAAAATCAAAACCAATACACTTAATATAGGTGCCACACACACACACACACACACACACACAAATATTAAATTAGTTCCCATTGCTACAGTAATATACACCTTGCAAAAAATACATACCAGAAACATTCCAGTTAATAGGAGCTATGGAATAAAAAGTATGGAAATGATCAATTAAGGAAATAAGGATAAATATTGCAGTACCCTGACAGTTCATAGATTGTCTTAAAATTGTAGATATGGAAATTCTAACAACATGAGTAGCTTCATTGAAGTGGACTGGAGAGAAAAATATGCTGCCAAAAATACTGATATTTATTGCTTGAAAATGATCCTGTGTACAAGGTTAAGATGATTATTTACTAAGTAAGACCTTGATCTTGCAATCTATTCTTTGTGGGCAGATCCCTATACCCCCACCACAATGCAAGTTCGAGGCCTAAATCTTTAGCTTGATTACAAGAAAATGGTAGAAACTTCACAAATTTCAGAACAGTCATTTCTTCAACTGAAAAAAAAATGTTTTTTTAAATTTCCTTCACATTTTGGGGGAAATTGCTACTTTTTCACAGCTAATCTTCAAATTTTGGAAACAGACTTTTCTCAGTGTTACAAAATGAGAGTTAGAGGTGAAAAATCCTGCTTACAATTTTCTCTTTATCTATGCATGATATCAGCCTACTTTCTGTGCAGCAATAGCTCTTCTATTTTGTGATCTACGTTATCATGGTAGCCTTTATGTAGTAAGAACATTTTGCTTTTTTGATATAATCAGTGTCTCAGAGATCAAGTTAAAACAGATGCAAGTGGAACCTTTACTGACATGATACACAAATGTAAAATGTGTGCCTAAACCACCTGGCAGTGCCCTTTTTAATATGCCATTTTAAACTATACTGTCAGCTACTTAAATAATGTCTGTGCATCTTTTTTTACTCCTACATGCCTTTTAGAAGCTTAATAGAACAATCCCATTTACTGACCATTGTCCTTTTTCTGTTTGTCTTTTCCCTTTGTTTCTAATGCAGCAGAAGCAGCTCACTCTGTTATTTAGTCTCTGGTATTTATTAATATACATATACAATATCACCATAAATAAGAGTGCTTCTGCTGCATTTTGTATACATTCAAAAAAAAAAAAAGGGGGCTCTGTCATCCTTAGTGATGTCATCAGGAATATGTTCAGCTCTGGGAGCAGTGCTTGTTGGACAGAGAACCCATGCAAGGGGAACAAGAGAGGATTGTTTTAAAAAAGTTCTATTTTTGGATTTGCTTATCTATAAAAGAGTGGGAGAAACACTGGTTCGGTGGATCAAGTATTGTCTTGGGAGTCAAGACACCTAGGTTCTAATCATGGCTCTGCAATTAATCTGCTGTATCACCTTGAGTAAGTCGCTTCACCTGTCTGTGTGGAATTTTCAAAAGTGCTCAGCTTTGGTCTAATTCTGCTTCAAATGAATTTTCTAAAGCATTGTTCCTCCATTTTCTGATTGGTAAAATGGGGATAATGGTTCTTTCCTTTTAAAAACAAAACAAAACACTTTTGAGATGTATGGAAAAGCTCTTTTGTGATCTCACTAGCTGTTATAACGATGTGTTTGGGGAGGACAGACTTCGAATTGATATTTATAGATGTTCCCCATCACACTGTAAACCACTGTAAAGACTGATGCACGATTCTTTGCTGACGTACCTCGCATGATTTCGGTGGAATTATACAGCATTTGTGGCAGGGAAAATGAGCCACATGGATTCAGTTTGTACCCTAATTTGAGTCTCCTTTAAAAGCAAATATGGATTTTTGAAGGACAAATATATGCATCTTTTCACTACATTTACAGAGGAGCAATCATTTGTAGGCATGAGCCATTCAGATGGCTAGTCTCTCATTTAGGAAAGCAGTATTTTACCCAAGACAGTGCCTTCTTTTTGTTTTGAATTTATCTTTCACTAGCTGCTTTCCAAAAAGAGGTGAATCTCTTGAACGGCCTCAGAGGCTGCATGTAATAAATTTAACAGTGCTGCTGTTGCTAGGGGTCTGTTGCTTCTGCTATTGTACAGATCTGCTCAAAATCTCTTGCTTCCCACAATAAGAAACACCACTGCATTTATTTATTTATTTAAACAGCAGGAAGATTTTAAATGGTTAGAAATATGGTATATTGTTTAATCTATGTACTTTGTACACAGTTAAATGGAAGGGAGGGAGTGTGAAAGGGGATACTGTGGTCGGAACATGGGACTAGTTGCTTTGGAGGACTCTGCATCTTCCTCTTCATAAGCAGATTTTCCTCAGATCTCTACTGTGTTTCCTTCAGTCAAGACTGCTACCTGCTCTTAATTCATTACCCAGTCCTAATTGTGTCTAGATGCCCTGTAAAAACAACCATGTCAAGGGACCTGGTTAAAACATAGTTGTCACCTGTCATGGTAAAAACACAGTTCCATCAAGCAATACTACAGCCTCCATCTGTCCAACATCCCACAGACCTAAAAATCACAAATTGAATTTGGGTAAGAAAATCCCCTTGCATCTCTCATGGCACTGTGTCACAATGCCACTGGATCACCACTAACTTCATGACATAAGATTTTTATCTCCTACTTCCAACAGGATAACTGTCAAGGGTGGTGACCCTACTTCAGTCTTCTCACTTTTCTGAGGTTTATTCACTATTGCATCTCTTGGTAACAGTGAGACAAAGTATTTGAACTCTGTAGAAGCAGCAAAGAATCCTGTGGCACCTTATAGACTAACAGACGTTTTGCAGCATGAGCTTTCGTGGGTGAATACCCACTTCTTCGGATGCAAGTGACTTGCATCCGAAGAAGTGGGTATTCACCCACGAAAGCTCATGCTGCAAAACGTCTGTTAGTCTATAAGGTGCCACAGGATTCTTTGCTGCTTCTACAGAACCAGACTAACACGGCTACCCCTCTGATATTTGAACTCTGAAACTTGGCAGTTTGGGGTCATAGAAATTTGTACAGACCTTTTTTTGTTTTATTTTTTCTGTTTTCTGTTCATGTGGGTTTATATTCCCTGATCTTACCACAAAACTCAGAGTGAATAATTAATGAACCTAAAAACGGAAATCAAAACTCAAACAAAACCACCAACTTTTACCTAGTTGGGGGTAGACATCCTGTGAAATGGCCCAGTTTTTCATAGTTTCAATTCAAAATGGCAACTAGTCAGATTCACTGAACACCTTGCCATGTTGGCCTGAGTTTCAAGTTGGTAAGATGACCCAAAAGCAGTTGATTTCTGCCACATGTTCATTACTACATTAAATGTTTCACAAAGTTCCATTTGGTACACAAAATAGAAGCTAGCCTTTCTGTGCATGAAAGACACAGCAGCCAACTGCGCATAAGTAGAAGTCTGTGACTGCTTTATTCCTGAGTTTGGGTGTAATTTGTGCATGGGTCCTAGGCAGCTTGTGGAAAAGTGCCACAAGGTCAGGGAGGTGGAACAAGTGCTGGTTTTCAGCCCAGGCCTTGAGGGCAGCCAGCTTTGTTGGCTTGAAGTATAGAGCAGGTGCCAATTCATAAGAGATCCGTAAAACTCAGAAGGAAACCAGTCTAACGTACTGGCTCTCTTTCACGTTTCCTCTCTCCATGTCTATTAAGCCTTTCTGTATAGATTGTGACTGTCTCCAGTGTACAAAGTTTTTGTATACCCTAAAATGTTTGGGATTAGTTTCAAACCCTGTAATCTTTATTACAATAAGTCAGAAAGAGAACGGGCAGGAACTCTTCCAAATGAGATGTTATCCACCCTTTAGTTGCATGACAAATATACATCACTTAATATGGTTTTTATCTGTCAATATTTAGATTAGCAAATCAGAAACAAATATTTTGGACAAAGATTTTTCCTGTATGTATTGCATTTTATTTTAAGATATATTAAAATATTTACTTAATAAATATTGACCTGCAAATTTAGGGGCCCAGAATCTGATCCAAAGCTCATTAAAGTGAATGGATGTCTTTATGTTGATTTCAGTGGGCTTCAGTTCAGATCCTCAGTGATTATCACAATGACCATTTATTTAAAATGAGGTACTCGTGGCAGTAATAACTGTGCCTGGTAATAAGTGTTTGTAGGATTAGGCCCTTAATTAGATTTTTAAATACCCTGTCCTTGTATCGATGTAAATTCACTGTTACACTGTACTTCATTAAATTGTCAGTGCAGATATCATTAAAGAAAAAGTAAAAGGCAACTTAGTAACTTATTTTTTTTGCCAGCTTTCAAAGGAAACATTGGTAGAAATTTTAGAATTCCTTTAGTTTCATGTTATTTTACAATTGATAAATCCTAATTTCATAGAAAATGTTTACATATGATTTTCTGCTGTGATTTGTACACAGTTATATTTATACATTTCTGCTTTTTATAACCATTGCTAACTAAACATTTTTAGGCTGTGTGCATGAAGAAGGAGGTAGCTAAAGTGTAGTTTTATGTATCTTGGAACAAATTTTTATAAGGAAGAGTATATATTAAAACAGACAAGGGTTTTGCCTCATTTTAAGAAATTCAGCTATGTAAATCGTTATTCCATTTTGTGTGCATGTATTATGTAAATATGAAAACCAAGTAGGAAAAAAAAATTTCAATAAGACTATAAACTTTACCTGTGGAGTTAGTCTCTTTTTAATAGTGCTGCAAGATATTTTATCCTTTTTGCTTTTTCTCCAGTATATTGAATTCAGGAGATTGTTCTTTCATCTACAGTGACTGCAGGGAGTGTGAATCTTCTTGTTTGTTTGCAGAAAATGATCCCTGAAATATACACCTCTACCCCAATATAACGCGACCCGATATAACACAAATTTGGATATAACGTGGTAAAACAGTGCTCGGGGGGGGGGGGCTCCGCAGTCCAGTGGATCAAAGCAAGTTCGATATAATGCGGTTTCCCCTATAACGGTAAGATTTTTTTGGCTCCTGAAGACAGCGTTATATTGAGGTAGAGATGTATACTGAAAATGAAGATTAAATGGTGGGAAACAGAAAAATGAGTGGCTTCATTTACAAATGTTGCATTAGTATAATATTCCATTAACATAATTTAGAGTTGCATTTAAATTCTGGTGGCAGAAACTGGAGCCAGACAGCTACATTTAGTTGTGGGGAAGGTTTTTTTTTGTTTTGTTTTGGTTTTGGGTTTTTTGTATTTCTTTTTAAAAAGTGACTTCATGCATATTTTTTATTACTTTAGAAAATTAAGACTAAATGCAGGTTGTATATTGTCAAAATAACACTGTAGTGTAAGAATTACTTCCCTTCCCCTCACTCCCAAGAACAAAATCATGGTTACACATTTAGCTAAGCATAGAAGTCCCCAGTTTCTATTCATACCATTTGGAACAAAAGCCTAGGTGAAAGTCAAATCCTTGAACACAGTGGGCTGAATTTACCACTGACAGAAATGGGCACAATTCAGTAGAATTTTATTTGCTTATGATAGAAATAAATTTGGCTTACAGTGTTCATTTTTAGGGTAGAATAAAAGGATATGTGATGTATTTGATCCTGTAGCTGTCATCTACACACACGCATCACTGAGTATTGAGTTCTTTGCTCATTCACCATGCTTCCATAAAAATATACTAATCGCAAGTTCCAGGTTAGCTGGTTTAAAGCAATGTTTCAATAGCATTGAGGCAGGGTTTGGAAGTTATGTAATGTCTATCTCTAATACTTTTATAATCCATACTACAGTATCTAGGCATCAGCTTTTGTGTTTTGACAACAGTAATATTTTAATTTTAACATACAGAAGGGAAGGTAACATCATTGTTCTACTTCAGTAGAGTTTCCAAATGAAGGGAGCATATCCTGCATGGCATTTCTGTTTGCGGTTCTATCCACTGATCAAAGAAATGTGAAAACAAAGGTGAGCCAGAGCAAATGTATTTAGTGATTAGAACATACAGTTAGTATATGAGTCACAGATCATTCAATAGGGGAAACCAGTAAGTGATTCTGATCTGTCTACTTTGAGGCGTAATTGTAACCACCTTTCTCAGACTGCTACAAATATTTTTTTTTGTTTTGTTTCTTAACCCAGACATCAAACAAATAGGTGAAACTAGGATTAGGATGGCTCAGAAGCTTGATGATGAATGTGAAAACCTTTACTACCAAAGTTATTGGTTTAAATCCATCCCAGGTCAAAAATGCCTTCAAGTCATTGGCCTCAGATGGCTGTTCATCCTATATCAAATGATTTGTTGTAATCTAGTTGTCACTGGATATGTGTCCATGTCATTATGATTGCTGTGTGGTGATGCTCTTAAAGGAGAGGGACAGTCTAGTGATTAGAATGCTAGCCTGGGCTGATGACCCTTATTCAGGTGCAAAACCTTCCTTTGCCACACACTGTATGAGCTTGTGCAGATCAGTTTCTCTGTACTTCGGTTCCCTATCTGTAGAATGGGAATAATAGCACTTCCCTTCCTCGCAGGAGTATTGTCAGAATCAACACATTAAAGATTGTGAGGTGCTCAGATGTGACAATAATGGGGGGCCATATAAATAGCTAAGATAAATAAAAGTGTATCATAAAACCTGTTAGCAGTCCCGGTAGAGAAGCATAGGTCTTGAATGGTTTCTGCGGAACACAGATGAGTTAGTGGGGTATAGGGTGACCAGATAGGATGTGGAAAAATTAGGACACTTCCCACCCCCTCAGGGAGAGGGGTATAAATGCATATATAAGACAAAGCCCCTAATATCTGGATATCTGGTCACCCTAATGGGGCGACAAAGATGAAGCTTGCCTTGCTGCTGTTTGTTCAATATCTGTTCTGTAAATAACCATGGTTGGTCACATGATACCTTTCCTAACTCCAAATTCACTTTAAAAGATATGTTCTACTGTTGGGAGTTGAAATGTAGAGAAACATTTAGTTTTCATAGGTTTATAGGTTCACAGATATAGAAATGTATTAGATAGAGTTGGACAGGAAATGATTTTCCCATCCTATGAAAATTTTAAGATTTGACATCTTTCATGTTCTGCTCTGGGATGAACCTGAGGCCTTTTGACACTTTTTTTTTTTTTTGAGTGGGGCACAAAAAACAAAGAGAATAGCCAATAAGCCAGAGGGTAGGGTACTCACCTGGGATGTGGGGACCCAGGTTCTAGTCCCTGTTCTGCCTGATTCAGCCTTTAACCTGCATCTCCCACATCCCAGGTGAGTCCCTTACTCACTGAGCTAGTAGCTCTTCTGGAGTGGGTCTTGTTCTGTGGCCATAACCAGAAATTCCATCCTGGACCTGAGAAATCTTTCTTGAGAAGTTTGATTTTGACAAATTGTAATTTCTTGAGCGAGTGCCATTTCTTTGAAAAATTCCTAACCAGCTCTATTATAGGGCCATGTAACAGGGTTGTCCTCCAACTGAGCACTGTCTCCAGGCTAGAGGTCATGCTGTAGCGCCTGCCTCGGTTTTCCTTCTTGGCTGCTCAGTAACTCATCACCATCCAAAAGGTAATTAAAACTCTCCCCTTCTGGGGTTCAATTTATTTAATCTTTACACACATTGGCCCTGCAGGCCCCATTCCCAGTTTAGTGCATCTCTCTCTCCTCTAGGTAGGGAGTCCACAGCCTTCCTTCCTGGAGCAGGGTCTAGGTTCACCAGCTCTCAGTTCTTTATGTGGCTGGACCTCAGCCTTCAGGCTCTGACTTCCAAATTTGCTTGGCTTAGGTTATTCACAGTCCTCCTAGCTAGGACTTGAGACTCCCTGGTCTCAAGGTCTTCCCTGCAGAAGCCTTTCCACAGTCTCTCTGCAGTCTCTGTCACTTTAATAATCTGGGTTGGCTAACTCCAGGCCTTCCAGCAATCATTAAAGAACAAGCCACCCTAGTGTAGACCATCTAATGCATTTTCCTGTTAGTACAGTATTGTGTCCTATCAATGGTTCAATCATACTGTTTAGGCACAGCCCATAGTAAGGGATTCCTCCCTTAGCTTCTTGGTGCATGGTAGGAGGACACCAATTGCTGTAGCCTTTTATAGCATGCATCACATTCCAACCTACTCTGCCTCCATGTTGCTCTTGCTCTGCGGTCTGAAGACTCACTCAAGAGCTTGGAGGATGGAGCAAGACCAGGCCTCTGCCTTTGTAGGGACACTGTGCACCCCTGGGTAGTATGTAGTCTCACTGCTTCCCTGAATTGCCTGGCTCTTAGAGAGACCCCACTGAGGGGCAATAATGCTTTGAGTGTAGCACTCACACACTAACATACATTTTGTAATTTAAGTGTAACTTTTTTGATGGAAGAACGTGGTGGAATGCCAGCCAGGGCTATATCTTCCAGTGCCCTATCGCTTTTAAGGTTTGGAACTGTGCTAAAGAGGCTCAAGGGGGGAAAAGGTCTGGGGAGCAAGATGTGGTCAAAAGAGTTGGGTGTTCCTGGTAAGCTCTCCAGCAATAGGGCGCATGTAAGCTGTGATGTGTTGGATTTTGACACGTTTTAATAAAATGCTTTAGTTTAAAATAACACTCTGGTCTGGTAGTGTAACACTGCATACTTCTCTCCTCAGTGTATCTGCATGGAGGGCGGGGGAGAGGTACAATCTGACCTATAGTTTTTAATAGAGAATAATTAATATATATAATCTTTCTTTCATTCATTTGTACATAGCTGCCACTTACAGCAGATGAATCCAGAAACAGTTAATAGCAAACATCCAAGCTGTCTGTTTTCTGTTGTTGCATTTTGTTTAGAGACAGTCTTCCTTGGATTTATTCTTGGTGGAGCAGTGTTAACATCACTTTGTTAAACAACTTGCTTTCCATTGCTAATCTGTGGATACTTGCCATAGAAAATTAACATTGTGTGTTCTTTCTAAACTACTGCTAAAAAAGGTGTCCTGTGAGTCAGTCTAATTTTTAAAAATGGCATAAATGAATCTGATATATAATGACATGTTTGACATTTCTACAGGAACTTAGGATTTCTCACAGAATACTGGGAGTGTACAAAACATGGAACAACATGGAACAATAAAATCTTTAAAAAAAAATCAAAATCTAGTTTTCAAGAAACATCAAATCAGATTATTAATAATACTCCTGAAATATGCAATGGCATTAGTAAGAAAGCCTTAAAACTATAAAGGCTCGATCCTGCTTCCATTGAAATCAATGCTAAGACTCTGTTGATGAGTATTATGTGTTCAGGATTGGGCCTTAACTGTATCAAAGGTTAAAAGATGGAAGTGTCCCTTGCATTTTTTAAAAAACAAAAATTGAGTAATGCTTTGACTAGTTTCTGTGTTATGATGATAGTTTTTTGAGGAAGGACCTGCACAAATGTGTTGTATTTAGAGTGTTCTTGTGTACGTTCTCTCTAAAGATTCATAAGAAGTTCGCTAATGTTATTGCTAGTAGGGGGCTATGGACTACCACAAAGAGCCTATTACTATGCTAACCTGAATACCATTATACATACCATTACATTGAAAGAACATTATTAAGGCTGCAAAGTCAAGCATTCAAAAATTAGGCCATATGACACTACAGCTGGGATTGATGCTCTGAGATCGACCCACCAGCGGTCGATTTAGCGGGTCTAGTGAAGACCCACCAAATCGACAGCAGATCACTCTCCAGGCAACCCCTGTACTCTACCCCCGACCAGAAGAGTAAAGCAAGTGGACAGGAGAGTTTCTCCAGTCAACCCCCCCGCAGTGTAGACCCTAAGGTATGTCAACTCCAGCTACATTAGTTGTGTAGCGTAGGTCAACTTACCTTGGTAGTGTAGACATAGCCTTAGAAAAGTCAAGAATTAAGCTTGCCTGTGCAGTGTTAATTTAGCCCCCTTGTGTTTATGCATTATGACACTTCCACACAGTCCTTAATTTCATGATCATAAATTATCTTTTTTTCTACAGGACCCTTGTCTCCTTCAGAGCACAGGAAAGATGGTGCTCACTTAAGGACCTGCTAGTCAATATTTTATTTTCTCCATTGTTCAGTGTGTTACTCCAGGCCTTATTTACTTCTCCTTCCCCCACCTCCCATTTCTCTTACTGGCTTTTTCTATTTCTCCAGTCCCCCTCCTCACCAACTCCCAGTATCCCCAAACTCCTTGTCCCAAACTGCTCCTTTTTCTCCCCTCGCCCCTAATTCAGCTTTTATCTCTTCTGTATTCAAATTGGATGGTTTCTTCCTCCATGTTTGCTGGATGCCAGCAGAAGGGTCATATAAGAGGGAGGCTTCCTGTTCTCAGTTCCAGTGTCTGACCCAGAGCAGCTGGGAGCAGTAATTACAAGGAAAGTTTTTCTGATTTCCCCCATGTACAGTCAAGTCACACATAGAAGTTGACAGGCTGGAGCATGCTTCTTGAGGAGTGATTATCTGGAGATTTTAGCTGTTAAAATACAAGAGTTCTCTACATATGTGAGTCTCTTTAAAACCTTCTTGCTTGGCCAATCTTGGGTGGATTTTCATGATGAAGGCAAAAAGCATGTTGCTGGACACAAAGTTGAACTTCAAGTCCCTCCTTCAAAGCATATGGGAGCTAACGCATTTCAAAGAAACAGTCTCAATTTTTTAACATGTAAAAATATATTTTGCCCCTTGCCTCATTTTTGGAAATGGCTTAACTCGTTTTGGCTGAAAATTCCTTTTCTCCTCCTCCTTCTGCTCCCCCCCCAAAACAAAACAAACAAAAACAGAACAGCCTGAGGCAGATGCAATTTTGGCCCAAATGGTTATTTTTGCAAAGTTATAAGTAAGGTTACGATTTAGTCACAGAGGTCACGGCAGTCACGGATTCTGTGACTTTACTGGACCTCCATGACTTCTTCCGCTTCAGCTGTTAGCAGCTGAAGCTGGGACTGCAGCCGGGCTGTGCATCCCTGTCCCGCAGCTATAGCCAGCTCCAGAGTGGGGGCTATGCTGGGGCCGCGTTCCCCTGGCCAGCGGCTGCAGCGGGAGCCATGTTCCCCGTTAACGGCTTCCCAGAGCAAGGCACTCCCCCACCGGCTGCTGCTTTGGCTTGGCAGGGGCTGCAGCTGGGTTTTGCGCCCCTGTCCCACAGCTGTGGCCAGCTCCAGAGTGGGGGCTGTGTGCCCCCCATGGCTGTGCCCCCACTGTAGCCGCTGGGGCTGTGCCCCCCACCTTGGCAGGGGTCTCATCTGTCCGTCCCCTCCTCCCCCGTGGGATTCCATTCCCTCACTTACTTAGCCCAGGCCCCAGGTATTTTTAGTAAAGTCACGGACAGGTCATGGGCTCTGTGAATTTTTTGTTTATTGCCCGTGACCTATCTGACTTTTTTTTTTTTTTACTAAAAATAACAGTGACAAAATCTTAGCATTAGTTATAAGCAACTGAAAACAGAGTGTTTTTATGGGAAGCGTAGGGAAACCTTACAATAAGCCCCACCTATAATATTGTTCATTGCTAGTAATTCAGTTAAATTTATGAGAAAGTAAGCAGTCTTCAGCCCTACCAAGAGAATAATCTAATAATACAGATTGTAGTTTTTTTCCTTTCTTGATTAAACTTCACCCAATTATTATACTGACATAATTTTAGATTTTTCTCCTTTTTTCTTAGTCTGTTATTTTTAATGTAAATTAAATCAGAAGCATTTATATGTGTGTTTGTTCATTTGCCTTCTAACTTAAGGCTATGCATAGACTTGCTTCCATTATTATGACATGAAGAGGGGCAGAACGGTCCAAGTCCTGCAGAGAAGGACTTGGGGTGAGAGGAGGAATGTTCTTGTAACACTACTGAATAGCTCATCCTCTCCCTTTTGCAGCTGCTTTGCAGATGCATTCTCCTCTGCTGTAGGAGGCATAGCTGAGAGAAGTCAGATGACCAGCTGCTCTGTGAGGCATGCTCTCCTCTTAGGGCAACAGAATTTACAATTCAAAATAAAGCCTCGAAGTTACTGCTGCCCTCATTAAATCCTCCTCTGTGGCTTTCAGACATTGCCAGAGGAATACTGGGGGGGAAAGACAGCCAATGGCAGCACGCCAAGTTTGCTAGATGTACTGCAGTTACTGTGAGAGGCCTAGATGGGAACATCAAGTATAGTGGATTTTCATGATATATTTTGCATTTATTCCCACAGATCTTAGTCTCAGTGTGTTTTGGAGGCCCTGCCCACTTCTCAGACCCAGCTCTGAGAAGAGAAAGTGGTGGGTGAGGGATGGGAATTAAAACTGCCTATGTTAGATATTCCCCTGTGAGCCTGTTTTCAGAAGGAAAATTTTAATTGGTTCATTTTTTAAAAACATATGTTTTGCTTGTCCATAAAATTTGCTGTATTTATAAAATTTTTAGACTGTGTAGATTCACAATATGACTTTTTTTTTAACTATCATTCTGTCAGTGAGGCAGGAAGAAAAATAGAAATGTTGTTTTGACATAGCAGGTAAAGCACACTTTTATTTTGCTAACTTACAAACACTCTTCCTTGGACTGCATAAACACACCTATCCCAGGTTTTAGGTTTGTAATGAAATTGTGCAAAATGATTTTGGGCCTTACTACAAATATTACAAGTTTGTATCATGAAAGTTATCTAGAGCCCAATCCCAAGAGTCTGTATGCTGAGGATCTCTGAGAAGGCATTCATTAACTCAGAGATGAGGCCAATAGTTTGGCAATGAATATGCCCAATTGTTCCATCCATACACTCAGCAACTTGACTAGAGGAAATTTGGACTAGGTGGGTCTTTCTAAGGGCGGGAGAATGAAAGAGCAGAGTTGCCTCTGAGAACTGCTTCTTTAAGAGGAAATGAAAAGGAGCAGAGGACCCAACTGGGTGGAAAGCCAAAGCATCCACAAGAGCAGTATGAACAGTAGTTGCAGAGGAGCTCTGCAAAGTGGTCGGAACCAGCATCTGTTGTTGTTTTGACGTGGGACATCATTAATTGAGTCGATTGGGTAACAGTGGTGGCCAGAATTAGTTGGTTAAATGGATTGTCTCCCTCCAATAAATCTGTCAGAGTTGTGGGTTTTTTGTTTTGTTTTTGTTTTTTGGTGGGGAGTCAAGATGTGACAATATAATTCAATTGGTGTGACTTTGGGGGGAGGGTAGTTTTGGAGGGTATGGGAGAGGTTCTCCCATGTTAAGAGGCTTTAATCCTCACATGAGGTGTTGGAAACTCTCAATCCTTGAATGTGTTGGACTTCTTAAAGTCTTTCATCATATTTCAAAAGCTCAATAATTACACTGAAGTTATTTTTCAGTAGTTTTTCTTTAAATCAAACTCTGACATAACTCGGACATATGTGATCTAATGATGTAAAGTGCTATGAAAAGCCAGGTGATATTATTATAACAGTGGGAAAGACTGGCAACTCTACTTCCATCATGATATAATACAAAAAGTATGCTATCCTCCATCCAAGCTGTGGCTACTATGTCAGTATGATGGAACATGAGGTGATGACAGTGCTGTGCCTCTGCCCATAAAGAAGCCAGAAAGGGTGAGCATTATGAGTACTCACACTGTTAGTTGAAGGTAAATGTTTTGCAGATAAGTGGGCTATTATTCATAGCTTCGTCTGAGCCATATTGAGTCATACAAATTTGTGTGCCATAGCTATGATATGAATGTACAGTAGCATAGGACTTTCAAATCAATAGGAAATTTTCAGCCATTATTTGAGCACTACAGTCTTGGAGATAGACTAGCCGTTTCTGTTCTATAGATGCAAGTAACATTCCTTTTCTTTGTGTAAAAGTTCCTTATAAAAGCACATTCTTGTGTAATGAAGATATTCTTCAGTAAAACTCCTACCTTTTTTTTTTTAAATGCAGCCTGAAACATTTTTACAATAGTACCAAAATATGCTTCCTATGCCTACGTTACAATCATACTATCAAAAAGCTTGCATAAACCTAGGAGTAAATATTGAACTCATTTGTATTTCCTCAATACAGAGTCAATGCCTGCTTCTGCTCTGCTGAGGAAATTCTCAAAATGTGCACACATGTCAGAAGCTAATTAACAGATTTACTGCTGAAAAATTGGTGAGGCTACACCAGGATCAAGTGAGGATCAAGCCCAAATAGTGTTTTGCTCTGAGTTTCTGGCCCATCCCCAGGGTTAAATAAGCCATTTGTCAATTTTATGGACATAATTGACTAATTTCTGGTGTGATCTCCATGCAGTTGTGTTGAATTTAGTAGGGTTGCTGTGGGGCGTAAGCCAGCATGGAATTCTGTTCAGTGTGTTTACATTTAATATGGTCAATGTCTGGGGAAATCTTGACTCATTGACAATTCAGAAAATCAACACTGTAATGCCAGCTGCTGTTCAAGCCATGTAAATGCTAACTCTTTGGACGAGGTTGATACCACCCACTAAAAGGACCGAGTCAAGATCAAAACCAAGTTATTCCACCTTAATTTAAAAGTTAACACCATCTACTTGGATTAACCTAGTGAACGTTTTTAATACTGCCTAATATTTGGCTGCTTTGTTTCCACAACTTCCATGTGAAGCAAACTGTGTTGATATTTAGAATGCAGATTTCCCTAAGCTATTTTTGTATTTCATTTGTGCATTGTCATGTTGCCAGCTGTACAGTTTCTGAATATGATTTTGTTGTTTTACAGATGATACAGTAAGAGCTTTTGAGGAAATAAACTGAGATTTATCTCAAAGATCTGTTGCAGAACAACTGAAAAGAGAGAGAGAATGGACAACTTCTGAAGATTTTTATTAGAGAACAAAAATCAACTGGAAACATAAGGTGGACTTAGAGGAGTAAGAAACTTTAAAAAGCATCCAGAAATTGCTAATTCCCTGGTTTGGCTCAAGGTCTTGGGATAATGGATACCATTGAGACTGCAAAGCTTGAAGAGCACATGGAAGGTCAAAACAATGACACCTCAAATGGTTATGTTCGACCTACGCTATCTGTCAGTGAGGAAAGCAAAAATGGCAATACCAAACCGAAGGGTTTACCTAATGGTTTGCGAAAAAGCACAAAGAAATATCCAGACTATATTCAGATTTCTATGCCTGCTGAATCTAGGAACAAATTTCCTTTGGAATGGTGGAAAACAGGCATTGCCTTTGTGTATGCTCTCTTCAATTTAATTCTAACGACTGTCATGATCACCGTGGTTCATGAGAGGGTACCTCCCAAGGAGCTCAGTCCTCCATTGCCAGATAAATTTTTTGATTATATTGATCGTGTGAAATGGGCTTTTTCTGTATCAGAAATAAATGGAATGATACTAGTTGGATTATGGATAATCCAGTGGCTATTTCTCAGATACAAGTAAGTAGCTGTATTTATTTCTGCTTCTACTTAGTAACAGAATTTGCTTCTGGCATCCTTATTCATGTTGAGTAGCACTTTTCTCTGAGTAGTTACGGTGATTTCCCAAAATGAATATAGGTAATAGATTGTTTTAAAGAAAACTTGCAGCTAGGCTCTGCACCCATATGTTGGAGTAGAGTTGACTTGAAAACCACAATTAAGTTTCATGAGAAATGTTGAGGTTTCAAAATTTTGTTTTCATTCTGATGCAGAATAAAAACAAGACCTATTCAGAGTAGGGACCTGAACCTTGGTCTCTCTCATTCCCACAGAGCAATTTAATCACCAGGCGATTGGCTATTCTGAGATAAATCTCTGGCTATAAATTCCATTGTTGATTTCAGAGACCTTACAGATGACATTTTCATTAAAGTGATACCATTCCCCAAAACGTTTCAGTTTTGACTAAACTGCACTCTTTGACAAAGTGCTGTGAGACCTTAGTACCCCTAAGTAGAGCTGATTGAAACATTTTCAATTAAACTTTTTTTTTTTTTTTAATTTCTGACAAGGCACTAGACAGTTCACTAGCATTATACAGGATGCTCGAGCTAGTCACATCTCTGAGAACATCAGCCCATCTTTCCCTCCAGATCACCACCTGTTTCCTCAAGAAACAATCTCTACAGATACTTTAAAGGAAAACAAACATTATTTGACATGCGATTGAAAATGAAAAGGAGATTACAAAATAATTACCAAGCAAAATAAAAACACTGCTAGGAGAACACTAGAGCTATTAAATAGGCCTGAATTTACTTACCAGCTAGTGGTTAAATTAAACAAAATCATTACATTTGCAGCAATTTCTTTCTCTCTCTTAACTGCAGCACACTCATGTTTCAATTTCTGTCTCTGCCTCTCGTTTTTCTGTGTGACATAACCCAGAAAGATGTGTCCAGACATCTGTGTGTGTGTGTGTGTGTGTGTGTGTGTGTGAGAGAGAGAGAGATCTCTCACATGGAAGTAGTACTATTGAAACTTTGTTTTCATATTGGTTAATCACAATTTAAAAGCTCTAATAAATTTAAATGTAGGGTGTTAACCATTTAATGAGGCTACGGCTACGCTGGAGGCACCATACCTCCCTCTCTCCTTGTGACAAGTAAATATATCCTGCCTTCGAGTTTATGCTTGCTTTCTTCTCTCTCCCTCCCTCCTTGTTTTCAGATCAATAGTGGGACGCAGGTTCTTTTTTATAATTGGAACTTTGTACCTGTACCGCTGTATTACCATGTATGTTACCACCCTACCTGTGCCTGGAATGCATTTTCAGTGTGCTCCAAAGGTAAGAAATCTTGGTATTGGCCAAAGTATTACACCAAATACAGTATCTGAAAAAGACATATTGGTACATTCATTTATTTTAATAAAGTTAATGTTTTTCTCCAGATATTATATGATACTCTTCAGAGATAAGAGTGGCTCCTGGCAGGTGTCTTCATATTTTTATTTTGGTGATTGCTAGGTTTTTCATTTTATTTATTGCTGTTAGTAAGGCAGGATTTTGTGAACAGTGAGCATCTTTTGTTCTTGGTTTTATGTACATATAGATATGTCAGGATTATTCCAGGCTAGAGTTTATTTATTAAAAAATCAGCCATCTAGGCTCATATCTTCAGAGAGATTTTTTTTCATCTGAGACCTACATAATATACCTTACTTTACTTTGTCAGCTGACGTACAAACCAGCTACTTGGAGGACAAGCCAGTAAAGCCTTGCATGGCAGCTAGATTTTTTGAGAGGCAATGGTGGCATGCTGTAAGCATGTTTGCCAGTGATGTTGTTTTGGCCAGGGCTGTCTGGGGCTTCTAAATCCAGATTGGGCAGCTGATACTCATGGCAATAGGTATGTAAACATGGGAAAAGCAAATATTTGTGCAAATGTAATTGTTTGTCAGTGGTACTTCTGTTGCATTTAGAGCACATCATCATTTAGTTCTGAAGATTGATTTTTTTTTCTAGAAGACATTTAATTAAATAGTCCACTACACACTGGCTTGTAAATACTAGTAAAGATATACATTATATCATAGAATGTAGGGCTGGAAAGGACCTCAAGAGATCATCTAGTCCATCCCCCTTGCTGAGGCAGGAGTAAGCATACCTATACCATACCTGAAAGGTGTTTGTCTAACCTGTTCTTAAAAACCTCCAATGACAGGGATTCCACAACCTCCCTATGTAACCTGTCCCAGTGCTTAACTATCCTTGTAGTTACAAAGTTTTCCTAACATGAAACCTAAATCCCCCTTACTGCAAACTAAGCTGATTACTGCTTCTCCTATTCTTGGCGGGCATGGAAAACAATCCATCGCCATCCTCTTTATAACAATCTTATACATGTGAAGACTGTTTATCATGACCCCCGTCAACCTTCTCTTTTCCAGACTAAACACACCAGTTCTTTCAACCTTTCCTCATAGCCCCCGTTTTTTCTAAAAAAAATTTATAATTTTTGTTGCTCCCCTCGACTCTCTCCAATTTATTAACATTTGTCTTAAAGTATATAGTAAGCAACAAATCAAAGAGTTAACTAATTAATAGTGGTACATGCAGTGTTTGTTGTAGCCATGTCTGTCCCAGGATATAAGAGAAACAAGGTGGGTGAGGTAATATCTTCCATTGGACCAACCTCTGTTGGCGAGATAGAAAAGCTTTTGAAAGCTTCTCCCTCTCACCAACAGAAGTTGGTCCAACAAAAGATATTCTTCAACACACATTGTCTGTCTAATACTGGTACAGTAAGAAATCAAACATTTTCTTCCAAGTCAGAATATTAAGTATACAGACTGAATTTAACATCCAAAAAAAAAAACCACACTAAAAGAATGTGAAGGTTGATAAATCAAGCAATGAAAAGTTAGGAACCACCAGCATTAAGGATGCCTGTGCAAATCTAATTCAGCCCCCACATGCTATGGAAGTTATTACAGGATTCCAGCAATATGTGTGAGAGAAGCAACAGCCCCAGGGAGGCTGTTCTGTCCCCTGCAATGTGACCCGGGATGCAGGAAACGTGCAAAGGAGTAAGGGAGAGCATTACCTTTTATGGCCCCTTTACTCGCCTGTGCAAGTGTATATAGTGAGTTTTGATTTTCTCCTGTGTGATTCTGTTCAGAACCTTGTACTTTATATACAATCTGTGCCTAGAACCTTGCATTTCCCTGGAGCCGCTGGTTAATTGAGGAAGGAACAACAATTTTAGCATTAGTCAAGGTGGCTGCGCTTTAACTGACAATGGAAACAACTTTTGTCTATCTATAAATGCGTTCTTTCATAATGTCTACATCTCACAACCCAAACACGGTCCCACCCACTCAGCAAGAAGCAAATTATGCCAACAATTTTTTTTTCTTTTTCTTTTTCTTTTCTTTTTTTTTTTTTTGCACCATACCTATTTGAGTCCCAGTTCTGTATTGTGATCTGTTTGAGCAGACGGCTGTGCCCACACAGAGCCCCTCTGAAGTCAGTAGGGCTCTGAGCAGGGCCTACTGACATCAGAGAGGCTCTGCATGGCACAGCCGTCTGCTCAAACAGATCACAATACAGGATCCAAGCCGAAACTTGGCAAAATATTGCCTACTGTCCCAATAAAATTATTTCCAAAGCTTATTTTCACTATCAAGAAGAAGTGGGGGGAAAAGGCTACAAAGGTCCAAAGTCATTTGAAGTGGTGATTTACCTGTTATGAAACAAATTTATAGGAAAAAGTAAATGTATAAGTAAAAGAATTGGCTTAGCCAAACATGTAGTTAGTTAAATTACTTTATTATAATTGGATAACAACAACAGGAAGATTTATCATCCACCTACATTACTCAAGCTGTCATGTTTTGCCATGTCAATGAATTACAGAAGAAAAAACTGTTCATAAGATTTAACAAATACACAATAGCAGCTCTTTTTGGTTCACTGAATAGAGATAGGCCTTGGCAAAACTGAATGTAATATCTCCAAAGAAGTTATTTTTATGTACACAAAAATTTGTTTGCATATTATAAAATAAAGTTGTTTGTTTATACAGTATTGACATGGGATAGAAATCTGCTTATGCTATCTGTCTCGGAGAGTACCCACTTCACAAATCATATCCGTTATTTTTAGTTCATACCATGTCAGATTTAAAATGCTGCCTTAAGTAAAACTGATGCAGATTTCTTTAAGTTATGGGTCTGAATTTTAAAATGTATAAAAATCAGCAATACCACAATGCTTGGAAGAAGTGTAGAATAAAGAATGAAAACACCAAACTATCAACATCAAGCAAATTTAAAAAGCAAAAAAAAAAAAAATTGATATATTTTCCTAGTGTAGACAGGACCAAACACAGTACCACACAGTAACGTGTTATCACTGGAGGTCTCGCAGCCAAGTACAGACCACGTTTAATTCTGCTTAGTTTGAGAATTTTGAGAAGTTTACACACCATGATTGCAATTTTTAATCACAGTGAAATAGTATTATGTATATATGAAATGTTAAATTATTTTACTAAAATTATTCTGGTACCTGATTGTATGTGGTGATGGTGGAGAACTGGCTTAGGCTTCTGTTATGATAACTCCAGGTCGCCAAACTAAGATTCCATAGCCCCTTTAAAAAGATTTCTTTATTGACATGTTAAGGACCGTTGAATTGTTGCTTTTTGGAAGTTTTTCTAATACTAACGTTAGCACGTTGCAGCATCTACACTAGAATTTGTATTTTAAATTGCACATTTCTGATTTTTGCTTTCAGTATTAATCCCATTCCTGAATGCTGCAATTAAAATTGGATATATGGCAATTTAAAAACAAACTTTATCCTATCAAGTATCACAGAACAAACAGTAGAATTACTCGGGACAGCTTTGGAGGAACAGAATTTCTCACTAGCAACTCAGTTCAATGAATTAATATTTCATGGCTATTCTAGAGATGGGGGGGGGGGGATATTCATTCTTGATATAATTGCTTTGTCTTAATTGGAGTTAAACCGGGGATGAACTTGTCTGGGGAATATATATTAAAATGTATGACTCTGGCACACTCTAGAGCTTTGCAAAATTTGGTTGGTTGGTTTGCAGTGTATGAATCATTTCTTCAGTTTTGATTCTGGTGGATTCATGTCTTCCCTTTGCCCCTCTCCCCCAGCCCACAACAAGTTAATCTTAGTGAAAACTGATATGAAACTGAGCATTTGCACAGTATCAGTAAGAAACTATAAATTAGCCCAAGTGTATTTGAAACGTCTATAAACATGTCAACAAACCTAGGCTGACTTTTGACTATTAACTAAGCCCCAAATTGGGCAAATTTCGTGTAGTTTGAAGTCTTGATTTGTGAACACTTTACTCCGCTCTGGATAAAGAGTGAATGACTTGCATGCAACACCTCACACAGTGATAATTTATATTGGTTCTGTTTAGAATAATTTCTCACAGTTCAGGGCAACTGAACCTGTATTCCCTTTAGTGATCCAGCAAAGGCACCCAGTCTCAGGTTTCCAGGCCCCTAGTCATTGCCTCTCTCGGGTAGAGACCTGTGTGTCTCTCCATCCTGACTAGGGCATTTCCAGGCTTCACAGTCCCTTGACTATACTGTGATATCTCCAGCAAAAGACAAGCAGCCAAAGCAGGCTTCTCCTGCTTTCTTTTCAGAGACTACTAACCGTAATTGCCAACAGTTGCAAGTTACCACATAGCACTTCCTATGAAAGCATATTTATTCTTATGGTAAAAGCATTACAGAGAAAACATATTAAAATAATAAAAGAACCTACACACGTGCTAATAAGCTTACCAGAGATCACTCCAACTGCCTCTAACATGGGCTCTGACAGGTCAGTCCTTCAAACCTCCCAAAGGGTTCTCTTTTGTGGTCACAAGTTCATAACAGCTTCAGTTCAGAACCCAGTCTTATGAGGCCTCAGGAGGCAAAGTCCTTCCAACCCTTCCCTAAGGATTCAGGCCCTCCATGGACCAGAGTTCCTGTCTGTTTGCTGGATCAGGAAGAAAGCCCTGAGTCAGCTTTAAACTCAGGCTAGTTATTCAAAAGTCCTCTCTTTGTTGCTCCCTGGAGAAACCAAACTGGGTCTTTCAACTGTCCTCAGAGCAACAGGTGATCAGCAGACGACAAGTCTCCTGTTCAGGACGAAGCTTCAAAGGCTGAGTTCATAGGTACTTCTTAGAAACTCCACTTCACACACATTGTCCCAAAAGATCAATCATGTCTGCTATATTGTTTAACATAGTCTTTTGAAGTTCATGATATCTCCTTGTTCCTCCTAAAAATTCAATAAGGTTTAACTTAACTCCATAAGGTTGCCCCAGGCTATTGCAGATACTGGCATGTGTCACCATTCTTGAAAGAGTTCTGGGGTGCGTCACACAAATGACATATATGTAATATGCACTTACACAATTCTTAATGTGTCCACCCTTTTGAAATATACTGATCAATATTATATAATGCATACAGAAAGCTTTGCGGTTATTTTTATGAAGGACGTGCACACTTTGATTGGAAAACAAGAAACAAAAAGGTTTAAAATCCAGCAAAGCATATCCTAGTCCAGGGATCAGCAACCTTTGGCCCACGACCCACCAGGGTAAGCACCCTGGAGGGCTGGGCCAGTTTGTTTACCTGCTGCGTCCGCAGGTTTGGCCGATGGCAGCTCCCATTGGCCACGGTTCACTGTTCCAGACCAATGGGGGCTGCGGGAGGGGCAGCATGCACATCCCTCAGCCCGCGCCGCTTCCCACCACCATCAGCCGAACCTTCAGACGTGGCAGGTAAACAAACCAGCCTGGCCCGCCAGGATACTTACCCTGGCGGGCCGCATGCCAAAGGTTGCCGATCCCTGTCCTAGTCTAATCCTGTAATGCCCAGCCTTGGTTGTTGACAGATTTTTTTTCTGGTAAACATGCTATTATCTTTGAGAAATACATAGACAATAGACAAAGAAGATTCAGATGTTTTAGTAGATAGAGCTTTTCATTATTATATTTTTAAGCACAAGTTGACTTAAACTTCTTGTCCAAACATATATGTTCTTCATCTTGAATTTTTCTCATTTCCCAGTTGAATGGAGATTCACAGGCTAAGGTGCAGAGGATCCTACGATTGATTTCTGGTGGTGGTCTGTCCATAACTGGATCACATATCTTATGTGGAGACTTCCTGTTCAGCGGTCACACAGTAGTGCTAACACTCACCTACCTGTTTATCAAGGAATGTAAGTTACAGTATTTAAATACAGTTGTGTTGCTGATGCCTGTGTTACAAGAAGAGCACTTAAGCTAAAACCACTTTGTTGTATTCATACATGTTTTATTTTTTTACAACATAAAACAAATGGCAAAACTGCAATACACAGTTTGACAAAATGCACTTGACCCTTCCAGAGGGTGGCTTCTGGAATGAAAGTACCACTGGCAAACATCTGTGTGTTTTGGGAGACTGATGATGTGGGAGGGGGATGGTGAAGGTAAGGTTGAGAGACAGGCTGAATCAGCTAAGTGACTATCTGTCTTTACCTCAAACAGAAGTGATATCAGCAAATAATTCTCTAGTTAATTATTTGAGAGAGAGAAATGACTCCCCTTGCTTCAATGGGAGTTATGCCTGCCTACCCCAGTGCTGAATTTGGTGCTGAGTTTGGCTTGCACAATGGAGGATACTTTTTTATAACCTCGTTTTACAGTGGTCTGTCAAAAATCTAGCTCCTGAGGGCAGTAGGGAACTCTGTGGCTTCTGGAGTCTCCCAGTATGAGTTTCAAGATTATGTAACTGAGGATCAGACTGTAAGCTGTAATATGGAGAATGCACCACTCGGACCTCAATAATTTGGCTACTTGTTTGACCATATGTCAGTACAGTAGCATTTTCTTTTAAATTCACGGCATGGCATGTATCTTAATATTAGAATCTGTCCCTATTTTATTGCTGGTTTCCTGAGTACTTTGATTGAGGCGTTAGACTTCATTACATTATTTTTCGAACTTCAGCATACAGGATAACTTAAAACATTCTTTTTTGTAAAAGAACGTCCCATCATTTGATGATTAGGCAAACAATGTTACTTGACAGTGTAAAGAGAGACCGAGAACTTCCATGTGGACATAAGACCTTTTATTTCCTTAAACAACAAAGGATTATAGCATGGTGACTATTAAGTCTAAGTCTTTGTACTATGAAATTTTCTGGTATTGTATTGTGTGTAATTAATCAATCAAAACTGCTAGAAGAACAGATGGCAGTCAGCCTAATGTTCCATGAGTAGGTGGCGACAGGATTTCCTGCTTTCTGTTTTATTAATTTTGTACATGTGTGTGTTATCAGAGCTTAACAGTGGTCATTTAAATCTTATCCTGTAATATATGCCACAGACAAGATATATTTAACTCTTTTTAAAGATTTTTTTGGTACAGTAGCATAATTCAGATGTCTTTAAATAGCAGGGCAAGAGTGGGGGAGAATAACAAGCAGACTGTACCTATAATAAGCTTTGTAAATGCTGCTTAAGAATTGGCCATGTATCCCATCTGAATTCCTCTGCTTTGTAATCAAAGTGCTCTGTACATCAGAAGTGCATAATGTACCCATTTCTATTTCCTGTGTAATTAGGAAAATGTAGTTTTCTGAGCAAGAGCATATACTAGATCATTGTTTTGAATTAGAGGTTACTTACAATATGCTCTGCTGGTCTCTTTGATCAGGCACGTTTCTTGTGAGCGAGACCTTGTTTATTTCTAGGTGTAGTTCCCCCCCGCTGCTCCCTATCCTCCCATCTTTGGCAATTGTCAGTTCATTTTACTCATAGGCAGGAAAGGCCAGGGGAGCTTTCTCCTGACCCCATGCTTCTTTCTCTCAGAACAGGGGAAAATATACTAGTGTGGAGTATCACTTCTGTCTGGAGCTTGCTTCCTCAACTAAATGACAGGATGAGACTCCAAATCCTGGTCCACAAATCAGTGGGGTGGACTCAGCCTTAGCATTTTGAGGGGGATTCTATGATGATTTTCAGTTTTTCCCCCCCCTTCCCCCCCTCCTCCAAAACATAACTGAGTCCTGACTACAGTGACTAGGTAACATTATGCACAGGGCCAGCCTCTTTGAGTAAGATCACTGATATAATATTTACGGTACCCCAAACCTAACAGACTCATTTTACATAAAAAGTGGGGTTGGAATCTTCGGGGGTCCACCACCAGCCTCCCACTCCAGGAGAAGTGTAGACAGCTGCCTGTCATGAGGTCCATAGTTGCCAACGTCAAAAGCATTTTTCAAGGAAAAATTTCCAGCTAAACTGCCAGCTGCGAGCATTCTGGATAACTTTAGCACTTGCATACTGCTTCACAAACATTAACAAATTAATCACCACAATGTACTCCCATATGTGGTATACAAGCCCCATTTCACAGACCAGGACACTAATTTAGAAAAAAAAGTTGTCTTGACTAAAACCACAGATCGTGTCAGATCTGGAATTAAAACCCTGGAGTTCCTTGCTCCCAGTTCCACATCTAACCCATTAGAATAGATTGCCTCTTACGCTATTGAGCTTACTCCTCTTGTGGCCAGAAGCCATTTTGGATGTTAAGCAGAAGAGCAGTTTCAGCTGAAGGTAGCTGGCTGGGAGGCATCTTGCAATTAACATCCAAAACAGGAGCTTGGACAGCACCACCCACCCTCAGCTGTGAATTGGTCTTGGTTCCTCTCTCCACAAAATGGTGGAAGGACTCTGAATTAGACCATGATCTTTAGGGAAAATTACAATGACAAACTTTTGAGTCTTAGTGGTCAACTTTTGTCCTTTCTTTAGTAATATGAACTAAAAACTACTTTACTTTAAAAATGAAAGCTTAGATTAGTCTTAACCTTCATCGGTTCCTCAGCTGAAGGTCTATGGGCCCTAATGGCCATATTTCAGCAGATGATACCTCTGCATGAGTAAACTTTCTTAGTTGTTCAAAGTGCATTTTTACTAAAGCAGAGATTCATTCTCTCTCTCTCTCCATACCCATGCACATCACATAGGTTCAAAAGTTCTTCTAAAGTTAATCTTGGATATTTTATAGAAACGTATAATTCTCTCCTTTTGACAGACTCACCTCGCCACTTTTGGTGGTATCATTTGATCTGCTGGTTGTTGAGTGCCGCTGGTATAATCTGCATTCTTGTTGCCCATGAACACTACACTGTGGATGTTATCGTTGCTTATTATATCACCACAAGGCTCTTCTGGTGGTACCACTCAATGGCTAATGAAAAGGTGAGTGCAAAGGATATATATAATGCACATATTTTGTGTGTGTAAACTGCTATAAACCCAATAATGGCCTCTCCTTGTAAATTCCACAGAAAAGGTCCTAATGGCCTTCAAATTATTAGATGAGATCTGGGGCAGAAATAGAATTTTGCTACAGAAATTGAAGCACAAGTTTAAAGTTAAGCAGATGCTTATGTGCCTTCCTGAATTGGGTCCCACGTTAAGAAGAAAATAATCTGTCATTTCTGGCATGCATATGTTTTTAAGATCTAACGTCTTTCTAAACATGAATACTTTACCACTGTTTTAGGTAGATAGGATAGGCCACACCATATCTTAATTAGTAAATAGTAGCTACTAACATTATTAGAGATCTTAAATTACCCAGCCTTTTTAAAATTCCAGTTACATTTCCTGCAGTAAATTGGACAAAGGTTGGCTATATCCTTTTTTAAATTATTCCTTCTGTTGGCTTTAAATATACTTCTTTTCAATTTGAGTCTCCTCTTTATTCTTTTTTTGTGTGACACACTAGAAAGAAAGTGTTCAGTTCTCATTATGGAATACTCAAGTCACATCAAACTGTTTTCCTTTCTGGGTTAAATAAACTTACTATTTGCAGAATTTCATTCAAATATACTGTAATTGTCATACTCTTCTTTATGATTCAGCTAATGTGATTGGTTCTACTGTCTAAACTTGTTTTGTTTCTTCCGACTCGCCCCCTTCCCCTCCCCCAATATAGAACTTGAAGATCTCTTCACAGACTAATTTTCTCTCTCGAGCATGGTGGTATCCGATATTTTATTTCTTTGAGAAGAATATACAAGGCTCAGTTCCTTGCTGTTTCTCATGGCCAATATCTTGGCCTCCTAGCTGCTTCAAATCTTCGTGCAAAAAATATTCACGGGTTCAGAAGACAGGAGAGGACAATGAAAAATCCACCTGAAAGAAAGATGAAGAAAGGAAAGAAATCATCTGCTCTTCATTTTACCAAAATATTAATGCTATAACCAAAGTTCTTAAAAGGACTAGATTGTAGGGGAATAAGTGGACCAAATTCTTGTGCAATTGTACAAGACAATTGTAGACAAAATAAAACACACATTGACATGTTTTCTATTCATCACATTGTACAGAGCTATTCTACTCTTCAGTGCTAGGAGTGCACCACAGATAGGATTTTTCCCTGAGAAAGAAAAAAGAAGCAGGAGTTTGATTTACTTATGAGATTGAGGTGCCAAAGAACACATCACACCTTTTATTAATGATCACTCATCCACAAAAATCTCATATTTAGAGTTCTGGAATTTGAGGGCAAAAGCATACTAAAATTTAAAGTTACAATATCTGTCTACAATGGTGGGAAGTAGTTTACTGTATTCTTCTTGCTAATGAAGGTACGACTTACGATACATGACTGGTGAAGCTGGAAGTGAGCCTTGACATTTTATGCTCTATGGGAATGAATGTACTATGACCCTGAAGTACTCCCACCTCCCATGTACTCTGATATACCAATTTTTTTACATTTTGTATTGGTAATTTTATTTTTTTAAAAACAAACAAAAAAAGAACCTGAAAAAGAAAGCTGTTGTGATATGATGACATTACAAATTATAAATAATAGCTGCTAACATCATTGGAGCTCTACAAGCATGGAAGTATTTTTATTTTTAAAACATATATCTATGTAACAAGAAGAAAATTATTTCAAAGTCTAAACAGTTAATGGCAAGTTAGCCTGGGTCTGTATGTATTATGTGTATATATAACTATGTAATGCATATAGGTGTATATATACATACTTTTGTGTATTCACACACATTAACCAATATTAGATAAATGAAAAGAAAGCTGTGTATAATGTGTTATTGTAAGCAAAAACTCCCACTGATTTTCCTTCACCTGCTTTAATACTGCAAAATCAGTTCCTAAATGGGAAATGTAAAAATCAAACATTTTAAATTTTTAGTTGTTATATCTTGATGACACTATATAAACATTGTGCTTGAGAGCCTGATGTTATGCATTTAGAGGTTTGGGGGTTTTGTTTTTTGGTGGTTGTTTTTTTTGGTGGTTTTCTTTTTTTTTATTTATTTGTTTTCTATTTTTTATAAACCGTTGGCACAAATCTCAGTGACTCATAAACAGGTGCTAAGGTGAATAAACTCCAACAGCAACACTTCTTCCACTGTTACCTAACAATATTTATTATTAAATGGTGCTGTCATATAACTGACCCGCTATTCCTTCCTATCAGGACTTGTTTGTCCAACCAAAGTATCTACACAAGTATGTTGGTTTAGTATGTGGGAATACACAACTTTGTTCGTGTACAACTGAACTGCAGATTAGCAGCTAACCTGGTCAACGTTGTTTTTGTTGTATTTCATGTTGTTCTTGGGGAAGCAAAGTGGATACTGCGCACCCCAGAGTTTAACGGTTAATTTGTTCTGTATTCATTTCCTCAGCTACTCAAGTGTTTTATTTCAAAACCTTCAGTAAAAGCTGATCACAGAGGCAATAATTGTGTTAATAGTTAAATTAACCTGTAACCTGAGTGAAAAATTTGCTCTCATTTTTTAGAATGCCTTGACAAGTGTGAACACTAAAAAGAAAATTAAATAATGACATTCTCATTTTAAAAATATCCTGTTAGAAAAATTGCTACAAATAAAATGAAATATACAGTACCCAGATCTGATTTCTTTTTCAGTGCAGAGGGTCAATGACTATAAAATTGTACACCAGAAAAATATTTTTGTGCATTATCAAAGCGTAACACAAACTGCATTTCTTACAGTACCTTCTGGTAAAACATAGCAAAGTAATGATATCCAAGCTCCTTTTTTTTTAAATTTTTATTTTAAAAATTTTATTTCTCCTCACTAGAAATATTTAACATCAGGCTGGGGAGTCTGATGTTGTGCGTATGGACACAAGGTAAATGTTTTCCTGGCAGAACTTGAGTGCCTCACAAGCCGAACCCAAGGACATACATTTTGAGATGTGTTCCTTCAATTATTAGCTATCCAATCCTATTAGTACAATATCAGCCTTTGCACATCCCCAACGTTGTTGTTTTATTTCTTGTTTGAGTTCATCTACATGGACCACAATGTCTTTGAAGTCAAACCACAGACTACTGGGCTATAGCTTAATCTCCTAACTGACATGTTAATTATTTTTAGTTGAACCACTTCTAATAGCAAAGTCTATGGAGGGAAATATGGGTGAATTTCATTAGTAAACCTGCTTCAATATACCGGTAAGCACTGTGGTCTGAACATTCTAGGAAGGATCAGAAACTATGGTTTTCACTTGGTAGCCTGTTAGCTTACTGAATAACACATCCATTGATAGCCTAGATAGATTACAACAAAGTTCCACTGAGATATTTAGAAGGGTATTTAGCTAATGACTGACCTATAGAATATATCAAGTGCTCTGCTCATAACCAATATTCTTATTCAGTACAATTTGAGGTCCCATTTTGTTTAGATGATAAAGAATTAAAATTGAGTGAGTAGTTGTAGTTTTGGATTAGGCCTGCTAAGTGCTCAAATTCCCTCCATTCTCATATATGTCAACAGAAATTGCTTGCATACTTTGGCCTTTAAACAATAGAGATGGAGTATCTCAAAAGTTCTTCTTATTGATACGAAGAAAGTAGTAAATTTATTGAATCCAGTTTTTTGAAAAGTGCTCATCTCATTTAGAAACATTTTAAGCTTAAATCTATGCAAGAATGTAGAATTACACCCTTACATTTTCACATAATATAATTATAGCCCATTCTTTATTACCACACTGCACTAACAAATCAGGTATAGGTGACAGTCAGTATATATGAAAAGAAGCGTAAAGAATTAACAGTGATTGTGATAAATGTTGGAATATAAAGAAGTTCCACAAAATTTCAGGATGGGAAGAAATGGAGTAAAGCGGATACAATCCAAAAGTAAAAAAAAGCTATCTGGAATTCATTCATGAACCTTCACAGGGTTGAGTGCAGGATTTTATTCCTGATGCCTTTTTATATACCTTTCATTTTACGTAATTTTTCTGAAACTTTTCTTTGATTTAAATACTGTCTGTATCTGCTGCTATGCCACAAGACAGAGAATCATAGGTGAGCTGCAATTTCTGTCCTTTGAAGAGAGCCTGGATTGGCCCTTCTGAAATCCGTGGAAGTTTCATATGTGCATCTGCCACATCACTGAAGACACAGGAGTTGCTGGGTCCTTGACACTTCTGAAATCCAGGTCTCTCATCTATGTGTCTAAATGGATTTGGAAGCCTAAATTGGGCACCCATATTAAAAAAAAATCTTGGCCATGGTCATTACTTAAAAGGGTAATATGATAATATGCTCAGTCTACAGCTGGTTTGCAACAGATCTGTCATATTAGCAAATAAACTTGGCCTTGTTCAACCACTTTAGATTTTGTCTCCATGGTGTGTCCTTAATGCCCCCTTGTGGCTATAAATGTTATGTGTTCAATATCACTTTAAAAATTGTCTTTTTAGGGCAATTATTAAGGGTTGGGCAACCAGTCCAGAAAAAATTTTTTGCCAACACTAGGACTGATTTTTTTTTTTAAATATACAAATGAATGTGGTTAGGTTGACTATTTTTATGCATTTTTACATGTTTCTACATTACCTAGTTTTGGCCAGGACCCAGAAATAACGTGCTAATATGAAGTGGTGGTGGTCTTGCATAATCAGCAACCCAGCTAGAACTAAGAAGTGTCAGGAAAAAAATTTTCATGAGACTTGCAGACAAGCTATTTAGATACTGTGGGATAATCATCTCAAATCGAATCAATCCTCCAAACTCTGAGTTTCACCCATTGCTAGTGTTTTCATCACCAGATGACTTGTCCTGTTTGTTTAAAGTACACAAAGTGCCAATCAAGATCTGTTTCTTACTATATTGGATATGAAACATGATCTAGTGCTTTACAATCTGATCACTGAAGTGGGGAGTCTTCCCATTTATTGCAAAGGACGAGCCCTTAAGCAAAGTCATGGGAAACTGCAGATTCTGATTCTGCTCCCAGCTCTGCTACTGATTTGTTGTGTGGATATGGGAAGCCATAACCTTTTCATCCTGATTATCAGAGCCACCAAAGTTCCATTTGTTTTTGCTAGGAGTTGAGAGCTCAGTACCTCTGAAAATTCTGTGTCTCAGTTTCACCATCTGTAAAATAGAGAGACTGCTTCCCAGTCTTATAACCCTACTGAGGCTTAGTGTTTGCAAAGAACTTCTAGATGATTGGATGGAAGGTGCTATAGAAGTGCAAATATTTTATTTCTGGTAAAACACTCCTTTAAAATGAAGTCATGTGAGGTATGTTGTGAGAGTTAGTCTACACTGAACGCTAAAGAGCTGCCAAGGCAGTGCTTTAACGTGGCTTGTGTGGCTTTTTTTTTTTTTTTTTAGAGAGCTCTCCCAGTGCTCTAAAAAAACCCACCTCCACAAGGGGTGTAGCACGGCTCCCAGCGCTGGTGCACTGTCTACACGAACACTTTACAGCACTGTAACTTGCTGTGCTGGGGGGGATGAGAAAGTTGCAGCACTATAAATTGCCAATGTAGACAAGCTCTTACATGGCTGCACCAGGCATGTATAACCAGTGAGAGGTTTTAACCAGACCCCACTTTTTAAGCCACCTTTTTCAGTGGCTGAATTTGATAGTCAGCCAAATCCATATTGCTGTTTAACTGCATGTGAGAATAACTTCCCAGTACAGAATTAATGCCATGTAACACTAGAACAGCATTTTCTTCAAATAAAGTGCCTGTGAAAGCAAAGCTCCAAATGGTTATCAACAATTTGAAATGAACTTTATAAAGCGAATAAAAAGACAAGCTCCTTGCTTAGAAAAGTCTACAATCTAACTTAAACACTTTACATTGGTCGATAATGCAAAAAGTGATAACAGCTGAATTGTAACCTACAGAAGTCCTTTGTATCCATAAAACTACAATGGTACTATAGTTTTGAAACAGAGACAGACCAAGATAGGGGTAGTTTATAAGAGTTTGATAGTAAATTTACCAGTAAATTGAGAATTATTTTTTACTAATTAATAGAATTTCAAAAGTTTTGCAAGTTTAATTTCATAACTGTTCTCAGTTGCTTTTATAAGTACAGAATAAGTGACTGTTCTGAATGTAGTGGATATTTCCTTATTTTCAAAAGTATGTATGAATCTTTATGATGCTAAGGCACTTGTATTTTTGTCTGCCCAGAGTAGGGGGATAGGTAAATTGTGCACGTGCTGTCCCACTGAAAGGCTGGGGAGAGTGTTGGGAATGGGTTGGTGCCAGTGCTCTGGCACTGAAAGGGAAACACTTGGGAGAATGGAAGGAAGAGGTGTTGT
The DNA here is from genome assembly GCF_020497125.1 of Mauremys mutica. NCBI lineage: Eukaryota > Metazoa > Chordata > Testudines > Geoemydidae > Mauremys > Mauremys mutica. The sequence goes on along the minus strand of NC_059076.1, from coordinate 35,080,840 downwards.
CTGTGCCACTGTAGGGGTTATACCAGCTAAGAAGTAAATGGGAAGGTGATGCCAAATCATTATCAATAGTATTGAAAGGGTTACGTCTGCAGGAAAGTGAATAGGAGGGAAGTTGTTGCCTGCTTTAGCCATTCTATCTTTCCAATGCTATGACTGACACCCTAATTTCTGCCATCACATTTCCAGTCTCCATCCCCCAATCCTTCTAGACTCTCTGCCTTCCTTTACTTATTGCCCGTCTCTCTCCCTCTAATTCCTGTCCCCCCAAGCTTCCCTGAGATTTTATGACTTTGTGCCTTCCTTTCAATGAAGCTGGTGCCCCGCTCCCTCTTGTCAGTTCTGGTGATGCTCTGCTGCCAGTGGCTGAGCAGTCACCCTCCTCATTCATTTGTTCTTTTGCTAGTGTGTTCTAAACCCCAAGACATCCTAGTCTTTTGTGCTTGGAGTGGAAGTGGGGCAGATTAGATGGAGAGAGGAAAATAACTTACTGCCACATTTACTTGTGACAGAAAGGAGCCCAATTACTGGAATCTATGCAGGTGCATCTCTGGTGCCCTGGTCCTTCTGAAACTGGAGGTCTTAATAACCTGCTCAGGTGGGAACAGAGGGAGGGTCAAGAGTCCACATTCATTCCCATGCCCTGGCCTTTTGAGGAAAGGCATGCAGAGAATGAAATGAAGTCTCTGAAGAAAAGCAGAGGGAGTCAAAAAAAAGATGTGGTTGCCAGTTGGTAGCATAGCCCTTAGTGGATGGATGATCCAGTTATTTGGGGGGCAAGGTGAGAGAATGTTTAATGCATGTATCCCAGTTACATCTGGGGCAGATGGATCAGACTATGAGGATCAAGTATGAGACTGAATCACAAAATCCAGGACACTGTCAATTCCTCACGCTTTAGAGCCTTGTCTTTACTACTGTTCTGACCATTATTCTGTTGAAATAATTATGTCATTAGAGAGGCAGAAGGGATGGATCATGCATTGCTAAGTGTGGGAGAGTAAGTTAATACCTCTAAGGGGAAAAAAGCGTCTGCAATTCATCATTTCATTCAAATTGTCCAGATACATGAAAGTCTGACATTTTGAGGAGTGTTTGCTTAAAAAATGGCTGTTTCACTCAGCAATCCTCGGGGGGAGGCATCAAGATTTCAAAATTTTAAACTTTAATACTGTCATAATTTGAATTTTAGCTTTTTTCTATGTGAAAACCCCATTTTTTTGAAATTTCACACACAGGTGAAATTTTGCTTGCATAAAGTCACCTGAAATGAAATCATGAAAAAATGAAGGACATATCCTGTTCAGAAGGAATGCAAAACACATTGTGACTTATTTTTCCTTAATAAATTTTTCTCACACACACCCAACCACACCCACAGAAAAATAAATAAGCCTATCAACTGATCAAGCTACTTCTCCAACAGATTATGAAAGAAGGAAGAAGAGAAGTTATTCCTATTTTTAAAGACATGGGAGATATTCTGATTTTAACATAATGGGAGCCATATAAATATGGGGATAGATAGGGATAATCTTCCTATGCTATGTGGCTGGGTTTGGTAACCCTAGATACCTTTCTTCTCTAATTTCTATGGTGACAAAGTTGAATTAAAATAGTGAATGCAGCTACAATGAGTGGAGAGGAAAGTGGTTGGGAGGGGGCACACATTCACCTGATAGTGTTTTCCCCCATAAAAACAGCAGAATTCTTCAATAGTCTATTTATTGGTTCTTAATGCTTTAGCCTTTCTCTTTCTAAATTAAGACTGCAAAATAGATTGTAATTTTTCCTTATTCTGATAAAATGCCTAGTTCAGCTAAACAGTTGCGTGCCCACACTGTCTCATGCTATGTTTTCTTCATATTGTTCCAAGCTATCTGCATTCTTTTAAATGTTACTTCCCTATTTATAGAAACATGTTTTCTGCTGACTGTTCTAATTAAAGTACTGAGCGTTTCAGCCAAATCCAACAGAAGAGGCTGCATTAGGTTCTTCTTTTTCAATCTGATTTGTCTCCATTAACTTAATTTCTGTTGTATTGTATGTGAGCAGCTAATAAAGTATCAGCCCCTTATATGGAGCAGAATAGTGAGAGACTGTATCTAACAGTTTCATATTTGTTTGAAGAAAAATTGGCCTTGACTGTTTTAAATTTCAAATATGCCCACTTCAATAGACTCCTTTATAATCACCATACATTGTTTTTAAATATAGCTCAGCTAATGTCATGGAGCTTTTTATGGTAAATTGCTGTAGAGTTAGTGACATTCTAATACTGAAAAAATAAACTATTTGGGGTCCTCACCAACCCACTTCCTCCTTTGCAGCTGCCTCATTGGAGAATTAAGGCTACAGTGCTGGTGTATACGTGCCCTTTCTCAACAACCTTGTTTAGTAAATGCTACTGATATTCTGCCTTAAAATATAATGTATCAGTTTCATAACACAATGAGGTTGTGCAGTAACATGTCTTCTAGCACAGTGTCCAAGGCTGGGCAAAACACACATTATGGGAGGTGCAAGAGTGCCTTTCTAGAGGTGAAGCTCAGAATTGTGATGACCAGTCATGGAAGAGCTACATTAAGCCCTCCTTCTCGGAGAGCAGGCGATTATAACAGCAGGGATTTAGAGTGTCGCAAATTAAAAGGGTAGGTGAAATGGAAAAGATTTCTGGAAAGAAACATACAGTTCTGTTCATCAGAATTTCTTTGGTTCCAACTACAAGCTTAAAGTGAAAGCTCCTCAAAGCAAGGACTGTCCTCCTGAAGGCTTTGAAAGGCATCTATAATATAGTTACAGCCATGGAAAATGAATAAATCCAGGCTGATTCCACCCCTCCCCTGCTGCGCCATTCCTACAGTCTTGTCTATATCAGTGACATCTGAAGGTGAGTAATTTGGGAGTGAGAAAAGCAGTGGCTTAAGACAGACTCTATGCTATCAGATTGACCAATGAAATGAAAAAGAAGATCAATTCTTATTGAACAATTAGTGAAACTGAGCAAGAAAGAAGGACTTCTTCCTTTTTAATAGTTTGGCAGCATTCTGAGTTGTGCAAATCATTCATAATAAAAATGGGTGAAACATGGTGCTCTTGGCTGAGTTTTGGACATTGTCCCAACTACTGTTCAGGCATCCTGGCTTCTTCTTCATTAACAACGTAGTAGATCATCTTTCCTGTGTCTGCACCCCAATGTGGTTTGGGGGTTATCGCTCGAGTTTGAGGGTCTAATGTTACTGCAAACTTGCAAACTGTTCTTGTGAGATTTTGCCCCTAAATTATGGAAAACTCATCAGTTCAGCTGATTTAATGAGAATGCTACACTCATGAATAGTGCAACCTAGTTGAAGTCCAGCAGTTCTCACAAGGCTTCAGTTTTGTGCCAAAATCTCATGAAAATGGAAGTTCTTGTGAGATTTTGGTCACGTGAATTGGAGCTGGAACATATACTTTTAGTTTTGGATCCAGCCTAGAACCAAATCAGCAGGGACAGTTTCACACCTGGGAAGTTGAATCAAAACCTCCTCCTGAAATTAGAAATAGGTTGGACTTCAAATTGTGGTTTTGGCCCATCTCATATTACTTGTGAACTTTGGCATCAAACATACTGGAGGGTGAGTGTGTGGTGGGGGGAGAATTTTGTAAATCATACCTGAGAATTACAAAAAAGTTAACCAGTGATATTCCTGGGTGAAATGTTGCAGCTGTGCATGACAAATCTTGTCACAACTGTCTGATATTTATAGTTCATGCCTATATTTTATGGCATCATAGACAATAGCGTAGGATAGGCCCAGAAATGCACAGTTCCAGTGCCAGTGGAAGCTTGTTGTGGATGCAAGGTGGTGCTCTAGATGGGGAGATGGGGCGGTAATAGCAGAGGGGAATGTTGGGGTGTCGGGGATAGGAGTGGGAAGGGCTGGTGCTCAGTGAAGGGCATTAAAGAGACTTCACGGATGTGTGTGTCCTACCTGCTCCCCATCTGCATCCCAGATGTGATGACCAGTCCCTGCTCTTGCCTCCACCCCACCTTGCACGAACTGTGAGCTGTTTATGGGCAGTGACAGAGGGGCAGAAACATAGATCAACCCAGCCCACCCCACCCTCACTATATTTCCACTGGTTTTGCTGCCCCCGCAGTTTCTTCATTTATTTATTATAGTTCCTCAAACTATGTCTATCTTTGGGACATTGTCATCACTGGTGGCCCACCAGAGCTCCACGCTGATTCAGCAAAGCACTTAAGTGCTTTGATAAATAGGGATGGTCTGAGGCACATGCTTAAGGCTGATGTGCTTAATTTCTTCTTTTAAAAGGGATTAAGCTAAAAGAAACTAAGGCTTCTTTACTTCTGAATAAGAGCATCCACACAGGGGGCTGATGCACTTTAACTAACACACTTTAAAGTCGTGCCTTTAGTTAATCTGGCTTAATGTTCCTGAGTGTCTCTGAGCAGAGGTATCCCCAGACTGTTATGTTGGTTTTAATTATTAGCACATCCCGGTGCCAGCCACGGGAGTGGGTGGGGCCAAGAGGAAAATGAAAGGGGATATTTACTGACCCTATGGGCAGCCCCATTTGCCAATATCTAGGAGTCGCTGAAGGGATTAGGCAGGTGCCAAGTCCCTTCTTTCTTCGCAGCCTGCCACCACCACTGGCAGGAACGGCAAAGCAACGTTGGGGGGGCGGGGACGGACCGACAATAACTCAGTCAGAGCCTTGTGCTGCTTTATTTACTCTCCTCCCACCCCCGATCTCTCTGCAGGGCTGAGGGCCGCTGCTGCGGCTGCTGCACGAAAGGGACAGCGAGCGGAGGCAGGACTCAGGGGAAGGCCGGGGGGCGGGGGGGAACCCCCTAGGCTGGAGACGTCACGCGGCCAGCTGGGGGGCGGAGTCGGGGACTCTCCCCGGCGGCTGGGCCGAGTCGCACGCACGGAGCTCGGCGCGCAGCCAATCCCAGGAGACGAGGCGGGCGCTGGCTGCAGCGGCAGCGCCTCGGGGATGTAGCGGCGGCCGGGGCGGGATGGCCTGCGCCGGGCTGGCGGGCTGGTCCTGGCCGCTGCGGGACCCGGGCTGCTACGCGCTGCTGGCGGCCGCCGGGCTCTTGCTGGGGCTCTGCTGGCTGCTGAGCCGCCCGCCCCGGGGGCTCCCGCCCGGCCCCAGCCCCTGGCCGCTGGTGGGCACCTTCGGCTACGCGCTGCTGCCCGGCCCGCTGCGGAAGCGGTGGCTGCTGGGCGGGCGGGCCGGGCAGGGGGGCTCCCGGCCGCTCTCCCCGCACCTGCTCCTGACCGGCCTGGCCAAGGTCTACGGCAGCGTCTTCAGCCTCTTCGTGGGCAGCCGCCCCATGATCGTGCTCAGCGACTTCGAGGCGGTGCGGGAGGCGCTGGTCAGCCAGGCCGAGGTGTTCAGCGACCGGCCCAGCGTCCCCATCGTGGCCATGCTCACCAAGAAGAAGGGTGAGCGCCGGGGCTGGGGGAGCAGCCGGGGGAGCCCCCGGCCCGGCTCGGGCCCGGTCCTGGCGCCGTCCGGCCGGGGCTGCAGATCCAGGGGTGGCTCCCCCGCATTGCACGGGGGTCCCTGCAGGAGGGAAGTGTGGCCAGGTGGCTCCCTTCGAGCCGGTGCAGCGTCCTCTCCAGGCAGGTTTTCCCAGCCGGCCTTGTGGGAGAGGGTGCCAGGGAAGGGGCAAACCTCACCTCTCCAAACAGGGAAGCCCCTCGCCCTGGCAATGGAGCCTTAAGGGGTGGCCTGCTGGATTCCTTATACTCACAACAAAAAGGGCTTGAGACACAGCAGGGCTGGGGAGAGATTGGCCTTTATTTCCTGGCCCCAGTCTATTGACATGGGTCAGATGATTAAAGGTCCCGTGGCGGCCGGGGTCAGTATCCACTGACTGGTGGTTGTCATTACTCCCCTTCCCCCATGTATGGAGATACAAACAAGCATGAGACAAAATGTGTCTGGGTGTAGCCCGAAGAATTGGCTTGCTTACCTTTCCCAAAAGTCTTAGGCCCTGCGTGCAGGGTGGAAGGATGGTGTAGCAAAGGCCTCATCTACATTCAAAAGTTGAGTCAACCCAGCTACGTCACTCGGGGTGTGAAAAATCCACATCCCTGAGTGACGTAGTTAAGTTGGAATAGCCCCTGGAGTAGACAGCGCTAGGTTGATGGAAGAATTCTTCTTTCGACTTAGCTACTGCCTCTTGGGGAGGTGGATTAACTAAGCCAACTGGAGAACCCCCCTCGTCACTGTAATGAGTGTCTACAATGAGCTCTATAGCAATGCTGATGTAGTGTTTCAAGTGCAGACAAGCCCTAAGTCACTGGATCGGATCTCGGTACATTTGGGTTCAGTTATCAGATCTACCACAGACTTCCTGCAAGGCTTGGGCAAGACTCTCTCTCTCTTTATTCCCCATCTTTAAAGTTGGGAGAACAGTATTTCTGTATGTAACAGGGGGAGGTATTACAGTAAATCTATTACCTTTTTGCAAGATGTTCAGATACGATAGTGATGGGTTGGGACCTATGTAAATAAAAGTTGGATAGGAATTGGCTATATTTAGGCCTGGTCTATACTAAAAAATTAGGTTGGTTTAACTACCTGAGTCGAGTGAAAAATCCACACCTCTGGGCACCATAATTAAACCAATCTAAATACCCATGTAGACAGCGCTAGGTTGACAGAAGAATTCTTCTGTTGACGTAGCTACTGCCTTTCAGGGAGGTGAATTACCTATGCCATCGGGAAGCTCTACAGTGGCACGGCTGCAACTGTGCAGCTGTGCCTCTCTAACATTTAAACTGTAGACAAGCCCTTAGTGGGGATGAATAAGAAGAACAGGGATTGTTTTGTATTATTAGTCTAGTGTCCAAGACTTAATATATTTAGTCCTAGATCAGTACCAAAATATCACTATAATTCTGAGGGGCCAATGGCATCTAATGTGTCCTATGTTCATCATGCTGGTATCTGAGTGTACAACAAATAAGTGGTTTCCTGACACAGGGTCTGTCTCCTTCTCGTTAGTAGGTGTTAGAATTCTTAGGCTTTGGCACATCTTACTTTTGGGAATTCTAGCTTATAGAGGGGGAGTTTTGTATTTTGTCCTAACCGTGGCATGTTCTGCAATCCAATCCAGAGCATGGAGATCCATGTCTGAGGGCTGGCTTCTGACAGCTCTTCCCCCTCTTTTGTGAATTTCAGCCATTGATGTTTTCGTTGTTTCTAATGAGTATAATAGATTTAGTGGCTCTTGATCTCTGAGGTAGTCCAGACCTGGCCCACTGAGGGCTTTAAATGTCAAGGCTAGAAGTTTGAATTTGATCTATATCTCACAGGGAGCCAATGAAATGTGCAGAGTCCCAAGGTGACATGGTTGTGTGGGCTGGAAAGCAGTTTGCTGCATTTTTAACCAGCTGTTGCTTTTATTAGACTTTAAGTTCTGATGCCTTGTGAACCAGAGCTGAAAAATTCACTGGACTCCTAGTAACCAGGTGTGAAAGGTTGGGGCAAGGATGCTACCACTTAAGGCCTGTGGTAGCATCTTTTCTCCTCTCTGGACCTCCTGGTTGCCATGTATACTTGAGGGGAAACTATCAACTCGAAAATCTTGGCTGCTGTTTAGGATGGAGAGTGTATTTCACTCTCCCAGCCTCCGTTTGTTGGGTCTTCTCATGAATAACTTCAGTGCCTGCCTCTGCTGCGCTGTGTAGCCTTCTTGAGCAGCAGCAGATTGAAAGTGACGTGATCTTTGACCATTTAACTGCAACCCACCAAGTTCTGAGTAGCAGCTATGAAACTAACTGATCCTGTTAGCCCACATGTACACTACGCTCACATTTTTCTTCAAGCTTTCCACCAGAAAACTGCCACAGCGCAGCTCCACCTGTGGCAGCAATGTGGGGCATTAATGTAGTCTGGCAGCTTCCAGCAACCTCTGTTTTAACCACCACATCATCCAGAGCTGCTCTGAGCAGTGTTAGACAAGGTAGTGATAAAAGCACCAGCAGCAAGTCCATCCTAGCATTTGCACCGTTGCTGTGACCACTGAAGCTGCACCATGCAATGGCTATGCAATGATGAGAAAGCTGATGAGAGTGGAATGCGAGTGGAAATAAGGCCTACAGGTAGAGCTGTTGTTTTTTGTTTTTTTTCTCAATAAGGTGAGATGAGGTCTGAGTTGTGTCCTCTGCAGTTTTTCTGCTACAAAACCAAGGCTGGGCCATAGCTCATTAATGGTAGCATACACCAGTTATCCTATTCAATTTGTGTGTATTTTGGAAAGTCTGGGAAGGTAACCCATAATAAATACTTCTACAGGGCACAGAGTGCCCTGAGGACATACACAGATAGGGGCATCAGCACCACATGCAAAAGTGCATCCTGGGATATTTTTTTTTCTACTCTATGGTAAGAATGAGTCATGCCATGCCAGTCAATATAGTGCAAAATAAGCATGTGCTTGGTGGTTATGGTAAGATAACTGTTTGCTAGCCTAGCCCCTTATCAGGGTGGTACAGAGTGGGCCAGCACTATAACCAGTGCATGCAAGCATTTTAAATAGAATATCAACAACAATTTAAATTCCAGAGGTGGAGAGGGGAGTTGTAGTACAGGGAATGTCTGAATTTCACTCTGCAGCTGCTTTGAAAAGCTCTGTGTAGCAGCCAAGAAATTGAAGTCTGCAGGCTCTAGCAGGTAACATGACACTGGCTTATCTGTGGTTCATGTTTGGAAAGGTATCTCAGCAGTACGCTATGCTCTGTTATGGGTTAGCTGCCCAGAGCATCCCCAAGTGTGTTGAATTTTTGAAAATGAAATCTTAAATTCTACAGAAACTGATTTGGAAGCCCAGGACTTGGTTCGAACTATGGCAAATAGTGGACTATTGGATTTTAATGATCATTCTGGTCACTGTAAAATACTTGCCTCTATTTTCCTTGAGAGAGTGGAGCTAGAATCTGTGTTATGCTCTCTGAAAGTTCTGCATTCCACACTTTCTATAGCATAGGCACAGTGTTAATCTCTAATTCCAGCAGATCATGAGATATTGGCTAAATTGTTTGTGTAACCCACTGGTCAGTGTGTATTGTGTTCCCCTGATTCACAGAGGATTTACAGCTCCTAGCTAGAGAGTTTAGCTCTTTGGCTCAAGCTGTAGATACTTATGCTTTTAAGACTGGAGGTGATTAGTTCAATCCCTGCTGTCAGCCAAGGTGATAGCTGTAACATCAGCATGTGTGGGTGTAAGTAAGTTGATTGTTGGAATTGTTAATATGATTTAAGATCTGTTGTTTCACAACATTGTCAGAGCTTGGAATCAGGACATACAGGTGTGTGGTGTGATTGGTTTTTTTAAAAAACAAACCAAAATTTTTTTTTCTACATACTGGCTCAGGATCAGTGATAAAATAGTGATCCTTGGTTTTTAATGTTGTTGTATTGTTAAGAAAACTACTACTCTCCAAGTGAGAATACACTATTCAGAACAGTTTTCAGAGTGGTAGCCGTGTTAGTCTGTATCAGCAAAAAGAACAAGGAGTACTTGTGCACCTTAGAGACTAACAAATTTATTTGGGCATAAGTTTCGTGGGCTAAAACCCACTTCATCGGATGCATGCAGACTCCAACAAGAAACTGCAGAACTGGAATTAATTTGCAAACTGGACACCATTAAATTAGGCTTAAATAAAGACTGGGAATGGATGGGTCATTACACAAAGTAAAAACTATTTCCCCATGTTAATTTTTCCCCTACTGTTACTCACACCTTCTCGTCAACTGTTTGAAATGGGCCATCCTGATTATCCCTACAAAAGTTTTTTTTTCTCTTGCTGATAATAGCCCACCTTAATTGATTAGTCTCGTTAGATTTGGTATGGCAACACCTATTTTTTCATGTTCTTGGTGTGTATATATATCTTCCTACTGTATTTTCCACGGCATGAATCTGATGAAGTGGGTTTTAGCCCAGGAAAGCTTATGCCCAAATAAAATGTTAGTCTCTAAGGTGCCACAAGTACTCCTCCGTTTTTTTTTTTATTCAGAACAGTGTATTTGACTATCTTTTTCTTCCGGACTCTGTAGCCTCCCATTGTCAAAAAATGCTTAGTTGTTTTCTCTTCAGTGCAATCCATTCTCCTTTCTCTCATTCACTTAAGTTATCCAGAAAGGGATATAGTCACATGCAATTCTTTGTAGGGTACATGCTTTCAGCAGAGCAAACAAAACCGACACTAAAATTGCTAAAAAGTAAACCAATTTAGTAATTCCAGTAGCTCCAAATAACTGGTTTTTTTTTTCTCCTTGGGCACCAGTGATCCCTGTACTACTTTATCCTTTTCAACATATTATCATCACTGACGCCCCACTCTCCATGCTTCTCCTCTAATCCAATCCACATTTTTAAAAAAGAGCCTACATTTTCAGTTGAATGCAACGACTGTATTTTTCTTATTTACATTGCCATAAAGAGTTAATTTTTATTTTACAAACAAATACATGATGCAAATTGCCTGGAAAGTAAACATGATATATGTACTGTTTTTTGTAATGCACATTCCCCATAGACAAATACCACCAAAAAGTAACAATTCTCCTGCTTTTTCATGTACTGATATAATTGATCTTAGATAAAGTTAATTAACTTGTTTATGGTTTCAGGAGTAAGTTTATCATCTAGTCTAAAAACTTCTTGTAGTGACAAATCCAAAAATGGAGTTGTATTAAACCCAGAAGCCATGTTGACATAATTTAAAATACATAGATTTGTGTTTTATGGGAGGTCAGCAGACTTTGTGCCAGTATTGGCAATATTAAGTACGGTCTTCCATGTTGAAGTAGTTGTTGGAAGACATCTTGGATAACTCAGAAATATATAGTGGCTGAACGGTTGTGTGGGAGAGTTTCTGTCATAAGTAGTATGCCTTGTCTATAGATGGGGAGGTTTCTTGGTTTGGGTTTTTTGGCAAAAACCCCCAAAACTCTCACTGATATAACTCCAACAGTGGTAGCAATGGTGTGAGCTCTAGCATTATGAACCTAGAAGCCTAATAAGACCATCTAATTCAGGGATTTGGAGCAATCAAATTTTTGAATTGCTCCTCTCCAGCTCCACTCTGGCACCAATAGTGACTGCTCCAGCTCCGCTCCAATTCTGCTCCGTGCGCCGACTCAAATTAATTTTTAACTAAAAAAAGTACATATTGTAATTTTGAATACATTTTTATTCAGACTTTTAAAACAATTTAAATGTCATCAATAATGATACAAACTAAAATCATTCATAATTCATTCTGTAAAAAATTATTGCAGCAATCAAGTCATCTTTCATAGCCTGCCGCAAATCATTTAAAATTAACTTTAAAGCCGAAAACGGTCGCTCTACACTAACTTGAGTTGTTGGCATGCTCAAAGCAATTCTACAGGCATCCTGAATGTGGTGTGGATAGCTGTGAATGGCCTCAAAAACAGACTTAACTTTTAGCCTACCAATAGACTTCATTGCCTCACAATCTTCCTGAAAGTTTCTCTTGAATAATGCTTCATTACATTTTATGAATATCCAATTTCTTTTCGAAGTCATCATCTTCTGAAGAATTGATACTTGAATTATCTCCATTTTCCCGTGATGGTTGAAGACATTTCCGGGATGGATGCTCGAACAAGTTCAGAGTGGAGACGGAAGTTTGAGAACAGCCTGCTATTTCTGAAGGATGTGAACTTTCCGAAACTGCAAATTCGATTGTTGATGACTCCTTTTGTTGTGTTTCATTTTCTTCAACCTCTTTTGCCGAGTTCAAATGTAGCAATAGATTGTGTTGTTCAAGTTGTTGAGCAATATCAGGGAGCCCTTCTTTTGCCCTTGGTATTTCCCTTGAGGTAAGAAGAATCTGATACCGTGGGTCAACATAAACTCTAGCAAGGAAATGAATATTGTCAAAAAGCTTCTCTTCATGTTTCTGCATGGAGGATAGAATTCCTTCTGCAATTTGTCCACCATTTTCTTGCAAAAATTTTGACAGTTTACGCCATTCCTTCATTAAAACTCTCGGGGTTACATCGACAGCTTGAAGATTCACGGTTGTTTGGTTTGACTTTGCCAAGAGGTCTCACAGGTTCTTCGCTTTGTCCCATTCAGCTTTTGTTAACTTGAGTTCTCTTGTTCCAGCAGCAGCTACTTGTTCACAGTAAGATTGAAAAATGAGAAGTTGATCAATCATTGCAAATGTTGAACCCCAGCAAGTCACAGTATCCAATGATTAAGTTACCCCATGTAGACCAAGCAGAATACTTTGAATACTTGGAGTTCGTAGTTTGACAACAACTTGCCGAATTTTTGCCAGAAATTTCTTCGCATGTTCTTTGTTCAGTCCATCCCAGATTGCCAACTGAAGAGTGTGAATACCACACCTCATCAGTTGGACTTTTGAACTCATCATGAAGCCATGTTGGAAGTATGAGGCTAGGTTCATTAACCCATTGCGCAGCAGCATCCATGTTGAGTTCGATTTCATCCATTCCTTTAGTTCCTTCATCAGGCAAAGTAGCTTCAGTTCTGTCCACATCCCTGTTCTCAGAAATGGTTTCATTGTCCTCCTTGAAATTTTTGACAGCACACATCATGTTTGCTGCATTGTCAACACAGATGCTCAGCACTGGCATTTCACTGATCCCAAATTTTTCTAAAATAGCTTTTGCTTGACTTTTCATGTATGAAGAATTGTGACACCCTTCAGTGTTGATTATGTCCAAGGTTTTTACCACAGCTTTATCTTTTCCTTCTTTGTAGTACTCAGCATTGATTGCAAGGAAATTTCTGTTTCCACGGGTTGCCGCATCCATTTTCAGGTAGCACAATTTTTGCTCCAAAGCTTTCTTGAGCTCTTGGTGACTAGACTCAGCTGTGCTGACAACTAAATGATGAACCTCATCGTGCCCTGCCAATCCATTTCACCTGCAATTTTTTGGAATCCTTTGTTCTTTAGCCTGAAGGTAGTGAGCGCTGTTGAACTCAAGGAAACCATTTCCATCAGCCCTTCATGGAAAGTATTGGCATCCATAATGACTCTAATCTTTGAGGACTTCAAATATGAGTCAAGTTTTGTTTGGTCAATTTTGGGTTTCTTTTCAGATGAAGCTCTGCAAAAAATCTTTTTTCCAGGAGTTTTCAAAGAGCCAGATAAATTGCAAGTTTTTCTTATGAAAATTTGCGGTAAAAATATTCAAAATATTTTCCAAGTTTTTAATTAATATCTCAAAAATGCTTTAATGTAGCTATATCAATGAAATTTTGTGTGTGCCATAGTGTTAGTATGTGCTATTGCTGTTCCACAACACTAATTGTTGGGAAATAACGAGGCTGTGTTACAAAGTTGAAAATAAGCTTTCCCGTTAAACTTTATTTCCAATGTTCTATCATACAACATTATTCAAATAAAATTATTTAAACTACAGGCGTCGTGAACTGGGGGGACTGGGCCAATTATATTTAATTTTTTTTTAATCTTTGACTATTTAACAGATACGACCCTGGAATATGATTTAATGCTAAAACATGCATTAAAATGGTACTCTTAATTTATTTTGTGTAATTGTTTCTGAGAAAACTGTTTAAAAATTTTAATCTGCTTAGATGCTTAGAATGATACAAATAATTTTACTTATTACTTATTTTTAACTTTGGAACCATACATTTTAAATGTAGTAATAATAAATAATAACCAAAATGTATTAACTTATTATGAAACATAATATTACCGCTCGTAGCCAGAGGCAGTCGACGACAAGCCTTTTTTGAAATATGAAATAAAAATGACCAACTGTCAGTTTGGGACGCTTATGGTTTAAATAGTTTTGGATAATGTAATATGGTAGCACATACTAACGCTAAGACACAGACATGATTTCATTACTGTATATTAAAGTGTTTTTTGAGATATTAATCAGAAATTCACTTTTCATCATCTCCTTGAAGGGACTGTTGCTCCTTTAGGAAGAATTTTAGGACACGTGTTCACAAAAACGTTTTTTCTTAAAATGACCTAAGGATTCACCCCCAAAGTTGTGTTGGACATTTTCCAATCACTCTGGATATATCACAAAAATCACTCCTAATTTATGCAAAAATGTTTACTGTGTGTGTGTGCGTGTGTGTATGTATATATGTATATATATATGTGTATGTATATATGTGTATATATATATATGTATATATGTGTGTGTGTGTGTGTGTATATATATATATATATATATATATATATATATATATATATATATATAAAAAATGCCTGCTGCACGTGACTTTTTCAGTATATTTAAAATTACAAACAACGCTACCAAAAGACAGTTGAACAGGTGACATATAAAATAAGTCCGCCAGAGTGATACGGGAGCATGTACAAATGAACAAATATAACAGGAGCCCGTGTGAGAAATAAGCTTAAGTGGTTAATATCTCTTGCAATATCTTAATACATCAATAAACAAACTTTTTTTTGCAATATATCTGTTTGTGATATCTTAAATGTTACATCTTGCGTCACACTTTTCCATAATCGCAGCATTCAGCGTGTCTCATTGATCAACCCTTACAAAAGAAGTATCAACACATACCTATCTATGCGAGTACATACTCGCCTAACCTTGGCACAAGGGTGAGAGCAGTCTGCAGTGTTGCCGGATGTCTGATAATTATCTGATTCTTTACTAAAACACATCTCCAAAAAACTTTATAATTTTGTATCTGTACATTAAATCTTGATTTCGGCCGAAGTGAGAATAACTGTGACATATTATGTAAAGTGGTAAAGTAGATGTTAATATCAATTGTTATACAATCTGAAACTTTTTGGCACCTTTAGGACTTTTTTTGCTAAATATCATTCATTTTGGATTGAAAATGTGGGGGGCGGAGACCTGGAGCAGTCAAGATTTTCTGTGCTCCAGCTCTGTTCCAGCTCCAGGCAAAAACCTGCAGCTCCACTGCTCCGGGCTCTGCTCCAAAGCCCTGGTCTAATTCTTGTTTCTTGATGCACTTCTATGGCTTATTCAAATTCTTCCTTGTATATACCCATTCCTGGGTACACTTGGCTCTCAGCTCATGTACAGAGCAAGTGCTGTTTTCCCTAGCTTTTGTTTATTAACAGACGATCATTGGGGGGGGGGGGGGAGTGCCCAATTACTCATCTTTATTTTTACCTGGCACTCAGCCAACGGATTCAGGTTTCTTCTCTGATCTCCGTTGTTGCTCTAATCTAATGCTCTTTCTCCTTTTTAATCTATTTCTCCATCTCTGTTAGTTTCTGCCTATAGTAAGCTAGTTGTCAGTGCTCCTAAATGAGCTGGGATTTCCATGATTTTGATGATCTCATATGACAGTCTTCTCTGTGGAACCATGTCTGAAAAGATTTTTTTACAGTAGAACCTCAGAGTTATGAACACTTTGGGAATGGAGGTTGTTCACAACTCTGAACAAAATGTTATGGTGTTCTTTCAAAAGTTTACAACTGAACATTGACTTCATACAGCTTTGAAACTTTACTATGTAGAAGAAAAATGCTGCTTTCACTTCATTTTTTTTTAGTAGCTTACGTGTAACACAGTACGTTTTTGATTATGCTGCTGCCTGATTGCATACTTCCAGTTCCAAATGAGATGTATGGTTGACTGGTCAGTTCCTAACTCTAAGGTTCTACTGTAGTATGAAATTGGGACAGTCTTGGTTCGCCAGCTCAGCTTTTAATGCGTACATTGAAGGGAGTTTGCTCCCTTAAAAGATGATGAGACTGTTTTCTCCTGTGGATGGTACTCTTCCCCCTTCTGGAGGCAGGAAAAGGTAGTGCTGAACTGTGGTTTGGTTTTTGTTGTTGTACTTGCTTTAGGCCAAGATAGAAGTGTTCTGTTTCACTGGAATGATTAATATGTTCTTGGCCTATTTCAGTATCAGATGTGTCTTAATTTTTCACTTGTCCCAGTTGATGTTACTGCTGCTACATAGAACCACTGCCCTGGGGTCGGTAATCTGACAAGCTAAGAAAACCAACAAAAACAAAAAAGTGTTCTATACCGAAAATGTATTGCTGAGAAGCTGTCCTTCAAAGCATATTTATAGGAAGACAAAATGAGGTTCATTTTGAATAGCTGTTCACTCAGTTGGTAAAGTACAGTGACTTTCTTCTTAATCAAGGACTGATCATAATACTCTACTTAATTTGTTCAAGACCTTTGGAACTAAACAATGTATTCAGATTTTTCAGCCTAATACAGTCTCACTTTAATAGATAATTCAGTCAGAAAAATCTAATCATGAAGACCACATACCAATCTTTATTTTGCCCTTCCATATCTCTTAGATTGTCCTGACCCTGAATAGTTTACATTCTCTTTGGCATATACTACCCTTTGTACATTATTATACCCACTCTTTTAAATAACTTTGGATTTATTTTAGTGTTAATTCATTTTCATGTTTTGACTATTAGGTCCTTTTATCAAAATGTGGATGCCTATCCAGTATTAAGAACACATATCTTTCTGTTACCAATTTCTAATGGTCACTGAGTTTCTCTCTTGTTCTATATCTGGCCATATGTTAGATTAGGCATTAAGCTCTTACCAACCTGCCTTTCACAAATCAATTAATTTAAAAAAAAGATCTTTGAAACTTAACATTAATGGTGAGATGTGTGGTTATCATGTAGCTTTTGTGAAACAAGCTGCTCTTTCTAAAAAAACATAATGTGAGTTCACCATAAGTAGCACTAAAATATTGGTTCTTGCTCTGATGGCTTAAAATATTTTTCCAAGTTAACCAAATTAATCTAAACCTGATCAGAGAAAGTCACTGTAGCTAGCTGTTTTTTGTTTTGTTTATATAGTTAGTACTGTAAATGTGTACATTGTCTATTGTCAAACACAACAAGATGCATCTAGTTGCATGTAAACTAATATTTATAGTTGACTCCAAAGAAGCCCATGAACAAAAAAGTATAGAATATTGACTCGGGGGTAGACTTCATAACATGAAACACCCATGGAGAACATGTGTCTAAAGTTTTGAAAACTCCGCACTGATGCAAATCCAAGGGCATTTTTACCCAGAAGTTTTAAATATATAGTCACCTTCCCAGTCTGTCTGTAGCTTTTATATCCTGTTGCCTAATTGTTTCATAAAAATGTAGGCGTCAACTTGAATTTTCTCTTTCATGGGAGTTGCATGCACACAGACAGTACTGGGAGGTGTGTACCATGGAGAGGGTCGTCCTGTAATGTCACAGTGCAGAACAAACTGTGTTTGAATATTTGGTTATCTCCATCTTGCTCATGGCATTTGTGTAGGAGGGCCTCCCCTTTTTTTGAATGGGGGGAGGCAGGGGGGTCATTTGTTTAAAGGGTTACTGCTAACATATGTCCAAAGTTTGACATTGCTGTGAAATGCTTACAAGACAGTAAACAATAATGGTTCTATAGTGCCTTCCAGCTGAGGATCTCAAAACATATTTCAAACACTAAGCCTGTTGAGGTAGCCATTTTATAGATTGGAAAACTGAGGTACAGAGTTGCCCAAGGCCATGTAAGAAGTCTTAGAGCTGGAACAGAGTCATCTTTCTCTGGCTCCTAGTTCTGGGCCTTCATCACATAACTCTCCTTCCTTTTTGGAAAGTTGCTGATCTGGTTGTGAGGGTTGGGTTGTTTTTTTTTGGGGGGGGGGAATTAAATGTCACCTTGAGAATATAGCTGCTCAGTTTGGGATTCACCCCTTCTTCTCCTCCCCCAGGTATTGTTTTTGCACCATATGGCCCGGTATGGAGACAACAGAGGAAGTTTTCTCACTCAACTCTTCGTCATTTTGGATTAGGAAAGCATAGCCTGGAACCCAAAATCATTGAAGAACTGAAGTATGTGAAAGAAGAAATGCTAAGATACGGAAAAGATCCGTTTAACCCCTTTCCTATTATCAGCAACTCTGTGTCCAATGTTATCTGTTCTATGGCCTTTGGCAGGCGCTTTGACTATGAAGATGTTGAGTTTAAGACCATGCTAAGTCTCATGTCACGTGCGCTAGAGATAAGTGTAAACAGCCATGTACTTCTGGTCAACATTTGTCCTTGGTTGTATTATCTTCCCTTTGGCCCTTTCAGAGAACTGAGACAAATTGAGTTTGATGTCACAGCTTTTCTAAAGAAAATAATTGCACAGCACAGGGACACTCTGGATAGAGAAAATCCCAGGGACTTCATCGATATGTATCTTTTCCAAGTGGAAGAAGAGAGAGAGAGCAACAATGAGAGCAGCTTTAACGAAGACTACCTGTTTTTTATCATTGGTGACCTCTTCGTCGCAGGCACTGACACCACTACCAACACACTGCTCTGGTGTCTGCTCTATATGTCTCTCCACCCAGAAGTACAAGGTAAATGAGACTTTTCTAACCGTATTTATTGTATGCTGGACTACAAGACTGTTGTTGTTGTTTTTATAGAGTGCTGTATTTTATCAGGAAGGCAGACAGGCAAGTAACCCAAAATTGTGTTAATCTGAAATTAAAGTTATAAATAGGTCTAAGGGTATGGCTACACTTGCGAGTTGCAGCGCTGGTGGAGGCTTTCCAGCGCTGCAATTAGTAAGTGTCCACACCTGCAGGGCACATCCAGCACTGCAACTCCCTGGCTGCAGCGCTGGCCGTACACCCGGCTCAGCATGGGGAATAAAGATTGCAGTGCTGGTGCTGCAGCGCTGGTCATCAAGTGTGGCCACACAAGCGCTGTTATTGGCCTCCAGGGTATTAGCAGATATCCCAGAATGCTTTTATAAATTACTCTCTTTGTTTTGTTAAGCAGCCTCTCTTTGTTTTGTTGTGAACTCAGAGCTCCGTAGCTCCGTTGATCCCGGAGCTGCTTATCTACAAACACAGCTCCTGTTTGCTGTGATCAATCTGTGAACAATCAAATGAGATAATGAGGCAGGCAGGGAGTGAGTGTTTGCTTGAAAGAAACGGGGCAGAGGGGAGAGAGGGAGTCCGTTGGCTGCAGGCTGTTTGCAGTTAAGGGTAAGGGATCGGGAACATGTTCTGATTTTTCAAGGCAGGAAGGTAACACACAGTGTTGGCTCCAAAAATCCACACTCTCTCTCTCTCTCTCACCCGCTCCCTGTCACACTACGCCCCACCCCACCCCACCCTCTTTTGAAAAGCACGTTGCTGCCACTTGAATGCTGGGATAGCTGCCCATAATGCATCACTCCCAACAGCGCTGCAAATGTGGCCACACACCAGCGCTGGCCCTGCACAGCTGGACGACCAGCGCTGCAACTACCAGCGCTGCAGATTTGTAAGTGTAGCCATACCCTAAGTAACTTAAAGGGCTAAGCACCTCAATATTCTAGTTTTATCAAATACAAGCGCCCCCCCAAAAAAAACCAAACCAACCATGAGTACCCCAAATGGCATTAACGTTGCCCATCCCTGCCATACTGTGCATTTACCACCTAAATTTTCTAGATATGCATCTAAGGCAAGTATTGCAGCTAGTTGACATGTCAAACTTGGATACATTGATGTTTTGGCCAGGAAACCCCCGCCCCCTCTAGGTTTCAGAGCCTGAGCTCCAGCCCGAGCTGCTGTCTACTAGACAAGGAAGGTTTCAAGTACGAGGCACTGTGACGTGGCTGTAGTAAGTACTGCCTACAACACTTCTGTCAGTGCCTCCTAATCTAGAGTAATCTCTTTTAAAAGGTCAAGGTAATAGTTTAGTCTCTAAACTCAATCATAAATCTTTTTCAGGCAAAGATTGTACAATAGGACAGCAGTTCAGCATTCTGGAGATAAATGAGTTCACTCAGTGCTAATTTAAAGCACCATTTTATTGCCTGTTGTTAGATTGGAACAAGAACAGCCAAACTCTGTCACCTAGGGACAAACTCTTTTCTAGGGTGACCATACTTCTTAAAGTAAAAACAGGATGGCTCAGGGCTCGCCCAAGCCATTGCGTTACCTATGTTGACCTTAATAGTCCTCCAGCAGCTGTCCCACAGTGCCTAATACTGACTGCTCTGGTCGCAACTCTGAACTCCACTGCTGAGGGCTCACAGGGACTGGAAATTGCCCCCTTAAAGTCCTACAAAATGTTTAAACACATTTTCCTGATTGTCCAGCTTGGAAGTTGGTGAGCATATCTAGCAGTTCTCCATTGTTGTGTGCAACTCCCCAGCTGACCATGCCGGCTGCATGCTCTAGAGATGCTCTGTCCTGGAGTAAACAGGAGATATTGGATCTCTTGGGCCTGTGGGGAGAAAAGACTGTGCAGGCACAGCTACAGACCAGCTGTAGAAATGTGAACATCTGCAAGCAGGTTGCTCAGGGAATGCAGGAGAAGGGGTACGACAGGGATCAGCAGCAGTGCCTCATGAAAGCGTCTCTCTTTCACCAACAGAAATCTGTCCAATAAAAGAGATTTCCTCACCCAACTTTGTCTCTCTAATAGGAGTTGGAGTATTTTTACCACTTCGGCTAACAGAGCAATAATATGAATGAAAAACATTTTAAAATCCACTTCATGGGTTGGGGTTTAGAAGGTGTTTGAGTTTTGTGTCTTTAGCCTCTTTCTCCACTTACACATGCTAGTAATTTTTCTCCTTTTTGCTGTTGATTTGAACCATTTTTGTCACTTGTCTTTGAACCCCATCTCTTTCTGCTGTTTTGAGATGAGATGACCAGAACTGAGTGTAGTATTCCAGGGGAGTGTGAAACATTGGTTATATAACAGCACTATCTCCTTGCCAGTGTGATCTGCCATCCCATACTTTATACATCATAATATTTTTCTCTGCTTTCATTTGGCCTGCCTGGGAGTCTTGCTGTGCCACCTCTTGTTCCTGGCCATGAGGCTTCTTCAGCTCTTGTGAGGAAGTGGCCTGGTCAGGCAGTTCACAGAACTAGCACTTGTTGGGGGCAAACTCTTCCTGTCAAGAGCTAGAAGGGAGGCAAGGTGGGAAGAAAGAGTTGGACTTGCTATTTGCTGGAAGAAGGAGCTCCACTTTTAGCTCCCACAAGAGCTAAAGAGGGAGAGACAGGGAGGAGGGAGACAGAGAAAGGAAAGAGACATGCATGATCAAAACTAACTGGGCTCCAGTCCTATCTGAATTCCACAGATAAGTATATTTGTCCAGGATCTGAGGGACTTTTAATTACTGCTTTTTTTTCCTAAGCGAAGATAATGTAACAGTCTAGACATGCTATTAGCTAAAAAGTCAAGAAATCTTGCACTTTGCAGTCAGCTGTGCAAACAGCAAAGCATCTAGGTAGTTTTATTACAGTCCCACAAATCTCTTCAGGATCCCGCCGACTTCATCCTGGGGATACAACACTTTGGTGACTTAGGTGTGTGTGTAGACAAGTGAACAACCCTGAGCTCACGAAAGCTCATGCTACAATAAATTTGTTAGTCTTTAAGGTGCCACAAGTACTCCTGTTTTTTTTGCGGATACAGACTAACACGGCTGCTACTCTGAACCCTGAGATGGCTTATCCTCAAAATAAAATTATTTTCTGCCCCTTGAAAACTGTTTTCCATTGAACCACTCTGGATATGCCAGGCACTAGTTCAAGGGTCAGAATCTATCAATGTGAAAAGCAACTCTGGTATTTTAAACAGGCAAATGGGTAACCCACTGTCATCACTGTAAAGAAGTTTGTTTACTTTGTGTTCCTCATTTGAGCAGAAATTTCCTTAGCAAATCCATAGATGGCAGCATATGTCTGTTTAGCAAGTGATGATTGCTGAATCTCTTTCCCTGCCTTTGTGGTAATACCAAGAACTTTTTCTTATGCTGACTGAGCAGATAATTAACCTTAAATCGCTGTTGAGGATGTGGCAGGTCTAATGCTGAAAGGTAGAACTGGCAAGCAGAAGAACCACTACAGGCACAGGGTTTCCAGGGACGTTGTGGATAACTAATATTAGCTATTACTTAAACAAACAAACAACTCAGTTTGGATATTTTTCCCCTCTGGCCTGCCCTTCATCTTTTGCTTGTCTTTTTAGATTGAGAGTTCTTTCTCCATCTTCATAGCTGGGTGGAAAGCACCTAGTGAATGCTGCTGTAATGAACTTAATACTATATGATGAGCCCTCAATGCAATGATAAATAGGTTGAAAGAAGGAGATTGCACCTTCCTCCATTACTTTGGGCCTAATATACATGACAGGGTAGGATAGAATAGAGGATCGGCTTTCATTTATCCTTTGGTAGCTTGGGTGAGATGAGGAAAGAGAGTGTGTAGAAACTCTTTCCAACAGTGTGGCTGATGAGATTTTTGTGTACTGATAATGGGTGTTGTGTGTTGTTAAACCATTACCCCACCACTCTGAGGAAGGCTGTGCAATCCCTGAGCCAAGTAGAGTGCCAGAGAGGCCAGGACTGAGAATCGCAGGCCCAAAGGGAGAGACTTTAGTTCAAGTTAATGTTTTGATTTAATGAAGTAGAACCCCAGTCTATTACTACAGAGGTCTGCTGTGTATCTGAGAGGGCTACTGCTGCTACTCAGGTACTCGTATACTGGAGCTGGAACCCCAACAGCCATGGCTGCCCCTCCATATGCCAGTAAAGGAAGGTAATCATCTTGCAGCTAAGGAAGGTGTCTGTGCCTGGTCATCCCTCCTTGATAGGAGGGTCGGTGAAGAAGGGGAGTCTCAGAATCCCACTTTTGGTACCAGTTGTCATGGGGCATGCCTACCCTGGAGCACCCTGCTGAGCTAGTGTGGCTCTGCAGGCACTCCCTGCCTTGGTTTCATTTCTCTGAGGGCCATTTAAGACCTCACGCAGCCCACACGGGTATAAGAACAATCCCCCTCCTGGGGATGTAGTTTAGTTCCAGATTATTTTGGATTTTAAAAGGGCTCTTTCCCTAGTCTCAAGGGTTGCACAGCCCTCCTCCTGGGGGCCTGTGGTTCTCAGTCCTGGAACTCCTTTCCTTTGGGAGAGGTTCTCTCTCTGTGAGCATCTACCTGTAACTGAGCTCTGATGATCTTTTATTGGCCCAGGTGTTCATTAGCCAGATGGGCTCTAATTTAGGTCCTTGTGGGTAGTCTGGGCACAGACTCTCTTTAAAGGACCAGCAACCTCTAAACTGTCATTAGAAAACTCCTATGCACTTGGCTGCCTAGAAGTGAAAGTCTCTAGCCATCCTATTATCAGTACTCAGTTTTCCTCAACTGTATCATGATTGAGTGTAATGTAAATCTGAAAGTGTGTCAGTGCCTTTGCTCCTAGTTTTCATCTTTCTTTTTACTCCTCCCTTCTTTTGCATAGAAAAGGTTCATACAGAAATTGAAGTGGTCATTGGGCGTGACAGAGCTCCTTCTCTCACTGACAAGGCTCATATGCCCTTCACAGAGGCGACCATCATGGAGGTCCAAAGAATGACTGTGGTTGTTCCTCTTTCTGTTCCTCGAATGGCCTCAGCAACTACTGGTAAGTGTTTGTAGGTTTGTTTGGTTTTGGAGGCTTTGGTTTTTTTTTTTTTTTTTTTTTTACATTTTGTGGCTGAAATGTCTGATGGGACAGGTGGTGAGAACTTTATGAAGATTGCAGTTGTGCAGGTACAGATGTAACTTCAGTGTGTAAAATGCCATCTCTTTAGACAGAAGGGCTAGGAATGTTTATCCGATCATCCATCAGTGGTTAACTGAAGATGCCCAAGTATTTCATAATTAGAGTCCTATCTGTTGATGAACAGGAATTGTGTGAGCATTTGTTGATAGACTCAGCCTTTGGGAACAGTAAAGAGAATCTCAGCTTTCATTTTACAAAAACAAAAAAGTCTCTAGCCCTTTTCCTGGCACAAAGAGCCTTGAAAATATTTACATGATGTAAACGGATTGCTAAGCTGGAAAGGAATGTGCTGCTGGTTTTTATTTCTACAGAAAACAATCTCACCCTCTCCCAAAGTCCGGTTGCTGGTCCCTATTGCCAGGAGTGTGATAGCGGTAGACAGGAATTGATTAACCTGGGTGGGTGGTAGCAAAAAACATCTTGCAAGCCACCCAAAAGCATATCCTTCTTTAAATTTTTCAACTCCTGCTACAGTGTTGCTAGCTGCTTCAAGGAGAATTCCCTCCTTTTATCCCCCCACAGTGCCTCAAGGTGGTCATGGAGAGATGAACTAGTTCCCTTTACCACATCCTTCTGCTAGACTCTACAACAGTGTTTGTGGAGGAGGAGAGCTGGTGCCAAGCCACTGCTGCTTTGAGTGGGATTCCTGTAGCTGCTACAGGCAGACCCTCTCCTTGCCAATGTTTGCCTTCCTCTCAGGGTCTTAGGAGCTGACACTGGGTGCTTTGGCCTGGAGCTCTGACACCTCCAGCACAAATCCAACTGACCACTGAGCTGGACATCAGAGGGGACATCATCCCCACCCAGTCAAATAGCTTGCAGACAGACTACAGGACAAATTGCTGGTTGCAATCAGAGTTTGTGGGATGGCCTGCCAGCTCTGATAAACAGCTGCCAGCTAGGGGAGCCTCAGTGAATTACCAGGAACTAGAAAGGGGAAACATGATAGACCAAGACTTACTAGACTGGAGATTGGGAAGGATTATGGGTGTGAGGATGGGGAAGGGAAGATGGAATTAGTGGACCTGGGGGAGAGGACAAGGTTTTGGAATGGATAGATGTTTGTGGGCAGGGGAATATTGTTGAAGTGGAATACATTTTGAGGAAGTCCTGTGTTCAAAATGCTGGCAGTATAGGCCTGGTCCTGTCTGTGTTCCGGTGAAACTTTTTGGGTCAGTTTAATGGTTGCAACAGTAGAAGATCTGAAATGTCTCTGCTATTCTAGATAATGGTAAATGATCTTAGTAAACTAAAGGGATTCGCACACATCATGCAGTGTTTGCTTTGCAGTGCATCACTGGTGAATTCTAGTTTTATCAGCATTAGCTAGTTATGGGAGGATCATCCCAATGTAAGGGGTTCCTTTAGTGGGACAACGTCTTCTGTTCAATCTTACTGTCTTCTGCTGCTGGCATATTGAGTGAGACTTTCTGGAAACATAACATGGCTGAGATTTTCCCACACCCTGTTGATCCCTGACTGTTAGCATAATTTAGTATACTTCTGGCTGCTGTTAATTGTGCTGAGAGACTAAGCTGGCACACAGCCAGCCCAGAATCAGGGGCGCACGAGGACCACCTTTGCACCCAGTCTTCTGTCCTCTGTCCTGAGATGTGGTAGGTGTTCGTTGTCCATAGCTGAGGATCTGAGCTATTGTTTAATTACTATAGTCCCTCTTCTGTTAAGTGCGAAATCTCTCATGTTTGCTCTTAACACCTGTCAAATCTCCTGTCTCTGGTTTTTGTTTTGAAGTGCTACGGGGATATACTATTCCTAAAGGCAGTGTGATTGTGCCCAACTTATGGTCAGTGCACAGAGATCCAAATATGTGGGAGAGACCAGATGACTTCCAACCAACAAGATTTCTGGATGAAAATGGCCAGCTAATCAAAAGAGAAATGTTCATTCCTTTCGGAATTGGTAAAATATCTAGATACAGCTGGAATGGGCTTTTTTGTTTAAAGATTGGGGTGAGAGTTGCACTTCCAAAAAGCCTTTGGCATCTGCCATTTTCTTATTTTGTCATAGAAAATAATATTCATTGTTGAAAATAGAATAAAAGTTGAATGTATATGGTGCACACTGATTACTTAAGTTTTTTATGGGGTTTTTTAAACCTCTTGGGAGTGTCCTGCAAAATACAGTAATTTAGTTCCTACCAACTCCAGCTGCCAGTTTAAATAAGTGCAACCTTCTCCCACTTAAATAAGTGTCCCCAAGATGGATCAGATACTATAGAAGTGGTTTTACTGCCATAAAGTATTAAGACTGTATGTGCTTCTAATGTTAAACAATAAAACCCAGTGAAATCCAAACCAAGACTCTGAATCTTAACTTTAGAAAGTTCAGATCTGAGTCCTTCTCTGCTTGGAACAAGGTTGTAGGGAAATTGTAGGGCTGTATTTGAATGAGTCAACAGTATAAGAATCAGTAATATTTACCTTTCTAACCTCTCTTTAGGTAAACGTGTGTGCATGGGAGAGCAGCTGGCAAAAATGGAGCTGTTCTTGATGTTTGTAAATCTCATGCAAAATTTCACCTTTTTGTATCCTGAGAATGCTACAAAACCAGCCATGGAAGGAAGATTTGGTCTAACTTTAGCTCCATTTCCATTCAATATAATTGCTTTGAAGAGATGAAGAAACTTGAAAAAAGACTAAATGAAGAGATACTGCACTTGGCAAATTCAGTTTTATATTTTTATCGCTCTAAGGTATGAAAACATATGAACTAGTAACTCAAGGTTAGCTGCTGAGTTCCAAAAGTGACTAGATGAGAGTATGTCAGCCAGTCTGATGTTCTTCGCCTTTATATTTCTTTACCGAATCTGTTACCATTAATTTTGGGACAAAGGACCCATAATAACACATGACGCTTTACAAGTATCAAGTGTCATTTTGGTCAATATGTTGTCAAAGTGCTTTGGGTATACACTTGGCAAACAAAAGGAAGGATATGATCAACTAATACTAGAGGAAGCATTAAATGACTTAAGGGATTTGTATGTTTGTATGAAGAAACATGGTGACTAAATGCTATGTTGCTGAAGAGTGTTAGAAATGACAAGAACAGTGATACTAAGGCTCGCAAGTGGCTCTTTAACGTTTCTCCTGCAGCTCTTTGCAGCACTAGATATTAAAACACACTGTGTTTTTAATTAACCAATCAGGATACTTTTACTATGTTAACCAATTGTAGGTGATAAAACAATACTTGGTCTGTCATTTTGCTGTGAGAACTATATATAAAAAACTATATATTTCTCTATCATACTATTTAAATATGAATATATAGTACTATAGTAAATGAAACAATGAATTCATACTACCGTGGCTCTTTTGGATAATGCTGATCGCAAATTTGGCTCCTGAACCACTGAGGTCTGAGTATCACTGGACTAGAGGACACGTTCTGTAATCTTGGGAGGATTTTTTTAATCTAAATGACTTGTAATTTATAGATGGAAGGCAAACCAAAATGCCTCACTGGATCCTGGATCAGAACACTCCTGAGTATTGGGACTTTGTGAAAATTCAGATTCACACTCCAAGGAGAGCCCTATCTCATGCTCTCTATGGGTACGTCTACACAGCCAGTAGGAGCAAGCTTCAGACTGAGTCAACAGACTCGAGCTCACGCTAATGTGCTAGAAATAGCTCTGAGGACAGAGCTTTTAAGTTGTGGCTTGGCACACCCCCGTTCTCTAGATTTAAGAGCCTGAGCCCCAGCCTTAGCTGCAATGTCTACGCAGCTATTTGTAGTGTGGTAATCAGAACATAAGAATGGCCCTACTGGGTCAGACCAAAGGTCCATCTAGCCCAGTATCCTGTCTTCCGACAGTGGTCAGTGCCAGGTGCCTCAGAGAATGAACAGAACAGGTAATCATCAAGTGATTCATCCCGTTGCTCATTCCCAGTTTCTGGCAAACAGAGAGGCTAGGGACACCATGTGGGCCCAAGTCTGTCAACCTGAGCTCAGAGGCTTGCTGCCGTGGACTGTGTAGACCTACACTAATAGGCCAAATTAAAATTCCAGCTCCAACAACCATCAAACTGTGAAAGTGAAAATAAAACTGGAAAATTTATATACAATATGAGTATAGAAGCAATAACAAACTGTAATTTAATGAGCTGTAATTTGTCTTTTCAAACAAGCATCTTAAAACTGTTATAGGATAGTAAAGAGTTGAGTTGGAACCAATACTAGCAGTGTTAGTAGTAGTAATGGCTAAGAGGGGTGAAAACATTATCTACTATTTAACTGCTTTGAAATATTTACTGCTCTTTTATATTGCTTTCATCTCTTGCAAGACAAAAACCTTCATTTAATGCTCCCATTACATGTTTTGTTTACACAACAGATGTTGTCAAAAGGCTATGAGACATCAATTTGTTGATCTCCTGGTATGGTTTTAGCAATGTGAAATCTGAGCCCTTGTCAGGGACAACATCGAAGAACCGTTGGACCAGCTCCACATGTGTACCAACTTAATTCTAGAAGGTCTGTCTCATGCTAAGCATGACTATCTTTCAAGAGTTCTTAAGGAGAATGACGTTTTCTTGTAGAGTAACATCGTCACTCATGCTGCAGATTATGAGCAAGACATAAAATTCCTGTTTGTTAGCTTGTTGCCACCATGAACAACAAAGTATTGCCTTGCCATGTATATTAGGCACGGTCTTAAAGATGTCTCAGTCCTGGAGGAGTTTACTTTGCTGCACTAAGAATCAGACAACTGATCATAACTAATGTGTGCAGACTTTCAAATCTTGAATAGCTGAAGCACATATTACTATTTTCTCCCCACCAAGCTATGTATCTGGGTGATTTTAATAGCCACCACTCACAGTAGGGCTATAGCAGAAATGATGAAGCTGGTTAGCAACTCACTGGTTGGGCCTTGTTTGCAAATGTCCATTTTTTATTTTATTTTATTTTTTTAACCCTAAAACTATTGACTTTTCACTTGGCCAGATGGAATACTAAACACAATCTTGACCTATTCTTTCTGATTTAAAGACAATTCTGGTATTCCTCTGCAAGCTTCAGGAACAGTCCTTAGAAATTTCCTTGCCGCCAACAATGGCAAATTATTCTGCATGTCTGCTTTGGGGTTCCATTTATTGAATCGGCACCGAAACCATGCAAGAATTTCTGCAAAGCAAACTGGGTTGCATATACTGCAGAAGTTGAAGACTGGATACACCGTATCAAACCAATCCCAGAAAATTGACCGCTTTGTTCACCTTCTTATTAAATGCATTCCTCACACCTATCGCAGGGTCTATATTTCTTGCTGGCAGCTGGAGACAGAAGCACTCTTCAAAGAATATGAGAAGAGTGGTGATCCAGACACTGAAAAAGCAGGAATAGAGTCACTGAACTCTGCTCGCCTGAAGAGATTGAATGAGACAGTGGAGGATCTTGACTTCACCCATTTCCGTTGCAAAGCCTTGGCATTCCTCCATAAGCTTGGAGCTGCTGACTTAATGAAACAACACCAACTGAAAATTTCAGCCAGTTGTGTTGCCACACACCTTCTCTGTAAATCAAAGATCAAAACCGACAAGTTGACTAGACAGAAGATTGAGGAAAGAGCTATTTTCAAATGTCTGACACAGCCCTACCACTTCGCTGCTATCATCTCCTTATACTGCAGAAGAAATAAACAAGGCTCTCATTGCCTCCAAAAGCGGAAAAGCTGCTGGCAAGGGTGGCATTTATCCTGATTTCCTTGAGAATTTAGGGACCAAAGGGACAAGCGTGGCTGGCAGACTTATTCACTGCCATGTATTTAAACAGGGAAGAGTCCAAAAAGCTGGAATGAGGCAATAGTCATTGGCCTCCTCAAACATGGGAAACCACCAAATGATGCTACCAGTTATCACCCAATATTGCTCCTCTCCACAACTTGTAAGTTAATGGGAGCGGGTTTTACTGGCCCATCTCACCCCTATCTTTGAGGCCATCCTGCCAAAGGAACAGGCCAGTTTCAGACTGGGACAAAGTTGCTGTGACCAGGTTCTCACCATTAATAGTTACATTGAAGCTGGCTTCCAGAAGAATCTAAAACCCAGAACAGCACTAATAGATTTATCCACTGCCTATGACATAATATGAAGAGTATGGCTATGGCTCAAGGTATCAAGGGTCATCAAATACCAACTCCTGACCACAATGTTCAGCAACTGTAAATATTGCATCCCTTTTGAAAGGGCAGATCAGCAAAGCATGCATCTTCAATGATGGTTAACCTCAAGGATCCCTGCTGGCTCTTTCACTATTCAACATCTATATTAGTGATTTATGTTACACAATTTCACATAAATTAATTTATGCTAGTGACATTGCTCTTGTGGTACAAGGCAAAAGGCCTCACTATCATCGGCAACATCCTCTTCACCAGCCTCAAGATAATGGCAGAATACTTTCAATATTGGAAACTCGGCCCCCAATGCCGCCTCCAAAAATCTTGGTAACTGCCTTTCTCCTAAGCAACAAAGCTGCCAAGGAACTACTTAGTGTGACCTTCAGCGATCAACAGGTCCAAAATGAGCCCTATCCAAGGTTCCTGGGTGCACCTTTAGACAGCAGCTTGACTTTTTAAGTTCATCTGAAGAAGACATGCAAAAAGCAAAGACTAGCTTTGTCCAAAAGCATGCAGACACAACATGGGGTGCCACTATATGTGGATGCTTCAAACAGTGCATCTAGCATGTGTTTTTGATTGCTGAATATTGTGCATCGGTCTGGATAGGCAGCTTAATGCTACAATGAGAATTATAACAAACATGAAAATCAACACCTGTTCAATGGTTGCCCAGTCTGGCACATACACTCTCATCTAAGATCCAGAGAGAGAGAGACGCATACAGCTTGTGAGTACAAGTGAACCATGTCTAGCCTGAACTTACCAGTTCATGCGGACCTCTAGAAGCTTCCAAAGACATGCCTGAAATCTCTCCATCCTTTTTGGGATTGGGTAAAGCTCTTAAATTGTCCTCACTCATTCCTGAGGCCCATTGGAATAATGGGATAATGTCTCAAACACCTGATTGCAGACACCAGAAAAGAACTTGAAGGACCTCGGAGTCCTGGTTGATCGCAGGATGACTGAGTCGGCAAAGTGATGTGGCCGTTAAAAAAGCTAATGCGGTCTTGGGATGCATTAGGCGAGGTATTTCTAGTAGAGATAAGGAGGTGCTAGTCCCGTTATACAAGGCGTTGGTGAGACCTCATTTGGAGTACTGTGTGCAGTTTTGGTCTCCCATGTTTAAGAAGGATGAAATCAAACTGGAACGGGTACAAAGAAGGGCCACTAGAATGATCCGAGGAATGGAAAGCCTGTTGTATGAAAGGAGACTTGAGGAGCTCGGTTTGTTTTCCTTAACCAAAAGAAGGTTGAGAGGAGATATGATTGCTCTCTTTAAATATATCAAAGGGATAAATACCAGGGAGGGAGAGGAATTATTTCAGCTCAGTACTAATGTGGACACGAGAACAAATGGATATAAATTGGCAGTCGGGAAGTTTAGGCTTGAAATTAGACGAAGGTTTCTAACCATCAGGGGAGTGAAATTCTGGAACAGCCTACCGAGGGAAACAGTTGGGGCGAAGGACCCCTCTGGCTTTAAGATTAAGCTTGATAAGTTTATGGAGGGAATGGTTTGATAGGATAACGTGATTTAGTCAATAGGTCAATAATGTGCAACCACTGGTAATTAGTACCGAGGGTCAATGTTGGGATATTGAAAGTCTTTTTCCTGAGTGTCTGGCTGGAGAGTCTTGCCCGCATGCTCGGGGTTAAGCTGATTGCCATATTTGGGGTCGGGAAGGAATTTTCCTCCAGGGTAGATTGGCAGTGGCCCTGGAGGTTTTTCGCCTTCCTCCGCAGCATGGGGCAGGGGTCACTTGCTGGAGGATTATCTGCTACTTGAAGTCTTTAAATCAGGATTTGGGGACTTCAACAGCTGAGTCAAGGGAGAGAATTATTTCAGGAGTGGGTGGGTCAGCTTTTGTGGCCTGCATCTTGCGGGAGGTCAGACTAGATGATCATAATGGTCCCTTCTGATCTTGAATTCTATGATTCTGTGAACTTCTAGGACTCAATCTACCCCCAAAACAGTGGTCCACATTGTACTGTTTGAGAACATCACGTGGTAGATGCTGTCAACTTTCTCATCTCTGGAAGATTAGAGACAAAGCACAATGTGTCTATGGAATTGTCACGGAGTGTGGGGGAGTCAGGGCCCTGCACCCCCGGGCTCCCTGCGATTCACCAGGACTCTCAGCCAGCCAGTAAAGCAGAAGGTTTATTTAGCTGACAGGAACACAGTCCAACACAGGTCTTGCAGGCACAGATAACAGGATCCCCCCGGTTAGGTCCATCTTGGGGCCCCAGGAGCCCCACAGCCCCCATTGGGGATCAGAGCCCTGTCTGAGCTTCCCTTCTTTCCCCAGCCAGTTCCAGTCTGCCCAGCCTCCTCCAGCCCCTCCTCTCTGCTCAGCCCCTTTCCCGGGCCAGGAGGTCACCTGACCCCTTTGTCTCCAACACCTTTAGTTGCACCTTTGCAGGGGAGGGGCCCGGGCCATCAGTTGCTAGGAGACCGAGTGTCAGGCATTCGGTTGCACTGGCCTTTTGCTTTGCTAGATACTTAAGAACTGCACACAGCACCCCAGTAAGAACAGTCCGACTTCGTCACAGGAACCCAGTTGCAAAATGTGGGACCAGTCTGTAAGTCAATTATAGAGGTGGTTGAACTACCAGCTTCAACCACCTCTACAATTGTTTGATGCTAGACATTAATACATGCCAGCATAAGAATCTCTCTCATTTTAGTAGTGCCCATCCTTCCAAAACAGTTAAAATGTTGACACCCTGAAAAAGGAAGAATGGTGGAGTGGGGAATAAAGAGGATGGGGGGTGGGGAGAAATAGGGAGGGAATGGGGGTGCACAGAGCCCCTGGCAGGGGTGGCTCTAGGAATTTGGCCGCCCCAAGCACGGCAGCACGCCGCGGGGGGCGCGCTGGTGGTCGCCGGTCCCACGTCTCCGGGGGACATCCCGCAGTCATGCCTGCAGAAGGTCCACCGGAGCCGCGCGACCAGCGGAACTCCCGCAGGCATGACTGCGGGAGGTCCGCCGGAGCCGCCTGCTGCCCTCCCGGCAAAATGCCGCCCCAAGCGCGCGCTTGGCGCGCTGGGGTCTGGAGCCGGCCCTGGCCCCTGGCATGGTGGGAGAAAATGGGGTACCTTGGCATGAGAGATAGGGGGAGGGGTGTTGCAGACAGTCTTTGAAATGGAACAGGATCAGTGGTGGCACAGTGGGAGCTTGGGTGGAATAGAGGGATGTAAAAAGCCCCTGGCACATTGCTTTTGTAGGCTGAACTCACTTCACAACTAGTATTCATAATTTTACATTGGACTCCTTGCTCCCCTCTGTACTCCTTGGGGAATTTTGACTGCTGTTAGCATTGGAAATATTAAAGTAAAGCTACTATAACATTAACTTGGCCTGATTTTACCTGTATGACCTACTATCAGTACTGCAAAATTGTGGGCGTTTTTACATACACAAGATTTAAATATAATAGAATTAGGCTTGGTCTATACTTAAAATTTAGGTCAGCATAGCTACAGCACTTAGAACTGTGAAAAATCCATATCCCGCAGCGCCATAGTTATGCTGCACTTATCCCAGTGTAAACCGTTGATGAATATATGCTAGCCAGCATCTAAATAAATATATATAATAAAAAATAGTATGCATTAGACTATCACTATTATAATATTTATGCTTAAACTGCCTTATACCATAATCCTGTTAATTTATTCTAAGTATCCCATAACACCTTGCATTTGCTGAAGTCAGCATTTGGTGCAAAAAGTTAGGAAACTTGTCAAGATACGTTCATTCTCTGCCATAGTACAAAGCTAGGGAAGTGCCTTCATGCAAAAGTACCTGGAATGCTGGTATCCAAAACAAAGATAAGGAAGGGACAGAACAACAAGTTAAGGAACTGGAACAAACGGATGGGTTGGATTTTAGTGTAGGTGGATTTGGGTTGGATTTTACGTGTAGGGAAATGTAACTTGTAAAATCATGTAAATAACGGCAGCTGAAATGTATAACTTGGGGAGCACACCTTCTGTATAAGGTGATTGTAACATTACTGCCTGGGATGGCTCTTCAGAGACGGGTATTGAACCTTTTTCCTGTATCATATTAATAAATCTCACTGAGTGGTTATTTGGTCTCTTGACCATATATTTCGTAATGAAATAATAAACCAAAATGTGATTAAGCAATTGACTATACAATTTATCAACAAGACACAGCTGGATCTATGCTTGTCAACTTAACTACCATCAGCGCTCAGGGAGGTGGTGTTCCTAAAACAAAAGAAAAACCTTTTCCATCACTGTAGGCTCTCTCTCCACTACAGGATTATGCTAAAATAGGTATGGTGACAAAGCTATGATACTATAGTCCCTGTAATGTAGACATGGCCTTTGTAAAGATATAACTAAATTGGTAACTTCATGAGAGCAAACAAGTTGAATAGGGTCACACTCTGGCACAGTATGTTAAAGTAACTTACATGCCAGTGGGCTATATTGCCTACTTGAAAAAGGGATGTTAGTTCAGATGCCATTCAAGCCAAGCAGACCATATGACAAATTACCCATTTAGCATGGCAAGAATATTAAAGATTATTATCGTTACTGTTTATACAACACCACACTTGGGAGTAGGGAACATAGGAACTGGGAGTGTCACCTTAATAGCTCCAAGAATTGGAACCTTGTCTGTACCAAAATCATAATCATTCTATATTATTATTTGTATTACTGTAGCACCTAGAAGCCCTAGTCATGAACCAGGACCACCTTGTACTAGGCATTGTACAAACACAGAATGAAAAGATGAGGCCTGCCCTAAAGAGCTAATAATCTAAGTATAGAAGATAACTTTGATGCCATGTAGGCTGGCAATGCTGCCTGAAAACCCCACTTTGTTACTTGATGATCCTGTTGAGAAAGGATTTTTTAAATTTATAATGGAAGAGAAGTAGAAAGTTAGTGATGGGGGTGTATGTTTGGTTTCAGCAGCAGCAGAGGAAGACAGCAGCAGCAGCATTTTGAAAATACTGTAAGGGGAGAGATTATCAAGACATGCACCAGATAAAGGTGAGAGCAGTTCTGTTTCTCCTGCTGAACCTAATAGGAGAGCTCTCCCCTCCTGTCTTTCGTACAAAATACTGTGGGGTCCACCTAGCTGAAGAGAAGCGGATCTTCTTTTTCTCTTGTGCTCCTGGGAGTCCTAACTAGGGAGCTTTGCTTATTTTGCTTAATATTCTGCATATGTGACCAGGATTTGAGTGTTTGTTTGGTAAAGTCTCCATCAGGCAGAGCTGGGGTGAGCTCAGTGCAGGCGTTCAGTTCATATCTATGAATACTGAGCAATAGATTTTCTGTTTGGGTGATGCTTATTTTCAGCTGTAATTGGCTAGTCCTGAATAATCTTCAGTCAGATAAAGTTTACTAAGGAACAAAGCACCTCATCTGTATCTCAAAACCGGCTTTTGTTGCAGTGATCTTTTAGCACAAAATGCCAAAGATGAATGCACTTAATTTCTTCTGAGGAAACAACTTAACCTGGTGAATTGCTCAAATAAACTTTGTCACAGTATGTTGCCAAATGGTGGGATTTTATAGTGTGTCTCTCTCTCAATAATAAGTGTTTTTCTTAAAGTCCAGCATTTATATTCTTGTGATTCAGATTGTAATTTAAAAAAAATAAAATTGGGAAGAAAAGCCTGAATGTGTGATCCAGGTGTAACCCAACAGACTCAAAACACTACATAGATTCGAAGGCCAGAAGGGACCATTGGATCTAGTCTGACCTCCTTTATATCACAAGCCATTGAACTGCCCCAGAATAAAAAGCTGCCCAAGCAAGCATTTGAAAGCAAATAAAAACACAGTATACTTGTGACACCCTGACATCCCAATATTCACCACTGTCATGTAATTAGGATGTGTTTTGTACCAAGTATGTCTTGTGAGATGTCATTCTAAAAGTCAAGTATCAGAGGGGTAGCAGTGTTTGTCTGGATCTTTAAAAGCAGCAAAGAGTCCTGTGGCACCTTTATAGACTAACAGATGTTTTGGAGCATGAGCTTTCGTGGGTGAAGTGGGTATTCACCCACGAAAGCTCATGCTCCAAAATGTCTGTTAGTATATAAGGTGCCACAGGACTCTTTGCTGATTCTAAAAGTCTTGATCTGCTAGACATTAATATCTCACTGGATTGTATGTGCTATCATTGTATGTGAAGTTCCGAAGTTTGGCTTGTATGTGTTACTGTAACATGCTGTGAGTTTGAAAGCACCACAAGCAGCCTCTCAAGTACAACAGTAGAAAGGCCAAAAAATGTTAATGACTTATTGAGGAAATGCACACAAGCACAAGGATTACCCCAGGAACTGTGTGCAATAGAAACCTCTCAGAGATAGCACTACACAATGGGAACTGTTTGACCCAGGTCACAGCAAAAGAGCTTCCCAGATATAAAAGGCTGGGACAATGACATCATAGGGGGACCTCAATCTCCCTGCAACAACATACCTGGAAACACCTAAGGGGCAAGGACTGAACCGTGGGAAGTGGTGGTCCCAGGCTAGAAGGATCTTTAGCCTGTGTATGAAAATGTGGGAAAGCCAAGGCAACTTGTGCCTTAAGGGTCTGCCAGGCTGCTTACCACTCAGCATGAGAATTTGCTAATATATATCCTACCTATCTAGTGTGTTAAGCTCAGTTTGTGGCTTTTGTTTATTTACTAAGGTAATCTGCTTTGATCTATTTGCTAACCCTTACGATCGCTTAAAATCTACCTTTTGTAGTTTATAGACTTTTGTTTTTCTCTAATCCCACTTCATGGAATTCAGTGTGTGTCTGTCTGTCTCTCTCTCTCTCCACATTGAGGGAGAGGGTGAATTTAAATTTGCTTATGCTGTCCAGTGTGTTTAGAGGAGGCTTGAGGGCCTGGCTCAGCAGGACAAGGTGAGGGAGCCCAGGCTGGTGGAATAGGAGAGCTCATTGGTACCCAATACATCAGGTGCCACCCCAGAATGGGGGGTAACCCTTCATAATACTATTTTAAAAAAACCACTTGTGGTGGCAGTACTGCAGTTGGTGCTTGCTCAGGCTGTTCTTTAGTAGATTAGAGAGGGAGAAGTGAGATTTCCCCTATATACCAAAGTTAATGTAATCACTGGGATAAGACAGTAGAGTTGAGTATGCTTGTGCCAGCATTGAGGTTGAGCTAAAATCTTTAGAATGGTCTCATGGCAGGGCAGTTGCTGGTAAAACGGATTTCTCAATAATGGAAAAAGCTGGGTAAAAGGGAATGTAAAATGTATTGCTTGCCTTGAACAGATGTAAAATGCCAAATATTTGTTTTCTTTTTAAACTGTGTTTCTGTGAATTTAACATTTGTATTTTTTTCCTTACACAAACTCAATATTTCTTACAAATGTTTAACAATCTTTTCAACTCAACAAACATTTGGGTAGTGCTTGTCCTGTACAAGCAAAAATGGTTCAATTTGGTTTGAACATGTCAAATAGGATTATACAATCCGCTTTAAGGGCCTGAATCTGTACCCTATTTGCATGTGTAACTCAGGCCCTAAGCTTTTACTTAAATTGATAGATCTTGGAGGCAGGTTTTGATACTATTATTGTGGTGTAGAAGAAAATTGCAATTAAATGATTATAAATAATCATGTTTAAAGCTTGTTTCCTGAGTGCCCTGAAGTCTGAGTGCAGTCAGGGGGAATTGATGGAGCTTGGTATAATTCAGCTTTCACTATCCTACAAGGAAAGGATCACCTGTTAAATAAGGGGTCCAGTTTTGTTTACTGCCCATTAGAACTAACATCAAAACTTTCTAGCCTAAACTTACTATTGTTATATGTTATAGCATACAACTTATTGTGAGGAATTATTATAATCCATAACAGCAGTTATGATACCTTTGCATGCAATAAAATCTGACCTTTGCTATTGTATATATCTTAGGCCTGGTCTACACTAGGACTTTAAATCGAAATTAGCAGCGTTAATTCGAACTAACCGCTCAACCGTCCACACCAGGAAGCCATTTAATTCGAACTAGAGGGCTCTTTAGTTCGAATTCGGTACTCCACCCCGACAGGTGGAGTAACGCTAAATTCGACATGGCTAGCTCAAATTAGGCTAGGTGTGGATGCAAATCGAACTTAGTAGCTCCGGGAGCTATCCCACAGTGCACCACTCTGACGCTCTGGACAGCAGTCCGAGCTTGGATTCTCTGACCAGCCACACAGGAAATGACCCGGGAAAATTTGAATTCCTTTTCCTGTCTGGGCACTTTGAATCTGACGTCCTGGCTGGACATCGGGGCGAGCTCCGCAGCACCTGCAACGATGCAGAGCTCTCCAGCAGAGGAGTCCGGCCAATCCAAGAATAGAAAGAGGTCCCCAGCATGGACAGACCGGGAAGTCCTGGATCTGATCGGTGTGTGGGGCGAGGAGTCTGTGCTG
Organism: Mauremys mutica; assembly: GCF_020497125.1. NCBI lineage: Eukaryota > Metazoa > Chordata > Testudines > Geoemydidae > Mauremys > Mauremys mutica. The sequence goes on along the minus strand of NC_059076.1, from coordinate 35,042,645 downwards.
TCGGAGCTGCGCTCCAGCAAGCGAAATGCAAAGACCTTCGAGAAGGTCTCCAAAGCAATGATAGAGAAAGGATACAGCCGGGATGCAATGCAATGCAGTGCCGCGTGAAAATCAAGGACCTGAGACAAGGCTACCAAAAAGTCAGAGCGGCAAACGGACGCTCCGGAGCCCAGCCCCAGACATGCCGCTTCTACGAGGCACTGCATGCCATTCTAGGTGGGTCTGCCACCACTGCCCCACCAGTGACCGTGGACTCAGTGGATGGCATAGTGAACCTGGACAGTTCCTCCTCGATCTTCGCCGATGGGGAAGATGAGGAAGGGTCTGTGGAGGACGGCGCAGGCGACAGCGAACACAAAACCGCTTTCCCTGACAGCCAGGATCTCTTCATCACCCTCACAGAGATCCCCTACCAACCCTCCCCGGCCGTTAACCCGGACTCTGAATCAGGGGAAGGATCAGGCGGTAAGTGCTATAAACATGTAAACATTTATTTTTTATAAAACAGGTATAAAAAAATAGAAATACTATATATAAAATTTTCAATGAAAAACTATATGAAAAGTAGGTCCACACATATAGGGACTGAACAATAATCCTCCAGGGACAATTCAAGAAAGGTCTCATTTAGGTCCTCGAAAAGCCTCCGCAGGAGGTTCCTGGGGAGAGGTGCCTTGTTGGGTGCTCCGTGGAAGCACACTCTTCCGCGCCAGGACATCCTTATGTAGATGGGAATCATCGCCTCCACAAGCATGGCCGCATATGGTCCTGGTCTCTGCAGGGCTTCCCTTAGCATCCGCTCTTTGTGACTCCGAGGGACCCGCATCAGGGTGATCTCGTTCATGAAATGCTGCATCTAATTAGGGCAATTAGTGTATTGTTACTTTTGTGAATGGTTGACTTTTACTTTGCATAACAATGACCCTCGCTTAACAGCCACGTGTTGTAGGCCACATAGGAAAAGCATACATTGATCTTTCCCGTGCACTGGCGGGAGTGGCTGGAAAAGGGTCAGAGTGTATGATTTCCAGATTGCCTTTAGCGGGAGGGCACAGCTATCCATTAACTGATAAGCGGAATGTACTGTAAGGCTTACCAGGACTGTCTGCTAGACGGATTCAGCTGTCTCTCCCCACTTGTCCGCTCTCCTGTGCAATGCCGCAGCCAATGAGAGCGTATTCCGAAATCTCGAACTTGTCCTGAGATCTCGTGAGACTTGTTGCCCTGTATGGTCTTGTTCAGAGAAACTGACTAGACTGTGTTCACTGTTCGCAAACATGTATCTGTTCAAGGAAATCACTTACTTTTCCCATCACACAGCTTCGGCTCTTTCCCAGACTGCCCCGGCATCCCCCTCGCAGAGGCTGGCGCAGATTAGGCGGCGAAAGAAAAAGACTAGGGACAAGATGTTCGCGGAACTGATGGCCTGCTCCAGAGCCGAGGCGGCAGAGCAGAGACAGTGGAGGGAGACCCTATGTCAACAGCATCGCACACACATCGAACGGGAGGATAGGTGGCGGCAGGAAGACCAGCAGGCGACTCAAACGCTGCTTGGGCTAATGAGGGAGCAAACGGACACGCTCCGGCGCCTTGTTGATGTTCTGCAGGACCGCAGGCAGGAGGACAGAGCCCCCCTGCAGTGTATCTGCAACCGCCCTCCCCCGCCAAGAAGTCCTGCCCCCCCCTCACCCAAAAGTACAAGACGGAGGGGCAGTAGGGGCCGTGAGAACTGTCACTGCACCACTGCATAGCACTAATGTACCACACACCTCTCACGCTATACATTTGTAGAAGTGCTTCCCTTACAGGCTCACCCAGTCCCAAATCCAAGTTTCATCCCCCCACTGTGTATTAGATTATTAAAAGCTGTTTGCTGTTATTCACTGTTTCGGTCACGTCTTTCGTGTCAGAGGATTTTTTTGTGTATGGGGGGGGGAGGGGATTTATAATTGCACGGTATAGCCTACATTACCAGGGTACAGACTTGGGGGCATGATCAACTGCAGGGCACACACACACTGCAGTCAGTAGGCACCAGGGTCACTCTGTGTGGTGTATGCTGCCCCGGGTCATTCTGTGATGTGTATGCTTGTCCAGGGTCCTAGCGCCTGCCACCCCCTTAATGTTAAGGCACGCTGCCCTTACCATGCACTTCCACCGTAGCAACGAGCCTCTCCGCTGCCCTGAGCCCCAACAAGAGCCCTCATCCACGGACAGATACTCACCCTTCCCCCACACCCCTCACCCCTTCCTACGCCCAAACCCGCAGCCCACTGCCGTCATCCAAACCCCTATCCAAAGAAGGCACCACTCGCCCCTTCCTGCAAACCCACCCCTTCCTGCAATCCCTCCCCTTGATGCACAACCACTTGCAACCGTCCCCCACCCCAGAGACCTATGTAGGAGCAGGAGGATGTCATTCCTCTATGGAACAAGCGGTCTGTACATCAGTGCACACCGTGCCCAGCACAGTATGCGTCCATGTTTCAACACCTGAACAGAAATGCAAAGTAAAACAAAGATTTATTAATAATGAGTGTAACAATTAATTTGCTTTAAAACGTGCTTTGGAAGTGGGGGAAACTTGGAGAACGGGGTATGTAACCGCAGATCGAAATCGACACATACAGACACAGGCCCAGGGTCAGTTTCTCTTGAAAGCAAGTGGAGAGTCATAGGTTACCCTGCTCTCTGAGGAAACTTGCTTTCAAAGCCTCCCGGATACACAGCGCTTCCCGCTGGGATATTCTCTCGGCACGGGTGTCTGGCTGAGCGTAAACTGCAGGCGATTTGCCTCAACCTCCCATCCGGACAAAAAGGTCTCGCCCTTGCTCTCACAGAGATTGTGTAGCACACAGCAAGCAGCAATAACTACGGGGATATTCTTTTCGCTGATGTCCAAGCGAGTCAGTAAGCTCCGCCATCTCCCCTTGAGACGTCCGAAAGCACACTCCACCACCATTCTGCACTTGCTCAGCCGGTAGTTGAAGAGTTCCTTCTCTCTGTCCAAGGCGCCTGTATAGGGCTTCATGAGCCAGGGCATTAGCGGGTAGGCTGGGTCCCCGAGGATCACTGTAGGCATCTGCACATCCCCCAACCGGTATTTTGTGGTCCGGGAAGAAAGTACCTGCCTGGAGGCGTTTAAACAGACCAGAGTTCCTGAACACATGCGCGTCATGAACCTTGCCCGCCCACCCAACGAAGATGTTGGTAAAACGTCCCCTATGGTCTACCAGTGCTTGCAGCACCATTGAAAAGTAGCCCTTTCGGTTAATGTACTCGCTGGCCTGGTGGGCTGGTGCCAGGATAGGGATGTGAGTCCCATCTATAGCCCCACCGCAGTTTGGGAATCCCATCGCGGCGAAGCCATCTATGATGTCCTGGACGTTTCCGAGAGTCACTACCTTTGAGAGAAGTTGCTCAACGATTGCGTGGGCTACTTCAATCACAGCAACCCCCACGGTAGATTTGCCCACGCCAAAGTGGTTCGCTACTGACCGGTAGCTGTCTGGCGTGGCAAGTTTCCAGAGGGCTATGGCCACTCGCTTCTGCACACTCAGGGCTGCTCGCATCCGGGTGTCCTGGTGCTTCAGGGCAGGGGACAGCAAGTCACAGAGTTCAAGGAAAGTGCCCTTACGCATCCTGAAGTTTCGCAGCCACTGTGATTCATCCCAGACCTGCAGTACTATGCGGTCCCACCAGTCCGTGCTTGTTTCCCGGGCCCAGAATCGCCGTTCCACACCATGAACTTGACACATTGCCACCATGATCTCCACGGCGCGGCGTACCCTGCTTTGTGAGAGGTCTGCGCCACTCTGTGACTTCCTGTCCTCACCGCGCTGCCGGAGCCTCCTCGCCCGATTTCTCAGCAGCTGACTGTGGAAGAGGTGGACGATAAGGTGCGAGGAGTTGACAACGGCCATAAGTGCAGCGATGATCGCAGCGGGCTCCATGCTCGCAGTGCTGTGGCGTACGGGCTGTAACTGACAAGAGAAGGGCGCGAACAGATTTCCCGCCGGCGCTTTCAGGGAGGGAGGGCGTGATTGACGGTTCAATGCCAACAGTTACCCAAAAGCACCCTCGACACATTTTTCCCCCAGGAGGCATTGGGGGCTCTACCCAGCATTCCAATGGGCAGCGGGGACTGCGGGAACTGTGGGATAGCTTCCCACAGTGCACCGCTTCCAAAGTCGACGCCAGCCCTGTTACTGTGGACTCAGAAATTCGAATTAGTGTATTTACTGTGGATACACAAATTCGACTTCATAAGACCGAATCCACAAATTCGACTTAAGTAGATTCGAAATAGTCTTGTAGTGTAGACAAGGCCTTAGGCAGTTACTTCAGTGAGTCCACCAGTAGCAGATTCCACCAAGCAGGCTGTTTTGAACATGTATGGGAGTTTGCTGTAGGGGGCCTGGTATTGCTGTTTTAACCCTTTGAGGAATCAGAATTGGTAATGGGGAAAGCATTAAACTACCCCCAGGACACCTCATTCACTTTATAAAGGTGGTAGAACCTTTAAGAATTAAAATCAGGGCCACCATTATATGCAATTTTCTTTCTCTCTCAAACTAGTATAAGAGTGAAGGATGACGTGGCTGTACTGACCCTTATCTTTAGTATGAGCATTCCTGCCCCCCATGGCTTGTGCATCCACCAAAGAGAAGAAAAAAGGGACATGCATTGTGATGCATGGGCCAAATGTTACCTGTGGGTTATTTTTGCACATTTTGCTGTTTGTTATGGAGAGAGAGAGTGTGTGTGTGAGTGCACACGGCCCTTTCAAGGCCCTGGGTAGCGCTTGCCCAGGGGGTGGGGTGGGATGCCCAGGCGTGTGTGGGGGTGGCTCTTGCCCCTGTGGCGGGCCCTCTGCCTAGCATCTGGCCCCGGCTGCCACGCGGATGGCTCTTGCCCAGGGCCGGGCGTGTGGGCGATTGCTGCCCATGACAGCCGCGGGGCGGCCGGTATCGCGGCGGTGGGGGGGCGCCGAGGCCCCGGGGTGGGCGTGGCCAGAGGCGGCCGCGGCCCCGCCCCGCCCGTGACACCGCCCCCCAGCTGGGCTGCTGCTGCCTGCGGCCGCCCCCGCCGCTCACTCCGCTCGCCATGGCCTTCGCCACGCGCCGCTTCGCGCGCGCCGCGTCCTCCGCCGCCACCGCGGCCGCCAAGAAGCTGATCGTGAAGCACGTGACCGTGATCGGGGGCGGCCTGATGGGCGCGGGCATCGCGCAGGTGAGCGGCCGGGCCGGGCCCCACCCCGCCGGGGAACGGGAGACCCGGGGCGCCCCCCGCGTGTCACCAGGGCCGGCGGGAAGCACCGCTGCGGGGAGCCCGGGCTCGGGGGCAGCCCCTGGCCCGCCTCGCCGTGCAGCCCCCCGGGCGCCCTGCCCAGCGCGATCCCGTAACGCGGAGCTCCCGCGGGCCTGCCTGCCCCTGTGCGCCCCCGGGCCCGGCGGGGTGGCTGCGCTCCGCCCCGGGAGCGCCTCCCGCAGCGGCGGCGGCGGCGTGTCCTCTCCGCGCCGCCCTTCGGAGGTGGGAGTCTGCCCTGCGGCCGTGAGCCCGGCTGGCTGCGCTGCTCTCCGTGCATTGGGGTGGGGGGTCATGGGCATGTGGAGGGGGGAACAGGCCCCTTTTCTAGCTGCTCCTGGCTTTGTTGCGCTTTCTTCCCACTTCGCCCCGGACCGCTTCAGCCAGTTGTCTCCCCAGCCACTGTATATTAACTGTCATAGATTATTTGAGAGCAGGAACCTCCTGGTATGTATTTGTACCGTGCCTAGCACCCTGGGGCCCTGATCCTGATTAGGGCCCCAGGGAATTAGCATAATATAAATAACGCTGCCTCTGCCACTTCTTCGCTCTTATGGTTTCTGTTATATCTTGTCGTTTCTGCCACAGGCTCTCTTTCTGCCCTGAGTCACTTAACTTGGCTTGATATTTTAACTCTGAGCAAATAATTAGCTGCATAAATGTCCTATGTAGGCAGGTCGTCAAAACTTTGTTCTTAAACATCTGATAACCTGGGACTTTGGATTACAAAAGCACTCGGTTCAATTTTTGAGTACATTCTAACCCAGGGGTAGGCAACCTGTGGCACTGGTGCCAAAGGGTACTCACGCCCTGGCCACTGGTCTGGGGGGCTCTGCATTTTAATTTAATTTTAGATGAAGCTTCTTAAACATTTTAAAAACGTTATTTACTTTACATACAACAATAGTTATATATTATAGACTTATCGAAAGAGATCTTTTAAAATGTTAAAATGTATTACCAACATTCAAAACCTTAAATTAGAGTGAATAAATGAAGACTCGGCACACCATTTCTGAAAGGTTGCCGACCCCTGTTCTAACCTGCACGTGGTCATCTCTTATCTCTGCATAAAAATGTGAGAAACTGCAGTAACCTGTTCAGCATAGAGTTGATGTATTCATTTTCTTCATCCGCCTTTGTGCTCCACATTAGTATTAGAATGGATATGAATTGAATTCAGCTTCAGTAGGGACACAGTAAATATGTAAGGCCTGGTCCACACTAAAAAGGGGGTTCGAATTAGGGTACGCAAATTCAGCTACGTGAATAGCGTAGCTGAATTCGAAGTACCCTAATTCGAACTACTCACCCGTCCAGACGCGGCAGGGTCGAACTCCGCGGCTCCAAGGTCGACTCCGCCACCGCCGTTTGCAGTGGTGGAGTACCGGAGTCGACCGCGGCGCTTCCGGAGTTCGAACTATCGCGTCTAGATCAGACGCGATAGTTTGAACTCCGAGAAGTCGAACTCACCGCGTCGACCCGGACAGTAAGTGTGGACTAGCCCCAGGTTGGTCCATTTTCAAAAAAGGAATTAAAAGTAGTTTCAGGTATTGCACCTACTGCTGAGTTACCCTGTTTTGTGATTATACAATAACATTTTCCAGTCTTTTAAAATGTTTATGGGGGGTTGACAAAACAATGGAGAAACTGACTATGTAGGGGAAATGGTAACTATACACAAAGTGTGGTCATACACAAAGCAAACACTGCAAAAACAAATATTTTTAAAATCTTTACTGTAGCAATCTTAGACCCTCGTCTTGAAATTAGCTCCCATGCTGTCCCACTGAAGCCAGTGGGGTTCTGTGAGAGACATGCAGCCTGCCCATTTGGACTCAGTGCAGGATCACGCCAGAGTGATTACTTGCAACACTATGAGGTACAAAATAAGTAGATGATTTTTTTTGTTTGTTTTTTAAAATCTTAATACAAGCCGTGCCTTTCCAATGTATATTTGTGTTCAGGGTGTTCTTCGCAATTCTCCAATCTGTATTTGTCATGGAAAAGTACAAAGTTTGGGTTTTTCTTGTGAATCTTTCACACACTGCCTGACTGATAAGGCAGAAGAAGAAAGCCCCGTGAAAATGATTTAGTACCAGCTTGACACGGAATAGATTGATTGACAGTCTCACTAAATAGCGAGAGAACTAAATTTCATTTTGTTAAAATACTGTATCCTTATTTGTAATCTGTAGTGTTTTACAGTGGGTTAATTAAATGGGATTTGCTTGTTTTCCCAGAGTGTTCAGCCATTATAGCCTTTGACTTGTAAAGCTCACTTTTAACTTGACATTTTTATTCATCAAATGGCTGATTGCTAAGCCAGGGACAGGACTATTTCAGATATATTTACTTATTTTACAAGGAAAATAATACTTTGAACATCTATGGCACCTTTCGTTTACAGATCTCAAAGCACTTTACAAACAATAATTAAGCCACACAGCACTCCTGTGAGGTAAGGGTGCTATTATTTCCCCCATTTTACAGACAGGAAAACAGGCACAGAGAGGTAAAGTGATTTGCCCAAGGTCACAAAGCAAACTCGGAGCAAATCCCAGGAGTTCCTAACTTTGCATTTCCTGTTCTAACAACTCAGTAGTGCTCCCTCAGAGGTATAGCTTTTTCTGATATTCTTGTTGCATCTATTATAGAAAGAGGTCCATGCATTTGTCTGCTACCTAAAGTGAGGTTAGTCATCTATAACTTTAATTTCTTTATACAAATAATCTCTCTCACCCTTATCACTGGAATTTGGGATTTCTTCTGAAAGAGCCTCAAGGCCTTTCTCAATAAATTCAGTGCCACATGAGTATGTGGTAAGATCCATAAATATGTGCTCTGAAGTTTCAGGAATGTGCGCACTGTTTAATATTCATTAGTCCAGAGAGACAACTGAAGGCCATTGTGAATTCTGTTACATGTTCTGACTCTTGCTGGCAACTGTTTGTAAAGAGAAACAGGCATGGTTCTTGACAGGGACCCTGGCATGCAGGAATCCAAGTCCTCAGGGTGAAGGGATGCTTTGAGTGTCTTTGCTTCCTTGTGCTCACTGCATCCTATTGTAATTATAAATATGGGGTTATTCCAGAGTCAGGGTGACTGTGGTACTGCCTGGGAGCAACACTTCATTTTTTTTAATTTGCAGTGACATTTTTTTTCTTTTAAGGCTTTGGAAGATGCCTTCTTTTAAACCTTTCTGTACGTACTGCGAGTGGGGGAGGTTGGCTGTTGCTCAAGTATAGGTGTGACATACAGTACAATCCAGACTAAGGAGCATCTGTGTCACCCCTGCCCTGCAACCTTGGTTGCCTTGCAGTACCTTGCTTTACAATACCTCACAAACAGCCTTCCAGCATGCATGCCCCACCCTCAGTGTCTGTGCAGTTGCAGCCTACTGACTTCACTTGGGTTACACTCTTGCTTTCACTAGCCTTGGTTATACTGCAGGGTAATCCCAACACACCCCTAGTCCTCGATTTTCCCACAGAAATACATGTCTTGTACTCCCCAGCCCTCTCCTGGACAATACAAGTTATATTAAGCCTGTTATTCCTTTAATAGAAATAATATGCACACAACTTGTCACCCCAAATGGAGTTTCCCACACACTTCAATTTAAACACACTGGATTCGATAAAACAATAACATTTGTTTATTAACTACACAGAGAGAGATTTTTAAGTGTGTAGAAGTAATGAGGCATAAAAGTCAGAATTGATTACAAGAAAAATAAAGAAAAAATGCTATTGATGCCTAATTTAACAAACTGTTAAATTAAAAAATGTTTTCTCACCACATGCTTTCAGTAGTCTTACTGATCAAACTTCGTATATCAGGACATCCTCCCCCCCCTCCCCCCGTCCAACAGCTGTTTTGTCCCTTCAGGTGCAGTGAACTGATGGGTAGGGGGTGGGTGGTCCCTTGGCGTGTTTCTCCCTCCTTTTTATAGTCTCACACACACTCTCTCTCTTCCTCTTCCAGCTCAGTACCAGGAGGCAAAAAGTTTGTGGAAGGATGTTCCCTGCTGCTTTTTTCTCAGCTGTTGAGCTTCCTTTGTTTCCGTTCCTGCTTGATGCCTCTGTTTACTGCTTAAATGCAAATTAAGCAGGGCACATATTCCTTTGTTTAGGACAAACTTGTTTCTCAACTTCTGTTTGGAACATGTGTTAATAACACAGTGGAATCTTGTAACTTCACATGCAGTGTTGCCACAAATATTTTACCATTACAATAATGACCAGCAAATTGAGTTTTTAAATAATACTCAAAAGATACGATTTGTACAAAGATTATTACAATAGTGTGTAGGGCAGTGGTTCTCAACCTGTAGCCCAGGCAGTCAGTAGCTGCGGCCCATGTGACACACTCAGGGCCTTGCAGGTAGTACACCTCTACCTCGAAATAACGCAGCCCTCAGGAGCCAAAAAATCTCACCATTTTATAGGAGAGACTGTGTTATATCAGGGTAGAGAGAGGAACCGCTTCCTGCCCCAGTTCACCTCTGCTTCCTCCCTGAGCTCACTGCCGCTCCTCTGCTTCTCCCTCCCTCCTTCCCTTTCAGGCTTGCTGCACCAATCAGCTGTTTGGCCCGGCAAACCTGGAAGGGCGGGGGGAGAAGCGGAGCGGTGGCAGTGTGCTCAGGGGAGGAGATGGAGATGAGCTGGAGTGGGGAGCGATTCTTCTGCACCCCCCCTTATTTGCTCCCCCCCAGCTCACCTCTGCTCCGCTTCTCCCACGAGCGCCGAGGAACCGCTTGCGGTAACATGAATTCAGATATAACGAGGTAAAGCAGCCCTGTTCCCCACAGCGCTGCTTTACTGCTTTATATCCAAATTCACGTTATATTGGACAACATTATATCAGGGTAGAGGTGTATGTATATTGTGTGGATGCAGCCCACATAACACAGAGAGAGCTGCATATGCAGTCCAAAATGGTAAATAAGTTGAGAACCACTGGTGGAGGGTGTGAATACAAGAGTACATTCTGTCACAATAGGATTAGGAACAGGGATTTTTTATTCTATTCCTGATTTTGCCACATGGACCTTGCGTGACTTCAGGCAAGTCACATTCCTTTCTGCCAGTTCCTCATGTAAAATAGGGACAGTGCTACTTGACTCTCAGGGTTGTCTTGTTTCTTATTGACCATTTGTAAAAAGCTTGGCTTCTTGGATGGAAAGTACTATTAGTGCAATGTTACTACAGTAAACTGACCAGCACCTCTTCCTGTTTTTCTTCTCTTTTTTGAAAGAAGAAACTGTGAATGTGGCTGTGGTCGGAGTGAGGGCCTGAAAGAGGTGGTAGTCTTTTTAATAACTCCCTTCTCTCTAGTAGTCTCTGCCACCTGCTGTATTTTAGCATAGCACCCTAGAAAACAATAAACTAGTTCAAGGGAATTTTTGTTGCATCATTTCTTTGTCCAAGTTGGAAGCACTACTTTGTTCAGCACCATATAGAAAGACTAAACAAAAGACAGGGAATACATAGTTATAGCACATTGCAATGCAGCCCTGTAGAACGGTGATTTTCAACCTTTTTACATTTGTGGACCCTTTAAAAAATTTCAAATGGAGTGCGGACTCCTAGACGTGATCCGTAGTGCAGCCACTGATGTAGAATGTTATAACCATCTTTTATCCTTGACCATCAGTATGGTGCCTCCTAACTGCACTTTTTCTTCATACCATCCTTGTACTACTTGTTTTGGTGTACAAGTAATTTGCAATAGATGAAATGTGAAGGGAGGAATTGTCTCTCAAGCCTGATAAATTACAATATATAGAATTTTTGAAATCTTACACCATGGCTGTGGTGGAAATAAGGAAAGCAGTCTTGTCTTCCACTGTGTCACTCATATCTATGAAATCTTGATCAACTGAGATATTCCAGGTGGTGGAAAAAGCTTATACAGAACTAAAGGCCAAAAGAAATGTGTGTAACTTAAAAAAAAAAAATTCCAGTGAAAACAGATGTTTGAGCAAATTAATGTTTCCTAGCAGAGTTTGCAACCCAACAGTGCAGCACTGTATTAGTGCTTAGAAACCTGCAGATTAAAGCAACTAATATTTTTCATTGTCCAACATGAGAAGAATGAAAATGCATAAACAATGAATAGTGATCAAAGCCCCCCGCCCCCACAGCACACCTTTCAAGATCATGTGGTGTACTTCATCCAGTGCCCAAAAAACTATGTGGGTGAAATCTGACAATCAGTATGCCCTTAGAGGAACCATCACAGAAAAATGTGTCTTGTATATCCTGGGACCAACACAGCTGCAACATCACTGCAAATAAATAATGAAGTAGCATAGATAGTAAAAAGCTGACTTTTTAAGATTGAGTTGTAATAATCTGAGCTGTATGTAACATACGAAAGAACATTAGGCGTATTTTTAAGATTTTAAGCTGACAAGTCTCTCTTTTTTAATATTGTTTATAGATGAGCCAATATTTAGGTGCCACATACAAAATCAAGATTATCTGAGATGAACTCAGTTCTCTTTATCCTATAGAGTAACTGCTTAATTTAATTTTCTCCCCTCCCCTTCCTCATTTTTCCTCCTATTAGCCCAATTGACTTGTCTCTTTGACATTCTTAATAGCTCCTTTCTTCCCCTTCCTTCTCCCCAGGTTGCTGCAGCAACTGGTCACACTGTGGTGTTAGTGGACCAGACAGATGAAATCCTGAAGAACTCCAGGAAAGGGATTGAGGATAGTTTGAAAAGAATGACAAAGAAGATGTTTGCAGACAAGCCTGAGGTGACATCTTGGTATTTATAAACACTAGACAAACTTTATGGAATTTGATAGAATTACTATTTTAATGTTGTGATCGTTGGCAATTAGTGCACAGATGAATACAGGAGAATCAGATTGGTAGAATAGTATTAAAAATGCATTCAAAAAGCTAGGAAATAAGAAGTTAAAATATTTTCAGGGTTTTTTTGATCGGGAAAGTTGGTGCATCGTGTCTTTTTCTGGTTTTTCAGATTGTAGTCTTAAATGACAGATTAACTTCAAAAGCTGGGAAGCCTTTGAAAACTAAGGTTATAGCTCAAAGTTTAAGTGGTACATTATTTATCCTTATCTAATAGTAAGGTTTCTTTAAACCATCGTAAAGTGCTATACACCAACTTCACCCAAAAGCAGAAATTACGGAATTGTAATTATACCATTTAAGGAACCTCAGATAGATTTGCTTTAGTCGCTGCATGGGGGAAGGGGAGAAGCATAGCTTTGCATTTTACGGCAGACATCTGTTCTCCCTTTGTATCAGGATCACAGCTTACCCAAAAATGGTGGGCATAACTAATGTGCTTGAAATAATTGCTGGCTTTGAAAGAGTGGGCTTTCCAAACTGTACTGGGGCTATTGATGGCACTCATATGTCCATAATGTGCCCTCCACCGGGAGCAGATGAATATGTCAACCCAAAAGGTAATACTCCATTGTTCTGCAGGCCTTGGTCAACCACAGAGACAGGTTCCTGGATACTGTGAGATGTACTGGTTCTGCGGAGATGCCATGAACACTGTGAGATAGCAGGGTTCTGTGGAGATCAGGCACTTACCATTTTGGACAAGTGGGAACCATGTACCTCCCAAATTGTTATCAGTGGGGTCTCAGTGCCCCCTGTTATATTAGGAGACCTTGTATACCCTCTTCTACCATGGTTCATGAAACTATGCCCTAGGGTTAGAGGACTTGGCAAAAGAAGGTTCAGGAGTTGCTGGATGGTGCTGGAGTGTGCATTTGCAGACTCAAAGCAAGATGGGACTAGAATCATGGAACCATAGGGTTAGAAGGGACCAAAACGGTCATCTAGTCTGTCTGTAAAAACATTTGGATGTCAGTGTTGTCAGTGCCATCCATATTATTGTGTCCTGTTGTCCGCTGCACGATTTCTGCAAGGCGAAATGGAGAATGTTTTCACCTGAAGTGGACTCAGGATACTGCTGGTTTGTAAGCCTGGTACAGACAAGTAGACAATGCACCTGCCACTACTGAGGTTGGATCTGGACAGGCAAGGGAAATCAGAGATGCCTTGTTTGTTCACAGGGTGCAATGCATGAGAGGATGTGATTTTTAACATGCTAACGAACGGGGCACATTGCAGCTTATGTGCCACTGCTTTATTGTATGTAGGCATTAAGCTACTGCTATATTATGGATTTTGATTCTTCTGGATTTAATAAATCCTTTGGCTAGAACATTGAGACATTATTTTTGCAACCAAAATAGTTTATTGAAAAATATTCATTCCAATTACATTGAAAAATCCTTGGCATCCCAGCTGCCATCAAAAAACCAAAACAAACGAACAACCACACCAAAAGAGCAGAATAGGCAAACAGCCAGCCAGAAGTGGCAAACTGTATAAGTTCAACCACCATGGTTGTACCGGTAGTGAAACTGAATGTCTCTTGTGTGTGTGTTCTCCTTTGCCCTGGTGGAGTGTGTTGTGTTGGATGTCTGTAGATGTAGTGTTCCGTGAGTGGTTCATGGCCCACTGAACCCCTGAATTCTCCAGTGGCTGTACAGGCTGCAGGAAGTGGTAGCATGATGGGGATTCTGTGTTTGCTGGAGCTGGGACTTGCTGCCTGGTGGCTATGAGCAGGGGCGGCTCTAGGAATTTGGCCGCCCCAAGCAGTCATGCCTGCGGGAGGTGTATCGGAGCCGTGGGACCAGCGGACCTCCCGCAGGCATGACTGCGGAGGGTCCGCTGGTCCCGTGGCTCCAGTGGACCTCCCGCAGCTGTGGAGGGTCCGCTGGTCCCGCGGCTCCGGTGGAGCATCCGCAATCATGCCTGCGGGAGGTCCACCTGAGCCGCGGGACCAACGGACCTCCCGCAGGCATGACGGCGGAAGATCCGCCGGACCCGCCCTGCCGGCAAAATGCCGCCCCAAGCGCGCGCTTGGCGCGCTGGGGTCTGGAGCCGGCCCTGGCTATGAGTGCAAGCAGCCTCTCACACGGGTCCTTCTCCCTCAGTTTCTGTTCATGATCAAGGAACGATGTCTCCACTTTCTCTCCCAACTTGTCTCCCTCCCTCCCTCTCTGAACCTTCCAATCCTCCTTCCCTCTCTGGAAGACCAGTTGCTCATCGTCAGCTCCCCAAGACATCTAGTTTAATGCCTGTCCAACAGAGGTGGAAAGGCCTGCTGCGGAAATGAAAGTGCATTATTTTGTGTCCATTGGACAGGGAGGAAAGAAAGCAATCCCTTGCCCCTTTTTACATTCTGCATTATGGCAAGACTACAAGCTGATACTTTTATCTCCTTGGTGGTGGTATTTATATTATTGTTCATTCTTTATTCACTGGCCTGTTAAGAAGCTCTAGCCAGCTACATTTCCAGCCCAGATACATTATAGTAAGAATTGCATATTAGAGTCAATTAAAAATCCTCTTAAAAAATTTCACCTGTGGCTGGGGAGTGGAGCGGGTCTTCATGCCAAAGGGCCTGTTATAAATGTCTATTTTAACATTATTTCAGGCTAAGTAAGCCTTAGAAGACATACATCTGCCAGAGGGATCTATTATTGCAGGCCAGCGGAGGAATACCACTCCTCTATGCAAAGGAGATTTTTCAGTGTCGGGTGACTGAACAGCATGTCTATGAAAGGAATGGGCTAGTGAGCTACAGAGTTGGCTGTAAGAAGTGTGCCCTGCCCTGGAATCTGACCAGCCATATAGTTTCTGCTGCATGAAAAGTTTTCAAGCACTTACCAGCCAGGAGTGAGTGAAAATTCTGGCAAAAATCAGTAAGATGCTGAACCAGGATGGAAATGCTTTATAGCTATGGAACAGGCCACCTTCCGCTGCCACTTCCACCCTGGACTATGTTGGACAGCATGCTACGAGTGGACAGGGACCCAGGCAACAAAATACAGCCACTGCAGCCATTAGGACTGGTAATTCAAACAGAGACCTGCACCAGTGCAGGCAGCGATGAAACTCAAAACAACATAGCACTACGTGGTGAAATATGCACCCACGCTTGCTGAGATTATTACCCCTTTTCTAACAATAACCATACAACCAGTAAAAAGCTATCGCTAGCTGCTTGTTTTAATTTTTTTCCTTTCCTGACATCCATCAATAATCCCACATGGAATTGAGGGGTGGGTGGGGAAATGGCCTGGCTTGTGGTCTCAGGTTACATACTCCCTGTATGTGATTTTTCTCTATAATAATAATTGTATTGGTCATAGCCTGGAAATCTCTCCCACTTGTTCTAATAACCAAGATTTTGGGTGCCATTTACCAGACTACAACTCCTGCTGCATTGTCACTTCCTCTCCTGGCTGTTCCATCCCCATCCCCAAACAGTCACTGTGAATATGGGCCCAGGATGTCCCCTAATTGATCCAGACCCGATGCCAGCACCCTGCTGTGTTCGGGGTTTTGCTCCTGTGACTCTAGTGGTGTCCCTTTCTCTGCCTCCAGGATTCTAAGCATATCAGCCTGACTCAGGAGACAGGATTGTAGACTCTGTACTGGGGTTGGTTCCCAGCTTCTGGTTGAATTCCTTGTAATAAAAGTGGCCAGGGAGTTCCCTGGCTGACCATTCCCATCCTTTGCTTTGCAGTAGATGATCTTGAGGTGCATGATTTACACTCATCACTGGACAGTGGTCTGGTTGAGCCCCGACTCTGTCAAGCTCCTGTGCTGGTTTTTGTTGCTTTTCCCAAAATCTTGAGCCTTGCGGTCCTCACACCATAGACTGACAAGAAACCTGGCATGGACTTCTCTCTGCTTTTTGGACAAGCAAGGCTCAGCTGTGTTTGAAGTTGGGCAGTTTGCATGCAGTGAAGAGTTAAATGTAGAGCAGCTGCATTTGAACTAACAGGTTGCTTTCAATGCATGGGGGGTGAGTGAGAAGTTGGGAGGTAGAAGAGCTGGAGCATACAGACCCCAGGAATTGTGGGATCACATTGGTGGTTTATCAGAACACAAGCACCACAACACGTGTTTTAGCTATGTCCTCACTGCAAAGTGAGAAGGCTGGGACATAGGCTACAGCATGACACTTTTATCTGTGCCCCTGCATGAGCCAGCAAGCCTGTGTTCTGAGGCGGTAACAAGCATAGGTTAGAAGGCTCTGTGTGTGGATGGTAGGGAGGTTGGGTTTAAGCATGTGTCAGAGCCCATGTCTACACTATCATGTAGACATGCCCATGGCAGGAATAAGGTCTTGTCTGCATGGGGAAATTTACCAACATAAAAATACCAGTATAATTATATAGCTATAGGGCTTGTCTACATTACCCGCAGGATTGATGGGCAGCAATCCATCCAGCGGGGGTCGATTTATCATGTCTAGCGCTCTCCTGTCAACTCTGGTACGCCACCAGCGCAAGAGGTGCAGGCAGAGTCGAAGGGGGAGCATCAGCTGTCAACTCACTGCATGTAGTTGAAGTTGCATAACTTAGGTCGATCTCTCCCCCCTCCCCCGCCCGGTAGACCAAGCCATAGTTGTAGCAGTATAATTCCCTGTAGGAACACTATTCCAGAATAAGGAGTGCCTTTTTCCGATTTAGCTTATGCTGCTCTGGAACTGGTATAAGTTAAATTGGGAACAGGCACTCCTTATTCTGGAATACAAGTGTCCACATGAAGAGTTATACCAGCATAACTATCGCTGTATAATTATAGTAGTATAGTGATGCTGGTAAATTTCCCTGTGTAGACAAGTTCTGAGACCCCAAAATGTAGTGTACAAGTGTCTGTTTTCAGCTGTATGGCGTCTCCATTCTCTCTTGTTTAAAAAGCCTGTCTTTGTATTTGATCTGTCCTCATAAACTCTGTCAGTGATTAACAGCTTTGGCAGTCACAAAAGAGATTCAAAATTTTGTGCCCATTCCCAGGAGAACTCTAATACATTGAATGTTGCCTGTAAGCCATTTCATTCCCTGAGGTGTCCGTGAAGGGCTTTGAATTATAACAATGAGCTGTGAAACCAGATAGCTCACTTATGGAAGGAAAAACAATATAATGGTTTAAAACCGAAGAAGTCCATTTTCACTGAGGGCAGTCAGGATTCTCCTGGGACAGTATTGAAGTGATAAGTCAGTTGTTTACTGGAACTGTCATTCTGAAGGTTGAAATAAAGGGTGGGGTGGAGAACAGTCATCTTAAAAGAATGAAATAAAGGCTCTCTTGCTTGTGAGAAGACTTGAGTTGCTGTGAAAGTTTAGTCCATCTGTGGAAGTATAGTACCCTCATAAACTTAAAGCTTTCTAATTGATCTGGAAATATAGTGCAAGTTATAACGCCTAATATTTTTAAGGCTCAAAAAAGCGACCAATGAAATAAATTGACCTATGAGAACTTTCATACCAAAGAAACGAAACCTTTTAGAAATAGGTTTTGTGACTTCTGTTTTACCTTTCAGGCTGCTGCTCAGTTCATTGAGAAGACCTTAAAGAACCTAACAGTGAGCACAGACCCAGTAGCAGTGGTACACAGCACCGACCTTGTGATTGAGGCCATTGTGGAGAACCTGCAAGTGAAAAATGATCTCTTCAAGAGACTGGACAAGTTTGCTCCAGAGTATGTATGATTAAAGCACAATGAACTGGAATCCATCACCACTTGTCTCATCTCTTAAGTTGTTTTGAAATGTATAGCTAGTATCTTTTTCTTTAAATGACAGTTTTGTGTCATTTTCTTAGCTTCTACACTTAAGCAAGAAGCTTTTCTTAGGCTCCCTTTCACTCCAGACTATCACGTGATATGGAGTATTTGACATGCCAATTGCTGATTTTCTGAACACATGGCAAGTGTAGTTACCCAATTTATTTTCATATGTTATGCCTCATTCAAGGGATTTTGTGGTATGCCTAGGCAGAAAATGAGTTCATCGCAAATTCCTTCTGTTCCGTGGATTTGTAGTATACTTTTCCATGTCATGTTAAGGGTCTCTTTGTTTTAATTGTTCCAACAATATGTTTTTCAAGTCGAAGAGAAACATTAGGCCTGGGCTTTTCTTTTTCTGTGGCAGTGGTTTTAGGGTTTTGTTTATAACTTTTTAATACTGACAGTTGGTTAGCATGGCAGCCAGCAAACCAAAAGATGTAATTGTCCAACTTATTTCTATGTAGTATTTTATACACATTCCATCTTTCACCCCAATATTCGTCACAAATTTTATGCATACAGCACCAGTGCAATTCAGAATTCTTTCCCTCCCCCTATTAAAATAGGAATTGACCTCTAAGGGGAACAAAGGGCGCACAGTTCTCCAATCTGAGTTTGGTGAGCAAAGATTAAAAAAATACAGAGAACCCACTGAACCAATTAGAATGAATTATTTAACTAAAATCCCACCCCTCCCCCTTTCAACTCTTCACACCAAAGAGGTTTAATCTTTATTGGTGCTATAGAAATGGAGATCTGACAGGCCCTGTCCTAAAATGGAAAATATTATCAATTACTTTGTCATGCTGATAAATAATCAATCAAGGAGGCTGCAGAGGTGAGAATCATGATTCCAAACCCATTTTGTCATGTGCTTTTCAAAAACAGCTGCAGAAGTTCTGATCAGTAAAGGATTAGCAAAAGTCTGAGTTGCATTTAGGCAGCCTGTATGCTCTGAGATAAACATCACTCACATACAGTGGCTGGGGCAGGTACCAGCACTCATACAAATATTGTTGGTACCACTGAGCTGTAATCCTGCATTAAGGTGGTTGAACTAGAAGTATCTGTGCAAGCCCTAACCCAAATATACCCACAGAATGGTAATTTAAAGTTCTCCTGACACAGCTCTTGATAGGATTATTATACAGATTGTACTAAGTGCATACAATAAGTCAGTTCCAGTCTGTGGTATTTAAATCAAGTGGGGCCCAGGGTGAAGATGTGAGATTTCCCTGCATCTAGTGGCGATGACTTCCTCCTTCCGCTCTTCCTAGGTACAGCTAACCATCCAGGGTAGGGTGACATTTTATTGTGTGGCTCACAAAGTTATATGTTAATACAGTCCAGATTCCACCAACTGGCAAGTATGGGAGGGCAAGAAATTCCCCAGGGAGGAGACTTCCTTACAGAATCCCTCCCCCCCTTTAAAAAGCTCTATCCCTTTCCTGCTCCTCTGCGAATTATTCAGCTCAGGCTATGGAGAAGTGTTTGTATTTGGGAAAGATTGTCTACCTGGATAAGTACCCAGGATCAAATAATTTTGTTTGTATTATAAAGATAGCGTAACAGTTGTAATGAAGGTATAGAGTGTGCGCTAAATTCAGGAAATATGCTAAGTGGTTGAGGCACTCTGTGTAAAAAATAAAATAAAATTAATATGTTAGCACAGTATTTACTAACTGCTCTCATTCTTTCCACCAGCAGTGGTGGCTGCGTATTATATGTTTAAACATTATGTAGCATGGGATGCCTAGCTCTCTCTACTGAGGTTTAAGGTAGTGATCTATGACTTCTCATGTGGAGAGAATGAATGGTAAGAGGGAAGCAAACATATCTCTCTGATGGGTCACTAAATGCATATCTGTAAATGCTGACAACTACTGCATTTTCCTACTATGTATTTTGATTGATATTAGGCTTTTATTTTCATTATGGGTGTGAGGTGGGTTGTGAAGGAAAGAAAGAAGATCCTCCTGCCCCCACGCCTTCTTCAAATTGGCACAGAAATCGAAGGATGGTGGTGGTAGGGATTTATGTTACTGCTAAGTCTCTTTTCCCCACTGGCTCAACAAAGTGATAGGATTGTAGCCAAAAAGAATTCTAATATATTCCCTACCCTAGAATGAAGAATTTTGCTTTTATGTTTATTTCTCCATCTTCCTGTGCCTTCCCCATAGCTTGGAATAATGTTGGGGCCCCATGCCCCGTATGTGCACATACCCACAGAAGAGCTGCTAGTGGAAAGGAGACAGGTTCCTAAGTTGTTTTCTTTTTTCTCCCTCCATTAACTACCCATAAGCTTAATTGGCTTAAGAGCTGGTGAGATGGATTTGGATGGATTTAAGAGTGAATGAGGTTTGGGGTTAGCTGACTCCTCTCCCTTTCTTCTTGCAGGTCATGTATGTTGCTGTATGCCAGGTGGAAGGTTGGGTCTTTCCTTGTAACCCAAACCACTGGCAGTGGCAAATCTGGGTGGGGTCAGAGCTGAGACTCCTGCTCAGCAAATGTAGTGACAGCTCCTTGTGGAGGCACTCTGAGCTGTGCAGTGTTGGAGGGTGTGCCAGGTGCGGTCTCCTACAGCTTTTCCCTCAGAACTCCAGCCTGCTAGTAATTAGCCAAAGCACTGAGCAGCGTCAGCCCTGCATGGAGATAGCAGCCTATTCTCCCTTATCAGAAGAATCCTTGAACCATGGAAGCTATTGAAAATATACCTAATCCCTGTGACAGTGCAGCTAAAACCCTGACTGATCCATTCACAATTTTTCTCTTTGGCAAGGGGTGGTACAGACCTTCCTCCCCAAAAATATCTGTAGCTTGCTTAGGTTGAAGTGAAGACCAAGTATTGTATAGGTCGGTTTGAGCTAGAACTGAAAACTTATTTCAAGTAAGTAAGCTCAAGTAGCATTTCAGCTTATTGTTCAGAAAACTGTTTGAGTTGACTTAATAAGTTACTTATTGTACTTTCCTGCCCTTACCTCCATTTAGTATGCAGAAGCAGGTATATGTCTGTATTCTACACAGTAAATTTAGTTAACTTTATAGCTGTGATTGCTACAAGAAATATAACCCTTGTGCAGAACACATAATGAGCCCCAGCCTATTTCCTTCCTCCTCCATCCTCATCTTAAAGAAATGAGATGGAAAAAACCCCAAATCCCTCTGTGTGGAGGGCAAAGTTTTCTACATTGTTTCTTGTGTCCAGACTCCTTGGAAAATCTTTGTGCCAGGTGAATTGTTTTCTACTGTTGAAGGCTTAGGGTTCACAGGAGGGGAGCCTGCTGCTGTGAACCTTCTCAGAAACTTGTAGAAGTAAATTGGCTTATAGCTCAGCCAAGTTAGTGAGCTTTAAGCAGATTTGCTTCTACAATCATAAGTCTTTAAGGAGCTCAAATAAGGTGGGGCTGCCTCTATCTCCCTGTGGTGATGCTAAGCTACATTAAGCTACCTGGCAGCCCCACGCAGTTCACTACTTTGTGGAGTTGCTGAACTCTGTTGCAGTGGGGGGGAGGGAGTCAGCCTTGCCAACTCTCCATTTGTATAGCTTAATACTTTTGCAGGGGAATGAAAGCTGCATGGGGCAAACAGGTAGTCCGTGGGAATTTAGCATCCCCAGAGAGCACTGGGGAATGGAGGTAGCTATTGTCCCTGCTGACTGCATGAAATTTTATGCTTGTAGATACAAATTGACTTAAACTAAGCCAGTTAAGTGCTTTAACAGTACAGAAGTTTTGTACAAGTACAACTCAAAGCACTAAATCTGCACCCAGCAAGCTGAAGGGGCTCTGGCTGCAGCTGTCACCCATGGTTTCTATTTCAGCCTAGGTGAATCATGCCACTGATTTGTATGCATAGCACTCTGCATTCTTATGCCACCTTCCATCTGAGGATTTGCTGGCACTTTACAGACATTAATGAATTTACCCTCCCAGCAGCACAGGAAATAGAGAAGTGTAATTACTTCCTGGGGCTTTGCCTAATTGTGTTTGCAGGTTATCTTGTTTTCAGTATTACATTTGAGAATCCTCTTACTATTTGGAAATGTATTTATGATGCCTCCTCTTCATAAGTAATCAGTGACCCTGGGTAATGTCTCTGGGTTTGATTTTCAGCATAGTGTTATGGATGGGTTCCCCTCCTTATGCACTGCATGTCCTACTGTCATTGACTCAGTTCCTGTCCTGCTCTAAATAGACCAGTGTAGGATTTTCATGTCATTTCCTGCATTCATTATTATGTGTGCATTTAATTTATGTTGCTCCTACTTTAGACAGGAGTATCAGTCATCGGATAGTGAGAATTCTTCATTATTTCTTTTCCGGAGAGCCCCCCTGCCTTTTCTGTCTGCCTCCCTAACTGTACACTGCCAATTTCTGTGCAGTGGGCATTGCATATCATTTCTGTTGATCCAGGTTTTATCTTTCTGTTAAGGCAGCAACCTCAGCCGGGAGCTGGCTAGTGTCTGGATTGTGGTTTGTATTCTGAAATTGTGTTACAAAACTGGCCAGAAGGAGGAATTCTTTCATCCACAACTTCAGCATTTAAAAAAAATGGAGCTGGACAGTGTAGGTAACTTCACTGGAAGGCTATATTTTTTTCTCGTCTTTTGAGTTTTGAGATTCTGTATAATTCTTCTTCGGGCCCACTAGGTGGCACTGCAGGCAAGCACACCTGATGCCAAAATATTTCATTAGGGGTTTGTCAGTATTTCCATTTACTAAATGCTATTTTCAAAGGTTGTAAAACTTTGCTCAATGCTGGAACTTTGACTTTGAGTTCCAAGTCATGGAGGCGCTTATCCTCTATCTAAATTTGGTTTAAACAAGTTTATTGGTTTAAATAGATAATGTGGGCAAGGCACTCTCGGATACAATCTAGCTTTAATGAGGATTTTTTCCAAATTGTATTTATAGAACAATGCAAAGCTTTAATTTAACAGTAAGGTTCTGATTTTTACCCACAGAAGTGGGCATTTCAGAGATTAGAAGCTTAAGTAAAAAATTCGGATCATGCAACCATTAGTTTGTGAGAGAGAATCTTGTCTGTTAGGTTTGTTTAAGTATTTGAGACACTTCTGGATGGAAGTTCATTGGAAGCAATGGTGAACATTCTGAATAGGGTGGGTCATGAATTGTTGTTGTCCTTCATATTCTTTGACCTTTGGAAATCTTAACTACTGATATCAGAATTGTGGGTGAAAAACATTCTTTCAGTGCCCCGCCCCAGAATAATCTAAGGGCTTGTCTACACAGTGCATTAGTCTGCCTAGAGAGGTGTAAATGCTAATGTGCATTAGCATGTTGCATACTAACTGGCCTATGCGGACCCTGCTGGCACTCACTAAAAGTTCCCTAGTGCGCGTTAAGGTGCACTAGCATGGTGCACTCCTTACACTAGAATTTACATCCCACTACTGTGGACTAGTGCACTGTGTGGACAAGCCCTAAGGCTTGTTTTGTGGTGCTGTTGCCAGGGAGAAGTGATTAAAGGATAGCTGGGGAGATGTGTAGGTAAGTTTTTTAGAGACACACTTGTGATTGTCATACAAATTCAGATATTGTACATGAAATAAAAATGCAGCGGCTTTCACAGTCTCTTTTTACGTAACAATTGTTTTTCTAACCCCTCAAGATCTGTGATGCTCTCCTGACTCAAGGAAGAAACAGTTTCTCCAAAGCTTTTTCCTGTCCCAGAACATAGTTATAGCTAAGTGAACTATGGTACATAACAACATTTGACTGACTCCAGGGGATGTTTTTCTGCGAGGGAGTCTGGTTAGAACAGGCAGCTGGAAGTAAGGACTTCATTCCTGACTTTGCCACTGACTTGTGTGACCTAGAGCAAGTCACTTAATTTTTCTCTTCCTCAGTTTCCCCAACAGTAAAATAAACCTTATCTATCTAACAGGTGTTGTGAGGCTTAATAATTGAAAAATGCTCTGAAATCTCATTAACAGAAGGTAATATATGAATTATTTAAATTTAAGAACTGGTTTATGCCAATGGATGGATTTCCTTCCCTTGCCATTATAAATCTTAAAAAAACACCCCACCAACCACGTATCTGGATATGGTCCTGTCTGCCGAATGACTGTGCTGTATGCAGCAATTCTTGTCTCTTTGTGGCATCTCTGTTTTCCTGCTCTACTTTTCGCTTTTGCAATATATCTGCTGTCTAGATCTGTCAGTGTATACCAGGGGTAGGTAACCTATGGCACAGGTGCCAAAGGCGGTACACGAGCTGATTTTCAGTGGCACTCACACTGCCCGGGCCTGGCCATGTTCCAGGGGGCACTGCATTTTAATTTAATTTTAAATGAAGCTTCTAAAACATTTTAAAAAACCTTATTTACTTTACATACAGCAATAGTTTAGTTATATATTATAGATTTACAGAAAGAGACCTTCTAAAAATGTTAAAATGTATTACTGACATGTGAAACCTTAAATTAGAGTGAATAAATGAAGACTCGGCACACTGCTTCTGAAATGTTGCCGACCCCTGGTGTATACTGTAAAAAGATTATTGGCAAAAATTTTCAAAAGCTAGGCTCCTAGATCTGAATTTTCCTGAAATAAGAGATTTGTGATGGGGACTACAAAACTTTTCTACTTTTAATGAAAAAAAAACACCACTTTTCTTGATCCAGTGAGGTGACCTATATATTCTTCTTGGAGTTAAGAATTCATACAGCTTTCAGAGACAAGCTTAACTATTGGTCATTGCGGTGCTATTTTGTATGCTGTGGAAAGCAGTGAAGGGTAGTGTCAGCTATGTATGACGGGGTACTTTTAAAAACACTTGGCCTACCATAGGCTAGCTGAAAAAAAAAGACACTCCTGATTAGCCACTGAATGCCCATAGCAAGTCTGTTGATCTTTAGGGCACAGACCTTGTTCACAAAGATAGCTGTCATTTACACAATCCTCACTTCCTTTCCCCACAGAAACACAATATTTGCGAGCAACACTTCGTCTTTGCAAATAACAGACATAGCGAACTCCACCACCAGGCAGGACCGCTTTGGTGGCCTCCATTTCTTTAACCCAGTGCCTTTGATGAAGCTTGTGGAGGTAAGTGTTTGATAGTATTCTGATGATAAATATTATAGCATGGCAATATACTTGCACTTCACTGAGAGTTCATTAAAGTGATGTATCCCAGCGTGCAGCCCTCCATACCAGGAGGAGCTACTTTTAGAGGTAAGAAGATGAAATGACCTCCATTCCAAGAGAGGGAGATGAACTGAATAGTCCAACAGGACTCTTTCATCTATGACTCCTAAGATTCTCTGGTTGATCCATCTCCATGTCCAATCAGCTTCTGGCCTCTCTGCTGAGACTCCCAACAAGAGCATCAGTTTTGATGATGATTTCAGTCACATGGACAACTATCTGATAAGAACTTTTTGTGTTTTAAGTCATCAGGCAATGGGTAGAGAAATTTTGGTTCCTACGAGCCCGGGCTGGATATGAACTGACGTTAAAAGAGGTGAAAGACCCCATGTTCTGTTGCCAGTCCCTTCAGTCATTAATTCCTTTATTGTGAATGTTTC
Organism: Mauremys mutica; assembly: GCF_020497125.1. Classification (NCBI taxonomy): domain Eukaryota; kingdom Metazoa; phylum Chordata; order Testudines; family Geoemydidae; genus Mauremys; species Mauremys mutica. Next base: position 35,017,138 of record NC_059076.1, on the reverse strand, counting down.
AGAACATTCTAATCTAATCCTCAGGATCTTTGAAACAATATATATTTTTATGCTTCTGCAATGTTTCAGGCGAAGTGTGTGGAGATTTTGAAATAATTTGTTTTTAATACCAGGTTTGAATCTTTATTTCTCAGTTGTATTAAGGTACGAAAAATACCATTATTTTAAAGCTACTTCACCATTCATCTAAAGGCACATGTGCCTGGTGCCTATCTTTTTAATAGATCATAAAATATGTATTCATCTTGCTACTTAGAGTAGAATAATAAATGCATCCCCTGTGGAAGTGTACAGGAGCACATGAAGTCCGTCCCATCATCATAACACTACTATAATCCTTGCACAATTTATCCCCCTCACCAAAAAATAATGACCAACATAACTATTTTTTCTAACCTCTGATGCCTATTCAGTGGGAATAGGGGTGAGCCATAACCCCAGATCTGAAGCACTTACCATAATTCCCCCACACTCGGGGGATGGGGGGCAGGGGAAAGGAGTTTGAATTTCACAGCTGTATTTATCTTTGAAATGGGTCAAACCAAAAACTGCAGAGACAAACACCTATGAACTTTTGGGTATGTCTGAAAGTGAACTTTGGGCCCATCTCTGCTACAAAGCAAGATTTCCTCCTCCCCACGCCCTAAAGTGCTGTGCTTTCTTTCTTTCTTTCTCTTTTTTTTTTTCCCCCTTGCCTCCAACATATGAATAATTCTAGAGTTTCCTCAGTAACAGCATTCACCTATGTTGTGCCATCTATTATAACGTCCTAGTTTCTGAGGCTTATTTTTTTGTAATAATTTTCTGGATGAAATCTTCCATGTCTTATTTCAGTCCTAAAATACATGATGATTCAAGAAAATTTGAACAAAATCTGCCCATCTTTTGAGTTCTGAAAATGTGAAATGATACACATTTTCTGCTGTAAAAATATTTCTCTCTCTCGAGGCATGAATCATATGGCAGATCTTTGCAGGCTGAAATTTTCCACCTCCGTAGTGAATACTGAGGACTAATCTTCAGGACAGCTTACAAAGTGGTATTTACAAGACTGTGTATCATCACTGGAGCTGGTCAAAACTCAGAATTTCCATTCCATGGGGAAACTCTGACAATGAGAAAATATTTTCCCACAGAAGAGAAATTCTAAAAAAATTTCATTTTGGAAAACTCAGGATGTTTCCGTTCAACTTTTTTCTCCAAAATGAAACGGAGCAGCCAGCAGGTCTTGGCTCCAAGGGACCCGGAGGGCTGCCTGGGGAATCCCCTGCTGTAGAGTGGGGAGTCTGAAAAGTCCAGAGAGCCCTGGTTCAAGCTGAGGCTGTCATGGTCCTGTCTCCACAGCAGGGAGTCTGGAAGCCCTGGGATCTGTGACTGAGGCAATCTGTATGGCACAGCTGCCCCAGAGCTGCAGGCCCTGGAAACCCAGGCTTCCCAGCAGCTCCTCAAGGTCGCTGGTAGAACACCAGGCATGTAGCCGGCAGGTTTCCATCAGAACTCTTGGAGTGCACTGGCAGAAGTTTGTCAAACTGAAATGAATGAACATTTTGGTTTGAAGAATTACCGTATTTATCGGCGTATAACACGCACAGGCGTATAACACGCACCTTCATTTTAAGGGGGAAATTTCAGGAAAAAAACTTAAATTTCAAATAAAGGACTTTGAAGCAAAATAAGGGTAGCTCAGAACTTGTTTTATTAATATTATTACCACTTATAAGGTAAATAATGTAAAAGGACAGTAAAAACAACTGTTTTAACAAAGAAACTTGGATATTCTATATTTTTACAAAAGTTTACTCAGAAATCGCTACTATCTGGGAAACCAAGAAACTCTTCATCTTCACTGCTATCTTCAAAATCACAATGAACACTGCTGCTTTCACTGCTAGCTCCCAGCTCCCATCCCCCTGTCAGGCATTGTTTCTTTGCTCCCCCCTGGCAGGCTTCTTTTGATACTCTGGTCCCCTTTAAATAGGTGCACACTGTTGCCTTTGCAGGGAGGGGGGCCTGCCTGCTAGTGTGCATCTCTTAGCTCCCCCCTTCCCCTGTCAGGCAGTGTCTATTATTCTCATTAGCAGATAGCGATATTTTATGTACCGTATACACCGGTATTTTATACGGTACAGTACTTTTAAACCTTAAAACTGGTACTCTACTTGTGGAGAAGAACAAAAGGGAGAAGAGGCACCTTTGAGTGTAGTATGAAAGAATTTTTATTACAAGATACAGTATTAGTAACTCACATTTAAACAAAGGGAAAGCCTGTGTTAGTTAGAAGAAGTGTCAGGTCCGCTTCACCAATTGCTCTTTTCCTGATATGGCAGAGGACGCGAGCGGGCTGCGGTTTCCAGCAACAAGAGGCAGCGGGTGACGTCACTCACTTATTTTTTTTGTACTCTACTTGTACCTGACGGGTACAAGCTCTCCTGCCTCAGACAACTCTCGCGAGGCTGCAAACTCTCGCGAGGCTGAAAACTCTCGCGAACCGTGCAGAGCGTTACCGTGGTTACGCTCCGCCGGCCGCGAGAATTAGACGTGAAGAGGAAGGCGCGGGTTGCCTGAGCAGTTACCGATGGCGGCTACTGATCCACTCGCCGCCGCCGCCATACGGTATGCACATGTATTTTGCTATACTTGATAATATATTGAAAATTACATGGCTTCTTAAGGTTATATCGGCGTATAACACGCACACATCATTTGCCCCCTATTTTCAGGGGAAAAAAGTGCGTGTTATACGCCGATAAATACGGTAGCTTTTTCCAATGAAAAACCGTTTTGTTTTAAAATTCCCAATCAGCTATAGTTGTCACTAGCCTGATCCTGCAAAGGGTGTTGGCATTGGGACTTTATGTAGCCATAAATATCTGTCTGAGTTCTCTTTTCGTAGGGTTGAAACCAATGTTAAAAACAGAAATAGACATATTAGTTTTTCCTTTTGTCTAGAGGCTCTTTCAATTTCAGGCTGTTCTGCAGCATCATAGTTTTTGGGTTGGCAAACACTGCAGACCAGTGTTCACTAGGTAGAATAGGTGTTTCAGATGGAAATAAAGAAAAAACATAGAAATATGTGTTTTATCACTACAACAGTGAGCTTTTGTTTAGAGAGACATCATACAATAATACAATCATCAGACCTCTCTAACAGGATGTTGCCTTATTACATAGTGAGCATCTTTACACTACCCGTGGCATGTCATCTCCAATGATTTTATCAAATTGAGTGAAAACTCTGACTACACATATTTAACAAACCAGGCATGGCTACAAATGCTAACATTCCAAAAAATTGGACAGGTATTTTGGGGGGTTTTGCAGGTGGAATGTTCTCTGTCTGAACATTGAGTAAGTGGTAACCAAATATGTAGAAACATTTCAGTTACCTGAGGTCTTATGAAGCTTATTTTTATGAAACCTCAATTTGGGGCCTAATTCCATGTGACATTAAACATTTATGTAAAGAAATACAAGTTCAGATTCCTATAGTAACAATAATTCATTCATATTGCACATATAGAGTATTTTAGATTAATAGTTTTGGTATTAAATGCTTGACAGGGCTCTGTCTACCCACAGTTTTGCACCAATGTGAACACTTCATTTTTGGTTAAGAGTGGCTTATTTCAGTTTAGCTTAAACATGTTCCCAACTTAAGTTGAACTGGAATAAGCTTTATTTAAATAAAAATAAAAATATCCACATGGCCTTTTGAATTGGCGTAACTAAATCTGTTTAAAAATCACACTTTATATTAATCAGAATAGGTGAAATCCACTTGCATTGCATTACCTAAAAGTGGAGGTCTGGAAGAAAGCAAACATATTTGAGGAGGAAAGAGATTCAGAACAGAATTGCAGGATAAGTGATGCTTTTGATTATACATCTGGAGAGAACGTACCCATGCCACTGCAGCAGGCTTCAGTATCGATTTGAAATGTTCTAGTGTATTTAAATTTTATATAGATTTTTTTTCAGTGGGACGTGCATTTTGATCCTGTGACACTTAAGCACTCGCTTTAAGGATTAACAGTTTGAACTCTGGACACTCTAGCCAGGTGGCTAACTAAAACTACACTGTTAAGATGCTGTGATGCTGAGGTCAAATCTGTCACAAATCCCTTTGAAGATTGTCTAAAGGTCACTTATTTAGTCCATGCAGAAATTCTCACTGAATCTAACTGGACACTTTTCACAGACAGATATTCTCGTGCCTGGTTGGTTCTTATTTGCATGGGTTTAACTGATCGCCAGATGTGGGGTCAGGAAGGAATTTTCCCCAGGTCAAATTGGCAGTGACCATGTGGGGGTTTCACCTTCCTCTGCAGCATGTGTGTGTGGGTAACTTGCCAGGATTATCTGGCTATATCTCACTTAATCTTTTCCCTGCCATTGCGGGGGTCTCGGGTATTGGTGCCCCTCAGACCCGTCCTATTCTCTGTCTGTGGTACACAACTGTCTAGTCTCCTATGGGCCATAATACTTGGTCTAATTTTGATAGTTGGAGTTAGTATGTGGGTGCTGGGTGATGTTTGTGGCATGTGATGTACAAGAGGTTAGACTAGATCAGGGGTCCACAATGCGGTGCCCGCGGGCACATGTGTGTACCTGCATACTGGCCGGCGGACAAGCATCCGCCGAAATGCCGCCGAAAAGTGGCATCACCAAGAGGTGTCGCTGCCGAAATGCCGCTGATTTTTGGTGGGATTTCGGCGGCGACACCTCTTGACATTGCCGCTTCACGGTCCTCGGTGGCTCGTCATCCGGCGCCTGCCACCTGGAAAAGGTTGGGGATGACTGGACTAGATGATCTGGTGATCCCTTCTGGCCTTAAACTCTGACTCCTTTTCAGAAAAGAAGAACAGAGTTTTTGGGGATTTTTCCTTTGACAGTTTGAGAGACTAGTATTTGGGCTTCAAAATTCCTAGAAGTAAAATAAATTTAAGCTTCCTTGAAACTGGTGTACCATCTTATGTGTGAATGTCTTCCAGATGCTTAGATTTAACTTCAGAAGAAAACACACTACCATTTTACTGCTGAGAAACAAATCCTGCGGTTTTTATTCCATGCTCACTGTGTTTTTGTGTTGATATCATCAGTCGTCATTCTGGTGTTTAGGAGACCAAATTCCACTGAAAATCTTGTGATATAGTCTGCCTCTCACTGCTTATGTAGCATAGTTGATTCTGAGTGGCGGCATAGAGAGTCCAAGTTAACTAACAAACGTTATTTCCAGAGCTGTTTTGGCATCATTTTCTCGTTCTGGGGCACTAATAAATAAGTAAACAGATATCTTGTTCAGTTCAAACTGTTAAAATCTTTAGAAAAATCCAAGTTTGCCAAAAGGTGAGGACAAAATTGCTAAGAAAATAACTTGGGTCCTTCCTGCTCTTAAGCTTATACAAGGCCTTTGCACAGTTTGAAAAGTAGAAATTAAAAACTGTTTTCTTTAGACTTCATGTGTTGATATAATAGTGTCTGTGCACCTGTTTATATTGGCCAAGGAAGCCATGTTACACCCTTTCTGTGAAGAACTGTGTGTAAACATGGTTCTCTAGAATGTCGCCAATGTGTTTCCCTGGGCATTAGAGACCATATGGCTTTTGAAGTTTTTATACTATCCACACAGGAGGCTTTGCAGTAGAGTTCTACAAAGATGAACTCCATTGCTTTGAACCTGATGGACTTTTTAAATGTCTTACAGTAACAATTTCAGAATGTGGAGGGTGCTTTGGAGTGCTTTAAAATAGGTTTCACTGTTTTGTTGTTCTATGTATATTTTTCTGGGTTAGTGTGACTGTTCTTCCTAATATAGATATTTTGTGGAATATTCAGAGAACATTCTGAATCATGGTTTAATTTTTGGCACAGTTATCGGGATGGGGAGAGAAAATGGCTTCTGGTTGCTTATTAACACGTTGGTTCCCTGCTAGGTCATCAAGACACCAATGACCAGCCAAAAGACTTTTGAATCACTCATGGAATTTACCAAAACATTGGGAAAGAATCCAATATCTTGCAAGGCAAGTAATTCTAGATTGTGAGGAGAGACGCGCAACACTCGGGGAGCTTCTGTTCTGCTCATTTTAAAAAACTCTTCATTTTAAGGTGGTGTGTAATTGCATGAATACAATGAAAATTTTCTACTCTGCTTCTGGTGCAGATCATCCGTTCCCATGTAGACCCCTTCAGGGGAGAACAACTCTCTAGCTAAAAGTCCTTGAAAGAGAGAGAGAGAGATCCCAGTCTGCCATATCAGTGTGTGAATGGGGTGGGTCTGGCTGTTGTGTGGAAAGGGCAAGGGATAGTTCTGGCAAACCTAGTGCAGATCAGGTATCACAGTTAACTGCTCCAGTCCATTCAGACCCTAACTACAGTGGAGAAGCAGAAACCCCTCCCACTGGAATCTTGGCCCCCTTGCCCTCCAAACACCTGAGGCACCACAGCCAGTTCATGTGCTGTTTTGCTTTTGGATCCTCCACTATGGGTAGTGTATGCACATTATTCCCTCTCAATGCCGGTCAGGCCAGTATTAATCTTCACTGCTTTCTGCTCATTAGCTGTAGAGGGCTTCTGGGGACAGGAGTTGTGGGGAAGGGGGGGCAGCGTGATTGCTCCCCACCTTTCATGGAGGCATCTGGCCCATAGTAAAAAGGAATTATTGTCAAGTAGTTGTTGGCATCCTGGGTTTTGTTTCCAGCTGTACCACTGCATTGCTTTGTGGTCTTTGGCAGGTTTTTTTAAAACCTCCGTATTCCCAAATCGTAAAGTGTAGATAACTCTTTCCGTTCTCATCAGTAACTGTTTGTAAAGTACTTTGAGTTCCATGAGTGAAAAGCTTTCCCCTGTGTAAAGTGGGGATTATAATGCTTCCCTAACATTGTGAAGTTCTCGGAGTATATACTTGCTGTAAGAGTGCGAGGTGTGGTGTTTTTATTAATTATCCTAACGTGATAGTATATTAAATAATACTGGTATTTACAGTACTCCTTCATATGTTCTATTTTTCATTTCCCTTTACATTTTTAATTACTATAGAAGCTTACATTAAAACAAGATCTTGGTTGTTTGAGAGTCAACCTGCCCCTGCTGCATAATTCTCAACCCAGATCATCACCTTCTGTTTGCAAAATTGGTATTGCTTGCTATTGAAGTGATTATGATGTCACAGAAGTTTGATTTACAATGATGAATAAACAGCAGGAGTAGATAAGCTCTTAAGCCATGAATGTGTTTATTAATAAATTCACACACAGAAGGGAAGAACTCCTCTCACTAGATCACCAAATACACCCAGTACCAGCAGAATTTTTCTGACTAGCTAGTATTTTCCAAGTAGCTTTCTAAGAGGCAACACTGAGTCTTCTAAGATGAATTAATAATTAAGAATGGGGATGAGGCACTTTTAGGTTCCTCAGCCATATTTGATCACATAATAGTTCTTAGTTATTAGATTCATTTCTGTTAAACAAAAGTAGTGAACAGGTAAATCAAGCAAAAGACCAGTAGTCCAGAGTGAACTGAAACTTGGTGAGTTAGTAAGAAACTTCCTTGTTGAACTTGTAATACAACATTTGGCAATAGTATCAGTATAGAGGGTTTATTTAGAATCTCTCTCTTTTTTTTTTTTACAGGATACCCCAGGATTTGTTGTAAATCGTCTCCTGGTGCCATACCTGATGGAAGCAGTCCGGCTTTATGAGAGAGGTATTTACCAGTGGTATTTACTCTGTGGGATGTTGATGTTACTCTGCTAGATATTAATCTCTTCCGATAAGTGTTGGGATTGTTATACATCTTTGATCTTTTAGGAATCAGTCAGGTGATAAAAGGTTGTGATCACATCAAATGTCAGCCTATAGATGTAATTAAAAGAATTTCTCACCTGAATTTTGAGACGCTGAGCAATCCCTGGATGCCAAATCAGTATTTATAAATTGGTTATGTGAATTTTCCGATGGCTGGGAAATGCTTGAAGTTTAGAGATGATGGGGAGAGTTGGCTTGGTTAGAACACCTGTTCTTGGGTTAAAATGGGTGACTTTTTGAACACATTTTAAAAGCCTAAGAGTATATGTACACATGAAAACTAATCCAGGATAAAGTAGGGTATGGGTTTAAAGTGGATTAACTATTCCAGATTAACTCCATGTGCGGACGCTCTTATTTCTGGAATAAGAGTGTCCGCACCTGAAATTAATCTGGAATGGCATTCTGGAATAACTCCTCTTGTAGATAAGCCCTAATACCCATTTTCAAAAGTGTCTTGGGCACATAGGAACCTTGGACTTTCTGCACTTAAACGTTATATCTGCATAGCTACAGTGGTCAAGGATTTGAAAAAAACTAACCCCTTGGCCAACATAGCTATGCCAACAAAATTCCCAGTGTAGGTGCAGCTGGTGTTCCTACACCAACAGAAAAACTACAGTTGTTGTAGGCTGTGTGTATACTGGGGTGTTATGCTGGCTGACTGAGCGACTCGGTAGTGTAGACAGAACCTCAGTCCCATTGACTCCCAGTAACCTCCTGCTCCTCTCCCACTAGCTCTAGTTGCTTTAGCACTAAAACAGGAGTTCCCAGTTTCTTTTGCATTAGGATTTGGAAGGGAAGGAATCCTGACTCCCATAACGAAGCCCCGTTAATCTTAAAAACCTAAACCATTTAAAAAAAAAGCTAGTAATGTGAGTGGATAAGGGCAAGTTACAGACGCCATGTCTACACTGCAAAATTAAGTTGCCCTAACTTACACTGGCATATAGGCACCGCAGTAATTACACTGTGCCTGTCTACGCTTTTTCTCCTTGTATCAGCAGTGCACATCCTCACCAGGAGCGCTTGTATCAATTGCACTGTCAGTTTGGGGCATTGTGGGACAGTTCCTGAAGGCCAGTAACAGCGTAGTGGGGCAGTTACGTCGGCAGGAGCAAAATCTAAGTGTAGACACTTCCATACTTAAGTCAACATAAGCTGCCTTGTGTCGACTTAACCTCGGTAGTGTAGACCAGACGTTAGTGCAATTGTTCTTATTTCAGGCATTCTGTTCATCGCTGCATGCTATTAAGATTGTCTTTTCAAAGTTTTGTTTTTGAAAGCAGCATTTTCTTACAGATGAAAGCACTCCATTACCAGGATTCCTGCTAATATGCTATAAATATTAAAAAATCTCCTTTATAGCTTATGGAAGTGATGGTTTGATCTCCAGGAGAAATTTAAACTTGTGCTACTTGTTTATCCATCAACAAATGTACCTAATTACATCTCGAAGGGAGAATAGAGCAAATTACAGTGACTTGAAAGGCAAAGGAGTGGGGGTGGAGAGGGACAGCTTTTCTCTTAATAAAATATCACAGTTTGGAATACATTGTGTGGGTGTTCTAATGTGTTAAGGAGATGCCTTTGTTAAATGACAGACGTGATTTTACGCACTTAGGAAGACAACAGATTTTTAAATTTATAGAAAAAATTGACAAAGATTTTATAATATCTACTCCCCTTTGCCTAAGCAAAAGCATTATTTTGATTTCAGCTTTGTTCTGGTTGGTGTTTTTGGTTGAACACTACAAGGATTCCACACTTGTTTAAAATTTATTAATGAACTTTAATTATTTAATGAATAAATGTAGTGTGTTGCTTGAAGTTGCATTAATGCCTGAAGACCTGAAGTTCACATTGATTCATATTCTCTGTTGGAATGTGTTGTATCCTATCTGTTCCTCTTGTGTTGATCCTCATGGTAGTGACTCGAGTCAGGTTAGAAAAAGAGCATTACTCTACTGACCTTGGCAGGGAAGCTAGGATATTTCTTGACAATAATAATCATTGAAACTTTAATTTTATGGGGTCAATCATTGAAGTCCTTAGGCATGCAAAGTACCCACTGACTCAAATGTGGTATTGTGCCTGAATAAAGATTTCAGGATTTCAGTTTTTGCATAGACTTTATTCCTCTAATGCAGGGGTCGGCAACTGGTGGCTCGCGGCTCGCCAGGGTAAGCACAGAGCTCTCCTGCCCACAAAGCTACCACTGCTTGTTGAGGGTGGAAGCTTTTTGTCAGCGGGAGAGCTCTCTCCTACCGACAAACAGTGGCACAGCTGTCGCTAAAAGGTGTGTAGTGTAGACAGAGCTTAAGTGGTAACGTATCTACTATAGCAAAGATTATTGCTGTTGTAAGTAGGTACAATTCCATGAACTTCAACCTAGTTGCATCCATTCAACTGTGATGAATTAGGCCCGATAGTTTAAATCACGTTGAAATTAAGCGTCATTAAAAAAATATTTTCTATTAGTGAAACAGGCTGGTTCTTACCATCTTTCAAAAGTAAAATGTGGATCCCAAACATTTCAACATGATTTTTTTAAAAAGGGCACAGAAAGGGAAATGAGCCTTAAAAACAGCTGCTTCAGAAGCGGATCAGCAATTGAAGGTGTCATGCTTAAATAAAAGGCAGTTTGAAAATGGATTGCTCATGTTCCACAATTCAGAGCATTCTCGTTGATTTATGAATAAGAATGGAGCCCAGGGGCTTGAATCCTACACGCTGCTGCACACTCTCATTTCTCAGCAATCTTAGTGGGAGTTGACTTGACGCATCACAGAATTGGGCCCTTTGAGACTTGTTTAACTCGATCACTTCAGGCTTGAACCAAAGTCCCTGGAAGTCAATCGAAAGATTCCCTTTGACTCTAAGGAGCTTTGTGTAAGTCCCCTTAATGGCTAGCCTGTCCTGACATCTTTCTCTGTATCTAATCTCTATCTGGCTGAGTTCTGTTCTACCTTCCTTTCCTTTCCTTTCCTTTCTTTTCTTTTTTTTTTTATTTAAACCACATTAAATTATTTCTCAGATTCACATTATAAAGCTATACATTAAAAGTCTCAGTGTTTTGGAATTTTATTAATGACATTTCTATGTATTTTGTATTTTTAGAAAGTCTGAAATGCAGAGACTTACACCGGAGCAAGATATTTTTATGAAAACTTAAAAATAATGAAGCACAAAATGTCTTCAAAGTGACTTGTTTGCAAGGTTTCAAACAACTTTAACCTTAGTTAAAATGGTGCTTTCTTCTTCTCCTGCTAGCGTGCCCTGGATTAGGGGGTCTTTTTTATTATGATCCTCACATACAGCACAAAAGCCTGTGCCGAAATAGGCAATAGAATAAGGACGAAGTCAGGAAAATAGGAATTAGGCCCACAAACATACTGTGGGAGAGGCCCCGCTTTGTACTCTTCTTTCTAGCACTTCCTGCCTGCTCCTGCTTTGCTGGCTGGGCCCACGTTTTGTAGCCGTTGAGCCCCCATGGGTCTATCGGGTTATTGGCTCCTGAATTTTTCTCACAACTTTGATCTATGGGTCCATGTATTTGGCCTTAATCTGTACTTGACAGTATGCCAGTGAGGATGATAGCGCTATTCTGTATGCCAGTGAGGATAGCCAGATAGCGCTATTCTGTATACTACTTAATATTTACTGTTTTCTATTTCTGCTGATAACCATGCCAAACACAACGCTTAGTTCCATAACACATTTACTGTGTGCTGGCTCAGTTTTAGTGGACCTGCAAAGATTACTGTAAAGAGCTGTGCCAGCATGAAATAACACTGTTAATTATTTAAAAATGATGGCAAATAGATGCAGAATCTTCTCTGTTCATCAAACTGTCAATATTTTCTCTAGGAGATGCATCAAAGGAAGATATTGATGTTGCTATGAAGCTGGGGGCTGGCTATCCCATGGGTCCATTTGAACTGCTGGACTATGTTGGGTTGGATACCAGTAAATACATTATAGATGGTACTGTATACGCATTTTCTTTCTTTCTTAGCTAAATTGTAACTGGAGGTGTCAACTTAAGTCTGACTCTTCCTCAGTTTAAACTGAGTGTAAGTGACTTTGCCAGTTAAGGATTGGGAGAATAATCCTGAATGATCAATCAGCATCAATAATAACACGCCTTCGTTTTCAAAGGCATGTGTGTGTACAACATAGGGATGGTTCATGCCAAGTGGCTATGGTGGTTCTGAGGGTCCCTTTGGTGCATCCGCACTAGAATAATTAGTACCCGTGTTGCAGCACTGGTGTTCAGCTGCTAATGCAGCCATGGCTCAGGCTTTGAGCAGTTTGCTTACATAGCCCACTGCTGGAATATAGGTGCTTTTCTAACAGGGACCAGGCCACAGTGTGTTGTGGGGGTGAGAGAAGCATGAAATGGAGCTGAACTGTTGAACTGTTCCTCTTCCCCTTTAAAGAATGTGAGGAGAGATGTTGTGCTCCAAAGAACACCATAAACTCACTCTGTAAAATCGCTTCCAAACTTCTCTGGCTTTAATTTGTAAAACTGATTTAAATCTCCTTGGTGAATGGTGCATGTGTATACATGAAGTGAAATAAGAAACCCTTTTGCCTATGCAGTTTTTGTTTTGTTTGGAGGAGCTCTACTAAGTGATTTCCAACAGTTATTTTGGAGAGAGAAACCCACCTCTTTAAAATAAATGTGGTTACTGCAACTCTAATCAAACAATTAGGAAAATGGATTGCACACTGCAGAAAAACAAGTTGGCTGCTTTTGAGTGCCAGAGTGACTGGAGAGTGTGGCAGTTCATAGCAGCATAAGGGGAAGCTATAAAGATTCAGCAAAAATATGTGAGAGGAATCACAGCATGATAAGGACGTGCAAATTCTAAATGCAGGCTTGTGTTTACTGGAGGTAATTGTGAGAGAGAACTTGGAAGTTTGCCATAGAGTTAAGCAAGTTGGGTGAAAGGGAGCTCCCTTCTCGTGGAATGGTGTAAAGATTGTGTGGAAAAGTAACTGGGAAACATCAGGAAGAGCGGTCAGAGTTCTCAGTTTACAGACACTTGTCTTGATACTAGGAGGGAAAAAGTGATCATTGGGAATCGTCTTAAACTAGTCTCTTTGTCAAGACGATCTCCAGTGGGTGAGCTGGGAGAGTAAGTCTTCAGATTGTGGGTAGTAGAGGCTTAAATAAGAAGCATAAATATGTACATATCACTTCTAATGAATTTCTCATATAAATATTATATAGTCTTCCTTCTGCTGTAACAAGTGTGTGAGTGTGTTCCCAGACACGTTTGTCATTATTGTTGCTCATACTCTACCTCTAGTGTTAAAGTGTTTATTGCTGAGCACGATACTTAAGTATTAATATCCTGAAAGCCCTTTTCAAATAAGAGCTCAATCCTCAAAACATCTCTGTGAGGTGTAGGGAAGTAGTAGTAGCCCCATTTTACTGATGGGAAAACCAAGAATGGTTATTTGGCTGATGTAGACTGTGTTTTCAACAGAGAGGTATCAATGCAGGTTAATAATCCCAATGAAACTGTAGAAGCTAATGAAAAATGGGGAAGAAAGGGAGAAGAGGGATGAATTGGAAGTGACAGGTATTTAGGAATATATTTCCTCCAGTTCATTTTCCAACATGTTTTACAAACCATATTTCACTACAGAGCTAATAGAGAAGTCATTTATATTTGTTAAAAGTTGAATGTCTCGTCATGTATAAGTGAACAACAAAATACGCAGTTCTAAAGCTCTTGGCTTCTCAATGGCTATAAGATGTCAGACCTCAAAAGAAGATGGTCTGAGTTTGATTCCAACCTATTATCCCTATAACCTAATGCCTCCCCTTGCTGTGCTCAGTAACAAGGGCCCATAGTAATTGGTTTCCTGTAGAATTATTCTGGCAAATGTATTCTGAGGGGTCAGGTATAAGTGCTGTCCTTGCAGAGGTTACCATAGTGACATGTTTCATGACAGCTGCTCCCCAGCATGCAGTAGGTCTCAAGATGAAGGGAAGGGCCCCTCTCACCCCAGTTGATAAATGGTTGGACACTGGTTTAATGACTGGCCCTGCTTTCCTGATCAGAAATAGGGGGCTGAGGAGCAGTTGACACATTGTCTGACTGGAATTGTTTAAACAGCTCAGATGTATTCAGCTGGTGTTCTAAAAAGGTCTGCTTGAAACAGAATTTCACTTCCAGAAAATGCTCTTCAGTAAATCACTGAGCTTTCTGTTAATCTATACTTCTGAGCAATGTTACGTTTTCTGACTGTTGCACAGATTAAAATCCTTCTTTCACCCTTGCTCTTCCAGTCCTTCCCTCTTGTCTCCTAGACTCTCCTCAGTATTTTTAGCACTATATAATATCCCAGCTGCTGGGACCATGGGGATAACCTCCTTCAATAATATGTAGAATATACCTAGGGTGTAATCCGTTAAGGTACATGGGTATCTGAGTCCTGTTTTTAGACACCACTGCAATGCACAAAACTTCCATTCAGCTGCCACCTAACCCTATAGGTGCTTAAGCTCACTCAGCACCTAAGCTTCTGCATCTGGTCATGCACACGGCAGCCTCTCTAGGGACCTGGGCAATCTCCCACCTGAGCCCCAGAGCAATTCACATCTCAGGGAAGATGGCTATCTAAGTCACATGCGGGGACTTGATCCAGTAGGCATGTGTGCTCCACCTCCTAGCTGAGCCCCCTCAGGTGAGTTCACACAGAACAGCTGGTGGGAGGGAGAGGAGGAGGACCTCTTTTATTATCTTTAATCTAGTGGTTAGGGAACTCACCCAGGATGTGGGAGACCTGTGCTCCCCCCCTCTGCCTGATAAGGAGAAGGGATTTGAACAAGGATCTGCCATCTGAGATGAGTGCCCTAATCACTAGGCTCTACAGTCACTAACTTTTTCTCTGGTCCAATTAATTAAAGTGGAAGAACTTACATAGGAGAGAATGACGAGACCCACATGAGAACATTTCATGGAAGAGTACTGAAGTGTTCCTGACATCTAGGAGCCTGTCGTCTTTGCAAATAATAAATGTCACCACTAACCTATCCTTCCTTTCTTCCACCAGGGTGGTATCTGTTAGAGCCAAACAATCCTCTGTTTGCTCCGAGCCCGCTGCTGAATAAATTAGTAGAGGAGAGGAAGATGGGTAAGAAGACTGGTGAAGGATTTTACAAATACAAATGAACTCCAGCATATGAGGAGTTGTCAAACCATCCATATAAGCATGTGCCATGCAGCATTTCTCCTACTACACTAGGAATGCTGCGTGACCAAGCCTTTCCTAGAATGTCACAGGCGGTTCTGTGCATTTTGATTGTAATCTGTCTCTGAAGTGATTGTTTACACCAGTTAACAATTTCTGTGCTGAGAGCCGATTTGGTAGATTAATTTTTTTTGTAATTCTGAAAGCTTTACACACATGGTGCCTTTGTTGATCTTCCAGGCACAAGACATTTTCTTGCAGACAAAAGTGAAAACAGCATTCATGTATTTGAACAGTTTATTATATTAACAAAATAACTCCTGCACATTTTAGTGAAAATAAAATTGTCAACAATTCTGTATTCAATCCACTGGCTTTGAATTGGTGTACTTGGTTCTAATCCACTGGGTGGCAGTCTATTTGCGTCCTGGTAAATGTAGAGGCAGAAATGCAATGTCTGATTGTGTTTTGACGTTTAAAAAAAAAAAAAAAAAAGCTAATCTATAGACCATAGTAATAGCTGGGTTACAATATAATAGTACCTTAAACAGATTATTTTGTAGGTTCTATATTTTTAAAAATTAATCTTGAAATGATTTGTACTGTCATTTGTGGCTGACTCCTCAGGAAAAAAGGTGTTTAATACTGTGTTTTAAAGCAGTAATAATTTCTATTGGGGTAGCACTTAAGGGCTCAAATCATTGTGCTAGCTGCTGTACAAATATATAACAAAGATGGCCCAGCCTGGAAGAATGTATATTCTTAAGTACATGGATTTATTTTAAGCAGCTAGAATAAAAAGCTTGTGAGCATTTTTATAGATTTTTGGGGAGTCCTATAAGCTAGCTTGTTTTTACTGGGACTTTTTCAAAAACTACATTTATTTTTCATAGTGTCACTCTCCTTGTACCAGGCTGCTGTAGTTGAGCTCTTTAAGATCAAGTCCCATCTGTGTAAACGTATAGGCAGGGCACTCTTTATAATGGGTCCTTGGGTTTGGAATTTTCTTTCCCCTGGGCTTGCAAGAGCCCACATTTTGTTAATATTTCATGCCTGGTGCAAAGCCCTCATTTTCTCAGGCTATTGTAGAGGAAATGGGCAGAGGGTCAGCGTGTTCATTTCTTTGGTAGCCCTTTTCTATTATTTAGTTCGTGATACTTTATAGGATGGGTGCCTTTAACTATATTTTATAAAGTTGAAGAAATAAGATGACAATTCTTCCATCCAAAGATCCCGCAGAGCTTTGCAAACCCTCATTGTACAGATAGAGAAACTGAGGCACAGACCATTAAGTGGCTTGGCCAAGGTCACATAGAACGTGTGTGTCAGAGGCAGGAAGAGAAATCATTAACTTCAGTGAGGCCAGGATTTCAGCCCAGATCTGATGCCCAGTCCTGTGCCCTATAAGAGCAATGTCATATTAAAGAAATCTTACTGTAAACCAAAATTGTTGGTACTGATCCCACCTTAGCTTGTTAAAATTGAATAATTTTTTAAAATATAGTTAACTTTTTATGATCAGTGCTCTTCACTTTTTGAAATTCTTCCAGCATGGACACAGAAATGGAGGAAGTTAGTTTCATTTTAAGGTTCTCAATATTTGAATTGTGAATCATGTGTTTTGTGGAAGCTTTTTTGTTTTAAACACAAAATCAATATTTGGGGCCAAATTTGAGTTGATAGTCTTCCCTTTAATCATAAGATCATCTTTCATTTAATTTGAAGGATTTATGTTTAAAGTCCTGCATGAGCTATTTCATCATAAACTTAAATATAATCAATCACCAGTAAATGTGATATTCTGGGAAAACAAACTTTCCCTTGTGCAATGTTTTCTTTTCAAGAGCTGTAACAGGTACAGTTTGTGTACGTGCATATAAAATATATAGCCAAAATCTGCAAGTGGCGTTTGTAGGTCCAGCTTGCTATTCCTGAAAAGTTTTCCCTCCAAAACAAATGGAACATTTGAAGATGCTTACTCTGAGGGAATGGTGTCTGTGTCCTTCAGGAATGCTTGGGACTGCTGTGCCAGACAAAGCAACATAGGTAAGAGATACCAGGTCACCATTTCAAACCTGAGTGCCCCATAAATCCATATCAAGGCACAGAAATATAGGGTATGCATAAGTCCCATTGAAGCTGCACTTTTGAAAACCAGTCAGTCTACTTTTGTTGATGCATCTTAATATGGATTTAAGGGGCTAACTTTAGACACCCAGGTTTGAGAACATGGGCCAACAGCCATCAAATAAAAAATACACTTTTTTTTAGGCTTACTGTTCTCAGGAATGCATAGAACTTGTTGGAAGTAACTTGTGTTCAAGGGATTATGATGAAACAAATCTGAAGTGATAACAGCTACAAAAAGCCTTTGTGCTACAGTTCAAATGTCCCTTCTCCAGAGATGATTATGCAGTAGTTTGAGTCAATTTAAGATTCAGATTAGGGCAGTGGTGATGCACGAGGGATCATACCCCTAAAGGAATGATTTCTTTTAATGACAAAATGGGATTCAAATCAAACTTGAAATGCAAATAGTAAATGGAAAATTGTAGAAGAACTTTTTCCATCATTTTCTGGCAAAAATTTGTTTAAAGACACCTTTGGGAAATTAGCTTAAAATGATGACTAATGAAATTCAACGAAGGAAACACCTGTTTGTACCTTTCATCACTAAAGATTACCCAAGGATTCAGCTCCTTGCCCTCAAGGGGATGAAAAGAGGATGTGGTAACCTGGCCCTGCTAACCACTTACGCTCTTCCTGATAAAGTAAAGGAAAGCAAATTGTGAAAACTGGGGAATAGGGAAGAACAAAATGTTTGTTGTTTCCTTCTCTACTTGCTTTTAAACCCTTTGTCTTCCTTGTCCTTTTTCTCAGCAGGAGCATTCACTGCATTTCCCTCAAAGCTTTGAGATGTGTGCTTGGCACACATCTGGGGGACAGCTTGACAGTCAACAGAGGAGTCGGACACAAGCCCAGATACTGCAGCTGGAAAGATGGCTCAGAACTTAGCATCTGGGTCATTTGGTTGCCAAGCATGCTCCATCTATGGTCATCCTAGCTGCTGACTGTTGAGGAGAGCACAGGAACATGGCCTACTTCACAAATGCAGTTTTAACCAGAATCTTAATTGGGCTGTCTTAGTTGGAATGCTTTGTACTGCTCCACTTTGAGAGGGAGGGAGGTGTAAAATGCAAGCCGTGGCAGTGAGTATGACAGGGATGCTAAGAAGGATCAAGCCTTATGCAAAGGTCATAACCTGGCTGCCTGTTGGTAGAGGAAACACTCTCTATGTTGTATCAGCCCCAAAGGATATTCCTTCTAATCTCTCTTTTTGGCTTCATAATTAACAGTTGCCCAGTAGATGAATGCAAGCATATTGTGGTTATGTTTGTACTTACAGATGTCAGTCTGATTCTCCAGCATGTTACTGTGTGTGATGGGAGCACTACTCTTTGCAGGATGGCACCTGGGGATTAACTCTGCCAGGCTGACACCCCTTCTAGTAGTTATACTCGGCCCCTCTCTCACTCCAGGAACTGCAGGGTCCTCTTTGTGACTCAGCCCTTGGGCCTGGTCACTATGTGGTTTCCCCTTCCAGGGATGTGTATCAAAGTCCCCGCTTACCAACAGTTTCAGGCAGTGCTCCCATTTGCTGCCCCAGGTGCCAGTCCCTCAGTGGCTGGTAGGGGAACCTGAGCCTGCCCTCTACTCTGGGTTCTGGCTGAGGGACCCTCTAAATAGTAGCCAAGGTGGGTTCTCTCCTGTGCCTTGCTGCCTTTCCCTGAGCCTCTCGGCCCTCCCAACTCCTCTGGGTTTCCCAGCTTCTCAACTCCCTCCTCCCAGGGAGTAACCATGAGCTATTTGTCTCTCTACACCCCCTTCCTCCTAGGGAATGACTGCAGACTTACCTCCCCACAATTTGCTGTCTTTCTATAAGCCCTGCCTGCTCCCACACAGGTGAGCTTCCCCTAGTTAGAGATTTCCACCCAGGCTTAATTCTCCCAGATTGCAGCCTAATTGGCTGATTGAGGCCAGTTGGCACAATTCAGCTCTTGCAGGGCCTGTGTGGAGTGTACACCCCATAGCACTGTGGTAGATATTTTCCTCCCTAGGTAGTGAGGATAGCAGCTAGATATCCATATTTAAATGACTCTAGGACGAGCCTATATGTAGTTGTTTTTTAAATGGTGTGGAGGACATTTGAGAACAGATTGTCTTGTGCACCACCTTTTTCCATTGGCAATCACAGAACATCTCTGGCAGCTGTAGCAATGGGTTAGATGAAAAAATAATACAAAAACAATTACATGTATTGTAGCTGTTTTTAGATTCACTTTTGGCAGCTGGAAATGAGAATCCATCACCATATGACCTAGCAGCTCTCCACTGACCACAGCTTCAGAATCTCTGCTGTGTTTTGTATGCCAGGAGGAAAGAGAGATTGCGCAGCCAAATGAAGCTACTTGAAAAAGGTAACCCTTTCATCCCTTAGACTGATTGCCCTTTGTGCCTCTCCCTCAGAGCGTTTGACCCAATGGTTTTGGGGCTAAAATGCAAACGTCATTTTAAACTAGCTTTTTGTTTTCTAAAATGTCAGCGAATTGTGACGAAAATGGAGCTATGCAACAGTTACGGCCCGGGTTCTTAACCTGAGAGGCACAACCCGGTGTCGGGGACTCAGTGCTGCAGGCATTCAACAACCATGAGTCGGGCCTCGAAACGATGATGTTGGCTTGAAAATCATGAGTTGGGGGGGGGCGTTTAAATGATAAATGCTTGTTTTATTAACCTGGTTTCTGAGCCTTTAGTGTGCACTCTGTCACATTTCAAGGTTTTCTCTACCACCATCAGGTTAGAAACTTCTCTTTTTAAATGAATGCTCAGATTCTCAGGGAATTGCCTGCCCCCAGAAGCTTTCCTGTATCATGAAAGCTGTCAGTGTGGGGTTGCAACTACTCTGCCCTTCCCATATTGCTAATATGGGTAGATCCCAGCTAGGGAGAGGGGACTCTGGGGAGTGTTGTTATGGAAAGGGGTGAGAACAACTTGTCTAAGGCCTGGTTGGGGAGGGGGGAGGGATAGCTCAGTGGTTTGAGCATTGGCCTGCTAAACCCAGGGTTGTGAGTTCAATCCTTGAGGAGGCCACTTAGGGATCTGGGGCAAAAATTGGTCCTGCCAGTGAAGGCAGGGGGCTGGACTCGATGACCTTTCGAGGTCCCTTCCAGTTCTAGGAGATTGGTATATCTCCAATTATTAAATTAAATATTAAATTAAATTAAATTAAATGGTCTACACTAAGAACAGGGGTCGAACTAGGGTACGCAAATTCAGCTACGTGAATAGCGTAGCTGAATTCGAAGTACCCTAGTTCAACCTACTCACCCATCCAGACGCGGCAGGGTTGAACTCCGCGGCTCCCCCGTCGACTCCGCCACCGCCGTTTGCAGTGGTGGAGTACCGGAGTCGACCGCAGCGCTTCCGGAGTTCAAACTATTGCGTCTAGATCAGACGCGATAGTTCAAACTCCGAGAAGTCGAACTCACCGCGTCAACCCGGAAGGTACCCTAAGACAAAGCCTTTTTACCTGTGTTCCCTCCTTTAGGATGTGTGTTGTAGCAGTAGTAGCTTCCACATGGTGGGATTCCACCGTTCCTTTAAAAAATAAAAAAAAGGGGTGACCACAGTTAGAGATCTCTGTACTGCTTGTTGTTGCTCTCTGAAGGATGATGAATTATTCCAATTCTTGCAGGAGAACTAAAATGAAATTACAATCTCTTAAGTGCAGTCTTCCTACTCTCTTGGATACTTGGAGTATCAAGGAGCTAGGATTTTTTTTTCTGCTTCATTTAGACAAATGCTCTTCAAACAAGTGTTTGTTTTGATGTATTCCTGATGATGATTTCAAATGTTTAAAACCCTCAGCTAAAAAAAAATCAGCCCATAATTGTCAAATAACATAACATGCTTTTGCCATTCTCAGAACTGGAAAAAGCCACTTGCCGGTAGCATGTTAGAAACTGTCCCTGCAAAGATGTTGGGGAATTGTATCTTGCACTGTACTGGAGGAGACTGCATATACATTCCTGTTGCTGCATGTGGAGGTAACGGTGTGATCTGGGTCAGGAAATCTACATAAGGGCCTGGCAGTGAACCGGTACAGAACAATAGGATTACTGCTATTTACATTAATTCACCATCCAGTTGTGTTTCTGTAGAGCCGCTCTGTGCTTATGTTAGTTATGTGGTTTTTTCCCCATCCCTACCCCTTTGTGTTAGTTTCTAGTGTGTGTTACCTTTTTGCATTTTGTTTTAAATTATAGTGCAAGCACTTTGGGGCAAGGGACAGAGACTTCCTGTGTGTTTGTACACAGCCTAGTGCAAATAGGGCTCCACTCCTGACGTATAAGTAACTTAATACTAGAAGTGCCAGTTCAGGTAGTTAACTCATGTATTTCTGCTGCATGTGGTGATGTTTATAATAAAATGAAGCAGGAAGTCAGCCTTGGTTCGGATGCTGCAGGTTGGGCAGAGTGCAGGAGGATTTTTAAGTACAGGGCAGCAGCTTAGCAGGCACTAAGGGCTAAATCCACAAAGGGACTTGGGTGTTACAATGCTGAGGGCCCTGCTGCCCAGTTAGACATGCAGGATCCCCATGCTTTGTGTGGGAAGAATTAGGGGCCTAAGAGGGATTCTCAGAAGTCCGCAAGATGAGTGGGGTGTTTCCTAAAAAAGGCAGAGGAGGGTTTAGGTCCCACCTCTCAAAGATAGTTGAGTGCCTAACTTTTGGGCTGAAGGGAGCACCTGGCTCTGCTCAGGATTCACAGCTGTGAACCCTCTTCTGGAGTTAGGCACCTATGCCAGGTCAGTCCTTTCCTGAGAAAAATGAGAGAGAGAGATTTGGCAATAGAGTGGGAGTCATAGTCCAGTGGTTAGATCACTCACCTGGGATGTGGAAGACATTTTTCCAAATCCCTGCTCTGCCTGACTTGAACTCGGCTCTCCCATAATCACGATGAGTGCACTGAGCACCGGGCTTTTCGTTTTTCTGGTGCAGATATACACACAGTATACTGTCTTCCTGCTCGGATCACCTCTGGCTCTCTTGTGGTTGGGTTACGTGTGCTCTCTGGATCAGGCTAGATAAGCAAGAGAATGCCTAGTATAAGAATCCCACTGGGCCTTGGGTGACTTTTGAGCATGCCTTCTAGCACAAACATTGGTGCCTAGGGCATTTAATTGCCTTCAAGGTTAGGTGGCAGCTAACCAGATTTTGAGGATCTCAGTTGTGCCTGAGTCCCTTTGTGGATCAAGCCATAAGTAACTGCACATATCCTGACTCTAGAGTTGGCTGTTCCAGACTGCCAGACCATAGGATTGTTCCTATTCTGTTCTCTGATACTATTTGTTGGTGCGTTTTTCTTCTGCTTAGTAACAGCCTGAGCTATTCTGGTCCCACATTTCTGCCAGCAACCACTTCTAGGGTGGTTTTCCATAACTGGACAAACCCTTACAGCAGACACACCATTCAAAAGAATGCAAAACGTTTGTCACTAGTAACCTAACCTCCCACTGAGGGCCTTAGCTCCAGCATTGAACGGCTTGCAGATTAACCACTTTTGCCAGCAAGCGGCTCTCTGCTGAG
Organism: Mauremys mutica; assembly: GCF_020497125.1. NCBI lineage: Eukaryota > Metazoa > Chordata > Testudines > Geoemydidae > Mauremys > Mauremys mutica. The sequence continues at coordinate 34,994,470 of NC_059076.1, read as the reverse complement.
CTGTGGGAAGAAGGTTGTAAACCTGCTTTTGGGAAGGTTGGTCTACAATAAATAGCTGGTACATGTATATGGTGAATTAACACCAACTAAAATCCCCCTTTTCTGCTTAATTGTCATTGTAAGTCAGCATAATTGATTTAGTAAACATACAGTACAGCAGAAACTTGCTCAACTGCACATACAAATCAAATGGATTTTTGAGAGTGCACTGAGCAGTGAGATTTGGCTGCTATGATGAGGGCAGGGCTGGTATAGGTAACAATGCTCCCATGTTCTCTTGACATGCAATCATCATGCCATAGCTGAGCATGTCCACATCTAGTCTGTAAACTTCATCAATCCCTTGTACAGCTACTTTCTGTTCTGAGGCCTGCTATATTGATTCTTCTGGGAGGTAGGTTCAAGTACCTCGTCCAAATCAGGCAGAGTGAAGATTTGAACCCAGGTGAGCGCTCTAACTACAGGGCTGTTTGGTTCTCAGCAGGGTGGGTTTTTTGTGGGGGAAGAGGGTATATCTACCATCACCTCCATATTCGTGAGAAAGGGCTGAGCAGAAGATAGCTAGGCACTTCCCATTTCACCCCTGGCTTAGGTGCCCAAGAAAGGGATTCAAAGAACCTAGCAAGCTGAGTTACCCTCTCCAACACATGGGGAGAGTTAGGTGTCTAGGCTCCTGGCTGTGGATTCCATGGGGAAGGAAGGTGCTTAAGTCCCCGTTAGGGCCTAACCCTTGGTGGCCAAAGTTTTTCAAAACTGGCCCTAAGGGTGAGATTTTGAAATGTGCCTAAAAGATTTATCTGGGAGCCTAGTATTAGGCCCCTATTTTTGATAATCTTGGATTTGAGACTTAAAAACTAACACAGCATTAGATGAGCATGAGGAGTTTGCTACAAGTTCCCCACCAAGAGCTATCAGGAAGGCAGGTCTGCATTAGATAGCTCAGTGCATAAAGGAAAATGGAACAGAATCCCATCTTAATGTTCTCTCTGCTTGCCTGCTTATTCTTGCACAAACTCCTCTAGGAATGAGCAGTATCAATGTGGAGTTAAAAGCTTGTCACAGGCCCCACTTCAGCTAGTTTGTTCAAGAATTGGGGGTTTATTAAGAGAGTGATTGTACCAAGTGATAGTTTCTTTGGTATCACACATGCTTCAGAAGGTGGGAGAAATAGTGTGTGTGTTGATGGGTATAATTTAATCTACTCTTTCCCCAATAGCTATCGTGCAAGTGTTTAGGGAAGATCTGCAAAAGCGTGTAACAGTGCCCAGGGAAGGCTGTGGGGGGCTGGTCTGTAGTGTACAGCAGTTGTAGCGCTGATAGGGTACATATTGTTCGATGGCTTAAACCCCCAAAAGCAAACACACAAGTTGGGTCAGGTATGTTGGTAGTAGCAACCCTAACTGCTTCCCCGTGGAAGTCCTAATATCGTAATAAGCAGTAGTATAAGCCCCAACCTATTCACCCTGATTGAATCCTTAGGATTGTTCCAGCTGCTATGGATTGTAGTCCTTTTAAACTAGCGATGGCTCATGCTAAATTACTCTTAACTGGACAAGTGATGTTTTATTACAAAGCTTTTATTTAAAAAAAACAAATGCTCAGCACATTAACTCAAACTGGAATGACAAAATTCAGTTGACAGTATTTTTGGCAAAGGGCTGTGCCTTACTGTTAAAAAAAAATGGGTACATCGATGCTCATTTCAGTAACTGGCATAAAATCCCACTAACAGGCTAACAAAAACAGATACAAATACAGAACAAGTGAAGTAAATTCAAGTGCTGGGCTTTTTTGTTTTGTTTTTACAAGAAGGGAAAGGGGTGAGAAGAACTCACTGCAGTTGAATTTACTGGATGTATTGCTTATGTTTACAGAGTGTAAATGAAATAGGAGTGACATGTCTACTGACCAGCTGACTGTGGTGTTACATTTAGTTCTCTAGGACACTCTATTACATAGACTGAGAGGCCACTATTTGTTACAAATAGTTCAACAAAAAGCCACATTTTCCATAGGTTTTTTCTCCTCCGGCAGAAAAAAAAAGGACGAAAAAAAATCAGATACTTGAAGCTTATTTCAAAGCTCACAACTAGTAAAATATACACCAATGACGTTAGAAACTAAAAGTTAAAATATAAAAGCATTCAAGTTTCTTAAAGCTAAAAACAATTGATCCTTTTGCACCATTAAATAAAAATGTTTGAGCGTCTTCCTCAACCAGATGAATTCCATTCTTTGATGTGCTATATGAGGGTAGCTATTAGTCTACGTTATTCAGTTGGCTGAAGCAGGCAGAGACAGCTGACCTACCTGTTGCCGACTCAATATGGAGACAGAGGAGAGACAAACTTAGGAGTGCAAGGTGAAGATGTTCTGCTGACCTGGGAATTCTGAAATGCTCATTTGCTTCTTTTTATAATCAGGGTTGGGGTCCTGTGGTAGAGAAGAGTTTTGGCAGTGATTGTCTTTATGGTTCAGTGTCTTTAGCAGTGACATCATGGTGAATTCAACCTCCTAGAAAGACCCTGGGGTGGTCTGTGCAGATGAAGGACACACCTGGGGTTTTAACAAGCTTCCATTTCCAGAAGGGGTCCCGGTGTCGCTGCCTTTGCTTTGCATGTTGAGAAAGCATTTCTTTTCCCACCTACAGAGGAAGGAGGGGAAAAAAGTGTCAACCAAAACCAATTTGCTTTAAGCAATGTCCAAGGAGCCCTCTGAACAAATACACCTTAACCAGGCTTCCTCTGGGAATGCCTATGATGCTCACAGTAGTCTCATGGACCAGCTGCATTAGGGGAGTGATTTCGGAATAACTGGAGTTCTAGCAGTGCTTTGGCTCGTGGTGGAAGCCAGGTAGACTGTTCAGGGCTCTTGTTCTATATAGTCACCAGATTACTTTGCATTATTAACATTTAAGGTGCCTGTAGCTCTAGAATGTGAAAGTCAAAGTGTTAGGCGATGTCACATGACAAAATAAAACTACCTCCAACAAGGGGTGGTAGCTTTGGCCATGGGAGTCTAGCTCCCGTCAACGAAGCGCTGTCCACGCTTTTCATCAAACCTTGTGTCGTTCGGGGGGAATGGCAGTGGGCGTTTTCACACCTGAGTGACAAGTGCCAGTGTAGACCTAGCTTTAGAGAAATAATTCCCTGGAGGCGGGGAGGTTTAGTTCTTTGCAACATTTGACCTAGAAGTCTGTTAGAGGATTAGACATCCTCACCCCTCATTACAATAGTAGGAATCAATTAGAGTTCCAGCTTGGTTGGTGCCTCATGCCCTGCTCCACTGAGGCTATGTCTACACTACACAGCTTTTAGGGACATGGCTGTGTCACCACAACGGTGCTGCTAAAAGTCATGCAGTGTAGCGGCTGTTTGGTGGCTCTCCTGCTGACTAAAAGCGTCAACCCCCAATGAGCCGGCAGGAGAGCACTCCTGCTGACAATGCACTGTTCACACTGGCACCTGATGCGGTAAAACTTGTCTCTCTCCAGGGAGGGGGATTTTAACATCTCTGAACGACAAAAGTTGTGTTGTTCAATTACCGGTGCAGACAGCCTTTGAAACAAATTGTCTCTTTTAACCAACTATGGGGAAGGCCAAATGGGAGGCTGCTTAGCAGAGTCCTCTGAACCCGGGCCATAGTGTCAACAGTGAGAACAAGTTGTCCTATCAGCCAGTTAGTTAGGGCAGTGTTTCCCAAACTTGGGACACCGCTTGTGTAGGGAAAGTTGCTAACAGGCCAGGCGGGTTTGTTTACTTGCCCTATCTGCAGGTCTGGCCGATCGCAGCTCCCACTGGCCACGGTTCGCTGCTCCAGGCCAGTGGGAGCTGCTGGAAGTGGCGCAGGCCAAGGGACTTACTGGCCACTACTTCCACTGTCTCCCACTGGCCTGGAGCAGTGAACCATGGCTAGTGGGAGCCACAATCGGCCGAACCTGTGGACCCGGCAGGTAAACAAATCAGCCCAGCCGCCAGGGGCTTTCCCTTCACAAGCAGCATCCCAAGTTTGGGAAACACTGAGCTAGGGTCTGGCTTCTAGGTCATTCAGAGACTGCTGTCAGAGACCACAGGGCTGAGTTATCTGACAGCAGAGTCTGTAACGATCTTAGGAGTGGCTAATATTGTGGCATGCAAAAGGTCAACAGTGCAAACCTTAAGTACTGCTCATGCCCCCTCCAGAGAGAAACAATCGTGATTGTTAGCCAGGTTGAGGTAATACAGACACCTATAAAAACTAACACAGCTACTCCTCTGAACTGGAGACCTATGTAACTGATTCAACAGTCACCCCTGCCCTCCTGACCCAGACAGCAGGATTATAAAGAACACCTCCCAATGCACGTCTAGTGAGTCATAGCACAGTGCTAGATGGTGAATCAGGTATTTTCAGCATAAAGATCAATCTTCAATGGTGAGCTCAGTGTGGCTGTTATGCCATCAACATCTACTTGAACTGTAACCCTTCAGGTACTGCACAACTGCCAGTCACTTAAACTTTCTCATTAGAAGAGCGTTTAAATTTACTGAAAATTATCTCAGTCACAGACTTCATGGATAATCCAAAGATTTTTTTCAGCTATCCAAGATAAATGAGAATATCTTATTTGACCAACCTCTGATGGAGAGAGAAAAAAGCTTTGGTGCTTACAGAACTGCTCTACAGGGTCTGGGAAACTACAGTACAAGGTGGAACACATTGTTTAGCATAAGCAGTTAACACAATTTCAAGGGACCACAGAAGGAGACGTTGCCAGTTAACACCTCTCCCGTCATTGGGGGATGGGGAGGAGCAAAGGAGAAAAAAGAATGAAACACTAAAGAAAAGGTGGTAGTGATTTAACAAATGAGATAGTATAGCACCTTGGATCAGGTAAGCCACGAGATGATAAACCCTTTTCAAACAAATGAGTTATGTGGTTAGTTTATTATAATATACGTCAAAGCAGATATTAGGTTAGAGAATCATATTGCTGAGTGGCTCTATCATGTCATCAGAGCTGTAACTAAAGCCTGCTAACTTTACGGTGCAAATATTTATCTAGTGTGCCAGCCTTGAAAATGTAAAGTACATTCCTGTCAGCAGTTTAAACTGAAGTCTCACTAGAGAAGGTGTTTGTACAGTGCATCTTGGCTATTGGGTAGACAGTGGTTGACTTATACTTTATCTGAGCAATTATCCAAGCTAAAGCTCTCTAGGGACCAAATCCAAACACACACTGAAATCAAGACATTTTAGTAGGTGCAGGATCAGGTCCTAAATCCCAGCCAGTAAGTTGAATCATCAGAAGAGTCCACTAAGAACCATTATTGTGGTGGAAGAGAAAAGATGAGGGAGGACTAACACTGAATAAACAAGGCTGCTTCAGAAAAGCAGAACTGCACTAGAATGAAAATGCAAATCCTGCTGCAGAATCCATTCTGTCTCACCCTCCTCCCTACTTAGCTGAATAAGGGAAATTTTCACTTGGTGCTGTGCTTGGTAGTCACAAAAACAACAGCAAGTAAAGCTGCTGTGCCCTTAAAGAGCAAAGTCAAATGCTCATTGCAAAGAAACAGCTGTTTCAACGGACATGGTCTGTATTGACTAATTCAGTTCCTATTTCCTTGGAAAACCATCCCAAGCCCCAACTAAAAAAAGCCTCTTCAGTTTCCTGCATTTTTTTAAAGTAGCACATTGCTCCATATCATATGGGGATCAAAGAGTTATGAAGGGCTCTACCTTTCCAAGGAGCACGAGAGAGGCCAAGCAAACAGCAGAGGAACACTGGTGAGAGCACCCTGCAGATTTATATTTACTTTGTGCCTTTTCATCCCAGATTTTCAAAGGTTTGGTCCAGGTTGCTCTTCCTGGGAAGGTTTTCCTCTCAGTCTTACATGAAAACATTCAGCTTCCTGTTGAGGAATGGCCTTGAGGCGCCAGGCCAGTAGTTCACAGCAGTCTGATACAAGTGCTGTGATTTAGAACTACTCCCCATTAGCAGCCACCAACGTCTACTTCACTGAAGGAAATGAAATGCTCTTCTGTTGAGATGATTCCCTACCTCCTCCCCCTTCCCTTCCCAGCAAGCTGTCTTTGAAGTCAGGAGGTTAAAATAAGGACCACGGCCTTGCTCTGGCCTTCAGTTTTTAAACTGGGACCTTTACTACTTTGAGTCAAAGTACAACTGTAGCAATTTCTGGCTCATTTTCATAACCTCTCCCTTCCTCTCCTCACTCCTTTTTCCACCAGTAAAAAGAGGCTGCTTACATGATTCCAATTGTACAAAGGGGTGTTAAAAAGGCCTAAAGTTATTGTTTCCAGCATAATAGGACAGAAAATTACACTGTAGTTATCCTGAAAATGAGGGCTAGGATACAGTTTTCCCCAGCTGCCTATTTGTTAAGGCTACAAACTGAAAGTAACTTCTACTGCTGATAGACCAAACAGTACCTTTAAAAAAAACCCCGAACTACTATGCTGTTGCCTTAAAGATATAAAGCAGGTCAAATCAGGATTCTTTTCAAGAAACCACAGGCATGTGCTAAGGAGACTGAAGACTTCCCACATCTGAGACTTCACTGGGGGGCTGCAGCTGAAGTCTGGCCAAGCCAGGCATGCCCCAGCAAAGCCCAATCCACAAGTGAAGTCGGCGCAATCAAAGACTGCAATTACAGTTCCCTGGCTGTGGTTAGGCTTCAAAGAAAGTGCTGCAAGTCACATTTTACATATGTGAAGTCTTGAGCCTGAGCCACAGCCTGCCATTTGCACAGTACATCAGACTGGAGAAAATCCACACACCCCTCTTTGTCTTTGGACTAAGTAACCTAAATGGAAATAAAATCAAACAAAAAGCTCTTAGATTTTGATAAAGCTGAACTTCAGCAACTAGCAACCCCAGACTAGTGACTCACAACTGGAAGTTAGTTGGGTGAAACAAAAAACAGTGACTAAAGTTTTGCACACTTTTCCTCCCTACTCCTTGCAATGCAATGGAATGAACACTAGTCCCTGGAGGCCTTATCAGCCTCATCTCACAGAACGTTACAAAATAAAGTTTAGAGAGGCTGACATGCTGGGGATTACATAGATTCATCCAATTCAGATCAGTTATTGGAAGCAGGGTGTGTAAGTAGCCTTACAAAGGAGGTGGACAGCCCTCTGAAAAAGGCTATTTGAGAACAAGTGTGCTTTAAAATGAACTGCATTTCCCTGGTTTTTCCAGGACACTCTGGGGTGGGGCAGGGGAAGGGGGGGGGGGGTTTCCAGTTACAAAACCAGCTTTTTATTAGTGTGTTTTGAATGACATGTCATTCAAATGTCCTGCACAAAACTAATTAGAAATCCAAAAATGTTATTTTCTTTTGGAATTTGCAGAACTGCTGCTAAAGGCCCAACTTCTTGCCACTGTTTCACAAGATTAAAGACAAGTAAATAGAAAAAAATCTATCAAGCGAGGTGTTTATAAGTAACACACACAGTCACATTGAGGCCTTGTCTATCCAGGAAATTCTTAGTTTCTTCATCCATGATAGCACCAGTTCAGCTCCATTGCTGGCAATTACAATGGTATTACTAGTGTTATGCTGGTGTTTTATATAACATGAGTCAAACCTACTCCAAAGCAGGGGGGTTAATGACAGAGCTTAAAGTGCCAGTGGCTACCTAAAGCCCTGGCTACACTAAGGCTCCCACTGGTCAAGTAGAACCAGCAGCAGATTTTGTTAAAGGCATTCTAGAGAACCTGAAGATGACCCTCAAACTATCACTGTTACAGTGATTGAAGGTATTATACTGGAAACTTTGGACACGTTCTTTCCATTTCAGACAATGGACTTTGTGTAGTTTATAATAAAACCTTCAGGTTACCTCTAGGTAGCCAAGATTCCAGCAGCTTCTTTGAGGGAAGAATGAGCAGTATATTAAGTGACCTGCAAGGGAGGAAAATGGGTTTGTGCCCTTTTTGCTTCTTTATGATGTACAACGAACATTTGAAGGAATAAACTTTTCAAGGGTGGGGGGTGGTTGCTTTAATTTTTTACATTAGAAATTCAGTTCTTTGTCTACACTATTCCTGCTGAAAGATTTGGTCTGATAGAAGAAAGTAAGAATCAAGGAAGTAAAATTTGCACAATTGAGAGGAGAAGGGAATTTAGTCAAGGTTTCAAATTTTGTTAACGCACAACACTAACTCAAGCACCTGACAGTGTCAGGTGCAAAGATTCCTTCAATTCTCATGTTCCAAGAAAGTTTCTTGCAATAACAGGGAAAACTTGATTTACTTTTTAAGTATCAAGAATATCAAGTAAAAATTTCTTCAGATAAAAAAAGATGCAGCAAAAAATGGCAAAAACTCTCCCCCTCCACCTCCCATTGCAAATCACATTTAAGCTATAGCAAGTACAATTTTTGGTTAGACTTAACTCTGATTTGAAGAACCAACCTCAAAATTCAGCCTATGCTCATAAGTGAGCTAATAGAGAAATAATTTTATATTGGAGCAAAAAATCTCTCCATTGTTACAGCCATCTGCTTTTACATAGCTCCATTATCCCTCTTTCCCAAGTCCAAAGTTTCCAATACAAAGTAGCAATGCATAGAACTCACTATCCCAGCACCATGGAATCCAAAGGCTCAATCATTCCCTAACCACCAACTGCTACAAACAACAAAAACCTTATCTTTGTTGTGCTCTCAAGCTGGAATACTTAAGGCAAATAGCAATACACAGTCTCCAATTCTAACAACTCATGAGGGGATAAATTTGCAAGAAAAAACAACAAAATCACAACAGTTTAAACAAAAAAAGCTTTCATCAACTTTCCAGTGAATGCAAATTTTTCCACAGTGGAACCTGGAGCTATTTTTGCACTAAAATTCTACCTTCTGACCTTTGAATATATTGAGGGAGGCTGTGCTTTCCAAAAGTCACATGCTGGGAATCAGGGTGTCCAGAGTTCTAATTCCCCCTAAATGAGAGCAGATTTCATAAGGTGAACTTCTGTAGCTCTTCATAAGCATTGTGTGCATAGCACATTATCCCCATTTTTACAATGAGGAAGCAGACTCAGAAAAAATAAGTGGAGCCACTCTCAGAATAGCACAGATGAATCTACATCAGCAGGTCCATGCAGGGGAAGAGGAAGTCCTGTCCTTCCCCATCCAGGCCAGGACTAGCAGCTAGGAGCCCCCGGCTGGGGTGCTCCCAGCAGCAGCAGCACAGAGGAGATCAGACCCACCTCCAGAAACCTCCCCCGGCTTCAGGAAGCTTCACGGCTTCTGAGAGCTCAACTCTGAAGGCAGCGCAGAAGTGAGGGTGGCAATCCCGTGACCCCTCCCCCCAACAGCTTTGCGACCCCCCAACCCTTTTTTGGGTCTAACTCCCAGTTACAGCATTGTGATCTTTCAGATGTAAACATCTGAAAATGTGAAATTGAGGAATTTTAAAGCCCTCTGGCCATGAAATCGAACAAAATGGACTGTGAATTTGGTAAGGCCCTACCTATACATGTGGCTGTGGAAGTCTGTACACCTTCAGATTTTTGCTCATGGTCGAAGACTTTAAACTGGGGAGAGGATCAAAGATTGATTAAATAGACTTGTGTGAGGGGCATCGAGAGCTAGTTGTTTAAGTACCAGATCAGGCTCAGGAGACTGGTTCAGTTAACAATTGGCAGAGGTCACGCTGCCAAATCAAAACCTCTGAGCCTCAGGTTGCTTACATGTAAGATGGTTGTTTTCATGTTTTACTTACTGCATAATGTTAGAATGTTTCCCAAGGGCAAAGTACTATAAAATGCCAGCCAATGGTAGAGGGAAATAGAACTCGGGACTAGAGCTGGTCGGAGAATCAATGGAACCACATTCTGTTGGAATATGCAGTTCCATTGAAACTGAAACGCTTCATGATTTGCTTGATTTTGCCAAAAATTCCTATCAGGAGGGGAAAAAAAGAAAAATTCTGAATGTCAAAACAGGATGATTTGAACATTTTTCGGACAAAATATTTTGATACGACTTTTTATTTTTGTAAAGGAGAATGCTGAAATTTTCAAGTTTCATTCTGATTTGAAATTAAATCTTAAAATAGTTTGTGAAACAGAATTTCCGTCCTCAATACGAGGCTCTACTCAGAACTTCAGTTGCCTGTCTGGTGCTAAATTCACTAAACCATGCAATTCTGAGCAGGGGTGGAGATGGACTACCAGCAGCCTTCTCCTCTCCCCCCCCCGCTTTTTCCCAAAGGTCAAAATTAGAGCAAAAGTTTCACATTCCGCCCCCTCACTCCAATAATACCTTAAAGGTATTTTTAAAAAAAATATTTTCTATGGAGGGGATTTCAAGATCTTGTAAAACAACTCCTGCCTCTCAGAAGCTTCCTTTGAAACGGGGTTTTGTTTTATTAATTTAAAATGTTGATTCTAAATAGTCACTGATTTACTTACTTTTTGGACTTCATAAATTTGGAACATGAAAAGGGACAAGTCAGTTTCACTTGTGTATAGCTCATCTGATTTCACTTTCTAGCTCTTGTAGTAGAGTATGTGGGTTGCAAATATTGCAGGTTGGGATTTAAATACCAATCAATGTAATAGTTTAAATCCATGGAATTACTTTGACCTTAAATTTGTAAAAAAAGTTTAGAAAATTTATATGTTCACCCTAGATTCACCTGCCAATGGTCCCTTAAAAATCAAAAACAAATAAACCACACACTATGCCCTAGGCAACAGTTAGAGACATGGCACAAAAACTTAACAGGTTTATTCTGGAATCTACTACAAATGCCAAAAGGTAAGTAGAAGAACGTTCTATTCCTCATCTCTCCCAATAGGGGGTCACTGTAGTCTCTAAATGTCACCTGAAAAGGATAATTTAAAAAAAAAAGTTTGTCTTTTTTGTTGCTTCATAATGTGTGAACACCTGAAGGGAGGAGACTTTTTCCTTCTTCTTTATATTTCACATTAGAAATGTCACTATCAAATCTGATCTCCCCTTGCTTTTCTGGCAGACCTGCTGTATCCGTTAAGTCCATGTGTGCTTTTACACATTCTTTGAAGCTTCAACAAAAAGATACCTACAGGTATTTCCAAAATGTTATTCCCTGATATTAACACCTGTTTCAACAAAAACATTGTAAATAGCTTGACAAATTATCTTCTGCTCAGCGGCCCAGTTTTCACTCTCTCAAAACATGATGTCATCATTACCCTATTTTTCCAGGGATCAGAGAGCTTCCAGGGTAGACAAGACCTAATTTCTCATGTGATAACAGATTTTTTAAAAAATGCAAATAAGCTTTATACATCATAAAGCACCAGAAGAGACCATGCACTTTGCTAGTCACTTTTAAGGCTTAGAAATTAGATTCACTGCAGTAGTCATATTGCTATTTTTTAAAAGGGAAAGTGGCAGGGTAATTATTTTCACCATTATAGCTTAGGGTATTGATAAGATATACTAGAGTGAACACACACACTTGCTTGTCTGCCAGATAGCATACAGGGTCACAATGTTCATACCTCAAAAACACTTTTGCTGCCAGCCACCTTGCCTATATCCAAACACACTTTATACATTTCATTTGTGGTGCACAGTTATTCTAGTCAGCGTTAAAGTAAATAAAACCTGAATTACTCCCCCTCCCAACTCCTGACACATTAACAGGGATAGCTCAGTGGTTTGAGCATTGGCCCACTAAACCCAGGGTTGTGAGTTCAATCCTTGAGGAGGCCACTTAGGGATCTGGGGCAAAAATTGGTCCTGCTAGTGAAGGCAGGGGGCTGGACTCGATGACCTTTCAAGGTCCCTTCCAGTTCTAGGAGATTGGTATATCTCCAATTATTACCTGTCACTGGATTGCTTTCGTTTTTTTACTCATCTACCAGCAATTTAAAGAGCTTTACCAGACAAGCAATAAGATGTGTACTTCATCTTTATGTTTCTAAATGACATCGGCCAGGAAACTACCTGGTTAACTGCAGTCATCTGTTCCTTTCCATGTATTATTTATGGCAGTAAGTTTGGTCTAGTTCATATTGTTTGTCACTGTCTCACACATTTCCACTACTGCTTAGAAATAAATTTTGGTTTGCATTTGTTAGTTACCAGCCATTCAAAATCTCATCGCTTTTTAAATAGAATGTGGCTCCAATATTCCTGTAAGGGAACAGATACTTACATATAAAATAATTAGTCTTCCACTTAAGCCTCACCAAAAAAGCCTCTTTAATATGTTTTGATTGTAAATAAAAATGATTCAGGATTTCTCCTCATGTTTGAGAGTGCTGCTGAACTAAATGCTAAAGCTGCAAATAAGGATATATTTAATTCTCCCAGCTTTATTTCTAATTACTTTATCACTCCTTAACCAGCTGAGAACTTGACATATGGCAGGGTGCAAATCATTAAGTGATATGCCAGTCGCAGTTCTTGTATATGTCAAGTTAAATATTGCCACATTTCAGTGTAACAATCTGCCTCGCCCCTCCCCCCCCGAGTGACCTTTTCATTATCAATTCATTGATCTGAAGCCACCCTCCCCACCAAAAATGCCACTTTTACCATTGGCAAGTCATATGGCACCTTCAGACTGATTCTAGAAAAAGTGTTTTTCCAACAAAGCAGCAGTATTTGTGATGCTGTGTTAAGCAATATCTGCTTAAAACCACCACCACCACCACGACGTTTGGAGACAATTCTGTAATGCTTTGAAATCCGCCATATGCATTTGAGGATCACAGAGTAGTTTCCAAACACTGGATTGCCAAGCACCGAGCTCAGCATTGCAGCATGCCATTTTCAAACAACTTTATTAAGCTTAGTCAGAATCCAATCTCCAAGTCTCATGCAGCAGACATGTCAGCATGAAACAGGGTTTCAAATGAAAACCAACTTTAAATCACCAACAGTGGAGCAGTAACAAGTTTATGGGTGTCCACATGTGGAGAGGTGAGTAACTAGTAAAGTGATTAGTTCTCATTAAATGATGGATGAGCAAAAAGTTTGAGGCCCTGGCTTAACTCGGATACTCTCAAACAGATCTGGGCACACCTTTCTATATACCTTAACTCAGTGGCTCTCAACTTTTCCAGACTACTGTACCCCTTTCAGGAGTCTTGTGTACCCCGCTCCTCCTCGCGAGCTTCAGCAAAACTACTTTCTTACAAATCAGATACAAAAAGGTGCCACAGCCCACTAGTACTGAAAAATTGCTGACTCTCTCATTTTACCATATAATTATACATCAATTGGAATATAAATATTGTACTTACATTTCAGTGTATCGTATATAGAGCAGTATAAATAAGTCATTGTATGAAATTCCAGTTTGTACTGGCTTTGCTGGTGCTTTTTGTGTAGCCTGTTGTAAAACTAGGCAAATATTTAGAGGAGTTGATGTACCCCCAGAAGAGCTCTGTGTGCCCCTGATTGAGAACCACTGCCTTAACCCATCTCTCTTTGAATGCATCTTCTTCTTACCCCTCCCTTCATCCCATCCTTCTTTCAACTACGCTCCCCTTAGTACAGAAGGCTCAAGCTGACCTCCCCTGCTTAGACCTATGGATTCTCTCTTTGCTCCCTCCCAACTAATTTCTGTTTATCCTCAGAGCCCTAACCGCTTGTCCTCTGACCTCCAATGGACTCCCTACATTTGTAGAGATGGTGTGTGGTGTGCCAATTTAGCACTTTCTGCTTCCCTGAGATCTTCAGATCTCAGACCCTTTAGTGAATCTCATTCTAAGGGCACTCCCACATGCATTATCATCGCTCATCCCCAGGGAAGTCCCAGAGACTGATTTCAGAAAGGTCTGGCCAGTACAGACTGCAACAGCCCTATTGTGGACATTGTAGTATATTAAGGAAACTGATGCCTATTGTAGGAAAAATATACCCTGGACAGGGTGTGGAAAGGATACCTATCCTAGCCTTCACAGTAAACGTCCATTATTTTAAGTTTGGGGGACTTATGTTTTCTGAATCAGTCTGCCCATTCGTATCTCTCACTGGAACACATTTGCACTGCCCTTATCACACACAATCACTTTATCAACAAGTATCATTCAAAAAAAGCTACCTGCACCAATGGAGAAAAAGATACCTACCATTCTCAAATTCCATGTTACAAACTGCGTGAGGATAGAGAGACAGGTATTATAACACTTCCCACGCCAGTTAGGGAAAAACAAACGCAACACATTCATTCACTTCTATTTCAGCTAGTAAGAACATTCTCTTTGTTATCGACAGAGTTCATGAAAATATTCCAAATACAAATAATTCACTTGAGGCAGGGCATCTGTTCTGAGAATCAAAGCAATCCAAGAAAAACTGAAAATTTCCCAATGTTCAAGAGCTTTTAACTGAGTGGAATATATTGAAGTTTGATGTCTTACATGTTAACAGATTTTAACCACTTAAGTATTTTGCCCATCTACAAGAATTCAGAAAGGGTGTAAATTTGGACCTGTGATGATAGTAAGTCAAAAGATCAGTTTTATCATAACTCTAAAGCCCACGATTAAACCATGTACATGACATTTTTATTAAATTTGGCAAGGAGATAAAGGTTGAGCCAAGTAGGATATTATTCACATGCTGAGAAGTGTCATGGTTTGTATTTCCCAATTTTAATACTTGGGCCACCACTGTTCTCTTACTGGGCAAAAATGATTCCATGAAAATAGCAAGAACCATCCTACCTGGTATGCCTGCATAATAAAAGTAGACTAGTTCCACATGATCTACATGCATATAATCTGCAAAAAAGGGACCCTTCCTAAGTATTTTCAATTTCAATACAATTGACAATATTTACTAGAGGCTCCTTTTTCTGTTTTATCATTAGGGATATGTAGAGATGATTTTTGCTGTTTAGGCATCAGTTCCCGCTTCTTGTTCCTCCACTTGCAGTCATGAGCTTTTTCACTATATAAATGACCTCTACAAATAGTAGTGAGGTCTCAGAGAAGAGGATTTCAGGTGAATAAGCAACCGCTTGCAGATGAGTTTCTAACAAAGAATGAGCCTGTTTTTCTGCATGGTACAGAGCGTGTGTTTTAGCACAGTACTCCATAAAACTTGTATTTAGCGATGGCAAGGAAGGAGGTACTGAGTCTAATACTTAAGGCATTCAGGTTTACTTTTGACAAATCTGACTTCAGAACAATATTTGCTGTGCAGACTCTAATAAAGTCAGGTTTACTATAGAAAGGGTCTGGATCAGATTTTCTGAAATTTTGCATAAAAGGCAAAACATCCAACCTTACATTTACTTGTATATCCCCCCCCCCCAACACACACACACACACACACACACTCTTCATTTCAACCAGATCGCACCCCTTAGATTTCACTACTGAAAACAACAAATAGCTCTTCAACACAACCCAGTTTAGACTGAACAACATGACAGCATAACATGCAGAAGGGTAGTGAGTCGTATTCTGAGTGGCATATAGCACAGGGGAAATACTAGAGTAGCTTAGCTTGTATTCCTCTGGTAGCGCACAAGCAGCTGTACATCCAATAGGTAACAGTTTTACTGGCTACTTTCAAAGCATGAAGTCAGCCATGGAAACAAACAATAGAAGATTTAGTAGCGACACACATTTTCTTTCTGTAGCCAAGAGTTTTTCAGGACCAGAGAGAGAGAGAGAAGGGACCTGGAATGTGGTTCAGACCCCACACTGGCAATGAAAGGGTTATGGGGCATTGGTGAGCTCAATTAGCACCTACAGGGCATGTCAGGCTCAATTAAGGCTACTATGTAGGGGAGGAGCTTTGTGGTTAATATAAAGAGAAGGTTTCAGGGCAAAGGGGAAAAGCAGCCCAGGAGAGTAGGCCCTGGTGTTCTCTCCTGAGAAAGAAAGTCTGAATGGGTCAGGAGAGAGACTAAGAAACTACAGGGGTGGATAAAAGGGCAAGAACCACATGTCCTGGGGGGAAAACTCTGGGCATTGTTGCTCACTACCAGAGCCAGAAAGGAGTTGGGCAAGAGGGCCTAGAAACAGACCAAGATAGGAAGAACCCAGGAAACAGCAAGGAGTTGGAGGGAGCAGACCTTGGGACCAGGACCAGAACCCAGAGGGGTTGGGGGGCATCTGGGTTCCTCTCCCCAAACCAAGGATGGTGGTGTGAAAGATCTAAAGACTGCTGGAAGCCCTGAGACAAGAAAGTGGAAGGACCACTGGACTCAGGGTTAGGGGCCAAAAACCCGACATAAGGTCACTGAATTCCGTTTGTCGGTTGGACTTTGTTACCCTGGTGGGGAGAGACGAAGGGTACGTCTACACTACAAAATTAGGTCGAATTTACAGAAGTAGATTTTTTAGAAATGGATTTTATACAGTCGACTGTGTGTCCCCCCCACTTAAGACCATTAACTTGGAGTGCGTCCACAGTACCGAGGCTAGCGTCAACTTCCAGAGTGTTGCACTGTGGGTAGTTATCCCACAGTTGCTGTAGTCTCCACCGCCCATTGGAATTCTGGGTTGAGATGTATAAGAGAGATGGAGTGGATCAAAAGAAGAAAGAGACCAGATTTGGTTTGTATTCATTTGCTCACCCCTCCCTCCCTCTGCGAAATCAATGTCCGACAATAGTTTTGGTGAGGTCTGTCAGGGGCACCTTGAAAAGTTTAATGGAGATTTGGTCTTGCCTCAAATAGTCAGGGGGAGGGATAGCTCAGTGGTTTGAGCATTGGCCTGCTAAACCCAGGGTTCCGAGTTCAATCCTTCAGGGGGCCATTCTGTGTGACGGTTGTGTGCCTTTCTCCTTGACGCAAACCCACCCCCTTTGTTGATTTTAATTCCCTGTAAGCCATGTCCTCAGTTGACCCTCCCTCAGCACTGCTGCAGGTCTCTGTTATAGCCTCTGTCCTTCATGCCTTAGAGATTTTTTTCAAACGTTTGGGCATTTCGTCTTTTGGAACGGAGTTCTGATAGCACGGATTCATCTCCCCATACAGTGATCAGATCCCATACCTCCTGTTCAGTCCATGCTGGACCTCTTTTGCAATTCTGGGACTCCATTATGGTCACCTCTGCTGATGAGATCTGTACTCACCTGCAGATCGCCACACTGGCCAAACAGAAAATGAGATTCAAAAGTTCACGGGCCTTTTCTTGTCTATCTAGCCAGTGCATCTGAGTTGAGAGCACTGTCCAAAGCGGTCACAATGCAGCTCCCGGAGGCCAATACCATCGAATTGCGATCACACTACCCCAAATTTGACCCAGCAAGGTTGATTTCAGTGCTAATCCCCTCGTCAGGGAGGAGTATAGAAATCCATTTTAAGAGCCCTTTAAGTCAAAAAAACAGCTTTGTCGTGTGGACGGAGGCAGGGTTAAATCGATGTAATGCTGCTAAATTTAACCTAAACTCGTAGTGTAGACCAGGACTAAGTGACCTGCCAGAGATGAAGAGAGAAGAATCTCTAATCTCTAAACTGGAGAACAGAAATTGCAATTTAAAAACAAACAGAGACTTAGCCCAATCATCACGGGAGAAAAATTCTTAATAGCTGAAATAGTCTATTTTCTTATACCTCGCTTTTTGTTAGTGTTTATGAATCATTTTCAATTAAAGTACAAGACTATGAGAAAAAGCAAACCAGTGCACCCAGCCAACCAGCATCTTAAAGTCAGCAACAAGTTAATTGCAGTGCTACAAAGCACAGCTCTAACCTCCCCTTTATGAATTGTGTGTGGTGTGCTGGCTGGAAGGGGTTATATTGCTTAATAAAGCCATCCTTGTGCTTCACAGGCAGACTTGCAGCTAGTCAGTGAGGTATGGTCTGTTTGAAAAATGTAAATAAGAAAAGGGAAGTGGTAAATCTCTAATACATAGCCGGTATAAAAACCATCAATAATCAAAACAAGTTTTTTGGGGGATATGGTATTTCTATAATTTGTGCTAAATTTAGATTTAATTGTAGAATTAAATCTAAGTAGTTTTACAAGAGTGTCTCTTTTACAACTGAATTTTAGCAGGAAAGCTTTAGAGATGTTCTTACCATGCTTCAGATGTAGGCAGCTGTCATTCTGGGACCTGTACCTGTAGAAGATTGTTGTTCTTTAACAAATTTCCATTGAAGAGGTTTTGCACATTCCAAATAAGTTTTATACTACAATATAATATAATTTGTTTTGTTCTTTTTTATGGTTCTTATACCAGCCATTTTGTTGTTTTTTTAAAAAATTTTCAAGTAAAAGGAAAAGAAAAGAAGAGACCTCACTGATGCTTTGAGCCAACCTATAAGGCAGCTGTTAGTGTACAAAAACTAAAATGTAAAAACACAATGGAAATACTACAGTGGTTCCTAAAGAGATATTAAAGGATTATTTAGTGTCAAATAATCACAGGTCTAACACACTTTCTTTGGTCTAAGTATGATAGGGAAATGTGCATAAAGGAAATAAACAAGCAAAACAAGACAAAGGTGGCAATGGATAAGTTTATCCAAAGTGAAAATACAGTTTCTATCTGAGAGTGAAAAAGCGTATTTGATGTATGTTTAGTCACTCACATTCAAAATATTTTAAATATAAAAAAAGAGGTGAATCAGAAACAAGTGAAAGTGTTCTGAAATGGAACAGTGTGTGTGTGTGTGTGTGTGTGTGTGTGTGTGTGTGTGTGTAAAAAGATTCCACATGTGACATGAAAAGTAAAAGAACAAAAACAAGAGACCCAGCCACTCTCAACATACCTGCCGTTGACTCCTGTAGCTTCTCTCTCTTCCTCTTCTTTTTCTTCCCCTGGAAGATAGATGATTTTACCATACCATTCTATATATAGAATTATTTTTCCTTTGTCACCACCACCCAATAACCATTAAATTAATTCTTTGCATAACACCCCAAATCTGAGGATACTGCAAGAAAGTGGCATTGAAGCAATAGCATTTTCAATGTAGTTAAAACCCAATCTTGCATTTCTTCCAGCTGTTCCAACTGTAGCCACAGTTTTACCCTTTTCATGCTTATGGAGAAACATGTGCAAGGGCCTTAGAATGTGTTTTTTTAAAATGTGACAAGTCTAGACATCTAGCATTTGCCAGCATTATTTCGTCCCAGGTAGACCATCAGCAGAAATATTTTCTTGCTGATGTAGAAACACTAGGTGAGTGCCATAATTTACAGTCTTAAGATGCCTTCATATTTCATCTTAGAATCTAACAGGAAAGAAACAGTCTTATGTGACACCAACAGAAGGGTTTTCTAGGTGCAGAAATAGTTGGCAACTAAACTTGCCCTCCTGTTATAAATCACTCAGGGAAAGTTTGTTCCAGTATGTTAACTGTAAAAATCAAGGCCCTGTGTGTCATGAGGCTGAACAATTTGCCATAGAAGCCACCCTTGGAGTAGAGTTGTGTTCCAGAAACTAAATTTTTATTTAAAAAAATTGTTAGTCCTTGTGCTCGCAAAGATAACCTTTTAAAAAACCATGAGCCAAATATAAAATCCATGCAGCATGGTCTGAGTTTGCAAAGAGCCTGAAACAATAGCTCAAAGAGCCAAGATGTGCTGAGGGGTCGGCTTAACTACATTGCTCAGGGGTGGGGATTTTTACACCCCAGAGCGATGTAACGGAGTCGACCTAACTTTTTAGTGTAGACCAGGCCTAAGACATTTTAAAAATCCAACTACAGGATACCAGAAATTTGCTTGGAATATATTGAGTTCAAATGTAGTTTTTGTTTACCATATTATTGATGAGTGGCAGTGTAAAACTCTCATGTTAATAGGTAAAGTGATCAGTCAAAAGGATTGGTGAACAACTCCTGATTTGTATCAGATCCTTCATTCAAGTATCTCAAAGCACTTTTGCAGACGCTAAATTCCAAATACATATGTGGTAGGTATATCTACTTCACATGTGTAAACGAAGGCACAAAACGTTAGATTATTTGTCCAGGATCACAACAATTTTTTAGCCACTGAATGCAACAGAATGGTTAAGGATAGGCCATAAAGGCTTTAGATGTGACCAGAACTCCTGCCTTCCTTTAGCACTATATGAGCACTTATGTGACCGCATGGCAGTCATGCCAACCCACATAGCAAAAGAATGTGTCAGGAGTTAACCGTTTCCCTCTTCATATATGAAAGAGGGCAGGACCTCATCTGTGATCTTTTACAAAGCTTCAATTTTTAACAAGGCCCACAATTTTAGCTTCTGTTGGCCTCAGCCCATTCTAACTGCCATCTCTACATCCTTTAGTGGCGTTTCTTTCCTGCCCTACATTGCTACCAAAACTCTGGTCTTCTAAACCTCCTTGGGGTGATGAGGAACAGTAAGTCTGATCTGACCCAGCTAGTATTCGTTAAGGGTCTGTTACCAAACATTATGCCAGTTTCTACTCAGCTCTTTGCAATCCTGGCCTGCATCACTCCTGATGTTCACCTCCTCGACTGTCCTCAGCAGAGCGCCAATAGCACCAGATAACTGGATATGAATCAACTTCCAGAGGCTAGATCAAGACCAAACACTTCAACTTGTGAGCGAAACCAAACTTTCAGGGCTCCAAAAGCACATCAGCACCTGTGCCACCTATACCTCTAGAGAGATTGCCTCTTTACAGAGCAGCTGTCATGATGCAACATGCAGTTTGAGAATATCAGGAGAGCAAGACCTTTTTTTGTTTGACCCAGCCATCTGAGGTGAAGTCATGAATACACTGGAGTATTAAGACAGATGAAAACTATTTGAAATTAGATCAGGAAATTCAGGAAAAGCTAGTTGTCAGCATGCCCCCAAAACGGTATTAAATTCTGGCAGCTCAGACATTGTTACATTAACATTATTTTCTTGGGTCTCCCGCAAAGGTGTTATTAAATGACGGAAGTAGTTTTGCTAGCAATTTCCCCCTCTTTACTGACAAGGACCCCAATACAATGTCTTTTCAAGAATACAATGAGAAATTTTGTGTGTTGCCAAGGATCTTGTCACCTTAAACAACAATGCACTTAGGAAATGTTTCTTCTCATGAGATTTGGAGAGAGCCCGAATAAAACAAAAGCATCACGTGGGGGTGGGGGGGGAAATGTTGTGTAAAACTCAGCCACCAGTACATTAATAGCCCCAAAACATAGTAACATTCAAGGGTATTTATACCTCATGTACTAGATGTATATTGACCAGTCTAAAGTCCAATTCAAACATAACCAGGCAAAGTGACCATTTTAAAAAAGTGAATCACTGTATAAACTGCTCTGTGCTGGGCTGTTCTGCTCATCACCTCTGCAACACAGAACTGTATTCTAAGAGGAAAAGGTACTGCAACCTTGTGTCCAACAGCATACTGCATCATATGCGGTGTCCATCATACACATGCACCCAGAGAAGTGTAAGAGTACTAAACAAAACAGTTGGTGACACCAAAAACAGGAGTGCCCTTATTTGCAATATCAAAAATACCCAAGAGAGTCTCAACATGGCACTTCTGCCTCACTGTCAGAATGTAATGGCTAGCAGCATGCTCTGAGTTGGGCTTGAAAATAATGCCAACAAATCATTAATCTGGAGGTGCTGCACTGGAGATAGACATCAAACCCAACTTCCCTATGGTCTCCCCTATATAGTTTATTGCCAGCATTTCCTCACACAGGTGCTGGTTCTCCTACCCAAGGCACGGTTACAGATATTGCCTAGCTCTCTGGTTCATCTATGGAGTACTGCTGGGCTGGCCATGCAACGGAACAGGGAGCCCGATGCAGCTGCAACTTAGAATATTCCATAAGAGGAGAGCTCTGTGGGGAGGTGCACAAATACCATGGTGATGGGTGGCACAGAAGAGTCTATTAATAGGTGAAACAGGTCAATCTCTTACCGTAGACAGGGCTTACAAAAAGTAATTGTGCGCTAACATATCTGGGAGTGGGAGTCAGGTGGGAATAAGCCATTTATTTTGGTAAAGATAATAGCCCTTAAACCACTTGACCTGACTAACACCTTCACTGCTAAGAATTCCCCACGTTTAACTCACAAATAAAAAAACCCTAAGAAAAACTGGTTTATAATGAAAACTGTAGCTGCCATGGGCTCTCTTAGGTATTTGTTTTCAGTTGACTCAGAACATCTGGAGTGCTTTGTTTTGATTCTGCTATTTTCTGATGTTTTTCAACCTGTGTGGGTTTTTATTTATTTATTTATATGATGATTTCAAATTCAAATGTGGCCAGTGTTTAGAGACTCAGAAGTCAAAACAAAACATTTTTTTCTTTTTAAATTCTTCTGTTTTTTTCTTGTTAAAAATCTGAGTCAAATTCAACCTGAATTCACAAGTAGGCTTTAGTGCTCCAAAACGATTAAAAAGGCAGCTTTATTTAGCCCCAGGATCAGCGCATCAAACAATGATTAGCATATTTATTCTCCCAACACCTGTAAGATGGTGTAATAAAGTGCATTTCACTAAGTGACCAAGATCACAGGTTGCAGAGGAGGAAATTAAACCCTACTCTCCCAATTCGGCGGCTAGGATGCTGCTTCCTACAGAACCACAAGCTTCATGTTTTGACCTGGTCACATTTTGACCTGTTAAAGTAGTTACAAGCACAGACATTATGAAATTAAGTTTTGAGCCTCCTTTTCAGCAATCAATGTGCGATAGATCAGCTTGGATACACCTTCATGAGTATAATGGTAGATTCAAAAGGCTACACTTTCAGAGCAGCAGATTGATATTTAATTGCTTGGCTCTCACAAGGCTAAATTCTCTCCACAGCTTTGAATATTCACTCCAGAATGCAGCATGAGCAAGGGCCGGATTTTAACCAACTGCATTTTCCGTCCATTCATAAATCTCTTACAATTACATGTACAATGGAGGAACATCCCATCAAACACTGTAAATAAGTCTTTTCCTCTACTTTGGATCTTACTCAGGGTGGCCTCATGCTGAAACTTTATTGACAACTTGATTTGGTATTTCAAAGTAATTTAGGATTTTTGGAGAAATGGGAAATTTTAAGATTTGAGATAAAGATCACTTTTCCGCAAACACACTGATTTTCATGTTCTCCTATACAAGTGTCCATTCTGTGGAAGTTCTCTCAAAAGAAGATTTCTGGATAGCAATTGGCCAAGATCAAATGGAAAACAGCACGTGAAATTTGAAAAAAGAGTTACTTTCACAGAGCTATAGGTAGTAATATAATAAATTGTATAGGCCATATGATAATCTTAAGGGAGAAAAAAATCTTAATTCACTAATTCTACATGTTGAACTTTGAGGCCTGGTCTACACTAAGGGGGGGGGGGGTGTCGAACTAAGGTACGCAAGTTCAGCTACGCAAATAGCGTAGCTGAACTCGAACTACCTTAGTTCGAAGTACTCACCCATCCAGACGCTGCGGGATCGAAGTCCGCGGCTCCCCCGTCGACTCCGCCACCGCCATTCGCGGTGGTGGAGTTCCGGAGTCGACGGGAGCGCGTTCGGAGTTCGATATATCGCATCTAGATTAGACGCGATATATCGAACTCCGAGAAGTCAAACGCTAGCCGCCGACCCGGACGGTAAGTATAGACATACCCTAAGTTTCCTCTTTCACAAAAACATGAGGCATCATGCTCATGCATCAGTCAGAAAGTATTAAGGCTACAAAGTTTTCCAAACTTGGATATTTAAAGTGAAGATCAAAACTTTTACACATCTATATGTATTGTCATTTTAGGCTAGGATTTTCAGAGAAGCCGAAGGGACTTAAGGTGACCAAACTCCCTTTGCTTCTTATCTACTCCACCCACACAGTTCTACACTAATTTGTAATTATGACACAAGAAGCACTAATGCAACCACTAGCAGATTTCCTTAAAGAAAAGTAAATACAAGGCTAATTTTTATGGCCCTTTACCACCCCACCTCCCAGAGCCTTTTAAAGTAAAAATCAGTTATGAAACACTAGTTGAAAATATCCATCAAGTGAATGACTTACATAGTTATCTCTTGCAGACCAGCCTGGGTAAAGCTGCATGTGTAGCTGCCTTTCTTTCCGAGCTAGTTCATAATATTTAGCTTGTTCTTCACGGGAGAGAGCATGCCACTGGAAAACAAAACAAACAGTGTTAAACTAGGAAATACATCACACCCAAGCAATGTGTCTCATGAACAAAATGTTTCTGTGACCCTTTTTTGGTCCTTTCCCCCTGCAAGTGGAGAAGAAATTCATTACTGATCATAAGCTCTAGCATTTCCTACCCAACCATTTGAACATTTGTCAGCATTATAAATGCCAGCTGCCTGGAGCAAGACAAAATTTGTTTATGCCAACTACAGGATTCTCCATATAATCTATTCAGGGAGCCATGATTGCTCATCATCACATGAGACGCCCACAGTACTGGTAATAAAACAAATTTGCCTTTACACAACCTTCTCCATTTCACATATTTGAGTGCAAACATTAAAGGTATGTCTGCACTACAGCAGTGAAACTGTGTAGCTGTAGCACCATAGTGTAGAAGCTTCCTACAATTGACGGAAGGGGTTTTTCCATCCGTGTAGTTAATCTGTCTCTCAAAAGGAAGTAGCTAGGTCAATGGAAGAATTTTTCCCATCAACCTTGCTGCATCTACTCCAGGGATTAGGTCAACCTAACCCCAGCATTTGGGGCAAATTTTTTCACAGCCCCAAACGACATACCTAGACTGGTCTTTTTTATTATTTTTTTTTTTTTTAAAGTTAAGACTAGGCCTAACACTTGGTCTACACCAGACATTAGGTTGCCATAGCTATGTTGGTCGTGGTGAGCCACACTACTGACAGACACAGCTATGTCAACCGAACCCTCAATACTGACACAGCTGTGTCAACGGAAGAATGTAGGTGATGTTCCTAAATTTACAGAAAAAACCCTCCCATAAGCATACAGGACATATGTCTACAGTACAGGGGAAGGCCGGCATAGCTATGCCAGTACTCTCTCCACAGTGGAGAGACAGCCTAACTAAGGCTCAAATACAAGAGAGCCTCCTGTCTTAGGTTTAAAAACAACTAATATATCCATATTCCTATAGGCTCGACTCTAACATGAAGGCTGAAATGAAGTTACAGAAAGAACGTCAGAAGCTATTTGGGGAAGGGACTTTTTGTTTGGTATCTGTACAGTGCCTAGCACAGTGGGATCCTGTTCCATGATTGGGACTCCTAGGCATTATGGTAATATAGAAAATTAACTTTTACAAGTTTGCACCAGTAAGGCAACCAGATAGCCCAAGCATATCCTAGTAACCATCAATTCCGCATTGCGGTGGCATCTGCAGCTCTGTCTGTGACCTGTCCCCCTGCAAACACTAAACCAGTCTTTTGCTGGCTCCTGGGTGCAGAGAAAAGTTTCTAAAAATACAAGGACATTCCTCCTTTCCA
This sequence comes from Mauremys mutica, assembly GCF_020497125.1. Taxonomy (NCBI): domain Eukaryota; kingdom Metazoa; phylum Chordata; order Testudines; family Geoemydidae; genus Mauremys; species Mauremys mutica. The sequence goes on along the minus strand of NC_059076.1, from coordinate 34,969,125 downwards.
TCTTCCTAGCTTCATTAGTGAATTTCCAAAGGCCAAAAAAAGGGATGCTTTGTTATTACCCACTTTTAAAAACTAATCTTCATAGTTGGCGGGGCACTGCCAGATAACGGGTCAGTGTTTGACCCTTTTCAACTTCAGAACTAAAGAGTTTAGATAACTTTTTTAACTTGTGCAGAGTCGAGTTCATGGTTTTCCTCAGAAGAGCCATTTCCCTTGTTTGTTTGGATTCTTCACACAACATGGAAGAGTTGTTTTTAAAAATAGTGATGTGACAAACTAGCAGGGAGACTCAGAAGCAGGAGTGCCCACCTGAAACTAACTACTTGTAACAAAGATGAGGATTTCAGGTCAGGAGTGTCCTTTTAATGTCTTTTTGACACTTATGTCAAAGATGCACAGTAAAAAGGTTTGGTTTTAACTTGGCAAGTTCCAATATGTTGCTGAAAGCATAACAATCTAGCCTATTGATGGCCTTCTACCAAACTAAATGCATGGTATCTCAATGCTCTCCAAAAAGCACCGACTATTCCAGAATAAATAATGTTAGTCTTTTACATCTGAGCAGTCAGTCAATCTGGGACACCCAGTAAAAGGAAAGTAACAGCTAGGGAACAAATTCCACACAAAGAAGGCCATTCAGGCAGCAGGTAGACACAACTAAGGCAGGCAGCTTTCAACAGAAAGAGAGGCTAGACTAGAAAGGTCTGAGTACCGCAACTAGCTGCCAGTTAGGCATTTCTGCTCCAATGCACGGAAAGTGAAAATGCTTAGAAAAGTGTTTAAGATAAGATAGACATTTTGGGGAAGATTATGCTGTTATAGCAAAATGATGCATTGAATATAGCTGCCTTATGACCATGAAAATAAAAACATCTAATAAAGGAAGCTTATTTTTCCATTCAAAACTTAGTAGGAAGTTTACAAGTAACATGAGGAGGTGAAAGTGCAGTGGCATGAGGAATTCCATTTTATTTTCTGGGGTCACTGGTTCCTAAAGGTCTGTAACTGTTTCTGATGTGGCAGAGCAGCAGGAGTTTCATTTCTCATTGGCTTAATCGTTCAGACTCCTGGACTATCCAGCAAAGCCTGGACTTCAAAGTCTTGCAGAAGATTTACTTGTACAAGTGCAGAGGCCCCTTTGCATAAAGGAGATGTTCTCCCATATCACATCTCTTGAAAGTGTGCTACACATGTTCAAATTAAGGTTTCATTTAATACTACTATATACAAGGATTTAAATTCAGGTTCTAAAAAAAGAACTCAGGAAAGCAAGAGAATTCAGAGTTTAGAATGCACATTGGAGGCTGGCATAGAGACCTTCATTCACAAAGTCATGCCAAGTGTGATGGGGGGTGTTAAGAGGGCAGGTATAACGATGCTAGTAAGGCTAGAATGATAGCCTAGATTTGCAGCCTTAAGGCTACATTTCCTGGCTTTTATGGGCATAAAACAATGCCCTATTACATTATCTGATGCTTTTTAAAAAGATAGGCATTAGGAGCCATCATAATCTATAGATAAATTCTAATTTCCACTATAGAGTAGACACGAAAGACCCATAAAGTTGCATTTTGTCAGATTCTGCAATTTTCATTGTTTTGTTTTTATTAGATATCTATGTCTTGATATTTAATTGTTGCATCCACTACAGGCAACAGTTCTCACTGATCCCAGAGTGCTGCCAACTTAAAACCTGCGCCTCTCTGGAGTCTAGAGAATAGGAACTCGTCTCACTTACAGCTAGGAATTTGTCAAAGAGGTCACCATTTCACAATAGCATCAAAATGCCCAAAAGCCTGCAAAGGTGTCAGAATACAAGCTCTTTGAGGCAGAGACCACATCCCTGTGTCTAACTGACAAGAGGCAATGAAAGGGGATGAAGGAGAGAGAGCAAATAAGGGCTCATCTTCACTTGACACACTAGGGTGGTGCAGCTGCAGCACTTCAGCATAGACACTATTTACACCAACAGGAGGGTTCTCCTATCAGCACAGGTAATCTACCTCCCCAAGAAGAGCTAGCTAGGTTGACAGAAGAATTTTTCCATTGGCCTAGCACTGTCTACATCAGGGGTAGTCAGCTTTATTGTGTTTCTCAGGGGTGTGGATTTTTCAGACTCCTGAACAATGTAGCTGGGTCAACCTAACTGGAGTGTAGACCAGGCCTAAGGTTACAAACACTCAGAAGGCACGCGCGCGCACACACACACACACTTTGTGTTTGTTTTGTTTCATTGAGGGAGATGGGGTGGTGGTGGATTAGTTAGAAAGTAAGAGCCACATAAAGTTGTTGGCACACCTTAAAAGTAGGTCTTGAGGTACTGTGACAGACCCAAACCAGTGGGGTACAGGAGTCTGGTAGAGGGCAAATATGCTGGTCACTGGATGAGTGGTTTTCTGTTCCCTGAGTGACCAGAGCAGGGGCTGCACTAGAGTAATCAGGAACCTGCTAGAACCAATTAAGGCAGACAGGCTGATTAGAACACCTGCAGCCAATCAAGGCAGGCTAATCAGGGCACCTGGGTTTAAAAAGGAGCTCACTCCAGTCAGGTGAAGGGGAGCCCGAGGAGAGGAAGTGCGTGTGAGGAGCGGGGAGCAAGAGGCGCAAGGAGCTGAGAGTGAGAGGGTGTGCTGCTGGAGGACTGAGGAGTACAAGCGTTATCAGACACCAGGAGGAAGGTCCTGTGGTGAGGATAAAGAAGGTGTTTGGAGGAGGCCATGGGGAAGTAGCCCAGGGAGTTGTAGCTGTCATGCAGCTGTTACAGGAGGCACTCTAGACAGCTGCAATCCACAGGGCCCTGGGCTGGAACCCGGAGTAGAGGGCGGGTCCGGGTTCCCCCCAAACCTCCCAACTCCTGATCAGACACAGGAGGAATTGATACAGACTGTGGGGAAGATCACTGAGGTGAGCAAATCTGCCAAATAAGCGCAGGACCCACCAAGGTAGAGGAGGAACTTTGTCACAGTACATTAGTGAGATTAGCGTGATAGCCTGGATTAAAAGATTCTGAGACTTGTGAGATAAACAAAATGGAGCATCAAGGCCAGAATGATTAGTGGAGAGGAGGTGAGTATATTATTTTTTATATGTTTTGATGGAGCCAGAAAGCAAACTTTACAATATTCTTTACAAACAGAACCGTAATCATGTTGACACCAAACTGTTTTAAAAGCCATGGGCTTTAAGTAGCTGGCAAGCACAGGTCAAACTAAAGAAGTCCCAGAAGAGAAAGAAAAACTGATCTTATTGGCAGTCTCAGAACTTGCACAGAAAGAGGAGAGAGAGGAGCTTTTTAATCATGTTACTTGGCACGTATTCTGATCTGATTTCTAAAGTAAAAATGCAGTGTACCAAGGCAACACAGCTTCACTACATCTCCTTGGCTAGTTTACTCATGCTGGGCATGGATAATTCTAAGGTCTGGTCTACAATAGGAAGATAGGTTGGTATAACTACATCACAGAGTGATGTGAAAAATTCACACCACAAACAATGCAGTTAAACCAACCTAACCCCCAGTGTAGACAGCAAAGAATCCTCCTGTCGACCTAACTACCACCTCTTGAGGATTATCTGCAATGAGAGCATCCCTCCTCTCAGCATAGGTAGTGTCTACACTGAAGCTACAGTGTCTAAGTGTAGACAAGTCCGAAGGATGGATTGTGGTCCTACTTAGAACATGCATTTTATTTTTAGATCAACTGTATCTAAAAAAAGTCTCTTTCCACTTGCTTTTTACTCCCAAGATGGAGTTAGTAAAATATTAAGACAGTCTTTGGTAACATACACATTAGACAAAATCACAACTTTTATGTCAAGTGCTGCAGTCAAAAAGAGAGGGGTAAGTCTGATGATATGGCTAACTCCTCTGCATGAAACCAAGATGACAGTTTTTATTTTTAGTTGCATATCCTTGCTTCTTCTACTAACCATTAATACATGTATTCTAGTCAACACATCAAGCCAGGAAGTTTGCCTTAAAACCCTCTAAAAAGGCTATATACACCAATTACTAGTAAATACATATTACTGTACATACCCTTCTGCCAAGAATCTGGTTGATCGCTGCGCTCTCTTTCAGAGTACACTCTGCTACGACGTTTGCTCTCATTTCTTTCATGTATAACATAAAAGCATTCAGAGGTTTTTTAATGTGAGGTCTTTTCGGCTCTTGCTCTTTTCTCTGTTCATGCTGAGGCTTCCTAAAACGTGGTGGGTGGGGGGAAGGCAGAACATCTATTTACCTTTAGCCTAAAAGTTATTGAGAGGAATATTTTCAAGCTTCAATTTCAAATTAAGGATGTGCTACTGTATGTTAAGTTTGAGAGCTCCTGTTTGATCTACTACTGCAACTTTTGAACTTACAGTAGAATCTCAATGTTACGAACACCAGAGTTACGAACCAACTGGTCAACCACATGCCTCATTTGGAACCAGAGATGGAAGGAGGAGAAGGAGGAAGATGAAGAAAAGAAAAGCAAATACTGTATAGTACTGCGTTAAACTACTAAAAAATAAAAGGGAAGTTTACTAAAAGTTTTGACGAGGTAAGGAAACTGTTTCTGTGCTTGTTGCATTTAAATTAAAATGGCTAAAAAACAGCATTTTTCTTCTGCCTAGCAAAGTTTCAAAGCTGTATTAAGTCAATGTTCGGTTGTAAACTTTTGAAAGAACCACCGTAACATTTTGTTCAGAGTTACAAACAACCTCCATTCCCGAGGTGTTCGTAACCGCGAGGTTCTACTGGATCCTGTACTTAGGACTGAATTTAGTGCTCATGGAGGAGTGTTGGACTGGCAGTCCTTGACGATCAATGAAACTGTACTTGATTTATCCATGAAACAAACACTCTGCCAGCATGTTTCCACAGTGCTCTGGAAGGCCATCTTTAGGAGTGAAAAGGTAGGTCAGTCTCCTTGCCCATTTATTTCTTGAGCCCTTTGTGTTCATCTGCTAAAAAGGATGCAAAATTATAGTGGTGGCTTTTGCAGTCAACACCTTTGCACTAGAAACTGACTGAGTATCAGCTCACAAGCCTAGCTTCAGATAAGCCACCAAATGGCAATACAGTTTTCGGCAGCCACCTTAGATAACATTCAAGGGAGCGACCTAGAAATAAAGGCTTCATATCAATACTCCTCCCATGAGCCATCCACTCCCCCCTTTAGTTATGGAAAATTTTTACAGAATCATAATTCAGAGTGACCATGAAGGACACTTGCTTCGTTTTTTACTTCTCAGCCCTCCTTTTAACGATTAATCTACAAACACTTCAGGATTTAAGGGCTAGCACAGGAAGGCAGACTCACACATGCATTAAGTCGCTGTCATTGTGTGGATGTTCTTGTTTGACTTGAGGTGTTACAATAGCTGGGTGAGGGATTCCAGTTGCGTGAGGGCCTGCAGGACCAGGAATCATATGATGTGAAAACCTAAAAAAACAAACCAAGTAGAGAGTCTATAACAATAGGAAGAACAGGCTGCATATCCAAAACTTGTACATTAGCAGTAGAACACTACAGAGCTTGCAACAAAGAATATGTAAAAATTAGTTAGCGAAGAGTCATGCATTGTATCTAAAGCTTATTCAAAATAGGCCAACATTTTGATCTGAAGAAGTTATTTTGTTACCTCTCAGATAAAGAGATGGCAATGTGCACAAGTAAGTGTAACATACCTACTGTTGCACTAGAGATCAACAAAAATACATTTTCCCTTAACCAAAAGGGGCATTTCTACAGCAGCATATAAATGCTGAAAATATCCATCACCAGCCAACAAAGGAGGGAACTGCCATGCGGGGGGAGGAGGGGGAGAGGGCAAAAAGGAAGAGAACAGTTCTTTCCAAAAAACCCATAGGTATGTTGGTATTTAGTTTAGAACCTTTTGCTTTTCAAAATATTTTAAAGTAAACATGTAAGGTTCCAAGATCATTTCACCTATACCCCTACTTCCCCGACATTCTGGGCTAAATCTTTTAACTCTGAAGGCAAATCTGGTATTCTGGAAGGGAAAACCAACTGGTTCTTCCAGAACTAGACGACTTTCCCTTTCATTGTGTTAAGTCAGAAGTCATCCTCATAATCAGGGGTACGATCCTCAAAGTGCTGAGCATTCTGGCTCCAATCAAGCAATGCACTCAAGCACGTTTATCTTTGAGCATGCAAAATAGTCTCACTGCTGTAAAAGCAAGCACATGCTTCAGTAGCTTGCTGGATTGCAGTCCCAAGTGTTCAGTACTTGCAGGATCAAGCCCCAAAGGAGAGCAGTTTACTGCATTTGTCAGTGTTAAAGCTTATGCTACAGTGATTTGCACAAGAGAACCCAGTAGCCCAACAGAATGAGGCTGGGAAGGGGCAAAGTTTGTTGTAGGGAGAGCAGCTATTTTCCTCTTGGATACCCTGACTGAAACATGCCTGTAGTTCACCTGAAATGGAGTAGAGGAAGAGTAATTAAACTGAGGAGCCCACCACTTAAGTGGACAATCCAAAGCCCAGCGTGAAAGCAAAACAAAATGCAGAGATGGGACATTGCAACCTTGTGTACACCAAGCACAGGATGTGTAAGCCATCTTTCCAGAGTGCAAAAGCATTACACAGAGAAGATTTGGAGTTTGGCCATGGCCAAGTCTCAGTTAGCATTGCTTGCTTGCGCTAATATGTAAACATAGTGCCTGATTCACACACCAGTACAGACATACTGTGTGTATTTACAGCTTGTTGGCATCCCTTTCCTTCTAATAGCTTTGGGCTAAGAAATTCCAACTTGGGAGTAGTTCTGCATATTTCCACATGGCACAGTACCCAATTTGAACTATTTAAGAGTGTAATTACATAATTCAAACTAGAATGAGAAGTTTTGCCTAGTTTCATATTTGAAGAATAAAAACGGGTATTTCCTAATATGTTGTGTCTAACAAAGCCCATTTTATATGACATGGTTTGATTATTGGTTAGCACAATTCATAAGTGTTCTAATTTCAATACTTCACTGACTGCCAGGGAAATACTGAATGAGACTAGTGTGGGATCCAGGCAAACTACATACACAAACATTTTAAATAAAAATTACACATACGTTTTTCGCTGACTGAAAAGCAAGCAAAGGCAGACCAAGATGCAAGCAGAAGAGCAACTTGCCCTTTAATGCCAGCAGTTACTCCCCGGTCAGTCATTCACCTCCTACACCTACCTGGACATGGAAGGGTCGATTGAGAGTGAGGATGGGTAGGGCTGCCTGAATCCACTCGAGATGGGATATACAGGCTGACCTTGCCTGAGGTCACAGAAGAAAGGAACCCATCAATAATATGATATTGTATTAAAAAGATACCCTAGAGTCACAAGCACTTGATGGGAACTCAGCACGGTAGCATAAACAGTCAGGTGCCATGTATTCTGTAGCTCATGGGTGTCTACATGCTTGCACTGAATAAGATTTCTCTCTCGCCCACTGAAAAAGATATTTGTAATCTAGATTTTGTTTAAAAAAACAAAAAACATTGCCTAGTTTTAAGTCATTGGGCCAGATTCCAATACCCTCAACTCCTGTGGAACAATAGTCCCATTGCAATCAGTGTATGAGTACCAGAGTCTGGCCCACTGTTAGTGTATTAACAGTGACTCCCACAGAACTATTTGGAGAGTTTTCTTTCCTTTTTTTGGGGTGCGGGTGGGGTGGGGGATTTTTGAAATCCCAGGCCTGTCTTCATTTTACATCTCATACAGCATGTCACAAGTTGTCGGCACTTTTAAGAAGCTAAACAAAAATTTTATTAATAAATATAAATAAAATGAAAAAGTACATTTTAGTTACTTGGGTTTAAGGTGGGTTTTTTGGGTTTTTTTTTTTTTTGCAATCAAGTGACTAAAACCAGCTCATTTGAAACCCCACTGTTCTTTAGAATTTCTTAAAGATATCGTCACTATATATGGAATTCTATCACCAATTAATGCTTCAAACACTTTGAACTTTTTCTGCTTAGTTCACATCATCTTCACTTCCAGTTGGCACTGATGCAACTCTTGAACAAGGATTAATGCACTTAAAAGTTCAGACAGAATAATTGATCCAGCTTTGAAAGAGTAAGCTCAATCAATTCTATTCAAACACTTATTGATAGACAAATTTAGTGTTAAAACTGGGACTTCCAAAGCTGCTGGCATTTCTAATGCTTGGGATGAGAGTTTTCACACTAAGTGAGCATGTGGGCGGGGGGGGGGGGGGGGCGGAGAGGAGAAGAGTGCTCAAAACCAGCAAAAAGGGGTGGAAATCTCAGTAATGCTGCAGCACAGAATTGAGCTGGAAAGAGGCACAGCATAACGGATTGTGGAATATGTTCAGGTATGAGTGAGCACCGCTGAGTGGATTTCCAAGTTTTACAATTCGATAGTCTCTCCTTTTCTTCCTTTTCCTTCCAGTTTCCTTCCTCCCTTCCACACCCTCCCAATCTTTGCATCAAGAAACTATTCAGAAGAAATGCTGGCACTTAACCAAAGCTGGAAAAGGACCACCAGAAGTCATCTGGTAGTGGTGGAGACGGCAGCTCAGTCTCGAGACCAGTGAGCAGTAAACTGGAAATCAGGTGCTCTGTCTTTGCTATTAACTTACTATTGTGGCTTTCAGCAAGTGATTTTTGTCCTGATACCACAAGGCACAGAGCACCCAGAGCTCAGACTTAATGTCCAGAAGGGACCATCATGATCATCTAGTCTGACCTGACCTCTTGCACACTGCAGGCCACAGACCCTTGCCCAGCCACTCCTGCAATAGACCCATAACCTCTGGCTGAGTTACTTAAATCTTCAAATCTTGATTTAAAGACTGCAAGTTTCAGAGAATCCACCATTTACTCTACTCCAGTTCAAACCAGTCAGTGACTTGTGCCCCATGCTGCAGAGGAGGGAGAAAGACTCCCTGAATCTCTGCCAATCTGATCTAGAGCGAAATTCTTTCCCAACTCCAAATATGGCGGTCAATTAGACCTTGAGCATGTGGGTGAGACCCACCAGCCAAACACCTGGGAAAGAATTCTCCGTAGTAACTCAGAGCCCTCCCCATCTACTGTCCTATTTCTGGCCATTGGAGATATTTGTCACTGTAAGCAATCATACCATCCCCTCCATAAACTTATCAAGCTCAGTCTTAAAACACATTATGTATTTTTGCCCCCCTTGGAAGGCTGTTCCAGACCTTCACTCCGCTGACCATCAGCAACCTACATTTTTAGTCTAAACTTCTTGATGGCCAATTTATATCCATTTGTTCCATCTTGTTCCCACTTTGGACCTTAATTTAAAGACTCTTCTCTCTCCCTGCTGTTTATCCCTCTGATGAATTTAGAGCAATCATTTCTCCTCAACCTTCATTTGGTTAAGATAAACAAGCCAGGCTCCTTAAGTTGAGAGGCTGTTCAGCACCTTGCATGATCTGGTCTGAAATGTATGTTGGTTTCCCCTCAATCTAAAATTGGAATGATAATACTTACCATTAGGTAGGGCACAGAATTGAGTAACAAGGTATGGGATTCTAATTCACTTAACCCCTCTGCATTCAGTTTGTCCTCCTATAGCTATATATACACATTTGTTATCCATTCTAAAATGCTTGGGGATTCTCAGAAAGTAAGCGTCAAGCATTATTGATCATCCTATAATGGGAGAGACTATACATAAATACTAGCTCCTGAAGGAATCCTACTCTGAGTATGGGAGTAGGATCCTTATACTGCTAGTGTTAAAAATTAACAAAAATATACAAACTCTCCAGTAACTGAGTACTGTCCTCAAATCTTACTGATTCTGTAAGGAACATAATATAAAGTTTGTTCTCTATTTTGGTGCAGTTTCCAGTAAAAAAAAACAAAAACAAAAATTCCATACTTGAAAGTTTGCTACAAGTAATTGCAATTCTTTTTGTTAAAAAAATTGCATCTTTAGTTTCTTGAGACCTGTTTTTCTGCAATTCTACCACACGTCAAGACCCAGAAGTGTGAACCATAAAAACTATTCACTTCAAAGTGAAATCTATGTATGTCAATTTCTGTACATGTTAAAAAACTGATCCAATTCATTTCAAAAATAAAAAATGATCTTTCAAACTAAAATAAAATAGTTATTTCTCTCACTGTAGTGATGTTTTTCTTAGTTCATAAATTCTGCAATTAATTCAATAATCCTAGAGAGGATGTGTGTCAACATATATCTAAGCAGCAGCAAGAGGATCTTACCAGCCAAGAGGTGGCGTTATCTGTCCTACACCACCAGGAGACAAGGGATAGAAGGTAGGGATATCAGGAGCTGGAGGATGTCTGGACATGCCTGTCAGAGTATGGAGAATAAGTTTGGTATTTGAGTGAAAATGTGGTGATTAATACTATAATACAAAAATAACATGGTTAACATCACAGTAAAAATTGTTGTTCTATACAAAAGTCTAGCTTCATTTTTGGTTAGTATTACAAGAAAAACACCATTAATTCCAAGCTTTAGAATAATAAGTAAAGCTTGCATCCTCTACTAGATTCAGGATTAAAAAAAAAAGGGGAGGGGGAGAGGGGGACCTCTTGGGAAAAGTAAAATGGAAGGAGAAGACAAAAACAACAACAAAAAACCCTGACCAATAATGCAGCTGCCATGAAATCTAAAAATCGTATGGAGATGCTGTGGCAATACTTCATCTCTGAAGTGCTGCACTGAACCTACTGACAGAGTCCTAAGCAAATGTTCTGAAGAGCCAAATGAAACGAGAAAAATAAAGCGTTTTCAAACAGGCAGCACACCAGAGCTAACAGATTAGGTAAATTGTTACTTGTACATTTTTCACTGGTTCCCTTATGAATTTACAGATTTTGGAAACTTGCTACCACAGAGGATCAGTAGTTAATTAAGAATCATTTTCAGGCCTGTAATGGTCACACTTGATATGATTCATTTGGCTTCTGATTGTCACTCCAGCTCCAACTAAGCTCTTCATCAAGTTGACTCCTATGGGCTCCAAGGTCAATCTCTGTTGCACTGGTAATGTTTCATGGAAAAAAATAAGAGTCCCATGAGAAGTGATCCATCAGTTCACATTCCCCAGAATACAAAGTCCTACAACTGTAAAAATCACCTCAAGATTAAAACTAATCCTAGTCCCAACTGGGTCTGTGGTTTTCATGTTTTACCTAAAACTCATGCTCCAAGGAGAGAAAGAATTATGGCTAGAGGCCACAGAGACATTGGTTTATTTAAAATATGTTTCAAGAGGAGGAGGGGTTTGGAACAGCAAGAATTGCAAATTTAACTTCACATGTTAAATCAGCTACTTGAAAATGTATATTAAATATTTATATAGAGACACTCTAAAGGTAAAAGATAGAACGTTTGTGATCTTTACTTTGAGACTCTTAATGTTGATATATTTTGACCACAAACTGATATTTAAAATCTGCATTTAAGAGATTTAAAAGGGTATGTTAGAAATCTTAAAATTGTAATGGGGAGGGGATGAGGATGGCAAAAATGTCACCTTAATGGTGTTGCTGCTACTCTGTCAGTTTTGACATTTCAGTAGGAGCTGAAATGAACAATTTAAGACCAGAAAATTCATGGTTACAAAGGGGGGGGGGGGGGAAGAAGGACACCCAGAAACTAGGATCTGAAGCAATTCATTTGATCGAGTCCTCAGATCAAAGAGCAACCAGGAGGTAGGACACAAACACCAATGGAAGCATATGGCAGCAAGTTTTCTTGAAATTTACTGGGGACATCTGGTCATTCTACATTTTATTAGGTTCTGGTGCACAGATAGTATTTAAATTGGGAGACCTAGTGTGACGGAGCGATTCTGGCGGGACCCAACTGAGAGTGCCAAATCAGGACCAATTGCTCAAATAGGGCAGTCACAGCCCTAGGCTGGGGTTTTTCCACCTCTAAGGCAAACCAAACCAGCCAGACAAAAAGGACTTTGGTCTCACCCCACTGGCTAACCACAAGTCACACAAGCAATTTCCTTAGACACACCAGTCTCCCAGTATCACCACCAGTGCACTCGTCCTGGGGATGAATGGTTATGAAAACCAACACCCCAATAAAGAAAAAGGTTCTCTCGATCCCAAAAGATCAAGCCCCAGACCCAGGTCAATATACACATCAGATCTTACCCACAAATCACGCTGTTGCCAATCCTTTAGAATCTAAAATCTAAAGGTTTATTTACAAAGGGAAAAAGGTAGAGATGAGAGGTAGAATTGGTTAAATGGAATCAATTACATACAGTAATGGCAAAGTTCTTAGTTCAGGCTTGCAGCAGTGCTGGAGTAAACTGCAGGTTCAAATCAAGTCTCTGGAACATCCCCCGCTGGGATGGGTCAACAGTCCTTCGTGCAGAGCTTCCATTTGTAGCAAAGTCCTTCCAGAGGTCAGAAGCAGGATTGAAGACAAGATGGAGATGAAGCATCAGCCTTATATAGACTTTTCCAGGTGTAAGAATCTCTTTGTCTTCACTGTGGAAATTTACAGCAAAATGGAGCCTGGAGTCACATGGGCCAGTCCCTGCATACTTTGCTGAGTCACAAGGCGTGTCTGCCTTCTCTCCATGGGTCCATTGTGTAGCTGACGGTCCTTAATGGGCCATCAAACAGGCTAGGCAGAGCTAACACCAGCTTGTCTGGGAGGCTTCCCCCAGAAGCACAGCACAAACTTGAAATACAGACAGCATAGAGCCAACATTCATAACTTCAACTAAAAATGATACAGACATATAGACAGCATAATTATAATCAGCAACCCAGAACCTGGTCTTAGACACCTTATATGACCCCCTTTACTTAGGATTTGGAGCCACTACAGGACCTTAGTTGCAACCCATGTTCTATATGGTCCCCATTTATATCAATAACGTCACACCCCCAACGCAAAATTGATGCAGGAAGGGATGACAAAACATCGCTGACTGCATCCCAAGAGCCCCCTTTCCTTGGGTCTGTCTCACTACAGCTAGTGTTGGGCTAGAGGCCGTACCAGTGTATAACCGAAATGGTTTATCAAAGTCATGTTCAATAACATGAATGGATCTCTTTACAAACTCAAGGTATAACTTGGTTAGCTTTTGCAGCATGGTTCCTGTATGTTTCATGTGATCTTGCCAAGAGCTAAAGAAAATAGCTACTTTATCCATACCAGTTCTGGCCAATGTTTTGAACCCAAATAACATTAAACCAATGTAGATATTGAGGTTGTTCATAGTACAGGAATCTTGGCATTTAGCCATGAAAGCAATATGGTAGTGTGCCTCAGTTTCCCCTTTCATACAGCACATCAGGTCTGGAATGTATTTTCCCCTGTGAAAAGTTCCAACACTGTTTACATGCATTAACTGTGAAACATCAGTATAGCAAGGCCCTTTAACATAAAGTGTGTTTTCATGTATTCCTTTCAACATGTTTAAGGGATTTTCCAAAAGATTAGGCACATTGTACATTGTTACAGTTCTTGGCCATAGCAACACATTAGTTACAAAAATTAGCATTAGCAATAACAACAAATTCATTGCAAGTGTCCATTTACAATCATGTTTGTCATGCCACACCCTTGGCTCAATACCATTGGAGTTTGGGCATTTTAGGGTTAACCTGTGGCTTCCCTTTGCAAAATTCAGTCTTCTCTTTCCTTCTGGATTAAACCCTGATTTCTCTTGCTTAACAGAATTCACTGGCTGATGGGGCGGGCCCTCTGTGCTAACAGCTATTAGCAATTCTGTCTTCTCCCTGCCAGCCAAGTAATTCGCATCAACACAGACACTAGCTTTTAACTCTTCAGCTGCTATGGATTCCAAGGCTGGACTTTGTCTCACAGAGGTACCACACAAATCCAAAGAGTCTGAGGGTGAGAGCTGGCTTGCTCTCCCCTGCCTCCTCAAGCATTTAGCCATACAACTGTTCTGCTCTGAAACACCAGTAACTGAATCTGTCCTCAGATCCTGAAGCACAGACTGCTCACTTACAGATTCAGCATGGAGACATTCCTGTCCCAACAGCATTGTCTCCCCACCAACAAGCTGGCCACACACAGCCAGGTGGTTATAGGGCTGCTCAACTTCCTTAACAGCTTCTACTCCATCTGAGACCTTTTCAAAGCTGCCCACACTGGATCTCTCAAAAGGAAAGTCAGTGGATCCATTCACAACAGAAAATTTCTGGCTGTTAGGAACTGAAACTTTCTTGATTAAATCACTTTTACACCCTTCAGTTGCAGTAAACTGCTTGCACAGGCTACCATGAGGATTCCTTTCCCTAGGAGCTTCTCTAAGCAGCAATTCACCCCTCACAGAAATTCTGCCCTTCCCCTCTTCACCTAGGGCTTGCTCTACAGGAACACTTCCCTGAGCAACCACAGATGCTACAGACTTTCTAGATAACAGGTTAGAAACAATCTCCTTCCCTTGGCCATGAACAAGTTCAGGAATCTTTTCCTTCTTGCTACAAGTTGTCAAACTGTCAGTCGGTAACACAATTAAATCACCTTTATGCTCTCCTTGTGCCCTGGCTGGGGTATCACCCTGATCAGACAGAGTTGCTGCACCCTTTTCCAACCACACATGAGCAACTGGCAAACCACAAGCACCAGAATTGTCTGTTCTCTGGGATTTTGCTAAGACACTAACTGGATGCAACCTAGTCACAGTGCCATTCTCCCCAGCAGACCCAAACTCAGGACCATTCCCTTCCTGGGCTTTAGCTGTATTTACAACCAACTTCGAGACAACTGAATCACCCTCAACCATCACAGGCTGACAGGCACCTTCTGTCTGCTCCACAGACACAGAAGAGCCGGAGACACATTCTCCTTTACCAGACACACAGCTTGGGATTTTACTTCCCTTGTCCCAGCACACAGGGCTGTTCACAGACAACTGCTTGGAGACTGGGGTAGCTTCCTTTATAGGCAAGTCAATACTCCTGACAGACACAGGCACATTCCCTCCACTGTCACATTTCTCCACACAGGAAACAGGTAAGGGATATGGACACTCATCTTCCACTATCCCTCCCTTCCCAAACTGCTGATTAGACAAAGCCATCAGCTCACAAGGCTGCCTAGGCTCCTCCAAACTTTCCCTTCCAGGCACATTGCCTCTTCCAACAGATAAGCTGCTGCTCTTTTCACTACACTGAGCTACTTTTAGCAAATCACAGTTACCCATTTCAGGTTTACTTCTACAAGCTGCACTAGCCACCAATCCATTACCCATTACAAATTTACCCTTTCCTTCCTCAGTTAGGGCTTTAACCTGACCATTTACTTTAATCTGCTCCTGAGAAACCTTTTCCTCCCCAATGAGATCTTTCTGCTCTTGATCTAACTCCAGATTAACTTCTGAGACATTAGACAGACATTCAGAAACTTCATTCCCAGACACACTGCTTTTTTGCACAGACAAACCTTTGGAGCAACCCACCTCAGGCAAATTATTGCTCACAATAGACACAGGTCTAAGATTATTCCTCTCCTGTGACTGGCTACCTGGATTGAACAAAGCTTTAACATTTTCCCCAATTAAAAGATCTTTAGGCAATAACTTCCTGACGCCAGCTATCACCTCATGCTGAGCCCCATTCCACTCAAGGTGGATTCTGGCTAAAGGCACACGGACCGTAAACTCACAGAGGATCACAACATTCACACTCTGATTTGGTAAATAATCTTCCTCTTTGACCAGATCTGCTCTAACAAGAGTGATGTTAGAAGCCATAATTTGCCCTAAACAGCTTTTACCATTGACTTTTACACACTCTATGAATTTTCCATTACCATTCCCATCCATAGCACTGGCACAATTTATGGGGCCACCCCCTACTGAACCCACAGTAACAGCATTGACATAAAAGGTGGCATTGTTGGGGTACATTTGGTTACCCCCAGACAACTGCTCAGAGTTATACAACATACCAACATTGTTACCAACTGGACTTTCAAGAGGATACAGTCTCTGCTTTTCTTCCATTGCTTTTTTGACTTGGAGCTGGAGTCTAGCTGTCTCCTGTTGCATCTGTCGAGTTTTCTCCTCAGCAGCCAGCAGCTCCAGACGCCTCTTACGAGCTTTTTCTTCTCTCTTAGCAACTTCTTTCTTTCTCTCATCAGCCTCTTTCTCCATTCGAATTTCTGCCAGTTCTTGCTCATAATCAAACTGCAGACTGTCTCTCAAGGCTTGCAGTTTCCTTGCTTTTCCTGATGCTCTCTGTCGCATGGTCACTGATCTTTAACCAACCAAACTCTCAATCCCAAAGTTAAAATTTGGATAGCGTGGGGTTCTGACCCAAAGCTTAATTGACCTGGTTCTGTGGATCCAAGCACGACTACGCCACTGTGACGGAGCGATTCTGGCGGGACCCAACTGAGAGTGCCAAATCAGGACCAATTGCTCAAACAGGGCAGTCACAGCCCTAGGCTGGGGTTTTTCCACCTCTAAGGCCAACCAAACCAGCCAGACAAAAAGGACTTTGGTCTCACCCCACTGGCTAACCACAAGTCACACAAGCAATTTCCTTAGACACTCCAGTCTCCCAGTATCACCACCAGTGCACTCGTCCTGGGGATGAATGGTTATGAAAACCAACACCCCAATAAAGAAAAAGGTTCTCTCGATCCCAAAAGATCAAGCCCCAGACCCAGGTCAATATACACATCAGATCTTACCCACAAATCACGCTGTTGCCAATCCTTTAGAATCTAAAATCTAAAGGTTTATTTACAAAGGGAAAAAGGTAGAGATGAGAGGTAGAATTGGTTAAATGGAATCAATTACATACAGTAATGGCAAAGTTCTTAGTTCAGGCTTGCAGCAGTGCTGGAGTAAACTGCAGGTTCAAATCAAGTCTCTGGAACATCCCCCGCTGGGATGGGTCAACAGTCCTTCGTGCAGAGCTTCCATTTGTAGCAAAGTCCTTCCAGAGGTCAGAAGCAGGATTGAAGACAAGATGGAGATGAAGCATCAGCCTTATATAGACTTTTCCAGGTGTAAGAATCTCTTTGTCTTCACTGTGGAAATTTACAGCAAAATGGAGCCTGGAGTCACATGGGCCAGTCCCTGCATACTTTGCTGAGTCACAAGGCGTGTCTGCCTTCTCTCCATGGGTCCATTGTGTAGCTGACGGTCCTTAATGGGCCATCAAACAGGCTAGGCAGAGCTAACACCAGCTTGTCTGGGAGGCTTCCCCCAGAAGCACAGCACAAACTTGAAATACAGACAGCATAGAGCCAACATTCATAACTTCAACTAAAAATGATACAGACATATAGACAGCATAATTATAATCAGCAACCCAGAACCTGGTCTTAGACACCTTATATGACCCCCTTTACTTAGGATTTGGAGCCACTACAGGACCTTAGTTGCAACCCATGTTCTATATGGTCCCCATTTATATCAATAACGTCACACCTAGTTTAACTAAAACCGTGGAATATTTGGTCACCTCAGAGGCCTCCAGCCTTCTCATTTATTCCCACTTCCAGCAACCTTTCATCTGCTCAGAGGCATGAGCACTGTAAGATCCCCCAGTCCAGTGAGAATAGGATCTATGCCTTGTGTTAAGGGCAAGAGAGATCTGACAAGGAGGGAGAAAGGAAGGACAACAACAGAAGGAACCAAAATAAGGGAGGACTTTAAGCTAGGGCCTATGGTGGACACAAGAGGAAAATGACTGTAGTACAGAAAGACAAATGAAAAGCAAATCCTGGCTGAAGTCTCAACATCTTTGGAATTCCCGTGCTGTGCGCCCGATGAGCCACCAAAGGCTGGCAACTCTGACATAAGGGATAAAACTTCAGTGTCATAATGGGGGCACATCATAGCAATGGGACTGAGTAATTTGTTCAAAGTCCCCAATGAATTAATTCATATACATATTTATCTTCTGCATTCATGCCCAGAGAGCAAGACTCACAAGGCCAGCAGAGTCAGTACTATTGTCCACGTTGCAGGAGCTGGAGTAGTGCCCTGGTCTATACTTGCTTGCCCCAATGCTTAAATTCAGACCATCTCACAAGCTAGACTTTTAGGAATTAAACAGAAATCACACAGGAGTGTGACTGGTTCTTGGATACAGTCCATTGATATTGGTGGCATAGGAAGGACAATCAGCACACAAAGGATACATGGGATGAGTTTAGAAAACCTCCCTCAAATGGACAATACTGACAAGTACTCAACGATTTGTCTAGAGATGGGCTTGCACCAGGACCCCAATCCAGAACTCAATGGACCTTCACATTCTAGCTGTGCAGCTTGGCAGTCCTCCAGGCATATACAGGAGTACTGAAACCAAAGGAGGCAACTGCTACTGATTTCAGCCTATGGATTACGCACATAGCTAGTCCCCTACGCAACCTGAGCCAGCTGCCACCAGTCCCTCCACAAGGCCAAGTCTGCTGCCTTTCTTTCCCCAGTAGAGACCATGACCATCACAGACCCAAGGGAGCAGTCTCTGAGCAGGCCCTCTATGGAAGGTCAGGAGCTTTGCTTTCTCTTCTCCGGGTGGTACTGGTTGCCCTAACATCCAAGGGAAGCAAGAGACTTTTCTACAGCCTCCTAACTACCTGTTTTAATAATCAAAGCATCTGTTATATCTGTGCCTCTGTTGCTCCATCTGCTGGGCTACCCTGGCCCCTGAATCCTCTGTTGTTCTTTTCCTTATCTCCAAATGCTGTGCCACTATCTTCTGCCCTGGATCACTCTTCCACTCTCCCTAGCTCCACCTTGTTCATCACTGTGCCTCTTGTGTCTAGCTTCTACCCACCTCGCTTGCTCCTTCCTTGTTCTTGCCAATCCCCTGCCCTCACCACACCACACTCCCCTCCTTCTCATTTCCCCTCTTGGGGATCTCATTGGGAACTTGTTTCCTTGCTCTCAAATCCACTCATCTCCATCGCGTTCTGTGCATCTTCATTCTGGTGATCTGTCTCAGTCAAGGTTAGTGCACTCCCACACCACGTTTTAGGTGCAACTGAACCATGAGACTAAATTAATCAAGACCCACATGGTTTTAGGTGAAAACCACCAGCACCCCTGGTTTCAAACAGATTTGTAGATCTTCTCAAGTCTTTCAGTGAAGCCCCATAAATTGCATTTAGTGACATTGTGTTTGTATGTTGCAGGACAAAGCTGCCCAGCAAACTGTAAATCTGTTCAATGGCCGCTACATCCAGGAGATAAACTTACAAAACTATTTGGTTTTGAATGTTTTACATGCACAAAGAAACAGCTGACATCTAAAGATGCATACATCTAAAAATCAGTGTTTTTGCAAGATTAGAAATCTTACACAATTCAACTACATGCCCAAGATTCTGTTATACTTACATTGCCTCAAATTGTGTGTTCTGAAAACTACAAATGTATTTTATAGACCACTACTCAATTAAGGTAAGTGACAATAAGGAGAGAAAGGGAACTGAGAACCTTCCTCTTGCACGGCACTACATTTTGGAATATGATGAAATATGGGAAGGAAATAAAGACATGAAATACAAGTTTGAGAAAACAAGGAACTTAAGGTTTTAAATATATAATTCAACTCACTTTCCTGTGTCTCAAATAACTGAGATTTCATATTATGTCTGAATGCTGCAAAACTTGGGCACAACAGGGGGCGCCAAGGACTAATTTTTTTTTTAAATAATTTTAAAATATTTTGATGAGCAAAATAAGGCAAAGTGATAAAAATGTGCATTGTTCTCCAACTTTAAACAGCCAGTTAAGAGATCTGTACTATGTAAGAATAGCTGTCCCATACCAACACATTACATGTCAAGTTTCAGAGGAAGATAATTTGCTAAATTATGAGACCCTTGAAACCAGGATTTAGAATAGATCCTTTGATATGCTGGTGATGTTGGCGGGCTTCAGGGTACTAGAGCTCCAAAACTAGCATTCACAGTTGTTTCTTGCGCTTTCCTTTAGTTGTTAGAAGTAGCCTCACCTTGTTTTGAGTTGACATCTGAGGGGATGTGTGAAGGGTGTGACCCTGGAGAAAAGTGCTCGTCGCTGTAAGTGATAAGTGGGGTGAGAGGGTGAACTGCATGTGAAGGCTGCACCACTGGCACCTTATTTGACTGCAAGAGAGTAAAAACAAGAAGTATTAGTAATAATTCTCAATTCTAATAGGTTTTTTCGGGGGGGGGGGGAAGTGGACACTCACGGTAACTTGTTTTAAAAAGATTTGTATTACTAACTATATTTAACCTTCTTGCTCCTGAACATAGAAAACATGGGACTCTCACCTGCTAGGACAGAGTGCTTTTGAGGGGGATGAGGCATGACAGTCAAGCTTGTAGTGGCAGCCTGAAGACTGTTGGGGTGGACCAGATAGAGAGGGTGCTGAAGCAACAGCCAGAAAGTTTCTATGGTTAGGTAGAGAGACAGCTGCAGCTGCTCTTGGGGGGCCTAGTGGAGTGGGATTATGGGAAGAAGCAAGAGGAGGAGCTGACTGGTAGGAGGGCAAGCAGAGGCCAAGCAGTCCATATAGTACCAGAATACACAGCAGAAATGAAATTATGGGAAAGCTCTACACCACCAATTACAGTTTGCATTTCTTCAGCCTTGAACAGCAAAACCAGTCTGATCAGTGTCATTTTTGTTTGACATCACTGTCTGGTTCTTATGTATTAATACAGTGCTATACTGTTGAAAATTTCCAACACTGCTGAGGTATTGTCTCCTTCCTTCTGCCCTACTCCAATTCCCCCAAAAGAGTGATGAATTTTTAAATAAATATTTCAGTTCATAGCAGGGAACAGAACAGTCCCCCACAAGAGTGTAACGTAGGGTATAAGGAGTTGACAGTGTCCCTTTAACAAACTAGGTTGCTTATGATCAAAACATACCAGCTCAATTTCTGGAGAAGGGTAGCACCAGATCCCTGCTGCTTAGGTTGACATGTACTATGTTTCTAAGAACTGAAAAGTGCTAAGAATGCGTGAGAAGACCAGTATTGTCGTGTTATGCTCCCAACTGGGTGTTGGGGGAAAAAATACAGATATAAATAAAACACACACTTGTATTTGATATTTTCTACAAATTAGACAGCCATTAAAAACAAAAACAAAAAGTCTTTGCCTGACACACGCAGGAGTGGCCTGAAACTGAAGAAACACCACTAGCAGTAATTCTTCTCACAGCCCAAACATTATCCCCAACACTTTACAAAAAACAAACAAACAACAAAAAAACCCACCACCCTAGAAAACAACGGTTTTGGGGACTCAACCAGGCCATGTGCACAGTACCTATTTTCCTACATATCCTCATTCCTCGCTTCTCATAGCAGGACTATGCTATAGTAATCCTAGCATGTAACAGATCGATTACTCATCATTTTTACCCCAGTATTCTGTCTGCTACCCCTCCGCAAAAATAATTATGCTACAAACAGAGGTTTTAAATTAAAAATGAATAAAGTAGTCAGAACAAAATGCTCTTAAAGCTCAGCAAGGACACTAACTGCCAAATATTTGGAATTAAGAAAAAAAATTAAGAGCCCATTGAAATTAATTTTATTTGAATCCCGATATTCAAACCCTGGCATCATAATAGATTTTAGGACTATATTTCAAAGTCTAAATCAAGGATTTCTTTAGACTTCTAGAACTAGAAGCGTTAAGTGGATAACTATATTTAAAAAAAGGCTGATAAAAGTGCATGGAGGAGTGTGGCTGGGAACCAGTGCAGTATTTTCTGCTTTCCTTGTTTTCAGAGCACCACCTTAAGGAACTTGCATTAGAAGGCAGTATCTTCTTAATGTCTGACCTATCCCTCCAGTCATATAGCTCAGAATCTAGTGCCATGATATTTTGCTAAATTATGCTATCCTTGCTCTCCTCTTAATTTTACGGTTTTCAGCACAGATTTGCTTTCCTGTGGGAAGGAGATAAGAACCTGAGGATTTTAATTTAAGCTTTGGCCTTGTCTTATATTTTGCAAGATGGAGAGAGAAAGCAGCGCTAGTAGGTGTTTTAAAGCCAACAAGCATTAGGTCCATTTTTATGACCAAATAATAGAAGCAATATAAATTTTCAATAATATGTAGGAGTTCAGTTCTAAAGGTGATCGCTCAGACTGCTGTTCATCCCTCCTTTTTGTATAAATTAAATAAAATAGGTGCCAAATTTCAGATGATTTGCAAATCATGTCTCAGTCTTTAGCTGCAAGATTCGTGCATTGACTCTCCAATCAGCAGTTACTTTAGCTACAATAATCAGTGTATTGTAGGTCTGTAGAGGTGTTTACATCACACATCAGTTAGGCAGTATTGATTGTTCAAGTTTGGTAACTAACCTTTTGTACCATGTCGAGTACAATTAGTCTGCATGTTCCACGGTAGCAGGGTTACTCAGGAATTAGTTTTAGATATTATCCATTTATGCTTTTAGTTAGCCCTTCCTTCTATACTCTAGGTCTTCAGTGTCCTGGTGACTTATTTATTTAAACATCTTATTTCACACACCATAGACATCAGGTTATCCAGCGTGCCTGCCACATGCTGCTTTTAAGTACTTGGAGTAGGTAGAGCATGTTGTTTACCTAGCCCCCTCTCAAGAGCAGCGAGTGCATCACTCAGTAGCTTCTGTAAGAGGAATGGTGGCATCAGTCCACTTCCTACTGGATAGTTGTCTACACTAAAAAAAAATTAGCCAGAATGGATGGCAAAGGCCCCCAAGGACTGAATGGACAGACTACTGAACAACCCACTCACCTCTAGAGATTGTACCCTATATATGAGGAACTAGACACATTGGTGATGGGATTGTGGGGAAGGGAACTTTACCACCATTGCGTGTGCCATTACCATCCTAAGAACAGAGGAATTCCCTCTAAGTGTCTCAATCCAGCTATTACAATGAATAGAAAATTAGAACCAATGGATACTCTTTTAGAAGACTGCCATTCCTAGAAGTACCAGGACAAAAAGTGATCTTAAATCGGCTGATCCATGAACGGATACTCCTTCAAGTCACTACTTGCCAGAAGTTGCATTTCTGGTAGTGGCTGTGCTTGAGACCCCATAGATTCAGATTACTTATTGGCAAGTAGCAAAGATGTACCCCATTGTATATATCTCTAGATTTCATTTCAAAGCTGGGGCATTGAATCAAACTCTGCTTGGAAAGTTTCATGTTCAGTTTCAATTTTTAAAAAAATGTATTTTAATCAAAGTTCTTTTGGTGATCACTGAGGAACGCCAACGTTCCACAAACTCATTCACAGAAAGGGATTCAACCTGGGCTCGGTGTTCATTAAAAGCCTTTTGTAAGTCTGGTATTAGTGAAAAAGTGATACTGTGCTTTACCCATTCATTTCCCTCAATCTTAAGGCCCGTGACTGGGCTCTCCAGGGTATGGGCCCTCATGGGCTGAAAATCTGCCAGAAGCAAGGGGCAGAGATCAATGCACATCACCCAAAACCGTCACTCTACTGAAGAGGCCAGAGTCATCTCACCCTGATAATATAATGGGATGGGCCAAGCATTCAATCAGGCCTGGTCTAAATGGGTGGGAAAGATTCCGAACATATGAATAAGAGCTGATATAGTTATGCCACTATTATTCCCCCATAGACACTTTTTGCAGGATACAAGGGGGCCTTTTTTCAGTTCAGGTTGCTTGGGGAGGGAGAATATCTATACTGTGTACAGCTATATTGTGGTAGCAAGCTCTCAGTGCCTCTTCCAGCAGGGTTCTTATGGAGCCCTGATCAATTTTTAGAGCTGCCTCTCAAGTGCGTGGTGCGTAGAAATTCCTGAGGGAGGACACCAGATAGAGGTTTCTAAGGAGAGGGAAGTGGAGTCACAAAAGTGCAGCTTGCCTGTATACACCCAAAGGGCGTTTTAAAGTTAACCTACAAATATCAATTTTCATCTATGGCATTTCATCGCTATATGCGGCATTCCACCAATCTAACAGAGGAATATTATAAAAGTTGCTGCCAAGTCAGTGTTCTTATAACATGATACAAATCCTGCCTAAGTGTTAACTACAATACTAAGTGATAACTGCTATTAATCCTGCTCATGCTGAAAAGCTAGCAAGGTTTTGTTTTTCACTCAGAGGGTCTCCTTTCCAGAGTATATTTTATTCATGTATAATGTGACAAGACAGTTAGAGGGAGGGTGGGAAGAAAAAAAAAAGGGGGGGGGGGAGAACGTGGATTTTTAAGTCTTTGCAAAAAGAGATGACTAGCTAAATCATGTAGAGAATGTGTTGAGTTCCATCTCTCTCCAGGCCAAAGCCAGAGGTAATAGGATGTTGTACTGGAGAGCATCAACAGACACAATGGCCACAATCTAGGTCATGTAGAGTAGGAGAGGAAATCAAATAATTTGGTATCTCTTCTTGTACAGTTTGATAAAGGAAACCAATTTTCAACCATTTTAGAGACTGGTTTCCCTTTATCAATTTGTATTATGGACTGTGCACATCAGCCTTTCCCCAATTATTCTATAATGTAATGTACTTTACTGCAAAAGACGTGAGCAATTCAAATAGATCTGAACCTAGGGCCTATCACAGTTTGGGTCATAGACACTAAGCTCCAGGAAATGGAGACTATTTATGCCTTCTATGTTTTGCACAGTATTCAGTATAGACTCAGTGACTACACAATTTAAAAAAAAAATAGCTTTTACTACCACATACAAGTTTCAAGGTTTAGATTTTTATACTGGTGTGATGCTTGTGTGTGTACAACATACCTTTCATCCCAAATAATTTACAAACTTGGAATCTAATCCTGTAAACCCTTAATCATTTGATCAATCCAGTTGAAGACAATGGGACTATTTGCATGACTATGGAGCACTTTTGTGGACTGGTAAGAGTTTCAGGAGTCTGTTCCTATAAAGGAAGTTGAATCCCTCATTGAAATGCAATGTTTGGATACAATACCATAAAGCAGTTTATGATTCACTTCTTAAAATATAGGTCTTTTAATAAAGTCATACATATGCTGAAATGGCTCCTCACCCAACTCCCAGATTGCATATAAACAGACTGAAGCCTATGTATTTGGGGAGGAAATGAGTAGTTAAGCATGTTGATGTTTGTATATACGAACACCCATTTCATTATTGTATTGGAAAATACAGTTGAACTTAAAATTTTCCTAAAATTCCACAGAAAATTAACAACTCCAACTGTTTTGTATGTCAGTCTGTACCCCAAAAAAATGACATGCCTTCTAAGAGACATGCCTTCTATCAGTCCAGACTTACTGAACAAAATATTTCCTCTGCTGTTTAGAAGAATGCTGTAAGACACATACATAATCTCATTTTTGTGCAAAGTGTGGAAGATACCCTCCCATAGGACAACAAAAAAAACCACCACACCCCCTGAAGAAGCAGAGGTTCACAGATTTGCAAACCTAAAAACCTGTGTTATGCTTTAAGCTACCTTGTCATAGAGATGTTATACTAGGTACCATTAAAGGTTAATTGCAAAGAAACACTGAAGCCCATTAACCTGAGTGCATGCCACTTATACTCTCACTGACCAGGCTCAAAAGGGCAGTCACACCTGAACAGCTAAAAACTAACCCTGCTCTTTAAGGTTGAACAGAGTCATGTCACTGGCTCTCTCTCTGTTACCTAACTAGGGTGATCAGATGTCCCGTTTTAATAGGGACAGTCTTGTTTTTTGGGACTCTCTTATATAGGCGCCTATTACCCCCCACCCCCTGTCCCGTTTTTGCACAGTTGCTATCTGGTCACCCTATACATAACAGATAAACCTCCATTGGAGCATGGGGTCTCAAGT
Organism: Mauremys mutica; assembly: GCF_020497125.1. Taxonomy (NCBI): domain Eukaryota; kingdom Metazoa; phylum Chordata; order Testudines; family Geoemydidae; genus Mauremys; species Mauremys mutica. The sequence continues at coordinate 34,943,332 of NC_059076.1, read as the reverse complement.
GCGTGGTGCGATTTTCAGTATCCCATGTACGTTAATAGCTGATACTTAATGAATCCTCTCTGGGCCACTTCCACACGTCATGGAAGTTTTGCCATTACCTGTGACCTCGCACAATGATACATCATTATTTGTTACTAGCATAGTGCTAACAGACTGCTAGATACTTTGCAAGCAGGTAAGAAAGTCCCTGCTCCAGAGAACTTGCAATCTAGACTGAGAGGTCACAGCAGAGCTGGCTGGCCTGACAACTAAAGAAAACAAACACACACACACCAGTTTGCTTCACTGTGCATGCTGAACTCCTCTGACATCTTGAGACATCTCCTGGGCATTCAGACGACACTGGTAAAGTTACTAGTGAAATATTGGATGTTGCCTTAAAGTAATTCAAAATCTTACAACTGCACCTACTATTTCCACAAATGAAAAACAAAATGTGTTTAATAGAAAAATAATAATAAATACAGCCACAAAAAGAAACCACACTTTTCTAGCAGGATCTTTCCCATGTACAGAATGTCAGCCTAAAATTTTTTTTTTTAATGAGTTTATGAGCAGAAGCAGAACATTTTTAAGAGTTAATACAAAGACAAACAGGTTTTCTGGCTGATGGCTTTTTCTTTCACAGACTACTAGGGCTTTATCTACATTAGACTTTAAGAAATCTACCATTATGACATTACCACAACTGGAATTTCATTGTTGACAATTTCCACAAAACATTCCATTGTAAGAAAGGCTTTAGAGAACATATTCCACATATCTGCAAAAAGAATCTAAGCCAAGCTTTCGGAAGTGACTAGTGATTTTAGATGCCTTACTTCTTTGGGGCCCAACTTGAGATATCTTAGAGGGGCTTGATTTTCAAGCAGTGAATGCCCAGAACTTTCTGAAGAGTGCATTTAAAGGTGCTCCAAGTTGAGCAACCAATAATTGGGATATCCAAAAGTAGTCACTTTTGGAGAAAAAAAAATCTTGGCCATAATTTTCACTTTCAAAGAAAAAAAAAAAGATTTAGATGAGCATTCCTCCAACACCACTCAAGAATACATTCAAATCAATTCATCTGAGGAGACTTTGGGGGGATAACAATGCCATATATTAGATTCAGTTTAACTCCTAAACATTTTTGTTCTATTTTTAAAGGTCTGTGAAGGAAAAATGATTAATTGAAGCTTCAGTGAAAGCTAGCAGCTGTAAGATATCCTATATGCAACAAGTGTGCAAAACTATAAAAAGCCCAAGACTGAGCCACCGCAGAAATGTTTGTTGGTTAACACTAGCGATGAGTCAAGCTGTTTTGGAAACTTGCATTGAGCTGAATGGAGACTTTGTTCCACCAGGTGCTGAAAGATATTAAATTAATAATCTTCCAGAGGGCTCCTGTATCCATGATGATGAGGAGTTAACAATTGGACAAGGAGTTTAAGGAAGATACAACCTATGATCCAAACACCATGAGCAAATGTGGAGAATATGGGGGTAATAAGTGGACAGATACCCTTATTGAAGAGGAGTAAAGTTCATGCAGTCACCCTCATTCATTTCAATGGTAGTCACTGCATGTATTAAGTGTGTATATACACATACAAACAGCCGCCACCAAATCAGAGGACTGAGTCAAATCAAGTTACCAGATTACCTTTGTTGTTTTGGGCAGTACCTAAACAACTAGGTAGCTCTGATATTTTATTTGTGACATCCCCACCACCACCCACAATCTGTTTGCAACCTAGAGGGGCTTTAATCCCAGTCTTTGTTTGAAACCATTCCAGAGAATCCTCATATTATGTCAAATCCCTTCATTTGACATAATCCAGGCTGACCTGCCCCATGGCCTGATCTCAGCTACACAAGTTTCTGAAGTGCAACCATCAGTAATTACTCTGCCTCTAGGCTAAAATAGCTCTGAACCTCAGCCACTGGACGGATACAGTGGTATCAAAAATATAACAAGACTCAAGGAGTCAGAAGTATAAAAATGATGTAGGAGTAAGATAGCCTGCCTATACTTTACACAGAAAGGAAACACCAAAATGCAATTGTTCCACTGGCTGATTTTTATGTTCCATTGGTAGACACTGTTAAAATACTATCTGCACTCTACTTGTTTCATGCTGCTGTTAAGAGATGAATTTAATTAATACAACAATTATATGAACTTGCTACAGTGACACAGAATTCAGTGGTACACCTGTTTTATAGATTACCTCTCCAACCCGATCCCATTGGAACCTCTCAGACCACTCTGCTTTTCTCAGCAACTGTAGAATATTTCATATGTAATTTATTTTCTCTTTTTTCAAGCAAGGCATGTTTATGCAGATTAAGTTATAATTACAGCTGAAACAATAGCCAGTGAAATAGTGTTACTATGTTACACTCACAAAATTCACGTACCAGGGAGCAGGCACTTGCAGAGGGGCAAAAGGACCTAGAAATTAATTTGATCCCCAGCCAACTTAAAAACATTAAATCATTATCAATGAGAGGCACCATGACCTGGATAGCAAATTCATGTTCAATACCCTTAGCAGGGAATATTCATGCTTTGTCCCTGAAAACAGAGTTGCTAGTTTAAATAAATATAAAAAAAAATACCACACACAACCACCCAATATTTGACACGTTAATGAAAAGTTTAACGAATAAGAATTTGGAAAATTTCAGCTAGATCCCCTAGGGAAAAACACAAACACAAACACAGCATTGCTAACATAGCAAGTGTTTAATTCTCTCTTAAAAGAAGCAGAGACCTTGTGGGAGGGGATCTCCTCACCTGAGAAAGATTTTTGGGGGAAAAGACATCTGACACTTGGTATCCAATTTTGTCAATTCCAAGAGAAGTGTTGTGCTCTGACATATCAGAGATTAAAATTATTTTTAGTAAGGAGGATTTAGCAGACCAAGAGAGGGGCAACCCCAAAGGCAAGGGATATCATCCCAATCTTCCCATCAAAACAGTGACTGAATTGTAATGGATTTGCAAATCCTTAGGTTTATGCATATGAGGACTGGTTTTGTTCCAATAAATGTAGTTTTGAGCAATGTAGGTGGTGAGGAGCCTAAAGACCTTCATGAGGTTAGCCTCCCATTGCCACAAAGTTTTACAGGCAGAAACAAGACTTAACAGGTGGGTGAAATGAATGTGTGGGCTGGATGGTGGGTAGAGAGGATGTGGGTAACAAGAATAGAATGTTTTAGCATAAACTAGCTACATGTAGGTATAAAATGATGATCAGTGTCATAGTAATTGCAACTCACCACTTTACTAGCAGGTATTAGATAGTAGCTTTTTGGGGACGTCCTGGCAGAGGTGTGGCAAGCTTGAGATATCTAAAGTTCAAGTTATTTTTCCTCCTCCCACCAAAAAAACATTTACTGACAGTAATAATTTTTATACAGAATGAACACTAAGTATCCTTCTCTAGGTGCTTGCAGAATGAGGACTCTTCATCTGACATGCAGAGATTATTTTAAAGAGACAATAGAAAATAATGCTATACTCAAAATGTATTCAAGTCTCTGAATTACTGCATGACCTTAAGTGAAAGGTAGCAAAGATGAAGAGGACCAGACAAGGACAACAAAGATGGTTAGTGATGCAGCAAGAACTAACATAATGGGTGTCCACAAAAAATTAGGTTAATATACCCTGTAAAAGTAAAGAGTCACTGGGGGTTTCAGGAAAGTATTCAAAGTTGTGAAAGTCACTGTAAAACCTGAACCAGACCATCCTTTGGCCCTGCTTCATAACATGACAAAAAGCCATTTAAATAAGGTATATGTATAACTAAGAAGGAAAATGTTTAAGTGTATCAATCCATGGATTTGCTACTCCAGCAGGGCAGAGTCAAATACTGCAGCCACTCAAATAAGGGATTGATTAGTTTTATAAAAAAACTGATACACCTCTATCCCAATATAACACGACCCGATATAACACGAATTCGGATATAACGCGGTAAAGCAGCGCTCCGGGGGGAAGGCGGGGCTGCACACGCCAGTGGATCAAAGCAAGTTCGATATAACGTGGTTTCACCTATAACGTGGTAAGATTTTTTGGCTTCGAGGACAGCGTTATATCGAGGTAGAATAGTAACTAAATCTCATGCTTTAGGGGATAAACTGATCACCTGCAGAGTCAGAAAGGAATTAGTGTGCAGTTGCAGTCAGACAACTAAGTTACCGAGTTGGGGAGGGGGGGAGAAAGAGAGGGGATGTCCTCTGAATTAGGCATTCACTACAGAGGCAAATACCCAACTTGGACAAAGTGGTCTGAAATGGTATGGCAAATCCTATATTCTTATGCACAGGAGGTTGTGAGGGTGCAGTAATTCTCTTCATCCAAAGAAGCTAACAGCTCATTTTGTAAATGAAGTGCTACACATTCAATATCACTCTCCACCTGGAGCTTTATGCAAGACAGGATCAGAGCTGAGATAGCATGGGAGACCAAGAGGATATAAGGGAAAAAAGCAGCCAGGGCCAGGCCACCAGAGCCAAAAAGCAGATGACCAGTAAGGGGCAGGGAAATGTGCTAAAAAAAAGTCTACCTTATTGCAGAAATTGTCTGCCATTGCTAGGGAGCAGAAGAAAGCAACTGGTAACTAATTTAAAGGAGCCTGTTTGTCTTCTAGCTGTCCTCTAGTTCCTGGGCAGCCCTGTAGCAACTGGCCATAGCTGCACCACATGGGAAGACAGTCTGCGGCAGCAGCATCCAAACAGATGTTTTTACCAGTCACCCAATGGGCTAAGGGGGCAGATAATAAGGAAAGAGACAGAATGGGGGTGGGGGGGAGGTTAATATGTGAATGAAGAGGATGGGAAAGCCCTCCCTCCAGAAAAATGGGGGTGAGGGGAAAGCAAGGGTGGCAACTTAAGAAATGCAGGTTGTGGGAAGGGTTGGAGGCAAAAAACCCTAAATTTGTACTTTGGGGCCCATCAGATGCATAGATTTCAAGGCCCGAAGGGGCCAGTATGAGCATTTAGTCTGACTTCCAGTACAGTAACTTCTCACTTAACGTTGTAGTTATGTTCCTGAAAAATGCGACTAAGTGAAACGACATTAAGCAAATCCAATTTCTACAACAGAATGAATGTAAGTGGAGGGGTGGGGGGTAGGTTCCAGGGCAGCTTCCCTACTCTGCAAGCACCAGAGGCGGGGCGGGGGGGTTCAACCTTCAGCCCACCCACTCCTCTCCTTCCCCCAAACCCCCACCCTTGACCCACCTCTTCTCCCCCCCACTTCCTCCCCCTTTACTTTGCTCGCTGTGTCCTAGCTCCTCCTCTCTCCCTCCCCTCCCTTCTAAACACCAAGCCAGCTGAGTCGCCCCGAGTCCTCGCTCCTCCTCCCTCCCTCCTCGCTACTCCTCCCTCCCTCCTCCCTCCCTCTCCTGCCTCCCGAATGCTGCAAGCCAGCTGATTGCCGCAGGAAGGAGGCGGGGGGAGGCGTTGATCCACAGAGTCTGCCGGCAGGTGGGAGGCGCTGGGCGGAGGGGGCTGTAGGGAGCTGCCAGCTGTGGAGAAGCCAAACAACGTAAGCTTGGAGCATTGCACAACTTTAAATGAGTATGCTCCCTAATTGATCAGCAATGTAACAACGAAACAACATTAAGCAGGACGACTTTAAGTGAGGAGTTACTGTATAACACAGGCCAAAACCCATAACTTCTTTTTGAGCAATACCATATATTTTAAAAAGACTATATTCAGTCTTGATTTTAAAAGTCTTCACATTTGGAGAATCCACCATGTTGCAAAGTAAGCTGTTCAAATACTTAATTACCCTCACTGTTCAACAATGTGCACCTTATTACTAGTCTGAATTTGTCTGGCTTCAGTTTCCAACTACTGGATCTTGTTATGCGTTTTTCTGCTAGAAAACTATTATACCCCTGAGACACGGCGTTTCCAGCATGGCCAGTTCAGAAAGGATGAGAACCCTGTGGGTCTGCAGACAGTGACATGAGGTGGGTTACATAAGTAGCTTTGGATTTGCTTGCTGTTGGTATGCTTCGCAGTCAGGTATTTTTAAAATCGGTCAGAATAGAGTTTGCAACACATTGGCAGGGACATAGACCAGCATATAAATCAGAGTTTTAAGCATAAAAATAATGGAGCAAAGAGCTGGAAAATGATGGCAACACACAAGGAGGAGGAGTGAGACTTAAGTGCAAGCCAGACTGCAAAAAAGAGGTTCATTCTGTAAGGTCTACATAGTTAGCACATGGGAGCAAGCACGGGAACATTGTGAACAAAGAATGAAGGGGGGAAAAAATGAAAAATGCAAAAAATGAGTTGATAAAGACCACCACCTAATTGACCAGTTTTAAGTAGCTATTAATTGGTTCAGATTGTACAACATAGAGAAACAGCAAAATTGCAGACAGGTGACCTGTAAAGGATTTTTTTAAGAGAGAGTTTGTGCCCTTTTGCAATTATCATGCTACTTGTTTATTAGCAGTTTTAAGATTTAAAAAGAATCTGGCCTTCTTTGGTTTTGCTGGATGACCTCTAGCTGGGGCGGGGAGAGGAGGAAGACAATCTCAGATATGATTATTGTGAACTGACACCTTAAAAAAAAAAAGATGCCTTTATTCCATGTGTTCAGTAGGCACTGGAGATAAATGAGTGATTTAAGAAATAAAGTTTTAAACAGCATGATTAGAAATCATTGCCATATCAACTGTTGTTGTGCACTTGAGAGACCAAAAATTGACTTGTTTTTCAGTCTTCCAGAGTAGGCAAAAGCTGACTGTCTACTGCCGAACACAAGAAGCCTAAACAAACAGCAATAGGCACTTCTATCAAAGGACATAAGCCCATTTACAGATCACCATTAATATACTATGAGTTTACTCATAGTATAAGATCTGATACTTTTGAAAATAACTATTGATGAAGGAATGGAATGCTGACCAATATATTAGGCACTAGGACAATGCAATCAACAAGACAGTCATTCTCGAGAAAAGCTGTGTATTTACAATGTAAGCTACATCACTTATTAAAAATAGTCCTCATATTTAAACAGTTATCTTTCATTTTCAGCATATAGCATTAATTTCCAGGAAATGCCCTGCAACTTGAATACCGATTAAATATGTATTTAAAGTCAGTATTTTTCACTAGGGATTCCTTTAGTTTTGTCTAGTCTTAATATAGTTTTTTGATGTCTTTTGTAATATAAAAAATATTAAGGTTTCAAAGTCAAGCACTCAAGTTAGGAAATGTCAGAATTAATGTTGCCCATGCACCCTTAATATATGGAGATATACCTATCTCATAGAACTGGAAAGGACCCCGAAAGGTCATCGAGTCCAGCCCCCTGCCTTCACTAGCAGGACCAAGTACTGATTTTTGCCCCAGATCCCTAAGTGGCCCCCTCAAGGATTGAACTCACAACCCTGGGTACACAACCCTTGTACATATGTTATAAGCATCTCTTTAATTACATTTCACACACCTTTTTCAAAAGGACCCATGGGCAACCTTAAATTTTGGCATTTCATGGTTTGAGTTTGTGACTTTGAAACCTTAACATTTTGAACAAATTTTAATGTAATTTCCTTTTAAAAAAAAGAACTTTGTGAAATTATGTGCAATCTTTTTAACCCCCAACTTGGGTCATCAGCAGAGTTTGGATCCTTAGATCTGCAGCACAGTCCTCTGCCACTCGAGAAAAAGGAGCAATTGGTAGCAGTAGTAGGGTTTTATCCTCCCTCTGGAGGAGCCACTGCCAGAGGGTTTCACAGCTATTTCCTTACAGCAGAAGAATGTGGAGACTCAGGACACCTGGGTTCAATTCCAGGTTTTGGATGGGAATGTTCTCTAGTGGTTATAGACCCTTCTGTCCCTGTGCCCCCATCTTTCCAAACTCCCATTTTGCATCTTTCCAACTCCTCCTTCCTTACCCAACCTTCCCCTCCCCATCATGCCATAGGCAGATCCCCTCATTTCAAGGTGGTTTGACCTCAGGTCTCACCCTTTGTCCTGGGCTTTGCTATTTTTATTGTCTCAGAGGAGCACAGTTATCTTGATTTATAGATTGAAACATGGTCTTCAAAGCAATTAATGGACCAAACTCCAGATATGCTGAAGATTAGGACAGAAGACAAACTTGCATATGAAACTGCCTGGGAGCCAATGCAGGGGACTGATGTCCTTCCCCACATGCTTTTTACATACTGCTTCAGCACTGCTGCCCAGACCGGATTTGCTGAAGTGAGGATGTGCACTGCATGCAGGGCAGGAAGCCAGGTATTTTGCTGGGTGCCCCTATCACAAGGATCATCATCACCTTGTGTGACAAAGGTGCGGCTGCACAGTGGCATATTTAGAATACGTAATCTCACCAAGTTATGCTATTTTCTTTAAACAATTTTTAGCACTTCTAGCCCAGAAAAACTGCATGTGTTTACATTATCAAGGCTGTTGTGGTTCAGTGTCAGCAAACTCACTGACATCTCCAAGAGAGGTGCAAATTTCTTACTTTAATCTTATAGAGGCATTAGATTTAAAGCCTAGCAATGACCACTTAAGTGCCTTTTCAATGATGTTGTACCAGATACACCTAGCTAATATGCTTATCCACTATGGCTATTCATGTCCCTATGTTGAAGAGATTAAGAGGCTGCAAGTTTTGCATACCGTATATAATTTAATTGGTTAGTAATAAGTGTCTTGATCATCTTGAGACATTAAGGTAGAAATATTTTCAGGGCAGTTATCTTCAAAGTCTTGGAGTCCTGCAGTTTAGGATAGGATGGTTAAACAAAAACCCCTCAAACACTAGAAGCTGGTCCAGCAACAGACAAGTCACATCAGGACAATAAGATGACTACTTCTGAAACTCCTGGTGTCTTACAATGATATCTGGTATTGAAACACTGTGGGGGACTAAAGATGAATTTGCATTAATCGCTAGGAGATCATTTACAGATTGCTTGTTCCACATAATCTAGTGAACAGAACAAATTTAAAATCAGATGCATCACAAAACATACTTCGCTCATTTATTTTGTAAGGTGATGTTTAAGTTTACAACATAGCATGTTATAAATGTTTATATAGCATAGTACTGTATATAAATATTGTTAAAATAGTAAGGATTGAAGAATTCTGTAATGAGGTCTCATTACTGAGGATGAGGTGAGATTAGTAATAGTATTATTTTTCTTTGAACAGCAAATTGTCAGGTTTGTGGATTAGAGGAGCTATTGGTTTAAAATATGCAAGAATTACAGAAATTGGAAAATATTCCCCAGTCCTGCCTTTTGTCCCTGCTTACAATGCAAAAATTCTTGTGGCTCAGAGGGGTGTTTATGCAGACTCTCTTTATATATTTGGAACATCTGAAAGTAACAACAATTCTAGAGATCAATATACAAAAAGCCAAAGGAGCGAACTGCTAACTGCAGCAGCTGCTCAGTGATCAGACTTTGCTTTTATCAAGTCTTCTTCCTTGCAATGCCTTCATTAGTATTAAACATTTTATGCTGCAGTAAAACTGACAGTCTCTGCCCCAAAGAAACTGAAATATATAAAAACCTCACAACATAACAGGACCTTTCCCCCCAGCCACAATGTTGCTAACTTCAACAAGGTGCTAGCAGACACTGGTCTTTTTACCACCATCTACATCTGCTCTGAGTCTGCCACACCACAGAATACATGTCTGCTTGAAGCAAAGCACACAGCCTTGATTATGTTGAACATGATTATGAGACTTGTGACACTGCACAATGTAGTTAACATGCTGGTAACATAATATACAAAAGGGAAGAAGAGAAGCAGAGGGTCAGTTTATTGAAATTCAAGACTTCTGTAGACACTGACCCTGCACACACTCAGTGGAGAGAAAAAAGTTTTTAAACTAACTTTGAGTCCAGTTAAATCGTATTAACAGATTTATCCAATAATATGCAAATTTGGGTTTAAAAAAAGTCTTAAGTCTCATCTCTAAGTGATTTGACTTCTCCGCTGATGGAGTCTGCTAATGACTGAAGATTTAATGCATCAAGTCTTAGCATACATCAGTGCAGACAATATAGTCATTTATTGAAGGTAAAAAAGTCATCTCATTAGACATCCATCATTGGATATGGTCAAGATAGTCCAATGGCTTTAAATAAAATATTCATTTTAAACTGAAAAAAAATCCTCTAAAGGTCTAATGATTACACCCAAAGCAGCAGTCTGTCTACTAATGCTTCAATAAGATTGACAATGCAAGCTGCAGCACATCTGGAGGTAAAACATCTGCAAGTACTTGAAATTGTTGTGCCTTCTGTGGAATAGTTCTGAAGAATTTAACAGAAATTAACCCAACAGGGCCCTACTGCAGTTACTTCATTAAATAATCTCTTTTAGACAGGTTGTTTGAATTTTCCTACAGAATTTTATTGCCAGGATTAATTTTCTACTAAATTATACAAGAATTTGTAAGAACTGAAGAAACCTGTTGAAAAGATGTGGAATTTGAGAATAGGACTTTTCTATCAGAGCCCATAATTCAATTGTGACAAGAATAAGATGCAGATTTGATTTGCTTTGTAAACACATCTTAATTATGTTTATAAACAGAAGAACAAGAATAATTCGGAAGAGTTTAGGTACTGTTATATGTAAAGGGTATTGAAATCTACAGGTAGAAGATGACTTGTAATCCACACAGTATATATAGTAACTGACTCTTGCCAATAACCTCTTGAGCTGCCAATTGAAAGACTAACTGAACCCCAAGCTAGCTAGCTATATCTGCCCAATGCTTTTACCCAGTGTCAACATGCCATCTCTCTACCACATGTACAAATATGAAATGCTGATGAAAACTAACAACAGAAGTCAATGGGATTAATGTGCTTAAAGTTAAGTATGTGCGTATGCGCTTTGCTGGACTGGGGCCAGAACACTCAGCATCTTGCAGAATAGAGCATCTAGAATCTTCTCTAAAAATTACTCCATTAACGTTTTCATTTTACATGTAAAGGAGATGCTTCAGTGAGAGTCTTCTGTGAGTATCAGTCAAGCACTAAATATCCCTGACACATACTGGGCAGATCCATGAATCTGTCTGCGCAGGGAAGAGAGCAAAGCAAAAGAGAAAGGAGTGGTTTGAGGAGGAGTCATATGTGTGCCCTCACACATGTACATCATCGCTCATATGTGGAAAGATCAGAATTTTTGCAACAGTCTCCAAATGCTAAGGAAGGAGTTGATTGAGGCTTGCTTAACAATTCAGCAGCTCAGACTCTGGATAGACATCTGAATGCTGACCTGCTAGCTAAGTGTTTGAGGTTCGTCCATCATTACTAAGAATACATCTCCAGGATTTATCACGTTAATTAAGAAACGTTACACAGCTTCAGTACTCAATAAGTCAACTTTACAGTACTTTGGAAAGTGCAAACTTGCACTCTCTCAGCATTACCGAAACCAAAATGTCTTAATTGATCTTAGCATCTGTTTAACTGGCTGTAGGATTTCATCTAGTATACTATGTATCCCTTCCTCTTCCACATTGACCAGATGAACGGTCAGCAGTATTAATCCTGAGGGTGATCTGGACTCTCTTCTAATCGCTGTTGCTTAGGTTTTACAGAGGAGCCCAAACTGTACCTCAGGCTTGCGACAAAATGGACACTTCCTTTTACGTTTAGGCCTTGACTATACTGGGGGGAGGGGGGGAGGAGAAAGACACACAACCAATGGTTTTGACTCTCACGTCTCAGACTATTTTCAGTCGCTAGGAGCCAAACTGTTTTTCAAAGCAGGAAGAAGGGGGTCCAGAGGACCCATGACATATCAACCCATATCAAGCACGGACTGAGCCTTAGAAGCCCTGACTCCTCACTATTGGCAGTTGCACACTCCTGCTGCTTGAATGCCATACCTGCATGGCAGACCATGATCTGCCACATCAAGCACCTAGAGGGAGAGGCATGAACAAACTTCACAATAGCTGAGATTGCAGCAATGCTTCTCCTGACCTTCCTCTCCACCGCCCACCCAGTCATTTTGTTCTCTTACTCCTGAGCTCCTTCCTCCAGCTGGCCAAACGGCTTTAAAAAATAAATAAACAAATAAATAAATAAAAAAAAAAAAAACCACACACACTGTTGGTATATACAACACAGATGATTTTTAAATTTTATGTAGGACCTTCCTGTCTGCTGCTAGGCTTAATTTTTTATTCAAGAGCTGTCTTTTTAAGTTTAAAGGAGAAAAAATATTTTTCAAAAGTTTGAAGAGTTAAACAATTCTAATCTTTGCCCACTGTAAAGTAATCCTGTATATACTTGCCTGGCATATAAACAATACAAGGTCTTTTTGCGATGTTTAGTTTTTTAATTCAGATCTTTAGGAATCAACACTACTGGATGTACTTCTGTTGTACACAAACCTACTAGCATTAATAGATAAATGCAGACCAAAGTCAATCCTACAGAACTCTTTGGAACATTACAAATATGAATTATGCTTTTTTTTTTTTTTTTTTAAAAAGGACTTCTGAAGTTCACCATTATCCTTCCATTACAAATGGCTCTTTCAATTTCTCATGCAATTAGCACCTTCCCCTAAATATGTGAGGAGGATGGATGATTTTCCATCATAACTGCTTTCCTCCTTAGTAGTTTATAGGCCATAATATCCTCTGGGGAGAAAGAGAAACATTATATTAAGAGGGGCACATTGCAAAATGATTTATCAGACAAAAATTTGCATGTGTCAAAACAGCTTTTTAAGGCATTAAACTTAATATTTTTCCCCCAATCTCTTCATGTCACACAGGAGGTCACAAAATATAAACTTCAATAAGGGATATTCTTGCTTTAAAAGATTCTCACACTTATTCCTCATCACTAGATCTGGATTCTCACAATTATTCTACACATTAAAGCAGTGCCGTTACCACCACAAGGAGTTTAAGGGTTCAGGATTTCTGTCAGCTCTTTCATTTGTTCCAGGCTAAAAAGTTTAGCACATAAAAGGTCTTAGCCAGGCTGAGATTTGAAAGAGAAAGAAAAAACAACAAAAAAAATGTACAGCTTTAAAGAAAAGCTGAACAAGTGAGAAAGTATTATGGATGGACTAAAAGTGCGGTGCCTGCGTGCATCTTCCCATCCCCTACAGCCTCTACTTATATCTTGTTTTGACAAAACGTGAAAAGATATTTTAGGTTGCACAGGAAGATAGAGATATTTGATTGCTTGTGGAAAAACAAGAAATGACTGATGCGTGACCAGAGCCCACTAGCATGGAAGGTCTATCCCCTCAGAAGACAGGAGCAGCAAAACTAAGACAATTACTGAGTACAGGAATAAACACCACACAGAGAGAGAGGGAGAGGGAAAAAAACAAAAAAAAAAAACAAAACAGGGATGCAATTCATAAAAAGTGCCAGCGCGACAAGCTTGGAGACAAATCTAGTCTAAATTTCACCTCGTTACTCTGCCAATAAGGTGTCCCACCATGAACCCAGACCAACCACCTTTAGTGGCAATAATATAATTCACTTCAATACTCATCACCAGGTCTCCTAGACCTCTTCTATACAAGGAAGGGAATCTGCATCAGATGAACCCCCGGGTTCAGACAACATATTTCTTGTCAATCTGAACTCTCAGCTGTCAGCATCCTTCCTTGGTGGTCTTAAGAGCCAATCTGAACTTTTTTTTTTTAAATAAAGGGGTGGTTTTATTTTTTTGCACTGTAAAACTGTATTGACACCCACTCATTTCCCATAGGCCATTGCATAGCTGTCACATAACAAAACATTGATATTGCAGTAGAATCTGGTGGCCAGCCAGTGTAGAGCCTCATTGTGTTAAGCGCTGCAGTGACCATCACTATCCAATAACCATTTCAGTTGCTACTACCAATGTTAGCCAGATTTGAGCCAGTGACTAGGAGTAACAGGTTCTGTCCTATTAACTGAAGATAAAGTGGGGGGAGGGGCGGAGAGGAGGGCAAGGTGTCTGCTTAAATATTACCGAGATACTCTTGCAAAAGGAGCAGCATCCATCCACAGAAGCTATATCACAACAAGGGAAAAAGGTATGGCTTTGAAAGAGTCGAGCTGCTAGGCAAGCAATTAGGAGCAGTAATTATTTGAGGTCTGGTGCAACCATAAAGCAAAAGGCAAGGAAGGGGTTATGCTGCTGAAGAGCGACAGGATTTGATAGCCTTCAGCTACCTGAAGGGGGTTCCAAAGAGGATGGAGCGAGGCTGTTCTCAATGGTGGCAGATGACAGAACGAGAAGCAATGGTCTCAAGTTCAGTGGGGGAGGTCTAGGTTGGATATTAGGAAACACTATTTCACTAGGAGGGTGGTGAAGCACTGGAATGGGTTACCTAAGGAGGTGGTGGAATCTCCTTCCTTAGAGGTTAAGGCCCAGCTTGACAAAGCCCTGACCGGGATGATTTAGTTGGGGATTGGTCCTGCTTTGAGCAGGGGGTCGGACTAGATGACCACCTGAGGTATCTTCCAACCCTGATATTCTATGAACCTTCCAGAAGGCCTGAAGTTTTTACCAATCTTTCTTCAGCACAAATTGGCAGTGTCTTTTTTAATGAGTATTTCAAAAAGTTGAAGCCAGGATCCGGGGATACATCAGATCCTCCCATATTCCTCAGAGGAGGATGTTCTTTAGCCTACCATTCTCAGATTTCAGTGGCAGTTCAAGGTTTAGTTCTTAAGAAAAACACTCCAAACTTAATCACACTGCTGTCTGAATAGAGGGAAAAGACACCACACCACACCTGAAAGGGAGGGGAGAAAGCCTTTCAGTTTACTCTATGCATTTGACAGCACTTTTTTGACTAGGCAGTTTCACACTTTCCCCAGGTTATTTAGCATTCAGCAACAAGGGAGATATTAAAAAAAATGCAATTATGAAACCACAGAAATAAGGAGGGGGACTCAGACATCTGAAACTACCTTTATGTTAAGGCTGACAAGATTTAAAGTTGATTGGCTAGAACAAACAGTTTTGCTCATTCCCAGCACAAAGTGTCTCTTGCCCTGTAAATTTACGTATGCTGGTACCCATTCTCTCACCATGTTTAGTGAATTTGTATTTGTACACCTCACTCCCAGTCTAAAAAAGAATCTGCTTCACATATCTAAGGATTCCAACACATTTTCATCAGCTACCTTGTGCCAGCACCAACACGACAGCAAGCCATGAAAAGCAGGCAAAGGAATCAGTTAATCCTCCACATTTGAGGATGAAACTGGCCAGAACAGTTTATGCTGAACTGGTTTTTTAAAAACAGTTTTAAACTAGTTAAGGCTGACACTAGTTACGATTTGCCTGGTTGCTGTGGGCAAAGTTTTAAAACCATAATTGGATAGTCTAAAACGGAGTTCTTTAGAGGACTAAAAATCCCACCACAACCACTGAGGCTAGGTATATTTAACTAGAGCCAGTTTAAGGGCTTGTATACACCGTTTTTGTACTAATCTAAGTACTGCAACTCTTCACTTAATGCTGTAGTTATGTTCCTGAAAAATGCGACTTTAAGTGAAGCGATGTTAAGCGAATCCAATTTCCCCATAAGAATGAATGTAAATTGGGGGGGGGGGTTAGGATCCAGGAATTTTTTTTTGCCATACAGTACAGTACTATAGCTGGGAGGTGCCCCCGCCTTACCCGACACTGGCACAGCCCACTGGCACTGGAGCCAATGAGACAGGCAAGGAGGCTGAAGGTGCTGTAGGCTAAGAAGCATGTTGTGCAGCAGCAGCTTCCTCTACTCTGCAAGCACCAGGGGTGGGGGGGGCTCAACCTTTGGCCCGCCCATGCCACGCTTCCCCCAAGCCCCCCCTGAACCCACCTCTTCTCCCCCCCTCCCCCTTTACTCTGCCTGCCGTGTCCTTGCTCCTCCCCCCTCCGTCCCTCGCCTCCTGCTCATGGCAATCAGCTGGCTTGCGGCGTTCAGGAGGCAGGGAAGGGATTGAGTGGGGGCTGTGCATCAAGTCCTTGGTCCTTCCCCCTGAACACTGCAAGCCAGCTGATTGCCGCAGACAGGAGGAGGGGGAAGGCACTGATCCACGGGGTCTGCTGGCAGGCGGGAGGCGCCATGGGAAGGGGTGTAGCGAAGCTGATAGGGGGGCTGCCAGCTGTGGACAAAGCAGGCAGCCAAACGACATTATAGCGAAGCATTGCACAACTTTAAATGGAGCATGTTCTGTAACTGAGCAGGGACGAAAGAGCGAAACAACGTTAAGCGAGAGGACGTTAAGTGGGGAGTTACTGTAGGTGCAACCCCTTGCTGTGGGCACAAGTACAGTAGTACAAGGGTTCGTCTACACCAGAAGTTCTACCGTGGCACAGCTGCACTGATGTAGATGTGCTGCTACAGCGCGTCTGGAGAAGACACTTTATGCGGATAGGAAAGCTCTCCCATCGGCATAATAAAACCACCTTTGCAAGAGGCAGTAGCTATGCCAATGGGAGAAGCTCTCCTGCTGACCTGGCCGGTGGGGACAGCGCTCTTATGTTGCTCAAGGGGAGTGGTTTATTCACCTCCCCCCGAGCAACACAATTATGCTGACATAAGCAGTAGTGTAGACATAGCCTTAAGGTACTTGCTATACCACTATAAACCCTTTATACCAGCATAACTGCCCATGGTAGGGGACTGCATCTATTTACCCACGTCATTTTTACTACAAATTAGTTAGATACAAAAACTGCAAGCAGCCAAGCCTTAAAACCACTTCAGCTAAACTTTCTCTCCACCACCTTTCTCTCCTCCCACACATACTTTAACAATTTCTGCCTTTGTAGGCCAGCAGGCCAGAGACCAATATTCAGGGGCAGCTCTAGGGATTTTGCCGCCCCAAGCATGGGAGGCAGGGACCAGCGGATGCCTGCGGGAGGTCCACTGAAGCCGCGGGACCAGCGGACCCTCTGCAGGCAAACCGCCGGAGGCAGTCTGCCTGCCGCCCTCGCGGCGCCGGCAGAGCACCCCCTGTGGCTTGCCGCCCCAAGCACGCGCTTGGCATGCTGGGGCCTGGAGCCACCCCTGCCAATATTGTACCTAAACCTAGCAGAACAATGCAAGTTAGATCAGTGCCGTAACAAGGGCAAGGCGAGTCAGGCACTTGCCTTGGGCACGGAAGGTGAGGGGTGCAGAAAGTCTCTCCTTTGGCGGCAAGTCCTTCCCTCCCAGAGGGACTGAATTGCCACTGGTCATCGGCAAGGGAGAGGGGTGGCATGTCCGGCTCTTCGGCAGAAATTTGGCAGCAGGTCCCCCAGTCCCTCTCGGAGGGAAGGACCTGCCGCCGAAATGCTGCCGAAGAATGGCGGCAATTCAGTGGCAGGTCCTTCCCTCCAAGAGGAACCCGCCGTCGAAGAGCCAAAACGTGCCGCCCCTGTCCCTTGCCTTGGGTGCAAAAATCCCTAGATACGGCTGAGTTAGATTAAGACCATTCTCCTCCTATTGGAGAACTTCTCAGGTTTGTAAGCTAAATTCTGGAATCCCGAACAGTATAATCCAACACAGAGGGAAGACACAAACAGATCCTTAGAAGTCTACATTATTCAATTGCTTCAACATACCAGAAGGGTACACCCTCCTCAGCACACTATTTATACGATGTTTTTTGAAGAAGAAGAAGGAAAAAAAAAAGAAAGAAAGAAAGAAATGCTGCCTCCTCCACAAAACTAAGCAGCTAACCTCCCACACACCCCCCAAAAATTAATTTTACATACATATAGGGGGATGGATTTGCCGCCTCAGAAAACCTAGGCCAGGTGTTTCATGCTTTAGACTTCAGGGTAAGACCAGGCCAACTAATCTGTAGGCTCACTCAGTAATGAGATAAAGGATTTCAGTTAGATGCTGAAGCTTCTGCTGTGAGAGACGTGGGATGGAACAGTGCTAGCAGGCAGCAGAGGGTCACTCCTACTGGAATGCCTGACCTTTCCCAGGGCTTTGATCATGCTGACTCACAGTGTGAGATAACGAGCCCTCTGCAGAATCTGGTGGTGTTAAAAAAAAAAAAAAACCACAAAAAAAACCCACACACAGGCCACCGCACACCAGCAGCTTTGAGGCCTCATGTTTTTACTGCCAGATACCTACCTGTGCTTCCTGCACTCTACCCAATCCCCTGCTTTCCTTTCTAGAGATTGTTTCTAGACCTGAACTTTAAACGGACCCATTTTCTTTGGAGTAAATACTGACAAAGTTTTAGAAGTACAAATGGGAGCAGGTTAACCCCATCTTCAAGCCCTTGCTTACGACTGGTTTGTTTAAGAGTTAGAGCAATAGTCTCACACACACACAAACCTGCATATGGGCTGAAGTCTTTAGCCCCACTTCCATTTTGAATATTTAACCCATATTATTTATTATATATAGGGCTATTAAAAATAAGTTACATCTAATTTATAGGAGTCTCCCTCAGAATGGTTCATTTGGAATAATTTAAAATCAACAGCTATGGTACTAGGTTACTAAAGTAGAAACATCTGGAGTTCTGGGTAGACTGTGCTGAATATTGTATATGCTAATTAGATCAAATCTTAAATCGTTTTCTTTAATAAGACCCAAATCCACCTAACGCCTAGCCTATTTTTGGCTTTGTTTTACATAAATTTGCAAGTGGATCGTCTCAAATTATTATTGCTCATGCAATTTTAATATGATTTTAAAAAAAAAAAGTTGGCTACAATTCCTTAAATGGTATGTTGTGGACTGCATTGTCTGCAATGGTTTTACCACAAACATGGGTCACTGAGCAGAGCTCTCATCTGCTGCAGGCAGACTGAAGCCATATCTAGCAAACCTGGATGTTATCCTGGTTTAATAAAAAGCTGTCATCAGCCATGTTGTCTTTCTCTAAGAGGTTAACTGTGTAGATTTCAGATGCAAGTTTTACTTTAGGGCAGGTTCTATGATATTAAGAAAGTCTCCTTTAGCCTGCTGAAATTTCCTATGTATACATACTAGTGCTCTCTCATCTCTGTTAATTAGGTTTAGTGAAATCTTGAGGCTAAGAGGGAGGGTTGTCTATTAAAAGTGTGCTCTGCAGAAATGGATACAGAAGTGTTACATACTACAATACCAGGAGAAAGAAAGAACACCTCTTAGCGTACTGTTCAACTTTTGGAAGAACCTTTCTTCATCATAAAAAACAAACAAATGAGGAATCCTAACAGTTGACAAGAGGGGGGTGAATAGGGGATATTCAACTTGTCAACTGTTGGGAATGGGACACATCCACCCTAACTGAATTGGCCTCGTTAGCACTGATCCCCCAACTTGGTAAGGCAACTCCCATCTTTTCATGTGCCGTATATTTAGACTTGCTTACTGTATTTTTCACTCCATGCATCTGATGAAGTGGGTTATAGCCCACGAAAGCTTATGCACAAATTAATTTGTTAGTCTCTAAGGCGCCACAAGGACTCCTTGTTGTTTTGGCTGATACAGACTAACATGGCTACCTCTCTGTCATTTTTCAGGACAGATTTTCTTGAGCATTTGAAGAAACCCTTATGCTGCTGCTTCTCGCCCTGGTTACAGCTCTGCTGATTTTTTGTAAAGGTGCACTCCCCTGGAACCACAGGTGGATTTCTGTACCCTTTCTATTCAAGTTTCACGAAATAAAGATTTCATAGATGTTCCAGAGCTGAATCTCCTCACAAGTTCAGGTAAAGCCATCTCCTGGAATTAATACTTCCTTCAAATAGCAGCTATTACACCTAATCTGATAGTGATCCAAACTCTAAGCCTTTGAACCATCAAAGAGATGATGCAACCCTCCCACCCCCCAAAAAAATGCAACTGGTTTCCCCTCCCTGCCTCCCATACTATGATCTGGTACATATGACTCTACCATTAAGGACACAGTGGAGTTTTAGCCAGACTCCTATGCAGGATACATGTTCGGTTTTGCATTTGATAGAACTGTCCTCCTCCTGCACTCCACGTGGAGTGATGTAAAAGCTTGTGTGATGTAGCCAAGCACAGCTATTCCTACATCTACTATAAATGCAGTTGAGTTTCATTTTTAGTTAAGGGGTGGGTGTGGAGGCAGAAGATACGAAAGCATGGACACAGGCTACCCTGGCATTTCTCTTCTCCCCAAACCAGCTGCTGCAGCTATCACGAAGCTCACCCTCTCACCAGGATGCTGGAAAGCTGGCCTCCAAGGCAGTCATTAATCTCTGTTAACCAGCTGAGAGAGTGGGTGTTGCTTACATAGAGTCAGCTCTCTACCCTCCAAAACACCACTGGCCTCTCCTACAGACACGTGACAGGTCCCCAAAAGCCCACAATATACGACATAAGCCACAAGGCTACTGCCCAACCCAGGTTTCTTATGCACCAGGGTAATGAACCAGTGCTGCTAAATCACTGGACAGGCTAAGATAGCCTCACCTTAGAAGGGATGAGCAAAAATAATGCAGGAATATTTTATCTACACTTTGATGAAGCAAGCTTTGATACCATGGTGATGAATACCACAGAAAACCCTGTGGTAGGTAGATACAGAAGGCAGAGGTGGGTGGTGTTTCCATGGGAAGTGCCCAATGGTCTGGATCAGAGATTGGTTTCTCATAAGTTTGGAGAAACATCCTAGACATATGAAGTATATACAAGGGGAGAAACAGGTACTTGTAGTGTAGGTATCAGATACATGCAGGTCATGCACATGAAGAGGGAAAAATGCAACATTTACATGTGTGAAACATGAAGACAG
The DNA here is from genome assembly GCF_020497125.1 of Mauremys mutica. Taxonomy (NCBI): domain Eukaryota; kingdom Metazoa; phylum Chordata; order Testudines; family Geoemydidae; genus Mauremys; species Mauremys mutica. The sequence goes on along the minus strand of NC_059076.1, from coordinate 34,922,607 downwards.
TTAAGACGGTTTCATCATTTTAATCTTGCTGTTCAGCTAATTGTTAGTTTTGACCAAATCAGAGAAGAACTGGGAAAATGGACAGACATTGGTATAATTAAAAATCAAGGGTGCATAAGTCTTAGAGAGTTATGAGACATGTACAGTTTCAGTTCATTGAAGTGATGATGTAGCCAGAAAGTGTTTTTCGTTTAAGTTTCACTGTAAACATAACAGCATGTCACTCATGTTCCAAGATTAACTAACTGTACTTTCCTGAGGTAATCTGGAAATGTTTAGGACTGAGCTATGTAACGTGCTGTAGAGATCTCTCTCTTCAGTCTGCACCATCACTCAATCCCTTTCTAACTCAGCCTCTTACTGATCGATTCAGTTACTGCTTTTTCAGAACACTAGCTGTAAAAGAGTAAAAGCGTACTGAGAACTGTATGTACACATTTCTGCATCTACACAATCTACTAATAGGATTGTAGGATCTCAGATCTAGATTTCCTTCTGTGTACAGACACTGAAATGTTTGGTCCACCGGAGATATTGTTTATGTAAACATGTGGGGGAAGAAAGCTTGTCCAGCAGTGGGTTGGATATGAATTCTACTCTCAGCACATCAATTAGGTGGTGTGCCAATTAATAATTTTTTGTCACTGAAGTGTGAAAGCTGAGGCATGTGTGCCCAAAGTTGATTGCATGCTGAAATGGGGTGAAATTACAATATTGTGGTCCTCTCTAGAGGACAGAGAGCATTTCCTGTCTCGCATAAACTCAGTCAACTGCCGTAGGCATGCCAAGCATTAGGTTTCACTACCCCATGTCACGAATACAGACACAATAATGGAGGATTCCTTCATTAAGGCTGCCAGAAATAGTGGTACAAACAACCTAGGCACGGACTACTTTATCAATTACAACATGATCACAACAGTTCCTAATGCAGCCTTAGAGCATCTAGTATAGGGGACATCAAGTGAGACTTGGGTCCCCTCCACACTGTTCTCATGCTTGCATTCTCCTGCTGTGGTTACTACTGACCTCCCACCAGCAACATGCTGGATCTCTGCCCAACCTTCTTCCATAGCCCGCTCCCCCAACTCACCCATTCACTACGCAGTCTTGAAAAGTAAGTTTAATTAAAGTCCAGGCTGTCAATTAACGGAGCCAAATTCACCTCTGACGTTAAGTGGAGCTGCATCAGCTTGCACTAGTGGTGATTTAGCTCTATCGTGCTGGTTATTTTTGTAATTCAATACATTTATTTCTGGGTGAGGCTGATCAGACTTTTCAATTTGAAAGAAAGAGGACCGAGCTTTCTTTGGCATTGCTAACTGATCTGAAAAGGAAGGCAGTAGGGAAGGGAATTGAGATGAGTAAAGAAAAGACCAATTAAAAAGTTTCCTATAAAGTAGCAAAGGTTTGGTTTAAAAGTAAAGGATTGGTTTGAAAGTTAACTACAATAAAAGCCCAATACAGCAACTCTCAATCCATATAGCTTCAAGAACTTGGGACAGCTATACTGGAGATTTGGATTTCCCCTATTCCTACACAGCAGCAATAGTCCCCCAAAAGTCTAACTGCACAGTAAAGCAAGATGCATTATAAAGAGACAGTACTTCAGCCAAGTTTTGATAGTACAATTTCTGTAATACATGCAGTATAAACACTTTATGCATACAACTGCCTGTCACTCAGAGTTCCACTCCATCGGGATACAAATGGATAGAATTTAAGAGCATGGATGTATTTGAGGCAGCGTAACTACACAAACTTTTGCTCTCTGAGTAACAGTAAGGTTGTGAGAAAGACAAATGCAGAAATTCGGAGTTAAAAATGTAGCTTATTCATACTCCTGTGCCATTCTCAACCAGTGTCACACACTTAGCTTTGAGTTTTCTGGCTTTTCACCAGTGGTTTCATACTATTAACATTTCAGTCCATGGTTTTCATTTGGCATTGAGATACTATGTCCTACATAAAAGTAACACTTATTGTGCATAAGGATGCTGTTGACTCTAGTGTTCATGTGCATTTCTTTAGCATTCAGCACCATAAGGAGGAAGCAGTTTGGATTTTTTCCCCCAATAAATATAAAATTAGGTTTTTAGTAAATCAGTTCACTGTGATTAATTGTGCAGTTTTCAGACGAATGATTTCAGGTTTCAGTGCTATTTCATTCAGGGAAAAGTTACTTTAACTCCAGTAATTTAATTAGCTGATAACTGAGAATCTCAGAAACAGGCTGGATCAAAAAGGGATGTCATGTTTTACTCACTACTGGGTATAGAAACACAAAACTGGGGATAGATCATCAAGTTTTCATCTGAGGCACTTTAACCCAGCCACATCTAAAGCAGCATTATCCGAGGATCGCAAAGGAACATTAATGACTGCTTTTTAAGTGGCTTCCCATGATGGAGGCTTCAATTAGTTTTGGAGTGTGCTTTTTTTTGCTGTAGGATATGGAACAAGGAGAAAGAATGGAAGTCAAGAAACATGGCATTACTACACTTTTTTTAACCATTGTTCAAGTTGAATGTCAAAGTTAAATGATCCCATGATGATAATGTCTCTTACTTTTGGTGTCAGATTAAATCATTTAAAATCAGGTGCTTCTAGTCAAGACCTCTCATCTTGGTTCAAACCAACTAATTATCCAGTTATTCCTAGAGTCCTCCGGGATGGGGTGGGGTGGAGACACCCACACCCGCCTTTCAAGACTTTTTTAAATGCTAAGAGAGCAGAGGTCATCAACTCATGTTCCCCTCATTTGCAGGGTCTGATCTTACAAACACAACTTGTCTTAGTCCGACATTATACCCCAAACGAAGTATTTCCAGGATCAGACCCAAGTATTTTCAGGATCAGGCCCTCAGTTAGTGGTGTTTAACTATATTTGCCCCACAAATAGACAAAGTTTTGTATTCTATATAATGAATTAATCTCAGAAGGGATACTTGCATAATTTTGTGCTGCGATAGCACATAATTCAAGATGCTGCTGACAACTGATAATGATAATTGCAGTAGCTAAACAACATGGGTGGGGGGATACCGATGAATGGGAAAGTTGTTTCCAAAAATGCAGAAACACACACACGCACCATCCACTTTTCTGCTATTGCTGGCAGGCACCAGATTCAGTCCAGCTTCTCGTACAGTTTAACTACAACATCCCTGGTGACCGATACCGCACCACTGCTCTATACTGCAAAGTGTGAGGCAGCAAGGATTCCAGTTAAAACATGTTTCAAAACAAAATGATCTACAAGATGCTAATTTAATTTTTGATGAATGGAGTTAAGTTTTGAACAGGATTTTTTTTGGGGGGGGGGGGGGGAGGAAGTGGGGAGGTAGAGGGACAAACCACTAAGCAGTCTTCGGACATTCTGAATTGGTTAGAGGTGCTGGAATTTAATGCCTTCAGCCTGTCAATTTCAGAGATCCCCAGACTGTCACAATATAGACCATAACTTCAGACAGAATGCCTTGTGGTCCCCTTCTTTCCCCCCATTTGAGAGCCCATAACATCCTTCTGGCAGCTACTGAAACTGTTTTCATGGGAAAGTTATGAATTTTTAGCTGCCTTTAATTGCAATTTAGGATCAGGCAAATAGCCAGCTCTCTGCATTTCAGTAACAAGTGCTCCATGGGCCACAGTTTGAGAAGTGATGTAACACTATTCTGTTAATATTGCATGTTCAGTACTTTCTAAGGTAATGAGACGAAGTCCATGCCTTTTCTGGAACAAAAACTCCTTTAGGAATACTACTCCCCATATTCTCACAATTAAAAGCAGGAGCTATTGTATTTTTTGGTACAGGTTTAGTCCTGAAATATAGTGAGGAGTTCTTGATCTTTGGCACCTACATTTCATCAAGTACCATTTAATGCTAATTTTAAAAGTCAATCAAGCTATGAAATAGCATTTTTAAGAAACACTTTTAATACAAGAGGTCAGATGTTTCAGGAGTCTGTTTAAATTTAGGGCCTAAGAAAGAGCTTTCCTTTTAGCCTGGAAAGGTAAAAAGTTTTGTTTCAAACAAAAAACAAATTATACCTCTGAAGTTTTCTTACAAGCCTTTGAAATCAGAGCACCAAAGGCCTGTTTTTCAGAGATACTGAGAACTTACTACTACTCCTATTAAGGTCAAGTGGGCATTCTGTACCCACAAATGTCAGACAGACATCACTGATTGGGTCATATTAAAGAAAGTACGAACAAAGTTGCATTCTTCTTTTAAAATGCTCATTACAAAAATAGCACTAACAGACCTGGTTAGACCAATTCTATTTTGCAGAGCATGAGTACATGATAATATATTTTCCACCTCTTTTTGTGATACCAAAGTCCAATTATGGTGGCAAGTATGTGATCAGCAAAGTTAACAGGTTTGTTTTTGAGTGTGGTTTTAAACTCTGCTACATTTGCATACATAGCAAAGCATGTGTCTTAGCAGAATCAGGGAATGTGCTTAATTTTATACTCTGCAACTTCAGAAAGGCTCTGCAACTTCAGTGGGACTATTCCCAGTGCAAGATTGGGGTTTAGGATATTAAGGCCTGGTCTACACTTAAAATGCCATAGTTATGTCAAATGTCCACCCCCCACGAGCACCGTAGCTTTGCCAACCTAACCCCCAGCATAGATGCAACTAGGTCTTTGTCTGACAACTTAACTACCCTCGGTCAGGAAGGAGGTGTTCCTACTGTGATCGGGGGCGGGGGGGGACACGATGCATTTTCTTCACTGTAGGCTATATCCACACTATGGGGTTATGCTAGCATAACTAGATTGCAATAGCTGTACTGATATAGTCCCTGAACCATAGACAGCCTAAGTCATGTACCAAGGCAAACCAAAAATGCTTCATTAAGTTGGCACACACTAAGTTTCAGTTTTACACACTGAAAACAGAAAAACCTAGATTTCTCTTCTCAGTGCAATTTAAGATTTGGAGGGAGAAAAAGCACTACAGAGATTTGCCTCACTTTTCATTAGGGCTGTCAAGCGATTAAAAAAATTAATCACAATTAATCACCATTGATTAAAAAATTAATTGCACTGTTAACAGAATACCATTTATTTAAATATTCTGGATGCATTCTATGTTTCAAATACAAAATACAAAGTGTACAGTGCTCACTTTATATTTATTTTTGATTACAAGTGTTTGCACTGTAAAAATGATAATAGTATTTTTCAATTCCCCTAATACAAGTACTGCAGTGCAATCTCTATCATGAAAGTTGAACTTACAAATGTAGAATTATGTACAAAAAAGAAACGGCGTTAGAAAACAAAGAACAAATTAAAACTTCAGAGCCTGCAAGTCCACTCAGTCATAGTTCTTGTTCAGCCAATCACTCAGACAAACAAGTTTGTTTTACATTTCCAGGAGATAATGCTGCTTGCTTCTTGTTTACAATGTCACCTGAAAGTGAGAGCAGGTGTTCGCATGGCACTGTTGTAGCCCGCATTGCAAGATATTTACGTGCCAGATGCGCTAAAGTTTCATGCGTCCCTTCATGCTTCAACCATTCCAGGGGACATGCGTCCATGCTGATGATGGGTTCTGTTGGATGACAATCCTAAGCAGTGCAGACCAACGCGTATTCATTTTCATTATGCGAGTCAGAGGCCACCAGCAGAAGACTGATTTTATTTTTTGTGGTTCAGGTTCTGTAGTTTCCGCATTGGAGTGCTGCTCTTTAAGACTTCTGAAAGCATGCCCCACACCTTGTCACTCTCAGATTTTGGAAGGCACTTCAGATTCTTAAGCTTTGGGTGGAGTGCTGCAGCTCTCTTTAGAAATCTCACATTGGTACCTTTTGTGTTTTATGAAATCTGCAGTGAAAGCGTTCTTAAAATGAACATGTGCTGGGTCATCATCCGAGATGGCTATAACAAAATATATGGAAGAATGTGGGTAAAATAGAGCAGGGGACATACAATTCTCCCTCAAGGAGTTCCGTCACAAATTTAATTAACACTTTTTTTAAATGAGTGTCATCAGCATGGAAGCATGTCCTCTGGAACGGTGGCCAAAGCATGAGGGGGCATACAAAGTGTTTAGTGCATCTGGCATGTAAATATCTTGCAATGCCGGATACAAAAGTGCCATGCGAACACCTGTTCTCACTTTCAGGTGACATTGTAAACAAGAAGCAGGCAGCATTATCTCCTGGAAATGTAAACAAACTTGTTTGTCTGAGTGATTGGCTGAACAAAAACTATGACTGAGTGGACTTGCAGGCTCTGAAGTTTTACATTGTTTTATTTTTGAGTGCAGTTATGTAACAACAAAAAAAATCTACATTTGTAAATTTGCACTTTCACTACAGAGATTGCCCTATAGTACTTGTACACCTCTACCCCGATATAACCCAACCCGATATAACACAAATTCGTATATAGCGCGGTAAAGCAGTGCTCCAGGGAGGTGGGGCTGCGTGCTCGGGCGGATCAAAGCAAGTTCAATATAATGCGGTTTCACCTATAACGCAGTAAGGTTTTTTGGCTCCCAAGGACAGCGTTGTATCGGGGTAGAAGTGTATGAGGTGAATTGAAAAATACTATCATTTTTACAGTGCAAATATTTGCAATCAATACACACTTTGATTTCAATTACAACATAGAATACAATATATGAAAGTGTAGAAAAACCATCCAAAATATTTAATAAATTTCAATTGGTCTTCTATTGTGTAACAGTATGATTAAAACAACAATAATTTCAGTTAATCGTGTGAGTTAACTGTGATTGACAGCCCTATTTTCATTTAAGTTTGTATCTTTCACTAAAGATTTTCTTAAAAGTCTGCATTTATATACACAATATCAAGGGTCTATAAGAACCCCTCATACAGACGCTTCCCAACTTATGCAGGCATTCCGTTCCAGACCACCTCACGTAACTCGAATTTTGCATAAGTCGGAAACGTATACCCGACAATTACACAAGCCCCCCCCCCCAAAAAAAACAAACAAACAAGCTTTCTAGCTTACAGAACTTTTTCCATAAGTGCGGATTTGCCTAAATCAGGTTTGCGTAGCCCGGGGGCCGTCTGTATATTGTTGAAGTCTGCAGCAAAATAAACATGCAATCTAATTCCTGTGTGGTTATATTTAAGGGGGTGAGGGGAAGCAACTGTATTGAAGCCAATGCTTCAGGCAGCCCTGGAGCAGACTAGATCCAGTTTGAAAAGAATTGGCAACCCTAAAACTTTTTGATAAGATAAAATTTCATTGATGTTGGCTCACACTAGGCCCACTTCAACTCTGCACTTGTCCTCTGTGTTTCCTTGGCATATCTGTTCCTTTCCTCTATCTGCTTTAGCATAACTTTATTTTTCTCTTTTATCTTTAGATAACTGCACCCAAGGACCGGAGGGATTGATTTTTTGTTTTGACTTATTGTTTGAAGATCTGTAACTCAAAGCAGCTCTCACGCCTCTGATGTCTAAGCTTGAGCAGCATAAAAGGTAAACCTAGTCCTGTGTATCAAACTAAGCAGTGATACTATTTTATAATCAGTCATCTATGTGTTTTATTTTGCTTTTGTGGGGAAAGGAAGGCTATTTTAAGGCTTTATATTGTAGGTAACAAGATTTTGAATAAGTACTGGCATATACAGTAGTCATCATGAAGACTTATTTAAAAGAGAAACTTTGTGAACCGCAGACTACGACTGGGGGTGGAGGGTGGGAGAAGAGACCCTTATTCCGAACTTAAGTACATCATTACAGGTCATGTTATACTACATATGAGACTTCCACAACCAAAAACACTACCATGCAAGTCTCAAAACCACTACACACAATTACTTGAAGATGAATCATATGAAATTAACTTAATACCCCACAAAAAGGGGAAGATAGTAGGAGACACATTTGTGCAGAAACAGTAATGTGTCAACACAAAACATTCTGAGATAGGAAATCAAATCAATCGACAATTTAAAAAAAATTGTAACTTCCACATTAAGCTTCCTTTGTAATGATCTGAGATTCCCCTCTTCACCTTGCAGTTCTCTTCCTCCCCTTCCCCAAAGGTTGCTAAGATGTTTTAAATAATCAATTCTGTAAAATAATAATAAATAAAGCAGGCACTCAGATTTCCTATACTGGTGATATATTTTATATTACAGAAAGCCAATACACACACACACACACACACCCCTCTTGTTTATGATAGCCCATCTCATCTACTCCCTGAATTTACCCAGCTTTCTGAAATATGGTTACATATGCAAACATTATCTCCCAATTGTAACCTCATTTTCTGCTCTGCTGGACAGCGTGACCAGCATTTGTCATCATGCCTCCCCTGCCCACATCATTCATATGTCTATAATTGTCATCAAGATGTGGCATGTCAGCAGGACTCCAGCGTTCTCTGTTCACCATCTCCACACAGTAACTCAGGTAACAAACCCATAATCTCGTCCTGTTTTCATGATGGTTGAATTACACATAATTGTTTCTGCACAATGATTGATTTCTGCCTGAATAGAGACCTCTGCCTTTTTTCAATGCAAGCGAGTGGCAGCCAAGTCTCTCCATCTAGGAGGAGGCAGCAGCCTTTGAAGAGATCAAAGCCAAGGCCGCAAGCAGTTGTGCGCCCTGGGAATATGGAAAGCCTTTATGCTCTCAACCCCATTTCTAACATCATGTTGGATTGCAGCTGCATTACATTCTGCCAGCATTCTTAATGCTTTTAGTATTGACTCTGACATCACCAATAGCTGTTTTAAAGTAACAAAAGCTGAAAGATGACTTATTTTCACAAGTCTGTTTGGAACGTGCAAAGTTAAGGGAGGGAAGCATTTGTTTTTAATATGAAATAAAAGAAAGCACACAAATTATACACGTTTCAGACAATTAAAAACATGTTTTTCATATGGAAAGAACAGAGGGGGTATTTTATAGCTTGGACCACACAAAATGAGCCAATCATTATACACCTGCTTTTTCAAGCATTAAGACTTCAGTAAAAATACAAATGGATAAACAAGTCAAACTGGAGAAAATATTTTTACTGTCTAAGCACCTGATGTAAGGTGAAATAATACAGATGTCTAAGGATGGTCTCTCCTTCCCATCTTCTTGTAGTAAGCAGACAATGGTTCATTCGTGCATTTGTAATACATCATGTGTTCATTTTAGAAATGCATAAAATCCTCATTAGTTATCTAAAGGATTTAAAAAAAAAATCAGAGCAGCTTCCTTCGAGGCTTTTTCTCCACAGAAGCGCCTATACAGTCAGTCTCTCTCTCTCTCTCTCTCTCTCACACACACACACACACACACACACACACCACACTTATGCCATCTTAAAATTGTGCCTGCCACATCAGTGTTTTTACAATTGCCAAACACTCACATACAAACCACCATGACAAATTTTGACAGTGCAAACCAAAACAAACTGGATTTGTCTTTATCAAGACAAATTTTTCCAGATTCTGATTTTAAAAAACTTGCATAAACCAGATAAATTCCAGGAAGAAACTTTGAAGTTTAACAATTTGAGGAAATAGAAGTGGAGGAGGAGGTAAGGAGAAAAGAGTAGCAGCAGCATCAATAACCACACCGCAACTCTGAAACAGTACTCTGGCCACAGATGCACAGCACTGGGTATTTTGGTAAATAGTTTTTACCATTATGAAAAACTTGGATGGCAGCTATCTTAAAAATATAACGGGAATATAATAGAAACGTATCAGCTGCCAGCTAAAAATTTCTTAAATGTGTGGGTGCACAAATGCAGGAATGGAAGAATATGTAAAAATACAAGCAATGCCACTTTAAAAAAGGAATAAAGTGATGTTCATAATATTTTAAAGCCAACTCCTCTTTTTTCCTGTATTGTTTTAACATTTGCTTTTTTATTTCTTTAGTCATAGTGACCCTTGTCTTGGGGATTATTGATAGGAAATATTCTCTGCTCTAGTCCCTCTTTCTTATGGAAGCAGACCTTGCTGTTACATGCCTTTGTCACTTCAAGATTAGACTATTGTAATGTGTTCTCCATGGGCTACTCCTTAAAGCCATTCAAAGGCTGAAGCTGGTACAGAACATGTCGGTCCAATTTTGATTTCCTGGACATATTGTAAAAGCCATTTATATATTACAGGGCTTTGAGGATACGTTCTTAGGGATGATTTTTCTGGAGGGGAACAGGGGCAACAAGTGGGTTTTCCATTTTGTTAACTGGCCAAGATAAACTTAACTTCATTTGATTAATTAAGTCTATTGACAGAGTGTGAATTTAGAGAGCGAGATTAATGCTGGTGTGTGGTTACCACAGATTTAATTATCATGGTGCTCAGCACTTTTGTATGAGCATTTTTTATTGTTGTTAAATACAGTGAAACTGTATTCTGCTCCAATCCAGTCCCTTTCATCCCCACCCACCCTACTAAACAAGTTGGTAGCCTTGCACGGCCACTCCTGCTCTCCTGAAGATGGACTGGTTCTTCACAGCCTGTCTACTGTGAACCTCTCCCTCCACACCTGCTGATTCATGAGCGGAGTCAGAGGGCTCTGATTCAGTACAGTCTCTGGCCTTGAATCCCAAGAATGCTGCCTTAACCCATACCTCCTATAACAAGCCTACATGGCACATAAAAGGATGCATGATACACTTTTGTAATACATATTACCACTAACTCCACGCACAAAGGGATGTAAAAGTCAATTTTTCTGAGCTATGAGTTCTCTTCAGTTGGGGAGATACACGTTTGATTCTGTCATTGAGATAAATACTGCTCTACTGTGGACAACACAGGCCAACAACAACAAAAGTATGAGCAAAGAAAAGGAACCAGAGATCGAAGTGTTACACACAAAAACGCCTCCATCTGTTTTCCACTGGGAAAAAAAGGGAAGGAACCTAAAAACTCTACTTAAACATACACAAATCAGTTTTTTGCTGAAAAACTGGTAAGTTTTTTGAGGAAAAGGCTTTCTATAATGTTTTTATTTTTCCCAAAAGGCCTTTGTCAAGAAAATTTTGAACAAAATATTTTAGCCTCCTCTACTTGGGACCCTTATGGCAGACTGTTAATACCCCTTTGCTAGCAAGAACACAGTCAGTCAACTTTTACCTGTCATTCTGATAAGAAATGCCATCTATCTTATAGCCATGTACTGCAGTCGTTCCCAGTAAAAAAATCCAGTACGTTAGACAACAGTTAGGTGAAGGAATTTGAGTGAAGCATATCCTGTTTATTCTCTTCCTTTGTGCCCATCCATACACCAGTCACTCTCCAGTCCAAAAGCTTAATGACAAAGACCCAGTTTCAGATGCAGTTTCGAACCTTATCGCTTTAGTCCAGTTGTTCTCAAATTTCTGTATTGGTGACCTCTTTCACACAGCAAGCCTCTGAGCACGACCCCTCTCTCCTATAAATTAAAAATACTTTTTTTTTAAATGAAACACTATTATGAATGCTGGTGGTGAAGTAGGATATAGGGGTGAGGCTGACAGCTCATGATCCCCACATAACAACCTCATGACCCCCTGTTGTCATGACCCCCAGTTTGAGAGCCCCAACTTTATTCCTTGGGTTGGGATCACTGCAATAACCCACCTGCGCAATTTAGTTAAAATGTTTACCAGTCACAGACTTCCTCTTCTCCCAGTCGCAAGGGGTATGAGATATGAAAGTGAAGGAAAAAGAGGGGGTCTAATGCGAACAACCCAAAAATCACTATTTCAGTGAAGTGACAGTTCCTGTCAGACACTCAGCTTTTAAGAGATTGCTTTAGTTCCCCAGCAGGCAGGTAAGAAGGGAACAAGTTTTAAGAGCTTGAATAAAAATATCAAGGTTTTGCAGTTTTGGTTTAAGCTTTGGAGGACCAAAAGTGGGTGTAAGGCCATATCTACCTGATGCTGTACGGCTACTTCACCATTTGTGCCCTTGGGGGGAAAAAAAAACAAAAAAACCCCACAAACCTATGTGTGTTTCTAGAGACACTTATCACTGAAAATGTTTTGCACTATTATTTTGCTATTCAGTTTGTTTTTAAAAACAAAAACAACAGTTCCTTTGTAATTCTTATCAGATATAACACCATGTCCTCAATTAGCACTGCACATGTTTACACATGGTTTTTTTATATAAAGATTCTTGTATGTTGGAATAAAGTCTACAAAAATGTTCACTGAAAGGCTCAATCCAGCCTAAAAACTTCTGCAGTTGCTGGCTTACAGGGAAGCTGTTTTGTATTGCCATCTCTAGCAATCTGAATGTTAGATTAGGCATTCTGCAGCCATCCCATCCCCACCAAGATTTAGGTACCCTTGAATGACATCATGCTCCATTGAATAAAAAGTGTGTTCCTTCTCACCTGAACACACTCAGTCCCAGAAAATTTTTTGCAGAAGCTGAATCTGAAGTTGCTTGGCTTCCCCTAGCTGGCAGCTCTATTTTAGCAGTCAATCATCAGGAGAAAGAGGAAGGAACCATGCGGCTCTAAAGGCCACAAAAGGCAACTGGGTGAGGGGTAAGCCACCTCCTGAAGTCCAGCAATCAGACAGTATGGAACGTTCTTTCCCCTCCCCCTCAGGAAGTTATTGATTTGTGCTTAGTCCAGCCATCTGTCTCCAAACCCTTGATTGCCAGGAGTAACAGTATCTTGTGGTCTGCATAGCCCTAGATATTCAAAGTGGAGGAAGGAAGCTCATTGCAAGTTTTTCCACTCTTCCTCCTTTGCCTATTCCCCAGAGGTCTGCAAATTCTTGTTATCTGTAGAGGCCTCAAAGTATCTCGTCTGATCTTGCCCTGCATATACTGACATGACAAAGCCAGAATGAAACTGTGCTGTTAGAGTTTCAGAAGGAGCTGCAGATATAGTCCAGCAAGATTTTACTCCTTTTAACCAGACAATTCACATATAGCAGTCGATACCAGAAATCAGCATTTCCTGAAACACTCAGGAGTTTCTACATGAAATTAGAGTAGGCAAACCTCAGTCTGCTTTCTGCTTCCACTCACCGGTGCCCGTACAAGCAGTTTAAAAAAGCACCACTGAATGCACGGAAGCAGTGCTACAAGTCTAAATACAATAGGCCTTACCCCGGGGGCAAAAAAATCTGGAGTTTAGTCATGTTAAAAGGGGGCAAGTGTGATATCAGAAAGGTGAAAAGAGAATTGTTTTGTAAAAGTAGCCTATTACAACCATCCCAATTCTCCTTAGTCATAAATAGTCACAAGTGAACTTAAAAATGGCATCACAGCAGAAGAGACAGCCTTACTCTGTAGAGCAGGACAAATGCCAAGCTTCCCTCAGGAAGACTGCTTTTAGACTACTCCAGTGAAGTTGCAGCCATGGTGGGATCAATCATGATTACAATATGCTGGTCGGTTTGGTTTTAAACCAATCTGTCTCATTCCCCTCACCATACCCTCCCCAAGTCCACCCACAGCCATGGTACCACAATAACTACAACATGATATAATCATTCAAAACAACAAAGTTTGGGTCTTTTAAAGCACTGCAGTAGAGCCTCACTAATGGCCAGCACATGCACGGCATGTTACTGAACTTCGTAATTAGCAAATAAGATCCACATCACGGAGGCAACTTTGTTTGTAAATAAAGCTACATATTTTACACTTTTAAAAGGAAGTACTGCACTAGTTAGTGGTCTGTACTGTAATTTCTGAAGCGTTTTCTTTCTTGTGTTAATCCCACAAACAGCATCCACTCTACAAGTCCTCAGCTTCAAGGTACTCTGTTCAATGCCATATTCTTTATCACACCACCTGCTAACATGTCTTCCTTTGTGACATCCCACCACTACTTCTTGAGTCTTCCTCTGCCTTTTTTCCTTCAGTCTTGATCTGCTGGCTATTACTCACATAGTTGTCAGGACTGCGCTTTATATGACCAAAGTGTCCGAGCCTATACTCCCTCATTTTTCCCCTTTATTGGTGTTACTTGTATACACATTCCTCACATAGTCTTTCTTGCTTATACCATTCATCCACCTCAACATTTGCATTTCTGTTGAACAGATCATCTACTCATGTTTCTTCTTTGTTGCCAAACATTCAGCACCATATATTACCACTGGACGGACCACCATGTTATAGACTTTCCCTTGTAAGTGTAATTCTAAAAAGCAACATGCTTTTTTAATGCTAGACCTCACTAAGACACTATTAGATTCATAGATTCCAAGGCCAGAAGGGTCTTGTGATAATCTATTCTGATCTGTATAACAGGCCATAAATTAAAAGCAGGGAAGTGAGTAGAGGTGCCAACATGCAAGAACTGTGGGGGGAAAATGCCACCCGGGTCACTTTCATGAGCACTTAGTCTCAAGACATTGTTTTACTATATAAGAAAAAAATACAGACAAAATGGAATTATAACCCCATAATGCAGCTGAGTGACAAACACTGAGAAAACGTCTGAGCAGCTGACGAACCTTTAGCTGGAAGTTTACAGCTACATAACTTCCAACTTTACCTCTTTTGGGCTTTCTACAATACATTTATCTTCCCCTTATATTCATACCCTACAAAGGCTACCAGACCGCGTTCATTTTTTTCTGTTTGTGGTCCTTCCCAGATACTATTTGGGCACTGCCAGACTGGTTGTCATCTCATCCCTAGCACCAGCACCTGTCCTATATCTACTGCAAAGTATTGTCACGTAAGGCCCAAAGCCAAGATGTGCAGAGAAAAGTAGAACTCCCAATGACATCAGTGAGAATTCAACTTTCTTCACCTTTCAGCATCAGGCTTTTAAATCCTGCTAAGTCTTACTCTCTGGTGTGTTTTTTCCTTTGTTTTAATACTTGCAGTAGGTTTTAGATAGCAGGGCAGCGAGTGTCTTAAAGAATTTGTGAGTATGTACAGAGTCTAGCATAGTGGAGCCTTTAGGTTCTGCTGTTATAAAAAATATTTTCATTAAAATACATTTTAAGCCTCCCTTATCCTCAGAAAGGTGAACAAAGGATCATCTCCAAAACAAAAAATATTTTGCTATTTGAGACAGCATTACTAGGATTCCCCAGCAAACACACACCCCCACACACACACACACTGCAGCAACTGCTGGCATAAAGCCTAGAAAATTTCTAGAAGGCATATGTGCCTACATGCTGTGAAGTGGAATCACAGAATCCCAAGAGACCCGGTGCATCAGTTCGGGTTAAGTAGGATCTACCTAAACCCTTATGCAGTGGCACTTGAAATGAAGCCCTGAGTGTTGATTACAGAAACACTTGTGTGGATGAAAACCTTTGGGAGCACATCAATCCCTGTCTCACATAATAAATACAACCAAAATGGTTCTATATGAAAAAGTGTAAGGTTACAGGTAGTGTCAACAGTATGTTTGCTATTTAAATTACAGTTAATAAAGATGTAGTAAAAGCTAAGTAACTTAGTAATGATGGTCTGTGTTAGCCAAACTTGACGACTAAGCCATATTCCCAACTACATTAACAAACAAACAAAAAACAAGGACAGACATTTAAGTCCGCTTTCATCTCCAAGGAGGACAGTTAAGATCTTATCTGAAAAGATTATTTTCCTAGCTCAGAAATAAAATGTCACAAAACTGGGTGACTGGGCAACAATTGGCAGATGAAATTCAATATTGATAAATGCAAAGTAATGCACATTGGAAAACATAATCCCAACTCTCCATACAAAATGAATAGGTCTAAATCGGCTGTTACCACTCAAGAAGGATCTTGGACTCGTGGATAGTTTTCTGAAAACATCCGCTCAATGGGCAGCAGCAGTCCAAAAAAGCTAACAATGTTAGAAACCATTAGGAAAGGTAGCTAATAAGACAGAAAATATCATAATGCCTCTAAATAAATCTGTGGCACGCAAATCTGGACTACTGTGTGCAGATCTGGTTGTCCCATCCCAAAAAAGGTATTAGAAAAGATACAGAGAAGGGCAACAAAAATTAAGGCGTGGAACAGCTTTCATATGAGGAGAGATTAAAGAGACTGGGATTTTTTATCTTAGAAAAGAGACGACTAAGGGGGGGTATATTATAGAAGTCTATAAAATCTTGAATTGTGGGGAAAAAGTGAACAAGGAAGTGTTATTTACTCCTGCATACAATATATGAACCAGGGGTCACCCAATAAAATTAATGGGCCTCAGGTTTAAAACAAACAAAAGGAAGTACTTCTTCACCCAACACACAGTCAATCTCTTGGAACTCCTTGCCAGAGGATGAAGGCCAAAAGCATAACAGGGTTCAAAAAAGAAAGAACAAGATGTTTGTGGACAATAGGTCCATCAATGGCTAATTAGCCAGGATGGTCAGGGATGCAACACCATGCTTTAAGGGTCCCTATCCTGTTTGCCAGAAGCTCAGAGTGGATGATGGGATGGATCACTCAATGATTGCACTGTTCTGTTCATTCCCTCTGAAGCATCTGGCATTATTAGCCTAGTATCCTCTGTCTGAGTGGCCAGATAGACCATTGGTCTAACCCAGTATGGCCGTTCTTATGTCTTCATTAAAAAACAATTACAGTTTTAGTTACCCATCGGAATCTAAGTCAGTGAACACACATGTCCGCTGAATACACCCATGCTCTTCTAAAGTCATTCACATCGCCATTTTCCTCTCACAGGAGTGGACAATTCCTGATTGATTAGCACAGCTGGGGCACACGTTAACTCACTACTGTACTTTTAGTTCAAGCCCAAAGATTCAATTAATATATTTCTATTTAAGTGCTCAATCACTTTCTTGTTGAGTGGACAGATTCCTTAGAAGTGGGAGGTCAAAAATAAATAAAAAACTATCCCACAAGATTAGAGTCTCAAAATAGAAATTATTAGGCTGCTAAATTAAGTTATTTTGCATGTAATTTTAATATGAATTTAGTTTTGGCCCTCATAAGCACAGTAACTAGAGAGGCTAATCCTGGACACCCAGGGTAGGAACAGCCCACAAAGTAGCTATACAGTAACTCCTCGCTTAACGTTGTAGTTACATTCCTGAAAAATGCTACTTTAAGTGAAACGATGTTAAGCGAATTCAATTTCCCCATAAGAATTAATGTAAATGGGGGGATTTAGGCTCCAGGGAATTTTTTTTTTTGCCAGACAAAGGATATTATATACATATACAGTGCAAGTTTTAAACAAACAATTTAATACTCACCAATGATGATTGTGAAGCTTGGCTGAGGCAGGGGCATAGCAGGGTCAGGGCATGGGGGCTTGCCTCACTCTGCCTGCCTGGTGCTCCTGCTGGGGACTTGCCCATTCCCCAGCTGGAAAGCTGGGCGGACAGATTGGGGCAAGCCCCCAAGCCCCGACCCTGCTCGCCGGCAGGAGCACCAGGCGGGTGGGCGGAGAGGAGCAAGCCAAACAGAACATTGCACGACTTTAAACAAAGTATGTTCTCTAATAGATCAGCAACCTCATAAAAACGTCCAGGTTAACACTGTTTCGCTAAATGAGGAGTTACTGTACAAGCTTCTTCACAATGACCTACCAATGATCCCGATAGATCAATACCAGTGGCAAGAATGACATTCAGACTTCTTGCACAGTCTAATCCAGGGGTAGGCAACCTATGGCATGGGTGCCAAAAGGCGGCACACGAGCTGATTTTCAGTGGCACTCACACTACCCGGGTCCTGGCCACTGGTCCAGGTCGCTCTGCATTTTAATTTAAATTTTAAATGAAGCTTCTTAAACATTTTAAAAACCTTATTTACTTTACATACAATAATAGTTTAGTTATATAAAACAGACAGAGAGAGACCTAAAAACATTAAAATGTATTACTGGCATGCAAAACCTTAAATTAGAGTGAATAAATGAAGACTTGGCACACCACTTCTGAAAGGTTGCCGACCCCTGGTCTAATCTTGTTCCTCTCTGCCAACAAGAATGCCAACTATGTACCCCCACCAGGAACTGCCCTACCAGTAAAACTAAAGCACCTTATCTTCAGTCTTGGGATAGCTAGCACACATTCATATACGCACCCCCATCCCGGTGGAAACACCACTGCATTTTTATCTGTGAAGGCAAGCCCACATAGCGTAATTGAACCCACTGTAATGTCACTGCAAGTATGGTGGTGTACCAATCCCCTCTAGATGTGTGCTAGTATGTGCAGCGTACCCAAAAGTGCCAAGCACTAGGCTCTTCGATCTCTGGTCCTTAGTTGTTTCCCTTGAACATCCATGCTTCAAGTAACAGGATTCTTTTTATTAATGCTGCCAAATACTACAAGGTGCAAATATGCTAGTCACAGTGACTAGCTTATAATAAACAATAAGCCAACAGATCCAGCCACTCGGGACAGTCCAGGATAGGTTACAAGAATAACTAAACCTATGAGGACCCCTCAGGCTGCTACTGACATGGCTAGTGTTTTGTCAGCAAAAGACTACTTCTCTGTCCAGCTTTCAGGCCCATCTCTCAAGCGATCTGTTGCCCAGCCTCCCCTCTGAAGCCAGTTCCCTGACTGCGTTCTCTGGGCCAGGGGCGGCTCTAGGATTTGCGCCGCCCCAAGCAGGGCAGCACGCCGCGGGGGGCGCTCTGGCGGTCGCAGGTCCTGCGGCTCCAGTGGACCTCCCGCAGACGTGCCTGCGGAGGATCCGCTGGTCCCGCGGCTCCGGTGGACCTCCCGCAGGCATGCCTGCGGATGCTCCACTGGAGCCGTGGGACCGGTGGACCCTCCGCAGGCATGCCTGCGGGAGGTCCACCAGAGCCGCCTGCCACCCTCCTGCGGGACGCCGCCCCAAGCGCGCGCTTGGCGCGCTGGGGTCTGGAGCCGGCCCTGCTCTGGGCTTACTACTCTTGCTCACATGAAGCCACTGGCTCTCAATCTCATCCTCTGACTTAGGCTGTCTCTTCTCTACTCTGGGAAAGAAGGATCCCTCTATTTATTGGCTGTCATATGGGGGTGGTAACATTGCATAGTAGTGATCCAGCAGATTCGTTACAAACACGTTGTCCTCATCCACACAGGCCAGTTAAGATACACAAGCACATTGTTTAGCCATGCCACATAAGAACAGGAGTTAATTGTGATTTAGCTAATGTAGACATGGCTTAAGTTATGTACTAGAAGAGATTTTATTTGTGGTTCAACAACTCAAAATTAACAAAAAGTGAGTGTTCTTGTATACTAGTGGTAAGAGGCAAATTTTCATCACTATAGCACATGCATCTAACAAGGTTTTTAGAAGACATATACTGACACTTCACTATTTTAGTGACATTTTCTTCTCATATCAGAGGAGCTTTTCATACCTAAAACAGATTTTAGAAACTTACTAAATCAATCTTGCAGTTTTTCTACATCCAGACTGAATGACTGAAGAGTATGACTTGTATTTGGCAACATTTCTTCCCCTTTTGCATTCATGAACTCTACAGGTTCATGCTTTCTTCTTGGCATCTAACATTATGGATGTGATAACAAATGAACGCCTGTTTCTTTAGAGCCAGATCCTGCATGGTACTGAGAGCCTGCAACAGGCAATTCTGATCAACATTTTCTCTGGAGCATGATTGAAAAAGAAAAGATGAATACACCACCAATGGGATGACATTTTACTTTTAAACCTCCTTAAAATTAAAGTTGCAGTCTCCAGTTTTTTAAAGTTGCATTAAATTCGCTTGTCCAAACACAGCCTCTAACTATAGGGGGAAAATAAGAGATTGTCATAAATAACCAGATCAACTAAAGCTATGAAGAATCAAAAGTAGAGTAATGAGCAAAACTGCAATAAGAGTTTTAAAAACAGCGAGAGTCACGTACACACATTTATAGCTCAGTCCAAAGCCAACTGCTTTCTATTCCTCCACAGCCAGTAAAGATTTTTAACAACTGGTCAGTTTGTGGAAGTTCATTTCTAAGTAAAGTCACCCTGATTGCACCAGCTTATGGAAATGAAAGCAGCAGTGGAAAACCACTCTGTGCTGAATGCCCTCATTAACGCCTGGAGAAGGACAGTCAATACACAAGTGAAAAATTTGTCTTTTAAAAAAGTGTGCTGTATATGCACAGGACCTTTATAAGGCCCCAGTGAGCATCATTCTACATTGTCACAGCTGCTACAGTAGTCCTTTGAAACAGGGGCAAACCAGAGGTACTCAGGTAATTTCTGTTCTCTCTCACCCATTCCTCTTCCCAAATGCCCAGTGTACTTTGTTTAACAAACAAGAAACTTGAACCCCATATGGTTCATCTCTCTGTTTCAAAGGACCTATCTCAGACATCACAGACTGATGCTCCATGAGGCATCACAGCTGATCAGAGCCAGGCCAGCTGGTAGGAATGCTTGAAATAGTAAGGTTCACTTGTTCATGCTGAGGATTTCCCTTTTCTCCCCTCCATGTATGAGCTGGATGCCCACACTTGGATATTTTGATTTTTCTTTTTAAAACAATATCTGATCGAAGGGCCCCACTTCACTCCTATCCAGACTGTACCAATGAAGTACCAACTTAGGTACCAAGTTTTGTGTGGCTCCAAATGTGATTTTTTAAATGTACAGTATTTAATAAGCAAATTTGCTTAACCCCAAACGTCATCTTAAAAAAAAAAAAGTGTGGCATTTCAGTGCTGGTGAAAGAGTATCTTGACAGTATCTTGGTGAACAAAGTCCTCTATTTACCTATACACTGCCTAATATGCCACCATTGTGTAGGGGGGGGAAGGGAGGGAATGGAAAAGAGGGTGAAGAAAAGGGGTCATGGTTTAAAAAAAGCGTAAGAGGAGTAGTTTTGTCTAGGGCCCATACAGGTCTTGATCTCAAACAACTGATTCCAGCTCCCCCATCTCTCATCATCATATCTTGCACTAAGACCCAAAACATATCCATTAGAAATATAATTCCTGAATTAGGCTGGTTTCAAATTGGTGACTATCCAGTTTCCCAGTAAGTGTCAACGTTGACACCTTCAAGAATAAAGCTTGCTTTCTTGAAAGGTAAGTTTAAGAACTCAAGTTCTGAGCTATCTTCTGCTCTGGCTATAGAGGCACCAAACCCCCAACCCAAGATCTCATACTGTTTTCAGGCTCCCACAAACACTCCATAATCAAGTGCCCAACCCTGTTCTTGAAGCTCCCAATGACCAAAACTGTTAGTCTATATAATCAATTTTTGTCTTAAGTCTTCTCTCAACTCTGTTTCACTCATCTTGAGGTGTAAGCTCCTCAAGGCAGAAATTGTCTTGTGCACCTGTACAAAACCTAGCACAATCCGGGCTCCAAAAGCAATTGGAAATTTTGAACACCATTTTAATTACTTCCCACATTAGAATTCCTTCCTGTGGAACTTCTAGCAAATTCCATATGCACTGTCCATAGTGGACCATATCCAAGCCTTTTTGCAAATGTTGACAATATTCTTCGGTCTATTTAATAATTCCAGCTGCTAATCAAAAACCAGTTTGGACATTAAAATAATTCTTACTTTCTCGCATGTGTGTGCATACATGCTTGGGGGTGGGGGGGAAGTGTGGAAATAGAGTTGGAGGAATTCTATACCATACAATATAAAGCCTAATCCCTAGGAAAGAGATGCATTTAATAGCATAGTAGGAATTCATTGAGGAATTTAAAAAATACAAAGGTTTTTATGAAGGTTTTGCTCCAAAAACGCTACTTGAAACTAATCTTGCTCAAAGGGCAAAAAACAAACAGCTACCTACTTTTTCCTGTCTTCAACACCCACGCTATGTGCCAACAAAGAGAAACCACTAAGAGAACTCTCAACCTCACGGGACTCATATTCACCAGGTGTTATTGTGGTTTTCATATTATTGTGTGTACGCGCATCACTTTTGCTGCAGCTACCTAAACGTATTTCTTAGCTCTTTCGCCTACCCACCTATCTGATAAGGAGTACACTGTTATAGTGGCTTCTATTCTACAGCGCTGGAGGTACAGAAGAGCTTGTAGCTTGTTTTTCTGCAGGAAGTAAATGAAAGATCAGTTACCAAGGTGGGGGAAAAACACAGGAGGAGAAAGTAGCCTAACCCTAGTAGAATTGAACGCAAAATTGACTTTCATCTCTCTCTGTCAAGAACAGTGTCAATATCAGCTCATTAATTTTCCTTTTTTGATGTTTAGTACACATCTTGCACTTTACTATAGAGTTTAATTTCTGATTAAAGTCCAGCCAAAGAATCAAGTATGCATGGAGAAAAATTTTAGTGTTTTAAACATCAGCCTTTTAAGTCATTTTTCCATTGTTCTGACATTTTCAGTAATCTTGACTACAGTTTTTTCCACCCAGCATTTTTTCTAAGCATGATTAGTGACAGTATTGTTCTTCCTCTCCCAAATCAAATTAATCTTGACATTAACTCCTTGAAAACTTAGCTACAAACATCACTAGTACTCCCCTGGCCCTTGCATACAGGACTGTACGTGTTGCACATAAAGATCCAGAGGAAAAAAGTTGAGTGCCTGGACACAATTTGCCCACCCCAAACTGCAAGCCTCAGACAGGAGCAGCCCCATTAGCCTGACTGCCGCCCCCCCCCCAAAATATAGAAGTCAAATTACACCTATGGTTGAATGACCCAACCCTGCTGACAAACAGTGCACAGCTTTATGCATGTACCTAATTCCATTAAGATCAGTGGAATTATTCACATGCATAGGGTTAAGCATATGCAGCATTGGCAGGATCAGGGCCTGAGCTTGTATCCCTGTCCTCTGAAGGAAGAGCTGGTTTTACATTTTTGCATCTAATATCCTGAAATAAAATTGTGTTAATTAGAAAGGGCCACCAGAGCTAATATCCATTCAGTTTAAATGAGCATTTACTGGATTATCTGAACATAAGCAAGTCAGACTGTTCAGATAGTGTGAAAAATACCAGTACCCTGAGGTGATTTCAAATTCTGTCTAACACCTCCAGGCAACAGATGCAGTAAACAAGTGGTTGCTTTGTTATGCAAATTAAGAATCTCAGGTATACCACAAGGCTACTTCACACACAAATGGTCAGACTGACACCACTGATGAGAGCTTGGGTCTCTTAAACTGACTTATCTAAACTGTTTTTCAGTCTTGCTATCTGTAAGGAAACAGAGGGAAGTTGAATGGGTGACAGTTAGAAGCCCAACAAAGGTAGAGAGCAGAAGTGATGAGGTGGGAAGGCATAACTGCTTACCACATAGGTTGTGGTTAATAGCAAAGTAAGCGAGTATAATCTTCTGGATGCAGTATTTTGATCTCTCTCTCTCTCACACACACACTCTAAAAGACAGCTGTCAAGTATAAAAACAAAAGATGATAGTTCATTTAAACAAACAAAACAAAAGATTAACTCAGGTATGTAGCCTTGTGGTTAAGTCTGGAGATTTCAGTTTATGGTCAACATTAGTATATTACAAGAACACTATTTTACAGGAATTGTGGTGCTGCTTTAACATGCTCCCTTAAGACATTAGGCTGGGAGTATTACAATTAAATGATTCTGCTTTCTATCCCCCACAATATCAACTCAAATATTTCTACAATAGAAGGAAGCTGATCAATTTAGTCTGAAACGTTATTATTATTATTATTATTATTATTATTATCTACTTTCTGCAGAGGTGTACTAGTAGTATGCAAGTAAATAACTGATGTCCCACTGTGATGCATTTAAGAACAAAACATTTTGAGATTTTAAATTCTCTAGTCATTTTTATAGGGCAACATTAAGAAGTTGGATTTATTTTGCTTCCAAAACTTGCACTCTACGTGTATTGTTTCTTGGAGGTAGAGGAAGTAGCACAGGGTCTTATTAAATCCCTGATCTTCAAGGAGACATAGGTCTGAGCATTAAAGACTTCCAACTGACCGCATCCTTTTTGTCAGCAAGTCAGAACTGCAATTTAATCTGTCAAGAATTTTTATTTTACATATCTTTCAGCAGAAGCCAGTATAAAAAGACCACATGGGATATACACTGCTACCTCGATATAACGCAACCCGATATTACACGAATTCAGATATAAAGCGGTAAAGCAGTGCTCGGGGGGAGAGGGGGGGGCTGCACACTCCGGTGGATCAAAGCAAGTTCAATATAACACCGTTTCACCTATAACGCGATAAGATTTTTTGGCTCCTGAGGACAGCGTTATATCGAGGTAGAGGTGTAGTTTGAATGCTTCAAAATTAAGCATACATATATAGACCTTCAAGCTGAAATTAAAAAATAAATCTGTCTTGAATAAGAAGACGTTTAAGACACAAAACTATAAAAGCAGTATATTGTACACACCTTTGTTTTTATTCTTTCAAATGTAAATAAGGTTCCATAATATAAGACAAGCATTTGCAGCAGGTTTCAGAATGCCAGAATCTATTGTGTCATTCTGAATTCAAGCACCTTTATTTGGTGGAGACTGTCTCCAATATTTAAGTATAATGTTTTGCTGTTAAAAATACCAATACAGATCAAACAAGTTTCAAAAAAACCCACCAAAAACACAGAAATGAAGTTATAGAGTAGAGAAGTTGCCAATTAAACACTTCTGCATCTTACTAGCTCTTTGTTACTAGAAAAAAAATGCAATGCATACAATTAATAAAATGTATGAAATTGTTTTCCACTGAAATTATGATTCTACAACAGGTGACACAAACAACTTCTGGTTTTCCAAGGCAATTCTCCTAATGTGATTTCCTCAACTAGAATTAAATTTACAAAAAATCCCCACTCATTTACAAAAAGAAGTGGGAATTTAGTATACAGATGTTAATCAAGCACACTTCTACACCAACCAGAGACTATTACTCATCTTGACAGTAAATCAGGGCTAATGGCCACCACATGGTAGAGCACAACACACAAAAGTTGCTCTCAATTACATCTTACACACTTATCTTAGTTCATCCACAATTGTTTCACATGCTATATCTTCAACTATGGTTATTTTTCCTAGTGACAGTCAATCTCACAGACCCGACAACACAGGCTGCTAAGAACGAGTAGATGAGGAAAAACATTTGTCAGCTCTTTTTGAATGTCATGTACAGATTAGCAATTCCAGTAGTCCTACCCCCAATCCTCTGTTTTCCCTCCTAAGCAGGAGGGCTAAACTAAAGCCAGTATAGTAGTATCGCTGTCCTTCCTGTCACTGTAAAGGTAGCATTTACACCATTCCATCACAATTTATTCCACAAAGTCACATTAAAAAGTATCTTTTTCAGCCTTTTTCAAACACAAAACTCGATACTTCAGTTATCAGATTTGCAGCTTTTCCTCCACCAACCCAACCAAAATCGTCAGGAAGTTTATATACCAAATGAAAGGAGCATACAGAATGGAAATGCATTATTCATCTTAGTTGTATTTAACATAATATCAAAAGTGTAATACACTGAACAGAAAGCAATTTGTCTCTCCAAAGACTATTTGTACAACAGGTAACTCACTGTTCTAGGGATGGGTGGAGACAGAGATCCATTAGACATGTAGGGGTCATTGTTCATATTTGGCATCATGATATACCCAGAATAACCAGAGTATGATGGGCCTTTGCTGTATAAACCACCATCTGGATGTTTTCCTAGGAAAGAAAATAAGCGGAAGCTAAATTACCACCCCCTAAGTTTTTTCTGGTATATTAGAGGCATTTTACAGTAAGAAATACACAATATCTTTTAAAAAAATATTGGGGAGGGGGGACTGGAGGGGTGCATATTGCTAGGGACTTCCATTTTATTTTTATTGCATTTCTGGCAGCAGTTACTCCCTTAAATGGCTTATTAAACAGGCATTGGTTAGGAACTGCACTTAAAATATGGGAAGACTTCAGCCTAGCCAGTCTATTTTGTGAGTCTATTCAAACACAGAGATTGGACTAGGATGATTTGCATAAGAGCCTGGAAGAATGGACACACGTAATGCACTACATTAGATTCTAAAGCTACTTGGTGGTCTTTGGTTTTGGCCCCCATAATTTTTACAAGCCATAAGAGAAACACCATTTCTAGGCTGTGTTGGTGCATTTTCATTGCATGAACAGCAAGCAATGCTACAGACATCAAATACCAAATGGAGATAAAATTTATAAAGCAGTAATTCTTTCATTTTTGATAGCATCTATTGGAATTGTCCTGCATATGGACTTCTCCCATCAGTTACACAGCTGGTTGCAGGAAAGTGCAGTATTATGGTTAGACAGAGCCACTTCCTTCACTAAGTGACATACTGCATATATGAACAATTTTTCTGGTCATGCTAATTGAAAGTGATTAAGGAGAATAGGAATACAGGCTGGTGTACAAGGATACCCTACTGTTTATTGGGGCCTAAGAGGGTTCCACTTCTAATTTGTTTAATATCTAATTTAAATAATAAAAGGCTATTAACAAGGACCAGGACTGAAGAAAAGCTGAAGCCCCAAACTTTATGTCGAACTCTCATTTCAATTCTAATGGAGATCATCCTCCTTATCAACTAACTCCATTATAATAATATATTGAAGATAATCCTACATTACTGTCCAGCTTTCAAAACTAAACATGTACACTGTCAGTTTCACTCATCTTCCTTAATGAAGTATTAGAGTTCACTAATTTGCACATCAAAATGTTAGAATGTTGTTCCTGATTTTAAGGCATTTTTTTTAAGTGACAGACTTGGGTTGGAAAGTGAGCATACAACTTCTTAATATACATAACTCAGTAGGATTGTCAGAATGAGGGAAGAGCAAAGATTTTATATATGAACTACTGATACTCTAAAAATAGTTATTTCTTTAGCAAAAAGATCTGTCTGGCCTACTTGCTTCAATTGGCAAACAGCTGAAATAGCATTTAGTTACTGAAGTTAGATGAATAAACAGAAAATCTCATTTTTGCTCAATTTTGAAAATGTTTGGATTTTTCAATAAATACAGATCACATATTGTATATACATATTAAACTGATTGCTTACTAAAAGGCAATTACATCTGTGTACACTTTGAGAGGGACATAGATAAAGTAACAATATAGAGTAAAGAATAAGCACATCTCACCTTCTTCAGAATGGTCTCTGCCTTTGTCATGATAAGATTCCTGAGCTTGGGCTTGCCTGGAAACCTAGCCACAAAGAATCCACCATTAAAAATGGTATTTTATGCATATCTATTCACTTTTGCTTAGCACTCGATCTTTCAAAAAAAGTGTGTGTCTAGGTCAGGAGAAGAAATTGTATTTTTGTCCTACCTCATGCTAAAAAGGAAGTGTGCTAAAACATAGAATGGTCATTTTTATTACAAATTTAATAACCATGTGCTTCTACAAAGCAGTTCTGGCACAAGTAGTGCACTAAATTTACTAAAGGGGCTTATTTCTTAAGAATACTTTAAGCTTTAGGAACCAAAATAGTATTCCTAAACTGGTACCAAAGAATAATGAAAATTGAGTGCCCCCACTATATGAGCTTTTAAAAATTCCATCCTTGTTCTTAAGTTGTTTTCATGTTAGTGAATTGCTACCAAAACAGTTTGTGCAAATCCCTTAAAGAGTTTACGATTAATGCTCTGACCTTTGATTTTACCAAAGAAATTTCATGGCTACTTTAGGCCTAATACTATTATAGGATCCTGTGACTCATATGAACTTGCTTGTTCTGGGCTATGGAAACTGACATATGCAGGAGAGAGAAGGTCCTCCTGCATACACACTAAAAAGGTGTTTAGCACTCACTTAAAATATGTCAGTGCAACACTGCAAATTCCTTTATTTATTTTTTAAAAGGAAATTTTTACAATATGCAGTTTGGCTTGATCACGAGACAGGCTGGAACGGAGAAAAAAACAGCTAAGCTTTTGGATAGTCCCTGAGTGGAAGTTGCAGTAGAAGCCAAGAACCAGCATGTCAACTCTGACTACAAGTGAAAGGTTATTTGTTAGTTGGCAGTGTTAATCTACGGTCAAAAATAAGACTTCCGGAGTCAAAGCAAGGTAACTACTAATGTTAACTACTAATGCTGATTCTCAGTATTGCAACCCCAAATTTCTGACTAGATTAGCTTATTGCAAATGAACTCCCAATCAATATTGTTACTACACATTCACCTTCTATTACTCCACCCCCCCCCCAAAAAAATCCATGTCCATTCATTAGTTACTAGAAGTAGCACTATATTAACTCCACCAGTGCAGTCCATTAGTTGCTCATTCTAGTTTCTTAGGATCACTGCCAATTGAAATGCAGCAATTAGGGAGAAAAAAAACTGGTTAACAAAACGTTTGAGATGTGATCAAACTCAAATCTGAGTCTGCACAAATCTTGTCCAGCAATCTCGGATTGTTATCCAAATGCACCACTAAAACTTAAACACCAAAAATGAATGTAGCGAATGCATCAGATCTCAGGCATCAGATGTTTCCCCCTTCTTCCCATGGGGAGAAGTTAGCCATCTACAAAAATCTGACTCCCCAATGCAATGAACTGCCCCAAACCCCTCTGTGTTTGACAGATGATCTGCAATTTCTTCCCCCCTCCCTCCCTTTAAGAAAAAAGGAAAAAGGTCTAGTTGGTTCCCTCCCACAAGCACCCACGTGTCTCTATTTACTCTGCTCTGGTAGCTTACTGTACTATCAAGGCGCTCGAGCCGAAGGAGCCCCCTAAGCAAAGAACAAGCTTGATAATACACAGCACATGGCTCCAAAAAGGGCGTTTTATCGCAAGACGGACTGGAGCACACAAAGACCGGGAGAGCAACGACGCGGTCGTGCTGAATCGAGCATCACGGGTCTCCCAACGGTCTGAACCCAAAGTTGGGGGCAGATCAAAGAGCCGCCGGCACTGAATGAAGTAGTGCTATTGCCCAGGCTCTGCCCACATCTGCCCGGTTTGCAAAGAAGGTCTCAGTGTTCGCTCTTCCACTCCCACCCCCCCCCCATTGCCCTTTACACACTTCCAGGTGCCTGCCCTCCCATTCATGGGAAACTTGGCGTGTTAGTTTACAAAGCGCTTTGGTCAAAACCGCGTCCCACTTGGCGGCTGACGACGGCCTGTTTTCCTTTGCACCCCCGCCGTTCCCTGCCTTTCCCCTGCATTTTTGAAGCCTTCACTAAAAACAGAGGTGCCAGGAGCGGTGCACACAGTGCTGCTTGCATTCGACTGCATCGCCTTTAATTCACCCCGATCTATGAACCCGATCCAGGACCCTCGAGGTGTTTAACTGTGGAGCCAGAGAGGCCACGCCGGAACCAAGGTGCTTCAGAGCCCTGGAATGAGCAAAACCGTGAAGGGGCGCGTTGGTCTTCCCTGGCCTAAGCCCAGGACTGAAGTCTCTAGAGCTCCCCCCGCCCAGACCCCTTATCAGGGTGTCTCTGAACACTTGGCCTCACGAACCGCACCGGCCCCCCTACCTCATGCCCGTTGCTGTTGGGGGTGATCTCTGACTCGTTAACGAGGGAGGACTTGATGTCGGCCAAGTCTCCTTCTTCCTCCGGGTGGCTGATCTCCGCGAAGATTTTCTCCTTCTGGGGATCGCCTTCGTCTTTGAAAGGGATCATTTCATCCGTGGCGCACAGCTCCGGATCCCCCCCGCCGCCGCCTCCGGCTCCCGGCAGCTGAGGCATAATTGCGCTTTAATTCCTGCTCCGCCCGGGGAACACTACTAATAAAAAGGAATAAATAATATTAAGTCTTTACGAGCCGCGTGCCCTCACTAGTCTAAGCCTCCCCCCTCCCGAAAGAGAGAGCGGAGGCCAGGCAGGCACAGCCACCTGGGGGAAAGGAGGGTCGGTCTGTCTGCCTGACTTGTGGGTCCGTCTGCTGCTGCTGCTGCTGCTGTGCGCGGCGGCGGGGGGGACATGCACTTTTCCCCTCCCCCGCTTTCCGCTGTGTCTGCAAGAGGACAGAAGAGTTGGGAGAAGTTGGGGCCCTTCTGGAGCTGCTTTGATCTTCTCCGGGGCTTTTCTAAAAAGAGCGGCTCCCATTCCCCCTCCAGCTCCGGGCGGGGGGAGCCCATCCGGCGAGCTCCAGCTAGCGCAGCCGGAGGGGCGAGCCCGGTGCCGGGCAGAGCTGGGGCGTTCCCCGGCTCTCCTTTCCTGGGGGGAGGGGGCCCTACAAAGTTCGCCTCCAGAGTTAAGTGGGGGGTCCCCGCCCGCCCGCCCGCCGGGGAGGATGAGGGAGGCCCCGAAAGCGCTTCCACCGCGAGCGCTCACTAGCCACCGCGCGCGCAAAGCCAGACCCACCGAGACTCTCTGCTTTTGTCCTCTCTCGCCCGAGCTGCCCTCGGAGCGCCGCTCTCGCTCGCTCGCTCGCTCCCCTTCGCCGTGCCCGGCTCGCCCGGGCTGCTGGCGGCCCCCGAGGACAAGCGAGCCCCCCCCCAGCCAGGCGCGCGGGCAGGGAAAAGTTCTCTCCCGAGGAGTCCCAGCGGCCCAAGGCTCCTCCGCATTCACAACCCCTAAAGGGTGCCAGCCCCGTCTCCGCGAGCCGCCTGCTGCGGGCCGGGCACGGAGCCCCCCATGGAGGAGAGACGCCCAGCAGCCGCGGCCCCCTTCGCCTCCCCAGGTGCGGCGGCGGCGGCGGCTGCCAGGCTTGAGCGGCGCCCGCCCGCCCGGGGCACCGTCTCCCGCCTCTCCCGGGCTGGCCGAGGCGCTGCGCGGAGCCTGGAGGACGCGGTCTCGCGGCCTGGGCGCCTCTCGCTCCGTCGGTCGGGGCAGAAAGTGGAGAGGGACGGACGGACCGAGCGCGCTCGCCGGAGCGAAGTGGGAGCGAGTCTCTGTAATGTAACTTTAACATCCACTCCGCCCGCCCCGCCCCCGCCCCGTCCACAGAGAGAAGGCGGGGGCGGCGGGGGGGGGGGAGAAGATGAAAGAGAAGCCGCCGCTCTGATTGACAGCGCATTGACAGACACTCCGGAGAGAGCCGGGAAAGGGATCCGCGCAGCAGCCCGGCTTAGCCAGCGGCCAGGCAGCGGAGAGAGCTGCTGCAGCCTTCTCGTTAAATACAAAGAAGTCGCCTCGACTGTCATAAGCTAGTAACGAGGAATCGGTAAAGCGATCGATTCGTTCAGTTCCAGGGCAGGGGGGGGGAGGGTAGAAAGTAAGCGATTTGGGGGGAGGGGCAGGGGAAAAAATCTTTCTTTTGTAAAGTGCAGAACTCCTGCATGGTGCAAACCTCCGGCCGTCTGCATTTAGCCAGTGAGGATTTTGCAAGTTCTCAGCATCTTGCGGTAACGTTGATTATTTTTTATAATGCAGAGCCGCAAAGGGGGGAGGGGTCTCTGCAAGGAATTACTACTCTAGGGGGTGGAGGTTTATAATTCACCCCAAACGGAACACACACACACCCCGAGGAGGGCGAAGAATAGTTATCTAAACATCCCCAGACAAATCTGGAACTAGGATGCTTTGTTAAGACTTCCCCTTTTTGGAGGCATAGGGACTGCACACGCATTAAATTGTTCGCAGAGGGAAAGGGGCACTAAGTATTTTTTTTTAAATGTTTGCAGTAATTTCAGATGAAGGGCAGAGTTATTAGATCATCATTAAACGTAGCAAGCCAGCAACTGACTGAGAGAAGTACCTGGCTAGTAGTCCTTGAACGGACAATGAGATAAACAGGCATCCGGGACTCATGTTTCAAGTCATCAAAATAAACTCTGTAATAAAAAAAACAGGAATAGCAAAAGACAATCAACTCTCGTCCCTATCCCATTCATTTAGAATTTGTATTGTTAGCCCCTATGTATTAAACAGCATCCAGAGTATCTGTATAAAACAACCAGCGTTCAGGGTATTTGGAAATGTCACTAATATGCATTTACTCTGATTAGTCTGTCTATGTGGTGTAGTGAAATCATGTTGTGCAGAACCAGCTGAACTTACTTTGGCATTGGAAGACTACAACTCATGTTTTGTATAGATGTTGTAAAATTGATAAACATACAAGCTCAAGAACACGGTGAAATAGAAACGTAAAGATATCTTCAATCCGTTTTAAACACATTATAATTTTACACTTTATAAGAGACACCTAGAAGGTAAACCTGGCTCTCTGTGACATAATCATGAAAGTTAGGATGAAATTCCAAACGTTAAATATTTTCTTTACATCATTTCCCGTGCAAACTGTAATTAAAATCCAGCTGGAATATAAAACCAACAAACCCTGGTAAGAAAATAGGAAAAGAGAAATGGGATATGTTTGTCACGTTATTAAACAAGTGCACTATGTACATTAGAAAGCAAGACATTCAAAATACAGACCCCAAAAGAAGCTGAAGTGTACAGTGCGTCCGTAATTAAACAAACACTCTATAGAAGATGGGTTGAGTAAAGTAATTAAGAGGCGGTTGTTGGGAAAATAGGGACGTTAGTGATTATTTGTAACGTCTGAAAGCTACACCTAATTCAAATCCTATTTTCTCCTTCATGTTAATTGTGCGGACTTCCATACTCATTGCAGAACACCTCCCTTTGCTCTCGGGATTATTGCAGGCAAGAAGGATGCGTTTAAGCTACCTAATGGGACTCAATTTAGAGAGGAGGAGGAGATGTTCCATTTGGTGTTTTCTAGCAGGGATCTTCTATTCTGGAAAACTAACGAAGCCCATTAGATGCTCTAGGAATTTTCTTTAACATACACGTGTGATTTTTAGTGGCTTGATTGTATTTGTGTATATTGCTGTCCCGCTCTTGTCACACGTCCAGTTAAAGGGAACTCTTGGTAGCCGAAAGGGTTCGCTTACAGATCCAGAATAAAATAGTTTTGGCATGAAAAATAAAAAACAATCTGGAGAAGATGTTTTCAACCTTTCTATGATTAAAAAAAATCTTAAACAGACATTCTGTGTGAGAAGATTATACTAATTGTCACCACCATTAGCATGTGGGTCTCCAATCAGCGTGCAAACACCCAGGTATCTAATCGATTGGAATTGTCATTACGGCGGGAGGGGACGTTGCCCTGTTGAAATCCTTTCCAGTCCCAATGAGATGTGTCGATGTTGTTGTTTACTATGCAGAATACTGGAGGAGGATGAGGGGAGAAGGTGTGTTATAGGTTTCTTTTTACCAGGAGGTGAGGTTCACGTGGCGGATTTAACAATTAGCGAGCGATCTGTTTGTGTTTTGTCCTCTCTCTGCTTTCCTTACCTACAGGCACTGAGCCGGCTTCCTCTCTGTGGAGGTCCAAACAAAAGGGGTGGTTGGGAAAGTGGAGGCATGTCCAGTACACACTTCTGCCGTGTTACACACAGAGAGATGCCCTTCTCCGTATAGCCAGAGGGAGTAGGTAAAATCCGAACAGCGGTTCCCTGCCAAATTAGTCTGCACAAAAATAAACGGTGTGTTTAATTAAAGAGAAGGGAGCCGTGTCCCTCGTTAGAGGGCTCCTCGCGCCACCCCCTCCAGTTTTTCCTCCTTCATGTGGGCTGGAGTTTTTCCCTTGGCAGTTTTTTTGGTGGGAGCTTTTTGAAAGCAGAAGAGGGGGGGCGGGAGCGTAATGATTTACGACAAGAGAATAAACTCAGGAAACCTCAACTCCAACGCCAGACTTGACTGGAGACAACACAAAGCTGTCGGTATTTCCAATTCACAGGACGGGAGGGAGAAATGGAAGAGGAGGAAAAGGCAATTTAAGTCTCTTGCAAACAAGAGCGGGGACGTAGAGTTAAAATAGAGGGGGAGGAGCAGAGAGAGGAGAAAACAGAAAGATCGCAAACACGGAGACAGAACAAATCAGGTGGCAATCAGATCCCCCTCCCTCCAAACAAAACGATGGAAATAGGCCGTATTACCCGTTACCTCTTCCCTCCCTAGACACACACACACTCCCGCAGCCAGACCCAATATTCTTGCGGATCTGGTCTGAAGAGTTGGTGCAATGCAAGTGAAGGAGCCAGGTCATTGTTTGACAAATCAATCACGGTGTAACTCGAGACATCCTCTGAACTTTGGGGCTGGGGGGGCCAGGGGGACGAAAGTGAGCTGCGCTTTTAATATTACTTAAGCATAAAGGGCTGGATTTTTACCGCCCCAGATAATCAAGCTCAATTCGCCTTGGGGGCGGGGGAATAATTATAGGAAACCTACTAATCGGTAACGGAGCTGACTAAACACCAGCGGATGGACCAGTGGGATAAATCACTGGACTGAGAGTGAGGGTATTAGCCAAGGTCTGACATCAGGATATGACTAAATCGACCCGAGGCTGTAAATCCTCTATCAAAAGATAACACGACGTTTCCAACAGCCACAAATAATACAGAGGAGAGACCGCGACCTAATAGCTTGGTAAGAGCGGAGCAAGAGAAAATAGTGGGGATTACACATGCAAATGGGAACTCAAAACCTCCCCGCCCCCAATATTGTTAAATTCGTCAAGTAGAAAGGCCGCCTGGAATAAGTTTGTGAAGAAAGTAAATGCCCATCAGGGAGCCCGCCACCTTTCCCACCCTGTCTACAAATGTACATTCAAAACACAGCCTTCTAATTTGCTTCCATTCAAAATGGGGGTGGGGGAGATCATGGCAAATCTCTGGGAAGCAGAGAGCCGGCAGCGATACAGGGAGAGGGGATGATGTGGAGGGGGGAGCAGGCGGCATTGCGTGAGAAGAGCCCGCCGCTGAGAGCCTCCCCTTAAATAGGCAGAGGGCGGGGTACGGGGAGCGGAGGGGCGGGGCGGCAGCTCCCTTTGATGTCCCGTCGGCTGCCTCTTTCATCCTCTCCCCCCCACCCCCCATCCCCTTGCTGGCCCCTTTGTGTGACTAAATTTGGCAAGAACATGGAGACGAGCCAGGCTTTCCACGTGTGCTCAGAGCTCCCAGCTGAGCAGGCAAGGGTTCTCTTCCGGGTAAGGAGACAGAAAGAAAGATCAAAGAGTTTGTGGAGTTGGATCTGAAATGTGCATTGAAAATAAAAATCAAGCCTTGGACGCATTCCAACCCCGAGCAGCCTGACTGAGACACACAGAGGAGGGAGTGTTGGGCACGTGGGGTAAAATAGAAGAAATCAGAGGGGAAGAGTTATCCTGCCCCCCCCTCCTATTTTTTATGGAGGTTTTGCAATTATTTTCTTAAGGAAAATCTCACGTATATAATTACCATTCTGTGCAGCCAAATGGTTTCAACTGGAAGTATTATTTTAGCAGAAATGTGTCTCGCCCTTTTCTCCAGATGTGACAATCGGAACGGGAGTGCTGATGAGTGAGCTTTGTTATGACTCACTGCAAAATTTGTCATCAGAGGAGTGAAATACTTTACTAAACAAACAAAGAAAAACAACAACCCCCCCCTCCTTTCCCCGACTCAAAGTTTAATCCGCAATGAGGGAGGGAGGGAGTTTTGGCAGGTCTGCTGTAATGTTTAGAAACATGCTGTGTAGTGACAAAACATACAGCAGTGTATTCTTACCAAGGAAAAATATTTATAGACACATGCGTGAGATAGTGCCGGTATTCTCTGAAAATCAGAAGCCTAATGCAGACTTAACTGTCGGATCGCTATCATTGCCCCGCCGATAATACTTTATAAAAAAAATCCACCTCGGCAGACTTAAAATAGGGTGTAATGAACAGATTTTAAAGATATTGCTGATACAGAACATACCATTTTTGTATTTTTTTATTATTAACTGTGAGGTGTGTTTGCAGTACAGCTACAAAGTTGGAATGAGAGAACCAGCATTGAAACATTAACTGTCACAGCCTGGTGTTTGTTTCTCTGTAAACTTCCCACTTACTAAACTGTGTCAACATTCTGAGATAAAGCTGTCTCTGCTTTGCCTATATTTTATGTTTGCTGTCGTTGCTCCACTGGGATTAAAAAGAAAAGAAAAAGAAAGAAAAAGGATGCTAGATTCTAAACTAACCGTTGAACTTTTCTTTATAATGCTTTTTTAAAAGGCTACCTGATTGAATGAACATGCTTCCTGAGTCTTTGTTCACCACTGTATTTAGATAACATCTTGATTTATATGGAAGATTAATGTGTAGGCTAAATCCTGAAGTTCCTGCTCAGGCAAGCTCCCAAATGACAGGCGGCTTGGGTTAAATAAGGACTGAATAAAGGATTTATAATAACTAATTAATGCTTTGCACTTATAAAGTATTATTCAGCATTTGATTTCCGACAATTATTTCAGCACAATGGGTCCTGCTAAATTGACCAGCCCTTAGTTACACAATCACAAGCAACACAAATGTATATACTGTACAATGTTACCATTACAAGGCAAAACTTCAAAGAGTGTAAAAATTCTTGAAAGCTTTCAATTGTTGGATGCCCAACTCAAGACACTTAAAGGTGCGGAGCACCTGCAATTCCCATTGACTCACTTCACTAGGAGTTGTGAGTGCTGAGCACCTCTGAAAATAAGTCAAAGGTGCCTTAAAGCGGGCACCTTTCTCTCTGTAATCTGGTTCACCATCCCTAAAATGGGAATATACTCTCCGAATGGGGATTTATGAGGATAAATTCATATGTGTGTGTGAGATGCTCATGTACTATATTATCATATACTACAGTCAAGAGCACCATAGGAAAGCCTATAAATAATGAATTTGGATGACCACCCTAGAGAGTCAGAAGAGACCTCTGTTTTAAGGATGGCTCCTTTAACAATGCAAGTATCCCTTTAGTGCTTTTTCTAGCACTGGGTACAAGACCAACACTTCTTGCCTAAACACAAAAGTGCTACTAACAGATCCATACTGACTCTGCAATGTAAAATGAAGACAACAAGCATCATGCTAATCCAGCTGTTACTTTCAGTCACAAATTAATGTAAAGTCAGCTGCAATAATGACAGTCTCCCTTTACTCTTTTTAGTCTATAAAGGGAGTTTTAGTGAAAGGTACCAGGTTGACAGCACCGTAACCTAACCAAAATGCTTTGTTTACCCACAGGTCAGGTACAGCATGGGCCAGGCTGTACAACCCAGAGCCCATCAATGATCTTAATTCTTGACATAAAAGGACCACTTCCAGAGGTAAGAGGGGTCAATCTTTGGCCTCTGCTGAGACAGAGGTACTAACTGGTGCTAAGGCAACACCTATTTACGAGGCACTGGACGGTGACCACCCAGCCCATTTCCCATAGGTTTCTGAGCTGTCATCGAGTGACCTAGGGTTGACGGGCTATATCTCAATCCTGAACCACGGAGTTCCCAAACCTTTGATTTTAGCTGCAAATGGTTTGAGCTCAGATAATGAGGAAGTTGCGTGTTGCAGATTCAAAGTGTTTCATCAGTGAGGTGTCTGGTACATGAAATGATGCCATCTCGTTTGGGTGGTTGACTTGAAGCATATAGAAAAGTGATGTTAGTGGAACTCATTAAAAATGCAGAATTTCTTATGGAGTTTCCATTAAGTTACCAAAAGGGACTAAATCCTGAAGTTTTGACTCAGTCCTTACTCAAGCAAAACTCTTTTATTTAAGTCAATGGGTTGCTGAGTAAGGATCACAAAATCACTTCTGTACTTGTCCCATAATTTGGCCTTCACAAATTTGTTCTTTGAGAACAAGAAATATAGAATGAAATAATTTTATGTTTTTTTTTCAAACTCAGCTGTCATAAGAGTCTTTATAAAATAAACAATGTTATTTAAAGTAAAAGGGCATTTCGTTTATATATCTAGTAGCAGTATAAAAGGGCAACAATATTTTGGAACTGGTCATGTATAATACATATCAGATTAGGATGTTGTTTAATTATTATTTATTGATTATTATTATTTGTATCATACACATCCAGCTTTTCAGTCCTGGGATGCCATCAGTGTTCTTAACTCAGAATGACTGTACATAAAGTGCTGTTTTTTCTTAACTAAATCCCCATGAAATTAAGTGGGTTTGATGGGATTTTAATGGGCAATCTCAAATGAGTGTTTTTACTTGAGAAATTTTCTTTAGATGAAGATGTTGGTGGCCTAGAACTCATGAATACTTTTAAAATAACTTTAAAATTGAAACAGTTAACACTTTGGGGAGCTCCCTGGAATCATTTCTGTGTCAGAGAGATGAGAGTCAAGCTGTGCAATATTGACTCATTTAAGTAACAAATCGATTGTAGGTTTAACAAAATAGAATTGCCATGTCAGGGGCAAACTACACACCATATTTTCCCTTTATTCTCTATTATCTTCTTTTCCAAAGTACAGCTCTTCTTCTGTTTTGTTCTTTAACCGTCACACAAAAGGCATAAAAAATAGTATGGTTTGTTCAAATGAATTCTGTCACAGAAGATAATTTTGCTGACTCATGCTGATGTCAAGTACTGGGACTGTGCATAGAGATACAGAATTATTTCTGCTGATTCACCACACCAGGTGAATCCTATTAGCTCCAACCCAGGTCTATAAAAGAGATATGAGCCCATTCTTTAAGGGGGACAGAATTACTCACAATTCCAGACATTCAGGCACAGGTGAATGCTGAAGCTTATGTTTTGTTTTTCTTAATACGATAATAAAGGCAAGCCCTGTGAAGAGGATAATGATTCACTGGTTGTGCAGTGTTTTCAGAGCATGATGAGGACTCTATCTGATTACACAGTCCTAAAATATGTGCTAGTTGGAAAATATTTAGGCACCTTTGAAAATCCTATCTGTAATTACCCTAACATGAGGTAAAGCGGGCAATATAAGACACTGTACTTAGACCTTCTATTTGAAGAAAAGTGTTTCATTTCCAAAATAGCAACTTTGTCAGGTGATGCTGAAGTTTCTTAGAGTGAAATTCTGCCCTTGAATAGTTCGACATTGTGTGTGGACCAGTGTGGGGACCGGAGGTAATGGAATTCTCTCTTTCAATGAACTAGGACAGTGGATATCTAAGCTGCAGGTACATGGCTAAACTTTCAAAAGGGCCTAAAATCAAGCTCCATTTGCACGTGCTTTGTAATCATAAATGTTTGTGCACCCATCTTTGAGCATTACCACTTGCATGCACTAGTGACAATACTCAAAATGCCTATGCAAGTGCTGTTGTGTGCACCACAATGGAGGTCACCTGCTGAAAATGTTATGTATTGGTACTTGATAGTAGAAAGTGTTGTTATTTATATAGTGCCAAAAGTATGCTGGTTGCCCTACAGGCACATGATCCTCATAAAATACCTCTTTGCATGGACTTTTTTGAAACTCAAGCAACATTCTCATGTTGAGGTTCCTCACCAGTTAATATGCAGAACTCTCTGCATATCACTGTTTTCCCTTATCTGAAAGGGTGACTTGCTACCATCTCCATTCATTGAAGGAAATCTGCGATAGTAATTTTTAACTTGTTTTTAAATGACGTTATTTCCCTATGCTCTAACAAAATATTGCTAGCAGGAGAGGTCTGGTAGTTTCAGACAAGGTTCTCTGAAAGAGGTGGGAGGGGGTGAGTAGCAATGGGCAACTTTCCAGTGGCAGCTGTACACTGAAGGCATGAGAATGTGGGAGTCTCTGCTTGTTGAGTAAGACAGTTAAGCAATGCAATGAATGTTTGCTCCAAGTGCATGACTCCTATCTATTTTTTTAATTCTTTGACCGCTGTCTGACCAAGTCCATTTCACAAATGCAGCTGGAGATAGAAGGGGAGGATCTGTGGGCTATGCCACAGAATTGTCTGTATTGTAAGAAACAGCATTTCCAAAGGAATGTCATTAAAACAAATAATACAGAAATGTCTTTCCCCCCTTATTATGAGACATTTGGAGGTTTATTTTATTGTGAACTTGAGCCTCCTACTTCCTGGCGAAGTAACTGACATTCATTTGCTCAACCAAGGTATGAAGATTCCTAAATTAATAGTAACAGATGCATGCCAGCAGAATCCAGTGTTGTTTGCTAAAGAAATGTGTCAGAAGAATACAATTGGAAGGGTATTGTAGAAGTCTGTGGTATAGTTTAAGAGGGTCCTTATCAAAATGCCATAACTTCATGGTTTAGGAGCCTGATAATAAAAACATGCAGCTTGATGGTGATTGAAATACAAATAGTATATCAGAATAACATTTTCTCTTAAAAACAAAAAGGAAAAAAAATCTGAGTTGAGGCTGAAAACTTCACCTTTAATTCATTCCCGTTATGCATAGGCATTGTATAATATTGTTTGTCAAGAAGACGTTGGTTAAGTAGAAAATATACTATTCCTACCGGTGAGTGATTAAGTATTCTAAAATCACTCCCTAAGCTCAGGAAAATGAGGGAGTGTGGGCAGAATTACTTAACTCAGTTACCCCTTTTAGTACAGTATTATCAGAAAAGGAGACTGAAACAATACAATACGCTCTCGAGAAAAGAATTTTAGGCTAAATTCTACAGACATTAATCAGGAGTTTTGCCTGAGTGAAAACTGAAAGTTTAGAAATTGAGATGAAAAAAGAGAGAATATGAATTTAGCAAGAATGCAGGAACCAAGGTGGAGCTGTATTATTTAGTCTAGTGTCCCAAAATTCCTTATACTACATGGGTCTGACTTTCAGAGGTATTGAGCATCTACAGTTCCTATTGATTTCAGCTGGAGTTTGGCTGTTCAGTATTTATGTAAATCAATCCCTATATTTGTATCAGTCGTTGTTGTGGAATTTCCTAGAGGAGCAAAGATACTGCAGTGTCTACTCCTAGACTCAACTCATATTTAATATTGGAGTGGGGTTGTTATGATTGTTTTAAACTTTAAAAGCTCCATGAATGCAGTTTTACTGTGCTGTAGTGCAGTCAGAAGAAAGTTGCCCAGAGAGGCTCATACTGTTGCAACAAAGGTAAATTAGTGCCTCATTAGTAACTAGGAAATGACAAAAATAACAAGGAGTCCTTGTGACACCTTAGGCCTGGTCCACACTAGGACTTTAATTCGAATTTAGCAGCGTTAATTCGAATTAACCGTGCACCCGTCCACACCAGGAAGCCATTTAATTCGACCTAGATGGCTCTTTAGTTCGAATTCGATACTCCACCCCGACGAGGGGAGTAGCGCTAAATTCGACATGGCTATGTCGAATTAGGCTAGGTGTGGATGCAAATCGAACTTACTAGCTCCGGGAGCTATCCCACAGTTCACCACTGTGTTGACGCTCTGGACAGCAGTCCGAGCTCGGATGTTCTGATCAGCCATACAGGAAAAGCCCCGGGAAAATTTGAATTCCTTTTCCTGTCTGGCCAGTTTGAATCTCATTTCCTGTGTGGACATCGTGGAGAGCTCAGCAGCACTGGCAGCGATGCAGAGCTCTCCAGCAGAGGAGTCCATGCAATCTCAGAGTAGAAAGAGGGCCCCAGCATGGACTGACCGGGAAGTCTTGAATCTGATCGCTGTGTGGGGCGATGAGTCTGTGCTTTCAGAGCTGCGCTCCAAAAAACGGAATGCAAAGACCTACGAGAAGGTCTCCAAAGCCATGAGAGACAGAGGATACAGCCGGGATGCAACACAGCGCCGCGTGAAAATCAAGGACCCCAGACAAGGCTACCAAAAAATCAAAGCGGCAAACGGACGCTCCGGAGCCCAGCCCCAGACATGCCGCTTCTACGAGGCACTGCATGCCATTCTCGGTGGGTCTGCCACCACTGCCCCACCAGTGACCGTGGACTCTGAGGATGGGATAGTGTCGAGGGGCAGTTTCTTGGCGATGTTCGCCGATGGGGAAGATGAGGAAGGGTTTGTGGAGGACGAGGCAGGCGATAGCGGTTACAATACTGCTTTCCCCGACAGCCAGGATCTCTTCATCACCCTCACAGAGATCCCCTACCAACCCTCCCCGGCCGTTAACCCGGACTCCGAATCAGGGGAAGGATCAGTCGGTAAGTGCTATAAACATGTAAACATTTATTTCTTAACAAAACAGGAATAAAAACTATATAAAAAGAAGGTCAATGCATATAGGTATAGAACAAAAATCCTCTTGGGACAGTTCAACAAAGCTCTCTGAGAGGTACTCAAAAAGCCTCCTTAGGAGGTTCCTGGGGAGAGGTGCCTTGTTGGGTGCTCCGTGGAAGCACACTCTTCCGCGCCAGGCCATCAGGAGGTATAACGGTAGCATCGCCTCGACCAGC
Organism: Mauremys mutica; assembly: GCF_020497125.1. Taxonomy (NCBI): domain Eukaryota; kingdom Metazoa; phylum Chordata; order Testudines; family Geoemydidae; genus Mauremys; species Mauremys mutica. The sequence goes on along the minus strand of NC_059076.1, from coordinate 34,880,659 downwards.
ATGGCAGCATAGGGCCCTGGTCTGTGCAGGGATTCATGCAGCATTCGCTCTCTGTTTGTCCTGGAGACCTGCCTCAGGGTGATCTCGCTCGGCGACTGCTGCATCTAATTAGGGGAATTACTTTAATGTTACTATTGTGAATGCTTGACTTTTCCTTTGCATAACAATGACCGTCGTTTAACAGCCACGTGTTGTAGGCTGCAGAGGAAAAGCATACAGGGATCTTTCCCGGGGACAGCCGCGAGGGGCTGGAACAGGGTCAGACTTTATGCTTTCCAGATTGCCTGCAGCAGGAGGGCCCTGCTATCCATTAACTGTTAAGCAGCCTAAAGTTTCCGGCTTACCAGGCCTGGCTGCTACACGGATTCTGCTGTCCTGCCCCGCTTGTCCGATCTCCAGTGCAAGACCCCAGGCAATGAAAGCGAATGCCGAAAATTCGAACTTGTCCTGAGAGCACATGAGATTAGGTGCCCTGTATGGTCTTGTTCACAGAAACTGAGTAGACTGTGTTCAGTGTTCGCAAACATGTATCTTTGGAAGGAAATCACTTCCTTTTTCCCATCACACAGCTGCGGCTCTTTCCTGAACTGCCCCGGCATCCCCCTCACAGAGGCTGGCGCAGATTAGGCGGTGAAAGAAAAAGACTCGGGACGAGATGTTCTCTGAACTGATGGCCAGCTCCAGAGCCGAGGGGGCCCAGCAGAGCCAGTGGAGGGAGACCCTCTCTCAGCAGCAGCGCTCACACAGCGAACGGGAGGACAGGTGGCGGCAGGAAGACCAGCAGGCGACTCAAACGCTGCTTGGACTAATGAGGGAGCAAACGGACACGCTCCGGCGCCTTGTGGATGTTCTGCAGGACCGCAGGCAGGAGCAGAGAGCCCCCCTGAACTGTATCTGCAACCGCCCTCCCCCGCCACAAAGTCCTGTCCCCCCCTCACCCAAAATCACAAGAAGGAGGGGCGCTAGGGGCCGTGAAAACTGTCACTCCACCCCAGCAGAGCGCTCATGTACCAAACAGCTCTCATTCCCTAAAGTATGAGAATTGCTTGCCTTACTGGCTCACCCGATCCCAAATCCCAGTTACCAGGGTACAGACTTGGGGGCAGGATCAACAGCAGGACACACACAGACTGCAGCCACTAGGCACCAGGGTCATTCTGGGAGGTGAATGCTGCCCCGGGTCAGTCTGTGAGGTGTATGCTGCCCCAGGGTCCTAGCGCCTGCCATCCACAAATGGCAAGGCAGGCTGCCCTTACCATGCCCTTCCACCCTAGCCATGAACCTCTCCGATGCCCTGAGCCCCAGCCAGAGCCATCATCCACCCACACCTACTCACCCTTCCCACACACCCCTCACCCCTTCCTGCAAACCCACCCCTTCCTGCACACCCTCCGGTAACCGTCCTCCCCCCAGAGACCGCTGTAGGAGCAAGAGCCTGTCAGTCCTCGAGTGTAGAAGCGGTCTGTACATCACTGCACACCGTACCCACCACAGTCTGCGTCCCTGTTGGAACCCTTGAACGAGAATTCGTTAGTAAAGAAAACTTTGTTAATTAAAAATGTTCCAATAACTTTATTTTTAAACGTCTGTTGGAAGGGGGGAAACCTGGTGAACGGGGTATGTAACCGCTGAAAAAAGTCAATAGTAACTGAAACAGGGGCAGGTTCAGCTTCTCTGTAAAGAGACTGGACAGTCATAGGTTACCCTGCTCTCTGAGGAACCTAGCTTTCAAAGCCTCCCGGATGCACAGCGCTTCCCGCTGGGCTCTTCTAATCGCACAGGTGTCTGGTTGAGCGTAATCAGCAGCCAGGCGATTTGCCTCAACCTCCCATCCCGCCATAAAGGTCTCCCCCTTGCTCTCACAGAGATTGTGGAGCACACAGCAAGCTGCAATAACAATGGGGATATTGGTTTCGCTGAGATCCGAGCGAGTGAGTAAGCTCCTCCATCTCCCCTTGAGACGTCCGAAAGCACACTCCACCACCATTCTGCACTTGCTCAGCCGGTAGTTGAAGAGCTCCTTGTCACTGTCCAAGGCGCCTGTATAGGGCTTCATGAGCCAGGGCATTAGCGGGTAGGCTGGGTCCCCGAGGAGCACTGTAGGCATCTCCACATCCCCAACACTTACTTTGTGTTCCGGGAAGAAACTACCTTCCTGCAGGCGTCTAAACAGACCAGAGTTCCTGAACACACGCGCGTCATGAACCTTGCCCGGCCACCCGACGTAGATGTTGGTAAAATGTCCCTTATGGTCCACCAGTGCTTGCAGTACCATTGAAAAGTAGCCCTTTCGGTTAATATACTGGCTGGCCTGGTGGGCCGGTCCCAGGATAGGGATGTGAGTGCCATCTATAGCCCCACCGCAGTTTGGGAATCCCATCGCGGCGAAGCCATCTATGACGACCTGGACGTTTCCCAGGGTCACCACCTTTGAGAGCAGTAGGTCAACGATTGCGTGGGCTACTTGCATCACAGCAACCCCCACGGTAGATTTGCCCACGCCAAAGTGGTTCGCTACTGACCGGTAGCTGTCTGGCGTTGCAAGTTTCCAGAGGGCTATGGCCACTCGCTTCTGCACACTCAGGGCTGCTCGCATACGGGTGTCCTGGTGCTTCAGGGCAGGGGCCAGCAAGTCATACAGTTCAAGGAAAGTTCCCTTACGCATCCTGAAGTTTCGCAGCCACTGTGATTCATCCCAGACCTGCAGCACTATGCGGTCCCACCAGTCCGTGCTTGTTTCCCGGGCCCAGAATCGCCGTCCCATAGCATGAACGTGACCCATTGCCACCATAATCTCCACTGCGCGGCGTACCGTGCTTTGTGAGAGGTCTGTGCCACTCTGACACTTCACGTCCTCACCGCGCTGCTGGAGCCTCCTCGCCCGATTTCTCAGCAGCTGACTGTGGAAGAGGTGTTCGATAAGGTGCGAGGAGTTGACAACGGCCATAAGTGCAGCGATGATCGCAGCGGGCTCCATGCTCGCAGTGCTGTGGCGTCCGCGCTGTCACTGACCAGAAAAGTGCGCGAACAGAGTTCCCGCCGGCGCTTTCAAGGAGAGAGAGCGGGAGTGAGGGTTGAATGATGACAGTTACCCAAAACCACCCTCGACACATTTTTCCCCCAGAAAGCATTGGGGGCTCTACCCAGCATTCCAATGGGAAGCGGGGACTGCGGGAACTGTGGGATAGCTGCCCAGAATGCACCGCTTCCAATGTCGACGCTTGTCCCGTTAGTGTGGACTCACAAAGTCGAATTAGTGTCCTTGGTGTGGATACACAAATTCGAATTCATCAGGTCGAATCCACAAATTCGACCTAAGTTAAATCGAACTACTCCTGTAGTGTAGACATACCCTTAGAGACTAACAAATTTATTTGAGCATAAGCTTTCGTGGGCTAAAACCCACTTCATCAGATGCATGGAGTGAAAAAAACAGTAAGAAAAATATATATTATAGCAGATGAAAACAACGTAGGAAATGACACAGATACTCAGTGCTACTTCTGGGCATAGTGGACAAGATTTTCAAAAGTTATTAGCGTTTTTGGGTGTCTCAATTTTTGGATGCCCAACCTGAGAAAACTTTTAAAAGAGCCTGATTTTCAGAGGGTAGGTCCTCGACACTTTCTGAAAATCAACACCTTTAAGGTATCTCAGGTTGGGCACCCAAAAATGGAGGTATCCAGAATCACCAGTTGCTTCTGAAAATCTTGATCAGTGATACCTATATAGCGTTTACTGTTTAAAGTGCCTTCAGAACAAATTGTGTTTTGATGCCTAGTAGTCTGATACTGCTAACCTTCATTGTCTCAGCCAAAATAAATGTTGTAATAATTGGGGTCCACCAGGCCTACCCCAACTGTGAGCTCAATTATTAATAACTGTGTGGAAGTTCATAAAAGGTTACATTAACCTATAACAATCTTTAACTCCTTGAGCCCCTTTAATTTTATCGCAAATAACACAACAGAAGAACCGATAAAAAAATTGAACATATAGAAAAAAATATAAGCATCTTATGCAATTTAAAGATCAGACAACTTGCTGTCTTATCTGAGTTAAAATGAGATTTAATACATAAATTAAGAAGACCATATTTTCCCCACAACATTTGAATTTACAATGTACCATCAGTCACTAATTACAATGACTAAGCCTCAAGCAATAATGATGATTAATACCAGCTGATGTGCATGTGCCATTATTATGTTGATAATGAAATTAAACACTCCCTGTATCTAGCTTTCCTATCTATGAAATCAATTCTGCAGTTCTAACTCAGCCAAGACTCCTGTTCATATCAATATGTTTGGGTTGATGATCACCCAAACAATATTTCTAATTTAAAAAAAATACATACTAGAGTTTAAAAAAACCTACATCTTTGTATAAATACCAGCAATGTTACATGGGATTTATGTTCCTTTAAGGAAGATAACATTTGGCATGAATGCAGGCAGGTTGATACTGTGCCTTAAAATTGTATGCTAGCAAAGGATGTTTCATGAAAATTCACCATGAAGACAAAGCTAACCCACAATAAAAAGAGAAGGCAATTTTTTCCAGGGGATTTAATTTAATTTTTTATATACTATTTTAAGTTTCTGTAAAGCATTTTTTTCTTTTAATGCAAGTGGATTTCACAATACTTTGAGCTATTTTCTTTTCCTCTTGTGAATCCCCAGTTTAGCCCAGATACAGACGTCAAATTCACCAGATTATTTTGCATTAGAAAAGTTCTATCTTTAGCAAGAGCAATTAAAACAAAGGGGCTTCAGGCCAAAGTGCTAAAGCTGCATACGGATAGTGAAAGTTGTAGATTAAACTATATATTAATTATTGGATTCCCTACTGGGAGTTATGAATAGTTAATTCTTTAATTTATTTTGCGTTTTTAAGGTAGCTTATAGTTCAGTAAAACCCACCTCATTAGGAGTTTTTGCATGTGGATTTTAGAGTGAGGCTGTTTTAGAAATGTTATTTATACTCTGGAAAAAAAGCTCTGATGTACCAGGTATACAGGTACCCATAATTTTTATGGGTTCTTTGCTTTTAGACACAATGTTTTCTGCAGCTCTGACAGACTTGTGCTGAGTAACTTTTATTTTAAAAAGTTCTTGGATGTCTGCCCGTTTTTATTTCATTTAGCTGAATTTGTGGTTAAAGCATTATGACAACTGTGGTATGTTCTTCCAGTTCCTTACTCCTAGCCTCACCTGTGGTGTTTGCTAGGTGGATGCTAATTTATTGACATATTTGGATAGTATCAATAGTATGTGAGGTGCTATACAGATAGGGCCCAAATCCTGGGGGAGTTAGGAGCCTAAAACCTTTGAGGATAGGATACTACCCTAGACCCCAGCCCCAAAGAGTTTACAGTCTGCAAGAAGCTTGTTTCCTGGAACCAATAACTAAGGCCTGGTCTACATTAAGGGCGGGGGTCGAACTAGGGTACGCAAGTTCAGCTACGCGAATAGCGTAGCTGAACTCGAAGTACCCTAGTTCAACTTACTTACCCGTCCAGACGCGGTGGGGTCAAACTCCGTGGCTCCAAGGTCGACTCCGCCACCGCCGTTCGCGGTGGTGGAGTTCCGGAGTCGACCGGAGCACGCGGGGAGTTCGAACTATCGTGTCCAGATTAGACGCGATAGTTCGAACTGGGAGAAGTCGAACTCACCGCGTTGACCCGCGCGGTGAGTATGGACCTGCCCTAACTTGCTTAAGTTAGTCTGATTTGGGGAAATGAAATTATCCTTCTGTTGTATCTGGAGTTCTCACAGATAAGGATGAAGGCGAACTGAATGCTGACAGTGTTCTGAATGTACAGATCAGTACACCACTCCACACTGCCAAGTGTGAGTCAAGGGCCATGAGATAAGGATAATAATAATAATAACTGGAGATATACCTATCTCCTAGAACTGGAAGGGACCTTGAAAAGTCATTGAATCCAGTCTCCTGCCTTCACTAGCAGGAACACATACTGATTTTTGCCCCAAATTCCTAAGTGGCCCCCTCAAGGATTGAACTCAGAACCCTGGGTTTAGCAGGTCAATCCTCAAACCACTGAGCTATCCCTCCCTATGTTAGTGGGTTCTGTTTTGCCTTACACTATAATTCCCAATCAACTCTACACTGTGCTATTTGCCAGCTCCCAGCCTGACTTGCCTCCTCCAGACATATACCTTGGAGGGTTTGGTGGATCACCCATCCCCATCTTACAGCTACCCTTGAGTAAAAAGCCCAAGGGAAAATCTATGTAGCACAAAAGAGAGTTTCTATTTTAGGATGGAATCATCAAAGGGATCTTCAGATGATATTAGATCCAAATAGTACAGGACCTATCCTGCAAACTGAGGATACACCACAACCAGGAATTGTCTCTGACTTTCCAGAAGGTTTCACCAATACCATAGGTGTTGGAAAAATGTCCAAGCACAAGATCTAGCTAAAAAACGATGTGGTGCCTGTACACCATAAAATGCAAAACATACCAAATGCACTGAGACAGTTACTCAAGGAGGAGGTTCTGAATCTATGCAAAGCAGATATCATTGAACCTGTTGACTCATCAGAATGGGTTTCTCCTGTCATTCTTGCCAGGAAACCTAATGGTGCTATCTGCATGTGTGTAGACTTGAGAGATCTGAACTCCAACATTGTTGTGGATTGTCAGCCTCTACCCAACATCAATGAAGTGCTTCTCACCTTGAAGGAGGCAAGAGTCTTTACTATACTTGATTTATGCTCAGCTTAATACCGGATCCCCTTAATGGAAACATCCTTCAAGTACACAGCTTTCATCACACCAGAAGATTTGTGCCAATTCAAATGGACACCTTTTGGGTTAACCTCTGCAGCATCCATATTCCAAAGAATGATGCTTTGGCGAGACAGAGGGTATCAATTACTTCAAGATGACATTCTAGTGTATGGCAAAGATGAATCTGAACATGATGTCATCCTAAAAGAGGTTATAGAAAAACTTCAACGACATGGAAGAAATATCAATTCTGTATTGACTCAGTGACATATCTAGGACATACGATCTTTCAGAACAGTATACAACCAAGATGAGACCTAGTGAAAGTCATTTATGATGCACCAGAGCCTGACAACAAGAATAAACTTTGATCTGTCTTGAGATTGTGCAAGTACTATTCAAAGATTGTACATTGATTTGCTATGAAAGTAGTTCCTTTGCGTCATTTCCTAAAAAAGGAAGTCAGGTTTGAATGGGACGAAGCATGCAAGAACAGTTTAATGAGATAAAACAAGCAATTTCCACCAACCTGGCTCTTAGCCCTTTTGATTCTTGGTGCTGCCTTGACTCATAAAAAAAAATGGACAAGAAATCACTATTGAATTCACCTCCAGAATCCTAACTGATCCAGAAAAATCCTATTCTGTCCTTGAGAAAGAAGCTCTGGCATGGTTCCGGGCAATAAGATGCTTCAGAACCTATTTGTGGGGTAGGAGATTTATTTTAATGTCTGATCACAAACCGCTTTCAGCTTTATTGACCACATGAGGTTCTGGACAAGCAACTCCAAGAATTGCCAAATGGGCCACCAAATGAATGGACTTTGATTTCAGCTCTCTTCATCTTACAAATGCCAAGAACACTACTGCAGATTGTCTGTCTCACCTGCCCAGACCTTATCAAGAGGATGCCATAGAGAAAGATGATGAAAAGATTGTCATTGCACAGATCTCTGCTACAACTCAAGGAGTGATCACAGAATCTCAGAGTAGGCAAGAACTGAGAGAAGACAAGGTACCTCAGAACCTAAACACTTGCATAATCCATGGATGGCCTTGCAGGCCGGTGACATCAGAACACTAGCAACCATATACACATATATCACATTAGATCCCTTGTAAATGAATGAATTTTGAGACTTGACTGTCTTGTGTCTACACTTCTGAGAGAATGATTAATTCACCTGGCACATGAAGGACATCTGGGAATGAGTCTAACCAAAAGACGACTGAGACAAGACTTTTGGTGGCCAGGCATGGACAAGTAGTTGAGGAAATAAGAATTTCAAGGCTTTTGTTAGTAGTGATAAGTCTCGGAAAACCTTCAGCATCCCTCACACAACAGTTGACTATCCCAACTATCCATGGGAGAAACTGGCTCTTGACATAATGGGATCATTTGAAGATCAGCCTGTTACACAAAGGTTTGTCATAGTAATGGGAAAATATCTTTCAAAGTGGCTGGAAGTTACATTCACTGGTGATTAAATTCATGTATCAGTCTTCACCAGAGAAGGCTTTCCCAAGAAATTGATAACTGCCAATGGAATGCAATTCACCTATGCTGAAATGCAGCACTACCTCATTTGTAATGTTGTCAAGCACAAAACGGTTTCTTTATACCATCCGAGAGAATGAACAGACTGGTGAAAGAAAGTTTGCCACCTACCAGCTTTGCAGCAAGACCATGCAAAGAAGCTTTATGTGAAACACTGTTTGCTTACAGGACCACTCCACACTCAACAACAGGAGTATCACCCTTTAAACTATTAAGAGGACTTAAGGCCAATACATGACTATTAAGAGGACTTAAGGCCAATTTCAAGGGCTTACAGCTTCTACTTTGTCAACCAAACCTTCCAGTGAAACTATTTGTGGACATGTTAAGAACAAACAGAGGAAATACAGACAGTATGTAGATTGTAAGAAAGGTACTAAATTTCACAAATTTAAAATTGGAGATTTTGTTTGTGTGAAGCTGTCATACTGAGTCAAAAAGGATGTTCTAAATATTCATGTCCTCTGCAGATAACAGAAATCCAAGGTGATTCTGCTGCAATAATAGATGGAAAGAAATGGAAGATTTCAAGATTGTCCACAGTTCTTCAGCCAGCAGCTGAAGAATAGAATGCTGATTTCCATCTTGGACCAGAGAACATTGATGACACTGTTCTGTTGTCTTGGGGGAGGCTATGAATGAGCTGGCTGGAGGGCTGACTCACAAGAAATACACCACTGTGGAGCCAAAGCTGCTGTTGGTAGGGGGCACTAGATGAGAAGACCCTGGAATGCCAGGCCACTGCCATGAAGAGACATGCAAGTGGCGAGTGACTCTTTACACCATAGTGCCAGTGGGTGTTGCAAGTGCTCAGCATTCATTCCTGTCAGAATTCATTCCTGTGTCCTTAGAAGCAATAAGAGAGTTACAGTCAAGGACAGGAACTGTTCTGCTCCACTGAAGGCAGTGGGAATTTTGCTACCAATTTCAATGGGGTCAGGAGCAGTGCAGTTAAGGGCCACATTTTGCATTCTTCACTTCTTACTTAGACAAAACATCCATATCAATGGGAATCTTCCTCAAGAAAATGCTGCAGCAGGGTTTTGCCCAAAGTGCCACAGGGGACTTCTTTAAAAAACAAAACAAAACAAAAAAAAACCAAATAGGGTTGTGCAACAACATCTCTTGCAGAAGTAGCAAAATGACTCTCTGGGACAGTTATATTCCCATCTGTGGCCAGTCTCCTCTTTGACCCTTTTGTTCACTGTTATGTGAACAAGAGGACTAAGGATATGTCTACACTACAAGACTATTTCGAATCAACTTAAGTCGAATTTGTGGAATCGACCTTATGAAGTCGAGTTTGTGTATCCACACTAAAAACACTAATTCGACTGTGTGAGTCCACAGTAACGGGGCCAGCGTCGAATTTGGAAGCGGTGCACTGTGGGAAGCTATCCCACAGTTCCCGCACTCCCCGCTGCCCATTGGAATTCTGGGATTTCCCCCCAATGCATGCTGGGGGAAAAAATGTGTCGAGGGTGGTTTTGGGTAACTGTCATCATTGAACCGTCAATCACGCCCTCCCTCCCTCCCCCCCTCCCCGAAAGCGCCTGCGGGCAATCTGTTTGTGCACTTTTCTGCTCAGTGACAGCACGGGCACCACAGCACTGCGAGCATGGAGCCCGCGGCAGTTATGGCCGTTGTCAACTCCTCGCACTTTATCGTCCACCTCTTCCACAGTCAGCTGCTGAGAAATCGGGCTACTTTTCAATGGTGCTGCGAGCACTGGTGGACCATGGGGGACGTTTTACCAACATCAACGTCGGGTGGCCGGACAAGGTTCATGACGTGCGTGTTTTCAGGAACTCTGGTCTGCTTAGACGCCTGCAGGAAGGTAGTTTCTTCCCGGACCACAAAATAACTCTTGGGGATGTGCAGCTGCCTATAGTGATCCTCGGGGACCCAGCCTACCCGCTAATGCCCTGGCTCGTGAAGCTCTGTGCAGGCGCCTTGCACAGCGACAAGGAACTCTTCAAGTACCAGCGAGCAGCGTGACCTGTGACTGTTCAGTTTCTTTACAGAGAAGCTGAACCTGCCCCTGTTTCTTTACCAAGTTACTCTTGACTAGCATCTGCAGTTACATACCCCGTCCACCCCGCTTCCCCCACTTCCAACACACGTTTAAAAATAAAACAGATGGTCCACTGTGACTTTACAAAGGTTTCTTTATTGATGACTTTGCGTTAAAGGGTTGAAACTGGCACGCAGACTGTGCTGGGTAGGGTGTGCGGTGATGTAAAGACCGCCTCTAAACTCGAGGAATGACAGGCTCCTGCTCCCAGAGCGGTCCGCAGTGCCGGACTGGTTGTTTCAACGGAGCCTGCCATCCCTCCTTTTTGGGACTCTGTGTGCGGGGGCTATGTGGCCTTGCGGCGGGGGAGGACGGATACAGATTCCTCTGCTGCGTGGCTCTGTGGTCCAGGACAGGGACCGTTGCATGAGATCTGTAACCCCCCTCCCCCGCTACAAAGTCACGTACCCTTCCCCCCCCCCCACAGAACCTGCAAACCACCTCCCATACCGACCAGGGTGCCTACTGACTGCACTGTGTGTGTGACCTGCTGCTGATCCTGCGCCCGTCTCTGTACCCTGCTAAAGGTGACTGTCCTATGCAATACCCTACCCCCTTCCCCACCCACCCCTTCAAACGCAGCGTTGTGTAAAAAAGCATGAGGGAAACAGTAATTAACAGCAAAGTATTTTTAATAATTAACCAGACAGTCAGGGGATGAAACTGGGATTGGGGCTACGGTGAGTCAGGAAGGGAAGGAATTCTCAAAAATTAGGGTATGAGAGCTTTTGGGTACTTGAGCACTCTGCTGGGGTGCAGTGACAGTTTTCACGGCCCCTGGTGCCACTCCTTCTGGTTACTTTGGGTGACGGGAGGTATGGGACTTTGTGGCGGGGGAGGGCGGTTGCAGATACACTGTGGGGGGGCTCTGTCCTCCTGGCTGCGGTCCTGCAGAACATCCACAAGGCGCCGGAGCATGTCCATTTGCTCCCTCATTAGTCCAAGCAGCGTTTGAGTCGCCTGCTTGTCTTCCTCACGCCACCTCTCCTCCCGTTCGCTGTGTGAGCGCTGCTGCTGAGAGAGGGTCTCCCTCCACTGGCTCTGCTGGTCCGCCTCGGCTCGGGAGCACCCCATAACTTCAGCGATCATCTCATCCCATGTCTCTTTCGCCGCCTAATCTTTGCCAGCCTCTGTGAGGGGGATGCTGTGGCAGGTCTGGAGACAGTCGAAGCTGTGTGATGGGAAAGAGGGAGTGAATTCCTTGCAAAGATACATTTCTGCAAACAATGAACACAGTCTAGTCTGTGTCTGTGAACAACACCATGCACAGCACCTATCTCGTCCGCACTCCTGCAGCAGGCAATCCGGAAAGCATAAACTCTGCCCCTGTTCTACCCCATCGCAGTGTCCCCCGACCCTTGGACTTCTGGGTTGAGATCCCAGTGCCTGATGGTGCAAATTTCATTGTCGCGGGTGGTTCTGGGTAAATGTAGTCAGTCATTCCTTCTTCCGGGAAAGCAATGCCAGACAATCATTTTGAGCCCGTTTTCCCTGGATTGCCCTGGCATACGCCATAGCGTGGCAACCATGGAGCCTGTTTTGCCTTTTGTCACTCTCACCGTATGTGTACTAGATGCCGCGGACAGAGGCGATTCAGCAGCGCTACACAGCAGCATTCATTTGCTTTTGCATGACAGCAGAGATGGTTATCAGCCATACTGCACCATCTACCACGCCAATGTAAATTGGCAAGGTGATGACGGGTAGCTGTCCTATTGCACTACACCTTCTGCTGCTGTCATAAGTGCCCCTGGCTGAGATCGGCCGGGGGCGCAAAAGACAAAACTGGGAATGACTCCCCGAGTCAATCCCTCCTTTATGGTATCTAAAAATAGAAACAGTCCCGCCTAGAATATGGGGCAACTGTACTAGGGTTTTAGTGTATCAGAGAACTACAGAGCACAGCCGCTCTGTGTCAGATCCCACAGGAATGACGAGCTGCGTGCCATTCACAGGGGGTGCCCCTGCAACAACCCTACCTGTTGCTTCCCTCCTCCTCCAGCCTTCCCGGGCTACCGTTGTAGTGTCCCCCCATTTGTATGCTGAAGTAATAAGGAATGCAGGAATAAGAAACAGTGACTTGTTAGGGAAATGGAATGAGGGTAAGGCAGCCTCCAGCTGCTATGATAGTCCAGGCATTAGAGAATCTTTTCTTTACACATGAAGGGCGGGGGCTGATGGAGCTCAGCCCCCTGTTGCTATGATGAAGACGGTTAGCAGCCCGTCTACCTATGGGCTGATGATGAGGACAGGTAGCAGTCCTATTGCACTACATCATCTACCGCAAGGCTGATGATGAGGATGGGTACCAGTCGTATTGCACCATCAGTCAGCCATGAGGCGGGGGAGGGGAGGCGAGGAGGCTACCGTACCGTGCCGCAGCATCGCGTCTACCAGCAGCATTCAGTACACATAGGGTGACATTTACAAGAGTCAAGAGACAATTTCTTTCCCTTTTCCTTCTGGGGGTGGGGGGTGGCTGTACATTGATGAGCTATGCCCTGAACCACCGCGGACCCTGTGTTTGACCCTAGAAGCATTTGGAGCTCAGCCAAGAATGCAAATGATTTTCGGACACAGCGGGAACTGTGGGATAGCTTGCGTCCTCAGCCCCCCCCTCCCTCCTTCCCTCCATGAGCGTCCATTTGATTCTTTGGCTTCCCGTTACGCTTGTCACGCAGCAGCGTGCTGACTCTCTGCTACGCCGTCTGTCCGGAGATTTATTTAAAATACTTTGGACCGGGCGTAACATTACGGTAATTTTCCTAATTAGATGCAGGAGTCGCCGAGCGAGATCGCCCTGAGGAGGATCACTGAAGGAGATAGAGAGCGCATGCTGCGTGAAAGCCAGCACAAACCAGGGCCCTATGCAGCCATGCTCGGGGAGGCAATGCTCCCTGAGTACCTCATGAAAGCCTGGCACGGAAAGGTGTGCTACTACGGAGCACCCAATAAGGCAGCTCTCCCCAGGAACCTCCTGCGGAGGCTTTTCGATTACCTCTAGGAGAGCTTCGTGGAGATCTCCCAGGAGGATTTCTGTTCTATCCCCATATATATAGAGACCTCCTTTTCACATATTTCAGATTCCTGTTATATTAAGAATAAAAGTTTACATGTTTAAAGCACTTACCGAGTGATCCTTCCCCTGATTCAGGGTCCGGGTTAACGGCTGGGGAGGATTCATAGGGGCTCTCCGTGAGGGTGATGAAGAGATCCTGGCTGTCAGGGAAACCAGCGTTGTAAGTGCTGTCGCCTGCCTCGTCCTCCACAAACCCTTCCTCATCTTCCCTGTCCGCGAACATCGCCGAGGAACTGGCCGTCGACACTGTCCCATCGTCAGAGTCCACGGTCACTGGTGGGGCAGTGGTGGCAGGCTCCATAGCGTCCGTTTGCCGCTTTGATTTTTTGGTAGCCTTGTCTGGGGTCCTTGATTTTCACGCGGCGCTGCGTTGCATCCCGGCTGTATCCTCTGTCTCTCATGGCTTTGGAGACCTTCTCGTAGGTCTTTGCATTCCGTTTTTTGGAGCGCAGCTCTGAAAGCACAGACTCCTCGCCCCACACACCGATCAGATCCAAGAGTTCCCGGTCAGTCTATGCTGGGTCCCTCTTTCTATTCAGAGATTACATGAACTCCTCTGCTGGAGAGCTCTGCATTGCTGCCGGTGCTGCTGAGCTCGCCCCGATGTCCAACCACGAAATGAGATTCTAACTGTCCAGACAGGAAAAGGAATTCAAATTTTCCCGGGACTTTTCCTGTGTGGCTGGTCAGAGCATCCAAGCTCGGACTGCTGTCCAGAGCGTCAACAGAGTGGTGCAGAGTGGGATAGCTCCCGGAGCTACTAAGTTCGATTTGCATCCACACCTAGCCTAATTCGACATAGCCATGTCGAATTTAGCGCTACTCCCCTCGTCGGGGTGGAATACCGAATTCGAACTAAAGAGCCCTCTAGGTCGAATTAAATGGCTTCCTGGTGTGGGCGGGTGCGTGGTTAATTCGAATTAACGCTGCTAAATTCGAATTAAAGTCCTAGTGTAGACCAGGCCTAAGACAGACACCTGGCTTGCATCACTTGGTGCTATAGCTCAGCCTCATAAAAGTTGCTGCTTTGGGTACTGCTGCTACTGGCCTTCTTCCTGCTTCTTTAATTTTTGATGTTTGAATCCCCCCTGTACTATGTAACAATAACAGGTGTTCTCTGGATAAGTTTATTCCCTCTCTCATGGCCAGATTCTGCTACCTGTACCCATGTGGAGTAGTACCTGACTCTGGAAATACTCCTACTGATATCAATGGAACTGCTCTTAAAGTACTGCTCAGTGTGAGTATGAGTGACAGAATCTGTCTATCCTTTAATCAAAGAAAAAGACAAACAAAAATTAAATTGTTGATGACTAATTTTCTGGTAATTTAAAGGTCCAGTCCTGTAAAGACATCCTCAGCTCCTGCTTAAGTCAGTGAAAGTTGAGGAGGAGTAGCACTTCATAGGATCTGCCCTAAACTTGCTAAGATTATTTTAAATATTACATTGAAATTTCCTGTGCAGCTTCACAAATACTAGGCCACTGTAATTTCATCATGAACCAATTAGGAAGTACAATTTATCTTATCTAGTTTGTAAGCTGCCAATAGGAAGGACACTGAAGAATTAGTGGGTACATGTTTCAGAGAGTCTAAAATTAATCTTTGCTTATGGTTTTAGGGGCCTAATCATGCTCTTGTTGAAGTCTGCTGGATCCCAAGCTATGTCTGTGCAGTGCTCAGGAGGGGCAGCAAATGTGGCTTTAAACTGTCTTCACACTCCTAGTCCTGAGGCTGTCCCACTGCTGGTCCAGTACCCAGTGCAAAGGAAAGCAGCCTCAGTGCTGCTCTACTTTACACTGGCCAAAGGATGTTCCTGCATCTGGGGATCACCAGGGTTAAGGGGCACTACAGCCATTTCCTCTTTCTCCTGGCCACACCCCCGATGCTGATGTGATGGTGGGTGTGTGAAGATGATTGGTGTAGGAGTTGCTGTTGTGGCCCTATGCCATCATAAGCTTCTCCTATGCATGATGAATCTGTGCTGGTTAGATCTGCCAAGTTAGAGGCCAACTTATGCCAGCAGACCAACACAAGGTGGCCACAGTGTGGGCCTATAGCACTAAGTCTGTCAGGTTAAACGAGAAGGAAGAGATATCTGCACTCTCCAGAAGTGACCCTGTGTTCTAAAAATTAAAATTTCACTCTGTGTTCCTTGTGTAAGCTCCTCGAGCAGGACGATGTCTTTTTGCACGTATGTATCCAGTAACCAGCACAATGGGACCCCAATGCTAATTAGGGCTTCTGGATGCAATGGAAATGCAAAGAATAAATAATAATAGCAAGGTGAAGATTGTTGCAACCAAGACAGTGGCATAGGAGAATGGATCCTGAGATTCCTTAAGGCCAAGTCTTGCTTCCACTGAAGCCAATGGCAAAACTCCTATTGTCTTCAACAAAGCAGAATTGGGGTCTTGGACTCCATTCAGACAAAACTCCTATTGAAGCTCCTACTCAGGCTGAAATCAGGATTTAGCCCCTCATCTTTAGGATTACTGAATTTTATCTCTCCATTTTTTATTATGGTAATGGAAAGCCCAAATGTCCCCAAACAGAAATGAAAGCTGTCGAGTGCTCCTTCTACTTTTAAATTAGTGTATGATTAGTAAAGACAGAAAATAATCTCCACCTTCCAATTTAAGTCTTTGATCTTGAAACTTCTTGTGTGGCATGTAGCACAGGACGCCGCTGTACTATCCTACTGCACAGGCCTGATTCTATCCACCTATATGCACATTGGTGAATAGTTTACTCCTGTGCGTAGTCTTTTTCACTACAGCAGTACTACTTGTGTGAAGATGGGCTCCCCAGGCCGAGTAAGAGTTGCACAATTAGGCTTGAAGTGTTTTTCTGCTTGCTCTCCCTTTAGGCATTATTCTTACTACTAGAATAATGGGAGTGAGACTAGAGAACTTGGCAACTGTGCAGCAGCACTCTCATTAATGCAGGATCAGGTTTGCTTGCACTCTCTGTCCCTTGTGCTTACACATGCAACACTCCATGCCTGTTCTACAAAGCCGGATCAAGTCAACGTATGCATCTCTGTTTTATTCTGATTTTTCAAGGCTCTCATCTATATTACATCATTAGCCTAAGAGTGACACATCTCTGGAGATCCCCCATCTGAGCACCCGCACTTGTCCTGCATACCATATGAAAGTACAGGACTAGGGAAATACTTCAAAGGACCTGAATGCACAATACATTTATTTTCAAATGACTTTTCTTTTGAAGAAAGCAAACACAACCAAACTGAGAAGCAATGAGGGCTTTACAGTCTATTGTTTCCTAATGGGAAAAGAGTGGAAGAGTCTCAAAACTTGGGAGGGCTGCTGATGAACCAGGTGTTTTATTTGTCTTTACTGCTTGTTCATGTCTGACTGAGGTCAGTTCAGGTAGCAGCAATGCAATGCACAAAGCCATTTTATTTTCAGTTTCTTCTCCTTTCAAATGCAACATTCTGCATCAGTGCAAGGTACTGTGTATGAAAACAGCCCTTTGTGTAGTCAGATTGGGCTACACAATTAACCACATTTACTCAGCCTGGAAGGGTTTCTGTAGAAAACCCACCATCTGTTTAGTATAGTGTATGTCTGTCTGTAGAGAGAGATGATAGTGTGATGTGAAGGATTTATTGGCAGGAATTTGGGAGTTTTATTTTATTTAGACTTACACAAACTAAAAAAGGGCACCTAGCCAGGGTTCTAGGCACCCTTGACATAATCCCCTTAATCAAATTAAACAGCTAAAACCACACAATTTTTCCTTCTGTTCCCACAAATCTAATTCACGCCTCAACAGCCCATCTCCTCAGCAGCCTTTGCAAATAGAACTCCCCTGTAGCATACCTTGAGTGTCAATAGACCTGGGCTATTCTGGACTGGGAGGGAAAGTCTGATCTTGAGAAGCACCACTTAATAAGTGGGCCACTCCATTCTGCACCAACTTACATTTGTTGGGTTGTTTTAGGCATGTGACCACGTAGAGGGCTGTCTGTATTACTCACAGGTAGCAAGGTTGCTTGTGAGTTGTACAGATTACTCCAGATGAGCATTAATTAAAACCTTTATGCTACATCACACTGTTGGGCATTCTATATATCCAAAGTATCTTACTGAAAACTCTACTTTAGAGATATTTTGGAGTAGAGGTTCTCAAATGAGGGCTGTCAAGCAATTTTAAAAAATAGTCACAATTAACCGCTTTTTTAATTGCCATGTTAATAAGACAATACCAATTTAAATTAATTATAAATACTTTTGGGTGTTTTTCTACATTTTCAAATATATGTATTTAAATTACAACACAGAATTCAAAGTGTACAGTGCTCATTTTATATTATTTTTATTACAAATATTTGCACTGTAAGAAAGATAAACAAAATAAATAGTATTTTTCAATTCACCTCATACAAGTACTGTAGTGCAATCTCTTTATCATGAAAGTGCAACTTAAAAATGTAGATTTTTTTTATTACATAACTGCACTCAAAAATAAAACAATGTAAAACTTTAGTGCCTACAAGTCAAAGCATGAAGGGGCATACGAATGTTTAGCTATGCAGACACCTGTTCTCACTTTCAGGTGACATTGTAAATAAGAATTAGACAGCATTATCTCCCATAAATGTAAACAAACTTGTTTGTCTTAGTGATTGGCTGAACAAGAAGTAGGACTGAGTGGACTTGTAGGTTCTCAAGTTTTACATTGTTTTGGTTTTGAGTGCAATTATGTAACAAAAATAGCAACATTTGTAAATTGCACTTTCACCATAAAGAGATTGCACTACAGTAGTTGTATGAGGTGAATTGAAAAATACAATTTCTTTTGTTTGTTTTTCTTACAGTGAAAATATATTTGTAATAAAAATAGTAATATAAAATGAGCATTGAATTCTATGTTGTAATTGAAATACATATATTTGAAAATGTAGAAAACTCCCCAAAAGTATTTATAATAAATTTAAATTGGTATACTATTATTGTTTAACATTCCCATTAAAACTGCAATTAAGCGTGACTATTTTTTTAATATAGTTAATTTGTTTTGCGTTAATTACATGCATTAGCTGAGATTAATTGACAGCCCTATCTCAAACCTTTCCATAGTATGCACTGTATCTTAATGGAGTATCTTGTGGGCCTTTCCCTTCCATTCAAGATTTCCCAAGCTACTACCTCATATGCAATTTCATAGCATCCCTTGATGAACACAACTACTTTTATGAAAAAGTGCTGTAAGTGCTGAAAGAGAGTACTTAGTCTATTAACTTCTTTTAATGCACTTCAGAGCTGGAAACAAATAGGAGCCAGCAACATATGACCAACCAGCTCCCTATAGAACACCAGTGGTCTACAGTTTGGAAACTTCCATTTTACAGAGGTTTTGAAAATGTCCCTCCACCTGTATAATCCAACTCTCTTAGTCTTACAGCTATATGCTGAGGCTTCTTGCTTCTTCTCTGAAGGTCTGTTCAGTGCTGTGTGTTTCTTCAAAAACTGAACTCACTTGTCCAACTTGCTGATCTACCTGGTTAGTGTCACTTGTCTCAAGACAGAAAAGGGATATGATAATGTCATCTACCTTGCTTTGGAGTGAATCTAAGGAGATGATAGTTGAGTCTGTTCTGTGAAGATAACAGATTTCTGATGCTTCTAGCACTGGATCAGAGCTCTCGGGGGTGGGCAAAAGACCCATTCCCTCCAATTTTTCTTTGTATTTAGAATGATCTAGCCAGTGGGAAGTTTCTCTGCACTTTTACCTTAATATTTCTGTCTATTTTACTCTGTCTTTCTCTGCCAGCAGAGCTAAGGGTTTGCTGAGTTAAATTCATGCAGAGAGTTGACAGAACTTGATTGCCACCATTGTAGCTAGAATTATTTTACTGACTCTTCCCAAAAATCCTAATGCCATCCCTATACCCAGTAGTGTGATAAGAGTGGACAAAAATAGGTCATGTTTAATGGGTGGAGAGAAATGCCACAAACATGTCAAAGATGAGCTTTGTAACGAGGCAACAGACTTTTAGTGTATTTTACTTCATCTGGTGTGGAATCTCTCCACTCTACCAAGCAGGACATGTTTTTTTGGGGTGGGGAAGAGTTCTCAACAGTTTGTAATTGTAGACTCAGGAAGTTAGAAACATAACAGGGAAAAATGTTTTTTTTTGTAACTAAAATCAAGTGAGTATCAATGATCATTTAAAAAATCGAATGGTATTTTATTTAAGTGAACTATCACACCATTCTGTTAATACAATACTGGAGGCCACCAAGAGATTGTGCAGTGGTTTCTTCATGTATTCTGTTTCCTGGAGGACTTTCTAGGGGGAAAATAAATATAGGTAGAATCTATAAGGTAAAATAGTACAGCAGGGGTAGCTATTTCTGAAAGAGTAAACCCAATTTTCAAAAATGGTAATAATTGGATAATAGGTTATCAAACTATTATAGTTGAATACTCAAGTCAAGAGTAATTAAGGGTTACATTTTAAATGCTATTTAATTGATTAAAGATGCAGATAAGCTCTCCTTAAAATCCCAGTAGGTGCCTAAGTACCTTCAGCATCTACATGCTTTGAAAATCCCACAAGGCAACAACTTGCAACTTTAGATGCTTAAATACCTTTAAAAATCTGGCCCTAAATGTATATTTTGTATGTTCAGCTGCTGCTGTGAGTATCCAAATATGGAACATATATGTCCTGTCTAGGAGTTGACAATCAGTTTTTAAAAGTGGGATCTACTCTAAATAAAGGTTAGTAATTTGTTCTTTTAAAAACAACTCTGTATAAAACCATCTGTCTAAAATATCACACCTTTATAAACTTTATCCTTTCATAAAAGATGTCTCCCCGTTTTCTCTCTCTCTCTCTCTCTCTCTCTTTTTTTTTTTTGCACATGTTAAGTAATAATAATCCCAGTGCAGGATGTTTCATGGGGAATAGTGACTGTGAATTGATTGCCCAGGCTGGTAATTAAGATCCAGGAAATGTTTCTGCTCTGAGGTTTACATTGCTCTTTTAAATGTGTGAAGATACGTGAATACCTTATACTGACTCCCCTGTATTCCTTGTTTTCCTTTCTGATTTTATGGACTTGTCTGTGCTACTGCTTAAGTCGATGTAACTTACGTCCCTCAGGGATGGAAAACCTCCCCTTCCTCCCTGAGTGATGTAAGTTACATAGACTTAAAGCGGGGTCTGCACCTCTTGTTGAGGTGGAGTAATTACGTTGAGGGCAGAGGGCTCTTCTGTCAATGTAGCGTGTCTTCACCAGGCGCACTACATTGATTCAGCTGTGCTGATGTAGCACGGCAGTGAAGACAAACCTTATGTATGTTATGTTGTTAATGTGGCTATGTAGGGAATTACTGTCTGAATGATTCATGTTTGTTTGTTTTTAACTTGACTCCACACTGATATATGCAGGGCTGTTGTAGCTGTGTCAGTCCCAGGATATTTGAGAGACAAGGCCGGTGAGGTAATATCTTTTATTGGACCAACTTCTGTTGATGAGAGATTCAAGCTTTTGAGCTACACAGAGCTCTCTTTCAGGTCTGGGACAGGTACTGAGAATGTCACAGCTAAATACAAGATCGAACAAATAGTTTAGCATAAGTAGTTAGCACATATTATAAAGGACAGTTCAAGGGGAGGTGGTCTGTTAACACTCCTGTTCATAGAACAAAAAGGGAGGTTAGTGGGCTACAGATTGTTGTAATAAGCCACAAATCCAGTGTCTTTAGTAAGTCCATGATTTTTAGTGTCTAGCAAAGTTATGAATTTAAGCTCCCAGGCTTGTCTTTTGAAAGTGTTGTGCAGGTTTCCTTTGAGGATGAGGACTAATACATCAGATACAGAGTGATGGCTTTGTGAAAAGTGTACCGTGATTTGGTATTTATCTTTTATCATTTTCCTGTGTGAACTCATTCAGGAGCATAGCGATTATCTAGTTGTCCGGTTGTATGAGGTACACCTTGAGTTGTGATAGGCATGTGTAGGACTCCTGGATCTTGAAAGGTGTGTTGATCATTGTGGCAGTGGACATATGTCTGCAGATTTTGCATCTGTTCTGGCAAGATCTGGTGCCACACTGAAATGTCTATTAACACCAAAACTATGGCTTAAGTTCTCAGGTAGGATGGATTCTGCCCAGCCCAAGACCTGGATGTGGGAGAAAGGTAGCTCTAGGGCCTTAGGGCTGCCCAAATTTGCTCATGGCTGCCTATAGCCTCAAGAGGCCATTCTGGCAGCCAAGAACAGAAGGAGATACATTGTGCCTTCTGGCCCTTGTCTCTTCATACCCACTATACCAGGCACTGTGAAGGAAAGTGGTATAGAGCCATTGTAGCAGCTATATAACATGCAGGGAGTCCCCAGTGGCTGGACTGTCCCTTTGACTTTGATAAAAGCAGTGGCTGCATAGCCCCTCTGAAAACTAGGCCTTTACTCTGCCTCAGTGTCCAGGTTTATAAAGCAGGTAATAACTTAAGGAAGGATAGTCTTATGAGGTGTAACTTATAATGTGTGAAAGCATTTTCAGATTCTCAAGTAGAAAGTGCTATAGGAGTTACGGGGAAGATTGTTCCTTATTCGATATAGGCTACATGCCTCATTTGTCTCAGTAGAGTGGGGTGAGCTGCCTTCATGTTGCCCATTCTATACAGGTAGGTGAGGAGTGGGCTAGGTTTGATTTCACCTCAAAATGTGCCAGCTGGCACAGGTTTAGATCAGTAACAGTTCACTTCTCTCATGGAGTGACGATTCAGTCACCAAACCCTCTTGTTCAAACATTTGGTGCTTCTGTGACCTATAGAAACAAGGGCTATTGTCTGACTCGTGCAACAGAATCAGAGTTGTTAGAAAATAAGATGATGATGCATTGTCCACCTGAATTAATATTTTTAACTGTGAAAAAGTGATTTCTAAAAGGCGTTAAAATTATTATTTCACCTTGTTGGATTTTTACTAGGCTCAATTTATAGTTTATAAATATGTGAGGTTGTTAATTCAGTTTGTAACTTGTCTGAACCCTGCAGCTTGTGTCAATGCTGTTATCTATTATAGAAATGCAAACATGCTCTTTGATGTGTTATTCTGAGTGACTTGGGAGGATAAAGATGGAATACTCCGTGGACATGTATAAAAAGAATCCATAAATTGTAAGTCTACTAAGGCCCAATAATATGTTTCCATTTATTTTTGTTCCTCTCTCAATACATTTGATGACAATAACTTTAATGGGAAAGAAATAGTTCATCTATCTACATTCACTTAGCAGAAAAGCCCAAGCCAGTTCTCCTGCTATGCTGAGAGAGTTTTCTCTTTCTATAGTAGAATGGTGCTGTTACTTTCAAACATTATTGTATTTATTTTAGAAGATAAACTTAATGCAAACTGTCACATAGGGCTGTTGGGCAGAAGTTTTTGCTATATGAGCACCTCGTGCTAGTCACATCAAGGAACAACATCGACCTTGAATGACAATGGAATCTTATGTATTTCTGGCTTGCAAGAGCCCCACAAATGGGAATGTAAAATAATCAAAGTAGGATTTCCTGAAATTTAGGGGTAAAGGGATATAATCTGGACTGGCCTTCCGTTAGACTGTGAATGCAGTCAGTAACTGCTGTGGGGATTACCAGCAGCACAAGTGCTGCAAAAAATACCAACATGTTGATGGAGTGTTGGTATTCGAGATTCAATGTAAGGGCTGGATTTAAATCCCCATCAGGCACAGCTGCAGCAGGAGCAATGTAGAATACTCTTTAACTCACCTTAACTTAGTCCTACAAGACCCATGTTAAAGTGTGTAGAGATCTGTATATGTTAATGTGTCTGTAGGAACCTTTTTGGACAGAAACAATATCTCAAACATTTCTGAAAGAGATTAAAAGTTTCACTGGGACTATTTTTCAAATCCTTCTGGAGGCTCCGCCTCTGAAGCCAGGCTTCCTTAGTACTACAAGTCCAAGTATAAGTACTGCACAGAACTGAAAGAAGACAATTATAACTAATGTTTCTAAAACCTGTAAATATTACCTAAAACAGCCTTTTCAATATATAACAATACAATGTAAGGCTTGGAGTTTGAAAGGAGTTTATGTAAGTCAGGTACCCATGACCGGATCTTGCTCCCATGGAAGTAAATGGTACGCTCACCACTGACTTAAATAGTGAAGGACCAAGTCTCTAACTCACTGCATTTTAGTAGGAGTTGGGTGCCAAATCCCAGCTGAAGTCTAACTTCTGGCCTCCTAGATCAAGAAACAAGTGTTGTGTCTAGAGAATCTAGAACAAAGGTTAGGAGATATTGGACCTTAAGCTCATCACTGGTGCAGGAATGAATATAACCTGTTCTGGGCCTCAGACCAGTGTAATTTATTCAAGGTTAGGAAGAATCCCACATTTAGACAACAGAAGGAAATATTTTTGTAGCTATTGCGGTGTTTTGGTTTTATTTAGTGGTTGAGCAGCTTTCAGACCGCAAATGTTTGGGATGTTAAAAAGTAGGCTTAGCTGAGATAGATTAATGTGCCGAGTGTGGGGAGAGGTCATCAGAGGTGTATGATCCCATAGCCACACATGCATATCACCACCATGTATAAAGTCAATTAGATTTGTGCAGTGGTCTCCTATGCCAGCACAGAACTGAATGCAGATAATGGGGCTTAGGCACTATATCTAAGCAATGTGTGTTTGCACATGCGTGCATACACACTCAAGCAAGGTAATAGCAACTGTACATGACATCAACCAGTTTTACAATCAAAACTCCAGAACTTCGATTTCTATCTCTGGTGTGGTTAAAAGAAGAAATATTCATATATCTAACAAGCAGTGCTGTTTTATTTGCCATTGCTTTCAGAGCATTGATAATTAAATAGATTTTAGTTAGTTCTATCATATTTACTGCACTAAGGTGATTTTACTGCACAAAATTGATTAACCTGTTTAATGAGTACATGAGTGACCTATACTGACCTCACATCAAAATGTGTTATTGCTGCTGTGTGCTGACCTGAATTTTAATTTTTCACTAGGTTCTTTAATTGAACCACAGATGTGCTAGAGAATACGCTAGGCATCTTAGATGGCAGTGTATATATTATAAAACATCAGATGCTAGCTTCAATAGATTAGACATCTAACACACTGCTTTACAGGTATCCTAAGTTTAAAAGAAATCTTTGGCATTGTCTTAAAATAGGGAACAAATTTAATTTATATATTAAAACTTATCTACATGCACTACTGTATACCCGAGGCTTTTGAATAAAGGTATATAAATAAATCAACAATGAATAAATTAGGATTACAAGTGTGTGGGGGGGGGTTCCCATAAGGCTCATATATTCAGTCCTCGGAGTCAAAAAAAGCTCCTGCAGACAGATGTTTTTCCCTTCTTCAATATCATCAGTGTGATACATCTGTTGCTTCAGCCAGTGGCTATGCCAGACTCAAGAGAAAACATGCTGCTCCTTAGATGATGATAACTGCGGGAAATAAAATTTAAACATTCAAAGAACTACCGTGCTTTGCTTTTTATTGTAACAAATATCTTTTTTGGATGCCCTCTTAACGTAAAAGGGACCAACTCTACTCTCTCTGTCCCCATTCACCCATTTTTTGTTGGAGAAACATGCCTACAAATTTTCTTTCTCTATCCTTTGTTGTCTTTCCCCCATCCCCATCGCATCTTAAAGGAAAAATGCAACGTCCTTGTAGGCTTTGTTCCTATGATGTTTGTGACAAACCAGGTCAGATTAAGCAAGAACCTAGTGGCTTGCTCAGGAGATGGGTGGATTGTGCTACAAGGGAAAGACAGGAAACAAGGTTCATGTTTCATTAACACACTTTGAAACATACAAAGAGATTTAGGAACAAAACTCATTTCAATGAGTTAGGGTTTGTGAACATAACTCCATAATGTATATATTGAGATGAGTCTATCATCCTTAACTCTGCCTGAAATGAGTGTGATTTGCTTTTCTTGCATCCTCTTGTGCCGGTAGTATATCTAGACTGCCTCTAGCTTACCACTCACAGTGTTGTCTATAGTCAAGGAAGATGTTTGACTTCATGTGGATTTGACTTTGTGTGGAGCAGAGAGGGTTGGTTCAAGGACTTATGCCAAAATGGACTTTCTGCACTTGGAAAGGCTGTGGGGAGGGGCAGGAGGAAGGCAGCATGACAAAGTATGGCAGACTGAAGGGAAGAGATCCTGGAGGCACATATGCACTCAGTCAATTGGTGTCAATAGCTCAGCTGGCCACCACTCTGTTAGGTGGCTAGTCTACAGAAACGGAGATAACCCTCATCCCATCTTTTTTGTATAACTATTGAACACTGGATCAGGCCCTGGAAACCAGTCTTCCAAACTTTAATGATCACATACACATTGTACGAATATTCACCCAGAATGCAGTCCTATCCTGCATGCACTGGGCTTGATGTAAAACCTGGAATGGAGACTCCGGGGACAGTTTTTCTTCCCCCATGCCCACCCACCTCAAGGGCAGAATTGTTTGATCAGCAGTAAGTGAGTTCATCAAATGGATGTTGTTGTAAGGCTTTTGAAGCTTCCAAAGTGAATTGACTTGGGGGGAGGAGGGGAGAAACTCTCCTCCTTCCTCCCCACCCCCCCAGTGCTTCCTGACCAGAGTCCCACTGTGGCAGAAGACTTTGCAACCTGTTGCAGCTGGTCCTGCAGCAGAGTTCCTACATGTGACAGTTTTGAAGAGTGTTGGATTTAGATATTGTATCTGGTATATTGGTGTTTTCTACCATTTAATAAGATTTGCATATTCAATTTAGCATGTGCTTGATGTTAAAACTGTGAGTAGCCCCACTGATGTCAATGGAATATGCTTTAAATCAAGCACCCTCTTGAGTATTTTGCTGTATTGAAACCTTAGTCACTACACTCAAGCACATAACAGACCCTTGCTTCTTTCTTATAGTAGAACACTCACTTTTATGGAAATAATATTATAGTGGTTTTTTGTATTATAATGATCCTGTGCCTAGTCTAGCTGAATACATTTGCAGGGACAGAGGGTTAAAGAGTATGCATACTAGACAGAGCTAATCATCATCATAGCCCTGTTAGAGTCACAAATAAAAATATTATTTAGACGTGTATATGTGTACAATAGTGTCTTTTCATGTTTTAAATATTATCCCATATTTTTTCAGATCGCCTATATTTTATGTAGTTTGTAACAGAATGCTTGTGAAGGACAAATGTTTACCCAATACACATTGGTGCCTCCAAAACTAAATATCTTGGAACACTCTTGCCGAAAAAGAGAAAAAAATTCTGCACCTCCTAAAATCAAGAAACTTGCCAAAATAAATTGATTCTCAAAATAAAGAACTAGTATTAAAATAAAATTAAAATGGGGGTATCCCAAGATTAAATCCTAAAACAAGAGTTAATGGGGAAGAAATTTCTTAAGCTACTAAAATATAACTTTAAGGTATATATGTTAAAAAGATATACAAACTTATTTTACATTAAGACATGTCATTTCAAGAAAATAACCAGTTTAAAATTAAAATAATTTATTATCTATTAAAAATTATAACACAAGTGGAGGAAGGTTGGAGGTGAAATATTGGGTTTCCTTTGATAGGTAGCGTAATTATGAAGTGTGCTTTTGAAGTTCATGAAGACAGCCTTAGGACAAAACATTTTTTAAAGTAAAAATTGGCTTTGCACTCTGTTCGAGTGATTTATTTTACACTAAGAAATGGGTGTGAGACATGATGTGATTTAAAATTTTATCCCTTGATGGAACTGCTTGAGGGTGAGATTTTTTTCTTTTCTTTTCTATTTAGTTTTGTTTTATTTTATTTTATTTTTTTGGCTGTTCGATCTCTAATATTTTCTATCTCAAAGCAAATCTGCTGAAAATATTTAGGAAATAAAAAACTCAAGAGTGAGTAAACTTTCCCTTGATATTCAGGAAGCTACAATCTAGAGTCTAGAGAGAACCACCAGGCAGGCATACATTTTTCAGAGTATGATGTTCACCTTTTCTAATTTGTGCTGTCCACTGGACCGTTCTCTTTGGAATAAACAAAAGTTACTTACATGAACTTGATCAAAGGTAACCAATGAATCTTGGGGTACCCAGAACTGAGAGCCACCTTGTTACCCCCTGCTTCGAGCGTGAGAGTTTCTGTCTAGTAGTAGCTGGCTGTCAGCCCCTGACATCACCAGCCTTTTTAGGCACTCAAAAACTCTCTTCTGGGCTATGCCAGTTCTAATTTCACCTTACAGGTTAGCAGTAGGTGCACCCCAATCCTTGAGTTCCTTGGCAGTAGTTCCCTGTGATAACCAGCCCCTGACGCTATCTAGTTGCAGAAATCCCAGATCCTCGACACCCAAAAGATCAGTGTACCCAGTTTACCAGTTTGACTTTAGACCACTGCACCTCTAAACCACACAGTGCTAGTGAGCACTTATAAGAAAATGAAAACAGGTTTATTTAAGAAAGAATAAAGATTTAACTAGAAACAAGAGTGTGTGCAGGAAACAAATGATTACAATACAAACAAAATCCTAAAATGTAAGCCTGGGTCTACACTTATCAATTGTTCCCTAATAAAGTAGATTTTTTCTCCCCCAAAATATGGTCTGATGCAGAGATAGCTGGTTGCTCAAGAACCAGGCTCCAAATGTTCATGAAAGCACCCCCTACCCCACAAGTATGATGAATGGATACAGGGTGCTTTTCCCCTACTTCTTGTTATACTGAAAACAGCCTTTTGTTTCTATTCACAGGCAGGGTGGATGCCTGTCTTGTGGTAAAGTTTCTTTTTTTTAACCTTTAAGTGGTTTTGATTACTTGTCATTGCCTCTGTTAGTTTCCCACTCAAAGTCTTAGTAGTGTGCAAGGCTAAACAATTGAACCTTGCATTGCATCCCTGGCTGAACAGAGTGGGGTGTCAACTCCCCCTTGCCTCCCTGGGTCCTGACTGAGACACATTATCTTCTGGTGGCTAATTTCCACTCCAAGTCCATAAAGCATACTTTCAGTATAAATACATTATTCATAAATATTATCCATACATATGTCTTGCAATGGTTATGAAGCTTGACAAGTTACAAGCTTTCTGTGGGTACCTTACATGTTCCACTTTATTGATAAATAGCCAGTAAGATGTGTTTGGTGCAATGAGTTTGTCTGCTCTGAGGTGAGAGTTGTTTGCCAAGAACAGAGCCCTTTTGCCAAAGGGTCTCTGTCACAGAAACTTTTCTATTGATTTCAATGGGTGCAGAAGCAGGCCTTTACTGAGTAACATGTCACAGACATGCTTGCTCTACTAGTCTTTACAAACAATAGGGGGAAGAGTCAAAGATATGTGTGCTGGTAATGGGCCTAAGTGGCAAGGGTGGTGCTACAGGTCAGATTATGCCCTCAATGACATCTGTGCAACCTCAATGCCTTCAAAGGGTTTGCACAGGTTTAATGGTTCTTTTAGACAGTGTTGCTCACTCTTGTGACTTCATCACAAGTCTTGCAACAAGTTCTTAAAGCCCTAACTACTGGAGTCAAGTGACTGAAAATCTCTACTTCTATTTATAAACAATCAATCAATCAATCAATCAAACAACACCCCGCCCCCCAGTAAGTTTCAGGGTTGCAAAGAAACTTGAAAATATGATCAGAGTGCACCTTAAAGGCCCAGAAACTAGAAAGCAAAAAAGAACCATAAGTTTATTATTCTTTAAAAATCTCATGGGGTTTTTAAGATAACAGCATGACTTTTGAGGTCCTGCCTCATGACTTTTGAATTCTTGGGGGTTAGAAGCACCGCATAAGTTCTGTTAATGCATAAAAAGGGACAGAATCCAACTTGCTCCCTCTTAGCTGTATCAGCTTTGCAATGCCAACAGACTAAAACATAGCAAGATATGTTTAATCACTAACATGAGCAGATAAAACTGAATACACACAAGGAGCAGATCTGCTGGGTAAGAAGGTGCCACTTTTTCTTTGTCACTTTTCAGATTAGAAATCCCATTTAATCTAAAATAAATCACTCAAGATGAAAGTCCATGGATTCTTTTTGTGTGTGGAAAAAACATAACAAGGGTTATAACCAGACTCTCTATGAAACCAAGAAGGTTAAAAATAGCTGTGCAATCAAGGAGCAGAATTCACCTATAAATGGGTGGCACCATATACTCACACTTTCTACTATATTAAACAAAATCAAATGTTTTCTTTTCTTTGACCATTGCTGATCACTTTTTCTCTTGCCATGGGGAAATGTTCACGCTTTCCTATCATTGGACATCCCTCAACTATTTTTGTGGTCTCGTATGTTCATAAAAGATCTGTGTCAACAGCATACCAGTTTCATTTTGATTGCAAACAATACATAAATATTGCAAACATATTTCTAACAGGGTGGAGGGAAGCAACTTTTCTGAGAAAGAGCAGAAAGATTCTTGAGGGAAACTTATGACAATGGGGGCTTCAGACATAATACATTTTATTTTTGGGTCTTTGGTAAGAAATACAACTACTCTAATTACTAGGCAATATTGCTGCCACTTGATCTGCTTTCAATCCTTGTTTGACAGTTATGTGCCCCATCTGAATTTTATACTACCTTATATATATATATATGTTTTTGGTACAGTGGTTCTGGGAGATTCATCCCAATTTTGTCACAGATCAGCTACAAAGTGAATTGGGAAGTGTTGAGTGGCCATTAGAGCTGGGAACCATCGCTTATGGATTCCCATCTCCTGTGATGCACTATGACCAGGGACCTCCTCCCCTCTCCAAAAGGGGAGAAAGTGATACATCATGCGAGTTATAACCCCAACCCATAGGAGCATGGAGTACGAGGCACCCAATCTATAATTCCCAGAAGGCACCACAGTGCCATTTTGAGTAGAAATATTTTAGGTTTGGGCTACAATATTTTGTCGACAATTTGAAATTTTCTGTGAAGCCCCTTCCCCAGTTTTCCAACCAGCTCTGATTCCTAGATCTGCTACTACCTTTGTAGGAGGGCCTTGTCCCAGTCTATATGAACAGTAGCACAGGGAGGTCTTCCCTTTTTACAAATACAGTAGCTATATAATGCTTGGTGAGGCTTAATTTATTTACTTTTTTGTATTCGAAACCTTTGGGGGCAAGTTTTATACCTTCTTTTGTGTTTGTGGGTGCCACCAGAAACTAGGGCATTATTATATTTTAAGAGCTTAACATTTTGAGAATTGACAGAAAAATGTAGATTACTTTTTCCTGTACTAAACCACATTTTAACACACAACTTTAAAAGAGCAACACTGCCTGTTATTTCCTAATAGCACTACATCTTGGATGCAGTTTGAGGAATAAAGCCAAAGGTTGAATGTTTTCCACTGTCTGAGATATATGGTGATATCCTCAGAGCCTATCATGTCTTATTGCTGAATCAGTTCTTGAAACAAGTCTGGAAATCATAAGACTCAAACTAGTATGAAGCTGGGAATCACATGGCTAATCTACAAAAACTTAAATGTATGTAAAGCAACATGCAAATGACACCTGCTAATTGGAAATTGCAACAGATAAAAGAGGTTTGGCAGCTGAATCACAAATGATTCAGAGTAAATGCTCACACAGATTTAATAGCACAGAAATGGTTCTACGGTTTGAACAGAATTCAGCAGCATCAGGTAAGCAGAAGGAGTGGGCTACCTGGTCTAACAACAAGAACAAAATCTCACTAAGCAAACATTCCTTTTGAGGGCTTTATCCTTTGACTCTCAGCTGCAAGAGTTAAAACAAAAGAGAGAAAGTTTCTATAAGAGCAGAAAAGCAAAGGAAGTAAGAGACCATATCCCAGGCATCTAAGTATTATGTGTGGGGCTTCAGAGCTGATTTTATAGGCCACAATTCAGCAATGCATTTAAGCACGGGCTTAATTGACTTCGCTAGGACTTAAGCACATACTCAAGTATTCTTTTGAGTCAAAGCCTCACAGAGGAAGAATGACTTCATGGATAATATACTAAGCGGGGACTCAAGCAACCTAGGTTCAATGCCTGTCCCTGACTCCCTATGTAGCTGTGGACAAGTTACTTAATGTCTCTGTGCCTCAATTTCCCCATCTGTATAATAGGGATAATACTTCTCTGCCCTCATGGAGGTGTAGTGAGGATAAATCCATGAATTCTGTGGAGGCAGTCAGACACTATGATAATGGGTACTATATGAATACATGGAAATAGTAGGTAATCACTTTCCCTTGTGTGCCTGGCTGGGTCTACAGTCCCTGCTTTCTTTCTTCGCATTGCACACCTGTGGGATAGCTAAGTGGTGAGTTAAATCTCTGTATGCTGGTATTCAGGCAGAGCTTGTGAAAGTTGAAAAAGTAGCTTGCTTCATGCCAGAAAGTGCAGTTCCTATCTTTGCTGAAGGCAAATGAAACTAAGGAAACCTGCTGCAGCCATCTTTGCTATGGGAAGAGCACTGACTCCATGGATTAGAAGCACTTAACAGGGAACAGCTCATAAACTCTGCAGTAACAAAAGTGCATAGAACTAAGGAGGAAACAGCAATAAAATAGATAGAAGCCTTAAAGAAACTATATAAAATCACAGGTAGAGAAAAGTAAGAGCAAAGAGTTAATGCAAATGCCCTGCTGCTTTTCCTTTTATCTTCATCACTGGCATTTAATATCCAGGAGGTAAGACAGTTGCTCAGCAATGGCAGAAATGGAAAAGTACATTCAGGAATTTGTTCACTGCACTTCGAATTGGAAGTCTAAAATGACAGGGTTCCCACCTGCTACCCTAGTTGCCTATTGCAGGGAGGTGAAAGACATTTGAGTTGCTGCCCAACAAAATATCTAGCAAAGATTAAGATCTCCGTGAAAGAAAAATCCCTTAATGTTCTGATTTTCCATTTATCTGTAAAAAGAAGGCGTTAAATAAAATATTTATCTTCAGGCAAGAGAGACGAGAACCAGGGAAGACACTGACCTTAGGCCAAATTCCCCTAACAAGCACTCACACGTGAATTTGTTGACTTGGGTCATGAGCAAGATGCAAATTGTGTAACATTGTTCATCAACCAGCCTTGACAGAATAGCTGTTAGAGAACCAGAGCTTACATTGCACAGACTGTTAGACACAGTTATAGAAATGACAGAGTCCTAGGCTGTGAGTGTGGAAAAGAATGTAAAATGTGTGTGTATGCTGAAGACATATAAGCCTATGGTCCTCAGCAGGGCAAGCTTCAAGAAATGAGATTAATTTCCAAATCTTTAAAGAACATGAAGTGGATCACATCCCCACCCAGAGGATACTTGACTTGCCTGGCACTTGGAATAAAATATTGTAAATTGGCAAGACAATAGCACTTCATAACACAATGCCAATCCCAGAGAACAGAATTCAAATGGAAGTTAGGGAAAGGGAGAGCTAGCTGCTATGGACAAAGCAGACATACTGTCAATAAATAAGCAATGATTCCGAGTTGATCAGGGAGTGGCAATAAAGACTATACTGAATCCAGCCCTATCCTCTCCCTTCTAGATCCTGCTCTGTTTTTACCTGACGCCCTGATTCAGCAAAACACTTAACAGATGCTTAAAGTTAAGAATGCTTTTAAAGTCCTTTCCTATTCAGACAAGCATTTAAACCTATTCCTAAAGTTAAGCATATGCTTATGTGTTTTGCGGAATCAGAGCCTGAGTTTCTCTCCAACAGGGTTGAGGGAGCTGGGTAGCAGGACACAAGTAAAGAATAAAAACTCTTTAGCCCAACCAAAATGAACTTTAGATACAAAGATATGACAGCTTATTTTAGAAAATGTGATAAATATATTTAAGAGAACTGTCAAAATGTTTAATTAAACAACAGAGCCCCCTCCCCTTTTCCACCCTTCTGGATCTCCTAGGAGTAAGTTACTTGAAGTCTCATGTTCATTTATTCTTTTTGGGGTATCCTTGACTCCTTAAGGTGCTGCTACTTAGATGAATAGTTAAAGCTGAGCAGAGATCAAATGTGGTGTGCACTCAATTTAAGTGAAGCTGTTGTAAAATTTTCAGTTTGCTGCACAGAGTATCACAGACTCCAGGATTTTGCCATAGACTTAAGGGCCAGCCTGCCACAGAGTAGATGGGGGATTCATTGAGAGTCCCCAGGGAGGAAGAATGGCCAGTGGTTAGGGTGCTAGATTATGATTTGTCAGATGTGGGTTCTATTCCTTGCTCTGCCACTGACTTCCTGTGTGAGCCTGGGCAAGTCGCTTTGCCTCTCTGTGCCACAGTTCCCCACGATAGTAGGATGAAGATAACAATAATGATTAGGGGTCTGGAGCATCTGCCATATGAGGAGAGATTAATAAGACTGGGACTTTTCAGCTTGGAAAAAAGACAACTAAGAGGGGATATGTTAGAGGTCTATAAAAGCATGGTGTGGAGAAAACAAATAAAGCAGTGTTATTTACTCCTTCTCATAACACAAGAACTAGAGGTCACCCAATGAAATTAATAGGCAGCAGGTTTCAAAAACACAGAAGGAAATATTTTTTCACACAAGGCACAGCCAACCTGTGGAACTCCTTGCCAGAGGATGTTGTGAAGGCCAAGACTATAACAGGATTCAAAAAGGAACTAGATAAATTCATGGAGGATAGGTCCATCAATGGCTATTAGCCAGGATGGGCAGGGATTGTGTCCCTAGCCTCTGTTTGCTAGAAGCTGGGAATGGGCAACAGGGGATGGCTCACTCGATGATTACCTGTTCTGTTCATTCCCTCTGGGGCACCTGGCACTGTCCACTGTCGGAAGACAGGATACTGGGCTAGGTGGACCTTTGGTCTGCCCCAGTATGGCCATTCTTATGTTCTTAATACTGCCCTACCTCACATGGATGCTGTGAGGATAAACACACTAATGATGTGAGGTGTTCAGCTACTGCAGCAAAGGGGCATATAAGTACCTAACACAGGCAGATTCATTGGTAGATATGTTCTAAGCTCAGCTGATTGAATGTCACTGAGGTTCCCAAAGGATGAGTCTGTCCTTTGTGAAGGACAAAGCCTGTAACAACAATTATGGAAGATTCCTGCATGCCATGAGGCCAGTAGAATGTGTGTTCTATTCTGCTCTGTGTGGATCTGTTTATGGTTTCCATAACTATGCTTCTGGCAGGGATAGATATGATCTTTTGTGCCTAGCATGTGCCTCATTTTGACCATGTAACCCAAAATTTATTTCCTAGTCCTTTCTTTTTCAGCTGCAGCACAGCTCAACACCAGAGTCACTTTGATTCTATAAATGGTTCCAGTTATTAAACAAATATATTATTTATTTATTTTATTATAGCCAATCAACCTAATGAATTTGATCACTCTGTATGGTTTCACATTGTTTATAGTGGAGCAAGGAACTCAGAGTGAGACTTCATTCACAATGAGTTTCCAGAAGGGTTGCAAGGTACGGCAATGTACAAATTCAGGACCAGACTTCAAAGAGAAACTGCTGAGCTTCAGTTCATCTGCAAATTTGACACCATCAGCTCAGGATTAAACAAAGACTGTGAATGGCTTGCCAACTACAGAACCAGTTTCTCCTCCCTTGGTTTTCACACCTCTACTGCTAGAACAGGGCCTCATCCTCCCTGATTGAACTAACCTCGTTATCTCTAGCTTGCTTCTTGCTTGCATATATATACCTGCCCCTGGAAATTTCCACTACTTGCATCCGACGAAGTGGGTATTCACCCACGAAAGCTCATGCTGCAAAACGTCTGTTAGTCTATAAGGTGCCACAGGATTCTTTGCTGCTTTTACAGATCCAGACTTACACAGCTACCCCTCTGATAATGTACAAATTATGATGCTGGGGACATGTAATGACTGGAACTGTCCTAAATTGAATATGAAATATGTGGGCAAATACTGTATAGCATATTATATTTCATGTTCATAAATTTGTGTGAGATAAGCTGTTGGGACTTTGCAAATTCAAAATAAGATTGCTTATTTCTTAGAGAGTTCAGGGGAAGTTACAGATGCTCAACAGCTTTCAGGATCAGGCCTACATAATTCTAAAATAGTTAAATGAAATGCAAAATATTTTACACATATGATACTAACTTATTTTAAATATTTGGGTTAATTACTCATTGAAGAATACTGTTTAAATGTTAACATGGATTCTTTTCCCCAATTTATACCTGTCACAACTGGGAAAATCTATGAATGTATGTAATCCATCTGTTGATTTATTGGCCCAACTTCTTTCAGAGTGTGTCACAAATCCACATGCTGTCTCTGGGTGTTGGATTTTGTATTTGGATCTTTGAATAAAAACTCATGTAGACTGAGAGCTCCCTATTGGCTATACATCTGAGGAGCCGCAAGAGTGCCAGTTATTCCAGCAAGGGTCTGCTATAAATTACACCCAGTAAATTGGCTCCAGATAAGTCTATTTTGGATTGTGGAACATGAAGAACTTGTGTGGTGTGCTAAATCCTCCCCACTTTTTCCCAAACAATGTCCCTTTTTGGGGAGCTGCCATCACAGATGTGGAAGACATATTGATGTGGAGACTGGCACAAGTTGGATGGCAAAATCCTAGTGGATCAAATTTTGTGCAAAGGCCTCTGTCACCCCCTTAGACACATAAATTATTTAAAAACTGGGAGACATGCAGTGAGGATCTGAGCATAGAATCTGATCCTTCATTTCACTCTAGTGAGACCATTTTTATATGTCAAATAAGTAGCAATATGTATCTTGATCTCAATATATAGCTGAAGATGTGTAGTTAAATCTCAAAATTTGTTTTAAATCATTTACTGCCATGCATCTAAAATAAAGTGGTTATTCAAAACATATTTATATTTACAAAAATAGCAGTATGAAAAAATAAATACATATCAATAGTGAAAGACATATTTTGAGGCTTTAAGATTAAATAGATGTGTATATCTATTCCATAGTGGTAACACCTCAAATGTGTTTTTTAGTAATTCTTTGTGTGTATATATTGAACACAGAAGCATCTTGTTGAATTTGAATTTAGATTTCAACTGTAAGATAGGCAATGTGGGTCAAACTTACAAAAAAATCTTGGAAATTTGTACCTGTAGTGTTGCATGCATACACCATTACACATGCACAGTGAGGAGAGAGTAGTGATAATATAGTTCTCCTGATTATAGAACCACTTCCAATGCAGATTGTCCCCCACAGTTGAGTTTGATTTTCTTTAGCTATATTAATTTAGAAATGTTAGGCCAGAATCTCTAGTCTGTTAAGGACAAGCAGCGCTAACTGGCTTTAAAAGGTTGGAGATAGACAATGGAGAATTCCCCTTGAAAATAGGGGAACTCTCCACTGGAGTCATTTCTTATGCCAGTGGCTTCCAAATCTCCAGCATAAGGGCAAGGAGCCATGTGAGGGGCTTTCCAGAGACAGGGTATGGGAGGTGGGGTGGAATTCTGTTATGCCCTGATATAAGGGCCAAACTTCATGCCAGCAGGCCCCACTACTTTAACGTAGTGGAGAATTTGGGCCACAATTATTATTGCCAGTGATTCGTAGTTGTATGATCTCTCAATATATATACTTACACATGGTTAGCTACATCTCCTAGTTTAATCGCACATGGGCAAATCTTGCAGTCCTCACTCGGGCAAAGGTCCCACTGACTTCCCACTGGGAGTTTTGTATGAATAAAGCCTACAGAATTTGACCCAAAAACAACATTGTAAGAATATACAACCTGGATCCTTTTATATTATAGCGTGCTACTGGTTGGCTGTAGGCTGTTCCCTTCCTGTAGTAAAAAGGGTGTCATTTGAAATCCCCTTCAGACAATGAAGTTCTTTTCCTATAGAGAGATTGTCTTAAAAACAAAAACAACAAAACCCCACACAGAAGAGAGGGAGCGAGTACAATGAGCTAATTGTCTTGAGTGTGCACTCTGGGGGTTTCATCCTGACCTCATGCCAGTTTTTCACTGGCATAATCCTACTGTCTTCCATGGAGATATTCCTGTTTTACACTAGTGTGAGATCAAAATCAGGCCCTATACCTCTAAGGCACTTGTCTTCTACAATTTTGCTTCTTTACCTTTCCCTTATTTAGTAGCATGGATATATGGTCTGTTCCTGTAATATGCCCACCCCTGGAATTTTACAATTACAATCTTAGTGTTTCACATTTGACGCACACTCAGTCTCTTAATGTGATGATGATGTTGGTGTATTTATTCTTAGGAAGCCTCTCAATCCCCACAGTGGAGAAGTTTAGGTGGATATCTATCTTCCACACTATCAGACCCTATTTTGCATGTTTTTGTGAAAAGGGTAATGCAACACAGAATGCTGTACATGGGTTCTTCCAGCTATGAATTAGTCTCTTTTATCTGTCTCTGACCACAACAGAAGTTGGCAGCCTTTCTATTCCATATCCTCAAGTCAGACTAAGAATATCAGTTCCGCTTAGGGAAGCTGTTGGGAAAAGTTTAACCCTTTCAGCAGGTCTTTCCCTAATTTTTTTTTTAGTTCTTGACCTTCCTAGTTTAAAAAGAAAGAAAGAAAGTGTCTGTAAATGTCCACAATGATGAATGCAACTTTAGGAGGTTCCAAGAGTTGGAATTTAATAGGAGCACTTTTTATCATTTTTACATTTGCAGATAGCTTTCTTGCAGTGGGGATGTGTGGAGGGGAGATAGGGGGACTGCTGTACACGTTTCAAATGTACAGTTAGAGAATTTGCATAGAATGACAACAGTACCATAAGCTTTTGAGGGTTATAATGTCCAGCACTTAGAATGTGCTACTGTGCATCGTGGTAGGATATGGGTCTTTTCTGTGGAAAATGAACAGTCATTCCAGTAAGTCTTGGTACAATAAAGCTCTTGAAATGTCATTTGGAGGAAAATGAATTAATGTGAAAGGTACAGGGAGCTTGTATAGGAAGAAGGGAAGGAGAAGAATAGTTCATGAAATTAATCCAAATATTTGAGCACAGCATAAAATTATTTGACCTTATGACAAACAGTAAAATGCAAAGTAACACATTAAAAGCAGACGCAAGAGACAGTTGCAGTGTGTGTACCATGAATGTAATATTCCGGAAGAAGAAAGAACTCTTTAAATAGAGAGGAGGGTGCCAGTTTCTCAGTTCTGGATGTTTGAGTTGTACCCATGTGTGGGAAAGGAAATGGAGAAGTCTGTGAAGGTTTCCTAAATGCTATTGGTATTCTAGGTGATTTTCTTTTCTTTTTTGTATTATTCAAGAAAGCATATTTTGCTGAAATTTCTTTTTAAACTTCTCTTGAACCATTTGGTGAAAGGAAAATGGAAATGCCATGATTACAAGTAATACCTGTTTTTAAAATGGGCTTATTCTGAGTTCTCAGAACCTGGACTCATGAGACAGAGGAAACACCTTTCTCTTTGGCCTACAGGGAACTTGGAGAGTTGCAAGAGCGAACTCTGAGCCACATTGTTAGAATAGTATCAGAGGGGTAGCCATGTTAGTCTGAGCTTTCGTGGGTGAATACCACGTGCATCTGACGAAGTGGGTATTCACCCACGAAAGCTCATGCTCCAATACGTCTGTTAGTCTATAAGGTGCCACAGGACTCTTTGCATTGTTAGAATAAAGATTTCAGATATCTGAGACTGCCAGAAGTTTTAAGGTGGGATAGAGCGGGGGCAAAATCTACCTTCCATCTTTGCCATATTAATGTAGTTTTTATTTTCATAACTTGTTTGTGCCAGTCTTCCCTGATGTGAAAGTATATGATGAAATAACCAGTGATTTTCTTTCCTATAAATAGATACCTCAGTCTAATGAAATAATCAGTGATTTAATAGTGACTTGACACATTATTTTAAAGGCTTGACAAGATAATGCATATTTTCCCCTATAGGTAGAATTAACAAAAACCTTGCATACCTAGATTCCTTCAGGATAACCTTGGACTACTTACTTTCATCTTAAAACACAAATAAAAACAAGCAAGAAAAAACAAAGCCATGAGTACATAATGATAATTAATTCTGAGTGTACAAACAGTTTATAAATTAAAAATGAGTTAATTTGAAAGCCATAATTAAAAAGCATTCCATAAAAAGCTTGATAATGTGAAGTAATGTATACTTCACAAATTGCACTACATTCATCCTAGTTGTGAGACTCATGATTAACCTCCGCCTCTGAGGTTTCTGGCTAACAGTAAGATTGTATAGTGCAGTGCCAGAAACCAGCCTAGCGGTTCTTCTTACTGTTCACCCACAGTACTCATGCGTTAACTCTGGTCCTTATAAAGCCTAATGTGCAACTCATTAAATGTCTTCAAGGAAGGGAATGTAAGGATCTAATTTTATTGACTGACTTGGAGTGAAGAAGTATACCCAGCTTGCTCACATCCTCTGTGGGATTGGATGTGGAGACACCTCTTTTTTCCACTGCACAGAGACGCCATCACATATGTTCAGAGGCTGATGAACTGAAAAGATCTGTAGGCCACATGTGTCCAGCAGAACGCGTATCAGCCTGGATAAGAGTTTCTGTGGGAGATGGCTTTTGGGAAAATTCCCACACACAAGCCAGTGTAGCATTTCTGTTCTTCTTGAGCCTGACTCTCCTTCACACTGAGTCAGCCTGATGCTGCTCTGGCAACGTAAGAAGCCCTTTAGTGGACATAAGTGACATTTACAATCATTTTCAGGTTCCTTTATCCTGACAAAAGGGTGTAAAGGAGGCCTTGGTGTAAATGAGAATCAGGCAACTATTTCTTCACACAGTAGCTTCTGCTGAGTCACAGAGTCTGCCCCACAGCCAGTAAAGAGGAAAGGCTTGTTTTAATGAGTGAATATCAATACTATTCAGTGACTGCAGAGCAGATGGGAGCAGGGTGCACAGAGGTTCACAGAAGACATTTTGGTACCCTAGAATAAACACATTTCTGAGCGATGGAGGCTTAGATGGAAAGATTATATCTTAAAACAGGGTTCGGCAACCTTTCAGAAGTGCTGTGCCGAGTCTTCATTTATTCACTCTAATTTAAGGTTTTGCGTGCCAGTCATACATTTTAACGTTTTTAGAAGGTCGCTCTCCATAAGTCTATAAACTATTGTTGTATGTAAAGTAAACAAGTTTTTTAAAATGTTTAAGAAGCTTCATTTAAAATTAAATTAAAATGCAGATCTTATCAGTTTAGTGCAGTGGTTCTTAATCTGGGGTGCACGCATCCCCTGGGGCAGGGCCGGCGCAAGGATATTTTGCGCCCTAGGTGAAACTTCCACCTTGTGCCTCTCCCCCCACACTCCCCCACACATTGGTTCATTGAAGGGCAAATCCCAACGAGCCTTTATAGACCCCAGGGGCCAGCCATGCCCAGGGGCTGCTCCCCAGACCAGGTTCCTCCCTCCCCACCCTTTGAACTCCCCTGGAGGGTGCACAGCCCCCCCCCCCGTGAGCTCTCCTCACCCCACCCTGGTGGCCCCCGCCCCGAGTCCACTCACTGGCTTTGACGGGCTTGGGCCGCTGCAGCAGCTTGGCAGGGAGGAGCCGCCTTCCAGAGGCACCGGAGAGCCAGAGTGTCCCACTTGTGGCAGCAGCAAGCCCCAGCCATGGAGGAGCCGGCGCGGTGCAGGGGGACAACAGCCCTGCAAAGGCGACGGTGCTGCTAGTGGGGAGCAGCTGAGCTCCCCCCGCCCCTCCTGCCCAGGCTGCGGCACGGCGCCCCCCAGGGGCTCCTGTAGGCTGCAGTGGATGTATGCAGGTGCCAGTCCCCATGTGCCCCCTGGCTCCCCCCTCACCTAGGGTTACCATATTTCAACAATGAAAAAAGAGGGGCGAGTCCTGCCCTAGCCTCGCCCCCATCCACTCCCTCCCACTTCCCACCCCAACTGCCCCTGTCAGAACTCCCAACTCCCCCCTGCTCCTTGTCCCCTGATTACCCCCTCCTGGGACCCCTGCCCCTAACTGTCCCTCAGAACCCCACCCCCTACTTAAGCCTCCCTGCTCCTTGTCCCCTGACTGCTCCCTCCTGAGACCCCCACATCCTAACCGCCCCCTTAGTACCCTACCCCCGTCCTGTCCCCTGACTGCCAACTCCCTATCCACACCCCTGCCCCCAGACAGACCCCCGGGACTCCCATTCCCCATCCCCTGACAGGACCCCCAGAATTCCTGACTCATCCAACCCTCCCCCTGCTCCCTGACTGCCCCCTGATACTCCCCTTACCAGGCCCATGCTGGTCACGCTGGCTCCACATGAAGGCAAAACTCCACATGGAGTGCTGAGGCAGCGGGAGAGGGAGAGCTGTGGGAGGGGCAGTGGCGGTGGCTCACACTTCCGGGAGCCGCAGAACCCGAGCGCGGTGAGGAGGGAGCCAGGGGGCGCACCTGCCCGGGCTGCGGCCCGGTTCCCCCCCCCCGGGGGCTTCTGCAGTGGATGCATGGGGGCGGCGGTCCCCGTGCGCCCCCGGTACCCCCCTCGCCGTGCTTGGGCTCACTGTGCTTGGGCTCGCCGTGCTTGGGAGCCACAGAACCCGAGTGTGGTGAGGGGGGAGATGGGGGGCATGCTTGCCGCCGGTCTGGGGTCCTGGCCGCCTGCCCCGCTCAGCCTCCTGACAGCCTGGGGTTCCGTTCACTCAACTGGCAGCAGGCTGAGCAGGGCTGGTGGCCGGGACCCCAGCTGGCAGCCATGTGCCAGGCAAAATCCGCTCACGTGCCACCTTTGGCATGTGTGCCATAGGTTGCCAACCCCTGTCTTAAACAATAAGGACAAAATTATTTTTGTGGCTTAGCTTCCCACTGTGGATGGTGGGTTGATGTCCCTCCCTGCTTTTGTCCCACTTCTCGGTAAAGAAGGCAGCAAGTGCCTCAGACTGGTGTGCCAACTTCTAGGCATCAGCCTCAAGAACCATGGAGGACACGACAAGCTGGACATTCCAGCCATTTCAGACAAGGAAGTGGAGAAAGTGCTGCTCCTACCAGAGGACCTGCCAACACTCCAGTTCCAGGCTGCTGTGCTTGCAAGGTCCAGCCAAGCAACAGCTCAGCAGTTCCCCTGCCCAGCTACCTCCCAGGGTGAGGGGACCAAAACTGGGTAGCTTCACCACACTTTAGAGCTCCCACACAATGTCCATGTCTATGGGCTTGCTTGTGTGCCTTCTCACAGGTTGAGTAGGGGATTCACAATCTGGCCTTGGGAATCTTCTTCACTGGGAAGTGATACCTTATGTTTATTGTGCCTCAAGCAAAAAGAAAATCCAGCAATTGCTAAAATAAATTAACATTGTCTTATAAAGAATGCCTGGCCTGTTGGTAAATGTTTTCTAATAAGTGATAGGCAGAGGCTTTTTAAATTTTTTTATTTTTTTTATAAACTTGCTTGCAATAATGTGGTCTTCCTCTTTGCAGGATAATCAGTCTTTTAAGTGGGATACAACAACTTTCCTCAAAAGAGTGGAACACTAGACTCAGCCAAGAAACACTTTGAAATGATATTTAACCTAAGGCTGCTAGTGTTACAGAACATGAAGGGATAATATTCTCCTTTTCTCTCCTTCAGACTCACATGCACGTGCTTAATTGCATTATTTATCCATATCTAAATACTGTGTAAGGTGCTATCTTTATCCATCTCCATTGCAATTCAGCACTGAGGTATTTTTAGATGCTCCATACTGTATCTGCTCAGTGTTAATCTTTCTATTTCATTCATCTGTAATTTTGCATATGGGTATAATCCTAACGATTCTTCCTTTAGACTTGATAACCATCTGCTAGCTTTGGAAGGGTGTGAAGTGGGGATAATTATTATTTAGGGTAGACCAAATGGTATAACTAAGAGCAATGCATATACTTCCTTGTGGTGTGATCTTTTAGCTTGAGGAAGTCTTGTGAGGGAAATGGTGAAAGCCCTATCTGGGGATATTTAAAACTAGTCTGAATGCAATACTTGAGAATATACTGAATGGAATAAAGGGATGGACTAGTAAACATGAGGTCTTGTCTTTATGTACATTTTGTGGGCCACATGCTGCTCTCAGATGCCCTGAGGTAAATCTGAAATCAGTGTAATTACTTCTGATTTACATTGTTGTTAGTTATTATGTTTATCATAGTAGTGCTTAGGGGCCAGCTCATAATGATTAGGAATCACCATTATGAATGACAAGAGATAGTCTGTGGGCCAGGGGCCTATGATTCAATAGCCTGCTGGTTTGGGTGCTCACCTAGGAGGTGGGAGAGCTGAGTTCAAATCCCTTCTCCACATCAGACAGAGAGGGGAATTAACCCTTGCCTCATAAATTGGTGGTGAGTGTACTGGGTTAATGCATTCACATGCTTTTCTCAAAGTGCCTGATAATCAAAATTAATTTTTTTGGGTAGACACAAAACAAAGAGTTTTGTGTCAACATTAGTGAAATGTTCTGACTCTTCTGGTTCAATTTAAATGATTTGGCAAATCATGTGACACAAATTCACAAAAAGTTTTGCATTTTTTTTGGTGAATAAACTATTAATTAGAAAAAAAATTGCCTGGTTCTACCAACAGTCACTGTAATTTAAGATATAACAGGTCACACAATTGGCGCAGTTGTAAGTGCATTGGCAAGGGGTTCTAAAACTTATCAGTAGAGCTGGTCAAAAAAACAAAAAAAGGTGCCCGTATTTCTTAGTCTGTTTAGTTTTATTGGATTTTATAAACTGTTCACTTTTTGAAACTTTCCACATGTATTTGGTTTTTTTTTAAAAGGGTAATTTTTGAAAATGAGCATTTTTTTTTATTTTGAAAAACTCCACCATGTGACTAAGCTTGCCAATTA
The DNA here is from genome assembly GCF_020497125.1 of Mauremys mutica. NCBI lineage: Eukaryota > Metazoa > Chordata > Testudines > Geoemydidae > Mauremys > Mauremys mutica. The sequence continues at coordinate 34,836,356 of NC_059076.1, read as the reverse complement.
AAATTGGCAATGCACCCTTCAGTTAAAAAGCACACAGACCCTTGAAGATGAAAACTGATAAAATGAAAACTGATAAAATGTTGCCTAAGACTCTCCCCGACCCAACATAAAATGTTACAAAAAACAATCAATGTTGTCATGCAGGTTTCCAATTATGTTTTGTTTTTTTTAAGGGCCAAATTTAATTCAAAATCATTTGAACAAAAAGACTAGGCTAACTGTAGTTATTGGGCAGCTATTCAATGGGAGTGGCAAAAAGAGAAGCCTACCTGCCCTTAGGGAGAGCGAGAGAGTCTGGATGTGGGAAGCTCAGTTACGCATCAGGCGGATAATGCCACTTCAGCATGTCTAATTGTTTAATGCTGCAGTATGTGTAAACTAGGGCAAGCTGCATATCATATGAATTGAAACAACCCAAGGCTGTTTTTGCATTGCACACACTCTGCTGCTGTTGGAGAGGAGACTTACCATTGACTCTGATGGGAGAAGGAGCTGGTCCTGTGTTGTCTACTTTGTTGATCAATGGTTTCTAACACTAGGAACGTGAGAATGTAATGTGATCCTTTTTAGAAAACGAAGTCACATCAGCACCAAGTTAAATTTAAAAAAAACTTCCTGGGATACTGTTTTTTATGATCCCTGACAGTCCCTCAGATGTATCCTCTGCAGAGGTTCAAATGGGGGAAGTGCCACAGCTCTGCTTTGACTTCCAGCTGCAGGTGAGCACTGGGGTTGGAGTGAGGAGCACCACTCAATGGAAGCTCTGGGAGAGATTGTGCCTGGAGGTCTGCGGAGTGCAACCGTTGTGCCAACCTTCCCAAGGATTATTAGAGGCGTGGAAAAACTCATATGAAGAGAGTTTGAAAAGACTGGGCCTGTTTACCTTAAAGCAGTGGTTCTCAAAGTCAGTCCGTCACTTGTTCAGGGAAAGCCCCTGCCGCCCCTGTTTACCTGCCGCGTCTGCAGGTTTTGCCAATTGTGGCTCCTACTGGCTGCAGTTCGCCGTTCCAGGCCAATGGGGGCTGCGGGAAGCGACGCAGGCTGAGGGATGTGTTGGCTGCCCTTCCCGCAGCCCCTATTGGCCTGAAGCGGCAAACCGCAGCCAGTGGGAGCCACGATCGTCCGAACCTGTGGACGCAGCAGGTAAACAAACCGACCCGGCCAGCCAGGGTCTTTCCCTGAACAAGTGGCGGACCGACTTTGAGAACCACTGCCTTAAAGAAAAGATGAATAAGCGAATATGATAAAAAGTATACAAAATAATGAAAAAAAATGAGGAGTACTTGTAGCACCTTAGAGACTAACAAATTTATTTGGGCATAAGCTTTTGTGGGCTAAAACCCACTTCATCAAGGTTTCGCATGCAGCAAAAAATACAGTAGGAGGAAGATGTATATACACAGAAAACATGAAAAAATGAGCGTTGCCATACCAACTTTAACAAGACTAATCAATTAAGGTGGGCTATTATTGGCAGGAGAAAAAAATGTTTGTAGTGATAATAAGGATGGCCCATTTCAGACAGTTGACAAGAAGGTGTGAGTAACAGTAGGAGAAAAATTAACATGGGGAAATAGTTTTTACTTTGTGTAATGACCCATCCACTCCCAGTCTTTATTCAGGCCTAATTTAATGGTGTCCAGTTTGCAAATTAATTCAGTTCTGCAGTTTCTCATTGGAGTCTGTTTTTGAAGTTTTTGTTGTTGGAGAACTGCGATTTTAGGTCTGTAACTGAGTGACCAGGGAGGTTGAAGTGTTCTCCGACTGGTTTTTGAATGTTATAATTCTTGATGTCTGATTTGTGTCCATTTATTCTTTTGCATAGGGACTGTCCAGTTTGGCCAATGTACATGGCAAAAGGGCATTGCTGGCACGTGATGGTATATATCACGTTGGTAGACATGCAGGTGAACAAGCCTCTGATGGTGTGGCTGATATGATTAGGTCCTATGATGGTGTCCCTTGAATAGATATGTGGACAGAGTTGGCAATGGGCTTTGTTGCGAGGATAGGTTCCTGGGTTAGTGTTTTTGTTGTGTGGTGTGTGGTTGCTGGTGAGTATTTGCTTCAGGTTGGGGGGCTGTCTGTAAGCGAGGACTGGCCTGTCTCCCAAGATCTGTGAGAGTGAGGGATCATCCTTCAGGATAGGTTGTAGATCTTGATGATGCTCTGGAGAGGTTTTAGTTGGGGGCTGATGGTGATGGCTAGTGGCATTCTGATACTTTCTTTGTTGGGCCTGTCCTGGAGTAGATGACTTCTGGCTCTGTCAATCTGTTTCTTCACTTCAGCAGGTGGGTATTGTAGTTTTAAGAACACTTGTATATATATCTTCCTACTGTATTTTCCACTGCATGCATCCGATGAAGTGGGTTTTAGCCCACAGAAGCTTATGCCCAAATAAATTTGTTAGTCTCTAAGGTGCCACAAGTTCTCCTCGGTTTTTTTGCTGATACAGACTAACACGGCTACCACTCTGAAACAAAATAATGATTGGCAAAGAGAAGATAGATTGGGAACTTCTGTTCTCCCAGTCTCATAACACACTCCATTCCAAAGTCACTAAGTAACAGGATGACTAGAATTGGCCCGTTTCACTTGTTACTCATCTCGGAGGATTTACTGCCACTAACTGTAGTTCTCTGGATCTTTCCAATCCACCAGCTCTTGGATCCATCTTCTTATCACACTGTAGTTCTTTATAAGTTTTGATTATGCTCAGCTATCTTGTCAATTCTTAATTTAATCCAGAGAAGTCACATTCATTTTCTTGTCACTGTGGCATTGAATGTATTGTAAATGCTGTTCAGTTAACAAGGAGTTAAAGCGTGAGCTAATTTTGCTAAACAGGGAAGGGTTTGAAAGCTTGTGTCCTGTCACACATTTTTTGGTCTCCTCTCAGTATGAATGCAGCTAGTCTGGTGGTAACAAGTTACTCTAAAGAGTTCCAGCTAGTTCTAGGGGTGCTGACAGCTGCCTGTCTGGGTGCTAATAAAGCCTCCTGTGTTATACACATGACTGTAAGAAGAGAAATCATTTAGTTCAGAGCTATCATAGCAACCTGTATTATTTTAAAATTTCTTAGAAGAGTAACTTAAATCTCTGCAAAAATAAAAATGCTAAATTACAAACAGGACATTTAATATAAGGGCAAGAGGAGACATTTAAAAATATGCAAAGCATCCATTTATGGTATACACATAAAATAAGTGAGTAGGTGTTTCCCTTTGATAACTCTATTTTAATTTGTGATAGTCTGAAAGCCTTGAAAACACCTCCATGATGTGCCATGATCAGGGGCGGCTCAAGGTATTTTGCCTTTGGCGGCTTGCCTGCTGGAGGTCCTCGGCCCCGCGGATTCGGCGGCACGCCTACGGGAGGTCCGCCGAAGCCGCGGGACCAGCGGACCCTCCACAGGCATGCCATCGAAGGCAACCTGCCTGCTGCCCTCGCGGTGACCGGCAGAGCACCTCCCGTGGCTTGCCGCTCCAGGCACGCACTTGGCATGCTGGTGCCTGGAGCCGCCCCTGGCCATGATGGTAGATTGCCCAAGTGTAATGAGAAAAGATCAGAGTAGCAACTTGCCTTTCACCTTTGCAGACCTGAGGCTAGATTGTGATCTCAGTTATGCTGCTATAAATCAGGTGTAACTTCCCTGAATTAGGAGAATTACTACAGAATTACAGCAATGTACAAAGACTATAGTACAGGCCCCAAGTTCGTATGCTGCTTAAAGATCTTGTTGGTTTCAGTGTAGTCCACACTTCGCCACATTACAGAAGAAGAACCTAGTATTCTTGGGGAAGGACTAAGGCCCTACTCCTGGTCCCACTGAAGTTAAAGGGAGTTGAGATTTACTTTTCATGTTCAGACCTTTATGCACCTCTTAATTCTGGTTGGGGTTGAAAGTAGAAATGCTGAAAGGGCCTTGTGAGAGGGCTTGTTCTCATGGGCTTTTTTGGTCAGTTTGAAGACTCTAGAGATGTGGATAGTTAAGATAAGTTTCGGGTAAGCAACCAATCTGTAGAGTACTAATTAGAACTGAACCAAAACTTTGAATTGTTTGGGGTTATTCTGTCATTAGTTGCAGGTCACAGTTGAGATTCACTCTCAGGGATGTGTGAGGGACATGTTCACTGCATCCCACTGCACTATATTTGACCAGCCAGTATTATAAACCCTTCACTTTTATGTAGCACATATTGATTTACCAAAAACCTTGGTAGGATCATACTAAAAATTAAAAAGATCCTGATCCAAAACTCTAGATCTCAACACCCCCAAACTTCAGGTTGTTCAAAATTACGGTATAGATTTGAATTTTGCGTCTAAACCTAAAACAGCTATATGTCTACACAGTCCATGGAAGTGAGCCTCCCAGCCCGGGTCAACAGAACCCTACTAAAGCTCTTAAAATATCTGAGTGGACAGTGCTTTTGAAGTTGTAGCATGGGCTGGAGTTTGGGCTCTGAAGCCCACCCCCCTGCTTATGTTTCAGAGCCCGAGCTCCACCCTAGGCCACAACTTCAATGTGCTGTCCACAAAGCTATTTTTAGAGTGCTAGCCCCACTTGCCCTAGTCTGTCGACCTGGGCTGGAAGCTTGGTGCTGCAAGCTGTGTAAATGTATCCTATGAATTCAGTGCACTTGTGCTGTTCTCAAGCTAGCCAAGCAACTATCCGGAGAACTGATTAAAATCTTGATTACTGTGGGGATAAGCGTGAGATGACCCAAGAAATGGTGGCTAATATTTGATGTTATCTTGCAGAAGAACAGCCCTAGATCTTGAATTTGTTCGGTGCTCATTTAGTTTCCCATATATGGATGACATCAGTCATCCCCTGACAAACACCACTGATAATGAAGTGTATGTGTGACGGGTTGGATCACAGAAACCCTCTCAGGGCTGCCAACTGATGTGCCAAGACTACTACTGCCCCTGCTTTCCCTGCCAGCTTGGGACTCCAGCACCCTGTCTTGTTGAGCCAGACACGCCAGTCTGCTCCAACACAGACTCAGGGTCTGAACCATGTGCCCCAAAGCTGCAAACTTAACTAAAAGCAACTTAAGAAGTGTTCCTGTGTTCCTTAACACTCAGATGCCCAACTGTCAATGGGGGTCTAAACCCAAATAAATCCGTTTTACCCTGTAAAAGCTTATACAGGGTAAACTCATAAATTGTTTGCCCTCTATAACACTGATCGAGAGATATGCATAGCTGTCCCCCCCCCCCCCAGGTATTAATACATACTCTGGGTTAATTAATAAGTAAAAAGTGATTTTATTAAATACAGAAAGTAGAATTTAAGTGGTTCCAAGTAGTAACAGACAGAACAAAGTGAATTACTAAGTAAAATAAAACACGCAAGTCTGAGTCCCTAATACAATAAGAAGACTGAATACAGACAAAATCTCAACCTCAGTGGTGTTCCAGTAAGCTTCCTTTTACAGACTAGTCTCCTGCTAGTCTGGATCCAGCAATCACTCACACCCCTTGTAGTTACTGTCCTTTGTTCCAGTTTCTTTCAGATATCCTTGGGGGTGGAGAGGCTCTTTAGCCAGCTGAAGACAAAATGGAGGGGTCTCCCATGGGCTTAGATAGACTTTCTCTTGTGGGTGGAGACCCCCTCCGCTCTCCTATGCAAATTCCAGCTCCAAGATGGAGTTTTGGAGTCACATAGGCAAGTCACATGGATGTCCATGGATGACTCCGTTTTTACAGGCAGCAGCCATTGCTTACATGCTACCTTGAATGTCCTCAGTTAGACTTCTTATGTGGATTGGAGCCTTCTGAGATTCATTGTCCTTTAATGTTTCTTGATTGGGCACTTAATTTGCACATTCCTTTTCAAGAAGCTCACCAAATGCATTACTAAGGCTACTTAGAAATCAAGCAAGTACAAAGCCAATATTCATAAATTCAATACAACAATGACAAATGCATACAAATAGGATGAATAGATTCAGTAGATCATAACCTTTACAGAGATATGTTACATGGCATATATATATATATACATATTCATAAGCATATTTCCATAAAGCCGTATGGAGTGCACCATCACAGTATGTGTGGTGTAGGTAGTGATTGTTTTGCTGACAACTGCAAAGCCATTGCATACAAAATGAAAAAGGGCTGCTCGTCAAACACCGAAGGGCTAATTTTTCAGAGATGATGAACACCCGCAGCTCCCAGTGACTTGCTAGGAGTAGGGTGTTAAATATAATTGACCCACTTAGGGTCATCATCAGCATTTGAACCTGGGACCCTCAAGATTAAAAGCATGTGTCTCTTCCACTTGAGTTAAAGAAACAATTAAGTTAACTAGCAGATTCTTAACCCCTTATGTGACCCAGTCACTACAGGGAGGCAAAGACCCATACTGTCCTAATACCTCTTAAAATTAGGCCCTCGACTAGCTATAGTTACACACTGACAAAGAACTCTTGTCCCTTAATTAAACTGTATGTATTAAGAACTTACAAATGGCCATATTGTGTCAAACCAATGGTCCATCTAGCCCAGTATCCTGCCTCCCGACAGTGGCCAGTGCCAGATGCTTCAGAAGGAATGAACAGAGGTGGATAAGGAGCTGGTTAAAGGGGAGACTGCAGAGGGTCGTATTGAAGGGTGATCTGTCGGGTTGGAGGGGGGTTACCAGTGGAGTTCCTCAAGGTTCGGTTTTGGGTTCAATTTTATTCAATCTATTTATCGCTGACCTCGGAACCAAAAGTAGGAGTGGGCTGATAAAGTTTGCGGATGACACCAAGTTGGGAGGTATTGCCAATTCGGAAAAGGATCGGGATATCCTCCAGGGAGATTTGGATGACCTTGTAAACTGGAGTATTAGTAACAGGATGAAATACAATAGTGAGAAGTGTAAGGTTATGCATTTAGGGATGACTAACAAGAATTTTAGTTATAAGCTGGGGATGCACCAGTTGGAAGTAACGGAGGAGGAGAAGGACCTAGGAGTCCTGGTTGATTGTAGGATGACTATGAGTAGGCAATGTGATGTGGCCGCTAAAAAAGCTAATGCGGTCTTGGGATGCATTAGGCGAGGTATTTCTAGTAGAGATAAGGAGGTGCTAGTCCCGTTATATAAGGCATTGGTGAGACCTCATTTGGAGTATTGTGTGCAGTTTTGGTCTCCCATGTTTAAGAAGGATGAATTCAAACTGAAACGGGTACAAAGAAGGGCCACTAGAATGATCCGAGGAATGGAAAGCCTGTCATATGAAAGGAGACTTGAGGAGCTCGGTTTGTTTTCCTTAACCAAAAGAAGGATAAGAGGAGATATGATTGCACTCTTTAAATATATCAGAGGGATAAATACCAGGGAAGGAGAGGAATTATTTCAGCTCAGTGCTAATGTGGACACGAGGATAAACGGATATAAATTGTCAGTCAGGAAATTTAGGCTTGAAATTAGACGAAGGTTTCTAACCATCAGAGGAGTGCAATTCTGGAACAGCCTACCGAGGGAAACAGTGGGGGCGAAGGACCTCCATGACTTTAAGATTAAGCTAGATAAGTTTATGGAGGGGATGGTATGATAGGATAACGGGTTTAGTCAATAGGTCAATAACGTGCCACAATGGTAATTAGTACAAAGGGTCAATGATAGGATATTGTTAGCCTTTTCCCAGAGGGTCTGGCTGGAGAGTCTTGCCCGCATGCTCGGGGTTCAGCTGATCGCCATATTTGGGGTCGGGAAGGAATTTTCCTCCAGGGTAGATTGGCAGTGGCCCTGGAGGTTTTTCGCCTTCCTCCGAAGCATGGGGCAGGGGTCACTTGCTGGTGGATTATCTGCTACTAGAAGTCTTTAAATCATGATTTGGAGCATTCAACAGCAGAGTCAAGGGAGAGAATTATTTCAGGAGTGGGTGGATCGGCTTATGTGGCCTGCATCTTGCAGGAGGTCAGACTAGATGATCATAATGGTCCCTTCTGATCTTGAATTCTATGATTCTATGAACAGAAGAGGGCAATTTATCAAGTGATCCATCCCCTGTTGTCCAGTCCCAGTTTCTGGCAGTCAGAGCTTTAGGGACCTGCAGACCATGGGGTTGCATCCCTGACCATCTTGTCTAATAGCAATTGATGGACCTATCCTCCATGAAATTGTCTAATTGTTTTTTGAATCCAGTTATAGGTTTGGCCTTCACAACATCCAATTGGTTGAATGTGCGTTGTGTGAAAAAGTACTTCCTTATGATTGTTTTAAATGTACTGCCTATTAATTTTATTGGGGGATCCCTGGTTCTTGTGTTATGTGAAGAAGTAAGTACACCTCTACCTCGATATAACGCTGTCCTCGGGAGCCAAAAAATCTTACCGTGTTATAGGTGAAACCGTGTTATATTGAACTTGCTTTGATCCGCCGGAGTGCGCAGCTTTACCGCATTATATCAGAATTCGTGTTATATCGGGTCACGTTATATCGGGGTAGAGGTGTAATACTTCCCTATTCACTTTATCTACACCATTCATGACTTTGTAGATCTCTATCACATTCCTCTTTAGTCGTCTCTTTTCTAAGCTGAACAGTCCCAGCCTTTTTAATCTCCCCTCACATGGAAGCTGTTCCATATCCCAAAACATTTTTATTGCCCTTCTCTGTACCTTTTTCCAATTCTAATATCTTCTTTGAGATGGAATGACCAGAACTGCACACACTATTCAAAGTGTGGGCATATCATAGATTTATTTAGTGGCATTATGATATTTTCTGTCTTATTATCTATCCCTTTCCTAATGGTTCCTGATATTCTGGTAGCTTTTTTGATTGCCACTACACATGGAGCAGCTGTTTTCAGAGAACTCTCCACGATGACTCCGAGATCTTTCTTGAGTGGTAATAACGAATTTAGACCGCATCATTTTGTATCTATACATGGGATTGTTTTCCAATGTGCATTACTTTGTATTTATCGATATTGAATTTTCTTTGCCATTTTGTTGCCCAGCCACACAGTTTTATGAAATCTCTTTGTAACTCTTGGCAGTCAGCTTTGGACTTAACTATCTTGAGTAATTTTGTATCCTCTGCAAACTTTGCCACCTCACTGTTTACCCCTTTTTCCAGATCACTTATGAGTATGTTGAACAGCACTGCTATTTACCTCTCTGCATTATGGAAACTGATTATTCATTCCTACCCTTTGTTTCCTATCTTTTAACCAGTTACTGATCCATGAGAGGATCTTCTCTCTTATCCGGTGACTGCTTACTTTGCTTAAGAGCCTTTGGGGAGGGACCTTTTAGCCTCTGACACGAAGGCTTTCTGAAAGTCCAAGTACCCCACTGGATCACCCTTGTCCACATACTCCCTCAAAGAATTCTAATAGATTGGTCAGGCATGATTTCCCTTTAAAAAAGCTGTGTTGACTCTTTCCCAACATACGATGTTCATCTATGTCTGATAATTCTTGTTATTTACTATAGTTTCAACCAGTTTGCCTGGTGCTGAAGTTAGGCTTATCAGCCTGTATTTGCCGGATCATCCCTGGAGCCTTTCAAAAATCGGTGTTATATTAGCTATCCACCAGTCATCTGGTACAGAAGTTGGTTACATACCACAGAATTTCTTATTGGAATTCCAGAGAGAACTCTTGAGTGAATAGCATATGGTCCTGGTGATTTATTACTGTTTAATTTGTCAATTTGTTCCAAAACCTCTTCTATTGACACCTCAGTCTGGGACAGTTCCTCAGATTTGTCATCTAAAAAGAATGGCTCTGCTGTGGGATTCTCCCTCACCTCCTCTTCAGTGAAGACTGATGCTAAGAAATAATTTACTTTCTCCACAAAGGCCTTGTCTTCCCTGAGTGCTCATTTAGCACTTCAATCGTCCAGTAGCCCCAGACTGTTTCTGATGTACTTAAACAAAAATGTTTGCTGTTAGTTTTTGTGTCTTTTGCTAGTTGCTCTTGAAATTCTTTTTTGGCCTGCCTAATTATACTGTTACACTTGACTTGCAAGAGTTCATGCTCCTTTCTATTTTCCTCAGCAGGATTTGACTTCCAGTTTTTAAAAGATGTCTTTTTGTCTTTAACAGCCTCTTTTAGACATGGTGGCATTTTTCTGGTTCTCTTTCTTTTTCGTCTTTGTCTTCATCTTCTTTTTAATTTGAGATATACATATAGTTTAAGCCTCTATTATGATATTTTTTAAAAGTTTCCATGCAGCTTGCAGGCATTTCACTCTTGTGACTGTTCCTTTTAATTTCCATTTAACTAGCCTCTTCATTTTTGTGTAGTTCCTGTTTTTGAAGCTAAATGCTACTCTGGTGGCTTTCTTTGGTATTTCCCCCCTTACAAGGATGTTAAATTTAATTACATTATGTTCGTTATCACTGAGTGGTTCACTTATCTTCACCTCTTGGTATTATTTCTGGTAGTAATTACAATTTTTATTTCAATTGTTTTCATTAAGTTGGACACCAATGACTGATTTAACAGTCTGTCTCAAAGTCATTTTTTTTAACATACAGCTCCCTGCAACCAGAAGGACAAATAGCATGCTCTGCACAGTGAACTCGTGTGGTTTTGCAGCTACTACACTTAACAGAGAGATTAGTGTTACTATGATTTTGGAGATTTAGCTGTCGTCTTTCATTTACGTTTAAACCTCATTTTTTCCCCCTTCTTATCCTGGGGGCATTACATAAAGAGTTTCTTGTTAAATTTATGATGGAGTCATCCAAACTGAGAAAAAGAAAATGCTTACCCCACAGTTCCCATGTGAAATGTGGAAAGCAAGGAGGTTAATTTCAGCAAAGCTTTATTGGAAATTATTTTTATTGAGTGAGGAATGAGGAAGGCATGCAGTTTGAGCACATAGATCAAGAAGGCATCCAAAATTGAAAACATTATACAGACTACCCCCTATACTTAGAAGCCAGATCTTTTACTAATATTCTCAGCCTTTTCAGTCAGCATAATCCAAAAAGAGAAGGAAAAACACCCTAAAATTAACTAGTCATTTTTGTAAATGAAGACCATTCTGCAAGAAACAAATCATTATGGATCTGGATCAATCATTCAGTAGGAGCAATACCTGGGCAATGATTAAAGAGATAATTTAATTTAAGTAGGGTCCAGAGGCCCCAATCACGATCAGGACTCCATTGTGCTAGTTTCTGCAGCTACACGTGTCTATACACACATGCTTGCTCACTTGCTCAGACAGTCCCTGTCCCAAAGAGCTTACAAGCTAAAAAGAGGAAGCAAAAGCAAAAAAAGATGTTCTAATTTATTTCTACATTAATTTAACACCTAACTGACGCAATATAAAGTGTTTACATAGTACCAGTTTGTGCCTGTTTAATGAGAATACAGTACATGAACGAACGCCATGTTGTCAAAGACCTAGAATCAAGGCTTTCTCAGCTAAGGAAGGGAAAAAAGGGAACATGTCAACGGTTACTATCACATGCAGTAGTCTAGTTCTAGTCCTCCTTAGTTACTTCTGTGTCTCGGAGTAATACACTGGCCTAGTGCATATGATCGTGGCTCCCACTAACAGTTGGTCCAGAGATATTGGCCAAGATGCTCACTGGTATTTAGGTATCTAACTCCTATTGACTTTAACTCAAGTGGTAAAAGCCTATGCTCTTACTCAAGCATTAACTGCCATTGCTTAGGGACTCAAATTAATTTGCTGGATGATAATTGCCATGATCACTCATTCTTCCTTTAAATTTTTTTTTTTTAGTAGATGTGCCCTTTCTCCAGTGCCCTTGTACCTCTCGAGTTCTCCCCAATCTTTTGTCAGAGATTGTTATTTTTTTTGCTGCCATAAGTCCCTTCACCCCTTAAAAGACTTGTTATCTGGACCTCCTTAATTTTCCAAGTATACCCGTACCTGCTTTGTAACCACAACTCTTTTTACAAACCCTATTTCCTAATTGTCCAAGGAATCTAGTATGTCAGCAGTTTCAGAGTTATTCATATCATTCCTCTCCTCTTGTATGAATGACTCCATCTTTGCTCTAAAAATGTTCAGGAGGGGGACTGTGACGGGGCGGGACAGCCCCGCACTGGGACAGCGGGGGTAACCCTGCTTTGATAGCAGAGGAAGCCACGCCCAGGAAGCTCTGCTGGGCATGCTCCAACTGGCAGACTGGTATAAAAGCCTGCAGGTCTGCTCAGTTGGGGCTGACCACCGGGGAAGAAGGACGCAGACCGTCAGCTCCTGCAGGAGGAGAGCCAGTGCGCCTGGACCGGGGCGTCAGCCGAGCAGAGGCCGTACCGGAGACCCCGGGGGGGGGGCGCCTGCCAGGAGGGACCCACGGGGGAACCGCTCCCACAACGTCGACGTCCGGCTAGACAGGGTAGGAAGTGACCCAGGGGACTGTCGAGACTGACAGCCTTAAAGCTGCAGTACCGCTCGGCGTGTTGCGGGCGGATCCCCACCGAGCGGGGGAAGGGGTGTCTATGGACTCTGACCGCTAGGCCGTGCTACCCCGCTCTGAAGAGGGGGTTGTGGGACTCCGGCCGCTAGGCCGTGCTACCCCGCTCCGAAGAGGGGGGTTGTTGGACTCCGGCCGCTAGGCCATGCTACCCCGCTCTGAAGAGGGAGTTGTTGGACTCCGGCCGCTAGGCTGTGCTACCCCGCTCCGAAGAGGGGGTTGTTGGACTCCGGCCGCTAGGCCATGCTACCCCGCTCTGAAGAGGGAGTTGTTGGACTCCGGCCGCTAGGCTGTGCTACCCCGCTCCGAAGAGGGGGTTGTTGGACTCCGGCCGCTAGGCTGTGCTACCCCGCTCCGAAGAGGGGGTTGTTGGACTCCGGCCGCTAGGCCGTGCTACCCCGCTCCGAAGAGGGGGTTGTTGGACTCCGGCCGCTAGGCCGTGCTACCCCGCTCCGAAGAGGGGGTTGTTGGACTCCGGCCGCTAGGCCGTGCTACCCCGCCCCGAAGAGGGGAGTTGTTGGACACCGGCCGCTAGGCCGTGCTACCCCGCTCCGAGGAGGGGGGTTGTTGGACTCCGGCCGCTAGGCCGTGCTACCCCGCTCCGAGGGGGTGTCTAGGGACTTTGGCCGCTAGGCCATGCTACCCCGCTCTGAAGAGGGGGTTGTTGGACTCTGGCCGCTAGGCCGTGTTACCCCGCTCCGAGAGGGGGTGTTTATGTGAACTCTGGGCAGTAGGCCGTAATACGTCGGTTATCAGGGGCTGGCCGAGGAACAAGGGAGTGGCGGGCGCTAGGCTCCAGCTTGCCCCCACCACCAGGGGGTGCTGGGGTACCAGACCCGTCACAGGGACCCAAACATGTGTAGAAGCCATCCTAATTCCCCAAGCCCTGTTTGGCTCAAATTAACTTATTTTATTTGCTGCCTTTTATCTTTTCCTTGCAAACCTTAACTGACTGCTGCTCATTTAGTTTCTTCCTCCTCCGTTTCCCATGCAATTTATTCTTTGTCCTCAGAGCTTTGAGCAGCCCCTTGTGAAACCTCATTGGCTGCTGATGTGAGCACTGCAGTTTGCAGGAGAATCAGAAGTGCTTCGGCCTTGATTACCAGAAGGTCCCCCCTCCCACTTAAAGACTGCCTTGCAAACAATGGCAGGGAGGGGAAACATACAGTAGAGCGATACATTAATACACTTACAACAGCACCAGTTACCCAGGGGTGGCGGGGAAGAACACCTAACTTGAGAACAAAATTCATTTTTAAAATGTAGGTCATATGCTAATATATCTCCCAATGTAACCTGGATAGCACCACCCAGCATGAATGGTAACTGACAGTGCTTTTTTGTGTATTTACTTGCTTGCATTGTCTTTCATCTACTGTATGCATACAACTAAATCATCATTCAAATTCAGTGGCTGGGTTAAATGACAGACGGTGTGATCAGTTTATGACCAGTAACAAAATGTTTAATCAGACATGTTCCCAAGACAAAGCTAAGGATCCAAAACACCCCTAAACTTTGAGGGTGTTCAGAATGCAATCCCAGATCCAGCTCTTGAATATGAAAGTGACACCTAATTTTATAACAGGCCTAAGCCATACGCTAGATCTGAGGTCTGGTTTCAGAGCCAGATTTTTTGGCTTCTAACTGTAAGAGAGGGCTAGTCAAATCACATGCTTCATGGCAGCAACTGATTGGCACAGGCTTCAGGATGGAGTTTTTCATCCATGATCAACTTTACACAACTGGCCAGGTTTCTCATGGGTAACTGTTGTTTTTGTGTGCGTCTTCCTTTAAAGCCTTAAGTGTATGCCATTAATGAAATCAGGATACTACATTTGTATGACTGATCCGATGTGATAAGGCATTTTTTCTGTTCCCATTACAGTTTTAAGGGAAAATGTTTCTTTACTAGATCTATCAGAAAGTTCAGATTTGGAGCCAGACGCAAATTTTCACAAAGTTCAGGGCGATTTAAATGCTGGCTGTGATGAAGCTGGAGCTGCTGTGTAAGAATTGATGAAAACTATACGTTGACCTTTTTTGGGGGGGAGGGAGGGATGTTTATGTATGATTATGTTGGCTTTGTTTAATATGGGGGTTTGCGGGGGGAAAGAAGGCAAGAAGAGAAAGAATGGCTCAAGATAAGCCACTTCTCAGCAAACACTGAATTGTGAAGAGACAATGCTAGGACAGGGAGAGGCCCTGAACACAGGAGATCAAAAGAACTGTAGCAGGTTTTAAAAGGAACACACACTCAAGAGAGGGGGGTAATTGTTTTGGGGAACAAACACAGGCACCTGCTGACGATGTCTGAAGAAGTCAGGTCTGTCTAACCTGGATCAGGGGATGGTAAACTTTTAGTTGAGAGAGACTTGGATGTGGACTGTTTGTTTGTTTTTAAATCCTTTTTCTCTAAATGCTTTGTTCCTATTGTTAAAATAAACAGTATTTTTAAGCATGCTGTTTTATCGCTACACACCATTAGCCCAGGACTCCTGAAAGGAAGAACCTCAGGTCTCCAAACTCAGTTTTGCCTGCTGGGTAAACACGGTTGATGCACAGGGTACGGTAACCCAGAGCCCTGTAGCTCATGGTTGGGATAAGAGTGGGAGAATTGTGGAATTCCACCCCAGTACAGGAGGCATGAGGCCTGACACTAAGGGGGGTACACAGAGAAATTGAACAGAGGTGTAGCTGGCCCTGGATCATGACACAGGCCACTTTAGTGAAATATTTCTTTATTCCTTCTTTAGTAAAAGGACACACCAAATACTGAGTGCCAGGACTGAATGTATCTTTTATTGAGAAGTTCCTGAAAAAAGAAGGAAGTCTAATTCCTTGAATTAAAGCCCCGTTGTCTCTCTATGGTGAGGACAACAGCAGGGTGCAGTACCGGTAGCATTCTTCATGCCACATGTTAAAATCAGATTACATGGGACCAATATGTGACTCTGAGCTATCAGAGACTCCTTATCCTTCTACTTAATATCATGTGTACCATTTCTTACTACTGATGGCTACATGTATTAATCTTTGTCTGCAAAGGCTGTGTGTTTGGGAGGATGGTAGCATGAAGTGATGGGTCATGGCTTTGACATGTTCCACTTGAAGGGTCATCATACTGAACAAATGACTGTCCATTTAAACGTTTACTTAATTATTGTGGCACAGGTTTGTCCCACATTAGTTAAGGTTGTGCCAGCATTTTCACAAATAAACCTTCATTTTCTAAGTTTTATATCTGTCCATAAAAAGTTACCCCAGGCTGATAGAGGGATGTGGCATACAAGCTATGGAGATGCTGGTGGGGAGAGGCTAAACACCTGATATGAATTAAATTGCACCAAAATCTGAGGTAAGTATTTGCAGCTAGGTCCTTCATGGGAGCCTGGGATTAGTATTGTATCTGCTGTGAAGGAGCCATGGGTTTCATTCATGGTGTAGGTCCCTCATTCTCTTTGGATGAAGAAAAAGCTGAGAGTGCTGTGCTCTGGGGTGGGACACCATGTGTTGCTAACTGTTATCCTTTGAGATGGCGAAGGAAGACTGATGACGAGCCAAAAGATACACACACACCTCGTCAAATCCGTAACTGGCCAGAAGGGTCATGTCTAGAGTGAGAGAATTTAATGGTGAGGAGGAAAGCTGATAGAGTTGTGAAAATGGAATATAAAAATCTCATTCCTCATCTATCAGAAATAAGAGTGCTTTCAAATGCACCTTTCCTGCCTGTAACTCACATATCTGTCTATGTACTTTATATGGCCTCCATCAGAGTATCTCACAATTATTAATGAATTTCACCTCATAACACTTCTGTGAGACAGGGGAGTGCTGTTATCCCCATAGAACAGATGAGGGATGGAGGCACAAAGAACTGAAGTCTGTGGTGGAGCTGGGAATTGAACCCAGATGTCCAGAGTCCTTTGTGTGGAGGCCTTAAGCAACATCCCATCCTTTCTTCCTTCCTGGACAAACCTTTGTTCTTAAACTGAAATTTGTGTAAGTTTTTAATGGAAAAGAAGCTTTAATTCTGCTTCTGGATGAGAATATCCCACTGTGCCTCAGAAAGCCTAAGACCTATGAGTCAAATTTTCAAAGGCGCTTTAGCTCAGTCTCTAAATTTGCACATACAGATTTCACATGTGGTAACGCTCATTTTTGTTTTGTTTGTGCAGATCAGGTAGTTAAATATTTTTAAAAACCACAAAACCCCTGCCTTGACCATGTCTTTGGGTCATTTGCCTTGTGTGTAGGTAATCGCAGGGGCCTCTGATGAGTAAGTATGTTTGTCTTGTTGTTCTCATTAAACATTTGTTCAAAAGAATTGCACTTGGAATCCTTAATTAGAGGGCATGGAGCCATTAAAGAGTAAACCCTTTTGCCCTGGGGCTGATGGAGGACGCTGGTATTCAAAGCTACAAGCCCAGCCAGTTTTTCTACTCCCTTCCTTTTTGTCTGTGTAGAAATAGTCCATTTCGTTTGCCCTTCAGACTCAAGGTACTGTAATTTCCCATACCCAAACTGGGGTTGTCCTATTGGAATACTTTTGTATAGTGTCTTCTTTCAATGCAATCTTACAGGCATGTTCAGGGCTGCCATCCATTTCTCTCTGATGCCTGTTAACGATGGTCTCTGAACAGAATTTATTGTAGAAATGCTCCTTGTAGTACCTCATATGTTTTATTGTTAAAATACGTGTAAGCAAATAAAGCATAATCTACAAATGACACGCACATTTTTAATTGTATAGCAACAGCATAGAACCTCCCTTACTTGTGATTTCTCTGTTGTAACACACGTTCTGCCTAAGATCTTGGAACCACTGGCATGTCCTTTACAGTGTGAATCTTCTTTTTGTGGCTTCCAAGGAGCACATCACCAAAGCGAGAAGAAGAAAACAATCTGTGTAGCTTCAAAACAAAACAAAACAAAGAAAAAAGGAGAAAGAAACAAATGAAAAGAAGGAAAATGATGTTTTTTCTCTTGTTGTTATACAAATCCTGCTGTTCTTTATGTGGTGATGAGCCAGATGTCACTATGCCAGCCCAGGGGAGAATCAGGTTAGGCATCTGGGCATAAAGCCTGAATATTGTAAAGAATAATCATCATGAGGCACATGGTCTGAGACTATTAAGTGAACTTTCACTCACAACTTTGGCTTTTGCCAGGTTGCTTCCCTGTGATGGATGGAGAATGTACAGATGCAAGGAAGATGGAGCAGGCCACAGATGTTAGCAGCACAGGAGAAAGGAAAGCAAATAGGGATGAGCTGCTGCTGGGTAAAATATGTAAAGCTAATGTTTCCAGAGAATTTGTGTTTCTGAGTAATTAGGGTATTCTTCCAAGAGGTCAGTTTATGGTTGTGCTCTCCTCTCCTGCCCATGGTAAAGAAAACAAATAAAAGACACTGAAAAGGGATAGCCTCTCCTCTAGGAATGAAAAGTAAGCCAGAGAGATGGGGTATGCAGGCGGCAATCTCACTATTTGAGACCTGCATATTCAAGTGTATCAGCCAGTGAACTCTTAGTCATCTTATCGATTCCTACACTGTGTATATTCTCATGCTTTGCTCAAATGTGAAATTGCAGAACTACTAACTGTAGTCTGTAACCTATCATTTAAATCAGCTTCTGTACCAGATGACTGGAGGATAGCTAATGTGATGCCAATTTTTAAAAAGAGCTCCAGAGGTGATCCTGGTAATTACAGGCCTGGGCTTCAGTATTGGGCAAACTGGTTGAAACTATAATAAAGAACAATATTGTCAGACATATAGATGAACATAATTTGTTGAGGAAGAGTCAACATGGTTTTAGTAAAGGGAAATCATGCCTCACCAATCTACTAGAATTCTTTGAGGGAGTCAACAAGCATGTGGACCAAGGGTAACCAGTAGATATGGTGTACTTAGATTTTCAGAAAGCCTTTGTCAAGGTCCCTCATCAAAGGCTCTTATGCAAAGTAAGCGGCTACGGGATAACTATCTTTAGTAATTTTGTATCATCTGCAGATTTTGCCACCTCACTGTTTACCCCTTTTTCCAGATCATTTATGAATATGTTGAAAGGACTGGTCCCAGAACAGACCCCTGGGGGACACCACTATTTACCTTTCTCCATTCTGAGAACTGACCATTTATATCTACCCTTTGTTTCCTATATTTTAACCAGTTACCAATCCATGATGCCTGATCTTCCAGTTAGTCAGAGTGCAGGTGACCTGGCAGCTACTGCAGCATCCACATCTCCATCTCAGATGGATGTAACCATGCACATTCCTGAAGAAAAGTGTAGATCAGAGAAGAGTGTGGTGGAGGCATAAGAAACAGCTGCTGATTTTAGTCCCTTAAGTCTAGATGATCCAGGACTGTGGACACACTTGAACAGTAGCCTGAGGGACTTCCTTGTACTGCATGGGCCACAGTAAGTGAAAAACTTCATGTTCCCCAAAGACATTGAAAATAGAAGTTTCCATCCAACACATTCCTGGCGTGAAATCCCCACTGGTGACAAAGTGGAGAGGCCATGGCTTATATACTCGAAAACCCAGAATGCTGCATACTGTTTTTGTTGCAGACTCTTCCAGTCTAACATTCCTGCCACATTGGGTTCTACAGGAACAAAGGACAGGAAAAATATGGCTAGAAATCTGGCATGCCATGAAAAGACAGCAAATCACCAGAGAGCATTCCATAGGTGGAAAGAGCTTGAGATGAGACTAAGGTTAAAGGCCACCATAGATGATCAGCATCAAGAGAAGATTGCATCAGAGACTCTTTACTAGCAAAATGTTCTGAAAAGGCTCATTGCCATTCTGAGAATGCTTGCTACCCAAAGCCTAGCACTACATGGCACTTCAGATCAGCTGTATGTGTCAAACAATGGAAACTTCCTTAAAATTGTGGCGCTGATGGCTGAGTGTGATGTTATACTCCAAGAGCATCCAAGGAGAGTTACCGCCCAAGAAATGTACACACACCACTACCTTGGAAAAACAATTCAAAATGAGATCAGACAGTTACTGGCAACAAAAGTCAAACAGAAGATTGTGGCAGACCTGAAGTCAGCAAGATATTACTCTGTTATTCTGACATCAGCCATACGGAACAAATGACTTTAATGGTGCATTTTGTAACAACAACAGAACCTAGTGAAGATGTCCCTGCAGTGGTGACTGTCAGAGAGCATTTTCTAGAATTTATTGACATTGATGATATTACTGGAGCTGGTATGATAAATGTGCTTCTTAAAAAGCTGGAAGATACAGGAATTGCGATAGCTGATTTGAGAGGTCAGGGCTACAATAATGGTGCTAACATGAGAGGAAAGAACAGAGGAGTGCAGACACGGATCCGAGAGTTAAACCTTCAAGCTTTTTTTGTCTCAGGCAGTTCTCATTCATTGAACTTGGTGGTCAGTGATGCAGCATCAGCTTCTAGTGAGGCTGTTGAATTTTTTAATGTAATTCAAAGCATCTATGTATTTTTCTCTGCATCAACTCATCGATGGCAAATTTTAAAGCAACATCTGGGAACATCCTCTCTGACACAAACCACTGAGTGCCACACGATGGGAAAGTCGAGTGGAGGCGATAAAGCCTATCAAACACCAAATTGGGAAGATAGATGATGCTATAGTTGCCATTATGGAGGATAATGCTATGACAGGAACTGTTCATGGGAGAACAGTGGCAGAGGGAAATGGAATCACCAGAAACATGCATAACTTCAAATTTCCGTGTGGCTTAGTGTTGTGGCATGACATACTGTTTGAAATAAATGTTGTAAGCAAGAGACTCCAAGGTGTTGACCTTGCTATATCTGGAGCAATGGAACAACTGGACAAAGCAAAGTCATACCTACAGTCTTATCGGTCAGATGAGGGATTTCAAAACATTCTGAAGAGTGCACAGAAATTCGCAGAGGAACTTCACACTGAAGCTATTTTCCAACCCATTCAAGAATACACGAGTCACTGAAGAAGAAGATATTTTGATTACGAGGCATGGGATAATCCCATAAGAGACCCCAAACAACAATTCAAAGTTGAATTTTTTAACCAGATGCTAGATTGTGCAATACAGTCAGTTGAACGTTTCATGCAGCAGTATATTTGGGATGTTGTATGATATTCCAAAACTACTCACTATACCTGAAGAAGACCTCCACCAGCAATGCAGGGCACTAGAGACAGTGTTGACATATGATGACATGCATGATATTGATGCGACTGATTTAGATGATGAACTGAAAGCTCTTTCAAGATACATTTCAGCAAGATCAACTCCAAAGGCTGTTCTGGAATATATGTGCACAAATAAGATGACCACCCTCTTTCCAAATGCTTTTGTTGCTCTGCGCATATGTCTAACACTTCCTGTAACAGTTGCCAGTGGAGAACGCAGCTTCTCCAAGCTGAAGTTAATAAAAACACATCTACGCTCCACAATGACACAGGAGAGGCTGGTTGGCCTTGCAACCATCTCAATAGAGCATGAGCTGGCCCAGACTGTGAACCTTCAGGAGGCAGTTCAAATCTTTGCAACCAAGAAGGCACGGAAAGCACCACTTTGATTATTCAAACAGATAAAAATGCCAGTGTTTACTATGCAGACAAGAAAAGTTACATTTGTTGTTCAGGCATTTGAAAATTAAGTGTTACTTAAAATTTTTGAACAAGGCATTTCAAGTTGTGAGTTCTCCTTTATTGGAGTAGGGAACAGAGCAGTACCATGAGAGGAGTAGAACAGGAAGAAGGCAGAATTGAGACCTTTCAAAGTTTTGGCCCAAGTGAGGAGGCATGGGGGCATCATTTGAGCTCCCTGCCTCAGGTGCCAAAATGTTGTGGCCTGGCCCTGTTGGGGGTCATGGTGATAATCAGCTGAACGTGAGCTTCCAGTGCAATGCAGTGGCCAAAAAGACTAATGGGATTCTTAAGTACATAAACAGGGGAATCTTGAATAGGAATAGAGAGACTATCTTACCTCTGTATTTGGCGCTGATGTGACCACTGCTGTAATACTGTATTCAACTCTTGTGTCACAATTCAAGAAGGATTCTGATGAATTGGAGAGGGTTCAGAGAAGAGCCACGAGAATGATTAAAGGATTGGAAAACATGCCTTCTAGTGATAGTCTCAAGGAACTCAGTCTATTTAGCTTATCAGAGAGAAGCTTAAGGGGTGACTTGATCACAGTCTATCAGTACCTACATGGAGAACAAATATTTGACAATGGGCTCTTCAGTCTAGTAGTTAAAGGTTACAATTCTTGATGTCTGATTTGTGTCCATTTATTCTTTTGCATAGAGACTGTTTGGTTTGGCCAATGTACATGGCAGCAGTGTCCCTCTGCCATGTACATTGGCCAAACCGGACAGTCTCTATGCAAAAGACATCAAATCAGACATCAAGAATTGTAACATTCAAAAACCAGTAGGAGAGCACTTCAATCTCCCTGGACACTCAATAACAGACTTAAAAGTGGCAATTCTTCAACAAAAAAACTTCAAAAACCGACTTCAATGAGAAACTGCAGAACTGGAATTAATTTGCAAACTTGACACCATCAAATGGCTTAGGTACAGTCCATAGAAGACAGAGGTGATATTGGTGGTTCAGAAACCAGAGGAATCTTTGTTTAATCGTGTTGTGTTCTTTCAGACTGAAATCCTGGCCCCAGAGCTCAACATGAGCAGCTGAACTGTGCATTGGGGACTGGGGGGGGGGAAATCTGTTCCACCAGTTGAAGATGGCTCCCCACCAGCTGTGACTGGTGGCAGTCTAGCTAGATTCCCAGTTATTGCTGGGTGGCCATCTTTCATCAGTAGCCAATATGACCTTCTAACATTTGCATCTGGTGAGCAGGTCGAAGCCTTTTCTTTCCAAAGCAGACATTGTCGTCAGATGCTACCGGTGTGGTGCTCTGCTCTGTTCAATGTTGATATCAATCGGCTGCGTGCGTGTGTTCCCTCTGTGTGCTGCCCCAGCTCTGCGCAGATAGCTGACACAGCAGATCCCAAGAGAACCCCCAATGACCACAGACTCTAGTAAGGTACGAAGGCACTTCGGCCAGGTTTATTGTCAAACGAAGCACAATAATAGTTCCCTCTAGACTTTACTCTACAGGACTGTAGCAGGGTGGACCCCTGCTCTGGCCCTGAAGGGGTTAAAAACAGCCCTGGGAAGGGGTCAAGGCTCGAGAAAGCAGCTTTTAGGCTGGGCTGATTGGGAAGTGGCTGCAGCTGGGCCACGCCCCGATCAGGCCCAGCTGGCCCCTATAAAAGAGGCTGTAAGCCAGAAGCCAAGGCTGTCTCTCTCTGCCTTCAGAGAGAGAAGGGCCTAGCTGCAGGGAGCTTGAGACTGGATACCTGAGTGAAGCAGGGCTGGGGAAGGCTGGGGAGCTCCAGCCTGGAAAGCCCCAGGCTGCGGCCTAGCATTGGGCTAACAGGTACTGGGGGTTGCAGAGGGCAGCCCAAGGGTAGGCCACGGCAGCAGGTCCAAACCCTTCTTGCCAGTGATGAATAGGCTGATACTGCAGTCTGCTCCAGGACGTGGGGCTAGACAATGACTGGCAGTAGCCATACACTGAGGCAAGGTGGGGATAGAGGGTGGGGGTTCCCTGAGAGGGGAGACCCAGAGAGAAAGGGGTTACTGCTAGGGGGCAGCACCCCATGTAAAAGGGAACCGGGTCCAGGGAGGGACACGGGGGCCTGAGGACAGGTGGATCACCAGCCTGCAGAGGGCGTTCCAGCGCTGGAACAAGCTAATTCCCGGAGTCACCAGCAGGAGGCGCCGCAGGGGTGAGTCTGACCCGTCTACAAGGACATACTACAAATATGTGCCCCCTGGCAATGGACTCAGCTCAGTCAGTGGCGGGACTTTCCACTGCCCCCTAGGCTGGACAAAGACACTGCCCCAGAGATGCATTCTTATACACAGGTACAAACAAGTTACACATCACTCCTGACGTATTGAGGTGCAACCCTTCTACGTAGAAAGGTACAACCCCACTACATAGTAAGGTGCCGCCTCTCACCTTGTACATGTTGGTTCGAACAAAACAACTCTATCCATCATATTACCCTTTTGGCCCTGTCATTGGGATGGGTCAGCTTGTTCCTTGTTATCTGTGTGGAGTTACAAGTATGCGAATGTTCTGATATCTGGTGTCCAGTACCTTTTAGGTATGTCTCTTTTTGCAGCATCAGCCCTTTCCTTGCCAGCTTCTGTGAGCAGGGCCTGCCTCTGGCTCACAGCTTAACTTTGCTTTATGTTAGCAAAGTCTTGACCATTACTTTAGTTCAGGTCTTAGGCCTCATACCAGGCCTCTGATACCAAGGTTTATATCTCAGGGCCTCCTCTTACTACAGACATTGCCATGGTAATTCATATATTTGCGTTGTCACCTTAAGACTAAATTACTATAACGTGTTTTAGAGACAGTAGTTGTTCTCTGATAGCACATGTACCAGGACTCATACCTGAAGCGTGCCACTCACCTTTCTCCCCATACCTGGCTGTCCTCACTGCTGCCATGCCTGAAATAAAAGAAAGATGCAAATTCTCTTTATCCTTTTCTGAAGTTTATATGTTAGTAATGTCATGCCACTTCTTTAAAAAGATTCTACATGTTCCCTACATTCTCTTATAAATTACAGTCATGAATTTAACGTATTTACGTGGGAGTGAAAGAGGGAAGACTTTTGGCCCAAAGGGTTGATTATGGTGAACAGAAACTTTCCATATAGGGATATTTGTAATCTACCACATGGTGTGCATGAATTATGATCACAATTACACCAGTGCAAATCCAGAGTAATTCCACTGAAGTCAATTAAGTTACTCTACAACAGTGTAAATGAGTTCAGAATTTGTCCAGTGTGGGCTATGGCCTTCCTTGAATCCACATTTCCTTGAACCATGGTTGTGGTTGAACCATAGTTATGGCATCACTCTGACATCATAATTCTAAGTCTTTTCTGCCAAAAGATGAAGATCTGAGCTTTTCTTTGGGAAGAAGTTAAATTAGTTAATTTGCTGAATAAGTATGTGGTTGAGTTTTATGGGTAAGCCTAAGAGAGAAGATTGAAATAAAAAAACACATTGCACATCAGTTTACTGTATGAAAATCAAGACCAGGACAGTAGTAATTTTGTAGTAGATATTTAAGAAAAACTTCCATAATTTTGCATTAAAATTGTAATATTTTAGTACTTGTTTGTATAATGTTAACCTATAGCCCATCTTATATTAAGGTTTGGAGTTAGACGTGTCCTAATCGGCTCAGCAACATTTGTCTATTTGCAGAAAGTGTGGGAATTTTTTTCTCTCCTTTGCTATTTAACACCTAGTCTAGATATCTCCTCACTAGTGCTCTTTTTAATTTTAAAAGTACAATACACCAAGGAAAACTGCAGTCATGATTAACTATAGGTAATTAGATATTGTTTTAAATAAGAATATACTTATACTATATATATAGTGATAATAACTGTGTGATAAATTCTGGAGCCTGGTGATAAATTGCATGTATCATGCACTTTTGAATTTCTCACCTGCCTCCTATCCGTTTCAGCAGGGGTTTCTAATATTCTGCATCTCTGAGCACATTTCAAACCGCTGCCATTTAAAAAAAGAAATCTGACTGTAAAACTGTTTTGCCAGCCCAACAGCAATGCAGCAGCAAGTAGCTGCTGCAACAGCTGGGTCAGCTAACTAAGCTCCATTGCTCCGTGCAAGTGATGTATCAGGATTTGGGTAAGGAGGAATAGACAGAGATGGGGGAAAGGAGAGAAATGGAGTCAAAGAGAGAATGGAATAACTATAGAGGAGGGAGTGATGAGGAACCACAGAGGAAAAGAGGCATCCTTACGCCCCCAGAGATAGGGATATGCCTCTGAAGTTGCCATGGGGAATTGGTTGAAAGAGATGGGTTAAATTTCCCTTGAATGGCAATTAAAGAAAACTTTTTTCTAATAAGTCATGGTTATGTAAATGTTATGCTAATTTATGTAAATTTGATAGCTGGCTTTTACATAGCTCAGTGTAGGTAGGTGTATTCTCAATATGTGTTGAGTCCAGGAAGTGATAACTGAATGCCACATAGCTGCAAATCATCCTTGGAACAAGATAGACATTTAAACTGGGTAGACAGGAGGCTTAAGACAAGTTCCAGTCTCCAATCTCTTTATTCCTTTCCTCAGTCTGTGTTCCAATGGCTGCGTTGTCTTTTCAGTACTTGCTGAATTGGTGAGGTCAGTTTATTCTCAGTTTATGTATATATGTTATTTTCTGAAGTACCCAAATCCAGCATCTAGGATGATACATAAAATCTAAATAGTCAGTAGACCAGAACTCGACTCAATGACCCAGAAAAGCCAGCCACTCTAACAAAACAATTGGGGCATAATCCTACAGCTCATTAAGGGAGGCCACAATGGTTAGTGAAATCAGACGTCAGGAAAAAGTTCTTGAGGGCACAAAGGCTTTTGTTGTTGGTCTGACTGGACAAGAGTGATTCTAGGGGAATACTGGAGGTTTTTGGTTATTCTGATGGCCTGAGGTTTGCACTAGCTCCATTTTGCAGGACTATCTGGTTTCACACTAGTGAAAGAATGATGCTGGATTGGGGCCAAGGTTTTCCAAAATCATAGGGATAGGATGGGCACCTCAACTTTTGGATGCACAAAGTGAGACACCTTAAAGCAGCCTGGTTTTCAGAAGTGCTGAGTGCCGCCCTCCTCTGAAACTCAGGCCCCTTTCAGGTGTTTCAAGCTGGGCACCAAAAAATGGAGGCAACCAAAATCAGTAGTTACTCTTGAAAACTTTGGCCTGGTTTCATAATAATAATTTATACTAAGGATCTCAAAAGTGCTTTACAAGCTTTCAGTATTACCAACCCCAAGCATTCAAAATCATGAGTCAGACTCTAAAAACATCATGAGATTGGCTTGCAAATCATGAGGTTTGTAAAATAATAAATGCTGGGTTGTTTTTATTTGCCTCTTTGTGTTTGAGCATTTAGGGGGTCATATGTTCACTCTTTTCCTCAACTAAGAGAGAGAGGGAGAGGTCTTTTTTTTTTTAAATGAAAGCTGAGGTCCTCATGACTCCAGGAGTTGAGGCAATAAGAAAAACACCAAATATGAGACTTACAGTAAAATCATGAGAGTTGGCAACACTGAGTATGAATAAATTCAGCCTCACCACAACCATGAGGTAGGTAAGCAACATCAGCCCCATTTTAATGATGGGTAAACTGAGGCACAGAGCAGGTACTTTATTTGCCCCAAATCACTCAATACAGGAACATAACCCAGTAATCTTTACTTTGACTCCTCTGCTCTAACCACTGTGCTACATTGTTCTGCCTTGGTTATAACTTATTAATGGTGCTTAACGCTGGGCAACTGGAAACTGCTGTGACTTACTTTAGGGTTTGATTTTTGTGGTGACTTTTGTGACTTAATTTATCCAGATTCAGAATCATGTAAGTGGCATTTAGTAACCGAAAGGTAC
This sequence comes from Mauremys mutica, assembly GCF_020497125.1. Taxonomy (NCBI): domain Eukaryota; kingdom Metazoa; phylum Chordata; order Testudines; family Geoemydidae; genus Mauremys; species Mauremys mutica. The sequence goes on along the minus strand of NC_059076.1, from coordinate 34,809,422 downwards.
TTTCCATTTTCATCCTTTTCATAGTCCCTGAATTAGGTAATTGTGGAAAGAAGCCAACAATACACCTTTTTTGGCAAATAAATGTTAAAAACTAGATGCCTCAAGCATGTTCCATGCTTTGCAGGAAATTCCCAGACTTTTAGAGAGACAGGCAGATGTAAACTCTGCAGAGCAGATCAACATCACAGCTAGTTGCATAGGTGGCAAAAACTGGAGGAGTTAGATCAAGGGTAGGCAACCTATGGCACGGGTGCCGAACGCGGCACGCGAGCTGATTTTCAGTGGCATTCACACTGCCCAGGTCCTGGCCACCAGTCTGGGGGCCTCTGCATTTTAATTTAATTTTAAATGAAGCTTCTTAAACATTTAAAAAACCTTATTTACTTTACATACAACAATAGTTTAGTTATATATTATAGACTTATAGAAAGAGACCTTCTAAAAAGGTTAAAATGTATTACTGGCACACGAAACCTTAAATTAGAGTGACTAAATGAAGACTCGGCACATCACTTCTGAAAGGTTGCCAACCCCTGAGTTAGATGGTCAAGCTCATTTCCCCAAATCTAGGAGTTTTCTATCTAAATGTATCTCCTTTAATAGAGTTCGCTTTTGGAGCAGCCACTTCCAGAGTGAAAAATGTGCTTCTACTGATATTGCATCATGTACCATTTTATTATACAAACCAGGATTTTCATAAGCTCTTGCCTTTTTAACTGGGCTTTTAAAATGCTAAGGAGAGAAAAACAACTAAATCCAAATGCATCTGCATTATCATCGTTTGTTCCCCAATTGTTTCCCAATACCTTAGAGCTGACTTATTATTGACATATTGATGTGTCTTTTCGCCTCTCAATAATACTTAAGGGCACAATTGTGCCTGTGTATGGTAGTACCTGAAGTGTTTGGGGTGATGCCAAATGATCAATTCTCATGTGGCAGTGAGGAAGTAGCTAGACAACTAACTTCCTAATAATAATAGGGTGGTGAAGGGATTAGTATGTGTGTCATAGGGAGGTTGAGAACTACTTGTTTGGTTTTGTGTCTGTATAATATAACACTCTTTTAACCTTAACTATCTTTTAATTAAGTGTTTTGTATGGGATAGAACTACATAAAATGAAACTGCACAAGACAAGACACTGAGAGGTTGGAAGACACATTAATTACAGGTCAGTTCTATCATGCTGGGAGAACACAAGTAGATGACGATGATGCATTTGGTTTTGGCTGTTTTCCCTCCTTGCTATCTTGGACATGAACTAAGAACTCATGGACAGTCTAATTTGTACACCGAAATGGTGCCCAATACAATACAAGACACAATGCGTTTTGAAGTCCTTCCAAACCCAGACTTCTTTTTTTTTTTTATGTTGACATGCACCCAAATGAAACTCCTGGATCTGACCACCCCTGACCTTGGAAAAGTTCAGATAGAAAACCAGACCCACGCTTGCAGCTACTTCTATGTTTTAGAGACAGTAGTTGTTCTCTGATAGCACATGTACCAGGACTCATACTTGAAGTGTGCCACTCACCTTTCTCCCCACACCTGGCTGTCCTCACTGCTGCCATGCCTGAAATAAAAGAAAGCTAACACAACCATTAGCTAAAGAAAACAGGTGAGGGTGGCAACTGCTAACTGTGAAGGAAGAGGTTCAGGAGGTGAGGAGGTCACTTGATCCATAATTCTTTTATATCAATAGAAAGTTTCCATTGGCTTCAATGGGATTTGGATCAGACCTTCCCTGCAGAGGAAAGGGATGAAAATAGTGTTAGCTACTGGAGATGCATTTTCAAAAGTGCCTAAGTGACTTAGGTGCCTAGGAGTGAAATTTTTTGGCTCTGTTAAAGTAAATGGCAAAAACTCTATTGACATCAGTGGAGCCAGGATTTCAAGTCCCATTGTTAAAAGTGACTTAGGGCTTGTCTACTCAAACAATTAGACTGCAGCAAGCTGGGGTGTGAACCTGTCCCGCACTACTCTGCTGCAGTCTAGCTGTCCACGTGCACCCTGCTGATGCACATTACCAGTTTGTTAATCACTCTGAGCTAGTTCTCTTTACAATAGAATTAGCTCAAAGCGCTCTAATGAAATGTTAACGCATGTCAGCAGGGAATACATGGACAATTAGACTGCAGCAGGCTTGTGCGGGATGGATTCACACCTCAGTTTGCTGCGGTCTAATTGTTCATGTAGAAAAGCCCTTAGGTAGTTGGGAGCTTAAGTTTCATTGGAAGTCAGTGGCACTTAGGCTCCGAGTCACTTGTGAATATGGAACTTAGGCTCCTATGTCACTTAGGCACTTTGGAAAATTATACCCAAGGTCGGTAGGGCAGCACAATTACAAGAAAAGGCTAAGGAATACTTCACAATGAATTTGCTTTTCTTTCCCCTTCATTTTCATTCATTCATCTGACTGAGGAGTGCCGAATTTCAGGCATCTAAATTGGAATGTCTCTGAAAGTAGAGCTATGCAGAGTCTGTATAGTCCTGATCCATAACTCTTTCCATGCCAGAAAATGTTCTGCAGCTCAGGAGTTCTGACTCTTGCTGTTACTTAACATTTGCATGTGGTGCCATCGGAGATTTACACAGCAAGGTGATTTACATAGCACGGAAAGACATGGGCTCTGCTCTGGAACTAGAACAGCATTTGAATGAAAAATGAGGCTATATGTACACTAGGAGTTAAGGCCGTGTGATTCCCAGCTCGTGGAGACCTACTTGTGCTAGCTGTCAGAGCCAGCGTGCTAAAAACAGTAGTGTAGCCACGGTAGCATGGGCAGCAGCAGCACAGTCTAGCAGCTCTGAATACATACTTCTGGGTTTGTACTCGGGGTAGCTAGCCCATGCCACTATTCGCCCCTGCCCATTCTACTGTGTCTACACTGCTTTTTTTGGTATGCTAGTTCGATGACAGTGAGCACGAGCATGTCTACATAGCTGGGAATCACACCCCCAGCTGTAAGTGGCCATGTAAAAGAACTGAGGGGATCTCCTTTTCTTATAATCTACCTTTTTTTAGATTAAGGATGTACTAAATAATGAAATATAAAATGAGAACCATACCCCTACTTCACTTTGTGAGCCATCAATCATAACTCAAAATGAATCTTCCTGCAGGTTCAACAGAATTACTATTGTTCATTAATAATTACCATGAATTTCACTTTTGGGTCTCTCTGAACTTTGGGATTTTGTCTGGGACTGAAATAGCATGGGAGAGGATATCTTCACAATATTTCTATCCTAGTTTTGCTGGCACAGAAGGCTCAGATAGCTTGGCCATGCTGTAGTTAAACATTCAGACTTTCTTGGGGGGGTCTTATCCAGGCCAAACCTCCAAAACTTTTGGGCCTGATTCTCAGGTACACTGAGTCCCATTTTCTTTGCTCTGGTAATGTAAGAGGGCCTTAAAACTGATGTTTGTTCAGCCCTTTGAATTTCCTTCTTATACTATTTTTAACCCTCCTTCCTTGCTGTCAGCATATCTTTCTATAGACTTATTCCCTATTCATTCTACTTTACCTTCCTATTTAAAGACACCGTCTGCTCCCTGCAGCCCTTCATATCTGTTTTTCACTAATCCTTTGCTCAGTATTTGCTTCCTTTCACTCTTTTTCTGACACCCACTCTTCCCCAATTCCAGGTTTTTGTTCTTTCACCATCTCCCATGCCCTATACATTTAAGAAAATTTAAGAGACCTTTCCAGAAGTCCTCACAGTCAAAATGTATCTTTATGTTTACTGCCATCATCCCTACTCCTCATCCAATAGGAATATGCAGAATCACCTGATAGGGCCAAATCTCTTCCTTTAACTAGATTTCTAATCAATCTCTGAAAACAGACCCATTTGAAGTCCTGTCCATCTGATCTTTTATAACCATGTATGGAACTTTTTACAATTATGTTTATATTGTATCAAGGGCGGAGCATGATTAGTGTCCTCACACTCACAAAGTGTGTTACAACCTGAGCCAGTGAGAAATGATTCACCAAAAGAGAATTTACTTGTGGCCAATAAGGCCTATTCCTCAAAGGATAATCTTTATACAACAAAAGCAAAATAAGTAGAATAAATGTGACAGTGTGCTGGAAATCAGCCACTGAACCAACACTCTAGTCCAGGGGTCTCAAACATGCGGCCCGCGGGCCGCATGCGGCCCGCGGAGCTCTTCCCTGCGGCCCGCGGAGCTCCCCAGGGGAGCTCCGCAGGGGCCCCCAAGAGAAAAGCGGAGGCTCCCGCCTCCGCCCCTCTCCTGGAGCCTCAGGCGCCGAGTCTCCGTCCGAGCGCCTGAGCCCCGCCCCGATCCGAGCCGCGTGGGGAGGGGGCGGGGCTGGGAGCTCTGGGCTGAGCGCTGCGCTCGGCGTGGAGCTCCCAGCCCCGCCCCCTCACCACGCGGCTCTGAGCGGGACCGCCGGAGACGCGCTCGGGTAAGGGGGGGGGGAAAGCGGGACCCGCCGGGGCCGGGCTGGGGGGGGGGGAAGGGAAGCGCTCAGGGCTGGGGCAGAGGATTAGGGTGCGGGGGGATGAGGGGTTCATGATGTGGGGGCGCTCAGGGCTGGGGCAGAGGATTAGGGTGCGGGGGGATGAGGGGTTCATGATGTGGGGGCGCTCAGGGCTGGGGCAGAGGATTAGGGTGCGGGGGGATGAGGGGTTCATGATGTGGGGGCGCTCAGGGCTGGGGCAGAGGATTAGGGTGTGGGGGGATGAGGGCTCTGGCTGGGGTTGAGGATTAGGGTGCAGGGTCCTAGTGCCTGCCCTCCGCCAGTACTGGCAAGGCAGGCTTCCCTTACCCTGAGCCTCTCCAACCCCAAACCCTCAGCCCCAGCCAGAGCCCTCATTCCCCCCGCACCCTAATCCTCAGCCCCAGCCCTGAGCACCCCCACATCATGAACCCCTCATCCCCCTGCACCCTAATCCTCAGCCCCAGCCAGAGCCCTCATCCCCCCACACCCTAATCCTCTGCCCCAGCCCTGAGCGCCCCCACATCATGAACCCCTCATCCCCCCGCACCCTAATCCTCTGCCCCAGCCCTGAGCGCCCCCACATCATGAACCCCTCATCCACAGCCCTCACCCCACACTCCAAACCTCTTCCCTAGCCCTGAGCCCCCTCACATCATGAACCCCTCATCCACAGCCCTCACCCCACAGCCCAACCCTCTTCCCTAGCCCTGAGCCCCCTCGCATCATGAACCCCTCATCCACAGCCCTCACCCCACAGCCCAACCCTCTTCCCTAGCCCTGAGCCCCCTCGCATCATGAACCCCTCATCCACAGCCCTCACCCCACAGCCCAACCCTCTTCCCTAGCCCTGAGCCCCCTCCTGCATCATGTACCCCTCGCCCTCAGCCCCACAGCCCTCACCCCTGCACTCCCTCCTATCCCCAAACTCCGTCCCAAAGCCTGCACCCCCACCCCCTGCCGCAGCCTGGAGCCTGCATCGAGCACAGAGCCTGCATCCAGACCCCCTCCCCCACCCAAACTCCCTCCCAGAGCCTTAGGCAGTAAATCTAAGTGCGTGTTTTGTCCTTTGAGTGAGGTGCATTACTGAGTGTATATATTTATTAAAACTGCGCGCGCTTAGGGGAGGAGGTGGAGAAGAGACAGGGCAGGGGCGGGGCCTCATGGAAGGGGTGGATTGGGGGTGGGGCCAGGGGCAGCAAGGGGGCGTGTCAGTGATGCGGCCCTCGGGCCAATGCACTAGTCCTCATGCGGCCCTCGGGGTCATTTGAGTTTGAGACCCCTGCTCTAGTCACTCTTTAACCAATTAGGCCCACGGAGAGGGCCTGAATAAGTAGAAGGGTTCCTGATTATCAAGTCAGATTGGGGATGGATAGCGAATGAGCTAACTAGCCCATTAACAAGGAGACTGGATAAAAGAGCACGGGAACCAAGTGGGGGGGGGGGCACAGAAGAGAGAGAGAGAGGAAAGGTGAGGTGGACCTGATAAAGGGAGCTCTTTGTGTAGTGAGACCTTTCCCACCCCTAGGGAGCAGGGGTAGTTAAGCTGAATGAGTCTGTAAATAGGTGTCTACAAAAGGAAGGTCTCTGGGTGGTCTGTGTAAGAGTAGAGGGTGTCCCATCACAATAAATAACAAAGGTAATAGAAATATCCGCAGTATGGATCCTGCCAAGACCTGCTCTATGATCTTGCTACAGGCGTGTCCCAAATGCATTCACTCTGCTGTCTCCCACCAGATGATCCTGTGTCAATTTTTGCTTCCATACTAGAAACTTATTCTTCTCCCAAGCCTGTCTTACATACCCAGTGCTCTGGTCAAATTTCCAGTACTGCACATTCCAGGAGATGGGGTGCTCCCAATTGTTTGACTTCATAGTTTATTAAAGGTGATATGTATGTTTTGGAGCAGAATGCGCCACAAGTAAAATCAGAATTCAAGATGATCTACCCTAGTTTTCTTGTTAATAGAAGTCATTCAAATAGAACATTTCCTATTAGAAGTTGGAATATGTATGGGTATTCTATGTGTGTGCCTCATTCACCTTAGCAGTCTGTCTTAAGGTAGGGTAGCAGCACTCTTACATTTGTTTTCTTGTTAAAAAAAACTACAAAGCAGAATTTATTGTTGAATTGCAATTGGAGTGTTATACTTATTTTCCCAAAAATAAGAGAACAACAGGCTCTGAAGTAATTTCCTGCTAAAGGAAACATTTTGGTAGAAATCACAAATTCTCTGTGGAAAAAATAAAATTCTGTGGGGAACATTAATTCTGAGCAAATTCTGCATTGCACAGCAGCGCAGAATTCCAGCAGGAGTATTTTAGCATCTCCTTCTACTAGAGAAGGTACATACGTCACAATGATACATACCCAATTGTATTTTTATACAAAGTACTCAAGAGGTATTAATGCTAATTCAATACGGTTTAACTGAGTTCAATAAATTTTATCTTAATTCCATAAGGTTTGTTCAGGATATTGTCAGTCTGTCACAAAGACCAATAGAATGAAGATCATGAGTGAAGGGTAGGATTATTCTTCACGTATGTTGCTTTGAGTTTTGATTTTTCACAGTAGAAGAAAGTGAGTGAGTGAAGTGACACACAGGAACACCCACAACTTCTATCCAGCCTTTTACACTGAAGCCAAGGAAGCATCGCTCAGGAATAAGGGCTTGCCCATGAGTCATTTATAACTGAACTGGATAAAGTCTGAGATAATGGGGTATATTCAGCACTCTGATATGTGGACAGATTTTCCATAGAAAATACATAGAAGTTAAATACATAAATCCAAGGGCAGAATTTGGGTCTAATCTCTGAGCGTTTGATAACTGAATTGTAATAATAATAAAAAAAGCCACTCAGGGCTGAAATCTCAAATATCTGTATAACCCATTAACTTCAGTGGGTTTGCATGGGTGTGACTGGGACCAGAATTTGGCCTACTTTATTATACCATCCTCAGCAAAGGCTTTTTAGGTGCAGGAAGGAGCCAGTGATCCTAAAATATGAAATATGAGCAGAGCCAGGGTTTTATCCCAATACTGTTTCTACTTTAAGCCAGGGCAACATCTAGTCCCAACTCACAATTTATGACTGCTCTTTATAGTAATAAAAAGTTTGGAAAGAAGCTTCCTGGCACTGGTTGCTGAAATTTTCTTTCTTTTAACACAGTCAGATGATTCTTAATAGAAAGCGTGAGTGTACTGTTTGCTCTGTAGTGGTTACACTGAAACTCATTAAGCACAACTGCATCCAAGTTTACTGTTTTATGTAAATAAGACCTCTGAGAAAGATATAAATGTGCAATAAAGATGAAAAGAAAAGCAACAGACTAATGTTGGGACAAATTAATACCGGCCTTGTCATATTCAAGAAGAAAAAATCATTTGCTATGCAATAACTGTATGTTTCAAAGCAGGACAGGGGTAAGGGATAGCTCAGTGGTTTGAGCATTGGCCTGCTAAACCCAGGGTTGTGAGATCAATCATTGAAGGGGCCATTTGGGGAACTGGGGTAAAAATCTGGGGATTGGTCCTGCTTTGAGCAGGGGGTTGGACTAGATGATCTCCTGAGGTCCCTTCTAACCCTGATATTCTATGATTCTATGAAGGTGAGAGAGCAGTAGAGTTTGAGAGAAGTAAAGATTCATATAGACAGGATTAACTGCAGATGTTACTGGTAGTAAAGTGGGTCAGCTCTAGTTCTGAAGCTATTACAGAGAAAAAGTCAGCAACAAAACAGGCAAGTGTCCTGTTGGCCTACCAGAGGCGTAAGTTCAGTGTTTTACTTTGTCAGTGCTCTTTGCTGTGACCAAGAGGGGTGGGGTGGGGCACCACATTGAATTCTTGTTATTAAAAGCATAATCCAGCACTGTTCGTGCCTCACTTCTCTTATCCAGGGATTTAGGTTACCAGGTGGCTTTAGCTATGGTCTTTGCTGTTTTTAACATATTAAAGAAAAAAGTCATGGTGTGATAATTCACGTCTTCACTATGCCATCCTTTACAAAATAAAGACCTGCAATCATGTAGGGGTAACCGGGGCACTGTTTGAAGGGCTGGGATTGTATGAGGACTAGGAAAGAAGTTCTTGAGATTTGTACGAGCAGGGCTCACAAAACTTGGATGGTTTGGATAATCTGAACTGAACCCATACTTAATTTTCACATGACTGGTTCTGGCTAAGACTAGAAGTGGTGTACCAGAGTATTGCAAGAATGGACATTCCTGTGAAATTTCCAGTTTTGCAAACCGGAGAGATATGGATAGTTCTAATAATTAGGCTTTCTTTATACTAGAAGGTGCCTCAGTTCAACTGACTCAATTAAAAAAAAATCATGCCAATAAGTTACCATATAAGCTAAATCGATATAACAAAGGAATAAGAGTTCAGACATTGTCAACACTAGGTACTTTCATTGATTTAACTAGATTGGTTTAGTTAAACTAGTGCACTCTGATAGTAAAGACAAGTTCTAAGGCTCAGGAAATCTGGGACAGGTCAGAAGTAATGTGCGATTTCCATCATATAACTCAGCTAAATAGGTTTGAACTCAAAATACATCAACGTCAGTCTGTAAAGATCAGTTATCCAGAAAATTCAAGATAAAGCATCCATGGAGATTTAATGGCCACAAACAAAATTCATGCTGGTTTGAAGATGCAGTTTGAACTGGAACCAGGGAGAATTTAAAGAACAGTTGGGGTGTCAAACTGATTTCATATGGCAGGCCTGCCACTTGATGCAAGACACATTCAGAAGTTATTCAGACAGAAATGGATAAAGACAAACCATGTTGGTAATTATTTACATTCATCCTTTGATTTATTTTAAGATAATTTTTCTTGGGATATCTACTCTCCAGCTGGAGGGTAAGCACTCTTCAGTGCCATTTCCCCTTACCTGGACATGTACCCTTATCTAAAGGGGTGTCAAATGTATCCAGCCCACAGAATAGTTTCATCCAGCCTGTGAACTTTCCATGAATATTTGGGCTTGTCTGCATGACCCTGGAGTCCAGACTATTTATGTTGCTCTGTAACTCCCCCGTGAGGACCCTGTTGGCCTGCACTAAATGTTCCTTAGTGCACATTTATATAGTCCTATTTGAAGCAGGACTATATCAATGCACACCAGCAGAGTCTACATGGGGAGTTAGTCAGTAACTACTGTCAGAGTTACTGCTACATCTGGAACATTGACTTCAATATTTTTGATTGACAAAGCTTAAATCAACATATAACTGAAGATATAGACTGCAATAGGTGTTTCTGCAGCATGTGTAGATTACTGAATAATGATTTTCAAAGAGTATGGTATACTCTGTTTAATCAGGATGTGCGTAACAGCCAATTTAAGGGAATTTATGTAACCTAATGATAGTAAATAGCAATGACTGCTAATGAATAGAGCTGGTCAGGCATTTTTTACAATATTTTTCATCAAAAAATACCAATTTATCAAAATGGAAATTGTTTCAGGGTCAGTCTCAACAAATCTCCCACCTCAAAAAATGCTGGGGGGAAAAAGTTTTCAAAATTGTTGAAATGTTCCATTTTGACATTTTTTTAGACAAATTCTGTTTTTCTAATTCAAAATGACTTAGGCTAAAAAAAAGGTGAAAAAAGATTAAAATGGAAACAAAATGTGTTGATTGACACAAAGTGAAATTTTTTTGGATTTGCTAAATTTTCAAGATTTTGACTTTTGTCTTGATTCAAGATGGGAAAAATCAAACTCTTGAAAATATTTGAAGGATAGGAAAACTTTCCCACAGGTTTACTGACAAACAAAAGTCAATCACAGAACAAAGTCTGCTTGATGGAGATAGATTTTCCTGCTTCAAATGGTTAAAGGGAAGTTCTACTTTGAAAAATAGCATTGTGGGGTCCTATGTTCATTGATCTGGAAATCAGAAAGAGACTTATTTGCTCAGCTTATAGTAAAATGATGTGTTCTCTAACCAGTATTGCAAACTCACTCTGGAATGTGAAAGCCAAGCGTATTCTGTCATTTCCAGTAAACCTGACTCAACTATGATGTGCAATAGGAATATACACAGTTGCATCTTATCTGCAGTTATATGATACTTCACATAACTTAAATATGAACCAGGTTAGACCAATGTTCAGTGATTTGAAAAACCATCTTAACCCAGGGCTGAGACCACTATTAATTAATTTTTACTCCAAGGAACAATTGGCTTTCAGAGACACTTCTTTTTCTTTTCATTGCTTTTATTACTTCTCTCTTTCTAGTTTGCTTTCTTCCTGTTACGGTAATGATAGTAAATGTCAATGAAACACTGCTTTTGGTCCAAAGTTGGGAAAGTCAATTTTGGTAATTAGTTTGAGTATTTAACACCAGAGCCTGGACTTTTTTGAGTTGGTTATTGATGAATTAGGTTATTCAATTCCCCACAAAGCTATTAGGTATCACTGGTGGTAACTGTAATTTCAACTCTAGCCCATTCCTGAACATAATAAATAAATCATGAGTTACCCAGCTGGAATCTTGCATCAACCAAACATAAACAAATGGGTAGTTGGAAAGGTCATAGATTAAATAGCACCTCCTAGCCAACTGTTATCTGGAAAGCCCCAAAATGTTCATTGTTAATGTGCAAAACTCAAGACAGCTCAGAGTGCCCACAATGACAATGTCCACTGACAGGAGAATTCAGCTGTGGACCATATGCCAATCCATAAGCCTTTCTGGAGAGCTCACCTCAGTCACAAACCATAAAGGTAGGAAAAGAATGAATTCAGAGCCTGTAAAATTTAACCACTTTAGAGTTAACACAGGATTGATTTTATGCTAAACTGTGTTACATCTAAAACCAACATCAGAATTCAAAACCAGTTCTACAATGGGATGTATTAAGGCAGCAGACTGAATGGGATTTTCCCCTTACCCATAGTTAGAGTGTGATATATGTTTCAAAAGACAGAGGATCTGCGTTCACCTAACAAATCGCCATTTTGCTTGCCTTTCTTCCTTAATTGACTTTTTTCTGGACATCCAACTTACAAACAGGTAACCTACTGGCAGCAGGACAGCCATATGTACATATAGGGAAGCACTTCCATAAATCACATATTAGCTGTTCACCAATGGCAGATGATATAGCCTCTCTCTGTCTTCCTCCAGTGAATATTTCACTATAAAAAATGATCTGCATCCAACAGACTTGAAAACTAAGAGTTGGTATATGCCTGACAGTTATATTACTCTTAAATATGTAGGTTTAACAATCAAAAGGCAGAGGATTATTGGTCCAGTTGTAGAAAAGCAGATAGTGCTTTTTTCAGATACACACTGATTTTTCCACCAGCACAAAAATCCCAACAAGTGAAATGAAAGAACTACTGGCACTGATATATATATATATTTGCCTGTTAGGGATTTCCCCCACCCTGCCCCACTTACAAAGCACAGGCCTTAATGAGTTCCAGGGGGACAGTGACCTGTCAATCACAATATACTTTTCAAGTATAGTCATCTTTGCCCCATCACAGAACCACAAGGCATGAAATAATTAGAAAGCCCACAGTAACTGCTCTGTTTTACAAGAGCAAAATCCTTGTGTGGATCATTTACATAAACTTGTCACTTCGCATTATAGTTCTAATGCAGGTTGGGTAATAATCATGGGACCAGAGAGGGAAGGTCAAGGTACAGTGTCCCTCCATGTTTGAAGCGCAAGGTACATATGTGCCCAGCTTTCCATCCCCCCCACTGAATTAATGTAAAGTATCTTTTATTTTCCATTAAAGAAAAACTATTCATGCTGCTATGGCAGCAGACCATGTGCCGCCTCTTCTTCTTAAGAGAGAAAAAAAGGCTTTTGCGTCAAGCCATTGTTAGGGGAGAATTCACTTTGAGGAGCATTTCAAAGCTGATCCGATTGGGGAAAGAATAATGTTAAATGTTTCATATGAAATATTTATAAGATGTGCACATGAGCCTCTGACAATTTTAGCTTTATTTTTTAATGATGGGGTAGAGTGTGTGTGTGTGTGCACAGGTGGGGGGGCTGTATATATGTATAAATACATATAAAGGACAGGCAGACACACTCATGCGCAAACAGTTGAATGGGTTGATGGGATTTAAGGCAATCTGCATCTGAATGCTGCTTCCCAAATATGGTAGGAATAAGAGATTGCTGGAGACTGTTTTAATAATTGTGAACGAGAAAGCCCTGCACTAATGCCAGTAGCAAGGGACATCCATAGAGTAACAGAAGCGGCAGTGGCTGCTGCTGTTCTCTGGCAACCATTTTGTTGGTATTCTTCACAGCCATCATAGGGGATCATCCACAGTTCTGCCACAAGAAAGCGAGCCTCTTTGCATTCTGAAGGGGATTGACCTTCCACATAATTTTTTTTAAATGAGTGCCTATAATGATAAGCCAAGAGCAGATTTGCGTACAGCCATCCAAACTTCTGAAGTATTTTTTTAACCTTTTCATCTCTTTAGGATGGGGGTGCGGTGGGGGGGGGGATCTAGATTTTTGCATGGGTATGGCAGAGATCTTATAAAATGGGTTGTAATTGCATGTTATAGTCCTCATGGCAATAGGTAAATACAGATTTTTAATGGCCGGCGCTTCATGACATTTTCAGTGACGTGCATGATATGGCACATGTTACATACACAGAATCAAACAAATCACATTATCTGCTTCTCTTGTAAAATAACCTTCCCCCCGAAGCAGTATTCCCTTTCCCTTTATCTTTTGATGTCTCTCCTCTTTGCATACCCCACCTCTAACTACTGTGGTCTGTTGTCATTTTTTGCTGTGATATCTATCTAATTTAGCCTGCAAGCGACTTGGGGCAAGGACCTCACTTGTCTATTAAACTCCATGCACACCTATAGGGCCATATCATTAAAAGCAATGCTTTTGATGTATGAAAGAGTCGTATGTTTCTCTAGGTGGTTTGGAAGAATAGCGCACTATCATTTTTAAAAGTGTTAGAGCAGACACATCCAGCAGACTCCATAGATTGTACAACATGTATCATATGAATGGTATGAATGATGACAGATGGTATCATTTGCTCTATTTCTGCCAGTATGGCCGTTTTTTCTTTTGTCTTTGAGTGGGGTACATGGGGAAATGGGGAGAGGTAGGATATGAACTGTGTCCAGCCTCTTGCTTCTTATCTCCAAGATCACCAAGAGGGAAAGCATTGTTGATGGATTTAGATCAGCTTTTCCCCCTCTTCAGGCACAACAAAAGTCTAAATCCCTTTTCAGGCCAGATTGCTCCATTTCACTGCATGGGCTAGGCAGATTGGAAACATGTTTGTCATTCAGCTTTACTCCCAATGTAATCAGTAGACACTGGGGTGGTGGGATTTCAATGTTCAGTGTATCGCCCTTTAATCTATGGAGTCTGCCTTTAAAAGCTGCTGCTGCCATCACTGCTATGTGCGAGCTGCTTCTGTCTGTCATCTCCGGAGACAGCTATAAAAATAATGTTAACCATGAGCATAAGCAGAGGGTTTAGCAGGGATTTGAATCTAAAATGCGATACTTCACACAGACCAACCTGATGTGGTCCAGCAGAGCTGAACCCCTTGTTCTGTTCTAACAAAGTGAGTCATATAATGGAGGAAATTGTAGTGGGATTTATTGCTTCTCTGTTTTAGTTTTGCTGCTGAATAGGCCTAAATGGTAAATAAATATTGGTTACAATGAACTATGGTCAGAGCAAAGTGGCTTGGCAGACATGACAATAGATTTCAAAGGTCTCTTTGGTAACGCCACAGGCTCATCAGCTTCTTCAAGTTCACTGGGGTTTAGTGCATGGTGTATCAGCTCCATCTGTGCCAGCGACAGTAGCCTTAAAGAGACAAGTCGTTGCACCAAATAGGTGTGAAGGCACAGGCTAGCTTTGTTTTGAGTGTTTGTATTTGTACCCCACTGATGTTTGCACAGGTTAATTTAATCCTGTTTTGTTGTGTGTATGTCTGGTGAGAAATTGTATTAAAAATAATTAGGTAGACTGTGTTGATGAATATATGCTGGCTATCATATCATATTAATAACATCTGTTATCTGCATCATATTTATATATTAGTAACATTAAGCACAAATATTGTAACAATGATATAGCCTAAACTGGCCTATATCCTAATCCTGTTCCTGTATGCTAAGAATCCCATAACTCCTTGCATTTGCTGAAGAAAGCATTTGACATAAGCAGATCAGAAACTTGTCAGAATCAAGTTACATTCATTCTATGTCTTAGAACAAGCAGGGGAAGTACCTTCACGGACCAGTATCTGGATTGCTAATATCCAAAACAAAGATAAAGAGGGAACAGAACAACAAGTTAGGGATCTGGGACAAACTGATAGGTTGGATTTTAGTGATGTGGGAAGAGATGTGTAACTTGTAAAATTATATTAATAATAGCAGCTGAAATGTGTAACTTGGGGAATGCACCTTCTGCAGAAGGTGAATGTACCATTTCTATATGGGATAGCTCCTTGGAGACTGGTATTGAACAGAACCTTTTTCCTGTCCCTATTAATAAACCTGACTGACAATGGATATTGGTCTCTTGAGCATATTTTTTTAATGAACCAAAATGTTGTCCAGAAATTGATTATATAATTGATCAACAACTGTAAATTCTTCAGGACAAGGATTGTCTCTTATGATGTGTATGTCCAACCCCTAGCACAATGGGGTCTCAGTCCTGGCTCAGACCTCTAGATGCTCCCATAATACAGTAATAAAAAAATGATGTGATTCTTGGGTGAGATGTTTTGCACCTTCTGGATGTGCAGTAAAATTTCAAATCTTACCTGCTGTTACACAAATATGTTATGGATGTATGCAGTACCTTAGCAAAGCCACACCAGTACCCACACATGTTGGATATAGCCTATCCTTTTCTGTGACATTCAAGGGGATTAGTAAAATAGAGCCATATGTGACAGATTTCCCCAGGGTGCAACTTATAACTGGGGTATTGATGAGCCCTCTGTTTTACCAGTCTGGGTTCCCTCTCACACTGTGATGTCGTGACAAGCTGCCATGCCCTCCAAGTTTGCCCTCACACAAACATCCGCAGTCAGGAACCACACCCAGCTGTGTTCATGAATGCTTTGGCCAGCTACTGCATGAACCAACAATAGAGAGACTACAGCCAATATACCCCCAGCACCCCAGCCTGTGACCCCAGAGCTGTACCGTCCTGCCCTGGACAAAAGTTGGACCAGTCTGAAATGATTACCGAGTCCACCACTTCTACAAAGGAAAGTGAACGTGCACCAACTCTTGTTCCTGAGCTGAGATTTTTCCCCAAGCACTTCACTCAAACCACACTGGTTTTGGTAAAATATAAAACAGATTTATTAACTACAGAAAGATAGATTTTAAGTGATTATAAGTGATAGCAAACAGATCAACATAGATTACTTAGCCAATAAACAAAAAACACAATCTAAGCCTAATATACTGGATAGGATTTGAATTAAGCAGTGTCTCAACCTGTTAGATAGTATAAACAGTCCAGCAAGGATTCATACACAGGCAGGCTTCCTTCTTTCCTGCCTGGGACCAGCTCTTTCCCCAGTTCAGTCTTTGTTCCTCAGGTGTTTCCAGGGGTTCCTTTGTGTGGGGAGTGAGGCCAGTTGCTGATGTAATATCCCCCTTTTATAGCTTCTTCCATATGGCGGGAAACCTTTGTTCCAAGCCCAGTTTGTGGAAAAATACAGGTACCAACATGGAGTTCAGTATCATGTGATTTAGTCACATGCCCTTCCATACTTCGATGAATCATGGCAGCCATTATCCATAGGCCGGCTGAAGAGTCCCCAGGACAGTTCATCAAGCATCAGGTGAAGATATGCTTTCCCCATGGCCCATTGTCCTTGATTATAGGCCATTCAACTTGAATAGGCCAATCACAGTGTGCTGGCAGACTGTATGTAAAGCTTTGTGAGTGCTATCCTGGTGCAAGCACATTTGAAATACAAATACATAGTTAATATTCATAACTCCAGGTACAAAAATGATGCATTCATACAAATAAGATAATCATATTCAGAAAACTATAACTTTTACATAGACACCTCACACGGCATATCCTGTACAAGATGCATCATAATTATATCATAATCCTATTACTATGTTGAATAAGGGGTGTGGAGTGTCACACCATATTTACCAGCCTGGCTTTCTTTGTGTCCTATCTGGCACATGTAGGCAATGTGAATTTTGGGGACATGAAGTGGCTGTGAATGGCCAGTTATTTTATTACTTTAAATGTTAAGTAACCCCTAGATCAGGGGTAGGCAACCTATGGCACGTGTGCCGAAGGCGGCACGCAAGCTGATTGTCAGTGGCAGTCACACTGCCCGGGTCCTGGTCACCAGTCCGGGGGGCTCTGCATTTTAATTTAATTTTAAATAAAGCTTCTTAAACATTTTAAAAACCTTATTTACTTTACATACAACAATAGTTTAGTTATATATTATAGACTTATAGAAAGAGCCCTTCTAAAAACGTTAACATGTATTACCGGCACGCGAAACCTTAAATTACAGTGAATAAACGTAGACTCGGCACACCACTTCTGAAAGGTTGCCGACCCCTGCCCTAGATGCTTTTTGTACAAGAACAGTGGGGAAATATCAACCTCATGGTCATAGGGAAAGCCACAAATATTGAATTGCTCTCCGGAATACAAGCCTTCAAATCTAGACGATCTCAAATGTAGCATAAATAAGAACATTTTCCTGTGGGCATTTTCTATCCTGCAAATTGCTCATCATCCATAATTCCCATTATAGGCTTCAGTTGTGGATGCTCCCAACAGTGACCAGGGTCAAGATCTACGGCTTTTATATAGACCAGAAGGGCACCATGGAATGAACATGGTATCAGAAACAATCAGGCCATGTAATGGATTACAGCAGCATTTTTAAATTCGGGTATCTAGCGATAGGCATCTAAATAAGAATGGGATGTGGAAATAAATGGGAGTTTAGGGGGCTCAGCAATTTGAACCACTGAGCCTTAAAAAAGAATCACTAATGACTCTCTCTCTTCAGGAGCAGATGGGAGGACATGGAAAGGAGGTTAAAGTGGAGACAAAAGTAGGGAGGACCCTAGGGGTAGGTCTTCACTACCCCTTATGTCAGCAAAAACACCCCCCCCTCCGAGCAACATAGGCCTGGCCTACACTAGGACTTTAAATCGAATTTAGCAGCGTTAATTCGAATTAACCGCTCAACCGTCCACACCAGGAAGCCGTTTAATTCGACCTAGAGGGCTCTTTAGTTCAAATTCGGTACTCCACCCCGACGAGGGGAGTAGCGCTAAATTCGACATGGCTATCTCGAATTAGGCTATGTGTGGATGTAAATCGAACTTAGTAGCTCCAGGAGCTATCCCACAGTGCACCACTCTGTTGACGCTCTGGACAGCAGTCCAAGCTTGGATTCTCTGACCAGCCACACAGGAAACGACCTGGGAAAATTTGAATTCCTTTTCCTGTCTGGGCACTTTGAATCTGATGTCCTGGTTGGACATCGGGGCGAGCTCAGCAGCACCTGCATCGATGCAGAGCTCTCCAGCAGAGGAGTCCATGCAATCCCAGAATAGAAAGAGGTCCCCAGCATGGACAGACCGGGAAGTCCTGGATCTGATCGCTGTGTGGGGCGATGAGTCTGTGCTTTCGGAGCTGCGCTCCAACAAACGGAATGCAAAGACCTACGAGAAGGTCTCCAAAGCCATGGCACTCAGAGGATACAGCCGGGATACAATGCAGTGCCGCGTGAAAATCAAGGACCTGAGACAAGGCTACCAAAAAGTCAGAGCGGCAAACGGACGCTCCGGAGCCCAGCCCCAGACATGCCGCTTCTACGAGGCACTGCATGCCATTCTAGGTGGGTCTGCCACCACTGCCCCACCAGTGACCGTGGACTCTGAGGATGGGATAGTGTCGACGGCCAGTTCCTCGGCGATGTTCGCCGATGGGGAAGATGAGGAAGGGTTTGTGGAGGACGACGCAGGCGACAGCGCTTACAATACCGCTTTCCCCGACAGCCAGGATCTCTTCATCACCCTCACAGAGATCCCCTACCAACCCTCCCCGGCCGTTAACCCGGACTCAGAATCAGGGGAAGGATCAGTCGGTAAGTGCTATAAACATGGAAACATTTATTTTTTAAAAAACAGGAATAAAAAATATATAAAAACTATATAAAAACTTTTCCATATAAAATTATATAAAAAGAAGGTCCACACATATAGGGATGGAACAGAAATCCTCCTGGGACACTTCCACGAAGCTCTCGTACAGGAGCTCGAAAAGCCTCCGCAGGAGGTTCCTGGGGAGAGGTGCCTTATTTGGTGCTCCGTGGAAGCACACTCTTCCGCGCCAGGCCATCCTAATGTACAGCGGAATCATTGCCTCCACCAGCATGGCAGCATACGGTCCTGGTCTGTGCAGGGATTCTAGCAGCATCCTCTCTCTCTCTCTCTCCGAGTGACCCGCCTCAGGGTAATCTCGTTCGGCGACTGCTGCATCTAATTAGGGCAATTAGTGTACTGTTACTATTGTGAATGCTTGACTTTTACTTTGCATAGCAATGACCTTCGTTTAACAGCCATGTGTTGGAGGCCGCAGAGGAAAAGCATACAGTGATCTTTCCCGGGCACAGCCGCGAGGGGCTGGAACAGGGTCAGACTTTATGCTTTCCAGATTGCCTTCAGCGGGAGGGCACAGCTATCCATTAACTGTTAAGCAGCCTATAGTGTAGTGCTTACCAGGCCTGGCTGCTACACGGATTCAGCTGTACCGCCCCGCTTGTCCGATCTCCTGTGCAAGACCGCAGCCAATGAAAGCGTATTCCGAAATCTCGAACTTGTCCTGAGAGCTCGTGAGACTAGGTGCCCTGTATGGTCTTGTTCACAGAAACTGAGTAGACTGTGTTCAGTGTTCACAAATATGTATCTTTTCAAGGAAATCACTTCCTTTTTCCCATCACACAGCTGCGGCTCTTTCACGAACTGCCCCGGCATCCCCCTCACAGAGGCTGGCGCAGATTAGGCGGCGAAAGAAAAAGACTCGGGACGAGATGTTCTCTGAACTGATGGCCAGCTCCAGAGCCGAGGCGGCCCAGCAGAGCCAGTGGAGGGAGACCCTTTCTCAGCAGCAGCGCTCACACAGCGAACGGGAGGACAGGTGGCGGCAGGAAGACCAGCAGGCGACTCAAACGCTGCTTGGACTAATGGGGGAGCAAACGGACACGCTCCGGCGCCTTGTGGATGTTCTGCAGGACCGCAGGGAGGAGCAGAGAGCCCCCCTGAACTGTCTCTGCAACCGCCTTCCCCCGCCACAAAGTCCTGTCCCCCCCTCACCCAAAATCACAAGAAGGAGGGGCGCTAGGGACCGTGAAAACTGTCACTCCACCCCAGCAGAGCGCTCATGTACCAAACAGCTCTCATGGCATAAATTTTGAGAAGTGCTTCCCTTCCTGGATCACCCAGTCCCAAATCCAAGTTTCATCCCCCCACTGTGTAGTTGAGTATTAAGAGTAGTTTGTTGTTATTCACTGTTTCCGTCACGTTTTCCTTGTCAGAAGACTTTGTGTGAAGGGGGGGAGGGGTTTTTTAATTGCATAGGACAGCCTCCATTACCAGGGTACAGACTTGGGGGCAGGATCAACAGCAGGACACACACAGACTGCAGTCACTAGGCACCAGGGTCATTCTGTGAGGTGAATGCTGCCCCGGGTCAGTCTGTGAGGTGTATGCTGCCCCAGGGTCCTAGCGCCTGCCATCCACAAATGGCAAGGCAGGCTGCCCTTACCATGCCCTTCCACCCTAGCCATGAGCCTCTCCGATGCCCTGAGCCCCAGCAAGAGCCCTCATCCATGGACACATACTCACCCTTCCCACACACCCCTCACCCCTTCCTATGCCCCAACCCCCAGCCCAGAGCCTGCATCCAAACTCCGTCCCAAAGACGGCACCCCTCACCCCTTCCTGCAAACCCACCCCTTCCTGCACACCCACCTGCAACCGTCCTCCCCCCAGAGACCACTGTAGGAACAGGAGCCTGTCATTCCTCTAGTGTAGAAGCGGTCTGTACATCAGTGCACACCGTACCCACCACAGTCTGTGTCCATGTTTCAACCCTTGAACAGGAATTCATAATTAAAGAAAACTTTATTAATAATCAGTGTTCCATTAAATTTATTTTAAAACGTGTGTTGGAAGGGGGGAAACCTGGAGAACGGGGTATGTAACCGCAGATCGAAGTCAACAGTCACTGAAACAGGCTCAGGTTCAGCTTCTCTGTAAATCAACTGGAGAGTCATAGGTTACCCTGCTCTCCGAGGAACCTATCTTTCAAAGCCTCCCGGATGCACAGCGCTTCCCGCTGGGATCTTCTATCGGCACGGCTGTCTGGCTGAGCGTAATCAGCAGCCAGGCGATTTGCCTCAACCTCCCATCCCGCCATAAAGGTCTCCCCCTTGCTCTCACAGAGATTGTGGAGCACACAGCAAGCAGCAATAACAACGGGGATATTTTTTTCGCTGAGGTCCGAGTGAGTCAGTAAGCTTCGCCATCTCCCCTTGAGACGTCCGAAAGCACACTCCACCACCATTCTGCACTTGCTCAGCCGGTAGTTGAAGAGTTCCTTCTCACTGTCCAAGGCGCCTGTATAGGGCTTCATGAGCCAGGGCATTAGCGGGTAGGCTGGGTCCCCGAGGATCACTGTAGGCATCTGCACATCCCCAACCATTATTTTGTGGTCCGGGAAGAAACTACCTGCCTGGAGGCGTTTAAACAGACCAGAGTTCCTGAACACACGTGCGTCATGAACCTTGCCCGGCCACCCGACGTAGATGTTGGTAAAACATCCCCTATGGTCCACCAGTGCTTGCAGCACCATAGAAAAGTAGCCCTTTCGGTTAATGTACTCGCTGGCCTGGTGTGCTGGTCCCAGGATAGGGCTGTGAGTCCCATCTATAGCCCCACCGCAGTTTGGGAATCCCATCGCGGCGAAGCCATCTCTGACGACCTGGACGTTTCCTAGAGTCACTACCTTTGAGAGCAGTTGCTCAATGATTGCGTGGGCTACTTGAATCACAGCAAGCCCTACGGTAGATTTGCCCACGCCAAAGTGGTTCGCTACTGACCGGTAGCTGTCTGGCGTTGCAAGTTTCCAGAGGGCTATGGCCACTCGCTTCTGCACACTCAGGGCTGCTCGCATCCGGGTGTCCTGGCGCTTCAGGGCAGGGGACAGCAAGTCACAGAGTTCAAGGAAAGTGCCCTTACGCATCCTGAAGTTTCGCATCCACTGTGATTCATCCCAGACCTGCAGCACTATGCGGTCCCACCAGTCCATGCTTGTTTCCCGGGCCCAGAATCGCCGTTCCACACCATGAACTTGACCCATTGCCACCATGATCTCCACTGCGCGGCGTACCCTGCTTTGTGAGAGGTCTGCGCCACTCTGTGACTTCCTGTCCTCACCGCGCTGACGGAGCCTCCTCGCCCGATTTCTCAGCAGCTGACTGTGGAAGAGGTGGACGATAAGGTGCGAGGAGTTGACAACGGCCATAAGTGCAGCGATGATCGCAGCGGGCTCCATGCTCGCAGTGCTGTGGCGTCCGAGCTGTAACCGACCAGAGAAGGGCGCGAACAGATTTCCCGCCGGCGCTTTCAAGGAGAGAGGGCGGGAGTGACGGTTGAATGATGACAGTTACCCAAACCCACCCTCGACACATTTTTTCCCCCAGCAGGCATTGGGGGCTCTACCCAGCATTCCAATGGGCAGCGGGGACTGCGGGAACTGTGGGATAGCTTCCCACAGTGCACCGCTTCCAAAGTCGACGCTGGCCCCGTTACTGTGGACTCAGACAGTTGAATTAGTGTATTTACTGTGGATACACAAATTCGACTTCATAAGGTCGATTCCACAAATTCGAATTAAGTAGATTCGAAATAG
This sequence comes from Mauremys mutica, assembly GCF_020497125.1. NCBI lineage: Eukaryota > Metazoa > Chordata > Testudines > Geoemydidae > Mauremys > Mauremys mutica. The sequence goes on along the minus strand of NC_059076.1, from coordinate 34,786,955 downwards.
TCTTGTAGTGTAGACGTACCCATAGGTTTTGCCGACATAAGTGCTCATGTGCACTATGCTATGTCGGTGGGAGACACTCTCTCACCAACATAGCTACTGCCATTCGTTTAGATTTTTTTTATGTGAACGTGAGAGCTAGTAAGCTTGCTAGTGTAGACATGGCCTTGAAAAAGTGAAGAAATGTCTAGTTTTTTAAACACAATGGATGACATCCTAGCTCGACTGAAATCAATGGCAAAACCCTTGTTGACTTCAGTGGCTTAAAGGTTGCACTCAGTGTTTCTAAATCTCTGACCTGTGTCTCCCCATTGGATTACAGATTGCAGCATATTAACAATGAGAAGCCAAGAGTGGGAGGCTGGGAAGAGAGGTAATCATCAAGAAGCTCACCCTCCTTCAAAGTGGCCTGCATACATAATCATTTAAAACAGCCAATTTAATTAAAGAAAATTCCTTGCAGGCTGAGACTTCACATGACAAGATTCAACCAGGAATTATTTTTTTTAAAAGCTGCTTTCAGGCATAAACCCATAAAGCATAAGGGTTTGATATTGCAACACAAAAAGCTCTACTAGCCGTTAGCTGGTCAAACATATTGATCAGATTTACAGAAAGATCAGATCTCTGAATGGCTAACAAAACTCCCCCCTTATTGTGGACACCAACCATGGCCATAAGGATTCAGGCTTGTTAGCCACATTAGCCTCCCATTAATTCAGATGCCTGAGAAGGTAAAATTAAACCCAAGAAGTAAAAATCTTGTCTATTTTGAACCTGAACGTGAATAGTGCTGAGCACCCACAGTTCTTGGACGTTGGTGGGTGCTGAGAGTGCTCTGCATTTTTCTAAATCAGGCCCCATTTTAAAAAAAAATAGTGCAAGTAAAATGAATACAGAAGACTAGAGATGAGTAGCAGGATGCAGTATTTCCCCACCAGCACCCATTTCCTGTCTGCTCTGGCCACATCTGAGGTCTCACACATGCAGATTTACAAGGCACAATAGGTAGCAATGCCATAGGATGGAATTAAAGAAGAAAAGTTTTTTAAATTAAGTAAATGCCAGGATACACTTCTCAGTGAGGATACTGATTAGATTAGAATAGTCTCCTATTTATGACAAAAGATTGGAAAAATCACCTGAATTATGGAAAGAACAGTCCTGCATTGAGAGGATTAACCAGATGATTTAGAAGGTCTTTTCTACCTCTAATTTCTTTGATTTGAACTTTTAACTATTTGCCTCCTCTTCTAGCTTTCTCATTCTCTAGATAAGAGCTAGGTATTATTATTTATTATTATTGCTCTCTCACTGCTCTATACTACGTTGTTCTGCTATTGTACATGCTAATACTTATTCTGTTTTCTTCTCTACAAGCCACATCCCAGAAGAGCTGGGTGCACAGTGACCACTGAAGGTGAAAGCATCCTCCATTTCTTCTCTGCACCCTGCCGAAGCCTCTTTATTAGTGTTCTGTTGGACCCAGCATCTGTATGTAGGGAGGAGGCAGTACCAGGCTTACTGTTCATGTCAATGGCATTATCTCCTCCAACCAACCTGGTGGGGAATCTCCTCCTAAGGAAATGATGAGTAATTTAGCTTTAATTGAGGAAAATACCTTCTTTGCACCCAGTCTCCTAAGGCTGTCCCCAGAGACCCTCGTTTATATGGACAGTGGCCAATAGGGGAATATTTGCAAGTGTAGCATGCTACCGTGGAGGTAGGGAAGCAGTGTAAAGACAGAGAAGCTGTAAGCCCACTGCCTTGTGAAGTTTCCATCCAGTCCCCTACAAAGTAGTCAGTCATGCACATAGGCTATACATTTCAGTCTGTTCATTCTCTCTTTCTCCATTACTCCCCTCTAAACTGCTTCCATTGGAGCAACAACACAAGCACAATAACTGGCTACTGTGGAAACTATTATGATGATATCACTCGTAGGGTTATGACAACAGCCACCTGAGAAGCAGATGAACTCTTAACACCTGAAAATCAAGTAAATGTCCTTAAAAATAACAAGAGCAAGGGAGAGAGAAATGCTGAAGAACTGTTCTCTGAGCTATGTTGCTTCTAAACAGGATACTCTTCCAAATTATATACTAGACTTCTTCAGCATTGTAATTTACTTATGAGTCATGTCTCTTTAGCAGAAAGTGGCTTGCTTTTATAATTTCTTTTCCAGGATTATCTTCACTTTAAAGTGAAGGTGAGCATTCAGTCAAAATATTCCAGCTCTCATCCATGGACCTGATAATATGCATAGATCCCTTCCCAAAACACTGCCATCAATAAGTTGTCTGCGTGAGAATGATGCCAAGCCAAACTGTTTGAAGTCCCACCTACTATCAAGAATCCCAGCAAAGACTGAGAAGTTAGTTTTGACAACCACTATACTACTTAAATTATGTTCTTAGTTCTTTTTCCACTCTAGGCCTTTGGATATTTAGACAGATGTATATAGAGACTTGCAAAAATTAAGGGAGCAGCCAGGTTACCTCACTTTTTACTGTTTAATAACAAAAGTAAATAAATAAATGCTATCGCCAGAAGTGAATGAGAGGTCAGGGCCTGGCTATTATAGAGTGTATTGGGTTTGTCCTTTGTTTTCACTGATATTGGGTATCAGTCAGTGAAAGTGTGGAGTCTCTTCTGTACTGAATTCCCATTGGTCTTGCTCCCTGATGACAATACTTTAGACCTCTATTGCACCTTCTATCTGAGGTCTCAAAGTGTTTAATAAAGATTAACAAATGAAACCTCACCAGGGGCTTTGAACTGCAGTGGGAATGGGATGCCTAATTCCGTTAGACTTTGGTGAAAATCCTACTCTTAACTGCAAAAATATGTCATTATAATTTAAGCTTTTGGTGGGAGCAAGGTTCTTTTCTTGAGCGATGGTTATGTCTACTACTACTGCCGCTGCCCAAGGACAGTCTTGTAAATGAAGTATTACACCTAAGTGACTTATCCTGGTGGGGAAAAAAAAAAGAATTAATTTCCTTTACAACTCAATGGACCCCAACAAATAAGAAACAAGAGTGTCTGTTTGCAGAGCACCATGAGAGGCAGGTCACCTGGCCTTGTTTGGTTTGGCAGAGCCAGAGCATTAGTATGAAATGAAGCTGCTACAACATGCCTTCCCTTTTCCTAAAGACACTAAGACTCCTTTACCAAGAGGAGCGTTCCAGCACAGCACACGCAGCAGGTAAGTGTCTGCCAAATGACAAAAAAACCACAAAACGCCTAACAAGCATGTGAGGATGGGGTGGGGATTCCAAATAGAGACAAATCTATGTCCCTCAGGGAGTTGGTATTGAGCTGATCAGTGTGAGATATTTCACCACTAATTAAGTCTTGATCCTTTGGCTGCACTTGAAACAGATCAGGAGTATATCAAGTCTGAGAGCAGGTGCTGACTAGTTTGAAAGCACTGGTCCATCAAATCAGGTAAGGGTTTTACATACAGTAACTCCCTTTAAAAGGGAGAATGTAACTTGCTAAGTGATATATATATACCAGACTCTTTCAAGTATAATACATTATTGACAGAGTTATAATGCCTCTGATTTTGTTTTATTCCCCAGAATGTTTGTAAAATTCCCCTCTGCTGCAAAAGATCTATCTCTGTCTCAGATTCTGTCCTCGTCAGTGTTTTTCTTGTGCTGAATGAGTGCTTAAGGAAGCAGGACCAGGTGCAGCTTAGAAGCCAAGAGAGATTACATTTTTGCACAGGCTGGCTTGGTAGGATCTCAGACTCAAGTAAGAAATTCTGATTTTTATGGGAGATACGTCTGTCATTTAGTTTAAACCCTCAAAGGCTTCAAAGGGCAAGAGCAGAAGAACATGCAAGAGATCAGATACTTAGTTGAACTCTATCCCAAACTAGTAGAATCTTTTCGGGATTGGGTCAGTGTCTGTAGTAGCACATAGGTTTCTGGTGCAGGTGGGAATGAGGAAATGCAGAGGTAAATGAAAGTGAAAAATAATAATACCTCTGAGCATTTTTGAATCCCAGAAAGAGTTAACTTCAGATTTGGGATAAGCTTTGTATAACATTTTGCAGTACATGAAAAGCAAACACATACTTTCAGTCTGAATTATCTTTATTCTAGAGTAAAGGAGAACAGCAAACCAGGACAGAATAAAAAGAAAGCCCCCATACGAATGTGCAACATGACTTCCCTCTGATAGGACTGGCTGTGAACTGAACTCAAGATGGTAGCCTGCTTTGCAGACATGAATACTCCCACCATTGCTAATTCAAAGTGTTCACAATCACAAGACTGACTTAAAAATCATAAGAATTTTTTTAAAAATAATACAACTAGGTTTCTTTTTATTTAATAAGAACATAAGAACGGCCATACTGAGTTAGACCATTGGTCCATCTAATCCAGTGTCCTGTCTTCTGACAGTGACCAGTGCCAGATGCTTCATAGGGAATGAATAGAACAGTGCAATTTATCCATTGATCCATCCTCTGTTGTCCAGTCCCAGCTTTTGGCAGTCAGAGTTTAGGGACACCCAGAGCATAGGGTTGCATCCCCAACCACCTTGGCTAATAGTCATTGATGGACCTATCCTCCATGAACTTATCTAATTCTTTTTTTAACACAGTTATACTTTTGGCCTTGGCAATATCCCCTGGAAATGAGTTCCACAGGCTGGCTATGCGTTGTGTGAAAAAATACTTCCTTATGTTTGTTTCAAACCTGATACCTATAATTTCATGGTGACCCTTGGTTCTTTTGTTACATGAATGGGGGAAATAATACTTTCCTGTTCACTTTCTCCACACGGTTCATGATTTTATAGACCCCTTTCATATCCTCCCTAGTCATCTCTTTTCTAAGCAGAAAGACCCAGTATTTTTAATCTCTCCTCATATGGAAGCTGTTCCATACCCCTGATAATCTTCATTGCCCTTCTCTGTACCTTTTCCAATTCTTGAGATTGGGCAACCAGGACTACACACAATATTCAAAGTGTGAGCATACTATGGATTTATGTAGTGGCATGATATTTTCTGTCTTATTATCTATCCCTTTTCTAATGGTTCCTAACATTCTGTTAGTTTTTTTGACTACTGCTGCATATTAAGCAGATGTTTTCAGAGAATTATCCACAGTGACTCTAAGACCTGTTTCTTGAGTGGCAATAGCTAATTTAGACTCCATCATTTTGTATGTATAGTTGGGATTATGTTTTCCAATGTGCATTACTTTGCATTTAGCAATATTGGATTTCATCTGCCATTTTGTTGCCCAATCACCCAGTTTTGTGAGATCCCTTTGTAACTCTTTGCATTTAGCTTTGGACTTAACTATCTCTATTTGCCTTCTGGTGTTTGAGAATTACCTTTTTAACCTTTCTCTGCCACCATGAGATCTAGGTATTTATTTTAGTCATAGCAGAGATTCTCACATAATCAAATGGGGATTTAAGAAAAGCACCAAATATCACAAGACTCATGACAAAATTATGAGAATTGTCAACACTGAAAGGTGCTTACCTTAGTGACCATAATTCACTTTACATTGAAATGATCAGCGTGGTCTTCACAGCCACATCTGTTCCTATTACCTGCTGCCATTTTGCTGAGAGCTCCTCGCTTTGGCACTGGTGGGGTTGCCTGATCCAGGAGTGAGGTACTTGATTTCCTTCTGCCTGAGGGGAGATGAGTGTGTGCAGGCAAAGCTATGCCACTCCCCCAGTTTATATTGCAAGATGAACACAAACCCAGCTCTAGTGCCTATGTTATCATCAAATCCTCCTCCAGACTGGCAGACAAGCATATGTCTGCAGGAAATTTCTCTTTTCAAATAGCATTTTTATTGCAAAGGCCCTTACTGCATCAATAGTGCAATGCTGATAGCAAATCAAATGAGGCAGCATTAGTAATAAATGGTTTAATGAGGTTTAAATAATAGGGTTGCAGGTGTATATACAGGGTGTGCATACACACATCATGGTTCTCTAACAGAGCAGTGCTTTTAAGACATTACAGGTAGGTTGGCAAGGCACCATAAATTACGAATAGAAACACATACAGTGCACTTAGAATTAGTAATTCAAGATCACACAACACACTGTACATTTCCTCTTATAGTCGACATAGCATTGTGACATTACACTGATATGGAGGCACTGTACACCATCTGGAAAGGCACCAGGACCCTCAACCACAAACTCATACATACACACCGGCGTTAGAAAAATTCCTGGTGAGGCATGGCTGGGGTGGGGACAGAGCACAGAAGTGAGCAAACACACTTAGACTCATAGACTTTAAGGTCAGAAGGGACCATTATGATCATCTACTCTGACCTCCTGCACAATGCAGGCCACAGAATCTCACCTTTCACCTGCTGGCCTTTGCAGTGCTACGGCCTCCGGCTGGAGCAGTCTGTTAACTTTTACACATTTAGCTTTCCAGTCTGTTAGTGCAGTTTCCAGACCTTTTCCAGCAAGGAGTATTTAAGCTTTGCCTAGACATTGCAAGGCAGAGCTGCTTTGGCCAGCACACTGTGGTATGACACATTCTCATGCCACTCCACCAGAACCACTGAGGGGGATCAGTGTGGAAAACAGCTTGGCTGCATATGTCTCCAGGCCTCTTGAACAGCTCCTTGCTCTGCCACTCTGGGATCTGTCTGCTGGATAAATCCTTAGGGATCATGACTGCCTGAAATAGGTGCAGCTGTTTTTACTAAACAGTATCCGTTTATATACCACAATAACCTCCTCCTACACCTGTTCCTCTTAAATGGCTTGGTTAAGAACTCCAATATACTCACCCTCTGTGAGATCTAAGACTCATGATGCTCTTGTAATTCTGAGGTGGTGCACATATGAATACTGCGTGAGGTGGGAAAATCTGACTAGCTGCAACAGTTATCTGGTGTGAAACACCAGCGCCTACCCAACCTAACCATTGTTCTCTGTTTGTTCATCACTGACCTCAGCTGGGAGAATCCTGAGGAGAGCCCCACGTACACCTGCAGAGCATCAGGTCACTCTCAGGGCCAAAAGGAAGTGCACAAAGGAGATCATGTTCTCTGAGACTGTACAGGGCTCCAGGCAAAATGCAGAGGATGCTAGGGAGTGGCATGAACAGCTGCTGGAAGAGACGAAGAAGGACAGACAGGTGCAGAAAGACATACAGCAGCTACTGGGGCTGCAGACCCAGCTGCTTGAATTAATTGTTAACTAGGGAGTACCAAGGACACCACTGTTGTACTTCCACCCACTCCAAAGCCTGGACAATATTGGCGACTGGCAGGGATCATACACCCCAAACTCCTTGAGTCCCCCTGCCCCAGGTCATTTTTCATTGCACTCTACTGCAGGGAACAAAAATAACTGCTTTGATTATAAGTCCTGTCATCTGTGATGCGCTGACAGCCAGTCTGCACATTGCACTTTGTGTGCATAGCTATGGTGTGCAGTTAGTAGAGTCACAGTTGTTTGTAAGTGGCTGCCTCTCTTTTGTGATGCCTGGCATATTGTGTACATGTTGTTTGCATCTTTATTGTGATTGCTAACATTGCAGAGCTGCCTATAGTGCTAGAGAGTAATCTATATGGCCAGAAAGGATTTCATACCTCATTAACTTAATAAACAAATACTTCAAAGTCCATAATCCATATATACTACAGAAACAATTGCCTTTGCTCAGTCTATAAATAACCAACAATTATTTTACTATTGTCAGTCTTCTGTACTCCAGTCAAATACTTCTTAACATTGATTAATTAACGTATGTTACAGAACAAAACAAAAAGACCTACTCAAGCAGTGTATAAATACAATGTACCACTGGTTGCACTAATATAATTCCTTGGACAGTGAGCAACAGCCTGCCAATGTTTCTGTAGGTATGTCTACACTAGATCTGGAAGGTATAATTTCCAGCTCAAGGAGACATACCCATGCTAGCTCTTTTCTAGTGTGCTAACTCAATCAGAGCTAGCGTGGGTATGTCTCCTTGAGCTGAAAATTATACCTTCCAGTCTAGTGCAGACATACCCACAGAAACACTGGCAGGCTATTACCCAATGTCCAAATAAGCTTTTAAAGCTTCCCTAACCTGAACTGCACTGGCAGTGGCTGTTAGCTAACCTGCTTTCAGGCTGTTGGAATTCAGCAGACAGCCTGTCCACCTCGCTCATCCACCCCGGGGACAGGGTCTTAGACTTGGTCTCACAGATGTTATGTAATGCAGAGCATGCAGCAGTATTTGGGGGAATATGTTTCCCACTGAGATCAAACCTTTTCATGAGACATCTCCACCTGCCCTTCCATCTGCTCAGGTGGCAAACAAACCTTTCCATGCTTTTCTTTGTTTGTGTCTAGCTCACTGGCATATGAGCCAGGGAAATAAAGGGTAAACTGGGTCATGAATAATAATAATTGGCATATAAACCCCATTAATGTCAATTGGATAATCTGTTAAAAAGTCCCCACTTTCAGCTTGTTGAAAAGTGCACTGCTTTTAAAAATCTGGGCATCGTGAACTATTCAGACCAGCCAACATTTATGTCAGTAAATTGTCCATGGTGATCTGCCAAGGCCTTCATAATCATTGAGCAGTACTCCTTTTTGCTTATGTACTCAGAGTCTAGGGTGTGTGTGTGTACATCTATTATTTCCTGCATGTTGTCTAACCTGACTACCCTGTACAGCCCAAAACTGCCATCCCAGATACAGTTGTTCTGTGGCTAAGGGTAAATGTATGATCATGTCAGCACCGTGTGAGTATTCACAAACAAAGCACTCACCAAGGCCTAACTTGTAGCCACAATGGGACAAATTCTGCTCTTGGTTAAATTAGTGGGGTTGCCCGGATATAGTTGGGAGCAAAATTTGGCTCAGTGGAGTTACACTAATATGAGTTTAGTCAAATATGCTTTGTACTGTATACATGTTCTGCATACTCCACACACAGTTGTACTAGTGTCACAAGATGGACTGGCCCATTAAGAGGGAACTGGTTCAGCCCACCTGTGCCTCATTAACAGCCTCACAATGGGACCTGACTGAGGGAAACTGGTTTTCATAAAGAGCCAGACTGAGGCAGAGACTTCAAAAAAGCTGCAGTGAGCAAGTGGCTCCTGCAGGAAACCTCTAACTTGGAGAAGGGAGAAGACTCAAGGAGAAGACTCCTGGTAGGAAGGCCTGAGAATGGCTGCTGAGCAGAGAGTGTTTCAAGGAGCCCAGTCCACCCTGTGACAACTAGCAAGAGGACTTTCAACTTCTAGCGGCAGATCCTCAGCTGGTGTAAATTTTTGTCCATTGCTCCATTGATGGAACCATGACAATTTACACTTATTGAGCATCTTTCACCCAGTAGGCTCCACACAAGAGGGATTACACAGGTACATTGTCCTGTATGTTACAACGGCAAGAAATAAATGAGATTGAAGGAGAAATCCAAAAGCCCAACAACAAATGCTGAAACAGTATTGGGAAGTCATGACACTTAGAAATAAGTTAAAGACATTCATATTTGAACTGACTATATTACTGTGCACATGTACGGATAAGAAACACTTCAACATTTAAAAATACATTGTTCTGCTGACAAACCTAATTGCTTTCTGCTACAATTACTTACTGGTTCCTCTGAACAAAGACCAATATCAGCCATTGGAAACTTGAAAGGTAGAAGTTCAAATGACAATACACAATAATTTGAAATGAATTTGCAAAATACTAAGAAAAACTATATAACTCAGAGGCTCCAGACTCAAACCTAGGAATTAAGCAACCAACCAACCCCTCATCCTCAATAACCGTGCTTTATCTACACATACATCTAATCAGATCACTAAATACCCAAGAAGTACAAACGTAGACACACTTAAGGTGGAGTTTGCAAAAGTGTTTAGCTTTGACCTAACTCAGCTACCATTGAAGTCAGTGGTAAAACACCCCAAGGCTTCAATAGGAGCAGAGATATGGTGACACTCAGCTGAGTGCTTTTGAAAATCCTAGTCTAAAAGTTTACCCAGGAACAATTCACCTGCTCTAGACTGTTTTCTTAGAGTTTCCTACAAAAAATATCTACAGAGATACCTCGTCTTTTTTTAATCACATCCTAGAAACACCCTAAGTGTCTCTTCCCACAAGTTCCAGTTATTCCCCGTGTCAGAATGTCCCCTTGGGGCCAGAGACAATATCACAGTTCAAGTTAGAGCATCTTTGAGGCTGTTTTAACCTGCAGCAGAGGCCTCTGCATTTCTGAGCACAGCTCTTCTCCTGAATGCAGTTTTCATAGAGGTTTAGAAATCACTGTGTTAGACTTTAAACTAGACGTGGCCTACTTCTTTCCCTCCCTCATTCCAATCCTTTCCTTGTTTTGATACTAGTGCTAGGCCTTGGATGAACCAAACGAGGCCGATCGAAGTATCACAACCGTTGGCTCCTTTCTAACCTCCATCTTCTAAACCCCCCCCCCTCAGGATTAATGTACATCACCTCCAAGATATGGCAAACTTCCAGCTGCTTGGGAGCCCATGGCCATGCACTTGAGCTTGGAGCTACCAACTGTCAGAGGAAGCAGCCCTATGCCTTCGGAATGGTTACAACCAGTTTCTTTGAAGTCCTAACCCATCCGTTATCTCCTGTTGCACAGTGCTTGTGATACACAAGTCTATTTCATGCAGCTGCCACCATTTAAGTCAGCAGGCATTTGGCGACATACCGGCTACCCCAGTGAAAGAGAGGAGAGTTTAACAAAATGTTCATCTTCAATTAAATTATTTGGATGCTGCATAAGAATAAGATTCCAGGCACGTTTTCCCTATAAAGCCAATGACATGTCAGATCTCTTTAATAATAACAATAATAAAAAGAACTCAGGCAGCTGCCAAGGATTCTGGTAATGGTGAAAAAAGTTAGAACCAAAGCTCTGGATCAATACTGGGACTGATTAATTCACCTGTCAGATGGTGATTTTAGCTGCTCCATGCCTTCTTCTTGCTGCCTTCATAACAGCCAGTGACTCCTTTGCCAGCCCAAGGCTGACAAATTTGCTGTTGAACATATGCTATAGGAAGCCAATAGGATAATAATAATACTCAAGCCTGGTCTACACTAGGCGTTTAAACCGGTTTTAGGAGCGTAAAACCGATTTAACGCCACAACCGTCCACACTAGGAGGCACCTTATATCGATTTTAATGGCTCTTTAAACCGGTTTCTGTACTCCTCCCTAACGAGAGGAGTAACGCTAGTATCGGTATTAACATATCGGATTAGGGTTAGTGTGGACGCTGATCGACGGTATTGGCCTCCGGGAGCTATCCCACAGTGCACCAGTGACCGCTCTGGACCGCAATCTGAACTCGGATGCAGTGGTCAGGTAGACAGGAAAAGCCCCGCGAACTTTTGAATATTTCCTGTTTGCCCAGCGTGGAGCTCCGATCAGCACGGGTGGCGATGCAGTCCGAAATCAAAATAAAAAAAGAGCTCCAGCACGGACCATGCGGATGTGATCGCTGTAAGGGCAGGCAAATCCGTTCTATCAGCGCTCCGTTACAGAAGATGAAATTCAGAATCCTTTTTTAAAAATCTCCAGACAGACGCCATAGCAGGGTCTCAGCGCACTGCAGCGTGACAAGTGTAACGGAAAGCCAAAGAATCAAATGGACGCTCATGGACTGGAGGACTGAAGCTATCCCACAGTTCCTGCAGCCTCCGAAAAGTATTTGCATTCTTGGCTGAGCTCCAAATGCTTCTAGGGTCAAACACAGTGTCCGCGGTGGGTCAGGGCATAGCTTGGCAATCTACTCACCCCCCCACCGACCCCCAGAAGCGAAAGGGAAAACAATCCTCTGACTCTTTTACATGTCACCCTATCTTTACTGAATGCTGCAGATAGACACGATGCTGCAGCCGTCAACACCAACATCCTCACTCCCCCCCTGCCATGGGTGGCTGATGGTACAAAAGGACTGGTAACCGTCCTCGTCATCAGCCTATTGGCACATGGGGCAGTAACCATGCTGACTAGCATCCGTCAGGTCGATCAAGGGCGCCTGGCCCTAATTTTTTCTGGTGGATGGTGCAATATGGCTGGTAACCATCGTCATCATAGCAACAGGGGGCTGAGCTCCATCAGCCCCCACCCTTCATGTGTAAAGAAAAGATTCAGTTGCCCCTGGACTAGCAGAGGGATGCTGGGCTTCTCTCCTACACACTGCTTAATGTCCTGTCTGGACTATCATAGCAGCTGGAGGCTGCCTTCCACTCATTTCTCACTAACAAGTCACCATGTCTTATTCCTGCATTCTTTATTACTTCATCACACAAGTGGGGGGACAATGCTACGGTAGCCCAGAAAGGCTGGGGGAAGAACGGAATCAACAGGTGGGGTTGTTACAGGAGCACCCCCTGTGAATAGCATACAGATCATAATTTCTGCAGGATCTGACACAGAGCAGCTGTGCTCTCTGGTTCTATGATACAGTGGTTATCTAGTACACTTGCCTATATTCTAGGCAGGACTGATTCTATTTTTAGATACCAAAAAGGAGGGATTGACTCAGGGAGTCATTCCCAATTTTGGCTTTTGCGCCCCTGGCTAAGAGCAGCCAGGGGCACTTATGACAGCAGCAAATGGTACAAAAGGACTGGTAGCCATGATCATCTTAGTTCCAATTTATGGAAGGGTTGGATGGTGCAATATGGCTAGTAACCATCTCTGCTGTCATGCAAAAGCAAAAGCATGCTTCTGTGTAGCGCTGCTGAATCGCCTCTGTCAGCGGCATCTAGTACACATACGGTGAGAGTCACAAAAGGCAAAACAAGCTCCATGATTGCCATGCTATGGCATCTGCCAGGGCAATCCAGGGGAAAAAGGCGCGAAATGCTTGTCTGCCGTTGCTTTCCCAGAGGAAGGAGTGACTAACGACATTTACCCAGAACCACCCGCGACAATGATTTTTGCCCCATCAGGCACTGGGATCTCAACCCGAAAGTTCCAAGGGGCGAGGGAGGCTGCGGGAACTATGGGATAGCTAGGGAATAGCTACCCACAGTGCAACGCTCCAGAAGCCGACGCTAGCCTCGGACCGTGGACGCACACCACCGAATTAATGTGCTTAGTGTGGCCGCGCGCAATTGATTTTATAAAATCTGTTTTACAAAACCGGTTTATGCAAATTCGGAATAGTCCTGTAGTGTAGACGTACCCTCAGACAGCTGAACCGTGAACACAAACAGTGGGTTTTTAAAATATGTCCTCACAATGAGCCAAATTCAGCTCTAGAGTAAGGGCAACTGCCACTGATGTCAGGTCCACACATCTCTCATTGAAGCCAAGGTCCAGGTTCTCCTCTCAGACCAGCGTATCTCCACTGATGTCAGTGAAGTTAGTCCTGATTTACAACAGAGTGAGAAGAGAATGTGGCCTTGTTGCCTGTTGCACCAACTTACTCCTGGGCTGAATTTGCCCCAGTGTCTTTCTTTATCACTTAACAAATATGCCATCTGTAGCAACAGACTTCGGCACCTGCGTCTCCCCCACCCTGTGGGCCTCATCGCTCTGAAAATCATTTTATCTACCGCAGCAAGAGAAGACATTCCCTCAGAGGAGATTTCTCAGAATCACAAATGCTGCTTGACAAGAAACAGACACTTCATGTGCATTAACTGTGCAAGTATTTCAAAGCTTGGCTTTCTGGGTTTATTTGTCTGTTACTATGAATTCTACATTCTGGAGAATTTGCTCCCAACTTCTAGAGTGAGTATGATGCAAATTGCATAACAAAACTATTGACAATACACGTTCACATGAGTAAATCCACTTGTGTTCTTTAAGACCTGGCTTTTGCTCTCCCTGACCAGCTGGCCTCCCTTAGCAACTAGTGCACATAGCAATCCTGCTGAGAAATCAAATGTCAGAAAGTAAAATTTTCATTAAAAAAACCAAAAAACCGGCAGTAGGGAAAGCTGTAACAGCTAAGTTACAAACTGCTGTCAGGCCAGGATAGCTAGCTTGGCAGTCCATGATCAAACCAGAATTTTTTGCCATTAATGCAAGTGGGAAATGTTCTTGTCATTCACAGTCAAAGCGTATCAAAGGAATTCATGGTATGAAAGTTGTCTGTCTCCTCCTGCTTCTGCATACACCATGTGCTGGGCCACTTGGCAGGCCAGGAGATTACGTAAAAAATCTTGGAAAGTCGGCTGCCTTTGTTTGCTATACCAGAAATGCTTTCCTTCCACAGCAGCAGCCCTGTTACTGGAGATTTCAAACAGAGAAACAAGGCCTACATCGAGGCCAAACTAAAAACTGCCCTTCTCCCATTCATTCCCAGGCCTTCAATAAGGTGCCCTGGGGACAGATTCACAAGAACCATGATGGGCTCCAACATGTGGTGCGATTCCTGTTCCACTCTTCACCCAAAAGAAATGCATTCATGTTTGCCAGGAATTTAGGCAAATCAAAGAAAATCATACTAGCTGTGCTCTGCAGGCAATAACACAGCGGGTGGGCTGGGGGATATAGGGGAACGGTTTTGAAAGCAGTCCAGTGGATTTAGCCACACACACCCCCAATGATATTAATGCAAGCTGTGTAGCTGAAATCTCCTGGCCTGCTTTGAAAATCTCACCCTAAGTATCTCTTCCCACACAGAGCTGAGCTAGGGTGAACCTGATACTTCCCTTCCCCCACCAAGGGATGGGATCTGAAGGAGGGCTTCTATCAAGTTAAAAATTATATATTTACAATGGATCAGATTTCTTTACCCTATTTAACGAAAACATAATTTTAAAATGACAAATTACTCTTCACTGTTTCTTTTGTTTATTGTTTACATTTAACTAAGCTTGGAAGATGAAAATAGACGAGTCAATTTCCCATGTGCTTCCAGTTGTTTTTCAGTCAATTACAGGTTCAGGTTCTCATGCACTAGCACAATATTATGATTTTGGGCTGCAAACAGAACTGAAGAATACCTGTTTGGTTTTTTTAAAGAAAAGAAACAGTTTCAATTTGGGTTAAAAATAATAGAAATATTGATATTAAGATTTCATCAAAAGTTATTTATTTTACTTTATTTTTCAATAAAGCCTAAATTTTTAAGCAAACTCAACCTAACACTCTCCATTTAAAATAGTCACCATTCCTTGAGAGGTACTTGAAAGATTAAGAAAGAAGTTAAAGGGATAAGTGATCAGAGAAATTTCTGTAGAATTTAATTGGTTTTATCACAATTAAATTTTTTAGGACTTTTCTGTATAGGAATGGCTGTGAAACATCATTCACAGAGGAAAGGGACTTTTCTATTTGAGCTATTTTCCTTCAGAGCTGGTTCAAACTTGTATAGTGCTATGAACCTACCCTTTGTAAAATACCGTTCTTGACCGTGTTTAGCTCTAATTTATCAGTTGGTCTGGCTCATTTCTCATGGGCAGTTGTGATGAGAGTCGTGCAGTTGCCTCTGGGTCTGTCATGAGGCTAGGCTGCTGATTAATTTTCTGAGAATTGGTACAACATACTTTCACATGCTGGAAAAGTATCTTCTTGTACTAATGCCTGTGGCATTTACATATTATACAGGCCCCTTTTTATGGCAGAAAAAACAGTGTTTTCCCATGAACATAGTTAATGTGCTGTAAATCTATGAACTGTTTGGATTCCAGGGCCACCTCTCAATATACATATGTACTGAGAATACACTTTCCTCTGGAAAAGACTTGACATACCAGTATACTATGAATTTTTCATCCAGAGTGGCTAGGGCTTTAGCCTTGACTTGGGATACCTGGGTTCAAGTCCTACCTCCCCCACAGATTCTCTGTGTGACCCAAAGTTGCTAACACCAGTCAAGATAATCTGGTTCAAAACGGGGTTCAAAAGGGAGCTAGATAGATTCATAGAAGATAGGTCCATCAATGGCTATTAGCCAGGATGGGCAGGAATGGTGTCCTTAGCCTCTGTTTGCCAGAAGCTGGGATTGGGTGACAGGGTATAATGATTGAGCAGTTTCATCCTAAGCCCCTGTCAACATAAGAACGGCCATACTGGGTCAGACCAAAGGTCTATCAAGCCCAGTATCCTATCCTCTGACAACGGCCAATGGCAGGTGCCCCAAAGGGAATGAACAGACAGGTTATCAACAAGTGATCACTTGTTGATAACCTGTCTGTTCATTCCCTTTGGGGCACCTGCCATTGGCCGTTGTCAGAGGATAGGATACTGGGCTTGATAGACCTTTGGTCTGACCCAGTATGGCCGTTCTTATGTTGACAGGGGCTTAGGATGAAACTGCTCAATCATTATACAGTAGGAGCTAGAGAAGATGGAGGCAGTTCCCTCCTGTGAGAGAAAAGATCAGCTATGTGCAATGGTGACAGGTGAATGGACGTTGTTAGTATGGGAGCTGAACTCTGCACCAGCAGCAGCACAGCAGAATCCTGTTTAGAAGGGGTTTTTTTGTGTGGGGGACAGGGGGCAGTGTATGGCCGATTGGCCAGTTATGCAGATGTAGTGACCAAAACCTCTTATTCAGATAGGATACAATGGTCAACGTTCTTATTCCATACAAAATCTAGAATAGTAGCTGTCGATGGGTTGCTCCCACACCCTGACATTTAGTTAGCAGGAGTGCATGTGTGTTTCACTTTCAGTGGCCTTAGGACAACAGATGGGTCCAGCTGTTGAATACCCAAGTGTGCCAGGGCCCCAATGTTGAATGTTAAAATTAGCCTTTTTAAATGCATAAAACAAAAGATTTTTTTAAAACCCAAAATAATTCATGCAACTGCCTTTTGACACGTGTTCATCATACCCAGCAAAAAGAGATCAAGACACATTGCATCAGCAGGGACCAAAATACTTCTACACTAAGAGCGGAGTAACCAACTAACTCCTCTGCATTAAGCAGCCTTTTATATAACCCTGGGAGAGTTCCCATAAATCCCTTCGTTCTTGGGCATAGATTCACTCTGCTGCAGGCACCCAATTTGTTTTAAGACAACTCCCTTTCTCTGAGGTTTCTAAGTCACCAGGAAATTTAATTCAGAAGCCCAACAACAAAACGATAGATCTTCACAGGTTCATCCTCTTGGTAAGTAATCTGCCTCACAGAGGCTGGCAGCTCATCTGTGATCAGAGAAGTCCCTTTCTGGGAGGAAAATTTGGTATAAAATGAAGGGAAAGAGTTGTTGGCCAGCTAGAGAGCTACAAAAGGGAAAGGCATTTGCTCAGAGCCAGGAGGTTTCTCTCCATTGCAACTAGATTCATTCCCCAGCAGGTAAGTAAAGGAATGTGGAGAGAGGGAAGCATGAACCTTATAAGGAGGGAGTCTTGCTTGAATATTTCACCTTCTCTGGGAAAGGAAGAGGAAACTCCTGCCCATATACTCCCCACTCATCACAGTTCTGTCTTGGAAGTCCTTGAACAGAGAGGTGCAAAGATACCAGAGTAAAAACCCTCTGCCTGTGACTGAGCCCCTCTGTCCAGCATAGCCCAAAGCCCAATACCAGAGAACTATTCCAAACAACAAGGACCCCTCTAAAAAACAAAGAGCCCCTATACTAATAAACTGGAGGTCTATCTTACAAAGTAGTTTGGGGCAGTTGGCTTTGTTTCCCTTTAACTCTTAGCCCTAATCAATATAAAAATGGTCTTAGCTGAGGTAATACTACTCTCTCCCATGCCTGTTGCTTAGCTTGCCTTTAGATTTTCTGCTTCCTCCTACAGCAGTTTAACAGCAACCCAGTGTCTGACTGCTAGAGTTGGTAGAACAGTACTTAAAGTCTCCCATTTCCATTGCTGGGCTCTCTTTTGCTTCTTCCCTCCTCCAGATTGTGGAACATGTTTAATTAAATTTTGAAACTTCAGTATGAAGATTAGGAGAAAATAAAGATACCGTTACGGGGGAGAAAAAGAAAAATTTTTAAAGTCAGCTTCATTAACTACCAGGCTATTAGAACGAGGGTCACTTTGCCCAGACTGAAATAACTGCATATCCCTAATTGCGTTTTATTTAAGTAATTTCTTGTTAGCAATTTAATATGGCTGGAAGCACAAATTAATTATACCTGGCAGCTAGCGGCAGGAAAGTCATACTGATCAATGTTTAGGCTGTTTGGCTTTTTTTTAATGTTTACCTTTAGTTTATATACTTGGGTCAGTTTCTTTCAGTCATGTATAAATGTTTACAGCTCATCTGTTGCCATGAAAATGGGATTAATTTTACCATATTCATGGGAGAGAGACACCACCACCTATCCTCAGTATTAAGCTGGTGGAATAAGGAATGAATTTTGTTAGTAGTGAATGAGCTAGATAGGCAAAAAAATCCAGCATAAGCCTTCTTATCCAAAAGAGCTTGGGGGCGTCCAAAGTATTTGGATAAATGAGGGGTTAGAGCAATTGGGGGAGTGCTAGGGAAAGTGACCCCAGCTGGGGCACCTACGCTTTAAAATGGACTTGTAGTTAAATAGTGCTTGGGTAAGCAGGTTGTAAAAGGGGTTAGATTTTGGATATGGTCACAATTCTGCTCTTACCTACATTTCTGCTCTTATAACATCATATACCCTTTCTTACCACTTATACTCCTTTATATCTTTTTTTCTGGACTCACCCACTGGGATAGAATGCACCCCTGTATTCACACCCTACACACTCCTGTAATAATCTTTGTACAAGGTATGCCTTGTGAGGTATCATTTGAAAACTCATAACTTGCTGAGCAGTAATATGGTAAAATTCATGTAGCAACATTATGTGTAAAGTCATGAACATAAGCTGAACTCATGACAAAAGTGTGTTTCCCAGATAAATCTAGGGAGTGGCTAAACCAGTTTCTCCAAGATAAAGGGCAAATTTACACCTCAGCCAGGTGTCAACAAAACTGATGGACCTATCAAGTGACCATCCATTGGCAAGAACATGGGGCAGGGACAAAGAGATCTGCATTTTAGCATAGAAACAGCATGAAGTCTCCTTCCTTTCCCGGCCCCCCTGTCTCTTGGTTCTCAGCTGGAAATGCTTTTCAAAGAGGGACTGAAACATAAAAACGAGGGGCAAACACCCCAAGATATCCCTCCTTTCTCTCCCCGTCCATCTCACTCTTTGAATCTGAGAAGACAAAGGAAACAGCTGTTGGATTCTGAGGGAGGTGTCCTGACCTGAAGAGATTGGTCAGTAATGCTGTTGGACACATGTGGTGAGAAACTTTGCTTGAATCTAATATAGTTTAAGTTTAGCACTAGAAAGTGTTTTAATTTTATTTTTCTTGTAACTATTTCTTACTCTTATGCCTCATTGCTTGTACTCACTTAAAATCTAAGTTTTTGTAGTTTATAAACTTGTTTTATTGTTTTATCTAATCAAGTGTGTTTAAGTTAAAGTGGCTGGGCAACTGCATTTAAGATGGCAAGTTGTTGTATATCGTTCCCTTAAAGGAATAAGGGACTTAATATATTTGGACTATCCAGGAGCAGGCAGGGGAGTACAAGACATATGTTTATGAAGGAAAATCTGGGACTCGGGAGTGTGTTGGGGTCGCCCTGAAGTATAATCAAGGCTGGTGAGAGCCAGGGTATGATTGGCAGGCTGTAGTTACACCAACCCATCTGGGAGTGACCTGCATGCTAGCAAGCCATTTGTGAGTGGTCCAGGTTGGGATCTACAACAGCAAGACCTTGTGAGGCACCCCAGGTTGCAGGGCAAAGGTGACACAGTGCCTCACTGGTCTGGATTGCACCCTGGTATGTCACACCCACTTAGGAGAGAGGCTGGTTTTTTTATTAAAGCACTGGACTGGGATTTAGGAGATCTGTGTTCAGTCCTGCATCTTCCATGGACTTCCTGAGATTAATTTCTTGGTGCTTCAATCCCGCCTCTGTAACCTGGGGATAATAATACTTCCCTACCTCACAGGGACTTTCCCTAATGATTGTGAAGCACTCAGATACTTCAGTGATGAGGCCATGTAACTACACAAGTATAATCAATAGCTAGATTGCACTCAGTGCCTTCGGTTCCCATTAATTTTAATGAGCTGAGAAATCAATGCCTTGGAAGACTGAACCTCCTCTCTCCTCCTTCCCTCCATTTTTGTGCATTTGTTTTCATGCCGCCCCCTACCCTTTTGTACAGCATTCCATTTCCTGAGTGCCAAGCATCCAGCCTTTCTTTCTTCAAATCTGTCCTTCAACCCCATTTCTTCTGTGGAGACTTCCTATGACAATCACCTTGCCAACCATGCCCACGAGCCTTCTTGCAACTGCACTGTGCTGCCGTGTACATTCCTTTTCTGTGCAATCGCAAGATCCTTGGGACAGTGATCTAGCTGTTTATATGTTTTGTAATGTCCCATGCAGACTTATGGGGAACTGTGAACAATAAACAACATGTGATATCGAATCTACTGGAAAAGACAGGAAATTAATTCTTGCCTCTTGGGCAAGTCACTTCATATATCTGTCTCTATTTACCCCTTTTCAAAATGGGCTTTTCTTTAACTATCACAGAGGGGGTTGTGAGAATTAGATAATAATCTTAGTGCACTTCTTTGAAACTACACAGGAAATCTTGTGTATTGTTGTTGTTTATTAGCTAAGGAACAGGTCAATTATCAGCTGAGGAACTGGTCAGTCAGTTCCCAAAGGGTCAAAGCAAAACCAGCTGGCAAAATATATCTGAGAGCTCAGGGAATCAGGACCAAAAGCTTGATTCTTCCTGTGTCTATGGTATTAGAGAGCCCCGTAGTGAGCTCTGGAAGGCATAATTACTCTCAGATGATGATCTCCCAGGTGTGCAGGGAACGCATGCTGTCTGCATGGCCCCTTAGGATGGTGCAGCATGTGTTCACATCTGCAGCTAGTCAGCTCCAGTGGGTAGTACATAGGGAGGGATGATGCCTTCTTCTCCTCATCCCACCAGCTGGCACCTGAGGTGTGCCAGGAAGTTGCAGTCCTTGCACTCAGGACAGCATGGGGACGCTGACTGTGCCATACTCCTTGTGCCCACCCCACCCACATACTGCACACAAACTTGTAGGCCAGGCACAGTCCTGCCCAATGTGATTCTTGTGCACTTCTTGCAAATATTGGTAATGGTTGGGTTTCTAATCGCATTGCTGTACTCAGAGGTTGCCCTCTCAATGCAGAGATGAATCCTTTTCAGGGGATTGTTTCTCTTTTCCCAGCTTTCACAGCAATGAGGGTGGGTCGTCTTTTACAGAAAACCACACTGCTGAAAAATGTTCATTGGTGGAGTGAAAAACCTTTTTAGTTGGGGATGTGACCCTTTTAGATTTTTCAGCAGATGAACTGGTTGTGGAAATGCGGTTCCTTTTGAGGTGACAAGTTGCTGAGGGGTCTATGCTTTGTTTTTGTGCCATAATACAGTATCAGGACCAAGAGCATTCCTCCAGGAAATAAAGGCACAGAACTTATGTAGTGCTGAAGCCAGAAAGCTGGGATCACTTCAGTAATGCAGTGGCTCTCAAACTTTTTCAAATTGTGGACTGTTCCTAAGGGAGGTTATTTTGTGAGAGTTGGTAGGTGCTCGCCACTTCCGAAAATCAGGCTGCTTATTTAGGCATCTACATGAGGAGTTAAGAGCTTAACTTTGAGCTCCAGGGCTGTAAATCCCATCCACAGTGCTAAAAGGGCAAAACCCCCTAGTTCATGACTCATCAGCCCAGGCCACTCCCTTCACTGTATGCAGTCATTAAAGGATTCCGATACATGTTGTATCTGCCTGTTGTCTCTTGTCTTAGTCTGTGCCCCAAATAGGGTTATGTAGTCTATCTTTTTGTTATGTGCACACAGAGCCCCAGTCCTTAGGTCTCGATCCTTGATTGAGGCCACTAGGTTCTACCACAATATATAAAATAATACACAGTAAGGGCCTGGACCTGTTCCAGCAAACTCTATGAGAATTTTTTCCAAGTATGGCTATGCAGTTCACTTATGAAATTATCAAATGTCTTTTAAAGATCTAGCTTATTAGGGGTGTGAGTATAAAATGACTCTGTGTAAAGTGGACTGAAGAAGAGAAATACAGCTTCTCACTGGAACCTCAGTCCTTTGGAAGACTTGCAGTCTTGCATCCTCACAAGTTTCTTTTATCAACATTTTTAGCTGCTGAGAGCAGTAGATTTGCAATAAGCGCAATATGTTCTTGTGTTTCTATTTTGTGTTCCATGATGCTCTGAGTTTTCTGGCACACGGTTTAAATTGAGCTGCCGCCTTAATATCAACAGCATTCTTTGTATTTTTGAAGGGGTGTTCTAGTCAAACATTATTTAAGAATGACTTCTAATGGGTATGGTCAAGTTACTGTCCAAAGTTGTTTCCCGTGAATCCCATGAACATGCTGGTGAAACGTTTCACACCTACATGCTATGGGCAGTGTCTTTCTTTTTAGGCCAGTAGAGGCTCTAGAGCAGAATTTTAAGTGGGGCATTGTAATTACATATTCATTACTTAAATGCATTTTTGAAGATGTCCTGCAGAGCTCTGACGTGACTGATAGGCTATGCAGTACTGCTTTGGAGCCCCCTACTGGAAAGTCTGCATCAAGCATGGAACATTGGAGTCGTGTTGTCCAATATGGAACCTTCATGGAAGAGCTATTCTGTTAACAGCTGTGAATGGTGCAAATGAAAGGAGTTGAAGGGAAGCTTATTTTATCATGATATTTCTCAGTTGCTCCCCCAGGTAGGTGCCCTATTAATAGAGCTTCCATTAACATAAGCCTTTTTTTTTAAGTTGGAGTAATTCTTTTGGAAGCAAAACCAATTGTGGGCTCATTATGTAACAGAACCAAATCTGCTTTGTAAGGGTATTGGCAGTCATTTTTAAGTGTTTTATTTGGAACAAAGTAATCCTAGATAAGAATGTTTCTTATCAGTTACTTTGCCTTTTCCACTGTTTTAATGGATTTTGCTTCAGATAGCTATTTAGTTGGCTCACATACTTGGGTGTCGGTGGGGATTCGTGGCTTTCATCCAGCAGGCACGCATGTCAATTATGGTAGGCATTCCACAAGAACCCTGCCAGTGGAGGTTGCCCAGATGCTCTGTTCATGCTGCCTTCTTGGCCAGTGCTGCCTATTTTTGGCTGGCTGGCTGGCTATTGGACCTTCAGTGGAGCAAAGTTGTGCACATCCCCCTCTAGGTGGAATTTGTCTCTAGGTTACAGAGTAGAAGCTGGTGTAACCATGGGATGAATGAAGCCTGCAGTCCTTTTGCTATAACTCTCTAAGTAGCATGGTTACCAAACCACTGACATTTGTGGCAAGACTTTGGAAAAGTTCATAAGCATTCCTAAGTATGTCTATAATTCCTATTAATCTGAGATACCACCACTTTCCTAGTAACTTTGAAGTTCTCAAATTTAATGCCTTTTTTGGATAATATGTTTCTCAGCTATTTAAGCTCTGGTGTTTTGAAGTTTTCCTTTATTAAATCTGAAACCCTCTTTTCATTCCAGTCAGAGCTTTTCTTAATCTAATCTATCATAGGGTATGTCTACACTACGAAATTAGTAGAAGTCGATTTTATAGAAGTCGATTTTTTAGAAATCGATTTTATACAGTCGATTGTGTGTCCCCACTTAAGACCATTAACTTGGCGGAGTGCGTCCACAGTACCGAGGCTAGCATTGACTTCCGGAGTGTTGCACTGTGGTAGCTATCTGACAGTTCCCGCAGTCTCCGCTGCCCATTGGAATTCTGGGTTGAGATCCAAATGCCTGATGGCTCAAAAACATTGTCACAGGTGGTTCTGGGTACATGTCGTCAGGCCCCCACTTCCTCCCTCCCTCCTTGAAAGCAATGGCAGACAACCATTTTGAGCCTTATTTCCTGGGTTACCCGTGCACATGCCATACCATGGCAAGCATGGAGCCCGCTCAGTTCACCATCACCATACGTTTCCTGGGTGCTGGCAGACGTGGCACTGCATTGCTACAAGCAGCAGCTCATTGCCTTTTGGCAGCAGACAGTGCATTATGACTGGTAGCCATCGTTGTTGTCTCCTGGGTGCTCTTTTAGCCAACCTTGGTGAGTTCTGTCAGGGAACCTGGACATAAATGGGAGTGACTCCAGGTCATTCTCTTTTTAAGTTTCATCTCATGGAGATTCAGTCTGCAGTCGTACTGCACCGTCTTCTGGCGAGCACCCAGGAGACGACGATGGCTAGCAATCGTACTGCACCATCTGCTGCCAGCCTAAGAGAGATGGAGTGGATCAAAACAAGAAAGAGACCAGATTTGTTTTGTATTCATTTGCTCCCCCTCCCTCCCTCTGTGAATAGTGTGGGGAGGAATAGCTCAGTGGTTTGAGCATTGGCCTGCTAAACTCAGGGTTTTGAGATCAATCTTTGAGGGGGCCATTCTGTGTGACAGTTGTGTGTGTTTCTCCTTGATGCAAACCCACCCCCTTTGTTGATTTTAATTCCCTGTAAGCCAAATCACCCCTCCCTCCGTCAGAGCAACAGCAGACAATCGTTTTGCACCTTTTTTCAGCGCAGACACCATAGCATGGGAAGCATGGAGTCCACTCAGATCACTGTGGCAATTATGAGCACTGTAAACACCATGCGAGTGGCAATAGCCCTGTGGAACCTTGCAATGCCAGACAGCTACTGGTCAGTCGGGCATCAATTTGGAGTGAGGAAATCTACTGTGGGGGCTGCTGTGATCCAAGTAGTGAATGCAATCAAAGGGCTGCTGATATCAAGGGTAGCGAAATGTGCAGGTCATAGTGGATGGCTTTGCTGCAATGGGATTCCCTAACTGTGGTGGGGCGATAGACGGAAACCATATCCCTATCTTGGCACTGGAGCACCAAGGCAGCGAGTACATAAACCGCAAAGGGTACTTTTCAGTGGTGCTGCAAGCACTGGTAGATCACAAGGGACGTTTCACCAATATCAGTGTGGGATGGCCAGGAAAGGTACATGATGCTCGCATCTTCAGGAATTCTGGTCTGTTTCAAAAGCTGCAGCAAGGGACATTTTTCCCAGACCAGAAAATAACTGTTGGGGATGTTGAAATGCCTATAGTTATCCTTGGGGACCCAGCCTACCCCTTAATGCCATGGCTCATGAAGCTATACACAGGCAGCTGGACAGTAGTCAGGAGCTGTTCAACTATAGGCTGAGCAAGTGCAGAATGGTGGTAGAATGTGCATTTGGACATTTAAAAGTGCGCTGGCACAGTTTACTGACTTGGATAGACCTCAGTGAAACCAATATTCCCATTGTTATTACCGCTTGCTGTGCGCTGCACAATATCTGTGAGAGTAAGGGGGAGATGTTTATGGTGCGGTGGGAGGTTGAGGCAAATCGCCTGGCTGCTGATTATGCGCAGCTCAGACACCAGGGTGGTTAGCAGAGTACAGGAGGGCGCGGTGCGCATCAGAGAAGCTTTGAAAACCAGTTTCATGACTGGCCAGGCTACAGTGTGAAAGTTCTGTTTGTTTCTCCTTGATGAACCCCCCCTCCTTGGTTCACTCTACTTCCCTGTAAGCTAACCACCCTCCCCTCCCCCCTTCGATCACCGCTTGCAGAGGCAATAAAGTCGTTGTTGCTTCACATTCCTGCATTCTTTATTAATTCATCACACAAATAGGGGGATAACTGCCAAGGTAGCCCGGGAGGAGGGAAGCACCGGGTGGGGTGGGGGAGGAGGGAAGGACAAGGCCACACTGCACTTTAAAACTTATTGAATGCCAGCTTTCTGTTGCTTGGGCAGTCCTCTGGGGTGGAGTGGTTGGGTGCCCGGAGGCCTCCCCATCGCGTTCTTGGGCGCTTGGGTGAGAGGCTATGGAACTTGGGGAGGAGGCCAGTTGGGGAGGAGGCAGACGTTAGCTGCCTGTGTATGCCTGTGTATGGCTGTAGCAGCGGTCTGTGCTCATGCTGCCTTTCCTGAACGTCAACCGGAGCATATCAGTTTGTTCCTCCAGTAGCCTCAGCATTGCCTCTTGCCTTCTGTCACCAAGCTGATGCCACCTATCATCTTCAGCCCGCCACCTGTCCTCGCATTCATATTGTGCTTTCTTGGACTCTGACATTGTCTGCCTCCACGCATTCTGCTGGGCTCTTTCATCATGGGAGAACTGCATGAGCTCAGAGAACATTTCATCGCGAGTGCGGTTTTTTTGCCTTCTAATCTTTGCTAGCCTCTGGGAAGGAGAAGATAGCGTGAGGGTTGAAACATTTGCAGCTGGTGGAGGAAAAAAAAGGGAGCGTGGTAGTTAAAAAGACACATTTTAGAGAACAATGGGTAGACTCTTTCATGGTAAACCTTGCTGTTAATATTACGTAGCACATGTGCTTTCAATACAAGGTTGCATTTTGCCTCTTATTGAGGATATGCCAGTTTGGTGTGAGAGATCACTCACGCAGGGCCGGGCAACAGAATTCGGCTTGCAGGCAGCTATGGTAAGATACAGTCTTTTGGCTTCTTTAACCTTCATAACATGTGGGAATGGTTTCAAACAGCAGCACCCTCATTTCCCATACCAAGCAGCCATTGGATTGGTCATTTAAAATGGGTTGGCAATTTAAAAGGAGGGGCTGCAATTTTCGGGTTAATGTGCTGCACAAACCCAACTAACTCCCCCACCCCCAATTTTCTGGGATGATCGCTTCACCCCTCCCCCCACTGCGTGGCTAACAGCGGGGAACATTTCTGTTCAGCAACAGGCAAACAGCCCAGCAGGAACGGGTACCTCTGAATGTCCCCTTAATAAAAGCACCCTATTTCAACCAGGTGACCATGAATGCTATCACTCTTCTGAAGATAACACAGAGAGATAAAGAACAGATGTTGTTTGAATGCCAGCAAATACCGGGACTATATGCTGTGTTATGCAATGATTCCAGACTATGTGCTACTGGCCTGGAGTGGTAAAGTGTCCTACCATGGTAGGACGGAATAAGACTGCCCTCCCCAGAAACCTTTTGCAAAGGCTTTGGGATTACATCTAGGAGAGCTTTATGGAGATGTCCCTGGAGGATTTCTGCTCCCTCCCCAGACACGTTAACAGACTTTTCCAGTAGCTGTACTGGCTGCGAATGCCAGGGCAAATTAATCATTAAACATGCTTGCTTTTAAAGCATGTATAATATTTACAAAGGTACAATCACCAGAGGTCCCGTCTCTGCCTTTGGTGGGTTTGGGGGGTACTGACTCCAGGTCCAGGGTGAGAAACAGTTCCTGGCTGTCGAGGAAAATGATTTCTCCGCTTGCTTGCTGTGAGCTATCTTCCTCATCCCCAAAACCTGCATCCCTGTTGCGTGCTACTCAATTGACGGAATCAAAGCACAGGAGTGGGGTAGTTGTAGGGGCACCTCCTAGAATGGCATGCAGCTCATCATAGAAGCGGCATGTCTGGGGCTGTGACCCGGAGTGGCTGTTTGCCTCTCTGTTTTTTTGGTAGGCTTGCCTCAGCTCCTTAAGTTTCACATGGCACTGCTGCGGGTCCCTGTTATAGTCTCTGTCCTTCATGCCCTTGGAGATTTTTTCAAATGTTTGGGCATTTCGTCTTTTGGAACGGAGTTCTGTTAGCACGGATTCTTCTCCCCATACAGCGATCAGATCCCGTACCTCCCGTTCAGTCCATGCTGGGGCTCTTTTGCAATTCTGGGACTCCATTATGGTCACCTTTGCTGATGAGATCTGCACTCACCTGCAGATTGCCATGCTGGCCAAACAGGAAATGAGATTCAAAAGTTTGCAGGCCTTTTCCTGTCTATCTGGCCAGTGCATCTGGTCATTATGGGGCACTCTGGGATAGCTCCCGGCGGGCAAAACCATCGAATTGTGACCACACTACCCCAAATTCAACTCGGCAAGGTCAATTTCAGCACTAAAAGCATCCCTTCGTCGGGGGGGTGTACAGAAATTGATTTTAAGAGCCCTTTAAGTAGGAAAAAATGGCTTCGTTGTGTGGATGGGTGCAGGGTTAAATCAATGTAACATTGCTAAATTCGGCCTAAACTCGTAGTGTAGACCAGGGCATATATTCCTCTCTGGTTTTGCCCTAGATCACCACACCTGAGGTACAACTCTGCTCAGTTCTAGTGCAACAGAGTTAAGACATGATAGTAGTAAGATGCAGTATCTCGCCGATGTGTGGCGTGCCTAGAATTCTCCTGGTCAGATTTGCTTAACTCCACTGGATGCATCTACAACAGTGAAGTATTCAGTTCCATCAAGAGTGCTACTTATTTCTTCCCCAATGGGAGCTTTATTGTTTTCTATAGCTTTATTTAATCTATTTAGATTTCAGACACTTTTTTTAGTACTACTGCTATTGGAAGTCCTATTGGTCAGGAGAGTAGCAGTTTAAACCAGCCCAAGAAAAGTAAATATGATGATGACTGATATGAAAATAATACTCAGGAGAAAATGGATGGGAAAATTAGCCTACATTGATGGAAAGGTTGTTTTCTGCCTCTGTAGGGACACCACCCACTCAAGTGATGGTAGGTAGGTCAATGGAATCATTTTAGCCGTGTCTACTTTGGAGACTACACAGTATGCTCTTCTGGTATAAACAGATATTGCACTTTGTCTTCTAAGGCCTGGTCTACACTAAGGGGGGGGGGGGTCGAACTAGGGTACGCAAGTTCAGCTACGCGAATAGCGTAGCTGAACTCGAAGTACCCTAGTTTGACTGACTTACCCGTCCAGACGCAGCGGGGTCGAACTCCGCGGCTCCAAGGTCGAATCCGCCACCGCCATTCGCGGTGGTGGAGTTCCGGAGTCGACCGCAGCGCGCGGGGAGTTCGAACTATTGCGTCTTGATTAGACGCGATAGTTCGAACTCCGAGAAGTCGAACTCACCGCGTCGACCCGGACGGTGAGTATAGACCTACCCTAAGTGACTGTAAAAATGCTTTGAAAAGTGACTGTCAACATCATATTCTAAGATCAATATACTAAGTTTTTTGAATTTCAGCGACTCTATAAAATTTTCATAGTTTACAAATAAAAAGATATTTTTTACTAATCACTGTCCTTACAAATTGAGCCTAGGATCTGAATGTCAGAAAGATTTTGCATCTATAATGTAGTTCACAACTCTGATCATGATACCTAAACCAGAAAAAAATCCAGTTTATTCTCCCATTGCTGTTTAGTCCTGCAGTGTGAAATGGAACAGGGAGGAGTACAAATGTGGTGTTTTTTTTGTTGTCACTGTAGTAATTAGGGATGACTCCATGTGCATGGAGAACAAATCCACTGGATAAAATGATGCCAGTGCTCTTTTATGTAGGCAATTTTCTAATGCCAGCCAGGCTTTGAGTGGTTTGAAACCGAAAAGTTTAATATATTCTCAGAGTCTTGATTCTATTGCCCAGACACTATCAACAAGCAATAAATAATAAGTTAGTATTTTTAGGTACTGGATTCCCTTACTGGTGCAGTTGGCAACTTTATTTGCTTTTTGGTGCATTGTCACTGCTGACAGGCTGCATTCGGATTCCGTTCTCCACAGAGGACTCTTGTTCCAGTATTGTAAAGGGCACAGAATTAGACAGTCCACTATACCTGCTGTAGGACCTTGTTTTGCTGTCCTGAGGGTGAATAGTCTATGACAGGTTGCTATTACAGTACTACCAGCACCAACTGTTCAAAGAGTGGATTAAAATCATGAGATTTTTAGAAAGTAATACTTTTGGGGATCTTTCCATTTGCCTCCTAGTTTTTGAGCCTTTATGGTTCACATTTTCAAGCTTTTCTCCACAATAATGAGGGCTAGGAACTTTTTTTTTTAAGTGAAAGCTGAGATTCTCACATCATCACATGACTCCAGAAGCTAGAGCATTAAGAAAAGCACCAAGTATCATGAGAGCCATAATAAAATTGTGAGAGTTGGCAACACTATTGCTATTCTAGCTCTTATCACAGCAGCTGCTTGTGTGGCTGGTGGGTGCCAGAAAGAACTGTAATTTTTATAACACTGGTGATGCTGCCTTTTACCCAGGTTTAGGCATAGGCCATATCTGTTCCCCCTGCCATGTACTGTCTTTGCACGTGGGTAACTAAATTCTTTCCATAGGAACAGCACAGGGTGGAATTTTGCTCCACTATTTTGATGTATTGTTGAGTGTATTCTGTTTCCATGTGAATATTGTGCTACAGGGGCTATTTATGCCCTAGCTGTATAAGAGAATAGAGACAAACCACAACAGCAAGGAGAGGGTGTGATTTTTACTTTTGTGTTTTTCCTATTTATATATTTGCCCGTCAGATAGGATTCACCAAGTCTGGACTGAATCCATTGTTCTCCTTTACTGTATAGCCAATTCAGTAGCTAATGCTAGCAAAAGATGAAAGGTAAAATAAATACCGCTGGCAGATACAGTATATGTTATAGTGCTCTGCAAGGTTTCAAGAAACACAGCTTTATAGAGCATTTGAGTCTCTGCTCTGCTTAGAAGTTACCACTGTATGTCTCACTGCCAAGGGTCAGCCCTTTTAATCTTCCACAATAATAAGAGCTACTTGGGCCCTTACAAGAACAAAGGGACACATAATTTTGCCCACTAAATGAGCTTTAAAACTGATCAAGTCCAGCTCATTGTTAGCACCTGGACACACAGCAAGCCGTGAAATTAAAATTTTAATATATACCATTGAATCTACATGAATGAAGGAGAAAACAAAAGCAGGCAAAAATAAATTAACTATCAAATGGGAAGTACTTGAGGACAGAGTTCATGATGTTTCAAAGCATGAATTGTAATATGTGTTTAAAACATGACTGAGTCTTTATTCTCAGCACATGCGTTATACTTAGAATATGGAACAAGAATAGAGCTCTTTTTCAGGAGCTGCATTCTTAACAAGTTTTTCTTAAAATGAAACTGTTTAATAAAACTGCTTTTTAACTGCTGTAGGAAACCATGCATTATTAACAGACAACTATACATAATACAGTACAGCGCTCTGCAAAGTTACAAAGATTCGGCTAACTCATTCATTACAGTTTTGAACCTTGTAACTTTTTTTATTTTAGAAGATATTGGGTATTGATTTTACAAATGATCAGGAGACTAGCGCACAGGACAGTTAAACTGGCACAACGTCAGCTCTGGAAAGTTCATGATGGTTTGCAGACAGCAGGTGGGTGAGAGACCTACACTGCAGGGCAGATTGTGCAGCTGTGATATGTGGAATTCCCCTTAAAAGGATCGGCACGCCTTTGAAAATAAATTCATCATTAAAATAAAAGAGATTTCTGAAGCCATGGAGGAAAATAGGTGCTTGATTAGTTTCAAATTAACACTTTTTGCATTTCTTTTGCCTTCCTCTTTTTTTTTAATTACTGTGGTTTTCAAGAGAGAATGCAAGAGATTTTTTTTGACAGCTTTTAAAATATTATACTGAAATGTTGCAAGACATTCTTTAGTGCAGCTTGATTCACTGCAAACACATGGAATGGTGGAAGCTGGTTATATTCAGGAAATTTGCTTTAGGAATTCATTGAGTTTACACTAGTGTCTGGTAGGGTGTGCATTCATGGACTTTTCCCTGTAGACGCTTAAAATGGCTGTTCGTGAAGAATTATTTTCTACTGTATATTTTTCTGGGTGATAATAACAAACCACAAAGATTAGCAGAGTACCTGATGGGTGCACAGTATTTTATGCTCCAAAGATTTTGGGTCTGATTCTGCAAGGTGCTGGCTTGAGTGGGAGGTAAGGATGTTCAGCACCTGACAGCTAGGACCCGAGGGTGCTATATAATGAAGAGCCGTGGTAGTATTTATTTCTTGGCTGCAGGAATGAAAACCCTCATATTTCAACACCAGATTTCTCCTCTTATGTTTTTGATGGACTTTGAACACTGGTTATCTTTATAATTATAAATAGCTTAAGCATCAGTAAGGATTCAAATGTATGAGCTATGTCTTTGCCAGTGAAGGTGTCCTACCATCAGGAGGATCTGTTGTAGGTTATGGCTGGTGGCATCAGACCACAAGAAAACAAATGTCAAATCAGCTGCAAAACACATGAAAAAGTTTTTGTTCTATTTTGCAGTATCAGCATTTTCTATTGCTGATCAACATTTTACTATTAATGGTTTCATGACTGTGAATCTGGGTTAAAAAAAATACCAAAAATCAAAAAAACCCAAACTGTTGCATCTGATAACATTTTTATTGTGATATCATGCTCCAAATAACATGCTCCAAGCAATTCCTGGAAAAAGATACATTAACTTGGGTTTGAATAATACTCTCAAATATTAAAGCTGCCAACTGAAAAGAGAACAGATAATTAGAAAATGACAACAGAAAGCACAAAGCCAATGGAGGAAAAACTGGAACACAGCTAGACAGCAACACCGACCATCTAATCCATTAATGGCATACTATAATTATGTTTTGCTCTGGCATTAAACTGGTATGAAGCACAAATAAGATATTACTGAAGTTTTAATCTCTAGAAAAAGAAATCTCATCCTGCCTAACAGCAAGCAGCACACACAGAAATGCGGCTTCAATTAGCACTACTGTAAATGTTAATTTAGCACTTGGTAGGAGCATTCAACTAATATATTCAAATAAAGGGGGGCATGATGTTCCTTTAAAGGTGTTCTGTGCTATTATTCTATTGATCCACTGCTCTCTCCAGTTCATTTTATTGAGATGGAGGGAGGAGGGTTTAGAAAAATAACTCATGAAAGATGCCCAGGTTTTTTTTTCTATCCACACTGCACCTATCTTGATATTCATACCCTGTTCCTTACCATGGTGTCTCTGATAGCTGACATCTCTCAAAACTGAAGTCTTCTGTTTTATGTTCAGAACAGGATAGCATGTTTAGCAGCAGTGCAAGTTTCTTCACTCTGCCCCACCTATGGGCTTTTTCAACCTTGTTGCAGAGGGACCAGCTATAGGAATCTCTGAGACCCCTTTACTGTCAGTGCCAATTATTGCCCATTATTATGTTGGCTTTTGGGCGGTGGACACCTATCTATTGTGAACGGGAGTGAGACCACCAAACTCCTTTTGTCTAATCATTTTTATTTTATTTCATATGTTTGACTGGAAAAGTGGCGACAGCCCAATGGGTTAATAGTTAGCAACTGTGTATGTTTAAATGCTGCACAGTGATGTGTTTTCTGGTTGTTGCCATTCAAAGAAGACTTGCAAATTTGCTCCAGTCAAGCTTTAGTATTCAGTTCAGTCATGGTGCACATAGCTCTTCTTTTTACAGGATTATCTTGTGTGAGCAGCATGCAGGTTTAGTTCTAGTAGTCAACTGCAATATTTGAGTTTGGTTTAGCATATTAAAGTACCAAGTACTTCTTTTGGTTGTTGTTTAAAATTATTCCCTGGTGGCAGTGCTTATGTGTGTTTAAACCACACACACCTGTATTTATACATTTAAATTGTGTAAAATGTCACTATTATTTGTTTAAAAAATTATGCTAGGGTTGCCGCAAAGTCTAGTGTGGTTTATTGTACAGCCCCATACTATGTCATTTTAGTAAGAATCTTTAACAGGGCTCATGGATTGCCCCCCTCCCCTTTTTTTTTCTGTTTGTTCTGCTCTTTAATTACATTCATATCAGCTACTTTGAAGTTAATGAGACTGTTGGGATATGTAAAAGAGAATCCTGTATTGATTTCACTCCTAATATCTTATCTTGGCATCTTCATTTGGTGCACGTAATGTGTACTGACTGAGTCACATTTACTGACATGTTGTGATGGGTATAAAAAATTTGGTCCTTATCATGTAAAATAGAAAAACCTGACAAACTCCATACAAAACCTCCACAATTCCATCTCCAGCCTTTTGATTGGCTAACAGGGTTTGAAATGTACAGGTTGTAATTCATTAAAGCCACAAGGGATCCTTTCGCATTCAATTTCTAAATTGTCAGAAATATAACCTGATTTTCCCATTGTTTTTAAAGAAGAAATTATTTCTAAAGACAGGCCAAAGAGACGTTGCTCAGGTTGGGATGCACATCAGGGTAGGGCAGCATTCATGGCCAAAGCAGAACTTGGGTTCAGGTTCAATGGAGATGATATTTTGTGAGCTGACAATCACAGTTCAGGGCAACTGCATCTGTATTTCCCTCTCCATAATCCCTTTAGGACACCTGCTCTAAACTTGCAGCATCTCCTCAATTGTCACCTCTCTTGGGTGGAGACCCGTCTCTCTTTTCCTTCTGACCAGGGTTTTTCTTGGTTGCACAGCTCCTGGCCCTCACTGTGATATCCCCAGCAAGCCAGACTGCCTGAACAGGCCAAAGTCTGAACTTTACTTTCTCTTTGAAGTCTATGTAACAATGTAATTGTCAGCAGTTATGAGTTACCACAGATCTCTTTAGAGGCCAACACATTTGTTCTGAAGGTGAAAGCATTACAGAGAAAACGTCTATAAAACAATAAAAGCTCACTAGAAGTCACCCATCAGTCTTGTGGGGGTCTCTGTAGTCCAAAATCCTTTCCACTCTTCCCAGGAAGGACTGGGGCCCCTCTTAGACACACAGTCCTGTCCATTTGCTGGATTAGAAAAGCCATGAGTCAGTTTAAACTCAGCCTATTTATCCAAAAGTCCTTTCTTTGTCTGTTGGTCTCTGAAGACTCTAGTCTGAACTAGTATATGTGAGCCTCTCCAGGTGGTGTTACTACCTGATTGATTTTGCCTTGCTATCCCCCACTGTTACTAGTTCCTGGCAGAGCTGTTGTCACCCTTCCCAATGGAGTTACATACAATCCCTGGCACAATGATTCATAAACTTCAAACAGCCAGATCTCCCCAAGATATTGCAGGCAATTGCCATATCTGTCACACTAACCTTGTGAGATGTCCATCATTTAGGGCCAAATTGTTGGGAGATCATGAAGGGCTTCTTTTGTTTTGAGATGATGGAAATCTCCTGCGATCAACTGTCCATAAGAGTGTTCTTCTATCTTGGACAGAAATCTCGTAATCATGGCAAAATAACCAGAGGTCGTCTACATCCAAGACAAAACCAGTAAATAGGCACAACTGTGGTTTTGGAACAGACTTGGAAGCGTAACCATGAAGGCAGGTTCAAGTTCCAGGATTCAGTCCCTCATTGAAATTCCAGTAGATTCTTTACATTTGTTTTTGTTGAATTCTACTGGTCTCTGCTCATTTTGTTTGGTGGCCCAGTAACCAATAGCTCAATAAATCCATGGCTCTGTTCCAGAACCTAGTTGCCCAACTGGAATCTGTAAGAATCAGTTGCACATTTTTAACTGGAATATGCGGCAAGGCACCTCTCCATTTCCCTAGGGTACACTCTGACTGCACGCATCTATTGAAATTTGAAGAGGCGAGATATGAAGCGTCAGTTTTTGATTCAGCTCTGATTAAAACTGTAGCTTTCTCTCATGTAGACTGTGTTTTGTAGGTGGCATTCGTGTGAGAAATCTATATTTTGAATAGGCAGGGATTTGTTCTATCTTCTTATTTGGTTTCAGGTTGCCTGGGGTTGCCAAATCCACCCAAAAACTCAGAGTAAAACTTGGTTGACTCCATCAAAGTTCATTTAATTTCCTATCAAAATGTTGAGTTTGTCATAGTTTTGGTCTGAAACCATAAATTGCCCTTTGTTTGCTTGAAAGGCTTAGGGAACTCTAGAAAGTCTTAACCTGTGCTGTCTGAAGTTTGTAAAGAGACCTGAAACCTGGTCAGTTTGTTGCTAATATTATGTACACCCCTACTTACCCTAAGGTTTATTGTACCTCCATAAAATACTAGGCTGCATTTTCTCTAGTGCAGGCAGGTCCCCAAATTCTTTGATTCATTAAAGAACTCTTCACCTTATGCAATTTAAATAGACTCTTCTTTGGGCCTCAAGAGTTTAATTAGATAATTAAAGTACAACAGTCAGGTTTACAAAGCACCCCCCCCCCCACAAATGCGACCCGCTTGCCCAGGGCCTCTCTGTCACACAGATGCATGACCAAAATGGAGCAGAGTGACACCACTACTGGCTTATGGATAGATGCTGTAGACCCCCAATTTAAGAGTGCCTTATTGAAATTGATAGGATTACTCATGTGCTTAAAGTTAAGCACAGGCTTAAATGCTTTCCTGGACTGGCACCTATAACAGCGTGACCTCAAAGAGTGCACTATAAAATAGTACTTAAGGGGTTAATCTTCTTCACTGTGAAAGTGAAGTCTGTATCTGGGTAAAGACAGCTCCTTTCTGTGAAGCTTTCCCTGGTAATGCCAGGTTTCTTGCCTCTGCTGGGCTGGAAATCTGTGTCCTCATTCCATGTGCATTAAGGAGAGGGTCTTAAAGATGCAGTTGTCATTTTGGATGACCGATCACCTGAAATTGTTATTTTATAGTCCCAAATATGTTCTCTTCAGTTGGCTTTTTTTTTTTTAACTCAGAACCGTTTATTCCACCCTAGAGATGAGTTGGTGCATTCCATTCTTAGCTTCTTTAAAACAAAATGCTACTGCTACAGAAGCAACCTTGGGCTTGAGAAGCAGATAAACACCAGCAGCAAGTGTCATTGGCCCATCGGTTTGTACAGGTTAGAGGAGGAGGGGAAGCCACTTGCTTCTGGTTGAATTTGTCATTACAAAGGCTGTTGCTCACATGTAGAGCACCATGCCTATCATCCCATAGACAGATCAATGAAGGTCAGGGATGAAGTGCGCAACCCAACTGAGTCTTGGCAGGACCTGAAACTTAGGGCTGTCCTACACCCTTTTTAGCCATCTTTTCTCTTTAAAAGCAGTGTTTTATTTACAAAAATGTCTCCTTTAACCACACGCAAATAGCAAAGGCTGCTTCTGGGAAGGAATCACTGGAAAATTTCCAGGCTCTCTGTCTTAAGTTTCACTTTTTGTTTACCAAGTGTTGCCCTCAATATACTTCAGCGTCAGTGGACCAAGACATTTTTAAAGGCCTTGAATAACAAAATAGCACATGACACTCATGCATTGCCTAGTAGTGTCTGGGCTTATCTTTTCCAATCTGCTTCAGGTAGTCAAAACAACAGTCAACTCAAAGGCCTTCAGGTTTCAAGCTCCTACTTGTATGAAGATCAATGGTATAGCTTAAAAAGCCCAGAACATAATATGGCTGAGCTGGTTTCAAAGCCTTGTCAGTTTTAGAAAAATTACTTACACGTGAATTTGTACAAGATACGTGTACAATGTTTGCAATAAGGCTCAAAATTAGATGAAACCCACCTGGTTTTAATGCCAACATGCAACTTGACTCTCAGTTACAAACCTAGGGCACAAGGAAGAAACCACTGAGGTCCCAGTGGTCAGGGTGCTACTCTGGGACTCAGGAGACCCAGGTTCAATTCCCTGCTCCTTGCCTAGCCAGTCCCATTCTCCCTTTGGGGGCTCAAAGAGTGGTTCTCCCAGCTCCACCTATAATTGAACATCTACCATCTCACCGCAAATGAAGCGAGGACATTTCGGCATATCCAATCTGCTTCACCTGCATGTTGGTCGCGGTGTCTGAGGGAAGAAAGTATTGCTTCTAGCTCAGTGCAGTGGCAACGGTGAGCTCCCATTTGGAGTCCCACTATTGCTGCACTGATGAAACACTGCACACGTCTGATGGGAATGAGGGAAGGAGAGGAGCAGGAGAAGAGGGGAGGGTTCTAAGAGACATCCCTGTCACTTGGCTACATAAAAATGGCTTGGTTGAAGGCTGCAGACTGAACAGGCATTCTATCCTTGTGACTGACTCCCAGAAAAAGCACCCATCCTGTCTCTGTAGCCTCTTTACCAAATAGATTATTATAATACAGCCAAAACTGCCACTCCACTGAAAGGCAAAGGCATCTCATTTAAAACCCCTTTCTCCACTTGCCTCTTCCTCCCCTCTCTGCAATGGGAAAAGCAGCTGCCAGCTCTTCCCAATTCAGCATTGGTAGTAGCTGGACCCCAAAGAATATGTATATATGTGGTGTGCTAAATTACAAAGCCACGTGATAAACCGTTTCTCATACATTTTTTACTTCACCTGCCCACTGCCTCCTAATCTGTCTCTTCCAGGTTTTAGCTGAATCCTCTAAACCCCGGAACAACTTCAAACCTGCCACAAAACCCATCCTCCTTCCCCTCCCCGCTCTCCCCAAATGTGAGATCCCTTACATGCAGAACTACGCTGCTTCAAAGTGCAGGGTGGGCAACATTCACTATTGGAACAATGACATGTTAAAGCTCAGTATTTTGTGACTCATCACCTTTTGACACCATTAAAAATAGCAAATGACTAAAAAGTTACCTACATTAATTTTTCTATGCAGAATAACATTGACTATATATTATATTCATACACGTTCATTCATCTCAGACTGGAAGTCAGGATATCCATGTTTCTATTCCCAACTCTCTGACTGATTTGTTGTTTGGCCTTAAGCAACTCTCTTCACTTCTGTGCTTCATTTTCCCCACTTGAAATAACGCTTCCCATCTTTCTAAAGCTCTTAGAACTTTTTATTCATACATGTCAATGCCAGTGCTAATATACATGTTTCATTACACAGACACACCCACACACCAGAAATATGTTTAGTTGATGTCCTGTTTTAATGATTTCCTTAATTGTAGATGTCCTTAATTTGTAGATTCCTTAATTGTGGCTTAATTGTGAGCTCCTTGTAATTGCAAAAACTTTGTAATTTGCTACTCGCCAAAAAAAACTTCTACCCTCTATGTTTCTGGTAAAAATAATCTATTCTCAAAACTTCTTTTTTACTTAAAATCAGATTATTCCTTCCACAGTCCCATCTGAAAAAATTATCTTGGTGCAACAAAACTTATTTTTTTTTGAAAGGGGATATCAGATCTATTAATCATTTCCTAAATTCAATCCTTTTTCACATCATTCTGCGGGGGGGGGGGAAGTGCTAAATTATGTTGTCAAACAATGACAGCGAAAGAAATTCCCAAAATAGACTGAAACACTGCAATGGTCAAATTTATTTCTATTCTAAAAATATGGATTTTACTAATCCTTAATCATAACTTTGTTATAGGGCTGTAAGAAAATGATATAATATAATTTAAATAATTATATTTAAATAATCATAACAGTTCAATCTACTCTTGTTTGAGCAGTTTAGATTTTGGATTCCCATACTATGAACATGAGAAGTGGCAGGCAAGGACAATTATGACATAATGAGCAAAAGTCCATGATTCAGATCCAGCAGAGTTAGGGGAATGAATAAAATAAGTGCAACTCTCTCATTGCTCCACCCCAATACACTTCTTGCATTAAGCAGGAGAGTTGAAGACTCTGTATTAGAACTGAACTCTTTACTGAAACTTGCAGCAATTTCAGCAGGGCATGTTCTTGAAATTGCATAAAGCAGCAATCACTCATTATTATTTATTAGTAATATTATTATAGTGCTTAGGAGCCCAAGTAATGAACAGGACCCCATTATGCTGGATGATGTACAAACACAGAATGAAAAGATGGTCCCTGCCCCAAGGAGCTAATCACTAGGAGACTGGTGTGGTCTGAGGTGCAATCCAGACCACTGAGGGATTGTGTCACTGCTTGTCTCTGTGCTAGAGAGTCCTGGTTCAGCAGCTCTGGCCCCTGCAGCCTGTCTACAGCTCCACAGCCCAACTCTGGCTTCCAGCAATCTTGGTTACTACTTGCAAGGTTATCCCCAACACACCCCCAGTCCTGAATTTTCCCCAAAGTGTATGCTCTGCAACATCCAGCCCTCTCCTGTACAGTTCAGAGAAACAGTAGGGGTTGTTTTCTCCTTTAAGGAGACAAAACATACCAGTTTGCCACATTAATTGGAGCTGACATTCCCTTTAATACAAACTCAGCACAGTAGGTTAGATTAATAGTAAAATAAGTTTATTAACAAAAGAAGTGAGTTCAAGTATAAGAGATGAAGTTAGAAATGGTTACAAGCAAATAAAAGTGCAAACACACCTAAAAGTCTAAAACTGAACCTAGCAAGTGTTGGTTCAAGGCTTTCTTCAAGGTAGCCTTTCTCATCCAGGGCCTTTTAGCAAGGTGGTGGCTGACCCTCTCCTCAATCAGGATGTCTTCCAGAGACCCAGTGGTGCTGGTGCCCTTGTCTTTTTAGGGGAAAGAGAGAAGTTGGCATTCCCTGCCCCTTTCTTTTATAGTCCATTGAATCTCTGAGGTAGATTCTTCTGAAGACTAACCCTCAATTAGAGCTTATTCAAGTAGGGAGGAAGGTGACATGGAGTCTCGAGGTAAAGGAGGCTGCAGGCTCTTTTCTCCCCATGTGTATTTGCTGAAATGCAAATTGTTCTGTTCCCTGCCATCTTCTCCCCCTGCTCCCTTGATGACCCTGTTCTCTACCTATATGTAATTTGAGGTAAACACACCTTCCTTTGTTTAGGATAGGCCTGTTTAACAACTTTTGCTTGGGCAGGGCTGTCTGGTTTTGAACAAATACCACCATAGAGAGGGAATTCATAACTTTATATAAAATGTTGCTACATACACTTCAACATGATATTATTGACCAGTGAGTTATTAGTTTTCAAATGATATCTCACAAGGCATATTTTGTACAAAAATTATTCCAATAGCGTGTAGGGTAAGAATTCAGGGGTGCATTGGGTTACAGAGATAAACACCTTCTGTTATTTCGTGGCACGGCTTTCTCTCCCCCTTTTCTGTCTTAGGTACTGAAATCTATAGATATGCTCTAAGAATAATTTTGCCCTGATCCTTCAATCATTCTCCTTCCCTTACCCAGCAGCTTCCCTCCCATATGAAAATCTTTGGACACATGTGACCAAACTTTCAGGATGCACAGTCATTTGCAAGCACAGCCCCTCAGATCTGCAGGTGCTGATACTCTCGCCAATAATAGAGGTGAAATTAAGGAGGCCTGCTAAAATATTAGTTTGCTTTCTTTTGGATCTCCTTCTAACATATTTTTTGGAATGACTGTCCCAGTCAGATAAACCATTTTATGTTTTGGGGATCAGCTTAAAATGGTCAAAATTCTGCAGGTTGGAAAATTTTAGAAACATTCAACATTCCAATGGAAAATTTCCCATTATAACTGCAGAATTTTTTCCTCCAATTTTTTGACCACATGTAATAATAAGCAGTCAAGACAAAAGAGGCAGATTTAGGAGTATTAAGGCTCCATTAATGTCCTTAACAGCAATAAAACACCTTTAAACAGCTGTGTTTACCAAGTCTCTCCTCCCTATGCAAATACAAAAGGCTATGCCTGCCCCAATCCGATCATTACAAGATACAATAACTGGAAAGGTCTGTTTTAAAGATCGTAGTTCTCCCTGAGCTCTACCTACGCTCACACTGGGATGCTGAAAGATAATGTTCAGTTCCTAGTAGTTTTTCCACTGCCTAGTGATGTACTTCTATGGAAACCAAGCAGTAAAGTTTGAAGAGTTTGTGGTAGTGCATAGCATGAGGATTTCCATGGTTTCAAAGAGTTAAATCAATAACTTATCTGGACCTGTACATGTGTGCACATATAAAGAAGTTATTCCTTCACATACATGCTGCTGCTCTGGTCTTACTAGCAGGCACTAATGCTAGGGGGGAACCATAAATTGTCCCCCAATTGATACTATTCTTATACTACTATCGTGACAGTTTTGGTGGTGGATACATTAATTGGGGTTTAAAAAGCAAGCCCTGCTCACTGCCCTCCTCCCCCCAGACTCCTTCCCCAAAGTATCAACATTTTGGGTCTATTTATGAGCTTCCAAACTGAAGGTTTGATGTTACTGTACTTTGTCTGCAAGTAGCAGGGGGCTGGCCTCCTGTACAATTCTGTTTCCATCTCCTGCTTTCATGTGGTGAGGAGAGTAATGGTTTTTGTTGTTGTTGTTGCTTGTTCTCTCCTGAAGTGTGACACTTTGGGTGTGGGGGAAAGGGAGGGCTGTGGTAGGTTCTGTATGCTCCATTCTGGCAGCTTTCCAACCCACCTGTAAGTGATATGCTTGTCTGCAGCCTCCCCAGTCATGGTTCTGTCCTTGGGGAACACAGGAATTGCCATACCAGATTAGACCAATAATCCACTAATTCCTGTATCCTATTTCTGACGGTGGCCAGAGCTGAAGAAGGGGGTGGTGGAGAAATTGTTCTGAGCTCAGAGGGCCTCCCAAAACATCTGCAACATCTGTGTAAATACATTGAAATAAGAGGGGAAGGTGCTTCAGTCAACATGATGTACCATGACCCCAAATTTCTCTCAATGGGCCTGACAGTTGCCAATACTTGATGATTCAGAGAAAGGCACAAGAACCCATACAGTGGGTGATTATGGGCTAAACCAGGGGTCGGCAACCTTTCAGAAGTGGTGTGCCGAGTCTTCATTTATTCACTCTAATTTAAGGTTTCGCATGCTGGTAATACATGTTTACGTTTTTAGAAGGTCTCTTTCTATAAGTCTATAATATATAACTAAGCTATTGTTGTGTGTAAAGTAAATAAGGTTTGTAAAATGTTTAAGAAACTTCATTTAAAATTAAATTAAAATGTGGAGCCCCCGGGACCGGTGGCCAGGACCCGGGCAGCGTGAGTGCCTCTGAAAATGAGCTTGTGTGCCGCCTTCGGCACACGTGCCATAGGTTGCTAAACCACCCCCAGACAGTTTCTACCTGACCGTACTAGTTAGAGGTTGTCTTATGCCCTGAAGCATGAGGGTTTATATCCTTTCCAAAATTCTGTTTTGTAAATTATTTTTATTTCATGCTGTTGTAATTCTTGTTAACCATATAAATGTGTGATCCTTTTTTTTAATCCTATTAAACTTTTGAGCTCTTGATGAGTAAAGTGGGGGAACAGAACACTCTTCTTCTGAAGTCCCTATTACCTTTGTGCAGATCTGAAGAGAAATCATTTTCACCTTATCCAATGGCTGGCATTTCTCAGCCAACCACAGTCTTGTTTTAGGAATTTTATTTTTACACAGTAACTCAGAGCACTTGCAAAAGGGGAGAGCTAATAGACAATGTTCTGGCTAAGCAGGACTTCCAAACATTTGATCTGCATTGTCACATAACCCTGATCAGGGATATATAACAATGCCAAGGCAGTCCTGCAGCCTGACACCCTTGTTATAATTCTAATAAACTCTGTGAGATCTTTTATACTTTGCCTGAAAAGCATTTATTTATCAAAGAGGAAAAATGTGAAAGTGCAAGTGAGGTTAGCAAACAATCCTACATGCAAGTTTTCTCATTTGTTGGGTTTTGGAGGTGACAGGGTGGGTGGCTGATCCTTCAGAAAAGAGGTCCTGTCTGTTTCCTTTAAATGTTTTAAAACAGCCACATATAAGTCACATGGTCCTGTGCTTTATAGATTGACTCCCTCCTAGGCCACATAATAGTGCTTAGCACTTCTAGAACACACATCTTCAAAATCACTGTACAAATATGAATTGTCAATTGCCTTGCCAGAATCACTTGACCCTTGTGCTTTTAGGTCTAAAGCTGATGCTCTTGTTGAATGAGATTCAGGCTGTACAATTAAAAAAAAAAAAGGCAGGAGTATGACCCAATGAGCTCTATCCAACTACAGGTTGTCTGGAGTTTAGTGTGTGTGTGTGATTAGTGGAACAACAGGAAACTGTACACAATTAACCTACCAACTGCTCGGAGCAGGTAAAGAGGGAACAGAATGATTTTTCCATTTGCAAGGTGAACTGATACTAATAACTCCTTTGCTGAGTCACTGCCACAGAGTTCAGGTCTGTTGTTAGAGGCTCTCTTTGAAGAACCAAACCAGAAACGATGTCACTTAAAACATCAGCGATCTTGGGGAGGAGAAAACAATTTTAGTCCTGTTTGAGGGTGGAAATGCCTGCTTGGTTTTTGTTTGATGATTTTTTTCCCCAATGCCATTTGAGCACTCCAGAAAGGGGTTAGCTTGACTAACCTCATGACCAAAGTCCTTTTTCCTGAGAACAGCACAGGAAGTGGTAGTGTTAGCGTCTATATCCTTCCTTGTGAATGAGCCTCACCTGATTAAATCCTCTTGGAGGGGGGGGGACACTTTATTCTCCAGCCCTTTGCCCCTCTTGCCTCATGAGACTTTACCAACAATTAGTGCTAAGTGTGATTGTTTAGAGCTGGTCAAAACATTCGGGTTTTTTTAACATTTTCTGCAATCTTTTCATGTTCGTTTTGGTTTTTCATCAAACTTCCCCCCTTTTCTCCCCCCCGCTCCATTCTTCCCACTCCAGTAGCAAAATGGAAAAAAGGAAGGGGATGGGGTGAGGGAAGGGTGGTAGAGGGGAAGAAAGTGCTGAAAGGAGGAAAAGGCCAGAGCAGTAATGTTTTTGGTTTCCAGTTTTCAAAAATTGAAACACTTTGTTTTTGGTTCTTTGCTGAAAAACTGAGAAACTTCAAATTAAACAAATTTTTGGTGAAAAGTTTCATTTAGAAAAAAGTACCCAAAACTTTTTTGCCAGCTGTAGTGGTGACAGCTTTTCTGATGGGTTCACCTTGTCATTTGCAAGGGATGAAAGCCGCCAAAATCACTTCCCATAGACTGAGCAACCATCAGTAGCAGCTTTCGTTCCCAACACAGTCAGAATTTAACTGGTACCTAAGAGATTAAAGGATCTTTATTTCATTACTCGTCCCTAAAAGCTTTTTAGTCCCCCATAATCCCTTTTTTTTTTTTACAAACCATGTGTTCAAAGGCTCCATTTTATGTTTTTGTGATACTATATGTTAAGAATGCTACATAATAATATGTATTTACATTTAATGTAAATTTTGCATGTCATATATATATATATATATATATATATATATATATATATATATATATAGCATTTAGTATCTCACCAGAACTATTATTTTTCTATTTTATGGTAGTGCTTAGGAGCCCCAGTAATGGCCAGGACACCATTGT
Source organism: Mauremys mutica (assembly GCF_020497125.1). Taxonomy (NCBI): domain Eukaryota; kingdom Metazoa; phylum Chordata; order Testudines; family Geoemydidae; genus Mauremys; species Mauremys mutica. Next base: position 34,742,077 of record NC_059076.1, on the reverse strand, counting down.
GCTTAGCACTGTACAGACACAGAACAAACACATGGTTCCTGCCCATCCCTCCCCTTCCCCCCCCCCAAAAAAAAGATCTTACAGTCTAGTTAGAAGACAAGAAACAACAGCTGGATACAGACAGAGGCACGAGCACAAGAAAACAACTAGACGATGCCGGTCAGTGTGATAAGCAGCAGTCTCAGCACAGCAGCTGCCTGACCATTGCTGATTGCTGCTTAATGCTTTTGCCACCCTGGTCTCATTGGATTTCATGGCTAATGTAGCAACTTCTTTCAAAACTCTCTGCAATCAGTAATCGGCATAATTTAAAGAATTACCCAAATCTCCCTCTGTGCTATAAAATAATTACTGCAATTTTCTTTCAGAATTTTAAACTTGAATGCTTAAACTCTAATATTCCTTGTAAGGTAAAACTAATGCTGAATGTTTAGACTGTAGAAAAGAGTCACGGATCTCTCGTATGGAGGCTGCACTGACAAACCCAAACAAGAGGACTCTGTGAGACATTTGCCTGTGTGGTCAGGGGCTAGTTTACTGATTAATGACTTTTTTGTAGCCTCCCCAGAATTGTGAGCCGGGCTCCCCCTTCCTGAGGGCATATGCTAAGAATCCTCTGATCTCAAGGCAACTCTCAGGAAATGGGTGAGTCAAGGGGTACAGGCCTCAAATGAATTTTTGTTTTACAAGAGATTCTGAAATTAATACTGACAAAACTCCAGTTGGAATGAATGGAGCCATTCTTGTCAATGGGATGTGGGTGGGTGGAGGCTGTCATCAGAGAGAACCTGCTAGACTTTAAAAAGCCCAACAATCTATTTATATACTGTATGTCTCACAACTCTGACCAGTTTCACTCATGATAATCCTGTCCCAGCAATGCATCCTTGTTTGCCATGTCTCTGCCCCTTGCTCAGGTTTCTCCCTGCTCCTCTAGACACAGTATCAGCATGGATCACTTTTTTTTTCAGCACACCCTTATCTTCAGTGAGTTTGATGACTTCTCCTTCTGCACTGACGTCTTGCCTGACCCTTTAGCCTCCTACCTCTGCTCCCTCACCTCTTCATTTGACCTTCAGCCCTGGATCAACAATCTCACTCACCAAAATGGCCTTTCACTTTTGTCTTTCCTAAACACTGCTTCTAGTCTGATCATTCTAGCACCAAATTCCCTTTCTCTGACTATCACTTCATTTGCTTCAACAAAGCAAATTTACCCTCTGACTCTCCACCCTGGCCTTTAAGGCTTCCAATCCATTAGTACATCACTTATCCGCCACTCTCAGCACTTTCTTTTCTCTCACTCTGCTCCCTCAAGGGACCCACTTATTGATTCTCTCCACTTCACTCTTTCCTTCACCTTTGGTTCTTTTGTCACTCTATCCAATCACACAACCCACCCCCTCTCCCCCAACACTGGTTCACCTCCACCATTGGATTCCTCCAACAATGCTACTTTTGATCCCATGTATCTGTTTATCCTATCTACTTGTGTGCTTGCGTCTGTACCACTTCTTACCAAGGAACACCCTCCCTGAATTAGACTGATAGACTAATTCCTCTGTCCTCCTTCAAATCCCTGTTTTGAGACCTATTTCTACCATGCTATCTAAAGGTAACACCTGGGTAGAGGGCCAGTTTAGAAAAGTTGATACCAATTTAAAACAAACATATTACTTTGATTGTATATTTTATTCCTCTCCTTCGCCTGTTGTTTGTTTTAATTAAATTGTGAGCTCTTTGGTGGCTTCCTATAGGTTTGGGCAGTACCTACCACAAAACAAATAGTTGGCCCTTATGAACAAGGGGCATCAACAATGTGTCCCTGAGCCCTTTCCTCAGCTGTGGACAAACATGGTCTTGCTTCCAGGACTGACAAAGCACAGTTCCTAGAATGTGAGTTAATCACTGTGTGGTCACCCCAGTTTGGTACTACTTTTGTTGCTGGGGACAACTATACTCCACTATGGCTCTAAATCCTACGGTAGCATAGTCACAAACTGCAATTGTAACAAACAATCGCTTTGTGCTTTATATTTTGATTAAATATTCTGTTTATCAGACTGAGCACATTTATATCTTAAGAGTGGGATTTGTTCACATCAGTGAGTGTATTTATATAACTAACGGAGACTGATTTCTGAAGGAGCAAGGCCAAGCATGGCAGATGTTACTATTGAATTGCTATCTTTAGCTCTATTATTTTTAAATATCAAGAAATTATGAAACATGGCAACAATATCTAGCAAAAAGACCCCAAGAAACAACAAAAATATCAACCTTTGCCTCTTCCCCCCCCCCAAAAAAAAATAAAAAGAAGAAACAACAAAACACATGAAATACCCACAAATCCTTAAGAAGGACCCTGTAACTAGGGACCAGAGAAGAGCAGAAAACTCCATGAAATCCACTAGGAACTACGTCTTGCCAATCTAATTCAAGTGGGAGGCAATCAGATGCTACAGTGATGGGTGCTAGCACAAAACCCTAAGATAGAGAGAAAAATACTGGACCAGCCCATGACAAGCAAACACTGACACTATACTTCAGAGGATAAATGTGCCTAGGCTTTAATTGTTCATTAAATAATTTAATAGCCAAATCTTCTGCACCTTAACACGTTAATTAAATCAAGAATGACCATATAGACAACAATCATTTGAACAGCTGCAGCTACCAAACAAAAGAGGCTACAGAAGAGACTAAGCCATGAACTCTTAGTTTAGTCTCCCACCCAAAAATCCCCAAACCAACCTTGGTTTTGGTGTTGCAAAACAAATCCCCAATTGATGATGATCTGCAAACACAAAATGTTGTTGTTCATCACTACTTATGAAAAGCTTGAGATGCTGGTAGAAAGACTCTGGTGACAAGGACTGGTGGGATGGAATACAGGGACACAGAATCCATCATGAGCCCAGTTAAAATTGACAAATGTATGTTTACTTTTCTGTTTTGCAGTCAATTTAACTTATTTTCCATATGCCACTGTGGTGGCAGGCATGGTAGTTTCATTTCTTACAGGCATGGCTGGCTGGCAGAAGTCTTGGTATCCATTAATGGACTATACCAAAGCCTGTTATCAACCAGCCTAACAGTCACCTTTCCCAGGACCTGATTTTTCTTTGCTAAGAGTGTAACACTCCAGAGTATAGGGTATCATATCACAGAACAGAACTGGGTTTATGGCATCTTTTAGGAAATACAGGTGCTCAGAGGGAACTACAGAATTACAGCATTTGGAAGGGAAAAGAAATTTATCTGGGGAAACGTTTTTATGTTTTTTTCCATACACAGTGAGCAATCAGAATGATTAAGAGAACAGGACAAGAAAGAACAAAAGTCTCCAGGAAAAAGCACGGTGTGTGTGTCTCTTCACACTCAGGCTGTATGGAGCTTCGAGAAAAAAATGGCAGCAGAATTCTGTACACTCGAAGAATGCCTAGAAATGTAAAGGTGCACTACACCAAGCACAGCTTCATAGAAACATACGCAACAACTATGAAAACTCTCCTGAATTTATATATAAAAAAGCAGTTCGGTTTGCTGAATTCAAAGCTGAGGAACTGGACTTTTCATGAAAGTTGCATTATTTCTCTTCACTGTGGTAAATCTATTGATGGGTGAATTGGTTGAAATAAAATTAAAAACAAATAAAATAAACAAGACTTCCTGTCCCTGAGAGAACCAGAAGTGGAAGCTCTCATTATTGTTACAGTATGGAGTGCTAGCTGTTGGGATCTCTTCAGCTGTCTTTGCTGGCTATGAGATTAGGCATTAATTTTTAAGCAGAGAGCTATTTCTGTTTGTGTTGGGCATTGGGTAAAGCTTGGTTTTGCTCTGTTGAATTTATCAGGCCATCAACTTTTCTGCTTTACTGAGTTTGGGAACTACCAGAATTCTGCTGATTATTGAGTTAAGATCAGCTGCACACTATCTAATTTGTTCTGGTCTGAGGCTTGATTTTTAAGTCTGGTTGATAATACCACTTTAATTTTCTTTGGCCTCAGTTGAGCTCATATGGGGTTTATATACCTTCTGGAGTTAGTTTGGGAATTTTGAATCTTGAACTTGTTGAATGTTGTTGATCCTATTTCCCACGGAAAGTCACAGGATGGCTTATAAGCTTCAACCTAAAGCCAGTAGGAGACAGGTTTGTTGAAGAAATCTTTAACTTTTGACCTACTCCCAGATCAATAGGGAACAGGAACCTAAGGGAGAAATTCTTATTCCTAGGTGTTGTCTCCGTAGAGAGAATGTATCGACGGAGCTTTCCTAAGCTGCACAGGCAACGTTGTCTACATTCAAAGCTGGTCATGGCTAATTAAATTAGATTGTACTGAATAGTATTTTTGATGCAATAGTGAACTTGAAAAGAAAGTTTACTCTTCTATTGAGTCCTTGTTTTGTTACTAATGATGCAAAAACTGAACAGGTAGAAAATAATACTGATGTGCCAAGATTGTGAAATAATCTGGAGAAATCCAAAATTCTGACAAGATTCTTGATTAAAGACCATGCTAGACTCTGGAAAAATTGAGAATTGAAAAATTTTTCAAAACTTATAGCCTGAAAAGGGATGGAAGAAGCTGATGATGTTTGACTTGACCCTGAATGAAAAATATGAGTCCCCTCTAAATCTGATTAAAGCTTTCTGAATTCTCCTGAAATTCTGTGATTGCACTTAAAAGTTTTCTTTAGTTTTGAAACATCTTCCTGGTTACTTCCCATTGTAATTACAGGGCAGTGGTTCTTAGCTTCTCAGACTGTGATCCTATGTTACAACAGAAGGAAGTTTTGGGACCTTCCATCCATTTAGCCAGAAAGAAAGAAAGATCCCCACCTGCCAGGAAAAGGTTAAAGAGCACTTCTGGGCACAATCGACCCAAACCCCATGCACCTGTGAGGTCTGTGAAGCCTGGAGATGGGCTTGTCCTTAATGGGAGGATCACTGCTCAATGGAGGATAGTGCTCTGAAGGAGGACTGCGAGTCAGAGTTCCCTGGAAGAAAGAGTTGCTGAGTGGTGAAATAGCTTGAGAGCCTTGGCTGCCCAGGTCCTCCTGGCAGAAAGGTACTTTTCCTTTTTCCTTTCTTTTGGCTTCCTGAAAGCCTAGGCTCTGCTTTTTGTGTGCTGCTGAAGCATATATTAACTTTTTGTTTGGACTGTTTAACTTCCCCTCAAAAGGGGTTGGAGATCCTGAATAGTATAGCCAGAGGGGCTGTACTGTGGATTCTGTGACGGGAGCAGTGCCCACCCCTCTCCCCAAGGGGGCAATGGAGAGGTATAGCCTGCTACAGTGGTCCTGACTAGAGCTGGATGAAACCCTTTTTTGAGAAAATAAATCCAAATTTGAGTTGACCAAAACAGTTCAAGAACTTGGGTCCAGTTTGGCAAATTATTTTGGTTGGGGGTGGAAAAAGAGAAATGTTTTGAAAATGTTGGAACAGCTTGCTCTGGCACTTCCAGAATGAAACTTTTTTTTTTTTTTTTTGGAAAAGGTTTCATTTTAGAATTTCCCTCAGTTTTATTTAAAAATGTTTTAAAACATCTTAAAAACCTCAATCAAAACTAAACTTTTTTTTTTGACACTTTGGTATGCTGAAAAATTTGAAACATTTTTGGGTTGACTCGAGATGAATTCCCCTCTCTCTCCCCAGTGTTTTTGGATCTGCACCTTAGCCAAATATTCAGTTACTTCCATGGCAGTGGTCCTGACTGCTAGGCTGAAAACCCAGGTGACAGGGAATTTCTCACAAACAGCTAAAATCTTTCAGAACAGGAGAAACTGAGAACTGGTTTCTAAATGAAGCAGATTACATGTCCCCTACTTCGTGAATCTAGGCCTCATTTGGGGCCTGCCAGGACAGGAGTCATTTCTACAATGTCACTTTCATCATTCTGGCACCTGTGGCCATAGTACCTGCTATGGTCACTGCGGCCAAACAAACCCAACTCCTGAGGTTTTGGGAGCAGTTCTGAGGGCTTGGGAACCCCTAAAAGCCTAATCCCTAAATCCAAAGTTTTGGGACAGGAAAATATGTCTTTTTGCCATCTTCTATTCTCTTCTATAAACCTCTCTGTTTCATCTGTCCAAACAGCGGTTATGCCTAGCATTCCTTCGGCCTGATCCTGTAGTCCTATACTCACAGGGCGTACTGCCTGAGTAAGGACTGTAGGATTGGGCCTCTTGTCTGTTATCTGCATTATATCTAGTTGGACCTTAGTGAACTCTTCAGGGTACAGTTTCAGTCTCTGCTATATGTTTTGGGATGGTTTAAAAATCTGTCAGATGCAGATCACTGCAGAAGTGACACCGCTACCAGCAAGCATGTGGTCTCCTCCTCCCATCCCTGATGAGCTTTCACTGTCTTTGTGCTCAGCTGAGTAAAGGGCCCTGAAGACATCCCCCACTTGTTTTTTTGTTTGTTTGTTCCCGCCTTCCTCCCTGTAGAGAGTCTCTGTGCCAATACTTCCTCCAGCCAGGAGGGCTGGCTAGGGCTTCCTGCAGAATCTGTCCAGGACCAATCTGTAATGGCTGCTCTGAGAGTGTTCCGAGGCTACCCCCAAAGCAGAACACATTGCCTCCCACTCCCTCAGGTCTGCCAAGCAGGATGACAAATCTGAAATTAAAGTGCTGCAGAAAGAGGCCATGCGGGCTGGCTGTAAACAGAGAATCACAAATCACAGTCCTCAGCATTGCTTTTCCATTGACGTAGAACAAAAATCTAAAGAACAGATCCTGTAGACTGCGGGGTATAGAAAATACACTCTCATATTGTGTAGTGCTGATATATTTTCTGTGCTGAACAAATAGGACTGAATTCTGGTCCCCTGGCTTATGAATAATAGCACTGTGCTTTATAAGTATTTGTTATGGGCCATTTTGTGATAATCTTTCTTCTGTTGGACAGCACCACTCATAATCTGCCCTGGGATAAACAACAACAGCCCTCTCCTCCCTCCCCCCCCCCCAAAAGAAAAAGTGTGTGGGTTTTTTTGTTCATGTCCACTTCACCTCCAGCTACTGGAGATGATACCCAGATTGGATCCGAGCCTTGTCAAGTTTGGATCCAAATTCAGTTTGCTATAACAGTTCGGATTGTAGAAAATCAACACAGATTTTGGATGGGGTTTATTTTTTCTTTCAACACAATTATGCAAACATTTACTACTGTAGGATGTGCTTATTATCAGGAGAAACCACTACAGCCAGTAGTAAGTGTTTATGGGGTTGAACTATTGCACAGGAAGTAGGTAAAGAGATTAAATGAAGGTAAAACATGGAATTTTGAAAGTCTTACCTCTCTTTAATAAAAATCTTTTCCCTGAGAAGAAGCACTGCAAATCAAGATAAGATGTCACATTAGGTCAAAGAAACGTCCTTCATGCCAAACTAGTCATGGTCATGAACACAGCCGTCAGAAAATTCTCCCAAATGTGGATTGTGTGTCTGCTGTCCAGATTGATTCACTAGCGTCAAAGGGTTATCTGCACGGAAACAAGGAAGGAAGTGAATGTGAAAATAGCATTGAAACTTGTACACAATGTCTGATGGGGTTTGATCCATTGACAAACCGTTGACAGTTTTTCCACTGAAGTCTGTGTGAAAGCTTCCAGTGATGGGGGAGGAGGAAATACAGCAAGAAACCAAGACCAAAGCAGAGTTTGCGCTGGTCACATGATATGAAAATAAAGAGAGCTAAATCTATGGCCCCCCACCCCCATCACAGCCACCTCCTGCAGATATTGAGGTGGATTACATTTACTGGTTCCACACCAGTGGGTCTTAAACTTTTTTACTGGCCACCCCTTTGACATTGCAAGCCTCTGAGTGTCACCCCCGCCCAATAAATTAAACACAGTTTTTAATATATTTAACACCATTATAAATGCTGGAGGCAAAGTGGGGTTTGGGGTGGAGGCTGACAGCTCACGACCCCTCATGTAATGACCTCGCAACCCCCTGAGGGGTCCTGACCCCCAGTTTGAGAACCCCTGTTTGTATCGGATGGGGAAACAGAGGCACAAAGAGGGGAAATGACGTGCCTAAAGCCACTCAGCAAATCAGGAACAGAGCTGGGACCATGGGCGGCTCTAGGCACATTGCCGCCCCAAGCACGGCGGCTTGCCTGCGGAGGGTCCGCTGGTCCCGCGGCTTCCGCGGACCCTCCGCAGGGACGCCTGCGGGAGGTCCGCTGAAGCCGCGGGACCAGCGGACCCTCCGCAGGCAAGCCACCAAAGGCAACCTGCCTGCCGCCCTTGCGGCGACCGGCAGAGCGCCCCCCAGTGGCTTGCCACCCCAAGCACGTGCTTGGTGTGCTGGGGCCTGGAGCCGCCCCTGGCTGGGACTAAACCCAATCAATTCTATATCCTGGATTGCTGCTGTAACCTTTGGCTTACACTCAGCCGGCCTGTGGACAGCACAGGAAACAGAATATTCTTCAGAATTTTTTTTTTTTTTTTTTTACTGACCAGAGAGGATGGGTGGGTCAGTGATTAGGGCACAAACCTGGAGCTTAACGACTCAGCTCCACTACAAACTTCCTGTGTGATCTTGAGCAAGTCACTTGGTTTAGTTGGGAGCTAAGCACCGAAATACCTTTGAGAACCTTGGGCGTAGTCTCTCTGTGCCTCATTTTTACATCTGTAAAATGGGGGAAATAGCACTGCCTTACCTCACAGGAGGGTTGTGAGGGTAAAGACATCAAAGACTGGGAAGTTCTACAGTTGTGCGGGATATATAAGCGCCTCAGATAGAACAAGCTGTTTCTCTTCCCTTATACCATTTGCACAACTTTAAGTTGCAAATTAGTCCAAAAATTAATCCAAAATAGCTCCTAACATCCCTTGAAATGCTTTTATTAAGGAGTTTATGTGCGCTAATTTAATATTTTTTGCCACTTTTCTTCTTCGGTCACAATCCATGTAGCATTGTCTGAGAATCCGGGATAAAATGGGACAGAGATGCTGAACATGCAGATCCCAAGGAGATGGTTTCTTACCACCAGTAACCATGTGAAAGCTTCCAGAACTTTCTCCTCTTTCTCATGACATCCTTTTTGTCTTACTTTTTAGAATTGTGACAAGTAAAGTAATCCAGATGTGGAATTCCTTATTGTAAATCTTCTTAGAGTATGCACAACGTGCCTCAGGTGGCATGTGACCAATTAAATCTTTAATAGCTAACACCTGGGAGTGCATGTATACTTTAAAATGGATGGTTCAGTCTTTGCTAGTTTGCACTGAACTTAATCTTACACCGGTGTGAAATGCAGACACGAGTTAGAGCCAGGGCCAGCTCTAGCTTTTTTGCCGCTCCAAGCAAAAAAATAAACAAAACAAAAAACCAACAAAAAAACCCCTCCTACTGCCTGCCGGACTGCCGAAGGAAAAAAATAAAATAAGGCAGCCTCAGGGAGCGCGTGGAGGGCGGTCAAAGCGGCTCGCAGGGTGGTGAAGGGCAGCTCTGCAACTCACTCGCAGCCGGGCAAGAGGGGTTCCTCTCTCCGGCCTTGGGGTGCTTCTCCCAGCCAGGCAGGCGAAGCCCCCGGGGGCTGCAGGAGGTGCTGGCTCAGCCACTCCTTTAAAGGCAGCTCGGCCGGGCTGGGCTCAGAGCGGTGCGGGAGGTGGAGGCCGGTGCAGGCAGCGGGGAGTGGCACGTTCTGGGTAGCCCAGCGGCACGGTGAGCAGCGGGAATTGCTAGTTCCTGCCCACCCGGGCCGGGGTCTGTGCTCCGGCTGGGCTGGGATTGGCAGAGCGTAGGGAGCTGCGGACCGGGCTGCCAAAGCAAAAAAAAAAAAAAAAAAGAACCACGGCAGGGCAGCCAGAATGTGCTGCCCTAAGATTGGCTGGAATACTGCCCCTTACAATGTGTCACCCCAGGCAAGGGCTTTCTCATCTGGTGCCTGCAGCCGGCCCTGGTCAGAGCAGCTGCTTCTTGGACTGGAGAAGTTTAGAATAGTGGAGAACACCACGTTTTCTAGCAGGTAGCCACCACGGAGAGAAGTCAGAGTAAAGTGGAAGGAAAGACAGTCCTGAAGATCTTAAGGAAGTCCTTCTAAGAAACATTAGCTGGGAGCCTCGAGTGGAGGAAAGGGATTAAGTGGAAAGGTAGGCCCAAGCCAATGTTCTCAATCTGAGAGCAAAACGATAATGAGCCACTTGGCAGAATGGGAAAGTTCTGATTTGCATCCAGACGACAAGCCCCTATGCTCAGCAGTACTTGGATCAGGAGTTTGAGTGCAGGCTGCCCAGTACAGAAATACAAGGGTTTATCTGGCTGACTTATGCTTCTCACAGGACCTGGGAAGTAGGAGACAAAGATGGCTTTTCACCACCTTTGCACCCACATATGCTAGAGCTGGCTTTCTGTATCAATCAGGTAAACCTGATGGATCTTCTAATTTAAGCTGTGGCCCCAAGGAATTATTCTGCCTACATCCCATTTCCCATGAATATGTTCCTTGATGTTAGCTTTTCACCTAAGGAAACCCCTTATATCAAGTAACTGTATCCACTGACTTTATGGCTCCTTTTCCACTAATGGAAAAGCACAAACAGACCATAGTGTAGCTGACAATTGAGCGTATAGGCTTCGCCTTAGTCTTAGAGTTTAGATCCAGAATTTTGGTTCAAATCCATAATCTGCTTTTAGGGCTTTTCTGCATCGGGGAAATTAACCAGAATAGCTCCCCATGGGGGACACTCTTACTCCAAATAAGAGCACTATGACTTCTGGAAGATCATAATAAAAATAAGGCTTTGCTTATTAATTGTTGGTTATGTATATTATCTGCTAGGTATTTGTAATCAACACTCCTAGCTCACTGACCTGTACAAATAAAAGAGAGCCTGCAGTAAGGATTTTATCTTGAACCAAGTCTAGCTTGTTAAATTTAAGGTGCTAGAAAACATTATATCTCTATTTTTCTTGTAACCCATTCTGACTCTAATATCTTATACTTGTACTCAGTAAAAACCTATAGCTTTGTAGTTAAATGAACTTCTTTTATTTTTAATCTAAACTAATCCAGTGTTGTGTTTAAACAGGACTGTTTGTAACTCCACTTAAAGTAGCCAACTGTAGAATATTGTCCCTTTATGGAGCACTGGACCTTTAATATCTGGAGAGTGCTGGACAATGCAGAACACACGTTTTGGGAAAATTTGGGACTGGGAGTATGTTGGTTTCTACTTGCAGGGTGACCCTAAGGCTGCTGGAAGCCAGAGTGTGACTGGAGCATTGCTGACAGGATGCTGAGCTCAGCGTTGTTGGACCAGGGCTCCAGTTATACACAGACTCTCCGGGTGTGACTGGTATGCTGTTAAGCTGTTTGTGAGTGGCCCTGGTTAGGAGCTACAACAGCAAAGTATTGGGGGCACCCAACATTGAGGAGTAAGTGGTGACACAACTCCTCACTGGTCTGGATTGCACCCCCGGATGTGACAAAGACCTAGCTACAAAAGGACCCTCAAAATGAGATGAAGTAGACAGCTGTCTCCACCTCTGACAGCCAGGGCCGGCTTTATGAACTGCGGGGCCCGATTCGAATACCTGGCGGCGGTCCGGGGCTTTGGCGGCACTTCAGCGGCGGGGGGTCAGCTCCGGGTCTTCCGCGGCACCGAAGGACTCCCCGCTGCCAAAGACCCGGAGCAGACCCCCCCACACACTGCTGAAATGCCGCCAAAGACCCAGAGTGGACTATGTGAGTAAAAAAAAATTAAAAAGGCGCCTAAGGCTCAGGGCCCTCTTAGGCGCGGGCACGGGGGCCTTCTTAGGCGCGGGGCCCGATTCCGGGGAATTGAGGGAATCGGCCTAAAGCTGGCCCTGTTGACAGCAGGAATGGAAGTGATTGCAGGGATAGCCTGAGAATTCTTCTGCTATGGTGCAGTACCCAAGCACCCACTTATTTGGTTTGTCTGAAGCCACCCTGTTCATCCTTAGCTCTGTTTCTGATTTTTAGTCCTACCTCAAGGGCCTGGGCTTAGTGGTATCAGGGCAGCGCTAAGTCTGTGTCACTGCTCTGTTGTGGAATTTCATTTATTTACAATAGAACTTAAGGGCTGGGACAGCTTCTATGAATACATAGCTGGTGCTCCACCTCCACCAGCCTTTCAGCGAGAGAGGCAAGCACTTTTAATCCTAGAGAGCAGAAAAATAATAGACACTAATGTGAGGTGGTTTGGATGTTATCTGATATGGGCTACCTTAGCTTACACAGACGTTCACTGAGGATGGACCCAGAGCAGAGGTACCAAATTCTGACATGCTGTTGAATGCTGCCAAATGCAAGAATTAGGACAGAAGATATATAAATATACCAAAGAGATTTATTTCCAATCAAATAAACCCTGTAGTCAGCATTCTTGAGACTCAGCCCCTTATATGCATCACAGAACCATCATTAGTAGTTTGCACCTACTTTTTCAAGAGTGACTGGTGATTTTGAGCATCTATCTTAAGACCCCTCAAAGGAGCCTGACTGAAAATCAAACTCCTTTAAGGTGTCTCAAGCTGGGCAGACAATATCACTAGTTGCTTTTGAAAATATAGGCATTTATGTCCTGAAAAGAGCAGGAAAAGACCCTAGGGTGGGGGTTGTTGCTGCTGATGTATTTATTCCTTGTTCCTTGAAAAGTGTGTTTTGTATACAGCTGCATCACCCCTGCCAGCCTCACCAGTAACAAACCCCTCAGACTTACTTCAGAGCTCTTTTGTTTCCTTTAGGTGACCCAGTCCACTGTAACGGGCTTGCTTACAGCTTTAGGGCATATCTATATGGGCAGTGGGCATAAGAAAACCATCTCTGCGAGCAGCATAAGCTATGTCGATGGGAGACATCTATATGGGTAAGGGGTTAACAGGAGCTGAAAAGTAAGTTAATTAAATAGAATAATGGTGTTTGTGACCTCTACCCTCCAAGAAGTGTGCCAACCCCTAAGAGGTTGCATGACCTAGAATTTAAGAACCACAGCAGTAAGCTACTTCAGCTACTGTGCCCTCAGGTGCCCCTGAAACACTTGCCACTTCACACAAGGATAAATGGGATCAGACTGAAAGAGAGAGGAATGTCATGCTGCCAAAGGTTGCACAAGTGGACCGGCCAGGGATGCTTGAGTGTACTGCCAGGGAGACCATAAGGAAGGGGAAAAGGAAGGTGTATTTGCCTCACAACTGAAGTGCTGTTGCATACAGTGCTCAAGCAGGAAACGAGGTGTATGTTGGACACAACTGTAAATACCTGTGGTGTTTCAGGTTGTCAGGAGGGATAAGAATCAAAACTTGATAAATCTGGCAGAAGAAGAAGATGCCTTTGATGTGGAAGCAGTTCTGGGCTGTAGCAGGGCTGTCGTCTTTTGTGGTTTCCAAAATCAGCTTTTTACTAATAATGTTTTGGGGTAGTCTATGGGGAAAAATACCTTCAGTGTTTTAATATTCCAGGAAAGAAATACCTGCAACCAGACTCTTCAAGTGAATGTAGGCTGCTAGTGCAAACTCTCATCCAGTGACTGGACTTGCTCTAATACTTTAGTAGACGAGACTCCAACCAGGATGTTTTTGAGCCCCAGGTACCTACTGTACCAAGTTCCTGACCTTACCTCCATTGAAACCTATAGCAGAACTCTCACAGACATCAGTGGTGGGGGAATCGAGCCCCAAGTGAGCAAAAGGGAGTCTGCCAACTGGAGGGAGCTACACTAAGATTGTCTCAGGGCCTGTCCACACCAGCAGGATAACAAAGTGTCAAACCTTGCTTAATCACCAGTCCAACTCACTTGTGGCCAAAAGTGTCTCTAACTACGTTTGGATGGATAATGTGGATGGGGTCAAGTCATTTTGGAAAAATATTCAAACACTATGCTCTAGCAGTTGCCTAAGTTAGAGTACAGCTGTTCTAACGTGAAGCCAGATCCTGCTCCCCATCCACATCAAGTAATTCCACTGACTCCTGAGTAAGAAACACAAGTAGGATTTGGCACAGTACAACATCAATTCCTTTTCTGAGTGAACATCAGTGGCTCCAGTGTGCAGCTCCAGAATGTGCCCAGGGCTTCAACAGAGAGAAAAAGTCATGTTGGGGTTTTACTGATGGCTTAAAGATGTTATACTGGTATTTAAAACAGAAACAAATGTCCGCTGCAAAACAGAAGCTGTGACCAGGGGTTTTCAACTGAGCTTCTCATTTATCTTTCAATAGAGTCCTAGATGCACTGCAACAATGCAATGTTAGTTTTGCATTTTTTATAAAAAATGTCTGTATAGGGAGCAGGTTCAGTTTTCTTAATTAATATAAAAAGGGAGAAGATAGCAGTTTAGGAACCCACAACACTGGCACTGTTGTATTTACTGTTGAGGAGCTCTTCCTGCAGAGCATAGAGAACTTTTCCTGCAGAGACTTTGACATGAATCCTCTTCTCATTTTATAAATGTCACTTTCCGGTCTGTGATGTTTTGTGTCATGCCTGATTTGGTTTCTGGACACATGATTGTTGCCTGTGAAATTTATGGGCAATCTTTATCTCCATATTCCACATGACCATGAAATGTCCGAATGTGCCTTGGCTTTCAGGATTTTTTTTCGTCTTCCTTTCCATCCTGATCTGCAGTTGATTCCTCCCACTGTGAGATGTTCCAGTGGAGTAGGCAGAATGAGTCTCTTCCTGGACAGAGAGGCTGCTATTTTGTCAGAGTGGAAGGTGTCTGGCCCAGGGTGGGGGTGGAGGGAATGGGTCAAGGAGCTTTCCCACCTCACTTGCACGTCTGTGCAGAGGGCAAACATAGTATTCATCCTTGATTCCAGGCAGGACAAGGACTGCTCAAGGCTAGTTAGGAAAGCACTGTTAGCCCCCTATTCCACATTGAGCAGAAGTACTGGTTCTGCACAGGCTCAGGAGAAAAAGCTGCAGTCTTTTAAAGGGTATGGCAGGGACTGCTTTGGTCCACGGTCTTCCAACCTCCCTGGAGGAACTATGCTTGCTTTAGATACAATGGGCCTCATTCTCCTCTCGCTCCATGAGTGAAGTTACTGCAGTGTAACTGAACTCAGAATCATGGCCAATGCCTCTGGAGGGCCCCAGTATGGTTGTGTATTTCAGCACTCTCTTGCTGTGGGCTGTGCGTTAGGCAGAGTTTAGCCCTAAGGTAGCTCTTCAAGTCATGTAGCGCTATGCTGCTATTGAAGGAGTTACTTTGGTTTTGGATAATGTCTTCTGACCACTTTTTAAGTCACATTCCAGACCAACTGAATCGCCCACGTAATGACCAGTGTGACTCATGGTGTGTGCACGCTCCTTGTTCTGTCACAGGCTTTTCTTCAAACAGTCATCGGATCCATCTGTCTTCACCCTGATACAATCTTGCCAGAGAATGCTATTGTGTCTGGTCTTTCATCCACCATGGCTCTTTATTCTGTACCAGCGGCACCTGTTCAAGCTAAGGGCTCTTCATGTGACTCATGGGATGCTGTCTGTCTGTCTGATACCTTATTGATTAGCCAGGTTACAAGAGGCAGATGCTGTGAATCAGGAGACTAGAGCCTGATTCTCCACAGCCTTGCAGCCTATGCAGTTGTTTAAACCCGCCTAACTTCTATAGCAATAGTAATTTTGCTGAGGCTGAGGGCATGTCTATGTTTTGAGCTGGGGTGTGATTCCCAGCCCCCAGGAGACATACTCACCTAGCTCTCCTTGGGCCAGTGTGCTAGAAGTAGAATATAGCGATGGGAGTGGCTAGCTTCCCTGAGTACATGCCAAGTGTCTGAGACAGGATCATACTTGGGACAGCTAGTTCTTCCTGCCACTTGTGCCACCACTGCTAGACATTCTTTTTAGCATGTTCACTTGATCAGAGTGAGCATGGGTATGTCTCCTCCAGCTGAAAATGACACTTTCCAGCTCCAAGTGTGGACATACCCTGAGAAACTTTAGGAAGCAGGACTGGAGCTGTTATAGATAAGTTTAAGTAGCTACCTTAAAAGTGCAGTGAAGATATAGTGAACTGTAAAGAAGAGTTTATGTAACTTGCACCACTTGGAAGTTCTTGGCATTATGCAACCAAAAGAATGGTGCCGGGTTAAGGATAGACACTATCAAAATGTTTCATAATTTAAAAAGTAATTTTTGTTTATCTGTGGTTAAAAACCCTTTGAAAGCTTGAAATTGAAACTTGTTCCGTTGTTGAAATTTATTGTACTCCTTTCAGCCCGAATGCCAATTTAGTTATTGTAGGGTTGCCCATAAGTAGGGGTCTACCAAATTCATGGCCACGAAAATTGTGTCACGGACTGTGAAATCTGGTCTCTGGCTGCCCAGCTGCGAAGGCATTGCTACTGTTGGCAGCAACACAGAAGTAAGGCTGGCAATACCATACAATTGCCAACCTTACTTCTGTGCCACTGCTGGCCATGGCACTGCCTTCAGAGCTGGGTGCCTGGCCAGCAGCCACCACTCTCCCACCACCCAGCTTCAAGCAATGCTGCCACCAGCAGCAGCGCAGAAGTAAGTGTGGCAATACCATGAACACCCCCTCCCGACATTAGGTTTGCAGTCCCCCTTTTGGGCCAGGGCCCCCAGTTTGAGAAATGTTGCGGAAAAATCACACATTTTTTGTGGGTTGGTCATGGCATAAATAGCAAATTTCTCAGATATGTAACACAATCACAAAATTTGCTGTCTATGTTGTAACCAACCCGCAAAAAATGTGATTTATCTGCAATTTAAGTAGATCCCCTACTCATAAATATTTAATCTTTATCACTGAAATTTTTGGTTTTAAAGAAGAGCTAGGAAACAGTGTCTCTAGCCTGAGAGGGAAATACTTAGAAAATTATTAGGCAGATTTTCCAAACAGATAAGGAGATGGGGGAAATGTCTGGCAGACATTGGGCTTGCCTGTTGCCCTCTACAGTCTATCTAGGAGAGAAAATGAGCCAATTTTTACCCTTAATTATATCTGTGCAACTCTATTGGCTTCTATAAAATTACCTATCCCACAGGTATGCTGTAAAAAGTAACATATGTTTGTAAAGTGCTGTGAGATCCTTGGATGAAAGGTGCTCTAGGCATGCAAAGTTGAGAGGCCAGATCCTCAGCTGATATATATTGGCATTGACTTCAGTGGTATTACATCAGTTTACACCATCTCAGAATCTGGCTCTAGGAGGCCAGTTATAGGGAAAAGAGCATAAAGCCTGTAAAAGTAGCTGGGAACAAGGAAATCTCAGCCTAGCTGTTTTTACTAAGTCCCGCTGCCTCAGAAGCAGAGCACGAAGATAGGAGGCAGGAATGACCAGCTCCCAGTGTGAGGCGTATCCTAGGGAGAAGGGAGTGAGGCAGTACTGGGAGTGGGAGGGAAAGAGGTACAGACAGCAAGACAGCACATCCAGGGACATGGAGAACCAAGAGGCAGGGAAGGGCATGAAGGAGAGATGTCTAGGTAGCAGGGAAGCAGGTGGAGAAAAGCAACACAGATGGGATGGGGAGGCGAAATGAAGGGCAAAAAGAGACAGTGTGATTAATACGGTCAAAAATATTACATGACAGAGCAGCCGACAGTAGCTGAATACTGTCCTATTATTACTCTTCTATGTAAGCAGTTGCTTTTGCGGCAATTACAAAAGTATGCACTGGTGGGTGACGCCAAAGGGAGGTGGTCCGTGTGATGGTGAATAGGAGGGTGGTAGTCCACACAAAGGTGAATGGCTGGGGAGGTGATTCATGAAAAAGCATCTCTCTCTTAAGATGTGGTCCACTCTCTGAAAAAGCATGAGAAGCCCTGCCGTAGAATACTGCAGTAACGTGGAGTGCTACCTCTCTGCTGGGTGTCTCCATGAAAGAATTGCTTCCTTTTGATGCACCCAATTCAAGGCAGCCCAGGTAAAGGAAAAAAACAAAATAAAAATAGGAACAGCATTTGAGCTCAGATCCCTGCTACAGGACCACTAGGCCACCCCTCAGAGGAGAAGCGGTGATGTCTAGTCCTTAGAGCATGGGACTGGAGACCATGAGCTCCCAAGGTCTAAATCTGTGTTGTCTTAGAGCCATTTAACATCTCTGTGGTCTTGGTTCTGTGGTTCAATTGAGGGGGAGAGCTTTTATTTGTGGGCAGGCGTAGGCCCATCCACCCCAGTATCTGTAATGGGTTAACCTCTCTATGCTCCAGTTTCCTTATGTGTAAAATGCAGATGATGATGATAATTAACTACCTAACAGGGGTGTTGTGTTTTAACATTAGTAGAGTGCTTCTGAAGGGGTTAAGCGCTAAGCACTACTGAATCTCTTCAAATGCGGCTGTTTTTCATTGCAGGCATATCATACTGTGATATGTTGGTTTAAAAAAAAATCTGACTCTCTTGATAATTACTGAGTTAGGCAATGGCAATTAATGCTTTTAGACATGGTGCTACTGCTCTTCTCCAAACTATAGCTCATTTAAAATGCTAACCCTGTAATTTATTAGCAATATTTAATACCTCAGTGACCATAAACTTTAGTGTTTTATTACCACTGATTAACATACCTTTGATGTTCTGCCCAGTGTTACACAATCCAAAACAAATTACTTTCAGGAAGCTGGATATTATATAAATACAGGAAAGCAATAAATAATACATAGAAGGAACATTTTTCTGTGGGTTCTGACATGCCAAAGTCATTTGAAGAGATTGTGGCTTCTTAGGTAGTTTCTCAGACCTCCAGGGGTGTCTTCACCTAAGAGTGCACTTCACACCGGGGTGGTGGCGGCTATTGCTGCTTCTGTCAGACAGGCAGTGATTACTGATGTTCCATCAACCATTAGTACCATTTTTTTAGACCTGTACCAGAGGAAGCCTGAAGTTGCCTAGTCAAACTGTCTTCTGTTCTGATCGTCTCCCTAATGAGCTACAGATGTACAAGAAACAGAAACTTTCTTTCATTTTTCAGTTTGCTTTTTTGCCTCTTTTCAGTATGGCTTGAGGAGAAAGAGGGAAAACTTTATAAAGTAACAAATTAGAAAGCAACTGAAGCAGTTTGCTGCTGGGCCTCACTAGCCATCTTGGAAGCAATTGAGCTCAGGATGGATCTGATTTGGCCCTGGAATTATAAAATTTTAAGACTGAGATTTTCAATTGGTTTGGACCTCTATTGCCCATAGGTTCCTTTGAAAACCCCAACCTAGATCGTTAAGTTTTTATTGACCACACACAAAATGCTCCTGAAAATTCTGTTTCTGGGATTCCAGACAGCTAAAAAATATAAATTGAACTGGTCCAAATTCACTGTTGATTGATACCCTATTGAACCCCTTGGCGTAACTCTACTGATATTTGTGAATTTACTCTCAGGACAACTTTGGAACATTGAAATTAAGGGGTTGCATGGGGTTTAAATTAATGCTAAACCTGCCCCTATGGGTCTGAATTTGCAACTCTAAATTTGGTATTAATCAGGCCTGAATTTGACCCTAATATTAGTGCAACTTAATTGGAGCTAAACTTAATTTGTGATATTTAAGATGTTCCAAACCTGTGAAATTCCTCAGGCCAGGGCTAGATTAACCCAGCAGCCAATGAAGCACATACCTTTCTTTATCAGCCACGATCTCTGCCTCACTTCATCACTTCCCTCCAGAGGCAGGTTAATCAGTGTTGTGGATTCTTGAATATGTGTTGAGCAGGGAGCCATGCTCAGGTCTTTGGGCTCTTTCTTTCATAGTAAAAATTGGGTTCCCTCTCCTCTTAGAGAGCTGGCAACTAGAATTGGTGGGAAAATAGGATTTTTGTTTGGCTGGGTTCTTTTGATGTGTGTGAAAACTTGTCCTTTTTTTTGTTTTGTTTTTTGGAAATATTTTGAAAAATTTTAACCAGCTCTACTAGCAGCAGTGAGTAGGAGATGAATAATTTGGACCTTTGTGAACAGACTGGGAACAAGAAAGCAGGCAACACATCAGAGACCGATATTAATATTATTATTTTATTTTATTATTGATTTGTATTGTGATAGCATCTAGGACAGGGTGACCAGATGTCCCGATTTTATAGGGACAGTCCTAATATTTGGGGCTTTTTCTTATATGGGCATCTATTACCCCCCACTTCTGTCCCAATTTTTCATACTTGCTGTCTGGTCACCCTAATCTAGGAGCCCCAGTCATAGATCAGGACCCCACTGAACTGGGCCCTGTACAGACGCAGAATAGAAAGATGGTCCCTGCCACAAAGAGCTTATGAATTGGCCATTTGGTGTAGGGATGAAGAAGGGCAATGAGGTGCTAAGTGAAGGCCCCAGGCTACCATAATCCAGCCTTGGTTCAAACATGGTAAACTTTTCTCTGGATTGCTTTACACTTATATATTCAGCTACATATTATATCTGCTTGGTGGCTGAAGCCTTTGGAAAGAGACTTCTGCACACACACTTCATAGCAATGGTGCAAACTTACTAAGCTGCTGTAGCCTTGTTAAATCTGCTAACTAGTGGTCACATGCAGACTTAACCATGTCTTGCAAAGTTACCATCTGAAACCCTAAACCAGACGCAGTCAATAGGTGGACTGCGGGCCAAATCCAGACCACCAGATGCTTTTGAATGGACTGCAAAATCTTTTTATTTACTTATTATTATTACAATTCTTATTGCAGTGTGAAAAATGTTTCGCTGGAGTCTGGATCTTGATTACACTTTGACCAAGAAATTTGGATCTTGAAAAAAATAACTGATTGCCCCTGGCCTAAACCAACCTAACTCAATTTGGCTCAGGTTCATTCTCACCCGTCTCACCCCCAGTTTGCAAGTTTGGGCAAACATTTTGTGCAATTGACATGAGTTTTGGATTCTCAATTACTTGGATTTCATTATAAACATATTGCACACCTCAACTCTGAAAGCACCGGCTCTCATTCCTGTGTAGGCCATTTATCCCCCCAAAATCTTACCACAATCTCCTGCTGAGTCCTCTGAGAAGCACTGAGCAAATGCTTATGGAATAAAGTTTGTAAAGGTAAAACATCAATAAGGAGAAATACACAAAGTGAATTAATCCTGAAGACTTGCTAGTCCCCCCCGCTCAGCATTCATTAAAGTAGGCATGTGAGAATTAGGTGCCAAAAGATATAAGCCTTTGACACTTCGAGATTTATATGCTGAGAAGTTTCTTCCCTTTCCCATTTTATCCCAGTTATCATTCCATTTTTTTAACTCCCCTCAGTCCCACTGCCCTGCAGCAGCATTTTCTGGGAGAGGCTAAATCTAAAGCAACAGCATATTCTCTCATGAGTGCATGTCAGTGCCTGCTCCTTAATTCTACAACATCTGGCACGAGCATGAAGCAGGATGACTCAAAAGCTTGTCTTCATGCTTTGTTTTCCTCTTCCCTCATTTAACAACCACAATATCATTATCTATATATAGCAAACTTCGTCTTCCTAATCAACTAGCCACTTTCTAATGTAGCCCTAAAATGAATCAATAATGAAATATTAGGGCATGGTTGAAAGAGGAAATCAGATTTATCGTCTGATAATGGATAGACAGGTAGTGAGCTGTGATTGCTGCTATGGAAGGGTTTATTACCTCTGTGTGTCATGACCAGGGCATGGGTTGTCAGGGCCCAGTGCCTGGAGCAGGAGTGAGGAACCAGAGTTGAGGGTCAGGAGCAAGCAGAGCTGGAGCAAGACAAGGATAAGGCTGGGAATTAAGGCAGGCACAGGAGTAATGGCAGCTGCAGACATAAGCAGTGAGCAGCCAGTAACCTGCTACTGAGCTTAAAAGCAGGTTTGCTGGCTCCCTTCAGCCACTCAGGCAGGTCAGCCAATCAGGCAGTCCAACCATAATCCAGCTCAGCTCATTAACAGGCCTGGAGACCAGGCTGGCTCGTCCTAAGGCTCAGCTCAAGCAGCTCACTCCTGACATTACGAACTACACACACAGCTAGACTCTCCTGAAACATCCATTATTAGCAATAGTCCATTCTCCCTCCCCACCCTGCCTAGCTGGTTTTTCCTTTCCTGTCCCATCTTGTGCTGTAGACTGTAAACTCTTTGGAGACAGGACTATCATTTACTGTGTGTTTGTACAGCTACTAGCACAATGAGACTCTTCCCTGGCTGAGGCCTATTGGTGCTTCCACAGTATAAGTGTTGAATAATAATTAATTTAAACTGGGGGTCCACAGCACTACATCATTTTGTCAAGACATTAAGTATGACAGATTTTTTTGTTTCCTGGGTTACAGCTGAATGCTCCTTGGCACCTTGTCTGATTTCACGAAGAGGTGTACTTGTCTGAGTTCAGAAGAAAAACAGTTCACACTGTTATTGGAAATGCCCATTAATTTGTTTCTTCACTTTTGCCTATCTGTGTGCCTGTTTGTTCTGGATGGAAGCAGGTGCACCAGTGGAAAGGGGTGGCCATTTAGAAATAAACATTAACCAGAGGTTAGCACTCGGAGGTATCTGAACTGCCGCAGTTAGTTTCCACTCCAAGTAGAGGGGAATAAACACCTAACAAGGATCAATCCTAGGGCTAGCTGAGCTGCACTTAGTGCAGGACCTGATTGTGTGGGAGAGGATGTGGGGGGGAAAAAGTGGGCCATTTCTCCCCTTCCTGATCTTGGGTGTCAGTAGTAGCTTTTCTAGCTAATGTCCAGCTGCACCACTCCCCCAGAGGCCCGTGTAACACACAGGGATAGCTGGAGTGAAGCAGTGTTTTAACTTCACCCCCAACATGCCTCTCACACTAGAAATTTCCTAGGTGAGTGGCATCGGGCTAGCTATGCTGATATAGGCCAATTATTATTATTTTATTGTATGTATTGCCATTAGGATGACCAGACAGCAAGTGTGAAAAATCGGGACAGGGGTTGGGGGAATAGGATCCTATATAAGAAAAAGACCCAAAAATCGGGACCGTCGCTATAAAATCGGGACATCTGGTCACCCTAATTGCCATGGCCCTAGTCATGGACTAGGACCTCATTGTGCTCGATGTTGTATAAACACAGAACAAAAAGATGGTCCCTGCCCTAAAGCGCTAACAATCTAAGTATAAGACAAGATGCAACAGACGGATACAGACCGACCAGCTGAGGAGTACAAGGAAACAATGAGACCGTATTGGTCAGCACGTTAGGCAGTGGTCTCAGCACCCTAAATCAGCAGCCTAAATGTTGTCGACTTTTTTGTAGGCATCCTGGAAAAGTAGAGTTTTGAGAGGGATGTTGAAGGAGAATAGTGAGTTCGTTTTCAGATGTTTATGGGGAGTGTGTGAGGCAGCATGGGAGAGAACGTGCTTCTTTGGAAATTTAACAAGTGGACGATGGAGGCTTCCAGCATGGGCTGACTGGAGGCGGGAACTGACATTTCTGCAGTGAATGAAAGATGATCGGTAAGGTGGAAGGGCCATGAAAGGCCTCGAAAGTGAAGACGAGTGGTTTACGTTTGATGAAAGACTGCATATATTAAGGCCAGAGGGAAGGTTGTTGCAGTAATCAAAACACAAGATAAGAGCTTGGATGAGAGTTTTAGCATTGTGCCTGGGTACGAGAGGCCATATTTTAGAGATGTTATGCAGAAAGAATATGCAAGACTTAGACATAGCCCAGATGTGAGGACCTTGAAAGAGGTCAGAGTTGAAGATGATGCCCAGGTTACATGAGTGACTGACTGGCAATATGGTGGTGTTGCCCACAGCAATTGAGAAAGGGGGTAACGAGGAGGACATGAGGTGGGGAAGATATTAGTAGCTCTGTTTTAGCCATGTTGAGTTTGAGCTGGCAGCTTGTCATCCACAAAGAGATAAGAGAGAGAGAGGCTGAGATATTAGTTTGGACAGAAGACTGGTTGGACATGTAGAGGTGTATTGGTGAATCATCCTTGTGGAGATGGTAGTTGAATTTCTGTTTGTGAATGAGATTACCCGGTGATAAATGTTGGAGGGAGAAGAGAAGGGGAACAAAAGCTGAGCCCGGTGGAACTGCTACAGAAAGTTGGAGTGAAACTTTCTTTGCACTAGGGGAACCCTTATCACATGGGTGGCACATGACTTCACCATTTGGGGAGGCTGTGTGTACCCAGACTGTGGGCCTGCCATGAGGTCTTCCCCTGCTCAGCTCCTCCCCCTGAAGTCCCACCCAGGCTCCACCTCAGCCCCATTCAGCTCCTTCTCTGAGGCCTCACCCCCACCCGCTGCTCATGCCTCTTTGTTTGTTCCCTTGGCTCCACCCACTGGCCAGCCACTCACCTCTTGCACACACCTCTTTACCCTCTCCTGCGAGGCCCCGGGGCACCCACCCTTTCAGCGACAGCACACTCTGAAGGCAGTGGGCTGGCAGTTTGGGGAGGCTTAACCTCCCCTGGCCTCTTGTACCTGCTGCCTATACCTTATCAGGCTGTTTGTCAGATTTCACTACCACAAACCTTCTCACAAACCCTATGAGAATGGAAATTATTTTGTATATAGATAGGTAAACTGAAGCAGATTGAGATTAAAGTGATTTGTCCAAGGTCCCTCTTAAAGTCAGTCACAATCTTCTCCAAATGCTAGAAAGCACTCTCTGACATGCTGTTTGCATTGTGACACACAATGGAGGGTTGCCTGATGGCTCTGTTGGATGATGTCATTATTCCCCTATCTGAGGCAGGCCCAAAGGCCTGTTAGGGGATTTGAGGAGCTGCTTTTCTGCCTGTGATTGGCAAACTAAACAAAATCAGCTCTCTGCCTGTTGCAGATTTGCAAAGGTAAAAACTGTACATGACTCTTCTATGATCCATAAAAGCAGAAAGGCTGCTATTTGTCTTCTCATCTAGCGACACAAATCATATTGCCCGTTTGTTTGCCATCCTCCACCCAAATGAGTCATTTGGGAATGAGTCAGGATTAAACCAGGTGCTGACATTTATCTATTCTTGGTATCTCTTTATATACAAATACACACCAAAGGAGAGACTGCCTCAGTAATACTGGCAAAAGAACTAGCTTTGAAAATATTTGACAGGCCATTTCAAAGATGTGTTGTTGGCAATATTGCTAAGGACATGTGTTCTGTGAGAACTTGATGCTGTATGCTACACCCAGCACAGATGTGGACCTCTGGTAGGATGTTCTCATAAACAATGGGCTGCGGGGTATGTCCTCTCCCAGGTGCAATGCTTAATTAGTCTCATGATAAAACCAGTGTTCACACATGCTTGGAACATCCCAGTGTGTGAAAAATAAAAAGCTAGCCAATACCTGAAAATGGAAGTAAAAAGTTAATTTGCCATCTATAGCACTAGTGCAAATATAGTGTGCTACAGACTTCATGAAAATAACCCTAAAACCCACAACCACCAGAAAATTCTAAGTTTAGGCTAAATCTCCTTCCTACGCTTACCCCCAGTGTGTGCGTATGTATGAGACTGCACATTGTTCAGTGACAAGCATATTGTCTTGCAGTACCCAGGCACAATGGCACCCAGGCACAATGGCGTTAGGGCAGGGGTGGGCAAACTATGGCCTGCGGGCCAGATCAGGCCCGCCAGCCGTTTTAAGCTGGCCCTGGAACTCCCGCTTTGGAGTGGGGTCTGGGGATTGCCCCACTCCGGTGCTCCAGCCAGGGAGTAGGGTTGGGGACCACGCCACGCAGTTTCCAGCAGCAGTGGCATGGCCCCACTCTAGTGCTCCAGCCAGGGAACAAGGTCAGGGGCCACTCCACGCGGCTCCCAGAAGCAGTGGCATGGCCCTGCTCCGACTCCTACGTGTAGGGGCAGACAGGGGGCTCCGCACACTGCCCCCACTGCAAGCGCCGCCCCCGCAGCTCAGGACCAGGACTTGAAATGTACACCCTACCTCAAATAAGTCATCTCTAGTATAGGTGATTTAGCAGCCTCAGAAATGGGGCAAACTCCAGCATACTCAGTGTAATCCTTCTACACCCTCCTTTTAGTAAAGTACATCAGTTTATTTTATATATTCTTTCCTATGTTTTCCACAGGAGGAACTGTTTTAACTCTATTCCCCTGCTCATTTATTTTCAGCCTGTCCGTCCCTGCAGACCTGAATGACTGGAATATGGATCTGAGAGGGAATTTTTGCCCACAAAGTTGAAAAGGCTGTATTATTCCTATTCATTAGTGAGGTAAGCCATTGTTAATGCCTGAGGAAGCTTTCCATGCTAAATTCAGTTGTATGACTGTGAAGCAAATGTTTGCAACAGGACAAACTTCTTCAGCTTTCATCTGTCCGACTGTGAGAGCAGTCAACAAGCTGCCCATATTTAATTATATTATTCTCTGCCTGCAGTGGTCCCACAGGCCTCTGGAGACAATCCAGGGCCATGTTTATCTTGTTTATCTTTACTTGTAATTTTCTATGATTGATTGAAGTGTAAGGAAATCATAATGTTTAAACAGAAATGTTTTGGCTTTGGAAGTATCTGGGAAAACTGGGTCACTCTGGTTAGGCTGCAGGGAAAAGAATGGGTGAAAAGTGTTCCTGTCATGTACACTGTCTAAACCATGAAGGGCCTAGTTCTCTTCTCACCTACTCCGGTTTTACATTGGTGTAACTCCAGTGGAACTTGTCCGTGGGTTTCACTGGTGTGAGAGGAGAATCACACTGATTTCTGTACTGCAAGAATGGAACTGGATGGCTCAGGAGACTGGTAAAGGGGGAAGGAGTCTTTCACTTTTAAATTACTGCCTTGAATTCAGCGCCAGTTATTAGTGATCAAAAGTCATTGCTTCTCTTGGCTTTTTAGTAGTCCGTGTGAAATGAGTTTGTTGGGTCTTGCTTCAATGGTGGCAGTCTTAGTAGAGAGGCTAAGGATTGGTCCTGGAGACTGCACTATCCTTTCACTCCCATAGCTGTCTCCAAAGGTGAAGGAACCCTGATACAGGGTAGGTGGTCATTTATAACCTCTGATTAATGATAGCATTATGCCTTGGCAGAATTTGCATACAATCAAAAATCGTGGAGCAGGTCCCTAGGTTACCTACTTAAGTCATGTACATATTATTCTGATCAACCCAGTTCTTTTTCAGATGTTGTAAATAGTAAGGTGTGGGGTTTTTTTGTTGTTGTTGTTGTTTGTTTTTAAATCTTCCTCGTTATTTGATTCTTCGGGTAAAATTTTCCAGTTTGAGGTCAGTGGGTGTGCCTGGAAAAATTGCTTTCTTTTTGCATGTGCAAATCCAGGAATTACATGCCTAACTGTGCATTTGTGTGCACAGCTATCCAAAGTGAATGCACCAATAAAGTGTTGTTCTATGGGTGCACCCATCTTTCTGCAAGTACATCCAGTGTGCACACCTTTTGAAAATGTGCCCCCGTTATATCTCACTGGATATGCTAACCATACATCTATTCCTCTCAGAGGTTGTGGTGTCAAAGGGTTTGTGTGGCTTATTGGTGTCAACAAACTGAGAAAGGGTCATGGAAAAAAGGACTTCAGTTATGGACACACATTTATGCATATGGAGTTGTGGTTAGGGAGAAAACAGCTACAGGAAAGGTGACCAAAAAGAGGGATCCTAAGTTTTGAGGAGGAATTTTCCCCAATCTTGTTTTTAACTTTGTAAAATGAAAGTCTGCAGTGATTCCAAAATAAAGTTTTTCATGTTGTACATCATTCTCTTTACAAGTAGCCTGGAGGAGAGAAATCAGCAGGAATCCCTTTCTAGCTTTCTCAGGTTACCTAAATATCATGATACGTAATAAGGAAATTATCTTGTATTAAATATAAAAGGGATTTTTAGGAGTTGGAATTTGAGACAATTATAATATAAACCTTTATTGCCTATCTGTGAGTAAGAATTCTATACTATTGCTTCCATGGGTGGAGGATTTTTGTGCATTATTATTTAATATTTCTATTACTGTAACACCAAGAGACCCCAGGCATAATCAGGGCCCTTTGGAAAAAGCGACAAAGAGTCCTGTGGCACTTTATAGACTAACAGAAATATTGGAACATAAGCTCTCGTGGGTGAATACCCACTTTGTCTGATGCAGGGCCCTTTGAGCTAGTCCTGTGCAAACACATAGGGAGACATAATCCCTGCCTCAAAAGGTTTAGATGATATGCCTCTCAGATTTTGTTTTTTCCTATCTTTGTTGTGCACTGTGGATAAATTCACCCATGTGCTGAAGGCCAACATAAGGACTATGAATCATTTGACTCCCACTTTAGCCCTCAAAATAAAGCTCAAGAAGAATTTAAATAGTGCATAGTCCATGGATTGACCCTCTGTACAAGGGAGAATTTCACCCCCTGAGATTAAGCACATGCTCGATTTTCAGCAAGTGCTTCAGTCCCTTTGACTTCTATGGGACTTTGACGTTGTGACGAACTGGGACTGTTCTTACTGTGGTCTGTGAATGCTGAGTGGGGGGTGTTGGCCTGGGAGGACAATCTGCATTGGGGGATGGGAGACTGGCTGTAGAGAGAATACCTAAGCATGTAAAGTGAGAACCCAGGAAGGGGTGGAAGCTGGACAAAAGGCTGGAGAGTGAGAGGAGTTTCAGGAGGTGGCTGGGGAATGGAGGGAAGCACAGACAAGGCTCTGACCCCCCAAGAGGGCTGTGGTGCTCCTGGGACCCCAAGATGGACCTATCTGGGGAGGA
The DNA here is from genome assembly GCF_020497125.1 of Mauremys mutica. Taxonomy (NCBI): domain Eukaryota; kingdom Metazoa; phylum Chordata; order Testudines; family Geoemydidae; genus Mauremys; species Mauremys mutica. Next base: position 34,713,497 of record NC_059076.1, on the reverse strand, counting down.
TCCTGTTATCTGTGCCTGCAAAACCTGTGTTCCTGTCCTCTAAATAAACCTTCTGCTTTACTGGCTGGCTGAGAGTCATGGTGAATCGCAGGAAGCCGGGGGTGCAGGGCCTTGACTCCCCTGCACTCCGTGACAGACGTCAATGGGATTGAAATACATTTGAAGCATTGGAACAGGTTGTGGCGGATTCCCCGAGGTGCCACCTGGAACTGGGGTACCACTGAGCCCTCTAACTGACCAGCCTGGGCTCCCTCTCACACCGTGCTGCTGTAACAAGCTCTAGACTTCTCCTAGTCTTAGGCCTTGTCTACACTACAGGACTATTTCGAATCTACTTAAGTCGAATTTGTGGATTCGACCTTATGAAGTCGAATTTGTGTATCCATACTAAATACACAAATTCGAACTTCTGAGTCCACATTCACCGGGCCAGCGTCGACTTTGGAAGCGGTGCACTGTGGGAAGCTATCCCACAGTTCCCGCAGTCCCCGCTGCCCATTGGAATGCTGGGTAGAGCTCGCAATGCCTGCTGGGTGAAAAAATGTGTTGAGGGTGGTTTTGGGTAACTGTCATCATTGAACCGTCAATCACGCCCTCCCTCCATGAAAGCGCCGGCGGGAAATCTGTTCGCGCCCTTGTCTGGTCGGTTACAGCGCGGACGCCACATCACTGCGAGCATGGAGCCCGCTGCGATCATCGCTGCACTTATGGCCGTTGTCAACTCCTCGCACCTTATCGTCCACCTCTTCCACAGCCAGCTGATGAGAAACCGGGCGAGGAGGCTCCGGCAGCGCGGTGAGGAGAGTGGCGCAGGCCTCTCACAAAGCAGGGTACGCCGGGCAGTGGAGATCATGGTGGCAATGGGTCACGTTCATGGTGTGGAACGGCGATTCTGGGCCCGGGAAACAAGCACAGACTGGTGGGACCGCATAGTGCTGCAGGTCTGGGATGACACAGAGTGGCTGCGAAACTTCAGGATGCGTAAGGGCACTTTCCTTGAACTGTGTGACTTGCTGTCCCCTGCCCTGAAGCGCCAGGACACACGCATGCGAGCAGCCCTGAGTGTGCATAAGCGAGTGGCCATTGCTCTCTGGAAACTAGCAACGCCAGACAGCTACCGGTCAGTAGCGAACCACTTTGGCGTGGGCAAATCTACCGTGGGGATTGCTGTCATTCAAGTAGCCCACGCAATCGTTGAGCAACTGCTCTCAAAGGTAGTGACTCTCGGAAATGTCCAGGTCATCATAGATGGCTTCTCCGCGATGGGATTCCCAAACTGCGGTGGGGCTATAGATGGGACTCACATCCCTATCCTGGCACCAGCCCACCAGGCCAGCGAGTACATTAACCGAAAGGGCTACTTTTCAATGGTGCTGCAAGCTGTGGTGGACCATAGGGGACGTTTTACCAACATCAACGTCGGGTGGGCGGGCAAGGTTCATGACGCGCGTGTGTTCAGGAACTCTGGTCTGTTTAGACGACTCCAGGCAGGTACTTTCTTCCCGGACCACAAAATAACGGTTGGGGATGTGCAGATGCCTACAGTGATCCTCGGGGACCCGGCCTACCCGCTAATGCCCTGGCTCATGAAGCCTTATACAGGCGCCCTGGACAGTGCGAAGGAACTCTTCAACTACCGGCTGAGCAAGTGCAGAATGGTGGTGGAGTGTGCTTTCGGACGTCTCAAGGGGAGATGGCGGAGCTTACTGACTCGCTCGGACATCAGCGAAAAGAATATCCCAGTAGTTATTGCTGCTTGCTGTGTGCTCCACAATCTATGTGAGAGCAAGGGCGAGACCTTTTTGGCCGCTTGGGAGGTTGAGGCAAATCGCCTGGCTGCTGTTTACGATCAGCCAGACACCCGTGCCGAGAGAATATCCCAGCGGGAAGCGCTGTGCATCAGGGAGGCTTTGAAAGCGAGTTTCCTCGCAGAGCAGGGTAACCTGTGACTGTCTACTTGATTTTAAGAGAGCCTGATCATGGGCCTGTGTCTGTATGTGTCCAGTTAGATCTGAGCTCACAAACCCGGTTCTCCAAGTTTCCCCCACTTCCAAAGCACGTTTTAAAACTAATGAAACGTAACAGTACTTAATAATAAATCTTTCGTTGACTTTGCATTTCTGTTTCTTGGTTGAAACATGTAAGCATTCTGTGCTGGGTAAGGTGTGCACTGATGTACAGACCGCTTGTCCAAAACAGGACGGACAGCCTCCTGCTCCTACATAGGTCTGTGGGGTGGGGGACGGTTTACGGTGGTTCTGCATGTAGGGGGAGGGTTGCAGGAATGGGTGGGTTTGCAGGAAGGGGCAAGGGGTGCCGTCTTTGGATAGGGGTTTACATGACGGCTGTGGGCTGTGGGTTTGGGCGTTGGAAGGGGTGAGGGGTGTGGGGGAAGGGTGAGTATCTGCCCCTGGATGAAGGCTCTTTTTGGGGCTCAGGGCACCGGGGAGGATCGTGGCTACGGTCGAAGTGCATGTGAAGGGAAGCCTGCCTTTACATTCAGGGATGGCAGGCACCAGGATCCTGGACAAGCATACACATCAACGAAAGACCCGGGGCAGCATACACCACACAGACTGACCCTGGTGCCTAGTGACTGCAGTCTGTGTGTGCCCTGCAGTTGACCCTGCACCCAAGTCTGTACCATGGTACTGTGGGCTATGCACTGCAATTACAATCCCCCCCCCCCACACCCACAGAAAGTCTTCTGACACAAGAAACGTGACGGAAACAGTGAGTAACACCAAACCGCTGTTAATAATGTAGTACACAGTGGGGGGTTTAAACTTGGAGTTGGGACTGGTTGATGCTGTAAGGAAAGAACTTGTACAAATTTACAGCGCGAGAGGTGTCTCGAACATTAGCGGTCTGCTGCGGTGCAGGGACAGTTCTCACGGCCCCTACCGCCCCTCCTTCTTGTAACTTTGGGTGAGGGGGGGACAGGACTTCTTGCCGTTGGAGGGCGGTTGCAGATGCACTGCAGGGGGGCTCTCTCCTCCTGCCTGCGGTCTTGCAGAACATCTACAAGGCGCCGGAGCGTGTCCGTTTGCTCCCTCATTAGACCAAGCAGCGTTTGAGTCGCCTGCTGGTCTTCCTGCCGCCACCTATCCTCCCGTTCCATGTGTGTGCGATGCTGCTGACACAGGGTGTCCCTCCACTGTCTCTGCTCTGCCGCCTCCGCTCTGGAGCAGGCCATCAGTTCCTGGAACATGTCGTCCCTAGTCTTTTTCTTTCGGCGTCTAATCTGAGCCAGCCTCTGCGAGGGGGATGCCGGGGCAGTCCGGGAAAGAGCCGAAGCTGTGTGATGCGAAAAAGTAGGTGATTTCCTTGAACACATACATGTTTGCCAACAGTAAACACAGTCTAGTCAGTTTCAGTTAACAAGACCAAAGAGGGAACCAAGTCTCAGGAGATCTCAGAACTAGTCCGAGATTTCGGAATACGCTCTCATTGGCGGAGCCATTGCACTGGACAGCACACAAGCGAGGAGACAGCTGCATCCCTCTTGCACAAAGTCCTGGTAAGCCTTACAGTACATACTGCTTATCAGTTAGTGGTTAGCTGTGCTCTCCTGCTAAAGGAAATGTGCAAAGCAGAAAGGATGAGCCTTTTGCAGCCCCTCCCGCCAGTGCACGGGAACGATCAATGGATGCTTGTTCTCTGTGGCCTCTCGCACGTGGCTGTTAGTCGAGGGTCATTGTTATGCAACCTAATTGTAAACCATTAACAATAGTAACACTACACTAATTGCCCTACTTAGATGCAGTATTTGCAGAACGAGATCACCCTGAGGCGGGTCACTCGTGCCCAGAAAGACAGGATGTTACGGGACGCACTGCACAGACCAGGACCATATGCAGCAATGCTAGTCGAGGCAATGGTTCCACTCTATATTCGGATGTCCTGGCGTGGAAGAGTCTGCTTCCACGGAGCGCCCAACAAGGCACCTCTTCCGACGAACCTCATGCGGAGGCTTTGCGAGGAACTGAGTGACACCTTCGTGGAAATGTCGCTAGAGGATTATTTTTCTATCCCCATTTGTGTGGACCTTCTCTTTATATAGTTTAATATTTAGAATTTTGTAAATACAGTTTCTATTTTTTCTATAACAATGTTACAAAAAATAAATGTTTATACGTGTGTAGCACTTACCGCCTGATCCTTCCCCTGATTCCGAGTCCGGGTTAACGGCAGGGGAGGGTTGGTAGGGGATCTCTGTGAGGGTGATGAAGAGATCCTGGCTGTCAGGGAAAGCGGGAGTGTGTTCGCTGTCACCTGCGCCGTCCTCAAAAGACCCTTCCTCAGCTTCCCCATCGGCGAACATCGAGGAGGAACTGTCCCGGTACACTATTCCGTCCTCGGAGTCCACCGTCACTGGTGGGACAGTGGTGGCAGACCCACCTAGAATGGCATGCAGTGCCTCGTAGAAGCGGCATGTCTGGGGCTGTGCTCCCGAGCGTCCGTTTGCCGCTCTGACTTTTTGATACCCTTGTCTTAGGTCCTTGACTTTCACGCGGCACTGCATCGCATCCCGGCTGTATCCTTTCTCTTTCATGGCTTTCGAGACCTTCTCGAAGGTCTTCGCATTCCGCTTGCTGGAGCGCAGCTCCGAGAGCACAGACTCCTCGCCCCACACAGCGATCAGATCCATGACTTCCCTGTCAGTCCATGCTGGGGACCTCTTTCTATTCTGGGATTGCCCGGACTCCTCTGCTGGAGAGCTCTGCATCGTGGCAGGTGCTGCGGAGCTCGCCCCGATGTGCAACCAGAACGTCAGATTCAAAGTGCCCAGACAGGAAAATGAATTCAAATTTTCGCGGGTCATTTCCTGTGTGGCTGGGCAGAGAATCCAAGCTCGGACTGCTGTCCAGAGCGTCAACAGAGTGGTGCAGTGTGGGATAGGTCCCGGAGCTACTAAGTTCGATTTGCATCCACACCTAGCCTAATTCGAGCTAGCCATGTCGAATTTAGCGTTACTCCACCTGCCGGGGTGGAGTACCAAATTCGAACTAAAGAGCCCTCTAGTTCGAATTAAATGGCTTCCTGGTGTGGACGGTTGAGCGGTTAGTTCGAATTAACGCTGATAAATTCGAATTAAAGTCCTAGTGTAGACCAGGCCTTACACTTCCACCAGCATTTACACAGGCAGGGAGACACCCAGCTGCAGTTACATGCAGGCTTTGACCAGCCACTGCATGAACCAACAACAGAAAGGCTATAGCCAAGATTACTCCCAGCTAGGACCCCAGAGCATTACCATCCAGCCCTGTTCAAAACCCTGACCAGTATGAATTTATTACTTAGTTCACCTCTCCCTCAATGTGGAGAGGAATATGCACACTTGTAGTAACCAAGCTGAGATTTTACCCTTGACACTTCACTTAAAGGCACACCGGTTTACAAGTTTATTAACTATAAAAAGATAGATTTTAAGTGATTGTAAGTGATAGCAAGCACTAAGATACAGGGCCGCCCGGGGGGGGGGGCAAAGGGGGCAATTTGCCCCGGGCCCCGGGCTCCGCAGGGGCCCCCAAGAGAACAGCGGAGGCTCCTGCCTCCGCCCCTCTCCTGGAGCCTCAGCGCATCAAGCGCCGAGTCTCCGCCGGGGCCCCTGAGCCCCGTCCCGCTCAGAGCCGCGTGGTGAGGGGGCGGGGCTGAGCTCAGCTCCCTCCTCTCAGCCTGGAGCTCCCAGCCCCGCCCCCTCACCACGCGGCTCGGAGCGGGACGGAGCTCAGGCCCCACCAGACACATGCTGCGGCTGTTCCGGCGAGGCGCTGAGACTCCGGGTGAGGAGGGAGCCGGGGGTAAGAGGCTGGGGCCGGGGCGGGGGGGAAGCGGGACCCGCCGCCGAAGCGCAGCCCGGTCTTCGGCGGCGGGGGGCCCTTCCGTTCCGGGACCCGCCGCCGAAGTGCCCCGAAGACCCGCGGCGGGGACTCCCCCCCGCCGAATTACCGCCGAAGACCGGGCTGCACTTCGGCGGCGGGTCCCGCTTCGGCGGTAATTCGGCGGCGGGGGGTCCCCGCCGCGGGTCTTGGGGCACTTCGGCGGCGGGTCCCGGAACGGAAGGGCCCCCCGCCGCCGAAGACCCCGGGCCCCCGGAATCCTCTGGGCGGCCCTGCTAAGATACTAGAAAGATATGATATGAGTTAGCAAATTCTCACCCTGGCTGATGATACAAGCAGGCTTGCGGATTCTTAAGGTACAAGCTGCACTTGCTTTGTATCTTTGGTTCCCCACCCCCGTTCCCAGTCCCTTTCTTTCGGAACTTCCCTCAGGTGTTGAGTTGTGGGGAGTGAAGAACAACAGATGAGGTCACTCCCTGCCTTATATACCTTTAGCATAGGGTGGGAACCTTTTGTTCCAAAAACAGTTCCCAGTCCAGTTTGTGGAAAAATACAGATACCCAAAATGGAGTCCACATGTTCTGGTCACATGCCCTTGCAGAGTCATAGCAGCCATTACTTACAGGCTGTCTGGAGCATTCTCAGGAAGGCTCCCAGGTGGGGGATAAGCTTTTCCTAAGGCCTGTTGTTTTTCCTAATGGTCCATTACCCTGACTAGACCCTTCACAACTAGCTATTTAGACTGGACACATCTTGCCTAGTGGGTGTCACCCGGGTGTGGTTACATGTGAAATACAGATACATAGTCATTATTCACAACTTCAGATACAAAAATGATACATGCATACAAATAGGATAATAATATTCAGCAAATCATAACTTTTCCAATGACACCTTACATGACCCATCTTGTACAAAATGCATAATAATTATGCCATAATCATATCATAATAATATCACCATGAAGAATATGTGGTGCAGTGTCACACAGGTTACCTAGAGAGGTTGTGGAATCCCCATCATTGGAGGCTTTTAAGAACACATTAGACAAACATTTGTCTGGGATGATGTAGATATACTTGGTCCTGCCTCAGCACAGGGGAGTAGACTAGATGACCTCTCACGGTCCTTTTCAGCTCTATGTTTCTATGATTCTATGTGTTTATGGTTTTTTTGAATATTGATTTAAAACAGTAAGGTTAACAGCATACTACAGTAACAGTGCTTCATGTTTTTCATTTAGAAACAACCCAAACCTATAGAGCTTGCACAGCTTGTACATCCTCACTCTGGAGTGATTGGACTTAAGTTGCAGAGTTTAAAGAGCTAGTGAGATTGTGGAGCTTACAAACTCTGGCCCTGCTCCTTCAATCAGCCCTGCTCAGACAGAAGGGCCACATGGCACTCATTGCAGGAATGAGACCTCTGATGAGCATGCCAGCAGAGCTTGTAGACACCTGGAACTGCCTTTCTGTACCAAAAGCTTTATCTATTACAGAGCACAAATAGTTCAAGACAGAAACTGTTCCTGTGTTAAAACTTTCTACAGAGAAAGCTTTTTCCAGATATATATGTGTCATAAACCTGAAGTAAGTTAGAAAAGTCAGGACATTCAGAATAAAGGTTCTCACAGCAGTCCTTCACCTATGTACCACAAAGGGCCTTTCAGTGCATGGTCAATAAGAGACTAAGCAGATCACTTACCAAGCTTGGTATTGTTTCTTTAAGGCCCCAATGATTATTTGTTGCTGTTACTTTATATATCATGTACTGAGTGCTCTTGGAGTGGAGTGCTTGGAGCTACCAGAAAGGAAGACATGGACTCTGTGCTTAACAATTTATATTATAAAGTGGACAGGCAACGGTGTAAAAACACAATATACCAATGTGCATTTCAAAGCAGTAATTTTTTTCTTTTAACTGATCTTAAACCTAGGCTAGAACATAGTTTGCACACTTGGTTCAAACATGGTTTTCTACATAGTTTATACAGCCAAACTGTACTTTGAATGGGTTCAATAAAACTGTTTGAGCTCTAGTATAAATGAGACCTAAAAGTAGTGCCATTAATATAACCTTACTTTCATCCCCATTGTAGATGCGGTATTGCCAACTCTTCTAACAAGTCTCACAATAGTTGATGTTTAACTTAAAGACCCAGCTTAGGGACCCAAGCAATTACATGAGAATCACAGCTTTCATTTTTAAAAGAGTAAATTTCTAGCCCAAATGGTTGCAGAAAAAATCTTGAAAATGTGACCCAAGTGCAACATAAATGCTCAAAAAAGAGAAGGCAAATAAAAATAACCCAAGGTTTATTATTTTTTAAAAATCTCATGCTTTCTAAGCCAATCTCCTCACACTGGGGGACATGACTCATGATTTTCAAAAAATTAGGTGTAGGTAATTCTGGAGACAAGGGCTAAAATTTTCAGACATTCTTAAGTGACATTTTCAAAACTGTTCCTAAATGCCTACCTCACTTCTGAAAATGGAACTTACGCTCTTAAATCAAGTAGGCACATCTGAAAATGTTACCTGATGACTAAAATTTTCCATAATGAAAATATTATTTTTTCTTGTTTGTATTCTATTTCCCCTAAAATATTTGATTTTCAGCAAGGGGCTGGGTTTCACCTAGTTCTCCAGGTGGGGATGACTAAGACAAACATTGGTCAAGTAATTAATTCCAACTTAAACTGTGGGTTGGCTTCTCAGCTAGGATTTTAGAATCTGAGTCTACGCTACTGCGGTAAATTTATCTAAGCTACGCTACTTCAGTTACATGAATAATGTAACTGAAGTCGACGTACCTAGATCCACTTGCCACGGTGTCTATACCACGCTGTGTTGACGGGAGACGCTCTCCCGCCGACTTACCTTATGCTTCTTGGGGAGGGGGAGTACAGAAATTGACAGGAGAGCGCTCTGCCATCAACTTAGCTTGTCTTCACCAGACCTGCTAAATTGATGCCACTGCATTGATTGCAGAAGCACTGATTTAGCTCTGTAGTGAAGACGTGCCCTGAGATCCTTCTGGTTTTTAACCCTTTGCTGTAACCACTGCTCTACAAGATTTTGAATAGGCTAGGTGTAAAATCCATACAGAGGATTGATTGTGCATCCATATTTTTTTTTCTTTTTACTGATTTTGAAGTTGTAGTGGAAAAACATATTAGAGCAAGGAAAGGTTTTGCATGAGTGTTTGTACAAGCATTATGTATTCTTCTACACATGATACCAGTTAAATGGAAATTATGTCAGCAACAGTGTTCACCTCTAAGGAATTTAGTGCCAATGGTAATTATCCATTTGAAAAAGAAAATCTATGGTCATCCTGAATGAACTGGAAGAAAAGTGTACATTTTGGATCTTTTTCTTTTGTATTGAAAAATGCATGGTGAATTTAAACAGAACCTGGCATAAGCAGAAGAAAAATAAAGATATTGAATTATAAGATTTTTTTAAGGCAAAAAAAGGCAGTAAAAGGAAAGAAAAAGAAAACCATGCAGTGACAAATGCTTGAAGGCTCAAAGAAGCATACATTGCACAAGTGAGTGGTAGAAAAGACTTACTGCATGGCACATCTAGTCTAATCCATCCCCCATGTCAGTGCAGGATTTTCCCCTACCGTGTATTTTTATTGGGCTAGGTTCTGCCTTATCCACACACACGTTCATGCTGGGAGTTTGGAAAAGAGTAAGGAGCTTCCCCCTTGCAAGGGCTGTGAAAGAGATGTGCAGAATTCCTGTTCTTTATGTTCAGGGGAGCACAGGGGCTGCTCCCTACCTTCTCTCTGCAGAAAGCACAGCACCTCAAAGGGGGTAGAGGGACAAGCAGTAGGCATAACCATAGCTTTCCCCTCCTGCACTCTGCCCATCCTCATGGAGGGAGTGTGCTGCAGTGTTTAGAAGGGTTTAGCAGGGTACATGCTCTCCCTGTGTACTGGGGGGCTCTGGCAGGGAAAATGTCTGAGTGAGGGGGTGTTGCACACTGCTCTCAGCTCGGGGCTTATCTCGGGGCACAATAGAGCCTGTAGCATCTTGTCCATTCTGGTTTTAAACGACTCTAGCACCGGGGCTTCTACTGTTTCCCTCAAGGTTGAGTTTTATAGACTGGATCGCACTTGCCTCTCTCACATGGGGTAGTCCCACTGAAGCCAAACAAAGAGGAACTTTCTAAAACAGCTTCCGAAATCTGTGTTAACCAGTGGAGAACATGGCAAGGCCACCCACCACAGAAATGATCAGCGCTTCAGTCACTTGGTGGTGGTGTCTGTAGATGTAGGTGGAAGAGAGAGAGCATGGCAAATGTCTCTCCCTTTTATCATGTCCTTTCTTCCCTCTTGGCTTTGGCCCCGTCCCCTTCAGAGTCAGATGAGCATTACCTCATCGCAGTTCCAAACTGACCAAAGGAAGAGAGGTGACTCCCTCGAGAGTCTAACAGATTCTTTTGTTGCTGCCTAGGCCAGTGTCTTTTGTTTCCTGTGAGGCTAGGCTGGGTTAGTTCCATACCTGCCCTGATGAGGTGTGAACTGCCTCTCTGCTCTTGGAGAGTTTTTGTCTGGGCTTGCTTTAAGCCATGAGGATACATTTTCAGCCTTATAACTATAGACATAAAATTATAACCCATAACATAACTATAACATTACTATAACAACAATGCTCAGTACATAATGAGTCTTCTGAAGACATCCGACATGACAAACTTTGCATTGGATACCACACAATCAGGGCCGGCTCCAGACCCCAGCGTGCCAAGCGCGCGCTTGGGGCGGCGTGCCGTGGGAGGGCGGCAGGCGGCTCCGGATGACCTCCCACAGGCGTGCCTGCGGAGGGTCCGTTGGTCCCGCTGCTTCGGTGGAGCATCCGCAGGCGTGCCTGCGGGAGGTCCACCGGAGCCACGGGACCAGGGGACCCTCCGCAGGCACGTCTGCAGGAGGTCCACCGGAGCCGCGGGACCGGCGATCGCCAGAGCGCCCCCCGCGGCGTGCCGCCCTGCTTGGGGCGGCGCAATTCCTAGAGCCGCCCCTGCACACAATCATTTTACAAGGATGAACGTGGGGGTGCTAGGTGTTCCCCTGAGGTACAGAGCGTCACAGGGTTGCTGTCACTGTCTTTCACAAGCACAGCACTGATGGAACAAAGGGCTCTCACTCCCGGTGTGGGTGACAAGCACAGAGTTTGTTCACTGCCTAGCACAGGGCAGCAGCTCAGTGAGCAGATCATTACACTCCTGGACACCAAGCACCAGGTATTTGTAGAACAGGACCAATAGCTACTGTGAACGTGTATGTGCTGTGCAAGGATGACAGGCTGTGCAGGAATGTTTGGCAGACAGGCAATGTAAGGAACATCAGTTACTTTAGCTTTGATCTGCTGTATTTATACCTGGATGGAAAGGGCATAATGAAGAGTGGGGGAAGGGAAAGTGGAAAATCAGACATTTCAATTGGCCAGAGATATTAGGCCACCCTGATGGGAGATGATGAGCTAATTTTTTTTAGTTTATTGGAGTGTTGGTGTTGGAGTCGTCCAGTGTATTGGGAAGAAAAGTGAGTGATGATTTATTTTGCAGTGAATGGAATTGTTCAGTAGTCAGCACTTTTACAATCTGTCTGGTGCCCGAATATGGATTTAGGAGCCTAAGTTTAGGACCCTGTTTTTGAAAACTCTGACCTAAAAGTACAGTAACGATGAACAAAAATTAGGTGCCTAAAACAATCTTTAGGGAAACTTACCCGTGTCAGTTTTGAATATTATTGTGGGTGCTGTGGTTTGTTATAATATGATGTGATAGCAAGAACTGTTCGGCATCTGAGAGTTGGCGGGTGGGTCAGTCCCAGGTATCCACAAAGTCGCAGTTGAATCTTCTGTCCCTGCCTTTAGGCAGCCTCCAATTTCATAGCATACGAAAAAAGAAAAGTAAGGCAAATGATAGAAGGGATGGGACTTTTTTTTTTCTTTTGGAGTGTGTATGTGGGGGGGGGGGATGACACATTTCCCAAGCAATGGAACGCAATTGCAATTTGATCAGTTAGCAGACTTTCTCACACACAGCCATACAAGGTATTTTTAAAGGAAGACTTTGCATGGAAGTCCTCATCAGTTTGGTTTAATGGTTTTATTCAATATCTAGTGCTGTTTGTGTATTTTTACAGTGTTACTTTTGTCTTCCCAGAGAACATAATAATAAACCCTTTACTATTATTATTGACGCTGAGCATCATGCTTTATTAAATCTTGGCAGACAACGCTGCCCATAGTGATCCGTTCCCTTACCCCCAACACCAGTGCAACATTAAATCAATAAAGCCACAAGAAATAACTCAAATTACTTAAGTAAGAAGGTACTTTCCATTTTAGTTTACCTCAGGCAATTTAAACAGGCCCCCTTGAAACAGTGACAAGAAGAGTTATAGGAGCTTAGGAGCACCAGACACCAATTACAATTTGAAAACTAAATGCCATAATTAACAAGACATATACTTTAATCTAAAGCAACTCAAATATGTGGCTGGATAAAGAAAAAAGGTAAAGGTAAACTCTGTAATTATAATAAATCGGTGCACTGGGGAAAGGCATACCTTTGCGAGATCTTCTTTTATTCTGCAATTAACTTTCAAGTGTTTCATTCAAGCGCCCCACACACACATGTTCACTGCCTCTCTCCCTTATACCCCGCGATCACTCTGACCGACTCCTCCAGTTTTGTGTGTGCATGCTAAGTGCATTGGGAGTAAGGCTGTGTGAATAACTGAATATTTAGTTTAGGTGAAGGTCTAAAAAATTTTTTTTTTAAGTTTTGGATCAGTCTGAAACTGAAATGTTTCAAAATTTTTGGCAGACTGAAGTTTTGAAAAAAAATTCATTTTGGGTCAACAAAAACAGTTTGGTCAACCTGAAAGTAAAAACATTTTGTTTTGATTTTGTGTTTTTTAAAATGTTTTCTTAAATAAAATGGAGGGAAATTCTGAAGCAAAATCTCTTTCCAAAGTGAAATGTCAAAACATTTCATTTCAGAAATGCCAAAACAAATGGATTTGACATTTCTGATTTTTTTTCCTTTTTCTTTTTTCTGACTGAAACAATTTACCATAATTGATCCAAATTTGTGAATTGTGTTTTGGTTGACCCAAATTTGCATTTTCTGGTAGGGAGGAGGAGGAAGGGTTTCCAGAACAAATTTCACCCAGCTCTTGTTAAGAGTGCAAGAGGGCCGACGTGGAGGTTATCACACCCAGATTTTCACACCCAAGTGCTCAGCATTGGCAGTTTTACCATTGACTTTGACTGGAACAGAGTTAGACCATGCTATGTGCTTGTGAAAATCTCACCCCAGATTTCTCTAGTACAGAGGTTCTCAAACTGGAGGGGAGGCCCCCCCTGGGGGACACAGAATATATTCTGGGGAGGTGTGAGAAGCTTGTGGGGGGAGTACTGTGCACATTTTACCCATAGCAATGAATAACTAGGCAAGCTAATTCCTCCAGACATATCAGGTCCTCAGATGGCGCTGTGGATTTCACGGATTTCTGTTAAGCTTGCATAATATTATACAAAGGCGTTGCCATCTGTACGTTAATCTGTTTGCTACAACACAGTACACATTTAATTGTAAGCATGGACCACAGGTTCAGTTTTCCTTTTGCTCTTATTACAATGGATTGTTGGCTCAGTTTGAATCAATGCCTTACCGTTTTTAATATTTAGTCAGAGTTGCATGTTGATTTTTTTTATCAGTATAATGTGGTGTTTAGATGCTGCTTATAATTATTAGAACTGGGAGCACTGGCTGTTGGGAGTCTGAAAGGACAGGAAACAGGAAGGAGAGGGGAGGAGTTGAGGAGGCTGAGTGAGAGTTACAGAAGGTGCAGCAGCAGCTTGGTAAAGAGGTTTCCACTGTAAAAATAAAGTCCTGTTGAAGTTGTTAGTACCTTGCTTGGTTGATACAACATATATGTACTTGTATGGCGGGGGGAGAGGAGGATAAACTACTACAGACACAAAGAAGAGGGGCATTATCAAGTACGTTTGAGAACCACTGCTCTAGTATAATTGGACTTTCAAAGAGGCCCAATTTCTCTCAGATGCATAAAGAGCATATATCTGTATATTTCGCTTTACATTACAATCAAGTGAATAAAGATATGTGCCTTCTACTTTTGCTTGAATATGTTTAAATACCTGCCTAATGCATTTATTCTTTGAAGAGACCCCTATTTATATAAACCTCTGCTTAGGCCATATTTTTGCCATCTGCAATAGGCTTTTAGAATATGTGTTGATGATAAACCGTCTTGAATTCCCTGATGCTCTTGCTAACAAAGATAAGTGAGAAAAATCTTTTTTTTTTAAAAAAGATACACAGCACTTTCCTCTTTTAATTTACAAAAGCATTTGCCAGAATCAGACAAGTATGAAAAGGTAAAGAGAAGGGACTTTTAAAAGTGGAGTTTTATGAGTATAAGACGAATGTGTCAAGGTTAAAGTAGTCCACTAATCCCAGAGTTGGAAAGAAAAGCTGCAGTTAATAAAGTCTGTCCATGCAGTTTTATTCACTTGCATGCACTTCACTGAAGGAAGAAGAGCAGTCTGGAGACCAATTACAAAGCACTCGTCTGATTTGTTTAATCCCTTTATTTCCTTTTTTGATCAAAATAACGATCTTCTCCCTCCCCCAGGAATTAAAAATATCAAACTTGGTTTCGGTACAGACCTGTTTCAGACACACACAATGTCCTATAACATTAAAAAGCCTTTTCACTCTTTGACTCTCGTATCTTGTGGAATACATGTGAGTCAGGCTTTTCAAACTCTCAGCACCCACAGCTGTGGATGAACTTTCGAAAAAGGTCAGCATCCGTAGCTTTTTTGCAAATCCAGTCTCTTGTTTTGGTGGGTTAATATGGAAGCAGAGATCCTTAGAAAATCTGGCTATCAGAGCCCGATTTAGAGCCCTCAGGCACACAGGGCAATTCCCATTGAATTCAGTGTCATTGAAGGCAACGGTGACAGGTCTCAGAGTGGTAGCCGTTAGTCTGCTGTTAAGTGAATTGTCTTGTTAGACTGACCTCACACTTGGTAAGGCAACTCCCATCCTTTCATGTATTTATACCTGCTCCTGTATTTTCCACTTCACGCATCTGATGAAGTGGGTTCTAGCCCACAAAAGCTTATGCCCAAATAAATTTGTTAAGTTTCTAAGGTGCCACAAGGACTCTTTGTTGTTGAAGCCAATGGGACATGCATGCATGTAGCTGAGGGCAGAACTGAGCATATAATAGACTTCTAATAATTCAGAGCAAATATAGATAGAAGATCCCAGCATACTGAGGTGGGGTGGTTTCTAAATATCATAAGCCAAATTCTATCCATCGCTATTGACACACAACTTCAATTGTGGGCAATGGGAGTTGTGTGTGAGTAGCTGAGGGCAGAATTGGACCCTTTAACTGTTACAGATCAGGTCCTAAGGAGTTAATCATCTGCTTGGGTGAAGACAAGAGGCATCAAGATTCCTGAGGTAAAGAATATCAGAAAGGGAAGCATTCATTATTATAGGTTCCAACTTAGAAAATAGAGTCAGATGCGAGATGATGGACAAACCAGTGAGATAGAGCCTTAGGATTCAGCAGAGATTGTGATATATTGTTTGAAGGCTTTGGACAATATTGCCCAAACAAAGAAACTCTTTTAACCCAAGGGCAATAGTTTACTGCTATGGCCCTCAAACCCAGTCAATATTTATTTTATTAACCTGGTGGATGGATTTAGTTTAGAGTCTGTCTGTGGTTTGTTTGAAGTGGTTTGTACTTGGAATTTCTGTGAGAGGTAAACAACACTGAGAGTCACAGCAACAGTGGACTATTGTGTTAAACTATTGCCTTTTGTACAGAGACTGCTGACCACTTGTTTTGGTTTTGAGGGCATCAGCATATGCTTCTTTTCCTGACACAACCTCAAGCATTCAAAAATCGAAAAGATTAATAAATATTTATCAATAGGTGCTGGAAAAATATTTTCCTCACAAGTGATTGCTGGTTTTGCAGTGCAATATTTTTTTCCTTTGCTAATATTGTCAGACATAATGATATTGTTCACATACTAGCAAACTTCAGTGACGTGCAATGCAGCTGCACTTAATTTTGTTAAGCCATGTGATGTACAGCATTTCTTGACATATGCAGATTTTCTTTATTGTAAACGAAGCTATTAGGAATCTGTTTTCATTGTTGTTTTGTCTCTTTGTGTTTTGGATTATTCAGACTCATCATAGTTGTTTATTTACAAAATATGTTTATTTACAAAATTAACTCCATGTGCTTAACTACATTCAGCATATGTTTGCAACTATAAGGAGCTGGTGTCTCTTTAAGAAGCTATCTTTCCCCCGGAGGCAAGCCTGGGAGATCCTGTATGGGAATTTTCATGGGCTTGAACACCCATCTCCTGGGAAGCCTAACAGACCCTGTGACTGCTTCTTCACGGACTTAAAATGTATCCTTTCTTTCCGGTCAGGATGGAAAAGGAAAAACTTCTTGAGCCGCGTGACTTGCATCCCTACTAGTGGTAATATTCACCAAGGAAAAGATATATTAAGAGTAGCCAGTTTTTGAGACATCAAGGTATAATGAGCAGACATTGAGGTATACTGGTACTGTTCTGATTTGAAGGGACTTTTTTGGTGTACTGGTCCATTTTATTGAAAGAACTATTTTGTCTTTTTCATTAAAATCTTGGGACATCAGCAGTGTAGCCAACCTCAAGCATTCAAAAATTGTGAACCAGGTCTCAATGTAATCATGAGATTGGTTTTAAAATAATGCAATTTAAAAATAATAAACTTTGAGCTGCCTTCTGGTATTTGAGCCTTTAGGATTCACATTCTTAAGTTTCCTTTGCAGCTGTGAGGGCTAGAAATGTCTTTTTAACTGAAAACCTCAGATCTCACAAAGTAACTGGATTCCAGGAACTGGGACTTTAAAAAACAACTCATCAAATACCATGAGACTTGTGATTAAAATTGCAGTTGGCAACACTGTATCTGGTCAGTCTGGTCTTTTCCATTAGTGCTGCAGTGTGTGCTTCATACAATGTCATTGCTCTCCCCCCTGTGTGACAGATTTCTGTTACCAATCTGCCTGAGGCATCAGGTGATCAGGCTGAGGCCACAGGATCACTAGGGGAGGGGATGAAGGAGCACACCAAGTGACTACATTTTAAAGCTTTATTAATAAAATAACAGCGGTGAGTGCTGAGTGCCCCCCACGTCACTCAAAGGAAGAAAGAAAGCATTAGTCCTGCTCCCTAACCCATTGTCATACTCACACATGCACAACCCAAGGCTGGCCAAGCCTGTAACATAAGAAGAAGAGGGGGAAGGGTGGATGAGAGTTCTGTCCTGTGCACAGGCTGTCCAGGGTCCACTGTTGATCTCTGATTTGCTTCAGCTCTTGGGAGGGTTTTACGTCCTGGGGTCTTTGGGGAGTATTTTGTTCAGGGACCTCTGTCCCCCATGCTCTTTGTACCAGTCCAAACTGGCCTTCCGTGGCTTCCTCAGCTTTCCCAAAACACACTGGCTTCAGGGACGTGAAACTGTTGTTTTCCCCCTCGCTGGCCTTCACTGTCTCACTAATTTTTGCAATCCCCTGCAGTCTTGTTCAGCTTACTTCTTTTTTCTCGCAGTTGGCTGGGGTTGGGTAAGATACAGATATGGCTGCAGGCTTCTTGGCTGCATTGAGTCTGTTCGAGCTCAGTGACCTTGGACTGGAGTCAGAGTCTTATCTTCGGACTGAGCTGAAGCATCCAGTTAACTCATTCCCTTCTCCCTTCCTCCCTCTACAGCCTCTCGCAACCTGCAAAGGAACCTTTCACTCCACGCTCACATCTTCAACCCTTCCCGAAATCCTTTCCAGTGCATCTCAAAGCATTAGCAATATACAATGCTGGTGCTTACCCAGGGGACCCCATGTGGGGCAATTTGACTGTGACCCCTGGCCTATCTGCTGCTGAGTTGATCAGCAAGTGAATGAAAGCCACCTCCACTCTTGGCAACAGTGGAGAGGTGCAAAGAGGAGAGCCGAAGCAGCAGTGAGTTCTCAACTCAGCAGGAAGGATATCTTCAGGCCTGTGGCCAGCAAGGTGGTGGGGGGAGAAAAATAGAAAGTGAAGTATGAGAGAGTTGGTGGGGAGGAATTGGGTTAGAGAAGAGAACAGGAAATGTGAAAGACTAGTAGGTAGAGTCTTGATGCTAAGTTGAGGACCGGAGACCAGGATGGGGTATTGACCTGAAAGATATAATAAGGGGAGAAGAGATCAGGATGGGAAAAGAGGGAGACGGAGAAAGAGAGGAAACAAAAAAACAGAAATAGCAGGATGATGACAAAAGACACTGACAGAAGTAGTGAAACAAGAAGCAAAAGTTGACTTGGAGTTGGAGGGTAGAAAGACGGGAGACGGCTATAGCTGTGGGAAAGCAATAAAGAATACGACAGGAGGGGGAATGAGGTAAAAACTTACACCATGTGTGAGGGAGAGACTGGAGAAAATACCAGTGCCACAGTTGGATAAACATACTAAATAGCAGGTGACAGGGGAGGGGAGTAGACAGGGATGAGAGAAAATGGCAACACGTTTTGAAAACATGGTTATCCTATTGCACATCAAGGTCACAGGTCAGATCTACGTTTAATTTTCTCTCTAAGGGTGTGCCCTTCATCTCTTTGTAATAATCTAGTAGGAGACTGCATCTAACCTTTCATACAGTCTGAATCCCCACACAGTACATGTGGCATCTCCTCAGATTCTGAATATGAATTACAGTCTACAGGAGGTGCATGGGGAGTATGTACCATGTGTGATTGACACTGAATAACCAGTGATGAGCTGCCAAATTTTTAACAACTGGTTCCCTCCTCCCTCCAAAATTTTAACAACGGGTTCCCTCCTTCCCCGCCCCCGCCTCCGGGGGGGGGGGGTCGTGCCCCATCCAACCCCTCATGTTCCTTGACACACACACTCCGAGACCCCTGACCCATCCCCCCCTTCCCTGTCCCCTGACTGCCCCTTGCCGCCCCACCCAACCCCTCCTCTCATTCTCAATGGCCCCCCAGAACCCCTACCCCATACAACTACCCCTTCTCTCTGTCCCTGAGTGCCCCCACCACCTCATCCAACCCTGCTCTTTCCTGACTGCTCCCCGGGACCCTTGCCCCCATTCAATCCCCCTGTTCCCTGCCCTCTGACCCCCCCACCCCCAAACTCCCCTACCCTCTCTCCAACACCCGCTCCCTGCCCCCTTACCGCGCTGCCTGGACGTGGCTGGGCCGGGACAGGAGTCGCGCGGCCGGAGCCGGAGGATGCGGTGGGAGCCCAGCGGCCGGAGCCAGGTGGCTGGCCGGGTGGAGCCAGGGAGGGCTGCGGCCAGAGCTGGAGCCGGGCAGCCGGGGCCGCCGCCACGCCCAGACCCGCGCTGCCGGAGCCCGGCCCCCTGGCAAAACAGCAGGGGCGGCTGGAGCCACGGGGCCAGGCCGGGCTGGAGGTGGGGGGCCGTGTCCAGAGCTGAGCATCCCGATAGGTGGGGGCACGGCAGGGCCGGGGGGGGGTGCGGCTGGAGCCGGGCGGCCGGGGAGGGGTTCGGGGGGGATCGGGGACGCGGGGCCGTGCCGCAGCCGGTGAGGGTCAGGCGGGGACCCGGGGCCGGGGGGGGGGCCGGGCAGGGTCGCGGCCGGGAACGCGGGGGGGGGTGTGCGGCCAGGGAGGGTCGGGCGGGGACCCGGGGAGGGTGCGGCCGGAGCCGGGCGGCCGGGGAGGGGTTCGGGGGGGTCGGGGACGCGGGGCCGTGCCGCAGCCGGTGAGGGTCGGGCGGGGACCCGGGGACGGGGGGGGGCCGGGCAGGGTCGCGGCCGGGAACGCGGGGCCGGGAACGTGGGGGGGGCGCGGCCAGGGAGGGTCGGGCGGGGACCCGGGGATGGGGGGGGGCCGGGCAGGGTCGCGGCCGGGAACGTGGGGGGGGGGACGCGGCCAGGGAGGGTAGGCGGGAACCCGGGGAGAGGGGGGGCCGGGGGGCCGGGCAGGGTCGCGGCCGGGGAGGCAGTGACGGGCCGCGGCCAGGGACCGGCCGGGTCACCCCCACCCCAGTTTCCTACCTCAGTGTCGTCTTCCTGGGCCGGGGAAGCCTGCTTGCTTCTCAGCCCTCCCAGGCTTCCCGCGCGAACAGCTGATTCGCGGGAAGCCGTGGGGGAGGAGAAGCAAGGAGGAGCTTCATGGCAGGAGGTGGAGGCAGAATTCGCAACGGTTCGCGCGAACCGTTTGCTAAAATTAGACGCCGGACAGAGAACTTTAGCATCCGGTTCTCTGTCCGGCGTCTAATTTTAGCAAACGGTTCGCGCGAACCGTTGCGAACCGTCTGCAGCTCACCCCTGTGAATAACCCACATGATCTGTGCTGACAAGGGTGCACCCCGGATCAACTGTTTAAGCAGGGTCTCCACCACTTGGCATCATGAAAAGTGCTGTGATGGATGCCACCCTGTTGGGGCCTTTACTAGTTTTAACTTTCTTTCCAGCAAACAGTGCTAAGCAACACTGCCCAGAACTGTGGTGTCCACAAAGTTTCCATGTACAGCCATGATGTGAATAGTGGTACCCAAATGTTTGCAGTTCTTAAGCTGTCAGAGTGAGTTTAGAGGTTAAGTATTGTCTGAGGGCACAATTCAATAGCAAATGTTTGCAGAATAATGCTTCACTGTTTCAAAGGCGCTTCAGCAGTGGTGCAGAAAGCTCCCATATGGTTTATTTTTCTCTCCTACTCCATATAGATACTAATTGTGAATAACACAGATCTGCCAAACTGTGATGTACCTCTTCAGTAGTTATAGGAGCTCAGCATTTAGGTAGTAGCATGCTAGATGTGTTAAAAATGGTGTCTGTCCTCCTTGTAGTATCCATGCACATTAGAGTGACCAGACAGCAAGTGTGAAAAATCAGGACAGGCGATGGGTGTAATAGGAGCCTATATAAGAAAAAGAAAATCAGGACTGTCCCTATAAAATCAGAACATCTGGTCACCCTAATGCACCTCACAGTCATACATGATTTTATCCTCACAACACCTTTGCAAACCAGGAAAGTACTAATTTCCATTTTACAGAAAGGAACCTGAGGCACATGATAGATTAAATGACTTGCCCACAGTCAGACTCCCTGCGAGAGAGAAATGAACTCAGGTCTCTTGAATCCCAGTGTCCTGTCTGCTAGACCATCGTCCGATCCCATGCTGCATTTAGAGTAGATAAGGACAATGGGCCAAATTCACCCCTTTTGTAACAGTTGTGACCATTGGTATGGTGAAGTTATAACAGGGATGAATTTGGCTCTGGGACTTTATACATATCCTCTTATATTTCTTCTTTATCCTTCAGCTTCTTATTCTGCTTTCCTCTGCTCCCTGGGGTTTAGTTCTCTTGCACAGTTGTATTTGCTTGACTGATGCACTGCTACAGATTTTCTCAGAGAAGCACCCTGCATAAGACAGCTGTGATTCAGGTTGCCCAAGTGAACCAACTCTAACAGCTATAAGCAATATGTAACAGTCCTGAGCCACTCTTTCCTACAATGTTTGCTGTGGTCACTGGAGTGGTAAACCATACCAGGCATGATCTTTCCCTCTGGCACATAGATTGGCCTGCAAACTTTGTGCTGGGCTAATCGCTGTGGTCAGTCATGGGTCATGCAGTGTCTGCTCACAGACAAAACACCACAATGGACTGTAACATTAAGCCCTGGCGCTGCTATGTGATTATACAGTGTGTCATTCTGGACAACGCACTAGAGCAGTTTTGTTATTCATTACCAACTCCTCTGAGAACTGTCTTTTTTCCCATCTTGCTTCTGGCGATTGTTTTAAAAATCATTCATTACAGTAAAAATTTGCTTTATTTCTCAACAGTCCCAACCATGAGGCATTTTGGATGACATATTCCCAGTACACACACACGCGTCTCATGCTCATTCCCTTTCACCCACTTCTCACACTCACCCCACCTCTTTCACAAACAGTACACACGCACCCTCCTCCCGTCACAGATATTGACCCCCCCATCTTACCTGTACTACACCTCACACTCACTCTATCTCTTGTCGACTACATACATCCACACTCTATTCTCTTCTCACACTCCCACACACATTCTCTCACACACCTCTTCTCTTTCACAATCACCCCACAGAGTCCCTCCCACACTCCTCTTTTTCTGACCCACAAAAACACACCCAGCTCCAAGTTCCTTTCTTCCTGGATGGAGTTGTAAGAGGACTTTAATTCGGACTTTCCTTGCATTCATACATGGAAGCACTTTTCCAATGGGTTTGAGCTAAGAGTCAAGAAATGACACGAGTTAGTGGTTGGGAAAACAGTAATAATATGTTTTTAAAAACACACAAGATATTTTCTTCTGGACATAGTTATTTCAGTAATTTTATATCACCTAATTATCTAGCATTTATAAAATGTATGAGGCAGGCTGTTGTCTCCCACTGTGGATCACCCAGAGTGTTCTCCTGTGAGCATGTCGGGATTGCCCATTCATCAGGTTTCCCCCCCAGCTAGCGGACAGGAAAGGTTGAAACAAAGATGACTTTAGTTCTGATGTCTCTATTTTTTATTTTTATTTATTTATTTTTTGCTTAGGACTGAAATGAGGGAATAGGGTCCTTGATTGAATGCAAGCTCCTGTTTAAACAGGATACATTTCATGCTGCCAAGAGGACTCTGACAGAATTAAACATAAAGATCTTACTTGAAAAGGAAACTTGATTTCATATCTTGACATGGGCTTTATTAATTTATTTATTTTTACAATGGACTATTTGTGTGTGTGTGTGAGAGAGAGAGAGAGAGAGAGAGAGAGAGAGATTTCTCACTCTTACATTGACACCTTTTTTTCATCTATAAATATTCAGGTTAGTACATCCCCAGCACTGGCTTTTGGGTGCTGGTGATCCTGAGCTGTCCATTTTGTTGTTAAAGGGCAAGTCCGATGCCTTGTTTAAATTGTAAACAAACAAACAAACAAACACGGAATCCATGTGTTTCAAAAGCTACTTTGTTATTCAGAGGATGGACAAAAAACTCAGAGGATGGTACTTTCAGTTTACATTTCATGCTATGAGGCTGTTCCCTTCTTAGTATCAGACGAAAGGATGAGTCCACTAATGATGTTTACCCACTTTGGCCTTAAATATGAAAGGGATTCTGTTATCATTAGACATTCCAGAAGAAACACTTTTAGAACATCAGCCAAACTGGGAAAATGGGAGGAGGTGGAAAGGGAGGGAGGGAAATAGGTATTATTCCTATTACACTGCCTCGCGTCTGCTTACTATCCACGTTAGGGCTCTCTAATTATTCAGCACCATCTAGCGGTAGATGCTAATATAGCAACTCTAAACTCCAGCTACTGCAAAACAAGACCATTTTAAAATTGGTTAGTATCTGGCCTACGCGCTAGGACTCTGTCCCTCCCTGTATATATTATTCACAATTTCTAACCGGAGGGAGAGTGCTGTCAAGTGGGTAGATCAGGGAAACTAGGTTTCATGACCCTTGGATGCTATTCTGCCACCAGCACCAATTTATGGTGTGACCTTGGGCAAGTCACTTAACCTCCCTGCACTTCAGTTTAGCCATTTGTGCAATGGATACAGTGATACTTCCCTGCTTCCTAAAGGTGTTGTGAACCTTATATAATCTCAGCAAAGTACTTTGAGGTCCTTTGATGGAAGGTGCAATATAATGTATTATTGCAAAGTCACACCATGCACAGGCTGTGCCTGCCAGTGGTGGGGAGTAGAATAGGGACACTTCTTTAACTCTGCTGGCATGCACTGGAGTAGGTGAGATTTTGGGAGGAACAGCTGGCATGTATTCTAGAACCACCAGGGGAGCTGAAATTCTGTGAAGATAACAGGTCCGATCCTCTGGTGCAGTGCAGCTGCTGAACATCACACCTGCTGGCTGCTCTGAGTTATGCTGGAGGACTGTCTTTGCATGGAGCGGGCTGTGTGCTCCTTAGCCATAGCTGAAGATTGGGGACTATGTGTCTATTTGGGGTTAAAAATTTATTTAAGAAAGAATTTTTTGGGGAAGATGTCTCCCCAGTGACACTGAGATGAAATAGTCTTTGGTAATCATGGTGCAGGGATGCTGTACGATTACTGACCCATCACTAGGGGTGTACAAAATATTCACAATGACATTTGAAATGCTCAGGGATGGGTGCTTTGGGTCTCAAAGAAAATAATTAAAATATCTGTTTTTAAGTGTTTGATTAGGGTCCTTTTGATGTGTAATCATAGGAATGGCCTTTCCCTCTCACTCTATGGCCAGCAGTCCATAATTGAGTGTACTGAATTTCAAAGGTCTATCTCAATGGGAGCATGTCAATGGATCATGTCAGTCAGTCAGTAATTTGAAAGTGCTCCCTGTTAATTTGGTAATAACTGTATCCTGGATTAAATAAACTCAGAGGCCCTCAGGATATGATTCCTCGTTTGTAGAAAGGAAACCCCCTCAAGAAGTCACATAAATAATATTGCTATTTCTCTACCACACATCTCCTAAAGAACAAAACATCTATGTAAGATTTTTTTTTAAAGTTACAGTGAATTTAAGTCTTCAGTTTGAGTTGATAGCACTGGAAACTGAAGTTTGCTGTTTAGCCACAGAACATGAGCAGTATCGATGAAAGCTTCACCACCGTATCCCACAAATGTTCCTTATCCCTGAGCTACTGGAAGGAGTGTTGCTCTTGATGGTACTTTCAATTCTTGACCTATTCTGATTAGCTGCCAAGAAGAGCACCTGTTAGTGCCAGATGCTATGTGATGTGGACATCTGGGAAATGGAATGAGACCCTAAGTTCATTTCTCATAGGTTTCCCAATAGCCGTTAGGTGATAATGGTGTTTGATCATTAGTATTACTTAAACTGTATTAGATCTGAACAAGGCACCCTGATATATGCCCTGATTCAACAAGATACTCCAGCACGAAATCATGCTCATTGTGAAGTTCCCTCACCCATCCATCTTGTTTTAGGCAATGCGAAAAACAAAAGAATTCCAGAATCTTTCTTAATGTGGTGGTTTATGTTCTGTCACTTATTTGGCACTCTGATGCTGGCATTTCAGTGCTGGGGTCTGTGGCTTGGGGAGTTTGTTTTGAGGAGGGAGTATTTCGTCAAGTTAAGAGTTTAGATGTATAGATTCCAAGCCCAGAAGGGGCCATTGTGATCCTCTAGACTGACCTGTATAGCACAGGCCATGAAATTTCCCCAAAAATATTACTAGAACAGATCTTTTAGAAAAACACCCAATCTTGATTTTAAAATGGTCTATGATGGAGAATCTACCATGATTCTTGGCAAATTGTTCCAGTGGTGAATTACCTTCAGTGTCAAAAATGTATGCCTTATTTCCAGTCTGAACATGCTTAGCTTCAGCTTCCAGCCACTGAGCTCTGTTATACCTTTCTCTGCTAGACTGAAGAGGCCATTATTAAATATTTGATCCCCATGTAAATACCTAGACTGTATTCAAATCACCTCTTAACCTTCTCTTTGTTAAGCAGTATAGATTGGGCTCTTTGAGGCTATCACTGTAAGGCGTGATTTCTAATCTTTTAATCATTTTCACGGCACTTCTCTGAATTCTCTCCATCCTTCTTCAATTGTGGGCACCAGAGCTGGACACTGAATTCCAGCAGTGATCCACCAATGCCAAATACAGAGGAAAAGTAACTTCTCTACTACCAGAGATTCCCCTGTTTATGCATCCCAGGATCACATTAGCTTTTTTGACCACAGCATCACATTGCGGGTCAGATGATTATCCACTTCAACCCCCAAATCTTTTTCAGTCACTGCTTCCCAGGATAGAGTCCCCCATTCTGTAAGTATGCCCTACAATCTTTGTTCCTGGATGTATATATTTACATATTGCCCCATTAAAAATCATATTATTTGCTTGTGCCCAGTTTATCAAGTGCTCCAGATTGCTCTGTATCAGTGACCTGTTTTCTTCATTATCTACCACCTCCCCTCCCCAATTTTTGTGTCATCGGCAAACTTTATCTGTGATGATTTTGCGGTTTTTTCCCTGGTGATTGATTTAAAATGTTAAATAGCATAGGCCAAGGACCAATCCCCGTGGGACTCCATTGGAAACACACCCACTTGATGACGATTTCCTGTTTACAATTACATTTTGAGGCCTATCAGATAGCCAGTTTTTAAATATGTTTAATGTGTGAAATTAACCTCAAATTAAAAAGGAGGCAACTAGTTAGAAAGTTCTCCATGAGGGACTTCCAGCTTCCCCCAGTCTGAGATAGTTCTGATTTGTTGGCCTTCAGGGCATGCTGCAGGTGCCCCTATTTACGTGAGCTACTGTGGAGGGTGGGTTTTGATGAGGCTCAGATCTGTGTGAGGGGAGAGGAGTTTTATGTTCTGTTGGCTATTTATGTTTATTTTTGAATCTTTGTAATTTATGGCAGGGACACCTAGAACCTTGGATAAATGCTGCTAGTTATTTTTACAAAAATCTCCCCTTGAGCAAGACCTTTTACCTTTCCGGGCTATTATTAATTGGTTTATACTTCCATAAGGTGTTTTATTTTTCAAAGGTTTCATTGTATTTTCCTTATATCTTTTAGAGAAAAGGAAATCAATTCCTTAAACAAGTTGGTTCTTTCAACAGCTTTTCTTTTATGTGGACCTCAGTGTAAATAAGCCAAAGAGTATCTGAGCTGGATACAGCCTAGTTGCCAACATTTCCAGATATATTCTGTGGGTAGGTCAGCTCTCTAGATCAGCCAGGGGTGTTTGTGCATCCAGCTGAATTATAGGTTATTTCTAATATGTCTGTCCTGTTTATCAGGGCCTCAGAAGGTTTGAGATTCAAATAAGCCTCCAGGAGTTTGGATGTTTATCCCAATCTATGAAAGCTCCAAGAGCCTTCATCGTTAAGTAAGTCCTCTACCCTGCAGTTGTCTTCTTGTGGGGAGGTGCAGTGACCTGCTGCCCTCTTTGCCTCAAATCTTTCATCATTGGGGAGAATGGCAGGTCTGAGTCTGGTGTCTTCAGGGAAAATCTCCCTTCCTCTCCATTAGCAGAGAATAGGGGCATGGGGTTCTCTTGTCTTTCTATCAAGAGCCTGATCCAAACCCCACTGAAATCAGTGGGAATCCTTCCATTGGCTACAATGGGCATTGGATCAGGCCCCAAGCAGGAAAGCAGGTGTAGCCTCCTCAGGGCTTCTCACCTCTATTTATCTGATGGGTTTGGAAGTGGTTGAGGCTTTTCCCTTATCTCTAATTTCCATGTGGCCCACTTCCCCTCCCTGGGGTCTCCTTACTGAGGACCACACACATCATATGAATGATAACAGCTATAGGTCACAGGTAGAGACAGCAAATAGAGGTAGGCCCTCTTAGTCAGGTTATGCACCCACAATTATTTTTAAAATATATCTGTGTGGGAATGAGGGAGGGGACCAGAAGTTTCAATAGAGGAGTGATTAAGTATTCAAATGAGCATCTCTCTTCCACTCATTTGCTGACCACCACAAACTGGAGAGCATTTAAAATTCTTTCCTGGTTGACTGACAATCAGAGGGATATACTCTGCCTCCAGATCTGACTTTGACAGCATTTTGGGGACCCGCAATTGTGAGGGCTAATTTTGCCTTCTTTGGGCCTACCCTCAGTCTGGAGGAGGTACAATGTGTAACTATGGATTTAAATATTTTTAGTACATGATGATTAAATGCTTTCTTCTCATTCTTTTTCAGT
Source organism: Mauremys mutica (assembly GCF_020497125.1). Lineage (NCBI taxonomy): Eukaryota > Metazoa > Chordata > Testudines > Geoemydidae > Mauremys > Mauremys mutica. Next base: position 34,685,804 of record NC_059076.1, on the reverse strand, counting down.
CATTGGGCTCTCAGACAAGATGATATCAGTTAACTACCTCTACACTCCAGGCTCCTCTTCATCTCCGTGCTCACTATAATTACTAATATGTATAGAGTTGTGCACACAGATATAAAGACCAAAATATTCACCAGATGTCGAAGGTAATTATGATATATTTTCATATGCCTGTCTCCATTTGTACAGAAGTAGGGCTTCAAAAATATTTTGGTTGTAGTCCTAATCCAAATTTACTTCACCAGCCTCAGGTACTTGCAGAACCACTTATCTCTAATCCTAGATTATCTCAGTACAGGGATTTCTCATGTTACTTTCACAATGCCAGAAGCACTTGTCAAATGGAAATAGAACCTAAGAGAGCCACATGGAACACTACCACCTGGGGTCACTTGTCTCTGCCTGTGGGCAACTCTTGCTTCACCTTTACAAGAAAATCCAGAGAGAGCAAAATTGTTAGAGCATTAGCAGCAGATTCAGTACAGATTGTGAACTGTTTAGTACCCAAAGCACTGATGACAGATCCTCAGCTGGTGTAAACTGCCATATCCCCACTGCAGTCAATGAAGCTATGACAATTTACACCAGCTGAGGATCTGCCCTAGGGATTTTGTGTGTGGACCTGAAAAATGAATCTGAAGTTCTCCTCTAATTTTTACAGCCAATCTAATTTATATAACACTCTGAATTTCAAATTGCCAGTTAACACAACATAAATTAGAGGAATGCTAGTATCTTTATAACTTTATTTGTTTTTCCTCTAGGAGATATCATTTTTTAGCCTAATGATGGCTATGTGCTGTAGTTTCTTTTCCTTAAAGCCAATATTACACAAATCTATCAATGGATAATAGAACTCTCTAAATTGGACATCTCCAGATTGTTGGGAACTCTAAAATCCCCTAACCACACCCAATGAATCAGTGGAATTTGTGTGTGTGTGTTTCCAAGAGCATGGATTTTGACACACAGTATTTCTTCTGATTAACTTCTGCATAACACAAGACTAATTCAATGGCTGTCAGATTAAATGTCATGTTTTCTTTTCAATTTATATGGTATTTTATTTAGGGATAGGATATAAATTGGCAGCAGAATTCCCACCATGCGTTGTTCATAGATTGTACTATGTTGGCCCATGACTTTTTCCAGCTCCTTGTCCACTTCTTTTAGTGTGTTTTGTTCAGTACACATCACTGATTTCTTTTCTTACTCCCTCCAAACACATTTGGGCTGCCCTTTACATAACCTGGCCATGGCCTACAAGTTTATTCCTATAGGGTCTTTACTCCTTCATTTTGGGTCACCATTGACCCATAGTCAGAGCAACTATCACTACTCATCCAGAGTCAACTAGTGGTCAGAAGTAGAGCTGGTTGGAACATTTATGACTAAATGAAATTTCATAAAAATCTGCAGTTGTATCAAAGACAAAGCGTTTCACAGAGATATGTTTCAGCAAAGCTTTGTCTGGATGGTTTTTCAAGTTTTAGGACTCCCTGGTCACTTCTAAAGAGAGAGAGAGAAAGAGACCAGATTGAAAACTCAGGTTTTTGACCTGAAAACAGCCTTTCTGACTAAATTCTGTTTCACAAAAATGTTTGAAAAGTTTTGGTTTTGTTCCAAGGTGGAAGAAAAATAAATTTTGAAATCTTGAAAGTTATCATAAAACAGAAGGGTTGTCTCTGCAAGGCTCTCTAGTAAGAAGCTACATCATGCTGTTATCAACTCGATTCCTGCCTCTCCCTGCTGCTGTATCACTTTGCACAGCAAACTCAACTAAACACCTAATTGTCCACCAAATGTCTCCCTTCCTTTAGAGCATCATTCATGGCAGTCACCCTGCTGTCTTTGGCAGCTTCCTCAAAGGGTGACCTCACACCAGTGTATAAGTTAAGGGTGCTAATAAAGAAGGAAGCAAACTATACATCCTCCACTTTTCACCCTCCTACCCTAAGAGGCTTGGAGCATTTGATCTAAGACACTTCTAGCTTACATGGTCCTGGGAGTTGCAACCCTCTGATTCCTTGTGAGTCTGGGCAGTGCTTCCCTTTGGCAGTGCTTCCCTTTGCTTGCCAAGACATTGGCTGACAGACAGTGTGGTTCTTGGTGATTATTACACAATTCAAGTCTACTCTGAGACTACCCTCACTTAGACGGTGAAACAATAAGGCCCCAGGACTGCATCACCATAAATGTCTCTCTGCCAGCAGTATACAGAAATTATTTACATATAGAGACAGACCTCTATATTTCCTGGAAGTTGCAGACATGGACAGGATTATTTATGCCCAGCATTTTGAAGCCATTGTCTAATTATTTTAAGAAATCACCAACATGTTAGCATGTGTTAATGAAAAATTCAAATGCATATGTTACCTGGCACTCAAAAAGGCAAGAAACGTGAACTTAAAAAAATAAACACACTCTCACAAAAATACATTACAGATATAATTTGTTATAGTTTTGCAGTCAACATCAATATTAATTTACATTTACATTACTTTTCATTTAAAATTCTGCCCTACTGTATAAGGACAGACTCTTTCTATTGCTGATCATTATTAGATTATAGTTTCTAATTCTTTCTGCTGAATATATGAAAGAAGTACATAAACTTCCTCTTGAATTTCACAGGTGTGAGAATACTGAATCCTAAAGGGAAATAGACTACTTGAAAAAACACATTTCTGTCAATGTGTCAACAATAATGTTTTACCTACTATAGTTGTAAGTAACACCTAAAATTATTGTCATTGAAGGAAATTAGTGGGGAAAATGTTTTTCAGTTTGTTTATTCTGTGCATTTTATAGCACTTTGTGTTTAGTCAGTTTCATGCATCCTTTGAATAGTTATTTTCTCACTCACTGAAAAGTCTCTTATAAACATCAACAGGAGAGCAGAGAAATCTTTATCTTATATAATATAATATGAAAATTGTGGTGCTTTTGCTCTAACTCATTCTTAAACAAATGCAGATGGTTTCATGCCATATGAAGGCCCATTTTTCCTTTCTCTAAAATGCCTTTCTTTACACAGCTGCTACATGACTTTTTTTTTTTCCTCCTGAAGTGACAAATGTGACCAAAAGGTTTTCAAGGCTCAGTAAATCAAGTAAGTCTGCTTTCAAGTGTTGGTGGACCTTCAACAGCATGTGTGTGTGGGGGGAAGACATGTTGTTATCTTCACAACAACACATACGTAACACAGCCAGTGTGGGTCTTGAAGTACGTAATGTAAAATTTAACACCTGCTCTCACCACACTGGGGACCTGTACAAGTCTTTCTCAATTCACTTTCCCTTTGGTAGTATGTGGGAATTACTAATGCATTAAGCAATCAACCTTATTCTTAGAAGTGTGTGTCTCTCTCTAGCACACCCTCCCTGCCTGCCCCAAAGTCAGCTTCTTTATCTATCTATTAGACCTGGTCAGAAAATGGTATGTATTTTCCCTGTATAATTTCAAAAGAAATGAAAAAATATAGTTTTTTTCCTAATTTTTTGTGGAAATTGTCCAGGTTTAATTTAGAAAAACATTTAAGTCTTTAAAAAATGTTTTCAGTTTTTTAATGAAAAAAATGGAAAATTTTGATCAAAATCAAATCTTGCGGATCCTAGTTGGCTAAAGTTTTTCCAACCCTTCTGTAAGGTTTAGGGTCTCCCTTGCACAGAAAATGCTGCCCATCTTCTTGATCAGGAAGAATAGCCTGAGACAGTATAAACCCAGCCCTTTTATATCAAAAGCTTTTTCTTTGTCTGGTGGTGTCTGGAAAAGCCCAGTATGAACCAGTACACGCAAGCCTCCCAAGGGGGTGGTACCTCTTTAGTGGTGTTTATAACCTATGCAATTCACCCCAATCACCCTGAGCTGTGGCAACCTTCCCCTCCCTCCCCCTGGAGTTACACACCACCCCTGGCCCACAGTGATACTTAATCATTCATAAACTTAATGCACTAGGTTTCCCCAAAGATACTGCATGCGGTTGCAATATCTGTCACATATCCCCATAATGAAGTGGTTGTGCCTAGAGTGCTTGACCAACATCCTAGTGGAACTGACAGGTTTATTCCCTGGGTGGCGTGACAGCCAATACCTTTCATCATTTCAGATGACAACAGTTTGAGTAATAAAAATTCTTCCCCCTAGCCTGGGCTCTGTGGCATAACCTCAGTTTGACCACCCCTGCTTTTCCCCCACCCACACTGAATCAACGTGACTTCCCCACCTAGCTCAGGGGCCTTTACATTCTCACAGATCATCATACAGTCAGACTGGAGTAGGGTCAAGCAAATTTCCAACTCTGCCTCAGTCTCTCCCGCATAAGCTTCTTGCCATCACTGCTGTTACTGCTGGACTACGTGGACTATATGTGGTACAAGTCCCCTGCAAGCCCTGTAGGCAGAAAAGGGAGCTCCCCTGGTCACCTGTATGGAGGGGGTACCCTATCCTATCTCAGGTCATCTGAGCGCAGCATGGCTCACCATCTCCAACTTCTTCAGCTCAGCAGCTGCTCAGATGCTGTTTCTTCAGTGGTTCCTAATTTCTGCTCCTGTCTCTTTTCACTGTTCTTTGAATGACTATGTGGTACTTTTTTCTCTGTACTTTTTCATTCTGTAGTATCACTTTCACTGCTGTTGCCACTTATGATAATTCACCACTGTCATATAGATCTCACACACACTCTACGTCCTAGTAGCATCAAGAGATGCATCAAATTCATCCCTTATTTAAATCCATTGGCTTTCATTGAGTCATACCATGGAAGAATTTGCCCATTAGGTTTTGCAAATGATATCTGCATCATTGTTAATCTAATAAATGACAAAAATTTGATCCAGTGCAAATATCAGTTAAATTAATGGGACTAGATTTCATTGGGAATTTTGCTGTGTGTTAGATCTGCAGGATTAGGAACAATAAAATTAGTGAAATCTATTTTTCTTTGTTTCCTATTAAAAAATTCTGCACTGTGCTCTTGGAAAGTTAGGTCTAGAACAATTCATTAATTAACCAATAAGGCTATCCATCTTCCAGCACCTCTGAAATACTGTGTTATATATTGCAATAAATGCCCCAAGAATAAAGGGCATGAGATGCTGCTGCTGCTACTGATCACAATGATAAAAAAGAAACCCGGCAGCAAATTATCTCTCTGCCATCTTGAGTTCGCAGCTTCAAAATACTTCAATTAGTGGGTAACATAACTCCCCCCCCCCATCTCTGTCCCTTTGACTGGGATCAAAAGACCATAGCACTCTGCCATTTGTACTCCTCCATTTGTGGGACCAAAATCCAGCACTTCATCCTCAACTTCTGTACTTAGCTCTATGAGGCAGTCAGTCTTAGTAGATGAAAGTAGTGGTTTGGAGCAATTTTCCTATGCATTAGCTTAATAGTTTATGAGCTGAAGTCTTGTTCTCTGCCCTGCCTCCTGGTTGAAACAGCTTTTGCTAGTCTACTACAGTGTCAAGAACCAAGAGCACAATCCATGTTTTCCTGCACAGCATGTGCAATACCTGCTATCTCCTTTTGCCATACCCACAGGAAGCATGTAATTCTCTACAAAACAAAATGCTGAACAATAGGACATTTAGGGCTAGATTCAGTCCTGTCCTGTACTAGTTCATTGGGGGAGTGTAGGGGGTGTAGGAAGCCTCTTCCTCACTCTCATAATCCAAAGCAACAACATAGCAGTATCTATTCCTACTGCACAAAAGGTCCCTAGAAGAAAACCTCATTATCACAGCCCCAAAGTGTTGTTTCAACCCCCAGCTGCTATGCTGTGGTCAGCAGCACATACAAGCTAGGACACCACTACTCCTTTTCAGAGCAGTATTAAAGTGTGTGCCACCATGTGTCCCACCAGGTGCATCTTGTGGCATCCCATTCTGACCAGCAGAATTACCGGAATGGAAGATGCCTCTGTCAAAGTCTCTGGTTAGGGCAAGATTTAGCCCTTAAAAAGAAAAAGTCAATCATAACATAAATATGCACATTTACTTTGTGGATTAAGTATCAGAGGGGTAGCCGTGTTAGTCTGGATCTGTAAAAAGCAACAAAGAGTCCTGTGGCACCTTATAGACTAACAGACATATTGCAGCATAAGCTTTCGTGCGTGAATTCCCACTAAAGCTTATGCTCCAATACGTCTGCTAGTCTATAAGGTGCCACAGGACTCTTTGTTGCTTTTTGTGGATTAGTTACTCTTGTTCCACCAAATTCTCAGCAGCAACCTTATTAACATGCAAAGCTTTCTTTTTACCCGGCATAAGAAGTACAAGGCCCTCTAGGAAATATAATCTAGACAAACCTACTATAAGGTGGGCACACAACTGGTTGGAAAACCATTCCCAGAGAGTGGTTAACAATGGTTCACAGTCAAGCTGGAAGGGCATATCTAGTGCGGTCCCATAGGGATCTGTCCTGCATCCAATTCTATTCAATATCATCATAAATGATTTAGATAATGGCAAAGAGAGTACAACTTCTGAAGTTTGCAGATGATACCAAGCTGGGAAGGGTTGCAAGCGCTTTGGAGGACAGAATTAAAATTCAAAATGATCTTGACAAACTGGAGAAATGATCTGAAATAAATAGGACAAAATTCAATCAGGACAAATGTGAAGTACCACACTTTGGAAGGAATAATCAATTGTACACATACAAAAGGAGTGCAGCACAAAAAGATCTGGGGGCTATAGTAGATCGCAAACTAAATATGAGTCAACAAAGTAATACTGTTGCAAAAAAAGCGAACGTCGTTCTGGGATGTATTAGCAGGAGCGTTGTAACCAAGCCATGAGACATAATTCTTCCACTCTACTCAGCACTGATAAGCCCTCAGCTGAAGTACTGTGTCCAGTTCAGAGTACATTTCAGAAAAGATGTGGACAACTGGAAAAAGTCCAGTGGAGAGCAACAATGGTGTTTAAAGGTCTAGAAAACATAATGTATAAGGAAAGATTGGAAAAAAATGGGTTTGTTTAGTGTGGAGAAGACAAAACTGAGGGGGGGACATGATAACAGTCTTCAAGTACGTAAAAGGTTGTTATAAAGAGGAGGGTGAAAAATTGTTCTCCTTATGCACTGAGGACAAGACAATAAATAATGGGCTTAAATTGCAGCAAGGAAGATTTAGATTAGACATAAGGAAAAACTTCCTAACTGTCAGGGTGGTTAAGCACTGGAACAAATTACTTAGGGATGTTGTGGAATCTCCACCATTGAAGATTTTTAAGAGCAGGTTAGACAAACCCCTGGTCAGGGGTGGTCTAGGTAATACTCAGTCCTGTGTCAGTGCAGGGTTCTGGACTACATGACTTATTGACGTCCCTTCCAGTCCTACATTTCTATCAGTCTTGTTACAAATATGTCTACTAAGCTAAAGTCTGAACTGGTTCCACAGCTTTTCCTGTTGTAACACACCTTTCTGCAGTGCAAAAAAAGCATAAGTACAATACAAGATGCAGTAACTGGCCCTCTTGGTGCAGGACCTTTCCCCACTCAATCACGTGCTGGAGTTATGGCTGGGTTTGTGCTATCAGCAGGTAAGAGAGGAAACACTCTCCAGTGGGATTCTCCAAATTCTTGCTTAACTCAGTGGGCATGGGAGTAAGCTGGTCCATCTGAAGAGAACAGACAAAACTGACTGCTGTTGCATTTTCCTACCACAGTTCTGTAAGCTCTTAAAAGTGCAGAATATTCAGTTAGTAAGAAAACTGCTCTAGGGGTTCTTGTGTTCAGAGAAAAAAAATATAATCTGAGGTATGGTATCTTCTGTTAGTTTTCTGCCTCAGACAATTGTCTGAGGCAAGAACTCACAGAGCCAAGCCAACACAAAATAATTGACTTCTTGCTAAGGAGCTAAATCCAGTGTTATTTTGCAGCACTTCATATATAGAACCAGATTGTCCCCTTTGGAATAGAGGTGCACAGGGTGAAAACATACTTCAAAGACTGCTCCCATATAGGGAAGCTTGAAATGCCATTAAATCCTCATGAATGTTCAATATTACCAGCAATCAGTGGGTTTAGTTTCTTTGAGGCTTGATGGAAAGGATATAAGGAAGAGACTGTTTTTACCCATGGGATTATAAATGTCCCTTACTTCTGATGCCCAGAAATCCACAAATTAGCAAACTGTCCATAACCACAGCAAGCAGCTCAAGTGAGAGATTTGTGCCGTATCAGATGGTCAGCAGACGGTATTAGCAAGACCCTGCATCCAGTTGGTATGAGAGTAGATGAGTGGCGAATGGGAATCCAGTTATGCATGCTGGGAGTGAGAATAAGCAATAAGAATAGAAGTCAATCAGCCGGATTCAAGAAGATGTAGGTATGCTTTACCTAAGTTGCAAGTCTTTTTCGACTATAGGCCTGTAGGATGCCTAGCACAATGGAGAATCAACGGGTGAGGACCTCAAGGTGCTACATAATACAAATTATAGTGAATGGTTACTTCAGTCAGATACAAATGTGCACACAGAAGCTTCTGTTCGTGGCCCACAACTAATTGTTATTCTTATATATCTGTATAGTACTGTAGGTGTACATGACTCTGAGTAGTAGGTTCATTATACTGAACAAATAGCAGTGTCCATGCTCAGGAGAGTTTACATTCTTAAAGCATGAGTTAGTACAATACAGGACAATACAAAATGGAACAAACCGGACAGGAATATGGAGAGAGGTATTGTGTTGCAGCTGGAAGGGGTGAGACACAGCAGATCTTCCACAGTGCAGGATTCACTGAGGACCTTGTGTCTGTGGTACAAATTAGAACTGTCCAGAAGTAGGTCTAAGTTATGTGAGGAGTAGAATTAGTGTCCGGATCCACCCACACTACTGTGCCAAGCCGTGCTTCAGAGCAGGAGATAACTGAGCCCCATGAGGATGATCAACATTGGCAACCCCCTCCCACACCCTGAACTCCTCATTTCTGGCCCCACCCCAGAGCCCTCACCCCCTCCCACACCCCAACCCCCAATTTTGTGAGCATTCATGACCCGCCATACAATTTCCATACCCAGATGTGGCCCTCGGGCCAAAAAGTTTGCCCAACCCTGCATTAGACATATCCACCTAGGGCTGCTTTACAGTATGGTCTCATAGTGCCTCTTTCCCCAAGCACACTGGAGAGTTTATTAACTACCTTCATATTTTTCTGCCTCTTCTGTGTCATGTTCACTGCTAACGTGCTCATTGATCTGAAGGTAGAGACTTAGGTACAACATAACATTGCTTCTGTTTTCATGGACCTTTCCACTTTTTCCTTGACACACAGTGAAATTTTGTTTGTTTTGGTTTGGCATGGTGGGTTGGGTTTTTTTTGGCACTATGCACGACAGAGCACAGAACAATTAAGCCTTTGATGTCAAATGTGCATCAGAAGAGACACTTAGGTCCCTCTCTTGGGCTAGATCCTTCACCAGTGTAAACTCCATTGTCTTCTATGAAACTCTGCTGATTTTCATCAGTTGAGGATCTGGCCCATCGTGGTTAGTCTCTTTTGCTTGATGTTACCTCGCTGAATTAAAAAATAACAACCAAAATGAGGGAGAAATATTTTCCCACTGACTCTAAAATTAAATTAAAGTCACATGGCAAGATTTCAATAACGTGTGTTACTCAGAATTAATTTATTCAAACAGACCCAACCCACAATAAGCTTTGGAAACAAAACATCTAGCGTCTCTGTGTTCTGGGTCACTGGGATTTACTCTCATTCTAGTCGGGGTTTTAAATGGTATTCTTCCTTCTCCCCCTGCTGCAGATGTCACACCCAGGTTTCACTACCACTAAAGCCGGTTGCAATTTTTCAAATTTTGAAATTTCAAGGAAATTTGAAAAATACATCTCTACCCCGATATAATGTGACCCAATATAACACGAATTTGGATATAACACAGTAAAGCAGCACTCCAAGAGGGTGGGGCTGCACGCTCCGGCAGATCAAAGCAAGTTCAATATAACGTGGTTTCACCTATAACATGGTAAGATTTTTTTGGCTCCCAAGAACAGCATTATATGGGGGTAGAGGTATAAATGGGAAAATTCTGGATAAAATGTTTGCAAATGCTTCCCCTTCCACCTTTTTTTCACCACAGCGGTTCCCAGGAGAGCCCTGTAGTTCAAATTTTTTTGAATTTTGAAATGTCAAATTTCAGAAGAACGGGGCGGAGGGGCGAGAAATAATTTATTTCCCCCATTTATTCAACAAGCAAATGATCAGCTCTAGTTTCAGGGCTTGAATTGTCTATTCAATTTAGTAAGATCTTTGCTGCTTAATGCTTTTATATTTTTAATATTTCTTACAAAATGTTGGCATTATTCTGAGCTCTCCAAAATGATGGACTGACTTGACCACAATCTAACACACCCAGGAATGTAACTGAGATGAAAGCTGATGAAGGGCACACAGAGCAGTGTGTGTCTGTAATTGAAAACCCCTCTTCCTCTAGGACACGTAACTCACCACTCCCTCACAAAACAGTTTTTTGCTTATATAAAATAAAAATAACATGAACCTTGGTAGTTTCAGGACTCACATTGACTCCAGCTGTAAAATCCAACCAAATGAACAAAGAGACCATTCTATTTCCTGCAGTTTCTGTATTTAAAATGGAGAGCTACTGTACAATAACAGTTAGCTCTTTGATCTCAGGGACACACCTTCATAAAGTAAACAGAGGTAAATAGAAAGCACAAGGGTGGAGATCTCAGTCTGATTTCTTTCTCAAGACTTTAGTTGAGTCACACGTTTGTAAAGCACAGACATCCATTCTCACTATTATAAATCCTTAAAATCAAAGGAGAGTGAGAAATGCCCAAATAGTTTATTTTTCACTGGTAATGAACTCAAAACCTATAGGACAAAATCTGTCTTCATATACACAGTTGTAAGTAATAGGAGTTGCAGGCTTGTGTCCAAAGGCAGAATATGGTTCCCAAAATGGAAATACAGCGAGTAAATAAATAGCTGAAAGAATCTACTGTGTCCCTTCCTGCAAGTAAGCCAGTATGGTCAGGTATGCCATACCATTAAGACATTTATTGCTGGTACACTGCACCGGAAAGGCATCAAGAATGAATTGTAGAGCCCTGTGCAGATACAAATTTATACTTGCGGATACAGCTATCCACGGATAGAAATCAGTATCCGCTGAACCGCAGGGCTCTCCCAGGAACCACAGCAGCGAAAGGAGCATTCTCCCAGGAGCCAGTGCCCTGTGCTGGCAGCAACTCTGTCTATGTGGAAGGGCTGGGGGCAGGGCTGGGGCAGTACAGCTGCGCCGAAGGAGCTGCCAGTGTGAGGCACTGGCTCCTAGGGGTGGTGGCCCCTCGTTCTGCTCCTTTCATCGCTGCGGTTCCCAGGAGAGCCCTGTAGTTCAGCAAATACCAATTTCTATCTGTGGATATCTGCATCCATGGGTATAAATTTGTATCTGTGCAGGGGTGTAGTCACAGATCATTTTTTGTGAGAGGTTTCGGGGGGTCGGTATCGTACCAGCAAGAGTTAAAATCTACTTGCAGCTCTGTATATCCTGTCTCCTCTCCTCCTTTTTGGTCAGGGTATTTTACTTCTTAAATATCTTCTTTCGACTGGCCAACTTAAAAAGGATTTTGATATATAAGTTGGTGCTAAGAGTAGGGGTGAGATTCTGTGCTGCACCTATAAGAAATGCAGCACAGAACTCACAGTGCCCAGAGGGAGGAGAGGCTTTAAACCAGATGTGACTGGGTGGATTCTGAACTGAGCAGGGAGTTTCTAAGAGGAGAGGAAGGGGTGCTTTTGAGCCCAATAGTGGTGAGTGTCAGTTATGAGGAGGAAGCGCTGTGCCCTGGAGGGGTGTGTGTTGTGGGAAGTTGTGGTGTTCTGAGTCTGGGGGTGCCAGGCAGAGAGATGTCTCTCAGTTGAGGTGATGGTTCTAAGCTGTGAAGAGGCAGAGTTAGAAAAGGAGGGGACCTCAGTGTGGAGGAATAGGTGTGCATGTGGGCAGGTGGGAGGAGTTAGTTTGGGAGTAGCTGAGAAGGCACGAGGTGGGGTCTGAGTGAGAAGGGGGATGTTTGGGTTGGCAGGCTGAGTGCAAAGTGGAATTGGAATCACATGGGAATGAGGTTGTGGGCAAATTGGCGGTGCATTTCTGTGGGGAAGGTTAAAAGCTAGACTGCAGGGGGAGAGGTTGAGAGAAGGAGAGAACAGTGAAGGGATCACAGAGAGATTAATGCTGTTCTCTCCCACGTTGCCCTTTACTGTAAAGTGTACCAGGTTTTCATTCTGAAAGGGGAAGGGGGGAGGGAGACCCTTTTTCTTCCCAGCTCCCTCTAAAATGTTTCCTTATGACCCCCTCAGGCTAATCTCCCAGTAGGTGTGAGGGTGGCTTGTGATCTACAACCCTACCAATTCTTCTGAGCCTCAACTGCCACTGCTCCTCTCTGTTTCATAAATACTCTTTGTCTTGAAGTGTTTTCATAGAGTCAAGATGTAAAAAAAAAAAAATATCCCAGACTTCATTTTACAATAACAAACTCACTGCAGCTACTAAAATCTACAGTCAATAGCTACTATTCAGGCTCTTAAGGAGATGAAGTCAATGAGGCTTTTGCTTGAGTAAGGGCCTCAGGAGACCTCCAGAACATTCTGCTCCATTCACTGCATCTCTCTTTCTGAGTTTCTGAGCAGTGTCCCATCTGATCTAGACATTGTGTGAAAGAAATGATAATGGGGCAGTCTGCATTTGGTAGAGTATGTTTGTGTGGTCATCTTTAATGGTTAAGATATTGCTCACAGGAATAGCCTACACATTGCAGCCTCATGTGGGTCCCATGAATTTGACAATGAAAGCATCCTTCCATCCCACACAAACAATGTGACATATGGTACACCTCTACCTTGATATAATGCTGTCCTTGGGAGCCAAAAAATCTTACCGCGTTATAGGTGAAACCGCATTATATCGAACTTGCCTTGATCCACCTGAGTGCGCAGCCCCACCCCCCCGGAGCAGTGCTTTACCGCGTTATATCCGAATTCATGTTATATCGGGTCGCATTATATCGAGGTAGAGGTGTATTTAATTCAAAACTATGTATATTGACAGAAGGATCAATATTAGCATTAAGAGTGGAACATGAGTTATCCGATCTTAGTCTAGGGGACTCGCGAGCAATGGCTATGCAATTTGAGTGAGTGTTGTGGACTCTTGTCCAGGGATACTAGCAGAGCCTTAATGAGAATGTGGCACAGGTGTCACTTTAAACATGCTGCACAGATGCCCTTCATTACATTACTGTAACTGTAAATTTTATTAATGAAACTTAAATAGAAATAAAGAGACAAACATGTCACATCATGAAATTTTTACACTGGTGCATTTTGTGGGTTGGGGTGTTTTCAGATCCAGCCCTCAAGTGATCTGTCCCAATAACATAGATAACAGCTAGTGGGTGACTCACCTGTCATGCAGTAATGAGCAGCAATTCTGTCACCTTCTGTTGTTTATTGTACCCTGAGGCATGTTAGAATTCAGCTTCCTTGATAAAGAGATAAAAGAACAGAACAGAAAACTCAGGTAAAAGAAAAAAGCTTATTAAACTGAATCTACCTTCTGGCCTCATCTTTCTCAGCTCCTTTTTAAAGTATTATTAATGGGAACAGATTGCTTTGATTAGTGAGCAAGTACTCACATGAGTAGTCCTATTGACTTGGATGGAACAACTCATGTCACTAACTCCTCAGGTTTGTGAGTAAACAGCTCACAATTGGGCCCTTAAAAATTAGCCTGTGTTAGTATATTTTTATGCCCAGAAATGGGAAACATGCATAATATGAATAATATAGACAAAATTCTGAGGTCCTCACTCTATTTTTACTTGACTTTTACTCAGGTCAAGGAAAGCTTGCCAGAATAAGGGCTGAGTAAGACCTCAGGCTTTGGCACTGTAAGAATATGTTCATTTTTCTAATGCCTTCCATCTGGGAATCTCAATGTTCATTAAGAACATTAAGCCTCGGAGCACCCCTGTGAAGTAGGAAGATATGACTGCCCCCATTTTACAGACAGGGAAACTCAGGAAGAGAGAGTTTACAAACAACTTTTCAAAGGAGGCCTCTAATTTGTGGAGGGCCTCAAATTCTGGATACCCATCTTGAGATACCTAGTATGTCTCAGCTGGGTATTCAGAAATGGAGACAAGCAGAATTAGTGGAGACTTCTGAAAAGGTTGGCCATAGGGCCTGATTGCAAGGGGTGCTAAGCACCCACAATTCCGAATGGTTTCAGCCAGAGCTGTGGATTCCTAAAGCCAGATGGAATGCTGTGGTGGGTACCTACACAGAGAGTGCTGAAACCAGTAGGCAGAGCAGTAGGGTTATAATGTAAGGGTGAGAGGATGGTGAGCACATTTCATAATAACAACAATAGCCACATGAGGGTTCTTCATGCTAATTCAGTAATAAGTGTATTATGAGCTATTAGTCTCAGAGGTTTGATGGCCTCTTAAAAAGGAAGCCCTCTTAAGTTATCACTGAAAGAACTGTAATACATAATCTTAATAAACAATTTAATTTTAAAAAATGTTCTGACTGCAAAGTTGTGCGCCAGATTTCACTCTGGGACGCAGTTTATAATAGCTTTAAACCTCCGCAAATAGGACTTTGTAGTGGAAATGCTGACAGGTCTTTTGTTACATCTTTGGCAAGTCATCACAATTCAGTGGGTATAGAAAATGATGATGCACTTTTGCATGACTGCTGTTGGGCTTAGCCTTGAAATCCTTTCTCAGGTTGTGTAGACATTCTGGAACAAATAATATCTGACCTCGCATATCAGTTTCCTTAGAACAACTGTTAAGGGAATTTTCATACAAAAGAAAACTTGAGAAAAGCGACAAATTATATGAAAGGAAATGTTCTTGGCCAGTACACTTCAGTACTGTGACTGAAGAGATTTGGGGTCTGACTGTGACCAGAGTCTGTCTGCATGGATGCCCAAGAGGGGAGGTCTCAGAGAACTTCCACTCCTTGCACACCATGGAATAGTAACCCTTCCACTACCTTGAGCACAAGGAGTGTTTGAGTCTAACACCACTGTCAGCACTAAACCTCCAGAAGGGGGAAAAAGGTGTGAGGAAAGAACCTGTTACCATGTGGTGATCAGACAGAGGAAGAAGACCTAGGGAATATTCTCAGAGCAGGCCCACAGAGAGTGCACTACTTTTCACTTACTAGGGTTAGCTAGGTCAGTGGTTCGGGTACACAGAGGTCTTCCAGGGGGGACATCAACTCATCTAGATATTTGCCTAGTTTTACAACAAGCTACATAAAAAGCACTAGTGAAGCCGGTACAAACTAACATTTCATACAGACAATTACTTGTTTATACTGCTCTATATACTATACCTTGAAATGTAAGTACAATATTTATATTCCATGTGATTTATTTTATAATTATATGGTAAAAGTGAGAAAGAAAGCAATTTTTCAGTAACAGTGTGCTGTGACATTTCTGTATTTTTATGTCTGATTGTGTAAGCAAGTAGTTTCTAAGTGAGGTGTACCTTGGGGGTACGCAGCACAAATCAGACTCCTGAAAGGGGTACAGTAGTCTGGAAAGGTTGAAAACCACTGAGCGAGGTGGTCACTGGTCATTGCATTCAGAAAGTGGCAGATCCTACTGTGGCACACACATTTGAAAACTGAAGGAGGGGTCTCCACAAAGTAGCCTCCCTTTTGGATAGGGGCTCCGTGTATCTCAAACTGCGACTTTGACATGGTAGGTTGCACGTACCAGCAAGTGTCAAACATTTATATTAACTTTCCTTCCTTTGTATCTTTCATACAACATATTGGGCCAAATCGTGGTCACAGTTACACCAGTGTAAATCCAGAATAGCTTCACTGAGCTAGATGTGGTTGCTCTGGTTTGCAGTAGTGAGCCGAACTTGGCTCATAATGCACAGAGTTTTCATTTCATTTTTAGTATCTAGGTCACACCGTGAAATCTGATATTTTCACTTTGACAAACTCATCAAATGTATCAACTTTTGCCCCATGATTAAGGCAGAACTCTCCTCACAGCAGAGTGACCGGCAGGAGGAAACTAAGCAGACAGTCTGAATGATGACTGAGAGGGAATGAAATAAGCCTTCTCTGGGACAATGCTTTTTCCTGCTTCTGGAAGTTCCTCCTGTTTTCACATTGGCTTCTGCATCCGGTACTTTACCAGGATCCTCTTTCACATCAAAGCATCTCTCCCTAGGCTGCACATGTAGGGGCACAACCTTAGTTTCCATGGGAAAGAATCTTATCCCAAAGGAAAGGAAAAGAAATGTTTGGTTTAGCTACATTTAACATTCCCCTTCTGTATAAGGCTCTTTCTCTGTTATTACATTGTCACTGATCCCTTGGGGGTAACAGCACATTCTTTACAGCACTCAGGCCTGGCTCTCTGTTGAGGTGTTTGAAAGAGACTATGAGGAATTTTTCTCCCATCCAGTCTCAATAATGCAAACACCTTGAAGAAAGCATGCTAAAGTCACTGGGCCAAATTTAACCCTAGTTGTAAGTAACCCCATTCTTGCCAGTGATCTTCCACCCAGGATGAGTTTGGCCCATTTTTCAATCATTGAAAGGAACTCTGCTGCAGACAAAATGGAACTCAGTCCTCTCTCCCCGTGTCCGAAGCGGCCCAGGAAGAGCCAGTGGGTGGGAGATGCCGTTGCTGTGACTTAGCCCAGTGACCGTTTAAGTGAAGTACTGCAGTCAAGGAAGGTCCTGGGCAACGGGCTATAATCTGAGATGAGCTATTGATGAGATTATGTTTCCCTGAGCAACTCACAGGACCTCAGTCAGCCTACAGAAAGGCAAGAAATCTTTGGAAACTAGAGTCTGCGTCCTACTTGAGCTTTTCTGAGTACATTACAAACAAAAATCACAAGCTTATTCATCGATTTCAAGGCCAGAAGGGACCATTTTGATCATCTAGTTCAGTGATTCTCAAACTTTTTTACTGGTGATCCCTTTCACATAGCAAGCCTCTGAGTGCGACCCTCCCTTATCAATTAAAAACACTTTTTTATATATTTATTACCATTATAAATGCTGGATGCAAAGCGGGGTTTGGGGTTCAGGCTGACAGCTCACGACTGCCTCTCCCCACCCCATGTAATAACCTCGTGACCCCCTGAGGGGCCCTGACCCCCAGTTTGAGAACCCCGATCTAGTTTGACCTCCTGTATAACACAGGAGGTCAAACTCCCCCCACCAAATAAATAAATAAATTAAATAAATAAAATTCCTAGAGTATATTTTTTAGAAAAACATCCAATCTTGATTTTAAAAATGTCCGCAATGGAGAATCCACCATGACTCTTGGTAAATTGTTCCAATGATTAAATTACTCTCACCATTAAAGATTTACACCTTATTTCCAGTCTGAATTTGTCTAGCGCCGACTTTCAGCTATTGGATTGTGTTTTACCTTTCTCTGTTAAACTGAAGAGCTGATTATTAAATATTTGTGCTCCATGTAAGTACGTACAGACTGTAATTGTCACCCCATAACCTTCTTTTTGTTAAGCTAAATAGACTCAGAGATGGTTCCCAATTTACATTTCATTTTGAGACCTATCAGTTAGCCAGTTTTTAATCCATTTAATGTGTGCCATGTTAATTTGATATCATTCTAATTTTTAATCAAAATGTCTCATGGTACCAAGTCAAATGCCTTACAGAAGTCTAAGTATATTACATCAACACTGTTACCTTTATCAACCAAACTTGTAATCTCATAAAAAAAAAGATATCAGGTTAGTTTGACAGAACAGAAACCCATGCTGATTTGCATTAAGTATGTTACCCTCCTTTAATTCTTTATTAATCAAGTCCCATATCAGCTGCTCCATTATCTTGTTCAGGATCGATGTCAAGCTGACAGGCCTATAATTACCCAGGTTATCATTGTTAATAGCAGAGCATTTCTGATTCAGATATCATAAAATCATAGAAATGTAGGTCTGGAAAGGACTTGAAGAAGTCTTCTGTTCCAGACTCCTGCACTGAGGCAGGATCAAGTATACCATCCCTGACAGGAATTTGTCTAACTTGTTCTTAAAAGCCTCCAGTGACAGAGATTCCAAGACCCTCACTTGGAAGCCAATTTCAAAACTTAACTGTCCTTTATAGTTAGAAAGTTTTTCCTAACATCTAATCTCAATCTCCCTTGCCACAGACTGAGCCCATTACTTCTTGTCCTACCTTTAGTAGACATGGAGAACAATTGATCATCATCTTTTTATAACAGTCCTTAACATATTTGAAGACAGTTATCAGGTACCTTAGCCTTTTATCAAGACTAAACATGCCAAATTTTTCTAACCTTTCCTCATAGGTCAGGTTTTCTAAACTTTTTATAATTTTTGTTTCCTCTGCAACTTCTCCAATTTCCTGGCATCTTTCTTAAGTGCGGTGCCCAGAACTGGACACAGTACTCCAGTTGAGGCCTTACCAGTGCCAAGTAGAGTGGGACAATTACCTCTCGTCTCATATACAATGTCCTGTTAATATACCCCAGACTATTAGGGTTTTTTGCAAGTGCATCTCATTGTTATTTCATATTCAGTTTGTGAGTCACTCTGCCCCCTAGGTCCTCTTCAGCAGTACTGCCACCTAGCCAGTGGGAGCCATGAAGGGGGTGGCATAAGAAATGTACAGTGGCTACATCCCCTGGAGATGCCTTTATATAGGGGAGATCCTCTGGGGCCTGGGTCCACCAGAATTAGGGTGGCTTTTTGTGCCAATGCAGTGGTGCAATGTGGCTGAAGCACCTGTTTAGGATTGTCTACAGCTGAAAACTGCTTAAGGTAAGTGCTGCCACGTGAGACGTTTACACATGGTTCTAAATGAGAGGATTCCGAGAGAGAAAGTGGGTGGGTAAATCAGTTGTCAGCATCCTGCCCATCCAGTTGAGATCACCAGGGTCCCATTTTAATGATAGAAAAAAATAAAATCTTTTCTGCAGAACACCTCTACGTTGAGTTGACTTTGAAGGAAATCATTTTGGGAATAGCACCGGTTTGACACAGCATTGAAAGTAGAATCGATGTTTCTTGTTTAGTGCAAGCTTATGCTTCTTTTTGTAAAGTTCAGTCTCTTAGCTTTTCTCAACATGATCGATGCAAGAAAATCCTTCTCAAAGGAGCTAACATTTCAGACTTCCTCTTCCAGGACTTTGAAGAACCCACTGCAGCTTATACCATTGGTATTTTTAAAAGCCCAATTTTCAATCACAGGTCACTCCAGTCTTTCCAGCAACCATAGCCACATGTGTTATGTGATAGGGTGACCATAGTACCAGTGCATTGGACCAAATGTTCTGGGCCCTGACATTTTCAGGATGCTGTGAAATCAAGCTAGCTTTGTGCCAATGTAGCAGACTCTGCAGTTCATCTCAACAGCTGGTGTCATGGTTTGTTTTGCTGTTCTGCTTAAAAATGATAGCTGCTAGGACTTCAAAGATGGACTGAGGTTTTCACTGATAAACGTTGATGTAGGCAAAATGCTTATTGGTGCAGCCAGTTGATGGGTAAAGGTGAAAAGCTGGAAGTGCAGATAAAATCAGGACCAGATTGAAGAAGCTGCTTAGACACCTAGCAAATTGCGAGAGTTAAACAGTCAAATGATATAGTAGATGAATAGGGAATGTTTGGAAAATTGATTTCCATATTGCTGTTATTGTAGAAAAAAAATTAATGGAGCCCTCATTAATTTATAATTAGTTACTAATGATTATCTCGACCGACAAGATGGTACAAAAGTCAACAGGTACGAGGTTGTATATGTAAAACCTTTAAGCATCAAAATCAGCATATGCTTCCATTCATACACACACACACACCCCTACATCAAAAGGTCCTGCAGCTGGATCTTATAGTTATCAGTCCTTAGTGTTGCTTGGTCAGTTCCAGTGGCCAGCTGAAACTGCACATGAGGGAGGGGAGGATCTGGGTCTCTGTCAGACACGTCTGACAGAGGGGTGTGTGTGTGAATGGAAGCATATGCTGATTTTGATGCTTAAATTGTACTCTCAATAAACACGGCGTATTGCCTTATCCCCTTGAAAAAGATTGTGTGTGCTTCTTATAAGCATAACACTAGTAGTATCACAGCTGTTGGCACTCATTAGCCCCCGTGTTGGCAGTATCAGCAGAGAGGCCAAGAATCGAAAGGGCCTGGAGCCCTCTTAGGCATAGAGAATGCCAATCCAGATCAGAACTGAGAGGAATATGGGGGAGGTGGTGCTGTCTAGATATACCTGGTCTGTGTCTAAATAGAGAATGCAAGTTTCTGCTGCTGTCAGTTCATTACCTTTCACCAGTATTTTAATTTAAGAAAATTCAAAATACATTTTAAAAAAACTAAATTAAAGAAAAAGTGACTTCTGCCAAACCATGAGCTCCCACTCAAAAATAACTTCCCAGGAGCTAATATTATTAACCGGCTTGGGACGTAATCCATTATCAGATAAAGCCAGGACTGAACAAGCAAGATTCTGCTTTATTATGAAGTCCCCTTTTATCTTGACTTCCTCCCCAGCTCTATGACTTGCCCCCTGACTTTAGCCCCCTTTGCACCTTTATGTTTTTCTACCAGCATGTCAACCTGCTCTAAGGGTATTTTCCTTAAAGTCTGCAATGTGACTAGAAGAAAGCAAACAGAAATGGCTTCAATCACTCACAGTGCTTAAAAATTCATAATCATTTCTACAGCTAAAGGCAGAAAAGCTAATTATTTACTGTCCCAACCAGTCTCAGCATCTCCTGGGAGAATGTGCTACTGAGTTGCTGTGCTGATACATCTGCAGGAGGGAACACTCATAGCTGGAACCCAAATGTATCGGGCAGCATCACTGGTGGGGATGTTTTCAGCTTTGAACAGAAGTGCTGTAGCAGGTTAACTATAAAGTCGATGAGCTCAGCCGTTGGGGACAGGGGAGAAGGCAGCGCCTCGCGTTGCTCTCTAGTGAGCCTTCCAGCCATTTTAGGAGTGGCATCAACTATAGGGCTGGATTATTAAAACTAGGGGAGGTATTTTAAACCACAACCTAGGGGGGTGGAGGTAAACAGGCTGCTCTGGTGCAGAAGCTCCAGAGGAATTCCCTGATTCCCCTCATCCAGCCCCACAAACAAATTCTTTCCCAGCCCTCTTCTCAGACAGACTCATGCTCTTTGTCTCTTGCCCCATAAACAATATACTGAATGTGTCCATATCAGTGAAGATAAACATGAACATTCACAGGGGGTAGCTGATACTGGTGGATGCATTTCTACACTTGGGAAAGTCCTGTGCATTCGTTTTCACTGAGAGAATTTGGTGCTGCATCCAAAAAGGACTGATATGAACTAATAAATAAACTGTTACAGAGATATACTGTACCTGTCACTGAGAGTGACTGCAGGCAGGGAATAATGGCAGGACACTTCCCTTGAAAATGAACGTGACTAGCGACTTTCTCCTGAAAGGAAGGTCCTTATTCCCCTAACCCTCTGCCTCCTTCCTCCTTGGATGGCACACAAGCATACACAGAGCGCAACTTAAAACTGTGTTGGTAATGTGAGTGATGCAGAAGGAGGATGATATTTGAGTGGCAGCAGCATGTCAGACATATGGCCAGCATTGCAGATTCCCTTTTTTTCGAGATGAAAGAGTCATTTTCAAAGTGCGTTAAAAGAAAATTAGTGAATTGGTGCCCAAGGCAACAAACAGAATAGGTTGAGTTGTGATTACTTTTTCATCCTGTACTGCCCTCTATTGATGATGAATTCAACTGCAGGGAAAAATCTAAGTTGCCCTTATTCACTGTGAATAATAAGAATAATTTTATACTGCTATTTTCTACGTTCAGCTATCTCACAATTTAACCCCTACCCTGCCTCCAAATCACAGACTGCACTTGTTGGCAGACATTTTCAGTTCAAAAAAATATTTTTTACTTGCTAAGCTTAAAAGTATCAATGGTGATCCATTTAGACCCCTACTGTGTGCAAGTTCAGTAAGTGAAGGCAGAGTTTTCAAAATACTCAGAACAATGCTAACTGAAAACCTGATATGTACAAAATATTTCTGAGACGTGATGGTGCCAGGAGAGTCTCATA
The DNA here is from genome assembly GCF_020497125.1 of Mauremys mutica. Classification (NCBI taxonomy): domain Eukaryota; kingdom Metazoa; phylum Chordata; order Testudines; family Geoemydidae; genus Mauremys; species Mauremys mutica. Next base: position 34,663,652 of record NC_059076.1, on the reverse strand, counting down.
TGGAACACAACATAACATAGCAATGTGTCTTCTCTTTCTAGGTTAAACTAATCAACTCACATTTCAGCCGATAAAACTTAAATCAAATAACAGAAAAACCTGCTAGGAAACAGCAATGAGAACAATTTCATCTAGCCTAAATAAATAAATAAATAAAGATCTGCCACCTTGACTTTGCAAAGGAATAAACGTTTTCAAGTAATTAGAGTGGGAAAACTGCAGAGGACAGAAAAAACCTGTGATGAATACCAGAGACAAGGCAGGGAAAAATAGTAATTAATAAGAACTCTGTATTTCTAAAGCACTTTGTACTAAATACTTTACAAATAATTAATTAAGCTTCACAACATCCCTGTATTTAATAGATGTGGGCAATTGAGACACAAAAAAGTTACGTCCACAATGTTTAAAGCAGGGGTGTCTAAATTTAGGGTCCTACCTCCATATTTTGGCTCCTCAATAAAAGTGGCCTGATTTTCAGAAGCACTGAGAACCTGCAACTCCTATTGAAACCAAAGGATTCCCACTCCTATGCAACATGACTTAACATTGAAAGTGAAAGTGGCCCATTATATTCTCCTCTTACATAGGATTCAGCTGCAGCTTAAAAGTAGCACATCCCCAAAGTGTATCATTATTAATATGGACAAAGCGTAGAGGACTTGGAAGTTCATTTTGAAGAAACTTCCAATAAGTATGGATGCTGATTCCAATCCTCCCAGGCCTGGAAAAGCTGGACTGAAAATCACATAAGAACAGGCTCTCTGGTGAGATTATGGCTACTTCCTGCTTCTGGTAGGACTGGAAATATCAAGGGAACAAATGGCCTTTTTTACTTCTAGAGAGAACCCATGAGTGCGCAGAGCTGTATGGAAATACAGAGTAATTTAAAAAATTAGACAAACTTATTTCGTCCCCTAAAAAGATTCTTTTCAAGTGGAAGAACAAAGGTTTTGAGGGAGAGGGGAGGAAAGTTCTTATTTTTTTCAAACTGTTTTTCATATCCCTAGCCTGTTTCTTATTTGCCTATTGCTATTTCTAAATCATCCTGTTTCTGGTGCACCTAGAGTTTGGCAGGTTTCCCTGTGTAAAGATACATTGTTTCTGCCTTGTTTACTAAACTGCCTAATTTTGGGGAGGAGTTGGACTAGATTTTCATTTAGATCATACAAGCTATTCTGCATGAAGGGAGAACAGGGAAGTGGCAAAAGCACCATGTATGAAATTCCTGAGTTTGCTGGAATGATAGGTTTACATTCTGGCAATCTCAGGCCTTCTACCTTAAGTAGAAAAGTTGAGTTCCAGGCAGTTTACTGTGTGTGTGTGGGGGGGTGTGTGTGTGTGATCTTTTTGAGTTAAAAGACAAGAGTCTGCTCCATGTGGACATTAAAGGTCCTGTGGCACTTTGCCAAAAAATTCTCTCTCACTGCTGTTCATTGCCGCAGAGTGTCTTTGTGATTCCTATATGTGCATAATTTTCAAACTGCTTTGGGATAAAATCTGCTATATGAGTCAAATTGTGACTGCTCCAGCATAGGCAAATGCAGAGGATGCAGACTACTCTTGTCTCATAGTGCACCCATAGCCAGAGGAAAACAAAGTTTAGCTGCAGGCCTTGGCAGATGCAAGTCAGGGCAGCTGAGTAAGGTTGCTAGCAGTGCTAGAAACTCCAGAAAGAGTGGCACCTGAATGTGATGCATCTATTACCCATTCTCCTGAACACCAGCAGAACGGCACTACGCCTTTTCGACAGACGTAGGAAGGCCATCTGCCCAGCATGCTCTCTTATTAGGGATGTAAAATATTAACCGGTTAACATTAGTCTTACCAGTTAACCCATCTTAACCGTTAACCCCTGGGCTGATCGGCCCGCTGACCCCAGCAGCCCCGGGCTGGCCGGCTCGCCAACCCCAGCCACGCTGGGTAGTCTGACGAACCTGACCCCAGCCCCGGGCCAGCTGGAGCAGCCCCAACCCCTTTCCCTTTAATTGGTTAAATGTTTAAATGATTAAAATGATATCATTTAAATGGTTAACTTTTTAAATGATATTTTACATCCCTATCACCTCTGGAGGAACTGCTAGTTGGACAGTGCCCCTTCTGCACTCTGGTTTAGCCTCTGTGGAGGCATAGCTGAGCCCTGCAGATGTAAGATCTTGTTGCTGAAGCTAGTGTCTGAATGGATTTCACACATTTTTGAATTATTTCTGCCAAATAAATCCCTCCAAGATACCCTTATGTTGCATCCTGGTGAGGTGATGCCAATGAAATTCTTCAGTCACACAAGATTCTGTCATGGACCCACCTTCAGTTGACAAGAAGCCCAGAAACACAGAAGACCTTACAGATTACAGGTATGGGAATCTAAGATGAAAAGAGGCAGAGCATAAATGGAGAGGTTGCTCACCATGGAACTCACAGTCCTATTCCAAGACTTCTTCTGAAACCTCCAGAGGCCTGTGCAGAGAATAAAAGGGTCTGATATGCTACTAAACTATACATGTAGATAAGAAAGGCTTTGCACAGCTCATAATTGTGCTGGGTCTGGGGAGGCTTCTATTTGGGTCCCCTATTATGACAGCTTCCTAATTGTTTAGAGTCACAGCTTGAGTTTCAGCCACGTTAACGTGAACACACGCAAAAGCACATCCAGCCACTGGGTGAAGGATGGTACTCACAGGACAAATCTGCCCTAGTGTTTAGTCACTAAAGCTCCAGAGATGTCAGGCACAAGCAATCAGGTAAAAAGACTGAATGAACTGTTTCTGAACTAGCAAAGTGGTTTGCAAAGCTGGGATCCATCCTGATTCCCATGACAAGTGGACTGACTGACCTCTTAGAAAAAATTATAATTGGAAAAGCAATGGGGTAAATTCATCCCTAGCATAAGCAGGTTCCATTCCATTGGTTTCAATGCAGCAGTGGTTGCTTCCCAGTTCACCAGATGGTGATTCAGAGCAGTTTACTAACAGAGTTTCTCAGGAATCAGAGGGGATTTTTATATTGGTCCCAAATAAAATCTCTTCTCTGGCATGAAATAGGAGAAATTGGTTGAAGATCTGTCAAAAAAAAAAAAAGGAAGAAGAAGAAGAAATAGTAAATTTAAAATTATGGTGAGAATGATCCATGCAGAATGATTACCACTGTCATTAAAATATGCAACTCATTAATTTTAATTTAATGTAAATGTGTGTCTTTATGGAGAGGAGGGCTGCAGCTGAATCCTATGTAACATTTCCCCATTGCTGTGGGGACTTTCCCATCCTGTCGTTGGAGTCCCATCCTCTGCTTCTGTAATGCTGAAAGCCTCTAAAACAATGAAAGCAACTGAGATTGAATAGCAAACAACAAAAAGTTCAGAGTTGATCAGTGCTGATGAGAGAACTCCAGCTGGGTTCTCTGGGGAGCAATAATCAAGAATTAAAGTCTTGATTTTTTTTTAAGCTAACAAATGAAGCTTCTTTATTCTACTTAAATGGGATAAAAAAGGCCTATTAAATAGAGCTAACACTAGTACTAATCTGCAAGCCACATCCCTGCTGGCCCCTGAGAGGGGAAAAAAAGGGATTTGAAAAGTGTTTAACAAAACCCACATGAAAAGGGAAGAGCAGATGATAACTTGACGTCAGAAATGGAAAGGAAGAGGCAGCCTGGTGCAGTGCAGCTTTCCTACCCTGTCCCCCAAATCCTATAGAGTTCGCACTCTTCAGGCCCTCTGCAGAGAGCCTTGCAGAGTGGGAGATGGGGTGGTCCCTGCCTTTTACTTCCTGGGATTTGGTCCCCTGTGGATCCTCCTTCATTGGGTTTATGTACGTTTCTGGCAGGAGTGATCTGAGCAGTGGGGTGGAAAGGAGTGATGTGCCCATTCCTGGGCAGGCCTGAATATTGGCTCACTTTACCGCCACATTGGTAGCATCTACTGTATGCTCATTTCCATATAAATATTGCATAGGCCTGATTTTGGCCCATAGGGTAACTAGTCCACCATCTACAAAGAGAGGAGGAGCATGAGTGAAGTTAGCTGAACAATCCACTAGTCTAGGGATTGTCTCACCCTTCTCCTGTGCGGATGCCAAGTAAATAGTACATGTGCAGCTCTCTGATAGGGAGGGGATTATTATTAAAATGAGATTTCAGGGGAAAAAGTCATTAATCTAGACCAGTGATTCTCAACCAGGGGTCTGGGGCCCCCTGGTGGGGCCACGAGCAGGTTTCAGGGGGGCCACCAAGCAAGGCCAGTGTTAGACTCACTGGGGCCCAGGGCAGAAAGCCTGAGCCCTGCCACGCAGGGCTGAAGCCCAGGGCCCTAAGCACCACCACCCGGGGATGAAGCAGAAGCCTGAGCAACTTAGCTTTACGGGGGCCCCTGTAGCATGGGGCCCCAGGTAACTGCCCGGCTTACTACCCCCTAAGGATGGCTTTTATATGCAGAAAATAGTTGTTGTGGCACAGGTGGGCTGTAGAGTTTTTAGAGCATGTTAAGCGGGGGTGGGGGGGGCTCAGAAAGAAAAAGGTTGAGAACTCCTGATCTAGAACACTGAAATAATGACAAACTTGCTCCCGGGGCCATATTCTGCAGTAGTTGTGCCATATTCTTACGCTATCCCTCCCTCAGCAGGAATCTATCCCGCAGCCCAGCATGAGGAGTTTGGTTTTTTTTTTTCACCTTCATTATTTTTTTATTTTCATGCACCTCTGCGCTTCCACCCAGGATTGGAAAGTGTTGACGTACCATGAGAGAGGCTGTTCCCATGGCCTACCCATAAACAGGAAACAGTGGACATTTTGCAAAGCACCCCGGATTCTCCACACCCTTGCACCCTTGTGTAGACATTTGCACCTTGCACAATAGCTGTAAAATGTTACCTTTCTCTTTTGGGAACATTTTACACCCACTTTGCACAAAGGTGCAAAGAAATGAATCTGAGCCAAGCAGTTTAAACCGTCTGGATAAGACAAGTCTCTGAACCTTAGGGCTTGTCTACACTAGCAAGCTTCCAGCAGCATAGCTGTACTGATGCAGCTGAGCCGCTGTAAGATCGCTTGTGTAGCCACTCTCCTGTCGACATAATAAAACCACCTCCACGAGCGGCGGTAGCTATGTTGGTGGGAGAAGCTCTCTCACCGACATAGTGCAGTCCATACCAGCGCTTCTGTTGGTGTAATTGATGTCACTCAGGGGGGTGTTTTTTCACACTCCAGACTGACATAACTTATACCAACAAAAGTGGTAGTGTAGACGAGCCCTTAGAATCTTCTAAGCTTCACCTGTTGCTATCACAACAGCTATTATTACAGAATAATGACATACAATAATCAAAGAAATCATCCCCTGACTAAAGCCAGCAGGCGTTTTGACACTGATTTCAGTAACAGCAGGATCAGGACCTTTGTCCATGGGTATCAGAGTGTCCTTTTCAAAGACTCAAACCCAGTGCTTAATTTGTAATGAATGAGGTGTCGGGACTCAAGCAATTAGGTGTCAGGGCTCAAGCAATTTTTTTATTTTCCTAACTGATGCAGCAAGCCCAGAGGTGCCAGGGCTCTGAACTGCCAAGCCTAGACGTGCCGGGGCTCATCCTGGCAAGCCCTGGCACAAATTAAGCACAGCCCAAACCTGATTTATATGATTAGAAATTGCACTCAACTAACATCACTGTATATTTTAAATGAAAATTCCTCTTAATAGCCTGATTTTAATGTTTTTTACAATGTATTTATTATCTCATGCAGTGATGTTTTGTAACTTGGATTTTTTGGCTAACGAGTAGCTCATCTAATGAAAATAATGATTTTTTCATGCTGTACTACATGGTAATTTAAAGCATTTCAATTAAACAAGCTGTCTCATTAGTGTGCCTTGATAAAACAGTTGCATTTTCTTTGATATGGTCAGAAATATCTATCATGCTTTTGGGATGCAATCAAACTCTCCAATAAACTTGTTGCTAAAGACGGCTGCCTTGTACCATGTACTTTCAGAGCAGTCAAATGACCTAGTTTAGAAGTGTTTGAAGCTATTTTATAATGTGGAATAAGAACAAATTAACCTTGTTTAACAAGTAGTTTTCAATTTGTGTTCCAACATTCCTCTAAGCTCTATCATCCCAGAGGCAGGTTATATAATATATATTTAATAACATTGGAAAGCACCCCTTACATGTTGTACAAGACCCTTGGTGTGTGGCACTTCCGTTACCCTCAAAATGTATCTTATGCCACAGGGTTCATTATTTGATTATTCTATTTGTATTTATGTGAGCAAGTCTAGGCACCATTCTTTTCCCCTTTGATTAGTTTGGCCATTTCTTCCAGGTTACAAAGGACTTATCTGAATTAATAAAAATGACAAAGGTTCTGTAGAAATGCTTGTAGCAGAAATAACTGTATGTGTATTTGTAGCCAAACTGAGTTGCACTTTCCTTGCAGTGAACTGCTATGACTGAGGCCAAATATTTCTTTGTATGTGAGGCCAGATCCTTGGCTGGTATAAATCAGTATCGCTCTATTGGAGGCGATGAAGCGATGATGATTTACACCAGCTGAGGATGTGGTTTTGATTCGCAGTGCTGTCATTTCCCATGCAAAATCCCAACACAGTGCCAGGTTGTGTTAAAGTGGTGACATGTAGGAAGATGCTATAATATAAACTTTTACTTTTGGAGTCTCTGCTTCAAATATAGTGTACATCACAGGGGGAAATGAATTATATGATCTCATTCTAATGATGGGATATTTTATCCGTGTCACACCTTGATTGGTTTTAACTGCTGAAGAGAAATAATCGAGGGCTACCAGAGAACTGTGGTTTGGGGTGGCTTGCAAGTCAGAAGGGAGATGCACTGACCGGACTGAGTAGTTTGCACAGACAAACTGAGTAGTTTGCACAGACAAATAGACAATGTGCAATGTCTGCTATAATTAGTCTTTTCAGGAAACAGAACAAACAAACCCAAAGCTGAAAAGCCAGTTCAAAGGGATCTGAATTTACGTGTGTATTTATGATACTGGTAGGTCAGGAGCCAGCTCATGTCAAGGTCCCCATGTCTCACACTGACAAATACTTAGCCGGAATCAGTCTGGCTCATCTATGTTACTAGTATTGTTAAAATAGGTATTTAGGATAGTAAGAAAGTATTTGGTGTGTGTGTGTGTGTGTGTGTGTTTAGACTTTATTGAATTCTTCTGAGTTGCTGCATGCTTTAATCTCACTTATAATGTCTATATTCCATATTGTAAGATTATATTTAAGCATTTGTAATGTAAGCCTCTGTGACTGTGTAGCTCACCAGACAGGAGAAAGACATTAACTAGTGTGAAATGCTGGTCTCCAACAGAAGGTGTTATGCCCTGTTGGACAAGGAAGGCCAGTTGACACCAGATGGACTAGTATGGAACATTAAAGAGGACAAAAGACTTTGTTGTTCACACACACACCCATGAAGATTAGTCATGCAAGTTAAAGGCTTTGTCTACACTGGCAACTGAACAACAAAACTTTTGTCATTCAGAGGTGTGAAAAAAACACACACACACCCCAAAGACAAAAGTTTTGTGGACGAAAAGTGCCTGTGTGAACAGCGCTTTGTGGGCAGGCGTGCAAGCTACCGCTGCTTGTTGGGGATGGAAGTTTTTTGTCGGCGGGAGAACTCTCTCCTGCTGACAGACAGTGGCTACACTATGCACCTTTTCGTGGCATGGCTTATAGCGGCACAGCCGTGTCACTAAAAGATGCGTAGTGTAGACAAAGCCTGAATTTGCAGCTCAGACCAGAAGCAGAGAAAGGAATAATATCCCCTAATAAGCGGAAATAGGATCTTTATGCTGTTTGCACTCTGAGGGGGCAAGGTTTTCTAGGCATAAGCAAGAGAACTCCAGTGCTTAGCCTGGGTTAGCCCTAAAGAACACATAGAGTTTGCTTATTATAGAAGCTTCTATTACTTTTTGAAATTTAAGGTTGGAACTTATTTGTGACTGTGTGTTCACCTGCATTAATCTTATAAATAACTCTCTTGTTTCCTTTATAATAAATCTGTATATAGTTTATTGTAGGAGTGGCTACAAGTATTGTCTTTGGTGTGAGATCTAAGGTGCAACTGATCTGGGGTAAGTGACTGGTTCTTTGGGAATGGGAATAACAAAAGGCAGGCTTACCTTTGTGGCAAGGCAGACCGGAGTACCCAAGGGAACTGTCTATGATTCCATGTTAAGGCTGTTACAGTGCCTGAGGAGTTTACACTGTGATAAGGTCAGGCCAGATGGCTACAAGAGCGTGGTCGAAGGTAGATATATTAGCTCCAGGTTAAGCAGGTCCCTTTTCCCTGGGTAAGATAACAGGGCCTATTCCAGGACACTCAGGAACTTTCTAGAACTAATTAAGGCTAATCAGGACACCAGGTTTAAAAAGGCTCTCACTCCAGTTAGTGAGGTGTGAGTAAGGAGCAGAGAGTGAGAGGACGTGCTGCTGGAGGACTGAGGAGTACAAGAGTTAACAGACATCAGGAGGAAGATCCTGTGGTGAGGACAAAGAAGGTGTTGGGAGGAGGCCATGGGGAAGTAGCCCAGGGAACTGTCGCGCAGATGTTCCAGAAGGCACTCTGGACAGCTGCAGTCCACAGGGCCCTGGGCTGGAACCCAGGGTAGAGGGTGGGCCCGGGTTCCCCCCAAACCTCCCAACTCCTGATCCAACACAGGAGGTTCCACCAGAGGGGAAGGTCTCTGGGCTGTTCCCTGACTCACATGGTGAATCAGCAGAAACTGCGGGGTTTGTTCGTACTCTTTTTTCTCCATACTAGCCAGTGATGAGATTATCTGAGTGAACAGCAGATTTGAGCCATGAAAGTGGCCAAACTGAGGGCTACTGTGAATCTCTGGGGCTAGCAACAATCCGCCAATAAGTGCAGGACCCACCAAGGGGTAGGGGGGGATCTTTGTCACAACCCTTGATAACTGGTTGGTGAAATCTAAGTATAGAACACAACCAATTTGGGGTTTGTGCCCTGGTTTTTAACCATCTGCTCTTGAGCCACTGCAGGACAGCTTGACAGTATTAAAACTTGATCATTTTATGCACTTTCAGCAAACAGACAAAAAAAGAAAAAAAATGCTGAGAAATCACAGGGACCCAGAGTGCCCTGCCTCCCCTGAGATCAGAGCATGGAAGGGAGAATCCCCACATGGATCACCTCCCTAACACACAAAGGGATGCTTGGTGGGCAGGAGACAAGAAGTATCTTTAACATCATTTTACAGATGGGGAAACTGAGGCACAGGGAGGTGATGTGACTGACCCAAGGCTGGTTAGCCAAGCATAGAACCCAGGTCTCCTGAGTCCTAGTTTAGCATGTTATCCAATAGGCCATCTAGCCTCCCTTAGAAGGTGGGAAAGGAAGGATGGCCCAGTGGTTAGGGCACTAACTTGGACTCAAGAGATCAACATTCAGTCCTCTGCTCCACCATACATTTCCTATATGACCTTGGGCAAGTCACTTAGCCCCTCTGTGCCTCAGTTCTCCATCTGAACATTGGGATAATAGCTCTCACAGGAATGTTGTGAGAGGCTCAGGAACTACAGTGGTGGCTACCACATAGGTAGTCAGACACCTCCATGTCCCTTTCTCACTCTGTGGACCCCAGAGAGACCTCTCTGTAGGTCCAATAGCTATGTTAGAGGAGGGGATGGAGACTAGGGATTGATATGATGCTGTAGAGAACTTGGATGAACACTTAATTTTACTCTGTCTCTTTTCTTTTTCAAAAGTGTGTAACTGACTTAGGAGCCTAAGTCCCATTTTCAAAAGTGACTTAGGCACAGGAGCCTCTCATTGAAAATCACTGGGACTTACATTCCTCCCTTCCTGAATCATTTTTGAAAACAGGACTTAGGTTCTTTGGGTCACTGTTAAAATAAACACCACATATTCTTTTAAAATCCTTGTCACACTAATAACATCTTTGTGATTACATATGACAGAATGTTACAAGTCAAATAGTGTTTACTTTCCACACTTGATTCCCCTTCAACAGTAGAACTAGACTGGACAATATCACTTTCTGTTTCTAACGGCTTTTGCTTGATGGTTCTCAAGCACTAGCAGAATGATAATCTATTTGGGTTAGGGTATTGCAAGGAAATATTTACATCCAACACACAAGCCTCTCATCTACCCACCCCTGCTTTTTAAGAAGGCCTAAATTCTAAGCCTAAAATAAGCTGACAGTGTCCCTTTAATCAAAATTTAATGCTTGTTTTCTATCTCCTCCAAGCACTTAAAAATCTAGAGCCTTTGGAAAGAAAAGAATCATTAGTGCTGCTGTTTTCCTCTGGTTTCCAGCATGTGGGAAGTTTGACCCTGAGGTATCATGTTAATTTGTTTATTGTTTTGTTCTACATAGAGCCCTTTTTGGATCCATCTGTCACAGTATTGCTTGTTTTGTTGTTTAATGGGAGCTGTCTTGTGGGGAAAGTGCAGAATGAGCTAAAATCTGCTTGAGCACAAGATTAGTCCAAAACATTCCTTCAGCAGGGTACAAAAAGCATTTGCTTGCTTACAGAATAGAGAGAGACAAAGAAAAACACTTCCAAGCATGCCAGAAATAGTCTGTAATGTTGTATAAAGGCTTGTTACTGGTATGTCTGATAAAGCAGAAGTTGGCCATTAGGCCAGCATTTTCAGAAAAGCTCAGTTCCCATTTAGGCATCTAAAAAAGTGGCCCCATTGAGTGCTGAGCCCTTCTGGAAATCTTTGGCTCTGAGGCTGAGAACTGAGCACATGAAAATCCGGCCCTTTGTGTGTCCACATACATCTCAGAGTGTCTGGTACAAGGAGCAGCTCACCCAGGAGAAGCCTAATTCAGATAACCAGCTTGTCACAAACTCATGAAAAGGTAAAATCTCCATACAGAGCGAGGTATAATGTTGTAGAAATATTTTGTGTGTTCTGTGCCATATATGTAACCACTGATCATAGGCATAGATGCCTAAGGCAGCCTTAGCTTATTGATCCGTTTTTTCTGCTACAGTGTGAGGTTTTGTGTGTGACTTGCTGTATTTTTCTTTACAAAACAGAAAAGGAGAATCTTTTGAATTAGCCATTACCTCCACGCAATCTGCTTAGTGCAACTGGAGACTGACAGGCACTGTATTGTATAGCATTATTTCCTTGTTGCAACACACGCTATCTAATTTTTTTTACAACAAATTTCCATGTGTGTTGCACATTGCATGGGTATAGATAGCCCTTAGTTATTTTATTTTTCTGGTTGTAACACTAGCTAGCTTAAGTATTTATACCACATACATTGCCACATTCTTGACAGCTCCAAACTTTAGTAATTTTTAGTCCCTAGAGGAAAATAATGTTCTGGAGTATGCTGTCTAGTCTTACTGTTCTTCCCTTTTCTATCAATGAGTAATGCCTTCCTCAGGGGCTGCGCAGGTTTGTAACTACCCCACAGTGTGAGCATGGAGCTCAAATTCGGCCCTAAATGAATGTGCAACACACTGATGTAGGGAGGGCAGACAGCTCTTCTTCATGTTTTGGCGTACATAGTAGCATGATATTCTTTGGCTCCCAGTGTGCCCGGTGCGTGGGATGATGTTGCTGTCCTTTTCAGCATTTCCACCTTGGTACATATTAGAAAACAAACCTGAGGTTTATTTCGGTTGTATTGTGGCACCAAGGCAGTTTTCTCTACATTAAGCAAAAAATCCTTACTTTGAGGAAAGAGGCATTATGGCCCAACAACTAGGCCACTCAGTTGTGACTCTAGAGATCTGAGTTCCATTCCTGGGTCTTCTATTGACTTGCTATGTGACCCTGAGTAAGTCAGTTAATCCCACATTTTTGAAGGTATTTAAGCATTGTTCTGCAGACCAAAGCCTGGTCTACACTATGGGGTTAGGTCGAATTTAGATGTGTTAGGTCCATTTAAAAATGACTGCGTCCACACAACCAACCCCATTCCGTCGACCTAAAGGGCCCTTAAAATTGACTTCTGTACTCCTCCCCTGACGAGGGGAGTAGCGCTAAAATCAACCTTGCTGGGTTGAACTTGGGGTAGTGCGGATGCAAATTGACGGTATTGGCCTCCGGGAGCTATCCCAGAGTGCTCCATTGTGACCGCTCTGGACAGCACTTTGCAGGGCCGGCTCCAGACCCCAGTGCGCCAAGTGCGCGCTTGGGGCGGCATTTTGCCGGCAGAGCGGCAGGCGGCTCCGGCGGACCTTCCACAGTCATGCCTACGGGAGGTCCACCAGAGCCGCGGGACCAGTGGACCTCCCGCAGGCATGACTGTGGAGGGTCCGCTGGTACCACGGCTTTGGTGGACCTCCCACAGGCATGACTGCGGAGGGTTCGCTGGTACCGCGGCTCGGGTGGACCTCCCGCAGGCATGCCAGCGGATGCTCCACCGGAGCCGCGGGACCAGCGGAACCTCCGCAGGCACGTCTGCAAGAGGTCCCCCGGAGCAACGGGACTGGTGACTGCCAGAGCATGCCCTGCGGCGCGCCGCCCTGCTTGGGGCGGCGGGATTCCTAGAGCCGCCCCTGGCACTTTGAACTCCGATGCACTAGCCAGGTACACAGGAAAAGCCCTGGGAACTTTTTCATTTCATTTCCTGTTTGGTCAGCGTGGTGAACTCAGCAGCACAGGTGACCATGCTGTCCCCCCAGAATTGTAGAGCATAGAATGTTTCTACGCTCCCCCTATCATCTCCATCCCTGAGGTTATCGCAGACTAGAAGGCGAAAAAAACACACTTGCAATGACATGTTTACCGAGTTCATGCAGTCCTCCCGCAGTGATAGGGCACAGCTTAATGCATGGAGGCATTCAGTGGCAGAGGCCAGGAAAGAATTAAGTGAGCGTGAAGAATGGAGGCAGGACGCAATGCTGAGGCTAATGGGGGAGCAAACGGACATGATGAAGCATCTGTTGGAGCTGCAGGAAAGCCAACAAGAGCACAGACCCCCCACTGCATCCACAGTATAACCACCTGCCCTCCTCCCCATGTTCCACATCCGCCTCACCCAGACGCCCAAGAACGCAGGGTGGGGAGGCTCCGGCACCCAGCCACTCCACTCAAGAGGATGGCCCAAGCAACAGAAGGCTGTTATTCAAACAGTTTGATTTTTAGTGTGGTTACAATAAGCAACGTGGACTTGTCCTTCCCTCCTCCTCCACCCCACCCAGGCTACCTTGTCTGTTATCTCATTTTTTTTAATTAATAAAGAAAGAATGCATGGTTTCAAAACAATAGTTACTTTATTTTGAAGGGGGGTTGGCTTACACAGAATTAAAATGAACAAAGGGGGTGGGTTTGCATCAAGGAGAAACACACACAACTGTCACACCGAAGCTTAGCCAGTCATGAAACTGGTTTTCAAAGCCTCTCTGATGCGCAGTGCGCCTTGCTGTGCTCTTCTAATCGCTCTGGTGTGTGGCTGCTCAAAATTGGCCACCAGGCTATTTGTCTCAACCTCCCACCCCGCCATAAACGTCTCCCCCTTACTCTCACAGATATTATGGCGCACACAGCAAGCAGCAATAACAATGGGAATGTTGGTTGTGCTGTGGTCTGACCAACAGCGTCAGCAAGCTTTTAAATGTCCAAAGGCACATTCTACCACCATTCTGCACTTGCTCAGCCTATAGTTGAACTGCTCCTTTCTACTGTCCAGACTTCATTAACGGATCCCCTGAGCAGGAGAGCAGAGTTGCAACGGAAGTGGTGGACGAGGACAGTTAGCAGTCCTACTGCACCGTTTGCTGCCAGCAGCACCCAGGACCAGAACGGATCCCCCGAACTTGTTGCTGGGGAGCAGGACAGCCGAGTTGCAGGAGAGCAGGAGAGGAGAGTTGCAGCAGAAGCAGTGGAGCCGTACACCATACCCTGGAGGTTGCTAGGAGCTGGGCAGGAAAGACATTCCCAGAACCCCCGGCCAAGCTACATGTCCGACAAGGACGGTTAGCAGTCCTACTGCACCGTCTGCTGTGAAGGCAAGGAGCTGCTGCTGTGTAGCAATATCAGCTGCTGCAGGTGTCGAATTCTGTGTCAAATGCTTGGAGGTCCGGGTAGGGCAAGGTACCTCGGCCAAGGCAAAAGAGCAAGAGCCCTGGAGCTGTTACATGTGTCAACCACAGAAGTGCTATGAGATATTACAGCGCTGACCGGACTGGAATGTACGGCTGCAAGACTTCTTCACCAGTGACAAAGGACAGGAATATGATGCACCTAAAATCTAAAAAGGCCTGCACATTTCCTAGAGTCATTACCCTTGATAACAGAACGTCAATGACTGCATTGGCTGCTTGGATCACAGCAGCCCCCACAGTAGACTTTCCCATAACAGCAGCGGTGATGGTGAGCTGAGCGGGCTCCATGCTTGCCATGGTATGGCATCTGCATGGGTAACCCAGGAAAAAAGGCACGAAACAATTCTCTGCTGTTGCTTTCACGGAGGAAGAGGCGACTGACTACATGTACCCACAACCACCCGCGGCAATGTTTTTGCCCCACCAGGCATTGGGAACTTAACCCAGAATTCCAATGGGTGGCGGAGACTGCGGGAACTGTGGGATAGCTACCCACAGTGCACCACTCCGTAAGTCGATGCTAGCCATGGTAGTGAGGACACACTCTGCTGACTTAATGCGCTTAGTGTGGACATATGCCATCGACTGTATAAAATCGACTTCTATAAAATCAACCTAATTTCATAGTGTAGACATACCCTAAGTGCCTAAACCACTTTTTAAAATGAGCTCTGGGTTCCTAAATCACTTAGGATTTGCAATGCTCAGCAGAGCAACACCTAAACACCTTTAAAAATCTGGGCCTTAATATCTCTGTGCCTCTGTTCCCCCTCTCAGTCTTAATCTGTTTTGCCTATTTAGCTTGTAAATTCTTTGGAGCAGGGACTGTCTCTTACTATGTGCTTATATAGTGCCTCACATAGTGGGATCTGATCCCGGGTGAGACCTCCAGGCAGCACAAATAATACATTATTATTATTATTATTCAGGGAAATGACAGGTTGGCCTAGTTGCCACTTTTGGTATTATTATTTTGTTATTTATTTGGTGCACCTAGAGGCCCCACTATACTAAACACTGTGCAAACGCCTAGCAGGAGGTAGTTCATTTCCCACAGAGCCTACAGGTTTAACAGACAAGACAGACAAAAGGTGGGTGAAAGGAAATAATATTATCCCCAGTCTACAAATAAAGACTTCCGAGGCACAGACAGATTTAAGGACTTCCCCAAGGCCACACTGGCAGTCTGCCATAGAGTTGGGAATTAAATGTTGACCTTCAGAGTCTCAGTCCAGTGCCTTAACAATAGATCATCCTTCAGTACAAGATGGATAATTCTGTGTCATTTTAACATTTACTTAGCTAAAAGCAAATGAAACAAAATGATCTTGTCACCCTCTTTTCCTCTTTTTAAAAAAAAAGACCTGGTAGTGTGGGGGTGGCAGTCTGTTTCATATTTTTAATTCAGTAATGTATATGATGAATGTGGGGATGCAGTCTTCTCCCTTCAGATGATGATAAAAAGTGATCAAAATAGATTTTTGTTATCCTCTGGGCATTAAGAGCTTAAATGCAAAATGCATGACTTATTCTATCTAGCCAACACTTAGGGGTAAATATTCAGCATGGGGAATTAGTTGTTGTTAATTGGAGTTGTGAGCTGAATTCCCAGGGCACTGTACCCCTTTGTTTTAATATTGAAATAGGAAGAAGCCAGCACTGTGATCTAGGAAAGCATGTGCATTATGCTTTTTAAGCTGCAGTGCATGCTAAAAATCTTCATCATCTAAATGCTTAATTGCAATTGTTTTGATACATATATTGAAAATGTGGAGATATACCTGTCTCATAGAGCTGGAAGGGATCTTGAAAGGTCATTGAGTCCAGTCCCCTGCCTTCACTAGCAGGACCAAGTACTTTTCCTGACAGGTGGGTTTTTTTTTCTTTTCCCCTGGATCCCTAAATGGCCCCCTCAAGAACTGAGCTCATAACCCTGGGTTTAGCAGGCCAATGCGCAAACCACTGAGCTAGCCTGCTCCCCCAATTTTGGGGGTGAATTTACTAAATGCACCCTAGAGGGTGTTTTTTTAATGGCTTATGAACATCTCTTCCATATATTATTTTGAAAACTTGGGGCCAGATCCCTAACTGGTATAATTACGCATAGCTCTATTGACTTCAAAGGTGCTAGCTGATTTATACCAGCTGAAGATATGGCCCCACTATTCTTTCATCCATTGTCTAAATGGATAAAACATTACATAGAAAATGCAGGGGATTCAATTCTGGTCTCAATGACACCTGTGCAACCCAAACTAAATTCACTGGGGTTGCATGGATGTAACTGAGAACTGAACTTGGCCTTTATCTTTTCCTAATAGTAGTTCCAGTGAGCAGGTTTCACTGTGAACAAAATGAGCAATTTTGTAATGGGTCTGCTTTACAGTGGCATGGTTGAGGTTGTTACAGAAATCTACATCCTTGTGCAGTATTTCAGTTTTCTCATATGCATTCCCTGTCTCTCTCTGAATAGTTTTTAATTACTACAATAAAAAAAATCTCTCTAAGTCATTCAAGAGACCCAAGAACACTCTGAGTCTGCACTTCAGGTTTTTGCTCCATGAGCCAATCCAGGCTACACATGCTGAGAAAATGATAAAGTAGCAATCCCTGAAGTAGAGGCCACAGGTCAGACAACTCACATAACATCCTCTTTTAGCTGATCCTCCTTGCATGGTTAATTGCTAGTGGTATAATCCAAAAAGTAACAGATAAACCCAGACTAGCCTTGCCTGTTCCTGTCAGTAAAACATCACAAAGAAATGTTCACAGTGCTCCTGAACGGCTCAGAAAAATAAGCTGAGAAGATGTTTAAATGATTTATAACCCCTTAACAACAAATCCTTCCTGTACCTCTTCCTGTACCTCCTGTACCTCTTCAACACAAATACATATTTTTAAAGATATAGTGACTCATGATTGACATTTCATAATCCCCTTCCCCCCGCCAATGTGCCAATATTTGATGCATTTGTTGATCCTTCGCTATTCTATAGGACTCAACGTGGGACACCAGCTCCCTTGGTCTCTTGTCCTGCTGTATGGTGTCTGCTCAGTCTGCAGCTCGGTCCTGTGCTCACTCACCGAAGTCAAAGGGAGTTTTTATTGCAATGGGACCAGAGTCTAGCCCATATCATTCTTCTCTGCCTTGGTGGGCTTTCTTTCACCATGTGGCCAAATTGTTTGAGTCAGATCTTATGGTAAACTCTGAATTGTGAAATGGACCAGCAGCTTCTCATATTCAGTGCTTGGCGTTTTCATAGCACATTTGGTCTCTTAACTGATTAATTATCCTCCTTGCAACATACCTCCAAGACAGGTAAGTAGAAGTTATTACCCTGTTTTGCAATTGGAGAAATAGGAAGCAGAGATGTTACGGGTGAAAATGTAATCAATTTTATTGCCTCAGGTTTTGAGTGCCCATCTTGAGACAGCTTAATGTGCCTTATGTTGGGCACTCAAAAATTGGGGCATCTAGAATCAGTAGCCACTTTTGAACATGTGGCCCTAAATGGCTTATCCAAGCCCACAGAAGGAAACTGTGTCAGAATGAGGATTAGAATTCTGTAGATCATGCCCTCCTGGTCCTATGTTCAGGACACTGAAGCACACATTTGCTCTATAATGTATGATAAACATAAGTATGTTCCTCACTTTAAGACACATCCATAAATGAGACAAAACAGGAGATCCTGAAGAACAGTGGAGAGGTTTCCAGCACGAACCTCTCTGGAAACTGTGAGCATATCATATAGTAATGTGGCAAACAAATAGCGTGCAGCACCTCCCAGCATCCTCTGTACATTATTACAAGAGGAGTTTTATACAGAGCGACATGAGCTACAAACAAAATTAGTTTGCATCTCCCATGAAGGATAATATGTAGCTAATGCAAAGGCCCTGCACAGTTATGAATGCCCCACTGCAGCCTCATAGTAGGGATCTCGGAGCAAAGTGGAGAGAATCCTGCACCTAGTCTGTGCTGAAGTGAAGGCATCTGCACTGATCACACATAGTCTGGTGTAGATAGGAGTGTGGGGGCTGGACCACGGTTGATGCCGCTGTATCAGCAATTACGTACCTTCAGTGGACTGAATCCACATGCATATGTGATGTGTTAGGCCAGTGGCCACTACAACAGCTCAGGAGGTGGAAAAGGCTGTGGCTGGCATCCCTGGAGGGTCCGTGATTCAACTCCATGTTCTGCCCACAGGTTGGGTGTTGTATTCCATCCCATACAACTCCTGTGTGGAGATGCACACAGAGCCCATTTAATTGGGGTTTAGTGCAAGGCAGGTTAAATTTCACCTCTAGAGAACAGGAAGATTGCAGGTCTCCTCCAGACGGTGAGACTATTTTTTCAGGGTAAAAGAGGAACTAAGCAGGTACACAAATGGGTACCTATGTTGGTTTTATTCAGGAACTTTAAGCAAACTTGGTGCGCTAATCAGCAAAAGAGAAAAATAAACAGCTGAGCACTGTAATTCATTTACACTTCAAATATACTTTTGAGTTGGTTATTCCTCAATTAATCAAATAGCTGGTGTATCCCTAAAGTAGTATAAAGTGACACACTGTGTGAAATCAATTTTCCCTTCCAAAATCATTAAATTCAGTAGCCTGTGACTACATCCCTGCTAATTCTAGTACCAGTCCTTTCATCCTCCATTAACTTTGGCGCGCCTAACAGGCTGTCAAAAATAATTTCCCAGAATGTAAATAATTCAGAAATTAAAAATTAATAAATAATAACAGAGAACTACTGGGAGATAGACTGGGTCAATTAGTCGGCTCTGCATTCTGTTTCTTCGCAGCAGGGAGGCAGCCACATTCGTTACTAGAATCTTTCCTCCGATTCCTAGGTCTGATTTACGGCTCTTCATTACTGGATCCAGTCAGACACAATTACCTCCATCACCATCTCAGTTCCTAACTTCAAAGAAACACACATTTTCTTGTCTGCTTTTTTTCTCCTTGCAGCAGCCTCAGCTTGACGTCCCTGGAATTTCTTCCACGCGGACTAATTAATAAGACTTTGACTTATCATATTCACTTCTCTTCTTTGATGTCCTACCTTAGTCAATCATCCTATTTAATTAGAATTTCAATGATAACTTTACTTATCTTGTGGCTAGATGTAAATTAAAATAACGGGATTGTAATTCTCTTTCTTATGAGGTTATGACATTTTTGACAGAAAAAGTTTCAACCCAAATACGACATTTATGTACTTCCTATGCTAGGCATGCATTCTGCTAAATTGTTTTCCCCATTGCTACAAAATTATTTTGCTTGTTTCACAAGCTCCACTGAAATGGAAATGAATCCGGTTACTTGTAATGTAATTTCTACAAGTCCATGTCATGAAAGGTTACATTGGTTTAGATGAATTCAGTTGAATCATGACACACCTCACACAGTTAACAAGAAAAGATTATGTGATTTTTATTTTTATTTATTTATTTTTTAGATGAAAGAGTTTCAAGGGGGCACCAGATTTTAAGACTTTTCCCTCTCTCTGCCCTTTTAGTCAATTGGTAGCACATATCCATAAAGATTTCTTGCTTTCTTTCCTTATTTAAACGTCCAGTTCTGCTGTTCTTATTCAACCAATACTCTGGGCCAGGTTTTCATATAGGCTAAGGGGGTTTAGTGTAAATGAGAGTAAGGACTTCCGTTGCAGTCAGAGAAAATATGGACTGAATGAGGACTACTAATCAGGCCCTTAATGAGAAATGAGAGACTTTATAGAACATGCATATGAATAAATCACAGGATGACTGTGCAGTGCATACAGCATTTTTTTCATCCCCAAACACATAACTCAAGAACTGCTTAACTGTGAATAGTAAAGGTATCTGGTTGAAAAAGGTGCTTAAATGTCATGCTTTTCAGTATGGTATCATGAAGTCAAAGAGCTTGTCCACACACAGTAAATTGTACTGCTTTAATTATACTGCTGTAGCTACAGCTTGGACACAGTTATACTAGTATAAAGTTGTCTTAGACCAATATAGCTTATGGGGGGGTTGTACTGCTTTAATTATACTGGTACTATATCTCTATAACCTATATTGGTACAAGATCATTTTAATGTGGTATAGCTGCATCTACACAAGGAGTTGTTCTAGTAAGTGAAAACTCACACCCTAAATGACACAGCCACAAAAACTGTGTATAAACTCAATAAATGCCACACAGCCATTATATATAGTGCATCATTTTACAGGTTTTCCTCCCCATTCATTTTCATCCCCTCCTGTCTAGTCTATTGTACCCTCTACCTGTGTGCATGTATCCACCTCCGCTGATGCAGTGGGTGCAATGTGAGAGCTCACACAGTTGAGTGGGGATTCACTGTGGAACAGAGCAGGCCGTGTTTGCACAGCTATCTTTCTCAGGGCTCTGCCAGTGGAGAACAGCTTCTGTAGCTGGGGCTCAGTAGATTCAACATATTCCCCAGTTGCAGCTCTGCTTTTTTCTCTTCCATACTTATTTGTGTGCACATACAGTACTTGCTCCCCTCACCCACCATGTCTTTTAGAATTTTGGCAGACTAGGTGAGTAAGTCAATGAATGAATAAGAGATGAAATAGTAGTTCAATCTTGAAGCAAATTTTATGAACTAGAAGAGCCCAGAGGACTGCAGAAGTCTACTAGAGAGCAAGGGATCAGCAACACCACTGGGGCAGAGGACCAGCATAATGGATTCACAGTGGAAGCCTGCAAGTACTAGACTACCAGAATGAGACAGGACAGCCAGGTAACGGAAAGGAGGGGGTGAGAGGATACCTTCTGAAAATCCAATTATGCAAGTCTTGGAGCTCTTACCCTGTGAATTCAAGGGAGCTGCTAGTGTGAGTGAGTGTTCTCCAGTGTGAGTATGGAGTTTGGGGTTGCACAACTGAGGATCCTGGGAAGAGAGATGGTCAAGGAGGACTGTGTAAGGAAGAAAAGAGCAGTAACTAAGTACGGGGTATGGTTCAACAGCCCGTGGATTCACTTCTGGTTTATGCCTTGTGTTCTGAAAAGGGTTTCAGCTGGCCTTCTGTAGGTCAGGAAGGGAATTCCATCCAATGTATTCTGGGGGTGGGGTAGTTTTGATCTCCTTCTGAAGAATCAGGTATGGGAACAGCTGGACATGAAACACTGGGGAGGTAAGCCAGGGCTCTGAGGTGGCACTAAACATTCTCTCTTTCAGGTGCTTGGCTGGTTGGTTCTTGCTCACATGCTCAGGATCTAACTGATTGCTGTTTGTAAGGTTGTGAAGGAATTTACCCCCTGGTCGGATTGGCACCTGTCAGCTTTCCCCCAGCCCTTGGTTTAAAAACTGCTCTACAACCTTTTTAATTTTAAGCGGCAGCAATCTGATTCCATTTTGGTTTAGATGGAGCACATCCTTCCTGTATAGGCTCCCCCTTTCCCCAAAGTTTCCCCAGTTCCTAATAAATCTAAACCCCTCCTCCCTACACCATCGTTTCATCCACACATTGAGACCCTGCAGTTCTACCTGTCTAACTGGCCCTGTGCATGGAACTGGAAGCATTTCAGAGAATGCTACCATGGAGGTCCTGGACTTCAATCTCTTACCTAGCAGCCTAAATTTGGCCTCCAGGACCTCTCTCCTATCCTTCCCTATTTCATTGGTACCATTGGCTCCTCCCCAGCACTACACATAAGCCTATCTAGATGTCTCGAGAGATCCGCAATCTTTGCACCAGGCAGGCAAGTCACCATGCAGTTCTCCCGATCATCGCAAACCCGGCTATCTGTGTTTCTAATGATCAAATTGCCCATTACTAATACCTGTCTCTTCCTAATAACTGGAGTTCCCTCCCCTGGAGAGGTATCCTCAGTGAGAGAGGAAACCACAACATCATCTGGAAGGAGGATCCCAACTATGGGATCATTTCCCTCTGCTCTAGTTGGATGTTCTCCTTCCCTGAGACTTTCATACTCCTCAACAGCACAGAGTCTGTCAGACCAGAGGTGGGACCAGTCTACTGTGTCCTGGAAAGTCTCATCTATGTATCTCTCTGTCTCCCTTAGCTCCTCCAGCTCAGCCACCCTGGCCTCCAAAGCCCGTACATGGTCTCCAAGGGCCAGGAGCTCCTTGCACTGAATGAACACATACGTTACCTGCTCATAGGGCAGGTAATCATACATGCCACACTCAGCGCAATAAACTGGGTAGCCCCCACTCTGTTGCTGGACTTCTGCCTGCATTGTCTTTTTACTCCTGCAGCTGGTTCCTTTGTTGTTGTTTAGTTTTTATCAGGGGATGTTTTTAAGCTTAAGTTTAAAAAAGTTCAAGGAATGTTACGTGTATGCAGCCCCCCCGCTGCCCATAAACTCCCTCACAAAATTCCACTATTTGCTGGCTCCTCTGGTCGCTTAGGAGCGGGCTTTTTAAAGCACTGGTCTTCCTGAGTAGCCCCTCCCCCTGGTTAAAGGTTGATGGGTGCTAAAGGGCTTAGGGATCAAAGCCTCCTTAAGAAGCTCTCAGCCTTGCCTAGCAGGCCGCTTGGCTCAGCACTCACACAGTCAGCACACGGTCCCCCAAACAAACAGACCACATGGTATATTTCAGTCCAGAAGCAAACACACTACAACAAACACACACACACAACAGACAGCAAAGTTACCCCAAGGGTCACGTAATCGCTCCTTCTTCACCTGAAGAAGTCCCTCGCAAAACGCCCCTGTTGGCTGCTCCTGTTTGCTAGCTCCTAGTAAGCCCTAGTAAACTCCTACTTCAGGTATGATCAACCAAACTAGATAGTATTAAAAAATCAAACTAATATTTCAAGATGCATTTGTAAACTCTTCGTTTGACAGTCCTGTTAATCGTACAAAATAAATTGCATGTGTTTTAAAACAACAGGCCAGACCCTCAGCCAGTGTAAATCTGTGCAATTTCATTTAGTTCAATGCAGATACTTTTATTTAAACCAGTTGAGGTTGTGGCCCAAATTTGCTAAATCTAGGTAGAATCAGGAACTAGTGCTTGGTAATAAGATGGCAAACTGTTGCATTTCCAAACTACTTCATCAGTAATTTAATAGTGTTGTTCTTTCACAATTGGGTTCTGTTACATTTTTATATTTAGAGCATGATTATTTAATTTAATTTAATTGGTTTCCTTACTCCCCTTAGGGTTCTGGACCTAGAAAGTTCAAATTAAATACTCTAATTGCTCTGAAATTCACTTGTCTAAAATGTGCTTCTTTTTCAAATGTACTCTCATATCTAGTTCAGACATATTTTCTCTTTCTTTCACGAAGCAGGAAAATTCTGGTGCCCATAATTTGCATTTAAAAAGAGTCAATAATTAACCAAAATAATAATTATAGATATAAGACAGGGAGAATGCTGCACAACAAACTGTGAGCTAAAAATCTATAAATAAGACTATGAACACACATCAAAGGTTTCTATATACATGCTACTTCCAAGAGCAAAGCTCAAGTGGCTAATGATTGCATCGGAACCTTGAGATGTGTGTACAGGTCCTTTGAAAATGTATACAATAGATTTTATTTTTTGTAATATTGTTTAAACAAAAGTAGCAGAGAACACTTTCATTCATTGGGTGAAATTCTGCTCCGAATGAATAGGGGGGTGAGGGCTTGCATTGAAGCCAATGTTAATGCTCTGTCTTCAACCCTAGGCAGAATTTGGCCTTATAAATCAAATGCAAATAAACCGTGTCAATTACCAGATCGGCCACACTGCATTCTCATGTGCTGTGTGAAGAAAAGAATGGATGTTGTGCAGCGCAGAGAGACAAGCAGAGTGGAACCACCCAGAGCAACCACAGCTCAGGAGCAGGAGAAATTGAAACATATGTTTTAGAATATTTTGTTCTTTGATGCCTTGGTGCCCTATAGCGGGATGGGAGCAGGATCCATGGGGTAGAGAACAAAATGAAAAACACAGGCCTTCCTATTGCCAGCTAGCCACTAATTTCAAAGCGAAAAGGCCAGCCATGCTTGTCAGCACACTCTTCAACCTGTGAAGGCCTCAGTGTGTAGGATGTGATCTCAGACAAAGGTCCAACTGAAGAGACTTGAGAAACCCAATACAATGGGAATCTTTAAAGCTAGCATTCCTTTCTTCAGTGTAAGTAACACGCGCCATTGCCTAAAGGTAATTGAAAATTATTGATAGAAATAATTTTCTAAAATAAATAAGGAGATAACATCAGATTTACATTGGCGGAGTTGGCACAGCTGGAGTACTCTCATTGGCTGTTGGGAGACAATCTGACTTCCTCTGTGCTCAACTCTGACTGCTTCCAGTCTTAGCATCTGTTGTCAGAGTGGTACCGGTACCACTCATACCAGGCCTGGTATGAGTATATGGAGCTAGACATATATAACACCTATTAGTTGTTTCCTCAGAAACCTGGAAACACTGATCTGGTAGCAACCCAAGACATCACAAGTGATAATTTTTTGGACAGCCAATAAAGAAAAAATACCGAGAGCCCTAATCAGGCAATTCCTTTTTAAGCCCCAGTGATTACTTCCATTTCCTTTGCTATTTTTTATGGTACTCATACCAGGCCTCTGATACCAAGGTTTATATCCCAGGGCCTCCTCTTACTACAGCATCTGTCCCATGTACTGCACTGCAAGTGGGAGGTAGTACAAGTTAGGGGCATAGTTTGTTGGTGGACTATCCAGGCTCAGATGCACCAGATTATCCCCTATAACAACCCTCTACTATTATGTTTATGGTCTAGCAGGATTACATGGGTGGGTGTTAACAGAGACTGTTGAAGAACCCCTGCTACCATACACCAGGGAAAAGAGGAGTCCCCATCCAGAACTCCCAGTTCAGCTGCAAGTAGACCAAGAAATATTGCAGACAGCCGTAATGTATGTGGGGACAACTCATGTCACTGCTGAGTTTTGGAGAGCAAAGGGGGTGCATGTTGAAGATTGAATAAGACAGGAATAAAAAAAAGTAGAAGGGGACCAGACATGCACAAGAATCTGATGCAGCCACAGGTTCAAGAAACATTTGTACACCTCTTCCCCATATAACGCTGTCCTCGGGAGCCAAAAAATCTTAACCACATGTAAGCAGAGTCAGGATGAGCTCTACCCTGACATCTGGTGGTAAATTATGGGGAGTGCGGAAAGTGTTGCATTGGTATTTCGGTTATTTGCATGGGCACTCCCACCCTACTTAGCATACCGCAAAGCAGCATGGGATGGTTACTTTCACAGCTGTGGGAGCCCCCAATTTCGTTGTTATTGGGGCAGGAGGAATGAAATGTTGTCACCCTGATTGGGTAAATGGGGAACTACAAAATTGTCTTGTGATGGGGGGTTTCATTGTCAGCTGGATAGCGCTTGCTAGATGGGGCACATGGGTTCCAAAACCCATTGAGAGGAGAGAGGCGGGGGGCCAGTATCTGTACTTGGTGGTGCAGGCTCCTTGTGTGAGCCAGAAGCACCAGTTCCACCTGTGCCTCTCTCCACTGTGGAATGTCAGAGTTAACTTTTGATTCCCTTAAGAATCTAGATGCAGGTTACTGAGCTGAATTCACTGGGGCTCCCCTACTATGAGCTGAAATCACTGAAGAGCTGGACTTGCTGAGCTGGACTTGCTGAGCTGAGAGCACTGTGCTAATGAGTGGAGCTGAAATCACTGAAGAGCTGGACTTGCTGAGCTGAGAGCACTGTGCTGATGACTGGGGGAACCTGAAGCAATACTGGCAGAGCAGAGTAGAGCCGTTTGTGCAGCCACTGGGTGAGTGGAGCTGAGCAGCTCGTGAGGACGGCTGGAGCGGATCACAGGACAGCTGGTGGACCAGAGCAGCTGGCAGAGTGGAGCAGCCCACAGAGTAAGTGGAGCTGAGCTGTTTGCGGGGACGACTAGTGGAAGCAGAACCCCACGAAGAGGCAAGGCAGCTGGCCCCGAATCATGTAAGGTGCCCCTTTCTACCTAGGCTGGGGAGGGGGACCTCTGCAAAGAGACTCTTGAACTCTGGGCTGCCTGACCCGGGACAGAGACTTTTGAATTGTGGGACTTTTGGGACTGTGGGTGATTTAGGGGGGTTGCTGGACTCAAGGGCCCAGAGAGAAGGACACAGCCCAAGTTGCTGGGGTGGGTCTTTGCTCACGGTTTGACCTATGAACTCCAGTTGAGGTATTTTCCAAATTTCATGCTTGTTGTTGTTTATCTTATGTAATTAAATCTTTTCTGTGACACAAAGACTCTGTGCTTGCGAGAGGGGAAGTATTGCCTCCTCGAGGCGCCCAGGGGTGTGTGTAAGATTTTCCCAGGTCACTGGGTGGGGGCTCGAGCTGGTTTTGCATTATGTTGTGGGGAAGGGACCCCTATGTATTGAACCTGGCCCTTGCTGCTATCGTTTCGGCCCGGCAGAAGGGTTACACACATTATAGGTGAAACCGCGTTATATCAGACTTGCTTTGATCTGCCAGAGTGCGCAGCCCTCCCCCGGAGCACTGCTTTACCGCGTTAGATCCGAATTCGTGTTATATCAGGTCGTGTTATATCAGGGTAGAGGTGTACTTGGGGACAATTTTTCAGTTGCATTTTTGCTTGACCAGTGTAACTAGCTGTGACCTTCACATCTTTGTTCTTATTATAGGAAAAGGGAATGCATCTATGTGCAAACAAAGTCATTCTTTTAAAACCATGGTGTCTGTGCTTTTTCAACTGCACACATGGGCACTCCTCAGAAAGGGCTTTCAAGACCATGATTTCACCCATGGATTCCTTGTATAAAAAAAAGGGATGTGTCCAAGATGCCTTGTCTGCCTTTGTTCCATTAGCAAAAACAAAACAAACAAAACCTATCAGGTCATTTATGGTTTACATTTTTGAGTAGCAGATTTTAAACTTTCTTCCTGTGAAGAACCATAACTGCCACAGTGTAGAACAATAAGGCTTTCAGGGAATAATCTGATGTTTAGAAAATAGGCTTGCATAAAAAAACAGGATTACTAGAACTCTGGAAAAAACTGAAGGGTCTACCCAGATATACATTTTATCTACTTGACTTCAGTGGTTCACCTTTTCCAGCTTCACTGATCTTAGATAACCAGCTGCTGCAATACTACTTTTTAGACAAAATCCTGTGTTTAGCAATGGTGTCAAGCAGCATTCTGAAGACAGCTCATGAACTGAAACTTGTAATTTATCAAACTGCAAGAATTAGCATCTGTGTAAACTATCCTGCTTCACTCTTGGAATGCAGAAGAGGATTAGAGCCAGTCAGAAAAGAATGAAGAGAAATAGGCATCCACAGTGCAGTTCTTTACCTTGAATGGATCACTTGTTGGGATAGGAATGTGTTTTTTATTTTCCATTAGATAATTTTATTGCAGCAAAGAAATAAAAAATAGCAAAGGAAATGGAAGTAATCACTGGGGCTTAAAAAGGAATTGCCTGATTAGGGCTCTCGGTATTTTTTCTTTATTGGCTGTCCAAAAAATTATCACTTGTGATGTCTTGAGTTGCTACCAGATCAGTGTTTCCAGGTTTCTGAGGAAACAACTAATAGGTGTTATATATGTCTAGCTCCATATATTTTTAGGCTCTTGGCTTAAAACTCAAGATTCTAGGAGATTTCTCAAGTCCTCAGGATTGCTTCCAAAATCTCAGGATTATGGGAGTGGTAAATGCTGTCAATGCAATAGATACCATGCCTGCACCAGCCACAACCATGACAATGGCATCCACTAGATTAGAGGAGAAACAGAGAGATAGCAGCCTGTCTTTGCAGGACCAAAGAAGATAACAGTTGGTCCCACTGTAGGTCCCACTGTTGTCAGAAAACATGTGAAGTCTGGAGTAGACTATTTTCATGATTTAAAATTATATAAAGTTACCACGTCATTTTTCCCCTGAAAGTGAGAATTAATCCCGGTGTGGCAACTCAGGGAGCAACCAACGGGAAACTTTCAGGCTTTCCAATTGATTGGAATCGCTCCCTGTGGGCATAGGTAGTGTCTACACCATGGGAGGGTGAACTACGGGATTGCCAGCCCTGTGGTGCAGCAGAGCTAAGGCAGGCTCCCTGCCTGCCTTGGCCCCACACCACTCCTGGAAGTGGCTGGCACCAAGTCCCTGTGGCCCCTGGGGGGAAGGGCAGAGGGCTCCGTGTGCTGCCCTTGCCTGCAGGCACTGCCCCCCACAGCTCCCATTGGCCGGGAACAGGGAACCACAACCAATGGGCTCCACCCACAGGAGCCATTGCCGGACATGCAGGCCACTTCCTGGAGTGACACAGGGCCAGGGCAGGCAGGGAACCTGCCTGCGTGCTGCTGCCACCCTGGAGCCACTCGAGGTAAGCAGTGCCAGGCCGGAGCCTGCATGCCGAACCCCTCCTGCACCCCACCCCTTGCCCTGAGCCCCCTGTCTTGAGTCCTCTGCCGCACCCCTCCTGCATCCCAAACCCCTGCCCTGAGCCCCTTCCTACACATCACACCCCCTCCCACACCCCAGCCCCAGCCCTACATTCATGACCCTGCATACAATTTCCCCACCTAGATGTGGCCCTCGGGCCAAAAAGTTTGCCCACCCCGGTCTACACTGAAGCTAGCATTTAAGCCTAAGGCATACCCAGAAAGCCTTCCAGCAGTGCATCAAGCAAGGCAACCAAGATCTGCCACCTGTGATTCGCTCCTCCCCTCCACTCCCAGGGAGAGAAGGTGTGTTAAGCCCAGTGCTTGGCTCTGTCAGGGTTAGGGTTTGTAAGGTACACGCTGTGCTGTGTGTGTTAGAGCTAGAGGTGGCTGCAGTCAGTGTTTATGGGTCCAACTTAAGGTTGTCAACCTTCCCGGATTGGCCAAGAGTCTACCGGAATCGGCGTCGATCTCCTGGTGACTATTAAAAGCAATCCGAGAGATCTGAGTAGGCCAAAAGTTCTGCTGGCGGCGCAAACGCAGGCTCCCTACCTGCCCTGCTCCCAGAAGTGGACGACATATCCAGCTCTTAGGCAGGGGGGCAGCCAGGGGATCTGCACGTGCTGCCTCCACACCCTGCCCTGACTCTGCCGCTCCCGTTGGCCAGGAAGCACAGCCAATGGGCGCTGCGGAGGCAGCACCTGCAGGCAGGGGCAGCGAACGGAGCCACCCGGCCACCTCTGAGCCAGACCCCAGTCGCTTTCGGGAGGCGCCCAAGGTAAGCGCTGCCCAGCCAGAGCCGCACCCAGAACCCCTGCCCTGAACCCCTCATTTCTGGCCCCACCCCAAATCCCTTCCCCAGCTGCGCTCGGGCCGGTGCCTGGGGCCGCGCTGAGTGAAGGGAGAGCGAGAGGCGGCCCAATGGTGGCGAACTGCGGGCTCCAGCCCGATCATCTTCAACGCCCCCGCGGGGAGAGACTCCCAGCCCGGCCAGTCGCCCCTTGGTTTCCGTACAACATGGCGGCGCCCATGCCCCGCTCGACTGCCACAAGGCAGCTTGGCCGAGTCAACATGAATACTACTTCCGGGGTTTCTCGGTCACTACTTGAACTTTGACCCGCGCCCTTCCCCTTCCTCTTCCGGTCCCGGCGAGACCAGGTATGGTGGCTTCCATCTCCCGGCCTATGCTGGGCAGCTGGGCCGATCCGCTTCCATCCGCGGATTGGCGGGTCCGGGCGGCCTGGGGCTGAGTTCCGGGCGGATACCGGGCTGTGGGGAGCCGCGGGAGGGCGGCATTGGGGAGCGGGGATTGGGTTGCGGCCCGGATGGAGCCTCGGGACCGGGGTGTCCCGTGCGGGGCCGCGGCTGGGGCTCGCGCCTGCTGGTTACAGCGCATTCCCCGCCCCCCCCCCCCCTGCTGCGGCCTTGCGAGCCGCTGGGGCCATCGACAGGCCCCGGGGTTACGGGAGGCTCCGGAGCTGGGCAGGGCCAGACCCACGGGGTGGGGGCGCCAGGTAGGGAGATCCTGTGTCAGAACGACCGGGGGATGGGCCTGGTGGTTACAGGACTGTCGCTTAATGGGCAAGAGACGGGGAGC
Organism: Mauremys mutica; assembly: GCF_020497125.1. Lineage (NCBI taxonomy): Eukaryota > Metazoa > Chordata > Testudines > Geoemydidae > Mauremys > Mauremys mutica. Next base: position 34,633,573 of record NC_059076.1, on the reverse strand, counting down.
CGGCAGTTCTGGGTGCTATGACAGGCATAGGGGTTTACATAGGTGTTAACACACTGATGCCACAACGTCTGAACCTAGGTTTGTAGGTGCAGCAAAGTGAATAGCCACGAAAGCTCATGCTCCAAAACGTCTGTTAGTCTATAAGGTGCCACAGGGCTCTTTGCTGCTTTTACAGATCCAGACTAACACGGCTACCCCTCTGATACTTGTTTGTAGATGTGGCTACTTCCCCTCCTTTATAACGCACTTTGAGATTTAGAGGAGAAAAATGCCGAGACTGAGAGCTTATTATTGGTTTTATGTTTGTGGGATTAGTACTGCATCTTTACTATTAGCAGGTGTGAAACCTGAAGCATTGTACTGCCCATGTCAAACGTCAGAGTGTTGGTGTTGCCACGGCCATTAAAAGTAATATGATTCACTGATATCACCTACTTTTTGTTGTTGTCCAAATCTCCTCTCTCTCCCCCCCCCCCCAAAAAAAAGTTTAAACTTAGTAGTGAAAAATCGTTGTGAGACTAATGCTCTTTCTCTCACTTTTTTATTTAGATATAAAAAATGGTTCAGCGTCTGACATACCGTCGTAGGTTGTCCTACAATACAGCCTCTAACAAGACCAGGCTGTAAGTAAGATTGGGGTTTTTGAGAGTTTATCTATTGAAATCTAGTTTTTTTACACTAATTGCATGTTTCTCTGATGCACACAGGTCCCGGACACCAGGTAACAGGATTGTTTACCTTTACACCAAGAAAGTTGGCAAGGCACCGAAGTCTGCATGTGGTGTGTGTCCAGGAAGACTTCGTGGTGTAAGTATTACACTCATTTACTTGGTCATTTTTGGTACCATGATCACATACTTCAGCTCCCACTGTTGCTTACTTGCTGTGTGATATTTTTTTGTTTTTTTGCAGTTAAGTATCTTGCCTAGTACTTTTCAGTCTTTAATTGGAGATACTTACTTCATGTGCCTGTTGTGAGGATTAGTTGTTAAACCTCTGAAAACTTAAAGCATTTAATGGATAGTGATGCTATTTTTTTCTTAATTTTGGTGCTTATAATCCACAGCATCTGAGCCCCTTTATTTTAGGGGATAAGTAGCAAATGCCCATACAATAAAGTTGGGCATGGATAGGGTTAGCAGAATTCATTTTATTTTTTTTTAAATAACTTCAGGTGGATGATACTTATTTTAAATGACTTTTTAAAAATTGATTTAAATTTTCAGTTGCACTAAATTGTGGGGGTGTCAGACCATTATTTAATGATACTTCTAAGTTCTTAACCAGAATTTTTTTTACTTTGTTTATCTGTAAATTTCAGTTATCAATGGAAATATTTTGTCATTGGTTCAGGTGGGGGGATGAAATTGCAGTTTACTGACATTTAGCCATAAAAAGCTAATCGTAGATAACTATCAAAGGGATACTGTAGTAGGATACTTCATGATGTAGTTCTATGTGCAGATTGTGTACAATCAAAAGTGAGTTATAGTAATGACAGTATTTAAAAAAAAACCCTGTTCCTATAGTAAAGGTATAATTTTATTCCTACAGAAAGAAGGACATTGATTTAATCTTTGCTAGGGAGTCTTCCAGTATATCACTAACTATCCCCCCCCCCCCCCCCCAAAAAAAAAAACACTTAAAAGGGTTTGCAGGTTCAGTTGTAGTAGTGTGAAATGTGACGTTTTGAAGGATAATGTCTATTCTCAGAGTGGTAGCCATGTTAGTCTGGATCTGTAAAAGCGGCAGAGAGTCCTGTGGCACCTTATAGACTAACAAATGTATTGGAGTATGAGCTTTCGTGGGTGAATACCCATTTCATTGGCTGCATTATGTCCATTGTGTTTGATAGAAGACCAATATATTTGTAAAGAGAATATTTGGGGTTTTATTTTAATTTTTTGTAAAAGAGGTTCTTACTTGTTTGTAGTACATGGACTGCTTGCTGGGGGTTGCCAGAAAGCTTATTTGACCCAGGGCCGCCCAGAGGGGGGGGCAAGAGGGGCAATTTGCCCCAGGCCCCGAGCCCCACGGGGGCCCCCACCAGAGTTTTTCAGGGCCCCTGGAGCGGGGTCCCTCACTCGCTCCGGGGTGCCCGGCAAACTCTTGTGCGGCCGGGCGCAGGAGCTTCTGCTGCTCCCGGTCTTCGCCGGCGGCGGGTCCTTCCGCTCCGGGGCGCGGAAGGACCCCCCGCTGGCGAATTACCGCCGAAGACGGAGCGAAGACCGGGCTGCGCTTCGGCGGCGGGTCCCGCTTCGGCAGTAATTCGGCGGCGGGGGGGGTCCCGCCGCGGGTCTTCGGGGCACTTCGGCGGCGGGTCCAGGAACGGAAGGGCCCCCCGCCGCCGAAGACCCCAGGCCCCCGGAATCCTCTGGGCGGCCCTGGTTTGACCACATGATACCGACTCTCCTTGTTTCTAGTGCTAAATGTCTTTAAAAGATAGCTAGTACGTAATGTCCAAATGTCATTTTTCAGTAAAAGCAATTGCAGTGCTTTCTACAGTATTAAGTTATTCCAAATGATGTGGTCTACAGTATGATTATGTTTGGTATAGAATATGTAAGACGACTTGAAGAGACACTGTCAGGTTACATGTATGTAATGCAAATTTCCTTAGTTGTGTTACTAACACCACCATGTTGGGTTATTTAAAAAAATGATAGTCTAATTCTCAGCTTCTCTTCTTGCAGTATTTTGGTTGCAAACTCTCCACTGTAATATATACACATGAGCCCAAGCAATCTACTGACATGTAACTGCCAGTTTTCCCCAATGCCTGTATGATTCAGGGAGATCTTGGACCAATAAATTATCAAAGTAGGAACTTTTTAGTAAGATATTTGTAGTGAAGAGGTATTGCAAACACCTGTATCTTGTAAAAGCGTATCTTGCACATTCAGCAGCAATTGACTTTTTTTTCAAGAGAAACTGCTCAACATACTTGTGCTTAGTCTGAAGTGACATGCTTTAATGGTGTGCTTGATTTTCTTTTAATATGGCTAGTATCCAAAAAGTATGCATGATTATGAATTACTCTGTATGACACATCAATTTTTGCTTCACATAGGTTCGTGCTGTGCGCCCTAAAGTCCTTATGAGGTTGTCAAAAACAAAGAAGCATGTTAGCAGAGCCTATGGCGGTTCCATGTGTGCTAAATGTGTTCGTGACAGGTAAATTAAAAAAAAGCTAGGCAACTTTGTCATAAATATTGGTCAAAATGTGTGTGGGGGGGAAATTACTGTTCACATCATATTAGCAGTAACACATTTTTCTTCTTATAGGCCAAATTTTTCAGACCTGGATGTTTAAGTCTTTTTAACAGTATATTTTTCTTGACTGACTTGAAATGGGTAAACATGGGGCTGTGAAACTCAGCAATGATGTAATTAATGTAGATGCATTTATATATACAAAATCCTGTCTCCCGGATTCTAACTGGTACCTGCTTTGACTATCTTTTTTTATAAAGGTTTTAGATTCTTCATTGTAATTTGCCATCAAACATCATGATGTCCCTTCTGTATAAACCTGAACTTTGAGTTCTCTCCTGAATACTGATTGATAGAGGAGAGAGGTATAGTTATTTAAGGAAAGCATTAATGTCAAAGCTGACCCTGTTTAAAAGTATGACACTAGTTAAACTATCTACAGTTCACTGTCTGTCTTAGGGCTAAATTGGCACTGCTGCGATCAGTGCAGCAGCGTTAATTTAGTGAGTCTGGTTAAGACATGCTAAGTTGATGGGAGAGTGCTCTCCTATCCACTTCTGTAATCCACCTCAAGAAGAGGCAGAAGCTATGTAACTTACATGGACTTAGTGCCTTAGTGAAGACAAGCCCTTACTCTGCATACATAGCAGATTTTCTTACAACTCAAGTATTTTAAATAGTTCTGCCTGTCTTGTGTGAACTGTGACTAAGAATAGATATAAGTTGAAGTGTTTGGCTTTTTCATGCTGTTCACTGAACCCAAGGCCTGATAATTATTGTCCCTGTTACCTGAACACTGAGCCTCTCAGCATTGATGTAATGGCTTTCCTATATGGATAAATTTTACACTGCACACTAGACTAAGGCCATCTTAATTAATTTTATAGCAAAGTGCCAATGTGTATTAGCCATGTCATAGACCAGGGGTCGGCATCCTTTCAGAAGTCGTGTGCCGAGTCTTCATTTATTCACTCTCTAATTTAAGGTTTTGCGTGCCAGTAATATATTTTAACCTTTTTAGAAGGTATCTTTCTATAAGTCTATAATATATAACTAAACTATTGTTGTATGTAAAGTAAATAAGGTTTTTAAAATGTTTAAGAAGCGTTATTTAAAATTAAATTAAAATGCAGAGTTCCCTGGACTGGTGGCCAGGACCTGGGCAGTGTGAGTGCCACTGAAAATCAGCTCGAGTGCCGCCTTCGGCACGCGTGCCATAGGTTGCCTACCCCTGTCATAGACTGATATAACAAAAAGGTCCCTGGTGCAAAGAGCTTTGTCTATGCACGTGTTAGACAAATTTGATTCCAGATCTCCAAAGTTAAAAGGTTAACATGCTTGAGCACTACTGTGTTATGTCCTACAGAAAAGGTGATCTAGGGTTCCATTAAACTGTTTTTATTATTGATTAACTAGGAAGGTGACAATTCCAGGGTTGTTTTGCTATTGGGTTACAAAATGATTCTCTGTATCACGTAAATAAATCTGCATATGGCACTGGAGGGAGTTGCTGTTGCTAGTGGGGGGAGAAAAGATCCTGACTACCATGCAGGAGGGGAACGGGTTCTGGGCAACAGGAAGGAGCCACAGATGGGACATCAGTGTAACAAATGTCTGCTGCCATGTGGCAAGGCACAGTTCTAGTATTCTTTGTTTTGGGGTGGGTCTAATATCTATATAATTAGGGATGGGAGAAGTATTTGTACAGGCATAGATTTGAGAATCAGATTAATCCTGACACTAGTATTTGAACTTGCTTAGACTAACAGCAGCTTTTTTTAATGAGATTGTTAAACTACACTTTCATGTCACTTAACCACCTTTGTATTAAATAGTAACTAGAAATATTCATATGGTATATTTGTGTTTTGATATGGCAAACCATCAAGCAAGCTGTCAGATGACTTAAGTGTTCAGTCTTTTTAGGCTTGAGATCCTCTACATGACCATGTCTAGCCTACAAAAATAATCACGTTTAAACATAACTGTGGCCTCTTTGTGCATGAAGCGGGGTGGGGGGCAGGAGAGGATGTAATCATATAGGGGGAACTGTTTTAATGCTGAAATACCTAGGCCTTTGCAGTTTTCTGACAGTTTTTTTTCTTGGCAGAGTGGGCAGAAAAAAACCATGTGAAGCCAAAAGCATTTTTAAATTCAGATGGTATGCATGTCATAGTTCAGTAGTCTTGGGAACAGTGAAGAGTGCAAGTAGAAAAGTTTTTTAAAACTAGGTTTTAGGTATCATTTTGAGCTTAATAGCTGGGTTTGGAGAAATGTCTAATATCAAAGCAGAGTTTATATATTAGAGCTAATGAAGGATTTTTCTCTTCCCTAGAATCAAACGAGCTTTCCTTATTGAGGAGCAGAAGATTGTTGTGAAAGTGTTGAAGGCACAAGCACAGAGTCAGAAATCTAAGTGAATCTCTTTGTATTGTCTGCTTAATAAATGAAAATTCAACTTTTCTTGTGTCCTCGACCATTCTACACATCTCCACCATCATTCTACACATCTTTGGTCAAAGCTAGAAAGCATCTTCACCATAAGATTTGCTAAATGCAAAAATAACCTTTTAGTTCAGTGTTCTAGTGTAGTCTTCGCTCACAAGTCAAAATGTTCTCTGTTGTAGTTTTCACAGCCAATATAGCTACTCTGTGAAGAGCTTTAAAGTCACTGCACAGACTAGTTATGCAACTTCTTAATGATCACTCAAATCTCTCTGTGCATAGGGGAAGAATGAGCTTTCACTTTGCCCCCACTCAACCCCCCTTTCATGTTCCTGGCCTGCCACAGTACAAAAGGGTCAGAGCGCTTCAGAACTCCTCTGCAAGCTGAATGTAGTTGAGGTGGGAATGAGTTTTGCTAAATAGGGATCTCACCATTGTTCCACTAGGCCAGTCGGTGGGGAGAAGAGTTTTGTAGCACTGGTGGAGGAGCTGCTTAAGTGGCTGGGGGATGTCCTCAAATGTAACTTGTTACGCATCTCCTCATCAGCAAGTTGGAACGTGTCATTGATCCTCCACGCTGAATAAAATTTTGTGATTTTTACTGCTACTGTTAAATTCAGGTAACTACTACCATTTCCCAAAGTGTGGTGACTGGAGAGATGACTGGTTACAGGATGCTGGCTCTATCTGTAACTGATCCTACAGACAACCCAGGGATAAAGAAACAAGGAGGGTGAAGCCTAAGTTTCTGTACTGGCTGCTACAGAGGGAAATCAAGATTTCCTCTGAACCAGTGAGATACGAGCTGTAGACCAGCTGACTGGGTAATACATCCAGGGAAGCAGCAGCAGGTCCAACCATGTTCGGATATCACACAGTGCAATACAAGGTCTGCACACCTATGGTGCTCAGGAGTGTGAGGTTTTCACACCTGAGTGTTGTAGCTATGTATACTTATGTTTTAAGTGCAGACCAGGCTGATGGAAAAGCATAACAGTGAGCCCTTGATTTTTAAAGGTTTTTAACTGTTTCTCCGCTCAGTGTTACAAGGCCCAAGTAACATGTCCAAGTCTCATTTTCAAAAGCGACTTGGTACATATAGATAGCAAAACACGCTAAACAAAACGGTGGCAGTGAGTCTCAGTCTAGCTCAACTGACTGAGGCTCATACTGCAGGGCTAAAAATAGCAGTCTAGATGTTCCTGCTTGGGCTTCAGGCGGGGTTCTGAAACCTGGTGAGGGAGAAGTCTTAGAGCCCAGGCTTCAGCCCAAGCAAGAACATCTATTTTTAGCCCTGTAGTGTGAGCCTGAGTCAGTTGGTTTGGGGTTCTGAGTCATTGCTACAGGGTTTTTTGCAGTATAGATGTACTCAGGCACCTAGGTGCCTGTCATTGGAACATAAGATTTAGCCATTTAAATCACTTATTCCTTGCACAGTCCTATGTTCCAGTGACACCTAGGGGACTAAATCATTTTTTAAAATGGGACTTGGACATGTAATACTTAATTAGGCCTTGCAACACTGAGCAGAGCAATGCCTGAATACCTTTAAAAATCTAGACTTGAGTGACTAGTCTCCAAAGGAATGCAATATTCTGTGAAGACAAGTAAAATACAAAATACTCTGCTAATATTGATTTTTTTTACAGTGAGATTTGTAGTTGCCACAATGTAACAAAGTGGGAAGGGCGGAGAAATGGTTTCCACATTTGAGAAACTCCTGTAGTGGTCACCAGCCAATGCATGACCATCAGCTCAGAGTAGCTTTCTCACTAGTTGCAGTTTATCTAGTAGTAAAGTATACAACTTTCCTTTTAAAGGTGATCTCTAAAGGGAAAAACAGGCTTGTGCATTTTTTTCCCCGTTAAAATATCCTTAAATAATACCTAGCTCTTATACAGTGCTGTTCAGCAGTAGATCACAAAGGAGGTGAGCATAATCTCTATTTTCCAGCTGTTTTTTTCCTTAATTATTCTAGTTCTGTCTATGCTAGAAGACTAATTTACCAAAAAAAAAAGTCAAAAGAGCACAAGCCCAATTTTATTCAGCTGCAAGCTGCCTTTAACAGCTTTTCCCTAAGGGCAAAGAACCCTTAATTCTGCCTATCCAGTAACCAGCCAATATTCAAATATGGAAGGGGAAGAAATAATTTAATATTAAAAATTTAACTAAGGGGAGTTGTCCTCAGTATCATTCATTGCTCATTCTTCCAATGTTACGGACCTCAGCCATGGTCACTTTCATGGAGAAACAAGGTAGGTCTCTGTTTAAAATTCCTGAATAGCTGGGTGGGGTATTAACAAAAGAGGTGAAACAGTCTCTGTCCCCCAAGAGAACTGCCTTTTCACCTGCCAAGGCAATGAAGACAGTTTTGTTAACATTCTCAAATTGAATGACCATACAGGTATTTAGACTGTAAGCTCTTCAGGGCAGGATGCTTTATTATATGTTAGTACAGTACCTAGCAATAACAGAATCAAAGACCATTTAAACGGAGCATTAGCTCCATCATCTCCAAGCCAGCTTGGAATGTGTTTTTGAAGGCTATAAACTACTAGAAAGATCTTGCCCTGGGATTGTAACATTAACTAAATTGACTGAGCAGCAGAGTGTTAATATACTAAAGTTAAGTTTTCAAAGTTGAAGTTCATATTCACTGTCTTCCTGTAATATAACTGCATTGGCTCTGCAATATGCTGAAAAGATTTGATTTCAGACAGAAAGGGAAATGAAGACAGGTGTTTAATCTACCCCATAAGTGGTTTTTCAATTAGATATGATTCAACATGCATGATTTACGTTAATGTCTGTTAGATTAGATTTCCTTTAGGGCTCTTGGGGGTGGGGGAAGAATGGTGGGAAAGGAGTTAATATTCATGGTGAGCTTCCATTTTAGTTTGTATAACATCTTCAGTTTAATTATTGCTAAATAATGAACAGGCAGAAAGCAGTGGAATTAGGCAATTTGCTCTGAACTGGGGTCGGGGGGAGGAAGGAAGGGGGTGTTGGAAGGAAAGAAAAGAAACCAATTATAAAAATGAAATTTGAATGAACAACAAGGGCAACTAAAATCTTAGTTTCCATGTGCGATAGACATTAGACAAAGTATCAGGGAAATGATAATAAGGCTGTTAGATCTGTTTTTTTTAAACATTGATGACAGACTCAAAGCAGACAGTTGCAATTTAGATATCAAGGCAGTTTTTACAGGTGTGATGTGCCTCTTAACTAGCAATGTCTTCAAGGTAGTCACTAGATTCAATTATTTAGAGAGACAAGATATGTTTTCTTTTAGAGCAAGCCTGCTAAACACTGACAAATAACCAGAAATAAGTGGTTGACAGTGGGGCTTAGGTTTCATGTACAAGTTTTATTGCTTCACCTGTGGAGTCAAATTATGCCTATTGAATACTAGCAATATTCCTATTTACAGGACTCTTTACAGATGTATAAGAAGACATGATCCTTACCCTGATCCTTACCATTATCCTGCTGTCAATTAGAGTTTTGACATTAACTTCAGTATGAGTTGGAGCAGGTTGTAATTTACATATTATTGAATAATGACATCAGTGGGGGGTTGGGCAGGTAATGCTGCTTTGGGGAGAGATGTGGAATGCCCATGGTGATGGTAGAAATTGCTTCTGTGTGTGTGGAATTCCTACTTAAAGTCCCAAGTGTAGGTTCATAAAGGGATTTGTCGCTGCATCAGTTTCCCCTAGAAAAAGACAGGGTCTTCCTCAATTTAATAGAGTTGCAAATACATCTCAAGGAAGTAGAGATTTTTTTTTCTCTTCATGCTGATGATTAAAGGACAGTGATAATATTGGAAATGAATCAAAATCAGAATTAGTTTCAATTGCAGTATTGAAATTTGTATCCTTTATTTCACCTTCATTACCTGTTCTTCTTTTCCCACAATTTAAAAAAATAAGATCACCTGCATGTGCCAAACTGCATTTGATTAATTGTGGGCAGAAGCATGTCAGCATGCTTTAAATATTCAGATGGGCTTAATGCACTAGATATGTCCTTTCATCCAAATTTGAGAAATCTTTTTGATAAAATGTATATTTTTCCACCCCCATCTCTTAGTGCCATCATCCTTCCTCTCAAACAGGGCAGTAACCTGGAAGTTATTTTTGACTACTACCTCCCTTTTGGTCCACAGCTCCAGCCTACCTCCAAATCTGCTGATGTTTCCTCCATAACATTTCCAAGCCAGGACACTTTTTTCTCTCCAACTAGCTAAAACAATTGTCCAGGCCCTCATCATATCATGTTCTGACTACTGCAATCACCACCTCTCTGGCCCACCTTGTTCCCATCTAGTCCTTATGAAACATAGTTACTAAGATGGTCTTCTTTGCCTGTTGCCCCAATCATCTCACCTCACTCTTAGGGTACGTCCATACTACCCGCCCGGATCGGCGGGTAGCAATCGACTTCTCGGAGTTTGATATATCGCATCTCATCTAGATGCGATATATCGAACTCCGAACGCGCTCCCGTCGACTCCGGAATTCCACCACCGCGAACGGCGGTGGCGGAGTCGACGGGGGAGCTGTGGACGTTGATCCCGCGCCGTGAGGACGGGTATGTAGTTCGAACTAAAGTAGTTTGACTTCAACTACGCTATTCGCGTAGCTGAAGTTGCGTACTTTAGTTCGATTCCCCCCCCCCCCCCCCCCCCCCCCCCCCCAGTGTAGACCAGGCCTTAGAATTGTCCATTGGCTCTCCTTTAGTCTCAAATTCAAGCTGTTTAATCTCAAGGTCCTTCACAGCACATGCTGGGACTTAGGGCTTCAACCCCATGGGAGGTGCCAGGGCTCTGGGAAATAATCTTTGAGAATTTAAGCTCTGATGGTAACACATACTTTTGATTGAGGGTACATTATAGTGGGAGCTGTACAGAGAAAAAAGAGAGTAATTAACTTTTGATCTCATCTGACCTGGGCCAGATTTGAATGAATGACCTAGAGGTGAAAGGCTTTAGAACGCAACTCCAGTCCTCTGAAGAATCCTGTTTTCCCACTGTTCCCAAAAATGTCTTTCGGTATATTGCTATCCTCCTTTGATACTCCAGTTAGTCCTCTTTCCTTCAGTGGCCCAAGTAGTCTTTTACTGTGATAGCTCCCAGTATTTTCCTTTTCTTAAAATCTCCATCTTATTTTTCTGAGCAAATGCTACAAACAATCTCTCCTGGGAACATCCAGAATATGCTAACAGATGGAAAAACATGTAAGATTAAATTACTGTGGACACAATTACTTTAGAAGAGTATGCCTACCACTCTGTGGCCACCTCAGTCAACTACAACTTAAAATATATCAATTTAAAATAATATATCAAAGTTGTTGGTGATGAAACAAAACAAAGACTTTTAACTAAGCAGATCAGGACTAGTTTCACCTCAGTTATGTTCTATTATTTAAATCTATTCAGAGAGAGCAACAAATTCAGCTTATTAAGACTAGAATTTCCATTGTATGGGGTTTACTACCCTGGAGGTATAGCTGTCCTTGCCTGTTATGAGAAACTGCTGGGCACCACAAGTCTCCAGCCCTGGGCTCTCTTCCCAGCCCCACAGTAGCACTGAACAGTGCACACCTTTGTGTTCTGTCCATAACACAGTCCAGTGTCAAACATGGGGAAGAGAGAGACCACAGCAGTAAGAAATGGGGAGAAAAACAAAGAGAAAAGATGTGGGGAGAACTGTAGAGAAGAATGAGAACTGAGAAAAAGAAGTGGGAAATAATTGAAGTTGGGTAGGGAGGAGAGGGATGAATAAAACTGTAACATAAAGGGCAAGAAGAAAGAAAAACACAGAAGGGCAAGGGGGGGGGGGGAACACCACAAGAAGGAAAAATGAGAGGGCAGAAAGAAAAGGACAGGAAAAAGAAAACAAATGTGACCTCAGGTACGCTAGAAGGACCAGGCACAGTTCCACTGCAAGAGAGAGATCCAACCATAAAATGTTGGGAGCCAAAATCTAAAATGTAAATGTGAGATATCATTATCTAGTTGAATGTGATGGTTCATTGATTTCTTTCTAAACTTCACAGGCAGGAGCAACTTTTTCTAGAATATCTTTATTTAATAGTTTTACATATGGCTTTGATCTGCACTATTTACAAACTACTTTTGTGTGTTGCATTATTTATGTTTAATTTTGTGACTTTGTGTGATGGTTCTTGTAGTACCCAGGAGTCTGAGTCACCTTGCTACTCCCTGCCTTCAGCTGAGGGAATCTTGCCTATGCCTGGCTGGGTATCAATTCTCTGATAGCACCAGTTTTCAGCTACTCAAGCAATCTCCTCTGGGCTATGCCAGACTTGTCTTGTTGGAGGTTAACAGTAGATGCATCCCAGTTCTCAAGTGCTTTGCATCATTCCCCAGTGATAGCCTGACACTGGCTATTCACAGAAATCCCAGATCCTCTGCCCATGTAAAATCACATATCACTTATGATAAAACAAATGTAGGTTTCTTTAAGAAAGAAGAGATTCTCCTAGTAATAAGAGAGAGTGCTGGAAACAACCAGATACAATACAAAACAAAATCTGCTCCTCTAAAATGTGTCAGATGCCCAAAGACCATACTGGACATGACAAATGCAAACCAAATAAGTCTGCAGTCAATTACAACCTATTTATGGGTGGGCAAACGTTTTGGCCCAAGGACCACATCTGGGTATAGAAATTGTATGGTGGGCTCAGGAATGCTCATGAAATTGGGGTTGGGATGTGGGAGGGGGTGAGGACTCTGGCTGGGGGTGAGGGCTCAGGGTGGGCCCAGAAATGAGGAGTTCAGGGTGTGGGAGGTGGTTCCAGGCCCCTAAAATTACTTGTATTCAAGCAAGTTCAACGGCAATCAGTCAGAACTATGTAATACAAACATTCAAATTAACATCAAGTTGACTGAGCCCGTTAAAAAGAAATGCTGCGTAGCTGGATTCTTTTTATTTACCTTATCTTTAAGGCTTTAGGTTCACATGAGGAGGGGTGACACACACTCCCGTACACCTCTCTCACACAGGGGAGGTGACCGACTTAACCGACCCTCCCGCCTGGCGCTCTCCGCCCTCCGTGTTGGGCTGAGCCCCTGGGACGGACCTGCCTCTCCTGGTACTTCGTGTGATGTTGCACTCCGTATGATTGTATGAAAATATGCTAATGAGTGTGAATTTAATGTGACTAGAATATGCTTCATGCAAAAAGTCTCTTTTAAGGTATCATTATAAAAGCTTATAATCTATGGAGTGTGGTCATGCTATTTGTATAAAGGTATCTCTCTTGAATCTGAAACTAGAGATATGAAATATAACGCTGAGGTCCTATTGCAATTATGCAAAGTGTGGGCTATTAACGGCGGGTGCTACTGTTTGCTGGGTTGGCCACTCTGAGGCTGAACACAGATGCGTTTCCCTGCGCGCTGGTGCCGGGAAAAGGGAGACACGGAACAGCCTGAACACACCTCTGCCTGCAGCGCCCCCACGTGCTGCCCCGCCGGGGCCGCGGCGGTAGCGGGCGTCTGCTAGCTACAGCACGTCTCGGCGCCCCTCCCGCCAGGTTCCAAAGTGTGGGCGTGGCCTCCTGCTCTGTGGGCGGGGCTTCAGGTGGGCCAGTCCCGCCCGAGACTCTCTCAGTTGACGTGTCTTGGCCAGGTCAGGTGCTGCTAGGATCTGGCAGGTGATAGTACTGCTATTCTCCAGACATGTATAGTCGGCTTGAAACTCCAGAGCTTGGGGGTGTTTTAACGACGTGATATTTTATATCTCGCGTTTGTCTCCAGGTGACCTTTACCGTGCTCAATTTTGTACTTTTTCGCCCTATTCTTATCACCTTCCAGGACCTCTCCGTGGCCCTACGTTCCCTCTGTAGCTGGTTTCCGCTTCCGCATTCGTGTAGAGTGCGGGAGACGGTGGCTGCGGCGGGTCAAGCCGGGGCAGCTGCGGTGCTGGGTTTGATTAGCCTTCCGTGGGGGTGGCTGGGTTGCCATCATGGAGACGCTCTACCGGGTGCCGTTCGCGGTGCTCCAGTGCCCCAACATCAAGCTGAAGCGGCCGAGCTGGGTGCACACGCCCTCGGCCATGACTGTCTACGCGCTGGTGGTGGTGTCCTACTTCCTCATCACTGGAGGTAGCGGGCCCGGGCGGGCGGAGGACTTGGGGGGGGCCCGGGCGGGCGGAGGACTTGGGGGGGGGCGGGAGCGGGCGGAGGACTTGGGGGGGGGCGGGCCCGGGCGGGCGGAGGACTGGGGGGGCCGGGAGCGGGCCCCGGGCGGAGGACTGGGGGGGGGGGTCAGGATTACGCCTGTTCTCTCCGCTCCTAGGGCTCCTGTTGGGCCGGGAGGCAGTGGGGTTTCCCGTACCTCTCTCGATGGGAGCCTGGCCGCGGGTGGCGCCTCCCCGCGCTCTGTGGGCAGCGGTGCCCCTCCTCCCTGTGGCGGTGGACGAGGGAGACCCCGGGTGAGGGGAGGTGTGAGACCCCCCCCACAGCCGCACGGGGACGGGGGCTTCCTGCTCTGCACCCCCCACCTGGGGCATCGCGGTTCCCCGGGTTCCCCCTGCGGCAGTGGGAAGCCCTGCCCGAGCCTGCCCGGAGACGGCCCCTGTAAGGACAAAAACAGCAGCCGGCGCGTGTTCCCACTAGTGAGCACTTTGTGTCCCTACACCCCGCTCTCTGATGGGGTTCCCAGAGAGGGATCTTCTTTGCCCGTGGTGTAAACCCCCCCACATCCGCGCTGAGGGGGGCACGCAGCTCCCCGTCCCCGCTGGGGCGATGGCCGCAGCTCTGCCAACAGCAAAGCGGTGGACCAGGTTTTGGGTGCGTGGTTCAGCGATAAGCCTTGGCGAGGATCTTTGTTCAGGTGTAGTAACCGAAGAGGTCTGTGGGACCAAATCCATCTCCAGATCAGAATTCAGTTGCTCAGTGTAGGCAATATCGGAAATCAAACTGATACTGTGGTTGATTTTTTGAGTCTGAGTCAGGAGACGAGTGTGCCATGGGGAGAAACCTTTGTTCCTATTGACAGATCTACTTTCCAGTCTTGGCTTTTGGAAAGGATAATTTTAAAGTAGCTCTTACAACATCTTCCTCTAGTGGTGAAGGATTTTGCTCTGTGTGTTTCAAAGACATTCAAAAGTTCCCTCCCTTAAGTTGATATGCAGCCTGAGAAGAGCAGCCCTAAACTCCCTTAATGCTTAGATTAGGCTACCTATGACTCATATCTGTTATGTCAGTGAGGTGTATTACCTGCTCCTCCCAACCCCCCCAAACCCCTACCCTTCTCTGTCCACTATGGAAATTTTGTCTTAATCCTGATGCTGGAATGGGACTTTCTAGTATGTGGTGCATAGAATGTAATCAGTGATCAAATCGGTGATTTCTGAGCACATCAGAAAACCTTATTTTAGCTTTGATTACCTGGTTTTGGAAGAGTGTTGATTAAGGAATGAGGATATTACTGTTGAGTAGTGACTTGGCAGGGGTCTGTTTTGCTTTCCTATGCCAACCCTGTAGCAGTTTTTGGCTTATTCATCACTACTGCTGCTTAATATGAGATGGTATGTGGATCACAATCTCTTTATTTATCAAACGAAACTCTAGTCAAGTGACACAATGTAGTTTGGTTTGATGCACCAAAGAAACAAAATTCTGCATTTATTACAATTATCTCTAAATGGCATGAGAAGTCTGTTGCGCTAGTCTGCAGAGCTGCTTCCCTCTCCGTTCAAATCCTTCATGAAGATCCTCTCTGTCACCTACAAGAAATATATCTCCAATTATTATTTATTATTATTTACAAAAAATATAGGTAGAGGGGCATGTAGAATAGGTTATATTAGGACTGTCAATTAGTCACAGTTAACTCATGTGATTAATTTTTTTGAGTTAATCGGGATTAATCACACTGTTAAACAATAGAATACCAATTGAAATTGATTAAATATTTTTGGATATTTTTCTACATTTTCAAATATATTGATTTCTATTACAACACTGAATACGAAGTGTACAGTGCTCACTTTATACTATTTTTTATTACAGATATTTGTACTATAAAAATGATGAACAAAAGAGTATTTTTCAATTCACCTCTTACAACTACTGTAGTGCAATCTCCTTATTGTGAAAGTGTAACTTACAAATGCAGTTTTTTTGTTACATAACTGCCCTCAAAAACAAAAGTGTAAAACTTTAGAGCCTACAAGTCCACTCAGTCCGACTTATTGTTCAGCCACTCGCTAAGACAAATAAGTTTGTTTACATTCATGGGAGATAATGCTGCCTGCTTCTTATTTACAATGTCACCTGAAAATGAGAACAGGTATTTGCATGGCACTTTTGTAGCTGGCATTGCAAGGTATTTACTTGCGAGATATGCTAAATATTCATATGCCCCTTCATGCTTTGGCCACCATTCCAGAGGACATGCTGATGATGCTTGTTAAAAAAAATAGCGTATTAAATTTGTGACTGAACTCCTTGGGGGAGAACTGTGTCTCTCCTGTTCTGTTTTACCCACATTCTGCCATATATTTCATGTTATAGCAGTCTCAGATAATGACCCAGCACATGTTGTTCATTTTAAGAACACTTTCACAGCAGATTTGACAAAACGCAAAGAAGGTACCGATGTGGGATTTCTAAAAATAGCTACAGCACTCAACCCAAGGTTTAAGAATCTGAAGTGCCTTCCAAAATCTGATTGGGACGGGGTGTGGAGCATGCTTTCAGAAGTCTTAAAAGAGCAGTACTCCGATGTGGGAACTACGGAACCCGAACCACCACCGGGGGGAGGGGGAGGGGAGAAAATCAACCTGCTGGTGGCATCTGACTCAGATGATGAAAATGAACATACATCGGTCTGCTCTGTTTTGGGTCATGATTGAGCAGAACCTGTCATCAGCATGGATGCATGGCCTCTGGAATGGTGGTTGAAGCATGAACGGACATATGAATCTTTAGCGTATCTGGCACGTAAATATCTTGTGATGCCGGCTACAACAGTACCATGTGAACTCCTGTTCTCACTTTTAGGTGACTTTGTAATCAAGAAGTGGGCAACATTATCTCCTGCAAATTGTAACCAAGCTTGTTTGTCTTAGTGATTGGCTGAAGTAGGATTGAGTGGACTTGTGGGCTCTAAAGTTTTACATTGTTTTATTTTTGAATGCAGGTTTTTTTGTACATAATTCTATATTTGTAAGTTCAACTTTCATGATAGAGATTGCACTGCAGCACTATTTCTTTTGTTTTTACTGTGAAAATATTGGTAATAAAAAATATAAAGTCAGCACTGTACACATTGTATTCTGTGTTGTAATTGAAATCAGTGTATTTGAAAATGTAGAAAACATCCAAAAATATTTAAATAAATGGTGCTCTATTCTTTAATTGTGCAATTAATCATGATTAATTTTTTTAATCGGTTGACAGCCCTAGTTTATATTATTTAAAAATCCTATATCAAGACATGTCCCTGACCACTTTCATTGTACATTGTATTTTCTGCTCCCTCTCCCTTTCTTTCCCCCTACTCCTCGTTCTGGGGCTGAGAATGTGCCTGCTTCCTGTGAGTTTATACAGTGCCTCATATGCTGCAGTTACCCCAGAAACAAATAAGAAATGTGAAGTCCAACCACAAGAGGCAGTAGCTCAAGTAAATTTGTTGGAATAAATTTAGAGAGGTATATAAGTAACTCCTAAAATTCTAGATTAAATTCAAAATTACTGCTAAAGTTTAGAGGATCTCTGTCAGGCTCAATGACGTTGCAACATGAATCTTCCCATGATATTCTCTAGTGTCTGTACCTATAGAGTAAGAAAGAATGGTCCCTAAATAGAACACTACTGTACATTTTGGGTCTTTTCAGCCAAAAGTGGTTTTTATTTTTGTTAACCCTATAAAGGTAAATGGAGTTAATCAAGTTCACAATCACAGATTAAGTCGATTATGTAGGAAAACAAGGTCTAGTGTCCTAGGCTCTGATATGATGAACAGTTATGACGCTACACATTCACAGTCCTTGAAGTACTGTACTAATCATGTATAAGCCACTTACCATTACGGGTATGTCTACACAGCAGCTGCAGTGGTGATTCTCAGATCTGGTAGACATACACATGCTAGGAGTGGTTGAACTAGTGTGCTAAAAATAGCAGTGGTGGTGTGGCAGCTTGGCTGCCTGAGTACCTACCCAGGGGGTTTGGCAGGATTGTACTCAGGTAACTAGCCTGAGCCACTGTGGCCATGCTGCTACTTTTTGCATGCTAGCTTGAGCAGAACTAGCATGTGTATATCTACCCAAGCTGGGAACGACCCTCCCAGCTGCTGTACAGATATACCCTAATGTAAAAAAAGGCTTTCTGAAATGTCCTATATTCATCCCACTATAATTTAAGGGTGTACCTTAATTAATTGATTGTGTTTCTTAGCATTTGAACAGGAGATGTAAAAAAGGCATGTAATTTACTAAACTGTTCTCTTTCTATTCATACTTCTATTCATGTAGAAGGAAATCATTCTTAATATTTAGAGATGGATGATGCTGGCCCATAATTCAAAACTAATGTCCTTTTTTTAATAGGAATAATCTATGATGTGATTGTAGAACCTCCCAGTGTTGGGTCTATGACAGATGAACATGGACATCAGAGACCAGTGGCCTTTTTGGCATACAGGTAGAAATTATCCTTTGTCATAATCGAATGGTCTCTCCCTGACCTGCAAAGAGATGAATGCAAGTGAACCACGATGCTCTTGTAGTGCTCCATTGACTTCAGCTGTGCTCTCTGAGGGCCCCAGGATCCAGAAATATGCATCTGATTGCACTGATTGGAGCCTTCATTTGCAAATGAATTGTTTAAATATCCACAGTATATTTTATATATAGGCTTAGAAGGATTTGACTTTTATTGTGTGAAATTTTAATATCTTTTTGTATTTTTATCAATTACATTTTTGCATTACAAGAAACGAAATTTCTGGTAGATGATACTAATTAATTTTCATGAGTAGAAGTCAAGATTCATAACAAGCTATATTTAATCATATTTCATAACTATAATAGCTTTTTAATTACTTGTCAGAGTTGACAGAATACACCAGTTGTATAATGTGTTTTTATATTTTTCCTTTCTGTTAAACTTTGTTTAATAATGGGTGAAAGATTTTTGTGTGCTTGTTTGTGAAAGGAAAAGTGGGTGGTTGCAAATATGTAACAATTAAAACTGAATACCCAGGTCTAGTTGTGTGTATTAATATAACCTCTCTTTAGCTGGCTTTCACTTTCTTTTCTATCCTAAACTCTTTTCTATTATTTTGAGTGACAATTTTTCTGTTCCACATCAAGTTCTGCTGTAAGGGCAAACCGCAAACCTTATTTTTCTAATTACTCTCAACAGCAATAAACTGTGGAACTCATATCCATAATTTGCATTCAGTTTGTGAACCCAAAATAAAATGCTGGATTTTGATAATTTGCAAGATCAAGGTCTTAGTTATTTTGCATGAGTGCAGGGGTCCACCCATATGGAGTAACTTGTAGTTTAGGGCCAGATTTTGTTCAATTTGAAACATAAATCTACAGTGTCTGTCCTTCAAAATTAGTTCAGCAGATGCTTCTTGCTTAGAATCTAAAATTTTATTAGAGGAGAAACTAATTTAGTCAGAAGTTAGTTGAGAAGATTAAGGAATAGTTTACAGAGCTCTGGATTTTGACTGTCTGGACTGGTTATCCTTAATTCCTGCAGAGAATGATGGGGCTTTTTTTGTTTTTTGTTTTTTAACTAAAGTACCTCATTGTAAAAAAGAGAGCTGACACTGTTTGTTTAAAAAATAATAAATAAAGAAATAGATCATAAAATACGTTTCTCATTGTTACTCTTGACTCTGGGAATTCTTTGTGTATAGTTTATGCTCAGAATTAACGCCTTCCAATATATGCCTCAGATTTCTTTGGGCCTCTGCAATATACATGTTTCAGAGTGGTAGCTGTGTTGGTCTGTGTCAGCAAAAAGAACGAGGAGTACTTGTGGCACCTTAGAGACTAACACATTTATTTGAGCATAAGCTTTCGTAGGCTAAACCCACTTCATCAGATGCATGCAGTGGAAAATACAGTAGGAAGATGTATATACACACACACGACATGAAAAAATGGGTGTTGCCATACTAACTGTAATGAGAGTAATCAATTAAGGTGGGCTTTTATCAGCATACATGAATCACTTTGCTCCAGGATAGTGGGAGCACGTTCGTGAAAGTCATGGGGGAGAACAGTGTAAAAGATTAGACTATTTATCAAGATTAGACACTAATATGATATGCTCTACTCCCTTGTAGATCCTTCCAGCAAAGTGCTTTACCAAGGTGGTGGTGTATACCTGTATTACAAATTGGAAAACTGAGGCATAGATGTATTAAGGGATTTATCCAAAATCATGCAGTAACAGAAATGAGAATGCAGTCTAGTGCCAGGGTTCTCAACCTTTTTCTTTCTGAGCCACCCCCCAACATGCTCTTAAAAACTCCATGGACCATCTGTGCCACAACTGTGTTTCTGCATATAAAAGCCAGGGCCAGGGGGTATCAAGCAGGGCAGTTGTCCAGGGCACAACGCTGCAGGGGGCCCTGTGAAGCTGAGTTGCTCAGGCTTTGGTTTCAGCCCTGTGTGGCGAGGCTCAGAGCCCCGTGCTTCTGCCCCATTAGGTGGGGCTTTGGCTTTCTGCCCTGGGCACCAGCATGTCTAATGCTGGTCCTGCTTGGAAGACCCCCTGAAATCTGCTCGCGACCCCCTGAAATCTGCTGTTTGAGAACCACTGGTCTAGCACACCTTACTCCTAATGCTGTGCTAGAACAAGGAGACACAATTCCTCCCTTGATATTGACTTGAATAACACTTCTCTTCTTGCAGTGACTGGAATTTGGAGTTTGTCTACAGTCTAGAAGTCTTGGGTCCCTACTTACATTCATTTGTTAACTTTTATTTTTGCTTTCAAACAAGATACATTTGAAATTACCACTCATATCTAAAATTCTATATAAAGTAATGTATAAAGTGTGGTGGTTTTGCATACAGTCACATTACCCTTTTATGAATACTCATGATTAAAAGCATCAGTAGGTTTCTGTCACCTTGCAAAGTACTGATCCAGAAGCTAAATTTTATATTAATCCCTTATGATTGACTTCATATCAGGAGACAGTGGAACATAACACTTATTGCTGGGGCTAAGTGTGTAAACATCAAAATGAACTCTCCTGGATTTTTGTAAAATGGAAGCACATCAAAATATTATACTAAATAGCTGGCTCTTGAAGTGGAAATAATACCTTGAGGGACTGGTGTTCTACTGAAACATCTTTTACTCCTTTTTTTTTCTTCCCCCAGAGTAAATGGACAGTATATTATGGAAGGACTCGCATCCAGCTTCCTTTTCACAATGGGAGGCTTAGGTTTCATAATTCTGGACCGATCCAATGCACCAAATATCCCAAAGCTCAATAGATTTCTGTTGCTTTTTATTGGATTTGTCAGCGTCCTGTTGAGCTTCTTCATGGCAAGAGTTTTCATGCGGATGAAATTGCCGTAAGTTGTTTAGTACATTTCATGCTGTTCTCCCCTCCCTTTCTGTTACTGATAAGCAGGGATCCTAGTTTTCTGTGATAAATCACAGATTTGTATGGTTCTTTCCCCACGATTAAAGTGGAATACTGAACTTCAGTTTCCCTAGCCACTATAAATATAGTTTTCAGTTGAACACAATGTTTTATTGGTATATTTACAATTTTTAAGCAAGTTCAAACCCTTCCAGTGCCATCAATCATTATGGTAAAATAAAATTAATAGAATTACAATTTGTATTTCTTACATATACCAAATTTTTCTGTCTGCTTTCTATATTTTCAGAAAATTGTTTTTTTAACGCACAAAATAAAAAGCAAAAATTGCTTTTATATTAACATTACTTACTTTCTGAGTTAGTCCTGGAGGCTGAAGTGAAATTTGAGATGCATTAAAATACACACCCCTATAAGTCATTGAGTAACGTCTATATGCCAAAGCAGTGTATTGGAGTGTGTTTAGCTATGTACAGTAGAACCAGGTTTATCCGAGCCTCCATTATCTGGCTCTCTGTACTAACTGAACCACCAGCTGCCCAGGGCTGACTGTGGCAAGGGCTCGGGCAGTCAGCGCATTCAAAAATCAATTACAAGTGGGGGAGGTTGCGCCCATTGAATAAATGGCACTGGTACTTTCATCAGTAAAATTTTAGTTAAGTTTACATTTTTTTTTTTCACAAAATGTAAAAACTAAATATTCTCTGTAAAAATGCATATTCCACTTTTTTCTGTGGCAAACCAATTTCTAGGATCCCAGCTAAGTTTACAAAGCACTACATCTGAAGCAAGGATAAGTTGTGTTTAAAAAAAAAAAAATTGGTGTAGATTAAACATACACAGCTTTGCTTTAAGGTGTTTTAGTTAAAATTGGAATCTGCCCTCTTTAGTGAGGTGTGGTGTTTTTGGGTCTGCCCATTCTGAAACATCATGTTGTGCAGGGAGGTGACAAGCTCCCTGTCAGAAATCAAAGCTACAATACAGTTTGATTCTAGACTGGATGGGTTGGATTTTGAGGAAAGATTAAAAGACTTAATCTATAGAGGTTGGCTAAAAGCTAGCACAGGCTTTGGAGAGAAGCATAAACAGCTAAGCATTGGGAGGGTGGGAGATGAATTAGGGGTATAACAAGGTGAAAAGAAGGAAAATTGAGGCTATCTGGGAAATTTTTCACAGGCTGTAGAACAATCTTCCAAGGGAGGTAGAGTAGTCTTTGTTCTTGCATGTATGTACTGACAGGGCTTTCGAGCTTCTTGATTCTGTGTTTTCCAGTCTATTCAGTAGCTTATAATGAATTTATTTTATTTTTGCTGCCTGCCTTCCTTTTCTCCTTCCCTTCCCACTTCTCAACCCCACTATGACCTCTAGAGCTGCCAACTGCAGCAGTTTCTTTGAGGGCCACTGCTAAAACCACTCCATGAATTAACTGTCGGGATGTTTTGGGGTTTTTTTGTTTTTGTTTTTTTTTTTAAATAATGATATGGTCATTCTCCATTTCTTGGAGAGTCACTAAATCTCGTCTCCAATATAATTACTGGCCCATAAAGTGCATGTGTTGGGTTTCCTGGCAGTGTGTAGCAATGCAGCATGAAGCATCAGCATACAATAGATTTATTTTTTTAATCAAATGTGTTTGGTCTCAAGAGTTCATGGTTATGTTTGAGAAACTCTAAAGAATAGGAAGGAAATCTTAGACTCATTTGTGGCTTAGACATATGTTCTAACAATAACAAGGTTTTACATGAAGTACTGACTTTGTATCATTTCCGTTAATTCCCTAACAGGCTTTTGTTTAACGATTATTTAATATTCAGGAATATCTTGCCTAAGGGAAAGTTTGTCACATGACTGCCAAATAACTTGCTAAATCCTCATTAATGAAAATACAAGACTTATCTGATACAGGACATGACACTGAATTTTACTTATATTGAAAGGCAGGCAGTTCCTAAGTTACTCAAGGCACAGAAAAGCCTTTGTATTCTGGTGGTATTCAGTACATTGATTTTGATTAATGTGGACATCATTCTTGTTTTACATCTGAGAACCACAGGTTTAAAATCTAAAAAGTAATACATACAGGTTAAATCATGATTCCTGTTGTTGTTGTAGTTCTACTCACAACAATAGATTTAAGCTGTCCCTTCTGTTTTTGCTCTGACTTTCAAACACAGAATTGTGCTAGATGCCTCAGAGAAACAAGTAAAGACCGTCCTTGCTCTGAAATGTTGTGGTTCAGACATGATTCAAGAAGTGAGAGCCATAGACCGACAAGGGGAAATTGGGGAAAGGAAGGACAAGGGTTGCAATAATATACAGCTACTCTGTAAGACGTGTGTCTCTTGGATGTTACATTACCTTAGTTCATTGAAGAAGTGGAGGTTAGAGGAGACAGGAAAGGAGAAAAGTTGGGGCTGAATTGTACCAGTTTGGGCTGACTAATGTAGGATCTTCAAATTGATAGTCTGTGTACGCAGCACAAATGCAGAACCTTTCGCAAAATGTAATAAAGGCTTCCAGAATTTATGATAATTAAGGCTAGGTTGAGAATAATAGACTAAATCTGCTCCAGTGATTTATATCAAAGTAAAATGGGGGTGGAGGGTGGAGTGCTCAAGCTAGTCAGCAGAGCAGGTTCCTGTTTGAACCAGTTTCACCCTTGACACTCTCAGCAAGTTTCTTTGCAGTTAATGGCACAAACACTAAGGCTAGGAAATGCTGCTACATGAAGGCTCCCCTTGGATTTGCTAGTATAGAAGTCCCTTGCTAGCCTGCTGGAATATCTTCTCAGGGCTACCTGGCTATAACTACCAACACCCAAGCACAGCTGCTGTGAATCTCTTCATTTAAATCCCTATCTACAGTAGTAATAGTGTACCAGTGAAGGAGAAACTTCCCAGACTCTTACAAGTTGGTAAAAAGGAATGGAAGAAATTTCTTCCAAGGAACGATTTACAGGATTCTTTATAAAATCCTTATTAAAAAACATTAACCCAATGTGATGGATATTGATCCCTCTGTGGGTGGACTTGGGAGGACTATAGACTCCCCAGATTACACTTCTGAAAGTTTTTGATCTTTAATATTCATCAAATGAAAATTTCCTTTTTGGTTAGGGAGGGTTTTTGGTTGATAAACGTAGAGTAGAACCCTCCATGGACATGAATGTGATGAAAGATCAGAAATAAGACGTGTTTCAAATGGCCAAAGATGTGGCCTTTTTTAAGGACACAGAGTTGGTGTTTTAAGTATTCCGACAGTGTTTCCCACCATTACAGCGCTTGTTTGCATATGTTACCAGAGCAACACAACAAAGATGCCAGTTTGTGCTTTACTATAAAATGTTAGAACTGTAAACTGAATTTCCGTTTCTTTAAATTTCAGACAATTGCCGGGAGTAGCTATCTTAATTTTATACAGACAAACTCGAAACTTGTATTTAGAGAAGTTGATCTAGGGACAACTGCAACTGATTTCAACCACAAGCCAATGTTTGGAGTTCACCGTGGAGAATAATGTGGTTGACAGCTAATAAAATCAGATTTTTTGGACTTGAGACCTAATTATAACTAAAGTCCAGTTAATTAACCCAAAACAGGGAAAACAGAGAATCCTTGGATCCATACTTTATTGTATGGTTATTTATGAACAACTTTATCCCGTGGTCTTCTGTTTTTGAAAATTATATTCTTAAGAGGCCCTGGAATTGTGGAACTAAACTTGCGTTAATATATCACATACACCACAGGAATAGGTTGTGTGTTCTGGTGAAAATTTGAATATGGAATAGTCTCATTAAGTTTTAACTGAGTGGAAAGTTTCATAAGTATTGATTGACCATGTTTCTAGTGAAGGTCTATGCCATAACATTAATTAAGGCTTGAACAGTCATTTTAGCTAACTGTTTGTTGTTCCCTATTTGCTCATTAAGATTTATTTTTAATAACTTTTTCAATTGTTTAAGTCTGACAAATGGGTACACTGGTAACCTGGTATAGCTTTATCTTGAAAATTGTAATCTGTTCAGTTTAGATGTGCTGTGCTCCTAATTTCTCTCTCTTAACTTTTATTTTGTCCTGTAGGGGATACTTGATGGGTTAGTGCCTGGTGTGATATATGCAAGCACAAAATGGATTTGCTTCTCTTCATGAAGAGCTTAAAAACAAGCAATCTATAAAAATTATACTGTCCCCCACAAGAAGGCACAAGAAAGGTCTAGTTACATGAACCAGCAAGTGCAAGAAGTGCTTCCAACTGTCTCCTTTCATAAATAAAAACCATCATTACCAGTGGTTGGTATATTTTTAAAACAGCATTTTATCACTAGTCTATTTCTATCTTTAAAAAAGAAAGTTACTGAACTGTTACTTAGCTTTAGGTATGAATTTGTATCTTGAAACAATTCACTATAAAATGTAAAACTGGTATTTTTCCCTTCCTCGTTTTTTCCTTTAACCTGACTGAGATATTGGGCAAATGTCTTACAATTCCTGATTTTAAAGTCTGCAGCACTCTGGCCTTTTTTCCTGTGGTCTGCCCCGTACTAAGTTTATACCTGGAGAGAAGTCTTTTGGTGATGTTTTACTATCAAACACACTGTGTCTAGTGAAGTTATTTCTAAGGCACCATTTGCCTTGATATTCATGGCAACGCATTAACAAATCCAGATGTACACTGGATACAACATTGTGTGAATGAATTTCTTTTTGGAACAGTGTATGAAAGGAGCCAAATTAAACATGTTTTCTACTAAACCACTTGCGTTTTGTGTGATTTCTAAAACAGAGTAATCTTTACAAATCATACACAATCTATTCTGTAGGTTCTGCAGTAACAATGCTACTACACAATGGTTGTTTACTTAATGTATCTTTTATAGTGATATTGTAAACTAGGAGGCAACTGTAGCTGGCTCTCGTAAGTTCACCAGAGCCTGCGGTTCTTCTCAGACATGCATTGTATCAAAATGGTATACCGTTACCAATAACAAGGTGAGTTATTGAATTACTTTGGAGGCTTTTGGTTTTGTTTTATATTGGCTAGGGTCAGACACCAATTTATTTTTCTTTGATTAGTGTATGCACATTGAGAGGAAATAATCTCATTCCTCTAATTGTTAACATTTGTGCAGATCATGCATTGCTTCTCTCTGTGAGAAGGAACAATCTTTGTCTAAAATCACAGCAAGGTCCTTTAGCATTGGCCTGCTAAACCCAGAGTTGTGAGTTTAATCCTTGAGGGGGCCACTTAGGGATCTGAAGCAAAAATCAGTACTTGGTCCTGCTAGTGAAGGCAGGGGGCTGGACTCAATGACCTTTCAAGGTCCCATCCAGTTCTAGGAGATAGGTATATCTCCAATTATAAAAATAAATAAATAAAAAAATCAGAAATTAATTCTGTCACTGGGAGCCATAGTTCTGTTTAGGACCTCAGTATGCCTACAGTTTTTGAGTTCTTTGTGTTTAACATCTACCTCCTGACATTCCATCATGAGAAGCAAACTTTCCACTCATTCCTTCTATTATATTTATGTAATCATCACTACATTCATTTGTTTTGCTACACCTTTGTCTATAAGGAGGGTTGGTGCAGTTAGCTTTTTTTTTTTTTTTAAAGCTATGAGTGAGTTCTGATGGATGCTTATGATCACAGGAATCCTGCATTTTTCCAAGTGTTGTTTGTATCCCTCTGGTACTGACAGTCTAAGTGGGGAAAGTACTATTTACAGAACCGGTACAGACCAGCTATTATCCTCTGCTGTAAGGAGAGCGCAGAAAGAAACACATGAGGGCAATAATAAGAGAGCCCAGAGGTGGGATACACGATGCAGAAATGGGAGTAGTTTGGTCAGTAAAGCATCAGTGCAGGACTGAACCTGGTTCAATTCTGGCATGGCCTTGAGAGGTTTCTCCTGTGAGGTAGTGTACCAAACAAACTGTAAAGGAGAAGCATTGCTGTATCTCATCTGACGCTTCAATTATGTGACTGGGTGTATGTTGTAAAATTGTATGCCGTTTGTTGTACGCATCAGCTGCTTCATGTGCCTGGTTTTGGGTTATTCAAGAAAATGTACAAATGAATGCAAGAAAATTATACAAACAAAATTTGGCTTTACCTTTTGTCTAGACTACCCCATCCTAAAACATATGGGAGAGAACCTGTCATAGTTCATCCAGAAGAGGACTGAAAAGCTGCATTAGGGTAAAGATATTGGTAACAGGAAAACATCTCTCCATAGTGGGAAATAAAGATACGGCTATTTGACTAGCTTGATGTAAACAGCACTTTCAGTCTGCTTTGTGATAGAAACTTAGTGGCAGTCAAATTAAGAACCCCTCCTCCTATGTTCAATTAAAAACAAACAAAAAAGGCTGTCCCTGCTGGGCTGGTGTGCTAGAAATAGACTTGAATTTGGAACTCTTGCATGCTCCTGGGTAAACTATTGGGAATCACATCAGCATTCGCAGCAAGGTGAGAGATGTTAGATTGGTAATAGTGTTGAGAATTAAACATGATTTCACTGCTCAGAAGTGTGGTTATAAAGACTGGGCACTGTCCTGACTTCCTTTTTTCTACTACCCCAGCCCGCTGAGATCAGAAGTAGGATATGGTGTACATGTGGCATTGAATCAACCCTCTGAAAAATAAGTTTCTGTGGTTTGAAATGTGCTGATAAAGACATTACAGTAAGTTGAATGACTTTAATAGTGTAGAGTTTGTAAGTAAATTTCATGACTAATCTGGAATAAATTTAACTGTGAAATACACTGGCGTCTTTGCTAGTCCCACTGCATGGGGATTATAAGTAATTAAAATGTATGGCATAAATTTTTTACAAAGGTTTGTAAAATACACAAGTCTTCACATTATTGTACAGGGAAGGAAGGGTATAATTGAGTAGACTGCTTTATTTGCACACCTCCAATGACACCAAATTTATTTCTAAATCTTCTACTTAATTGTAATCTCCCAATTCATGGATCATATTTGAATTTAACAGCAATATAAACTCTTAACTGTAGTACTTACAGTATCTTACTCTGTGTTATACCAGCCCAGTTTACTGCATCCTCATTCCAAGTGCAGTAATAAATACTAAGTGTTTCATGTTAATATCCTAACATGACAGATTTTGACTGTGGCATGAGTTTGTATAGAAATCTAAGATTCAAGCCAATGAACGTTAAAACTTGCATGGATCATATGCCAACTTAAAAGCAAGTCAGTAAATTTGCTTAAAAAATTCTTAACTAGTGCTCTTCCGCAGAGCAATTGACAAACATCAATCTTTTCATCACCCAAGGAAAGAAGCAAGCCTTCCTCTTTATAATGTGGAAACTGACACTACAACTTACCATTTCAAAAGTGTCCACTAATATAGTGAATCTGTGGGTGTGCAGTCCCTGACTTTCAAAAGCCCAGAGCCTGTAGCTCCAACTGAAGTTAGCGAGAACGGTGGGTGCTTAGAACCTCTAAAAATTAAGTCTGTGGAAACTAGTTAGTTTTGGGTATATAACAGACACATTTGAAAATTTAGGCCTAAGTGACTTTGCCAAGACAACAGTGGGCATCTGTTGAAATGAGTAGAATTTCAGTTGATCTTGGCACATGGTCTTTGTGCTTAAATTGTGTCAATGAAGAAGCTGTGCCTTTCAAATTAAGTGGAAATGAAAACTCTTTAGCTCTGTGCTGCCTTCAAGGCAGCCTATTGCTATTTGTAATGGTCTTGAGAGAGGATGGTTTCCAGAGTTCTAGTCTGAGGCTCAGGAGACTTGGGTCCAATTCTCTGCTCTACCACATCCTAATACTACTTGTTTGCTTTAGGCACGTCATTTAGTCTCTTTGCCTCAGTTCCCATCTATAAAATGGAGATTATAGTCCTTCCCTGCCTCATGGACAGTGTAACGATAAATACATTAAAGATTGAGAGGCACTCTGGGTGGTAATTAAGGCCATAAAAAGTACCTACGATAGGTATCCACTGCAACACTTATGTAGATCTTATGCCTAATCCAAGAAAAATGATGTAATAATTATAATTGCTCTTGCTCACATTGGGCCTGATTCACCACTGCTGTGCACTTTGTGTTACACTCTGCATAAAGTGGGTGTAAAATGCTAGCACTGGTGGAAGTGAATGGAACCCTGTGAGTGTGACCTAAAGCACCCAGATATTTCACACCCTACGCACCTAATAATCTTTGAACAAAATATGCCTTGTGAGGTATCATTTAAAAATTAATAAATGGCTGGTCAATAATACAATAGCAAAATGTATGGAGCAACGTTATATGTAAAGTTCTGAATTCCCCCATATGATGTTACTAGAATATGTTCAAGACCAGATGGCTTTGCCTATGTAAAGATGTTAAATAGGTCTGTCCTAAACAAAGGAATGGGGGATTGCCTCGGTTTACATACAAGCAGTAAACAGGACCATCAAGACAGCAGGAGGAGGAGATGGCAGGAAAGAGAACAATTTGTATTTTAGCTAATGCCAGTGAGGGAAGAATGAGTCTGGGGGTGAAGGAAGCTCCATACTCCGTCACCTTACTCACAGCTTGAATAAAGTTTACATGGAGGGATAACCTGCAGACGGTTTATTGGTCTATAAAGCTACAGTGCTATTTCTTTGGCACATTAGCTAGAGCAGGTATGTTTGTCAGCTGGGAATCACCTCTCAGCACCAAGTGCAGACATAACCTCAGTGCCCCCTGACTCCTCTAATCCTATTTCAGGCTCCCCAGCCCCTTTGCCATTCTCTGTTCCCTTGACTGCTCCTGTCTTCTCTCTTAGTTACCTGGTATCAATATGTTTTTATAGCTCCACTCCCTTCATTGTGTGGTGCTTCTTGCATGAATCATCCTGAAAACAGCAGAAATCAAGTGCATTGTACGCCAATACACTAGGGATCTAACAAAGACACTGCAGTGTCCAAACTCCTTTCCTCTAGCAGTGCCTCTTAAAAAGCAGACTTTCCTTTCCTGGTCTTGGACTTAAAACACCTTTTAATTGATAAGCTGAGAGTTCTTAAATTTCTTTGCAATGTAACTTAGTTGTTAGTTTT
The DNA here is from genome assembly GCF_020497125.1 of Mauremys mutica. NCBI lineage: Eukaryota > Metazoa > Chordata > Testudines > Geoemydidae > Mauremys > Mauremys mutica. The sequence continues at coordinate 34,603,218 of NC_059076.1, read as the reverse complement.
AGAAAAATAATTGAACATTTAACGGGCATGGCTAGTATATCACTATACATAATGGAACAAACAGAAAATGCATAAAATAACAGAAGAGTAGTATACACAGCAGACAAGGCATAGACAGGAAATGCACAAGTTCAGAAAAGCAGGAAAAAAGAATGTTCCTTCAGGCTTCCTTCTTAAAGATATCAAAACATAAGAACTGCCATACTAGGTCACATCACTGGTCCATCTAGTCTAGTATCCTGTTTTAGTCAGTGGCTGATAGCTCTGATCTGTACACCCCCTAAAGTTCTATTTTAGAGAGATCCAATCTTGTCTTCCACTCCTGGTTTCTGGCAGTCAGAGGTTTTGGGACACTCGGAGCATGGGGTTATACCCCGAACATCTTGGCTAACAGCCATTGATAGACCTATCCTCCATGAACTTATCTAGTTCTTTTTTTAACCCAATTATACTTTTGACCTTCACAACATCCCCTGGCAATGAGTTCCACAGATTAAATGTGTGTCAGGTACCACCTAACCTTTGCGAACAGGGGCTGCTAACAGGGAGTTTCGCAAGGGAGTTCTCCAGGTGAAGGAGGATCTAATACAGCATCTGTGGGGTAAGTGACTGTCTGTAGTGTGTGTTTGTTTGTGTTTGGGGGTTACTTGCTGTGTGCTGAGCTTGTGTTTGTCAGTCTGTTTGTTTGTTTGTTTGTTTGAGGGACCATGTGCTCTGGCTGGCAGTTGGAGGCAGGTTTGAAAGCTCGAAGCCTCTGGTAATTGGCTGAGCCTTAATCAGTGGGCGGGGCATTCACTCAGGCCAGGGCTTTATAAAGCCGCGCACAAGCGACCAGGGGCTGCTAACAGGGAGTTTCGCAAGGGAGTTTAGAAGGGGAGTGGAAGGGAGCGGGAGTCCCTCGCCGGCCGTAACCCCTTCCCTGTGCCGCCCCCCCTAAAATCCTAAAACCTATAAACCAAACTACATTCTAAAACTACTTTCCGTAAACCACCCTTTCACTAATTAGGAGACAATGCAGGCAGAAGCCCAGCAGCAGAGTGGGGGCTATCCAGTTTATTGCGCTGACTGTCGCATGTATGATTACCTGCCCTGTGGGTGGGTGGCGTATGTGTGCAGTCGGTGCAAGGAGCTCCTGGCCCTCAGAGACCATGTACGGACTTTGGAGGCCAGGGTGGCGGAACTGGAGGAGCTGAGAGAGGCAGAGAGGTATGTTGATGAGGCTTTCTGGGACACTGTAGAATTGTCCCACCTCCGCTTAGACAGCTCCTGCGCTGTTGAGGAGGAAGAAGGGCCCAGGGAAGTAGAGCAGTCAATGGGATTGGGGAAACCTTCCCGTAGTTGGGACCCTCCTTCCAGATGGTGCTGGGGTTGCCTCTCGCACTGAGGTTGCCTCTCCGGGGGAGGGAACTCCAGTTTCTAGGAAAAGGCAGGTGTTAGTAATGGGAGATTCGATTATTAGAAATGTAGATAGCTGGGTCTGTGATGACCGGGAGAACCGTATGGTGACTTGCCTGCCTGGTGCGAAGGTTGCGGATCTCTCGAGGCATCTAGATAGACTTATGTGTAGTGCTGGGGAGGAGCCGGTGGTCATGGTACATGTAGGTACCAATGACATAGGGAAGGGTAGGAGAGATGTCCTGGAAGCCAAATTTAGGCTGCTAGGGAAGAGACTGAAATCCAGGACCTCTATGGTGGCATTTTCAGAAATGCTCCCAGTTCCACGCGCAGGGCCAGGTAGGCAGGCAGAGCTTCAGAGTCTCAATGCGTGGATGAGACGGTGGTGTAGAGAGGAGGGGTTCACGTTCATTAGGAACTGGGGAAACTTCTGGGATGGGAGGAGCCTATACAGGAGAGATGGGCTCCACCTAAACCAAAGTGGAACCAGACTGCTGGCACTAAACATTAAAAAGGTTGTAGAGCAGTTTTTAAACTAGGAGATGGGGGAAAGCCGACTGCTGCAGAGGAGCGTGTGGATCGGACACAGACTTCTCTTAGGGGAGAGTCTGATGATAGAGAATCTCCAGGTTATAGTCAGGAGCAGAGGAATGAGAAGTATAATGTAAGGGCCGGATCAGATGATAAACAGTCACATAAAAAAGAATCTGGCACATCAGAAAAAGGCAGGCTAATAAACAGGGACAAGTTTTTAAAGTGCTTGTACACAAATGCCAGAAGTCTAAATAATAAGATGGGTGAACTAGAGTGCCTTGTGATAAAGGAGGATATAGATATAATAGGCATCACAGAAACCTAGTGGACTGAGAGCAATCAATGGGACACGATCATTCCGGGGTACAAAATATATCGGAAGGACAGAACAGGCTGTGCAGGGGGAGGAGTGGCACTATATGTTAAAGAAAGTGTAGATTCAAATGAAGTAAAAATCTTAAGCGAATCCACAGGTTCCATAGAGTCTCTATGGATAGAAATTTCATGCTCTAGTAAAAATATAACAGTAGGGATCTATTATCGACCACCTGACCAGGACAGTAATAGAGATGATGAAATGCTAAGGGAAATTAGAGAGGCTATCAAAATTAAGAACCCAATAATAGTGGGGGATTTCAATTATCCCTATATTGACTGGGAACATTTCACTTCAGGACGAAATGCAGAGATAAAATTTCTCGATACTTTAAATGACTGCTTCATGGAGCAGCTGGTACGGGAACTCACAAGGGGAGAGGCGACTCTAGATTTAATCCTGAGTGGAGCGCAGGAGCTGGTCCAAGAGGTAACTATAGCAGGACCGCTTGGAAATAGTGACCATAATACAATAGCTTTCAACATCCCTGTGGTGGGAAGAACATCTCAACTGCCCAACACTGTGGCCTTTAATTTCAAAAGGGGGAACTATACAAAAATGAGGGGGTTAGTTAGACAAAAGTTAAAAGGTACAGTGACTAAAGTGAAATCCCTGCAAGTTGCGTGGGCCCTTTTTAAAGACACCATAATAGAGGCCCAACTTCAATGTATACCCCAAATTAAGAAAAACAGTAAAAGAACTAAAAAAGAGCCACCGTGGCTTAACAACCATGTAAAAGAAGCAGTGAGAGATAAAAAGACTTCCTTTAAAAAGTGGAAGTCAGATCCTGTGAGGCAAATAGAAAGGAGCACAAACACTGCCAACTTAAGTGCAAGAGTGTAATAAGAAAAGCCAAAGAGGAGTTTGAAGAACGGCTAGCCAAAAACTCCAAAGGTAATAACAAAATGTTTTTTAAGTACATCAGAAGCAGGAAGCCTGCTAAACAACCAGTGGGGCCCCTTGATGATCAAAATTCAAAAGGAGCGCTTAAAGATGATAAAGTCATTGCGGAGAAACTAAATGGATTCTTTGCTTCAGTCTTCACGGCTGAGGATGTTAGGGAGATTCCCAAACCTGAGCTGGCTTTTGTAGGTGACAAATCTGAGGAACTGTCACAGATTGAAGTGTCACTAGAGGAGGTTTTGGAATTAATTGATAAACTCAACATTAACAAGTCACCGGGACCAGATGGCATTCACCCAAGAGTTCTGAAAGAACTCAAATGTGAAGTTGCGGAACTATTAACTAAGGTTTGTAACCTGTCCTTTAAATCGGCTTCGGTACCCAATGACTAGAAGTTAGCTAATGTAACACCAATATTTAAAAAGGGCTCTAGGGGTGATCCCGGCAATTACAGACCGGTAAGTCTAACGTCGGTACCGGGCAAATTAGTTGAAACAATAGTAAAGAATAAAATTGTCAGACACATAGAAAAACATAAACTCTTGAGCAATAGTCAACATGGTTTCTGTAAAGGGAAATCGTGTCTTACTAATCTATTAGAGTTCTTTGAAGGGGTCAACAAACATGTGGACAAGGGGGATCCGGTGGACATAGTGTACTTAGATTTCCAGAAAGCCTTTGACAAGGTCCCTCACCAAAGGCTCTTACGTAAATTAAGCTGTCATGGGATAAAAGGAAAGGTCCTTTCATGGATTGAGAATTGGTTAAAGGACAGGGAACAAAGGGTAGGAATTAATGGTAAATTCTCAGAATGGAGAGGGGTAACTAGTGGTGTTCCCCAAGGGTCAGTCCTAGGACCAATCCTATTCAATTTATTCATAAATGATCTGGAGAAAGGGGTAAACAGTGAGGTGGCAAAGTTTGCAGAGATACTAAACTACTCAAGACAGTTAAGACCAAAGCAGATTGTGAAGAACTTCAAAAAGATCTCACAAAACTAAGTGATTGGGCAACAAAATGGCAAATGAAATTTAATGTGGATAAATGTAAAGTAATGCACGTTGGAAAAAATAACCCCAACTATACATACAACATGATGGGGGCTAATTTAGCTACAATGAGTCAGGAAAAAGATCTTGGAGTTATCGTGGATAGTTCTCTGAAGATGTCCACGCAGTGTGCAGAGGCGGTCAAAAAAGCAAACAGGATGTTAGGAATCATTAAAAAGGGGATAGAGAATAAGACTGAGAATATATTATTGCCCTTATATAAATCCATGGTACGCCCACATCTCGAATACTGTGTACAGATGTGGTCTCCTCACCTCAAAAAAGATATTCTAGCACTAGAAAAGGTTCAGAAAAGAGCAACTAAAATGATTAAGGGTTTAGAGAGGGTCCCATATGAGGAAAGATTAAAGAGGCTAGGACTCTTCAGTTTGGAAAAGAGAAGACTAAGGGGGGACATGATAGAGGTATATAAAATCATGAGTGATGTTGAGAAAGTGGATAAGGAAAAGTTATTTACTTATTCCCATAATACAAGAACTAGGGGTCACCAAATGAAATTAATAGGCAGCAGGTTTAAAACAAATAAAAGGAAGTTCTTCTTCACGCAGCGCACAGTCAACTTGTGGAACTCCTTACCTGAGGAGGTTGTGAAGGCTAGGACTATAACAATGTTTAAAAGGGGACTGGATAAATTCATGGTGGCTAAGTCCATAAATGGCTATTAGCCAGGATGGGTAAGAATGGTGTCCCTAGCCTCTGTTCGTCAGAGGATGGAGATGGATGGCAGGAGAGAGATCACTTGATCATTGCCTGTTAGGTTCACTCCCTCAGGGGCACCTGGCATTGGCCACTGTCGGTAGACAGATACTGGGCTAGATGGACCTTTGGTCTGACCCGGTACGGCCTTTCTTATGTTCTTATGTTAACCATTGAAATCACTGTTCCTTGTACAGGTAAAACAATGATTATGATAAACTAGATTAAATCAATATTTGGTTTTGTAACCTAGGCAGGAGAAATTTAAATAAACATCAGCTCCTGCCAAGTTCAATCTTCTTTTGATACTTGCTGAAGTCATAGCTCATATCATTGGTGGCCCTAAACAGATTCTCCTCTCACCTAGCACTGGTTGTAATTCCAGAGTAAACTCTATTGAAATCCATGGAGATATGCCAGTGTAAGTAAGAGGTGAATAAACCCTGTAATTTTTCAAATGAATTTAACAGCCATGCTTAATTATGGTTTAAATTAGGTTGTGGCTGAACCAGCCTCATCTGACATGCTGTGGACAAAGCCAATTGTAGAAATTGTCTCAAAACTCATGCTCTAGTTAAGGCATCCCGCTTAGGTAAATCAGAGATGGTTATGGTTTGTTGAGGCAATGTGGCCATGTCTCTGGCCATGGCAGCTTAAACTGTGCTTAAGCATGGTTGTTAAATTTCATTGAAAGCTTGGTGTAGATGGAACCAGAGAAAGACCGAACCCCAAAACACCCACTCCTAAAAAACATTAAGACATTATTCAGCTACTGGCAGAGGCGATCCTGTTGAAAATAAAGTTTTTTGTTTTACTTCAAAATTCGAAAAGTGTCTGTAGCTGGCCAAATAAAAATATTTTTCTACCTTCCAGTAACTCTGGCAGCACCATCAACCCCATCTTTACTATGTTTCGAGCCGTAACGTTTCAAGGAGTAACTTTTTTCAGCTTTATATAAATGTCTGTATCTGCAATATGAAGTGTCAGTCCAAATCCTTGTTGACCACTGGATGGTGCTCACTACAATGCTATTCCCCTGCCTCCAGAGAATACAGAGTTGCTGGGGAGAAGAAACTCCTTTAAAAAGATGTTTCATTGCCCTTCAGTACTTTTTTACACTAATTTTTTGTCTGATTTTGTAAAACAAATACCAAGTATCAGAGTTGTTGGTGTATTTAACACATCATTTTTCTGCTTCTTAAGAGTACAAACATGAGAACAAATTTTCTCTTTGAACAAGTTGTGGCTGAGTTTTCAAACATAATTGAGCTGTTGAAATCTTTCCAACTGACAATTCATACTGAAATGTTTTCTCTGCCTCTTTCTCAACAAACTCTGCTTAAAATTTACCACTGGAGAGTGATCTTTAGGGCTAAAGGGGACGCAGAATAAGAAGACTGCCTTACCCTTCTATCCAAGGGTCTCAAATTTCTTTCCAAAGATTGATTAAATTAATACATTGGTGAGCAAGTAAGTAGTAGTACACATATTCTGTAGACAAGAAAGCTGAAGTGCAGTGATTTATTTGACTTGCTCAAGGTCATAGGACCTGTGGGAATGAGCTGGGCATAGAATCCCAGTCTCCTATCTCCTAGTCCTGCATTTTAAACAAATAACCATCCTCCTGCCACTAAGAGGCAATGAAATTACCAAAAAGGAACATCGCTAATGAATTTTCCATTTACAATGGGTCAGATTTTTTTCTAAATCTGTGCTTACGTGTTTTTAAGTGCCAAAAACCTTGGTCATGTAGCTATCAAATTTGCATATGCAAATCTGAGAAGTGAGACCCACAGACTTTGATTTTAGTACACCACAAATACAAATTATCAGGGAGATTAAGGCTTATTTGAAAATTCAGCCCTGGGTATTGAATGTCATAGCCAATCTCTGTCTCTGTAATTGCCAAACTAAAATGCTAGATCTGAACACAATCAGGTTTTGGAAAAGTTCACACCTGAGCCTCACACTTTGCAGTTCAGCCCTTCTCTAGGAGTAATATAAAAACCTCCTTTTTGATATCCCAGCTCATTAAAGGCCAAATTCTGAGGTGCTTTGTTCAAGACCCTCAGGGACTTATCCAACTACCATCAAAGTCAATGGGAGTTTTTCCAGTGAGTTGAATGGGGAACTAAATGACAGCCCATGATGAGTATGTCTTATATACACATAATAAACAGAAACTGGGATAGAAAGGGGCAGTCTGCGAAGGAATACATGTGTACATCTTACACTTTGGAATGCGTGCTACAGTGCCTGTGAGATAGATCTGGCCTCCCTCCTGATACTCTGCCTTTCACAAACAAAGGTGAATTAAGCTTCACACTGTGCCTGTGAGGTAAACAACTGTGGTTATGGCCTTTTTACAGATGGGGAAGCTGAAGCACAGAGTGACTAGCCCAAAATCATGTAACAGCTCAGTGGCAGAGTAAGGAATAAAATGCAGATCCTTCTCATTCCCACTCCTTTGCCTTAATGAGAGAACTAGTGGCTTTCATATGCTATGGCTCAGAGTTAATTTCAGCAGTAAATATTTACTAGAGCTGGTCAAAAATGTTCATAGTTTGATAGCTGAAATGTTATTCAGTGTAAAATGGCTTTGTTTGTCAAAATAGAATTTTCTATGCAAAATGTCCTTTGTGACAAAAAATTGAAAAACAAAACAAAAATATTTGGCAGGTTGGGTGAAAGTTTTCAGTAAAACCAAACATTTTTGCCCTAATAAGTAAAATATTTTGGTTGGGGTTTTTTTTGGTTGGTTGGTTGGGTTTTTGTTTTTTTTTCTCCCCCTTTGGAATACTAAAAAAAATTGCAGCAGAATTTTTGGGAAAATGAATAAATTTTCACATTTCTTGAACTGTTTAATGGGGAATCATCATAAGAACATAAGAATGCCATGCTGGATGAGAGCAAAGGTCCATCTAGCCCAATATCCTGTCTTCCAACAGTGGCCAATTCCAGGTACCACAGAGGGAATGAACAGAACAGGTAATCATCAAGTGATCCATCCCCTGTCACCCATTTCCAGCTTCTGGCAAACAGAGGCTAGGACATCATCTCTGCCCATCCTGGCCAATAGCCACTGGTGGGCCTATTGTCCATGAACATATCTAGTTCTTTTTTGAACCCTGTTATAACCCTGTTTGATCCCTTCACAACATCCTCTGGCAAGGAGTTCCACAGGTAGACTGTGTATTGTGTGAAAAAATACTTCCTTTTGTTTGTTTTAAACCTGCTGCATTTGGTGACCCCCTAGTTCTTGTGTTATGAGAAGGAGTAAATAACACTTCCTTATTTACTTTCTCCACACCAGTCATGATTTTATAGATCTCTATCGTATTCACCCTTAGTCATCTCTTTTCCAAGCTGAAAAGTCCCAGTCTTATTAATCTCTCCTCATACAGCAGCTGTTCCATACCCCTAATAATTTTTGTTGCCCTTTTCTGAACCTTTTCCAAGTCCAATATATATTTTTTTGAAATGCGGTGACCACATCTGCATGCAGTATTTAAGATGTGGGCGTACCATGGATTTAGATAGAAAATATCATATTGCCTCTATCTTACCTATCCCTTTCTTAATGATTCCCAACATTCTGTTCGCTTTTTTGACTGTCACTGCTCATTGAGTTGATGTTTTAGGAGAACTATCCACAATGACTCCAAGATCTCTTTCTTGAGTGGTAACAGCTAATTTAGACCCCATCATTTTATATGTATAGTTGGGATTATGTTTTCCAATGTGCATTACTTTGCATTTATCAACATTGAAATTCATCTGCGATTTTGTTGCCCAGTCACCCAGTTTTGAGAGATCCTTTTGTAGCTCTTCGCAGTCTGCTTGGGACTTAACTATCTTGAGTAGTTTTGTATCATCTGCAAATTTTGCCACCTCACTATTTACCCCTTTTTCCAGATCATTTATGAATATGTTGAATAGGACTGGGCCCAGTACAGACCCACTGTTTATCTCTTTACAGTCTGAATCCTCCCTGCATCTCCTCACCTGTTCTAATCTATACATCAAATAAGCTGAGGTTTCGTATTAGTTTCAAAAGTTCCTTTTGGAACTCCCCAACGCTGGCCTCCCTTACCCCCACTTTACCATCTCTTTAGTTTTTCTCTCTTTCTCTCACCCTCCTCCCTGGAGATCTATTTGCTGAAAAGTGCTGACACACTAATTAGATTGTCAGTGCTTTCTAAACCCCCAGGTCTTTGTTCAAATTGCTGGCCAGTAACTTTCTCCCTGTTTTGGTTCTGAGCGTTTTTCTGCCTAGGAACAAATCATGACACACCCTCCACTGCTGCCCAATCCATTTTGCTGCTGACACTGTGTCTGTGTTATGCTGCTTGTCCCAAGCTAACCTCACTGTGTCTGGGTGTTGTTGATCAGATGACCTTCTGTGAACACACGGAATATGGAAAGACAGTCTGTGAGACTGAGCATGTTAACTCATAGTGTGCTTCATTTAGCTGCCACTCAAAATGATAAACATAACAGATCAGGTTTGGAATTGGGGAGTGGTTGTACAGGAAGAAAGTTACAGGAGATTTTAGGTGTTGCAGAATTTTTCTGCTCACCTTTTCTAGGAGATACTGACATTCTCTTAGGGCTGGTCTACACTGGGTGGAGGGTCGATGTAAGATATGCAGCTTCAGCTATGAGAATAGCGCAGCTGAAGTTGATGTATCTTATTTTGACTTACCTCCCGTCCTCACGGCACAGGATCGACGGCCGCAGCTCCCCCATCGACTCCGCTTCCGCCTCTCACCCTGGTGGAGTTCCGGAGTCGATGGGGAGCACGGTGGGGATCGATTTATCATGTCTAGATGAGATGCGATAAATCGATCCCTGATAGATTGATCGCTACCGGCCAATCCGGCGGGTAGTGTGGACGTACCCTTACAGATGACGCTTAGTAGCAAACCCTGTAATGATGGAAAAGTTTCCATTACATTAGCCCTTTGTTTTCTCTTCTGAGCTGACCCATTTCCCACCGTAAGAAATTATTGCCACACTTTTTATTTAAACACTTCACACTTAGGCCCTGATCCTGCACTGAGCTCTGTCTAGGCACAGAGGTCCACTCAGGCAGAACACCTGGTAGGATCTGGCCCTGACTTGGTGACCCTGTCTTTTACATAGAATATGGAATGGGGAAGTCATTGAGTAAAGTGTACACTCGCCAGAAAAAGGCATCACTGAGGGCCTGATTTTGATGTAACAGTACTGAAATCAATGGAATTACACCAGTGTAAAGGTACAGAATCAGGCCCTGAATGCAGATCTTGTGCAAGGGAGAACATTGCACGGATGTCTAACAACCAATATAACTGATTCCTGTTCATCACCATTACAGTCCTGTGCACTGGCCTGGCCTAGGGATTTTGGGGAGGTTCAGTGATATTATTTTTTGAGGTACACCCCCAAGCTTACCTGATTCATTTTCAATCAAAGTCTGTAAGTGGTGGGGGATCTTAAGGTTCACCCTCAGCCTTCTACTGCAGAAGTAGATCCCAGCAGCATATTCCTATTCACCTTTGCTATTAGTTTTTATTGCTTTATATTTTCAAGGCTCTTGCACAGTGAAAAGGGTTAGAGATTAACTTTTGTTTTTTTAAATGAAAACTGAGATTCTTCATGGGGTCCAAAGGCTGGAGCTGCTAATAAGGGGCTCATGTGAGCTCACTCTAGCTCATCAGTATAGTGTGCATCTGTTAAGAAGGCCTATTTCTGGGGAGTCTTTCCAGGACAATCTTTTGGGGAAACTGTCTTCTGGACTCGAGAGGGATGTGTATGCTGATGTCTTGGTGATTCCCTGCCCCAACAGGGAAAAGATCCTAGAGAAGTTGCAGTGTCCCATAGGGTTAGAAAGACCAAGGGCAGTTCCAGAGTTCACTGATATTTGTTTCACCAAAGGAAGCTGGACATAGACAAACCCAAGCCACCAAGCTGAGATTCTGACTGAGAATCAGGCTCCCCTACTGTATGCTGTCTTTGACTCTAGGATTTTGGTTTGGCCCATTACAGAAAACAGTCATGGCCAGCAATGAATCTGGATCCAACCTAATAAAACTTGCTCAAAGTTTGGAGGTTTGGATCTAGGTTTCTCTCTTCTATATAATTGAAACGTGGGGCTGTGCCTCCTGGAGCACAGAATTAAGTCACCTTTGGGCAGTCAGTATTCTGAGCTGTTGTGGTGCCCATAAATGTAACTCCAAAGATATAGGGAGAGATTCTAGCCCCTAACCAGATACCCCTGTCCCACTATGGCAGTGTATAAGGACTGGAGCTGTGCCCTAGAGTCCTGTCTTGAGAGGCAAAAAGGGTCTGTTTTTCAATCCTGTGTAGCTTCACGTGACTGAAGAATACTCTTAACACTTGTTAAGAGGCTGGATAACATATCAGAAGCCATGTTAATTGACTATGTGGTTGCTTAGGCTCTCATCTCCCAACACCCTTCCACATGCCTCATGCCCCCTGCACCAGGGCTTGCAAACAGCCCATCATAAGGCTGATTATAGATGATGCTATAATCCACTATGCTAGTAGCAGGGAAATTCTCCTATGACCCCTAGGGCACAGTTCTGGCCCATATGTACTACACAGTGGCATACTGAATCCAGGTTATAGGATGGAATCTACCTATAACAGGGTGAATTACCCCTCAGGCTGGAGAGCCTGAGGCTAAGCCAGCCTGATTACAGAATCAGCCCCATCTGAAGGCAGCTGCCCTAATGGAAGAGAGAGCTAGGCTTAAGTGGTAATGAAGACCAGCTGGGCAAAGAGCTGGTGTGTGAGTTGGGCAGGCAGTTCAGAGTGACGAGGCCTGGGAGAGACCCTGATTAAGTGGGGGAGAGATAAGGAAACCTGGAAGGGAATTTACACAGTCTTGTGAGGGAGGCAGTGGTATAGGGAGAATGGCAGTGCAGGCAAAGAAGCAGACCTTGTTCAGTACAGGACCTTGGGCTGGAACCCTGAGAAGAGGGTGAGACTGGATTTCTCTCCCATTGCAAGGGTTATTGAGTCTTGAAGGAGGGCTGCAGGCTAAGCCCTGGAGATGCTCTGAGGAAAAGCCCCAGAGAGGGTGGAAGGACTTTGTGCTAAAGACATTTTGGGACTCTTAACTTGGACAACTATGACCCTTAAAGGGGTAGGCTTAAAATGATGCCTCTGAGCTTGTCACTGTAGTGACCATTGGCAGGGGAATGCTAGAGAAGCGAGAGAGCTGCTGTGCCATGCCTGGCCATGAGGATGTGTCTAGCAGTGAGTAGACTCATTTACACTATCCTATTTTTTTTATTAATATTTTTAGGGCAACAAATGTGAACAGATCAGAGACCAAGCACCCAGATTCTTGAGGTAGGCAATAAGTATTTCATTAAAGTATCAGACACTTGAGGTGGCTGTTGATCTTATTTATAAGTAGGATCTAACTCTGTCCTGTCCAAGTCTGTAGTAAAACTCCCGGTGGCTCCAAAGGAAGCAGAATTGGGCCAATGCTGAGTGCTTCTGACAATCCCACCTTCAGGTTTTGATATCTTTGTTTTCATGTTCATTACATGAAATGCTCTTATAATGACCAGTTGCAAGTTCCATGTGTGTGGGATGTGTTAATTATGTGCATTTACTATCATTTGTTGTGTGGTAACATAGGTACCAGTCCAGATTGGGGCTTTCAGCATTTCTTCCCATCAGTACGCAGCTCAGTGAGGCCCCAAAAAGCTTACAATAGTCTTGCCTCCTTTTTTTTTTTTTTAAAGGACACTTCACCTTACCACATGTTTAAAAGCTCACTGAGTGGAGATACAAATATAATAGTATTGACCCTGGTGGCTGCTCTAGTAGGGCAAGATCAACTGGAAGACTCAATTTCTTCATCTCTGCTGCTTATTAAGACATTACTTGGCCCATACACTTGACACATCCTGTTATCCTTGAAGGTTTTATTTCTTTTCTTTTTTTTGGGGGGGGGATGGGGGCGGTCTTCCTTATGCCACATCGTACTATGTTCGTTGGTTTTCTCCTGGAGCCCAATTGTTCTGTGCTCGATTTCAGTAAAAATGTGCACTCAGTGTGAACTAAAAATGTCCAATGAGCTCATGAAAAGAAATATATCTTTCAACATTATTAAGAATGGGCATAACACTTCAGGGACATGGAATCACACACAATGAATTGATAACACAATATCTAAAAAATAATTAACCACTTCTGCCTGGATCTCCTAGTGCTCTTGCATTACAAATGAGGAAATTTTGGTCAAACAAATCCACCTGAGGTTGCTTAAGAGTCAAGATTCCTGGACTTTGCTCAAACAGTCATTCCCAGGGGTTAGTTCTGGGTACAGGACACAACAGAAAAAGATGGTCAGTCCCAAAGCAAGGTTTGGGTTCACCTTGCCTCATTATAATTATAATTATAATTTTCACTTAGTGATCTTAACTTTTTTGGCTGGATTAAACAAAGTTTCAGGAAGATTAAAAAAACACGTACAGTAAGCTAGCATGAGGGTGTCATTAGGTGCTATAGAATGTAAGCTTTTCTCCCAAAGTATCCTTAAATGCTTTATAAACTACATCCTGTACACAAAAGGAGCCCCTTCTGCCACTGGAATGCAGCCATCTCTAGGGTAGAACAAAGCAGCTGTTAGCACAAGTTTAGGACAAGAACTTTATCCACAAGAATATTGTGACCAATTGTGCTTACTGAAGTTGCCACTACAGATTCAATGTTCCTGCCTCTGGGAAATTGGTCAGAGAAATAAGGCTAGGGACCACAACACTTATGGAAAGTCCAAGACTTGTGTGTATGTTTGTGCTGTGCTTTTTTTAAACAAGTAAGCAGGACCACGGCTTTTATGTTTTATACGGAATAGGGTAGCACAGTGTCCCAATGCTTAGTTCAGCATTGATTACTGAATCTGACTCTCCTGCCTGTTTTACTTCTTGAATATCTCCTATCCAACTGCTGATTAGACCCAAAAAAAGCCCTGCTTATCTTAGGAGTTCTAGAAGTTTCTTACAGCTCTGGTGCCATAGATCGATAACTCCATTCCTCAGGCATGCTGGAACTGCCCATTGCAAAGGTAAAGGTGTGTAGCAAATTGCTTTAGGAATTAAGTACCACCACAGACTTCATCACTTTCCACTTCTTTGGTTGCCTTGCCTTGGCTAACAAACATACAATATGCTGTATCTATAACTTAATCTTGTATAGCTAGGCTGCCATTTATCATCCTTTATATGGAATGATAGCTTGAAGTTTAAGTTCCCTGGGTGTGTGAAAAGCTGAGACTTGTATAACAGCATTGTTTCCTCTCTTTGGAGCATGAAAAATTGGTAGAGCTTTACAATTGCTTAAAACGGGAGAATTAGACTTTAGCTGATGGTGAGAACACCTACAAACAAGTGTACATATTATGAAACCATGGACACGTTTCTATATTACAAAGCACCATCCAGAATGGCATTAACTGTTAGCCATCTTGTTGGCAGTTTCAGCAGGCAATGGATTCAATGGGCTCTGGAGGCTGCATTGCCCTCTTTCCCCTGGGAGTGCCTGCTTCAGTTCAACATTGAAATAAATTGCCAAGGCATCAGGGAGACACAAAATAGGCAGCAGCGGTGCATCCATTTGGGTAAACAAAATATTTTTGTCTCCAGGACTGTCACAACAGTGAGCCATTACTCCCACAAATATTTCCATGGAGCCAGTGAGTCTAATCACATGAGTAAATACTCCCTGCTGTGAGTAAGGGCTCCACATCTGGCCTTTAAAAAGGAAGGATTTTTAAAACTAAACAATCTACTATTAAGCAGAAGCATCACTCGTGGAGAAGGCAGAAATCAGCTATTAGCATCTAGTTAAAGACACATGCCAAACTTACAAAACACTTGTGTTCTGTATTTAAAAGATTTTGAAAAAAGAATATAATTCCACCCCAATAATAGCTGATTCAGCCATGTGAAATGTGTAAAACTGTAGAAAGTTTATTGGTGAGAGTGCCATTATCAGTTTTATTAAAGGTGACCTGAAAGGAAAAACAATAGGCTCTGTGCCATGTTTTGCCTCGTAAAGTTTAACTTTTTTCTTCATACATTATTATGTTGGTATTTTAAATTATTGTACAGAGGGGAGTAGGGAGGAGAGGGGATTACATAAGAAATTCAGATCTTATCATTGCTGGAAGCCTTGATAGACAACTGGGGAACTAGTGGATGTAACGAGGCAGAAAACTCAACAATGGGGAAAG
This sequence comes from Mauremys mutica, assembly GCF_020497125.1. Classification (NCBI taxonomy): domain Eukaryota; kingdom Metazoa; phylum Chordata; order Testudines; family Geoemydidae; genus Mauremys; species Mauremys mutica. The sequence continues at coordinate 34,587,989 of NC_059076.1, read as the reverse complement.
GGTTAATAAGATTGACTAAAACCTTCTGGTGCTTGGTGCTAACATCTATTTAACTCTAACACCGTATAAACAGTTGGAAGGAAGATTCAAGCCCCAGATTCTGAGATTCCCCCAAAAAAGGGAATAAAAGGCTTAACATTCCTGATATTTGAGGTTAAACAAAAAGAACCCACTCTTTTTTGTGGAAACCTGCAATTCTTTTTCAGTCAAAAGCAGCAAAAATGGCAAAAATCTCTCCCCTCCCTTCCCTAGAGAGGCAAAAAGCAACATCTAGCTGATAAACAGCATCAACACTCCAAAAAGCAACATCTAGCTCAGTGGTTCTCAAACTTTTGTATTGGTGACCCCTTTCACACAGCAAACCTATGAGTGCGACCCCCCCTCATATAAATTAAAAACACTTTTCAAATATTTAATACTATTATAAATGCTGGAGGCGAAGCGGGGGTTGGGGCTAGAGGCTGACAGCTCGTGACCCCCCCATGTAATAAGCTTGTGACCCCCCTGAGGGGTCACAACCCCCAGTTTGAGAACCCCTGATCTCGTTGATAAACAGCATCAACACTTCCTCTATTCTGGTCCTATACAGGTTTTTAAATGGAGCTTGTCAGTATAGTATCTGAATGCCTTCCAGTACTGCACTAAATGGTGTGATATGTTCTCTCTCTCTCTCTCTCCTGGGCGAGAACTGTGTGTGCAGTGAATTTTCTTTTGTTTTTTTTAAATGCATAGCTCTTTGTACATTTAAAAGAGAGAAGGCAAGCAGTTGGACTTTACAGATGGCCTGTTTCCACCCTCCTTTACAAAAGCAAAATGTCCAGTGAGTTCAATAGGCGTCTTCCCAAAGTAAGGACTGCAGAATAAGGCTCAGCAGGTAAAATTTGCTGTTGTGCAAAAAGGCCCAGCACTGAGTCTGTGCTTCACTTAAGCCCCTATGTAGCCCTCAGAATAGGACTTGTGTTAAGTGGCACTAGCCCTTGTGCTGCTCTGTCAACATGGGGGAATGTCCCAACCTAACACTGAGCCATTCTGAAACTGTAGCCATTGAATTGAATGTAAGCCATTTTCCTTCTCTGTCTCTGCTGGAAAGCTCAGAAGACCTTAACTTTGAGCAGTATCTCCTGCCATGAAATGCTATCAGTGTAACTGAACCTGGAGCTATCGCAGACAGGATAAAACCAGTCAGTTTCAAGTACACAGCCAAAAGGTCAAAAAGCTGAAAACCCAATACTGCCAGGATCAGCTTAGGTTACAGTACAGGGGAAGGGGAAGAATGATGCAGTAGCTTGGCTCAAAAATAGAAAGTGACGTTGATCCTGTTTGGGGAGAAAATATGAAGATACTATATTGGATACATACACCTGCCATTATCACTCTCAAATGCCGAGAGATCAGGTTAAAAACCAACTATCTCAGCTCTTAATTTAAAATCAATTACATTTATTAGTTTAATGAACTGTTGGGCTGGGGGAGAGACATTAGAATTGGCACAAGCACTGTAGAAATATTTAGTTATCTGTATGTCTGGTTCTGCAGTCCTCACTCAGGCAAAACTCCCAGGGATTTCAACTGGAGCTTAGTTTAGTATGAACTGTGGAATCAGGTTTTATACCGTTTTTTTGTTCATAGAAGTAAGAGGTCAGAACATCTTCCTTTCTTGATATAATCTGATCCTAGCTCCATTTGAAGTACTCTTTTTTTGTAAAACTATCACATGCTTCTTTCTACCCAGGATGCTATAAATAACTTCTACCTGAGAGAATCCCCTGCCCCTACATTTTTCTCTTCACACTTTTGAGGCAAGCTCCCAAGGGAACATGTGAAACTTTGAATGAAAAGATTGAGCTAGAAAACCAGCAGCTCTAAATTTGATTCAATTGCAAGGAAATCTAAAACCCAGTATGTGTTCTGTGTCACCATCCAAACTGTCAGCTGTCAACATCCAGTGCTTTTCAGGCAGCAGTAGAAAAGTCATAGTGCTGTGAATTGCCCTATACTTGAAATGGAAGTGGAAATAATGTAAGGATATGCAGCAGTGAAGTCTCTGAAGTTTCTGTTTACATTTTCCTGGTAGGTAGGAAATACCATTCTGTTTGGCAAACCTGTGTGGTATTAAACCAGTAGTCTGATTTATCCATTGCAAACGAGAGTCCCAGTGTACTGCGGCTATGTTTTTGAGTTGCATAACAGATGAACAGGATTAATCAAGGGATTGAGAGGCTGGAACTCGGCTGTGTTCCATTCTCCCTCTTTGCACATGTCAACATCATGCTGTCCTGACAGTTCTACTGGCTGGGACTCTGGTGCCCAGGGACCCAAGTCTGCGGACAGTGCCAATCATACAAATAAGCTTTCCGCACTAAAAAAATCCTCTTTGGATTATGGAGTCCTGCTTATGGAGAGCACCTCAGGGATAAGGCTGTCTCCTTGTCTTCCACACGCAGTCTCCATGTCCTCTGCGGTTGGATATCAGGACAATCCGTCAGCCACGTGAACTTATTTTGCCTCTGCCTGTCTTCTACCCCTGGGCAGATCCAGCATGTTTAGAGACCCTTAGTGATGCTCTAGCCGTTTAATTCAGCATAAATGGGCCAAAGTAGGGATGTGGGTCTTATCCACAGACTTGCACATTCAGGGCAGGTTTTGCAGCCATTCGGGTGCTTCACAGCTCCCTTTTGCGAGGAAGAAATTTTCCCTCCTCAGCACTTCACCATCTGCTTAGGCCTCTGTTGCTATGGAGTCAGTTTCACATGTCTGGCCAGCCTCCTCTGCACTGCAGAAACGCCTGGACAACAGTTTAGCCAGTGACTTTGGCTCCCCAAGGACTGGTTCATTTGCCACTATATCCCCTGTTCCATATTGAACTGATTTAAACAAGTTGATTTTGAGGTTAGCTATGAACTTCTGCTCAACTGATAAGTTGTACAAATTCTGAGTGCCCTGAAACAGACTGACTGACGTGCGAGTGACGTTGATATGCTAACATGTACAGTGCTTCTAGATTATTCTGATTATTTGTTCCTTTATTTTTTTCAAGAAGGTTTGTTATGATTCTGAATTCTGGATGAAGCAATTCTGTTATTAACGTAATAGGGGCTGTGTACTTATTTTAGTTACCTGAGCCAAATTACAATTTTACCTGTAATGCTTTGGAGTTTGATCATCTCTTCCTAACCCTACTCCAGTTTAGTTTGATGCAAATGCAAACACAATAGATTTTTTGCTTCTGTGCAAGGACAACCCTACCCCAAACTACTGATTATTCCCAGTAAATTGTGAAAGATTTTACATCATACAGGCCAATAGGAGACTTTTAATGATTGACTTCTTATATTTCCATTGTAGTCTCCATCAGAAAGGCTAGCAGAGTGTTTTACAAGCTTAAACCAATACACAGATTGTCTTCCCACTACTTGTATGAAGTAGCACTGAAGAGTCCCAGTCACAGAACACAGAACAAAGGCAGTCCCTACCCCAAAAAGTTTACAGTCTAAGTAATGAAAACAACTGCAGCCACCTAATAAAAATATTATACTGCCAGACCACTATAATCTTCTAATCCGACCTCCTGTACAACACAGGAGGTAGAATTTCAGCCAGTAATTCCTGGATCAAGCCAGTAGCTTCTGTTTGATCTAAAATATGTATTTGAGAAAGATTGTGGAAAATAAAAGGGGCTTGGTTGGGGGTGGAAGTGGAGAGGTTATGAATACAGCTTTGGGCAAATAAATGTTTTCAGTGTCATTTGCCAGCGGGGATTGAGTAGATGGGACAGATATCAAGAGGGAGGTAATTCTAGACATCAAGACCCATCACAGCAAAGGTATAATTTCCTGCCACGGTGATAGGTTCCCTAAAAACAATGTGATATCAGAGGGCAAATCCCCATCATAGGAAGGTGCTAGGAGAAGGTTTTGTATTTAGCCAAGTTCTACCTATTTATGGGCTTTTGAAACCCAAAAGGGCTGGTGTAAAGTCAGTCAACTACTCTCTAGGCAGTCATTGAAACGAACACAGCCCAGATGATTATGATAGATTAAAGCAGAGAGCAAACATGCTGTTACATCTAAGTGGGATGTAGTGGAAAAATAGTGCTGGAAGCCCAGGTAGCATGGCATCACAATAATCAGTCTCATGGTCACAACGGCATATGTTACTTTTGCAAGGCCATCATAAGATCAAAGCACAACCTGTGCAAATGGTGGTGATGGGGGGGGGGAACACCTTCATTACATGTCCCTTCATGGCTTGCTATGGAAAAGGAATGCTCCAAAGTCAAGCCAAGATTAACATTGTTCACTAGTCTCATCAATAAGCAGGGACACAAAACAAGGGTGCAAACAGGACTTCCAGCTATCACAGCAAGACCTCTGAGGTTGCATCTTGGAGGAATCCTTGAATGACCACTACCAACAAGGTAGAGACTGATCTGACAGGTTCCACTAGAAAAGAGTCAATTATGTAGCCTTAGTCCTCTAGCCTGTGTTTAGAAACATTCTTGCCAAGACAAGGACTCCTACACATTAACTGCACCACACCTAACTTCTGTCTCCTATATATGACTTGAGCCACTGCAGGGCACTTCCAAAAACATCAGCAACCTCTTACTTGCCAATGCAGAAACCTAAGGTATTTGCATGAAAATCCCATAAGAGAGTCCAACATGACCATGCTGGAGATCAGCAGGACATCAGTCAAATGTGGTCTCACCTTCAAAAGATGATCAGACTCCAGACCCGAACCTATTGCTCTTCAGGTGGAGTATGGTTAGAGGCTGGACATTAACTTTCAGTCATAATAGTACCAAGTCACTGTATTTGAAATTGGGACACAAAAAAAGCGTGGTGATGATCAATGCCTGGGACTATGTTAAACAGCATCAAGGTATTAATAATGCCAGTCAATAATGGTATTAAAGTCTCTGTGCTTGCATTAAGTAATCAAGATGGGCAAAGATCAGAGCAACACTAAATGGGTCACATTGCAAGTGATAAGGCTGATTGTTCACTCCCTTGCACCTTGAACAAAGTATGTAACACCACCAGATCAGATGTCCGGGTTTGACTTAACTGGAATTTTCTCCCCATGAAGGCACTGTAATCAAGTCACCTTTCAAGCTTCTTTTTGACAAACTAAGCAGATTGAATTCAAGTATTTCATTGTAAGGTATTTTCTCCAGCTCTCCTATCATTTTTGTGACTCCCTTCTGTACCATCTCCAATTTTTCACCATCCTTTTCAAATGGCTAAGTTAAATGTCTTACAAATGTCTACTCTATATCTATGCAGTTACCTTTATCAACCACACTTGTTGTTGTCTAAAAGGTTTAATTTGCCAAGCTCTATTTTCCATAAAAACATGTTGACTGGACTTAATTATATTCCTATCCTTTAAATCTTTATCAGTTGAATCCCTTATTAACTATTCCATTATTTTGCCAACGACTGATGTCAGACTCATCAGTCTATAATTACCTGGGTCATTCCACTTGTCCTTTGAGCACTGGCACAATATTAGCACTCTTCCAGTCTTCTGGAATTTCCTTGGCTTTCATGCGGCATGACTGCTGGTCCCTATTGTACCCTTTCCTGCATCCCTAGTGCAATTTGCTCACAGGGGCCCATGTTTCTGTAGCTCTGTTTGTACAGTCTCTTAGCCTCAAAGGCCCAGGTGATCCAATATCTCCTGTCTAGTCCGGGCTGGAGCACGTCTGGAGCATGTTGCTTGCATGGTCAGCTGGGCAGTTCCACACAGCAATGGAGAACTTCTAGGCACATTCACCAAGATGGACAATCAGGAAAAGGCATTTCAAAAATTTGCAAGGCTTTAAAGGGGAGAGGGGCATTATAGGCTCCATGACCCCTGGGCAGTGGAGTTCACAGTTATGGCCAGAGCGGTCAATGTTGGGCACTCTGGGACAGCTGGCAGACTGTTATGGCCAACATAAACAGTATCTACACCAGGGATCGGCAACCTTTGGCATGCGGCCCATCAGGGAAATGCGCTGGTGGGCTGGGATGGTTTGTTTACCTGCAGCGTCCACAGGTTCAGGTGATCGCGCTCCCACTGGCCACAGTTTGCTCTTCCAGGCCAATGGGAGCTGTGGGAAGTGGCGTGGGATGTTCTGTCTGCTGCTTCCCACAGCCCCCATTGGCCTGGAACTGCGAACTGCAGCCACTGAGATCTGCTGAACCTGCGGACGCTGCAGGCAAAACCAACCGTCTTGGCCCACCAGCAGATTTCCCTGACAGGCTGCGTGCCGAAGGTTGCCGATCCCTGGTCTACCCCCATGTTGCACTGACCTCAATACTTTGACTATGACTCAACACTGCTCAGGGAAGTGATGTTACTGCATCGCTGTAACAGGGCATTTACATTCGTGGGAGACAAATTTAAGTGGAGACATATGCACAACGAGGTAGACACAAGCCAGTTTACATCGACCTAACTTTGTAGTGTAGACCAAGCCTCAGGTACCCAGAACTAAGATACCTAGATTCAGAACTAGACACTCAAGTGATTTCCAGATGTCCTGAGCATCCACATCTCCCACTGAGGCAAACTCACATGCAGTCAATGGGAGATGTGGTTGTTCTGCATCTGTGGAAATCTGGTCATTTTATTTAGGGATCTGAACATGGCATTAGGTTCTTAGCAAAATATGAAGGTGGAATTTTCAGTAGTGCCCCAGTGGCTTAGAAGCACAAGTCCTATTGAAAGTCTTTGAGAGTTGTGCTCCCAAGTTACTTGGGCCTGTTTGAAAGCTGAATGGTTCACGCTGAGGTCAATACAAGCATTGTAGCTGACAATCACAGTGCTTCAGAAGCATCCTGGCTTCTAACATTATTCCAGAATATTCTGGAATAATAATAGGAAACGTTATGGTCTGCTCCTGCAGCTTGCTCATGTCCTCAGGGGATCTCCATTCTGCCTCACGTACACACACGTACATACTTGAAAGTGCTGCTGCTATGTTAAGAACCTAAGTCATGCTGTTCGTTTGCCTTGGTTACTATCAGTTGTATTCCTTGCATCTGAGGCTGTCTATTGTGACATTGATAGTGAGACTTCACCCTCTCCTTGCTGCTGAGGTAGGGGGTTGGGAAGCAGCAGAAGGAGCAGCTTGTAAATCTCCTGAAGCTAGTCAGATCTAATGTTTCTGGAGAATGTAGAACAGGCTTGTTAGATAGTGGGCTCAGTTGGTGTTGCAGGAATGGTGTCAACAGGGCATTCTGGGGCCCAGGGTACATTATCATATGGTACTCTGTGCCTCTATGGCCCGCTTGGGGTTGTGATGGCAAAAAGCCCTCTCCTTTTTAAAGGCAGGTGGCAGGATGGGGGGTAGGGGAGCTTCTCCTTACAGAGAGCAGTGGGAGGAGTGCAGCAGGGCCTTTATCACCCCAGCTCCACCTCTGCTTCTTCAGGTGAATGTTTAGGTGGGGTGCGTGGAGCCCACTTCACTCTTCTGCCACGCACAATCCTCTGCTGGGATATTATCAGCAGGGTCTTCCAGAGCAGTGAAGCTTGGACTTAATTGCTCTGTTGCTGTTGGTTCAGGCTCTCTGCAGACTCAATCAGATGTCACTGCATTGGTCACAATCATCTTACATTTTCAAGGTTTTCTTCACAAATCTTATTTTATTTTTTAAATGAAAGCTGGGATTGTAACAAATATGACTTTGGGAGTCGGGGGGCCTTAGGCAAATGCCTATAGTGCCTATGCTTTAATGTAGCCCTGTTCCTGATTCTTTCTTGGTCCTTGTGTAGTAATTTACACCTGTGCAGAAGTGAGTGTAAAAAGACTACCACTCTGATCTGGTAGCTGTTTACACCTGTTTAGCCCATTGACTTCAATGGAATTGCTCCTGACTTAGTCTAGCGTAGGTGAGACCAGAAACAGGCTCCAGATTGCCAACGGCAGGGATGCAATTCAATATGAATTGCTCCTGGGGAGAGACAGTCCCTAATTCTTCTAGCAAATTATTTTCTATGTCTCTGCTCCATCCCTCCAAAAAGCTATCCTAGTCTAAAGGAGTTGTATGGAGTTGTGCCTATTTCTCTCCTAAAAATGTCCCCAAGTGTAACTTTCAGTGGCTGGCAGGTATTTGTCTGGTTAAACAACCATAGACTTCAGAACACACAAGGCCATGAGTTCTTATGTAAGACTGTTACATGAGCGTTTTGAACAGTACTAGGAGGCTAGACTACTATGACAGCAAGACTGCTATGTAAAGTGCCCAGGTCTGCAACTGCTCCTGCAGGGAATTTCCACTGAAACTGACAGGATCTCTGACGTTACAGAACCATGGACAATATCAGGAAAGAGCTAACCATGAAAAACAGCCTTACGCTGCCTCTATCAACTTAATTTTACTTCAGTGCAGTGTCAAATCTTTTAAAGTGTAACAGATGAAACAGGAATGGATCAGAGCTGGTCCAGCCTGGTGAATAATTAATACATATTTTGGACCAAATCCTTTTCACAGTACTCATGCGTAAGTCTTACTGAAACCATGGGATTTCTCATATAGCTAAGGTGAGCAGTATTTGGTCAGTTATCACCAAATATGCCACTTCTTTCTTTTTGGAGGGCTTGCCTTCACTAGACTGAAGTACCTTAAGTTAGTTGGCAATCATTTAACCAAAGATACATAACACATCTGTAAAGGCTAGTCTGGACACTCCTAGGCATTTGATCAGGCTACATTATCCTGATCCCATGGTTAGTGGATAGAACACTGGACTGGGACTCCGATGATATGGGTTATATTACCACCCCTGTCCCTGGCCTGCTGGGTGACTCTTAACACTTAACTTGCTCTGTGCCTCAGTTTGTCCTTCTGTAAACCAGGGTATGATATTTGCCTCCTTTGTAGAACACTTTGAGATCTACCGATGAAAAGTACTATATAAAAGCTAGGTGTTAGTAGGTTAAATTCAAAAGTAAAGCTCACATCTCCTTCTTAACTCATGTCTCTTTCACCTTAAGCATTTGCTTTATCTTAGAGCAGAAATCAGAAAATTCAAACTTACACAAGTTTTACAGTGTGAAATAAGAATCAGGCCTGTCCTTTTTTTATTTTTTTTTTAATTTACACACTTAAATTTATTCTATGAAAACTGGTTGTAACATAGGTAGTTCACAGAATGCATCTAAGCTTCTCACTTCATACATTTGCACTGTGTTCTCTGTACAGAAAGCTAGTGAGTATGAACTTAATGCCTTACTTCACTGTATTTCAAAATGAATCTTGCTGTGACTCAGCAGGGGAAAGGTTTCCTGGACTAGAGCTCTGAGGAAGGTAACAATGTGTTGTCCTATAACACAGCACATGGGATTCAAGGATTAAAAAAGTAATCGAACAGATGAACTGCTTTTTGCAGGTAGGAATGGAGAGCAGTGTGATATGGGAGATGATTCCTTGCTTTCTGTACTTCAGTGTTAGTGACTTGATATACTTAATAGGATAGAGGCATCAGATTCACAGGCTCTTGGCTAAACATTTGAGGGCTTGATCAAAATGAAACTCCTATTGAAGTACATGGAATTGGGCATCTGCATTTATTTCAGGCTGGGATTGTCAAAGCATCTGAAGGGAGTTAGGTGTCCAAATCTCACTGAGCTTCTTATCTCCCAATGAAATTAACTCCCTTGTACCTGGTCTACACAGGTTTTGATCTGATATAACTATTTCACTTTTTTTAACTGAAAAAAATCATACTGGCACAACCCTAGTGTGGATGAGGTATAAAGGATGCAACTTCTGGTGTGTAAACAAGGCCTGAGGCACCTCTTGAAAATCCCAGCCTCAATGTGCAACTCTTTAGATATCTGCAATTTCACCTCAGTGCTTAGAAGGTTAAGCCCAGGGGGCTTGATTTTCAGCATTGCCCTTTGTATGGTTATTTACTTCTGTGCAAAGTGAATGTGATGTGATAGACGGCAGTGGACAATCAGGCCTACTATAACACATGCATTGTAGGCTATTGTCAAATCTCTCTGTAACTTAGTTATTCCTAAACAAAATTTCTTTAGATATTTCAAAGACACTAGTTCTAATAGGGCCTGAGTCAACTCCCATTAGTGTAGCCTTTCCACTGACCTTAATGGGAGTTGGATCAAGCCCATAATGCTCATTCACCTTTTGGAATTTAGATGAAAAGTGCAGCTTAAGTGTTAAGTTTTATTAGTTAAAATGAAAAAGTGCTGATCATAACTGATTCATTATTACCTTGTGCTCCCCCCATTTGTTTGTATACACGTTGTGTGCTTGTTCTAGCCACCCGCTGTCTCATATTTAGGTTGTAAACTCTTTGGGACAGAGACTGTTTCTTTGTTGCACATTTGTACCATACCTAGCGCAATGAAAGGCATTCATTACCTCGCCCTAGGTATCTGAACACAGGTACTCTTTCAATTACAGTTTGTATTCATGGTTCCTTACATCAATCCTGAAATAAATGTGAATTTTGTCTGAGTAAGGAATACTGATAAGAGGCCTATAACTATAACATGGTGAGGGGTACGTGTTTATGAATGCAATGGTGAAATGTCTCTCGATATCTGATGGTTTAGTTTTACTCAGCTCCTGGAGACAGGTGATTACCAGGGCAGGCGCAACCCATTAGGCGACCTAGGCGGTCGCCTAGGGCACAAACATTTTGGGGGCGGTGACTGTGGTGGCCGGATGTTCAGCCGCCGCGGTCGTTGGCGGTATTTCAGGGCCAGGACCTTCCAACACCTCTGTCGGGGGCGCCATTTCGGGGGCGGGACCTTTTGCTGCCTAGGACGCCAAAAAGGCTGCCAGCGCTCCTGGGATTACATGATTGGGCTACATGGAAAAGATTATATTTTTTCTGGTAAGGGGGGCACTTTAGCTACACTGGTATAAATATACTGAGAGGGTATATCCATGCCACTTTGTTTGTGCTGGTTTAAGCTATTTGGTCTAGGTATATTTAATCCTGCCTCAGTGTGGGAGGATGGCCTAGATGATCCTTTAAGGTCCCTTCCTGCTCTACATTACCGAGTCTATAATTTTGAGATTCTACTTCCCTTGTGTATCACTGCATTCACACAGCCTTTTTTTTTTTTTTGGTTAAATAACCGCAGAGCATTTGGGGCAGATATCCCATGGAGTAATGTTCTGCTGTTAGGCATTCTGGGATTTTTTTCATAACACATTGTGGGATACCAGCTGGAATTCTGGGACTTGGGGGTCCCAGAAACTCCTTTCCTTGTTGCTCATAACAAACTCCTTTTCTTGTATCCATACATCATAGCCAGCCAGCCAGTACCATTTTCAAACTGCTGTCAGGCAGCACAGTAGAAACACTGCTTAGCGAGGCAGTCCTGAGAGTCAATAATATGAACAGGGTGCTCCAGATGTATTGGCAGTTACATAGCTGGATGGTTTTGGATGAGGTGGGGAACCAGAATATTACTGTGGTGCTGACCATGTGGATATTGCTGGAGGAGGATAAAACTGAGCAATTATTTGCATGATTTCCTGGGATGGCTTTATTTGATTTCTCCACAACCATGCGGGTTAGAAAAGCTTGGAAGTGTGACCTGAGTGGACTTTGAAGGCTCAAAAACCAGATGGCAAATAAACACATTTATTATTTAAAAAAACTCATTTTTAACCGAGAGCCCAATTTTTGGGCCCCAACTCCAACTTTGGGGTTGGCAGTACTGTGAAAGAGAAACTACAGCTGGCTTTTTATATAGTGGCAATTTAATAGAAACAGTTATAAATAACTGAGGGCTTGTCTTCATATACAGCAGCAGAGCTACACCAGTGCAGCTGCGTTGCTGTAACGCTTTAGTGAAGACGCTCCTACGCCAATGGGAGAGCTTCTCCTGTCAGCGTAGTTAATCCACCTCCCTGCTGCTGATGGGAGAAGTTAAGTAGATATACCCTCAGGAATGTTAAGACTAACCAATTAATGGGGTGAAGTTAAAAACTCAAATGAATGCTGTCCTTAAGAAATATAGAGGCCTTATTTTGATGTAGCTTAGCACCCATCTCAGGGTGAATGAAAGCCACTTTACTTCTGAATGAGAGAATTCACACAGGTGTTTAATGCACTTTAAAAAGATATGACATTGAAACACATTAGTTATTGTCTTAACTTTTCTGAGTGTCACTGTGTGGACAAGCTCACAGGCCCAGTGCTTAAATCCTATTGAAGTCACTGGTATTTAAGAATATGCTGTAAGTATGTATGTGCTTCTCTGACACAATGCCTCTAGGGGTAAGAGAAAATGTAGGTTTATATAAGGTTTCAGCCAGTAAAGGTTCTCACTTTCTGGGAAGAGTGAAGCTGGTTTGTAATGTGTGCATACAGGACAGATCTGGTTTTGCAATGGAACCTGGGTGTGACTCATATTGCTGTGAGTTATATGAAGAGAGAAGCTTCAAAGTGATTATTATAAAATAGCCATGAGCAACATTGGTCATAAGTTAACACAGGCAGGCAGCATTTGCTTCTGTTTTTTTTTTTTTTTTTAACACTCTCAGTCAGTGCAGCTAACTGAAGTCGACGGTCAGGTATGAATACTGCTCCCAAACCTCTTGTCCAGGGTTGCAGAGGTGTCCGGATGCAGTGGAGGCAGTCAGACTCTGTTCCATGAGGGAGGCAGGAATTGAGGAGCACTTGTTGGAGCTTCCAGTATGCTGCTGTGCACAAAGGGGCTTGTGGGGAGGGTCTAACATAATGGATCAGCTGCTATGAAGATCTATGAGCCATGGCCACCAGCAGAGTGGGAGAATAGGAGCAGTGAGTCAGTGTAGCCTCAGAGCTGCAATAGGAGCCATAGATCAATTGTAGGGGAAAAGGAATCCTTTATACCAACGGTGGCCAATAGGTGCACCGTGGGGCTAAATCCGGACCGCCAGATGCTTTTGAATGGACCCCAAAATCTTTTTATTTACTTCTTATTATCAGTGTTGTTGTTTTTCAAAATGTTCTCTGGAGTCTGGACCTTGACCAAGACATCTGGACCTAGACAAAAAATAGACTACTCCTGCTTTATACCCTACAACACATGCAACTCACCCCTCCCTCCACCATCACAGAATCCAACCCCTTAAACTACATGGAGACTGAAGCTAGGTATGAAGTGGGGCAGAATGTAGCTTGTACACAAGTCCTCCACCCTCTCACTGTGTTAACTTGATTGATTTTTGTTTGTTCTGGTACCGAGTCTGATGTACTTTAATCATTGGCCTAGAGCTCAGCTAATATAACTTGACATACTTCTACTGAAGTCAATGGAAATATACTGATTTACACCAGCTTGGAACATCTGGCTCATTGTAGCTTGTTTAAGGTCCATGTGTTTTATTGGATTGGATTTATTATTTCACATGGAAACCACTGTGAAGCTCAATTGTTTGTTTTGCCTGGGTGGTAGGGGCTCCTCTCTCTGCTAGGTTGTTCAAAATTAAAAAACCTTTGGGGAGGCAAACGTTCCTCAGAATCATTTCAACACAGATCTATCCCGATGCATGTACGCAAGCAGAGTGTCATTGGAAAGAACAGTCAGGGGAGTACTGAATACATGCAATTGCCCTAAAGAAGCACTACCTCCTTTAGTTAAACAGGCTGAATGGTCCCTACCAGACTGTCCCCTCTGCCCAAATCCTCAAAGGCATTTTGGCACCTTACTTTTATCAATCATGTTTCAAATAACACTAAATTAACTAGGGAATTCTTGTGTGCACCAACAGAGGCCACATGGGCCAGTTAGTGTGAAACATACTAATCCACACTATAAGGTTGTGCGCTAATGCACCATGTAGACAAGCTCTTAGGTAAGCCCAGATGAGATCTAAGATTGCAAATCAATTTCCTTGCCTAAAGAGCAAGAGATTAGGAGTCAAAACCAGGTTGTGCACATAGTAGTGCAGAAAACAATTTCTTAGGCCAGTCAAAGCCATAAGTGGGAAAAATGAATACAGATTGTTTTGATAGGCCTCCCAGAGTCAAGTATTGCACCTGCTCTTTCCTCGTATATCAGTTGTCACACAGCCTAAACATTAAGAATGACCACCTATGCATGTGACTTTATTCCTTCTTTGAGTTAATGAGCTGTCTGGATTTACCACTTTGCTATAGAGGTTTCACAGTTCTGTACTGTCTGGATTTGTAACTAAGGATGTAAGAAGTTAAGAAAATAAGTCTCTTAACAAGAGATAAAAATTGTAATCTGTTTTGCTAGACTCAGTTCTTCTCTCAAGGAGAGCTATTCTTTAGCTGCCAGCCTCGAGAGCTACTGAATGTGTCTGTCATCTGTGTACTGAGTCCCTGCTGGAGTTTGTTCCTGAACGATGACCCAGCTGTTGTGTAAGACTACAGGCCTATATTAATGTTATCAACTGCTTGACTCAGTTGTTTGTTACACTTTTATAGGCCAGTGCTAATCTGCCCCTTACTCCCTTACAGCTATTTGTTCAGTGCTGGTTATGCAAGTTACATCGTTCTTTGCCTTCTGTGGTTCTGAAGTTGTGTATGTAAAAATAATCGGTTTTCCTGGAATCATTGGCTGCAACATGTGTCATGGTATTCAGAGACAGCAGTAGAAATTATTTAATGAAAGTGTTCTTCTGCTGAGCTCCCTTGTCTTCTCTGCTGTCTCTCTTTTGTTCTCATTGGAGATTCTTATTAAACGAATGCTAAGACCTCTGAAAAGAACGGAAAAGAGAAGGCTGAGTAAGGGAAGGAGAGAACCAAGCAAAGGGGGAGAATAAGACAGTTCAGGCTTTTAAAATTATTTATGTAAGGTGCAGGATTAATATGGGAGAACACTGCAAAAATTCAATGAATAGGACATGCCAACTCACCTTGATGGCTTTCATGTGGTTTCATGTAGCCTCCTTTTATGTGATTTCCACAAATATTTATGTGAACAAATGAAGAAAGAGAAAGTGTTGGGAATGTTCATGAGTACCCTGTGTATTTGCACAAGTATTTGTTGTAACCACTGTGTTGGTGTAACCATCTTGAAAGCTTGTTTTGGATGTGGGAGTTATCAAATCAGAGAGCAAAAGCAACATCATAGATCTTACAAAACTGAGTCCAGCTAGGGGGTACTCAGAGCACTAGTTATCCCTGGCCAGCCCATAGGGTGAAAATTAGGGCTGTCAAGTGATTAAAAAAATGAATCGTGATTAATCGCATTGTTAAACAATAATAGAATACCATTTATTTAGATATTTTTGGATGTTTTCTACATTTTCAAATATATTGATTTCAATTACATCACAGACTACAAAGTGTACAGTGGTCACTTTATATTTATTTATTACAAATATTTGCACTATAAACCTCCCCCCCAAAGAAATAGTATTTTTCAATTCACCTCATACAAGTACTGCAGTGCAATCTCTTTATCATGAAAGTTGATTTTACAAATGTAGAATTATGTACAAAAAATCTGCATTCAAAAATAAAACAGTGTAACATTTTAGAGCCTGCAAGTCTACTCAGTCCTACTTCTTGTTCAGCCAATCGCTTAGACAAACAAGTTTGTTCACATTTGCAGGACATAATGTTGCCCACTTCTTATTTGCAATGTTGCTTAAACTGCAGCAAGGGAGGTTTAGGTTGGACATTAGGAAAAACTTCCTAACTGTGAGGGTGGTTAAGCACTGGAATAAATTGCCTAGGGATGTTGTGGAATCTCCATCACTGGAGATTTTTAAGAGCAGGTTAGACAAACACCTGTCAGAAATGGGTGAGATAATACTTAGTCCTGCCACAAGTGCAGAGGACTGGACAAGACCTCTTGAGGTCCCTTCCAGTTTTATCATTCCATGATTCTAATGTCACCTGAAAGTGAGAACAGGTGTTCTCATGGCACACTTGTAGCTGGTGACAAAAAACAACCCCTCTGGTAATGCTCCTAGTACACGTGCTTACTTCAAGGAGTTAAAACTCTATTTTTGCCTGAGGCCATCACAGAATGTCAGTTAGGCTGACCAGACAGCAAATGTGAAAATCGGGACGAGGGTAGGGGAGTAATAGGCACCTATATAAGACAAAGCCCCAAATATCAGGACTGTCCCTATAAAATCAGGACATCTGGTTACCCTAATCTCAGTATATGCTGAACAATTTCATGACAGACTACAATGAGGCAGATGCACCTTCAAATACCATACAGGACACCACAGACCCTGACCAGGAGGAAATTCCCTAGACAACTAATATCTTGCAGCCAGCCAGAGACCCATCTGTAGATGTTGTCAGGTTCCTGCTCGGAGAAACACCTGAATCTGAGCCAGAAAGCCAGAGTGACACAGCTGAAGAGGGGGCTTCATCCAGTAAGTATTATGTGCTATTTTATAATCTCTCATTGGTACCTGTTGAGGGGAACTTGAAAAACTTTCTTCTGAGTGCCATTATCTGGCAGATATTGCTAAGGCAGATGTGTTCATCCCTGTGCATTATCATTACTCCTCTGTTGTTCCACTTTTCTCTATCCTTCAGGACATGCTCCAAATGGTGCTGATTAAACTGTCAAATGCAACTTTTTCCCCACCAAAAACATAGGCAACCTCATTCCCATACACCAACACATACTATCCCACCCTTCTCCCCAAGTTACTTGATGTTCCCTATCCTTCAATTGCCATTTCCCACCACCACCACCACTCAACCAGTACAATGCATGATATGGTAGTCCAGCAGCAGAGGAGAAAAAATGTAAAAAGAAAAGGACAACACAAATGAAGCAACTTTATTATAATGAAAGAAAAAGCAATAATATAGCAGTAGCAAAAGCACGTTATGGATTTGGAGCTGCTCTAACTTATGAGTAATTCATGTTGGCCTGATTATTGGAATGTTTTCTGTGAATATATGGGGTTTATTCAATGGAGGACCAACTAGAGAAACAGGTAGGAAGGAACAGACTGACTCAAGATAAGCCGCCTCAGAAAACACTTCAGGAATGTTAAGCAACAATGCCAGGACTATTCCCTTGATTTTTATTGTGTTGTTTCTGGCCAACTTTCAAACCTGGTTTGGAACAGGGCAGGAGAAGGTCTGTGTCATAGAAGAAGAAATGAACCCCGGCAGGAATAAAAGGGACCCTTTCTCAAGAGAGGTGAGTAGTTGTTTGGCGGAATCACACAACCCTGGCCACCAGAGATATCTAAATAAGTTAGGTCTGCCTAGGTTACCATCAGGGGATTGTTAGACCTGAGGCAAAAGAGTGTGTAGACTGTTTGCTTGTAAAATTATTTTTCTCTATATGCTCTGTTCCTACTGTTAAAATAAACAATACTTAGGCTTAAGAAGACTGTGGCCACTTTTCACCACTCCAAAGGGAAAAACCAGAAGAGTCCAAACTCAGACTTCTTGGGTAAGACAGGTGGATGTGCAATGTACTATATCCAGGGCCTGGTCAAGGAGTGGGAGAAGAGTGAAATTCCACCCCAGATAGGTACTCTCATTCCCATGGTAAGGGACAAACCGCTCCCATGCCATTCCACCCCCTAGTACAAAGAAAATAGCTATGAGCCCACCTATACATATTTATGACCCCCGGGGATAGCTCAGTGGTTTGAGCATTGGCCTGCTAAACCCAGGGTTATAAATTCAATCCTTGAGGGGGCCGTTTAGGGAACTGAGGTAAAAATCTGTCTGGGGATTGATCCTGCTTTGAGCAGGGGGTTGGACTAGATGACCTCCTAAGGTCCCTTTCAACCCTGATATTCTATGAAATATGGTGGCAGTTGAGATGGTATTATATCTCATCCACAGCCACTGGTCTTCATGATTTCCAGTACATCTGGATCATGGTTGGAATTAATGACTCCAGAGTGCAATGCCTGCCAGTGTTCCCTCCATGCTGCCTGACAGCACTTTGGGTTTGTTTGGTTTCTTTTTATAAATGGAAGCAATTTGAAAATGGTGTTCGCTAGCAAAAACACATTGTTATAAGATACCAGGCTAGGAAGCAAGGGAGGTTTTTTAGCCCAAGTCTCAGAAGTCCAGTAGATTCTAGTAACATACCCGACAATCCACTGCCAAAAACAACCCATAATTCACAGTCTGGCAGCAGAACTTACTGTGCTGCGTGGACCCTATCTTTTGCAAGGGAAGGCACTTCAGCCACTTTAGACATGTGTGGATGCACTCTGTCAGTTTAGTGTACCTGTATAATTATAGCTCTAACCCCCGCATAAACCTTTCCCATCTTGATAAAGCTTTAGACTGAAGGCCATTATTGGCTTCATGGGCCTGATTCACAACTGCCTGTCACTGAGTAGTCATTTATACCTCCACAAAGAGTGCAAAGTGGGCCTAACTTGCCACTATGTACTTTGCACAGGTGTGCAAGGCAACGGAGAAACAGGACCCCCATGAACAGTGTGCAGGCAGCTTTGCTCCCAAGAACAGCATTATGGAGTATGAAGGAGCATTATACGTACACGCTTCCAGATGAACTCATCTCCTTCCTCGTGCCGTGAGTAGAGTGAAGAAGCTGAGTAATCAAGGATAAGCCTTGGCTTTATTTTTGCTAGATAAATGCTCTGTGCCAGCTGAAAACATGTTTGTTCTATGGGTGTGCTTTATCATTTGTGTCATTTAATACAGTGATGGACTGACTTGATGACAAACGAAGTCAGGCTTTATGTCCTAATGTTGATGGTTTTTTCAGCTAGCAGAGCTGTATGAATAGGTGTGGCATATGATAAGCAAAAGCAGGGCAAGTGACTGCATCGTTTGCAAATTGAGTAATCAACACTATCTGTACTTTGTTACCAGGAATAATAATTTACATTTCTAGTTAGTGCTTGTCATCCAATAATTTCAAAGTACTTTACATTCATTAACCGAACCTTCCCTATACCAATCCCATGCAGTGGTTATTACAGCTGTCTTACAGACGGGAAGCTCAGGCACAAAGGCCCAGGTGCACAAAGTTACTTAGGCTCCTAGCTTCTACTGAACTCAGTGGAAATTAGGACCTTGAATACCTCTCAGGATCTGAGCCAAAGACATTAAGTCGTTTGGCAAAGGCTGCATAATGAATCAATGGTTAAACTGATCCCAGGAATCCTAACTTCCAGTTCCTTATTCTAACCACAAGACTACATTCCTTGCCTATATCTAATAAGATATTCATAAGCAGACTCTTACTGACCCATTCTGGAGTCTTTCTCATCAATCATCTCCTTCCTTTTTTTCCCTTTACTGCCTCACACGTTTTAAAACTCTTTACCAGGGGGTCAGAATGTTGCTTGCCTCAACTTTGTGTTTCAAGGAACTGAAGTGTGAAACACTGTTTTTGCATACTAGAGATTTGTCCTGAGCCTGTGAAGTGCTGATCCTGCTCCATACTTCTCAAGTGTTTGAATTCAGGATTTTCATTCAGGGTCCTCTCTAGTTCTTAGACTGTCCATCCTGATATTCCACTAGGTTCTCATAATGCATCCATGTGGAATCTAATAAATAATCTTGAAATGTACTGAGAGGTGGAGGCCCAGATCCTCAAAGGTATTTAGGCACCTAACTTCCTGGGGGTGATTTGTTCAAATACACACTGTAATTTAGTGGTAAAGACAAGAATAGAACCCTGGTCATCTTATTCTCAATCTGATGCCTCTTTTACTGGACCACACTGCCTGGTAAAATCAAGAGCTTCAGCTGAGAGGATAAAACTGGATACAAGAACTGTAAGAGACAAGGGAGTGCTATTACTGATCTGGCCTTGTCTTCCATTGGTGGGGGAGAGAGGGGAAGAGGAGGGATGGTGTTTGATTTTTAAACCATGTTAGCTAACACATGATAAGCTCCTAGTGTGAACAAAGGACTTGCTAACACATGAAAGATATATCTGCCTTGTCCATCCTAGGAGTTTACCATGTGTTAGCTAACACAGCTCTCAAACACACCCTTTTTTCCTGCTCTGGATGCATGCAGGGGTAGTGTGAGGTGTGTACACACAGGATCCCTGAATGAAGGGAGTCCTATACATATGGACCAGGCCTCTGAACTACTATTTCTCCCTACCCCAACTTTTAATTCCCAAAGCCGTTGAGACCCCTGGGGTTTGAGTTTCTGCCTGGTGTTCTCACGCTTTTTGCGATGCTAACAATTCAAACCTGGTTTTCTATAATGTTTGACAACTGGGTGTATTCATACTGCAGCTCTCCAACACCACATTCTACAAGCCATTACCCTCTGATCCCTCTGAGGGTTACCAAAAGAAACTACACCATCTGCTCAAGAAACTTCTTGAAAAAGCACAAGAGCAAATCTGCACAGACACGTCCCTAGAACCCTGAGCAGGAGTATTCTATCTGCTACCCAAGATCCATAAACCTAGAAATCCTGGACGCCCCATCATCTCAGGCATTGGCATCCTGACAGCAGGATTGTCTGGCTATGTAGAATCCTTCCTCAGGCCCTATGCTACCAGCACTCCTAGCTATCTTCGAGACCCCACTGACTTCCTGAGGAAACTACAATCCATTGGTGATCTTCCAGAAAACACCATCCTAGCCACTATAGATGTAGAAGCTCTTTACACCAACATTCTACACAAAGATGGACTACAAGCCATCAGGAACAGTATTCCTGATAATGTCATGGCAAACCTGGTGGCAGAACGTTGTGACTTTGTCCTCACCCATAACTATTTCACATTTGGGGACAACGTATATCTTCAAATCAGCAGCACTGCTATGGGTACCCGCATGGCCCCACAGTATGCCAACATTTTTATGGCTGACTTAGAACAACGCTTCCACAGCTCTCATCTCCTAATGCGCCTACTCTACTTGTGCTACATTGATGACATCTTCGTCATCTGGACCCATGGAAAAGAAGCCTTTGAGGAATTCCACCATGATTTCAACAATTTCCACCCCACCATCAACCTCAGCCTGGACTAGTCCACACAAGAGAGCCACTTCCTGGACACTACAGTACTAATAAGCGATGGTCACATAAACACCACCCTATACTGGAAACCTACTGACTGCTATACTTACCTACATGCCTCCAGCTTTCACCCAGACCATATCACACGATCCATTGTCTACAGCCAAGCTTTAAGATACAATCACATTTGCTCCAACCCCTCAGACAGAGACAAACATCTACAAAATCTCTATCAAGCTTTCTTACAACTACAATATCCACCTGCTGAAGTGAAGAAACAGATTGACAGAGCCAGAAGAGTACCCAGAAGTACAGGACAGACCCAACAAAGAAAGTAACAGAACGCCACTAGCCGTCACCTTCAGCCCCCAACTAAAACCTCTCCAGTGCATCATCAAGGATCTACAACCTATCCTGAAGGATGATCCATCACTCTCATAGATCTTGGGAGACAGGCCAGTCCTTGCTTACAGACAGCCCCCCAACCTGAAGCAAATACTTACCAGCAACCACACACCACACAACAAAAACACTAACCCAGGAGCCTATCCTTGCAACAAAGCCCATTGCCAACTCTGTCCACGTATTTATTCAAGGGACACCATCATAGGACCTAATCACATCAGCCATGCCATCAGGGCTTCATTCACCTGCACATCCACAATGTGATATATGCCATCATGTGCCAGCAATGTCCCTCTGCCATGTACATTGGCCAAACCAGACAGTCGCTACATAAAAGAATAAATAGACACAAATCAGACGTCAAGAATCAGAACATTCAAAAACTGGTTGGAGAAAACTTCAGTCTCCCTGGTCACTCAATTACAGACCTAAAAGTCACAATTCTTCAACAAAAGAACATCAAAAACAGACTCCAATGAGAGACTGCTGAATTGGAATTAATTTGGAAAATGGACACCATTAAATTAGGCTTGAATAAAGACTGGGAGTGGATGGGTCATTACACACAGGAAAACTATTTCCCCATGTTTATTCCCCCCACCCCCGCTACTGTTCCTCACACCTTCTTGTCAACTGCTGCAAAAGAACCATTTTGATTACCACTACACATTTTTTTTTCTCTCCTGCTTGTAATAGCTCACCTTAACTGGTCACTTCCTTTCAGCTCAGTATTGTCATGTTCAGGGATGCCTTCTGTAACATGCTTTTTCAAGTCAATTGTGCTTGTATGGGCCCACAATGGGTGTGTCTACGCAGCAAGCAGGATCCCACGGCAGCGAGTCTCAGAGCCCAGGTATACAGTCCCTGGCTTGCAGGGCTCCTGCTGCAGCACTAAAAATAGCTGTGTTGGCTCAGGCTCTGAAGTCCAGGTCCCAGCCTGAGACTGAATGGCGACACTGCTATTTTTAGCATCCTAGAGTGGGGCTCTGAGACTTGCTGCTGCAGAAGCCTGCTTGCTGTGTAGATGTACCTGCTGTGTACAATGGTCTTTCATAACCATTCTCAGCAAGTGCTGTGCTGTTATTTCTCCCCATTCCAACTTGCCTGTCTAATGCATTGAGCATATGTCAAGATATGAGCATGTTGGTCAGGTGACAAATGCAGTGGCACAGAACTCAGGAAATCTGGGATCAGTTTCCTCTATAAGCTTGGGCAAGTCATTTAGCCTCCACTACCCACCTGTATTTCCTTTCTCCCATCCATAAATCTGACATGCCTATTTAGATTGTAAACTCTTCAGCACGGAGACGCCAGGGCCAGCCGGGGGGGGGGGGGGCAAAGGGGGCAATTTGCCCTGGGCCCCGGGCTCCACAGGGGCCCCCAAGAGAACAGCGGAGGCTCCCGCCTCCGCCCCTCTCCTGGAGCCTCAGCGCATCAAGCGCCGAGTCTCCGCCGGGGCCCCTGAGCCCCGCCCCGCTCAGAGCCGCATGGGGAGGGGGCGGGGCTGGGAGCTCTGGGCTGAGCTCAGCTCCCTCCGCTCGGCGTTCAGCTCCCAGCCCCGCCCCCTCACCACGCGGCTCTGAGCGGGATGGAGCTCAGGCCCCGCCGGCCACACGCTGCGGCTGTCGGGCGAGGCGCTGAGACTCCGGGTGAGGAGGGAGCCGGGGGTAAGAGGCTGGGGCCGGGGCGGGGGGGAAGCGGGACCCGCCGCCGAAGCGCAGCCTGGTCTTCGGCGGCGGGGGGCCCCTTCCGTTCCGGGACCCGCCGCCGAAGTGCCCCAAAGACCCGCGGCGGGGACCCCCGCCCCCCCCGCCGAATTACCGCCGAAGACCGGGCTGCACTTCAGCGGCGGGTCCCGCTTCGGCGGTAATTCGGCGGCGGGGGGGCCCCCGCTGCGGGTCTTCGGGGCACTTCGGCGGCGGGTCCCGGAATGGAAGGGCCCCCCGCCGCCGAAGACCCCGGGCCCCTGGAATCCTCTGGGCGGCCCTGGGAGACGCTCTCAGCACAGTGGGGCCCTGATCTCAGTTGAGGCCCAAAAGTACTAGCAGAATATAAACAAGTATAGTAGTGATGCAGATAGGTCCAGCCCAAGTCCTGCTAGCTCTTGGCTTGTTTGTGCCCTAAAACCATTCAAATTGTAGGAGTTTCTTACAGAGAAACAAAACAAAACAAAAAAAGTAACGAAGTTTGGTGCCTTTTTAAACAACTATGTCTGCTGCTTGCAGTTTGAGCAACTTACTAGCAAAACTATTGAGGCTTATTCTTCACAGCCTGGCACCTCATGGTCATGGGTGTAGCACACTGTGGGTGTAAACCCTTGCCAGAATGATAGTGTTTTCACCCACTGGGCATGGGTGTGAATGATGACTACACACAGTGCAAGGAAGCAGAGAAGTATGCCCACTGGGTTTATAAGATTGTAAATCACTTTCAAAATCAAATTACCCTTGGGAAAATGTGTTGTTTAATGTGTACTTTGAAATTCGAGATTAGTTGCATGTCTCCGCAGTAGAGCATGGAGCATGATACAGCTTGCTGGGCAGTGCTTCTGAAAATAAGTTTTCTAATAAATCCCACTGGACTTTGCTCATTGGAAACTGTGTATTACTTTTGCCTCACTTGTACTGTATTGTGTGGAACAATACACAAGCCCATGGTCCATCCGAGTAGAGGGCTAAGTTGGGCCTCAGTAGGGGGTAGGACCACGACATAGTGTCTCAGCAGGAGCTCCAGAGGCATTTTACGTGGGCCAGACAATACTTTCTGCAGTGCTAAGGCAGGGCAGTTACTCCTAAATCCATTTGGGTACATCTCCCCTCAGTGAGACACCCACGACTGGCCTGTGTCAGTTGATTCAGGCTCAAGGGGCTCAGGCAGCCCTTTAGCCTGATCCTTACAAACCTGAGTCAGCTGGCACGGGCCAGTTGTGGATGTCTAACTGCAGAGGAGATGTCCTGTAAAGGTGGAGAATGTACTCTATTCCCCTTCCCCCCCTCTAAGTAATTTTATCTGGATGGATTTAATTTATCGCCAGTTAATGTGAAATAGTTAACATGCTTGTAGCAGTTAGCGTGGACACTCCTGACACATTTGTGCTTTATGGAGTAGCCCAGAACAGGGGTTCTCAACCTTTTTCTTTGAGGCCCCCTACAACTTGCTATAAAAACTCCACAGCTCACTGTGCCACAACAACTGGCTTTCTGCATATAAAAGCCAGGGCTGGCATTAGGGGGTAGCAAGCAGGGCAATTGCCAAAGGCCCCACATCATAAGGGGACCCGTGAAGCTAAGCTGATCAGACTTTGGCTTCCGCCCCGGGTGGTGGAGCTCAGGGTGGAGGGGCTTCAGCTTTCTGCCCTGGGTCCCAGGGAGTCTAATGCTGACCCTGCTTGAGGGCCCTCGGGGGGCCTCAGACCCCTGGTTGAGAACTGCTGGCCCAGAGCAAGTCTGCGGGGACTATCCACAGTAGCCTTTACAACATATTAAGCACCTTGAGTTGCAAACAAACCTTATAAGGGAATGTAAATATGTCTGGTAGCAAAACATTGGGTGAACAAGCACTGGCATTCAAGAGTGGGGAGAAGCCTTCTTGTACCCTTTCCCCCTTGTGCACTTGTACAGGGCTGGGTGCAGTTTGACCTAGAATGTGTATCCTTCCATCTCCATCCCACGTCCAAATCTTCCGCAGCTGACAAGGCTCATAGCACCATACTTCCTCAATAGAAGTCTTCAGCCACCTCTGAATCCCACTAGCTTCTGCCCCTCCCCCCCCACCCATCAGTAGATGTGGCCCTCATGGCTCCATCATTCAGGATAATGATTGTCAATAGCTAAAGCTACACTTGTTCCTCTGTCCTTACCTATTGATACTTGTTGTCTATTCTTTACCTGTCCTCTACGTTGATATTCTGGTGGCCAGGGATGGGTCACCTGCTGTTGCAGCAGAGTAGTTGTTCTTCTGCTTTTGTCTTACCCACCTTGAGGTCAGGCCACTGGCTGAATGTGGTTAAAGCCTGGGAGGGAGCCTAGACGATAACTCAACTAGTTTAGCACATAGTGAATTAAAAGGTGCCTAGTTTAGAAGTGTTAGCTAGCACAATCTTTAAATTCTTGTCAGGAGAAAGCCCAGATGGAGGAAGGGAAGAGGCTGACTATAAACTGAACGGACAATCATCCTTACACTTCACTTTATATTTGCAATGGAAGGCAACTGGAGGCCAGACTTTTAGTGGTATTTAGGCATCTAAAGGTGCAGATAGGTACCCAGGTACTACTGAAAGTCCCACTGGGTGCCTAACTCCCATGGGCACCGGATTAATGAAATGAGTTTTAAAAAACTGACTTATACCAGTGTAACATTCTCATGCAGACAACACTTACATCTTGAGGATCTTTACTTTCTTAATCAGCTGCATGGGGATATATGCCATGTTAAAATAAGACTGCCACAGATAGAGTATGAAGATCTTCTATTGCTTCTAAAAAAGCTTCTCATTTAGAAGTGTTTAAAAACTGTTCTAGAAAGGTGCTTAAGCCCATTTTAGATTCCAGTATAGACAATACCTAACTAGTTTATAATCTATACAATAAAGCCATGTTATATCATGGGTAGGCTTTGCCTGTATATAACTGTCAATTTTCAGGCAACCCTTGGCTGGGCGGGCGGGGGGGGGAAGTGAGGTAGACAGGAGTAAGCACCAGAACACTACTTTCCTCATTAACTAAGTGGGCATTTAAAAGAGTAAATGGTTAAATTAAAAACAAAGCGCACAAGGTCTTTGTGGTTACAAATAACTTTAATTTTTGAAATAACCAAGGACCACTGAACAGATAATGAGCTGGCTTGATGTTACCAGAAGAGTTCATACAGAAAATACCAATATAACATAATGGTTGAAGGTATAAAACTAGATAAGACTGACTAGAAATAGCAGTACCTCTTAGTTTTCAGTCATCATACGCAATTAATGAAAAGTCATTTACAGCAAGTATAAAACAGCAAGACTTAGTACATGAAAATTATAAAGCCATATTGTCTTTGTTAAAGTAAATACAACTCATTTTTAAAAGCCCTCAATTATTTCCATAAAGCCTACTTGTGCATGCATTAAAATTGTGGCACTTGAAAGCCCTGATCCAACTTTAATACTTACACTGTGCAATGCAAGGTCCATGTTACTGCTAGAGGCAGAAAAACAAGTCCAAAGTGCTTAAGTTGAGGTGAGTGAGGGGAACCATCTGAGTTCCTCTAGATTCTCCTCCCACCCAAACCCATGTGGGAAGCTGGAGTAAGAATACCGTCTGATCCTTGTGTTAGTTTGTTTTGTGTCTCACACTCTATTCTGTGGAACTCCCCTTTTAGTAATGTAACAAATGTTATATGTTTGAGGTCCCAATCCTGCCAGGTGCAGAGCACCCTCAAAGTTTGTTGACTATCTTCCATGGGAGTTGACAGCATTCAGCACTTCAAAGGATCAGACCCGATTGAGTACGAGGCTAGTAGAGCAATAAAAAATGTCTAAAACCATAAGAATTCAAATTGGGGTCACCCCTGGAAATCTCATTTTCATGCTAGCCTGAGGTTAAAGTAATTGATTTTTAAAATCTTCCTGCATTTGTTGTGCATGGAAAGATGCCTTTTGTTTTAAATAGATTCTCTTTACAGTAATTTTTAATGAGTAGATTGCCACTTACCCATGACAAAAAGTTTAATAAATTATAGTCACTTGCTATGCAAAAAAATATGATCCAAACTCTTTTCATCTCTAAATATTAAGCGAGAATCTTGTATACATGTTGTGTTCATATAATTGGACACACCCACCCCAATCCTTAGGGAGTATAAACTTGGCAGAGCTCTATTCTCTTCACTACAGCAATACCAATTTACATCAGCTGAGGACCTGGTCCATAGGCCCTAAATCTTTTCCGAGTGTGAATTGTCTCTCAAGCTTTTTGTTGTAAACTGAGCCATTAAAACATGGAAAGTAATTAACATCTCAATATTGCATACTGAAATTTCAAATACATTAAAAGGTGTAATGCATCACAAACAAGGATTTAATAGGATTGGTGCTGTGGTTCCATGGTTATTAAGCACAATGGGCCAAATTCAGACCTTATGTAAGCGGGAGCACTCCATGAATTTCTATGGAGTTGCATTCACTTATACCAAGCCTAAATATGATGACCCAAGAGGATTAAAAATCAGAACTTTATTTAGCACACCCTTATCTGGTTAAGTTAAAGGCCTGACCCTGCAGTCCTTATGTAGGAGAAAATGTAGTT
The DNA here is from genome assembly GCF_020497125.1 of Mauremys mutica. Taxonomy (NCBI): domain Eukaryota; kingdom Metazoa; phylum Chordata; order Testudines; family Geoemydidae; genus Mauremys; species Mauremys mutica. Next base: position 34,560,393 of record NC_059076.1, on the reverse strand, counting down.
TAAACTACCAATAAAGCTACATGGACCCTAAATAATCAATATGATACTTGCACACATCCACTCATCCTTTTCTTGTTTTTTGTTTTTTTAAATACACTGATCTAAAGAAAACTTCTCTTTTCATGTTCTGATCCTTTTACAAGGCACTGCACGGTTATCAGTGTATAAGCCATTATTTTGTCTGCAGGCAGTTCCGTTGATATGGTTGATGCTTTCACTAATACAGTCTGACTGGGAATTCCCTTCATTAGTAATCTGAAACACACAAAGTTTCAATGAATAAGCATATGTTTGTATCAATCTCTAATCATATACTTTGGCTTTAGGGTTAGGAAACTGTCTGCCTGATTCTACTCTTTCAGTGAAGCTATTCCATTCAGATCAATGGAATTATTCCACTTTTACACAGGTGTACGTGAGAGAAGGCATAGATTCCATTTATGGTATTTCTAGAGTAGCTATTAATATAGGATCTCTGCCTTAATAGTCATCCTACTGGGATATTCAATTATTATGCTCTCCAGCCCTTCGGTTCCTGAAAACACATACAGCATATGCTGTTTAGGGAACCTTGCAGGGCCATCTGTAATAGGCATATTTTTAGTGCCCAAGGCTAACATTACATTCTATGGGGTCCAATCATGTAGGCTATTCATACTCAAAAGTATAAGATGGAAGTGAAATCCTTGGAACTTTTTGAAAATAATATTTAAGGAATAAAGTCTGTTAGTCAGCTCTTCATATTTGTTCAGTAACAGGAACCTTACAGATTTTCTGTCTTCTCTTATCATAGATCAGATTCTGATCTCAGGTACATCAGTCTAGATCACTTACGCTTCTGCTATACCTTCACTAAAATCATTTGTACGTGTTTCCCCAACACCTATTTTTTTTAAGACACCAAAAAGAAAACATACTTTTCTTTTATGTTGTGAAGTTGAAGATTTTCCATTTCCTGTCCTGGCTCCAGTTGCTTCTTCCAAAGCTAAAACAAGCAAAGTATTCAACAATCATGTATTCATTGCCAAGCATTGTCACTGTTATGATAATTGCACTCATAAAAAGGCGTAATGTCTATTACCTTGAGCTACTAGCCACATGCTCATTGCACAGAAAGATAATAAGCTTAACTGAAGAGCTAATTAACCCTTTCTAACACACCTCGTTGGAGAGTGATGAATTTATCATGATTTGTAGCCTGAGGATGGTTGGCATTTAGAGCAGAGGTGAAATTTGCAAGCTTAGCACTTCTGTACAGATCTGCCTTTGGGTCAGCACATAAATAAAGGGCCTAATTTTGACTTAATTTACACCAGTGTAACTCCAGGATGGTGGAACACGCCAGGACATCCGTAACAAAATCAATAAAGCCAGGAACACCTTCAGGAGCTTAAATACAGTCCGGAAATCATCAAAATACAACACCAAAACCAACGTCAAGATTTATCAGAACTGCGTACTTTTAACACTACTTTATAGTGCAGAATGCTGGGGAATGAGAAAGTATGACATGTCCAAACTGTCTTCATTCCATACAATCTGCCTCAGAAAAATCCTCCATATATTTTGGCCCAGAACAATCTCAAACCAAGACCTATTGACAGCCAAGAGGATCTGAGCACCATCGTTACAGGAGGCGCTGGAGATGGATTGGTCATGTGCTTTGGATGGAAACTGATTCCATCACCAGAGAATCAATAAGATGGACACCTGAAGGCAAGCGAAAATGAGGCCGTCCGAAAACAACCATGGTGAAGAGCTTTGGAAGCTGAGCTGAAAAACCTGGGGCACAGCTGGAGAACCACTGAAAAACTTGCCAGAAACAGACAGGAGTGGAGGAGCTTCGTCACTGCCCTAAATGCCAGAGGCGTAATAGAACATGATGATGATGTTGAACTCCACTGAGCCAGATCCTCAGTTGTGGCCAAGAAGTACTCGATATGGATAAGGAGTAGAGAATATAAAAATGCCTTTATGCTCCCACATTTTTGGGGTCATTTGGCACTGGGCCAATTGCCTGGCACAGGACAGAGGAGTCTGCAGGATTGCAGGGATGTAAAGGCGAGCAGCATTTGACCCATCATGTTGAAAGTTGTGCAATGAAAAAGTGATGAGTCCAATATAGATTAGAATATAGAGGTCACTTTGACAAGTTTAGCCATTTACTGATCTATCCAACACCTGTGCAAACTCTTTAAAGTCAGCGGGCCAAATGCTGTGGTGACTTACATCTTCTGTAATCCCATTAACTTCAAAACCCTTGAGGGCAGGAACTCTGCTGCCTACCATGTTAGGGGTACACCAGAAACAGACAGACAGTAACAAATAATGGCAGAAGCAAGTGCAGGATTTGGCCTGACAGATTTGCATAGATGTAAATAAAGGGCCTGATGCATAGTTTATAATAAACTGCATTAAGAAAGTGTGTTAGGATAGAGTCAGGGGAAAAGCTCCCTCCAGGAGAGGGAAATAAAGTTCTAAAAGCCAGCTTTCCTGTGAATCTTTGCTTCAATTTTCTGCACATAATGGTCTAGATTTCAGTGGTTTTAGGGGGTGTTTCCTGCATGTCATTTGGAAACGAACAAGGAGGAACATTCTGTAATGCATGGGTACCTGTGAGGAGTTCATCAATCTGGTCCACTACAAGCTTTGCATCTGCCATAGTGAAGCACATCGGTGGTTTAAATTTCAGAATGTTTCTATGGGGTCCATCAGCACTCAAGAGGATCCGCTGTTCTTTCAGTCTTTGTAGAAAACAAATGATGCACATGTAAAAAGGCAGCTAAGTGCACAATGTAACTCGTACATGTCAGAATTCAGAGAGGTGCATCAGACAAAACACCAATCATGTACATGTATGTAGATGTAATTCCCTCACCTTCAGCATTGTTACATCTACTTATACTAGGGGTTGGGCCACTATCTGAGTTTTCTAATGAAAAAATCAAATGTTTTATTAATTTCCAGTTAAAGTTGTGTGTGTACATCTGCTGGAGAAAAATCAAGGTTTTCAACCTCCTTAAGAAAAGGCTGGTAAAGGGTTAGATTGAGATTGCCCCAATGTACTTTGTGCATGGACACAGAAGATAAATATTTACTTGTAGATGATATGCTGGGCTTCAGCTGTGGCAGGTGTTCGCTTTTGTTGATCCTTCACCAGATCTACTCCAACAAACAAACCAATACCCCTAAAACATAAAGGGAGGAAGAAGGATAAGATTCACTGTCCAACAGTAAAGCCCCTCTCTTGCACAGATAGTAACACTGCTCCAACCATTCCAGCAAGTGAGCCAAATATATAAAGATACTACACTTCCAGGTGCTAAGTTCTTCAGTGCTATTTGTAAAGATATAGCTGGCTTAATAAAGTTGCTTTGTCAGTTAAAGAGAAAAGCATCTCGTTATCTCCTGTAAGTCCAAACTACCTGTAACTTGATTTTTTTGTCTTTTATACCAATAGCTTGGATTGGGATTTTAACCCATGACGTGAATAAAAACAAAAACCAGGAAATTGGAGGGGATCCATTTTTTTGGATAATTTACAAATAAAAATGAGACATAATCATTATTTTCAATTTCCTCATTTTTGTCCTATATTCTTCACCTATTGGGCTACCAGAATAACCACTTCTTTGTTCCACCTTCTGCCTGGGAACTTCTTAATTGTACGCTGAGGTACCTACCTGACATCTCCTATTAAAGGATGTTTTTCTTGTTGTTTGTTCAGCAGCTCTGTTAGATAATTCCCTACTCGTATGGCATTTCCTTGGAGATCTTCTTTTTCAATTACATCGAGCACAGCCAGGCCAATAGCACAGGACACTGGATTGCCTCCAAACTGAAGGCAAAGACAAATGGGAAAACAAAGTGGTTGAAATTCTGTTCTGCCTCCATCCTTGGGGGCTTCATTAACATTTCCCATGTCAGTAAGCTGTGAGCAAAGCTTAAAGAAAGGGACTTTAGGCAAGATTGTGCATAGTCCCTGCTTGGTTGCTCAGGAAGAAAATGAGATACAGGATCCTCCCTCCCTTGCTCCTCTCCTCCCAACCATGCAATGCAGAGGGGTGCACCCAACATGTCCCTTCCCAGTTGTTCCTCAGCCTCAGGTTGCAGTAACATAGGACCACAGGAATTGCCATGCTGTATCAGCCTGGAGGTCCAGTATCAACCCTGAAGTCCAGTATCCTGTTATAGACAATGGCCAGTATTGGATGCTTCAGAGGCAAGAAACCCTGCAGTAGACAGATGTGGGGTAATCTGTCCCATTTCTCCTCCCCCAATACACCTGTAAAGGTCTCATCCTAACTCTTAATAGTTAAAGAGTTGTTTAAGCCCCAAAACATGAGGTTTTATCTCCCTTCCAATACTCATTTTTGGTATTAACTATTATAACTGGATATTCTTGTGATCCATAGAATATCAGGGTTGGAAGGGACCTCAGGAGGTCATCTAGTGCAACCCCCTGCTCAAAGCAGGATGAATCCCCTGACAGATTTTTGCCTCAGATCCCTAAATGGCCTCCTCAAGGATTGAACTCTCAACCCTGGGTTTAGCAGGCCAATGCTCAAACCACTGAGCTATCCCTCCCCCATATAACTAGCTAATCCTGCCCCACTTGTTTTGTAGATTCAGAAGCTTGAACAAGTACTGGCCTGCATCACCCCATTTTCTTGGTCCAGCAACTGTGTGTGTGAGAGAGGGATGATGCTGTTGAGGCAGTTGACCAGCCTCCCATATGGAAAAGGTAAGATCCATGTTCAGTGTCCCCTCCATATGTGAGCTCAGAGGGACAAAGTGAGCCATTATCTTCTACTGGGTAGGGTGCAACATTACAATCATTCATTCTTTTAAAGAAGTTGATGATATGAATCAACCCTGATGGTATTTTTTTCAAAGCTCTTAGTGAATAGCATTTACGGCATTCCAGTCAGACAGTTCCACAGCCACATCTCAGAATCTCTGCAATCTAAATCTTAAAAGGACTCAGACTAAGTAATGGAACTTGGTTGCAGTTAGTGACAAGACTCAATCACAATGGAAAAGATGGCAGACATCGGATTGAACAGGCAAGACGAAATTAAAGTAGTGGCTTTGCAATATCTGCACAGCTCCAGTGTTTCCTGGAGAGGGAGAGTGTTTAGCTACCCCTGAGAGGTAAAGAAAACAAGGGCCCCATGGAATTTGGGTACTCAATGGGAGCTGCTGGGTGCTGAGCACTTTTGAAAACCTGACCACTTCCTTTTAGGAGTCTACATGGGAGCAGAGCTCTTTTGAAAATCTGGCTCCAAAGGTGGATACTGAGTTTTTTGAAATGTAGGCCTCCAGCTCTATCAACCCATCATCTGCAAGCACAGAATACAGACTAAAGTTGCTGTAGGAGAAAAAAGGAAGACTTTCATCTGGAAAGTTACCGTGTTGAAATACTCCAATCCAGAGGCACCGAAAGCTTCAGCAATCTCTCTTGTTGTAACCACACAAGACATTGGATGGCCATTGCCAATTGGCTTTCCCATGGTGACAATGTCAGGTACGAAGTCTTTGCCTTGCAACTGGAAACCCCAAAAATGTTTCCCAACTCGACCAAAACCAACCTGGACTTCATCAGCTATGAATATGCCACCTGCCTTATGCACATATCTGAAAACAAAAGGAACAGTCCAAATGCCACACCACATAATAGGATTCTAGTGTCCAGGCCTAATTTTAGCACAAAGGAGGGTGTGTTACAGAAGTTTACAATGTGACTCAGTCCCTGTCCCCGATGAGCATACAATTAATTTAGAAGATTTCAGACAAAACCCCACAACTGCATGTTATGGTTGATGTTTAAATTACTCCATTTCAAGCCGCTTGTTTGCTTTTTAATGATACACATATGGATTGTATTTTTTAAAGTGATTGATAACTAAAAATTCCATTGGACATGAGTTACGTAATGGTATTTAAAAGGTGGAACAAAAAGGAAGGACAAAACCCCCCTAAGGGATAAGCCTTTAGCCTCAACTATTACTCTGCATAACTTTATAATGGATATAAATTGGCAGTCGGGAAGTTTAGGCTTGAAATTAGACGAAGGTTTCTAACCATCAGGGGAGTGAAATTCTGGAACAGCCTACCGAGGGAAACAGTGGGGGCGAAGGACCTCTCTGGCTTTAAGATTAAGCTTGATAAGTTTATGGAGGGAATGGTTTGATAGGATAACGTGATTTAGTCAATAGATCAATAACATGCCACCACTGGTAATTAGTACCGAGGGTCAATGCTGGGATATTGAAAGTCTTTTTCCTGACTGTCTGGCTGGAGAGTCTTGCCCGCATGCTCGGGGTTCAGCTGATCGCCATATTTGGGGTCGGGAAGGAATTTTCCTCCAGGGTAGATTGGCAGTGGCCTTGGAGGTTTTTCACCTTCCTCCGCAGCATGGGGCAGGGGTCGCTTGCTGAAGGATTATCTGCTACTTGAAGTCTTTAAATCAGGATTTGGGGACTTCAACAGCTGAGTCAAGGGAAAGAATTATTTCAGGAGTGGGTGGGTCAGCTCTTGTGGCCTGCATCTTGCGGGAGGTCAGACTAGATGATCATAATGGTCCCTTCTGATCTTAAGTTCTATGATTCTCAGCTATGCCCATTCCAAATATTGTACATACTCTGCCACTTTCTGGAAGTAGCCTGCAGGTGGAATTATTTGGCCTCCGCAACTCTGCATGGATTCAGCAATAAAGGCCGCAATCTACATAAAAGAAGATGAAGTAAGAGCAATGTTCCTCTATCTAGCCTTTGCAAATAAGCTAACGCTTACAGAAAAATGGTAAATATCTGGATGACTTTAATAACATGCCGGGATGGACAGCTGTGGTCTGTTGTCAATGGCTATAGCATAAGATTTCCATTAGGGGTGCCCAAATTTGCAATGCCAAGGGTCACGCTGGCAGCCTGCCAGAAATCAAAGGGCCACATCCAGGACCAAAGCCACCAGCCACTGATGGCCCACTGGCCTCAGTGGGAGTTGGATCAGGCTCATGAGGTCCATATAAGTTTACATAGAAATTTCAATTAAAAAAAAACATACTGGTACTCGTGATTGCCCTGATAGATGAATAGAAATTGCTTAGTGTCAGGGAACACCAGCAGTAGAAACCTGTGGTGGCCAGGGACAGGGCAGACAGAGTTTGCATTTTTAGAACACCCTGGCTATGCTTTAGGCACCCCTGCCTCAGGCAAATGACTAAACAAGCAATACATTAGGGCAAGGAACTTCACAAAAGAGAATCTCTATAGGTGAAGTAATTCCAGTTGCTAGGAATGGGAAAAAAAAGTAGTTATTTCAAATCAGAACGGGCAACAGCAGCAGATCAGATACACTGGAACATCAAGTTTTACATTCCTTGTCAACATCAAGTCTGTGCAGCACAGAAGTGTTACCCCAAATCTCCCAGGAGCGTCACCACAAGTCTGCTATGTAACAGATTGCCTCCCACACCGCTTGTGCAACCCTCCCTGAGCATCAACAGGCGCACACGAGCTGGCCAGCAGTGCAGTCTTCCTGGAAACAAGGTCGAGCGGTAACGTGTAAAGAAGCGTACACTATATTCGAAGAGGCACACTACTGCCAAACAGTACGAGGGTCCCCATAGCATGTGAGACTTTAGCCTTTATCACAACTTGTCCTGTCACAGGTCTACGGCACCAAAACCTAAGAAGATATGCAAAAGGAGGGAAAAAAGGAAGACAAGAAAAGAAAAAAAAACTGTCCGTTAGTCAAAAAAAGAAAAAAAAATTGATGAAGAAACTAAAAGACAGGTGATGTAAACCTTTGGACTAAAAAGGGACTGTTTGATCCAACATCCATTGCGGGCTTTCTATTGGCTTTAGCAGGCTTTAGATCAGTCCCTAGCAGTCTTCAAAAAAAATTAGAATTGCCCCAGGAAGCACTGGGTAACAGACATTCTAAATCAAATTTCATAGAAGTTAAGGGTGGTGGCGATCACCACCTTGTACATGGATTCCAAGCTATGAGGCGTGAAAGTGCAATAAATTTATCTCCATGTGCTTGAATGCAATGGTGAATTTAGAAATATGATTTTCCTCATTTATCAGTTCTCCAGGCAGTGGTTTTCTACAGATCCTGTCTAGGACTTTCACCATAACCTCTAAATAGGACTCGAAAGCTTGACCGTGTTTCAAAGGTTCACAAAATAGTGAATTAAACTACCGGTACTTTGGATTTATTTGCTCCTTTGAGTCTATTCTCCTCTTGATCATTGCATATAACTTTCATGGATGTTAATGAGAGTTATGAAAGTGCATCAAGAGGAAAATGGAAGCCTTAGAATATAAAACCCATAACAAAAGAATGAAGGCAGAAAAGGAGAAGAAATTGCACGGTATAGATGCTGATCTTTTGTCCCCTTTTCCCCCCTATTCTGTTGCCAACAGATGTAGTTTCATTACTAAACATGAATGGGTTATAATGTGTCTACAGCTCATGCTACAAACCTTGCACCCATTCTTCTCAGCTTCTTCAATAATCTTTTTCACATCATCTGCATAAGCACTTGCTGGATCTGGATGATCTTCCCTGTATTTTCCTCTGTAGATATCTGGAGAAGGAGCCTGAAAGCAGCAGAGTTTATTTCAAATGCATGCCTCCTTGAAATATTCATTTTCTATTGGACAGTTCCCAGTGTTTTTCATTAGGGATGTAACTATATTGGAAAAAATACCACCTTCTCTCATACATATCACAAAGTTTGGATATTCTGAATTTCTGCCTTGAACTTTATGTACACTATTAGGAGTTGATGATTGTACCATGTATTACAGGAAAGATACTTTCCTCTAGATGTGAAATAGGTATTTGCCTAATGTCATCTTTTCCAGGGCTTAGTGCTGATCTGTTTATAGGAAATACAGAGATAAGTAAATGTATCTACTCCCCTTGTTTAAGTTTAACTCATTCTGGGAATAACCATGTAGTCATTATTCAGAGCGATGTCAACGTACTTTCCTCAGCAGCAGCCTTAGCTCCTTAGTGCTAGCAACCTTACAGGCCTCCATTCTTCAAAGAGCCTTCCACCACATACATCCATTCAACCCGTAGCCACTGCCAGTGCCTGGTCTATAGTGCTAACTGACTTCAGTTCTTACAGACTGCAAGAATGGTTGATGCCCCTTCCTTCCATGGAAAACCTATGCTTCAGTTGTACCGCTTGGCTTCCTAGTTTGTGAGAGAAGGTGGGCCTTCCCCAGGCTTGCCAACCCCAACAAACGGTGTGGGGAGGGTTCCAATAGCTGGGGAAGGGTCATTGAAAGGTAGAAACCAGCCTGGGGAATGTCATTGGCATGGAGAGCTGTAGCACCAGTTCTAGAGTGGGAGATAGCTGGATGGAGGCCTACATATTACTTTGGGCTGGAGATTTGCAGTGGGGGGCTCACTCTAGCTTTAACCAGATGAGCGCTAATTACACAACAGCTGTTTACTGATTTTCTTACCCATAAATTAATATATCATTACATTGCATCACAATTCATGATAATAGCATGAGGCAATTCAGCATCAAAGCTAATAATAAGCCACTTGTTACAAATCCAGCAGCAAACATTTCTGCTGAATTTATTCCTTTGATATAAAATGACAGGAATGTATAGTCTGACAGGTTAGGAATAATTTTGTCTGGGGAAATAATGCCAGCACACAGGCAGATTTTGAAATGACTAGAGGAAAGGGAAAAAACACCTACAAAGGACAGTAATTTATATGCAATTGAAAAAATACTCACCACATGCACAAACTCTTTTTTGCCCTCCTTCCCCAGCTGATTAAATTTATATGGACTAATGTCAATCAGAGAAGAAACATGACCATGGTAAGCACTGCAATGGGAGTTAAATGCAAAATCACTATCATTAAGGTTTAGAAAAGCTAAAATTCACAACTGCGCGCACACAACCCAGAATAGAAAAAAGTACCCAGAAACCCGAGGGTGGTGGTTGTGAGGGCTGCTCAAGTTAATTTGACCACGCCTGAACCTAATGAAGGCAGTGGGAGTTTTATTATTCACTTCAGTGAAGCAGGATTGGAACCAATAAGCCAAATTCATCCCTGCCACTGCAAGGACAGACACAGTTGGTGTCTTCCTAAGTCTACCTGTAACAGTGGCCCATAGGATTTTGAAAGGATGCAGAATCGCTGGGAGCCCCAGTACACTTTGGCCACAACTCCTCCCATCTCCAGCCTTCCATGTCCCACCTCTGCTCCAGCCATCACCTGCCAGCTGCCACATGCATCCACAATTGTAGCACAGGCAGGGCACAGCTGCCACTGCACTTAGGTGTTGGGATCCTCTCCACTGAGGTATTCCACAAGGGCCCTTAAACCTGGGATTTAGTAAATGTAGTCTGACTGTGACAGTGTGTGTCTAGGATTAAAAAAAAAAAACTCCCCTGGGCCCACCACAAACCCACATATATAGAACTGTAAGTTTTCTAGTCCTGTAGTTGTGACACAGGCAAAACATCCACTGAGTGTAGTTCTCTGGATGTTTTGCCTGTGTAAATGTGAGAGATCTGGCCTAGTTTAGGACATCTATCATGGTAGTTCAGCTTTCAGGCCCACCAAACTTTAGTGTCCCTTCACATCTCAGTTTACTTGTTGTCAAATTGTGTCTCAAAACCTAGTTAGCATCACTTTAAATGGAACCTTCTGTATTTAATTATAATGTTTGTATGAAGGCAACAATGCTGATCTTTCACTGAAATATACCATACAATTGTATAGAGTCCACCTCTAAAGATACTGCGTGACTAGCTGCATTCATATATGCTATGGAGTAAACTTACTGGTCAAGGGTGATCACATCTTGGTGTCCACGATACTGCCGAGCCAGTCGTAAGGCGAGATCATTGGCTTCAGATCTACCAAATAATAAACACATTAGGGGACTATACACAGTACAGAATGGTTTATTGCAACACCAGAGCTAGATGGTTAGCAAGCACTTATCGGTCATTTTAATTTAAAACAGAAAAAGGGTATGGAACTGATGAATACAAACAATCAACACAGCAGGCTTTGTTATACAGATTAGAATGCTATGATTCAGAGCATAAATACCACATAAGAGGGAAAACAGCTCTTTGTATCTGTATCAAACAAAGCGATGCTTTATTCCCCCAGCCCTGTTTGCTTGTGGGCACTTTACCTCCCCTTTGTACAGATAACACCACTCCATACAGCAGCCAGCAGCTGGGAGAACAGTGCAACTTCCCAGCAGCTTCCCAGCCTCCACATGGACCAGATCCCACTACACGCCTTGTAGCAGCAGTCCCAGATGAAGACCCAAGTTTACTTTGAAAGTCAGGGCTCTCACTCAGTACCAAACCACACTACTCTCTAACCATCAACCTACGGTACATCAGACTATCTTGTAGAAAGATTTAGATAGGCTTTGGTCAGTAAGATCCCAAACAAAATATATCATATTTATTGCAATATTGCCCCCTTTAAAATGTAGTACAACCCACATACCCCAATGATCCATTTGCTGGAACAAGAAGAAGCAACAAGACTTGTCATGGGGAATACAAGTCACTTTGGGGCTATGTTATAGCAATGCCTGAATAAGGATTTTAGGTAGTACTGATATGTGCAAACTCCTTGGCTATGCTAAATAAAAAGATCCACTCCCTTTAGGGATATTGGGTTATAAATCTATTTTGACTGAAGAATAGCAGCATTTAGCATTTTGTATTAGAATGAGGACTGTTGATTAAAACAGACCCACATAATACCTCTACAGAGATCAACCAAAGAGAATTGAGTAAATTTCTCTTAAATTTTATTTTGGGGTTTTCTTCTTTCTCTTGATCCCTCTTGTTTCTAAATACACAGATCTATTTTCAGAAAATACATGGTATCAGCTCTTTCTGCTGTAGTCTCCTCTAGTTGTTATAGAAAAGGATCATCACTGCTTCAAAAGTTTCCATATTATGGGTTAAATCTGGTCCTAATGAAGTCAATGGGAAAATTGCCATCAATTCCAATCACAGCTGGATTTTCCCTGCTAAAGACCAATCATACCAATCATCAGAGTTCAGGACCTGTCCACAAAGCCATTGATTTCTCCAGGGGTCTATGCTAGGGATGAATTTGGTGCTGCATATACTTGTTTGGGGATCTGGGCTTATAATGCATTTGAACATATCATTTCTTTCAGTGAAGTCAAGAACATTGACTAAAAAGGTTGTTAAGCATTTTAGTTTAGTTTAACCAAATTATCTATTTTCCTATTATTTACATCCTGTTTGTTTTCTTTTCGCATAAGCTTGGCATAGAAAATGAAAACAGACTAGTCCATGTCACTTTGCTGAGGGTCAGTTTCACTTTCTGGTTTTCATGCACTAAGACTATAAAGCAAGGTGAGGGTAGCAAACACTGCACAGGATGTTTTTGAATCCGACCAAAACAAAAAACAATTTTTCCTGGAGTTATTTAGAAATAAATTTCCATGGAAACATTTGTGTTACTTTTGTTAAACCCTGTTTTTTCACAGTTTAAAAACTGGGCCTAAATTGACCTGACAATGTCCTTGTTAAACAGCAACAAAATAGTGTCAATGAAAAATCCTTCAGACATACCCAGAGTTAACAAAATAGCAAATGGAGAGTTTCTCTGGTAGGGTAGCTGTGAGGCGCTTAGCATACTGGACAAGGTTGTCATGTAGGAATCGGGAATTGGTGTTGAGCAGTTCCATCTGTTTCACTGCAGCCTTTGTCACATCTGGATGGCAGTGGCCAACTAAACGAGAAATTATTAATAATTACTGATACGTGATCAGCTACTGAATCACACAACGAAAGTCAGGGAGCTCTCTTGAATTTGGCACCGTCAGCTTGCCTTGAAAAAAGGATCTTCTGATTTCTAGTGGGAATGACGTAAACTTAGTCAATGGAGTTTTTGTACTTACCATGTGCGACATTGTTGATGCAATCCAGGTATTTTTCTCCGTTCTCATCATACATATACTGCCCCTGAGCACGCACTATCTTGATAGGGTCTTTAGCAAAGAAAACTTTGCATGAAGGTCTAAAAAGTATAAAATAACATTATTTCAGCTTGCTCAATTGTTGCCCTGCCTCGGAATCTTGAGAGTTGATGATCTCAGGGCTTAGGAAAACAAAAACTAAATCCCACATACTCCTGCAGTCACAGCACAGGCAAAGCTGCCACTGACTTCAAAGGCACCTTCACCTTCATATGGACAGCTGCTGAAGTCCAGGGAATACGCTATTTTATATCAGTGAAGTGACAAAGCTTGAAATACTAAAATCACAAAAGCCGTTCAGTAAATTATAGGTAAATGAGGCCATCTCTTCTCTGAAGTGACTGTGAAGCAACATGATTTTTTTGGATATTATGTTGTAGTTTAACTGATGGTCAAGTGAGGCCTGAACCAAGTCATTAAAATGAATGGAAAGGCTTCCATTGATTTCAATGGGAACAGGCGCAGGTCCTTAATGAGGTTATTTTCAACCCCCTGTTTTTGTATCTATGGGCTTGAACATGGGAACATTGAGAAAAATCAATCCAAATTAACTAAAGGAATGATTTAAAAGTACAGTAAACTCCTGTGTGGAGACACACGCTCAGAATTGCGGTGGTGAAACTTAATTAAGGCCACTTGGATTCTGAATAAAAGTGTCCACACAGGAGTTTAATACGATTTAACTCATCCAATTTAAAACATAGTTCAGATTAAGATTCCTGAGTGTCCCTGTGTACAAAAGTCCTGTGTATGGTTTCCAATGGAACGTGTACCGTATTGCATCCTTGCATGTCTGGCTATGTTTGTCTGACACAGTCCTATTAATTTACACATATTCTGAAAGTTTATATAAAATTAACTCTCTGGAAATAGGATTAATTTTTAAGAACTTTTAAAAAATATATGGCCAAAAATTGATTGTACAGTGGAAGATTATGCTGAATTTGATGTATGATATTTATAGAGTCCATATATTAGAACAAAATGCCAACACATGACGGGCTTAATTTTCAGAGGTGCTCAGCACTTCTGAAAAATCAGGCTTAGGGTACTGAGATTTTCTGGGCAAAATTTTCAAAAGTGGCTAAACCTTGCTTTCAGAAGCATTAAAATCCCACTGACTTTTTAATGAGACAGGCTCTGAAAGTCACTTTGGCACTTCTGAAAACTTTCCCCTCTTTTCTTTTCTGAGCATACAACACTGACACATATTCCTACTATACAGTTATATTCTGAAATATTAGTGAACAGGGAGAAAGCATTTAGAAACCTTTCATAGTACTTATTTAACCTAAGAGGGATGTGATTGTTTCCAAATAACAAAACTGCTTTACTGAAAGCATCCTTATTGTCCATGTTGTCTGGTGACCTGATGCAATACAATTAATTGAATACATGGACCTGAACTGTTACTCATAAAATGTCATTTGTAGTGTTTGAAATAATTTAGTGTCTGAATTTCTGCTTGATCAAGCAGTTACCTAGAGGCATCTTTCAGAGCTATTTCCCCTTTATTTACTCTTGCAAATCTACTGCCATAAGACAATTCAAAAGTGATATGGAGGTAAATGACTGAACATTATCAAATATCATTTCTTTAGTACAGTTTTTCAGTTAGTAGTTGTAACTTCTTTCCATGAGGTTTCCATTACTATTTGCCTTACAGAGCCGGATCCTGCAATGTGTACTCAAGCAAGACTCCTAGATCACAAGATTTGGTCCTTAGAGATGACTGGCTCTACATGATATGATGGCATTGATTTTTTTTAAGCATATTAAAACAATTGATGGCATTATATGCCTCTGTACACCCAGGAGTCTAAACAAGTGAGTATTTTAGTAGTAGCATAATATTAGAAAGTCAGTGAGCATCTTTGTACTTTCATATCTAACAGTGATGAATTAGCTTTTCACTTGGCATGACCTAGTGAAATATTAATCAAGACCTCATGATCTGGAGGAAACCATATTATTTAACTTGTAGTAAATGATAAATAGGTATCAGATACACACCGTGACAAGGGTAGAGTTCATAATTTCTTTCAATCCTGACTCAGGTCACAAGAAAGAAAATAGCGTTTGATGGTCTCGTCCTACTTCCCATTATATCACAATTGCACAGCCTTGACTCAGACGAGGCTTAAGAGTGGCACAACAGGTAGCACTACAGAGTTTGTGTGGAAAATCTGCACCATAACTGTCTGTGCTAGGTTACTCTCAAGACAAACCCTTTAGGCCCCCATTTTATGAGTGCTAAATTTGCCCATGAATTAACCAAACAATAGCATTTTAAAAATGTACTTTGGGCATTCTATTCTGTTTCATCGTTTTATGGTGCTCACTTTTGTGCAATCTGCCATCAAGTACGGTATATTTAATAAGTAACTTTTTGAGACTGCATTTGTCAGGAAGAGGCAAAGTCTTAAATATCGGAATTACAAACTAAAAAACCGACCTTCCTCTTGCTTGCTTTGTATTTCTTTCATCAGTTATCTACAATGAGAAGGTACTACCTATGTATGATGACTTAAATTTGATATAAGTAAACTCAACATTATTTTGCAACACAAATAGAATGTACAAACAAAGATGATTTACTACTTTAAGCACCAACTATGACATGCCAAAATTCCCTGAAGCCACAGGTTACCAATAGGATGACTCAGCCCTTCATATGTCTGAGGTAGGTGAACTAAATTCTATGAAATTTCCACTATGGATAAGAGACCTTTAAAACCAAGATCACAAGCTAGGGTCTGCTCTGTTTCGGTGATAAACCAATTAACTTCAGTGCAGCTACTGTGAATTTTCCTGGGTGCAACAGAGGGCAGGATTTGCTTTGGCTGCTCCGGCTTGAAGCTTTATGTAAGAGCAGGTGTTTACCAAATTTTCCCCTCCACATATCTACTCAATGTACTATCTGCTGGTTGCTGCCCTCCCCGCTGGTAGCTCTGTATAACTGCTGGATTATGTAATTTTATGTAATGTTCTTTGTGAAGGTGCTATAGAATTGTAAATGATTATTATAATGGCTCCATGAATCACAAGGCATTTTTATTTTATTCATCAAAATCATGTTGTGGAAGCACTTTGTTCTCTGGGGGAAAGTAGCATTACCATGTGCTCTTAACAATATTAATAACTCTCAATTCTTCTGGTCATTTGTATAGGTCCATTAGCTGATGTCCATTCCATTTATTATACAGGGCTCATGGATTGCAGCTAGAATGGAGTCTATTTAAAAGCGACCTACAATAAACTATGTCAAAAAACAACCTTAAAGGCGAAACGCTCCCTATTATCCTGGCTGCAAAAATCGTTTAATTCTGTATTCCAGCTTTCCTGGCAGAATCAGCACTGAAACTCGGGAGTAAAATGTTTAAAACGTAGCAGCCTCCGATCCCAGCATGTGCTAAGCTAGTGCCGCGGGAGGGAGGAAGCCAAACCCCCTTGTTCTAGGTAACAGCGATAGAGGCTGGTTTATGTAACCGAGCGCAGGGTGCTGACTGTCACACGCTGATCCATCCCCCCTGCCCCAGGCTGAGCCGCCTCCCGTGCGCCTCGGGGTGAGCTGAGGGCAGAAGCACCGGGTGCGCCGCTCGCTGGTGCAGGGGATGGAGCCCGGCAAGCGGAGGGGCCAGGCGGGGGGGGCTGCAGGCCGGGTGGGCGAAGAGCGGGCCCGTGCCCAGCTCTGTCCGCAGGGCTCGCCAGGAGCAAAGCCGGCAGCTCCCCCTGCCCCGCGGGCCCTGCTCACCCGATGTGCTTCCTCCGCAGCTCCAGGGTCTCCGCCTTGCAGTACAGCTCGCTCATGCTGGCGCTGCTCTCCCGCCGCCGCCGCGGGCTGCCCTTGTCCCAGGAGGCTGGTGGTGGGGTGGGGAGCCGGTTAGTCTCATCTTCCTTTTATCCCGTCTGCTGCTCTGCCTCCTGCCAAACCCCTCCTCCTGCTCTCCAGTCTGCCCAGGGGAGAGCCGCCCTCCACACGCCCCTCTGGCCGTGCCACTCTGCCCCAGCTCTCCTGGCAGGGCGGCTGGGGATGGGGGGAGGGCACAGCACCCCCTGGCTTGGCCTGGTTTCCATCACAAACAGCTTTGTTCAATGGTTTTCAGCACCCCCCCAACTCTAAACTTTGGTCCAACTGCCACTGCCTCCCCCTCTGTGCCACTACTACTCTTCTCTTCTCCTTCCACCCCCATGGAGGACGTTCCTCAAGGGGTGGGGGTGTCAAAAATTCCCTTTCTTATTCACTGCCTTATTCACTCTTCACTGCAGTTGTCTGCTTTCCATGTAACAGGCACATACAAATATTGTCTAATGTTAAGCCCTACTACCTCTACTGCTTTTCTATTTCATCCTGTGGATGATTTACTTCTATGACTTATTTACCTACCTCACTGGGGTACCGTAGGGATTACTTACCTCATGCTTATAGAAAGTAAACAATAATTAATCTCATAGAGCAGCAAAGAGTCTTGTGGCACCTTATAGACTAACAGACGTTTGGGAGCATGAGCTTTCGTGGGTGAATACCCACTTCGGATGCATGACACATGCATCCGACGAAGTGGGTATTCACCCACGAAAGCTCATGCTCCCAAACGTCTGTTAGTCTATAAGGTGCCACAAGACTCTTTGCTGCTTTTACAGATCCAGACTAACATGGCTACCCCTCTGATACGTAATCTCATAGAGAGATTATGTTAATTTGGCATGCTAGGTTGCAGTTCTTTCCCTCCTGAGCTTTCCAAGCATTGTCCTGAAGGACAGAGTATTTTAGTTTTCTGGCCAAATTTCCTAATATTACACAGGGTTTAGCCAAAAATGATTGATAAATAGTTTGGCTTCTGTCTGACTGAGAGGATAGGTCATTCTGCCGAACTGCTTATAAAATTGCTGCCGAAACCCACAGTAGCCTAGTAGGATATATTTGAGCTGTATTTTTCAATGTACTGATCGAGGCTTCATAAAAAATGTAAACAGCATAATCTTGCAAACATCTGAACTGCATTTTTACAAAAGGGTTTTACTTTTACAAGAGACACTGTACAAAATTACTTTGTGGGGACCCTTTAAAATATACACAGTACATGTGTACACAGCACACCACCTACACATCATAAATACTTCAGTGAGCTATGAACACCGTTGCCTTTATTTTGATACCCAGTGTACACCTTTTTGAAAATTCTGCTTATCAAATTACTTTTGTTATGTATATCATCTTAGCTATAGACTCAATTGATGGGAAACCCAGGGCAGTTAATTTAACCAAGCCTGGAACCATAATTCAAGGGCCATAATATTTCTTCTACATACTTCCCAGAATCCATCAATTATTACAAATGTCAAAGTTCTAGCTGTAAGGCCAGGCAAATATGTAAGGACCATCTTTGTTGTTCTGTGTTTGTACTGTGCCTAAGCACAATGGGGCCCTGATCCTTGACTGGTGTCCCCTTTGTGCTTCTGCAATCCAAATAAATCATCATCATCTAGGAATCAGATTGCAGCCATCAACTAATATTTTTGAATTCTTAAAGTGTTTTACAAATGTCAATGAATTTACCTTTACCCCTTACAACATCTCTGGGAGGCAAAGATCAGGGTTTGAACTAGGTCAAATCATATCAGTTCTATGAGCAAATATTAATTTCTTTTCTTTGTTAGGGTGCTAGCTTTTACTCCAGAATCTAAATTTTAATTTAAAACAGTATGGCTATGTCTACACTTAAAACTTGACAGTTTCACAGCTGCAGAGTTGCAACTGTGCTGCTGTAGCACTTCAGTATAGACACTACAGCAAAGAGAGGGGTTTCTCCTGTCACTGTAGTAAAACCACCTCTCTGAGAGCTGGTAGCTAGGTCGACAGAAGAATTCCTCTATCAACCTAACACTGTCTACATGGGAACTCAGGTCAGCTTAACTACGTTTCTCAGGGGTGTGGATTTTTCACACGTCTGAGTGACATAGCTGGGTCAATCTAGTTTGCTAGTGTAGATCAGACCTTAGTCTCACTCTCTAGCTGTTATAGTTATGAGAAAAAACTTTCAAAACCTGAGGTGTAACTGATGCAGTGATGTCTGCCAAAGGGCTTGTCCACACTGGGGACTTACATTGGCGTAGCTACGTCTCTCGGCGTGTGAAAAATCCAACCTCCTGAGAGATGTGGCTATCCCAGGTGTAAACAGCTCTAGGTCAACAGAAGAATTCTTCCGTTGACGTAGCTACCACCTCTCAGGGAGGTGATTACCTATCCTGAGGGGACAGCCCCTCCTGTCGACAGGTGGTGTGTACGCTGAAGTGATACAGCAGTGCAGCTGCAGCTGTGTGGCTGTAGTGGCTTAAGTGTAGACGCTTAAGCAGGATGTGACAGAGTAAGCAGGATGTGACAGACAAAACTCAGGACATGCACATTTTATACTGACCTAGTTACAATCCCTTTATTAAACTAATATATCTAGAGACAGCCCAGACGTTGTTTCCCTGCTTTATCATGAAAATTAGTATGCAAAGGAATTTGAAAGGACGATATAAGGGCATTTAAGGACAAGCCACTTTCCTTTCCTGTCTGCGTCTGCCCTCTGTTGGTAGGAAATGCATATGAATTTCTGTCTATTAGACTTGTGGAATGAGTTTCACAAAATACCGATGGTGAGAGAGGGAAGATTATCACTAGAAATCCCATTTCGTAAGGGAACAATAAGCTCCAGCAGCAAAGGACAGGTATGAACTAGAAATAGATTGTTAGAGAACAGCTTGAAAGAGGCCTTTACGTGGCCATGCAGGGGCAGAAAGGCAATCAAGAAGCCTCCCAAGACCTGCTGGCTCATAGTCTTTGCATTCCTTCTTCCAGATCAATGCACTAGAGAGAGTAATCTGCTCCTAATGGATGGAACAAATTATGCATATCTCCCTCACATTAGCACAGAGCAGCCCCAGAAAGATTGTGGTTCAGGCAGGCACAATCTCTCCAGTGCTCTTGCTGGGATGGTGGGCTCTGCATTCCTCCAGCATCTCAACTGGGATGTGGTATAAATACCATAAACTAGCCCCTAGTGATTCAGTGGATTGAGAAGAGTTTTTAAAAACAAACCATATATGCTCCATTTTGGCACACCTTTTTCATCAATATCTTTTTTTTTCTTTATTCATTTTTCAAGGAATATGCAAAAAACAAATGATCACAATCTGAGGAGAAAGACATTTGAATAAATACTACCATTGTTACTGACATCAGGAGGGCAAGCGAATGCAAACATACAAGTCCATTCCATACCAAAAGTCAGAGCCCAGCTAAGGGAAAGCAAGATTCAGCATCAAAGTAAGGATGAGCTCTCACCACAATGCATCGCATAACTGTGACCCTGTAGCAGCTTCTGAGCTCCACAAGATATGAAAACAGTAACTAGCCAAGCAGAGTTCACCAGACCTAAGGAAATCATTGGTTAGGGTTTGTCTACACATGGAATTATTCCAGACCAAATTAGCTCTTCCCAGCCACATTTGAATTCTTATTCTGAAATAAAAATTAATCCAGAATAGTTCATCTGGAATAATTAATCTCATGCTTTATTTTATTCCAGAATAGCTCTCCTGTGTAGACAAGCCCTTATAAAATATATTAGGTAAATAATGGACCATATATATCCTAAATGGCTTAAAGCCTCATGTGAAGCCACCAGTTTCAAACAGGCCTTACCCAACCTATAGCAATATAAATAAGTAAGGCCTGGCACTAAAAGGGTTAAGTGGAGATGGAGAACTCAGTTAAGGCATCTGAGGGGTGGCCCAGGCACAAATGTAGAAGCAGCCCAGCTGGAGGAGGAGCTGGGTGGTAAGGAAGCCCAGCTGAGAAGGGAGTACTAGGAGAAAGAACTCTGTAGCCTGGCTGCTAGAGAATGGTGGAAAGGCCTCTAGAGAGTGAGGTAGATATACAGTAAGCCCAGAGAGAGGCTGTGGAAAAGGACCTGAAGAAAGGCCAAGGTAAGAAGAAATCCAGAGAGGCAGTCTGAGGTAGCAGACGTTAGGTGCTCATCACAGGGTCCTTGTACTGGAACCCAGAAGAGAAGGAGGGACTGAGCTCCCCTACTAGCTGCTGGGAAACACCCTTACATGGTGGGGAAAAAGACTACTGAGTTTAGAACTGGGCATCCAGGGAGAAAGACCAGGGAAGTCTTGTTCTGCACAAGAGTGGGAGGACAACCCTGCAGAGCTTCAGAAGGGGTGAAGAGTCTGCAGAGAATCCAGCCTAAGAAGGAGTGAAGAGGTATGTTAATTTGAATTTAATGCACTGTCCTCCTTCTTTACCCTGGAAAGGGTGGAACTAAAGGTCACCTGGCTGGGGGGTGGAATCACGAAAAGAGGCAGACCACTGCCAGGGCCAGAGTGGCTCTTTTCAGAGAGTGTGGGAGGAAAGTGCTGTTATAAAAATAAATCTCACTATGAGGGGTGTGCCAGGAGTGAATCAACTCTTTCACACCTAGAAAAGGTTCAGATTTACTTAGGGCCTTTTCTATATGGGAAATTTATGGTTTATGGTTTAATTTAAATCAGTTTTTAAATCAATTTAGTCAAAGCAGTGCAAACCCTTGTGTGGACACTCTTTTTCCAGTTTAAGAGGCTTATTTAGGGTTTTCTTAAACCTGCTCCCAATTGACTTCTCCTATACTGTATAAAGCCTGTCTTAACTGGAAATAAGTGTCCACAAAGAGGTTTGCAGTGGTTTAAAAACTGATTTAAATTAAACTGGTGCAATTTCTTCATGAAAACAAGCCCTAGGGTTGGTGTGTGACCTTAAGTATGGTCCATGCTTTTACAAGCTTGCAGGCCCACTCTCAATCAGATAATTTGGGCTCATTTGAGATGTCAATTGTACCCCTCCAGCAAGGCTGGTTGTGTGTGGAGGGTTCACATCCCAAACCTGTAGAGAGGCAGGATTGCACCTGTACATTCCCTAGGGCATTATGTTGGAGGTGGGGGAGAGCAGTTTTAGTTTCTATAAGGGGTTGTTTAAGATCCCTGTCAGCATAGGCTTCTGAGGAAACGTGCTTGATGAGCTCACCCCAGGAGGTACTGACCATATCCCTGCTCTGACCAGTGCTGCCCCCTTTTCAGGCTCTGCACTTTTCAGGCAACACTTCATCCAATGGCAAGGACATTGGATGAGACTTGTTTAATACAACTTCTCCCCAGGAGACTTGCTGCCTTTCTTGTTTGTAAATCACATAGGAGGTGTCGGTGCAGATACACATTCAAGAAAAGCTAAATTCATGGTGCCAGAGCCTGACAACATCTAGTGAATTAGAGAAAGATCCTCGACGATCAAAAGCAGAACCATTTAGTAGAGCTGATAGTGCCCCCATCAAACAGCATGCGCCTGTTTAGGTATCTTTGCATTTACTAGAACTGGACAACAGCAATAGATGGGCAAAAAGCAGAAGGCTCCAGAGAAGGGTAAAGGAACACACAACAGTTTTATGGGAGGGCTGCACAGCAATGGAGAGATGGACATTTGCAAAGGAAGAGATGAAACATTATCATTATTTGTGGGGAACGTGTGCTACCAGGTTCTGACCAACATTAACAAAATGTTGTTTGGTCTTGCAGTGTAGTGGAGCTGAACAATTTTGACCACGTTCCCGAACTGTGCTACACCGCTGCCGAAGACCATGAGCTAAATCGTCAGCCCTTTAAGCAATGGTAAAAATCTCACCTTTGAGGCCCGGCAAGACCAAACAATAGCTTATTTGTGTTGAAGCACCACTGTTTATTATTTGTTTATGATAGCATCTAGTATGTGGTAGGAGTCTTTCAGTCAGACCTTTGCAATGTTTGCTCAATGTTCCCCATTTGGGTTGATACAGGTGTGTTTCACAGATTGAGGAGGACTCCACTGATCAGTTCTTCACTTGATTTGCTTGGGACCAGGTTGAGTGGGTAGAGTGATGAATAGATAGTTTGGACCCTGCAAGAGCCATCCATAGTCTTGATTCTTGGCTTGTAGCTCAAGAATCCCAGCTTGAAAATCACTCCTCTAAACTCTCATTTAACAACCAAGAACTGTGGCCTGATCTAAAAGCCTGAAAGGACGGTTTCTTTCAAACCATGAATTCTCATGAGACTAGTCACTCTGCTACCACTGCCTCCTCCAAAAACTTTGCCCAACAGCTGATTTGGAAACAACGGCTAAAATGTTCAAATTTTAAATAACAAGTGACGTCAGGCACTCATTTATTTTTTTTAAAAGAGCCTGAAATTGCAATATCATATCTGTAATCAAAAACTCTGGCTCCTTTAAAATACCAAAGAGGGTAAAATACATGAGTTAGGATCAATGCACTGCTAGTAGAAGGTATCACATCTAAACTCTGATGTAGTGAATTACCTTTTATAGTCGTTGTTAAAACTATTGATGTTTCTCTGGCTAAAGGAAAGGAAAATGACTAGGATGTTAACCTGTGAAAACATCTGAATATTTTGTAACTGTTTATGGCAGATGCACAATATTGTTACTCTGTTTAGACCTGAGTGGTTAGCCAAAATTGTGAGTCCTGTAGGTTGTTTCAATGAGGAGGGGAAACTGATGATGGAGCTGAGTTCTTTGATGCAATCCCATTTGTTTTTAAAGGATTACAAAGTCCTGCTCAACATGGGGGAAATCAAGCAACAGGGGAGTTTTTTTGCTCACAGTTCCAAGCCTCTTTTAGCCAGCACTCAGTCTAAATAGCTCTCAAGGCCTTTTCTCAGGGCCGTGCTCTCAGTACTTACTCAGCTGTCTCCTTAGCTTTCTGCTCCTCTTCTGTGACGATGGTTCTTGCTGCTTCATTCTCACTGACACACCGCTGTGATCCAATCAATATCCTGCCCTTGAGTTTATCGAATCACAGTGGAACCCCTCCTTGGGCTGCTACCTACTCCAGCTTTGCATGTGGCTTTGTTTTCAGTAGATGCCCTAATTTTCAACTATCTATGCCATGATGGAGCTCAACTGCTTTTTACATTTATACCGAATGAAAGGTGGCTATTTCACCCACCTGTTTCATAGACATCTTACCCACCCTATAACAGTATAAAGAAATAGGACTTGACCTGAAGTTCAAATAGGGCTCTGGAATCAGGCCCATAGTGAAGTAGACATATATGTTCCCAAAACAAGTGAAAGGAAAGTGCAGAAAGCAGGCAACTTAATAACACATGTCCTAGAACACTGCTTGAGGAAAGGAATCAAACAAACAGGTTTAAATATTGAAAAATTAAGAACAATTTTATAATAAAGGAAAAGCATGATATCTGCTAAATGAAAGCTCACGTGACAGCCCCTGCACGTGGCCTGCACACTAACATGTTGCACAAGGTTGTCTTTTCTGGCTCTTGCAGCCTCTTTGTTTTTTTAAAAATTATGTATCTTGTTAAGTCAGGAAGTACTCAGGAGTGATTGCATGCCACCTATGGCTAGAGATAATTATCATGTCCTTCAGAGTGGCCTACAGTTGCCTGGGAATAGGGTGACCGGATGTGCCGATTTTATAGGGACAGTCTGGATTTTTTGGTCTTTTTCTTATATAGGATCCTATTACCCCCCACCCTCTGTCCCGATTTTTCACACTTGCTGTCTGGTCACTCTACCTGAGAATTTTCATGAAGGGATCTTTTTTAAGCTTATCTAACCAGTTCATTATTTAGTCTACATTTACAAGGGTTTTTTTGTGTGCTTCTGCTATGCCAGTATAGTTGAAGTTTGGTCAATCTTGTCTGGTTATTCAGACTTGTGCAGTGGCTCCCATTTGATGCTCCAGTGGGAAACTGCAGCTCTCATGTCTCATGGTGAACCTGCTCAGTTACAGAATTCTATATTTTTAACCCTCATAAAAAAGCCACTTAGTTTTTGTGGCTTTGTAACATAGCAAGCCAGTCCTTGCTCATCACTGTCTTCTGACACCCTTGTAAACATCACTTGCATAAGTGATGTTCTACAGCAATTAATTCCACAGATTCCTGCTTATGTACTCTTCATTTACAAGCTCTGGGGACTGTTTCCCATCTAAGCATTGATGTTCTGAGAGAGACAGTTGGAACTTCTTTATTTTCCCTTTCTTTCCCATGTCTGGTGGTGCTGAATCACCCCAGAGGCTTAATGAGCCAACTCCACGGCAGAAGCAAAGCCTTCAGGAGTGCATTAATGCTGCTGCTGCTGGATAAGTAGGGGGTGGAAAATAAATATATAGTATTGGAAGCTGAAGGATGGCAGAAGCTAGTGAACATAGTTAAATAGCAGGAAAGTAACATATTACATGTCATAAAGGACACCCTTCTTTAATAATTAGTGCAGTACAGAGTAGTATGTTGATTCTGAGGATGATTTGAAACGGGCAAATTACCAAGTCCCTTATGAGCTTGGCATCTTTTACTGGTTATGTGGCAGTATTTTTCCAGGCATTCATGTGGGAAAAATAGGCCAGTGACACAAGAGTACTTTGTTTCCCAAGGGAAACTGTGGCCTGCTGTTGCTTACTACCAAGGTGTTAGCCTCTTTCTGTTTTTTCTTAACTTAGTATTGATGAAAGATTTCAGCTATTAGTGCTGTCAGTCGGACATCTTCTACTGATTATAATAAATACTATGTGAACAACAGCAACACATGCAAAATATAAAGGGGACCAAGATAACAAGAAGCACAGGCAGTATAATAAAGTGGAAAGTCCATGCTAATCCACAAAGAGAGAAAATAACCTACCCTTATATCTGAAACCTAGATATTCAAAGAGAAGGAGACAGTTGGGAATCAGTAATACTGATTTGGAGTGATGGTACACAGGTGAGAAATGAATTTGCCATGCAATAAGTATTTACAGGGATATTTTCTCTGTTCAGGGTTTTAAATTGTTCTATAAGAAAGTGCAATTTCATCCTGGACAATGACTATGTAAAAACAGGCCCTTCCATTCTGCTGTTCTGCTCAAAATCATCTCTGTTTGCCTCCTAGACAAGAGCAAGTTTAGTTATGCAAGGATGACAGAAGCAGACACACAGCTTTGGGGGAGAGAACTAGATTCTCTTTTGGCTTGATCATTATCAAGATTAACTTAAATCTTGTCTACATAGGGGAAATTGACCAGCATAGCTATTCCAGAATAACTATTCTGGTATAATTTAAGTATTCTGGAAAAACTCTCCTGCATGTACACTCTATTCTGGAATTAAAATGATTTTTTCTGGAATAATTACTTTGCTTCTGAAGTCACTTTTATTTGGGAGCAGTGTGTTCATACAGGAAAGCTATTCTGCAATAGCTATGCTAGTTAATTTCCCCACATAGAGAAGACATAAGATCCAATTGCAAGACCACCTTTGCAACCCTATTGTCTTCAAATTATTCCCTCATTTACACCAGTGCCATTTCTCTGAGGGCAATAAGGTTGCATAGACAATGACCATGGGTTTATTGGCAGTAGCATCTAGATATTATGGAAATGGACAGCCTAAGAATATGAGGTTTGGTCTACACACAATTATTTTAGTAATATAACTGTTGCAGTTAGGGGTGTGATTTTTTCCCCCTACTGAAATAGCTAAATTGGTACAGCCGCTAAGCCGGATGCAGTTGTACTGGTATAAAGGTGCCTTATAGTTTACTCCTCTTCCCAAACATGAATAGCTACATAGGTAAAGACACTTCTTATTCTATATAGTTGTCTGTCTACAGTAGTGAGATTGTACTGCCTAAATGATACCAGTATAACTAAAGCAGTACAATTCTTGTGTGTACATAAGGTTTGATCAATATATTTTTGGGACAATGGGATTACACAAGTGTAACTGAAAGCAGCTTTTGGTCTGTAGAACCTTGATAGTGCACAAATGAAAAGTAATACCCAGCTCTTATATAGTGTGTTTTTTCTTCAGTAGCTCTCAGTCCATTTTATAGATGGGGAAGCTGATGCACAGGAAAGTGAAGTGTCTTTCTTCAAGTACCCAAGAGGCTAGTAGCAGAGCCAAGAGTAGAATCTGGATCACTAGAATCCTAAGTTAGTGCTCAATCCACTAAAATAATGTATCTTATCTGTCAGATTTCAAGCTAGCCCCATGGTAGCAGGGTTAGGAAAAAACCACCTCTGTCTTACATGTAAATTCGGCAAATGTGATCTGGAAATCGTTGGCTTTCTCCCCAGTGTTATTACAGAATATTATTCTTGCATACACCTTCCTTGTTCCCTGCCCTCCTGTTACACTGTCCCCTCCCCAACACGTACACACACACACACACACACACACACACACACACACACACACACTCTCTCTCTCTCTCTCTCTCTCTCTCTCTCTCTCCCCCTCCACAATCATTCTTTGTTCAGTTGAAATAACCATAACTGCAGTATTGTATTGTACTAATACTTAACAACCAGCTATGATACATCACAGTAACAAACTTAACATAAATCAATAAAAGTAGCTAACTATGTCTACTTTGTTTTCTATATTATTAAGGAACATCAACAAATTGTATTTTAGTATGGACCAAACAAATGTAACCAAACTTTAAAAAAAAAAAAAGATTTCAGGTTTTTCCTTACCCTAATCCTGCAGTGTTTGGGAGAAGTGATAATGGATACAGCCTTGTGATTTACTTCTCCAGAAAAGTCCATAAAATAGTCGTATTTGCCCGGCTAACCTATTGTTTTTCTTTCCTTGCTGCTTGTGTCATCAGCTTCTCTGCATCCTCTGTGTCATCCAGGCACTCAGCTCTGAAGGCAGCACCGCCGCCAGCAGCAGCGCAGAAGTACCGATGGTATGGCAATGGGACCTGCAGGATTCCAGTAGCTCTACTACCCTCATCTGTTTTTTTATCCACCCCCTTCCGCACGCCCAGCTTTGCACCCTGGGCAGCTGCTCCACTTGCCCCACCCTGGTTATGGCTCTGATGGATACAACTGTGTTGATAATTTTGAGAAAAACACATTTCAGAGCAAAAAATAGAGATTTTTCTTTACTTTCCTAACTGATGTGGCAGAGGTGCGCGTGCTATGAATTGCCCCACCTTGAATTGCCAGGGTTCAGGACTGAACAAATTAAGCACTGCCTTGGAGACTGTCTGGTTTTGTATGAAGACTAGAATATATTTGGGCTTACTAGATTTAATCAATTGCTTGACAGACATGGGCAGATATGTTCCTTTGATCAATTAAGGACACCATATGTTTATACAGACATAGCAGTACTTTCCAAAGTCAAACATTTTACAGGACAATCTGATACTTTAATGATCAGATGCATATCACACTTTAAATAAATATCTAACAGAGGGAGATTATCTATAAACCATGCAGCACTTTAAAAAGTCCTATGAGAATCAAACCTTCACAGCCCCATTGGGGAAGCCCCCCTACAGTTGCTAGGAGAGGTTCTCTCTTTCCCGTTGCCAGTCCAGTCAACTTCAGGAAGGCTTCAGCTTTGTGCTCAAGTCTGGGAAAGGCTTATCAGTCCTACAGTGGGTATCGGAGAGGCCAAAATTATTTCCAAATCCATCCCCTACAAAGGATGCCCTTTCAGAAATAAACCTAGATACCTTGCTAGTCTTAGAGAAGGAGATGAGACAAAGCCTTAGAGTGAGCACCAACAGAAAACTCCAGGACTGGTCAAACTGTGTGTTTTCAGTTCCCAAGTCCGCTGGGGTACACTGTCCACTTCTAAACCGAAAGCCCTTAAACCTCTTTATGGCTGCCCAGCTGTTTTGCAGCGAAAGGCTCAAAGCCATGGTTTACAATGGGGGTTTTCCAGAAAATACTAGTTCTGAGCAAAGCCTTTGGTAGCTTGGATACATGGTTATGCTATTGGAGATTCTTAAGAAGATATACAAGCTACAGGGGACTTCCTGGAAAGCAATACTGTACAGTAGGAGGGGTTGGGAATTGAGCCTGTACGTTGCTCCACGGTTTTTCACCTCATTTATGAGATCCATTCCTCATGTCCTAAAAATCTGGGAGTCAAAATGATAATTTATTTAACTGTCTTTGTCATAGGTCTCACCCCCACTTGGAGCTGTTGGGTTCCAATATGGGGACCTGCATGGACTTATCTAAACTAAAATCCTAGTTTAGATCTGGTAAAAGCTGCCACCACCCAATAATGTACGTGTATTGGGACACAGTCCTTCCCCAAAATCCTTGGGGATCCCAAGAGCCCCAAATCCATGGAGTTCTTACACCCAGGAGAAATAAACCATTCCCCCCTGCTTCCTTCCCCCTCCCTTTTCCTAGGAGAGATACCGGAATCCAACTACAGAGGGATGCCTCCCTCCTCCCCTTTCCCTGAGAATCCACCCAAGGAAAGATTAACCAAGTCCTTTACAGAAAAGATTTATTAAAGACTAAAAA
Organism: Mauremys mutica; assembly: GCF_020497125.1. Classification (NCBI taxonomy): domain Eukaryota; kingdom Metazoa; phylum Chordata; order Testudines; family Geoemydidae; genus Mauremys; species Mauremys mutica. The sequence goes on along the minus strand of NC_059076.1, from coordinate 34,530,990 downwards.
GAAAGTAACTGTCTCTGTAACCAAGATGGAACAATACACAGGGTCTAAACTTATCAATCTCTGGAGAGAATCCCCCCTCCTTTCTTTCTCAGTAAAAGCAATAACAGTACAGAATTAAAGAAATTCTATAGCAAAACACAGAATTGCAAATACAGAAATAAAAGTATAAGAATACTAGTTCCTTGCTAATACTCACTAGCTTGAATAGAAGAATTTATTGCAGAAACCTGGGAGGACTTGATTAAGATGTCTGGACTCCCTCAACTCCCAAGAGAGACTCTCTAAAAACAAAGAACAGAAAAAAAAACTTCCCTCCACAGGGATTTGAAATTATCTTGTCCCTGATTGGTCCTCTGGTCAGGTGTCCACAGGTACTGCTTGTTAACCCTTTACAGGTCGAAAAAAAACCTTAACCCTTAACTAACTGTTTATGACAGTCTTGAATTCAGCATAACCAGAAGAGCTCCTAAAGTAGGTTATTGTGCTTAAACTCCATCCAGAAGGGTGGTCGGCTTTCTGGTAAATCTAGACAAATCTATATTAAAACTGTAACATGGGCAGCCGCCTCCTGAGCACCCCTTAGGGCCACAGGTCATTCTGCAGTACCCTGCCTCTGTTTCCCTCTTTGTAGGACCCTTAAAGAACTCACCCAGTTCAAAGGTAGTTCAGAGTCCCCTACTGGAGTCCAATTCATTGAGTCCTCAGGTGCATATTGACCCTCTAGTCCCCAACTCCAAGTCCAGTTCTCGCTCCTGATAATCCAAGAGTCTTTCAAAAATAAAACACAAACTCACATGGGCTTCATCCCAGGTTCAGCTGGGCACAGCCCTGCCTCCCCGAGTAACTGTTGTTCTGCTTTCCAGCACCTCCAGCCTGGAGTTTGTCTTTCTCCACAGACCTTTCCTGCTGGGCCTTTGCGGTTTCTCCCCTGCTTGGACAGGGTCTCTCCCATACACCCCTGCCTGGAGAGCTGTTCTCACGTTCTCCTGCTTCTTGAGTTTTTCCTCCTGCTGACTCAGGGCCCTGCAGGAGTCTTCTTACACCCTGCAGTGTTTCTATAGCTTCAGTTTCCTGAGCTTTCCTTCTTCACTGCAGCTTCCTGCTCCTTTTTGTAGAGGAATCAGGTGATTCTTCTCCAGGAGGAGGGGCTGATCCTGTCATCAGAGTTGTCTTAGCTCCCAGCTCTCCATCCCATAGGGAAAGCCACCCTGTTACAAACACCTTCACCCCGATTTGACTTACTGAGATTCACACTAGATTCCAGGCAGGGCTTAAATTCTAATAGAGTATTTCCCAGAGCTTCCCTCGCCTGCCCCCAACATACTATAAAAACTCTAGGGTGACTGAAAATATTTCCCAGATCTTTGCTGTGGACAGCTCTTGCTGATTCTATAAACCTTCACAGTGCCCAGTCCAAAAGGAGTCGACAAATATGTGTCAGGATGTGATGCATGATATTCCTCTTCTCTCAGAGGTGCCAGTGTATTTTATGTTACATCTAGGTAATGGGAGAGAGGTATTTTCCTTCAAGTTTTATATTCAAGATGTTAAGTCTGTTTATAGGTTTTCACTATGTTTCTATAATAAAACACTTTACTTTTGCTGAAGATGTTAAAGTTCTGTTTACATTTTCCAGATGCCTTAGTCTTTCACCATTAAACATCAGGTAGGCACAGAAGATAAGCTGTTCTCAGAGACATCAAGAAAATGTGTTACCTTTAAAGCAACAGCCTTCAGTAATCCAATGACTAGATTATGCCAGTCCATTGATGTGGTTTCTTTTTAAAATTTGTGACAGATGTGTCAATAATATTTTTTTCAGAATATGCTGTATGATACAATATGTTGCAACCTCTACTACAAATTATATCAGTATATGTTGATGAATATGTAGAAGTATTGTGTATTTAGCTATCACAGTTAGGCTATAAATGTGACAGACTATACTCTTATGTTCACTACTTTTACAAAACAATGATAAATTTTATACAAAGTATGCCTTGTGAGGTATCATTTGAAAACTCATAATTCGCTGACCTTTATTGTCCTGGTAAAATGAGTGGCAACACTGTATGTAAATTAAGATTCTACTGTATGATGTTACTAAGTCATAGTCCAAACATGGGGCAGCAGCCACAAACCTGTTCCTCAGAGACAAAAGGCAAATGGATGCTGTGATGTTATTGACATGAACTGTGACCATATAGATCATGGTTGCACCAGGTCTTGTACAGAAGATGTCACGTGGGGCATCTATGGAAAGGTTGTAGGTTGCTGGTTATGATTATGCTGTCTGTATGTGTGTATCATTTTCGTACTTGAAGTTATGAATATTGGCTATGTACTTGTATCTCAATGTGTTTGATTCTAAGTTGCCTCAGTGAAGCATCTGGTCAGCTTCTAGAGAAAGGACTATTCTCAGTAAGTGCCCAATCAAGAAACACTTAACTGACAATGGACTTTGGGAGACGCCAATCCACATCTGGGTTTTCCTGGAAATGTTCAAACTAACATGTAAACAATGGCGTCAGCCTGCAAAAAGCTGAATCATTCATGGACACGTGACTTGCCCAGGTGGCTACAAACTCCATCTTGTTGCTGTGATTTTGCACAGGAGAACAGAGGGGTTTCCGCCCACAAGAGAGAGAATATAAAAGGCCCTGGAAACACCTTCATTTTGTCTTCAGCTGGCTTAAGAGATGGCCTCTCCACCCCCAAGAGATGCCTGAAAGAAACTGGAACAAAGGACAGTAACTATGGGGATGTGAGTGACTGCTAGACCCAGACTAAGAAGGAGTCCAGTCTTGTGAAAGAAGCTTATTGCAACACCTTTAAGGGTGAGATTTACCTGTATGCAGTTTCTTAATGTATTAGGCTTAGACTTATGTGTTTTGTTTCATTTTGTTTGGTAATTTACTTTGTTCTGTCTGTTATTACTTCGAACCACTTAAATCCTACTTTTTATACTTAATAAAATCACTTTTTTGTTTATTATTGAACCCAGAGTTAATGAGTAATACCTGGGGGGAGCAAACAGCTGTGCATCTCTCTCTATCAGTGTTATAGTGGGCGGACAATTTATGAGTTTACCCTGTATAAGCTTTATACAAAGTAAAATAAATTCATTTGGGGTTTGGACCCCACTGGGAGCTGGGTGTCTTCATGCTGGAGACAGGAGCAGTTCTTAAGCTGTTTTCAGTTAAGTCTGCAGCTTTGGGATGCGTGGTTCAGACCCTGGGTCTGTGTTGGAGCAGACTGGCGTGTCTGGCTTGACAAGACAGGTTCTGAAGGCCCAAACTGGCAGAGAAAATGGGCTCAGAGATAGTTTTAGCACATCAGGTGACAGTCCCAAGGGGGTTTCTGTGATCGAACCCATCACAGACACCTCAGCCAAGTGTCAACAAAATCAATTGGACAATCACCTTGGTAAGCAGCAATTCTCTGGCAGAAAGAAGGGCATGAGCGAGATATTTACATCTTGGCAAACCAACTTGCTGTCGCCTTAACCCCGGTTGGAGATGATTCTCAAAGAAGAGAAATGCTATAAGAAGGGAGAACAGAGGACACAGATTATACCTCCCTTCCCTCATCGCTACTCACAGCATCAACCATATTTGAAAGACAAAGAAAACATCACTGAACTAGGGGAAGAGTCCTGGCTCAGAAATCCAGTCAGACTGCTATAAGCATATGATGAGAGAAACCTTTTTGCTTTAAATTAACTTAGTTTGAATTTTATAACAAGCTAATACCTAACACCTCTTATTTCTTTGTAACCAGTTCTGACTTTTATGCCTCATTGCTTGTAACCACTTATCATCTATCTTTCTGTAGTTAATAAACTTGTTTTATCTAAGCCAGTGTGTATTTGGATTGAAGTGTTTGAGAAACTTAATTTGAGATAAGAAGAATGAGGAGTACTTGTGGTACCTTAGAGACTAACAAATTTATTTAAGCATACGCTTTCGTGGGCTAAAACCCACTTCATCGGATACATGCAGTGGAAAATACAGTAGGAATATATACACACACACACACCTTGCGCGCACACACACACAGAGAACATGAAAAAAATGGGTGTTGCCATACTAACTATAATGAGTGTAATCAGTTAAGGTGGGCTATTGTCAGCAGGAGAAAAAAAAACTTTTGTAGTGATAATCAAGATGGCTCATTTCCAACAATTGACAAGAAGGTGTGAGTAGGAAGAAGAGTTCTACTTTGTGTAATGACCCATCCACTCCCAGTCTTTATTCAAGCCTAATTGAATGGTGTCTAGTTTGCAAATTAATTCCAATTCAGCAGTTTCTCATTGGAGTCTGTTTCTGAAGTTTTTTTGTTGTAGTATTGCCACTTTTAGGTCTGTAATTGAGTGACCAGGGAGAATGAAGTGTTCTCCGACTGGAGTTTGTGCATATCATATTCTATTAATGAAATTACAGACTTCCTATGAGCTTGTACTGCACAGAAGGAAAGAGCTGGGCAATACAAGATGCTCATTTCTGAGGATGAGGCTGCGACTGGGAATTCGTTGTACTATTTGTTGCCCTGTAATATAATTCAGGAGTGGCTGGCTAGAAGCACTCATAATTCCTCTGGGAGTGATTTGCATGCTAGAGGCTGTGTGTGAACAGACCAGGAGTGGTGGTTCTCACAGTGAAGCAATGTGAAAGGCACCCCAGGTTGGACAACTTGGGTGTGGGGGGCAGTGTTCAGCAGTCCAGATTGTACCCTGGGAATCTCACAATAAGAATTAGAGGTAAACTGTCTGTCTGTCAGAAATTTCTTAGTAATACACAATAAACTAAACAATTTATTAGGATCCCACTGATTCAAGCATTGTTGATATCTATATTGGTTTGACTAAACAAAGTCTGAGGCTTATGGCAGATATAAAAAAGGATAAGTAGAAATTCTCAGGTGCAGAAAGATCTGGGTAAACTCTGGCCATATTTGGCAGAAGAACATATCTGGAAACTCCACCCATAATCACATCTATCCTGTCATAAATATAGGTGAAAACCGAAGAGCAAAATACTAGCAGCTCTGCTGCTTTGCACTCATGCAAAGAGCCACTAATACTCAGTTTTTGATTTTCAGTGAGGCTTTAATCTGAGCTCTGCTTGTGCAGAAGCATCTCTGTCTGCACACCAGCGTCGATACTTGCTTTTCCAGTGCTAATACCTGCCTGCTCAAGGTGACGAAATCTATATAATCTATCTGCCCAGGTGTTTGCATAAGCTTGCATTCACAAAGTTGCGAGTATAAGAGAAGCAGCAGGGGCCAAGGACCAGGTCCTTAGCATGTAAGTGATGATCGTCATATAAGTAAGAGTTTGGATTCCAGGATGCATTTCCCAGTATATAGCAATTTTAAAGTGGGTCACAGTTAGAACCAAAGCTGTTTCACATTCTCAATTTTAAAAGTCATCTTTAAATGGAAGTCAGTTTATATTCAAACTAGCACAACAGATATTACTTTGCTTTTTGCATCAACATTGTCCTTTCACATTGTACAGTACATTGTGAGAGTGTAAGCAAACAAAGTCAGAAATGGACAGGAAAAGTTTCTTCCCACAGTTTTGCAAATGGACATGAGTTTGGATTAGGGTCAGCACTTAACAAGGGCTAGCAGAATGGCATGATCATAATGAGGTTTAGAAGTGTTAACTCACTATAAAATAAATCCAGTGTTGTATTGTTAAATCACACTGGGAAACTTTTTCTCATAAGTAGTCCTCATTACCCTAGAAAAGATGTGAACTGTTTTTTTTTAAAACAAGAGCAAATTCTCCAGAGACTAAAACCCTACGTAGTCTCACTGAAAGCAAGAATTCCATTGGCTGTAAATCACTGGATAATTTGATTAGTATTCTTTAAATATATGTTGTCACAATCTGAGATTATTAGCCACAAATCACAACGATGTTTTGTTTGGAAAGTTTTCTGCTATGTTACATTCACCCCCTACATATACAATTGTGTTCCTTGACTCCATGCCAGAGTCCAAAATGTCATGTCTGTATTGCATTGGATTGGCTCTAGCACCTATGTAAGCAAGGTCTGAAGGAGCTCTCCCCTAACAGTTAGTGATGAGCTGGGGATAAAAAGGCTTACGGACCAGACTGTGTTTACGGGAACACACTTGCTTTGTCTAGATACCCAACGGACAGAGCTGTGTTGCCCAAGAGATCAATTTTGGCTGGTGGTGTGTTATACATCACTTTAGTATTGAATGGTGGGGTAATGAAATGTTATCCTTATTGTATGAGTAAAGGGCAGCAGAACTGTACTTACCTTGTCCTGATTGAGGAGGGGGTCACCCTCAGCTCAACTGAACACAAGGGGCTCGGATGCCAGATCCCAATAGAGAGAAGAAGGGATGGGGACAGATGTTCCTACCTGGAGATGTAGGTTCTGTTACGAGTCCTAGGCACCATTTAGCCTGCCCTTCGCCACTGTTTAAAGATAGAGCTAATTAGGCTCCATTGAGAGTCTTTTGTTAAGTGATCCCTAGAACTGAAATTGCCAATAATCAGGTTTAAGTGCTGCTCAGATCTGCTGTGGAACAGCATTTCTGCAGAAGTGACTGCTCAGCCTGCATTAGAAGTGAGGTTCCCCTACTGAGAGTTGAAATCAGTGACGACTGAGTGGAACCTCAACAGACCGACTCTCAGAGGTCCAAGTAGAGAGGCAGGCAGCAGCAGGGCCATTGGTGATGGAGCAGACAACGGCGCAGTGGGGTGAACAATGGCAGGATGAATGACTGCAGCAGAGTGAACGATGGTGCAATGGCGGCGGCAAGCAGCAGTGCAGAGTGAATGGCAGCAACGGTGAACCAGTTGCAGTGGCAGCAGCAGTGACAGCATTGTTTGGTGTTCCCTCCCTTTCCACCCCTCCCCCGGGTGGGAGGTGAACGCATCTCTGAACTATGGGTCTTTGCTGACCCAGGATAGCAGCTATGAATGGGGTGTGGCAGAGAAAGAGGGGAGTGTCATGCTAAAAGGGACATTTGTTGGACTGTCACACTGAAAGATGAGAAAGGGAGGCAAAGGACACTGCCCATATATACTCTGGGGTGGGAGTTTTGCATGGTCAGATGTGTTCGAATCATGGTTGGGTGTTTTCCCAAATTAATGCCAGGTTCCTTTCCCCTTTGTATCGAAAGTTTTATCTGCTATGCACAGATTCGGTGCTTGTGAAAGGGGAAGTATTGCCCCTTGGAGGTGTCTGGGGTGGTGGTTAATTTTCTCAGATTACTGGGTGGGGGGCTCCAGCTGGTTCTGTATTGTATTGTTAAGAGGCACCCCTGGATATTGAACCCAACCCTTGTTGCTGCCAAATCCACTTGGCAGAAGGGTTACACTTAAAAAAAAAAAAAGATTGCTAATGTCAGCTTTAGGACTAACGCACACAAAAAATCCTACAGTTGTTTTAATGTATTACAGTACATCTTCACCACAAGGGAAGTAAATGCATCAAATCACAGGCTTTCTAGGGATTTGGAGGTATAAATGGTTTCACATTCATCTTCACAGCATTCTCGTCCAATTATAGCAATGTTCTGCCTCTCACTATAGAATGAGAATGCTTAGCCTTAGCAGAATGTTGGGCAGATATCCTTCAAAATGCATACATCACCACCTCCTCACCATCATTAGGAATAATCTAGTGAGGAGCAATTTCATGTTTTCTCTATACCTCTTTAATCACCAGCAAAATGAACGCATCTAAGCGCAAGCTCTGATAGGGCTCAATAATCAGAACCCAGTTAGAGTCAATGGAACAACTCCCATTGATATAAATGGGCAGTGACTCATGCCCTTGGAAAGGATGTGTGCAAGGGCACCACACACCCATTGGTTTAGGCAGCCCACCAATCCAGCCACGTTGGTCAGGTGGACATAAAAGTGTAAAGAAAACCTTTGACAAGGATTTTGATAAAACTTCTACTCTAGGGGACAACCTCTCTGAAACCACACAGCAAGTAAGAAAGTTATTGATTAAAGAGTATTAATGACAGCATGAAGGTAAATCTCAGCCGGTGGGAGTAAGTATTTCAGGATTTGGTCCTCAGATAATATTTTAACTGACCCAGGTTGGCGATAGCCTCAAACTGCATGAGCAGTGGTGCAAAGAAATTCACTGCTGCTGGTAGCCTGCCTCTAAGGACTTGGGGACAAGACCTTGGGTCTGCAGGGGTTTTGACACATTAATCTTTTTTTTTTTTAAATCCCTCCCATAATCTGAGTTGGCATCATGTCTTCCTTTAGCGTCAAAAGGAGTTTACCATTTGCTTAAATGGGAGCAGAGTTAGGTCAACACTGAGCACTTTTCAAAGTCACATGGTACCTTTTTGTGTTTTCTGTCATATCAGCATATTTTCTGACTGATGTAGAGCTTTCCTACTTGTCACTCATGCTATCCCTGCAGAACCAATGCAGCTAGAAAGACTCTATCCTGACTCCTGCATTATCAAACAGAGTAGTTAGCTATGTATGTGCTGATGAAAGAATCTTTACTACTTGTGGTGTTGCACAAGCCAAACTCCTCCACTGCCAAACCATCACCCCCCGCAAAAAAACCCACACAAAATCTAATTTGAGTTCCAGATTGCAGTCAAGTTTGTTGGGGGTGGCAGTTTCATATTCTTACTTGCAAACTGAGCAAGTTTAGTCAGGAAATCATTGAGACACAGCAAATAAAGAACCCAAAGTGCCATATTTCCAGCGTCACATTTTAGAATATAATCACATTCTTTATTTTATGATAATTTAGGCAAATCAGTTAGTCTCTCTGTGCATCAGGTCCACATCTGCAAGAAGGGATATACCAGTACTGCCTGCCTACCTCATGGAATATCATGCTGATAAATATAATGAGATTGTGAAACACTCATGTCCTGCTTCATTCATTAGGGATTGTTCCCAATATCTCTTTTGTGTGACCCTTTTTTAGGACACTAGGGTGATGGGGCCATATAAACACCATGGATTAGACTGATAGATAATTTAACACTTGAATTTGCCTTATACGTCCTGTTTTAATTAAATACTACAGGAATCATGATAAATATAGCATAGTAGAAACTTTCCCCTTTCTTTGGGTGCACCGGGGGAATCCCATGAAGCTAACACTTTCTTATGCAGGTGGAGGTTGTCCCTTTTGTCTCAGTGTGCCTGTGTCTCTCCTCACAGGTAGCATAACCTAGCAGGGTCACCACGCAGGCCTTGATCCCATCTCTGCTTGTATGCTAAGCAACCACTCTACCCTTTAAGTTAATCCCCTGCCCAAAAGTGATACCTGACTCATCCATGCCAGAGGCTGCAAGGTCCCTGAGGTAGCATGTTGCTCCTTTCTGAAATGGTCATGGGAGGTGTTCTTTTCATGGGTTGACTAGCTCAGTTGGTTAGTGTGTGGTACTAATATTACCATGGTTATGGGTTTGAGTCCCTTAGTAAACCCAGGCCTTTGAAAAGTGACTTTTGCTTCACTGCTCTGAGGAAAGAAGGCAGGCTGGATGACTCACATGGAGCTGGTGAGAGGCCTCGCCCCAGTGCCTGGAAAAACTCCATGTCAAGCTAATTCCTATTTTCAGCTGACTTGTCTCATGCCAGTGATACAAAGAGATGGCTCTGGGGTCTTGAGCAAAGCAGCAAGAAAGGCATGGCTCCCCCTGCCACAGCAGAGCAGGCTGGAGAATGCAGGCATCAAGCTCATTACCGCTTGTATGCAAAAGGAGCCCTAATCCACCTGACCAAAAAACAGGGCCCCACTCTGATGTCATCCCATTTCAGCCTATTTCATGTACCTCCATTGGTTGTGGGAAAGGTCTTTGACATAGGAAGGCTGTAGGTGGGCCTTGCCCTGTAGCTTTTGCAATTTTTCCTGACTGCTTTGGGCAAAGGGCCAAAGGAAGAGAGAGGGTGGTGGGTGAAGCACTCCCCACAGCCCCAGAAAATGGGGGAGAGCCATTGCCCAGCAGCTGGACAATGCAAGCATCAATCCTACTATTTCTTGCATGTGAAATGATCACTAATCCCCCAATGAGGAATTGGCCCCAGTCAGACCACATTGTGGCAGGTGTCACAAAGACCCCACAGCGGCCTGTTGCTCCTATCAGAAGGCGCAAGAGATGTGTACCACTTGTGGGCTGGCTAGCTCAGGGGGGTTAGAGTGGCGATAGTGACCCCTGCATGACCCCACTGCAGCCAGACTCACCCTCACGAACCCTAGGATGAGCCCCAATGCTGCCAGCCTGCTCTCTATGACCCCATGTAATACCCACTGCCTTCTGGGACTCCTCCACTACCACCAAACTTGCTCTCCATGACTCGTTGTGACTCCACTGTCCCCAGCCTCATCCTCATTGACCCTTGCATGACCTTGACTGCCTCCAAATGTATCCTCATTGACCCCTGTGACTCCCCCCCACACTATCTCTAGCTTTGCTATCTCTGACCCCACTGCCTTCTACCTTGCAGTCATTGACCCCTCTGTGACAGGTACTGGTGCCAAATGTTTCCTCATTGACCCACACATGACAACACCACCCTGCCAATTCCCCTCTTTCAAGTGCCCAAGACCTTCACTGCCACCAAATTTACCCTCATGATGCCTAGTACTTCCAGCCTTGTGCTGTGTCCTCATTAGCCACCAGTACCTCCAAACTAAGTCTTATTCACCCTGCACGACCCTTTCTTCTTCCAGCCTTACAATCTAGGTCCCACTTTGGACCCCCCCAGAGCATCCAGATTGAGTCTCATTGACCCCATCATGACCCCACAGACTTGAGTCTTGCCCTCATTGACCCCAGTGTAACCTCATTGCCTTCAAATTGATCCTAATTAACCTGTGTGAGAGACCCCCCTAAAAATTCCAGCCTTGCTCTGTCTTCATTTGACCCCCCCATAATAATCAACGACTCCTGCATGACCCCAGTACTTCAAGCCTTGCTCCTTGTGTCCACATTTGACCATGTTACCTACCAATACTTATTGACCCCTGCATGACTCCCCTACTAATTTCAGCATTGCTCTCAGTGTCCTCATTTGACCCCAGTAGGGCCAGATTAATCCTCACTGACCCCCTGCATGAACCCTACTCCTTCCAGCCTTGCTCCCCGTGTCTTCATTTAACCCTCATTACCTCCATAATAAGCCTCATTGACCCTTGCATAAACCCCCAGTACTTCCAGACCTGGTCTCATTGGCCTTATTTGACCTACCTCCATAATAAACCTCATTGACCCCTGCATGACCCCTACTACTTTCAGCATCGCTCCCTGTGTCTGCATTTGGCCCCACTACCTCCATAATAATACTCATTGACCCCTGCATGATCCTAATACTGTCAGCCTTGCACCCGGTGTCTTCATTTGACCCCACTACTTCCTTAATAAGCCTCATTGACCTCTGCATGACCCCAATACTGTCAGCCTTGTGCCCCGTGTCCTCATTTGACCCCACTACTTCCATAATAAGCCTCATTGACCCCTTCCTGACCCCCTACTACTTTCAGCATCGCATCCCGTGTCCTCATTTGACCCCACTACATCCAGATTACTCCTCATTGACCTCTGCATGATCCCCACTACTTTCAGCATCGCATCCCGTGTCCTCATTTGACCCCACTACATCCAGATTACTCTTCATTGACCGCTGCATGACCAACCACTACTTTCAGCATCGCACCCCCGTGTCCCCATTTGACCCCACTACTACCATAATAAATCTCATTGACCCCTGCATGACCCCCTAATACTGTCAGCCTTGTGCCCCGTGTCCTCAGTTGATCCCACTAGTTCCTTAATAAGCCTCATTGACCTCTGCATGACCCCTAATACTGTCAGCCTTGTGCCCCGTGTCCTCATTTGACCCCACTACTTCCATAATAAACCTCATTGACCTCTGCATGACCCCTAATACGGTCAGCCTTGTGCCCCGTGTCCTCATTTGACCCCACGGGGCCACATTAATCCTCATTGACCTCTGCATGACCACTACTACTTTCAGCATAGCTCCGCGTGTCCTCATTTGACCCCACAGCCTACCAACTAATACTCATTGACCCCTTCATGACCCCACCTCTTTCAGCAGCACACCCTTGTGTCCTCATTTGACCCCACTACTTAGCAGCTACTACTCATTGACCCCTTCCTGACCCCCCTACTACTTTCAGCACTGCATCCCATATCTTCATTTGACACCTGCATGACCCCTACTACTTTCAGCATCGCACACTCTGTCCTCATTTGACCGCACTACATCCAGATTATGCCTCATTGACCTCTTCATGACCCCCACTACTTTCAGCATTGCTCCCAGTGTCCTCATTTGACCCCACTACTTCCTTAATAATCCTCATTGACCCCCGCATGACCCCTAATACTGTCAGCCTTGTGCCCTGTGTCCTCATTTGACCCCACTACTTCCATAATAAGCCTCATTGACCCCTGCATGACCCCCTACTTCTTGCAGCCTTGCTCCCCATGTCCTCATTAGACCCCACTACTTAGTTGATAATACTCATTGACCCCCTTCATGACCCCTACTACTTTCAGCACTGCATCCCATATCTCCATTTGACCCCTGCATGACCCCCTACTACTTTCAGCATCGCACCCGTGTCCTCATTTGACCCCCCACTACATCCAGATTACTCTTCATTGACCTCTGCATGACCCCCACTACTTTCAGAATTGCAGCCCGTGTCCTCATTTGACCCCACTACTTCCATAATAAGCCTCATTGACCCCTGCATGACCCCCTACTTCTTCCAGCCTTGCTCCCCATGTCCTCATTAGACCCCACTACTTAGTTGATAATACTCATTGACCCCTTCAATACCCCTACTACTTTCAGCATTGCAACCCATATCCCCATTTGACCCCTGCATGACCCCCTACTACTTTCAGCATCGCACCCCATGTCCTCATTTGACCCCACTACATCCAGATTTATCTTCATTGACCGCTGCATGACCCCCACTACTTTCAGAATTGCAGCCCGTGTCCTCATTTGACCCCACTACTACCATAATAATCCTCATTGACCTCTGCATGATCCCTAATACTGTCAGCCTTGTGCCCCGTGTCCTCAGTTGACCCCACTAATTCCTTAATAAGCCTCATTGACCTCTGCATGACCCCTAGTACTTTCATCATTGCTCCGCATGTCCTCATTTGACCCCACTACTTCCATAGTAAGCCTCATTGACCCCTGCATGACCCCTAATACTGTCAGCCTTGTGCCCCGTGTCCTCGTTTGACCCCACTACTTCCATAATAAGCCTCATTGACCTCTGCATGACAACTAGTACTTTCAGCCTTGTGCCCCGTGTCCTCATTTGACCCCAATACTTCCTTAATAAGCCTCATTGACCTCTGCATGACCCCTACTCCTTCCAGCCTTGCTCCCCATGTCCTCATTTGACCACACTACTTAGCAGCTAATACTCATTGACCCCTTCATGAACCTCTACTACTTTCAGCATCACACCCTGTGTCCTCATTTGACCCCACTACTTCTATAATAAGCCTCATTGACCCCCGCATGACCCCTACTACTTCCAGCCCTGGTTCCCTTTGGCCTCATTTGACCCCATTGTTTTGATACTGGCGCTCACTTACTCCTGTTTTACTTTGATTTCCTCCAAATTGATACCAGCCTTGTTCTCTGTGTCCTCATTTGACCCCCCCACATTAACACCAGACTAATAGTCATTGACCTCTGCATTACCTTTTCTTTGTCTAGGCTTCCTCGCTGTGTCCCCGTTTGACCCCCATTGACTCTAAATTGAGCCTCATTGACCCCTTGTGTGACCCTGATTGCCGCCATATGGAGCTCAATTAAATTGTATGCGAGACCCCTGCTATGTCCAGACTTGTGCTCTGTGTCCATTTTGGACTGCACAACTTCCAAATCAATGCTCTTTAAGCCCTGCCTGATTCCCACTACCTCTTGTCATAGGCTCTGTGACCCCCCCCCCCCCCGGGTGACATCTCCAGAATCAGAATCAGCCATTAAATAGGATGATTTGCATGAAAGCGGGTTTATATTTATGTTGTTTTCCGCACATTTTAAAATGCCCACCGTTTACTGAATTTTTCTTATTTAGTTGCCAGCACTAGAGCTGCGTTGCAATCAAGTTGTACTAGGGGTCAATTTGAGTCCGTATGCCCCCATCACAAATTTGCAACACTATTTAGCAGGCCTGCTAGGGGCCTCTGGCCCAGCACATATCACCACACTTGTGCATCTGTGTACAGGGTTAGGGACACTATGCATGTTATAAAACGCTGTTTCAAAGCTCTGTTTAAAAATAGCCAGTATGGTTTCAGAATGTCTTCTCGTTTAGCGTTGGCACTAGAGGCTGCCACTTTAATGGTAATTCCAACAGGAGAGACAGATGGTGGGATATTAAGTCAAAGCTGCCTGGAGTGAGACATGGAACAGGAGTGAACTCCTATATTTTGTGGAGGGAAGAGGAAAAGGTTTATTGTGTCTTTTTTGTTTCTCTTCTCCCTGTCCCTGCCCCATGTTCAGTTGAGTGTGTCACTTCCTTTCTCTGCATTTTTTTCTTTCTCTCCTCTATCTTCTCTTCAGGGGACTAGCTAACAAAATACTTTGGGGTGGAGGGTGCTTCAACTCCTATTCTCGCCACCCATCTGCCAGCAACTGCTGTTTGCCTCCTGGCAGGCTTCACGCCTACTCCTCACCAAAGCGAATTCTATCATAGGGCTCTTAAAACAGCAGCTCCTCTTCCAGTGTGAGGTTTGTACAAACATTGATCTTCCACTGATCAAGATCCTGCCATGTTCTTGTCGGCCTATTCTGTGGCCCAGTCTCTATAACTTCTGCTATACTGTGCTATGTAGGTAACAATCAGCAGATGGGTCAGAGAGTTCAGTCGCCATAACAGTTGATATGTGAAAAGAAGCAACACTGCAAAGTGGGCAGGGGAGGCTTTTTTAAAAAAAATCACGCTGGGGCAGGAAAATCCTGGGGTAGCTCATTCCCTTCCACCACCCCAATTGACAACCTTTTCCCACGCAGAAGAGACATTCCTTGGTAGTCTCCATGTGGACCTATGCAGAGAGCATCAGGGAGAGAAAGGATGGCACTACAGAGTCCTACCATTTATTGTCGTGCACTACTTTTAAAGAGTTCAGGCTGCTCCTGCCCTCCCCCCATATTGCTTTTCCTGGCACCATGAGATTGACAAAGACTGCAGGACCAGTTACTACTCCTGGATAAATAACCCGTATATGTCTTGCATCTAACGGGCTTGCATAATACCAGTCTTACAGGAAAAAATCCAAAGATTTCCCCCCCCACACACACACATCTGTTAGAATTATATAAACCAATGGAATAGGGTCTTCTACAATGCACATGGTATTTAAATAATAAACATGGGAGCATTTGTAGTCAGGGACACATTTTACCAGCTTTCCCATGAACAGGTTAGATATGATGGACAGACTCTTTCTCATTGATTCCAGTGGGAAAAGTACTCAATTTTGAATTCTTCATTTAGGTAAGTACCACAGACTGACTGGCCCTTTTAAGGGGAGTCAGACTCAGCTTTACCTGGGGAAGTAGCTGTCCTCCAGCTGCTCATGTGGCTTAATTACCATTAGTGACCCCAGCTGTGAAAGGGTTAGGGCACAATATATAGAGAGGAGAACTCAATTGAGGGGAGAAAACATAGAGGTGCAGAGGAAAGAAATTTCTTGTTGTCTGAGCAGGTAGGTGGGAGAGAACCACTGAGCTGGTCAGGCTTGTGTGTGAGGTCTGAAGTAGGCCTGTAAGCACAGGACTTTAAATCCTTGAGAGTAGCCACCGGAGTCCCCTGGGAGGGGAGGCAGTGGGGAAGCCTGCTGGGAAGAAGCAGCATTGCAGAGCTCTGCAGGGTCCATAAGTAAGGGATAAAGAGCACAGAACTTCTCTCTAACCCAAGAATAGCAGAAGAATTGTTGGTTTGGATATTCATTTGGCTCTTCAGCTGGGCTTTCTTTCTGCCAGGAGGAGACAGCCCTGGAAAAGTGACCTGACCAGAGGGCTGGGCCACAGAGGCTGTAAACAGAGATGGTCTGTCATGGGGTGAAAGTCGTGGTCCCCAGACTTGAACTAAGGATGCCTGTGTCATGACCTGACATTAAGGGGTGCTACGGCTGTGAGTGGAACTGTTTATGGTAAGATTCAACATCTAGTTAAATCCAACTCTGGATAAATGCAGTTTTTCTTTAAATGCATTTGTTTTGATGTACTACATAGGTAGATGTGGGTGTGTGTGTGCCCCATACCCCTGGGGAACCAGTATTCCTAACATTTCTCCCCATAATACCTACCCACAGACAGCGTGGTTCTGGAACACAGTGAGGGCTCTTTATACCACTCTGGCAGTGTAGAGGACAAACCCAGCCAGTGGGCAACACCACTGCATTAGGGGCTTCCCTGGGTGGTGCAGAGTTGCTGCAGTGTTTCTGGGGAGCACTGGAGGCATTCTGGGTGAAATCCTGGACCTATTGAAGACAACTGGAGATTTGCCATTGACTTCAATGGGGGGCAGGCTTTTGCCTGGTGTCTCTGGGAGGCTGAATATCTACTAGCGCTCCTTTGTGTGCACCTCTCTGAACAAACTACCCCACTGCTTAGGGGGTGCAGCCTGCCTCTCCCTGTGTGCCGCGAGCCAGCATGGGTAGGAGGGAGTGGAGCTGTAGTGCTATGCACTTACTGCCCCTTCCTGCCTCCCTGCAGGGAGCATCCTGGTAGCAACTCTGAGCTCTTCCTTGGGGCTTCCCCCTCACACTCCACACCCACACAAAGGCTTGTCTGTAGGGCGCAGGTCTCTTGAGTAGAGGGGACTATTTTTACCTAGCTTCTCGGGGGGTGATCTGCCTGGGGAGTAGGGTACAATTGGGGTTTCAAGTATAGGAGGGGGTGGGGTGTTTTGCACAGAGAGCAAGGGAGTAACGGAGATGCTGCCCAACCACCCCAGTACCTAGCTACTCCCTGCCAGCATCCCAGGCGCTGTGGCAGCCACTCCAGCCCGTCTGGGTCCTGCTCTTGCCTTCACCCCCAGCAGCCACAGAGCCCTGCCAGGCCCGAGCATGAGAAACAAGTCACTTAAGAACAATGTGCAGTGTGGAAACATGGAGCAGCCCCACAATAGTTCCATTGCGGGCACTCTGTGCTCTTGGTTCTGCCCGGTTGCTCTTGAGAACCTGATATGTGGGCACATATGGTGTCCCTGCCTTTCCTGTTGTGCTGATGGCTTCATAAAAGGTTGCACTGTTGTAATAGTTGACCGAGTCCTGAGCCATATGGACATAGAAGATTGAGAGTGGCAGGCAAAATTTTTCAATGGGATTTCTTTTTTTGATGCCCACCTTTCTGATTAGAACCTGCCTGTCCTGGAGGACTGGCAATGGAATCTTGGGCCAGCTGGCAATTATCAAAAGGCATTACTAACCAGAGTGGCTAGTGGGCTATGTGATCTCTCTTCAGGTCCTAACAGAGAGCTGTCACCATCACAAGAGTTAATAGCCTCCACCGAGCCTTGGGAAGGCCGGGGAATTGCAATACTCCCTCACCCCTAGATTGTAAAGATTTACTCTTCAATAGAATAAGGTGTTACTTACACAGGTAATGAAAAAGGGTTTTTTAAATACATAGGGCCAGGTTAATCACTGGCATAAATCAATAGTTACACCAGAAATGAATTGCTGTTATTTTTTCAGCTGGCCGTGTCAAAGTTCTATACTCTCCTGGACAGCCTGTGGCCCAAAGACTAGAATGATAAAATTCCCCTCAATAGGAGTGAAGTTTTATTTCTAAGCTTCATTGTTTATAGTAGCAACCAGATCTTGTGCTTGATTGTCCACTTGAGATTCATTATCTGAATACATTCCAGTAAACACACAACCCCCATGCTACAATGAGCCGTGCTTGGGCTCAGGGGCCTGCCCATGCAGCGCTAAATGCAGGATTGGGCGTTCAGACTTACGTATTTCAGTAAACAAAAAAATGTAGTCTAAGGGCCCTACCCTGCAGCGAGCGAAGCACGTGCTTTGCTTAACTTTATGCCCTTGAAATCAGTGAGACCACTCATCCAGGGAGAAGCCTGGTACAGTGTGTGTGTAAAGGTTTTTGCAGGATAGGGGCCTAGACTGTCATTTATTACTAGTAGTAATGTGGAACCACCATAATCACTTGATAAACTACTGTCCATTTTAAAAATCAACCTCTCACTAATAATTCTACTGCTAGTGAACTCCAAATTCATGTAAAACCAAGGGAATGGATACACTCAAGTCTAAGACAGAAGTGAGGGTGGGGTCTCTCTCAAAAAAAATGTAATTGATGTTAAACTCAAAGCTAAGAATATTCTCACTCTCTGGAAAATTTAGGTGGTTATTTTTAAAGTTACAAAGTGGGGGGGGGGTTAGGTCCATTGAAGTCAAGTTAAGAAAAAAAATCATCAAACTATGGTACCAAAAACTGATACTTTTGTCTTTAGATTAATGCAGCTTAACATATTATGGTCCAATCCTGATCTTACATCGGTGCTAATTGGAAAGAATTCAATTGAGGTAAATGTTGTAAAACCAATGTGTGTTCAGAATTGACCCCATTTGTCTATTGGTGAGCACCCACAAGTAAGAACCAGGATGCCTGGGTTTTATTCCTGATCATGAACCTATTCCTGCGCCATCGAAGTCCATAGGAGTTTTGCTATTTACTTTGGTGAAGCAGGATCAGGCCTTAGCTGAGTCTGAGGCAATCTACAAAATGGGTAGAATAAAATTTACCAACCTACCAGGAGTGTCTGTAGAGGCATTTGAGGTCCTTATGTGAAAGGCAAGCAAGAGCAGAGTATTAAAGATTAGTTTGCACCTTATTTCCTATGCAGTATGCAAAATAATCACCACCCTTGCTTCATGTGTTTAATCACGAATAAAATATTTAGAAACTATTTAATTTTTTGCCTACATGTTTTTTCCTGTATAATAACAAATGCTACTTTTCCTAGTTGCCATAGTTTTACTTTCCAATGAATTGCCTTCATACAAATAAAACTTTGTCATCTTGTCCTGAAAGCGATTTCATCTCTTAAAATGGGATTCATTTTTGTTCTGTTCTGTAACTTACTCTTACAGACTCACGTATTCCATGATTCTGTGGGTTTCTAGGAACTTTAAAAAACATTTTCCCACTGCAGTCAATAGATGGGTCATGGGAATGTCACATTAGCGTTATTGCTGGCAATGAGCGGAAGTCAACGAAGAGCTGAGGCACTCTTTAGTAAGAGGCAATGGGATTGACAGAACATGATTTGGGTAGTCTGGCCTTTGCTTGATTCATTTTATGACCCAAATAAGTGTAAGCCTTTTTATTAGTGGATCACTAAATGCGGCTCTGATGTGGGTGAGAACAGCAGACTTTTTTCCTTCTTGCATATACTGAACCTTTAGTACAACAAAATAAAAATGAATCCCATTTTAAGAGATGAAACATACAGTACTGGAAAAGTGTGGGAAGTGCTGTAAAGCAAGGAGCTTTTGAACAAATACACTTAAGTCCCAATTAAAAAAAATATTCAAAGGGGGGAGAGAGAATGAGATGGCAGCCTTCCACATGCAACTCCTCCTGAGCACTTCTGCTTCAGGATCTCTGGAGAGTAGAAAGATTCAGACTATACTCAGAAAATAAAGTGTAAACAACAATTAGTGTAACAGTGCAATGAAGCATGACATACAGGCAACCTGAGGTCAGACAACTATAACTAAGAGAATATGCACCTGGGATAACTATTAGAAAGGGAAACAAGTAATTGCAGATGCTAAGAGGCAGAGCCTGTAGCTAGCTAATGTTGTATAACAGTTATCAGAAAATTGTCTACATTTGGAGGTTGAGGGTGGCACGCATGACAAAATGGTCAGTGACAGACCATTGCAAAAGAGTCCGAGCAAATGCTAACAAAACTGTGAATGGATATACACAGCATAACAGGCAAAAAGCCATATTGGTGAAGAAAAGCCTGTGCTGGAGCGACTTCTGGAAGAGTGCCTCTGAGTACTAACTGGGATGCCAGATGCCAGCATGTGCCAGAGTCTCAGGACAATTCACTTGTGTGTGAATATCAAAGAAACATTTACTAATTCATTTGAATGTTACTCACATTTCCTTTGAAATGAATTGATATAGTCTTATCATAACCTGTTGATTGCTATTATGTATGCCCAGTAATTAGATAACCCTGAACCAAAGTGTGTTAGTGCTAAGATGGGATATTTGATGTGTGAACTGCATTAAAAATAACTAAATGTTACTTGTATTGTTTTCACATCTCTATCCCTAGTATAATGTAACAGGCAATTGCATTGTGTGTGTCACTGGAACTAGATTGCTGGTGAAAGCAAAGCAAGTAGAATGTCGACTTCAAAACAAGAGCCATTGAGTTCACAATGGGAATTTACAGACTTAGTCTGCATTCCTCATGCACAGCCAACAAAGAAAGGCCCAGAAGGTGGATACAGAACTTGTCAAGCTTTTTTGTGTGTGCATGAAGAAGATATAAAAGATGGATTCAAGGGAAGAGCCTTCATCTCTGAACTTCTTGGACACTCACAGGGAAGCAGTCCAGATGCAAGACAGACATCCCAAAAGTTATTTTGGGTAGCCCTGAGAGATTTATGGAAAAGTGGCAGATTACTATGTCTCTGCTATCATTTGGGGCTTACAAACTTTGATTCAACTGTTAATGTATTTTACCCGCTTTAACCTCTCAACTCCTTTTTTGTTTGCTAATAAACTGTTAGTGCTAGCAGCCAGTTTCTCTAGTAAGCTGTCTTTGGTGTGAGATTGAGTACCTGTTGACTTGGGGTAAGTGCCTGACCCTTTGAGGTTGGGAGTAACCTGAAGTGGTGTGATTTTTGGTTTTAATAACCTCTTATCACTAAGTTCAGTTTTTCTGGGTGGCAAGACAGGTTGGAGGGTCTTAAGGAGATTGTCTGTCTGTCTCCATGGTAATACTGGTATAGTGATCCAGGAGTGCACATTTGTTACTGGCTTGGTGAAATCTAATTATAGAATTACTCCTGGGGGAATTCTATACCAAAAAATCAAATTCTTCACACAATATTTTAAAATTCTGCATATCTTATTTGTCAAAATAACACAACATAGTCATGACCATTTCAATTATTTTGGTAACTTAGGTATGTCAAAATACCTGTCAGCAAGTATGTCAATACAGACAAAGATTCAGGAAACATTTTTTGACAAATAGATTCCGTGCTAGGCATATTAAAATGGAACTTTGAGTAAGTCCTTTAAACTACACTACAGAAACTTATTTCCCACACCCCTCAAAAGCAATGCAAAGGCTTGGAGTCAGAGGTAATGGAGGAGCTGAGGGAAGTAAGTGCTGGGCAGGAGCCTGTGAGTGAACCTGGAGGGTTGTTGGGTGTGAGTGGGAGAACTATGGAAGGGTTTTTTTGGGGGGGGGAGGAATTGTTAGGGAGACGCAGAGCCTCCCCTATACTGACCCTGGCTGACCACTACTCTCCCATTCAGTCTGGTATATCTGTACCCACCCCCTTTAGCCCTGCATTCCTCCCCCATTCAGCCCCTGGCTCAGTGCTGTCACCCCACTAGCTCTTCCGAACGAGTCTGTGACCTTTCTCCCTCTCCCCCCATGTCTCCTCACCTGGCCCCATGGGCAGGGTACGGTGAGGGAAAGCAGCCTTTCCACAGCTGGCTGCTCGAGCTGCCCTCTCTTCCGGCACCACTGCAGCCCCTGGTAGGCAAAAGGTGCAATTGCAGCACCTCCCCAGCAGCATGTAGTATTCTGCGAGGGGGAAAAAATCTGCAGGAGACAAACACTACATATGCACAGTGGTGCAGAATTCCCCCACGAGTATAGAATATACCACCAGTTTGGGGTGTCTAAGACCAGACTCTCGGTTGTAAACCACTCCAGACAGCACGACACGGACCTTTGGCATATTCCCAAAAGGAGGTAGTCCTAAACTGATCCCTTTAGTTGCACATGGGCTCACATGTATGACTTACAGGGCATCATGTGACATCCCAATCCATTCAGTGACAAGAGACACCTCTTTTTCAATATATGTGCATTATATCCAAGACCACCTTTTGCATGTGCCCTTTCAGGTTGTGGTGATACCCATGCCCTCTCTTTCCCAGGGAAACTACATTTATAGCCCTGGTTAGGGATGGCTTAACTTGGCCTGGCTCCCACTACAGCAATGAGGATTGTGGTGGGCGACAGCTCAATTTGCTAATTATCTGACAGTGGGGCAGCAGCAATATAGTAAATGTTATCCTTCACAATTGCAGAAGGTAGACTGAGCAGGTCCACATGCAGGCACAGAGGGGTACCTACTTTGCCTTTCTTTCATTCTGGCTCCTGCTCTTGCAGCTGTCTGGCTTGTACACCTCATCTAGCCACAAACCAGGGCGTGGAGCAGTAATGTGACTGAGCAGTGCCTGGGGGAGTTCACTTCACTCTGCAAGAGGTTCTCAGTTGATCCTACAAACTTTAGTTTAATGTCTATGACACACAAAGCCCAATTGCTTCATCCACTGTGCCTGAGGCTGCGAAGGGTAGGGTTATAGTCCTGGAAGTCCCTATATTACCTCATATTTGGGAACTTGTTTTAACATATACACATTCCCAAATAACTTGTGATGAGAGCACACTCTAAATTAGAAAATAAATACAATAAGCAGCTAGAACTCAGGTCTTCACCAAGTACTCACCCCTCCTGCTGTTGCAAATAAAACTGGCACTCCTAGTGAAGCATCCCCACCCAAATCCTGCCAGGTGCTCCCAGAGGGAATGAAGTGCACCTATTCCTGCACTCCAAGGTACAGGCTGCTCAGCAGGTCTTTCACAACAGCATTAGTGGAACAGCAGAGGGGATCAGTGGGCATGGGCTGTTGTACAGCCCTGACTACAGCACCAGGGCCCCAATCAGTTCCCTGGGCCAGAATAAAGATAAAACTTGAGAGCAGGAAAAGTCTCTGGTCTCTTTACCAAGCACCTGTTTGCTTTGTAGCAGTAAGGCTATGCTCTGTATATGTGTGCGTGTGAGAGATCCTTCCACTCCCCTTTGGGAATGCCTTACTTTGCATGTTGGCTAGCTGTTACATGCCCTGAGATTGCCTGTAGCGGACAGGAAAGAGGCTCTTGGTCTCATTGGTACTTAGGTATTCACTGGTTGGTACATACCACTTTCATGTTTGATTGTATTCTTCCTTTTATCCCAACTCTTATCCATTGTAGTAGATAATGCTTGTCAGTGTGGTGACTAGGCTGAAGCACTCCAAGAACTTTGCAAGGGTGGCTAAAGCATTATGCTGTGTGCAAAATGAGGGTAACAGCCAAGGACTGAGCTTTACAGCAATATGCTGGAGAAACATTTTGGCACACAAAAGGATCAGAGTTCTGGGCTCAGATCTGCCTTACACCTCCTGTGTAACAGTGGGCAAGTCACTTAACCTCCATGTGCCAAATTACCCTTATCTGTGAAATGGAGCAGCATTTTTTTTATTCCCTCTAGGAGTATGTGGTGTCACTCAATTAGATTGTAAACTCTAAATCTCTGTTCTCAAAGAAGTGAAAATAGGAGTCATGACCTCATCACTCAGCCCTGTATTAATTCCCCTGAGCCAAGCAGGGCTGCTGGTGAGGAAAGCAAAAAGAGACGGGGTCCTTTAATTAGATCTTGGATTTTCCAAAAACATCTGGAAAGTTGTCTCAGCCACTTTGAGTAGTTTCCTACACACATACAGTGCTTTGTTCCTTAGGTGTACACTTAACCAACTCAGCAACACTCTATTCTGCATGGTGCAATTTTTGAATGTTCATAATTCAGTCAAATCAAACCAACTGCTGCCAGTACAAGACACTGTGTCTCACTGAGGACTATTTTCCATGCAAAACTGCAACTTTCAAACAATCATTCTGGTTGCAGGGCTGTTCAAAACAGGATCCAAAATGTTATTAATGGAAATGCATTTTTTCAGTCACCTCTCTCTCAAAGGGTTGAAATGTTTTTGCTAAAACTTTTCACAACCAAAAGCTATCCTTTAGGAAGAGGAGAAGCATGGAAAATCTCAAACTCCCAAACCCTCCAAGAGCGTGTGTTACAAAGCTCTGTCTGTCCAAGAACAGGGTTCTAGACCAGAAACCATTTTGCAACTTTAACTATTGTGATTGCTGCTGCTCTAACTATAATATCTGTTTTAACAAAACTGCAGCTGTTTCACCACAGACCACATCTCTCTCTCCTGATTATGGTGCACCATGAACAACTTAATGTAAGACTATTTCGTAACCTTTTCAGGTTGGCAACCCTTCATTTGAAGCCAAATTTTTGCAACCCCTTAAATCAGTGATACTCAGAACTCAGAGTTTCAGGAGCCAAATTAGCGATCAACATTACCCCAAAGAGCCACAGTCATGTGAATTCATTGTTTCATTTCCTATAGCACTATATATTCAATCACTGTTTTAATATGATGTGCAGCAAAGAGCCATATTAGAGAGCCACTTGTGGCTTGAAAGCCTTAGTCTGAGTATCACTGCCCTAAATTTTCTGTAAAAGTTAAAAAAATACAATTAAGGATAAACCCATATAATTCATTTGTGTTTTGAGAGAGTGACAGGAAATATTTGATCTTGAAAAGTAATGCTGTGGGAGAACAGGATTTTTGGTTTAGACTGTAATAAATTTTTCAACACCTCATGGCTCCCTGTGGGATACAACCCCCAGCCGAGAAACACTGATGTAAGAGGAATCGGAGCTGGTATGAATATTAACTGGAGGAAGTGGCACTGTATTTCACGCTACAATTAGTCACAACACCGTACATACATTTTTCACACCAGACACGCTAGAACAAATTTTGCATCAACACTGAGAACTTTATAACTATGGAATTCAGCATCAATGGTTGGATTAATATTTTAATAATTACACACTTTTTACATTATGAAAATAAGTCATAAATAGTGTAAAAATAATTCCGAAGATCAACTTCTCACAAGCTAGGACCAAAAACCCAAGTACAAAACTCAAAACAAAACAATATTAAACACTGAAAACCAAGGAGAAACTTTCAAAACAAAACCAAAACCATGCTGTTTGAACCAGAGGCCACAATAAAGTGGAAATAACAAATTAAAATGGATTATTTAAACATTGCAATTATTTACACTACTGGGCAAAACAGGTTTTGTGCCATTATTTACAGTGATAAGACACTCCAAATAGTTGTAGCAGAACTGATTACATGAGACGGACCCAATGTTTTCCCAAAAGCAGTGTAACTCTTGCCAAATTACTTTTCGTTGCATTTTTATCTCCTCTACTGTACTTACAAGAGACCATTTGCAATACAAAAATAACTGCACTTATAGATGAAAAAAGTAAAAAATACAAATAAAAATATATAATATTTTGCAAAGGAAAAAAGTCAGATACATACATCTTTAAAAAAATGTTACTAGGCTGTATGGTATTATATTTTCCCAAACATGTACAATAATATAAGAATATTCACATAAATGTTAACAATATGTAAAACATTCTTCCTCTACAAACCAACCTCTTCAATAATACTTCAGAGAAGTGTGCAAGTACCAATGGTATCTGGGAAATTCATATAATTTCTTGGTTAAACAAATAAAACACTAAAGGTCCCGGGTTGGGTAAGGCCCCCGCTCTCCAAAGAAAGACAATTGTTTCTAAGCAGCATTAACTTGATATATTTAAAATTACAAAACAAACAACACGCCAGAAGGTTATTTTTAATACGTTACTCCACAAAAGAAGTGGAATCAATGTTCGAATTCTATCAGATATGAAGGTGGCAGACACTTATTTGCAACGTCATTTAATGAATCCAACCACCATGTAAAATACTTCAATAACAGAAGGTTTGAGAGAATCTTTGTTTTCACATTATTGTAACATTGATTCATAAAAACAAGTTGCCATATGAAGGAAAGCAATCAGATGATAGGCTTATTATTTGAATGGCCCCAGGAAAAATGAATCAGTATCCACAACCACCAAACTCCATGCTTGCTTCTGATGAGTCTCTTTGCAAAGATCAGCACTTCTGTGAGAGACTTTTTTTTTCCTTTATGAAAACCAAAGTGTTCTCCTCGGGTAAAATGTAAAGATACAGATTTACAAATACATATGTATGATGGACAAGTAGTGGAAATAAGGAAGTTTGAAAGAAAATGTCAACTTCTGCATGTCCTGTAGGACCTTATTCGCTTTCAGAAAAGTGAGATCGTTCCTGCAGCCACAGTTCCACTGAAGTCAATGGATATTCTCTCATGATTAATAGTGCTTAGCTCTTCTATAGCACTTGTAATTAGTAGATCTCAAAACACTTTACAAAGGAGGTAAGACGTATCATGATCCCCATTTTACATGTGGGGAGACTGAGGCACACAGTGAAGTGACTTGCCCAGTATGGCAGTGTCGCAGCTGAGAACAGAATCCAGGGATGAAACCCTGGTGTAAGTCAACAGAACAACTCCCATTCTCTTCAATGGGGTCAGGATTTCACCCCATTTCCTCTGACTTCCAGCCCAGTGCTCTAGCCACTAGACCACAGTGCCTGCCCTTAAGTAGTTAAGCAGTTAAGGACTGCCAGAGGAGGGCTGTAGTATGTTCCAGTGTCATCATCAGACAACAAATACACAACAGTACCTAGTTTGTGTGTATTCAATATTATAAAGCTTCAATTTTTCACACTGTACATAACACTGACTCTTGAAGATAACCCGTTTTAAGCTATTAGAGCACATATGCCTCTTTTTCTGGATGCAGACATGCTGATTTGACCTCTTTCAAACTTTTCAAGAATACTTCTATGGTATACAGAGAAAACACATATAAACAGCTGGATGCACAGAGTCATTCTGCCTCACCAGATTGTCAGACAGTGACATCAAAATCACCAATACATTAAAAAAAAACATATTACAAGAAAAATAACTTATCAATACCAAGAATGAATGTTTCATGCTTTACTTTGTAAAAATGAGGTTTCAAAGCATCCTGTAAGAAAGTTCTCCCTCCTCCCTCCTCAACTAGCTTATGAAAATGAAGACAAAAGGCCACTGTTCAATGTGACTGCAATACACTTAAGTTAAAGATACATAAGAAGATTGATACCAAACAAAAACTGAAAAGCCTAAACAAAGGAACAAGAAATAATCACAAAACAAAGCGAGGGATACAGAACCTAAGTAAATTCATGTCCTCTACACATTTTTACAGCTGAAAAGTTTGGTAGATGAACCACTGTTTCTGCATATTTACAAAATTTAACAAAGCAAATGAGGAATGCTACTAAAATGTAATAATAAAACAGGTGGTTCAAACCAAAGCTGCATTGCCAAACAAAAAAAATTATATAATAGCACCAACACCAATTGTCTTTAAACTAAACAAATATGTTGCAAGTCTTCCGAGGGTGCTTTTCATTATGAAATATTCAACTTGAGCTACTTTGTCTGTACTACGTATCAACCTTTTCTAGATTCCCCCCCTACTGTGCATGCTGTAGGCACCTTTTCAATACCACTTAATATGTATATATTACTGTTCTAATCTGACTGGTTATATTGATAACACTGCATGTCTACTAATGAGACCCTGTCATTTCAGTGGAATGATCCTTTCCTGACATTAGCCAAAACCCATGACACCCATTAATGGACAGCAGAAGCATTCTTATCGGAGTGAGCAAAAATAAGCAATTTATGTTACTTATTTTTGTTTTTAAGTTTACATATATACAGTATGTATTCTGTGGGTCATTGTGTTAGTGACTATCGCACACTTACACCAGAGCTGAATTTTGCCCTGTGTTTAACTCATCAAGTACCATCAACAGAACTATTTGTACTGTGATATTTCACACTAGTGACTGTAAGCTTCAACAAAAGTATAGGAACTAAGGGTCATGCTTTTCTTGTTTCCAAAATAGGATTTTTAAAGTTGATGTCCAATCAGGCACTGCAAAATATATTTGGGTGATAAAGGACAGCACACATTTAATAGTGCTTTAGCTTGGCGCTAACTCCTTAAAATGACTTGCTTTCATGGGCAATTCCAAATTTTTGCTACCATATTCAGCATGCTAACACTATAGTAACCTTCCTCATTTAGTCTGCAAACATAGAATGTTAGGGAGAACATGTGCGTATCCTGATTTTTTCACTAAAACTAGATGACTCCATACTATTACCATACTTTTATTTTAATGTATATAGGTAATTTAGCTAACTGGGCAAATTTTCTCATTAGAAGATAGGAAATACCATACTGCACTGGAAAATAGACCATCTAGTCCAATAACTTGCTTCTGGTGGTTCCCAAAAATTGGAGTGCCACAGAAAGATGATACTTCCAGTCCCCACATGCATAATGCACTTAGCCATTGTGTGTCATGTTAGGAGATGGACAGCAGGATTCTCTCCTGTTCAGAGGACAGCCTGAATTATTTCCCAAGAAACCAGAATAAAACTCGGAGGTGGCAGGGTGGAATGCTGGTTTTGCCCTGATCCTGTAATCCGTTTCGTGGGTGAAACTTCCATTAAAGTCATTACTGTAACACTCAGACTTACAACAGTACATAACCTGTGCAAGCACTGCAAGATCAAGCTGGTGGTTGTGAGCACTGTTTAAGTAGAGTAAAACATCCATTTCTAGCAAAGCATCACTGGGCTTTTTAAAAAAAATTGCACCTGTAAGCAGGCTTTCTGTAGGAAACTAAGATGGAGACTTATGTAAGAAGTCATCTTTATAGAAGTAAAAAAAATTAATAACTCTCTCTCCTTGAAAAGCTATTTTCTTGACATGGTTTTGATATATTGAAATGGCAATAAAATATTGTGCAGAATGAAAGAAATGCCTACAGTATGGGTTCTAGTGACTTGAGATGCTAATGTGGTAGTAACTATCCACTTGAGAGTGAAATCATGATAGGTCCCAACTTCCAGATGATCTACAAACCCACTGAGCAGCAAATTATGCCTATTTCCAGGAATGGCAGGGTGCCTACACACTGGTGGAAAAATACTCTTTCTGCAACTCTGTTTTTGGTCTGCCTATAAAATGAACTCTCAGAAATGTATTTTAAAAGTTTGTGATCATCTCAATATGCACAATTATTTGAATAGATCTAAAAAGAATTTGCATCTACCAAATACAGAACTGTTTCATACAAATTAATCTCTTAATCTGACCACAAATGCACCATATGAAGACTCAAAACTGTAACTGAAACAAACAAATTCTTAGGGAGGCTCAAACTACAAAGTATGCACCAATTCAATGTTTCCAGTAATCAAAATGCAACAAGAAAAAACAGACTCTGCTTCTCTTGTGTACTAGTCATTTGATCAGAAATGGAAAAATAATTACACCTTACAAAGTGTATTGTGACTACCATATCATGATAATCACTTGGGTTCACTCCTTTTCTACATTCTTTGGGTAACCATGTCCAGCAAAATCATTGCAATTGTAGAAAAAGAACCACGTGAATAAATCATCTTGTGAAAGTAAAATGAAATAACTTTTTTACAACTTAAAGGCTTCAAAGACTCTAAAAATAGATAATACTGAAACAAGAGGAACACATGATGTGAAGTACTTCCTTCAAAGCCTAAGTATTTGTCAAAACAAATCTGACAGAGGCTACTGAAATTAATCTTCTGCAAGTTTTGAAAGCTATGGTTAATTTTGTTTCATTTTTTCCCCATAAAATACAAGAGTTGTGTAATTTAAATTGGATAATCCAAAACCCACACTACAGTACATACAGATCCCATCAGTTTCATTAGTTCATAGAGAGTGTTCTAAGACTCCCCATTGCCAAGAATGCTTTCCTTTAGCAATCCAAAAATACAATATGTGGGGCACATATTGTGTCAATCCTTGAATCAGACTGAGAAGCTTCTAATCTCAAATAGGGCCTGTGGTCAAACAATCCACTTGGCATCTTTGCAACCTTTTCAAACTGCCCACAGAGGTCAGGGGAAGTCTTGTTTCTCCTTCAAACTTCTTTCCTTCTTGGTTAAACAGTTGACAGCACTTGGCATCTAAACCCATCTATCTTGAATGTCTTCGTGATAGTGAGCAGTGCAAGAAAAAACGATGCTGATCAACAGGCATGACCCCTTTTTGACCAAGGGAAGGGGGTCACATGACCCACACAACTGGAAGCCGTCCACCTGCAGTTGGAACTGTGTTCCCCAAAAATTCAAGACCTTTTTCTAATCTCCTCTGCTTTATCTCTTTTTGGCAATAAGCCACGGGGTGACTCCCTTGAGATAACAAAAGGAAATAATTCAGAAGTTTGGATCATGAGTCACAGTGAGCAGCCATTTAGCATGTGGAGTGATCACACAACAAGCAGGTTTGGCACACAATTCATGCTTTTTTTTTTTAGTCTGTACAAGCAGGGATGATGGCATGAATCAGTGATAGTGTTTAAGATGAACATGGAAGCAAAGTCAGTAAATTCCAATGGCAGTTGGTACAGTACATTTCATAGCATTTAGCTCATATTTGGTCACAATTTCATGTAAACTAGTTCATGGCACTCATTGTCCATGCAGGTCCACAAGCCAAAAATAAGAGAACTTGCAGAAAAAAACTAAATCTCCATGATTTATCTCTGTATAGATATCTCTATAGAGAGACCAATCTTTATTTTTGCAGATTTCTCCTGTGGTTATATATATTGCCTAATTGCAGATGTAAGTGAAGAAAATGTACACATGGACTACTGCAAACAAGTAGAAGCAGCTACATGTAAACATATCTCAGACTTGTAAAATAAAATTTCTGTTTTCAACTATAAATACAAAAAGGTGGAGCATTATACACAACTTCATGCTTCTAAGGTTATATTCATCACTGCAAAGAGACAAAAAGAGATAAATTGGCCAGGTTAGTAATCTAGTAGCCAAACTTCTATTCCAAGTATATAAAGATAGGGAAGAACCCCAAACATCTTTTATTCTCTTAGCCACAAATGTGCTTCCAAAATGCCTATAATACTTATGTTGTTTTTTTTAAACTATTGTCAGCGATGCGGTCACAAATATCTAACTTTCTAACCGGTGAATAACTTTCTGGGAACCTAAGAATCACTGATTTCATGTGCATGCCTACTTCAGTTGTCAGTTACTTAAAGAATTATAGGCAGATACTGACCTCTTTTGGGAAGAAAAACAATGCTTATTATCCTGGGAAGCAAATAGTGACTCCTCTTTACCTCTAGCAACAAGATGGGTAGCTGTGTAAACACCACCATCAATTTTAGATCTGGTCATCTTCAGATATGAGTAACAAATAGCTTCAAGTACTACAGCAGCCCCTGAATTGCGTTGCCTGTTTTGAGAGCCACAGCTGAAAGAGTGCCTCTAAATTATCAAGGGCGGCACTAGTTAAAGGGAAACGGCAGGTGTATTGACTTTCTCTACAAATACAGCTACACTGCCACACACGTTTTCCCAGCTTAGAAGTAGAATTTTTATTTTCAGTCTAACCTATACATTGTTTAGGCTTTGCACATAGGACTAACCTGCCCTGCAGTAGCTGGTTTGAGGTTGGGAAAGGGTAGTAGGCAGCTCAGTGTTGACGATGTATGATGTCCCACTCTATAAGGCAGGACAACTCAGTGTGAGCTGCCACGGTATGCTGCTGCCCAGCGAGTGGTGTGTATGGCTCCTCTTAGCTGGATAATTTTATACCTGTAATTTGTTGCCTGTCAGCACACCTACTACTGGCAGCAGACCTGCTTCCTGGCGTGAGGGCTACACGCACCTCCCGACCCACAGCTCCACCTGCTAGCTGGTGTCTTTCAAATAAAATATTCAATTGTTTTCGTTATTAGCCAGACTCTACTATGTGACCAGAACTATCCAGAATCAGCTTTTGAAAAATGCCTGGGGTGAAATCCTGGCTCCCCTGAAGTCAATGAGAGTTTTTCCATACCCAGCCAGGATTTCACACATGGTTTATTCTTTCAAGTGAATTCATGCAGCAGTATTCAGAGAGGAATAAATATCTGTTCACTGATACATTTGCTCTGAATGCTGAGGCTTTTAAATCTAGCATTGTCCGAGTTCTACCGTCCAATAGCAGAAATCTTTACCAAAGTAACAATGTTATTACTTAGCATTGCTGAAAAGCAGCAGCAAGCAGTAATAAAATGCAACAGCAGACTTTGGGGGTTGGGGAAGAGGCAAACGGGAAGAAAGATGCATTGTCCCTTTGGATAACCCAGAAGACTCAAAGCTTGATAGGTCAGTATGAACATTTTGGTAAGACTCTGCCACACCACTGATGGGCAAGTCTGATACTGTCTCCCAGCTCTTGTGCAGGGGCTGAAGGAGATGTAGCTCTCCCTGTGAAGAAGAATGATGGTCTTTGACTTCCCAGCAACTCAGGTGCCAATTGTTTTCAAATACTGCATGAATCAGTTGCTGTTATAACCCCTACATATTACAAATTCATCATGCAAATAATATTTGAGAAGAGGTTATAACTTGGACTGCTGTGTATTCCAAAGTCTGTAAACTATTCTTATTGAAATCAGAGTGTGTGAGGTCAAAAGGGTTCTCTTATGCCAAAGAAAAGGGATGGTGCCTCTGTGCAGAAATAATTTGGCGTCTTACCTTTTGCCAGCAGCCAGGCATTGGTAATCCATCCGGCCCCTGTTCCAAGGAGAAAGATAAAAAGTGCATAGATGAGCCTGACAGTATATCTGATGAAACAACCATGCCTTCTTAGCTAATGAATAGCTCCCACTTCCTAACTAATAATTTCGTCACTTAAGATGAGGAAAATTCCAACATCCAATACAGGCTGAGTGCGCTCACATTGTAAATACATACAATCCTGCCCCTCCAAAAAATTCAAATCCCAAACTACAGTGTGCCTAATCATGGTCAGAACTTTAAATCATAACTGCTATATTTTTGCTGTCATAGCAACATTATCAGGGGTCAAATCAGTTGAGCTGGATTCATTGCCAGCAGATTATATGTTACTCTAAAGTGTATCTATTATTCATAAGTCATGGACATTTAGCCACAAATCAGTCAACAATAGTGTATCGCTTACTGTTTTTGTGATCCTGGTACAAAGTTAACCCATTGATAGGCTATTTATGTCCAAACTGCATATGGGAATATTTTCATACATGTTAATTCTTACCTTTATAAAATGAAAACTAAAGGACTGAACCTACTCATACTGAAATCAGTGGGGAAAGTTGCCATGAGAGTAGGGCACTAAGGTAGAAGCTGACTACTCTGTAGCATGGATAACATGTGGCTGTCAAGCTATTTGTAACTTGGACTGTGCTAGTTACAAGCACTTAGATACACTCCCAGCACAGTATTCTGTTCTTGCTTAAAACCTCTGTGTCTCCAATTTAGTGCATGGGACAGATTCTGATCTTAGATACACAGGTTATAATGAAGTTATTCCTGTTTTACACTGGTGTGGAGGACCGATCCTGTAATGTGAGTCAAGGGAATTCAGCACCTCACAGAACTGGACTATAAATGAGAGGAGAATCAGGCCCCAATCATTTATTAGGTTAAAGGCAATATTACTTTATACTTGGATTTCTTATCTGCTAACAATTCTGAGAAACAGTGTTTGAGTGTTGTGTGTGGGGTGGCTTTATTCATTCATTCATTCATTTATTTATTTTTCTGGCAAAAACTACCTGCTTTCTAGAACACGAAACGGTGCTCTTTGTTTAAAAGCTTATTCTGATAACTGTCTATCTATCCCACCAACAGAAGAACATTTTTTCACAGCAATGGTATAAGGGTTCTCCAGATATAAATGATACTACAAAGACAAACACATTTTTTAATTATGAAGGCATGCTTGATTACCCCCCAACAAAATATGAGACACGGTTATCATTAATCAGAAGCAAACAAAATATAACAGACTATGTACTTCAGATTAAAATTCCACTGACAATTTAGATTAGAAACTTTGTACTTGATATAAAAACCTACTTAATTTTAACATTCATCTTTAGATAATCGTGCTTAGCTAACAAACAATATCAGAACATGCAGACCAAATTTAACTGCCAACAATTAAAAACACCTATATCTTGAGTCTTTTGGAACTGTGTATGTACTGTTCAATTTTAATTGGAAAAAATAAAACATAATTAGATTTAAAAAAAAATCTGTGTTGCCAGATTGGTACAAGGGAGAGGGTCAACAAGTAGAATTTTAGTATGGGGGGAACTTGAATTCATGCTAACACAGAGTGGGGAAGTATTGTGTGTATTGCAGGGAGGTAAGTTCCAAAGGAAAGACCATTAAATTGAAAACGTTAAATAACGAAGACAGTGAGGGTTTGGGCTGCAGACCATTATCTTCTTACAAAGCTCAGCTAAGTTTTGGGTTTCAAATTTAAATACTATTCTCATCTATGGGCCCAATCCCAAAAACATTGTTCATAGGGCCCCATCCTGCAGATCTTACTCATATCTTTGCTTATTGCAAAGCTCTGTGATTTAACTTTGACAGATTGATATTTATCTCATTCTCTGCATAAATCTCATCTTGGCATAATCCTGAAAAAAGATGCACTCAAAACTCCCATTGATTTCAGCTGGAGTCAAGTGTGCAGAATCGTTTCAGGTGCAGGTTAGGGTGAAACTAACTCCTAGGCAGAGGGCCAGCATGAGGTCCCCACAGCACTTACACTGTGGGACTTAAATAACATATGGTCCTTGTGGTGGCTCTCCGAAAAGAGGTGTATTTCATTCTTAGTGAGTAAGGCAAAAGGCATTTGTTGGGGGAAAAAACAAACAGTGCCGAGGGAAAAATTATGTTGGAAGAACACACTCAAACTACCATGTGACGTGGGAGCAAAATGCTGGGAGTTAGGTTCCAGGTGTTGACAGAATGTGTCTTCTCGATATGGTTATGATTGCTGAAGCAGCTGATTTGTTCATGCACATGCATGTATTAGGTGGAGAACGTAAAGTCCGCTCAGAAAAACACCACTTTACACTGAGAATGACTGACTATATACAAAGGAATCGCATGCAGGGTTGGTAGGAAAGAGAAATACTGTACCAATTGGCAAGGGGCATCCAGCCCATCCAGGCCTGGCTGGCCTGGCTCCCCTTTTTCCCCCTTAATTCCACGGAATCCCTGTTTGTAAAGATTAACTTGCAACGTTACTGACAAAGAAGTTTCTTTGGCATTTGATTCAGCTGGAGCAAAAAAAAAAAAAAAAAGAGAGACCAAGAGGAGCAAGCTTACAGCAGCAGTGATTAAAACCCATGTGGAAATGACCCAGGTGCAGTCTCACATCTAAGACCTTAGTGTTTAAATGGCCCTCCAATCAAGAAAGAACTACTTAGCTAAACAGGTTTCCAATCTGTAGAGAACACTGACAGGTAAGTACAAGTTGCCAGAATGTCTATGCAGCGCATTCCATGAAAAATATTCCATAAGTGACATTCATTTTTAAGATCTCCAAACTGGTAATTTAAACCAAATTAGGAGGATAAAAAATAGTCATGCTGGAATTTGCAGACTAGGAGAGGAAACCCTTTGAATGATACCAGGTTACACTATAGCTGTGGCTTATTCCTCTCCTCTCGCTTTATCCCGTTATAATCTACAGCAGGAGGAGCGATTTCCAATACATGAGTGAGACATACCAATGGGCAAGGTGCATCTAATCCAGGGGCACCCTGTTCTCCTTTCTCCCCTTTAGGCCCCTTTTTGCCTTTCTTTCCCTTTTCCCCCTGTGGACACAATGGTTTGGATAAAACAAATGTTTCATTCTTTTGGGTAAAAAAATATAAATGAAAGAGATTGGTTTAAAAGATGTTTTTTTTTGCCAGTGGAGGGCTGAAAGGACACTTACCACTGTGTTCTGGTTTGGATAGTGCATTATGTGGAAAAATAAATAATACGATCATAAGCAAGAACTGCATCAGTTGGTATTATTGAGCTTTTGTATTAATGCCAGTATTATGAATTATTTGAATCCTAAAGTAGGGTTTGAAATTATAGGCTGACTTCCTGATTCAAACTGTGGGCAAGGACAGAAATGGCAAGCGGAATGTGTCCCTTTCTTTGGGAGCTACATAGGAAGAGGTATTCTAGTCAGAGGTGTTTTGGAACAACTAAACAGATCAATCTCATTTCTGCCAGTCGGGGGACGGGAGGGGAAAACAGTGGGAACAACTGATTCCCGGTGTGATTCAGTGGAGTCACAGCAGGGATGACTATGTCCCAACATGTCCTTTACTGAATGAACCTTGCATGCATCAGTCCCAGTAGAATCTGGGCCAAATTCTGCCCTCAGTTACCCCCATGCAAACCCACTGAAGTCAAGGGAATGGCAAGGATACCACTCAGAACAGAATTTGGCCCTTCATTTCAAACCCTGCTAAACGACTCAGAAGATCCAAACTGCTTGATGTTGAGGTGCTATACAATTTTCCAGTGATCCCTATCTTTCTGTAATTAGAAACAAATTAGAAATGCTAATGAATATTTACATTTAAATTTCATGTTCAAAACATGATTTCCAAATCTCTCTCCATGGCAGGTAAAATTTCATTGGCTTATCATTTATTCACTCCTTTAAGCAAGTGACTGAGTTTGCACCGAGTTGCTTTTTAAAAAAAGCAAATGATTAAGATTTCTGAAGGAGAGGTGGACAGCAAATTTCACAGCTTTTGATAATCCATAGAAATGAGACACGGAAAAAGAATCTTCTTTTTCCCAACAGGCCTACCCTGGAAGGGTGACTCCCCTCAAGCAGTATGTGATATTTGGAGAGTCAATTTTATAATTGATTTCACACCAGTTGATCACAATGGTAAATGAGTTTCAGGCTCACTTGCAGTTTAATAAAACCAAAACTGCTTCTATTAAAAAAATAAAAATGGAGTAGGACAATAAAAAAGAGGGGGTGCACCAGGTATATTACAAAGAAATAGGAAAATAGTGAAAGGAAGATTAGTATGACACTGGAGAACAACCAAGGGAGGGCTTTCAAGGTTGTGGCTGTGGAAAGGATTCAATTTATAAGGAAAAAGGTAAAAAAGACAGAGGGAATTGTAAGGAAAGAAGGTAAAAGGAGAAGGAAAGAATGCACCTCTGGAAAGGCAGACATGTTTAGGATGAAGTACAGTAAATGGACTTTCAACCAGTTTCACACCAACACAAAGATTAAATCGATTTAGAAAGTTTACAAAAACTTGAATAATTTAAGAAAC
The DNA here is from genome assembly GCF_020497125.1 of Mauremys mutica. Classification (NCBI taxonomy): domain Eukaryota; kingdom Metazoa; phylum Chordata; order Testudines; family Geoemydidae; genus Mauremys; species Mauremys mutica. The sequence continues at coordinate 34,493,624 of NC_059076.1, read as the reverse complement.
AAACTGTCTTACTGTAATTCATTTACAAAAGGGAAAACATATAAAATACATGAAATACTACAGTATACTGTACCATTCAAATGTAAACAAGAATCCACAGACAGATATACTGTATTTATGGCACCATGTGAACAGAATTCCTCATCTATCTTTCCTGTGTGCCAAAAAGCATTCTTCCATCAACCTAGCTGTGTCTACAAAGGGTTAGATCAGCATCCTTGGTACTTGGTGGGTGTGGATTTTTCACACACCTGAGCACCATAGCTACGTTGACCTACATTTTAAATGTAAACCAGGCCTCTGTCAGTTTTAACTCACTGAGCCTCCTATTAATTCTTCAATGAACTGGGTGAGGGTGTGAAAAATGGTGGTGGTAGGGGGGGATAGTTGCTGTTCCCTTAACTTGCCACTCCCCACTTCCCTGAGTTTCAGGCAGATTTCACGGGATCCCCAGAAGTCCAGGAGCATCTGTGTGAATGCCCCATGCAAGCACTGATGGATGCTGGGGAGCACAGCTCCTGCAGCAACCATGCTTCAAGTGATCCCTCTATATGTCCTGACTCGGGGCTCTTTCCCCAATGGGAGGATCAGCATCTGGGGGGGAAGAGGAGCAGCACAAATGACAATAGATTAAGGCTGTTATAACTTGTGCTGTGTGATTAAAGATGGAGAATCAACAGAATTTTACCTGGCTGCCCTAGCCCACTCTCCCTCCTGTTCTCTCCAGACCTGTGCAGCCCAAAACCTGTGGAGGGATTGCTATGTGATTAGGGGAAGGACACAGGCTCCTCCCTCTCCTGGGCACAGATTCCCCTCAGCACCCAGGAGGGAGCATTAGGCCCTTAGAGTGCAGTCCGGTGAGGTTCTGGACTTCCCCCCACACCTCTAGTATCAATTGGAGTGGAGGGAGTTAAGCACTTTGTGAGATCAAGCCTTAAACTGGGTTCAGGAAAATCAATCTCTGTCCTTTTTAAACTGTTAATGTAATAACTTTTAAAAAGATGGGTTTAAAAAAGAAAAGGTAAACTACTGGCATCTGTATCCAGTCAGATTTTTAAAACCCATTTTAATGACCCCAAATACCACATTATTTAAGTGCAGACTTTTGAGGATTCATTTTTTTGATTAATACAATTTAGAACAACAACAACAACAACAAAAAACCCAAACAAACCAACAACAAACCACTTTTAAAAACCTATTTCTCAAAAAGTCCTCCTGGAATATAACCTTGTATGTCAACTTACAGCTTTGAACAATTATGTTTTTACAGCCAAGTTATGCAGAAATTAGGATGCAAACACTGACTCTCTTTCACTGTAGCAGAGCTAGTAATTTCTCCTACAGGGGCTCACCAGTCTATGATTTAATCCAGAACCAAGGGGCTGCAGATTTATGCGCTGCCCAATATTATTTGAAAGGATCACATAGGTGAAAGAGGAGATGTCATTGGTCACTAAGAAATGTCATGTTGTTTATGCTACAAATTTCTGCAGTGTAAATGAACCTCAGATTTTTGGTGTAGAAATTTAATAATTTGAACCTCTGTGACATCAGCCTAGCAGTCAATATCATTCAGCAATACTTAAAGTGAAAAAACATGGTAAATTGGCACATAGCTGAATTGAAATCACTGCAGCTATGCTAATTTACACTAGCTAAGGACCTGGCCTCAGCTCTATGACTTTTTTTTTTCTTACCCTATTACAGCTGAGAAAAAAAGTTACAATGAATGATTTATCAGTTGAACTTAGCCCTTACTGAAAAATGTATTGGATAAAATTAGCCTCTTTGTTCTGATCTTGGAACAATGACAAGCAGGTTGTAATTTCCTCATATCCATTTTCCCAAAACGTTATTTTTTTTGGGAGGGGAGTTAAATTTCTTTAACTCTATTAATCGATTATGCATGAACATTTCTCTCCAAGTTTTGGCTGTTTGCTCTGAACACTGTGCTAATCAGGGGTGGTTGGGTAGATAAGTCACAGGATATTGTTTCCCCTTGCCAAGCAATAGCAGATCTTGAGACCTGGAGGGTCCATTTCCGACTAGGAGCAGAAATCAGTGTTGCAAAGCTAAGATGTTTTCTAGTAGAATTTATTTCCAAGATGTATACACCTAGGTAATAATTGGAGATATACCAATCTCCTAGAACTGGAAGGTCATCAAGTCCAGCCCCCTGCCTTCACTAGCAGGACCAATTTTTGCCCCAAATCCCTAAGTGGCCTCCTCAAGGATTGAACTCACAACCCTGGGTTTAGCAGGCCAATGCTCAAACCACTGAGCTATCCCTCCCCCCTCCTATTTCCTTGAACACAAGTAGTCAAAAACTGCAACAAACTCATCTTAGACACCACTGCCTTTTCACCAAGGAGCACCTGTCTTGGGCCTCTCTCTCTCTTGGAATGTCATTGCTTAATATATTGTTTCCCCTTCCTACCTCAGCCCCTGGGCTTTCTGGGAAATCCCTTATCTAGGATCACATGGTTACTCAAGGTGGCCTGGCCATCCCTGCTGCTACTCTACAACACAAAGGGACGCTAAAAAAATTCCATCAGAAAGAAGAGCACTTTAACCTACACAATCCTCTTAAGAAATGTCTGGGTGCAGTACTGTACCCATCCCTTTCTATGGAGAGTTTAATCCTCCTGAATGCTTATACCTCAATGACTCACAACAGGCATGATATTAGCACTTGTTGCCATAACAGTATTGTTTCTGTGCCCTGACTCGTAAGATACACAGGCACTTCTGGAGCGAACACTCATCATGCATGTAATATTTATAGTTCTGTGTCTGCCAATACTTGCTCATGTGACTCTGAGGTTCACTTTCTGTGAACATTCATGCCAGTGAAACTTGATTACATGAATGTCCATGGAACGTGAACACAAAAGTGGTATGGGTATAGTTAAAGTGAAGCCATTTAAAAACTCAAGCTAAGATTCTTTGCGATCATTTGCAGTGTCTTCCTTTAGGATGATGTACTCTGCTCCCCAGCACAAGTGGCTTGCTCTGTAGGCTGATACAGGGCCACAGTCATACCTTCTTGCAGGCCCTTGTTGAAGGAGCAGCCCCTCTACTCCTGTGGGCATAAAGAGACTGCACTTGTTGTAAGTCCCTGTGTGGGCAGCACGAAAGAAGTCTCTTTGCAAACTCTCCCTGTGGCCGCAGGGAGAGTCACATTCTGGCCCTCAAATATGAATTGCTTTTCACTGTGTTTATTATTTGCATATCACTCAGCTTGGGTTGTGAAATGAGGCTAATTAATTTCTGTTTATGGTTCTCATGCCCTAGAGAAATATTGCATTGCTTGGCTTACAAAAACTATAGGGAAGAGTTTTAATCCATATAAGCAAACAAATGCAAATAATCAAGATAATTCTCTTAACTGTAAAGCTTGTAAATTTTTGTAAACAATCCCTAGCACACTTTATAAGGTACCAGATCTGCAGTTGGTATCAATCTGTCTAGACCCACTGGACCTACACTGATTTATACCAGCTGAGGACCTGAGCCAGCATCTCCCACACAAAAAATTACTACCCCAGTGACATGTGCATTGAGAATCACAGACTGACAAGGACTTTCATCAGGCATTGGTGTGGGTTACAGAAAAAGAGCCTGATCTTAGGGTGAGAGTGGACAAACTCTTCCCCTCCTATCTTGACAAGTGTTGTATTACTGGTTCTGCATGGAGGTTTTGGTTCTCCTTCTGACTGATGACTTTGTCTAACAAATACATGTGACCTGCCTTTTGGCACACAATAGGAAGAAAGATCAGGTTTAATGGACAAATGTTAGGGTTGGGACAGCAAAATGGACTGGGCTGAGGAATCAAACAACAGATAACAGCACTGAGGTCACCTTTTCTCCCTTTTCGCCTAGATCACCCTTTTCTCCTCGAGGACCAGGGAAACCCTATAAAAAAAACGAACAGAGATATCTATTGGCTTCTCTATCAATGTAGGTTAGGTTTTAAAATACTGCTGGAAAACTTATACAGAAAAAGAATACTGCGCTGCATGCTATGTGTCAGAAACATGGCTCATATCCAGCAAGGTCATTTTCCAGCAATGGAAGTAAAATGTGATTCAAGTGACTCCTACTGTTGTACAGACTAAATGACATTACTGGGCTCTGAAGGGGACTGCTGCAATTTGGGGCCTTTGACAGTAGGGAAGGTGGGAATGGGATGAGAGTGGGGAAGGTGGGAATGGGATCACAACAGGCTCTCACCTGCATGCCATAAGAAATCCTAAATTGTGAAAAATGTGTCATGTGTAGAGTGTGGGATTATTTTTTGTAATAGGGATGAAGTTACTTAACCAAATGTTGGTGGCTCCTCGTTCTGCTCCTAGTGAGGGGCACTAGTTAGAGTCTGATCCTGCAAACTCTTCTTACCAGGTGTAGTAGTTACTACTGTGATTAGTCCCCCCCAGGTCAATGGGACTCTGGGTAGTAAACATTGTGCCTTGTGGGCTTTTCAGGGTTGGGCTGTACTTTCTCAAAATACCATTGTTCAGTCTGTCCCTCTCACCTCTCTTTATCATATGCAAACAACTGCAATGCAATGTTTAGTATGTTCTCTGCATGTTCAGCATGCACAGATAATGGGAAATAAATGTGCTGCACCCAGTGAAGGAATCATGTACCTACCATTATGAGTAAACTGGTCATAAATATTACTTACATCAAGGCCAGGCTCGCCATCTTTGCCCTGCCAAAGAACCATATAAACTATGTTAGCATCCCTAAGCCTCATGACTATGTGATGTCTTATCTGCTAATCACACCTATGAAGGCTGTCTTGATATGCAAGCACCTGCCTTCTGCCTACAGGAGAGCAATAGCATTCTTTTTGTACAGCAGCAATACACATTTCTAGGGTTACACAAATAGCATTGCCATTAGTGAAGGGTCTTTCTGTCAGTGTTTAACATTTCCCCTGTTTCCAGGGACTGATAACTTGACTGTAAAATTTTGCTGTAGATTGAAACTTATTGCACAAGCTCCAGGAGCAAGTTAAAATAATGCAATCACTAGGATCTCACCAGTTTCAATTCACAAAAAGGGCAGGAAAAGGTGAAGATTTTTACTTATGTAAGTGGCCAGCAAATAAGCATACACTGCAAGCTAATATTCATCCAGTATTTCACAGAGATGTTTAGTACACAGGTGGAGCTGAAAGCCCGCACTACCCATTGACTTGTCAGAGCAGGATTAGGTGCATTGCCTTCAATGGGAGTTGAGGGTGCTCAGCTCCTCAGCGGATAAGACCCACAGCATGCATCCATTCAGAGATAAGCCTCATCCTGACACAATGTCTGCTAGTGATCTGTTCCACTTTCAGTAGGGCAGCCACACTGATTGCACTGCCGGGTCCTTGATCCAAAAAGCATGGTTTTATACACTTCCTTTTCAACGTAAATTATTTAATTTCTCCAAGGCTCAGACAAAACAACACTGGGAAATCTGGCTCAGGCAACAAGGCCTCTGAGCTGTAGGGAGCGCATGCAAAATAAAGCTGCTGTGTCATCTTCCCTCTAGGGGGGACAGCTGTGCTAGCTGATACACAGGGAAAATGGGTTTAGGTTCTGTCACCGAGTGGCTGGCTCTTTAAGGGGAATTGGGCCCAGCCTCACCTGTGATGGACCAGCTATCTTCCAGCTGAGACTGATCAGCTAGGGATTAGGTACTTATAAAAGCCAGCAAGTGGTTCAGTTGGGGGTAGACAGCTCCCAGGAATAGGGAAGCTCTAGTAGCCACTTGGTCATGGTGGGAGAACTATAGGAAGTAGGTTTCAGTGGTAGCCGTGTTAGTCTGTATCAGCAAAAAAAAAAAACTAAACAAAAAACAAAACAAAAACGAGGAGTCCTTGTGGCACCTTAGAGACTAACAAATTTATTTGGGCATAAGCTTTCATGGGCTAGAACATCTGATGAAGTGGGTTCTAGCCCACGAAAGCTTATGCCCAAATAAATTTGTTAGTCTCTAAGGTGCCACAAGGACTCCTCGTTTTGTTTATAGAAAGTAGGTTGATTCCTGTGGGAGGCCCTAGAGCGATGTATGACTGCCAGGCAAGTGATTTATAGAGCAGAAACAGATAGGCTCCTGGAGAAGATCCTGAGTTAGGGGGAAGGGATAATTGATATATGTGCTATACTAGTTTTATGTGGAAGAAATAAACCTCAAAATCAGAGAAAAGGGTCTGGAGCAGACTTCCTGGGCTGAGAAGACAGACCCGCAGCCCCTCACTCTCTTTTCGGGAAAGATAATGCTGCTATGAGTGCTAGCCTTGCAGACACCTTGTGATCTCTGTGCTCAAGAAATCTGACCATGTCTGGGCCCTGCACAAAGCCTGGTGATGGGGAGGCTTCTACAGAGGGCTGGAGGCAGTTGAGCTCTGAGTAAGGTGTAGCCCTATGATTACAACACCCAGAAAAAGAATACAGGATAGGTCTAACTTTCAGATCAGCCCCATCCAGACATCCCTTTTTGTGCCTGCAGTTTTGTGGGTGCACACAACTGTGTGAGATGTCACTTTGATGTCTAATAGCTGATGTGCGGGTGCTATTAGACATCCAAGTGACACTAATTGTATCTGCAAACTGTGGACATAAAAAAAAGGCAGGGCAGGAATTTTAAAATTATTTAGTCCGGTGGCCCAATTCTGGAACACTTACACTTTTGGGGCCTTATTCTCCACTGTCTTGCACTTTACCTATCTTTTACGCTGGTATAAAGTGAGTGTTCAATGCCAGCACTGCTGCAAATGAGTAGAGAATCCTGGTTTGTACTCACTTTGCACAGGTGTGAATCACTACACAATGGGCAAGTCAGTGGAGAATCTGGCCCTGTGTCTTGGGAGTTTTGCTGGACTAAATACTGTGGGCCTGGGCCTGGGCCTGGGATGCACTTGATTGCTGGTTTTGTACTCTGTGTTCCTTCATCTTTTGTAAACATAAATATGGGTCAGATTTGGCCCAGGTTTACCTGGCCTGCTCACAGCCCCAGAGGGAGAACGTTCCACTACCAGTGGAGAGACTGTGGTGGTAAAAGGTAGCTAATCCTCGCTGGTGTTGAGGAAACTATCAGAATCCAACTCACCTCTCAAAGGGGCAACAGTAGCTAGGAAAGGGGCATGGCCAGGGGGTGCACTTGGGGTGACCAGAAAGCAAGTGTGAAAAATCAGGACAGGGGGTGCAGGATAATAGGAGCCTATATAAGAAAAAGACCCAAAAATGGGGACTGTCCCAGTAAAATTGGGACATCTGGTCACCCTAGGTGCACTGTCTTAGCACATTCCCTCAGCAACTTCTCACAAGGGCTCCTATGGAACTTCCAGATGAAAATAAAACTGCCCTGTGTGGCAGACTGTCAAAGGAATATGGCAGCAACACCACCACCTGCTCTCATACTGGGAGACTCTCTAGTGCAGGGTGATGTAAATTACAACTCCCTACTCCAGCTTGAGAAAATCCAACCCAAACAAATGAAACTGGAGAGGAGATGTATAAAACTCTAACTTTGTAAATAGTGACCCAATATAATTGCAGTGGAACCACTGTGATCTTACTAAAGCTGGAACGGATCTGTGTTTGTAACACACCACAGCTGTTGTGTCAGTGCACACAGTAGACATACATGTGCACACCCACTGAGCTAGATCCTCAGCTGGGGTAAAATGGGGTAGTTCAATTGACTTCAGTGGAGCAATGCTGATTTACATCAACTGAAGGCCTGGTCTACATATGTTAGGGATGGGTAAACTAGTTAACTAACTTATAGGAAAAAGGATCCCCTCCCCAGCCCAACCCTGCCTTGAAGTTGCCTGCTCTGGCATATTCAGCTAAAACTTTTATCACTTCTGGTTTCTGATCAGGAAACAAGTGCCAAAATACTATCAGAAAGTCAGTGAGACTTCTAGGTCAAATTTGCAAACTTGAGCGGTTTGGATAAGCTTTAGGTAATCATCTGAACTTCTGCATATTTATCCAAACCAAACCCAAAGTATGAACCTTTTAAAGTTCTCCCATCCCAAACACACAGAAATGCAAAAAAAATCAAAGCAAACCAAAATCTTCCACACGCAAACACCACAAAAAATAGTAACAGCAAAATATTGTTGCATCAAAGAAATCTGAATAATACATTAAGAAAATTACAAAAAACTTCCATGGCTACACTCTGTCCTGAGCTCTTTGCCAGGCTATTTTGGTGGGCTCAAAGCATCTAGTAACATGTATCGACCCTACATAATCAAAATGGCAGGAGTTGCAGAATAAGGGTCACTTTAACTCTAGACTTCCTCATTCTTGTTGGTTTGTTAGCTCCACTCTATTACGTTTGCATAGTTGTATGTATGTGTAGGAATCGGTGTAAGTTTGTGATATGGGCCTGCTTCAAGATCAGTGATTTAGCATTGTCAGGGATTATCATCTGTCCTCACCACTCTCAACTAATTACACTGCTGGATGGAAAATGGTCATAAAACACAGCAAAGTTTAATCAAGGAGTGGTGAAAGTTGCAATGTGTACAAGTTCCATGCAACTTACAGGCAAACCATATGGTCCTCTGGGTCCAGGGTCACCAACAGCTCCCTTTTCACCCTAGAAAAAAGATTAAAAACACACATCTGGTTTAATCACAAAACAGTCTCTTCATGTTAAAATAATCCCTCTTTCTCAAAAGTGGAAGCCTATTTATCTCTAATCCTTTGGCTGGATAATGTCTGCAAATCTGATTTTCAGTAAACAGTGAAATGAAAATGACAGGGTTGTATATTCCTATGTTCAGACACACTGATTGTATCTCTTTCTGGGCGTCTCAAGGTAAGCCAGTACAGTATGATAAATGACAACTGTGATAAAGGTAAACATTATCATGTATTAATACTATTTTGTGTAGCTTGTTCAGTACCAAAAATGAATGTAGTTGCTAAACATCCAGTGTTAACAACTTCCAGCCAGTGCTATGAGCTCGTAATAGCTGGAGCACTGGGCCTTCAGGAGGAGCCCAATACTGTAATGAAAGCTGTGGGTACTCAGCACTTTGCATCCCGCTCTGGCTGAACAGCTGAGATTTGCTATGATGAACCACAAAATTACCATCAACCAGGGCTTGTGTGTAACAGGCAATATTATTAACAGTAATATCGTGAAGACCATACCATATGTAGAGCCATATATTTAGCTGCTCAGATATATTAAATAAAAATTCTAACCCACGGTGAAGAAAGTAGAAGTGATTTTCACTGAGATTCCGATCCCACTCCACACTGAAGTCAGTGGAAGAATAAAGAGTTTCCAAAGAGGGGTGCTATTAGAGCAACTATGCACATAACTTGTTACAAGCCAATAGAGAGGAAACATTTCCAGAATGAAATGAAATTTCTAGAAAACAAAAGTAAGGTTGGAATCAGTACTGGGCTTAGTGTTTTTCAAGGTGACTGACAGGAAAAAAAAAACCACATGTTTCAAATTAGCTGACCCGTGGCTCTGCATCAATGCTGCTGCAGGACCTCTGATGGTGATCTTGTTAAATCGTGTATGCTAAACACAGATATGCCTGGTGAGCAACAAGATGGGAGACTCCAAGAAACATCAAGCCTGCTGCAGTAAATAATGAAAAGTTTGCTTTCCATGGTATTCTTCCCTCTCACTAAACACTGAACCAACACTCCGGCATAGCCTTTTGGTGGGACTGTGCTGTTGGAGGTTTTGTGTTTTACATGAAACAAAAAAGAGAGGTCCTGGTCACATATGGTTTTCAAGGCTGCTTGTTTGACTAGGTTCCCCCTGGAGTGTTGCATGAGTATCTTCTTCACTTCTTTTTCTTAATACAAACAAAGTTTTCGTGTAATGTTCCTGGCATGGAAAGACACCATGTTCCATCCCAGACGTTGCCACAGTTCAGTGGTAGATGAACTGTCTGCCTCTTGGTGAAATGTACTCTAAAAATCTAGATGATTAATTATCCATTATTAATAGAAAGGGTACATTTTAAAAGCACAGACTGGATATTTAGAGGTGTGTTTTCTTTGGGAGTCATGGATAAATCCCTGTGCACTTCTCTGAGAATGTACCACTTAAGTGTAAATTATATTGCTTGGGCAATAACAGCAAGGAGGCTCCAGAAAAAAAAATCTGAAAGAATCTCTTGTTTGATAATCCTATCAACAAGGGATGCATTAGGGGGACTGACATATGAAAAGTTTAGATACTTTACATTTTTTACGAAGATTATAGCTCCTTATATGAGCCTCAGTCTGGATGAGACCGAGTGTCTGACTAAGGTCTTTCCTGATTCTGTTGATCTCCCAACTGTTTCTAACCAGGCAGTGAGACTAGATACCCTTGTAAAACAACAAGAGATACTCGAAGCAACAGCTGATTTACAGAATTAATCCCCTGGGGCCTCAGCACTTTCTGCCAGAAGAAGCTAAGAGGTTTGCTAGCCTACTTATATAACTGCTACAAAGTTCTCTGATCCATATTTGCAATACATCAAGACTAGTTAATGTCCTTTTGATCTAGACCATATGTAGTCCTCTCAAAATAGGACTGTACCGTTGTTAAACATATGGTAGACATAAAAATACTGGCAAAGGGTTTGGAAAATCAGTTCAGGGAAGTCATCCCATCTATTATACACAAGGATCGGACTGGATATGTAGCCTACAGATTTTCTACCTCCAATGGGAAGCACCTGCGGAAAGGTGTTTGGAACATGGCTCATGCCATCAGTGGCTATGGATTAGGATGAATTAAGGGTGGGGGGGAGAAAGAGACTTTTGGGATTGCTGCCCCGAACAGTGAAATAAACTACTTGCTTCAGAGAAACAGACATTCACAGTCTAGTTTTAAGAAACTCTTAATCTTTTATTTTCAGAATCTTGCCAGTGCAAAAATAACAATTTGTCATTCTTCAGTGTTGTTTCCTGCCATTTTAGATCCAATGTCCTGAATTACGTTGTTCTGTGTTGTGCTGAAGTACTGTATTTGCAGGAACAACGCTATATTTGGTTTCTCCCTGGAACCTGCACACAAACTAGATGGAGATCTCATGAGGCCACCCCACTGAGAAGAGTTTTAAATAAATAAATGTGTTGTCAGAAACACTAACATATTTTGAATGTATTTAGTGACAGAAGTTTTAGGCAAGCCACTTGTTTGAGGTCCTGAAAAGAGCTGTGTTCAGAGACAAAACTTTGCCACACAGGTGAGAATCCCTTGGCATTCCTATTTCATTAAGTGTGAATCTTTCAAAACCTTTTAAACTAATAAGAGACTGGAGAAGCAGTCTTGTCTGACAACATTATTGCTGACATTTACATTAGCTATTGAATGATTAGCCATAGGGAATATACAAAATACAAATACTCCAAGATGTTTGATTGTCCAGAGGGAAAATAGTTTCCTGGCAAACAGGCAATGTAAATTAGATGTTGTTAGGTCTTTCAGCAGCCTTTATACCTATTATTAAACAATCAACTCCATTTTTTTGGTTAGAAAAATCATGAAAATATAAGCAGAGATGGCTATAGTAAAAACTCCTGCAGTTCTTGGTGAAGTGGCAATGCTGATATTTACAGTGGACTAATTCACATTTGAATGTATGTAGCACCTTTCATACCAGAATATTAAAGTGTTTACAAATTTTAATTTGTTGTCATATCTCTTTTACAAAAAGAAGCATTACATACAAATATAGCATTGTGCACAAAGTGTCATCCTGAAATGCTGCCCAGGGTCATCTGAGAGTATTACATTTGCAATGCTTATAAAACATCTTACATTTTTAAAGCACTATTCTCACAATAACCATGTAGGGTAGTTAGGCAATTATCACCATCCCAGTTTTACAGAAGGAGGAACTGAGACAAAGAGCATCAAATTCAGCTCTGGATTAAGTAGGTGCAACTGTGACTGGAGTCAGTAGGAGTTGTATTCTCTTATACCAGAATTGAATTGGGCAAAGAGAAGTTAAATGACTTGACTAAGGTCATGCAGTGAATAATGTTTCCTGTCTTGGAGTCCCCTGAACCAGTTCTTTAGACCACACTGCCTCCCTCTAAATAGGAGTATTCAGTGTTTGAGATTCTAGTGATAAACTTGAAAAAATTCAGATCTGGACAATGTTCCTTCTGCCACATGCCAAGGAATAGTAAATGTTATTAGATCAAGTGAATCCATCACTGCCAGAAATTCTGCATATACAAAAATGAATCCATATAGTTAAGGAACTAATATATTTTAATTTGATTTTTCCTTGCTCCCTGAAACACTTAAGGAGTCCTAAAGCTGCATTCAACTACAGTGTCTTTTAAAAAGCGAGATTAGCTTTCCAAATTCTAAGTATAATATATGGATTTACAATTTACTTTGTATTTGCAACTGACCCTTCTTCAACATTTCACCTTGAGACATCTGTGTACCGTTCCAACTTAACACTAGTTTCTGTTCCTGAACCAAAGATTTTGTTGTCATCATGGACAAAATTTGATCCTGACCATGATATCCAGCAGCCATACCTTAGCCTATTATTTTGAAATGTAAAGGTTGAGGTCCAAGGGCAAAATGTTTGTGCTCCTGCTTTTGCATACAGAAGCTCAATAAATGCATGTGCAAATTGTAATGATGCATGAAAATAGCTGGCAGTGCATTTATTATTTATTTCAATTTAAATAGTTAATAAAGACATTTTTACAAAAATCTAGGCACCCTGACACATAACAAATGCCACAGCAAAACCCCAGTAGCATTAAATAATTATTTAGGCAGGATCTCTGCTAGCCTGCCACCTACAAAAAACTCCTTTCCACACCCCATCATTTAATTGATTTATTATTAGTCTTATTTGTTATTTATATTACTGTAGCGGATAGGAGCCCTAATCATGGACCAGGACCCCATTGTATTGGGAACTTTACAAACAGAGAACAAAAAACATGGTTTATAATTTAAATTTTAATCGTTTCTTTTCTTTTTCAAAAAAGGTTTGGAGTGGTTACAGAATTCCTGGTCCTCCACAGTTACCAGAGAAGACCAGAATGTGTCGCAGCCAGGAGCTTAATAAACATAGGAACTTCTTGATTAGGGAGTTCTTTAGTTGCTGCTTAACGCATGGCTCTTCGTTTTTATGTCCTTACAATATGCAGAGATGTGTATCTTTCAAAGAAGACTTGAGTAATGTAATCCCCTACAAAAAATAAACTATGGCCCTCAAGACCCTTAAACCAAACTTAGTGGCCACGTTAGCTACTGTACCTGTTTTGCACTACAGTACATGTCTACATCTTACATCTCACCACATATTTTTGCAAAAATGAATCCTCAAGTCATGCAGATCTGCCTCGGATGAGCCGCTGTTAAAGCTAATTGGATCCATGCCATATAGCAATGACTTCAGTATGGCAGGTCTGAAGTAGTGTTACCACAGCTGTTTGTTAGAAATCCAAACAGACAGAATTCTGGGTTTGCGACTCCTAGGAGGTTTTAGTCAGTATCAAGTATCATCTTTTGTTTTGTTGTGCAAGTTTAAAGTGGCGTTAAGGTTAGCGGACTCATAGTTAAAATGCAAGGCCTCCATCTTATTTAGACTGAAATCGATAGGAAATTTCCTATGGATTTTCAATGGGAGCAGGCTCAGTTCCTAGCTTCTACCCTAAAAAATAGTGATAATGAAATGCTTCCCAGATTTTGAGGAGACCCCTCAGCTCCTCTAAGAACAAGAAATGTGAAAATCCCTGTTCCTCAACTGGATGACTCAGCAGTCATAAATATGGAGCACTGAGCTTTTTGATATTGTGCATGTACACAATCAATCGCACTGTCTTCTGCTTTCTCAGTTTTCTCCATCATTCTGGGCACACAAGACAATGAAACTGACCAAAATCCTGTTCTATGGAATACTCAGAATGCAGGAATCTTACTAGTTTCTTCCTGAGCTGTGATTGCAAAATACCCATTGCCCTGGATTCCTCTTTGTTAGTGAACAACAGAAGCAGCTCCTACAACCTAAGGAGATGAATGTGTGATCAGCATCATTTGAAAATTTCACTCCAAACCCCCCCTTTCATACAGCTCCTGTGGCTGATTCACAGATAAAATGTCTAAAAAAACCCAAGTGGGTAAAATGACAAGTAACTCCTGATATGAATACTGAATTTGTTTTGTTCCAATTCCAGACTTCTTATTGGTAGTTATTGTTTGTAATGCAGTCACTGATGCAGTACGGCAAGAAGAAATGGTCACTCATCCTGTGCAGTAACTGTAGTTCTTTGAGATGTCTCTCCCCAGGGTGCTAGAGATTTCTCATAGCAGTGTCCATCTGGCTTGCACATATATGTTTGTCAGTCTCAAGCCCCGTGCCATTGCTTTATAGCACTGTGTGGGCAAACCACCCTCAGTTCCTTCTCTACCGTGAAGCCTTATAACAGAGAACTGCAAAGCAGCAGGGAAGGAAGGCAGGTAGTGGAGCACCCATAGGGACACATATCTTGAAGAACTACAGTTACTGCACAGGGTGAGTGACCATTTCGTCTTCAAGTAGTGTCCCTACAGGTGCTCCACACTAGGTGACTACTGAGCAATTCCCGCTAAAGCAGAGGGGGTTTCAGCATTGAGTCCAGTATGGAAGAAAGTACAGCCAAGCCGAACACAGTATCAGAAGCTGAGTCGTGAGTTATTTCATAGCATTCAGCGAGTGTATGTATAGAAGCCGAAGTAGTGGCCTTACATATTCCAGTACTGGGTACCTTTTTGAGAAGTGCCGTAGAGATGGAAATGGACCTCGTAGAGTGAGTATGTATGTCCGAAGGTGCTTGAATATTACAAGATTCATAGCAAGAATTAATGCAGCCAGATATTCACTTAGAAAGTCTTTGATTAGAGACTGCAGACCCTTTCAATCTATCTGCAAGCAAGACAATCAATTTCGGGGACTTTCTGAAGGGTTTAGTCCTATCCAGACAGAAGGCCATGGACAGTGATTGGTGAGCAAATGGCCAGGTGCATCAGATAAGGAAACCATGTTGGTCTGGACCAGGTTGCAACTATTAGGATGACTCTGGATTTGTCCTTCTTTATTTTGAGCAGTCACCCCCACCCCCCGAATGTTCCTCTGTGCCCTGCAAGGGGGAGTGTGCCCCACAGATTGGAGACCTCTGTTTTAAATCATACCCTCAGCGATGCATATTGTCAATATCTTTGACTTGTTGTCACTGACTGAAACACAGTAAACAATTCTCCTGCTGCTGCACAAGAAGGACTATCATACAGCTCCCTTCCTCATCTTTGTGAATGCAGCTAACAGGAATGAAAAGCAATAAAAATTTATTTGAATAACTAAATTAAGCAGATACGACTGAACAGACTCAGAGAGTAGATCATATGAGTAAGAAGGTGCTATTTTTACAGTTTTCAGATTAAAAATGCACTTTAAACTACATTAGGAAGTCTAACCCTTAAACCCAGGAGGTACTATTCTGCTCAGTAACATTTGTGTGTGTCATTAGTTTTAGAACTATATTTTGCCATGATGTTCTCTTCATATGGAGAAACATCTAAATAATGTGTACTTACTCTATCTCCTTTAGGACCTGCTGGGCCATGTGGACCGACTGGGCCATCCATACCCTAAAAGATTAAACAAACAAGTAGTGAAAAACAAATGCCCTGAAATCTGTTAGCAGTTCTTAACTGCAGGTTTATTCTAGTCAGGAACTGCCTTAGGATCAGTTCAGCTCCCACTGGCTGAAAATATAGGCTGAGATTGTCAGATCTTAATTATGCTGGTAAATGTCAGAAGGCTCAAGATCAACTAGTAGCAGTTTTGCACCACTCTCACAGACTCTGTATTACCTGGTCTCGTGAAGTTAGTACAAAACTCATCAGGGCTTCAGATTATATAGGGAAGCCTAATCTTACCAAGTAGAACAAGCACTAGTGAAACCACTGCTTTTTTAACTTTTGTTGTTGTTGTTGCTTTCTAAGCTCAGAATTGATGTTCCAAGCATTGAATGGTTTCCATTGTTGAAGTCAGAGGGAAAAGTACAAATAAAAGACAGGAAAAGGAAGATATATAGCATGCTTAATTCATATGGCAGTTCTCCTTACATGGGACTTGAAAGCTAGTCTCAGTGACAAAGCTACAATTTCCAAGGCCAATGTAAATCCAAGATGGACATAAAGCTCAGAAAGAAGATGAATATACTTAGATACACTGAGCCATATCCCATTTTAACAGATTTTCCTGTACAGATATATAAACAAGGCCAGCTCCAACCAAAATTTCACCCCATAATGAATTTTTTTTAAGATTCAGAGCCCCATCTACAGAGCACGGTACTACCTGTCCCCCAGTGCTAACCTGTACCAAGACTTTCTTCAGATTCAGCATCATGTAAGTTGCCTGATAAATTCTGCCTCATTTCATGTAAGACACATGTATAAACTAGGCAAATAGGACCACTGTGAAACACATAGACTCAGTAGCAAAGCATGACACAGGAATGCAAGGGACTCACCCGGGGTCCTGGCTTTCCGTCTAAGCCAGATGCTCCCTGTATGATTAGGTGGAAGCATGGATGATGGGTATAACATGAATGATAAGAATGTGAGATTAGTAAGTGGTGTTGATGAATAAACATAACTTAAACACAGAATATAAGCTGTTACGGGGTTCTGGAATGAGGATCACATTATTACAATATGTTAGTTAAAAATTACATACAACATTAAGAGCCAGATTCTGATCTCAGTTACACTGGTTTTACATTGATGTAACACCACAGACCTGATGGAATTACTCTTGATTTACAACAGTGTACCTGAGATTAGAATGAGGCCCTAGATATATTAGTATTACAAACATCAGACATTACGGTGTTTCTTGTGCTTTAATATACAAATAATTTATAAATTAACTAGCAAGTTGTCTAATGTGAATAAAATACTGACAATACTGACTACTCTACTTTGCAGTGAAATTAAAATATATATTTTAACATTGATAAGAAGTGTTTAAGCTGAAGAAAATTGTGCTATATCACCAACAAAATCCTGGCCCCCATTACAATGGTTTAATTTATTTTCAAGAGCCCAGGAGACAATGATGTTTCCTGTTTTCACCAGCAAAATACAATTGTAGTGCATGTTCATGAACAATGAATCTAATTCCAGGCTGGAAGTGCATATAATGCATTGCAGGTTGGGCTATTCAGTTTACCATCCTTGGGGACTGGCTGACCCCTGGTGGTTTTTATGTGAATAACATAAGACTGTTGCACTGGAAACTATTTGCTGGATTATCAAAGGGACTTTGTCAACTTGAAAATGGTTAGTTTCACTGACAGAAACTAAAATCTTTTTGGTAAAGGGGACATTCCTCAGAGTCTCTCTGAAAATCTTTAAAAACTTTTGACCAGATTTTTTCTGATCATTGCAAGACCCACACAACAACAGGGGAAACAGATTGACTATAAAGTAGAAAACAATTAAATTGACTTTTCACAAAGTCCTTTGTGCATTTGACAGCAAACACACTAAAATATTCTGTTTTTCTTCTAATCACTTTCAGCTCTGATGTCTCTTGGGACAAAATTTTCAAATGGAAATGTGATTTTTAAGTCAGTTATGTCCCTTTAAGATCAATCTATGCCAAGTACCCATAATGAAAACTGTTCTGAACAGTACAAGGCAAAAATTAAATAATAATAATAAAAAAAAAATCCAGCATCCCTGGCTGAATGGGGAATGTTTTAAAATTCTAGAAGCCAGTTCCCAAGGTCTTCAATCAAATTTTACTCAGTCCTGACTCAGGCAAACTTCTCAGTTTAGCAGCAGTTCTTCAATGAAATATCACTGAGGATACATCAAAATTAAAACACAACGTGTTTGATAAAACCACGTTTTTAAAACAAACACCACACAACATTGAAATCACAACATGATTAATGTAATGGGGCTGACAGCATCCTCATGAGGCTATTAACACTGTCCACTAACAGGTGACAAAAAGAAACTGACAGCACTGTGTGTTACAGGATGTGACTTTGGACAATGGTACAGACTCTGGGTACAACAAAACAAGACTGATGTTCTGCTCCAACATGATAGAGGTTTATAAATGCTGTTGAGTAAACCAGAGTTGTTGGTTGAAAGAAGAGAGAAAAGTCTGTGATTTGCACTGAAATTGAATAGTTTTTTTTACTTACTGGAAGACCAAGGGGCCCTCTGTCACCCTTTTGACCTGGTTCACCCTTCAATCCTTTAAGACCATTTAACCCTGGTTCACCCTAAATGTAAAAGTATAAATGCCAATTTTTTGGTGCTACAATGGGTATTTAAGCTGGGACAGAAGAGAGCCAGTCTTAGATGTAGCTGCAAATTCCAGTTCAAAACAACAGCAAGGTCTTTTCAGCATAAGGTACTAATTCAGCATTCACAGATTACTGGCAATTTACATGGAGATATTGTATTGACCTGTGCTAAAATATACAATAGACAATGATTGGTCATTTTAAATACAATTGTGTGTTGAAATAATACAAGAAACTCTGCTGTGTAAGACTTTCTTGAATCACTTCCAAATAATTATTGAAGTATTTGTCTGATGTGGGGGTCAATTGTAATTTTCCTACCTCTTTTGAGTATCCTCTATGCCCACACGTTTCTGTCGTAGGCTGATAATTCAACTAAAGAAAAACCTTAGACAAGAATATTAGATCCTGCATTTTATTCAGATTAGTGATAATTGCAGTGAGATCAGCAGAAAGATGCAATTTGTGTGGAAGTACATTCTTTTCTAATGACAAACTGGAATTTGCAACACAGTCTTATGTAAAGATACTTTAAACCTTTAAGCACACATAGTTAAACGGGAAATTAAGAGGAGCAGTGTGTTGTACTGGGACAATGCATTTTTGGGGCCCATCCTTCACTGATCTCACAAAAAAGGTACAGTATATAATAGAACAAAAGATATTGTGGAAAGATTGTGATTATGACGTTACATAGACATCGCTGTATTAAAAATTGTGAAGTGAATAATGGTGGACCTAAGCTACGTGTGAAGACATCTTCACACCATGTAAAACTACCACAGCACGGTGGCTCTATAGACAACAGAGGGTGCTAACAATACCTACTTCCAGTGAGAAATGGAAATGCATAGGATTTTCTCTATGCCAAAGACTGTTCCCTATGCCCAGTTCCCAAGGTTTCTCTTTGCCACACAAAACCCCAAACAAACCGTAAAATAATTTAATCTATGCTTCTGCTTTCAGTGACATCTCCTTTATACCCTGCCTAAAAACAGGAGCCATTTCTCTATTCTTCCTCCATTTGAGTCAATGTCTGCTCTGGAGCTGGAAATTGTAATTTCCAGCTTGGGTAGACATATCCGGGCTATGTCCCTTTCCTGACATTTTGGAAGCAGAAATCCCACAAAAACCTGACTCTCAGGTCAAAAGTCTGAGATAAGACAGGTCTGATGCTAATATGGAATAGAACTAGGGCTGTCAATTAATCACAGTTAACTTACATGATTAACTTAAACAAATTAATTGCAATTAAAAAACTTAATCACAGTTAATCACAGTTTTAATTGCACTGTTAAACAATAGAATACCAATTAAATTTTATTAAATATTTTGGATATTCTTCTACATTTTTATATATATAGTATTCTGTGTTGTAATTGAAATCAAAGTGTATATTATGCTTGATTACAAATATACGCATGGTAAAAATGATAAAAGAAATTGTATTTCTCAATCCATCTCATATAAGTACTGTAGTGCAATCTCTTTGTCCTGAAAGTGAAATTTACAAATGTAGATTTTTTTTTTAACATAATTGCACTCGAAAACAAAACAATGTAAAACTTCAGAGCCTACAAGCCCACTCAATCCTACAATGCTTTGGCCACCATTCCAGAGGACATGATTCCATGCTAATGATGCTTGTTAAAAAAATAATGCGTTAATTAAATTTGTGACTGAACTCCTTGGGGGAGAACTGCATGTCCCCTGCTCTGTTTTACTCACATTCTGCCATATATTTCATGTTATAGCAGTCTCGGATGATGACCCAGCATGTTGTTCGTTTTAAGGCCATTTTCACTGCGGATTTGACAAAATGCAAAGAAGGTAGTAATGTGAGATTTCTAAAGACAGTTACAGCACTCAACCCAAGGTTTAAGAATCTGAAGTGCCTTCCAAAATCTGAGAGGGACGAGGTGTGAAACGTGCTTTCAGAAGTCTTAAAAGAGCAATGCTCCCATGTGGAAACTACAGAACCCAAACCACCAAAAAAGAAAATCAACCTTCTGCTGGTGGCATCCGACTCAGATAATGAAAATGACCATGTGTCAGTCTGCACTGCTTTGGATTGTTATCAAGTAGATCCCATCATCAGGATGGACTCACGTCCGTTGGAATGGTGGTTGAAGGATGAAGGGACATATGAATCTTTAGCACATCTGGTAGGTAAATATCTTGTGATGCCGGCTACAACAGTGCCACAGGAACACCTGTTCTCACTTTCAGGTGACATTGTAAACAAGAAGTGAGCAGCATTATCTCCTGCAAATGTAAACAAACTTGTTTGTCTTAGCGATTGGCTGAACAAGAAGTAGGACTGAGTGGACTTTAAGGCAATAAAATTTTATATTGTTTTATTTTTGAATGCAGTTTTTTGTACATAATTCTATATTTGTAAATTCAACTTTCATGATAAGGAGATTGCACTACAGTACTTGTATTACATGAATTTAAAAATACTATATCTTTTGTTTCTTCACAGTGCAAATACTTGTAATAAAAAATAAATATGAAGTGAGTTCTGTACACTTTGTATTCTGTGTTATAATTGAAATTAAAATATTTGAAAATGTAGAAAACATCCAAAATATTTAAATAAATGGTATGCTATTATTGTTTAACAGTGCGATTAATCGCATGATTAATCACAATACTTTTTTTTAATCAGGTGATTAATCACAATTAATTTTTTAATTGCTTGACAGCCCTAAATAGAACTGATTTCAGAAGATCATTCCTGACCCAAGCCTCCAATGCCAGGCAAAGTTTGACATAGTCTAACTGTGGCTCAAACCTTTAAAAAGGGATATTTCTGTCTCATTCCCTCATACCTCAAAACCAAAATAATCCTTTTTTAGAAAGCTGAATATGAAAAGAGAAATGTAATGATTAAAATGGTTGTTACAGGATACATTATGCTCGAGTGTGATACTGCATTTTTTAATTAATTTGTTAATTTAATTAAAATACAAATTAAATCCTGGTTTCTTTTAACCTTTCCAAAATCATCCATATTTTCAGGAAACTGGCTGTCGTCTAAGAATTTTACAGGGCTTCTGGGGTGTGTGTCATGCACACATGCTATGCTAGGGATGAGGGAGTGTTTCCAGCAGCACTAAGATATATACTGAAGCTGGGGTGGGACTCCTGGTGGGGATTTTGGGAAGTGAGGTGAACTTGTGTTGGAATGCGTAGGAGATGGGAGAGAGAGAGCAGAGCAAGAGGAAAAGAGGCATATCTGGAAACGAGTTTATTTGACTTCACCTCCTCCAAGTACAACACACTCATCCTCTGTGTTCTATAGTGTAATTTAAGGCAATTGCAAAGCACTAATTAGAATAGCATGAAACTCTTACCAGCAAACAGGAGGCTGGGTAATTTTAATACCAGTTCACAATCATCATTATCAAAATCTAGTCTAATTTATGCTCATGTGAAACACACACAAGCAATGATCATAAATCAATATAATTAAAAAAATATCCTTTAACTTTTACTTTAAGTATCTGCCTAAAGGCTTAAAAGTATCAGAAATATTTAACAAATAAATGAGACAAAGGACACAACATAGATGCATGCTTCACTATGGTTAACAAAGAACAGAGCATGGCACATTACAGATTTAAAGAATCCAGGCAATTATTCATTTACCTTTGGGCCAGGCAGTCCATGGGGTCCCTGAAAATAAAGATTCCATCTTTAATGAAGAAAATAAAGGTTTGTTGCCTTTTCTAGGTACAAGTTGCACCGGCAATTTTGTTTTCACAAAATAAATTGCGAGTGCCAATATAAGTAGTTGCCCCTCTAAGTACCTCATTGGGGGAACAAAACGGGGAAACACATTTATACCCACAATTAATTTCCCCACTTCCCAAAAACTTTGGGTTAGGATCCAAACACAGATCCAAAATCCATGGCTTGGACCCATCTCTAGTAGTCATGTTCTCTCATAGCTCTTTTATTAAGCAAGCATTATAATGGGGATAGGGAAAGAAAGACTTACCATAGGGCCTGGTGACCCATGCGGCCCTGGTGGTCCTGGGGGTCCTATGATCTACATATAGAAAATGATGTCATTAGCTCATGTAGTGAAAGGAATCTCCCTTGTAAATACAGGAAGTCAGACTCTGTCTCCCCAGCTTTCTGCTAACATCATTTGTCACCATTCACATGAAGAATACTGCAGAGTGCTGCAGTTGCTGGAGAGCACTTTAAAAAGTAACAACATAACTTGTACATATATATGGCATCTTTATCTTGGCACTTGGAGTGCTTCTCAGACTTGGCTATTATTCTCACTTAATGGACAGGGTATCTGAGGCACAGAGAGAAAAAATTACATGCCCAAGGTCATACTTAAAGTCAAATGCAGAGCTACAAACAGAATACAGGGTCTCCTGACTCCCAGTCCTCCACTCAAACCATTAGATAACTTTAAAACATTAGCTAGTAGTAAATGTCCTCAAATCCTGTCTGAGTAGGGATGCTGTTGGCTCGTATTTTCTGGTACGTATTCCCTGCTGTACTTGCAATCTATATTCTACAGGAATAGTAAGGGATGCTGTAATGCCATTCCCTGGTTCCTTTCCAATCTTGATCAATGGAAATAAAACTAAACAATTTACCTTAAGTCTTGGGACATGTCTAGATTGCCCTCTTCTTCCCTTTTTATTTGATTTAGCCCAAAAAGCACTAGGTGCACAAATATTCAGGCTTCATCCCAATGATGAAGTCATTACAACAGGTAATCAGGTTATTAGCATGTGCTCATTATATGTTGGTTTACTTTACTGATCCCACTAAATCCAGAAAGAAGAATTTCATTCCGGTATTTATAATGCTTAATACCACTTCTCACACTGGGCTCAATGCAAAATAGCTATGAATTGTGAGTTATGACAGCAGTACTGAGCTACCAGCAGGGCTGCTGAGCAGCATCGGCAGTTCTAGAGATTAACATACAGCACTAATGACTTTTCTAGCCAATCCTCTGAGGTTAAGTGTAGTGTCAACAAAGCAGGTTTTAAAATATAAAATAGGATGAAGAGAGAAGGGTTGATAATGGATGTTGGGAATCTCCTGGGAGTGGAGAGGAGTGGTGATGTCTCCAATGGGAGAAGAAAATGAGGACAGTTGACATGGATGTTTTCTCTAGGGGATAAGCCTTTTACAAAAACACTGCTAAGAAATTCAGCAAGTATGTGCTGAGATCTTTGAGTTACACACACACACACACACACACACACACAGTTGGAAAGTAACGAATTGATTTTCCCTTCAGAGCTAGATTGAGACATTTGTGCTCTGTAGTGAGAGATGGGATCTAGAAATGCCAGGACAGGGAGCCAGCAACTCTTGAATTCCTATCCTAGCTCTAACATTGACCTCTTGTCTTCGGCAAGATGCTTAACCTCTTTGCTTCAGTTTCATGATATTGAGCTAATGATTCTTACCTACATCACAAGAGCCTTGCATAAGGTTTTTATTTATGTTTGTAAAATGTTTTGAAGAGCCACATACATGTCTGATAATGCAAACACTTACTCATGTGAGTAATCCTGAATATTTCCATGGGACTATTCATGCCAGTAAAGATGCACCCATACATAAATACACCCATACATAAATATTTCCAAGATCAGGCCTGAAGTCGTTAAGGACCAGGTATAATGCTTAACCAAATCAAAGGAAGTCCTTCATTTGACTTTAGTAGGCTTTGGATTGGGGCCTACCATCATTATAGCCCTTTGGAGATCTGCTTCTCATCCGTCCCTCTGAGATACTTACGGTACAAGGCTGACAGATAGATAAACAGATTGCTGAGACTGGAAATTCCCATCAATCTTATCTCTCTGTCTTATCTCTCTCTGATTCAACACAAGAAGGGATGCTTCCTATTCTCAGGTAAACCAATGGGAGTTTTGTCAATGACTTATGTAGGGGGTCTGGATTCTGACATAGCTTTTAAAACATAGTATAGGGCTAAATTAGTAAACTAGTGACCTGCTTTCCAGAAGTCTGTCTAGACCGATGAGTCTCAAATTATTGTCCATCAGTGGTCTCCCTTGCCCACCCTGGTTGATCACAGAGTGAAACATTTAAAAAACCTCAAATTAGGAAACTGTGGGGGTTGGTAGCAGGGATCATCCATGAAGGTAGGAGGGATCATCTCTCATATGAAGTGTCCCTCAGAATGAAAAGGTGGAGAACCACTGCTACAATAATGAGCACATCACAACAGCATGGGAAGACTTACAGAAGGACCTTGAGGACCAGGCAAACCAACATCTCCTTTTTCTCCTTTCATACCATTGGCTCCCTACAAAATCATTATAAAGAGTTATTAAACTATTTCTGTCTTATTAACAGTTGAATTCACGCTAGAGAAAAGAACATTTTTGTAATTAAATATTTATAATTTTCATAATAAAAGTTTTGCTTATAATGGAATTGTATCTCTAACTGTCATGACTTTCATACTTGACACCATGAATTATAAATGTATGCTTATTGCAAAAACCCATGATAATAGCCACTAAGCACTAGACTATCAAACAATTACAAATATTAATTTTAACATTCATGGTTAAAAATATAGATAGAGCAGACAGCAAGGAGTTTATTAAAAGCTCTTTCTATTGTAATCATACTGATTTCATTATACATGTGAGTGTGCGAGCATGTGAGAGAGTGTGTGTGTGTGTATACACACTCACACTATGTATACATGTATCTATTAGGGCTGTTGATTAATTGCAGTTAACTAATGCGATTAACTCAAAAAAATTAATTGCGATTAAAAAAATTAATTGTGATTAATCGCAGTTTTAATTGCACTGTTAAACAACAAAATACCAATCAAAGTTTATTAAATACTTTGAATGTTTTCCTCCATTTTCATATATAGTATTCTGTGCTGTAACTGAAATCAAAGTGCATATTATTTTTTATTACAAATATTTGCACTTTAAAAATCATAAAAGAAATCGTATTTTTCAATTCACCTCAGACAAGTACTATAGTGCAATCTCTTTGTTTTGAAAGCAAAACTTACAAATGTAGATTTGTTTTTATTACATAACTGCACTCAAAAACAAAACAATGTAAAACTTCAGCGCCTACAAGTCCACTCAGTCCTACTTCTTGTTCGGCCAATCGCTAAGACAAACAAGTTTGTTTACATTTACAGTAGATAAATGCCCTCTTCTTATTTAAAATGTCACCAGAAAGTGAGAACAGGCATTTGCATGGCACTTTTGTAGCTGGTATTGCAAGGTATTTACATGCCAGATATGCTAAACAATCATATGGCCCTTCATGCTTCGGCCACCATTCCAGAGGACATGTTTCCATGCTGATGACACTGATTAAAAAAATAATGCACTAATTAAATTTGTCATTGAACTCCTTGGGGGGGAACTGTATGTCCCTAGCTCTGTTTTACTCACATTCTGCCGTATATTTCATGTTATAGCAGTCTCGGATGATGACCCAGCACATGTTCATTTTAAGAACACTTTCACTGTAGATTTCACAAAACACAAAGAAGGTACCAATGTGAGATTTCTAACTGACCCAAGGTTTAAGAATCTGAAGTGCCTTCCACAATCTGATCAGGACTGGGTATGGAGCATGCTTTCAGAAGTCTTAAAAGAGCAATACTCCAATGCGGAAACTACAGAACCCTAACCAGCAAAAAAGAAAATCAATCTTTTGCTGGTGGCATCTGACTCAGATAATGAAAATAAACATGCGTCGGTTCATACTGCTTTGGATTGTTATTGAGCAGAACCTATCATCAGCATGGACGCACGTCCCTTGGAATGGTGGTTGAAGGATGAAGGGACACATGAATCTTTGGCGCATCTGGCACATAAATATCTTGCGACGCCAGCTACAACACTGGGAACACCTGTTCTGACTTTCAGATGACATTGTAAACAAGAAGCGGGCAGCATTATTCTATTATTGTTTAACAGTACGATTAACTGTGCGATTAATCGTGATTACCGTATTGTCCCGAGTATAGGCCACACTTTTCCCCCCTAATTTAAGTCTTTAAATTAGGGGTGCGGCCTATAATCGGGATCTTGAAAAAAAAACACAATAAAAATACTTTAAATCCCAGCCGCAGCGGGGAATCAGAGGGCTCTGGGCTGCCCGCCGCGGCGGGGAGCCCAGAGCCCTTTAAATCTCAGCCGCGGCGGGGAATCAGAGGGCTCTGGGCTGCCCGCCGCGGCGGGGAGCCCAGAGCCCTTTAAATCCCAGCCGCGGCCGGGAATCAGAGGGCTCTGGGCTGCCCCAGCCGTGTCCCCGCCTCCCCCGCTCCGGCCCCGGCCCCGCGTACCCGCCTCCGCCGGCCCTGGCCTCGCGCCGCCCGGCTCCAGCCCCGGCCATGTCCCCGCCGCCCGGCTCCGGCCCCGGCCGCGTCCCCGCCCCGGCCCGCGTACCTGCCTCCGCCGGCCACGTCCCCGCCTCCCCTGCCACCCGGCTCCAGCCCCGTGTACCCGCCTCCGCTGGACCCGGCCTCAGGGCCGCCCGGGGGGGGGCAAAGGGGGCAATTTGCCCCCGGGCCCAGCAGGGGCCTCCACGAGAGTTTTTCGGGGCCCCTGGAGCGGGGTCCTTCACTCGCTCCGGGGGGCCCGGAAAACTCTTGCGGGGCCGGGTGCAGGAGCTTCTTCTGCTCCTGGTCTTCGCCTGCGGGGGGGGGGGTCCTTCTGCTCGGGGGCGGAAGGACCCCCCACTGGCGAGTTACCGCCCAAGCAGGACCCGCTGCCGAAGTGCAGCCCGGTCTTCGGCGGTAATTTGGCGGCGGGGGGCCCTTCCGTTCCAGGACCCGCCGC
Organism: Mauremys mutica; assembly: GCF_020497125.1. NCBI lineage: Eukaryota > Metazoa > Chordata > Testudines > Geoemydidae > Mauremys > Mauremys mutica. Next base: position 34,466,452 of record NC_059076.1, on the reverse strand, counting down.
CGAAGTGCCCCGAAGACCCGCGGCGGGGCCTCCCGCCGCCAAATTACCGCCGAAGACCGGGCTGCACTTCAGCGGCGGGTCCCGCTTCGGCGGTAATTCGGCGGCGGGGGCGCCCCGCGGCGGGTCTTCGGGACACTTCGGCGGCAGGTCCCAGAATGGAAGGGGACCCCCCGCCGAAGACCCAGGGCCCCCGGAATTCTCTGGGTGGCCCTGCCTGGCCTCGCGTCGCCCGGCGCCGGCCGCGCGTCCCCTGCTGCCCGGCGCTGGCCCCGGCCGCGCGTTCCCCACCGCCCGGCGCCGTATCGCCCGTCCCCGTGCCCGCGTCCCCCGCCGCCTGGCTCCGGCCCCGCATCCCTTCCCGGCTGCCCTACTCTGGCCGGCCAGCTACCTGGCTCTGGCCGTCCGGCTCCCGCCACATCCTCCAGCTCCGGGCTCCGGCCGCGTGACTCCTGCCCGGCCCAGCATCCCGGGGCTCCTGGCTCCAGCCGCGGCCGGACTGTAGTGCCACCAGCCACATCCAGGCAGCGCAGTAAGGGGGCATGGAGGGGGTGTTGGAGAGAGGGCAGGGGAGTTCGGGGTGGGGGGTGGATAGGATTGGGGGGGTCAGAGGGCAGGGAACAGGGGGATTGAATAGGGGCAAGGGTCCTGGTGGGGCAGTTAGAAAGGATCAGGGGATGGATGGGGCGGTGGGAGGCAGTCAGGGGCAAGGGTTCCAGGGGCTGTCAGGGGACAGAGAGAAGGGGTGGTTGGATGGGGCAGGGGTCCCTGGGGTGGGGGGAGGTGTCAAGGAACGCGGGGGCAGGAGTTCGGGGGGGGGGGCCCATGATCCCTAACCCTAAGAACATTTGCTAATGTTGTTGATTGTTGTGCAGGGGAGAGGGTGAGAACTGTTCCCATCAGTCTCCTTGTTGTCCATTCCTTTTCCCTTCTTTATTTACAGTATAACTACAAAATAGTTTTCAATATTTCTGAGTATATAACATATGCTGTCAAAAGCAGGACTACCAAAAGTGTTAAAAGTGTTAAAAATACTGGTACATGTCTTCCTATTCATTAAATAAAATACTGTTTTACTGTTCTACTAATGTGTATATTTTCTTTAAGTTAAAAAAAGTTAAAAATTTAATTTTTTTAAAATAGCACCAAACTTTAAGGGTGCGGCTTATAATCAGGAGCGGCCTATACTCGGAACAATACGGTAATTTTTTTAATCACTTGACAGCCCTAGTATCAATATGTGTGTATATATATATATATATATATATATATATATATATACATACACCACACCACAAATATACATAGTATATATTATATAGATATAAAATCCTTCTATAAATACAAAAAATAGACTTTTCATAAGTGTTTATGAAATTTCTCTTCTTCAAAAATATGAGTCAGCCACTGAGATTCCAGGTATCAAGATCTCTTTCTTTCTTGTGTAATCAAGCAGCTAATTTCTCCTGAATGTTACCACATTTATTTTTGTCAAAGCACTGCTGTGATTGCTGACTCTTACAGTGGACAAATAAATCTGTTCCCCATACCAGTTAATCTACATCTTTCCAAAATGAGATTTTATTTGTCCATAAATAGAATGAAAAGTTCTGGCAAACAACCTTTTGGTCTATCATTCATGCCTCCTCCTAGACTAGAAATGGAAAAACTAACACTTTCATTTTATGTTTTCTGCTACTTCTGAAACTTACAAACACTTAAGAATGAACACATGTGAAAGATAAGTTAAAAACCCAAATTAGCTTTCAGCTAAATTAAATTTATTTTGCATACTTACTGGTAAACCTGGGAGTCCAATTCCTCCCTTTTCTCCTGGTATGCCAGACTCACCCACGTCCCCCTTTGAGCCTTTAGGACCCTGAAAAAATCATATCTTTGTCATGAAAATGACTTGTACAATGCTCACACATCAATAAAATCCTAGATTTGTTCAAGGATAAACTGGTAAAACAGTGACTTTTTGCCTCTGATAGATATGAATTTATTATCACATCACTGCATAGTATGTGATCACATAATGTGTCATGTATGGCCATATCCAGGGCCGGTGCAACCATTTAAGCGACTTAGGCGGTCACCTATGGCGCTGGGATTTGGGGGGTACCATTTTCTTCGGCAGCGACCGCGGCAGCCGAATCTTCGGCTGCCCCGGTCGCCGCCGGCATTTACTTAAGCAGCCACGGCATGCTCGGGGAGGAGGCAGGGCAGGGGTGAGCTGCTTCACTTCTCCCACCTCCCAGACTTGCGGCGCCAATCAGCTTAGACGCCGCAAGCCTGGGAGGCAGGAGAAATGAAGCAGTGATGGCGTGCTCAGGGTGCTCGTGCACGGAGCAGGGGTGAGCTGGGGTGGGGGGAGGTGCCTCAGGGTGGAGGTGGGGAGCTGCCGCGGGGGGGCGCCTCAGGGCACGGGTGCGGGGGGTGGAACATCCTTGCACCGGCCCTGGCCATGTCACGTGATTATGAATTCTAAGCCCACCCCTTCCATAATGTACAGTGATATTATTTCTAAAAAAACCCATAATTCATAGGGTCTGGCCCTTGGTGATGTACTCATGGTGTACCTGCTCCCCTTCAGCTCCTGGAGTTCCTTGGGATCCTGGTTCACCCTGTAAAACATAAGGTGGAATTGTGTTATCTTCCCTTATTACTCCAATTATTGGTGAGATTATGTTGTGCTAAGTAAATTATGTTGGTCAGTAACACCCCTAACCCCACACCTTAGCTGTGCACAACTGCACAATGAATGACGCAGACACATATTACACTGCAGAGAATAGGAGAGAGACGTTATCTTGTGAAACATGTTGTGGAAGTTTATCTGCTACAGTATCTATGTACACAGAATACTTACAATGGGTTCTGCTGGTAGGGCAGATATACTGCCATCTAGATTGCATAAGGCCCAGAAAGGGGTATACATTGACTGCACATTGGCTGACTTACACAGGAGAAAAATGCCACAATCCTCCCAAAAAACACCCACTCTGCACCATTAAAGTCAAATGGGAGTTTGTCATTGACGTCAATGAACATAAGATTAAACCTATGGTCAGTGGTTTAGGTTGCTCAACAATGTTGCTGACAGCCTGGATGAATAAAGATGGACCACTCAGATCCTTTACATTTTCTTGCCTGGGTAATTTGATTATATCAGTCAACCAGGGAAGAGCCTCCCTGCCCCACTAGAATGTGGGAGGATGCCCTGATTCCTGAATGTATTCCCAAGGGAGGAGATGACATATAGGGGAGTAAGGGTGGGACCTTTGGTTCCAACCTCTAAGGCTGAATTCTGCTTTACCTTGGCGGGAAATGCCACAATCCTCCCAAAAAACACCCACTCTGCACCATTAAAGTCAAATGGGAGTTTGTCATTGACGTCAATGAACATAAGATTAAACCTATGGTCAGTGGTTTAGGTTGCTCAACAATGTTGCTGACAGCCTGGATGAATAAAGATGGACCACTCAGATCCTTTACATTTTCTTGCCTGGGTAATTTGATTATATCAGTCAACCAGGGAAGAGCCTCCCTGCCCCACTAGAATGTGGGAGGATGCCCTGATTCCTGAATGTATTCCCAAGGGAGGAGATGACATATAGGGGAGTAAGGGTGGGACCTTTGGTTCCAACCTCTAAGGCTGAATTCTGCTTTACCTTGGCGGGAAAGTATCCTCTTCGACAAGGGGTAACCTTCTGCATCTACAGCCCCAGAGTTTCAGAAACCTACCCCTGACTGGGAGCTGCAGAGACTCTGTAGGCTACACAGATCCTACTGAAATGTCTTTCTATGCCCTCACATATACTGTCTCTCACCAGCTTGTGAAAAACAGAAAGACAGCATTTTCTCACAAATACTTGCACTGACTCACTCACATCTATACTGGTATTTGGTGAAAAACCTTTAAATGCAAGAACAATTTTTGATAAACCAAAAGTGATGCATTTTCCCATGATATCATGGGATGTGATGCATCATAAATTTAAAATAAATTGCATTGTTTCCGGTGTGAGCTGCACAAGAGAGTGTTTGCTCTTCTTGAGAACTATCAGTCAACCAGGGAAGAGCCTCCCTGCCCCACTAGAATGTGGGAGGATGCCCTGATTCCTGAATGTATTCCCAAGGGAGGAGATGACATATAGGGGAGTAAGGGTGGGACCTTTGGTTCCAACCTCTAAGGCTGAATTCTGCTTTACCTTGGCGGGAAAGTATCCTCTTCGACAAGGGGTAACCTTCTGCATCTACAGCCCCAGAGTTTCAGAAACCTACCCCTGACTGGGAGCTGCAGAGACTCTGTAGGCTACACAGATCCTACTGAAATGTCTTTCTATGCCCTCACATATACTGTCTCTCACCAGCTTGTGAAAAACAGAAAGACAGCATTTTCTCACAAATACTTGCACTGACTCACTCACATCTATACTGGTATTTGGTGAAAAACCTTTAAATGCAAGAACAATTTTTGATAAACCAAAAGTGATGCATTTTCCCATGATATCATGGGATGTGATGCATCATAAATTTAAAATAAATTGCATTGTTTCCGGTGTGAGCTGCACAAGAGAGTGTTTGCTCTTCTTGAGAACTCATAATCACTAAGAGAAAGTTAGCTGCTACCCAAACAGGATTTCCTGGAGGATACATTATATGTAAGTTCTTAAGAACTATCATAATTATCTCTTAATTAATCAGTTAGCTATCCTACACCAGCTTAGGGAGGATCCGCTGTTCACTCAACATATCCTGCTTTAAAAAAACCTCTTTGTAAGTTTAAGCAATTCATGATTTAGATTGTATAAACAGAGCCCCATTTGGAAAATGCATAGCATACATCTCCTATATGTTGCACTTAAATGTGTGCATCATTATACAGAAAATATAGAGACTATTTTATATATATATATATATATATATATATATATATATATATATATTTTAGAACTTAACCAGATTTTTAATTGCAAATAATAAATATTATCTAATAAGACAGCTTTTATATGAAAAATATGTGTAGACAGAGAAACAGACAGCTAGACTCTGTTCCATTTTGTGTGGGTTTACTGGAGTGGAAGAGGGAACTTCCTCCACCCTTGCATATCCCTGCAAATACAAGGCAGAATATGGTCTTAGTTGTCTTAATACCATATATGGTGTTGGCTTAATGGTGCTCCACAGCACCAAAGAGATGGGACCAGTTGGCTTGGGGTTGTAGCCAGTCTCCTTGCGCTCTGTGCACATATTGATCTTGGTGGCAAGTCAGGGGAGTAGAATATGCTGTTCCTTTTTGGAGCAGCAGTATAGCGTGCTGTAGGATGCAGTGTTTTTCTCTTTCTGGTGCATATATATGATATAAAAGCTCCATTAATCTGTCCCCATATTTTGGCAAGCACTTCCATGTACAGCCCCCAGTGCAGATTATTCCTGCCAGCCAAGAGTGTGAACAATCTGGATGTTGCTATGTGCATTGGAGCCATTGTCTGGTGAAGTAGCTACTTCAGAAAATATGTGGATCACCCTCCCTGACCACTAGGCCATACCTTGGGACCCTCCTCCACAGCAGAAGGCCTACAGAGCAACCTCAATGAAGATTTGGGAGGGAACACCAGCACTGTACCACATCGGCTGAGCATGGGTGATTTTCTATTGGGCATTCATGCCCAACACCCAACCAAAACTGTACATATATTGAAATAAACATTTTATACAAATTAAGATGCATATCATAAGTCCCATCATGTAATATTTCAAGTGTACATGCTCTTCTATACAGTATATTGTATATATAAATGAACCACATATGTAAGCAAATAAAATACAGAAAATAGGCCTATACATATAACATTTTTTGGTTCACTGGCAATTTTGAAAAATTGGAAAAAATAATTTTGGGTTAAATAAAACATTTTGTATATATTTGAACTTTTTTTCATTTAAAAAATTAACTGAAATTTTGAGAGGAAAAGTAATTTGAATAAAAAAAATTGAAACATTTCATTCAGAAAATCTCATCATGAAACATTTCATTTTTTATAGAATTTTGTTTAGTTTTTTTTCTGATCAAAACAATTTGGTAAAATCAACATGAATTTTCAAAATGTTTCAGTGTCATCCAATCTACATTTTTCACCAGAAAAAAGTTTCAGGCAAAAAATTTTCACCCAGCTCTGGTAGCGAATTCCTAGACTTTTAAAAGAGGATGTGTCAACTAAGAAAGATCACCTTTGGGCCTTGTGCTCCTTGAGGTCCAGGTGGCCCTGGCGGACCCTAGACACAGAAACAGATAAATCTGTTAGTTTTGAACCATCTAAGTTCTTGCAGAACATATCGGATATACAGAAGTGTGAACTTCACCATTGTTAATAACACAACCAGTCTTTCTAAGAAAACTTTATATTAACACAGGGAAGAACCAACACCAGCTACAAACAGGTTGTTAATGTATGACAACTCTCAACAGACAATATGGAGTCACAAAATTCTGTGTTAAAATAACATTGCATGGTTATGGTTTTGAACTGATGAAGGGGCTGCTGCTCCCATTGATGGCAATGGCAAAGCTTCCATTGATTTCAGTGGGAACAAGACTGAATCCCAGAGTACAAAAAATGTAAAGCTGGCATCAGAGCCTACTGAAGTCAATGGACAAACTCCAACTGACTGCAATGAACCTGGGATCAGGCCCTCGGTGCCTATTGCTACAAGGTACTGACCATCTCCCGAAAGTTGCTGAGAATCTTTGAGCATATTCAGTGTTTTGTGGGATGAGTGAATCACTAACTCATCCCCTTTTGTCTAGCAACTGTAGCAGAAACAGCCTATAAGATTGCTTACTGTTCTGAACTTTGCCCAATGGGGGGGGGGGGAATGCATTAAAAACAAACAAATTCCATCACGGTTATTACAACATTTACAAAGATGGCAAAAGCAGACCTAATGAAAACGTTAGAGATAAACAATTAAACAAAAAAGGGTATAAATTAATTTGATCAAATTTGCAGCTCCTTTGGAGCCTAGTTCTGCAAAATTCTAAGTGCGTCCTAGGACACACTGAATCCCCTAAATTTCCAGTGAAATCAAACTCTGGCCCAATCTGTATAAATCTCCAGTGGGAGTCAGTGAGAGTGCAGGGCACAGAAAATACTCAGCACTCTGCAGGATGTGAACTGTAGATACTGGCAAAATTTCAGTATTTCATATAAGAAGTTCTTTTAACAGTGTGTGAGAAATCCCCACACTAAATCCCTCTCATATATTCCTGTTTATAAACTGAAATAGGCTACTTCTTACGGGGGGGAATGTGAACTCCTATGTAAAGTTTTCACCCAATATGATTTAAAATAACTGAACTGTCTACCCTGAAAAATAAGGCTGACAACAGAAAGTGACCTGGTGCCCAATCCTGCACTTCTTGCACACTCGGAACGCCCATTTAAATTAATGAGAGATTTGAGAACGGAGCAAATGAAGGATCTGGCCTTCTGGCAGGTGGTGCATAGCGACAGCAATACTAAGAACCTTACGTATTTAATCTGTGTCCTACTTATATCAATGGAGTTTTGTCATTATTCAATAGGAAAAGAATTGGGCCCTAGTTTTCAACAATATGCTCATCGTACGGAAAAATTTAGTGAACAGACATACATGATGATGAACAAGGTCAACATCAGATGAATGAAGATACATCCTAAATCGGCAGAATTATGAACATGCAACTACACAGAATAAAATAGCTACAAATCACAATAAGTCATGCAGTAGGAATTACCGTGACAGTTAGGGTGGTAATCCTCTGTTGGCAAAATATATTAACAAAAGACAATGTTATCAGATGTGAACACTGAAATAAAATATTTCACTTGTTTAATAATGAACTTCACAGAATCTGTGCTGCGTCTGGGAGATCTGTATCTAAGGGTACGTTTATACTTACCGCGTGGGTCGACGCGGCGAGTTCGACTTCTCGGAGTTCGAACTATCGCGTCTGATCTAGATGCGATAGTTCGAACTCCGGAAACGCCGCGGTCGACTCCGGTACTCCACCGCGGCAGGAGGAGTTGGCGGAGTCGACCTTGGAGCCGCGGAGTTCGCTTCCGCGGCGTCTGGACGGGTAAGTCATTCGAACTAGGGTAGTTCGAATTCAGCTACGTTATTCACGTAGCTGAATTCGCGTACCCTAGTTCGACCCCGGGGCTATGTGTAGACCAGGGCTAAGAGAGCTGAAGTTAAAAGTACACAGTCATCAAGGCCCAATCCTGCACTTGGTATCAGTGGTTTACCTCCATTAACTTACATGGGAGTTTTATATAAGTGAAAACTACAGGCTCTGGCTATAAAATTTTCAGGACCAAATAAGATGTACCTTAACAGCTGTAGAATTTGATGGGGGAAAACTTTTGGCTCCTATATGTATCTATATACTAATCTTCTGCACCTCTCCTGTTCTAAGAGCTGATATTTTGCCCAATATTTTGAGGTCTCTGCTGGTTCTGTGTCATTAACAAATACAATTCCCAGAGCTGTGATGCTAGTAGTAACAACAGTACACAAACCAAGTTGCTGATCCACAATGTCAGCCAGGTTAACTTCAGGTCCATTTAAAACATTTGGAGGAGGGGCAGATCAGTACTTTCGTAATGGAAAAAGGCAAAATAGTTAGATAGGTAATTGTTTGTGTTTCAAAGAAGATAGAGCAAACAAAAAGTAGTGAAAATTCTCAAAAGGCAATACAAAATTACTTGGTTGTATTGTTTAAACACAGGGCTGAATTGTGCTTAACTTACTCACACAGGTTTTTTCATTGACAGCAATGTAACCACTTGCACAAATAAGGCAGGCAGTATTTAGTCATGAAAATAGTTTTACTATGTGCCAACAAAGATGCTTATACATCTAATGCATCTATCTAAATATAAGATTTAGTCTTATTCAGTTTAATAGGCATATAATCATATACTATTTTATAGAGAATTGCACAATAAAGAATTTTTTTTTAATAAAACTGGAATCATATCAATACAAGCTAACTTTGGAACCAAAATCTCTAGCAGATGGCATTTTATATGGTGGTGCATTTGCATTCACCTTATATATGGAAGTATTTAAAGAGTTTTAAAATAGAAGAAAAATTCAATTCTGCTAATTTACAGGATAAATAACTAAATTAATTATGCCAAATGCAGTAATGTACAGTTTTCACATTCATTTCTAGCTATATATTTAATTTAATATTCAGTATTAATTTCTAACTATATATTTAAAATTTTAATACATAAGCCATCTGATCCTGCAGTTCCTCCAAAGGTAAAATTTCCACGTCAGCTATTCACTTTTGCCTCTGTGAGGAGTAGGAGCAGACCCAAAGAGAGATTCACTTATGTATTTTGTGTCTGGTTCTCTAGGTCAAAGATACATAAACTGCAGGGTTCTTGCTTGAACTGTGGTGATAATTTCTATATCACTGTTTTCTGTGTTGATGGACTAAGATGTGTGATTCTCCAGTGACACATGAAATGGAATAGGAGGCATGAACTTGAGCAACTGTAAATTGGTCTTAGTCCTCCAGGCTGCTTTATAATGTCTTCCCAAATTGTATAAAAATTCAGACAGAGGCACTGGATCCTGTGAACTGTGTCAACTTCTACTTACATTTTGAGAGGTACTGAACACCCACTGAATACTGAAAATTCCTATTAACTTCAATAGGAGTTGCAAGTCCCAGAACCTCCAAGAATTTGGCACAATGAAAATTGCGGTTGAGTGCTTGCCATCTCATAGGACTGAATTGGTAGTTAGCAAGATCACCAAATACTGTTCTTGTAGCTTGCAAGTCACCCTGGTACACTTGGCTTTCATGTGAACATTCACTCACCCTTTTTGTAAAACATTTATTTTTCTAGGGCTGAGTAAATAAGGCCACCAATGCTAGGGTATTTAATACATCTCTACCCTGATATAACGCTGTCCTCGGGAGCCAAAACATCTTACTGCATTATAGGTGAAACCACGTTATATCGAACTTGCTTTGATCTGCTGGAGCATGCAGCCCCTTCCCCTTGGAACGCTGCTTTACCACGTTATATCCGAATTTGTATTATATCGGGTCGCGTTATATCGGGGTAAAGGTGTATATTTACTGCTAAGGATCCTAATTCAAGATGCTGATTGAATCCACAGCTTGCTAATGGAATCAAGTGAGTTGGTTTCCAAACCTCAAAGTTTCTGCTCTTTACATTTTGTGGAAAGAGTAAGAGGAGGAGGAGAAGAAAAAGAAAAAGACAAAGAAAGACGGTCAATATTATTCTACTTGAACTGAAAAGCAGACACTTCTGTGGGATCTGTGTAAGTGGTTTATTAGATGAATTTAGCACTAACAGCTGTGGAGCCAGCAATGAATCAGTTCCGGCCTCATCAGATGATGTCAATACAGTCCAGGGGATATATACACCTAATTCCCTCACCACTGTATCAAAGAAACTCTTTGTGTAACACCAAAAAGAAAATCTAGCTTCCAAGCACAGGAGATTCCTAATTGATATTTATAGCAAATCTATAAGATGCTATGGTGCAGTAATTTCATGTCCTATGCAAAAGAAAAATATAATTATGCCAAAGAGCTGTTCTTCCTGTATTGATTCTTTTGAGCTTCTTTATGCTCACATACCTGCAGAGCTTCATGGATATTGCCATTGTAGTCAATTATCTCTGTTGCACCTTGGTCTCCCTTTTGTCCAGGCGGGCCCTGTAACATATCCCCCAAATACTACATTATTTGAATCAAGCACACAAACTCTTAGTGACTGATTGTTCTATCCTAGTCTCGTTTAGTCTGTCTGACACTGTTTTATTCTATAGTCAGCATTTGTTTGAAAGATCTCCGTGAGCTGAAAAGTTAAGGGTTGTTAAGATCCAGGTTTTGGTTGGCCCATGATAAAGATGAGAACCAGAAGCAAAGTTTAGATCTGAATCTTGTGTCTCCATTTGGGCCCCATAACTCATTAGTTTCTTTCTCGTATTTTTATATTTTAATTAAAGAAGTTTTCAGAAAAGAAATATTGACCCAAGCCTCTTTCACACTGCAGCTGAGACTGTGCTAGCAACAATACTGTTTAAACACAGTTATCATAAGCATGTTTTCTATATGGTTTCCATGACCTAGTGTAGAGATGGGGTTGTTTTCTGACACTTGCACTATTTATTCATTCACATTTGTTTCCTGAACTTTTTTCTAGATCTCGGTACAGTATATTTGATCACTTAATAGCATTTTCAATAAATCACAGTCTGCAAAAGTTAGCCTAAAACCAAAGGTTGTTTTAAGAGGAACAAACATTTTTAAAAATATAAATATGAATGAGTAAATCATAACACAGTGCATTGTGCTCCAACAGGTAACACCAATACATAAAACCATTTAAATAAACCACTGAAAGAAGGTGCTGTGTCAGGCCTACTCTCTTGGATCATTCAAGTGAAAAACCAGACCCTGCCTATGAAATTTTGCAAACCTCAAACAACATCTTCCAATCCAGAATCCGCCTATCCTCTCAGTCAGTTTCCCAATCTACTCTCTCCCTTCCTTAGAGAAAGCCTGGCGGGGAGGAGATCTTCCAGATGGGTGGGATCCAGACAATTTAGGATTTTATAGGATAGATCCATACCAACACTTTAAACTTCACCTGAAAATCAAGTGACTGCTACAGCAGGGCAAATATTAGTCAAACAGCACTGAAAGATGACTAATCTTCTATGCTGTGTTGTTGTAGCTGTGTTGATTCCAGGATACTAGAGAGACAAGGTGGGTGAGCTTACACAGAGCTCAAAAGAGTGTCTCTCTCACCAACAGAAGGTGGTCCAGTAAAAGATATTACTAATCTTCTAGGCATCTAGAGTCTGATTTATAACATAGCTTTCTCTGTTGACACTGAACTCCAGTTAGAAACCCTCTTCATGACACAACCATGTTAGTAACAATCACGTTTAACCCTGGCTCGTGCTAACTCGCTTTCAACTGTAGTTGTTGACTTGGCCTACAAGTAACAACTGAGATTTCCATTGGACAGGTTAAAACAAGGCTTTGGAGCAGAGCCCACAGCTGAAGGGCGGAGCAGCTCCGGAGCAGTGGAGCTGCAGGTTTTTGCCTGGAGCTTGCTCCGGAGCCAGAGCACAGCTCCAAAGCCCTGGGTTAAAATGAAGTACACTTACCCTAGGACCTATTGCTCCTGAATCACCTTTGTCTCCAGGATCACCCTATGGAAAAGTAATATTTGTAAGCAAACAAAGATAAACAATCTGTTCAATAGTTTAAATATTTTTATTACCCTCCAAGTCGAGTATATACTTTATTTTTAAAAAGAAAATAAAAAAACTTGACATGGGTTTAAAAACAAATAGAATATGGGTTTTAGTTACATAGGGATAAATCCACTGAAGTCAATGGAGTGTGAGGATTGAGACTGTTGCAACTGAGAACAGAGTTTGGCTCTTTGTGTGTAGCATTTACTATATAATACATTACCGGGGTAGCTTAAGAAATAACAAAGGATCAAATAAAAGGCAGACTGAAAATTAGATCATTTAAACTTCCCCATTCTTGATGGCCTGGATACCCCACTATCAGAAGCTTCACAAGAAAGCTCAAGGGGTAAGTCAATCAGGGTATGTCTACACTTGTGGCTGGTCTGTGTCACTGACTCAGACCCATGGGGCTTGGGCTGCGGGGCTGTAAAATTATGGTGTAAATCTTTGGGCTCAGGCTGGAGCCTGAGCTTTGGGACCCTCCCCCCTCACGTGGTCCCAGAGTCCAAATTTCTACACTGCAATTTTACAGCTCCACAGCCCAAGCTCTGTGAGCCTGAGCCAGCTGACATGGACCAGCCACGGGTGTAGACATACCCAGGTGTTGAACTGCTGTGTAGACACACCCTCCGCAATTGCATCTGAAGAAGTGGGTATTCACCCACGAAAGCTCATGCTGCAAAACGTCTGTTAGTCTATAAGGTGCCACAGGATTCTTTTCTTTCTCCGCAATTGCCACACAACTTCTTCAAAAGGGATTTTTCAAACCGCACATGCATTTCCTTCTGTGCTCATTACTTCCACTGGGGTTGCAGAACTTCTTTCCTCTGTCACTGCCTCTCTTACCACCACATCATCGTTGTCAGCATTTAATGATTTCTTTGCCCTAGTATCCCAGATGGAATAAAGATCTTTATCATCTCACTCTCATCTTTTTCCTCCTGGCTGTCACTAATAAGCTCAGAGGGGTGGAGAAAACTTTATCCGTAAGGGTAAACTCTGTGAGGGCCCTTGTCTTCATAACTTGAAATCTAGTGCTTGGGACTTATTTCACATTCACGGCCACTTTCACAGCAAGCTTTAGTGTTTGGCAGTAGTGTCAGTAAATTCAATTAAATACACCACCTTGGTTCTGTGAACCCCTTTTTACATTGTATTATTCACTATGAGAATATGCTTAACTTTATGAAGTCAATGGGACTGAAGTACTTACTTAACTTTAATTGTGTGCTTATGTGTTTTGCCAAATGGAGATATACTGCCAATTCAGGGTTAACATTGCGAGCAATATAGATTGCTCTCTCAAAGTGATTTAATTAAATAAAAGAATATTTATTACAGTTTTATTTTGTGTGGACCCCATAGTATAAACTGTCAGACACTAGTAAGTGTAAGATTTTGCAAAAAATATTGCAAATCCATTGAAAATTTTTACTGTCACTGCTTTTGTGTATACTTTGGTATTGAAGCTTTAACTTTTTGTCAAGGTCCATGGTAGTTTTTCAACTATCTAGAAGACAAATCTGAGAGACCCAAGCCTGGTACATCTCATTGCCCAAGATTCAAAATAAACAGCCACGAACCCCTCATAAAAGATCAGCAGAATAACAATAAGAAATTATATTTAAATCAAATACTTTCCAATGGTTATTGGATCAGCAAAATGTGGAAAGTACCAAGTTTAACAGCTCTTTCCTCCCATCCCAAAGAAAATGGATTAAAACACAACCATCAAACAGAGAGAGAGAAAGTAGGTACATGGAAAAAGAGAACAGACAAAAAAGAGACTAATCATTTTAAGATGTTACAACAGAGAAAGAAAGAGCACAATCATGGCATACAAAATATATAGCACTTGATTCTGCAGACCTTACAGTTAAGAAGCCCAATGAAACCCATGGGAGTTTTGCTTGTATGAAGACTGCAGGATCAGTTATCATTTCTTGCTAAATCAAAGTCAATGGGATATTACTAATAATTTGCCCTGGAAATCTTCATATTACACCAAAAAGGGCAATTCAGTAGACACTGACCTTTGACCCCTTTGGGCCTCTAGTTCCAGATTCGCCTGATTTCCCCTGTGTGAGGAAGACATAAAAGATGGGCAGAAGAAAAATGAGAGAGAAAGGAAAGGGGAGAGGAAAAGAGATTAGTTCTGGCTAGTAGTAGTAGAGAGCAGTGGAAACACTTTATTTTCTATGAACAACCTCATGAATCCATCTAGTACTGAGTTTAATAACACCCAGAATAATGAATTATTTAGTATCGATGTGCACACACTATTGGTTCCCTTCTTCCACAGGAATTTCACCAAATATTCTCTTATCGATTCTTGCAGAGGCTGGCACAAATAATTCTGGCTTGCAGGGGGTGCCCACTGTACCGTTAGGCCCTCAAAGAACTGAGAAGTGATTAGTGTTTACAGAATAGTACTGCTAAAATAAAGTGTTACCACAATAGTTTTCCCAGGAAGTATAGATGAATAAAGATCTACCTGACAGAGAAGCCAGACTACCATTTCAAGATATGCCAAGAGTAGAAAACTCAATCACCAATGCAGTAGAAAATGCTCGGAAGATATTAAAATGTATTTAGGGTTATTTCTTTATTTTTTCTTAGAAAACAAGAAGCAGAATGGATTTTCTCTGAACTTGATAGGTCACAGTGTTTGAACAGCTCATACTAGGGTGCTTATAGACACATCAGGGCAGAGCTTCACCGTTGTCAGTTGCCATAGCTCCATCACAATTTATACCATCTGAGGATCTGTCTCCTTCAGTCCAAATAATGGATTCCACTTAGGGCCTAATTCTGCAGTTGTGAACACTATGCTACCTCTGGCTTCTGGACTAAACTGTGGGTATCTCTACACTGCTGCTGGAGGTATAATTTCCAGCTCAGGCAGATGTCCACACACTAGCTGTGATGATCTAACACACTAAAAATAGCAGTGTAGCCATGTTGGCAGAGGCTAACTGCCCGAGTAGTAGCAGTGTACAGGGATGAATTTACCATGTTCTCCTTTAAAGCTCACTTGCAAAGTTTTGTTCTGGTTACTTGAAGCAGTTATTGAATATTTATATCTATAAAACTAACAAAACATTGCCAGTGTTAAACCAGACTGACCTTTGGCCCAGGAACTCCAGGTTCACCTCGGTCACCCTTTCCAGGAGGCCCTGCTTCTCCTCTTTCACCCTGTCAAAGATTACAACACACATGTATGTATGCATCACAAACCACTGGCAACCTTTAGTATAGTACAAAGTCAGTTCAGAAAAACTAAATAGTATGTATTTTTAAGCCCATCTGAGAGCTCTAATGGGATGGAGAATATTTTTCCTAGGTAAATTTACAGCATTCCTGAAAGCAGAAGTGGATGTTTTCTGTAACGTAATCTGAGTCATTTTCTGTTGAACAAGACTATATTTTCTGAGAAATAGTATGTAACAAAAGACCAGAATAAGGCATAGACAGAAGGGAGCAAAGTTAAGGTAGTGCTGCCTCTTACTTCCATTCTCATAACCCTTGAGTGAGTTAGTTCCAGTGTTCTAAATGAGTGTATTGGCAGCCAGTGCAGCAAACAAACCACTTTTGCTGGCTCACCCTAGCATTCTGCACAAGTGAGAGCTGAGGAGTGCTTTTCACACTTCGCCCAAGGTAAAGTTCATTGTAGTAGTCACATCTAGAAGTAATACAGGTGTAGAATACTGAGCTGGGGCTGCATGTAAGGGGTGGGGCTAGCTAATGAAGCAATTAGGGATTCTAGAAGCCTAGGAATAAATCGTGTCCTGTCGTAGAAATGGACAGAAACAGCACCACTTCATAGTTAAGGTTGAAACTTTCCATTCAACACTTGGTTTGCATTCTCCAGCATTACCTTAAAATACATACAACATTTTAAAAATGGAAAGTTGGCTTCAGAATTGGTCGGGAGTTCCATTTTTTCCTTCCAAATCTGAAGTGAATGGGACAATAGGTTCACAAAATTTGACTCTCAATAGGTGAGTCCACAAGACTTCAAAAATTCTTTTAACTTTATTTCCCACTCAGTTGCAAAAGAACAGACAGAAGGAGAGAGAAAGAACAATGTTTAATGGATTTATATATTCAAGATCTAGTGCACAGGATCAAAGTTTCATTGCTTGGAGTCCATTTCTTAAAAGTTATTAAGATAGACTGTCCATACTGGCATGGCCTAATTTAGGCTTTTGGTAGCTTTAAAGAGGCTACGTTGACTAAGGCAGCTAAGGAACTTGAGATGGCTATGAATGGTTAAGTAGTCTGACTTTCTGATTTTCTCAGGGTACACTGCAGGGTAAATTTAAAGTAACCTGGGTACCAAAGCATGAATTTTAATATTTCCAAATTTTGGGTGTAGTTTAAAGTTTTAACCTGATCTCTAAACTTCTTGGCAGTTTTTTTTATAAGTACCACATTCTTATAAGGATTTTCATCTTTAAATGACGGATTATAGACCCTCAACTTTACTTTAACTTTTTTTTTGGTCATTAACACGAAGAAACCCATTATAATATGTATGAGTATATAGGAGAAGCTAAACTTACCTTTGTTCCTGGTAACCCTGGTAATCCAGGTTCTCCCTGTGGACCAATGAAACCTGGTTCACCCTTTAACAGATGAGAGCATATTACATTATTCTTCATTTAATAGAAATGTATTACAATAAAATCAGTTTACTTTTAATAGTATTTTCCCCAATCACTCAGGGCTTTCCAGCTGTGATCCAACAACTATAGAGAAATTAATTAGGGATGACTAATTAATCAGGGATTATTTCCATCAGCATACTTCCTGGAGCAAAGCTTCATGTAGTTTGAGAAAAACAAATAAACTGGAAAGCTGCAAATCTTGTTTTTATGAAGCTAAGAACTGTTAACATGGCCCTATATTATGCTGCAATTTATCAAACAAAAATCCACCATGGCAAGACTAACATCATGGTGGATTCAGGGAGTAGGTGGGGTTGAGAACCAGGGTTCCTTTCATTCCCTGTACCCTTCCTGCGCATTTGTTTGCAGAGCAGAACAACAGGTAAGTAGCCTCCGCTCTCTCCCACCATGGTCAGTCGCAATCTGAGCACAGGTGTGTGGGGAGTAAGGAGGGTCTTATCCCCTCTCACTGCCCTGCACGTCTAAGTAACAGCTGTGACAACCACATCCTAGATTAGCGACTACACTGCAGCACAAAGCTTTAAATAACTCTGTATGGTCTATAAGGGACAAACCATATGTTTTTCTTTACGGGCTCTTCCTGAATGAGGCCTCATGGTTCCTAGCATTATATTTTCCCCATGAATCTGAATCAAGCCATCATGAGTGCAGGTGGCCAAAGTACTACTGAGCTAACAATCACTTTTAACAAAAAATGTTCACATATCAGTTTTAGTGGTATCCCCTGAATCTAAGCATGAAAATTCTACTTGCATCTATGCAGACAGATTCTGCTGAGCGCTGAGCACCCTCAGTCCCCCCTGAAGTCAGTGGAAGTTGAGGAAGAACAGCACCTCTCAGCAGCAGATCAATAATGGCTTCATTTAAAAGAAATCACAAACACTTGCTATTTTAAATACCTAGAATGACAAACACATCCAAATTCCTCATTTATAAATTTACATTAATACGAAAAGGGAGACATATGGTTGAATAACATTTAATTCCAATTAGAAAATGAAGGGAAGTATCAACTTGCTCATCGGCATGGAAATACAGGTATGTTGCATTGGTGAGAAAAAGAGTGCAGGTTATGAACTCAGGGAGATTTCGTGCATATTTCCATATGAAAATTACTGCTATCACTGATCCATGTACCAATAGTGGTACAAAACAAAGGCCAGCATATCTGCTAAAGCACAAAAAGAGAGAGAGGGGAAGCGAGGAAATTAGTAGGAAATAAATAATGCAGAAGCATGTATTTCTTACTGAGGTTAGAGGGTATGTTATAACAATAAAAATAATCCTATAGCTCACATGCTGACTTTGCAATGTAACTGTGTTAGTGCACACCAGTGAGAGTAACCTTCGGGTTTTCATTGAGGAAGGAAGCATTCCCTTTTAATGACAGCAAATAAAAAAAGCACTTCCCCTCCACAGCCATGGAATTTCAGTAATTTTATTTTAAAATTAGGAAGGAGCTTGACAGCTCAAAATTATTTTACAGCACCCCAACACAAACTGTCACCCGGCTAGCTGGGCAGATTTATTACTTGACCTATTCATTATGATTTCTAGGGGAAGAAACAAGCACTGATCCCATGACCCAACTTCTTTCTATCAGTAGCCAGGCTTAGAAATGTTATCCAAAGATCTTAATACAAAGCTTTTGGGTTGAATTCAGGCAGAGCATTGTGCATAGGCTCATACCAGGAACTTCCTACACTGTAAACCCAGTGCTGGCAAAATCTTTCCACTGCAATCCCAGCTTCCCCCCCAAACCTGGAGAGAGATTGGTCTACAGGTGCTTTGTACCAGAAAACATGGAGGGTATTGTAAGAGGTCTGTGGTTTTACTTCCATGATCTGAGAGTGCAGGGCTTATATGGAGACCTGCTTTTATATTTTATCAAAAAAGTTTTCTATAAATTGTGTTATATCCTTGTGCCTGAGACAGGTGTAATCGAAAAATCGAAATAAATAAAAGGACTCCACTTTCTCTCTTTATCTGAAAAGCTCAGCCCATCATATTCCTACCTTCCTTCTGGAGCAAGGCATGGGGTGAGGTATAGATACAGAACTATAACCCTGCCCTGGGAATGACCCCTAAATACAACCCATCTGAGTGGTTTATTTGTGCTCATAAGGGGGTTCAGGGAAGCTCTGGATGGGCCTTCTGCCAGCCAGAATTCTGGCACCTACTATGACTGCTTTTGGAGCACACACAGGAGTGTGTTTGGCAAATCATATGCTCATAGAATTATTCTTTTTGTCTTTTACTTTTTCTTATGTTCAGAAAAAAGCCCACATCTGTTAATGTTGCTGGATGATAAGTCACCTCGGGTTGTTTCAGTGATTCCGTACTACATTTCTCAATGTAATAATGTCACTGATGCAAACTGCTGGGGTGAGGGGGCTACAGTTTACAGACAAAAATGTGGTTTATAAATACCTGTTGTGCCATTTTAAAGAGAAAAAAATACTTGTTTCACTCAAAAATATATAGGTTGATGTGCTCATTGCCACATCTATGCATGTTCACATACTTTACGGTGCTGCCACCTGCCAGGGCCATACCCCTTGTGGCTGCCCTCCTCCTCCACATATCTTAAGGCCTCCTATGGAGATTGGGTTGATACTCGCAAATACCCTAAAAACTCCTGCAGCTAGAAAAAAGGAGGAATTAGGACATCAGCAGATGTTCTCACAGATTTCTGCTTCTCCAGAAGAGCAATCTGGCTTCTGGTGGCGCTTCTGAATGTTTCAGCAGATTCAGCTTTAGTGTGGGGTACAACCTTCACAAAGTTATGAGCAACTTCACACGAAGGAAAAAGTGGGATCCAAGTACCTTACCTTAAGCTTTTTGTCTAGTGTAAACATGTCTGAAATGTATAAAGACGAGGGCCAAATTCCAAACTCACGTTATGCCCTGGAGGGAAGTGGCAGATATGAAATACTGGTAGTGAGGGAAAATAAATCACATCCAAGCTACTGTACTTGAGCCAAGAGGGAAGTGATAGATAGATAAAATGGAAGATTGATCTAATCATTGTAGTTCCAGGAGCCACAAAGCAGGGGAAGAAAAAAAAATGAACACAGCTGTGCTTATAGTCTTCCTAGATCATTGCTGGAGCATGGTTATCTCTCTGTACTCAAGCACCAAAACCAGGAAAGGCACTGTGATCCAGGGAGCTCTTGGAGCCAAATGGCAGATGGCACAGGGATGCATAAAAGTTACAGGGATCCCATGGGTCTGGTATCTACATACTATTTTGCCAGTGCGTGTAACATAGGTCTCTACTGAAAGCCCGTGTCACACTGGGCCTCATAATAATTGTAAATCTTATGCGTGGATAATATGAAAACCGTTATGTATATATACATTGATAATTATGTTCTTAAGGTCTGTGACTTGGGGCTGGTCATCAAAAGGTGAGAAACAGGTTTTTTTCAGGCAGAAGATGTTTATCTATCCATCTGTCTACATGTACATTGATTATTGTATATGTCACACCTATTTTATGGTCTGAGCAAAATGCTTATCGAGTGATTGCAAAGTCTCTGGGGGAGATCCTAGACAGGAAAACAGAAGCAGCAAGGATTATCCTGTTTGCAAGTGAAGACAATGGATTTTTGGACTATAACTTGTGATACAGCATGGCCAGAGGGCAGCAGGAGAAGGTTAGAAGAGAGCCTTATTCCCTGTAGAGGGAAGAAAGTTTGCTATAGATTAATTGGAGCACCTGAAGCCAATTAGAGCACCTGCAGTCAGTCACCTGATAAAAACCCCCTGCTTCAATCAGACAGTGTGGGAGTTGGAGCAGAAAGGATTGGTGTTGGAGCAGAGAACAGTTTGGAGGAGTTGGAGCAGAAAGGATTGGTGTTGGAGAAGAGAACAGTTTGAAGGGAAGCAGAGGAAAGTTTGGAGAAGTGCTGCGGTGGGCTAAGAAGTCCAAGACCCTAGGTAAGGGGCACCTGGCTTGTGCAAAGGGAGGGCAGGAAGCCCCCCCCCCACAAGCTGAAGGGCAGGAGAGGGAAGTAGCCCAGGGGAAGGAACCGTCAGTTCATGTGGTTCACCACTATCCTCAGGGCCCCTGGGCTGGGACCTGGAGTAGAGGGCGGGCCCAGGTCCCTCCCTCTCCACTCCCCTCCTCTAGGACACTAGTGGGGCAATTAATATTCCAATTCAGGGGCAAGAAATGGCGCCCTGAACCCCCCCAAAGAAGAGAAAGTGCCCATCATAATAGTAGCAAAGAATCCTGTGGCACCTTATAGACTAACAGACGTTTTGCAGCATGAGCTTTCGTGGGTGAATACCCACTTCTTCAGATGCAAGTGGGTATTCTTGCATCTGAAGAAGTGGGTATTCACCCACGAAAGCTCATGCTGCAAAACGTCTGTTAGTCTATAAGGTGCCACAGGATTCTTTGCTGCTTTTACAGAACCAGACTAACACGGCTACCCCTCTGATACTTGACATCATAATAGTGCCGTCAATTTGCCACAAACTGAAGACACACAGACAAACTCTGGATTTCCCACTGAGGAGTCAAAAAGACAGTGTGCTTGCCTGATGAATGGAAGATCACAATCACACTTGGCTCTAATGTGCTGGAAGGATTCTGGGTGAGCTTTTGCTCTGTATGAAATGACACTGTCTTGGAAGTTAAGTTTAGGCTCTAATACGTGTGCTATGATTTCATTTTATATGTAACTCTTTGTTGCTACCATTGAATCCCTGTTCTTTGTTACAGAAACTTATACTGTACTTGCTTTCTCAATAAACAAATCTAAGTGCTGTGTGTTAAGCGAAGCTGTGTTCTATGGTGTAACTGGTAAGCTGTGGTGTGTTGTTCCTTTGGGAACAGAGGATCTGGGAATTCTGAGAGTGTCCAGTGGATCAGGGGCAGGGCACTCCAGGGAGATGCTTGGATGACTCGGGTGTTGGAGTGTGCCTCTTGTTGACCTGCACAGAGGGCACGGCCTGCGGAGGTCTGGATGGCAGCGCTTGTGTTGCCAGAAGCTGGCAGTGTCAGGGGAGCTGACCTAGGCAAGCATAGACAGGGTAGGTGGTAGAGAGGTGCACAACCCAAGGGACCTCCCGGGAAGCATCAGGCACAAGTGGAATAAAATGTATTTTCAAGGAAATGAGCATGACCAAATCAATAGCTTTAGTGTTCAAAGAGAAGAGTGATTTGCAAACAGAACTAAGTTTGAAAGTTTTTAAAAAAAATCATTATTTAACAATATGATTTATACATTGGCTGTGTATCTCTGACATCTGACAGCTTTTCAGTGTAACTACAGCATGTTTACTGATAGAAAATCTCCATAAAGAGTACTTTTGTGCCATTCACAATATGTGCAGGTAACTCTAGGAAGCTCATTCCTTGGTTTTTCTGTCAGTTACTCGTAAAGGAAACGTTTGTTCTGCAAACAATATTCGTTCATCCTATCTACTGTATAGTGCTAATACTGCCAGATTTCTGTCTTATCATCATCTACGCTGCTCAGATAACAAAGCAAATGGCTTACTGATGTCTGAAACATAATGAAAACAAACAGTTTTATCTCAATAATGCTGATGCCCCTGCAATGCAGAGGAAAAGGGAAAATCATTTTGATTAGACCATAGTGCAGACATGACACAGAAGCCATTCTTCTGATCACACTTGCACAGATCTTTTATACTGGTATAACTATTGACTTCATTGCAGTTACTTCTGATCTGCGCTGGTTAAGTGAGATGAGAATCAGGCTCTAACTACTGTGGGATGCAGCATCCTTTAATGCAAGGACATAATGCCACTAGGATTTACAGTACCTGCTGTCACACACATTAATCTATTTTAGTTTAGCAAAGGATTTTTCTAGTAGATATGATAGGTGAAAAATTCACCCCAGTGCAGTGCACTCATGCCAATCACTCTACCCATAACTAGGGCCCATAAGAAGGGCTCAAATAGACCCTTCAAACTGGAGTTAATGACATCCTAGATGATTAATCGTATTTGCTCTTGTGTTATTCTGTTTAAAATGTATCCTCAAAAACTAAATTCAGCTTGCATCGCTGATTGAGTAAGCAGTAGGCATCTCTCATATCTGCATTTAGTCATCTTTACTTCAGCATCAGTAGGCATAAGGTTCTGGGGACAAAAGCTGTGGTCCTGGAAACCAATTCTAGATATAAGCTAATGCAGCTTGCAGTCAGGTAGCAGATAAGTGTCATGCCAACATCCAGACAACCCACAGATTCTCAGACCCTGAGATGCTGAAGTGAACACTGCAGTCTATAAAATCAAGATCACCTTTAACCTTGACTTATCTAAACACCTGATGCAGTCTCTTATAGCAAAACAGAAGTTTTATCCTCTAAGGATCTACTATAGCAGCTCGGGCTGCAGGAAACTGATCTGGGGGTCCAAGAACATGAAATATTGAAGTTGACATGTTAGGCAGGCAGGAGGATTGTGGTAGGAGATTGGTCATTGGTATTTTCTAGAAGATCAGCAATTCCTCTACAATTAGTACTGCCTGTGAGCTTAAAAAAACACTGAGAATTGCTTGTTTGTATTTTAGCTTAAGATTATTGTGTTCATTAATTACTTCCACTATGCAAAAGGACCCATATCATTTGTTGTTATTTCTGATGCTGGTAGACCAGGTGCCAGCTCATGCCAAGGTCCCAAAGCCTCAAGCAAACACTATCAAATGCGTAGCTGGAAACCAGTCTGGCTCACCTGTGTGTTAGTATTGCTAAAATAGGTATTAGACGTGTACCAATGTGTTTAGACTTTATGAAATACTTGTAAATTGCTGTGTCCATTAATCTCATTTATAATATCTCTAACCCGTGCAGTAAGGTAATATTGAAGTGTTTGTTCTGTAATGTACAAATGTTCACTCTGAAACTATAAATCCAGTCAAGAAAGAAACATCACCAAGTGAAATACTGGTTTCCACCCATGAGGAGGGGCTATCTCTGGCCCATCAAGAAGACCTATTGAATCCAAATGGGCTATTGTAAGCCATCAAACAGCAATACTTTTGTTGATTGCTCCCAGCACACCCATGAAGAGGGGCACATGCAGAAGCGCTCGTCCCATCAGTTTGGCCTCTAGACAGATGGGGATAAAAATTCCTGGCCAGAAGGAATTAGGGTCTTTTTTACGCAGCTCAGACTCTAAGAGGCAAAGATTCCTAAACATAAGCAAGAGATCCCCAGGATTAACCTGAGTTAGCCCTAAAGGACTTATAGAGATGGCGTATTTCAGTAGTTCTACCATCATCTCAAACCTAAGACTGCAACTCGTGCATGTGTGTGTATATGTTTACCTGTTTCAACCAAATAACTCATTTCTTTTTCTTAGGCTATGTCTACACTAGAGACCTTACAGTGGCACAGCTGTACGGAGGCAGCTGAGCCTCTGTAAGATCTCTCGTGTAGCTGCTCTATGCTGACGGGAGAAAGCTCTCACGTCGACACAATTAAACCATGCACATGGAGCCGAGGTAGCTATGTCAGTGGGAGAAGCTCTCCTGCCAACACAGTGCTGTGCACAACTTATGCCGGCAAAATTTATGTTGCTCAGGGCAGTGTTATGTTTTGCTGACATAAGTGGTGGTATTGACATGGCCTCAGTTAATAACCCCTTAATTAATTTACTAGAGGTTTGGCTACAAGTGTTGTCCGTGGTGTGAGATCTAAGGTGTAAATTGACCTGGGGTAAGTGACTGGTCCTTTGGGACTGTGAGTAACCTGAATATTTTGTGATCTTTGATGTAAAATGACCATCTATCACAGCATCAAGCTTGCCTGGGTGGCAAGATAGTTCAGAGTGCCCCAGGGGACTGTCTGTGAGTCCATGTGAAGGCTGTATAGTGCCTGACAAGTTTACACTTGTTACTTGGTTAAATGCGATCACATCAAACCACCAGACACAATAATTCATGCCTCTTTGTTTTTACTCTGAGTGTTCATGCAATTGCTGTCTTGACAACTGACAAATTACGGAGATACTTTTTGCAAACCTTGTTAGTATTATTTTAGCTGCTAATCAGGTAAACACAGAACATCAAAATGAAAAAAATGTGTTAGTCCATTAAAACAATGGTGTGTCAGACATCTAACACAATGTAAGCTAGATAGATATTTAGCTAATATTTTATACTTAAAAGGGCTTTCAGATTCAGCAATAGGGAAGCTTGCAATTATGTTAAACTTCTTTTTGAAGACAGTCCACTTTTTTTATGAGGATTATTATCTAGACAAATTCTTCAGTGGCTGTTTCACTTTTATGGGAGGAAGTGAAGACAAGCTTTGATTTGAGAGGCTAAGGGTAGGAGCAACACCATTTACTGTGGGTATCTTCCTTGTTATAGCTGTGCAAATTTGTACTTTGTTTTTAGCCCCCAATGGTGAAAACACCACCTGTTGTGCTAATGGCATTTTAATCACCATTAATTTGTTGAAGGATTTACACTGCAACTTATTAGCAGTAGGTTTCTAACCACATACTGAATTAGGTTAAGTCTTCATCTCACAGTTCATATGCAGATCAACAGAATTATTTAACACTTAGCACTTTAAATAGGTCTACTCTGCTTCAGGTGCCTGGAATATATTTCTATAGCATGTGGATTTTTAAAATAATATAAATACGCTGCTTAGAATAATGCACAAACTAAATATATATGCCACAACTGTGGGTAAGTAGTATACATTTGGTTGTAAAGGTGTAACTAGGGCTTTGCTTTTATCATTAATGTTTTAATGACAATTTCTTTCTCAGTCAGAACTATGTGTACACAAATAAACTGAACTTTTAAAACAAAAGGTGTACTAAAAAGTCTGACAACTTTTTAAAAATTTGCTGACACCTTTGACCTCCTTTTGTTGGTGAGTGAGATGCTTACGCTTGAAAGCTCATCTCTCTCGCCAACAAAAGTTGGTCCAATAATAGATATTACCTCACCCACCTTGTCTCTCTAATACCCTGGGACCAATGCAGCCACAACAATACTACATATTTTTGACCTCCAGCAGTCAGTGATGCAGAAATTATATTATTGGGGAATTTAAAGGTATTTTCATTCTCTTATCGAAAAACCTGTGTAAGGCAATAAAAAAATATGGGCTCAATTCTCCCTGCCATAGAAAAAAATCTTGCCAGGGCAAAGACTCTCCCAGAACACCACGTGAAGCTGTGTTAGAGTTATCAGAGGTTCCGCACTGTGAAGCATTTATGGTAGTTACATGGAAGTGGGAGGGCAAAGGACCAGGAATCTCCAAGGAATAGAGGCTTAAGCCTTACAGACCCTCAGCCAAACCTGCCACGCACTTGTCCTTCCCATTTGTCAAACCACTCACTCTACGACCACAGCTCTTTATTGCAAACCCCTCTTTAAAGTTAATATTGTTCCCAGCACGAACCTCTGTAGCTATATGCTTTTGAGTTCTCTCTTGGTGGCGGCATACAGCGGATCCGCCACTACCCACCAGCCTCTTGCTCAGCAACATACCCCGCCCCCCATGCACATTGCAGAGCCCCAGTCCATGACAGCCCACTGCAAAGGGGGGGCCCAATCCATTTTTACTATGCCCTCTTCCGTTTGTGCTCCTATTAGCAGGGAGAGCTATGGACTGTGCAAACTGAAATGTCCTCATTTTATCCAGTCTAACAGATACATCTGTTAGCCCATCATACATAGGGATGTACCAGCCCTAAAAGCCCCTCATGACTCATGCCTAGGCATATTTAAAATAGAAACAATATGAGCGATATTCCTTCCTTTATGCTATTAAGAGATTTAGAGGCAGATTGAGATTAAAAAGAACAAAATAAAGCAACTTCAATGAAAGCACTGAAGTACATCAGGCCTGAATCTGAGCCACTGCCTCCCCGGTTGATTCTCAGACACTGGCATCCGGTGTCTTTTTGTTTCTATTTTGTTCTCAGAAGGAGTACAATAGTTGTCTTACAATCAGGAAATGAAGGGGGTAAAGGGAAACCCCATAAACAATGTTTTCTTAGACCTTTGTTTCAATTTTTGATACTAATTCAGAATTGGCTCCATAGGTGCCCCATTGCACAGGCTCCCTGGCTCCCTCATCAACCATGAAACCATATTTTGACTTTCTGATCAACCCAGTTGCCTAATCAACTTCTTAACTTGGAAAAATATCTCTGGTTTTGTATTTATGACCATTTGTTCAGTTTTTATGATTCATTAGAGGCAAAATGTATAATTCTTTAACCTGCCTAAAAACCCAAAGCTTCAGCTTATAACCAGACTCTGTTTTCTACAACATTTATTGCCTTTTAGTGAGTCCAATTTTCAGTTTAAGAGAAGTGCAGCGGTGCTTGAAAAATATGTGCTGATTTGCAAGGGTGCTAAAAATATCGGCAATAATTCTGATTAACGTGGCATGATTCTGCATGCATTAGTCATACAGAATACTTCTTACTTAAAGGCTAATTAGAATTCAAGTCAGCATGATACCTGCTTTTGAGGATTACAGTAAAAACATTTGTTGTAATAAGAGCCTTGTTTTTTCCTAAAGGCAGCCAACTTTTACAATGATTGATCTGCTAAATTACTAGAAGAAAAGAATGAGACTCTACAGTCTGTCCAAAAAATTGTTTTCCTCTAGACCAAGTTAGAGGATAAATTTAAGGGGCTTTTGTTGCTAATATTAAAAATGAACTGCAACTGTTTTTACTCATTTATGACTATCTGAAATCAAGAAAACATTTTCTATGGTGGCATTACATCATAAGAGTGTTTTCAGTTTACTGATTTGAGGTCTCCATTATGGCTGATAAAATCCCTGATTTCTGAATACCTGGGTCTGGTAATTGGACTTTCAGATTACTCAACTGGATTCTAAATTTGGACTGACTTTATCCAGCACAAAGAAGCAAATTAAAAAAGACACTGTAAAACAGTTTCCCTCTACCAAATCAATCTTTTAACCTGTAACAGCTTTTGGGGAAATAGAATTCACATCCTGTGTTTCAGTTACTTACGTTTTACCCTTTTCTCACTTCCCTAGTACTTTAGTGTCTTTTCCAGGAAAGAAATCCTGGCTTTTGTGGATTCAGAGGATATTGTTTCTGATGGATTACAAAGAATTGCATATATCCTGAGGAATGCCATAGTAAATGCTCTTGCCACCTGCAACAGTTAGTCGTTTATTCACAGTCCATTGTCAATGATGAGTTCATATTCTGGGCTTGATTTTCAAAATTAGGTATAAGCAATTACATGCCTCATTTGTGCAGTTGCCATAATGACATAAGGAAATTAGATAAGTGGGCATGCAAATGTACAGTTAGTTGTGTAACTACTTTCTGTGCATCCAACTACCTGATATATGCATCTATTGCAATCCTCGTAACTGCATATTCAAATTAGGTGTACAACTGCGAACTATTTTTGTACATGTAATTTTTTGTATATGTAATTCCATGTATCTACTTTTGAAAGCAGGTCTATAAATCAATGTAACAAACAGTATAAACCCTCCTGATATTACTTCCTGCCACTGTCCATTTTTATCACGATACACAGTTCATTGAACTCTACTCTCCAGCATCTGACCTGCATGCACTATCTATTTTTTCTGCTCCCAGAGATAACCTACCCACAGGACATCATTATTTGGGTGAGGAAAGGGTGGAAGTTAACCAACCTGCATATTTCACCAGGGATTTCAAATGTGGGCACATGCATATTAGGAAGCTGTGCAAGTGTTCACAAAAGATAGTTTGGGGTTGAATTTTGTCAGCTTTCAGTGACTTCAGTGAGATGTTCAGCACTTCTGAAAACCAAAGGATTTTTATTTAGATGCCAGTCACAAGGTGAACTGCTCTATTAAGGGTTCAAGGTCCAGCTCTGATGTTTTTTTCTGATTTCTGCCCTGAAAGAAGGAATTTTTTGGAATGATGGTCTCTAGGACTAATAAGAGTTGTACACTTGGCAGCAACGCATGAGGGCAACAGGAGCAGAGATATAAGGGAGACACCATGGAAAATTTAAGACCTGTTGTGAATTTTTTTAGAGAGAGAAAGGGAAACCTGAAGAATGCAGGAATGGCTTGTGGATTCCTCTCCAAAGAGAACCAGGCAAAAGATCTACCATGCCTTGGAAACCTGTCAGCCCCTCTAATGACAGAAAACAGAGCAAGGACTAAACAGAACAGGCCAAAGGAAGAGACTCCATGGCAAGACAGCTCAATAGCATCTAAATAAGAGATTTAGGATCCCAACTCTAGGCACCCAGGTTTGAAAGTTTTGGCTTTTGTTTCTAAAGTTTTGTCTGCATGGAAGTCACTTTTCTATTGGATGCAAAGTTTCCAACAGAACTTCAAATTTTGGTTCTGAAAAGTTTTAAGTATTTCAAACGTGATTCTTAGATCACTAATTGTGCAAGCAGGGAACAAGATCCTGGGATATGGTAAGAAATAAAAAATGAAATTCAAATACACAACATAAATGAAGGTTGGAATTATCTTTGTTTTAGATAAAGCAAACATGGACAGATCCTGAGGCCAGTTTTTACTGAGTCCTTACTCAGGCAAAATTTCTAATGATATAATGCAGCTGGGAACAGAGTATGTTAGCTTGGATCTAATTCACATGGCCTATATAAGCAACTCTGTAGAAAGATGTAGGTGACTGAGTTTTGGCAACTCAATAGTCTCTCTCAGAATTGACAATAGAGCAAACTCTTATATGTAGATCTCTCTCTGTCACAAAACAAGTAGGGCAGAGAAGCCAAATCCTTAAATGAGAGTTTGCTTGAATAAGGGCTGATTAAAAACTCAGCTGGGACCTCAAGATTTGCCCCAGTATTTGCCTCATAAAATGAGAGGAAGAAGAAGATAGATCAGGTCTAATGTTGATGGAAAGCCTGTTCTCGCATAATATACTGTAGTGGGCCAACCATTGCAAACAGCTCATCTTCTGGTAAAGGTTAAGCTGGGATGATGTCAAATTTAATGACTGTATTGATTAAATGCCACAAAATTGAACCAGGCCAATAGAATACCTTGAGAGAAGGTCTAGAGATCACAAATGAATGAAATTACAAATGCTTTCAATTTCAATAGGAGAGCCACTTTGTATGTACTTTTTATGACTTCTTGAAGAGTAGGATAAAACAAAGTTACTACAGTTTTGTCTTCTGAACGTATTCTGCACTCTTTCGGCAACAGTAATAGGGTCTTACTAAAGGCTAACATGAGATGTCACAGAGATGAGTCAATATTCTCTGTTTAGGTGCTTTACTCATTTTCCTGAATGACATGGTGGAAAACATTCAGATGCTCCTTAAGTTTCCAGCCATTCCTAAACAGCAACAGGTGGTCAAGAAAAGTTTCTACAATATGTCACAGCTGACTTCATCACAGTCTTGGAAATAACTGACTGAAGTTCTGTACTCTCTGTGGCACCAGTTGATAATGAAAGGGATGCAAGAGATCAGGAAACACTCCCAAAACATCCATATGCATATAGTGAATGAGCCGAGGAATATAATTAATAACGTCTTTATCACATATACTGAATTCACACAAGATACTAATGTGCCTTTCAAATGCTGCCACTCATTCAGATTGAAATCATGTTCAACCAACCTCTAAATGGCTATCTGGAAGGTATACTAAATTACAGCATTGAATAACTAATTGAATAATTGCACATTATGAAGTTGAAACTTTTCTACGGACTGATACTTATTAATGTTGTAAGTGACCTTGGCTACTTTTTCCAAAATATCTTAATGGATCCCTTTACAAATGTACCACATCCAGCACAAGAAAGATAAGAGGCAGCTTGAAAGGCATGGTTCATTGATTGAAGTGACCTTTGAGTTTACAAAGTTTACACAAAGATTGCTTTCAAACTTGTACCATAAACAGTGTACTTGATATTTACAGTTGCATTCTGTGTTTCATTATATAGCCTGCCACAGTGGGCAGGTTCAGAGGAGAATAGCTGAGAAGACGTTGTAGATGAAATGACACATTTAAGGAACAGAAGAGGTTATACCTCATATTTATCACATGGCATCCATAAAACAGGAGACTGCCTACGTGTTGTGTATTTCTCTTCTCCATCGGAGTTACAAGAATGGAAGACATTAAGTGAAGTTTTCTTAGAATTTGGTGGCACAAGAGAAAGTCTCCCCTGCCCTGCTTCTCATATGCCCTGGAGAAGCCTATGTGTATCAGTTTGTAGACTACAAGCCAATTCCAGGGGGATTTGGAACATAGCAGAACTGCCAACATGTTCCTCAGTCATCTGCATCCTTCTCCATAATGTACACTGATATAGGCCATGTTACTGTAAATTTGATCTAAGGCAATATTATTATTTCTTCATTCACTTGACTAGCTCATCCAAGGTAGCTTCCTATCACTTAATGTTCTCTTGATCCTCTCTTCTGGATTCAGTTTTCCACTGATAGGTTACATAGTGCCATGCTCCCTTGAGGGTTTGGTCAGGGAATGCAACTTTAAATGGCATCCAGTGCTCCAT
Source organism: Mauremys mutica (assembly GCF_020497125.1). Taxonomy (NCBI): domain Eukaryota; kingdom Metazoa; phylum Chordata; order Testudines; family Geoemydidae; genus Mauremys; species Mauremys mutica. The sequence continues at coordinate 34,434,931 of NC_059076.1, read as the reverse complement.
AAGAATCTGTGCATTTTAGATACAATGCCAGTACCTGTCCTACCACTGCTGCCTACCTTTGAGGTGGCAATGGCTGTCTGCAGGCTCCCCAGTGAAACAGCATTTGAAGGCATCTCAAACAATGCCGCACACATCCAGGCAGGCTTTTCACCACTAGGGCCCTGTTCTCTTCTATATAGAGCCTTATACCATAGTATCTGAACACCTAGAGTTCAGTACCGAACTGGCTGGGAACTGAACCTGGGCCACTCATGTGGCAGGTATGAATTCTACCACTGAACCCTGCATTATTCTAGCAGAAGTCAGCATCACTCCAGAGGCTTAATGCTGGAAAACATCTATTCCACAATATCCAGAACTTCATGCTCCATCCATTTCTCACATCATTAATCTTTTGTCTCTCAAGTGGACCTCTCTACCCCCCTCTTTGTGCTCCCCTCATCTCCAGAACGATAGTATATGAAGAGACAAAAGCACAAATAAAGGCTGAAGGTGACTGCTTTCTCAGAGTTTTGAAACAGCAGTATGCAACGTGCACTAGGGAATATTTAGTGCACTGCAGCAGGGTCCACACAGACAGTTAGTGCACGGCAGGCTGCAGCACTGTAGATTCACACCCCAGCTTGTCGTACACTAAATGTTCAACTAGACATGCCCTAACAGACGTGTTTAAATTAGTTTTAGATTTTTTCGGGTCCAGCTGTCAGCGACAGTCACTGGAGTTTTTGCAGATCACCTGTCACAATATACAGAGTGGTAGCCGTGTTAGTCTGTATCAGCAAAAAGAACGAGGAGTACTTGTGATTTTTTCTCCTGCTGATAATAGCCCACCTTAATTGATTAGTCTCGTTATAGTTGGTATGGCAACACCCATTTTTTCATGTTCTCTATGTATATATATCTTCCTACTGTATTTTCCACTGCATGCATCCGATGAAGTGGGTTTTAGCCCACGAAAGCTTATGCCCAAATAAATTTGTTAGTCTCTAAGGTGCCACAAGTACTCCTCATTCCTTTTGTCATAGTATAGTATCAAAAACTACAAGTCAAAGGGTGCTCGAAAGAGAATTCATTATCGTGGATGGTCCCCTTAAGAAATCTAGAAAAAAAGAAAATTCCTTTCTAGGTACTGAATCTGTACTAGGAGATGAGACATTGATTTTTTCCAAAGAGCTTCATCTTTCTCCTCATTAAAATGTATATGTTCCAATGGGAACTATCTCAAAAGTGCTTGTTCTGCTAGCCTCCAGAAGATGTTACTGTAACAAGATCTTCTAGCTTGGTTGCCTCATAATCTCAGGTTTTCCAGTGCCCAAGCCAGATTTGATAATTGATCTTAATCTGCTGGCAGTGGCCTCCAACTTAACTATACTATGGACATACTACAAAACAAAGACTTATTTCTGTACTGACTTTCCAAAGTAGAGAGAGATAATGACTAAAAGTGTTCACGTATATTACGGTCCCATCTACACTATAAATTTAACCATTCTGAAGGATCCATTTGCAACATGATCTTTCAAAACACTGTTAAACCATGGTTCTTTCTTACAGAACAGACAGGACCTAACAATTTCTATCTCCAGGTCCTGCACCTTTCAGTATTAAGACACTTAAGTCCACATTTTAAAATGAGCACACATGTTCTTGCATGTGTAAGATGTCCAATCAACTCCTCTTATAATTTTCCACAAATGAAAAATGGACACTAAATTAAAACATTGTGGCACTTGACAGCTGTCACTGAGACTGTTATACACTTTGAAGGAAAGCCTGGTCTCACTGCAGTCAAAGGGAGTTTTTACTTTGATAGAGGCAGGATTTCATCCCCTATATTCAGCGGGGAGATTATAAAAGCTCTACATCAGCTGTTCACAGGCCCATGCTGAAAATGGAATATAAGGAAATTCTAAGAGGTTTCACTGTCTGAAAGAATAACCTCTGCCATGAAAGAGAAGCAATCAACCCAGCCAGCTCTCATTCATAACATTTAACTTTGCTCACTTTTTATAGTATAATACAGTATGAATTGAACTGAGTTCCAGTATAACTGGCAGCAACTCCCAATGCAACATTTACGCCAGGGCTGAACTGACTGCACGTCTTTTATAATAATTTGCCTAAGGATAACAGGCAGACTGGAAGTCAGCAGATAAACCAGTTATCGGTCCACAGATTGTCTGACTGCTTAATGTAATATTGGATAAAGTCTTCTTATTCAAATATTTCGACTTGCCAGTGAAAATTACTAATAAGCAATGAGAGCAGAGACTATTTTTGCTCATAGCTGGTTCTCCACAATTTGTGAATAATGAAAACAGTTCTCTGGCTCTTAGCTTTGCAGGTTCTGTAGACTATTGTTACTGGCAAATACTCATTAAACTACAAACCAAACACTGATGACAAGCTTCCTGAATTAAATAAAAATGTAAAAAAAGACATTTTTAAAGTAGTTCAGGTTTTTTTTTTCCAAAGTAAGGTGACATTTTACTGCACATTAAAGTGTAAGGCATATTGTTCATTCATTCATATAGAGATGATCAATTTTCTGTGTGATGCCTTCATGTAACAAAATCCATTTTAAAATAAAAAAATGTTTAGGAAGATGTAAGTACCGCTACATAGATATTATGGTTGTATTTACCTTTATCCCAGGGAGTCCAGGAAGCCCAGGAAGACCTGGTTCACCCTACACAGGAAAATTACATAACATTACAGAACAATATTCATTTATAAGTGGTATCCAGAAAACAACCAGGTATACACTGTAGTAGGTATAGTATGAGATCACATACTCTATATGCGATGGCTATTCGTTTTAGGGATCACAGATACTCAGGCCAACACAATGTACATTAAAGGGATTGCTAACCTAGAAGTATAAGTAAAATGTTTAAACTGAATGCCTAAATTTAATCTCCTAAATCTACATTTAAGGACCTAAACATTTCCTATGGATTTAGGAGCTTAACTAGACACACAGGTTGAAAACTCTGGCCAGTATTTTTATCAAAAGGATAGGGAATAATAGTATTAATTAAATAATATGAATACTGACATTTACTGCATTTGCAATAATTCTGCAAATCTGCAACTGCAGATATTTAATTCTATCCCCTGGTTAGTTATTGGCTGTATAGGGTGCTGTGCTGTGTAGGTTAGCTACAAATGTGACTAAACAAAAATAATTTAATTTATACATTTTCAGGGGGATTACTCAATTACAATTAACTATCCTTTTTATCGAACCATCAACTCTGCCCACATTTCAGTATAAATGCACACACACAACACCACAAAGTACCATAAGCAAATAAACTAGAACTACGGTACTTCTTCTAAAAAATACCCTGATTATTTAGCACTGCAATAAAAAAGAACAAAATACTCTACTTTCAAGAAGAAAATATGTAACAGGAATTGAAGACTGAACACATTCATTCTGGAATAAGTTGATATTTTTCTATGGGAGAGAAGGACAAGCACAACATGTACACACATACAATCATCTTAAGATGTTAGTTGAAATGGCGCTGAAACTATGTCCTCGTAGGAGAAGGAAAATTATGAACACTGAAAATCAAAGGGCTTTAGGAATATAATGGATGTAATAATTTTGATTTCAAGGGCAAAACAATTAGACAGTAGATTTCCGATTATCATAAAGATGGACCTGAACCAAAGGCCAGGATCTGAACATCCCTGAACTATAGGGAAGATCCAGACCAAACTTTGTAGCTGGTCCCTCCGTCTATAACTGGTTGAACTAAACTCTAGATTCATCCATTCCTGAACGTTACAGAAATCCAGATCTCAATGTTGTGGTTTGGGCCAGTGCCTAGAGATTACAAGCACACACAAATTCCTCATCTTACATAACCAATTGCACTATATTTTTAGGTGATAATATTAAAACTTACTTGAAGAACTTCTAGCAAATTTACAATCTGCCACAACAAAACCAAAAACAGAATAGTTGATTTGAAAATTGATTTGCCAAATGAAAGAATTCTTAAACATTTTAGGAGGATCCAAAACCAGCTTCCGTGTAGATTTCATTCATTCCAGAATTTTAACAAATCTTTCTGACTGAAGCTACTGAAAAGGACAATCCACTTCGGAAATTTTAAATGTGAAATACAATAAAGGAATGGAGGGCAGTGTATCATTTTCAGCAGATTCTATTAGCAGTTGATACACTGCCTACCATTGTCTAACAGAAACTGGACCATTACTCCTGTCTAAAGAATAATTCTCTGAACAGGATGTATTATATTCACTATTGATATAGTATTAGCCCAAAAGTTCTACTCTATCTTTTTTTTTCTTGCATGAAGAGTCAGATATACTAGTGAAACAAAGACATTAATACTGTAATCTGTCAATTACTGTCATTGAAGTGGATGTGACATTTTCTCCTTCTGTTTTAAAATAAGTAAAATTCACTTCTAAATATAAATGTTTAATCATTATAATGAATAGCTCTTTTATTATTATTTTAATTTGTATTGCCATGGCTTGCACAGTCCACAATCAGGGCTCAGGACCTCACTGTACTAGGCACTTGACACACATATAACAAAAGGATAGTCCCTGCCTTGGAGAACTCAAATTCTAACTAATCTAATACTAGAATATCAGGGTTAGAAGGGACCTCAGGAAGTCATCCAACCCCCTGCTCAAAGCAGGACCAATCTCCAAACATTTTTTTACCCTAGTTCCCTAAATGGCTCCCTCAAGGATTGAACTAACAACTGGGGTTGCAGGCCAATGCGCAAACCACTGAGCTATCCCTCCCCCCCCAACTAAAGTGATTAAAATGTACTCTTCAAGGCAAGATTAAAAACACATTCCAATTGCTAGTGTTCCATTATGAAGTTGATTGTAGTTGAATGGACAGTATTTCCATTCCTTAACTTTTTTCAAAATATAAGGTTGATATGATTTATGAGATTAAATGACTCCAAGGACAAACAAAAGCTGAATACAAACGTCAGTCCATCAAACTAAAGCAGTCAAATATTCTATGTTGTTATAGAACATATATAATGTGCATGGGCTACATCTATAATGTATTTGGCACACCTAACCTTTTCTCATACATTCACAACAGGCGTATTTCATTCAGACATATAAAAATATCCTCACATATGAATCAATACATGAATAAATGCACAACATAGACCAAAACTTGATGTCTTCGCTCTGTCCTTTTTATTATTTCATGGTGCACAATGGGAGTTTTTCATGAGTAAAGACTAAGGCTCCAATTCTACATTGAGATCTAGAACTTCAGTGGGTCTCCACACATATCTACTCTAGTTAATACTAATGGAGGATCAAATTCTTGGCATTTAATCAGAGAAAACTCCCATTGAGTACTGTAAAAATAGATGTACATTCTGAAGGTGTCCTCATAATAGGAAAGAACAAAAGTTTGAGAAATTGACATTTGCACAGTTTATGCCTATATAAACGTTTCTCCTTGCTAATTTTTTGTGTCTTCATTATATTTACACTCAAATAGTGAATCTCATTTAAAGTATGATATGTAAATATAGACGAATATGTATTTATCCATTAATCTGTACGTGTATATATAAGAATGGTCAAACCCTCATTCCATACTTATTACTTATTCAAGAAAAGCTCACATTGTCTGCAATGGAAGTTTTGCCTGAGTAAGAACTATAGGATTTAGCCCATATTCTCTATTCACTGGGAAGTAAAAATATAAGGCAAAATTACCCTCTGATCCACAATACAGGTCTTTTATTCACTGCAGTTCAGACCTCTATCGCACATTCTGCACTTGTTCTATATACCAACTCAGACTGGTGTGAGCTGGAGTTCCACGTAGGATGGATTACAGAATACACAACAGAGATCTGCACTGCAGTGGATAAAATACCTTTACTGTGGATCAGAGAGAAGAATTTTTCTCACAGGGTCAAATTTTTAAAGACTAGAAGCAGAAGTCCACATATGTGCATTTGTGCAAGAAACTGGTTAATTGTTCATGCAAACAGATATTTTATGAGCAATAACCTGTTTGTTTTGCACATTCAGTTGACAGATATGTTCATGTAAATACAAGCAATTATGAACCTCAGCATCTACTCATTAAAACTTTGACCCATCTTATTTCAGTGAGATACTGTTTTTATTTACAGTATTATCTTCACATCAGTTTATTGGTATTACATTTAGAGTGATCTCACAGAGAACATATTTTTGCCTCCAGATTGTAAGGTTTGAAAATATATATATATATATGTGTGTATGTGTATGTGTTTGCGTGTGTATATACACATACACATATATAATGAAGGGAAACATATGGGCTAGTGGCACAATGCATAAATCCACAACCCTTTGCCTCTAAAGTATTGAGTTCAAATATGATTTACAGTAAATCACAAGTAAAATACGTTCTGTGGTTTCAAAGTAGCCACTAGACCACATCACAAAACAATCACTCACTTTAGTCTGACTGGCAATATATGCTCAAGTGTGGCCTGATGCTGAAACTGGAGGGTGTACTGTAGGTCAAGGCTGAGGTGCATTGGAAAGGCAGTGTCAGGAAATGTGCACAGTCCCTTCTGGTACAGTAAGGTGCTGAAGACCTCAGTACCTTTAAGGATCATGCCCCAATTCATTCATAAGTTTAAAAAAAGAGAACTATAAAATGCAGAGAGAGAATGAGTATTCAAAATATCCTGGGCAATGTAAATGTTTGAGACAAAAGCCTGGCACTTTCTTTCTATAACATCATATGCAACCACACAAAGACAAACTCATCATCTTATAAAACTCTAAATTAATGTGGAGTTCAGGGCTACTGGTTATTTATCTATATTACCTCTATTATATCAAACCTGATTGTATTGGGCAGTGAGATCAATAGCTTGCTAATAAATCACTGCTAGTTGTTCCTTGCCTAGCAGACAGCAAATGAGAGTATGAATCTAAACATTTAAAGTGCATTCTGTAGTTTATTATCCAAGTAGAACATACAGTACATAATGCACAATGATTCCAGAGGTTAGCTAGTTAAAACTGCTTTCACTGAGTTTTACTAACAAATTTAATTTGCATATCATAATAGACGGATACAGTCTGTTACAAATCATTACGATTAAAATCTGCCAAGTAGAGAAACTCAGCTGCAATTTTCTCTTTTACTGATTTTTAAAAAATGGTTTCTCAGAGTTCCATATGTCCATAAAAAGGAACTGAGATTTAGAATATGGCTGGCCTGATATTCCTTATATACTACAGTATATGATTTTACTTCCCTTCTGACCTGAGTACTGGAAAATCTCCAAAAGTGTACCTCCAGTTCTCCTGTTGGGATAGGGGAAAGGTTTCTTACTTTACAAGAGGTAGGGGATAGTGAAGGGTTGTTTCCAGAAAACCCTGTAGACTCCAGAGGGAAGCAAAACTGCTACCCCACACATCCCAGGATTGTAGTGTTAAAATCCAACCTCTCCTTGGTGTTCCGCCAGCACCTTCAGGCTCCTTGAGGAGACACAGAGTCACTAGCTTTCTCATCTGTGCCTGCATCCTATCTTATCCTCTGAAAAGGGGTCAAAGGCACGGAAGGGGCAGGCAATGCTACTTGGTGCACCATTGACTTCCTACTGGCAAGTTCCTAGGCCAAGAGGGCAGCATGACATATTGAGCAGCTGCTCCCCCACACCATCTCCTCCCAACCAAGGAAGCTCTGGCTGCACAGTGTCCAGTGGAAAGGCTTCTCTGGAGGAGTGCGGGGGGAGCACATAGTGGAGCTACTTGCTCCTAACTTTTCAATGCTTGTGTCCGCTTCCACCAGTGTAGCTCCTCACTAGCAGCACAAGTAAAAGAGAACATCCAGCCCTAGAGTCAATATTTATTTCATCTTAATGAGGTGTAATAACATATTATAATCTGCAGGTCAATATTTAGTCAAACGTGCAAGGGTGAGTTGTCAGCATTCAGACAGCAGAGCCATTCTGTGTTAGTTTCAGGCAGCTGAGATTGTGGAAACTTTCAATGTGGAAAAAAGTGCCCTGTAGTTATAAGACTGGGTGAGTTATTCTAATTTTCACTCTAGCCAGTGTCATTCTTATTATAGTTTTTTTCAAAACTCAAAATGATCATAAACAAAATGTGTACAGACCTTGAGCAACCAGTTAAATTGCACCATCTTGCAATCATTGCTATTACCAAACAAGCAATTTATGTGCAAGAGGGAAGCTCCAGTACTAATATTTTGTATAAACAAGATTTGATGGCAAGTCTAATCGTGAGGAAAAAAGGGACTGAATGCTTTCATGTATTACCTTTTGTCCTGGCCGACCAGATTCTCCAGGTTCTCCCTAATTGAAACATTAAATAAACAAACAAGATCAGAGAAAGTGAAAAAAAACCAGGGCTGGAAAAGAGGAGACAAGTGTAATAAAATGATTTGTGGCATAAAGTGACGGATTCTGCAAAAAATGACCACTATAAACACGACATTACCTTAATTCCTGCAGCAGAAGATCCAGGATCACCCTGATATAAAATTCACAAGGAAACAATGATCACATTTATTATGTACATATATTTTCAGGAAACTGATATAACAAACACAGGCATGATTATCCTGGAACCTTCTCAAAGTACCTCTCAATTACTGTAGCAAGATTAAATATGTCTTGTGACACTGCATACTAATTTGACCATTGACAATAAGTCAGTATTATTCAAAGAGAAACAATTCTGCATTCAAAGACACATTCAAAATTATTTGCCATATCAAAGGGCATCACTGATCCCTTTGGTCCATACTTACAGATGGCAAGTGTCAAGCCTTAATTGACAAAGCTTTTGTGTTAATGACATTCAAACTCAAAGAACCCAGTGACCCATTAGTTTATCTTAATCAAGACATGTCAGAGTATCAATCTCTTTTCCATAGATTGTCACTGTTTTTATCTCGGTGCTTTAATGCAGGTCAATGTTGTAAGTAACAGAATATCTGATGAGCTGTAATTTATTTGCTCAGGAAAGGTCAGTTCTTATGAAGCAACTAACTTTCAAAGAGGTTCTCCTGTGTTTTGCTCAGCTTTCAGCTGAGTTGACTGGGTTTGATAGGAGGTGACTTGCCCAAGGTCATAGAATCAGTCAGTGGCTAAGGCAGAGTGCTTCTGGGTCTCAGTTCTTTGTTCTATGTTTATAGCCTTCGTAGACTTCTGAAAATTCTTGTGCTTTCATTTCACTTCATCTTGTCTTGAATGGAATGCCAAAGGAAAGTGGAGGAAGCTAAATTATTAAATGCTATTTCTCAATTGAAAAGTTTTGGTAGTCAACTTATTCCTGTAAATAGGTCAAAGCTGTACAAATTGTAGAAGTTGTCTATAGCACCTGTATTTGGACAGTTTCCTTATCATTATTATGAATTATGATTGATTATGAAAATTAACAGATCATTGTGCAATAAGTTTATTTTGTGTCTCAAAGCAGCATGCTACTGATGCACATACTGAGTAAAATAGCGAATACCTGTAACATACTTTGAAGATGTTAAGCACAGTATAAATGATAAGTATTATTATTATAGTCTTGCACTATATAAAACAATAAAATTTAAACTACTAGTATAAAAACCACTAGTTTTTGATTAGCTGTCCTGTGGTTCAGTAAAGCGGAATGAAGAGCTGTGGTGATTTATATTTTAAAAGCCTGGTTTCCTTTTCACAGTTATTGTAGCTCTCTCTTCAGAGGGCAAAGAGAAAACAAAAGGCCATTTTCTGAAAGGCTGATTCATGTCTGGAAACCTGAGCTGTCTCATTTTGATAGACATGTATGAGTGATATTGCTGTTGTCCCTCACAGCGTGTACAACTGTGAAATCTCAAGGACTTTTTAATAGCTATAAAGTGGCAAAGCAACTGCTGAGAGACCGTCACAAGTTAAACATTTTAAGAGATAACATTGGAAATAGCACAGATAAGACTCAAAGTGTTTCTAATCCACTTTCATTCAAGAATGAAAACTAATATAGGATAAAAGTAAAACTATGTAGCTAGAGCATGTTCTCAGTCCCTCACTGAGTCAACAGGACTGGAAATGAAAGAACTTCAGCAGGAGAAAACACAAATGGAAAAGTACTTCAAGGGGATTTTGGCTGCTTGACAGGCCAATGGCTAGAGCAGGAGAATGGAAGCAAGGACTAATGAGTGGGTTCCATTCCCAAGTCTGCCAATGACTCTGTATGTGACCTAAGACAATTCACTGATGCCAACGCTGTCAAATTTGGATGTCTAAATATAAGCACCTAAGCCCATGTTTATGTATTAAGATCAGTGGGAGCTGCAGATGTGCATCATCTGTGAAAATGACACTACTTTCATTTAGGTGCATAAACATGGGCATGTGTTCCTAACTGTAGGCACCATTATTTGAAATTGTTATCTCTTCACCTCTCTGTCTCAGTATCCCTGTATATAAAATGGGGATCAATAATACTTACTTATGTCACAGGAATATTGTGAGTCTTAATGTTTGAGATCTTTGGATGAAGATTCTATATAACTGCTCATTATTATTATTATTATTTACTGCAATGGTTTATGCATTGTTCATTCAGATAAAATTTATGGAGGTTTACTGTATGGAGGCGTGGACAAAGGGAGAGGACTGGGTAAACTGGCTCTAACCTTATTTCATCTCTGAACCTTATTTTTGGTTCAGATTAGTCTTGATAAATCATTCCAGCAGATCTAAAACTTCCGTGGTTCCCTCTTTCCTCAGGCTCAAAGATCCCTCCCCATGCTACCTTGAAAAATGAGGCTCAGTAAGTCTGTAAGCCTCACTGCAGCCCTTCAGCTCAAGTACTGCTTTGCCCTAGTGATGTCCTAGTGTGCATCACATATTTCAGAAGCCCAAGAGTCATCCAAATATCCCGTGTTCCGTGACTTCTGAGGCACATGGGGCATCCGGGATTAGAAAGAGCATGGATAACTTTGACCAACACCCAATGTTAATGGTGCAGCAGCAAGGACAGTAGAGAGATTTGCTGGAACACAGTGCCAACTGCTTCTATCAGGGCAGGGGGAAAAGGAGAGGATTTCCCATACCCCCATAAATGCCTAGAGGAGTGTGTGAAAGGCTTCTCATGGCACTACCTGAAGATCCTGCAACTATGTTGGAAGAGAAAGCCACAGAGCTCCCGCCTGTCTCCTGAAGACGATCCTGCCATTGATGGGGAGACGTGACTGATGGATCAGGAAAGGGAAGGAAAACAAGAGCTATCTGGTGAGTATGTTTCTGTTGGCTGTTCCTATTAGGGGGCAGCACTCATCATGATTTTTTTCCTCTGCAACCAACACGATTAACAACCACTGGGCCAAATTCATCTCTGATATAAGTATGACGACTGTCAAGGATAGTGCAGGTCACTGGAGCACAGGCCACAGGAGCACTGCTCCTAACTACATTGGTGTAAATGTGGAGTAATTACTCTGACTTCAATGCTTACTCACTCCTAAACCTCCACACCAAAAATATATTCTCCTAAGCTTCTTACCAAACAGTCCTCTATTGCAGAGTTGCTCTGCAGGACATAATCAGAGAAGTTATGTGGCCTTCTCCTATACATTCACAGATCCATGGGAAGCCCAACTCTCTTTTAATTTTGAGTGGCAGATCTTTTTGTTGGAAAAGTGGGAAGGAAACTGATTAAAGGTAACTATGCCAAACCAGGAGCTCTATCATGTAGTAACTAGCCTGATGCCGAGAAAGTTATGAGACCGGTACAAACACTATCCATCCCTATTTCACCTCAGTACTCCAGACAATTACATGGAACTTGGAAGTGGTGGGAGCATTATATGTTTCAGAGGTTCAGTGAATTCAGTTAAAGTTTTTCAGATGAACATCCAAAAGGCCATCTGCTGACCTATCTTTTCTAAAAGTTATTCCCAACTAGAATACCAAACCACTTGAGGTCCACAAAGAAACACACACAATGTCTGGCTTTGGAAGGATAAATTCCCAACAGAAAGAGGAAGAGATTTTTTTAGAACAAGTGTTTTCACTAGGATGCATGCCAAGTACTTCAGTAGCAGACACAATTGAAGAAAAATTACTGAAGCTTCATAGGGCTCCCAGGAGAGATTCTGAACTTCTATTTTATCTGCTGCTGGACCTTAATATTGTTTCATGAACATATACATGACCTATTTATCTGATCTACTGTTCCAATGATTTGTCTAGCATGATATTATCAGGACATAAAAAATGTCTCTAGACGCGCAACTAGGTCTCTCAGGAAAATAGTTATGAAATCAAACTGCATATATTTTTGAGTAATAGAATAATAATCTAAATAGCCAAAGACAGATAGTAATGATTTCTGGCCACTACAGACCAGACATGCCAAACTTGTGAAAAAAATGCAAAAATTGGGCTTGTTTTTGGCTTAATTGGCTTGTGAGATGCTTGTTGGCTAGTTTTTGTTTTGCAGCTTGTTGCTTCTTTTTTTTTGATCTGCTCCCATAAAGCAGGGGCAAGGAGCAAGCAGAGGCAAGGGGAGGAGAGAGTCAGGGGTGCACAGCAGGCCCATCACAGTCCCAGACTGCATGCTGGGGGGATATAGTCACATAAAGTGTTGGGGTTCTTAGGGATTGGCTTGTTTTGGCCTTGTTTTGAAAAGGGATTGGCTTGATTTTTGGCTTATTGTGGAGGTCGGGGTGCTTATTTACCGCGTGAAAGTTGGCAACTCTGCTAGAGATGTGGACTGGATTTGAATTCGTTACCTGCAGGTATGATTCTCTATTTTTCCCATTCCTCTTAAACCATAAAATCTGTCAATGGTAACAGTCTCAACTTCCCCTTTCTTAGTCATAGGGCACATGATATATAAAATCACCTATTCTTTGGAGACTTCTAAAATATGGTACCTGAGGAGACAGCGCTGACATAAAGGCATGGAAGCCAGATCTTTAGCTGGTGTGAAATAAAGATCTGAAACATAATTTTTAACTTCTACTCTGAATTTCCAAACTTTGGGGGGTTTTGGTCAGCCACTTGGATTATGTTTTCAGCACTGCATGCCACATCGCCTTGGCCCTTCCTTTGGAAAAGAATGTGAAAGGGGATCTGTTTCCCCTTACAGAATTTTTTTTTCCTATCCAGTCATGGGGCAGCATTCCTCGCCCTGAAAAAGCAAGGGGTTGGTCCTCTCAGAACCGTCAGATCTCGAGAACCTTACTAATCTCAGGGATCTATTGGGGACACTGGGTCTCTGTATGGGGGTGCTGTGCTTTGGCACATCTTTCTTAGCTTCATCTCTCTAGCAGTGTGATTAAGTAGATCTATCTGGCATGTAAAAAGGCATGTTGTGGGAGGGAGGTGGGGACTGAAGTACCATCCATAGGAAGACCTAGCTGCTGCTCCATGTCCTGGTTGTAAAATTCTTCCCTCTCAGACTCAGAGGAACTCCCCAGTGCACATCCTGAGTACTCAGGTGGCACGCTGCAGCTAGAATTTTGGACCCAGATTTTTAAAGGTATTTAGATGTTGCAGCCTAATTATTATTGACTGTTGATATGATTTTGGTTCCTAAGTGTCTTAATGCCTTTTGAAAATAAGATTTATGTTACACCAATTAGGCATTGCAATGCTGAACGCAGCAACACCTTTGGCCTTAATACTCAAAACTTGCATCATTTACCAAACAGACATAACAAGAATATCTGATAGCTTGCAACTCAAGTTTCTGTGTGATGCATATTTAGAGGTTTATAAAAGATGTTTTAACTACTGTAGCATAAGCAGGCCCTCTGTAATTAACTAGAACTGATGAATTTCTGCTGTTTGTGAGAATGAGTCAGACTATTCAACCTTTTAAAAAGTCTCTTTGTATATTTTCCTTTTGGTACCATCTCCCTTTCATTTTCTGATTAGATTTTATGGCCTTTAATCTCCTTTCATCTCTACTCATTAACAGATGTACCTTTTCACCCATGTCACCTTTGGATCCATTTTCTCCAGCATCACCCTAAAATTAAAAATATATATATTTGCAGTACTGAGTTTTGCAATTTTTAAAATAATTCTCACGCATTCACAAAGTATCCAGAAATAATTTGCAATTTGCAAACACTATTACCAGGCTAACAGTTTTAATTCACTAGCCAGAGTCTATAAGAAGTGATCAAATTAATACATAATTTATATCTTACCACCTTGTCTCTCAAATAATTGTAATAAAACATTTACAGCATGAACTCAGAGCCTTGTTTCAACTTAAATCCACAGGAGGAGAAAAACATGATTTGATATATTTCATTTGGATTTGCAGTCTGAAATATAACTTACACAACTGTTATATTTGATCACTGATAGGAAAGATATTTCAAAGTTATAAACCTCTTCACAGTTCCTTGAGAAAATACAAACTGTCATGTCATTTCATCTTCTTGTCAATTTAGTCTACAGACATCCCCAGTTCATTCTGGTTCAGCGACAAAGGAATGATTTAATGATGATTCAGCATTAGGAATAGCCAGTAAATATTTTTCACCACAAAGACATATCTGATCAAACAGAGTTGGCAATTACTGGCTTCCAATACATTTTTATTGTGATTCTGAAGCAATTCAGGATATGCTCTTTGAATTTCAAGTATTTCCCCTTCGGTGTGAAGCTAGCAAAACTTGACTAAAATATACAATAAGCTACCAAAACCATTCATGTCTCCATGTAAATGCTAAACATTATTCAAAGAGGTAATGTTGAAGTAACACGCTTGTCACTGCCTAGGAGAAAACATTCCTATTTAAAAATTGTTGATAGCTTTTTAAAAGAAATATTTTAAAAGCTTCACCTGTACAGAAAGGGCTGAATCCTAATTTACACTAACTCACTCACTTCCAGAGAAGTGTAAAAGGGCCATAGTGTAAATGAGAATCAGGCCCAAAGACTTTTGCAGGCTTCTGAGTTCTTGAAAGGAACAAGAGAGGAGTTTTTTTAAAATATTTTTTCATCAACTAAAATTTGTTGATAAATATGATCTACAAATGGACTAGTGGACCATTGAACCCATGTCAAACACAAGGAATTCTTATACAAGTAATGGGTGGTTGTCATTTATAAAATATTTGTTAAGGAATTCTCATTGCTTTGGAAACCATTTTGGAAATTTTCCGGACTAGGATCATTAAAAAAGTTGGGAAAAAAACAAACAAAAAAAACCTTTTAAAAAAGGTATGGCCCAATCCTGGCCTCCCACCACACCTGCTTATGTAGCTAGTTGGGGATGATTCTCTATGCCATTTCCCTCCTGGCCCCAGTATAAGGTGCATTCAGGGCCGGTGTTACCATTAAGGCGAACTAGGCGGTTGCCTAGGGCGCCAAGATTTGGGGGCGCTCAAAAGCGGTGCCCCCATTTTTTTTTTACAGTGGTTCCTCCCCGAGCGCACGGTCGCTGCTCCACTTCTCCTGCCTCCCAGGCTTTCAGCGTCAATCAGCTGTTTGGCGCCGCATCCTGGGAGGAGAATTAGAGCGGGGGCGGCATGCTCGGGGAGGACGTGGAACAGAGGTGAGCTGGGGTGGGGAGGTGCTGCACGGCTCCCTGGGGGCGGGGGGAGCTGCTGCAGGAGGGGGTCGCCTCAGGGCGGGGGGGGGAGCTGCCGCAGGGCTGGGGGGGCGGGTGGCGCAAGGTGGAAGTTTCGCCTAGGGCATGAAACTTCCTTGCACCACCCCAGGGTGCATTTCAGGATTGTCCTGAGTGCTGGATGGCATGTAGCCAGAGAAATTTACTCCTTGACTAGCCCCATTGTTTTCAATCCATTGTGCTGCTTCAGGAGCAGTAAAGGGAGGCTCGGTTCTATAAGCCTTACTGACGGTGAGTAGCACTTTCTCATATGATTAGTCCTGTTCGAATTCTGCTCTGATAGGACAGAATCGGACCCATAGTTATAGTATGGTGGGAATGATTCTGATCTGTGATATCATACTGGTGTAACTCCATTGATTTCTATGGAGTTGTTCCTCATTGATACCAATGCAAGTGAAAACAAGTAGAGCATTTCTGTTCCTGCCCTTTTTCATGCAGTCTAAAATCTGAGATGGATGGGCCAGATTCTCTCACCCTTATTCAAGTAGAGCTGGGCTGTAACAGAAAACTCAACATGAGTAAAATGAGATATCACTGTGCTATCGGACTACCTTTCTAAGAAACTACTGCCCACAGACACCCACACCACCAACACCGAGTAATGAAAACCAGTTTGCTTTTCAGTTTATTCATAGCAGGAACATTTTTTAAAAATTCTATAGTATCAGAGCCCACCTGTGCAGCCCTAACACATATTAGTGAGCACATACAGTACTCACATGAGTAGTTTAACTAAGTCAATGAATTGCTTGCATGAGTAAGTGCTACTTAGCCCAAATAACAGATTCCCCAACAGAGTCCACAGTTTTGTCAGTTCAGTGACTGAATTCTAGTTAATAATTTTTGACACAGCAGATTGTTTTTTTAACAGATCAGTCCTCACTGCTGCCTGTGCATTCCCAATTCTTCAAAACAAGATAAACATAGGGAAAGTGAAATATGCCTCACCTTTTCTCCTCGTTCTCCAGGGTCACCCTGATCAAAAGAGTAGGAACAAAGAAATCTTGATGTTATTAAGATGCTGTCATTAGATACCTCAACAGAAGAGCAATGAGACATTAGATAATATATGTAATGCAAGATACTGTAGAGCAGCTGTATTTCATTTAATATTACAGATTATTCAATAGAAGAAGCCATGTCAGAAAGGATTCAATACTAAAATCTGATGGGCTGCACCAATACTTTACACACAGTGCAAAAGGCTGGTCAGTTGTGTGGAAGGCTCATCTTGGTTTTTCACTCTGGGATTAGGGAGGCGAGGAACAACTTCATGGCTCTGTGAAGCTACCCATCAGGACCAAAAGGAACCAGAGGGAGATGTGCCAAGCCCACCTTATTCTGGATGGACTGAGGGAAAGAAGAAAATGAAAAAGAGGGCGGTCCTGAGGTTTAGAAAGGAGTCTGGAGGACACCTAATGAGAAATGGAAACCCCTTAAATATCTTGTCTAGATTCATAATCTGTCAGAGAGCAAAAATGCTCCCAGAATTCTATATAAATAAAAGACAGTTTATAGCCATTACTTTTTAATTACAATTTGTTTGAGAAGCCAGTACAATGGCAAATCCCCTTCCATACACTGAATCTGACCCTTCAACTCATCTCTGTATTTTTGACCATTCTAGCTTATTCACATCCCTTTTGATGGTGGGTGGTTGCTTGGCAACTCAAAGAATACTGCTGTGAATATGAATTAAGCAATAACTGCAATCACTTTGCGTTCACGGCATATAAAACAAGAAAAGGGTATGCCTCTAAATGGCTTGTTTTCTTTCCCGATGGACAAGCAGCAAGTCAGTACATTTTAGAGACTGTCCTGGCTAGCTGTCAATAGCAATGTGATCTGTAAAATCAGCTGAGAGGCATATGTGCCCTCACAGACACACAGACACAGCTGATGGGATTAGAAATTGGTACTCTCTTTTCTGAGAGGCCCAACAATCAAAGCATTTTGGATGTGTCTGACTTTTATTCAGACAAAGTTATCAAGTTTTGTATGTTCAATTTCATCTGTTCGGAATCAAGTAAGGAATAATAATTATAAAAAAAAAATAAAAATAAATGCAAAGCAACATTTTCTTTTTGACATAACTATGGACTCAAACTAGGGTGACCAGATATTCCGGACTATATTTGGGACTTTAATTTATATAGGTACCTATTACCCCCTACCCCCGTCCCGATTTTTCACACTTGCTGTCTGGTCACTCTAACTCAAACCTTCTCCCACTGAAGTTTGCTGTTAACTTCCAAAGAAGCAGGATCAGACCTCAAGATTTAACCCTGACATTCATCAAATAATTGACTGCAGTAGTTCTTGAAAAGGGGTCTGAAACACATTATGAGGAGCATAAACAACACCATGTAAACAGGTTTCCAAATTCCCAAACGCTTGCATCATATTTGCCTTGCAGTGTAAGTATACGCGTCACTAATGTTGACTGGAATTATGCATGTGCAGCAGAAGAACATGCCCCTTTAGGGTGAAATGTTTAAAGTCTCTTACACCACTGTAGAGAGGCAGAAACGATTACAAATTAATCATGATACACAAACCAAAAAGCATGACACTAACATCCATACACATGCCTGTACAGTGCTTTATTTTTCAACTGGTTTTCTGCACTAACCTTAAGCCCTGGTGTGCCGCGTTCTCCTACTACACCAGGCAAACCTGGTTCACCCTAGAATTACAACAAATAAAGAAGTGGTGTTAAGAAAAAGAAGATGAAGAATATCAGCAATATTCCACCTAATATCTCCTTTTGAGTTTGTAGTAGTGATGGAGAAACCGCAAGAAGGGTTTATTTTGGATAAAACCCCAAAAGTTGGGATGCTTATATACAGCTTATCAAACCTCTTGGGGCTGATGATATCATTTACTCCTGTATAAATCAGGAATAACTCCACCAAAGTCAGTGGAGTTACAATGGTGTCAAATTATCCTGAGAGGAGAAGCAGGGCCCTTGAGTCAGCAAATTTGTCCATTATCCTCATACAACTTTCTAAGAAGATTGCCAACATGTCCTCCATCTCTTTGGCCCGGAAATAGCACAATAATGGCCTTTAAAAAAAAAAAAGCTATTGTGGTACTTCTGGAAGACAGATGGGCAGAGGCACGTGAAAACCCATGACAACAAATGTTAGCTTTCAAAAAGGTCCAATTTTAGAAATCTGAGAGGTTTTGGGAAGTAGGATGTTCTTTCTATTTTTGAATATGGACTTGTTTGCCCAACTCTCCTGGAACTGAGGATGGAGAAGCAGGAGATGCCCATTCAAAGATGCCCAGGTTGGGATAACTGTAATTAGCTAATGCTTAATAGTGTTTGCTTATTGTGTAGCAGTGTAAGGTTATGAAACCCAACCACTTAAAAGCACGGAAATGTCTGAAGTGATACGTAAGAACGTTATCATCTACAAACACTAATTTTTTAAAAACAATTTTTTTCCACTTTATGATTTCCCATGTTTCCTCCCCCCCCAAGTAAATAAAGACACCATTTAAATTTTTTTAAATAAATGTGATGGAGAAGCCAACCAATTATTAAAGAAGTTAGTGGTGCTGGCCAAGCTAATAACATCTCCTACAGAACCCTGCCTCATTCAGTCACCTAACACGGTATACATGTTCCTCAGATAACCTTTAACCACAGGCATGCATAGCACAGCTTACCTTCATTTGACTGTTGATGAAATATGTTCAAAAGGCATACAGGACAAGATTTTAAAAACATATGCATAAAGTTAACTCTTAAATCTATATTTAGGTACCTAAATAAAGTGGTCTATTTTAAGAAGTGCTGAACACAGGGAACTGAGCTGAGCAAAAAATAATAACATTTAAAAAAAAACTGGGAAAATTTCTTCAGACTTTGCAGAAGTCTGCCTTCAGAGAAAATCTCTTCTGCCTTCAGAGAAAATCTGGCAAAAACAAACCACTTTTTCAAGCCAAAGTTAGAGGGCAATTAAAATAGAAGCTGATTGCAACCACAACTACTGTGGAGAGATTCTGCTTTTCCAGAACACAATCTTCCATTTCCAGGGGCTTTTTCCATCCCTAAACGCGATGGTCAGTTATAAACCACAGCTCTGGAGTACCCATTCCTCACAGTCATGTAGCATTCTATTTCTGAACTAGGTCACAAGAAAAGTGGGATATGTTATGATTATCAAGAGTTGGGTAATTTGAATGATACAAAACAAGAATGTTGAGATTCTCCCAAAAGTGTCTGTGACATTAAGGAGGGAGGTTTTCCAAGCAGGGGGTAAGGAGTTAGCCATCAGAGCACAATGATAGTCACAGGGAGTTATATGGCCAACTTAGGCAATTCATTTTCGATGTTCCCTGGTATTTTTAAATGGGTCCAGCTTGGTTTGCCAGTTTTGGTTGGATGAATTCCTGGAGGTTTCATCACATGACATAATCTTTAATTAAAGATTTATCTTTAATTCCTGGAGACACCAGGACAATCCTGGAGAGTTGGCAACCCTACAGTTAGCTACTGTAGCAATTAAATCTGATCTATCAGGAAGCCAGGATTTAAATTTACTGGCTATCAAACCTGTGTGTCCTACAAAGGGCCAACCTTAAAGTATCTTAAAGAGAACTGTCATTTGAGACACCGAGATGGAATGAGCACTTGTATATTTACTCTTTTCTCCACCGCCCCTCCAAAACACGAGTCATTGTTCATTTCTGTCCCCTTCACTTTAAAACAGCTGTTGTCTGCTGACACTCGCCAAGGGCTTAAGTCTTTAATCAAAGTGTCAGGGTTCCAAGCCCCCACCTTCTTCCCAGGCCCGCATATCAGTGGTATTAACGCCCATAGTTACCAGTATGGTAAAAGGCTGCATAAGTAGAATAGAAAATGCATCTGAATTTCCTTGAAGTGAAGTGAAATGCTGACACTTTTATCAAGTTATATTAAATCCCTCCTAAAACAAAACTCCATCTCTGACCCTCCCCACCCCCTTGTGGGTGTCTATATTTTACTCTGCCTAAGCCCCGTGCTGGGTTTCCAGGATGGTTGGTACCAAGTGAGAGAGCTATGGGGGAAAGGAGAAACTGAAAATATGGCTGGAGGGACAGCACATGAATAACACTGTACATTTGAATGGATTATCCTCTGAACTGAATGGCCAGCATTGCAGGGATTCTCTCATGTTCTGATTTTTGTAATGCACACAGTACCCCCTCTTCAATTTTTCATCCTACACTTTTTCAGCAGCCCATTTAGTTTTCTGAGAATCTTGATGGGCGAATCAGCCATGATATTGCTGATTATTCTTAGCCCCATGCACATGTGAGATCTCAAACTTGGCAGCAAACTCAGAGCTATCAGACCTAAGTAGTTTCATAGGGCCATGTTATTCCAGGAGCCCAGAAACAACCCTCCTCCCTTGCCCATGTATCTGACCTACCAGCCTAAGTGACATCCCTAATTTCCCATCCACTGTTTAAAAACATACCTTTTACTAGCATGCCCACAGAGCCCTCCAGAAGATGGGGCTTAGAGGTACATAGTACCCTCACTCAGCTTGTTTGTATCATTGTCTGGTGCTAAACTTTCCTAAATGCTGGCCACATACCCTAGCGTAAGCAACTAGCTACATCTCTCCTGCAAGTGAGAAACTAAAGACCTCCCCAACCCCTACACCTTTTTACAGATAATAATTCAGTCAAGTATTGGGATGCTCCAAAGGCTTATCTTGCTAACCTGTTCCAAAACTCTTGAGATGAACAGTGGTGTGACCACGCAGGGGTGCCTTAAATCAGTGGGGATAGACACACATATGAAAATTGTTTCACAGCCCACCAAACTGAGGGCCAGCCCTGCAAAGAACCTACTAGAAAGAAGGAAAGATAACCACAACTGGTGGAAAACGGCAGAAACCTACAGTCTGGCTGTCTCTAAGGAGTATTGGGTAATGAACTATAAACAGCAGGAAAACACAAGGGAACATTGCAAGTTGCAATGGTTTTTTTTAGTAGAAAGTCAAATCTTAAAGTGGGAAGCTATCACACAATCCATTATGGCTTGTCTGATATCTGTATTCTATGGGCCAAATTCTGTTCTTCAGTTGCATCATTGGAACCGAGGGCAAGATCTGGCCATATACGCTGATATTTTTTTAACTTTTCCATTTTTCAAATCCTTTCCAAAAAAAATAAATAAAATAAAATAAAAAATCCAACAACATTTTGAACACTCAGTTGATTAGGAAATTCCACAGGTAGTTATAAAAGCAAAACAGCAGCTGACATTTTAAATGCAAGTAGATTGATGGTGCTTCCTCTGCTATACTTTAAAACACAACATTATTTCGAGTGTATTGGTCCCAACTGACCATTTTAGTATTTAGGCTGAAAATAATGTTGAATGCCTTTGTTACAAAGTATGGCTTATTAGTTTATACTTTTTTAACCAAAACACATTTAAAACCATAATGTAAAACTCTGCCTGGGTCTTTTCCAACCATTCAGGTCACTGTTTCAAAGAGTAATATAAAAGATTTATATAATTTTTAAGGTGGAAAAGTGGTTGCACCATTTTTTAAGGAAACGAGGCACCAAAGGAAAAATTGTTCATGCAACAGTGCTATCGCATGCAATAATTTCAATTAGATTGTTTTTCAACTTGCCATAGGTAAAATGAAGAAAGCTGTGAATTTCAATCTTTAATCAAAGATAATTTTACATTCACTATGCTGCAGTGGATGCATTTCCTGACTAGTGCTGAAGTCTATCCTTAAAGATGTTAGATTGTGGAAACAGTTGTCTTCTGTATAACATTTAGCTCTATAATTTATTCAGGATTTTTGGGAGGTTCCACCCTGCAAACAGTTACTCTGTTCACAGCACATTCCAAAGTTTAGGTAATGGGCCACTTTTTGTGAACTCCTGGGAAACAAAAGGCACCATCATTCTTAGGGTGGGGGGGAGTCACCAAGCAAACATAACATGTCCTATAATCTTTTAGTGCATAAAATATAATTCAAGCTCTTAATTAAGCCAAGAGTGAGGCCTGCATTGTGCCTTCATATGGGAGATGGATAGAGGGCCCAGGAAACTCTGTAAAGGCACCCCTGGAGAGTTCCCGGGGTTTGCAGAAGAAGCAGTATTGCAGCCTCCTAACCCCCTGTGGATCCAAGGGAATCTCCAGCTCCAATTCCTCTGCTCTGCTTCTGTGTTCCTCACCCAGCTACATGGCTTCTTCAAAACTATTCTCCTATTGGCCACCAACACTATGCCTACCACAGAACCACCCTGTCATATGCAGGAACACTGCTTCTATTAGCATTAATGTGGCTTGGGATATCCTCTGCCTCTTGAAGTGGGTTTGCAGCTCTGTGGAGCCCACTTGACACAGTAGTTGGTAGAGAAGCTTCCACAATATCCAGCAGCAGATGTCATGGTGATGGTAGCTTCTCTGCTGCGCACACCTCCCAGCTGCTGTCAGTTTTGCTTGATCTGGTGTGCTTGCAGAAGCAATGGTGGCAATCAGGTCCACAGAAAACATGTCCCAAGACTGTAAACATACAAATACTCCTTCTAGACCAAAAGTGCAGTTTTAATATCCATTAACTTTCTTTGCTTTAACTACTGTACCACTTCGGAGCCTTTAAGAACACAACATTTACCTCTAAAGAAGGATCATATATTGAAAAAAAAAATGTGTGACTGCTGTGACAAAGTTCCTCCTCTGCCTTGGTGGGTCCTGAACTTATTGGCGGATTTGCTTGCCTCAGAGATTCATAGTAGCCCTCAGTTTGGCTACTTTTGCTAGTGGCTCAAACCTGCCGTTCACTCAGCTAACCTTATCACTGGCCAGCATGGGGGAAAGGAAGGAGAACAATCCCTGCAGTCTCTGCTGATCCACCTAGTGGGTTGGGGACAGGCCAGGAACCTTCCCCTCTGGTGGGACCCACAGTCCAAGTCAACTCCTCTTATATCCAATGGGGGGAAACCGGGCCCGCCCTCTACTCTGGATTCCAGCCCAGGGCCCTGTGGATCACAGCTGTCTACAGTGTTTGTTGTAACAGCTGTGTGACAGCTACAACTTCCTGGGCTACTTCCCCATGGCCTCCTCACAACACCTTCTTTGTCCTCAACACCGGACCTTCCTCCTGATGCCAGATAGCATTTGTACTCCTCAGTCCTCCAGCAGCCGCCTTCTCACTCTCAGCTCTTTGCACGCCCCTCACTGGCTGAAGTGAGATCCCTTTTAAACTGGGTGCCCTGATTAGCCTGCCTGCCTTAATTGATTCTAGCAGCTTCTTAATTGGGTCCAGGTGTCCTAATTAGCCTGCCTGCCTTAACTGGTTTCAGCAAGTTCCTGCTTGTTCTGGAACTGCCACTGTTACTTTACCCAGGGAAAAGGGACCTGCTTAATCTGGGGCTAATATATCTGCCCTCTAGCACTGTCCTGTAGCCATCTGTCCTGACCCTGCCACACTGCCTTTACAGAAGACAATGAAATATCAGAAAAAGTGCATGGGTTGCAGTTATTGTTTTTTCAAAAATCAATATCAATGTGGCCAAAGAGCTATACAACTTGTAACAGTGAGTTACATTATCCATGTTCATAACTTACTTGTAAACTGTCGGTTGAACTGCACAAACACTCTCTAATAAAACAGTGCTAATGTTTTCAAAATGTAAATTAATTAGGGAGCCCAGAGATACTCTTTATGCACCTGTTTAGTTCAGTCCTAAATAGGTATTATCTTTACTTTTCAGAGATGTTATATGTACACATTAGTGTCCTAGGTACAGAGAACAAAGTCCTGCTGCTTCCGTGATGGAAACAAAAAATCAATGCAGGGGACTGCCTGACACCAAGATATCTTGTTAAGCATCACCTTGCAGAAATGCCCATGCTGGAAATGCAAATGATGAAAGGAGCCTCACAGAGGGTATAGGAATCTGAACTTTCACTGGAACAAAATAGGCCAAACACTGAAGCATTAAATACTGCAGCCATAAGGATCACCACATGGCAGTCTCACATCAAGTCATTTTAGCTAAACCAGGGCAAAAGGACATGAAGCCTTCGGTAGTCTCTTCCTAACCTAGAGAGAGGTATGCTGTGGCCTAGGCAAAGGTGACTTTGGACCTTGGTGCACATTGGTAGAAGTTTTAAAGCTACCTTGTTAGCAATATGAATGGGGATTTTTTAGTCACATCACATAGCTCAGTATTACTGAAGTTGCCAAAAACAGGCCTCTAAGCATATGTGCAGAATGTGCGGGATGGTAGTGGTGAAAAATGCTACAACCAATAAAGGACTGAGTTCTGATTTAATTTACACTGGTATTAATCAGGATGAATTCCATCAATGGATTCATACTGGTATAAAAAAGATCAGAATCAGGCACATAATTCTTTGGACTCCTAAAGTGTCTTTAAACCAAGCATCTCAAAGCATTATATAAACATCAGTTAAATCACACAAATCCTCTGTAAGGTGGAAAAGCAGCATCCTAATTTTACACATGGAGGAAACTGAGACACAAAGAAACAAAGTGACTTGAGTGGAGTTCAGAACTCCATGACATCAGCTCATGAGCTGACCTCAACTTCCTGCTCTGACCTCTAAATAAGTAGTTTATCTGCTGACTACTGACACAGGAAAATAATACTGCTGACCCAGTAGGATTTTTTGTTGTTTATATAATATAGAGAGATGGCCCTCATTTGTGCAGTAATGATGGTATATTTTCAAACAAACACACAAATAGGTTGAAACTTTCAGAGGCTTTAGCATATTACAGGAGTCAGTTTCTGGGCATGTAACCACCATCAACGCTAACTGGAGTTCTTCACATTAACTCCAAGTGTACTGACAGTGCATTACTGTGCATATTGTCCCATCAGCAGCAATATGCTAACAAGTTAAGCTGTCTTCACTATTGCTATAGAGATCACAGGATTGCCACTGTTAAAGATAGCTGTTGTTTCAATAAGCTGTGATACCAATGCGTAACCCACAAAAATCATTCTATTACGTTATCACTAAGGCTGGGTGAACCATTCCGAACAACACCACCTACCACCCAAAACTTCTCAGAATTTCTAGAACTGACACTAGTGTGAGGATTTAAACACAAAGAGCCAAGCTTTACGCAGCAACTAAAGAACCCCCTACCCAGAAAGTTCCTACATTCATTAAGCTCCCTGCCGCAACACATCCTGGTCCTCTCTGGTTACTGTGGAAGACCAGGAACTTTATAATCACTTCACATCTCCCTTTCTCTTTCATAAAAATATTACAACTTAAATTATAAACCAATGTACAACAGTTCATAATAAACTTCAATTTCCTTAAAACTATTTACACTACTATGTCCCCATATCAACTGCATTAAAATAGTCCGGAGTAGTATTCTCAGCCTTTCAGGGGCTCTGATCAGTCTTCCAGACCATGTTGTCAGTTCTGTTGAGTTTGTGCATGGAGTTTCCTGTCGAGGGGGCTCACTTCCTGACAGAATATCTGTATGACCCAGATCCTTTCTTTGTTGTGTTGCAAAATATTGAAGATGAACCCGATTCTTCTAAAGAATCCTTTAGGAGTCTTCACTAGGTGGGATCGGGGAGTTTCTGCCAAATTTGGAACAGCTCCAAGTGCCTGGGAGCTTTTGGGACAAACTTTGTTCCCTGGTCTAAGTTCAGGTAATGCTTTTCTTCTGTGCCAAATAATGAAGGTTTTTTTTGTTGCAGAATTTTTGTTCCACCATCTTGTTTTCAAAATTCCTTCAGGTCAGTCCTTAGTTATCCTGCCATCAGAAGTTCTGCCAGAGATAGTCCAGACACAAGGGGTATTGACTGATATGCCAGGAGTGTTCTGTTATGAATCCACTGCTTTTTGAAGAAGTCTTTTTAAAGTCTACACTGCTTTCTCCCCTTCCCTGTAACTCTGGGAATAAAGGGGACTACTAGAATGATGTTCAAAATCAAAATCCTGTGAAAATGGTAGCAGTGTTTCATAGGTAAATTAAAGCCCATTATCAAATATGAAGACTTCAGGAACTCCAAGTCTTGCAAATGTTGACTTTAGTTTCAGGATGACCTGTGCTAATGAAGCATGTTTAAGTATGTCCAAGTCAATACATCTGGAGAACTACAATAACATGTTTGTGTCCTTTCCAGAAAACAAATCTGTGGCTACCTGCTGCCAAGGTCTGTCAGGTAACTTTGTAGAAAGTAATGGTTCTAGCAATTTTTTTTAACTTATTTATCTCACAGCCCTCTACTAAGCTCTGAATTTGCCTACTCAGACAGGGCCACCACATGGATTGTTGTGGTCGTGCCCTGCACTTTTTATACTTTGGCGTCCCTCATGGATTTTGGAAAGCGTCTCTTTCTGACGTACCATGGGGATCAGAATGAACCGTCCTTTCAGACAGGGGCGGCTTTAGGCATTTTGCCGCCCCAAGCATGGGAGGCAGGCTGCCTTCGGCGGCTTGTCTGCAGAGGGTCCGCTGGTCCCGTGGCTTTGGCGGACCTCCCGCAGGGACGCCGAAGCCGCAGGACCAGCGGACCCTCCGCAGGCATGCCGCCGAAGGCAGCCTGCCTGCCGCCCTCGCGGCGACCGGCAGAACGCCCCCAGTGGCTTGCCGCCCCAAGCACGCGCTTGGCGTGCTGGTGCCTGGAGCCGCCCCTGCTTTCAGAAACATCAGCCATGTGAAGGTAATTAGATCCTGCCAATATTGTAGTAGGTCTGGTGGAAGTTGGCTCCAGAACTTTGGCAAAGTTAAGTCAGTTTCTGGTAAGTCCTATCCTTTAGCTGTTCATCTCCAATTTGTTGACGTCAGCTGACAGATGCTGGAATTGCTGCCAGAAAAAGGACAGTGTAGACTTTGACATCTTTCTCTAAAGCTTTTTCTTCCGTTCGTGGCTGCGCAACTGGGGACCTAGAAAGTGTCTCATGCTAGGAGTGCTTTCCCTGCTACATGTTCAATGTAGAAAGAAAACTGAACCAGCCGTAGTCAAAAAATCTTTGAATCTTAGGTGTAAAGTCATCCAGTGGTTTTGAACATCATAATGCCACTAAAGGCTTGTGGTCTGTTTTAATGTTCAAATTCCAGCCAAACAGATATGCACTGAGCTGTTCACAGACAAAAGTGACTGCTAGAGCTTCCCTTTTCCACTTGAGGATACTTCTGCTCACTTTCTGTAAGCCTTCTTGATATGAATGCAACAGGCTCTGGTCTCCTTCTGGCTGGTTTTGTGTGAGCACTGCTCCTAAATCATATGAAGATTCATCTGCTGCTGGATATTTTACTGGATATTGTGCAAAAACATGTGGAGATATCATTTTATTTTATTAAATGGGTTTTATTGTGTGCTCCCCCAGATAAATGTATTATGACCATTAAGGAGAACTCTTCAGGGTTTTGTTAGATGAACTAAATTTGTTAAGAATTTTACAAAATGATTTATTATGCCTGGAAATCTTCCTACAGCAAAAATGTCTTTGAGTTAGGGTAAGATGAGTAATGCCTTCAGTTTGTCTGAATCCAGCTGCATTCCCTGTTTACTAATTGTGTGTTCTACAAATTTTGTGTGTTTCTTTTTCCAAATGCACATTTCTCATTCAGAAAGAGGCCAGCTTGTTGAAAACATCTTCAAACTTCATGTAGTCACTTTTCATGTTCATTTTTATCTCTGCCATATACCAGCATCTCATCTGCATGGCAAAGCACGCCAGGCAGACCAGACACAACCTGAAAGATTCTCTTTTGGAAATGTTCTGGTGCTGAAGATATGCCTTATGGAAGACAATTAAAACAGGACCTTCCAAACAGCATCATGAATGTCATTAATAGTATAGGTTCTTTAGCAAGGAGAATTTGCCAGAAGCAAAGTCTATCTTTGAGAAGACTTTGGCTTCTGATAACTAAACTAATGTCTGGACAACTGCGAGAAGCACGTGTCTTTCTCTGCACATGCTTTTATTAGTTGTGTAAGATCCAAACAAATTTAGATTTTGCCCTTGGACTTTGATACTACATACTACTACTTTCTATAAGCTGTGGGAAAGACATGCAAAGGAACCAAAGGGAGTCAAGAGCATGTTTCACCTTGCAGGTGCTCTGTGCCCTGCAGGACTGGGATCTAAAATAAGGACTGTTCAGCAAAAATTGAGGTGAGTGGCTAACCTAACTTTTGCTGTATGTGTTGAATTTAAAAGAAAAAGGACCAAAAGGGTAAAAAAGCAAGAAAAAAAAGCAGCCTCTTTAATGTCAACGTAGTTTTGGTGTGATGAGTACCTCGTGGTATAGCATCTGGCTGATTTTTCCCTCCCCCTGAGAGGAAAGGTTTGTCAGTGCTGCTATATTTTTCAGTCACTAGAATGTAATTAATTTTAAGGAAGAGGAAATACAAGAGGCCCTCAAAACCTAATCCAGGCTAATTTTACTGTAAAATACATAAACGAGGACAGGGGGGAAAAGTGGTTTCTCAGACATGTTACTGTGATTTTCATTTCAAGCAAGGGTTGAATTACCTCCTTTCAACTTGCTTTTCGTCCCCCCTCAAAAGGAACTTAAAATTGTTTGTTTAAGGACTGGAAATCTCTCCTGGCCCACTCACCAGGTGAAATTAAGTGAAAAGACTCTTCAACAAGGCTCAGCTGGCCCAGAAACTCGTCTGAGAATTTGTGAATTATACTCAATGATGTTTCCTTTCTTTGTATTTCTTCTTTTAATAAACTGCACTTCATACAACATGATTTTTATACCTGCAAAAAATACTTTAAAGAAAATCTTTTAAAATTCTGTGTAATAAATAGTACTGGAGGAGAAATGTATATGCACAAGAGCAATAATAAATAAGCAATCAAAAGGGTAATTATAAATCTGCACACTTTCAGTCTCTAAATCTATTAGCATATTTAAAACAAAGACATTTTTTTCCAGGTTTACCAAACTGCTATCTGGTAACTTGGTCAAACTACTGAAGCAATTTAAAGTGGAATGATCGACACTGACCACACATTTTGCTTTCAATACATCCTTTAAAAAAAAAAAAAGTCCCAAGTAATGTATAAATAAAAATAGGGGTCTAACATATGTAGGCGGTGAAGAGGGGAGGATTTATGTACTGTAAGAAAGTCCCATTTAAAGCTAATGAGAATTACATAGCTCAAGTAAATCTCCAATCCATTCATGGGAAAGTGGATTCCTTCAGGCCAAATATACTGCAGTCCTTACTGAGACAAAACTCCCATTGGCTTCAAAAGTCCTTCTGACTTGTTGGAGACAACAGGAGTTCTGCCTGAATAAGGCCCACATAACTGATTAGGGTCATATCCTTGTAGTATCTGAACTTTTCAAGACTCCTTTTGTAGCCAGTTTAATATTAGTGATACAGGCATACACTGTGTAAGTGCAAGAACTCTTCTACTTCCCCTTGTGTCCTCACGTAGGCCAGGCACAATCCTGCACTTTGTGTTCCCAGTCACACCAATGGTGCGGGTGTGTGCCACTGTCAGCGCTTGACTCTGCAAAGAGGGTGGAGAGGAGTGGGGTTAGGCCCCGCTATCTCTCTGGACCAGCCGAGAGAGCACCACTGGTACAGGGACAAGTGCCCATTGTGTTTTGTAAAAAGGAAGAGAAGGCCCTGCTCAGAGCTACTTCCTCTCACTGCTCCAAGAGCTATTGTGCCTGTCTGCATTGCTATGTAGCCCGTGCCAGATCTATTGGTTATAAGCATTAACTCTTTCCCATATTCCACTATTCCAATTAAAAGACCGATGAAGAAAAAAAGGAAGAATATGGAAAAACCTTCTATGACTGAGATTGTTTCGCTCAGTGGTTCTCAAACTTTTGTACTGGTGATCCCTTTTACATAGCAAGCCTCTGAGTGCGACCTCTCTCCCTTATACATTAAAAACACTTTTTAATATATTTAACATCATTATAAATGCAGGAGGCAAAGCGGGGTTTGAGGTGGAGGTTGACAGCTCGTGACCCCCCCATGTAACAACGTCATGACCCCCTGAGGGGTCCTGACCCCCAGTTTGAGAACCCCTGGCTTAGCTGTACATTACACTGCTTGCACTAAAAGAAAACGTAACTTCATTGCGGACTTTCAGCTGCTGGGGGTGTTGCTATGGGTAAAGGCAACCTTACAAAATTTCCTTAAGGTGAGTGATTATTTCTGAAGGGAGAGTAAAACTGAGGAAAGCAGTTGAGCACATGCTTAACTTTAAGTCAATGGGCCTGAAGTGCGTGCTTAAAGTTAAGTACATGCTTAAGTGCTTTCCTGAACAGAGATACTTTCCTGAATTGGATCCTCAGAAAGAAAATATTAACCCTGTTAATGCCTCTTGCATTCTAATCCAATACATCGTTAGATGGAGGGAGTTCACTCATTAACAGGCTATCATGGCTCTAAGGTTTTTCTAAACTTTAACCCATATGTCTTCAAGGGAGATGATTTGCATCACATATTTGAGGCTGGTTCAATATTCAGCAAATCACAGTAAATCCATAAGAATGCTGCCAGAATCACCAGCCAGCAGCCCACAACAAACTCTAACTTTAATTCATGAAGACTAGCTTCTTGAGAATAAACATTCATTTCTCAAAGGAGTCTCTCTCTAGTTTGAGACTACAGAGGAAGAGAAGCCTACAATGGACAATGTAAAAATTAAGCTAGACACTAAAGTTATTATCCCAGTCTTTTTCACCAGTGTCTCCTGCATAAAATGGAACTATGGCTTTGCATGTTATCTGAAAGATTTAACCTTTTGGCACCAAAATATGAGCACAGGGATCCACTTGCACAGTTCACTGGCAGGAACAGGCTTTATACTGCATGGTGTATAGTACAGTATATTATATGTCTCTTCATATATTATACAATTTTATTTTAGTTTAGCTTTTCAATATTCTTTTTTAATTTATTCACAAACAAATGGAATTTACTGGTCATTTACTGAAAGGAATTGCAACATGCCAGCTTTGTCACATTTGTGCTACATTAAAGTAATTCATTTTCTTTCACGATAAAATATTACATGTAGTCAAGGGCCGTGAAAAACAATTGTGGTATAATGAAAAGAATTTTGACTACATTTTTATTTTAGATCTCTACAGCTTTGCTCTAGGATTTAGTTTCTTAATTTAGTAATGTGCACATTCTTTCTTCCAGGCCAAAAGTAAAGTGCTCAACCTGAATGAAAATGTGCTGACACCTTTATAGGAAATGTATAACCATTTAAGAGTGTCTTCAAGTTATACAGAGGAAAACATTTGACAATGCCACAACTACTGAAGGAAATCAGAACATAAAACTATAAATAGAAAATGTCAGGATCTATCTTTGAAGCACAATTTAAATGTGATGAGTATGTAAGGATCTGTAACTTTTTTCCTTTTTTTCCTATGGAAACTGAATATTTATTTTTCCTTTGTAAAGTATGAATACCACACTGTACAAGTAACTTTCAGAAGGTAGATTTACAAATTATGAGATCATAGAATCATTTCTTTGTACCTGCAATGAAAGTACATACTGGTCTCTCCAATGTATTATCTTGAAAAAAATATTGGCCACAATCAGACAAATCCTCACTCATGTGAGTAGTCCAATATGAGTGTCTACTCATATGAGTAAAAACTATTTGCTTGAGTACATTTGTGTCCTCAAGCCCCTAAACATAATTTTTTTTATAGGAAGTGAATCATCAATCAAATATAGTTCAATTTGCCTGGAATTAATCTTGTTCTTCCTTTACAACTGAGTAGTACAAGTTTTCAAAGATGATGTTACTAATTTTGCAGCCACACTTTGGTGGAAACACCTGATAACATTTAGGAGGCAGACTACATGGTCACAAACCCCATTTGAACATACAAATAATGTACTGGTTATTAGCATCTACACTCTACTGTTTGTGCCCATAAGTGATTGTGCCTGCAAAATCGTTCTCTCAACTGAGCACAGTTGCAACAATGCAGATGCTAAATCTGAGACCCCATGAAAAATGTGGTTGACAATGTTTTAACATTTCTTAGATCTCACATATGCTGATTCCAAAATATTTTCTCCTTTGTTGTCTTACAATAGACAACACTATTATTTTTTGGGGGTCTTCCTTGGATATTATGGCAAAATTAGGTTAATATTTTACTAGCAATAAAATGAAATTACTATTAAATGTTAACTATTATCATCAAATTATATAGATCCAGAACTGAAAATTATAGTGTTAAAATGCTGTACTTAAGAAAAACTCAATTAAAAATAAATTATTAAAAACTTTGGAGTAATGCTTTAGGGCTTTTTTGTATGCATAATACCATCTTTATAGGCAACAGTTTGTCATCCGAACACAGTGAATCAATTATATTTTTTCCGTTTGGTATTCCCTGCAAGTGTTTTTGAAGTTTGGTAGGAAAGTAAGTGTTCATGAGAAAAACAGATGCATAGTACTGTCTAGAGCCGGGCCAGGCATATTATGTAAACTTCCCCACCCAGCACAGCCAACAGACCTTGGTGCTGATGTGAAACACCCCTGCTGTTTTAGTCAGAGGCCTCTCTTGTACGCAGAGACCATCAGTCATGCTGAATTGTGAGTCAGTTTGGTGAAGGAACTAAAAGATTAGGACTACCAAATTGATTTCACTAGCGAACAAAGATAAATCCCTCCTCCCCTCCCAACTGAATAATTGTTTGGGGGATTATTTCCCCCCCAGATGGATTAGTTTGCATTTTTCCACAGTGAATCTAAGTTTATGTTGCCCTACATTTCTAATCTATTTTATTATTCATTATTTATTGCTAGTAGCACAACAGTGAGCGAGGCACTATAAAAACAGCAGAGAAGACATGTTTCAGAGTAGCAGCCGTGTAGTCTGTATCCGCAAGAGACTAAAATTTATTTGCGCATAGGCTTTCGTGGGCTACAGCCCACTTCATTGGATGCATAGACTGGAACATACAGCAAGAAGATACGTATACATACAGAGCACATGAAAAGGTGGAAGTAGCCATACCAACTGTAAGAGGCCAATCAACTGAGATGAGCTATCAGCAGCAGGAGAAAAAAACCTCTTGAAGTGATAATCGAGATGACCCATAGAAGGTGTGAGGATACTTAACATGGGGAAATAGATTCAATTAGTGTAATGGCCCAACCATTCCCAGTCTCTGATCAAACTTAAGTTAATTGTATCTAATTTGCATATTAATTCAAGTTCAGCCGTCTCTCTTTGGAGTCTGTTTTTGAAGTTTTTTTGTTGTAAAATTGCCACCTTCAAGTCTGTCACTGAGTGGTTAGACAGGCTGAAGTGTTCTCCCACTGGTTTTTTAATGTTATGATTCCTGATGTCAGATTTGTGTCCATTTATTCTTTTGCATAGAGACTGTCCGGTTTGGCCAATGTACATGGCAGAGGGGCATTGCTGGCACATGATGGCATGTATCACGTTGGTAGATGTGCAGGTGAATGAGAAGACATGGTCCTTTATAGCAAGGCATTTAGCCACGAGAAAGAAAAAAGAAATTGCAAAAAATCTTTTCTGTTTTTCTTTTTTTGTCGATACGTTGTGTAAAGTTATACACCTCCATCTGACAAACTTCCATTTATCTCTCCCTGAACCTAGCTTGGCATGATCTATAGAAGGAGCCAAATACAGCTGTGTCTTGTGTATCGGCAAAAGAAGAAGTTTGTTTCTAGATTCGGATTTCATAGGTGTCTCGCAGGTAGAGGGTCTAGCTCACTGAGGGTCTGACCTTCAAAAAACTGAAACATGAGTCGCTTTACTCACATGAGTAGTCCCATTACCTTGAATGGAAGTATTCATGGGGGTAAAATTGCTCTCTGCAGGACTGGGCCCAACAAAAAGCTATAAGGTTGTCTTTTTTTCCCTGGGTACGTAGTAATTTAAGGCTCTTCATTATCTTAATTTAATTGTAAGGAGACTTTAAACCTACATGTTCTCGTGATAGCAACAGGACTGTATTCATTTCAGCTTAAAAGCTTTATCTCATTTCAATTTAAGGCCCAGATCCCACAATCTTTGTTTACTATTTATTCAAGCAAAACTCCCACATACTTCAATGGGAATTTTGTCTGAGTAACATATGACTGGGCACTGCAGTATTTGTCTATATATAAAACGCAAACCCAAAATAAACCCTGCAACACAAATTTCAATTTAAAACTAACAATAACATTGTACATATTTACCTCAGCATCTATTTTTGCAACAATAGTGTTATCATTTTGAACAGAATCTTTGTCTAGCTATCTTTACTTACCTGATTTATGTGTATTTTTATAGCTAATCATTGATTCTGTTATATTTCACAACTCTCCCTGGGAGTTCAGAAAACTAAAGTTTCATTGTATGAATTGGGAAATTAAAAATTATTCCTAATGAGACATAGTGACTGAGTATTTATCTGCATGAGGCATTTCCATTTAAGTTATACTGGTGTCTTTTAAAAACTGATTTAATTAAAGTGAAACAAACCCCTGTGTGAACACTCTTAGTCCAGTTTCACAGTGGCTTGTTTCAGTTTCACTTAAACCTGTCTCCAGTTGCCTTAAGCTAAACCAGAAAAAGTCCCTCAAACAAAAATAAGAATGTCCACAGAGTCTTTGGCATCAAGTTAACAAAATCCATTAAAAATCACATCTTTGGTTATATCAGTGCAATTCTTTCATGTACAGAAACTCTAACTGGGTTTAGAAACACAAGTAAATAGCATTTTCATCACTGAAAAAGAAGGCTACAAAGTTGCAGATTGAACTCACCATATGTCCATCTATTCCTGGAACACCAGGCACTCCAACAGAACCCTGGTGGGAACCATAGACTTGGGTTTAGCAAGTTTAACAGACAAACAAATCATAAACCATGTCAGCTCTAAACCCAATACTTTAAAGAATTATGTTGAATACATGCTTGCCATAAGTCCAAATGTTTTTTAAAATAATCATGTTTGTTGACAGTAAGGGCTCTTCTCACTTGACCGTCTGCACTAATCAGAAGCGTCCTAGTGTTATAATAATAGAGCTACTTGATGTTCTGCTTCATTAACCAAGATCAAATGGCTGATTATATTGTGATGTTCTGAAACCTTCAGTACAAACTAAGGAATTATAATTCAATTCCACTGACCACTGCATGAATCTGGAAGACTGAGAGCCCTACATTTAGTGTTTGGACCTCTGTGATCAAAAATATTCATATTGGGAACCATGCTCCAAAGCTATTAACTGGTAGCACTGATCTATCTTTGGTACTTTTAAGGGATAAGATGGAATTCTGTCTGGCACTGCAAGCAATAGGCACCCTTTTAAACTGCTTAGTTTTATTTACTACAATCAAAACTTTAAAAACCACTATAGATCAAACAAGAAGCAGACATGAAGAAAGAATAAAAAAGAAATCGGCACTGAAATGTAACATTGGAGGGATCTTTTTCATAAAGCTTTAGCACAAATTCAAACTTCTTTATGATGCATTGTCTTCTTGTACTAACTTGTACAACTGTCATTACGAATTTTCAGTGACAATTCGGAAGGTGAGGAAAGCAGCAGTACAGTATGTG
Organism: Mauremys mutica; assembly: GCF_020497125.1. Lineage (NCBI taxonomy): Eukaryota > Metazoa > Chordata > Testudines > Geoemydidae > Mauremys > Mauremys mutica. The sequence goes on along the minus strand of NC_059076.1, from coordinate 34,398,709 downwards.
CTGACATAGCAGGGGTTTTTTTAAACAGTAAGTTTCAGTGAAAAAAAGTAAATTGAAACTATCCATTTATCTTTCATTTATAAACACATCCTCAGCTCAAATCACAAGTGTCTGAGCCTCTTTAAAAAGGCTAGTTTGTTCTAAAGGAAGGGAATTGCCAATGGTGGGTTGTACTGTTTCCTAGGACTCTTTCAAACAAATCTAGAGCCACCTGCAAAGCCATTCATTTGGGTCCACTTTCTACAAGACCAAAGAATCAGTGGGGGACCCTCTCGCCTCCACCCAGTTATGCACACCAGTTAGAAGGTTCAGTCCAGTGGGAGAAGTCAGGGGACACAGAAATCATTAGGGAATGTGTCCAATACTGATGCCTGCATTTGTGGATGGACTGGGTTAGGAGAACAATGGATGGAAAATTCCTGCTAAATAGGAAAAGGAGGAAATGTGTCATGTGTCCCAGAATGGGCCACAATAAAGGGAGACATCCTGAACTCTCAGAAGGCTCCACAGAGCTACGAGTCCATCAGAAATTGTTTGTATTCCATACAACGTGGCGCTGTAACCTTAGCAAGAGATATCAAACTAGCGTTTCACCCTTCCCCTGCTGGGGAGGCCTTCAGGACCTGGAGGCCCCCTAAGGATGTCTGTACCAGCCCTGTTGTTGCTTGATGCAAGCAGACCATGAATGCTAACCAGGAATAGGGGGCATTAGTGAACACTTCACATATTCTTGCTGTTCCTCCCAAAAACCAGAGGGCAGGGCACAGGCTCAGAAGGGAGGTAAGCCATCAGGCTCTTGACAAACTGTTTTTTTTAGTATGGATTGTTCCCTTATTGATATCTGCTGATTTTTCTTATATTATAAGATGCTAACGTGCATAAATAAAACAGGTTTAAAATTAGCATATGCCTAATCACGCAAAGGGATCTCAGATTTTCTAAAATTCCCTCCCCCGCCCCTCCCCCCAAAAGGTTTTGCTGATATTAAGCAGACTATTAAAGTACCTCCCAAGTCTGAAGGAGTAGTTTTAAAATGGCAACATGGGGAGTAGGGCAGCTTTATAATTTCACACACTGTCTATCAGAGGGTATATTGCTAAGCATACAACGCTCCTCTCCGTGGTCCTAGGGCTTGATCTTGCTCCTATTCGTGTCAGTGGGAAAACTCCCATTGACTTGAATGGTGCTGGATCAAGCCGTTACATCTTCACAGCTTTTACCTTCTTTTTTTTTTGAAAAGTTTTGTTTTAACTGATGCCAAACAACCCACATTTCAAAGAATGCTGTGCCTGTGACAGTCTCAGAGACAGAAAAACAGAGGATAATATTCCCACCTGCGAAGGATAACTATTCTTTTAGGTTTTCTCTAGATGATTTTAAATCATGAAATGATTTTTATTAAACATATTCGACAATATTGTTTACCTTCTGCAATCACTTTTCAAACAATTTGGCCTTCATGATAATTGGGTCACACACTGGCAAAGTGCCATCTACTAGTTTTTATTACCTATATATTTAGTATTGTTCTAATGGGTCAATCCCATAAATCCTTGGTTCATTCCATCAAACTGCAGCAGTCAGTCCTGATGAGTCTAAATAATGCTGAAAGCATTCACAGGAAGTCAGTTGTCAGGTTACCATAGAAATAGGAAGACACCAGCAGGCCACCTGAATACAGCCAACCAAACACCATTTATCAGCAACACCTACATCCTTTATTTCTTCTGGTCATATGGCACTGATCTACTTGAGTAAAGACATGCATTCAATTTGAAACTTAATCCCCCACCTTTCACAGTGTTTTAAGTTTGGTTTCATAGTTATACAGTACTTGAATAAAGAAAATTATAGTGACCTTTTAACCTGCAAGTTCAGCAGACAGATTGAAAACAGTCTGCTCTGCATTGCTTGAATTTCCTATAATGGGCAAAATTAGAAATCTTGTGTCTCACATTATGTAGTTGTATTTTCAGAAAACAAAATTCACAGACTAAACTAACTACTTCAATGTGGTGTACAGTAGCTAATTCCATTCACCTCTCCTGCTTGCAGTTTGGCACTAGGAAGTATAATCACTTTCACAGTATTGTTGTTTATACTATACCTTTTGTCCTGGAGGTCCCTGAGGCCCCTGAAAAGGGAAAATAATTTAATTAGCATAATAATATAGCCAATTTAAGCTTAAATGACCAATTAAAAATGCCTTATTGTGTAAGCATTCTTATGTTGGACTGAGACCAGCTGATGTTTTGGACATCAAGGAAAAGTAAAACTTTCTGCTGGAAATGTACAATGGATCTTTTCTCCTCTCTTTTGGAACAGCATTAACTACACACTGAAAAATTCAGATTTTCCCCCTTTTTTAATCTTTTATATTCCATTCTGTCTGTTTCTTCTTATAGTTGCAACTGTGTCAGCATTTAGAAACTAAGGCTTTTCTGCTTCTGATACCAGCTAAGAAATAGGTGTGCTTCCACAATTAAATACCTACATCACATATTTAAGCAATGAACATTTTTTGGGAAAAAGGTACATAAACTCCCCCTCCCGCCAACACACACCTCTCAGTTTAGGACCAGTAGCTGAGCAAATTGGCATAGCACTTGTGGGACTTTTACAATGCTTTTACTCTTCAACACAGTTTAAAAACATTAACCAATTATTCTTAACACCACCGTTGAGAAATAGGAAAGCATTATTATCCCTATTTTACAGATGATCAGAGAGGTTAATGGGCTGTTGTCTTAAAAAAGCACTTAAACATCTGCTTAACATTAAACATGTGCTCAAGTCCAGTTGATTTCAATGGGACTTCAATGGCCTGGATTCTCCACTCCACCCAAATGGAGCTTGGCTGCAGAGGAGAGGCAGCAGAGAAATCGTGCAGCTCCTAGATCCATGTCAATTGGTCCTGGAGGAAGTCAGACCAGCTCCAATACAACTCCTTCCTGTATCCCTCTTTCTAGGCAATGGCCGAGGTAGGGACAGCTGTTGCAGAAGCTGGTTCTGCCACCTCATCCAGCCTTATACCCCTGGAGAGATTCAAATGCAGGGGAAATTCTTTACTAGTCAGGTATGTCCATTGTCTCTGTGCTGCCTGAGTGACACAAAGCAAACAGAGGAGAACACAGGATCCAGCCCTTTGCCCCAAGTCAAAGAGGGGAGCAGTACCAGCTGGAGTTGATTAGACACTCAGCTTGCACAATGAAAATGCTGCTCTGAAATATAGGGATGGATTCTGTTTTATAGGCATATGCTGTGAAGGCAGGGAAGAGGTTGCCAAGGGAGCCTCCTGGAGTTTCCTGGCACACAGTGGAAGAACAGCCATTACAACCTTCCTCAAGAGGGTGAAGTGTGATCTTCACTCCATCGCTGGCCAGTGGAGATAGAAGCCATGAGAATGTCCATGGTGCAGAATGTGCTCTGTTCAACACACTCTCCCTGCCACGATAACCTTCTGTACTTTTCAACTGTTCATCCCCATAGATGTTGGATGACACACCACAGCCACCACCACTGCTAGCATGGATGAGCTCCAATGGTGGTGAATTATGGGTAGTAAAATTGCCAGTAGGGATGGAGTTATGTAGGTTTTACATGTGGATTTATGTGACTAACTTTGGGCATCCAAGTTTGAAAAATTTAGGTTAGTGCCTTTGGCTGAAGCAAAAGAAATAGAATGTTCTCCTGTTTCACCATCAGAAACCCTATCACTTTCAGGCACTAATTCCCTGAACTAATTCATTGCTGTATTGGATTTCTCATGAATAAGGGTAGCTCATTATTTAGGTTCCAATCCTGCCCCACTGAAGACTATGTGGGTTTTGCTATTGGCATCAATGAGAGCAGGATTAGGACCTAATTGTGCAATATTCTGAGCACCCTCCTTTCTGTTGACTTCAGTGCCTGATCTTGTGAGATGCAGAAAGCCACTTGTGAGGTGCTGAGTGCTTTCAGCTTCCAACCTTCAGTGGGAATTGAGTGTGCTCAGCACTGCGGAGGATCAGCACAGTGGCCGGAACTGCTGTCTGGTGTACTAGGCTGCAGGAGAAGTCCTTCCAGGCCACAGATTTCAAGAAACTGTAGAGTAAGTCAGCTCTTATTTCCATTAAGTGGTTGGCGCTTGGTTATAAGGTCTGTTGGTGGCTGAGGGGGGCGGGAAATGCTGGATGTGTGAATGAAGGAATGCATGTTTCTTGATTTTAATTATGGGTGGCACTAAAGTGCAAGAAATTTCAAAGTGAAGTTGAAAAAATACTAGGATGTTGATAGTGTGTGTGTCCAGTTGAGTGCAGTACATTAGGTAAGTGGTCAGGGGTATAAAAACATATAGTGATAATTTATAAGGTGTATTTTCTCTCTCTCTCTCTCTCCCAGATTGAAAAAGGAGAGAAACCTTCTTCTAGTGCCAGTCACCACGATGCCCATTAATTTAGAAACTCTCAGCCAAATCCCCCACTCTTATCAGATTCCCCTTGTGCTACCTGCAGCAATGCTACAGCTTTCCACGTAGCTGTGCTAGTGAGCAAAAGGGCTCCTTGCAGTTCTCCTGTATCAAGCATACTTGATAACTGTTAGCATCCTCTAATAACCAGGATCAAGTAACTCAAACAGAGAGGTGTACTGTGGGTGGTTACATCATCCCATTACTCCTAATAGCTGATAAAAAAGGATAAACTGTGGAATGGTGGGAACACACCATATGTTTTCCAGTTTGAGCATTATTATTATTGTTTATATAATGACTGGGATGTGTGAGGCACTTTATATACAAAGTAAAAGTCCTGGTCCCTGCCCTGAAGAAATACAGTTACAATGTAGGGCTCTTAACCATTCTGTTGAGGCCAATGGCAGTTTTGTACTGACTTCGGTGTATTGGAGCTATGGTGCTACCCCCCTCTGTACTGGCCAGCAGAGCTGGCTGACCACAGAAAAGAGCACACATTGCAGTGCACCCTGTTAGGGGCACAGCAATTGCCACACCAAGCATACTGGAGCTCCCACTCAGACAGTACAGCTGTAATACAGGAGAGTGGCCTGAAGGTCTGATAGAGCCCTAAATGCTTAAGCATCAGTATAGCGGAAGGTAGCACCAGAGCGGGCATTAGCTAGACTGAAGACCTGAATTTTGATTAGGGGTCTGAAAAAGGATAGTAAGGTCACTTGGTGCACAAGACGAGGGAGAGTGATCCAGGTACATGGGGTGAAGTGGAATAAGGCCATCAAAACCACTGTTACATTGACCATGCTATCAAAAATAGCACCCCCTATAAACCTTGAGACATGCAGTAGAGTGCCTCATACACCTCCAAAATGAAAACAATAGCATCATAACAATGAGTTCTTTAAAGGAAGCCTGTACCAAGACCCCTTAGTCCAGATTGTAAGGGTGAAAAACAATTTTGGATGACAGCTTAAAAAACCCATGGTACTAAATTAAAGTGGCCTGATTCTGAGAAGCACTGAGCTCCCTGAAATCCCACTAAGTCAATGGGAGCTGCAGGTGCTCAGCACATTTGATGAGTACACCACTTTTATTTAAATTCTAATGTGGACTGCGACGGCTAACCTGAAGCAGTCAGGTTTCAATACCTTGGCTTTAATGCCTGCACAAAACAGGGAGCTGAAAAATGCTAAAATACAATAAAAATAAAAGTGTAGCTTCTGCTAATCAGAGGCCATCAAAATCTCTGTAAAGCTTCTGCTTTAAACAGTATAATACCTTAAGATACACAGTGAGTAAATTAGCTAGCTAATATCTCAGAAGGTAATACAGAGCATTACCAGAGATGGAAGATAGGTTTGGGAATGTCTTCTGGAGTCTAACCACTGGCACATACGTTCTGAATGAGAGACTGGAGGGAGGCTGTAGTTCACAAGAATATCATATTGCTAATTGTGTATAATTGCAGCGGGGAAGCTAATTGATTGCTCCAGCTGATTGTAAGTGTGTGTACAACATACTGCACATGCATCCATCTGATGCCAGTGGAAAATGGGATATCCTGGGATAAGGTGACCCAACAGGTTTGTGTGAGTGTGTATGTAAAAGCCAGAAGACTTCCAGATTGACTTTAATCACTACTTTGGGAATTTAATTGGTCTCTGGAGTTCTGTCTCCTTAGGGTTGAGAACAGCAAAGATGAACAAATGGAGGTGTGTCAGATGATTTGACTTGGGTGTTCCCTGGTTAGTAAACACCTAGAGTAAAATTCTGGTGCTACTGGAGTCAATGGCAAAACTCTAGACTTCAGTGGGACCAGGATTTTCTTCTGAACTGCCTTACACAGCCAACTCTCCTACTAAAATGAAAAAGTGGGGGTAAGAACAGAATAATCATTATATTGTCCTAATATTTTTAAGCACAGTCTGTTAACTATGTGTGTTTTAGCGAGTTACAGAACAGGAACAAGTGTTATAGTGAGGAGGAAATATATAAATCTGTTCTGTAAATATTACAATGTAGTTCAAAAGTAAAGTAATTTCAGATTGTAATATTTTAGGAAGAATCACTCAAGGTGTTTTTGTATCCAATTTCAAATTACCTAGATGTTTAATGTTCAAGGAAATGTAAGAAATATGAACTCTGACCATTTTTATTTGTATGTCTGGTATAGCACAGATGATTTGTTTTACAAGATATCAGATTTCATGGATCGCGAATGTAAATGCCAAATGAGAAAACGTAATGAAAAAGTAAAGGATACGTGAGTGCTTTTGCTTATTGAGGCATATTTATATTAGATGCTTTTAAAACATAATGAAGTAAAACACCTTTCAACGGCAATAAATAATTGTATCAAAGTGTGATACTGTGACTTTAAAAAACTCCTCCGTTACCTACTTGCATGTTGGTGTGATGCTCGAGTAAGTGGCTGTGTCACCATCTGCCCTGTAACCCTTGGTGACTCTATGCTGTGCAGCTTTGGCTCAGAGCCTGATACCAGCAGCAGCTGGCTCGCAGCACAGTGGCCTTCCAATAGCCTAGTTATTACTTGCAAGGTGACACCAAGACCCCTTCCAGCCCTGAGTTTCCCCAAACCGTCTCCCCTGCAGTGTCCAGTCCCCCTCACTGGAATACTTGCAAAACCTCACAAATTCGCTGCTCCTTTAAAGAGACAGTACACATTTTGTTGCTCCCTGTATGCTGGCCCTACAAAACTTCCAGCCCGTGCCAGCCTGAGGGCAGAAAAATTGGAATAGAAATCTGAACCAGGGGCAGTGTGAAGCTCTAACCTTATATAAGGGGTGAAATCCAGGCGGCATTGTCAATGAAGGTTTTGTCGTTCACTTCCCTGGAGCCAGGATTTCACTGATCCTGTTTTGTATGCACAATGAGCACATGAAGAAGTTTTGAAAATATGGTCCTGTATGGCTCCAAAAGGAGACTTGCCCCATGCAGTGGTAATTCATTCTTATAGTAGGTATTTACGTTTAACTGCATTTCTCTTTAGCACTGGTGAAGTCAACTGGATAAAACAATAGCTAAGAAAGAAACAAGCTAATCATCAGATAGGAAACTTCACATAAATTCTGATTAAGTAGTGGCTTCAATGCTATATCTATTCACTGATGGAAAAATCAACAACAGCAACAATTAATTAGTTTTCATATAGTGCTTTTCTTCAGCAGATCTCTGTTGCTATGGCATCCCAGAAAATGTAAGTGTCATTCTATTTGATAATAACACAAGTACAGAGGAGATAATTAAAAACTGAGCAATATACTCTTGGAACTAAACGATGGGTCACATCCTGAGCTGAGGTAAATTGGTATAGCTTCAGGTAAGTCAGTAGAGAAATGCTAGTTTATACCAGCTGAGGATCTGGCTCAGTGATGATAACATTTTACCATCTAATTTTGGTTTGCATTATGACTTCAACATTTCAACTTTGGTTCCTTTTTTGGGTCAGTTTAGGTTCCCCGATGTTTGCAAAACTTCCCTTTGAACAAAGCATTGACATTTATGTGCATAGATTTGCACCCATTTATGCCACACAATTTGTGAATTAAAGTAAGACTCAAAATTTCTAGAACAAGAGAGTAATTTACGAATGTAAAGGGTGATGTGCCAAAACTGTTCTCCTAAAACTTTTTTTTAAAAGAATAGTAATTTAAAAAATACAAACAAAAATTCTCCACTGTCCCTCTGTGATTTCATGCATATGGGTCAAAATTTCGGTTTGGCAAAGAAAGATATTGTTAACTCATTCTCGGGGTCCCAAGTGGATAAAGAAAGTAAAAATATCCATTGTATTTTAAAAGATGCTTTCAGAATCAGTTAAATGTTAACATACATCATACTTAGTTAACTGCCTCCCGCTGGATTTGCTGGTCCATGAGGAAAACAGAATGAGTGAGTTACTGGCAGATCACATAGGGAAGAAGTGGGGTGAATTCAATCCTTCATTGACTGAAGGAAGGGCAAAAGCAGGGACAGTGATGCCTCCAGTAATGCCACTTCAGGATAGTAAAACCTCCAGATAAAATCCTGGTACTGAAGAAAGCAGATCTGATAATTCAGTAGTGGCATTTATCCTCTGAATAAATACAGAGCAAATACTCCAGTCTGATGCTACACATGCTATTCCATATGAGGTGCTATTTTTGGGATGAGATTAGCACCAAGAACTGATCATTTGTGATTAAAGCTATGATGACATTTTTCACAAGAATAGGGAATTTGTCTGCCTGAACAAATTGCAATTCGGGCAAGTATATTTTGCCTGTTACATGCCTCTTTTGCAACATGTTGTCACCCAGGTTTGGGCTTTTTTTTTTTTTTTTTTGGTGGGAGAGAAAGGAGTTTTGCAATAGAGAGACACCACCTGACTTAAGCTGGCCAGCTGGGCATCCAGCACCTTTAATCTTCGGCAGTTTTCTCATTTTGGAAACCTATAGAAAATATCAGTTGGATAGAGCCCAAAATGTTCATTATTTGCGCAACAGACCTTAAGTACTCCACTGGAGAGATTATAGTACATCCGTATGACTGTACACTATTCTGTACTAATGTACTGAAAATGTAAGGTATTTGTAGAGTGCATAATTTGTTAAGCATTTGGGCCATATGAAACATGCAAAATATTTGTACATCTGTTGCTCCTACAAAACCCTTCCTTTGCATATTTACACATGCAAACTGATTTCATTTTCTCATTTACTGGCTTACACATAAAATTTATGCACATATGTTTTGCATAGCTTACCTGTTGATCAGATCTTTGAAAATTTGGCCTAACACCTCAGGATCTTAACTAATTACATGTTTTTTCCTTCCAAACTAGAGAGACAATTATCCATTCTGAAAAACAACTAAATCTAGTTTACTCACAAACACTAGAGATCCTTGAGGTATATTTAAAACATACAAAAGCATACTAACACATACTACATTTTCATATGAGACGCCAAATTAAAACATGCAGAGACTTGATGTATAGGAACATATTAAAAAGGATGAAAAACCAATGACTGGCATTCTTACTGGCACTAGCACTAGCAACTGAAAACAGCCACGTAGATTTGTGTTGGAGGAAGGAATAATTGCCTTGGGATTTATAGGCTGAAAATATGACTGCCAACTTTTAGCCCTTAAACTGCAAATTGTAGCCAACTAATTCTAAACTAACCTCATCCAGGATTTATATGGACTACACTGCCGGAATGGCACAAATGGTGCACTACAGCTTTGTCTATATCCTACATGTATAAAAGCAAAATTATTAAACTTCTCAGCTGGTGTAAATTCCCATAGGTTCAGGCAGACTTCACGAAATCAATGGAGCTGTGGGAATTTACATCAGCTGACGATTTACCCCTCAGGATTTCACCAAAGTTTAAATTAATAGTACTTCACAGTCTCTGTTCTGACATCCCCTTTAAGTTTATTTCATTGAGTTAGATTATTTTCTTTTTCTCCATATGAAAATTAATAGGTTTTCAGTTTTAAGATTTGTCACTTTGAGAATTCAGGGTCCGATCCTGCAGTCTTCTACTAGTCTTCAAGGGTGACAGTTTCTTATGAGAGAGGACTCCAGGATCAGGCCCTTATTTTGCATATCTGAAAAAAACAACATGTAGATCATGTTTTCTAGAAGAGTTGCCCAGTGAAAATGGACAAATGCAAAGTTGTTAATCCTACAGACTTTATACGTAACTTGGGGTGGTTTTGCACTAGGGATGATTATTGTAGCATGAGACTTTTTTTGCATCCCAAAAGCAAAGGTCCATATTTACCACTAGTACACTCTGACTGCTTTGCACTACTCTAGGGATGCAAAACAGCTGTAAACTTGGCTTACTTGACTGTTAAGCCAAGTGTCCAGCTGCTCTGTGCCACCGATGTGGCACAAAGCAGCTGGCATGTACCACTGAACTTGACACAAAATGCTTTAAGAAGTGTTTAAACACGCCAAATGCAGACTGCAAAGTATTCATAAAACATAGTATAAGAACATTAATATTTCAGTGCCAGAGTTGAGGTTTCCTGTCACAAACCACAAATGAGGCACTCATTAGACTGCAACCAGAAATTCTAACTCCTGGTACAAAATGATCAGCAATTCGATTTCTTATTCTCAGTTCTGAAAATGAGAAGGAGATAATGGGGACCATTTCTTGGGTATTAAAGCTTGTACAGCATATTGGTCAGGACACATAGGCAAATAAAACACAGACAACAGGGATGGATAGTAACAGCAGGCTTCAAGTGTGGCAGTTGGAAGGGGCACAATCCACCCAGCCCCTCACATACCAGGCATTTTACTTAGTCCAATATGGAGCTAAATGGCCACACACCAGCTAACCAATAATTCAGAGCTGACTCACTTTAGCCTAACTTCACAACTCAGCCCACCCCTGAATCTTCTCCCAACCCTACACACACTCAAGGGGGAATTAGGGTTACCTCAGTCTCACAAGACGTAGTGTTCCTTTCTTCAGATACACAAAAATGACAATTAGTTATCTCCTGGGCCTTTTACTCAGATTTAGCTCCGGGTGCTGACTTTTAACCTTTATCTGCATTAGACTCAAGACACAAGAGGTGACAAACTAAATATTTCTTTATCACTTCCTAACCTTAAATATTTGTATTCTCATTCCTTTTCACCTAAAACTGGTCTTCCATGATGCTGCAAGGAAAGTGACCCTCCCATCCTTGACATCCTGCCAATTTGGCCCTAACGGAAAAAACACCTTCCCAGTACAGAAGATACAATACGTCAGAGCCACAGTACCTAGGAAACTGAAATCAACAGTATCTCAACAATAGGAAGGGAGAGGGGGGCAGCAATAGCTTCAAGATGGCCCCAAGACTTATGGGGCATCATTACATTGAAATGAGGGTGCCTGAAAGAGCTCATTGGCTCCCTCTATTCCCCCATCACTCCCACTGGCCAATGAGAAGCAGAGAACCCCTTCTCTCTCCTTGAGGGGCATTCCCACCTTCATTCTGAGGCACCTGGGAGAGTGGGGACTAAGCTCCTGCATGTCTGAGCACAAGCATTTCCTCTCCTATGCCTCTCTGGAACCAGGGGTTGGCCATCCCCAAGCTGGTCCAACCAAACCTCCGTCCAGCTAAGGTGAGGAGTGGCATTGTAATACTAACTGCCCTACTGATTTCATCTGAAGTGTGTTTTTTCCTTTATCAGTCAATGCATCATTGTTATTTGTTCAAGAGCTTTCAGTAAAATGGAGCAGACCATCAGCTGCTGTAAATTGTCATAACTCCATTGAAGTCAGTGGACCTCTCATTTAACTGAAGAAAATTATTCTCAGGAATCTAGCTACATTAAAATGATTTAAAACTATTGTGTACAGAAGTATGAATTGTTTTAAATTTACTTATAAGAATTTAATACATCCAATGAGTTGTATGCACATGTGAATAATATTTAAAAAGTCACTGTGCTCACTCTAGGCCTTACACATGTATGCAAATTGTGTCTATATGCTCTGATCACATTTTAGTTCCAATCTATCCTTACTTCAGTATGCCTGAATAACTCTTATTAAAGTTAAGAAAAGTTATGCAAGCAAACTGACGGAAAGTGTGTGTGAAGATTTTTTTTTAATTGGTGCTTCTAAATAATTATTATATTTGCTACTATAATAGCCAAGTTCTAAGCCTGTGTGAATTCAGACCTTATATGACTTTACAGTGTCTCTGTAATACAGTTTGAAAGTATAGGGAGGGTTCATTTTGAGAACTATTGTGATGAAACCTCTGCCATAATAACTATGTAAGGAGTAGCACACAATATGGTGTGCAGTTGCTGTGAGATAACTGTATGCTGTGGGTGAATACAGACACACAGGCTGGCAAGACTTGCTATCATCTCATTATCTCCCAACAATCCCTCTCTGTGAAGTTTTATTCCATTTGGAAGGCTGCAAGACTGACTGTTTGTGAGAGGAGAAAATAGTTAGCAAAGCTAAGTAGTTTCAAGCTGTGCACTGCAGTTGTTGGTCCATAATTGCAAAGATTGGAACCTTAGTTTCCCCCATTCTAATAATACATCTCACATTTATGGGAAGATGTCAAGGCACTTTACCAACATAAAGGTCTTCTGACGTCCTTATTAGGTAGGTGTGTGTATTTCCACTTAAATAGTATCGGGCCTGATCCTGTAGCATTTATTCACATGAGCAGAGTAATCCCAGAGAACCTAATTTTTGGAATGGTTCACTCCATCTCAATTAGTGGCAAGGAGGTTGCAGGCACCTTGCACTGCTGCAAACCTCATCCAGGTAGACTTTGCCTCTGGTGATCCTGTGCCAAGGTCTGTACTAGAAGACACTGCTACAGAGCCTGAGCGAATCTGGTCCACAGTGCATTAATGAGAGAGCACATAGAACAGTATTACAGCAAGCGTAAAACAAACCCACAGCTATTATACACATTATAATCAATGGGCAATCAGAAAAACAGAAGAGGGAAGGAGAAAAGAAATAAACTGATTAGAACATTGGGTGGTACTCTTTTTTCTTTAACCATTATCTTCAAATGAACAAGCCATTCCTAGCAGGGCATTTCAGAGCCTAGACATTTCTTAGGTTCATCAGCTTCTAAGAATACGTGCCTATTGCCATCCAAAATAATCTGAAGTTTTTCAAGGTAAAGTGACACCATTTCTGCTCAAAACTTCAGAAATTCAGACTATAAGCAATCAAATTTGTGTCTGATTACTGATCCTGTTATCTTGCTACCCAGGGCTTCTAGAGATCCACAAATCCAAAAGGGCCATGGGCTGTGATTTTGTCAGATCTCATAAGAAAATAGGGTTGGGCCTGGCCAGCACTGTGAGAGGAGACCTCAAAGGACAAAAAAAACAGTGTATGGACCACATATCACATGTGCACTGGGCAGCAGTCACTCTTTCACTGGCTCATTGGTTGAAGTGGGGGTTAAAAGTGATGGTTCTCATTTTATTTCAAATTGCATGGGATTAGTCTTCTTGATACAGCAGAACACATCTATTTCCAGATCACTGTACTCATAAAAAATGAATTCCGTTGAGTACCGAATTAAGGGCCAGATGCTCCCATATATGGGGGAAAAAACTCATAGGGAGGAGAAGACCACCCCATGAATTTCAGTGTGCAGCATTTCCTCTTTATTGTTCCATCAGGGAAAGGGGCCAGGATTGTCACCAAAGAGCCAGGTGAGAGTTGGGCTCTCTAAAGAAGTGGGCAAGAGGCAACAATTAAGCTTTGAAGGGAGGACATATACGGGGACTCCCTGGGAGTGGAATATTATGCAACTCGGCTGGCTCTTTCGCCTTTCTGTGCTGTGCTACCAGCTGTTTGGGTTCCCCTCTGCTTCTGTAAGTTGAGAGAAGAATCTGGCCTTAAGAGTCAGCCTGTTGTGCATAGGAGGAGACCTGTAATTCAGTGCTCTCATTACAGAGGAGGATCCATACACTTTTGTAACAAAAAAAGGTTAAGTAGAACAAAACCATAAGACTCTTCGGAGTTATTAATTATGAAGAGAACATAAAGTTATAAAAAGTAACTGTTTAGTGAACTGCAAACAGAAGAAATAAAGGTACTTACCATCCAGCCTTGTTCACCTGGTTTTCCTGGCTCTCCCTTAAAAACAAATTGGATTTATATCAATGATATTTACATTCACTCTAGGGTGACCAGATGTTCCGTTTTTATAGGGACAGTCCCATTTTTTGGGACTTTTTCTTATATAGGCGCCTATTACCCCCCACTCCCTGTCCCTTTTTTTCACAGTTGCTATCTGGTCACCCTAATTCACTCCCTACTTAGTAACATTAAAATGTCTATTAACTACATTACACCAAAATACCTACTGAAGCACGTGAGAGCTGCATGGAGATATATATATTATTATGATCACTGGCTACTAAAATGGCAGGTAAAAATCCTTCCTGGTAACATGATGGGCTTCAAAGAGTTGCTAGTTGTTTTTTTAATCTTTTAATAGGATAATTTTCTTAATTCAAGAGCTCTTAAGTACCAAATATCCTGTCTTGCAGTCCCCTGTTCTAATGAACAGACACCGTTCCTTCCCAGCAAACTGCAGTTTTAAAGAAAAATGAAGTAATGTTGTTTTGCATATGTATCCCAAGACCTGCTTTTTGTGTATTTCAAAGTCATTTACAGCTACATATTACATTCTCTGTGAGTAGGCTTATAAATGACTTTGCAAAGTAAGTGTTGTTGTGGCCATGTCGGTTGCAGGATATTAGAAAGACAAGGTGGGTGCGGGAATATCTTTTATTGGACCAGCTTCAGTTGATGAGAGAGACAAGCTTTCAAGCTTAAACAGAGCTAAGATCAAAAGCTTGTGTCTCTCACCAACAGAAGATGGTCCAATAAAAGAGATTCCCTCATGCACCTTGCCTCTTTGCAAATTAATGCTTTGGCACATTACATAAACTGCTAAAAACCTAGGCTTGATATTTTCAAAGCCACACCACTCCTATTAATGTCTATGAGAGTTGTGTGGATCAATCCCATAGCTGGCTTTGAAAATCTCAACATAGAATTTTTCCAAACTCGGTCTCACACCGAGTAGGTCAGAAGAGGAATTACTGTTCAGCTGACTGATAGGAACCTTTCCATTTTCTCTGCAGTGATAAAGAAGACACTAGTATTTTGTGTCACAAAACTGATGGGTTTTATTTAATCTTATTAGATGTAAAGGAGGCAAAGCAGAGCCAGGGTTGCTTCAAACTTTCTCAGAGCATGCTAGAGGCACCCAATTTAAATGATGCTAGAGTTTTAGAAGCACATTGTTGTATTCTGGGACATAAGCACTAAGAAATCCCCAGAATAGCTGCAGTGAGACCTGATTTCTCATTCCATTCCCTTCTGAGGATGCATGCGGTACTGAAACTTAGGTGTTGGTGCAACTGTCCACATGGGAAGATAAGATAAGGCAGGTCCACCACTGGCCAGTTTTCCTTTAAATACATTTAGTTGCAGAGGAGGGCACATTGCCGATCTCATTAATGGTTGCTCTAGTATGGAGTTTGCTGATGGTGGAGGGGTCTGTGTCCTCTAGCTGTGGAATTCTTCAGTGTCTCTTTTCTTACACTCTCTAATCACTGCTTTGTTGGATGTGTGAGACAAGGGAGATTAATTTTCAGCTGAAAGATCCATTTGTGTTTAAATATCAGAAACAAAGGTGTCAGTCAGGAAGATGCCATGTAGCCCCTTTACAAGTTTTTCCTGTCTGATTAAATATAAATCAGTCAGCCACAGAAGAACGAGCCCTGGTGTCAGGATGCCAGGGGATTCATTGTGCAGAAATCAGGAAATGTCATTCCCATGAGCCTGAGGGCTGAGTTTGTGTCTGCTCTGGGAAGAGGGCAGCCTCAGCCAAATACATACAGCAGTAACTAGTGAGGGAGTGCTTATCTCTGAATGGTGGCAACCTCTGCTGCTGCATAACTTGGGAGAGCCACAGAATTTAACTAGGTCATCATCTGATGGTGTCAGTCCAGTCCTGCAAGGTGCTGATTTTGCAAAGTCCCACTGACTTCACTGGGAAACCCACTTAGGCTTTTGAAAAATCCCACTAGGTGCCTATCTGCATCTTTTTAGGCACCTGAATACATTTGAAAATCTGGCCCTCAGGACCCTAAATAAAATGTAAAAAAACCACTGATGTTACATACAAGTCAACTATATCTAAATGGTTGATTTAGACACAATGCTAGAAAAGGAAATGGAATAGTTCTCAGACATCCTAGCTTTCTCTGACATTGACACACTGTCGCTAAATTGTTCCATCTTTGATGAATGTTTTGACACTGGCTAGGAAGCAATTTGTGCATATGGTAAATGGCGGCTGAAGGTAACTATTCTTAAGTGTTATTTTTTGTGCGTGTCAACTTGTGTGTGTTAAAAGTGCCGTATTGACTGCCCTAGGAATTGGCCTTTATCCACAGGTATAGAGGAGTATAAGTGTAAGGTTTCACAGACTGTCCCATTAAAGTGCCTTCACTATGGCTTGGAAGGACTGCAGAAATAAAAGGGTAAATCAGTCTCTGTGCTACTAAGGCCTGGTCTACACTAGGCGTTTAAATCGGTTTTAGGAGCGTAAAACCGATTTAACGTCAAAACCGTCCACACTAGGAGGCACCTTTTATCGATTTTAATGGCTCTTTAAACCGGTTTCTGTACTCCTCCCTAACGAGAGGAGTAACGCTAGTATCGGTATTAACATATCGGATTAGGGTTAGTGTGGACGCTGATCGACGGTATTGGCCTCCGGGAGCTATCCCACAGTGCACCAGTGACCGCTCTGGACCGCAATCTGAACTCGGATGCAGTGGTCAGGTAAACAGGAAAAGCCCCGCGAACTTTTGAATATTTCCTGTTTGCCCAGCGTGGAGCTCCGATCAGCACGGGTGGCGATGCAGTCCGAAATCAAAATAAAAAAAAGAGCTCCCGCATGGACCATGCGGATGTGATCGCTGTAAGGGCAGGCAAATCCGTTCTATCCGTTCTATCAGCGCTCCGTTACAGAAGATGAAATTCAGAATCCTTTTTTAAAAATCTCCAGACAGACGCCATAGCAGGGACTCAGCGCACTGCAGCGTGACAAGCGTAACGGAAAGCCAAAGAATCAAATGGATGCGCATGGACTGGAGGACTGAAGCTATCCCACAGTTCCTGCAGCCTCCTAAAATTATTTGCATTCTTGGCTGAGCTCCAAATGCTTCTAGGGTCAAACACAGTGCCCGCGGGTCAGGGCATAGCTTGGCAATCTACTCACCCACCCCCCACCCACCCCCAGAAGCGAAAGGTAAAACAATCCTCTGACTCTTTTACATGTCACCCTATCTTTACTGAATGCTGCAGATAGACGCGATAGTGCAGCACTCAACACCAACATCCTTGCTCCCCCCCCCGCCATGGGCGGCTGATGGTACAAAAGGATGGAAATCCATCCTCATCATCAGCATAAGCTGATCGTACAAAATGATGGAAATCCATCCTCATCATCAGCCTCAGCTGATGGTACAAAAGGACTGGTAACCGTCCTCGTCATCAGCCTATTGGCCCTAATTTTTTCTGGTGGATGGATGGTGCAATATGGCTGGTAACCATCCTCATCATAGCAACAGGGGGCTGAGCTCCATCAGCCCCCACCCTTCATGTGTAAAGAAAAGATTCAGTTGCCCCTGGACTAGCAGTGGGATGCTGGGCTTCTCTCCTACACACTGCTTAATGTCCTGTCTGGACTATCATAGCAGCTGGAGGCTGCCTTCCACTCATTTCTCACTAACAAGTCAGTGTGTCTTATTCCTGCATTCTTTATTAATTCATCACACAAGTGGGGGGACAATGCTACGGTAGCCAAGAAAGGCTGGGGGAAGAACGGAATCAACAGGTGGGGTTGTTACAGGAGCACCCCCTGTGAATAGCATACAGATAATAATTTCTGCGGGCTCTGACACAGAGCAGGTGGTTCTCTAGCATACTTGCCTATATTAGGCAGCACTGATTCTATTTTTAGATACCAAAAAGGAGGGATTGACTCAGGGAGTCATTCCCAATTTTTGCTTTTGCGCCCCTGGCTGATCGGCCAGGGGCACTTATGACAGCAGCCAATGGTACAAAAGGATGGAAGGTGCAATATGGCTAGTAACCACTCTTGGCTTTTGCGCCCCTGGCTGATTGACCAGGGGCACTAGCAGCAAATGGTACAAAAGGACTGGTAGCCATGATCATCCTCAGTTCCAATTTATGGAAGGGTTTGGATGGTGCAATATGGCTAGTAACCATCTCTGCTGTCATGCAAAAGCAAAAGCATGCTTCTGTGTAGCGCTGCTGAATCGCCTCTGTGAGCGGCATCTAGTACACATACGGTGAGAGTCACAAACGGCAAAAAAAGCTCCATGATTGCCATGCTATGGCATCTGCCAGGGCAATCCAGGGGAAAAAGGCGCGAAATGCTTGTCTGCCGTTGCTTTCCCAGAGGAAGGAGTGACTGACGACATTTACCCAGAACCACCCGCGACAATGATTTTTGCCCCATCAGGCACTGGGATCTCAACCCGGAAGTTCCAAGGGGCGGGGGAGGCTGCGGGAACTATGGGATAGCTAGGGAATAGCTACCCACAGTGCAACGCTCCAGAAATCGACGCTAGCCACGGACCATGGACGCACACCACCGATTTAATGTGCTTAGTATGGCCGCGCTCCACCCGATTTTATAAATTCTGTTTTACAAAACCGGTTTATGCAAATTCGGAATAATCCCGTAGTATAGACGTACCCTTATTCTCATTCTGCTCCCTTTGCTTGAGAAGCAAAAATCAAGTCGCATTTTAATCAGGGTACGTCTACACTACGGGACTATTCCGAATTTGCATAAACCGGTTTTGTAAAACAGATTTTATAAAATCGAGTGCGCGCGGCCACACTAAGCACATTAATTCGGTGGTGTGCGTCCGCGGTCCGAGGCTAGCGTCGGTTTCTGGAGCGTTGCACTGTGGGTAGCTATTCCCTAGCTATCCCATAGTTCCCGCAGCCTCCCCCGCCCCTTGGAACTTCCGGGTTCTGTCTGGAGAATTTTAAAAAATGATTCTGAATTTCATCTTCTATAACGGAGCGCTGATAGAACGGATTTGCCTGCCCTTACAGCGATCACGTCCGCATGGTCCATGCTGGAGCTCTTTTTTTATTTTGATTTCGGACTGCATCGCCACCCGTGCTGATCGGAGCTCCACGCTAGGCAAACAGGAAATATTCAAAAGTTCGCGGGGCTTTTCCTGTCTACCTGACCACTGCATCCGAGTTCAGATTGCAGTCCAGAGCGGTCAGTGGTGCACTGTGGGATAGCTCCCGGAGGCCAATACCGTCGATCAGCGGCCACACTAACCCTAATCCGATATGTTAATACCGATATTGGCGCTACTCCTCTCGTTAGGGAGGAGTACAGAAACCGGTTTAAAGAGCCCTTTATATCGATATTAAGGGCCTCTTGGTGTGGACGGGTTGGGCGTTAAATCGGTTTTACGCTCCTAAAACCGATTTAAACGCCTAGTGTAGACCAGGCTTCAGTCTTGCTCTCCATCATTCTTGACCTTCCCCAGCCTCTTGTGCATTATCCAGAGAAAATTATAGTATTGGAGTCAGACAGCTGATTCTGATCTCACTTAAGCAACTGTAGCGCAGGAGTAACTCCACTATGTGAGTGGAGTTGTACCAGGGTAAGGAATATCAAAATGAAGCCCAAAGTTTCTTTTTGACAATCCAGGGATGGTGCATCACTGGCAGAAGTGAGTGGGTGGCTGAGATGAACCTTAAATAATGGAAAGTAGTAGATGTATACAACTTTTCACAGTGTTCTTCTAACCAAAGGTTTTACAAGGCAACTGTTGCAAGGTTTTTTGGACTCAGACTTCTAAATGCCAGGTCTTGTTGGGTTTTCCAAAGAAGTTTTAATAGAGCTGAATTATTATTGTTATGTTATGTCCTATACTTTTCTACAGTTAATATAATGTAGGATGAGGCACTCAGAATGAGATCAGAACATGAGCTTGGATGTATTTTCCTTTTGGAAAAAAAGGACTCTTTAGGAAAGGTTTATGTCTTTCTGCCCTGGCCTCACATGTGGAACCATGAATTTTCCTTCACAATGTTGATTTTATGTCCCATAGGACTATGAAAAATGGAAGGGGGGTGGGCGATCTCCTTAAAATAAACCTAAAGAGTTTAGTGCGCCATTAAAGTGTAAAATCATGAGCATTTCCAAGACTTGTTAAAAATAGGGCCAAGTGACTTTTGTATTTATGTTTTAATTTTAAAAAGTTTTGTCAGACCTCCAACAACAAAATGCCAAAAAGCTAAAGGCCTGATTCTTCTTCCCAAACAAATGATGACTGTGAGTAGTGCCATTGAAATGTATGGGACTTTCTGAGGAGCAGTATACTGCTCAACTTGAGTATGGATGGCAGAATCAGGCTCTGAGAATAGTGTACAGAGTTTAACAATCTATTTCCTCTAATTTCATTTTTAAAAAATATCAATCATCATTAGGGAACCAGAAGTCAAATCAAACACACAATAACTAGATTCAAGTTTAGCTTTAAACAGTGAGGGGCTGTGTGGAAACATTCTCTTCTTATTTGCAAAGAGGCTATCCAGCACTGCAATAATTAGAATACCAGGGAACAATTCAGAAAGGTCAGGAACCGGGGGAAACAATTTTCACAACTGAGAATCATGATATCTGGGTGCTGTTCCTAGCCAGGCTACTTACTGACTGTGTTGCCATAAGCATGTCATATAACCTGCCTATGGCTCAGCTTTCTCATTGATAAGATGTGAATAATACTATTTCCCATCCCACAGGAGTGTTTCTGAGTTTACATTTATTCATGCTTGTAAAGCACTCATATACCACAGTGATGCCACTACATCCTCTAGGCTAACTCACCGGTACTCCAGGCATCCCTCGGGGGCCATCTTTGCCAGTGTCTCCTGGAGGACCTCTGGGTCCTGGTGGCCCTGGAGGACCAGGGGGTCCAGCTTGTCCTTGATCACCCTGAACAGGAGTCAACAAAATCATCATCAGAAGTTTGTCTTCAGATGTACAAAGCCCAACAAAAAGGCACCAATTTACCTACATGAGTTCCTGATGGGCTGAAATTGCTGCTATGAGCAGGAAGCTTACACTTTGATCATGGATGGAGATGGTCTTTAAACAGCTTCTTCATTTCTTATGGCAGAGATTGCACTTGCCTCAGAAGACTAGTGTGCTGCACCTGTACAGTGCAACCAGCCAATACAGTCACAAAGAGCGAGGCTCAAGTTCCCAAACTGCGTGTCCAATAGCAGGATTTACACTGATGTTTAGTATTGCCTTGCAAAACTCTACTCACCCAGTTTCCCAAAGCAAGTAATTGATTTGGAAGAGCAGGTATAATTTTCACTTTGTTATCATCATGATCATAGATTCATAGCAAAGACTCAGTGAGTAGGTTTGCTCAGAGTTGTTATATTTTCAAAATAATTTTGCAAAGCTCAACAATCGAGCACTGATGGAGTTCTAAAATGATGGTGAAATATAATTGCCTTGCTGAAAAGATCCATATTATATTTTATCTGTTTTCAGTAGCTGTTTGATAATGATAAGTAAGTGGCTACTTTTATGATTTAGATACATAGATTTTGCAATAACTTAATTTATAAATTGTCAAAACACATTTCTTTCCTTTAAAAAAATAGCATTTTTATTCAGTTTCCAGAAGACGAACTACTGTAAGAAGCCTCATTGGCTGAATTTTAACTATGAACTTTTTAGCAAAGCTTTGTGTAGTTTCCACTGCTATTTTACACAAACACATTTAATGAAAAATGATTTGGCTCCAAGACATTTTTCAGATTAATTACCCATTAAAAGAAGGCTTATGACAAAAAGTACAGTATAGAGTAATATTCAAATGTAAAGAAGAACCAGACTCCAGTGAGATTAAGCACTACCTTAATGAGGCGGCGTTTAATGAGCTGCTGATCAGCAGAGAGAAACCCATGATTGATTTTAGGAAACACCATCTGATCAGGCAGGTGAGGTCAAAGGTTGAAGTTCAGAGATGAGAGAGTTGAAGAATAGACATCAGAAGGCCCCAAGAAAGAAATAAAGATATATACATTAGACTTATAATAGCTAATATAGTATAAACTGGTGCTTGTGTCTGATAAAATCTGTGCCTTTTCTTTTAAAGGAGTTAACATCTAGATTGACAGGATACAAAATAGAAGCTTTGTTACTTATGGATTGATTGAAGGTAACATAACACAAGTTTTCTTTCCAGCAATTCTTCAAGGCATCTCTGAGTTCATCAACATTTTATAATCCTAGGGCTATAAAATCAGCACATTTCTTATATGGTGGTCTTTCAGCAAAGATTCCATAGACAAAGCACCAATTCAATTTTCAGTCAGATTTGCCAACCAGCATATTGTGCCATGAAGAATGGTGCCATTTTAATGATATCTGAAATCCAGGCATACCTAGACTGTTTAAATCCTTCCTGTTTCATTTGCACATTTTTCAAAGTGCATCTGCAAGGGTACAGTTTAAACTACTGGTGCATGACACATAAACAGATAATTGAATCTGCCTGTGCTCATTAGGTGCCTGGTGAACAGTACTTTGACATTTCCCATACTCCTGTATGTCTTAATAAAGCACAATTATAACAAAACTTCATCTACAAACTAAAATGCCCTTCCAGAGTATGTGTGATGTGGGTGCTAGGGTAGGTACTAACACACCCAGAGCTGGATTCTAATCTCCTTCACACTGTATCTCAGGAACAATTCCACTGGAATAAGTGGAGTTACAGCATGAAACCCGTGCGTGGTGAAATCAGAATTAGGCCCATAGTAAGTCAGATGGGCTAATTGGTATCCCATGGCAAAATTAACTGTTCATGTGCACTCTTATGCTGATAGAGAGACCTGACTGAACTGGTACATGTCATCCACAAACCTTGACGGTGAGGATCTGATTACTGTGCAGAGCAGCGACTGTGGGGAAGCCTGGCAGACCCTAGGGACACAACATAACATGGGACCAAAACAACACGACACAAAACATCACACGGACAATTTACTAATCGACAAACAGAACAAACACTGTGTTTAGTACGTCCCACTGCCTATCAACAGCTGTGTCTGTCATATGGGAAACAGAACTAGGTGTAAGCAATATATCAGAGATTTGGCTGTTTATTTTGCATAAAGAACTTAAAGGAATTTTAAAGAGAAAAGCCACTTAGCAGTATCAAATATTATTATGGATAATTATGAACATTTGACATCTGTTAGGCTACAGTTGGCTGAGATGTAAGCCATTTTCAACCAACATATGTGATAGTACTTTTAGAGAGGTACGTGTACAAAGCTCTGCCAGATCACTGCGGAACCTGAAAGACTGAGAGCAGATCCTGAAATGACTTTGAATTATTATGCCTTTAATACTCTGGTTAACATATGACATTCAGCACATAAACTGATAGTATATACACAATAATACACATTGAACAATGGTCTACCACTAGACCAGGAGTAGTCAGATGGCTGAGGTCAACATTTTTGACATATACAGCAGTATCTCCACCTTCAGGACAAAATTCTCCTCTCAGATCCCCCATGGTGGATCTAGCCTCTCACATTCTACTCTCCCTGCATGTGCAGGACTCCCATCTTTGATGAAGGAAGAGAAGAATACCAAAGTTGGAACCAGCTGAGAGAATGAGAGAGGTGAATTTTGCACCCAATTTACACCTTTCCAGTATTGCATTGGAGGGTGGGAGTTAGACCTGTTAACAAAGGAAAAAGGCCTCTATCTCCTCTACAGTTGATCGGTATATTTTAAACAAAACCCTCTTCTAAGCCTGTAGCACAGTATATTATCTAAAGCATCTCAGGGCACTTTTAGCCTGACAGAGGTTGTAAGCTGCATCGGGATTTTTTAACCATTATAAATAGCTGAATACCACTTCTGTTTCTGCCCCCCCCTTTTGATCACAGTGATTTAAGATTTTTCTTTATAAATAAAGTCATAGGAATTTTCTAATGCATGTAGCATGTCTCCAATGGTACATTAAATCACATCTTAAGAACTGGGATGTAACTCTCCTCTCACTTTGGTTTCATACCGAGGTACCTCTACTGACTTCAGTGGAGTTACCCCTGATTATACCAGTGAAGTGAACAGAGACTGACCCTAGTACGGTAGTGCAACAATACAAAGCAAACTTTATTGGCCTTGCTACTTTCAAAAATTATATACCCTAAATGTAGCAGAAAGAACAGCTTCGTCCTCTTTTTATGTTTTTTAAACAAGCTAAAAACCTCTAAACACACATTGCTACCAAACACAGGAATGATGCATAATTTTGAAAACAGATGTATTTGATTTGCGTTTGTCTGATTATGGAATATGAGTTTAAAAAGTTATTAGATGGTAATATGCCAGAATCTTTACATCTGTGACTCATTAGCCCTACTTTGCACATGGTCCATTCCTTTTCTTGACAAAACTACAATCCTTATGTAATGAAGACAGGTACAAACAAAAAGTCAACAAAAGAGCTAAAAGCTGAATAGCAGTGATAAATATTAAATCTCACTTATTAGAAAAAGGATAAATTGAAAATCTTTTAATCGCTTCAGTTTTACTCCGTAGGCTCTACAATTACAACATGATAATGCACAAATTTTCATAGTTAGCTCTGAATATAATAGGCTTGAAATTTTTAAAAGATTAATGGAAACTCATATCAGTGTTGATTTATTCCCTTCTGAATATGAACCAGACCTGTGAATAAAATAGAAAAGGAGATTTTGCTCTGAAAAGATGCCATTCTGCTCAAGTCAAGAGCTCTGAAAGGCTTAGGCTTGTGAAAATTTTGTGCAGCCCTCTGAAAAAGGTTCATCTGGAGCTTTGCACATACCCCTCTGGCATACTCAACCCCTCTGAAGCTACATCAACAAAATAAGGAGTAGTTATCAATACTTCAGCTATTTGTGCGTACAAACACATTAGGGAATGAGAGAAACTCCCTTTTTAATATTAGTTTAGGACCAGATTTTGATTTGTTCTTATGAAAATGTGCAGTTGTAGGGAAAGGCACAGATGCTTAAAAGCTAGACCTTTCACTCAGGGTAGCACAGAGACTGCTCCCTTCCTACTCCCATAGGGGCACAAGGTGCTCCAAAAGGAGGGAGAAGGGAGTGAGGATAATGGTTCATCCCCCACATAGTGTCCTCTGGAGCTAGCCAACCCTGCAAAGATATTAGGCAGAGCCTTGTGAAAGTGAGCAGAAATGGGTCTGCATGCCTGGGAGCTCTGGGAGGCATTCCACCTTCTGAGGTTCAGGGAAGATGGTGCTAGTGCACAATGAGTCTCTCAAAATTAAAGGTCATAAAAGATCTATCTTTTTCACAAAATGAATTCTCCTTCTTCTTTCGTCCTTCAGTTATACATATAACCTTCAAGAGCTCCTAGATCTGTTTGGGGTTTTTTTTCTAACTAGAGCTCCTATCAGGGATGGATTCAAAGTTGTTCAGTGATGGATTATTTTGTTTATTTTGTTTGAGTTTTTAAAACACACATACAAAGAGCACTCATCCCATGCTCTGCATTCCCCTTCCAATAATTAAGACACCACAATAAGCAACAACTACACTGAACCACTAAGGTTCATCGACAATCACAGTCTGAAGTCATTCCCATTCCAGAACTCCATTAGCTCACCACATCTAAATATGCACACTGTCGCATCCTCATCCCAACCCCTCCACAATAGCCTAAGCAGAACGGGGAACTTTGAAGCATGCCCACAGCCATGGAATTGCACAATGCATAGGGCCCTGCTTACCAACTTGGAAACATATATCATGGCTGTACAGTCCCGTATGACACCTATGGAGGAAACTGAAGAATGTTAGAACTTCCTGATGCTTTTCCTTTCCTCTAGAATTTTCACTCCAATATAGTAACTGTCCCTGTTATATCCATCATATTGTAGTCTAACTTCTTCTGTGGAGGAATTCCCACCAGCAGTCCCAGAATACACTCCATGTGGCCATCTACATAAGGTCACGACTTCTTTAAGATATTTAAAAGACCCATCATAATTTTACTGCTGTATTATAAATGCAGTAACATTATGAAGTCATTATGACTAGCTTTATATAATGCTGCTGCATACACTGTATGTTGACTGTTGGATTTTCTTGTTATGGTAAATGTGACAAAGTTTTCATTAGTGAGACAAGGTGGGTGAGGTAATATCTTTTATTGGACCATCTTTTGCTGGTGAAAGACACAAGCTTTCAAGTTTACACAGAGTTCTTTTTCAGGTGACCTGAAGTAAGCTTGAAAGCTTGCCTCTCTCACCAACAGAAGTTGGTCCAATAAAAGATATTACCTCACCCACCTTGTCTTGCTACTATCCTGGGACCAAAGATAGCTACAACGCTGCATACAAAGTCTTGCTTAGGCTTTTCCTTGTGACCTGTCAATAAACCCATGCTGCACAAGCTTACATGTTCCTGTGAAGACATGGTAAATGAGACAGGAATTACCACCTGCTGCTCACTTGCACTTCCTACGATTACAGCCAGCTGCTGCTATTTCACATCAAATCACACAGGCTTCAGGCCAGAGTGATTCTGACAGTCTTTATGGCTGACTTCCCTCCCCCAGCTACCACCTCAAGTTCTAATTAATCCCTCAGACCAAGTGCCAGTCCTGAAGCTAATTATTGTACCTGCCCTGGGGAATAGAGTGTCCTGTATCACTCTGTACTGTGCCACAGACTCTCAGCAGGAGCTCTTTTATACAATCCCTTTCATCACAACTGCTGCTTTCTCCATCACCAGAATTCTGCTAACTTACACAATGCCCTGCAATGAATGACAAGCATTGTGGGTTTTTTTCACATACACAATAATACAACTTCAATTTTATTATTTATTGTATTATGCCACTGTTAAGAGTTTATATCAACTCAATAAAAACCTGATATTTAGCAACTAGCACAAACTAATTCTGGCTAGAGATGGGTTGTTACAAATATATTATTTTCTATGATTACTATACTTTCATACCAGACTCTGATTGAGCTACTTTGTTTTTAGCATTAGATGAATTTCCCATTACGCAATATCCTCTCCAGAAATAATTCAATGACAAGTATATTCTAAGTGGGACCATGTTAATGTAAACTACAATCTAATTGCCTATATAGTAAATATGCCAGAGTCACGCATAATATGAGTTCCAATGAACAATCTCAACTTGAAGTACATGAACTATCCTTCTAAAGACAATGTCTCAGAGCCAATTCAGCTCCCACTGAAATCAGTGGGAAAGAATCCGATCGACTTCAACAGGGGTTGGATTGGCTCCTGTATCTGGTTTCATCTGCAACCCTTATCAAATTGCACTCCGTTTCTGAGATGTGAACTGAATTGGATAGGATATTAGTAAGCAGAGGCCTCCTTCCTGGACACTTTGCTCAAAATTTGCAGTCCTGGCTCATTCAGTTTCTATTCATTTCATACTGCAGTGTCTGAACAGATAAATGGCACAAAGTGCATTTAGAGTATGTATTAGAGCTGGGTGAAATATTCATAATGAGTTTTATTTGATCAAATTTGCCTATTTCAAGTGTGCAGTACTTCATGGTAACTGAAACAATTTACAAAATGTCAATATTTTGAGGAAGCACCATTTTTTTTGCAGAGTAAAGTTTCAAAGCTGTATTAAGTCAATGTTCAGTTGCAAACTTTTGAAAGAACAACCGTAACGTTTTGTTCAGAGTTCTGAACATTTCACAGTTATGAACAACCTCCATTTCCGAGGTGTTCTTAACTCTGAGGTTCTACTGTACTGATATAACTTTCCATGTAGACAAGCTCTAAAATTACTTAATCTGTGAGTGGCATAAGCTACGTCAGCAGGAGAAGCTCTCCCACCAACAGCACCATGCACAGTAGCACTTATGTCGGTGTAACTTATGTTGCTCACGGGGGTGCAATATTCACATCTCTAAGCGACGTAAGTTTGCCAACATAGGCGGTACTGTACACATAGCCTTACTTCAGTGGGAGCGGGATAGACCCAAAGTGTTGTTTTTACTCTGCATTCACTGGAAACATATTAACTAAAGCTACCGTACGTGTATTAGTCAATCGGGTTTACAATTTGATTTTTTCCCCCAAATACTCTCTCAACAAGCAAAACATACTGATATCTTTAGTTTCCATTAAATATGGAACATTTTATAAAGCGCTTCTCTAAGAGAGTCTAAAATGTAATAGGCAAAACAGTGATTTGATTTTAACATATAATCAGGACATTTTTTAATTTTAATGAGCTTGCTGTCATCATGCCAACTTCTGTCAATACTGGAAGAAATGAAAACAGTTTTCCCGTACTCAAGTACAGAATCTGTAAAGCATCAATTGTAACACAGCTATTTCTTTTCCCTAAGCAATACATACAGCAGCAAATAAGCAGCAAATTCATTAAAGGCAAAGACAAGAGAGGCAAGGGTTAAGCAAATAGGAACATTGCATTACTATCTGGGCCTAACTGTTTTAACAGAGCATAAGAATCTGTTTAATCATTCAAGTCAACAAAGGTTAAGATAATAAAATAAACTTCTGAATGCCTTGCTTTTCTGGAACCTAATCTCTCCTGCTGAAGACATTTTAAAGATGCTATCAGTTTTGTGTAGACCCAGCTGTTAGGAAAATTTACTTGAATACACCATGAGGAGAAAATAATTTTATGAAAGTCGTTATGTATGGCTCCTGGGTGGCTTGTTATTGCACCTAACTCCCAAAACTAATTTAGAACCAGCTGCTGGCTTATGATTTTTAGATCTGATAAACAATAAATCTCTCACGTATCAGGAATGAATGACAGAAGCTGTTTATTATGTCATTTGCAGGAAGATGATAGAAGACTGATTAAGATACTGTGCTATTGCTGATTAGCCTCTGCACATTCACCTCTCAAAGTCTATTTTCATTAATTAGGCTTCAAACTCTGCTTGGACAATAAATCCTTTGCAATCTAAAGGTGGCAGAGTTCCTTAAGTAAAAGTCATTATGAAATCTTCAAAGGCTTTGCTAGTTTCTAACCTAATAATTTTAAATTGAAGTGGAATTGAGCAACTGGAACTGAGCAGCGACTCCGTATCAGCACTTATTCTAATAGCCCACAGGCTAAAATACATCAGTTTTAATTTTCAGTGTCATGGCTCAGTATAGCAATGCAGGCCGCTACAGACATGTTGTGAAACAAGCATCTTCTACAAAATGGAAATTGATTCAGAAGACTTACTAACATTGAGCCTCTTACACTTGTAATTGGAGGAATTCTAATTCTGCAGGTGACCAAAAAATCTGGTTCAATCAGAATTTTAAAAATAAGTAACAAATTCATAAGAAGTTAGGTACAAATATACATGTGCAGAAAACAAACTTACTAGGGAAGATTAAACAGTTAGGGTAGGACTTTCAAAAGTACACAGCACTGAATCATAGAATATCTGGGTTGGAAGGGACCTCAGGAGGTCATCTAGTCCAACCCCCTGCTCAAAGCAGGACCAGTCCCCAACTAAATCATCCCAGTCAGGGCTTCATCAAGCCTGACCTTAAAAACCTCTAAGGAAGGAGATTCTACCACCTCCGTAGGTAACCCATTCCAGTGCTTCACCACTTTCTAATGAAAAAGTTTTTCCTAATATCCAACCTAAACCTCCCCCACTGCAACCATTGAGACCATTACTCCTTGTTCTGTCATCTGGTACCACTGAGAACAATCTAGAGCCATCCTCTTTGGAACCCCCTTTCAGGTAGTTGAAAGCAGCTATCAAATCCCCCCTCATTCTTCTTTTTGCAGACTAAACAATCCCAGTTCCCTCCGCCTCTCCTCATAAGTCAGGTGCTCCAGCCCCCAATCACTTTTGTTGCCCTCCGCTGGACTCTTTCCAATTTGTTCACATCCTTCTTTTAGTGTGGCGCCCAAAACTGGACACAGTACTCCAGATGAGGCCTCACCAATGCCGAATAGAGGGGAATGATCACGTCCCTCGATCTGCTGGCAATGCCCCTACTTATACAGCCCAAAATGCCGTTAGCCTTCTTGGCAACAAGGGCACACTGTCGACTCATATCCAGCTTCTCATCCACTGTAACCCCTAGGTCCTTTTCTGCAGAACTGCTGCCTAGCCATTCGGTCCCTAGTCTGTAGCAGTGCATGGGATTCTTCCGTCCTAAGTGCAGGACTCTGCACTTGTCCTTGTTGAACCTCATCAGATTTCTTTTGGCCCAAACCTCTAATTTGTCTAGGCCCCTCTGTATCCTATCCCTACCCTCCAGCGTATCTATCACTCCTCCCAGTTTAGTGTCATCTGCAAATTTGCTGAGGGTGCAGTCCACGCCATCCTCCCAATCATTAATGAAGATTTTGAACAAAAGCGGCCCCAGGACCGACCCTTGGGTACTGCGCTTGATACCAGCTGCCAACTAGACATGGAGCCATTGATCACTGGCATATCTAGTCTTATTGGAGTTAACAAGGCAGGCCAACACTGAGCACTTTTGAAAAATCCAACTCCTAACAAACATTAGCCCCTTTAAAAAACTGGAAAAAATACCCATAACTCCATGAAAACTGCAAGTCTCTGAACCTCCAAACAATGTTTGCAGGATTTGGACCCTCATTTTCAATACTGTATTTCTATCAATTGGAGGTGTGTTATATAGGGCCTTATTTTCAAACCAGTAAGCATACTATTCTCCACCTACCTCATGCATACTGTAGTGTGTGCAAATCAAGTAAGGTGAACTTCTGCAACTCTGAAATAGTGTACTTAATTTCCCCCTTAATAGTTTTTCAGAGTGATTTAAGCAGGGAGCGTCTTTACATTTTTAAGATCAAAACAGGAAAATTGAAGGTTGCAAGAGATATTCTTGTCTCAGGTATAAGTAATGAGAGAAGGTGATGATCTACATCTTTCTCTTCATTTCACTGGGAATTTTGCAAGCTTCAGGGTCCCATTTTGACCCTGGCAAATCTCCACTTTTTACTTTGGTTTCTTTTACTAATAAAAGTGCCTGAAAGAAGAAGGTGGTTGTTATAAAGGCGAAGGGGCTCTTTTGAATTTTCAAAGCCCTAAAAATGGCTTGGCGCAGTAAAACCTTTGCTATAAGCAAGTCTGAGCATCAAAAACATTTGTAAAAAGTTTCTGATATAACAAAGAAACTGCAGGCTCCATATCTCCAAAAGATGAGCTAGTTTAAAAGTGTCCAGGACTTTCAGGTACAGTAACCAGTCTATTTTCAGGCTTTTTGAATGTAAATGTTGATGTCATTCCAGTATCACTTTCAGGCAGAATACTTCTGGGAACAATAGAAAACATCATAGTGTCACCCACCACAGTACCTATGTTACATACGAAATGATGCAAAACATACAGAAAAGTAACCAAAGGAACGAACAAGTGGGTATAGTTTCATTTTGGTGCATGATGGATTTACACCAAGAACTTCCATTAATTACATATGTCTAATCCCCTGGAAATGCAAATTGAGCATATACATCCTGAGGAGAGTAATCAGAAAAGATAACTATTGTAGCATGAAATATAAAATGGTAAGAAGCACTATCCTAATATTTACACTTGAAAAAATCTGATGAAAAAGAAGGAAAGGCTCCTGTAAAGCATATCCAACCTCATTTTGAGAAAGATAAGGACATTAGAGAGGAGACTCTGCAAATTACTCAAATGATATCTACAAATTTCTTAATGAAACTCTTCAATATAGTGTAAACTAATTAAACCTCTGATGAAGCATGATCTATACCACAGGATACTGTCTCCCAATTTTGCATCTCCACTCCTGATCTGTTTTTACCATCCAGTCCTGCATCTTAAGCCAGTCTCTCTGACATCTCCTGCAGGTTGCCTCACTGTCAACTTAAATTTAACATGTTTAAAGTTCAGCTTGTTGGATCTGATTCTTCTGTACCTTCTAGCTGCATTGCACTAGTCTAAAGTCTAACCAGACTTGCTAGCAGGGCTGCCCAGAGGATTCAGGGGGCCTGGGTCCCGGGGCGGAAGGACCCCCCACCACGGGTCTTCGGGGCACTTCGGTGGTGGGTCCCTGAGTGGAAGGACACCCTGCCGCCGAATTGCTGCCGAAGACACGGAGCAGAAGAAGCACCAGGGGCCCAGGCCCCATGAGAGTTTTCCAGGGGCCCCGGAGTGAGTGAAGGACCCCACTTCAGGGGCCCCTGTGGGGCCTGGGGCAAATTGCCCCACTTTCCCCCTCCCCCCCCGGGCAGCCCTGCTTGCTAGCCCTAGGACTGAAGAGCTGTAATGATGGTTTAAAGCCATGTTCTCTAATTCTGGATTTGTGCCAAGACTGCTGGTCCAGTCTACAGAATCTGGGCCCTTTTCTCCACTCCAAGGTCCTTTCCAGTTCTCCCATTCCCTGTCACTATTAACACTACCTCCATTCTCCCATGACCTGAGAGCCATTTTTGACTGTACCCTCTGTCCTGCCACACCCAACCATGCCCTTTGCAAATCTTCTCATTTTTTACTCAACAGAATTTCCAAGTGCCAACATTCTCTCTCTTTCCACCCTGCTAAAGCTCTCACCCAGGCCCTGATGATATCTTGGCTTAACTCCTGCAACCCCTTTTCCTCTGGCCTCACTCACACCTGCTCTTCTGACCATGATCACCTGCCTTTGACTTCCTCCACTGACGACTCCTTCACCACCACATCAAATTCAAGATCCTTGCCCTCAGCTTTTTAGGGCCTTTCACAACTCTGCCCTTCCATACATCCCTCTCTTGTACCTTGCTGAGATTGTTCCTTGCCTCTTTTGCTTTCCTAACAATGCCAAACTTGAATGCCTGTATGTTCATTTCTCCCACCAGCACATTTCCACTGTTTTCTGTGCTACACCTCATGCATAGAATACCTCTCCAAAGTAGTATAGAGATGCTACCCTGCCCTCTTCCAAATCCCTTCTTGTAGATTCACTTTTGTCATGATGCCTTCAGCAAACAGTCAGCTCAAGTAGATAGCCAGTGAGGATTTCTCAGCTCTCTTTTAGCTACTTCTATCTTATAATTTAAAAATCAACTTTAAATGATTCGGAAACATTAAGTTGTGCATATAACCATTCTAGGTAACAATGTGCTGCTTTCACTATTACTCGTCATCCTTCCTCATTCCTGCCTTTAGTTGTTTCTTGTTTGTCTTAAATTAGATTTTAAACTATTAGGACTGGAACTGCAGCTTTCTAATGTCAGTACATCACCAAGCATCATGGGGCCTGTCTGGGGTTCTAAGCACTACTGTCATCAGAATAATATGGACAACTAAATATGTTATGATTTTAAAGGTTTAGCACTCACAGTAAACTTAAAATATATTAACTAATTGACAGAAAACATGCCCTGGCACATACTATCATGAGAAAAAGCATAAACATGTCACTAAACTGAGCCTCTGCATCATTAGAACAGTATGTCCAAACATTTGTATAATGAAGAACGGGTGTAAAGACAATGAACTGGCACTACCAGCATAACAATATGTTCACCATTGTATTCCTGTGATTAAAACAAACACAATATTTAAAAACTAAAATAACTCCACAAGGAATGTGTTAGGTTTACATTACTAACTCTAAAATTTGCTGTTT
Organism: Mauremys mutica; assembly: GCF_020497125.1. Classification (NCBI taxonomy): domain Eukaryota; kingdom Metazoa; phylum Chordata; order Testudines; family Geoemydidae; genus Mauremys; species Mauremys mutica. Next base: position 34,364,956 of record NC_059076.1, on the reverse strand, counting down.
CTAACTGTTTGGAAAAAAATGCTATGTTTAAGAGACAATATTATTATTATTTTTGGTACATGTATTTAGGCACACAAACTAGTCCATGAATGTGCCATGTTTTTATAATTCTCTACATAATGGATATTTGAAGAGAAAATATAGAACCAAAATTATTAATAAACCCCACCTGACCTCTGCACTGTAGGAGTCTATGCAAGACCTGAAAGATGGCTGGGAAAACTGAAAGGTTTGCTCTGGCAAACCAACTCTTACACAGCAGAGCAAAATCACTGTTAAATGCATTTTCCCCCACTAGCAGCAGTTGTATATTTTCATATATAGTAATGTATGTATGGCTACTCTTACTCAAACGGTTCTCAGAGACTATTTGGTTATATTTGGTGTTACTGTCCTGCAGACACTTACTACAACATGCAGGGTAAATGCAGCTAATAAGCATGATTAGCTAAGACACTATGTTTAATTTAGTTTTGCACTAAGGACTAATTGCTTACTCAGGGAAGGGGAAGTGTAACATTTTTTTTAAGATGCTTACCCGAGGGCCCTGATCACCTTGATCTCCCTGCAAAGTGGAAAGATGAGATGATAGTTTTAACACAGCATCTGTGTGCTACCCAACTCTCTTACATAATTTCACATCATACTGCGTCAATATAAACTATGTGTTCATACCAGGAGGGGTTTTCATTTATTTTGTAAGTAAGTTGACTATATGTGTACTCACCTTCTCGCCTTTTGGACCAGGAGGACCCTGAAAAAAACAGAAAAAAAATTGACAAATTATTGATGCTAATGAAGTTCAATTACCAGTTATAGGGACACAGTAAGAAGCAGGTCTGAATGATCCAGAGATCTATTCCTAATGTTATGATTTCTTACAGTTTTCATTCCATAAGCTGCAGGTATTTTAGGAACAAGTTCTGCAAAGATTTAGTAGCAGGTGTAGTGGGGTTACTCCTGTTGAGCTGTGCACGCAGTCTTCAGTGGGACTGCGCACAATAGTAAAACAACATGAGTGAAATCCTGGCAATGGCAAAGGCAAAACTCCCACTGACTTCAACAGAGCCAGGATTTCATCCTACATCTGGTAATAAGCGTTTTCTAAAACAGTAAAACTTTTTACCAAATATGGCTAATAAATCCAGAGTTTTAGAAATCTGTCATGTATTTTGGCAGCCTTCTTACATTCGAAAAGTAACGGAAAATTAGATTAGGAATTCTATGAGCATAGCAAGTCATGTTCAGTCCAGTGGCTACTGTGATGTGGTAGAGGAAAGTGAGCTCTTCTTTATCAGAATTCAGTTTGATATGACTTTTCAGAATGAAGGATAATTATTTAAAAAACACCAGACAAACAAAATGGTGTAGTGGTGATATTAGGGTGGTACTATAGGTTCTTTCATTACTCTCTGTTGTCTGAACAAGTTCCCATCTTCTGTGTTGTGCAACTGTCCGGAATCAACTTTCTAGACCCAGTTCTCAAGCTATGGCTCGTGGATCACTTGCTGGTAGTCTGCATAGAACTGGCAGATTAAATGGTGCTGACTCTGCCTACATGTTTCCAGCTCCTTCTGAAGATGTCCAGGTGTTTCAGTGCAAAGAAGAGTTTTGGCACGGGTAAAAGCATCTGGAAACAAAGAGGACAAGCCAGTCTAGTTGTGCTCAGTAGGGGCCATGGCTACAACAAGAGAAGGAAAGGAAAAAAGCACCACCATCAGAGAACAGCACCACCAGTAGCATAGTTAAAACTAACTAACTCTTTTCCTAATGCTACTTTTCCACGTAAGCAAGCGGTATAACTGCCAGAAGGATTTTTCATAATCAGAAATGGGAGAGGAAGTGGTTCGCATGACTTGCAAATGGAAGAAGTGGCCCATGAAACACTCTCTCATAGGATGCTGGCTACAGCGAAAAAAGCTTTGAAAATTCCTGTGCTAGCTAGTTTCTGGTGTATTTTTAAGGGTTCCTCAGCATGTAGGAGAGCCCCTGCTACTACACCTTTTAAGCAGATGCAATGTACGTTAACTTCTGTAGCTGGCCATCTCTTCTGGCTGGTGCAGGGGGGAAGAATCAAGCCCTGGCCTCCTCCTGCCCTTCCCATTTCTCCTTTGGGACAGCTAGAGGTGTGGAGCACTTGCACTCAATTGAATACAATGACTGTCATTGTGGCCCTCTTCCCCTTGTATCCCCACACAGAGGCTGGACACAGTCCTTCCCTGAGTTTTAAAAAACAAGTTAAAGCACAGATAAACTTGTGATAAACATTTGCCTTTGTGCATCCACTTGGTCAACTTACATCTCTCACTGGTTCTTCTCAGTGCAGAGGTTCACATGCCAAACAGTTAAAATTGCATGCAGAATTCTGTATTCTGTGTCAGCAACTGACCCCATGAATGCTTGTACTGATGTGACTCAGAGGGATAATAATGCAGCACATTTTCAGCAGGCCTGCTTTAAAACATGTGAATACATATATCAAGCTTGCAAGCTCTCAGACAAACATATATCAATATTTACCAATAGTTACTGCAGAATAGTATCTGAGAGTATAGCATGTGTGTAGTAATTGTTGGCAAACACTGACTTTAAAATGGTGACCACTGAACCGAGAATACAATATCTGCTGTGGTTACATTCCATTACCTTAAAAAAATAATCCTTTAACTGACCCTCGATGACCCATCAATTGCGCACTATAGCTAAGGGACCAGATTCAGTAACGCTGTATATTACACTCCCTGTGCCTGCAACCCAAAGATATTCATCTCAATTTAAGGAAGGGCCGGGCATTTTACTGCCACTGCACTCTCTTGGGATTTCTGTCGGTGGGGGTGGAATGCAGTTAATCACAGTCTGGTTTCAACAGAAACTCCACTGGCAGAAACTGCTGAAGGCATGGTACAACTGTTGTAGCTATAGCCCTTCCTGACCAGTGCCACCCACTTGCTGGGCTCACTCACAGGCATATAATTAGTCCACAATGACACAACTAAGGATGCAGTCAATTTGCACCACCACAACCTCCTTCCCAGGAGACATACTAGAGCTCTGGAAGCATGAATGTGAATCCAACCGATGATTTTTAATAGAGTTGGTTATATTTTTTTTTCAAATAACTTATCCAATGATTTTTTCCCTTTTTTCTCTTTGCAGATTATCCACGAATCCCCCACCCCCGATTTCTGTGAATTAGTTAATTAATCACAATTGTCTGATGGATCAAATTGGTTGCTGGGAGTGTTTGCTTTTTGCACAATATGGCTAGTTACCTAAGTCACATGGAATTGTTTCTGTTTCTTGATTGGATGTTTTATAATTTAAAAGACTCTCCCTTTCTGCTTACATTAACATTCAACAAATCTATTGTATGAACAAATAAAAATATCTTTTCAAAATGGCCACAAGGGCATTTTTGGTGTGAATACTATCACAAACACTTGTACTTTTATTCACAATGCTTTTGCTTTCCGCGAGCTTTCCTGCAAATAAAAATTAGCTCTCCTAAATACCAGTAAAGGGAATCAGTGGCATTTCATTGCAAAAATATTCAAGTAAAATTTTATGGCTGTGTTCACCCAGTTCTAGTTTTTGAGAATACCATTTCCATTGTTTTGGGAACTTTAAAAAGGAAATCGCAACCCTCAGCCTTTGACATCATCTTTCCATTTGTGTGGAGAAATTCTCTCAAGGTTTTACTGCAGGATTTATTGATGTGTGTGTTCGGGGGAGGGAGGAAAGACTGTAAGGATTTGGTATGAGGCAAAGTGATGTTTGTGGAGGTGGGGTGAGAGTTGGGGACTGGTTTGTTTAAAGGAGGGCAAGTGTTGCAGAGGGTTTGTTTTTCCCCCAAACGCTATTCTTTCTTCTTGTTAAAGAGCATATATACAAAGAACTCAGTGAGTTTAAAAAAATGCTAATTTCGAAGGCTGCAACAGAGATGTCTTGCCCTTTTCCAAAGGAGCTTTCTGAGCTTTCGTTTGTGAGAAGGCAGAGATCAGGCCTCTCTGCTGCACAAATGTGAAAGCATTTTGTGTCCGTTATGTGAAACGTCTGAGGTCAGAACATTTCTGAAATAACTTTACAGTGTTTTCACTGGACACAGAGGCTCTTTTCTCAAAGTGTAATTATCTACTGCAGACTGCCATACATTTTCAAATACAGTTTATAGCCTCTTTGGCATAAGCAAGGCCTCGTAAATCACAAACACATGCAAAATTTGCATTCATAATTGAGTGATAAATACTACTCTTTTTAAAACAGGGTGTTCCAAAGCAGACTGAAAGGCGTCCAGGCACCTGCCAACTGAGAACAAAGCTGAAGTAAGGGTCAACTGTATTTTACAGCTGCTGCTGCCCCTGAGTACAGACACAAGCTACATTTATACATTCAGGACTAATGGCAGGTGCTTCTTTCTTGCTGTCTTGACTGAAGCCACATTTCCATTCCTTTGTCTCATCCTCGTTAATATAAATAGGTATACAAGGAGTGAAAGGCCAGGGCCAGGGCCAGGGCAGGACATCATGAGGCCTAATCCTGCAGTCTGCATTCAGACAAGATTCCCATTGAAGTTTATGAAAGAATTATCTGAGTAAGGTCTGCAGGATTTTGCCCATAAGCAGTATTTCATGGCAAATCAAGGTGTTAATTTTTTACTTTACTCTACCGTGACAGCTATTTCCCACCTGTAAAGGTCTTCTGCCGATTATATTAGCAACATCTTCTCAACAGCCAGTATTTCAATCAAACCATTTAAAAAATATATTTGATTGTGCATTCTATTATCTTCCAAGCTAGTCCAATATTTCTCTAAAAGTATAAACACAGCCACAATCTTCCCTTCATTATAGACCCCAACTTTAATCTGCATAACATGTCTCTGCATTAAGAACCAGTATACTGTATATTCAACAAAGAAGTCTCCCAACTTTACTCTATGGTCTGTCTCTACATTATGATCTGTTTCTATACAAACAGTTAAACAGGACATGAAATTAAGAGTGAGGCTCTATAATTTAATAGGGAAGATGTAGAGTGTATAATGTAGTGTGACACCTGACAGATCAGGGATACGCATGAGGAGGAGGTTTAAAGATATAGCAATGTGCCCAGGTTACATATAGAAGGCCAGATTCACAGCTGTGGACCCCAAGGTGTGGGTCTCTGGTGACAGCAAGTTCACTCCACTAGGAGCAGTAATGCAGATGTGCAAGTTACTGGCAGTCTCCGGAAGCCAGAGGTATTTGGCACAGGCCATGAACTGTGTTGAGTAGCCTGTGATGATACAAGGTCAACACAGGCAGTGCATCCACCAGTGGGGCTTCTAGGGAACCCCAACTGTAAAACAAAGCTGTTCTCCCCTAGTAGAACCACTGTGGAAGGGGCTGATAATACTTTTTTCTCCCTTCTCTTTTCTACCCCTCAGCTAGCTTCCCCTGTGAGCCCAAGCAGGTATCGACTTTCTAATGTGTTGGGGAGTGTTCGACCCCTGCTGAACCCCAGGTCCTGCCCCTACTCCACCCCTTCCCCAAGGTCCCACTCCCACCCTGCCTCTTCCCGCCTTGTTCTGCCCCCTCCCTCCGAGCGCACCCCAACCTAGCTCCTCCCCCTCCAGCGCCTCCTGCACTCCACAGAACAGCTAATTGCAGCAAGTAGGAGGAGCTGGCTAGGAGGGGGAAGAGCTGATCAGGGGGGCTGTCGGTGGGTTATCAGCACCCACTATCTTTTTCCCCTGGGTGCTCCAGCTCCAGAGCACCCATGGTGTCAGTGTCTATGGGCCCAGGGAGATCCCTGCACACGGAATCTGGCTTGCAGAATTAAAAATATCTATGAATTAAGGTTTCATTTTTAATTTTGGACAAAATAACCCCACAATGATTTTGTCACTGAATTACAATGTGTACTGAGGGCCTAAGGACCATTTAGAGAACAACTGTGGTCTTCTGGAGGGTGCCCAGGATGAAAAAGAATTAAAGAACTGATTACAAACAAGAGACAGCATCAATGCAATTGCAGAAATGCAACTGATTAGCCAACTAAGAACAAAACATTTTTTAAAAATTATAATACGCAGGTTAGACTAGCGCAAGCCAAATCTTACAGTAAGCACACAAACCCAGGAGATAACCTGGAAGAGTTATCAGGCAGCTTCTCATTATTGATAAACTGGCATTAAAATAATATTTTCACAATTATATAAAATATAACATGAACCTAGAATGTTTTGCTGTTTGTTTTTTGAGGATTTTATTTCAGTGATGGAATGTAGTTTCTGTAGGCGAGGAAGAGCCATTTCACATTGAAAGTACTGATATTTCTTCCTTCACCATTTTGCTCATAACTATCAGCTGTTCCAAATTTCAACAGATTTCCTTGACTTTGAAACTAAAATTTACATCAAACTCGTAGAAACCCAGCAATTATTGTAAAATATCATTGGACTGGATATGTGAATTATTAAATGTGATGTTAGAGAAAGTACTAAGAAAAGAGTAACAAAATCATTGTAAGCTTCCTGGCCTATTCTTTTTCCTGTTTCCCTTCTGAGTCCAGGAATGTTAAGCAGCATGGTTTTGGACTTCATTAAATCTGGCCATGTTTGCAGTCACGGGTTGTGTTAGCTGGCGCACAATGCCAGCATCTCACCTTGGATCAAATTTACTAATGCTCTCCAAAATTTCCAGTGCATTTATAGAGCTTCTTCCTCTTAACCAATGCTGTCTCCATCCCCTTTCTTGGACACATTTCATTCTCCCCTCTGGGATTCTCATAGTTTCATTTGGATCATAAAAAAATCTCGTCATAAATTTTGCTTTACTCTCCTCTGCTGCACTGCAGTTTCTTTTTGTTACATCTTTCGTCCAGTACAGAAGAAAAGAAGTCTTCATATTTGACAGTGCAATTTGTACCTGACTGAATAATCAACGGCCAAAAAGTAAGACGTAAAATCATTGCACATAACATATCTTAGATGAACAATTCAGTCTTGTAATTTACTTGTTGATGTCAATGTTAACCTTAACCTGACATTTATTTACACCACTGTGTCCAGAATGCAGTGATATACACTGCTATGTAAATCACATAGGTTCTTAAACTGCAGGTTAGAAAATATGATCTATCCAAGAGGTTCCAGGAAAGTGAAGACTTACATTATAATAGCACTAATTTACACATGTATCTTCACTTCTCATGCAGTGTTGGGGTTGAGATCAGGATTTGCAGCCTTACAATACTGCCCCTGAAGCTCTCAGAGAACTATAGTGGCCAGTGGTTCACCACAGAACTCTTCCCCAGTGCTTCCAGCCTCCCCAGTGGTCAGGTACCAAGCCAGAGCATGAAGCTCAAATTCCCAGCATGTTAGCACATTGTTCTATTGCTATATGCCCTTTGAACACATTATCCTTTATCTTACATGCATTTTCTTTGATTAATCAATATAGCTGTCTTCCTTTTCGGCACATGCATTTCTTCAAAAAACCACAAACCTCAGTGCAAATAATACTTAAAAAAAAATTCCAGGACACTGAAAGAATATGCGTGTCCACTGCCTGGGTTTTATAGATAAAGGGTCAAATTTACCTCTAGCACAAGTGAATACAACTCCATTTACTTCAGTAGTATTGAGCCTGCCTATACTAGCAATGCAATTTGCCCAATTTCTCTTCTTAGCATCCAATACAAACAATCAGTCAAGCATAATGACATTCTGAATCAAATTGTTACGTCTCTTCTGAACCAGAGCTAGATGAGTATCTGCAGGATACTCCCAGACCCACTGTGCTAGCATGACACCATGACCAAGAATATAATGGCAGAGAAATGAGGTGCGTTAGCAGAACCAGAATACTGAGGTAATTCTCTCATCCAGAATACAATCAGACAGTTCCTGGATGCTATTTGTTGGCTAATATAATATAATGAATATACTTCCCAGGCCAAAATATTTGAGCCATCACCTCATTGGTCACAATATGTTTCCCTATGCTCATACTTTGTATCTCTGCATTAGGATGAATTTACTGATATTCTTATGTATCCATGCAAATTTTGAGCACTTATGAGGATGGATACAGTGAATTCATAAAGCCATATCAAAGATTCTTGTGATAAAATGTAGATCTCTCTCTACTGACAACTATACCTCTACCCTGATATAACGCTGTCCTCAGGAGCCAAAAAATCCTACCGTGTTATAGGTGAAACCACGTTTTATCGAATTTGCTTTGATCCCCTGGAGAACTACTTTACCACGTTATATCTGAATTCATGTTATATCGGGTTGTGTTATATCAGGGTAGAGGTGTATACGGTAACTAATTAGTGATGGACAAACCATAGAAGGATTAGTATTTATAGGCCAGTTCAGATATGCATCCAAAACTTTGTTCAATTTTGTACTGCTTAAACATATGAATCTAGTACATAATAACATAAGAAAGGCCATATTGGGTCAGACCAAAGGTCCATTTAGCCTTGTATCCTGTCTTCCAATAGAGGCTAATGCCAAGTGCTTCAGAGGGAATGAACAGAACAAGTAATCATCAAATACTGGCAAAAAGTGCTGACTGAGTCCTTTAGACTGAAGTAATCCACGTATCCACAGAAAAAGTGCAGCATGGGTGAAGCATGTCCACTTTGACCCACCAACATGTCTCACCCTTGACCTGAAGGGAATACCTCTCATCAGGATGAAATCTCAGCCTCAATGGCCATTTCACTCCTTGGCATACCTGCGAAGACTGCCATCCATGTTAGTTTTTATTCTGGGGATGTGGAGAACTGTTCTTTGGGAAACGGAATGAAACCACCGAAGTTACACAGGCAACTGAAAAGCTGTTTGGTGATAACTTTCAATAACAACCTATCTGAGTCATAACTTATCTTTAAAGACTGGCCATTCAGAGACTGAAGCAGTACAGCTGTTAATTTCCTTTTCCCTTCCTCAAGCTCAATCCTCTATTCAGTCCACTCTTTCCCTGCCCTGGGGATGGAGTCCTAGTCTATCCCCATTCTGGAAGATGTCAAGTGGTGCTCTTTTCTTCTTCCTGACATGTTCTCCCTCAACTGGGATTATACGTGTGTACCCATGCCAGAATTTCAATGTAATACTATATTTCTCACACTAGTGTTCACTTTGCATCTCTGTGTTCATAAGTAATGAGTGAGCGCATAATCAGTTATGTCACACCTCAAGCATGGAAGGGGAAAAATGCTTTCTAATGCCCCTTAACACTAACAGAAGGTACTTGTTGGAAGCCACGGGCACTTGATAGGATTCAATAGCAAGAGAACGAGCAGTTGACTCTGGCGTTGTACTTTTGTTAATAAATATTCACTGCAGTCAACAGAGATTAATGCATTCAAATTCAGGTAGCAGAACAATAAATCAATCAGCTGGAAAAACTGCATGAACGAAAAAGGAGGAAGAAGAAAGGCATTAAAGGCTACCTTAGCATTTACAATAAAAAGGAACTAGAGTCTGGGCAAAGAAGTATCATAGCACCTTTCCACAGAAAAATTGTGTTTATTACGGTGTCAAAGTCTGTTAAACTGGAAAAGGGAGTTATAGCTATAAACAGATTTATAACTTCAGATTTCACACACCTTTCATTGTACACTAAAGATTAAAGTGGCCATGAAACAAAACAAGAAACGAAGGAAAAATAAATAGAATTGCTAGATCTTCCCATCAGCCCACCATATTAGGACTACCAATGATATAATACAAGTCTGTATTGTTTTGTGAACATTTCTGTGATGATATCTTTACTATTAAGCTATTTTTCTCAAAAAATATGATGTTAATTTAAGCCCAGGCCTAAGAGGGCCCACTAGGTACTGACTCTGATCACAAAGCTCTGCCTTATGGAAGCAATTAATGTAGACTAGAACTGAAAGAACACTTGGGAGAGAAAAAACCTTAAAAGGAAGAGTCCAATGAAATTCAGGGCTTATAAAACTGCATAGATCAGAGAAGCACATTCTGGGTTTCTTTCCTAGCACAATACAAATTAAACAGCAAAATTACACCTCCTGCCAATCAAAGCCATAAACCTCTTTTTTCCAAGGTCTTTTGAGATATAAACATGCTGTTAAACCTTTTTTTTTTTCTTTTTTTTTCATTTCCCTTTGCAGATTTTTCTGAACTGGCATGTTCTTCCATTTACTCCTAAAAGTACAATATGAAAATAGCTCCTTGATGAGGCCTAGGAAATCTTTATACACTTCTACCCCGATATAACGCGGTCCTCTGGAGCCAAAAATCCCTACCGCATTATAGGTGAAACCCCATTATATCGGGGTAGCAGCAGCAGGGCTCCAGCAGTGATTTAAAGGGCCCGGGGCTCCCCACAGCAGCCGGAGCCCCGGGACCTTTAAAGTGCTGCCCGAACCCTGCTGCTGGAGACCCGGGGCTACCGTGCTATATGCGAACCTGTGTTATATCAGGCTGCGTTATATTGGGGTACAGATGTATCATTTTAGGTAATTGTAGTTCACAATGTAATGTTTTATTCATGTTCGATTAAACTTGAAAAGCAGCTCCTTTAAGGCAAAGGTTGTTGTGGTTTGTCCTATTACCCAATGGTCTGGTGGAATAACTCAGTGCCTTGTGAAAGTCTCACTTCAGGGGTGATTTTAAGCATCTTTTTCTTTTGGATCACAGCCTCAAACACCTTGCAGAGAATTACTTCTCCTGAGGGCATGCAAGAGAGGTTCAAGAGTGCAGTTGAGCAAAATATTTGGACACAACTTTTTTTTTTTTTTTAATGAAAAATGCATACTTGGGTAAATTGAAATATTTGCAAATCCATGTTGAATTTGCCTAATGCTTCAGCCAGGAAAAAAAATCTGAAAAAGTCAAAGCAATGTTTCAGTGTGAAATGACTCTTCATTTAGAATTTTTCTTACATTTTATTTTTTAAAGGGTTAAAAAAAACCCCAGAAACAAAAATTAAACTTTTGCTTAACCCAAAATTAATTTTTTTCATCTTTTTGTTTTGCCAATTTTTTTTTTGTTTCCAGTTGATCCAATGCCAATTCTGGCTATGTCTACACTGCAGCTAGGAAAGCATTTCCCGGAGCAGGGAGACAGACACACACTAGCTCTGCTAGAGCTAGTGCACTAGAAATAGCAGTGTGACCACAGGTGACATAGAAAGGTACAGACTACCCATCCAAGTACAATCACACCTGAGCCCTGGGTATGTACTCAGGTGGCTTGTCCAAGACACCTCAGCCACTCTTCTATTTTTAGCACATTAGCTCAAGCAGAGGTAGCACATATCTGGCCACCCATACTGGGAAGCACAATTCTAGCTGCAGTGTAGACACACCCTGAGAATAATGAGAACATGCCACTACTAGTAGCCAGTTCAGAAGCAGCACTGCAGCATCTGTCTTTCAAGCTCTCTTCCCACTTTTATGGCTCAGTGAAATCTCTCTACTTTTGTCTTTTGGGGAAAAGCATTTAATTATATCCCAAGCAGAGCCTTCTGCAACCAGGAATGGAGAAGAGCAGAACTAATGTAAATGGTGGATTCTTGGTAACTTGAAGTCTTTAAATCTTGATTTGAGAACTTCAATAAGTCAGCGAGAGGTTATGAGTCTATTACAGGAGTGGGTGGGTGAGGTTCCGTGGCCTGCGATGTGCAGGAGGTCAGACTCCATAATAACAATGGTCTCTTCTGGCCTTAAAGTCTGAGTGTCTATTAGCATAAGACTCATGCAGACCATTAGGGACCTTGCATAGGTGATGGGCAGTACAGAAAACTCCAAGATAAGTTGCTAGAAATAAAACTATGAAGCATCTGATTAGTGATGAGGTTCATCTATCACTAAGTAAGTGTTGAGCACTGGTCAAGATTAAAATGTCAATATTTACCAACAGTTTCACAGCACAGTATCTACTGAAATAACTATATACTAATTTATGGTATGTCAACTTGATAATTGTGACCACTGCACATTTTGTTCAGATTTGAATGACTTTTTTCAAGACTGTTTGGTTTTCCACAACCTGAAAACAAGATTTAGTTATTGAAAATACTAAAAAACCTGTCTCATAATATCTGCTATTAAATGTCAGGTGCTTCTTTTGAAGAATTTTGGGCCCAATTCGGCTCTAGTTACATAGGTGTAAATCCAAATGACAACAATAGAAGTTACACTTTCGTAACTGAACAGAATTGGGAACGTGGCGCTAAAAAGTACCGTGAAATCAATCTGTTGTACGGCCACATTGAGGTGCATTAGCATTTGGCTTTTCACATAAGCCTTTAAAAATCTGGGGGCCAAATTCTGCTAACAGTTTAACCAGGACAAATCCAGAGTAACTATTTATTTCAGTGGAATTACTCTGGATTTATCTTGCCATCAATGAGAGCAATATTTCAACCTATGCTTGTACTGTATTTTTTCTCTTCCAAATTTTACTATAAACTACATTACAACACACATTCATTCTTTCACGGAAGCAGAACACCAAAGAAAGATTTAGATTTCCTTTTAGAAATGTCTACAAATGCAACTATAAAATGCAATTGTAAAAGAGGTGGCAAGTTATATTACATAAATCATGACTGGTTAGAAGGGCAATAGCAGTAAAATATTAATATGAGGCCATAGCTGTGTAAAATATTGCCCAAGGGATAGAAGAGTTTCTGAGATTGTAATATAATCTCCATACCCTAGGACTGAAGGAATTATTTCACAGTCTAGGTAACTTTTTAATCCTTAGGGTATGCTAAAGCTTGGGAAAATAAAACACAAAAATGTTGGAGTGAAATTTAGCACCACTGAAATTGCTTTTAAAATTTTCCTGTGGGACCTTATGTTTCCTCCTTTTCCATGCTACCTTACACATCCTGTAGGTCCTCAAATAGTTTCTCTGTCCGCCAATGTTGTTGCAACCTCAGATGTTGTGTAAACAAATCATAACATCTTTTTAAAACAAAATACATTATACCTGGTCATCAACTGTGGGTAATAAGAACCGTAGAATTTTACATAACCTAAATCCATCTGAGGCAAATTACAGTCCAGCAGAACACTACAAGATACTTAAACATCCCATCTGAGTCATGACAAGATAGGCAAAGTCGAATTCGTGGGGTTCTAATTCTGGCTCTGACATGAATCTGTCAACCCTTGCTCACACAAGTAAGTCAGCTGAAGTCAATGAGACTACACGTATCAGTAAAGCCTACTTGTGTGAGTGATGGTTGAAGGATCGGTCCCTTAAGTCTCTGCATCAGTTTCCCCATCTGCAATAGGAGATAATAAAGACATACTTTATAGAAGTATTTTGAGAATTAGTTAATATTTATAATGTGCTTTGAAGATGAAAGACCTTATAAAATGCTACACATTATTGTACATCAGTTATACATATCTACACATATTTAGCATAATGTATATATAAACATGAGGTGACTAGAGAGATTTTTGTAACCTCTGAGGCTTGCAACATTTTTTAAAAAGGAAGCAATTTAAAACAACATAAAGTTTATTAAAAACAAAACTAAACATTTTCCTAAGGCTAATATTTTTGTCTGCAAAACTCAGACCATCTTCAGGGGAAATTACACACATATGTATGTGTATATATAAATGAATATTTATTCTTTTGGCAAATGATCACTAGCAGACATACTGTACAATGAAATTGTATTATATTTCTTCGAAAGTATGTGATTCTTTTAAATGTTCCCCAGCAGCTCATGATGCTTAACATTCCTTATGAATGCCAGTGTTTGAGATCATCCAAGAGCCTCTGTTATTTACCATATTATATAGCAGGGCATCCAAAGTGTGTTCCATGGGCAGAATGTGGCCCTTGGAGTTTTGAATTATGGCCTGCTATACACAGTGGTGACCTGTAGAGATTACAGGTTGCAGCATGCCATTGCTCCATCTTGATGCAAACAGGCAAATTACTGAAAATGCAGAGGACATTTTGACCTGTCCTTATGAATGGAATTACAGTATTTCCTACCACACTGAGTTCTTTTTGCATCATTATCCTCATGTAAATGTGACCCATATGCATATAAGCACAATAATGCATCATCAGAGTGATGCATGCCAGCACCTCATCAAATGCACATGCACATAATATATTAAAATCTGAAAGAGAGGGTCTGATACACTAATATTTTGGTATTATAACAATACTGTTAAATCTTATCTGTTTTGGGGCCTGTTCCTGCAAATGCTTATGCATGTAAGTTTACTCATGTGCACAAGTCACTGTAAAGTGGGCCTTTCCTGAAAATTTAGGGTAAAACCAGGACCCACTGAAGTCATTGGCAAAACTCTCACTGACTTCAAGGAAGTCCGGATTTTCCCTGTGGTACGCATCACTAATCCAGCCCCTACACACACAAGTAATCTTTACACTTGCAAGTAGTCCTGCTGAACTCAACTGCACTACTCAGATTCATAGAGTTTAAGGTCATAAGGGACCATTAGATCATCTAGTTTGACTTCTTGCATATCACGGACCCTTAAAGTTCACCCAGTTATCCCTGTATTGAGCAAAATAACTTGTGTTTGGCTTTCAGAAAGGCGTCCAGTCTTGATCTGAGGACATCAAGAGATGGATAATCCACCACTCCCCCTCGGCAGCTTGTTCCAAAGGTTAATCACCCTCACTGTTAAAAACGTGTCCCTTATTTCCAATTTGAATTTGTCTGGCTTCAGCTTTTAGCCACTGATTCTTGTTAAGCCCTTCTCTGTTAGATTAAAGAAGCCTTTAGTATCTGGTATTTTCTCTCCATTAAGTTACTTATACACTGTAATCAAGTCATCTTTCAATCCTCCTTTTGATAAACTAAACAGATCACACTCTTAAATCTCTGACTGTAAGGCATTTTCTCCACCCCTCTAATCATTTTTGTGGCTCTTTCTTACACCAGAACTGTATCCAATATTCCAATATCAGTTTCACCAATTACATAGAGGTAAGATCACCTCCCTACTCCTACTCACTACTCTCCTGTTTATAAATCCAAGGATTGCATCAGCCCTTTCTGCCACAGCATCACACAGAGCTCATGTTCAGTTGCTCGTCCATGATGACACCTAAATCCTTTTTAGAGTCCTGCTCTCTGATACAGTCCCTCATTCTGTGGGTCTAGCCAGCTTTCCTTGTTCCTAGATGTATAACTTTGCATTTGGCTATATTAAAACACGTTTTGTTTGACTAGATCCATCTTATGACTGTCCTGTCCTCATTGTTGTTTACCATTTTGCCAATCTGTCTCATATGCAAATTTTATCAGCAGTAATTTTAAATTTATTTTCAGCTCACTCATGAAAATGCTGAATAGTGTTGGACCTACTACCCTAGTAGAAACACACCATTTGATGATGATTCCCCATTGGTAAGGTCCTTTGTTTTCAGTTTTTACTGATTTTTACTGAAAATTTCCCAGGTTTACAAAAACTATTCATTTTTTACTGATTTTTGCCCAAATTTTGGACCACCCATGTACATGAAAATACCATTATGTTAAAAAAAATCCAATAGATTACATTAGGTAGATGTGTTTATGTTACAAATAAACTAGTTAAGTGTAAATGCCAGGCTCTCGAAGTAAGGAAATGTAGTGGAAGATACATACATGCACACATGCATATTTATGTATGTACTGTTAATGTACAGTTCATGAAATAAACCACAGCATTCAACTGCTTTTACGTCAATATTCTCCAAACTGTGGGGCGTGGAGGAACGTCTGGGGGGGGGCACGGTGGAGCCCAGACCAGCCCCCATGTGGGTTGGGGAAGGAGTGCCACCCAGCCCAGCTCTGTCCCCAGCTCCACTCTGGCCTTGCTGCCAGCCCCAGCCCCCAGCTGCAGCCCTGGCCCTGCTCCTAAATAGATTATGTTGATGCATTTACCTTTATCAACCAAATGTGTAATCTCCTGCAAAGAATTAAATTAAGGTTTGTTTTACAAGACCTATTTTTCACAAAAACACGTGGACTAGCATGAATTATATTACTATTCTTTAATTCTTTATTAATTGGTAAATGGTGAATTCTCTGTAACTCGAAGTCTTTAAACCATGGTTTGAGGACTCCCATAACTCAGCCAGAGGTTATAGGCCTGTGACCGGGTGGGGTAGATGAGGTTCTGTGGCCTGCAATGTGCAGGAGGTCAGCCTAGATCAGGGGTCAGCAACCTTTTAGAAGTGGTGTGCCAAGTCTTCATTTATTCACTCTAATTTAAGGTTTTGTGTGCCAGTAATATATTTTAACGTTTTGAGAAGGTCTCTTTCTATAAGTCTATAATATATAAGTAAACTATTGTTGTATGTAAAGTAAATATGATTTTTAAAATGTTTAAGAAACTTCATTTAAAATTAAATTAAAATGCAGAGCTCCTGGACCAGTGGCCAGGACCCGGGCAATGTGAGTGCCACTAAAAATCAGCTCGCGTGCCGCTTTCAGCACACGTGCCATAGGTTGCCTACCCCGACCTAGATGATCACGATGGTCCCTTCTGACCTTAAAGTCTAGGAGTCTAACTGAATCCCATATCGGCTTTTCTATTATTTTGCCAGGGATTAATGTCAGGCTAACCAGCCTATAAGTTACCTGGTCAACCCATCTGCCCTTTTAACATTGGCACAACATTAGCACCTCACATGCATAAGGACTGCTTTTTTCTCACAAAAGATACAGGATCAGGCCCTAGATAATAGAGGTCAGTTCAGATATTTTAAAGCTGCCCAACAGCTTGATAAAGAACGTTTCTCAAATTTCTTGATTTTTATTTTGTTTTGTTTAGCTTCAGTGAAACTATAGGAATCTGCAACAGATCGAGCTAGAATTTAGAATTGAAAGAGAGCATGGGGATCATTAAAAATGCTAGGGTAGTTGGCATTTAATATAGAATACAAAACATGAATCTAAGATAGTAAAATACCATGTTATATACTTGAATATGGTACAGTATTTTGCTCTCACATAATTCCTAATAAAACACGTAGGATGCTATTACATTTTCACAGCTTTTAGAACTATACCAGTAAAATGTAACTTTAATCTGACTAAAAACTAGGGAATAGTATGGGAATACAAGAGATGTTTCATAGTTTGTTAATTGTTTTTTGACAAGCTATTTGTAGATCTCAAATGGGAACCTCAGTATTATGCTTGCAATTGGCCTGTTGTGCTCATGTGTTCTTTGTTAAGAAATACTATACAGAATTAAGGAATGCAAGTCATTTTTGCTCTTCTTGCCGTGAGAAGATCTAAGCCCTAAAAATACCGTGGTGATGAGTGTGAAATCAATTCCCAGTTAAAAAGATAGAATGTGCATGGTATGTTTCCACTTAACACTAACATTAAGTGTGTGAGATGAGGGAAACAGATCCATCCTGGTTTTGTCTTAAAACAGGTATTGGTGGGTTTCAGAAACTATGGGCCTATCAAAAGAAACTAGAGATAACACCCTTCAAATTGAAGTAGATGGTTAATTTGTTCTCCCTACAGCCTCTCCCTCATGCCCCCGTTAGGAATTATTTGATTAAATTGTACCTAGGTCTTCCAGGGCCTAATTCTGCAACTGCTGAGCAATGCCTTCAAGGTGCCGAGTGCCTTCAATTCCCATGAATTTAATTGAGAGATGGGGGTACTCAGCATGCTGCAGAAGGTGCTCAGTGCCCTTCATGATTGAGCCCGACCTATTCAGAGAATCTATCCCTCCAATTTGTCTTCATCTGCTATATGCAGCTATTCCTGGGAGGGTCCTTCACCAGTAGATGAGGAAGAAAAAACTCCATAGCTGTGGATCAGCACCCTTCGCACTGATGTTAGCCTGCACAGAGCCCTGTTTCTAAACAATGCTGACTCCGATGGTTTTCTTTCATTTTGATTGTTACATTGGTTTATATTCTTATACATTTTTGGAGTGGAAAAAAATCTGAAAGCTGCTTTAAAATATTATTGGGATTAACAGATTTGATGAGACATCTTTCTGAACCAGAAAAATAAATCTGTACATCATCAGTACCTGGATCTGCTGGCAAGCACTTAAATATTCTGCTCTCTGAGCACAAGATTTCCAAAGCTGATTACCCAAACTGCAACCCTAAGTAGGAAACTGAACAAGCAACATGCATTTTCTGCACAAAGTAGGTAAATGCAATTGAAAATATATTTTGTACGAGAGCCTCATCCCCGCTCCAGTTCCTTTACACTGGCAAAAAGGCAGAATGGGGTAAAGGGACTCTAAAATCCCTGGATCTGATCAGGGATGATTTCTGCAGTATTTGTGCCAGATGAGACAGCCATAAATTTGCCCTGCAAGGACCACCTCACAAGGCCTGGCAAAGGCAGAGGTATTGGTGGGTTTCAGAAACTATGGGCCTATGGGTGTACTTGGGGCAGGGCTGGGAATGGTATGTTGCGGGTGAAGGCCCAGCATGTAGTGCTGTGGAGCTTTTGCTCAGTGCTTTTACCCACAGAGCAGCCCTCGGGAGGCTGCCATAAATACCTCTCCAGGTACCTCTCCAGCTCCTGAGCAGTCAAGGATCAGGAGGGCACAAAGGCTTAAAGCCACCTTAGCCACTCCCCGCTGTGAGTTCCACGTTGTGTTTCTAGCATAGATGCTCACCCTTTGTGTTTACATTATTTGCTCATTTACTCGCCTAGTGGGCAATTAACATTAGGCATTCACAAATCCTTGTATGCACACGTGTGTATATTTACCTGGTGCAACTGAAGCACTCATGGTTTAATATGTGCCCCTCACTGTCAAATATTTTTATCAAAAAACTGTTTTACTACTTTGCTTTATTATATGCATATCTGAAAAATATCAACACACTTTCTAAACTACTATTAAGTTAATTACTTCTGTGAAAGTAGATTTCATACACCTTATTGTGCCTATGTTCACATGGGGGGGGTTGTTTTTTGAAACATCAGACATCAACAAAAAGTCTTGAGCCCAATTCTCCAGCTCTCTCTGGTGAAAATCAGGAGCAACTCCACTGAAGTCAACAGAGTTACACTGGAGCCAGGAAAGAATCAGGTCTGTTGCCTTTTACGAGGCAACTACTGTAAAGAAATTTATAGACCATGGATATGGCATTTCTTTCATTAGTTACACAACTTAATGCTGGCTGAGTGTTTCCTGCAAAGATCGCATTAAATTTCAGTACTGTACAAAGATTACATTATGGCTGTAAACGGGAAGGAAGGTTACCAAACAGAGATGTAATAGACAGAGATGTAATGAAGTGTCCAGAATACTCTCTGAAGCTCTACCAGTCAGATACTTAAGTGACTTTGTTCAGACAAGCTTATTTATGAGCTGCACTCAGCTAAGGCTAAATCCCGATCCCACAGAAGTTAATGGCAAAACTCCCATTAACTTCAATCGCACTAAGTTTTGGCCCTTGCTGCCAAAATGCAGACATAACAAATAGAATTTTGCACACTCTCTCTCTAATTCTCTGTCCGATTACATCCATCACCCATATGTGGTTGCTAGAAGTGAGCTGTAATGATTTTTTTTTCAAAAGCCCAGTAATAACAACAAAATAAAATAGTTTAAGAGCCCAAATTATCAGAGTCTGGGCCCCAAATTTCTTCTCATTTACACGGGTGTAACTCTATTGACTTGATATTCTAAATATAAATGATTGCAACCGAGAGGAGAATCATTGTCTTTATGTATAGACAAAACTACAAATGCTATAAATACCTTTATAAAGAACATTCAAAATAAGCAGACCCATTATTTAATTCTGGTTCAATGTCTCTTCTTCCTTATTATAAAAGTCTAGTACATTTTTAATTCCCATAAAAAGAAAATAATTTCCCCCTTAACTTCTAGAACCTGTCAAGATATGATTTCAGGGTTCCATGTCTTCCATTCAATGGATGTAGACATCACTAATACAGGAGGGGGATATGCAGTAGCTCTCTTACTGTATATGTGTTAGTGAAGTCATCTACTGTAGGAGAAACAAAAGACTGACCCAGTGTCTTTAAAAGTAAAAAAGCTTTTTGGCTTCATTTTAAATGACAGATTACAGTAATGAGGAAGTACAGTGGGCCTTATACTGAAGTCCTGACTTTGTTGTTATTCAAACTTCAGCTTTTACATAAAAAATGCGGTTTTACACCAAGACATGAGTGAACGTACAAATTTGTAGCAGCAGTTTCATAGCCCATATTTATGCTTGGAAGAATTAGATTTATATAAAATTTCAATGGATAATCTGGATATTGATTTTTGACTTTTTTTTCCCTATTTTTATCAATTTACATTTTCACAGTTGTGAGAAATTACAAGGGAATTAAACAATGGGGAAGAGAGTTACACAGTTATTTAATGACAGAAAAGCTGAGATTCAAAAAGTTAACGTCTGATAACCATTGAAACACAAATTGTCAGTATCACATGTCAAAATATACAACTAAATATTCTTAAATCAAACTCTAGTACGTTCTCAGGCAGAACTGTACATTTCAATGATCATCGATAGAAATATTTTTTAGCCGGTTTGTGTGTAGAAGGTGAAATTGATATTTCCCGACATTTGCTGATAAAAATTGAATCCTTTCAAGCACACCTATATTGAAATTATGGCTCTAATTATATCATTTAAACTAATGACCACAACTATACCAATTTCACTCCATACTTAACTCAATCCACTGTGCCTAGAAATCAAGGATTTATGAGACTGCACATGACTTTTTGTAACATTGATCAAATTTGTAAAGTTTGAGGCTTAAGTTTGACCTGCATGCACTGTGCATCACACATAACGCAAAACTGCACCAACAAATGGCACTTTCACATGATAAATGGGCATATCTCATTTTATCGTTCAGCAGGGGGAGGGACCACTTGATGAAGTGAGGTATCAGCAGCCACTAAGAGGGAAACAGCTGCCAGATCTTTCTGCAGAGTGGAACATGTCATGGCCCAGATGACAGCCATCCCCTGTGAGTTTGGGGTTTCTCTCACGCATGACAAGGCATTGGATGATCAGGGGTGGGTGCTAGCTGACAAGAATGTCTGGCTGATGGACAGCTAGAAGACAATGTCCTTCAGCTAGCATTGGCTCCATTGGCAAGGAGGCAGTAAATGGAGCATTGCTTCTTCTGCATCAGCAGTCATGGGCTCCTTCTCTGGACCTGGTTTTTATCCTGCACACTGAGCTTGTCTTTCCCTCTCCGCCATCCTCTACACTCCATGATAATGTTTCAAGCACCCATGCGGAGAAACTGTTGAAGAATTTAAACCTCAATTTGGAGCAGCTGGAGAAAGGGAAGCCATTTTGAGGGAATAATGGATATTGTTGTTAGGCTTTGTTGTGATGGTGTTTTAGCAGATAACAGCCTGTTTTCCAACTCTTTAGTGTACCTACAACACTATTGATTCTTATGACCTGCACACCATGACTATAGCTTTAACATAGCCACCTACACCTAGAAGCCTGGTATAAACCAGCCTCCCCAAAACTAAATTATATATATATTTAATGAGGAAGGTACCTCAAAAGGCTGAATGTGGATGGCTATCCAAACTGCCTGCACCTATAGAGAAACTCAGCAGGCCTTGCAGCTCACTGTCCCCACACAATTGCCTTCCAACTCTACTTGGTGATTGCTTCTTAAGCAAAAGGACCTGTTGCCTGCTACCCTCCTCTAGTTTCTTTGGTGGATGCACTGCTCTATCTTCCAGTGTCTTTGCGAGGCCACCTGTCATAGCCAGTACTCGCCTAAAATCCTGGAAGTTCTCTAAGGGGTGATAAACTGCTTTCCCACACACACTGCAGCACAAGACATCATGGAGCTACTCTCTGTGTGCTGTTGACAATTTTTTTCCTGCCTCTCACAGAAAAAAAGTACAATATTTAGGCACTGCTCTTAGAAAACACATCAAAGTGTTTTTTCGCCAAACCCGCTGACTACATAGAGTAGCTTCAGCCAATCAGAAAACCAAAGCCAATACTATGGGGCTTTTGGGATCAAATATAACTGAGTATTGTTGCTTGAAGTTAAGGAAGCTCGAAGTTAAAAAAAAATCAAACGTTTGTCACAAAAAGTGTTGCAGTTCCCTTATAACATGTACATAACTTTAAATTGGGAAGTATCAAATGGATGTAAAATTCTTTCACAGACATTTCACAAATATGAAAACCGGCAATATCTGACTAAAACAAATATTCATTATTAATATTTGGCCAGGTTCTAATAAGGATTTGGAGGGCCAGTGAAGAGAGGAGAGGAGTCTCTGTAAAGCTGTGATGTCCCATATAAATGGCAAGTTGTCAGTGTCTTAGCTTGGTCTCTTAAGTAGTTATGCTGGAACACTGGAAGAAGTATACTGCACCAGGAAAAGGCCGGGCACAGGGTACTTCCACGTGATGCTGGGTGAAACTGGGAGTTAGACTGTAACAAAGCCACAATTAAGCACTTTGACCATATTTTTATTTATTGGTGGTGTGTATTATTTTTATTTATTATCTGAAGTACCCAGGAGCCACAGTCTTGGATCTGGACTCCTTTGTGACAGGCGCTGTACGAATACTCAACTAAAAGAGCTCACAGTGGGATTTCCTAAGCAAGTTTGGTCTTTTCTTTGATTATTGTAGTATGTTCATTGTTTTCTAACATTTATGTTCCTTCTGTTACTAGAAAAAAATAACAAAAGTTACTCTTTTTCTCATTAATGTAACCCATCTTCTTTCATTGCCATCAGGGCCGGCTCCAGACCCCAGTGCGCCAAGCGCGCGCTTGGGACGGCGTCCCACCGGAGGGCGGCAGGCAGCTCCGGTGGACCTCCCGCAGGTATGCCTGAGGAGGGTCCGCTGGTCCCGTGGTTCTGGTGGACCTCCCGCAGACATGCCTGCGGAGGGTCTGCTGGTCCCACGGCTCTGGTGGAGCATCTGCAGCGGGACCAGCGGACCCTCCGCAGGCACGTCTGCAGGAGGTCCACCGGAGTCGCGAGACCGGCGACCGCCAGAGCGCCCCCCCGCAGCGTGCTGCCCTGCTTGGGACGGCGCAAATCCTAGAGCCGCCCCTGATTGCCAGGGTATTATATTCTACGTAGGCTTAACTATAACCTACAGGTAATATTCTGTTCTTTGATAAATGTATGTATTTCCATTGTATTCAATAAGAGTTGCATGGTCATGCCTGAGGAGAGAATTTGGCCTTATGGATTCCCAGTGGAAATGAACCCCTTTGGTGAGTGTTAATCACTGTATTTCATATCCTCAGTAAGACACATCTGATGTTCTTTGGGATCATTTTAGCACCAGCCTTTCAACTTTAAAAAGTTGAAAGCACTGATTCATGTATTGCCACTATTCCTCAGAGTAATTTTGTTAACAGTAGGGTATTCAAAACTGTTTTATTTTTAAAGGAAAAAAGTAACCATAAATAGGTGCTGTACTATTTAAAGGCTATGACCAAAAAATCTGTGGTTCTGCTTTGGGGTCAATATTGTCAGCAGCAGAATAGGAACAGGAGCTTTTATAGAAAATGTTCATGGTTTGTAAGGCAGAGATCATTTTTACTGAGCTGAAATAGGAAAAACATAAAATTAAATGAACTTTTATATTGTATTATAATGAAAAAGACCCCATTGATATTGAATCAATAAAAATTTAAATACAACTGTTTTCCAGTTGTTGTGGATTTATTTATGTGCAGTATTTATGTATGTGTTGCATGGATGTAGTAAATACTTCATACACATCAAGGCTGACCCAAGAATAGGTGTTAATGTAGGACACAGTACTGTAATGTAGCTCTGCTCTTAGTGCAAACAAATAGACCTAGAACACAGGAAACTTTCTAAGTGTTCCCTTTGTCAGCATAGGAAACTTATTCTTTGGAGCCAGGAAGCCATTTAGTTTAGCCAAGCCGATTAACTTTTTACACTCCAAATTCCTCATAAGCATAGTTAAGACTGGGAAAATTACATAGCATCAAATGCTGACCAAAATTGTTTAATCAAAACTGAGGACCGGCAGTTTGATAAAAGTGTCTGCTTTCTAGGAAAAACATTAATTTTTCATAAAAAAAACCCTAAACATCAGAAAACTATAAAGTTTTCAGGCAAAAAAAATCAAAATATTTCATGATGCATTACAACCATGCAAATGGAAAAAACCTTAATTTTATATTAACTAAAATCCAGTTTAGTTTTGCCTAGTTCTCCTTCTCTTTTGCTCTTCCATTTTTCTGAATATAGCCTAAGTAATTTATATATAATTTCTGTTACATCTAATACTTCCCCACTTTTATTGTCTGTGTCTGACTGAGAACTCAGGATGAATTTCCTTTTTACTTAATTCCCATTTCTTTAATTACTCCTCACATGACATGTAGTTGTGCTATTCTTAACCAAAGCAGAACTAATTCAGGGATTGTATATAATTAATCAAAGTAGCCAGTAGTGCAATATCTGAAATAACTGAAGCCTGCCCAGATTACAACAGCATTATTAGTATGTGATTAATAAGCAGTTAATGTGAACCAGCTTCTGCTACACATTTGCTAAGTTATTTCATCTTCCTTTAAAGTTATGTGGCAAAGTTTCAATCCATAGTTAAGTGATCTGCTTTATTTGGTAATACATTGTTAAACCCACCATCTGGTCAAACAGCTGATGGAATTAAAACAACCATATGGGGGCCCCATGTTTCTCTCTTGGGAAATATTTGGTCTACTGTGTTGTGTAACGATTACCAGCTTCTAGCTTTTTTTAAATGCCAGTCCCAAAAAATAAAAAGAATTTGAAGATAATCAGAGTTCTGTTGACTTCACAGTTAGGCATAATCTAGTGTAAAAGAACAAGATGACACTTACTTGAGGACCAGGTTGACCCTGAAAAATAAAAAAAGAGAGGGAGAGAGCGGGCAAGTTACAAAAAGATCATTAACCTGAACAGAACCTGACAAAGTTTTCTGATAAGAAGGTGATGAACATTCCAGCAAGAAGCAACCTCAATAAAATTAGATTATGGAGTCTCATCATTATGTTCAATTTCCCATGGATCAGTTAATTATGACAAAAAGCCACTAATTAGTGGCTTATTGTCATAATTAACTGATCCATGGGAAATTATGACAATAATACACCTTCATTTAAGAAACTTCATAGTTCTACTGCTCAGATTAGTGTGATTCAGAAATGATGGAATGACTTAAATTAACTATACAGGAGTGAGGGAGAAGATACAGATATTGGATTTATTTAGGTAAAAACACTGGGCTTTATTTATTTATTTTAAGCAGTTAAACTACAGTATCAGGCTTGATTTACCCCACTCATGCAGGGAGGTGTAAACTGCTCTCTATTTGGAATTGGAAAAGGTTCAGAAAAGGGCAACAAAAATGATTAGGGGTATGGAACAGCTTCCGTATGAAGAAAGATTAATAAGACTGGGACTTTTCAGCTTGGAAAAGAGACAGCTAAGGGAAGATATGATTGAAGTCTATAAAATCATGACTGGTGTAGAGAAAGTAGATATGGAAGTGTTGTTTACTACTTCTCAAAACACAAGAAGTAGGGGTCACCAAATGAAATTAATAGGCAGTATGTTTAAAACAAATAAAAGGAGGTATTTCTTCACACAATGCACAGTCTACCCGTAGAACTCCTTGCCAGAGGATGTTGTAAAGGCCATGATCGTAACAGGGTTCAAAAAAGAACTAGATAAATTCATGGAGGATAGGTCCATCAACGGCTATTAGCCAGGATGGGCAGGAATGATGTCCCTAGCCCTCTGTTTGCCAGAAGCTGGGAATGAGCGACAGGGGATGGATCACTTGATGATTCCCTGTTCTGTTTATTCCCTCTGGGGCACTTGGCACTGGCCACTGTCAGAAGACAGGATACTGGCTAAAGGGACCTTTGGTCTGACCCAGTAGGGCCATTCTTATGTTCTTATTTACTGTGCTAATGATGGCTGCCATGTCAGGGAACACACTTATCAGGGAGGTTACGTGGTCTTTCCACCCCTGCCATTGGGAGGGTAGGTTTAAACTGAGGCTACAGTACCACAGGAATCCTGCCAGCAGAGGTGGCTTGAGGATACACTGATTCAGTGCATCTCCAATTCACACCCACCATGGCAAGCAATCCACTCCCTCCTTGGCTTTTGTGGGGCAAGTGCTGGTCTGGTCAGCGGAGGGCCCCATGGCAGACCAAGTAGCTTCAGGAATCTTGTGCAGCTGCAATCACTTTCTGGATGGACTTTCTACCACAGGGGCCCCTGCATCTTGGATTCCTCTGGAAAAAGTTAGCAAGTTCCATGGGTAAATGTGAAGAGGAAATGTACTATGGTACAATATAGTAAGTGTGATTGTGAACTACAACCTCACGGAGGATCAAATCACATTGGAAGACAGAGGAACTTTTACAAGGAGGCAAATGTTTGAGCTTTTAGAACTAGCTAAGATTTTTGGCTTTTCTAGTAACTCAATAATATTTTAGTTTAATGAGAAAAACCTTTCCTTTTGTTAAATGTAACTGTGCCTAAAGACATTTTAAAAAGAAATAAAAAATGTCTTCACTTTAGTTTTAGGAAACTGTAATTCCTAAAATGGGTCAAAAGGTTTATATGGCCTCTAACCATCTCGATCTGTTCTCAACTATTTTTTCCCCAGAACTTTAAAGGGCATAATCGAGATGTTTTCTACCCGAGGACTATTACTTACAAACAAAAGTTTCTGAACAATGTCACTTTTTTGCTTATAGTTGATCAGGTTTCATTACACTAAATAGAGAAGAAAATGTCCCCTTGAGTTATATATATATATGTCACTTTGCAATATGAAGTCTATGATCACTACATAGTAAATAGTACTAGAACATTACAGAGCTATCACAGTCCTAGTGTAGCAGAATTGTGGCTATCAGACGTGCACTGAGAGAACTGCAAACTCCCACCACTTAGCATGTGGTTGGCATTTTGTATTCCTTCCTTCGGAGGAGTGAGTCTCAGAACCAGACACTTTTGAAGATGTTAAAGCTTCATTTTTTAAGCCAAAACACTATTTAAAAGTTGTTAAATGGTTCTAACATAAAAGGAAGCTTTTAAATTTCTCAGCTCTGGGGCTGACACCTCAGACTAGGTTAATCCAAGGCAATGAAAAGAATTACCCAAGTCCCACAGGATTTCCCAAAAGCTTATACTTTGTCCCACCTGGCTGTAACAATTTTAAAGTCAGTGACACTTTAGATGTACATGCTGGTCCCGATCCTGAAATCAATGAGAATTTTGCCTAGTAATGACTGCAGGACTGGGCCCACTATAGATAAACCAAATTTAGAACTATGCAAACACACATATACACCCACACACTCACAAACACATGTAAAACCATAATATATTCTGAAATATCTATGAAAGACTATTAAAATAATCTCAAAATTTTGACTTCAGCTGACCTAAGAACTGAAATGTAAAGGAAGCCCAGGCAGAGCTTCAAAGTTGTACACGTGTATGTGTACCTAACACTTGCATATACATGTCCATACAAATTTTGAGTACAAATGTGCACATCTAACTTGAAAATTTGGCCAAAATATCAGCAATACACAGATATTTACATAAATTCAGAAATATTGAAACCAACATTCAAACAATACTAGGGTTTTGATTTAAAAAAATAAATTGATTAAACAAAAAATAGATTTGAAAGCTGCCACTCCTTTCTTATCGCCATACCTTGTGCCTACATGCTACAAAGTGTTGCAGAATGGAGGGTGTTGTGCAGCACACAGCTGAGTGAATTAAAGACTGGAGATGAAATTGTGGTCCCACTGACGTCTATAAGAATTCTACCTGGGATGTCAACAGGGCCAGGATTTCTCTCTTTAACTCTGCTTTTCTTTTATCATGTATACATTGTAGCATTAAGCCTCAGCTATGGACTGGGGCCACAGGGCTGCTTTTGCACCCCACAGAGAGAGTCAAGTGCAACTGTGCCTCATGGAGGCACAGGCCCAGCTTCACAAAGCAACTTAGATGTTGCCATGCTCAGCATCGCAGTGTTTAACTTTTAGGCACCTAAAAAAAAAACACACCACAGGAACAACACTGTGATCCACAAAACCTGAGTTAGATACTTAGGTTCCCTACATAATGAATGGGGGAAGATAGCTGCCTCATAATGTGACCCACAAAAGCCAGCATACTAGGTGGGGAGCTCTGCACCTCTCTCAGAGTAGGTGCCTATCTCCGCTTAGTGATTCATGAGAGAGAACGCCTGTCCTGGAACCACACAGCTTAGGTAATAAATACTTTCTTGTGGGAATGCATTAGATTTGTGCCTTGCTCCACACAAAATGGCAGCAGCAGGTCAGGGTGCCCACTTTATAATTTTTAACCCAGCAGTTAGAGCACTCACCTGGGATGCAGGAGACCCAGGTTTAATTCTCCCATCTCTGCCAAAGGAGGAAAAGGGATTTGAACAGAGGTCTCCCATCTCTCAAGTGAGGGCCTTAGCAACTGGGCATGGGATATTCTGATGTGCGGCTCCCTCAATCTCTTCTGTTGAAACTGTTGCACTATGGATAAATAATTAAAGAGTGATTGGAGCGGGGGACTGGACCCAGGGTCTTCCAAACCTCCGGTGAGTGCCTCAACCTCAAGGCTACTAATTCTCTCTCGCGCTCTTTCTGGCCCAATGACTATTTAAGTCTTCGCTCCCAATGGAATAGCCATTGAGCCAGAAAGAGAGCAAGAGAATGATTCTGTAGCTTCGTGCTTAAGGCACCCGCCAGAGAGGTGGGAGACCGAGGGGTCAATTCCCCTGCTTCAATCGCTCTTTAATTATTTATTCACAGTGGAACAACTTCAACAGGAGAGACTGAGGGAGTTCCTTATCAGAATATCCCATAGCTGAGTAGTTGGGGCACTCTTCTCAGTAGCGTGGGGACCTCCTCTTCAATTCCTTTCTCCCTCTCCAACAGAGGGGGAATTAAACCTGGGTCTCCCACATGCCAGGTGAGTGCTCTAACTACTGAGCTCAAAGTTACACGATGGATGACACCATCACCGCCTCCTCAGTTGTGAATGGGACCCAATCTGGTAGGCAGCCTCTGAGAACACCTACCCAATCGGGCCCCACCAGCAAACACCCATCTTTGCCGGTTCATGAATTGTTGTGGGGCTTAGGTTGGAGATAGTTGTATGGACACCTAGAGGGAGGCAGCAGTGTATATGCTCAGAGGCAGAAACTTAGTTGCCTAGGGAACTTTTACCCTGAAAATTTCAGTGCCAAGTGAGTGGAGGCGCCGACAGAGTTTGGCAGAAGTTTTCTGGATTGCAGTGGAGCCTAAAACTGGAACTTAGGTGCCTAAATCTGGGATTTAGGTGCCTAAGTACCTTTGTGGATTGGGACCATAGTGCTTTGTGGAAATCCTCGGGAGCATAATGGCTGCATCACCCTTAATAAGGCTGATTTATACTGGCTGTCTCAATCTTAACACCAGAATTATCCAGCATAGAACTATATATATGGATAACCAACATAAAAGCACCCCTAAGACAGGAAAAGATCTCCAAGTCTGCTCTAATCTAAATGCAGAATCTCCTTTCAAACATGAACATATAATATGGAACCTTATATCAACCAGGCTAATTATTTCAGGCTATTAGCCCCTCTTGATCAAAAAATAGATCAGATATTTTATTTACACTACCCAACAATTGCAGTTATAGAATTGTTTTTGTTATTGCTTCTCTTCATTTGTCTCCCTAATGTGTTTGTTGTTTTGTATGTAAAAAACCCAATGTTATACAAAAGAGATGGTATAGCAAACCCTTTACTTTGGTGCTGGCCAGGTGCAGATGGAGGGATGGCACCATGAGTCTGACCACTACCTTTCCACTAGCTGCGATTCGTACTGGCCTGAAGCACAAGAAGTCAAAGGTAGAGGGCATAAAGAAGTTCATTATGTCCTTCTCCTTCCTTGTGTATCTACACAAGGGCAAAGCACAACCAGGCCCTAAATGAGTGGCTTTTGTGTTTATTTTTAAAATTATAATATGAACATGATTTGTTTTGAAAACTCTCCTGGGCAGCTCCATTTCAATCATTGCAATGGTACTGTATTTCTAAGGGAATGCTGAAGGACAGTGTCTCTCACTGATACTAAAATTATTCCTGGTGCATGAGTAGCATGGATCTTTAACACAATGCACTGTATGATGCTGTATATCAGGTTTTAGCTGGGAATTAACTTTTAAACTCTAGATAAAAATCACTGTGAAAAATTGTCTCCGACGTTGAAAGGTTGGCAACATCTTAATTATGAAGCATTAGTGAGCACTTCTTTATTAAAATATGCTACATAATGTACAATTAATATTTCTACTGCATATTAAAAATGGATAACATCAAGACATGGGGCTGAATTCTGTTTTAACACTTCACTGCAGTTATGTGGGATTTATACTGTGGTAGCTGAGCGCAGAATTGGTCCTATTTAATTTGCAAAAGAATAACTTCCTTAATTTGTGTAATTTATAACATTTTAGATGATTAAAGTATAATTTCACTCAGGAAAGTGACTCTGAAATGACTTCGTGGAGCTTCATATTAATTGTCTCTCAATGTCTGGCATATCAAATTTGCTCAGCTTAAAAGGTGTTTCTTCTTCCAGATCTGTAAAGTAAACCTGGGATCTTACTGCCTCTTTTGGCACCACCAGTAATCAGCTGACTATTTTGATTACAATCTCTGAGGCAGGATAAAATCCAGGTTGTTCTTCCACACATGTAGTGCCTCTTGCAATACTAACAGGGGCAAGATTTGCTGGTAAAGTAAGCAGACATGACTCAGAGGTGCACTTGAAGCAGGTGGGTTGATCTTAAGAAAGTGTGAATGTTTTAACTGGGAAAATTTGGTGGTTTGTGCCTTAATAGTGATGGTATGCACCATTTTCTTTTATTCAACAGGTAGCAGAAAGACATGGGGATGTGGTAGTCACCTGGAACCCCAGTTCAAGCACTGAAAGGTGCCCTGTTTATATTTTCTGACTTCCATAATTTAAAGATGGCTAATTTTAAAAATTGCATTTGCTTTTCCTCATTGAGGTTCATATTTTATTTCCTTTTGGCACTTCCCTCAGCTTGGATGGTGAAACTACAATAGTGTAGTTTTATTTTCTGTTTCTACTCTATTTCACTTTCTGTTTTTCATGAACTTGCACACTGCTGTTGAATGTGACCTTACAACTCAACCCCTAAGCTGGTAACCAATCTTGCCATTCTCACTGTGGTAGCTGCTTTGAACCAAATGCAGAACTACTTTTGTGACAATTATATTGACAACCTTTTCTCATTTGTTTTATTAACCTCACCCATTTCCCATATAATACTATGATAAAGGTAGCTACGTAGTGCTCCCCATTTTCAGCTGAGTCTTGTGAACAATTTTCCTTCATATGTACTTTGTGTGTGTGTGTGCGCGCGCGCGTGCAGATTAATGCAATTGGGTTTGAGTTTCACTTTAAAATTTTTGGCTGCAAAATTCTGGAGTTCAATTTGACAGCCTCTTCAACATCGTCTTGATCAAAGGGAGTTTGACTGGCTGCTAACTGATCCCCTCCTGCCAGCTAATTTGATATCAGCTACTGACAGGGCAAGTGATACTGAAAGGAGGGGGCAAGGAAGTGAAGGCCAACTTAAGCAGCTGTAGCATCGAAGCCAACACTAAAAGTCTTCCAGACAAGTAACAGAGGTGATAAAAAAGTACAGATGAAGAAGCGTAGTGAGTGGAGGTGGTAGTTGTAGCAGAAGGTTACTTTCCAAGAGAACCAGAACCCTGGAGAATAGAGAAAAGACTAATAAAAGAAGGGGGAGGGAGCTTGGCAATGGAGAGGAGTAGGTGTGGCCAGCTAAGACTGCGGCTGGCAGCACACAAAGGGAAAGATATGCATTCCTAGTATCAAAGCAAAAGAAGAGCCCAACTGGGAAAAGGAAGGGGAGGGAGGGAAACAGTGATAATGAAAGAGAGAAGGAGCACCTTTTAGAAGTTGAGAAAGACTAGAGAGGAAGCAGAAAGAGTCCTATGAACCATCTAAAATATTTTTTTTAATACTTAAAGGATTTGTAAACAAAAATCTTCAAGATCTTCCATCACTATTTATAGAAGCTCCAACATGCATTTTCTAATTGAGAAAATATTTGTTCTGACAACTGATGATAACTAAACAGAATGCACTCCACAGAATTAAAACCCACCTCTGATTTAATTAATTAAATTTTAAAAACATCCATCTCCCAAAAGAGTATCTGCAACGTGATACAAACAACTATAAAACCAAAACCAAGCCAACCCAAATACCACCAGCCAACAACACTGGACAAAGCCACAAACCCCCCCAAAAAAAAGCCAGTGAAAAAAGGCAGCCAAAAAGGGTCATAGATGTGCTATTACAAATAGGCAGACCTCATGCTAAGTTTTGAAGACAATCACCAAGATACTTTGATGGACCTCCTATGAGTGAGTTCCATGGACAAAGATCCTGAACTGAGATGGCCCTGCCCCAGCACGATCCAGACAAAATGTGATTAGGACATAGAGATAACTTGGCTGTTCTCAGTTGCCTTGGATGAATGCAAAAAGAAGAGGTGGTTGGTAGGTCATCGGCTTAGGTTACTAAGGGCCATATAGGTTATATTAAGATGAACCAGTCCATGGCTGGCTATAAATTTACTTTAATGTACATTTTAACATAAATGATTCAAACAAGAAAGGAAAGAGGAAAAATGTGTGGAAAGTCCTAGCTCATACTAGTTTTGAACAAATCACCTACCAGCTTTCCATCCATACCAATCGGACCCTAGGATAATCAAAAGCCAAAACAAAATGAAACAGTTAAATCATAGGAACACTGATGTCAGGGGCAAATTTACAGACTTGTGGAATACTATAGGCTTTAGAAGATGATTTACTGTACATCAGCAGTTAAATGCAATACCCTAAGGGCATCGCAGGCACCAAAGTTAAGAAAAAGGAACAGCAGGAGAAGCAGACCTAAGAAGGTAGTAATCAGAACAATATGGTGGGAAGTAATCAGGCAGTAGCTGGTGTTTGGCAAGAAAGTGTTCAACTTGAAATGAAAGATTTGTTAGGCTTGCAAACCACAATGGTACAATACGACAGAACATATGAAATAATGCATCTGGCTTATGTATTTTGCTTGAAGCAATTAGGGAACTATATTAGGTAAGCCATTTACTGTATGGCTGTTATCACAATTATGACTTCAGAACACTTGAAGAAAGCAAACACTCCTCTCTAAAATCTCAGAAGTAATTTAGCTTTCAGATGAGGTTATTACAATTACTGCTATTAAAAAGGCAGCATTTGCCAACAGTTACTACATTGCTTTAGCTGAGGTACTGAACTTTTTCTCTGTACTTAGGGAAGGAAAAAACCCTCTGCTAAATATTGGCTTTTTCTTGGTGACAATTGCACCTATTGCTATGTGATATTTCAGAGAGACAGATTACTTATTGCCCAATGTCCAGGTTCTGATTTCAGTTATATGGATGTAAACACAGAGTATCTTCATTCACTTCTATGGAATTATTTTGATCCATCTTGGTGAAACTCAGAATATGTACCAATATTAAATGTGTTGATACTGTTTTGGGAAATTTTATTATTTAAGATTTAAAGTCAGATTTTCAAAAATTCTCAGCACCCTCAGTTGGAAGCTACTAGGTATAGAGTTCTTTTGCAAATATGGCCACTTACATAGGTGTCTAAATGGGAGAGGCAGGGTACTTACTCTTTTGAAAATTTGTTCTTGAATCGTGACAGTCTTCTGACAAATACAGTTTATACATTTCAATAATTCTGGTTACTTGTTTGTTTAGTTAGCTGTAGATTTATGTAAGAGTCATTCACTCATTTTGAGAGTTTGTCCAGTAGGACATTGTGCTTCCCAGTATGATGGCATTTATGCCTTGATATGATTATCAGTATATCACTGTACATCATCATATCATGAGTCATAGTGCAATGTCACGTCATAAAATGATGTGACATTGCATCAAACATTAATACAAAATCAATACGCAATGATTTAATCTGCCCACTGAAAGTCATTTTTGGATCCTTTGATGTCCTGCAAACTAGGCTTGAAGTAAAAATTGGACTGATTCAGAGATGAATTAAGGCAATCTGAAGCCCTCTGTAGATTCTACAAGGGGCTCCACATAATCTACTTGTGCATCATGTCCCCACACCTTCTTGCAGGGACAGCAGGTTTCATAGTTAAGAGGAATGGGGAAATTCACACCTCTTGATGTGATTGTTTCAGGCTTTCTACAGAGACAAGGAGACATGGCTCCACCACTTATACTTGGATCAAGTTTTCAAGTTTTCTTCATATCCCTGAGTGCTAGAAACATTATTTTTTTCAATGAAAGCTGAGAGACTGACATCATCTTGTGCCACCAGTTGCTGGGGGTCTGTTCATAGTTCTATACACCGATGCTTTAGTCCAGCCCTGGATTGAGCAAAACCAACCAAACAAAACCAGAATAGATGGGAAACCTACAAACGGTACTGTATATATCTGATTTCAGATACTGAAAATGAAATGCTATCAGTCCCACCAATATGTCTTAAAGAAAGCAAACACATAGATGGTGTGCAAAAAAATTATACCAAAACAGGACACTTAAAGCAGTCACTTAAAGCATAGCGAAAGTCATTTGCCTCATCAACATTCTACTGCTACATTGCTTCACAGCAGCCATTCTGGAATCGCTACTTCTGAGAATGAGATTTTCATCTGCCCTTTTACTTTCATTTATAAAAATTTCAGATCACAGCATATATGAGCTGAAACAAAGGCTTAAAACATGGTGGTTTGAATCTCCCTCTTATAAATAACAATTGCAAGATGATAGAAGAAAGTCTGCAGCGGCCTCAAGGTCCTATATAGTCTTGTAATTGGTCTCCTAGTAGTAAAACTTGTTTTTCCCCAGTATCAATTTGTATTAATACATAATAAAGAAAAACATTTATCCAATGTATTAAAAGGGCAGTTTTCACTATTCTACTTCCCCAATACCCTCCAACATGTACCACATAGAAAGCACTTAATGATTTCCTAGCAATTATATTGCACTTTGGGACCTACACTTTTAGAAATTATCTTTGTTTTTGTGGGCACAATCTTATATCCTCAAATTATAACACATGCATTTTTTGCTTCCACAATGAACCGTGCACACAAATAACAGTATTGGTAAGTAGACATCTAATAGCTAGACATATAACTACTAGTACAGTAGTCAAATATATTAACTGTTAATATTTGTGCTTGCAATTTGTTACAGGTGCGGAAATGAAGGCTGAGTTGAATCCTGGCTGTAAATCAGGTTCTAGTTCTACAAAACATGGTATAAACATTAACTAATTAATCCTCATAACAGTACTATGAGTCATAGTAAGTAAGTAAATAGAGATACAAACCCTCTCTAAGTTCCCTATGTTGGGCCAGCAGCTGAGTTTAACAATTTGGCCAACTGTAGATTTAGCATTAAACCCCAGAGGTTTAATTACTTTTATAATGAATGAATAAATAAAGAATTATACAAGTATTTTTAGAAGGAAAACTCATCATAGGATGTAACTGCTGGCTCACAGGGAATGGCCTCAGTGGGTCCCCATGTCTACTTCAGCTCTTACAATTAAAATAATATTTCTATTTTCCAAATGAACAGGGAATTTCTTTTGCCTGACTGAGAATAAACATTATACATAATTTATATCACCAGCTGTGTTACCCTACATGATGGGCATTAATTATTCTTAAGCTTTTACCCTCTCTACAGCCATATTATATCACTACAAAGCTAGAATTAAGGGTCTATGTGACACATATTTTCTATTAGTAAGTCCACGATTCTCAGTATTTTATAACTCTTGGAAGGGTGGAAAGTGAAATTCCTACTAGGCTGAAAATGAACATAAATGAGGTTGGACCCTGCTCCTATTAATTTCAATCGGAGTTTTCCTTTTGATTCCATTTGGAGCGGAATTCAGCACATGGTCTCAGCCTGGATGAATCTTCTGGGATTTCTTTTAAAAATGTGGGAGAGGGAAACTTAATTGGGGACTACTGAGCTACAGAAGAATAAAAACAAATTAATGGCATATACTTAAGATGCTGTTTTTATTTTTTGAGGCAATTACTCTACTGGAATAATGAATAAGATTCTTATTTTATAAAAATATTGAACCTGAATCATCAAATTA
Source organism: Mauremys mutica (assembly GCF_020497125.1). Lineage (NCBI taxonomy): Eukaryota > Metazoa > Chordata > Testudines > Geoemydidae > Mauremys > Mauremys mutica. The sequence goes on along the minus strand of NC_059076.1, from coordinate 34,328,673 downwards.
ACTGTTAACTTATTTTTTCCTCTATTATCTCCTTCCACTACTGACAGCAGACAAATAACGCACTTTTCAAAAAATAGAAACAATCGGTGTTTCCTCTAACATAACGATTATTATTACTAATTAGTATATTATTTTTTGACAAGCAGCAACAAAGTCTATGGTTTTCTGTGAGACAACCTCTGTCAAATCTCTTTCAAGAACTATCTAGAGTAGACAGGATGCACCATGACAGAAGGGACTGATTAGGTTTTTAAAAAATAGTTAACACTATTACTCATTCACTTCTTGTGGACATTGTGGAGGGTGCGGAGAACAGAATGCTCTCTCCTGATTCTACAAAATTCCTTTCTAGGTTTCCACCATTATCTTTAAAATGTGTCCTCTTACTAGATATCTACCGAATATACTGCTCTATTGGAGCCCATAGTCCCCCAATTCCCACTTATTTCCTTGCATAAAGCCTGGTTTTATGCAGAGAGAGGAATTTTACTCAAGAATATTTAGAGCTGGAAAAGCATCAAAATTAGTAAATTACATGTGCAAAAGTAAAAAAAAAAAAAACTTTAACAAATCAATTTTTCCTGTTTACAATCAATGGCTCTTTCTTATTTATGGATTAATTTAGAGGCCTACATTTTTTAAATTAATATATTTTTTTCAAAACTAGTTTAAAAAATATTGAAAAAAGACATCAACAAAAATATTGGGAACCTCTGCAATATACATATATCTCTGCTTCCAAAAGATACCAGCTCTATTAATGTTGTCTTGGTCAGGAGTAATTGGTAAAATTAAGAAAATGAATGCTCAACATCAGGAAATACTTCATGAGAGGTACTAGACAGTAAAAAAGTCTTCCAAGGAAAGCAAAGGCAGAGAAAAAGAGGAAGGATCTAGATGACTTAACATCTTTTCTATCTCTAACTTCTAAGATTCTTTGATCATTCCTTTGTGATCCTTTTAATCTCACCAAAATTAATCGTAAGACACATACTCAATTGAAAGCAGTTATGATCTAATATCTGATATGTGCAGATCTTTCATTCCATTAGACATTTTCTACCCGTTTTGCATACTATGGGATGTATTGTCTTATCATAGCTGGTGTGAGGGACTTTGAGCCACTTATACTATAATTAGGACAATTCATCTTAACATTATTGTTCTGAGTCAATTTTTCTCTGAAAAGTATCTAAAGAAAATTCTGGACAGTGTAATTTATGTTTATGCATGTAACTAGAAATGAACCAATATGCTAATAAGCTAATATAAGCAGCTCCAAATTTGTATTGAGCTCCCAAACTTGGCTGAATCATTCATATTGCTTTTCCAGGCCAGTTTATGTTAAACGAAATATTTTGGATCAAAGTATCTTCCCCGGTCTCACTTGTGGAACTCTATTGTATATTCTGCATGCAAGGCCAACACAAAAATCCCACACACATGTGGAGTGCAAAACATGGAACTGATATCCCCATTGTGGATCCAATAGCAGGATTTTGGTCCATACAATTTGCAGTCATTTTATGGTACAAATAAGTACCAGAGTCTGCTCCTACATTTTTCATGCAAGATTCTGTGCTCACAAATAGACCTAATGAGACATGTGTGTCCATCTCACTGCAATAATTTAACAAGTCCACAGGTAAATCTTTGGACTTCAGTGGGACCAAGATTTGGCACTTTATTGTCCAATCATATTTTAATATATACACCAGAGTGCTTTTTTTTGTCTCTATGACACAAATTTGACTTAGTGTTAAATTATACTAGTTTAAGATTGTCACAGATGAATATTGGAATTCATAGACTCAGTCTGATTCATATGACTAAAATTATGACAATTTTCTAAACACTATGCAGTAAGATAGGTTGTGAAATTGTTACTAGCAGCTGTCTGAATCCTTTTATGTAAATACATATCCACTAGAAGGTTTCCAGCAGAGTTTCAGAAAAATAAAGCAGGAATTCAGCTTGAAAGTAGCTACATGAGTTGCATACCATTTATGATTTTCAGTGAGAACTTTAAAAGACCTATTTTTAAAAGTTTTTCAGTGTCAAACAGCAATTTTACAAATCATCCACTTTAAATTCAGATATGGTAAAAGATGGCAAATTTTTCTTTTTGCATTACCTTGGCTAGTTCCAGATTCACACTGGTTAAAAACCTGACTGTTGTCAAATCTGTTCATCATGAAGCCATTAAAAATAATTGATCTCTATTTCCTCTCCCCCCTCCTCCAGCTAATTACATGTTTAGCAAGATTGGCATTAAATTAGGTGTTTTAATGCGATATTCCTAGTAGTCTGATGGCTGGTTTTTTTTCTTGTAAAAGATTTTTAGAAGATAGGTGGTTGGTAGGTTTTTTAAGAGGAGCTCATCCACTAGCTAAATTGCTTCTACCGATGAAAATCTGTTGGTTCTTTTTTGTACGTCTAAATGACTGCTGTTAAAAGGTATAGTGATCACAAACAGCTTAGCTGCAGAAGTTATGTGCCCAGTCTCCTGGAGGGAGGGAGCACTTTAAAACATGCTGCAGCAACTCCTTCTGGCCAACGGAACATCACCGACAAGATCAGGGGATCTAGTCCTCTTTGGCTGGAGTGACGGTCACCCTCTAAACAATGAAATGCAGAGAAAGGAAAAGATTCTTCTTCCTCAAAAAGAAAAAAAAGTCCACAAAAACAAAAGCACTGACAGTAGAGATGCATGAAAGCACTATCGGCAGGTTATTCCATAAACATCTATTATGGAATTTCTTGTAATTGGTACTGGCTCCTGGCAGCAACATGAGAGTAGATTAAATGGACCATTGATTTTATATGGTAAAAGAAATTAATTCCTTTTGAGGTGGGGAATTGATTTATTGTTTTAAACCTCTATTGTAAAAATGATTTTAATATACATTTTTATAGCAGAAATGTGCCTGGCTAGCCTTAATCAGGAAAAATTTATGTAGACCCCAATCGTGTCCCTATTCCAGGTCCTTTCGACAAAGGACATATTGCCACTCTTAAATCCATTCAAAATGCCAAGATCATCTTCCCAGCTCATTGCTCTGATCGATCTCTCTCTCTCTCTCTCTCTCTCTCTCTCACACACACACACACACACACTCACTTTGCAACCCTCCACTGGCCTTCCTATTGCCACTTCAGCAAATACATTGTTTACAATTTTAAAGCCTGTAATAGCCTAGCCCAACACTAACCTAGCATTTCCTACTTTTTTCAAGCCTTCAAACCCTGCCTCCCCTATGCCCACTTTGCCATCCCTTATTGCCTATCAGTCTAATTTCCCCCTCAAACACCTTTGTAGTTTCTCCCATCCTTTAATTCAGGGAAAGAGCAGACCTCTTCCTTAAAAAAAATAAATAAAAAAAAATACAAAGCCATTACGTTGTCCTTCAAACACCTCCTTAAAACTCACCTCTGCACAGTGCCTACAAAAACCGCTGCCACTGCCTCACTAAAGCACCACTGACCAGGTATCTGAGCCACCACAGCCCTGGGGAGAGGCACCAAACCATCACAACAGCAAGGGATCCCACGGATGAAGGGGCTGAACCACTGGTTCAGGTTTGGGGCCCCAAAGTCCCACCATCATTGCTACCACTGCCCCAGGGCAACAGCTGCTGCTTGGAGTGGGTGAAATAGCAACCACTGTCTGAAGAGAGGGTGGCTGCTTAGCAACCAGCCAGCATCACTAAGTTGTATGCATGCTGTTTCCTGACTCAAGAAGATGGGAACAACAGGAACCCAAGATCCCTTTCAGGTGAAGAGGAAGAACAGAAGCAGGCACAGCAATAATTCAGCTAAAACTGAACAGCAGCAACCCAGGACACTAAACCAGACCTCATCCGTAGGAACCCTGTACAGGACTCCAGATTGGACTCCAACCAGCTGGAAAGACTTAAGGACAAAACCTCAGATCAAACCCCAACTAATGAAACTCAGAGGGACCAAGATCTCAAACCAGTCCCCAGCCTGAGTACAAGTAAGTATGTAGCTTTTTGTTTTAGTTGCATTTTCCCTTCTTGATTCATCTCTTCTTTGATTTTTAGGAAGCCAAAGGAATACAGACTCTAAAGCTATGAATTTGCTAAAGTAGGTTTAGTGTCCTATTTAGTCTGAGTTAAACAATAAGAGCATGAGTACAAAAAAAAGACAGAACACCTCTGAAGAGTCCAACAGAAAACATCAGTCCATGAATAGCAGAATCTGAAAGCATTGATGCAGTCACCAGCACTGTTCCTTACAGCAGCATTAGCCAGTGCCTGAAATGCAATCTGACTACCCTAATAGCTCATTTGGAAGAACAAGATGATGGGTGGTTATTATATCTAAAGGTGAGGAGTTTGGAAAATGAAAAATTGCTAGGAGTTTGGCTGTCCATGGTGTGAACTACAAAATCACCTCATATGGTGACAATAAGTCAGTGTGACAGAAAGTCCTGTGGAACAAAAACTACATTCACAAGCTATCAAAAGCACATATTGCAGCTGAAAAATACTTGCTGAAGTAATCAAACCTCTCTTGGGGAAAAAAAAGCAGCGAGGGGTATTTCTGTCCAACAAGAAACCATCTGTCGGATTTTTCATATAACATAAAAAATTGTGAAGTATCAGAGGTCTCTGACTGATTTTCCTACTCATGCAGATACACAGAAGGAACTGGAATGGATCCAACATGGGATGAGTTCTTCAGTAAGGGATATCCTTGAATATATTATGGCCAAAATGAACAGAAAAAAACATTCCAAATATACAGAAGAATAGAGCCAAACACATTGTGAGGGTAGATGAGACAACTTCCAAGCTACCACTCAGTCTTGATCGTATGCATTAGGCAACAATGGGGCCATCTCCAGATGCAGACCATTGTCTTTCTCTGAAGCTGGTCCATCTGACTAACTGTAAATTTGAAAGCACTATAGCTGTTTTATTGGAATGTCTGAGGTGCAGTACATTCACTGAAAACTTCCTGCAGAGTAACTGTAATTCTTTTGCATCTGACAGTGCCTCCAGCATGTCGAAGAAAATCAGTCAGGACTAGCTCACCATCTGCTAACTCAGTATCTCAATATCTTTGTCTGCCTTGGCTGTTGTCACAGGCTAGAACTTACTGTCAGGAGACACTACCTGAAACATCAATAGTACAGTTGAGCAAAATCAGAAAACATTCAGTTTGGAGATGTCAAAATCTTTTGCTTGACTATTTTCAATTGATCTAAAATGCTTAATTTCTGGTCAGATCAACTTTAACTGAATTTTTCCATTGTGGCACATTGCTTCTATTCCCCCCTACGGGCCAGGCATCCTGGCTGGACTACATCTCCCATGATGTACCCAGAGTTATACGACATCCATGATGCATCACATCAAGTGTTGTCGGTGAGATTGGTCCATAGGAGAGAAAGGAGGCCCAAACTGCAACTCCCATAAGCCATTGTGAGGACAAGGAAACAGAGTTTAATGTTTTACTGGACTGATTCAAAACAAAACATTTAAGGTCAGTTCAACTGAATGAAATACTCCAATTTGGGTCAAACTGAACATTTCAATTTTACAGAAATTGCATGTTCCATAGTAAAATTATTGTGATGGAAAATTCCCAACCAGCTCTAACAAACAGCATGAATCACTTGCAGGTCGTTCTTCAACAAGTCACATACCCACTGAAACCTGTTTCCCAAGGATAAATAATAATTACACATCTCTGCTAAGAGTGTGGTGATAGGTCTGCTCACCATTGGCAAGATCCTGGGTATATATTGGGGGTATCAACTGAGATATCTATTAAGGAATTGTGGAATGAGTACCCTTCTCTTTAGAAACATTTGTGAAGTTTCCACAGTCAAAGACAGAGATGCCAAGCAATGTGCCTAGTACAGTGGCATCTTCCAGGAATGGGAAGGAAATGGGTGGGCTTATATACAGGGCTTATATACCTGTTCATTGATCCCGTGCTTCTTGGTGGGTGAAGTGTATATTAGCGTATCACTAAATATCAGTGGCCTTGTCTAATAGGATGAGAAAAGAGAGGAATGCCAAACATAATTTCCTTCTACCATCAGGGACCATAATTAAACAACATTCAATTACTTTGGTAAATAAAATAAAGACCTTAAGGCTACTTAATTTTAATCCTGGAGGACAATAAATGATATGGTGCACTAAGAAACAACAGATTATAAACAGCTGGTTGTAAAAGAACAGCTTGTATCAAAATTGTGGTCTTGAAGTGATTGCCTACTCTCCTCACCCATGCACATGAAATCAATGTACTTGAACACTGAGCATGTGCATAGAACAGATAGGAATCTCGAACTCGCTGCGTAAAAATTCTCATTTCTCTTGAAGAAACAAACTCCTGTACCCATAAATAGGAAGCACATGGCTAATTCATCAATGCCAACGTCACTCTGTGAATATATTTGATGTGGCTGGTGTCATGTTGATGAGAAAACAATAAACTGTGAAAAATGTCACTTCTCAAAATTAGCTGGCTAGAGTTCAGCAGAGTTGGATTGTTGTAACAGCTGTGGCATTATGACTTTGATTAATTAGATTTTTTTTCTTTCCTAGAATAATTCTGAAAAACCACTTCCCACCCCCATAGAAATCAATCCATTTGTTCACATAAGTCATACTAAACAATAATCTGTTCTACCATCTTTGTTTTGACAACTGCAGAGAATCTCCATGGTACAATGAAAATACAATTTTTTTAATTCTCTTTCAGAGAGCTTCAGTTCTTTTTTCAGTTTCTACAAATATTCCCCTCCAGGGAATGCTTAGGGGTCCACAAAGAAAACCCCAAACGTGGCCTTCCAGCACCACAGTTCCCAAGGAACCTACAATCCCATGGAGGGTCAACCTCCTTTTTTTCCTGTTTCTTTGACCCCCTCCCAACCTTCCCCACACTCACACCACCCCATGGAAGTGCCACACTGCCAATGGGCATCCACCCATGCATGCCAAAAAGAAACTCGCCTGAAGAGGAGTGCAGATGTGAAGTTGCTTCTAAGGGTACAGTGAGAATGCTGCTTGCAGAGCACAGATAGGCAGGCAGCTACCCACCACATGAGAATGTTGGGAATATGACAGAAAGCTGCTCCACCTCACTCCTTCCTTCCAGTCTACCTCTCCATATGCCTGCAGAACCTGAAATCTGGAGCATCCATGGTTGCCCCTCAGCGACCCATAGGCTTGAGAGAAGGGTAGAAATGGTCACAGAATTAACACTTCCCACTTCTGCATCCCTGCAAAGGAGATCCATCGGAGTAGACACTTCCACTACATATAGAGGGACAGGGAACAATCATGGCCAAAATCTTTAAAAAAAACAAACATTATGGGAGGTTTCAAAGTAAAACTGTTCCAAATTGCATCTGTTCTGTGCCACTGTTTGGGGATGTCTACACTGCAATTAGGGTGTAGCAGCCCATGTAGGCATACCCAAGTTTAAATATAGCTAGTGTTAGTACATAGAGGAGTGATGCCATGACAGCACTGGCTTCTGCATGAGCTGTACAAGCCCACCCAAAAAAAACTGGGTACTTACTCGAGCTTCTAGCCCACACAGAAGTCCAAAGCTGCTGTGGCTTTACTGATATTGGTACTTGCGATAGCTAAATTGAAGCTAGCTTGGTTATGTCCACATAGGGCTGCAATCACACACCCCGATGGCAGTGTAGACATAGCTTGAGATCAGTGAAACAAAGGGTAGCTCAAGAGCCAATGTTCATATTTAGTCCTGGTGCAGAGGTGCTAAAATATAGGGAAAGACTGTGCAGATACACCATGTTAAAATTTAATACCGGAACAGGTGCTTTCAACCCCTGTCCCTCACAAACACATTGCCACATGTGCCCAGATGTTAGAATTTGTAATGGTGCACATGCAGATCCATTCAGAGTCCAGATATTTGTGTCATGCAGTCCTATATTTAAATGACTTATTTCTTATATTCAATTATTATCATTCTGTGTTTAGCTCCTCTTACCCTAAAATGAATTTATATACTTTCTACAGACCATCAGGCACTGAGTAAGGTACACTGAATAAATTATTTTAAAAACTGACTTAATACCAGGTTCCCTGTGTAGATTGTAATGATACACCACCTGTTGTACCTCTTACCTTAACAAAGGATTATATCTAGTCCTAAAAGAAAAATATTCCCATAAATCTTCTCCATGACAGTTATCAAAACTTAGTTTCCAGAAGGAATGACTACTAGAGTGCCCGAGAAATCTAATTTATTGAGCATGCGATAACAAGGATAATAAATCACAAAGTATTTAGAGTAGCCTTTAATATCTTTATTTGTGAGGTATAGGATTTGATTTTAACTAGTTTAGCTAGGGCATTAAATTCTACCCTCACTTGTACTTATGCAGCCACGCTGACCTCAAATGGGTAAAAGGGTTTGATCCTACAAAATCCGAACACCTCCTGTGAGCACCCTTAACTTAAATCAGGATATAAACAATATTTACACAGGCAGTCAAGCAACACTAACAGTGGCTCCAATCTTCTTGCACTGATTCACTAGAAACGTTTGTTCGTTGTCCTTCAGAGATATAGGACCTGATCCAAAGCCCAGTGAAGTCAGTGGAAAGACTTCCATTGATGTTGATGTGCTTTACAATCAGGTCCAGAGTGAGAATACTGATAATACGGCACCGCATTCAACTCCCAGGTGATATTGGTGGTGATGACCTTGACTGGAGTATCCTCACCAGGAGCACTGTTTGACAACGCTTGGTGCAACCTGATCTATTCCAAAGGGAAGGAAAAGTGTGTTCTTTTGAACAAGTCCCAAGATAACTTATCTCTGGCAGATAATAATTAGTGGTACCTGAAAACGGAATGATGCCATCAGAAAGAAATAGGGAAATCACTCTGATGGTACTAGAATTTTCACAAGGGACTATTGGGAAACCTCAAGAGCCTTCTACCCCTCCAGCAAATCAGGCCAGAGGAAAACAGAGACAGCCAATGGATGGGAAGGGAAGAGCATGAAGGAGACAGCAAACTGCATGGGGGAAAGAAGGTCTCAGACATAGGAAGGCAGGCAGTAAGGGGAAAGAAGAAGGGAGTGTGGGGAGACATGAACCCAGTAGGCAGACAGGGTCAGGATGACAGTGAATCTTTTGGAAGCCCTGAACAATGTGTTTTCTTTCTCGATTGCTTCGCTATTAGTTGGCTGCTTCAGGAGCTACTGTGGTGGAACTGGAGGAGGTGGTCTTCCCCAAAACTGCCACTTTTCTTTACCCCCATTTCAGAGAAATAGCAATAATGTTTCTGTGCAAAATCCCTGATCTCTGTTGCTCTTATCCTTCCTCACAAGCTGGAGGCAGATGTAGCCCCATCTTCTACCTCTCCTCCAGCAGCTGCTTCTCCCCACATCCTACATCTTGCCAAGCCAAAAAAAAGGGAGGAGAGGAAGTGGCAGCTCTGAAAACCTCATTCTGGTTCCCATTTCCACTCTGACAAAGGCTGATCCTTGCTCTGTTCTCCACTCCATTTCTGGATTTGAGTGCACTCTGGATATTCCAGATTGGACCCTAAGTGTAGGCAGAATTTGTCCCTAGAAGCTGATATATATCACAGTGTTCCGTATTTTACTTTCTATAAAACAGCTCTTAAAGATACAGAGCCTCATGCCTGTTTCACTTTCTAGAGAAGGGAAACTTCTACTTCTCTTTTTTTTAAGCAGATTTCAAGAGATGTGTTTGAAAACAGTCAGAACTTCCGTGACTTTGGCACAGATGGCCTTCTTCAGGGACCTTAAAAGGGATCAGTGAAGAAGGCTGTTAGTGCTGAAACATGGAAACTTTTATGACTGTTTCCAATTACATCTTTTGAATTGTATTAAATATGAAATGAAACAGAAGTTTCTCTTCGTGTTCGGGTGCAAGAACACAGCTCTTTATCCATAAATCTGTCTATTGGAGTCATATTTTTTTCAAAAGTTATTTGGAAAGGGCCACTGAGTTCCTCTATACCTGTGCCCTGATCATTGTGGTTAAAGTAATTTATTGCAGGTTGTGCAGCTGGAACTGAATATACTGATTTTCTTACTATGGTTATAAAATTTCCACATAATTCAAAATGGTATCATAGCCTTCATGTTTCTGTTTGCATTTGATAAAAGTCGTCCTTCCTTTTCTCCCTCCCAGCACTGCTACAAGAATAGTAGCAAACAAGAAAAAACTAACTAAATTTTGCTGCAGAAACTAAAGCCGAAAATACTGAAATATCAGCCAGTGAGATAGTACATGGGGGGAAAAAACGTATTTGTTTGCCCATTGATGTTTTACACCTGTGCTTTTGTGAACAATATTCCAATAGCTAGCACGTATCCATACCATCCCTTTTCTAACAGACACCAAAATTCTGCCCACAGATGCAACATCCACTGAAGTTCAAAGGAGTTAAGCAGATGTGCCTGAGGACAGAATGTGGCTCATCATTTTTTTTAAAAAATCTGATCAAGTTAACAAATTTTACAGTTAGCTTCATCTCCTTATTCGTCTTGCAATCTCTGAACTATACCTTGTGGCTGAATGGAAGCAAAATTGCACTAAATTAAATAACTTGTCAATTATGCATTTGAATGTTGACCCAAAACATTATTGCCCATTTGAATGCCAAATTCCTCCCTCTCTCTCTCTCTCACACACATATACACACACACACCTAGCAAAACAAAACCCAGCAATTTTCCTGACTTACCTAGTTTTCAAGCTTATAAAGGATTCTTGCAAAAGCCAGTGACAATATGAGGAACAAAAGTTTGCTCCTTTGCATTCATGGCCAGTGAAGAACAATTTGTATGTATGCATTTGATGGCAATAGCAGATAACACTTTCCACACTTTAAAGGCAAAAACCCAAAGTAAAAGCTCTCCTATCATATACGGAATGGGAAAAATATCAAGATAATTGATTCACACAGCTGGAAGTTGAAATGTTTGGTCATTTCTTATTTAGGGATATAGTGAGGAATGGCTAATTGGTTAGACTACCTGATGGAAAACCAGAGCCCGATTAGTGCAACTCAAGGGGACCTTTTTTATAAAAATGTATCTGCACTTACACTTTAGTGTTGATTAGAAGTGTAAGTGCTAGATTATGGATGATGAAAGATACTAAACTGTTACAAATTATCCTGGGTGCCTGCAGAGTACTCTAATCCACTCTTTCAGCATTCACTCTCACCTGTGGAAGCCTGCAAGGTTGTTAATAGTGCTCTCTGGAACCAACTGTAAGTAGCAGACTAAAGCCATCCTGATAACTGCAAATCAAGAAACATATTATGTGTGTCTAAGACTGTTGAATGAAACTGTATATCCAAACATAAACTGTAATTTCTCAAACTCAGGGATAAGACATGTCTTTTATTTGCTTAGCAAAACCTGTGCCTTGAGAAGTAGAGCATTTTCTTAAACAATAACCATTTTTCTCCTGAAATAGGTTTATGTAAGCCCCAAAGCTGCAGTCCTTTCTTGTGGTAAGTATTATTTATTCAGGTGAGTAGCGGTTGCAATATGGGACCACTCTTCTGAGCAAGTGCTGCTCAATGTGAACAAGGATTATAAAACCAAGGACTATCTTAGTATAATTAATATGGTATAAAGGGGACTTTAAAAAAAAACTTCTGTGATGTTTATCAAAAATGGCACATGGAAAAAAAAGAATGTTGGAACTTTCCAAGTTTTTCCTCTATTTTTCTTATTAAAAGCCGCAAATATACAAACCTTGAACATACAGTGCACAGCATTTGTTAAAAAAATCATGTAACAGCAAGAAACTGATTTTTACATTAAAATTGAATACTTCTTTCAATTAATGAGCATTCATGCACATGATTGCTTTTCTTCATGCTTGTCTTGAGAGGTAAAAAAAACAAGGGGACAAATTCTGTTTGGTAAACAGTACCAGCATATGCTGGGAATAATGTATTCTAAATGCACCAGTGAAAATGGGAGTAGAACTGAGATCAATGATTCTATATTATATAGTCTGTACATGCTATGCACATCTAAATAATAGAAAATTATAATAAAAATGCTAATTATTTGAACTTAAGCAAAAGAGATCAATAAAAGAAACAAAATTACAATGTGGTTTCAAAGAACACTTTTGAGAGGCTGATTTATGATCTGTACAGCGTATTGTCATGGGAAACTTTGCAGCTGACATTCCATACTGCTTTTATAGGTTGTTCATACTAGACAAACATGTTTGCTTTTAAAAAAGTAACTGCTTTAACTAATCCTCATTTCTGCTGTCCAATATGCACATGTATACCAGTGAACTAAGCTGTGTGTGTGAAGAGCTAACCGCCTCCACACAAAACTGCTGCCCTAAGAGCAGAGGCGGCTCTAGCGATTTCGCTGCCCCAAGCACGGCGGCATGCCGCGGGGGGCGCTCTGCCGGTCGCCGGTCCCGCGTCTCCGGTGGACCTCCCGCAGGCGTGCCTGTGGATGCTCCACCGAAGCCGCGGGACCAGCGGACCCTCCGCAGGCATGCCTGCGGAAGGTCCGCTGGAGCCGCCTGCCGCCCTCCCAGTGACCGGCAGAGTGCTCCCCGCAGCATGCCACCCCAAGCACGCACTTGGCGTGCTGGGGTCTGGAGCCGGCCCTGCCTAAGGCCTGGTCTACACTAGGACTTTAATTCGAATTTAGCAGCGTTAATTCGAATTAACCGTGCACCCGTCCACACCAGGAAGCCATTTAATTCGACATAGAGGGCTCTTTAGTTCTAATTCTGTACTCCTCCCCGACGAGGGGAGTAGCGCTAAATTCGACATGGCTATGTCGAATAGGCTAGGTGTGGATGCAAATCGAACTTAGTAGCTCCGGGAGCTATCCCACAGTGCACCACTCTGTTGACGCTCTGGACAGCAGTCCGAGCTCGGATGTTCTGACCAGCCACACAGGAAAAGCCCCGGGAAAATTTGAATTCCTTTTCCTGTCCGGACAGTTTGAATCTCATTTCGTGGTTGGACATCGTGGCGAGCTTTTCTGTTAATTACTGTTTCCGTCATGTTCTTTTAGAGGAGACTGTGTTTGAAGGGGGGGAAGGGGGTTGGTAATTGGACAGGACAATCACCTTTACCAGGGTACAGACACGGGGGCAGGATCAGCAGCAGGTCACACACACAGTGCAGTCAGTAGGCACCCTGGTCGGTATGGGAGGTGGTTTGCAGGTTCTGTGTGGGTGGGGGGGTATGTGACTTTATAGCGGGGGAGGGAGGTTACAGATCTCATGCAACGGTCCCTGTCCTGGACCACAGAGCCACGCAGCAGAGGAATCTGTATCCGTCCTCCCCCGCCAAAAGGCCACATAGCCCCCGCACACAGAGTCCCAAAAAGGAGGGATGGCAGGCTCCGTTGAAACAACCAGTCCAGCACTGCAGACCGCTCTGGGAGCAGGAGCCTGTCATTCCTCGAGTTTAGAGGCGGTCTTTACATCACCGCACACCCTACCCAGCACAGTCCGCGTCCCAGTTTCAACCCTTTAATGCAAAGTCATCAATAACGAAATCTTTGTAAAGTTACAGTGGAACATGTATTTTATTTTTAAACGTGTGTTGGAAGTGGGGGAAGCGGGGTGGACGGGGTATGTAACTGCAGATGCTAGTCAACAGTAACTTGGTAAAGAAACAGGGGCAGGTTCAGCTTCTCTGTAAAGAAACTGAACAGTCACAGGTCACGCTGCTCGCTGCTACTTGAAGAGTTCCTTGTCACTGTGCAAGGCGCCTGCATAGGGCTTCACGAGCCAGGGCATTAGCGGGTAGGCTGGGTCCCCAACGATCACTATAGGCATCTGCACATCCCCAAGAATTATTTTGTGGTCCGGGAAGAAACTAACTTCCTGCAGGCGTCTAAACAGAGCAGAGTTCCTGAAAACACGCGCGTCATGAACTTTGCCTGTCCACCCGACGTTGATGTTGGTAAAACGTCCCCCATGGTCCACTAGTGCTCGCAGCACCATTGAAAAGTAGCCCTATTTCTCAGCAGCTGACTGTGGAAGAGGTGGCCGATAAGGTGCGAGGAGTTGACAACGGCCATAACTGCAGCGGGCTCCGTGCTCGCAGTGCTGTGGTGCCCGCACTGTCACTGAGCAGAAAAGTGCACAAACAGATTGCCCGCAGGCGCTTTCGGGGAGGGAGGGAGGGCGTGATTGACGGTTCAATGATGACAGTTACCCAAAACCACCCTCGACACATTTTTTCCCCCAGCATGCATTGGGGGGAAATCCCAGAATTCCAATGGGCAGCGGGGAGTGCGGGAACTGTGGGATAGCTTCCCACAGTGCACCACTTCAAAAGTCGACGCTGGCCCCGTTACTGTGGACTCACACAGTCGAATTAGTGTATTTAGTGTGGATATACAACTTCGACTTCATAAGGTCGATTCCACAAATTCGAATTAAGTTGATTCGAAATAGTCTTGTAGTGTAGACATACCCTAAGAGTATCCTTGAAGCAGGAGAGGAGAGAAAAGCATGTTCAATGTGTCAGTGCCTGTAGCAAGTTTCATTTAAAGTAGGAGGATTTATCCCTCTCTATCAGTTATTTGTACAATAAAATAAGATCTATTAGGTCACCCATTGCAGGATTGTTCCTTCAGTATATTCTCCAGGGGAAGATTTTCAAAGGCATAAATGGGAATTAGGGTCCTGATTTCCATTGGGTATCTAAATACACTTGGAAAATCACCCCACCATGTGCTTTGTCCAGTCAGGTCAGAGAAATACTACCATCTGAAGCATGCACTCCAGGAACAAATTCTTGAGATTAACTTATTTCTACGATCAACAATATACATGAGCTTCCTCATATGCCTATTAGTTTGGGAACTGTCTGGCTACATGGGATTTTACACATCTTTCAGCTATATCATAGATCCAGATGGAAAATCTAGCATTCAAGGATATCATCCTGATTTGTGACACTCCTGGAGAGCTTTGTCTCTACAAAGCAGTGAATGGATTACATTCATTCTCATACGTAGGGTTTTTTTTTCCACCCATGACAGATATATGGATAATCTTCATGTTATAAGTAATAAAAATAAATGCAAACCATTAATATAACTATTACATATTTTCTTCTGATCTTTCAGGACCTCATTGAATAAGAAAAGGTCAAACAAATGGTGAGAAATATTTTAAAACAATTAAATATTTACTGATGAAGTAATTTATCATTGGGACACACACACTTACTTTAAGCCTGTAACTATCACAAATACAATTTGACAAATGAGGGCCAGTATTACATTTCCTGCTTATGTATATGTTGGCTAAAGTGTTTAGAATCTGAAGTTTCAGTCAAAGGTTGCTTATTTCCTATATAATGCTATTTTCATTTACTGTTGTAAGGAAATGATTAGGTTGCCTGCTCAGAATAGAGTAGCCAGAACAAGAAAGCATAAAAGGCACAACTAGAGATCTGGTTTTAGGTATGGGTTAAATGTGAATCACATTTGCCAAAGCACGGACGTGAAAATCCTGTCTTAAGCATGTGCAGAACAGGCTGATTTGCCAAACTAAAGTCAATGTATCAAGAACAAAGAATAAATCTGTCCCGTATGAACAGAAACTTACCTACTGTTAATTTTTCAAATAGATGGCAGAACCAAGCCTCTAGCTAGCACTAAGTTATTCTTTTTCTTTCTGTGCACACAGAACTCCAACAGAGAAGAGAATAAACTTGAAAAAAAAACAACCTACTAGTGAAAGAATAAGATTCAGCTGTCTCTTTGCACCCACTTCATCCATCTGCCATGAGAACATTAGAATAGCCATTCTGGGTCAGACCAATGGTCTATCTAGCTCAGCATTCTGTCCTCCAACAGTGGCTGACACCAGATTCCCCAGAGGGAATGAACAGAACAGTGTAACCATCAAACCATCAAGTTATCCAACCCCGGTCATCCATTCCCAGTTTCTGGCAGTCAGAGACTTAGGGACACCCAGAGCAGGCGGTTGTCTCCCTGCCATCAAATATAATCTTCTCTTTATTTTCTTGTGTGCATAGGGCCAGCCCGTCAGCTGGCATAAGTTAATATAGCTCCAAATGATGTCAACGGAATTACATCAATTTACACTAGTTATACCATAACGTCCAATTCTTATTATGCTCAGCTCTTACTATATACAGGCCTGGTCTACACTACGCGTTTAAACCGGTTTTAGGAGTGTAAAACCAATTTAACGCCACAACCGTCCACACTAGGAGGCACCTTATATCGATTTTAATGGCTCTTTAAACCGGTTTCTGTACTCCTCCCTAACGAGAGGAGTAGCGCTAGTATCGGTATTACCATATCGGATTAGGGTTAGTGTGGCCGCTGATCGACGGTATTGGCCTCCGGGCGGTATCCCACAGTGCACCACTGACCGCTCTGGACAGCAATCTGAACTCGGATGCAGTGGCCAGGTAGACAGGAAAAGCCCCGCGAACTTTTGAATATTTCCTGTTTGCCCAGCGTGGAGCTCCGATCAGCACGGGTGGTGATGCAGTTAAAAATCAAAATAAAGAAAGAGCTCCAGCATGGACGATGCGGATGTGATCGCTGTAAGGGCAGGCAAATCTGTTCTATCAGCGCTCCGTTACAGAAGACGAAATTCAAAATCATTTTTTAAATATCTCCAGACAGACGCCATAGCAGGGACTCAGCGCACTGCTGCGTGGCAAGCGTAACGGAAAGCCAAAGAATCAAATGGACGCTCATGGACTGGAGGACTCAAGCTATCCCACAGTTCCTGCAGTCTCTGAAAAGCATTTGCATTCTTGGCTGAGCGCCAAATGCTTCTAGGGTCAAAAACAGTGTCCGTGGTGGGTCAGGGCATAGCTAGGCAATTTACGCACCCCCCCACCCACCCGCAGAAGTGAAAGGGAAAACAATCCTGTCTTGACTCTTACATGTCACCCTATCTTTACTGAATGCTGCAGATAGACGGGATGGTGCAGCACTCAACACCAACATCCTTGCTCCCCCCGCCATGGGTGGCTGATGGTACAATAAGATTGATACCCATCGTCATCATCAGCCTATTGGCACATGGGGCAGTGCAAAAGGACTGGTAACCATGCGTACTAGCATCTGTCAGGTCGATCAAGGGTGCCTGGTCCTAATTTTTCCTGGTAGATGGTGCAGTATGGCTGATATCCATCATCGTCATAGCAACAGGGGGCTGAGCTCCATCAGCCCCCACCCTTCATGTGTAAAGAAAAGATTCAAGTGCCCCTGAACTAGCAGAGGGATGCACTCCTTACTGTCCTGTCTGGACTATCATAGCAGCTGGAGGCTGCCTTCACTAACAAGTCACTGTGTCTTATTCCTGCATTCTTTATTACTTCATCACACAAGTGGGGGGACAATGCTACGGTAGCCCATGAAGGCTGGGGGAAGAATGAAATGAACAGGTGGGGTTGTTGCAGGAGCACCCCCTGTGAATAGCATACAGCTCATAATTTCTGCAGGATCTGACACAGAGCAGCTGTGCTCTCTGGTTCTCTGATACAGTGGTTCTCTAGTACACTTGCCCATATTCTAGGCAGGACTGATTCTATTTTTAGATACCAAAAAGGAGGGATTGACTCAGGGAGTCATTCCCAATTTTGGCTTTTGCGCCCCTGGCTAAGAGCAGCCAGGGGCACTTATGACAGCAGCAAATGGAACAGTGCAAAAGGACTGGTAGCCATGATCATCTTATTACCAATTTATGGATTGGTAGATGGTGCAGTATGGCTGATAACCATCTCTGCTGTCATGCAAAAGCAAAAGCATGCTGCTGTGTAGCGCTGCTGAATCGCCTCTGTCAGCGGCATCTAGTACACATACGGTGACAGGCACAAAAGGCAAAACAGGCTCCATGATTGCCATGCTATGGCATCTGCCAGGGCAATCCAGGGAAAAAAGGCGCGAAATGCTTGTCTGCCGTTGCTTTCCCAGAGGAAGGAGTGACTGACGACATTTACCCAGAACCACCCGCGACAATGATTTTTGCCCCATCAGGCACTGGGATCTCAACCCGGAAATGCCAAGGGGCGGGGGACGCTGCGGGAACTATGGGATAGCTACGGGATAGCTACCCACAGTGCAACGCTCCAGAAATCGACGCTAGCCTCGGACCATGGACGCACACCACCGATTTAATGTGTTTAGTGTGGCCGCGCGCACTCGATTTTATAAAATCTGTTTTACAAAACCGGTTTATGCAAATTCGGAATAGTCCCGTAGTGTAGACGTACCCACAGATGCCTAGCTTGCCAAGTGAACTACTGCATGAAGTTCCACGCACATATGTTGATTTTACAAGACAAATGGCATTATCTACCAAAGACTAACATTAGAACTGGGCCCCACATGTTAATTTAAAGAAGCTGCATGAGAAGTGAGAAAATGATAAATGATGGCTGAGTCACTAATGATGCCGCTTCAGGTGCCTATTACCATTTTAATTTATTATCATATTCATTGTTT
Organism: Mauremys mutica; assembly: GCF_020497125.1. NCBI lineage: Eukaryota > Metazoa > Chordata > Testudines > Geoemydidae > Mauremys > Mauremys mutica. Next base: position 34,310,160 of record NC_059076.1, on the reverse strand, counting down.
TATTTACAAAGATGTTTACAAAATGAAAGAGTAAAACAATTAAAATGAGCTGAATATAATGAGAAAGTTTTATTGAGCTTAAGTCAGGACACACAAAAGGTATGTGCTTATTACAACACAAATCCTTTCCTGAAATCACCACATAAGGTTTCTGATTTAGAGTTGTTTTAATTGTCATTTTAATAATTGCACATAGTGAAAATGGTAAAATTCACCTCTGATACAAAATGCGGACTTTTTGCTTACAGCAAGAGTATATTGCATATCTGTTGTATATTCAACACTAGTCCTGTGTACCAAATTCTCATTGGCCTTACCCAGAGTTCAGTAAAGAGGGTGCTATTACAGTTATGATGTTTACTACACCATGGTATTCCCTTTACCTGTGGCATTTGTATTATGCCTTACACACACATACAACACCAAAATTAACTGTAAATTGGTCGTTGTAAATGTAAGTTTGTTATGGTGCCTGCTGTATGTGGAATTATTGCATAATATACAACAGAGATCCATAATGTGGATCTGAGAGAAGTATTTTGCCAGTATGTAAATACTTGGGGCACATTTTTCATCCAAATTCTTGTCTTCAGTTCTGTGAGATTCTAAATCTTTTGATTCTTGGGCAACCTGTTCTTACACTACCTTTTCTAGCAACATTACAGGCCTCGTTAAAGAGCACGCATTAAGAAGTCCATATAAAAGGAGCAAATCCTGCCCCTGCTTTGCATACAGTGGAGCTGTGCTCCATGTGGCTCCTGCAGCAATATGCAGGGTTTAACTTCAGGGTGAAATGGATAAGTGTGTAACCAGTGACTATGAGTTTCCAACAACCAAATGCTCACATAACAGAGGCTGTTATCACCTCAACATTTCAGTAGCAGCTGTGGAATATGTGGCCAGGAGGGAAGGGGATTCCATTGCACAGAGGAAATGATTGGGCACTAACGATACAGGAACAAATCCTGCCTTCACTTATAATTATGAAACCCCACTGAATTCAAGGTTACATATGTGTCACTGAGGATAGAAACTGGACCATAATAACTAATGTAGATAAGGCCCGTTTCACAGGATGTATGTAATCAGAACAAGACTATAACAAGCCAACATACAATATTATATGAGATGTAGCCAGCATTATAACCTGTGATATACGTCGTAGTAACTGAAAATCTAAGAGCTCTCAACCTTTCTGTTCAAACAACTATTAATGAGGAATATTAAACTGTTTTGTCTGTGAAGCAATTCATCAGTGGGATTATATATGATTCCGAAGTCTGAAGGCCAGAAAGGACCATTATCATCACCTAGTCTGACCCCCTGCATGAGACAGGCCACGATAACTATTCATCCAGCAATATAAATGTAAAGACTCTCCATCTCTCTTAATAAAAATTGGAAATGCATTTCTCTTTTACATTATTATGTCCTCAGCTACAGTATTTCTTAGAAAATGCATTACCATCATTGATTTCTGACAACATGACAGTACTGCTGGGTTAGTTAACTTATTAACAGTATTTTGTGCCTGCTGATACCAAGGAATGCATCTGAGAATGTTGTAAAAAGCTGGTATTGTATTGTATTGTATTGTATTGTATTGTATTGTATTGTATTGTATTGTATTGTATTGCTGAGAAGTTCTGAATCACTGCATTATAACTTAGGGATAGCTTTCGAGTGCTATCAAAATTTTCTGTTGTCAAATCAGAGCCAGGACTGAAATTTGGCACAAAACCTCACTTTTGGAAACAGTTCTTTTTATACCCATTTATAATTTACAATGAAAAAACCAAGATGATGTTTACTAGAGATGGGCTGAACAAACTCAGAATTATTTGCAGACTGAAGGGTATATTGGATATTTTAACTGCTTCAACAACTTCTCAGTTAGTATGCAGACCAGTGTTGAATGATACTAGAGAGTTGCACTTCCAAATCTATCACTGTTGAGCAGGGTGGGCTAGTTGATGATAGCATCAGCATAGCAAGGAAGGTCATCTGTCACAGGGTGACTGGCTCCTTTAAGAGAGAGCAGGGGGAAAGTGCCCTGTTCCTCATCAGCTCATTCCAATTGGGCTTAAAAGAGGGCACTTGGGTCTTAGAGGAAGAGAAACCTGGTGAGTAAGTGGTTCCTGGGAAGAGGAGATTGGCAGGAGATGAGAGCTATCAGAGCCAGAGGATGTCTCCTGCGGGAAGGCTGAATGCAATAAGAGCAGCAAGAATAGTTTGCTGACTGTCCTCCCTGAGCCAGGGCCAGAGATTTGAAGGCAAGAGGAGCAGCAGAGGGAGCTGCCTATGGGCTTCAAGGCAGAGAGCTGAAGGAAAGGGCTGTAGAAGGTTGATGGTAGGGGAGCACTGGAGGCACTTACCAACCGATGTCTCCATGCTGGACAGCTGGACTGAAGGGAACAGAAAAGACCAGGGAGAAAATGATTTCCCAGCACAGAAGCTGTGGAGATTCCTGCTGGGAAGAATGAAGTTACACTCCAGCTGGAAAGGCTATCCTGTTATAGGGACAGAAGAGGATGGATAAGGAATCTAGGTGTGATGGAAGACACCAGAGTATGGTGAGGCTGCACTCCCAACAGAGAGGCTGGGGGTGGTTCCCATTAGGAGGAGCAGAGTTTTAAGGACTACATGCGGTGGGGATCATATGGACTATGTTTTGGAACTTTTCTTACCAGACTATTTACATTATGTTTTGTAATAACCTGGCTCCCATTATTCAAGCAAGAGTGTGGCATAAAATCCTTGGGCTACCTGAGAGGGGAAACTGAGGCAGACATGCCTCTCATGCTGCAGCAGGGAACTCCAGGCGGGACTACCTTCTAACACCATCTTTTTAGGTGATATCTAATGAAGCAATGTACAAATATGGAAACTGATCCTGCACCTACTGACATCAATAGGAATTTTGCCATTGACATCAATGGGTGCAATGTCAGGCATATGGTAAAGCCTAGTGCAGGGGTAGGCAACCTATCGCATGCGTGCCGAAGGTGGCACGCAAGCTGATTTTCAGCGGCACTCGCACTGCCCGGGTCGTGGCCACTGGTCCGGGCGGCTCTGCATTTTAATTTAATTTTAAATGAAGCTTCTTAAACATTTTAAAAACCTTATTTAATTTACATACAACAATAGTTTAGTTATATATTATAAACTTATAGAAAGAGACCTTCTAAAAATGTTAAATGTATTGCTGGCACCTGAAACCTTAAATTAGAGTGAATAAATGAAGACTCGGCACATCACTTCTAAAAGGTTGCCAACCCCTGACCTAGTGAATAGGGGTGGCATTCTGAATAATACATTTCCACAAATGTTCAGCATCTGGCAGAATAAACTAAATATTGGAGGCATTTTCAGGAAATGCATTATTCTGGGCTTTCAAGGGCAACTGTTTTTCTGTAAAAACAGTCAAGTTGCACTTGCAGGAGGCTGTACCTATTCAGTGGTCTGATGGGTGACATACACAGTCATGTACAGTGAGCCTCCCAGAACTCCTGGGAGCACAGAGACAATGTATCTTTGTGGGGTGTGTTCTGCTGGCCAATGCGGGGAGGACAGCGTCAAGACACCCTCTCCTCTCTCCACAATTGCCATGCACCTTTCCCAGGGAACTATTATGTGGAGAAAGCTCCTGTGGTCTGCCCAGAGGAAGGTGTGGGTAAGAAGGTCTTTATACCCTCCCCCAACACTATGTGTCAGAGTTAAGGCAAGGCAGAATCTGGCCCACAGAGAAAAATTGCATGATACAGACAGGAGAGAAGTCAAACACGGGAGTAGCCATCCTCAGTCTGCTTGAGAACAAAGGGAATAAGTATATTTGGTATCAATACCAGCGGCATCCTCCAGGCAAGATAGTAAGGAATGAGATGCACAGAAAGATAATACATTTCTTAATAAATCTTGGGGAATTATGAAACCATTGGCCAAATTGTCGTAGGTGCGGCAGGACTGTGGGATGCAGCAGAACCACCACTGTCCTGCTGCGGAGGAAAGGCCAGGGGGCAAAGAGGGTACTTGGGATGCACCCCCTGAGTACCATATCTCTGCATCAGGCCCATGGAATGGGAATTTTGGATACACTGGCTAAAGTGTCCCACGTGCTGTGCCAGGTTTGAGATGGAGGGTTCTCTCTCTCCCACCTGGCAAATAGCCAATTCAGTTGGGGTGTGCATAGGGACCAGGATTTGGCCCCTAAATGAACATGATTTAGTGAGAGGAAGTCTGGAACATCTGGGGAAGAATAATCCAAAACACAGATCTTCAATGGGAGGGAAAAACAGTAAAGCCAAAAATACCTAGGAGCCATAGTGGACAGTAAATTATACATGAACTTGAAACACGATATGGCAGCAACAAAACTCAATGTGATTTTAGGCTGCATAAGCAGAAGCATCACAAAAAGCAACTCCATAAAAATGGAACCAGGGGGTTCCACATTTATTGTGTCGCAATGATTTCCAGATCAAATTTACTCAGTTACAGGGCAAAAGAAAAGATATTATTTCTAGCTGCCAGCCCTGCAAATTCATCCTGGTATCTGAAAGTCAAGATGTGGTCTTTCTGCTTCACATAAAATCATCAGTAACCAGGATCCACCTCAGCAGGATTGGAGGCCTGGCACTTGTTTCACCCATAACACACTTCAATTTGATCAGGGCCATTAGTGGTGATGCATCAGCCAGACCCATCTTCACTTTCTTATTCCCTGATGAATTGGCTGTTAGATTTTTTTTTGTTGGTGGATGGGAGGGTATGATGAGCACATTTGATTTGGAAGTCAATGAGGTAATATAAGCATGGGATCTCACCATGCTATTTTCTAGAGTCACTATGGAGTGGGGGGAAGAGAACTGGGGAAATAGGCGGATTCCAGAGGAAACCCTGAAAAAATGGTACTAATTGGATTTAGTTTCTTTTTTAAAAGTCCACAGACATTTCTTAGTTAGAAAAGTATAAAAATATTTAAAATAATAATCAAAACCAAAAGAGCTTATTCTGGCCCTCCCGACTTTACAAATGGCCTGATGTCTCTTATGTAAAGTTTTCCAGGGACAATGTCAACTCCAAATCTAACCAGAATAAAATATAACTATATGAAAAGTAGTTTCCTGTATTGCACTGCTGCCCCTGAGTCCCATTGTCAATGTCTGTGGTTTTGGAATCACTTTACAATATTAAAAAAAATATTTTTCTTCCCCCTCTTGGTGCGTGAAAGACCCACACAGACAAAAGGGGAAACTAAGGTCCAGATTCTGTGGTTGTTTTGCAGTGGAGGACGTAAGGAACTTTCACACATCATCTTCGTAAGCTCTGGAAAGAATTACAGCCCTCACATTCTGTGGAATATGAGGCTGCTTCTTCTCTATTGCCCAGGGGCTGCACAATGCATGATCACTGCCTGTCCCTGAGCTCCAGGGGGCATTCTGTCTCGCTGTGCACTGTCCAGTGCTCCCTCTGGAGCAGGATGGCTCTACAGGGCCCCTTAGTATGGGTTGGGCCTACATGGCACAATTTAGCTGTATTCACTGCCTATACAGGGGAAACAATGAAGCGGGTAATATAGTAAGTGCTGTCACATGCCCAGAGAAACACTGAAACACTATTTCCCCCTCTGGTCTCTTTTAGCAGTGGTTCTCAACCTTTTCCATACCCGGACCCTTCAAAAACCCATCTCCCATCTTGCTATGGTCCCCTTCCCATTTAACGTTGAGAGAAGGGCAGTGTGGTCACAGCCTCCTGACACCGACTTGCAACCCTTCTACAGGTCACGGTGCCCCATCTTATCATACTGTAATTGTGGATGCTATTTCTAACTAGAGTGGGAAAACCAGAAGTGCAATGTTAACGTTGTCCTGTAACCTAGAGGGAATTATAGACTGACTGATGCTTATGGAAATTCTGTCACCCCAACCTCAGTTGTGGTGGGAAATGAAAACTCTGTCAGCTACAATGTTCATGGTTCAATATATTAACATTTTTCAAGCGTATTAATTAGTGACCAATAAAACTCCCAAGGGTATGGAGTTTGAGTTTGGAAAAACGGTAATATCCAAATTTCCTCCAAACCAGTAAACGACAACAACAGGAGATGAACAATTAAGTTAGATACATTCCCATTCTGCAATGTGGGAACTCAACCACACCTTAAGGAGAAGGGACACGTTATGACATCCAAGTAGGGTAGGGAGCTGGGAGTCAGACCATATCTACACTACAACTGTCACTTGATGCAAAGCCTCCACAGTGAGGAGCATGCAATTGGCTGCTTGCATCAGCACTGTGCGTACTGAGCAGAAATGTCTGCATCAGTGTAAAGTGTGGTGCACCATGAGTAAGTATGTCAGTGCACGCCTTGCCACTGCCCAGCACAATGCCTTTTGGGATTTTTTTTCAAGTTCTTTGTCCAGGGATTTCAAGGAGCTACAGGTCAAGAACCCAACAGACCATTTTCTCCATACCATGATACTTTCCACATCCCCTAATTTTTGCTTCATTATTTAAAACTCCCAGAGTCCTGCACATCGCTTTCAGTCTCTGCCATCTCTGTGACAGAAACATAGACCCTTCAGAGCTCAGAACAATTCTCATGTGCATTGCTGTTACAGGACATGCCATTTTCCAGTATTTGCAGATCTCTGCTACAGTCAGGATGGTGAGGAGGACAACGAAGAGATGTTTGAGCTCAATAACTGGGTGCTGATGGACAGAATGAAAAAAATGCTAGGTTTTTGATAGCATTCGTAGAGCAGCTCCACATGGTGAAGCTCAACTTCTGGGTCCAAGAAACTAGCATTGATTGTAATGAAGGTTTGGGATGACAAGCGGAACACCAGCTAGAAAACGTTTAGGGTCAACACAACTAATGGAGTGTCTACACTCATACTGCATCGACCTAAGTCAACTGTGACCCCTCGTCATTCGGGGAAGTGGTGGTGTTAATGCATTGTTGAAATGGGTCGCTTATTCAGCAGGAGAAAAGTTTTAGTGTACACACATGCATAACGGTTGACGCAAGTGGACTTACATCATCTAACTTTGTAATGTAGATCAGGTCTCAGTGTAGATGCACAAGGAGCAGCCCTATGCCTCCACTGGTCCCAGAGATCTTGTGGCTCTTCGGGCATCAGCAGGTTTTTGGGGGGCTGATGTCATGGGAGATTGTAGGAGAAACAACATAAATCTTCTCTCTTCCCCTGAAACAATGCCAGGGAAACTCCTTGGGAGAACTTTGCATTCCAGTACTATGGAGGCCCTGAGATACTAAGGTGAAGGGGACCATATAAGTACATAGACAGACAAGATGGGAGAGGTAGTATCTCCTACAAAACTTAACCATGATGAAAGTAATAAGGAATCAAACAGGGTTCCAAAATACCCGGTGAATTTAACAGAGAATGAGATCCCTGCTATAGAATTGCATAGGATAGTATAAAAAATTAAAAATATATCTCATTTGTTATTAAATCCCATTCAGGAGAAAAGTTAGTAGGTGACTGTAATTTCAACAAAAAGTGCCAATCAGCCAGTCAGAATACGGCTTTTGATAATTAGGGCCAAATTCTTCCCATCACTCCGATTCAGCGGTAGCAGAGTTAAGTCAATGCTGCGCACTTTTCAAAATCGTTCTCTTCCTTTCACACACATACACACGTCAAATACAAAATCAACAATCTGGTTATGAAATCGATAGCTCCATGAATTTAATTTAATAATGGCAAAAATGACATTCAGCATTACTTCAGTTCGAATTTTTACCATGTAGCCCTTGAGGAACTCTGGTCCAGCCAACCCATGTTCAGAAGCCTGGGTGGAGGACACAAAGTGGCTTTTAGAAGCTTTTGTAGCCTCTGGATCCTAGGACCCAAAGTAGATGGAGTGGAACCAGAGATTGGGCAGATCAAGTGTTCTCAGTTTACATCTCAAATCAAGCAATACAAGTTTAATCTAGCTTCTTTCTGCTTCCTGCATTATCCTCACCATGCATCAATGACCATTACAATTCTGGCTGGAGCTAGGGACCCAGTTCCTATTGAATTTCCATATGGTCGGGGAGTCTAGCTCTCTGGGGGTTCTTTGGAAACACCATCCTCTGTAATCCGAACATGTAGGCATATGCATGAAGCAGAAGAGAATTATTGTCAAATATTTTTCCCCCCCAACACAGAACAACTTTGGTCTAAACATTATAAATGGAATTGCAATTTGTACTCTGAAGCAATTTAGGTCTTTCATGCTACAGTATTTGACTATAACGCAGTTTCAGCATGTCCATGTTCTTTAGATGCAATTCTGCTGTATTGTTTGTTGGCTATTTCACCACAATGCTGCCTTTAAACTACTGATAGGGTTGGGTTGGTGTTTCCAGACACACTCCTTCTGCCCTCCTCTCCCACCCCAGTAAACTAAGCAGACACACTGAAGATTTTAGGGGTAGATTTCCATAGTGGCTGTGGCTTCCATCTGACCTCTAATTTGGAGGGCCCCAATGCTGTGATTTGCATACACACACAGCAATTGTTAACACGTACTGAGCAATCAGATATCTAACTGCTTGATTTGAACATGCAAACCCAAGTTTTGAAGGCCCCAAACTACCAGTAAGTGCTTAAAATAAGATCAAAACCAGACAAACAATTACTGTGTTCTGCAATTATACACTCTCTCAAATGTATCCAATAATATCTTTTGTAACTTGGTTTAAAAAATATATCTGATACTGGTCACACTCTGTATCCCACAAAGGTGACATTATAACTCAAGCTTGTGTTGCTGACTGGTTATTTCCTAAAATTCTTATTGGTGGTTTTCCGAAAAGATGCATTATTTCATACACTTCCATTTTTTAGACAGAAAGCCATAAAGATGTAAATGAAGATGTTATAAAAGTGAATTATATACATTATCATAAAATTGCTCTATTACAGGCTTTGCAGGCAACTGCTAAGACCCTTATATTAGCAATTACTTTGCTCAAGATGCATAGAACTAAGCAGCCAAAAGGAACAGAATACAATGCAAGTGGAGGATTTAGAGGTTGAAAAGGCCAACTGAATAGCTTTCTGATAGAGAAAACTGATATGCAGGATCCAGTTTAAGTAACATTTAAAATTACGGTGAAAAAATTATGTGCGCGCACGCAGGAATACACAAGTTCAACAAACAAAACATTTCTAGTATCAAACTCTGCATTGTGTTATGGCATATCTCACTAGAACATTTATAAAGAACTGCTACATGAAGAAGCAAACATTTAAAAAATAAAAAAAGCCTTATGTTCTATAGGCACTTGAGAAACATCAGGGAAAGGTGAATTTCCCCTAGTTCATGTGAAGATTAATAAGGCAGAGACAAACAAAAAGACAGAAAAGAAAAGAATGATTTTGAGAGTAAAAAAAGCTCTCATAAATATATGATAGAGCAGTTACCGGATAGCCATTTCGCCCTGGTTGACCCTGGTTGAATGAGATGAAATGGGTATGACACACATTAAGAACATATTCATGACATGTGACATTACCAACATGTGCAGTACACTAATGCTAAATTCAAATAGCCATTGATCCTCTACACTTGATTATATTTTACAGATGAACAAGTATGGCATAGATATATATATACACACAGTGAACAATATTTTTTTTTGGCAAGGCACATTATTCAAGATAAAACATAGTCAACATTAAAAATAACTAACAAAAGGGCCACTTACTGCCTTTGATCCTTGATGGAACTCTGCTATCAGTAGGAGTTATATACATATATTGAGGGGCAGCACACGGCAGAAAGAGAATAAGATAGATGGAAGGTGTGCTGTCTATAGTATGTCAGTGTCAAGGAAGAAATCGTAGTAAGCTCTATTGGGTCATAAAAAAAAACAAAAAACACAGGACTTGGATTGTCATCCTGACACACTGGTTATAGGTAGGAAAAGACAGCTAAATTTTCAGTGGTCACAGTTGAAGATGCACTAGCCACTCGCAGCTACTACACGATGGTACCTAAGGTACCATAATTATTCACTATGCTAAATATAGAGAACTACTGTGGGATCCGAGGTGATAATCACAGTATAGTCTTTAAGGGTTACCACTATGTACACAGGGCCAAAGCTAGAGTAAAACATTTTCAGACGTGATTTAGGCAATTGGGAGCCTAAGTCCACTGACTCCCAATGAGACTTAGTCTTTTAAATCACTTTTGAAAATGGGATTTAGGTGCTTTTGAATATTCCATCCTTCAGAGAATGTCTCATTGAAAATCACTCCTAAGTGCCCAAGTCACTTCTGAAAATAGAGCTTAGGCTCCTAAATCATTTAGATGCTTTTGAAAACTTTACCTATAGTCCTCAGAGCTAATTCTGGGTTATATTAACGATGTATGGCTCTACTTTTTTTAAAAATGGAACTGTGCTAAAACAGTAGGGAGATGATGTCAAGGAGTAAAGATTTGCATATGCAGAATTCACTATCTACTTTGCTAAATTCTCTTGCTGTAGGAAAATCATTTATACCCCGATTAATGCTTGATCTTTGCATTTTGTGAGAAGAGACTGCAAAAGATATTTAGGAAATAAGCATTTCCTTCATTTAAAGAGCACTAGTGTGCATTAAGCCTGCTCTTTTGCTGATAGCCTGTCAGATGAGTTTGCCAATGTGAGCCACTGAGCATTTTGACAATTTAGAAGTTAAAATATTTCCTGTAGCATTACTACTCGGTAGTTACAGTTAACGCTAAAATGATTGTTTCGGACAACAGAAATTCAGGATATTAATTAATTATTCTAAAATACATATGCCATTCAGTTGACAAGATGATCTGGTCATGAAAGTAAGACTGTGGAAATGCCAACCCATGACAAATCCAAGGAAAGAAAAGAGCAAGTCTCCTAAAGTAACTTTACAGGCGATATTATTCTCATGATTGCATTGTTACCTGCGGATGGCATAGTATCACAATAAATACGAATACTTTAAATACATATTTTAAACACTATACTTAGAAAAAGAAGACTTAAGTCTGGAAAGATGTGGACAAGAAAAAATTGAATTATTTTGTCAGAAACAAATTTATGGCCAGATTTACCACCCTTGCTAAAACTGAGTATTATTTTTTACTATTTGTATTACAATAGCATCTAGTGGCTGCAGTCTGGATAAGGGCTCTATTGCCGTAGGCATTGTACATACACATAACGAAAAGACAGTCCCTGTCTCAAGGAGCTTATTTTACCAAAGTTAGTTACTATTCAGTGCAAGCAGCAAAGAATCCTGTGGCACCTTATAGACTAACAGACGTTTTGCAGCATGGGCTTTCGTGGGTGAATACCCACTTCTTCGGATGCAAGCACTCACGAAAGCTCATGCTGCAAAACGTCTGTTAGTCTATAAGGTGCCACAGGATTCTTTGCTGCTTCTACAGAACCAGACTAACACGGCTACCCCTCTGATACTATTCAGTGCAAGTAAAGGTTGCTGAATCATTTCCTATAGTTAGATAGTTCAGCCTTCTGGCACGGTTACTGATTAACATTTCTATACCAGACCGAACACACATTAATAACTAGTAGACAAAATGAACAGAACATACTTACATGCTATTCTGATCCAAAAATGCTATCTGTAGGGCCGAGGTAAAGTTTTACTGTTTCAAAGGTTTGTTTAAAAAAATAAGTTTCCAAACAAATCATTCAACTCCAGCAAAATTAGTAAAAGTTTACTCTGTACTAACAATAACTGTAAATTTCCTCTGGATCAAATATAATCCGTTCACCATGGAGATTACTTAACAGGGTCTAAACCCATTTCTGCCTGATCCTGGTTAACCTGCGAGACCCAACAATGTATCAACTGTACTTACAGGAGGTCCTGTGGGGGGGAAAAAGAGAAAAAAAGAATATATAAGTTTATGAAGTTAGTAAGAAAGATTCATATGCAAGAAGCCAAAAATGAGACCACATGATTATAAATTAGCATAATCAACATACTGTTTAGATTTTGTTCTTAAACAATATTTTTCTTCTTTGGTTCTTTGAGGCTAGTAGTGATGCCAAAGACTTGAATACATGCCGTTTCTTTGCTGAAGAATTAAATATTCTTCACCTATTCCCATGCAATTTCATGTTAATTATTCTTCATTTATTCTCATGCAGTCTCATAGCAGGCCAAAAAAATATTAACCATGGAATACAATTTGTTTTCTCAGACTTCACATGTGCATATATTTCATATCCACCAGTTTCAATTAGCCATGAAACTGGGAATTAAATTACATCTTGTCTGCAAAATTACACAATTTTTTTTACCCTTGGCATTTAACCTTGGCATTAAGACAGAAATACTTGCATCTAAATCTTCTTACTTTCCTCCTGTGCCAATAAGGAGAAGTTCCAGTGATCACCTGACTCTACAGAAATTTCCTTTCATCACTGTCTTTTTTCAAGACCCACTTATAAAATGCTCCCTATTAAAATGTCACACTTTGTGAAGTGATATTTGCACATTTTTCCAATTATTTCGATTCAAAGGCTTTTGTACAGCAGTTCTTGAGAACATTATCAAAGGGCTGCAAATCAAATCTAATATTTCACTCTTATTAAGTGGAGCAGCTGCAGCTCCCAAATCAATGGCTTTTCATTAGCTCTCATGCCTCTCTCTAACTTCTGAATAAAGTGAGGTGCAAAAGGGGCATAAAATAGCAACAGCTGTATTTTCAGTTTGCTTTTGATATTGTCAGGCTTTTGTTTTTAACAATGTGATTTTATTGTCTAGTAACTAAGGTAATTTCTTTATACTGGTAAACATTTCCAAATAGCATTTTAATGTGCAGGGTCTGTTTCTAAAGGAAAGAGATCAATTTCCTCTGTTAATATCTTAATGTGTGTTTATTTGATGTGTAAAACGAAAAGTCAAGCATACTGCAAGGTAGCTGACAAGTTCATTTGATTTGTCAAGATCATTTGTAAAGCCAAATTCAACCTGAGTGATTCCCGCTATATAGTAACTTTTTTCTCTGCAGCAAGTATCATAAACTGATTAACATATCAAAGTTAGTTGATCTAATTTTATCAGAGTTTGGCTTTGTTTTAGCTATCCAATAAAAAGAAGGAAATAATTTTCTAAGAACAAAATAAAGTTCTAATTTATAACTACCTAAAAGACAAAACAATAGATTATTGTGAACAACTAACTTTCATGGGAATCAACCAGACTGTAGGTTTCTCCTAATCTGCCAGATTAATTCACAGATAACCAAAAATACCCAATATAACCAGATGGATCTGAAGTACCCATTTCTCTGATGCCGCTTCTAGGCCTTGGCTACACTTGCGCATTATAAAGACTTGCAATAAAGCCGCCAGGAGTGCTCTACCTCACTCCTCGTCCACACTGGCAAGGCATGGAGAGCGCTCTGACTCCGTGGCTGGAGCGCTCCTGGTACTCCATCTCCCCGAGAGGAATAATGTTTGTTGCGCTCTCGTTGGAGCGCCACAGCGCCAGTGTGGACACCTAATGTGCTTTGATTGGCTCTGATTTGCCTCCGGAAGTGTCCCACAATGCCTGTTCTAGCCACTCTGGTCATCACTTTTGAACTCTGCTGCCCTGTCCTCAGGATACCAAGCGTCAGACCGCCCTTTAAATTCTCTGGGAATTTTGAAAATCCCCTTCCTGTTTTCTCAGCCAGGCGTGGAGTGCTCTCAGCGCATCTTTCCAGGTGACCATGCCTCCATGCACCAGGCGATCCCCAGTATGGAGCAATGGCGAGGTGCTGGACTTCATCAGTGTTTGGGGGGAGAAAGCTGTGCAGCCCCAGCTGCGCTCTAGACATAGGAAGTACGATACCTTCGGGCACATATCAAGGGCCATGATGGACAGGGGCCATGACCGGGATGTGGTGCAGTGTCGGGTTAAAATGAAGGAGCTGTGGAATGCCTTCCGCAAAGCCCGCGAGGCAAATGGCCGCTCCAGTGCTGCCCCCACAACCTGCAAATTCTACAAAGAGCTGGACGGGATACTTGGGGGCAATCCTGCCTCCACTGCAACGACCACCATGGACACTTCCAAGCCCAGTACAGCAAGGTGGGGGGAGGGAGGAGGAGGAGGAAAGCGCAAGTGATGGTGCAGAGGCAGGGGAAGACACCCCAGAATCCCTAGATGCATGCAGCCAGGAGCTCTTCTCGAGCCAGGAGGAAGGCAGCCAGTCGCAGCATCCAGTGCAGTGCCTGGGAAGGGCAAACAACAGAGGAGGTTCCTGGTAAGCGGCTTTCTTTTCGGGAAGGAAGTTTTTAGGTATGGGCTCTTTGGGCGAGGAGGGTAAGGGCTGCATGCGTGCCTAGATGCAGAATAGCGCATTGATGTGGTCTATCACATCGCGCTAATCGGCATCGGTGATCTCTTCAAAAGCCTCAGCCAGAACGTGGGCAATGCGCCTGCACAGGTTTATTGGGAGAGCCAGAGTGGTTCTTGTCCCAGTCAGGCTAATGTGTCCGCACCACTGTGCTGTGAGCGGCAGGGGGACCATTGCTGCACACAGGCAAGCTGCGTATGGGCGGAAGCCACATTGTAGGAGAAGACCCTCCCTTGCTTCCCTGGTCACCCTCAGCAGTGAGATATCTTCCAGGACGAACTCCTGTGGAGAATGTTGGGACAGTGTTCAGTGTAGGTGCCCCCTGCAGCTGTTGGCTTTCCCCAAGACACAGAAACCCAGAGGACAGTACAGCCATGAAACAATCATTCCGCATGGACCCTGTGCTTACTCACCATTTCTGGGATTCCCGTGGGTTATGTGCGCTCGCTTTGGGACAGGCAAAGTATGGTTTTTGTGATTGCCCTCCTTAAGTGCAGGGGAATCATTGCTCTGTCTGGTGTGTACAATGCTGCATCTGTTAAGTGTTGTATGTTGCCTGTCTAGGTGCAACCTTGAGATCTCAGCTGTCATTCTTATCACCGGCCGACAGACTGAGAAGACTCCAGAAGAGGCTGCGTAAAAGCAAAGAAGACATGCTACATGACTTCATGTAGCATGTCTGTAAAAGAGAATTGAAAGGCACAGAAGTGGAGGGACAGCGAAAGGAGGATCTGCCAGGGAAACACAACGCACCAGCGGCAAAGCATGGAACAGCTGATTAGCATAATAGAGTGCCAAGTGGACTCTATCCAGGCGCCGGTCACCATGCAGATGGAGCACTACCGTGCTCGCCCCCCCCGCAGCCCTTGTGCCTCAAAACTCTTCACCTTGTGCCCCCATCTCCCCTCCAACCCACTTTCCCCAACATCCGGGTTCTTACTGCCCCCAGCTGCCTCCTACACCCATAGGTTCACCACCCAGCCATGAAAACTACGACCCTTATCCACTGCACTCAACCCCCCTCAACATGCCTTTATAGCCATCCTGAAGTGCAGCACTCAGTGCACAGCACTCCAGAAAGGATTCAAGAGTATGAAATCAGGACATACTCAAGACTATGAGTGAACCGGTCCCCACCCCACCCCCTTACCCTTTTGGTATTTCTGTGTTACTCTGTGTGTTTTTTTCCAATAAGTGAATTTTCTTTTCAATAAATGGAGTTTTTTACTTTGAAAACATACTTTATTAGTGCATAAAGCAAAATATACCTTAGCTCAGGAAAGCAACAAACACTGCAAGTTAGTGTACCAAACACAGCCACTGCACTTAACTCCCATGCAGAGCACCTGACATTACTGGTGGCTTTCAGCCTCAAATTGCTCCCTTGAGGCATCCCTAATCCTTGCAGCCCCACGCTGGGCCCCTCTAATAGCCCTGCTCTCTGGCTATGCAAATTAGCCTCCAGGTGTTGAACCTCCGAGGCCCATGCCTGAGTGAAGCTTTCACCCTTCCCTTCACAAATATTATGGAGGATACAGCACATGGATATAACCGCGGGGATGCTGTCTTTGGCCAAATCCAGCTTCCCATAAAGAGAGCGCCAGCGGCCCTTCAAATGGGCAAAAGCACACTCCACAGTCATTCGGCACCGGCTCAGCCTGTAGTTGAACCATTCCTGGCTGCTGTCCAGACTCCCTGTGTAGGGTTTCAAGAGCCACAGCATTAAAGGGTAAGCGGGGCATTTCGACTTCCCCTACGGTGATCCTCTGGTCTGGAAAAAGAGTCCCAGCTTGCAGCTTCTTGAACAAGCCAGTGTTCCGAAAGATTCGTGCATCATGCACCCTTCCGGGCCAGCCTGCATTAATGTCAATGAAATGACCGTGGTGATCCACAAGTGCCTGGAGAACCATGGAGAAATACTCCTTTCGGTTAATGTATTCGGATGCTAGGTGGGCTGGTGCCAGAATAAGAATATGCATCCCATCTATCTCCCCTGCGCAGTTAGGGAAACCCATTTGTTCAAAGCCAGCCACAATGTCATGAACGTTACCCAGAGTCATGGTTCTTCTGAGCAGGATCACAATTCCAACCATCAACTTTCCCACTCCAAACTGGTTAGTGACCAATTGGTAGCTGTCTGGAGTTGCCAGCTTCCAGTTTGCAATAGCCACCCACTTCTCCAGCAGCAGGGCAGCTCTCAATCTTGTGTCCTTGCGCCACAGGGTGGGGGCAAACTCAGCCATGAAAGTGGCTTTTCTCATCCGAAAGTTCTGCAGCCACTGATAGTCATCCCAGACTTGCAGGATGGTGTTTCCCAAGCCCAAAAGTGATGTTCCACAGTGGAGAGCATGTCCATGAATGAGACAAGCAATTTGGTGTTGTATGCGTTACGCGACTCGATATCATCGTCGAACTCCTCACTGTCACTTTGGATCTTAAGCAGTAACTTGACTGCCAAACGAGACGTGCTGGCGAGACTCATCAGCATGTTCCACAGCAGTTTGGGCTCCATTCCCGCAGACCGAAAGGGAAGACAAAACGCGCTCTGCACATAAACCATTGAAAGATGGCGCCAAATGTGCATGGAAACAGGGATTGCTGGGATGTGAAGCGATGCATCATGGGGCGTTGGGACAGGATCTAGAATGCCCCGCTCTCCACGCCCTCTTCCCACAAGCCACAGCGCTAGAATGGGAAGAGGTGCTCTGTGGGATAGCTGCCCATAATGCACCACTCCAAATGCCGCTTCAAGTGCGGCGAATGTGGCCATGCCCGTGCGCTTGCAGTTGTCAGTGTGGACAGACTGGAGTGCTTTCCCTGGTGCGCTCTCTGGAGGCTGGTTTAACCCAAAGCACTCTACATCTGCAAGTGTAGCCATGGCCCTACTAGAAACACCATCCTGACAAAGAGCTGAATCCTGCAAGGTGCTCAGTGCCATCAACTCCCACTGATGTCAAGAGGCGCTGAAGCTGCCCAGCGCCTGGGAAGATCAAGCCCCAAGTGCAGTTTCAACACAAAGAAAAAGCCTCTCTTTATTTATATGTTGCATTTGCAAACTTTCAGCTACAAACACAGCCAAACACAGACTGGATTTTAACTCAAGAGAATCCTAAATGCTACAAGTTCCTGATAATCAACAGCTTATTTTACAAAGTTAGTCTATTTAGACATTACCTCCATGACTGTTCACATAACACGTTCCCTTTTCCTCATGACATGATCTGTTCTAAACACAAAGGGCTTGATTTTATGCTCATCTATACCATTGTAATGTTATTTACTTCAATGGAGTTAAGTAGATGTGCACAGGTGTAAATGAGAGAAGACTCCAAGTGCTGAAATTATTTCAGAATTACCAATAACCAGTTTTATTATTCATGTATTTTATGAAGAAATTACAAAACCTATTAAAGGGTCTATAGATGCATCAAGTATTGTGAAGCATGCCTACAGTTTAATGACTATTTGAGATTGAACGCAATTTAGAAGGCCACAAGTTATATGCCAAGGATCACAAACTTCTATTAGAATTTTTTTTAAACAGATCTTTTCTTCCTATAGCTCACAGGCAACAAAGAGCAAAAATAAGGCATGCTAGGTGCATCCCTCTGCCCCCAAGAAAAAGTGCAAACCAAAATAAAGTAGCTGAATCTATCCAGTAGAATAATAGAGATATTGGCCCAAAATGGACAAAATACTGAGAAAAAACCATCCACCCAAAATAAAATCTGACATCTTGCTTCCAAAAGTGAAAACTTACCGGTCTCTCCTCTTCTGCCCCTCTTACCTCGTTTCCCTGGAGGGCCTGAAAAAGCAAGCAGTTTCTGGATTGTGATTTTGCAATTTAATATAGTTCTTGACATTTAAAATACAATTTGTATTTAGACATAATAGTTTTAAACATATCACAATGGGCCAGATTTTGGCCTGCTCCTAGTTGGCTGCATAGATATAAAGGACAGTAAGATTCAGATTCACAGATATTAAGGCCAGAATGGACCATTAGATTATCAAGCCTGACCTCCTGTATATCACAGGTCATTACATTTCACTCCTTTATCTCTGTATTGAGCCCAATAAACTACGTTTGACTAAAATATAACTTGTGTTTGGCTAAAGAATATCTTCCAGAAAGGCATCCAGTCTTATCCGAAGACATTTAGAGATGGAGAATCCACCACTTCTCTTGGCAGTTTGTTCCAACCTTCACTGTTAAAATGTATGCCTAATTTCTAATTTGTCTGTTTTACATTTCCAACCATTGGTTCTTGTAAAGTTTTCTCCGCTACATTAAAGAGCACTTTACTACCCATTATTTTCTCCCCAGAAAGGCATTCATTTGGACACTGTAATAAAGTCACCCCCCAATCTTCTCTTTGGTAAAATAATCGGATTGAGCTCTTTAATTCTCTCACTCTAAGGGTTTGTCTACACTACTGCATGGGGTCGATCTAAGATATGCAACTTCAGCTACCTGAATAGCTCAGCTGAAGTCAACATACTTAGATCTACTTACCGCAGTGTCTTCACTGAGTTAAGTCGACAGCTGACACGCTCCCATCAACTCCACTTGCGCTCCTCATTCTGGTGGAGTACCAGGGTCGACGGGAAAGCGTTCAGCAGTTGATTTATTGTGTCGATACTAGATTCGATAAATCGACCCCATCTGGATCGATCGCTGCCCGCCGATCTGGTGGGTAGTGTATACAAGCCCTAAGCATTTTCTCCAGTCCTCAAATCATTTTTTGTGGCTCTTTTCTGCACCCTCTCCAATTTTGCAACATCCTTTTAAAATGTGAACATCTGAACTGTATATGGTTCATCTCCCCCTCACATACCCCTGTGTGACCTTCACAGATTGCTGCTGCACTTGTGCACCTGTTACGTCCCCCTATACAGGTGTGACAGGAATGGACAGGTGCAGGGCAGATTGCCAGTGTGGCGAGAAGGGGAAGTTGTTTCTGGTCAGCAATGGGGAGACAGAAGTAAGGATTTTCAAAGGATCCTAAAGGAGTTAGGCACCCCGATTTTAAAAAGCACCTAAGGAGCACCTTTAAAAAGCATACAGGAGATCAAATCCCATAGACTATCAGTGGGACTTGGTTCTTAAACCGTTTGAGAGCTTTAAAAAACCTCCCCTTTCCCACTGAAATTCAATGGGAATTGGCTCTTAGGCTCCTTTGAAAATCCCACCTGTGATTCCTTCCCAGAGCTCATCTAGCTGTAGTGCAGGAATGTGCAGCCCCTAATTCTAAGGCTACATTTAAGGGGATAATCTAGCCGAAAGTAAAGTCAGCTGCAACCATTAGGCTGGTCCTGCACTTCTCACACATAAAACTCTCATTGACTTCAATGGACATAACATTAAAATATCAGTGCAAGTACACAGGCATTTCTAAGTATACAGTGGTGCTTTTTGTCACAGTCAAATCTTGTCCTTAGATACTGTACAGATAATTGAGAAAGAACGGTCTTGTGATTAAACAGAGGACCAAATATCAGTAAGTCAAGGTCTCATTCCCAGTTCTGCAAGGGACATTCTGTGTGATGATGTCAAGTCATTTAGATCAAAATTGTCAAATGTAGCCAGCTAAAGTTAGACAATTCCGTATTTAAGCACCTAAATTGCAGGGAACTGAATTTTCAGAGATGTTGAGCACTTGTAGTTCCACTGATTTCAATGGGACACGCAGATGCTCAGAACATCTGAAAATCAAACCTCCTTTAAGGGCCTGATCCTACAACATTGAAGTGAGTGGAAGTTTTGCCACTGAATTCGAATGGAGCAGGATTGCACTCTAGGAGCCTAAATATGGATTTAAGTGCCTGATTTTAAACACCCAAGTATGAAAATTTTGTCCTTAACCTCTGTGTGCATCAGTTTCTTCATCTGCAAAATGACAATACTGATGAGGGTAACACCATCCTGCCTCAAAACGTACGGTCAGGCTTAATGAATTAATGTTTGTAAAGCACTTCAAAATACTTGGACTGAAGGTGCTATAGGTAGGCAAAGTTTTGTTATTTAGATGTGTAAGTCTCACGGACTTTGATTAAACACCAGAAATCAAACTTTCATGCAACAATTGATTGCAGAGTCACAAAAAGAGGATTACAATTTTAACTTGAATCAAGCCATTGGAAGAGAGAGGATATGAGGAGAAGGAATTTTTAAAAAAAAAATAAGTAATTTATTTGCCATGAAGTGCATTTTCCCTGCAAGCCCTCCACAGGTGAAATTGTCAATTAATGCCAACGGGAGCTTAGTACATGGGAACGGGGAAAACATTCTTCTCAGGCAGGGAAAGGGCAATATGTACTTGGAAGAGAAAATTAGTTGGCTTAAACAAAATAAATATTCTACTACAGTGTTGTGCAGTCTCCCCAACACTACTTTTCAGGTTGTATCTGCTTTTATTACATGCAACTTTGTTTTCAGAGGGGCAACTTGGACATAATTTTCCTCCACTATGAAACCTGGCACACAAAGTTAGAAAGGCAGAGAATTGTCTTGTGAAACTTAGAGAATATGGACCTCAATCACTGTCACAGTACTCCAGTTTTATGCCAATGTATCTTCATTGGAATCAATGAAGTTACAC
Source organism: Mauremys mutica (assembly GCF_020497125.1). Taxonomy (NCBI): domain Eukaryota; kingdom Metazoa; phylum Chordata; order Testudines; family Geoemydidae; genus Mauremys; species Mauremys mutica. The sequence goes on along the minus strand of NC_059076.1, from coordinate 34,289,200 downwards.
TGCTGTCAAACAGGAGTAATGCGTTAGCAAATCAAATCCTGTCCGTTTAAAGATTTTTTAAAAATTTTATTTGTAAACCAAAATAAGAGTCTCAGGATTTGGACCCCAGTTTCTACTTTCCTTCCTCTATTACGCGGTTTTTAAATCAGTCCTTCCACTGAAGTCAGTTAGAGCTTGTCCAAGAAAGACCTTAGTACAAACTGGGGCCTGACATTTGCAAAGGTTTCCAATGAGCCTTGGCCAAGTTTTGCACAAAAAGCCTCCCTCCCCACGCATGCTAAGGAGGGATTTATGGTTTTAACTTGAAATGGTGTGAAACTGTAATTCCAGCTGTTCTGAGATTTTGGGTTCAAACCTGAGAACTCAAAGTGAAACTCTGAGGGAATGAACAAAAAAATAACAGTTTCTTAAGTTGAACTTTTGTACAGCTGTAAAACTCCATTCCCATATGTAACTCGCATTTATAGAATAAAGACCCAATGTTGCATATCTTGCATGTCCAACATTTCCACTGACTGTATTGGATGGATGTAGGATCAGGCAGATACGTCAGAGAAATAAAAGAATAGGTCTTAGCCCTTAAAGAGAAACTAATCTATTCAAATATTTCTTCTGGAATCAAATGCAGATCACAACTCCCCGATACCTTGAGTTCACTGGATGAAAATGTGGATAAGTGCTAATCACTGGATACATTCTAATTGTTATTGTAGCTCCATCATCATGATACCATTGAAGACCATGGAATTACTCTGCATTTATGTCAGTATAAAAGAGATCAGAACATGGCCCCTGACCTTTAGCTCCCCAAGCCAGCTGTATTTAGTTGGAGGAACTGCTGTTGAATGACATGAGGCACTCCTCCTTCCTAATTAAATCTTCAGGAACTTTTGTCCAATCCTGCTCTGCCACCATGGTGGCCTTTATACTGATCCTTGGGATGTGGGAATGTAAACTGTGAAATAATTGGCAGATCCTTCAGACTTCCACTGGAATGTTGAGTACCACCAGAGGATATGTAAAGAATACTGCAATTGTTTTATATACGCAACAGATTCCACTTATAAGTATTTATCATGCAAATGGGGCCAAAGGTAATGGCCCCAATTCAGAAAAGCACTAGCACATCTGCCTAGGTCCATCTCTCTATTCAGTAAAGCACATGACATGCTTACATGCTGCTGTCTCAAATAGGGATGCCTTCCTCAAGCAGGGTTGTTAGCCTTATCTGCTGCCCCGATGGTGTCCAGCTACCAAAAGCACTGATCCTTCACTATGAATGTCCATATTTTTCCATGTTTATATTATTATAATTTCACAGTTAACATAGGGATTTGGGGGAGGCATGGTGTGGTGGAGGAAATGTGTCAATATTTATAAAGCTATATTGAGCATGACAGTTCAGTTTAAGGCAATGCAACAGATTTTCATATATATAGTTTGGTGTGATATAGAGTACTGTATATAAAGCAAATGTACTGTACTTTCTCACCCTGGATAAAATCCCTGTAGAATATGATCAGCAGATTCTGTGCTGAGTTATATTTCACCCATACAGAGTACTTAAACAGGACTTGTTTGTTTTAAATGTCTTTTTCAATTTTCAAGTCTCCAAAAAGAAAGAGACTTTAAGCTCAATGGGATAAACTGGTTTAATGAAGATTAATGATGCCAAATGATAGGCAGTAGGGAAAACCAGTTTACTGTAGCTAAGTTCAAGAGCTGCCAACATACTGTTCTACAGGGTTTCTAGATTTCCGACAGGCTAGGAGTGCAAATGAAACACTGGAAAAATCAGCTCTTGTTCCTTTTTTTCCTGTTTCACTTTAGAGATATTTTAAACAAATTTCATTCTTAAGAGACAGTTTCTGAGTCCAGTTTCTGGAAATCTTAATTTTAATTAAAAGCTTAACAAAAAGACAGGTTTTTTTTGCCATGTAACAAATTAAAGTTATCATTATTCTTCATCTACATATAATTTTTTGACAAATAGTTATAGTGATAATTATTGATTGTCCATATTTATCAAAAACCTAATAGCTAAGCAATTACCTATCTTAATATTTGTTTTCTAATAATAGAAACCAAATTGGTAATTATCATTAGAATTATTTTTTGAAATTCCAGAAACTGTAGCTATCCCCAGGTTATTCTTTCTAGTAATTTGGTGCTAGGTATTACTTTCTGAAAAAGCTTAGCTTTGAAACAAAAATCTAGACAAGATCAAGTGTACTTCAGCTAGATAATAGCTTTAGACTTAGTACTTTAATGTTGATGTGTGCTTTCTAAGGGTACGTCTTCACTACCCGCTGTATCGGCAGGTAGCAATCGATTTCTCGGGGATTGATATATCGTGTCTCATCTAGACGCGATATATCGATCCCCAAACGCGCTCCTGTCAACTCCGGAACTCCACCAACCCGAACGGCGGTAGCGGAGTCGACATGGGGAGCCGCGGACATCGATCCCGTGCCGTGAGGACGGTAGGTAATTCGATATAAGATACTTCGACTTCAGCTACGTTATTCACGTAGCTGAAGTTGCGTATCTTATATCGATTTTCCCCCGTAGTGTAGACCTGCCCTAAGGCAGTTAATGAAATAGTGAAAGAGTTACAAACTAACTTGTTCCACAATGTTCAATGAATTAAGCACGAAACACCTCTCACTGGCAACTATTGGAGTATCCAGAAGAATGGATGTGTTAAAAATGGGCAAATTATCATTAAGGACATAGGTCAAATAAAAATTCTTATGGAAAATTACTTTAAAAGAAACATAAGGTATAACTGACATGATTTTCCTCTCCTATTAATCTAGTAAGAGGTCTCATCCACCTTTTCATACACTCAGAAACCCCCAATTATAGTGCTCACAACCAGGATGACTAGCACTTCTTGTCAAGCGTTCATCTGTCTTCCTTTAGCTCATGGGTTCACTACCTGGGGGAGTTGCACACAAGTATCAGAGCATCTGAACCACTCCGCTCTTTCCATATTGCTAAACAGAAGGACGTTCTTAGCTAGATCTTAGAGGGAATGCAGTCCTGGTATAGTAAAGGTTGAGAACCACTGCTCTAGTTCTGAAATGTCTTATAACTACTCCTTTAGACTCTCCATGTAGATATATTTTCTTGAAAAATCATGCATCAACTATATTTGAAGACAACAGGTTGAAGTGAAGCAAATTGTTATGAATTATTTCAACTGTGGACAGTTAGTTTAGATATTAAAATCAAGATGACAAAACATCTTTTCAAAAATATCCATGGGTCAGAGTTAAGGTTATGTTGTGATGTACTATGCATTTCTTTGTACGTGTTAAGAATAAAGGGCCAGATTCTCTGGTCCAGCCAAGCTACAGTCAGCTCTGGAGAAGCCACTTTGCAGCCCCTGATCCCAGGGCAGTCTGGCTACTGAGTAGAGTGACCATACATCCCATTTTGACCAGAACAGTCCCTCTTTTAAGCCCTGTCCCTGCCATCCTAACCTTTTTGGCAAAACTGGGCATTTGTCCCATTTGAGCAAACTGGACAAATGCCCGGTTTTGCCAAAAAAGTGGGATGCGACCCCTAAGAGGGTGTGAAGGAATGGAGGGGCAAGCAGCAACGCCAGCCTTGCGGTGGAGGGAAGGCTCTGGAGAGCAGCTCGGGCCGGGCTAGCTCTGCGCAGGTCGGAGGCAGGGGGTTCTGGGCTGGCCTCACATGCAGGGGGTGGAGGAGGGCCTTGTGCTAGCCCTGAACAGGCAGAGGGGGTTGTGCTGGTCCTGTGCACAGGGGGGAGAGGAGGGCCTCAGGCAAGTGGCGGGGGGGGGGGGGAAGCTTGTGCCAGCCTCATGCACAGGAGAGAAATAGGGACCTCAAGCCGGCTCCATGGGCAGGAGGCGGGGGGGGGGGCTCACAAGGGGTCAGGGGGGCCTTGGGTAGGCCCTGTGCAGTGTCAATTTCCCTTTGGGAAAACATGGTCACCCTACTACTGAGCCAGTCCTCGGAGTAAGAAGAGCAGAGCATTATTACAGATGATCTACTTTATGACTTTCTTCCTATAGATAGAGAACATAAGGAGCCCTGAAGGAGTCATTTCAGCACCCAGGGGACCAGGAGCCTACAGAAGGATCACCATAGGCAGTTAAACTGGTTTTAAGGTGCTAGAACAGCACGGAGCAGCCTTAAGAGACCAGTGTATCTCAATGTTATTATTTATCCAGAATAAGATTTATGATGTCACTAACTATTCATTTCCTTGCTTTTAAGTGCTTGCGTTTTGCAAACAATGTGATACATAAATACACTGTTGTCATTTATCAACCTTGACTGGTTTTTGAAACAAAGATTTTTGGTTTTGGACTGATATACATTTTCCAAACTGTATACAATGGCTATCAAGCTTTTTTAATTTTTATTTACTCTTGTATTTGCCAGCTCCTAGGTTTTACTCTTTAAAAAAGGGTCTCTGTAAACCAAAGATTGTATACTGCTGCTGTTCTCAACAGTGCTATTTATGAATTAAGTACTTTATGAATTACACTAATTTATGAATTATGGCCTACTTCTTGGAAATTGTTAAATACCACAGTGAGTTCATTGACTCTAATGAGGTCTGATGTGACACATTTGTTATTTCTATCATTTTTGTTTCCTAAAAAGTGTTTCATTGTTAGATTTTTTTCCCCCTCCAGGATTCTGGAGACAATTTATCATTAAAGGGGTACACATTGTGTACAGTGAGTGTTTATTTAGATTTTCCATAGCACATGAAAAGAAAGAAACAATTTTAAAAACATGGGTTACCTCCAAGGCTTGCAACAAAAAATAAAAAACAAAAAGGCTGTTCTGTTCTAATTTTTTTTTAAAATAAACAGTATTCTAAACTCAACATTTTGTTCTGCAAAACTCACACCAATTTCACAGGAACAGAGTGAATATTCCTAATAGTTTATGCTAATTTAACTTGTTAGAAGCTGAAAAAGAATCAATGGTGTGCATGAGAGCGAGAATAGGGAGAAGGAGCAGGGACTTAATGAAAATTGGGATTCTCTTTAGTCGTCTTCTTCACCCACATTCTAAAACAGAGACCAGTCTTCTGGGTGAAATAAAGCCCACCAACATTTCATGGACTTTGGAACTGTTATTATACTAAAAGTATGAATGGCCCTCTCCAAAACAAATCATTAAGGGACTATCTATCTAGAAGGAAGCACAATGTTATTTTTGGGATATTTTTGATTATAGAAGGAATAGTTTAGATATTAAAGATGAAAATGTACATGTACGTAGTACTTGGGAGCTAGGGCTCAGATCCTCAGCTGGTGTAAACTGGCGTTGCCTCATGGAGTTACACTACTTTACACCGGTTAAGAATCTGGCAGCCACAGGCACTGTGCAATTTTCTCATAAACCTGTTTGGCAGTACAATTCACCCTTAATCTATATTAGCAAAGAATTGTATTAAATGACCTAACAGCCCAATTATTTTGGGGGGGGGGGGTATCAGTAGCTGTGGCCTATCAGCAAATTATGTATATTCATGCATACAACTGTAAATAAGTTATTGCACACACAAATGCAGTTATGCCACTGCCTGAATTTTTTTATATATTTATGGACACTGGCATTTATTCTTTAAAAATGTAAATGGTTAGGTCTTTTCCATCGATAAATTCTATGATTCTATTATCAACCCCTGTCAGCGACCGCCAGTCATGCCAAACCGTTTTGTCATTTGGTCAAACAGGACCCGGAACCTATATGTGACCTAATTTTAGACTTGAATACACAACTCCAGAGGTTAAATGTGCATGCAAATCAATGTACCACCCAAGAAAGATGGACAGACGGATATGCACAAGACCCCATTCACAACTTAACCAACGCACCAGCTCTTGCTCATTCATCTGTCCACATATGCACATAATTCCCACTGAAGTTAATGGGAGTTTCATGATGACACCAAAAAAATACAGGCCAACGTACTTAAAAAGGTAACTATTGCTATTTGAATTTTACAGCATCACACTAATCCACCTCTTATTAGCTAGGAAAGATAATGAGTCCAACTATTGTGTTAGTTACCGGAGTATAAATCCAGTAAATTTGCTGAAATCAATAGAGTTGTTCCAGTTTCTCAGAGGTGTAACTGAGAGTACAACTTGGTCAACGTTGTTAAAACTGTGAGAAGAAAATGCCCCCAAAATCACTTTTTAACCCAAACTGGCCTTTCCAACCAGACTTCAGCAGGAACAGAAAGCTGTCGTCAGCCTTGTCACAGATGTAAACAACTGCAAATTCTACCATCCAATTTGCAAACAATTTCACTGGTTCCCTACTTATTTCAGGACCCAATTCAACTGCTCTAATTTGTGTTAGGTTTCTCTTTGCTAAAAGGAAAAAGAATTAGTTACAGAGTTGCACTGAGAACCAAGTAAACCATGCCACAGCTTTCTCACTGTGCCAAATAGCCCCTCTGTGCTAAAGCCACAGGAGTACAGCACTGCATGACATTGTAGGGGAGGGACATGGCACAGACAAAGGGGCAGAGATGAACAACTTCTGCTGAACATGACATATATTCTTGTGAAGTATACATATGGTATGCAGAAAGTAAACTTAAGTTAACGCTGCTTGAATAACTACCCCTTTGTGCAATGTTACTCGCTTTGGAACGGTCACAGAGTACAACAAACAGCAGCATGACATCTGAGCAGGGGTAGACAGGGATCTGTACTGTCTTGTTCTCTGGATTTCTTGCCAATGTGAAATCTGAAGGCCATACCCACTGCCCCTTTCACAATCCTGCTGCTGATCCCATCCCAACCAAGGGAGAGTGAAAAGATTTTTTGCTCCAGCAGATCCAAGGATTTGGGTAAACACACATTGATTTGCAGAAGGGGAACATAAGGACAGTGGATTTTAAAATACTGCCTGGACTTGTTCCAGCCTATCTCTATGGACCCCTTTCTCTCTCTACTCCCCTCTCAGGTCGCTCAGCTCATTTTCGATGAGCCTCTGTTCTTCTCTCTCTCTCCATAATCTCACGACAGCTGGCATCTCAGCCTTCTGCTTTACAATGCATATGGTTTCAGACAGCTCACCTGTATTTCCATACCTCAATTCCCTATCTCACTTCAAACCTCATCTAGAAAACCAGTATTCATTGTCTCACATACAGCATATTTTCTTTTTGGCTCACCTGAAACTTCCATTCACATCAGGGTTTGGACATATATCAGAGGTGACTATACCAGGTGGCTAGCAACGTAAAAAAATCATTCTGTTTCATCCACCGAAGAGTAATCAATCAGACTTATCTGTCTAGCTTCATATTGCTTCAGTAAGTAAAAAAAATTACTGAATGATCAGAACTGAGGTCTATCTAGTACAGTATATCCACATAAATGTCCAATCCCTTTGTGAATCTTGCTAAATTCTTAGTCTCAGCAATTTCCTGTAACAAGAAGCTTCAAAGTCTATGTGTGAAAAAGCATTTCTCTTTATCGGTTTTGAATTTGCCACTTTATCATTTTGCTGAATGTCTCGTTGTTCTTGTGTTATGTGACAGTAAGGATAGAAGCTCCCACTCTACTTTCTTTTACTGTTCATTATTTTATATACTTTTATTATGTCCCTCTTATTTGTCTCCTTTCTAAAGTACACAATCCCAATATTTTCAATCTTTCTTCATCTGAGAGATTTTTCCATACCATTGGCTTTCTCTGAACTTGCTCTAATTCTGAAATATCCTTTTTGAAATGGGGTGACTGGTTGCACAGAATATTCTAGATGAAGCTGTATCAGTGATTTATACAGAGGCATTATAATATTTTCTGTGTTATTCTCCATCCCATTCCTTACATATAGAACATCTTGTTTGTTTTTCACCACAGCTGCATATTTAACAGAAGTCTTCTCTGAGCCATCCACAATCACACCCAGGTCTCTTTCCTAAGTATCTGAGCACCTACCAAATTTGAAGTGTATACATAAGGATATATATTTCTCCTCCCTCCAGTCAGCAGGATATGGACTTTGTGTATGTGTGCACAGCAGGTTGCTGTGGTTTTGATGTGGTTTTATTTTGGGAAGGCTAAGCAACATAGTGGCAACATTCAAAAAACCTAGCATCCTCCACTGCTTTCTGGAATAGGGGAACAGGGCTGGAGTAGAGTGATTAGGTCTGCGGAGTAGAGTTTATCGTATAGTTTAAACAAACAATTTGCTTTTGAGAGTTTTTTTTAAAATAACATGGTTGTAATGTCCAGATTCAAGACCACGTTTATAGAAGCAAGAAATTCACTCCAGAAAACAATCCATCTCATGTTTTATAATAAACTCAGTGCATGCTGGGGCAGGAATTTGGGGTTTAGTCAACAATTTATTGATTGTATCTGTACTGCATAGGTATTAATAAAGCTCCTGCTAGAGTTACGTACCTCACTATCATGCTTTAGCTCTTTGATTTATAAGTGTTTCAAGAAGCCTGGGCCAGAAGCAATGATTGGTTCTAACATATAATGTGGTGGGGCATAATTAATGAGCATACAACACTGCATGCACACATGGTCTTCTTTGCAAATACAGAAATAGCTCTCATCACCTGGCTGACAAATTCTACTGTGGGACAGCTGAAGTAGGCAGGCATAGCCACTCTATACTGGTAAGGCATGAAAGCCTAGTTGCAATTTGCCATTCCATTGTATTACTACCATTGCCATGCTGAGTATAGAGGGAATACTCAGCCTGAGAATTTAATGGCCAAACTATAACAGCAAATTCCTAACAATCGTGTAAGAACTGTGATTTGTCAAAGGCTTATAATGGCCAAATGTGGGTGGTTTTTCAAGGGAACAGCAAAAGACATCCCTGAGACAAGGACCACTCTTTGCCAAATTTTAAATTTTATTTTATTTTTTGACCATATGGAACAATTCTAATACGTTCATTTAGAGTAATAAAACACAAAAGAGACAAATATTTAATATCCTTCCCCTCAGCAATGTCCATTTACATTGTGGAGTCCAGATGTCTCCTTTCACCACATATTTGATCTGCATGCTTAACTTTTAGGCCAAGATTGACAAGACTTTCGTGATTATGATGACAGATTAAAGTGCTCATTGAACGCAGAGGTTTTTCATTTCACTTGTGACAGTAGTGCACCGAGTGACAATGAAATACAATACTATAAGATTAAAGGCGGCACGTAAGTCGGGCACACTGATACTGCAACAATCTTGGTCTAACCCACACACATGCTGATCATCCATTTAAAAATAATACTCTACTCTGAGCTGAGCATATTCTTTTCAAAGTCTGGTTCACATGTCCCTTCTCATTTCTAACATAATAAATATATCATTTGATGAGGAGCTTAGTGACAGCTGCAGAGTTTAGTTCTAATTACAAAAAATAATCAGTGGCTTTGAAACATTTAATAATCCCCTATTGCATAACAATGCTGAACGAACATGTAAGACACAAATAGCAAAAAGGTAATAACATTGTCTTGTTTGTGATAAACGACACAGTTGTTTCACTGATATTCTATGGCAGTGGCACTGAGGCTCCATTATCTACCAAAGGAAAAAAACAGATGTATAGGTTTTTAAATGTCTCTTTCAGATTAACACAGAGTGGGGGTACAACAATAGGAGTCCAAAAACAATAAATAGAAAGTAATTTACCCTTGATATCTTACATCTCAGAGGCCCTACTGGTCTATTGCAGTGGTCATGACTTTGGGTTCCTAAGACGATACTTGTTCATAACTTTGCTAGACACTAGAAATCATGGAACAAATAGACACACTGGATCCATGGCTTATTAGGACAATCTTTAGCCCACTCAACACCCCCCTGCCCCCAGCTTTTCCTGACCCCCTATGACAAGAGAGGTATTAACAAGCCACTTCAGCTTGAATGGTTCCTTGAAATAAGCGTTAACTACTTATGCTACATAATCTGTTCCACCTTGTGCTTAGTACATTTCCAAGACCTCATAGACTCATAGATTTTAAGGTCAGAAGGGACCATTCTGATCTGACCTCCTGCACATTGCAGGCCACAGAACCTGAAGATGATCTCTGTGTAAGTTTGAAAGCTTGTCTCTCTGACCAACAGAAGTTAATCCAATAAAAGATATTACCTCACCCATCTTGTCTCCGTAATATCCTGGGACCAACACCACATACTTGTTCATCCTGGCAGATAGAGGTAAAATTACATACAAAACAACATGCTACTCACTCTGAGCCAAACTCTGCTGCTACGGCTCATTGACTTCAACAAGAGACTTTCTTGGATACGGACTGCACTATAAAAGCTCAATGAAAGTGCTACCAGTCATCCTCAGCAATATCCCCCTGTTTAGTCATTCTCATAAAATTTCCCTGATAAAATCCAATCAGTCTGTGTTCGGCTCAGGGGAGATTATTTAAGGTGGAGATGCTGATGCCCGGGATAGTCACAGCAACAATTTTGTGTATGCTGGGAAAGGCAGGGCATTAATTATTCTAACAGTAGATGTCTCTAACATAATTTAAGGTGACTCTAAAGAAAACTACAACGGGTTGGGCACAGAATGAGACCTCAGAGTTAAAGGATGAACATTTTATTGAAAATCTACACAGCTTTGTCTTTGGCCAGCAAGTCATTACAATTTTCAAGTGATTGTTAAAATGTTCATAAAACAAACAAAATCCTCCCCACAAAATTTCGTGCTTGAATGCAGGACATATTCTACACAATATTCAAAAGGCAGAAAAGGGGGATGGATGCTTTCAGCTGCTTCTCTATGGCCAGCTGTACCTTCAGTAGCTTGGAAACCATCCAGTGAGTAACTCTGACATGCAACTATAACCCCATGTTGAACTTAAAGAACTTAATCCACTCTATTATTGCCTTTTCACAGGTGGAACCTGTGCCCTTTTCTTTTATCAAGGTCCTCCTCGTGATACAAGAAAGACTCCAAAAAGCCAATGACTGTTCATATTACTTTTTATATATATAATTCTTTCCTCTCACTATGGGTCCAGATTAGCAGAACCAACCTAGTTACTAATAAGTAGCAAAACCCAGCCATTGAACTGATCTATCCTTTTAGACAGCCAGACACAAAAAAAGGTAAAACTAGAGTCTAGCATGTGCATGCATACACACACACACACTCTACTTTAAAGCCACTTCCTGAGCTTCTTTACTCAGTTTTTGATTAATGGGAGTTTTGTTGAGTACAATCTCAATAAACTCTGAGTAGCTCAAGATATACCTCAACCTCTGAGAAATTAGTTTAGCAGATTTTATTTTTCCAATTACATTTAGAATGATAAATATAAACCTAGTACAAAATAATATATTTCATACACCAGCTAATTAAATTTCAGAATGAATAATTAAAGATAAAGACATACACAGGGAAACGTACGTAAACCTGAAGTAATTCATTTATGATAGAGTTATACCCATGCAAACAGTGTACAAAATGTAGCTGAACAAAATTTCAAGTACGGTAAATTACAAACTCATACTGTATATGCTTTTAAACCTACTCTTTAAAAGAAAGTTATTGTGATAAGCCACTAAATAATAACAGTATTTTACCCATCTACCAATCATCTCCAAGCAAAAAACAAAAATAATGGGATTAACAGGACCTCATTAGTTCTCTATTCAGCTCCATGCTGTACAGCTGGATACCTCTCAAGTTGTTCCCATGCTTAGCAGTGCATATGATGTGGAACCAGATATGAAGGGGCCAGAGGCAGTGTGATCTAGCAGATAGAGCACTGGGCTGGCAGTCAAGAGATCTGGGCTCTATTCCTGGTTCTGTCACTGCCTTTTTGGCTGACACTGGGCAACTCACTTGGCCTCACTGTGCCTCAGATTCCCCATCTGTAAAATGGAGGCACTGACCTCCTCCGTAAAGGGCTTTGAGACATACTGATGAAAAGCATTTTATAACAGCTAGGTGTTATTAACTGATACTGCTCATTGCCCCCTTTGTATGTAGCTTTATGGCTGCATTATGAATGGACCCACTGGCCAGAGTGAGCTCTGGAGACCCACCACAGAGATAGCTATAAAACATCAGGGTATTGAATCCACAGCATATGATCTCTGCTGCTCTCCTCCTTCTTTAACCTAGCATTATGCAGCGCTAATGCTATTTATGAGTCCTGTATGCCTGTGTAGGAGCCCCATGATATGCCCCATCATTCCTAATGCATCCTTAACAGGCAATGACTGGTATTGCCTGTACAAGCAGGTTGATGACCTGGGATGTCTTTCTAGGATTCTAATTTGTCAGTGTTTTTGCCAGGGTGAATTTCCTAGAACTGTAGACAACATTTTAAAGAAAAAAGACACGTCCTAACCATCCAGTTATTTAAAACTGTCTCTGCCTGAAATAATACTTGGACTCTTCTACATAAGTGGAGGTATCACCACAATTTAGAGTGGCATCACTGAAACAATGGCACTAATAGGGAAAAAAGCTCAGGAACATTGTGTGATCAATTCCTTTCTTTTACCCTATCGGCCAGATTTTCAAAAGTGTTCAGCATATTGGGTATGGAGCTTTTTTGAAAAATCTGGCCGTTAGTGTCACAGTGAGAGTTGCTGGGGGCTGAACACTTTTAAAATCTGGCTCCTCCTTACTTATTTAAAGGGGAGCTGAGCTCTTTTGAAAATCTGTCCCCAGAGGGAGTGCTGAGCACCTGAAAATCTGCCTCAGTATGGAAAATACGAAGGACTGTGAATGGAATAAACCACTTCTCTCACTGTCAAATAAACTGGTGAGTACAACTTATTATTGCCTGAGCAGAATGGGACGTTGAAAGGTGTTAGGCTATACATTAAATCTAAAGTGTTCTCTAGAGCTAACAAATTTATATGGTAGGGTACTTAAATCTCCTGAAAGTTGAATTTACAGGCAGTTAAACATTGTCACTTCATTTTGAATCTCAGTGCTGAATTTTCTTTGTGGAACATAGAAAGTTACATTCATAACTTCCCTTAATGTTAACTACTAATAAAAATGTCTTATTTTTAAACGTTAAACTAAGCTTTAAAGGTAGCATACTGTCTCTGTATCAAAAAAAAGTCACAGGGTTAAACTAAAGCTAGGAAATCAAGCCATTTTTCTTATACCAGTGCTACAACAAAATCTTAGTTGGGGGCACAATACTGTTGGACATATTCTGTGTCTGTTGAGAGGCCTTGAGCATTCATAAGGTCTAAAAAAATCAAAAGGTTGTTTAGCAGGTAATCACTGGAAAGATACCATGACTGGTGATATGAACTCATATATTCCTGACAAAATGTTACATTGGCCACAAAATTTGGAACAACTTAGAGCTTGCTTATCATACTACTTGGCAAGCCAACTAAAAGGGTATTAGAATGGATGAAATAAAGGCATAGAGTTGTTTCTCAGTGTCAGTCATGGACAAGCATGTTAGGAGCTGCCAATGTTCCTCAGATGATAATACAAGGTCATAATCATCAGATGAACACAAGAGTCAAATGTCTTTTCTGCATTCAGAATAATACCAATCCTAATTAATGGAATACTGGAGTAATCAGCCAAAACCTATCCAACTTCAGAGGATACTGTAAAACCACCTGTTGTTTTGGCCTTGCCACCATAACCAACAAGGAAAATGATAACATACACACAGATGCTTTAACACACACACACACGCACAAACAAAACATTCTATAACCCGTGAGAAGCACAGAGCTGAATCCTTCTGTGGCTAGCTATGAAAATTTACATTGTTATATTTAGCACTTAGACACTACGATGAAGAGCTTTTCACAGATAAGATACAGAAAATGGCATCAAATGCTACCTGTGTTACTACAGAGTTTGGAGCTTTAATTATAGAACAGACACCATTTTTAAAAAAGGAAGAGTTTTTACTGTTGTCATTCCAGTCAACATTCATCTCTCAAATGTATTTGCTTGACCAGTTGCTGAAAGCGAACTATTAACACTAGAATTTTACTTGAAGCTAACTGAAAAATATTAGTGTTCATTATTGCTTAATACCTGTCATACTGTCTGCCAGAAAAACATCATTATTCAGTTTAACCAAATTGGGTGATAGGCCTGTATTTTATCAGCAGAAAACTGAAAGCCAACATGGTGCCTATGAATAATCTGACATGAAGGCAACATATATAGATATTAAACAGTGAGGGATCTAGATTAGAAGCCTGTGGGACACCAGTATTAATAACTGTGCAGAAAAATAACACTCACCTATTTAAACATACTGTTCGACTGTCAGGTGCATCTGACTGAAATCGCTTTGAAAAGGAACCAGACAGAATGGCAAAATCCCTCAGGTATTTTAAAAGTATATCATAATCAATGGTGTTGAAAGCTGTCCTAAGATCAAGTGCTTCAGGATGAGGACAGATCGGAAGACAAAAATCTGTAAATGTAACAAGGTCATTTATAACCTTGACAAGGGCATCCTATACATCCGAATGCTTTTACAGCTCTGAAATTTATCATGTAAAGAGTATTTTGATAGATGGTTGTTCAATAATGTAGGTATCGCCCATTACAGAATCATTTGGTGGGGAAAAGAGAGGATGGAGGGATTTGGGGGGGGGGCGGCTTTTTGGTCTTGATTGCCCCTGAAACATCACCGCTGACAGAAAAAGTCCAGATTTCTTCCTCAACGGGGATTCCTTCTCCTTACTCAGTCTTCCTGCTCTTAATTTCTTCTACAGCTTTCCATCTACCCATTATGTCTATATCCTACCATAGGACTGCTCCTTCACTTACAGAAAGGCAGTCGTATTACTAAGCACTAATAATATCCTACCACCAAACTTCCACCATCTTATTCTTAATAAAGGGGTGATGTTTGCTTACTCAGCAGTAATTTATAAACTAGCCTCTCCTATGACTGCAGAAGGATTTGGATTGAAGCATCTTTTTTAAAATATGGAATTAGTTATCACAGTGCTTATAAAATTAAAAATACATTCACAAAGATTTTATGGTTTTCTCTGGTCCAGGAAATCCTTAAGATATAATAAGACAAAATGAATCTAAAAAAGCAGCCAAATATATCACGTAGTTGTTGTTTGGGACTCAGCAGACTTGGGTTCTATTCCTGTCTCTTCCACTGGCCTGCTGGCTGACGCTGGGCAAGACTTCTTCCTCATTCTGCCAAAATTTCCCCATCTGTAAAATGGGGATAGTGATGCTTACTTCCTATGTGAAGCACTTTGACATTTATGGACAAAAAGCACTCTGTAAGAGCTGGGTGATATTATTACTACTAATAGTTTGCCCGATGTCTGATATAATGCAAAATAATCGAAAAAAGTACAATGCACACAATCTCCTTTCCACTTCCTTCATCAATATATGACACAGACACCAATAAACTGAAGCATACACCTCAGAAAGAACTAAGAAAATACAGTCACAGCAAAGTCACAATATAGGAATCTCATTTGAAAGACTGTGTCATGGCTTCAGCAACCAGGTCATTATTCTTTTGGATCTCAGGCTTGGAGAACTATGAATTCCTCAAACAGTTTTGCCACATGATTTATGGTTCTGTTTTCAACTTCAACTTACTCTTCATCATGAGCAGGACTAGTGTGATGAAGTAGGGGGTTTTCTTGGGGTTTTCTGTGTTTTCCAGTGGTTTGCATGCACAGGGGGTGGGACTCAGTGTCCCCGGGTGTTACTGGTTTAACGAGGTGAGGGGAGAGGGAGTTTGTTGTTACAGAGGACCGGAGAGGGACTCGGGACCCCGGCTGATTGCCTGGAAGATGGAGACCCCAGCAACTGGTGACCTGGTGACCCGGAGACCCAGCTCAGGAGACACAGCCGGTTCTGGCCAGTGGGAGGACAATGGGCTGCAGAGAGAGGACCCCAGTGACCTGACCAGCCGGTTCCAGCCAGAGGAGGGCTGAGAGGAGAGGAGACCCAGGCCTTCCTGTTTACGACCTTGTTTACCTGGAGAGAAGACAATGGACAGAGGCGGGGCTTGGGGCCAGGGATATCGGAGGCCCAGCTGGGAAGCAGTGGGGCTCGGGGCTGGCAAGAGGAAGCAGGCAGAGCCCACCTGGCTGCAGGGGAGACTGGGATGTGCTGTTATTGAGAGAGGCCAGGCCTGAGGCCCTGAGAGTTTCCTGTGCTGTGTTCAACTCTCAATAAACCCTCCTGTTTTATGCTGGCTGAGAGTCACTCCGGTCTAGAGAGCAGGGTTGCATCAACCCCTTCGGGGGTGAGGAGGCCCAGGCAGTCCAGAGCGCGTGGACTCCCTGAGGGGGCCCATGGCGAGAAACAGGTGTGCTAAGGCTCAGAGAGGTGCGGCTCCAGGAGGTGGAGGGGCCTGACACCGAGAGAGAGTGGACCCCCGAGAAGGGCTGTCTCACTGAAAGGGACACCCCCCACGGACCGCACAGGGCCAAGAGTGGGCACGATCTGTGAGTCCGTGACAACTAGAAATGCAGGTATCTCTAGGAGTTTTTCCCAAGAAAGCTTGTAAGGACTTGTTTGTTTGAGTTCACATCTTAGAAGAACAGCTCACTGTGTTGGAGCTATTTAAAATCAGATTGCTACTTTTGCTGGCTCAACATGTAAAGCGGTTTGCTGTTATCCTTGGCAAAATTACAGGTGCTTGCTGCTACAAGGCTCTTGCAAATCTTGCTGATGTACTTGAAATCCCTGCTTATTACAGATTTTCCTCAGCAGGAGATTAATGAAAGTATATCCCAAACTCCTCTAAAATAGATAAACCATTCCAAGATCAAGTTAACTAACATTCTTGCAGCTCTCTCAGACAGCAGATCTATCCTCTGGAAGGTATACAGAAGTACTTAATTATGAACAGCCATCCATGTTATTTGCACAACATGCGCTGTAAATCCCATCACATAATTTTTGAAGAGTCCAAAACTCTAGTTACTCCTGCATCTGTCATTCATGTAAGTATCCCTGCATCATCTGAACACACAGTGGTAGAAAGGTTCATTCTTCTTGGTAAGGACATACTGTCTTTCTCAGATATGAACGGTGGAAGGCCAACTGCATGGCATCTTCAAGAAGTGTCTTTACTACCACAACTAGTGGCACTACTGCTTTTGTCTCCTGTATTGTGATAAAACTTCGGTGGTGACATGAATATGAGAGCCTTTCAATTGTTTCAGGTTCTACATGACCTCTGAATACAAAACTCTTTAAAGCTGTGGCACAGTCTTTTTAAAAGTAGCTTATATATACATAGATGCAACAGAGAAGTATAACAAAGGACACCATGCTATACCACTTTATCCATACTTTACAATACACTTTCTTCAAATAGACTTTTAAAAGGATAAATCTGTTAGCTTTTTTAAAATTCTCTTGTTTTCTGTCTCCATTGCATCCTGTTACTAATCCACTAGAGAGAAAGCAATAGTCAGTCATTCTAATATCATTCCCCTCATACAACTCTCAACAAACAAAAAGAAATAATATAGGACACAAATTTGCCCTCAGAGATGTATGTACAATTCCCATGGAAGTCATGGAGCTGTGAGTTTAAGTGAAGACAAAATTTGATTTTGGGTTTCTAAATATGTGTTTTTTGTCTGTTTTTCTAAATTTAATCAAACCTATTATCTCCCAATCAGAAAAAATCTGGTCATGAGTTATGAGTGATTTCTTAAGAAACAGAGCAACCTTCAAAACTTCTCTGTCTGTGGAGGCTGGATACAACAAAACTGTTGCTGGGGCATAATTTTGATCCCACTAATTGATTTTACACTAGTGGAACTCATTTCCAGAACTATAGCTATTCCAGACTTCTTATTCCATTTAATTTACTTTAGTGAGAGTAGTTTTGATTTACACTAGTTTAAGTAAGAACAGACTCTGGCCCTTTAATTCAGGGTGCAAGTGATTTAAATAATCATTTTTAATTGATTTAAATCAGTAACCAAGAAACCTTGATTTAAATCACCAGTTTTAATCTTGTTTTGCATTTGTACTTTTTAGTTAAAGAAAAAGATTTATTCTCACTGGTTGGTAACCATTAAAACAGAGGTTCTCAAGCTGTGGTCCATGGACCACCAGTGATCCACGAGCTCCATTCAGGTGGTCCGCGGATAGTTCCTCTAAGGTGTGTGCCTGGGCAGCCGCACACAATAGAATGAAAGGCCACCCATCTAATTAGTGGTGCTTGGACCCTGGAGAAGATGCACATGTAAGGTGAGGTGGTGGCCTTGGGGGGGAATGGTAGGTGGGAGGGGGCAGAGGGGTGAGAAGAGAGGGTGGGGGGAATTTGGGGCGTGCAGGGCTGTGGCGGCAAGAGAAAGAGGCTCCAGTTCCAGGGTTGCGGATGCCAGGGAAAGACGGCCCTCCTCAGCCTCAGCTCTGTGGCTGCTGCGGCGGGGGAGATACCCCCTTCCTTCCCAGCCCCAACTCGGGGGCTGCCATGGCTGGGGAGAGAGGGCACATCCATCGCATCAGAAAGGTAAAACCACTGATATTATAATATGAGTTCTGTACTTTTATTTGTAGGGGGGAAAATGTTAATTATTAAGGTTTTTTTTAATATAGTGCTTTTATCCAAAGTGCTTTACAATAGTTAGCTAACGGTACAAACAACATTTGAAAAGATCACTAAGTGGTCCGCCAAGACCCTCAGCAATTTTCAAGTGGTCCGTGACAAAAAAAGTTTGAGAACCACTGCATTAAAACATGTTAATTTGCAACCAAATATAGCATTTAGGCTAAATTCAGTACTTCTTTTTGCTAACCAGAAGGATATACTATTTCTATACACATTAATTTAAGCAAATATATATCTTAATGTACATTTATTCATATTCTGAATTTTTATATGTTTTATTATGTTAGAATAATGCATATCTGATTTACCATATGACAAATTTTTTTTCTCATGATTTGTGCCAACCTGCAATTGGATGCAATTTGGAATTCAATTAAAAATAGACAAGAACAGTTTTCAAAATTGTTTTATTGGTTAAGTAAACCTACCTTAAATGTGCTGGATACATAAGAAAAAAAGTAAGTTTATTAAAACACGTTTTGTATTTAAAACTAACTGATTTATTAAATAAAAGACGTATTATCTGTAATTAGTGAATTGAACAGATTGTTTCTGGGTCACCATATCCTGCAAGATTTTAGAAGTAGTAGATCTCATCTTCTCACACCTCGTTTTTATTCTTAGTTTAGAAGAGGAAAACAAGCTTTCCTGCTTTTTCAACTTCCAATCTGTTTCTTAACTTTGACTGAACTAGACATTGAACTGAACTAGCTGAATAAACCAAAAGGAACAAAATATTCTCTCTGCGCCTGCAAAAGCGGATACTGCTCTCAAAAGCTGGTTTAGCACTCCAACTACTCTGGTTTCAGGTGCTTAGTCAGTGACTTACTATAATCTATTAAAATCATTTACATGAAATAAAATAAAACTATTCAAGCAGTATATGTTGGCTGATTGAGTTTTAAAGAAAATGACAGAAATGTTCTGTTTACAAGTATCTTCACATGTTGATACCTACAATAAACATTCAGTAGGACTTTCATACATGGGCACAATATATCTGATATAACCTTTAACAGTTTGTGAGACAGTGTGAGGTTCGCTCCAGCTTTACACAACAATTTCTAACACATTTAGATCTACAATATTCATCATATCAATATATTATCATTACAGGACACAATCCCACAAACACATACTATTGTTTAACATTAAGAGTATTGCTATTGAGTTAAACGTTGACTTCATTGGGCCTATTCAGAGCAGTAAGTACTGCATCTTGTGTTAAGTGTTTGCAGGATTGGGCCTGTAGTTACTTTATTTAATCATTGGATTCAGAAATAATGACAAAATTTTATATTTTAATAGTGCTAAATGAAAACCAGAAAGGGAACAAAACACAACGGGGAACTTATAAATGCAGGACAATCTCCCAATCATTTCCAAAGTGATTATCTTTTTAAAGACATTTTTCAGTTAGGTCAATATTTCATAACTCCAAACACATTAACACCAACAATGGGAATAGTTACAAAAGTGTTACCCATCACAAAATCATCTTTAAAAGGCCATATAGCTACACCACAAGCTCCAGAGATGCTGCAATCACTTCCACCAACCCAGATGGCTACGATATGTTTATTTTCACATCACTGACTCTAACTTACTAACACTACAGGGGGGCCTAAACAACAAACTGTATTCTTTGGGAGTTTAAGCCCTCGTGCTATTAAGGCTGTGCGTAAAACTGCAAAGCTGGATTTTATCCTGCAGTATCTAAAGCCCATCTGCAGTTGGGCAAAATGCCCAGCTTGGTAAAATTACAATGGTATGTCACCTTCTATCTCTTTGTTTAAAGTGATGGATTTCATATCAAGTTATTTTGCTGGAGTCAAAAGTAATTTTTTTCCTGGAAGCAAACTGGAATGGCATGAGATTGTGTGCCAATTCCAAAGTACTGTAATATGCTCCTGTGGCCATTTTCATTTGTAACATTATATAGTAATTCATATTTTATACCCTGCCAGCACTTTATCCCAAACAGGTGCTCAGATAAATACTTCATACTACACCACTCTTAACGTTAACAAAGTCAAGATATGACTGCAGCAGTAGCATGTGGGGAGACTGTAAATTATGCTTAACAGGAGTCTGTATGCTGGATCAAGGATCACATCTTATTGATCACAGCAATGGTTTTCTGAACCTCAAAGTGTCAGGCAAGGTGGTCGTTCTTAGTAATAGTTCCCAACCCCATCTATATTTGAAGAGAAGCATTTCTGGCTCATGTTGATAGTCATCACAGAAAGGCGTGTCACTGGGCTTGCGCTAACTAGTTGCATACTAATAAAATACAAATCATGTATAACTGCCCATTTAACTAAATGTATATATACTAATTATGCTATCCAGATAAATGCAAGGAATTGTAATGTTCCATACAGGAAGAAAAAGAGAATCCTTGAAACAGAGTGTCTTGTTGAAATATATAGTATCTTGTTTGGTTCACAAAATATTGGAAAAGCAGCTAATGCAGAATTCTCCTGGAAATCAGTGCTGGATGCAGAAAAAAACAAAGAACAATTCTCATAACAAACATTTAAAGTGCTATATACTTTAAAACGATATATCAATGTCTATTTTTTTTAACTAGTTACCGGTACATGTACAAAGGAACCACAAATATAAGGTTAGAGGCTTGTGGCATAAGAGGCTTGTCATGCTGTCCCTGATATACAGCTGCGTGTAAAATGCACAACCCAACCCATAATGAGCACACAATATCCTGGGAGTGAATCCAGAGTTCTCTTCCCAGTTCTGACATTCATGTCACTGTGTGACCTAGGGCAGCTCATGTAACCTCTGAGCATCAGTTTTTCTCTCAATAAAATGGGCACAATACTACTAACCTCGGGGTGATACTGTAAGAATTCATTAATGTTTGCAAAGCACTGATATCCTTAGCCAAAAGCATGGTAAAACAGCAAAGCAACACTAGCTCTTCATCTTCTATTATGCCCCTCTTAGGTATTCTATTTGAGCAATGTAGATTATACAACAAATCAGGATCACTTCACATGTCTAAGGAATTAGTTAAAATGTCCACTGGAATTCCTCAGGCATCTACAGAGCATGATGTCAATTCTACAAACAGATTCAGTAACAAGTCTAGTGGCACAGTACGTTGCATTGTGTTGTACAGCAGAAGGAGGAGGAGACAAGAGGAGGTTTGTGAGACAGTGAGTAATGGAACACCTGCTGTCACCTACAGTCTGTTTTGAATCCATGCTATACAGTTTCACCAGTGACAGCATCAGGGTGTGAGTAATGTTGAAGGCCAACTATGGACCTGCCTATTAACTATGCAGTGTTTGGTGGAAGTGTCCCGAGTAGCTGATGGAGCTACATCATTCAAGAAATGTAAGAATCATGGGTGGATCCCAGCCATTCAGCAGTGGTGCTATTGATTCATACTATGGTATTATTCTTAATTTCTATAAAACCCTTTCATTGTAAGACAGCCACATATATAGGGTTAATACAGCCTCATGGATTACACAAAATCTTCCTTCCCTTTAAATTCATTGCAACAATGAAAAGAATTTGAACTTGTATCTCAAAAATGAAGCATGATGGCAGACAAAAGTGCTATGAGGCATCCAGACATTGCTGCCTTGACTAATGCCAGCATAATCAGCTGCCACTCTCTGACCCAGTGCACTAGTTACTGTCCACCTCCCCAGCTAACAGCTTGCACAGGTGCAAGATAGCCCTCCAGTCTAAATGGAAACTGCAGAAGCTCTGCTCATCTGTCATGCACAGGATGTTTATTTCAGATCTAGAGGCCCTTTGCTCCTCAGCATCACTAAGGAAGTTAAGAGAAACACTTGCACATGCATGAAAGCCTAGAGGATATATGAGCTTGATCCCAGGAGGTGATGAGGGCCTCTTGGATTATGCTCAGTGTTATCTGCTCCCACTCCTCCTATTTCTTCCCTTCAGAGTATGTCACCATACAGATGTACAAATCTGAACATCTATTCCTCCTTCTCTGTTTACCTCTACCCTGACTTCTCTAAACCCAAACCTGCAGCACTCGTAATCCCAGCAAAACTCCCACTGTTTTCAGTGGTATTTTTTCCTTCAAATGGTCTGCAGCATTCTTTCTATTCCACGTGTCTCCTGTATTTGCACAGAGACAGCGTAAGTTTCCTAAATCATTAAAAGCCATATAAAGGGGAGCATAATGCTGCTTAATGAGCAATGGCAAATCCCACAAACACTGGTTTAGGAGAAGGATTCTGTCCTTTCTCATTACTGCATGGCATGTATTCCATATGGTGTTCAGAACGTTATTATACACCTAAAACTAATGAAATCATTATCATTCAAGAAGTTAAGCACAACGCTGGTTTAATAAGATGGCATTACTGTTGTAGTGAATGAACTCTACATTAAAAGATGAGGTGTATAGAGAGAAGGATTTCTGAGACTGATGGTACTATAAGCAGCAATAGCTGCTTCCCTCCTCCTCTGATTTAAGAGTCTGCAAATAAATTACAACTGCCTCCTCCTACCTGGGCACATTAGGAGAGGAGCAATTTAAATTCACTGTAGAAGCCCAGCAAATGTCTCCAGAAGCCCAGCAAATATCTACAAAACTGTTTCAATCTTAATCCTGAAATGAGAGACTATTTCCATGCACAACCATGGCAGGCCCCAAGCCTAGAAAAAATGCCACATTTCAAGCAGAGAGGTCCTGAGAAAAAGAGAAGTTTTGAAAGGTGACTCCAAAGGCTGCTGCCCACCGTTTTTCTACATGGAAGCAGGGAGGATAGGTTTGTGGGTGGATAGTGGATATTGGAACTGCCAGATCCAGTGGACCATAACCATATGCAAGTACAATGGACTGTAGCCACTACTGTAATCCATGGTTTTAGTGCCCCAGTAGCTGAATTGTACTCTACCAACAGGTTGGGTATGCAAAGCAAAGCCCTGTAGCATGCCTTGTGGAGTATGGGACCAGAGTTTCACCCTACGGCACTCAGTCTTATCAGGTTCCAAATGGAATGTTTACAAACCTAACCTATTCCATCCAAAATTATGAGCAGAATTTTTTATTCTGTTGGCCCTTAGATTATCGTTCACATAATGTAAGATTTATAAGTATCTGGTAATGAAAAACTCATAATTACTTGGTAAATGTTCTTAGAAGAGTTCAAGCATTTCAGTAATGAAAACTCTCAGTTCAATGGCCTTATGAATAAGAACAAACGGAATAAGTGTCGCCAAGTACTACACAGATGTCACATCCTAGTAAAAATGTAATTTTTGCAAAGGTTTATAAGAAATATGTTAGAATCCTATATCACACGTCCGATAAAATGGTACTAAACTTGCCCTTACAGAAATAATAATTCCACAATTATGTGTAAAGCGCTGTTAAACTGAAAATATCACTCTGGGAGAAAACCAAACTGTTTTTAAACAAAATTATTTCCCTTTTACAAAAAAGCCTTTTGTTTGATACATGTAGAGAGTGTATTCTAGCTAGCCAAGGAAAGAGACATAGGCATGTTGTCATGCTTTTAGTCAATTTGATAACTTATTCATGGATGTTTAATCTGAGGTTTTAATCTTCAAACAGTTTCCATGCTAACAGATTTGCTTTATTTCTCTTCCATATTCTGCCTCCACATAATTACCACTTGGTTTTGTAAACGATTTTCCATATTGATTAGCGCAATGAGGAAGATGTCCATCATCTGAAACTTACTATGTTTATCTCAAATTGGTGAAAACTACTGGAAAAAATCATCAAGTTTGTTTACTTAAACCAAATTAAAAATGTGCATTTTTGGAACATGAGACAAGCATTAAAAAGTCTCCCTTTCAGGTGCTGAAATGTAACTGGTCTCCTTCCTTCTCCAGTTTGTTTCAGGCATTACTATAAAGGTAATTTATTCCTAAATATTATGAAGAAATACTTCTTTTGCCACTTCAATTTCAAACACTAACACCTCAGTTTGAATGCCTAGCAGAATATATAGGGTTGCAATTCCACTTGAAGTTTATTTTCTCAACCAACATCATTCAGACTTATGGGAGTAACATAACATTGTGTGACAGCTACTGAAGTCATTATATTCAGTTCAGAATGAAGTAGTGATTGATTGCTTTCAAAAAGTGAATTTGCCTTCCTCTAGGTTCACCCAGGACAATGTTAATGATACCACTACTTCAAGAAGTGCTTACATGGACAAATAAAATATTAACCCGGTAAAATGAATTTAATATCTTCCATAACCCTGGTACCCTATTTCAGCATGTATTATCATTTCCAGTGCTCTTCACTGACAAAAATAAATTACAGTATATGTTTCTCAATAGCTTACAAAGAAATATATGGTGTCCAAAAAGCCTTTACCTCTTCAAGCATTGTTTCAGAGGTAAGCAAATCACCTTCTGTACTAGTACTTCCACTTTTCAGAGCCCACTGGTAATTTGTAGCAAAGTATTCCATATAATACATGTGGCAGATAATAGCTCTTCAGGTAAAACAGTAATTTAACAGATTTCTGTCTTCAGGACTCAATTCAGTGGAATCTATTCTAATCTGAAAAATGCCAATATATATCACCGCTTATCTTGAAAAGTACACTTGAGTGTACAAGTGCAGTAGTGGATTTTCCAAGGACACTGCTATGGTCACTAGTTGATGTATATCTCAGATTAGAATTGAGCCCCAAACTGGAACATCTGCACACTGAAGCCACTGAGGCCTCAGCAGTGCCGAAAATCAGGATGCTTATTTAGGTGCCTAAATACAGGTTTAAAGGCCTAACTTTCGGCACCTAGCTTTCAGATTATTACTCACTGAAAGGCATCATCACTTGGTTGTCTGGTGGTCTGTAGTGTCTGAAATGAACTCGTTGACCTCAGTTCTGTTCCCAGTGGACTCATATCCACATTGCAAAACCACCACAGCAAAGAGCATTGTGATGCAAGTCTCCCTTGAAAGATCAAGGACTGAATGTACAAGGAAGCTGAGGCACATTTGTGGAGTAGTGTGGAAGAATAAGTTTGGCAAAATATTTTGCAGAGGGCCAAATTTTACCCTCGGATCTGAGCACACTGAGGCTAATCTCTTATTAAATGTGGGTCTTCCCCATTTTATGTTGGAATCTCCTCATACATTATAGTACATCCAAAGTCCTGTATAACAAAACTGTTCTGATTGGTAGGTGGCCCAGTGAATCCAAATTATTTTCAGACATATAAAAGCTGAGTGTTTCCTGCTGTGAAAAATTTACTGTGAGGGCATTTTTAAAACAAAGCCCATGACTCTAGAACTCCGAATAGGTCCAACAGAACTCAAGTGTGCTGACCTCTAGGCCAAGTTGCAAATCTTATCTAGTTACTCAGATTTTTCCCTGAGGGAATGGGGGATATTTCTGTGAATTGAGGATAAGGGGTTAGTATTGTATTATTCTTGACAGTACTGTCAATTTGCATTGATTATTGTATTACATTTGAATGTGTGTGCATCTAGGGATGAGTGATAGGTGCATTGTTAATTAGAAAAATAAATAAAAAATGAAATCAGACCTAACAGCTTTTTAAACTACTGTAGTGTGAAATATAACACAATTGCTTAACTGCCACCATGTACCTTTCATTTGTGAGCAACATCTTAATAGTGTACTGTTGTCTTGACTGGATTAAAACATGTAGGTATTTTGATGCAGCGGTTGAAAGAAACATAGTAACCACTTGAACAACTGACTCTTTCATATAGAATCACAGAATCCTTTGTACAGATAGCATTTGTTGCCATATTAAGAGTGTGTTCATGTCTTGGTTGCGGTTTTTTCAACTACCAGGCGAATGTGACAACTTTCCAGATCCATGGTCATACACGTTTGATAAGAGTGATAAAATAACCACTATAAATTCTGCTAGAAATACAAAATGCTGCAGGCTTATATTATTTATATGGGACCACCACCTGAGATTCTTGCTCTGGTTTTATTCTGAACTCTTGGGCAAATTTGAGGCCAGACTGCTTGCTGTCCTTGCTTGCAGTGAGGCCTGCAAGAACACTCCCCTTCTTGAGCACACAATAGCAGTTCTTGCATTCCTGAGTCAGAGACTGCTCCTACTTGGTGAATATGGGGTCAAAAATAATGGAGGGCCAGGGAGGAGATGGGGCCATGTCTCCACCCCATCTATACTAGCCCATAGAGCAGGACCAGCATACTGAGAAGAGCATTCTGCTCCTGCCTAATGTATGGTTCAAACTGCACATCCCTGTCAACAGGAACACCCCCAAGGGAGCTTGTGGCTGCCTGAAACAATTTCCCCAAAATATCTCCTCAGGTGGTGAGGTTCAGTGCTTCCCTCTACTTAGCCTTTTCATAGATAAGTCCAGAAGGGATCACTGTGACCATCTAGTCTGACCTCCTGTGTAACAGAAGCCATAGGATTTCCCTGAATTAATTCCTGCTTGAACTACAACATATCTCTTAGAAAAAAAAACCAGTCTTTTCTCTGACTTCTTGTACTATAGTCCAGATCTAAAAATCAACAAGTATAAAACGCATAAAAATAAACTTGTGCAAGGGCCAAAGTGAGCAAAAGGAAGCATTTAAACATCTAAGGTTCACAGCAAAACTTTGACACAGGATTTACCCCAGGCAAATGGTACATGGCAGGTGTAGGGTAGAATTCTGCCTCCTACCCAAGACAGGGTACAGAGTACCACATGCCACCTGCATGGTCACTCTACAGCAGCCTCAGAACTGGATAGGGTGACCAGACAGCAAGTGTGAAAAATCGGGATGGGGGTAGGTGGGTAATAGGAGGCTATATAAGAAAAAGACCCAAAAATCAGGACTGTCCCTATAAAATCAGTACATCTGGTCACCCTAGAACTGGAGAAGCATTAATAGGCACTATGCATGAGTTTAGATCCAAGAATTCATATAGTCATGGGTTTCCCTCCACCCCATCCACAACCTCCCTCTATGTAAGCCAAGGACAGAGGTCACAGCAGGAATGGGGTCTGTGGCAAGTAAGGGACATGCAGTCCTCATACACAGCCTAGCTACACCTTGAACTTCCCTGTGCAGTAGAGCAGCAATGGTTTCACTGCATTTGCAACCTCACTCTGCCTTTCCTTGTCTGGGAGGATTTCCTCTTTAGAAAAGAGTTACTCGGGAAAAGTTCGCACTGACTTCAGACCCTCATCAGCAAAGGCTTGTTTTAAACTAAGTTATTCTCAGTGGCTATACTGCAAGTAACAAAAAGTCCTGTGGCACCTTATAGACTAGCAGACGTATTGGAGCAGAAGCTTTCATGGGTAAATACCCACTTCATCAGAAGCTTATGCTCCAATATGTCTGTTAGTCTATAAGGTGCCAAAGGACTCTTTGTTGCTTTTTACAGATCCAGACTAACACGGCTACCCCTCTGATACTATACTGGAAGTATTCATGGAAAATAAATTTCCACAACTACTTTTTCTAATTATTTCTTATTAGCATATGATTTCCCTGTGCTGATTTTAAGACTGATAGAAGGCTAAAATGGTGAAGCTCTTCTATAATAGGCAATTGTTAATTCAAACAAAAGATGCTTAACACAAGCATTTTTGAAGAAGCAAAGATACAATGTATTCTTACATTTTTCTGAGTACATCATCATCATTAAGTTAATAATTTGCATTAAAGAGAAAAGGTCAAGCACTAAGAAACCCCTTAGACAAATGCTATTGAAATCATAAAGCAATTGATACTAGCATTACAATAAACAGATTTCGTTTCTAAAATTGAACAGCACGTAGTTATGAGTATCACGTGAAAAGCTATTTACTGAAATCTATGACTGAAGAGCAGAACTGCTTTGCCCATCTGTCAAACACCAGGTGCCACACAGCAATTTCAGTATATCTTGTGTTTTTTCCATAATGCAGGTTTTTCCACATTACTATGTCCCACATGGCACTGTCAACCAACCAATAGCTCTAGCAAATCTGAGTCTGTCTTTGCAGGACCCGAAGAAGTCTCAACAGGTGCACTACCCATATCCCTGTGAACTAAGAGCCTGATTCTGCAACCACTTATGCACCAAAAGGTACACCAAAGTATAAGTGTTTGCATAGTGGATTGTAAAATCAGAGCTCCATATTAAAATTCAGTTACAATCAGTCACAACATTGACTGGTGAGAACTCTAGCAGCATCATTAGTCAAAATAAGTGGAAATACAAAACTATAGTTGTCTGGGTATACTGCAAGAAACACAGGAGACTTGTTATGGGTTTTAATCAGGCCGCAACTTTATTATATAGATGTCTGGGACTACCTGGCAGATAAAGTGTACAGTGTAGGCAAATCTATGCTTATTCAAATCAATTTTCCTGGGCTTCCACCAGCCCCCCTTTGTTTCCATTCAAGTCCCCCAGCTGACCCATGGCTTGGACCTTACCATCCACCGGCCTCGTAAGAGGGCTAAGGAGGGCTATGAGAACGGCTGGGGTTGGCTCCTTGCTGTACCAATCATAGGAGTCCCCGAACCCCATCCCCCGTTCTGTTCCTTTATCCAGTACCTCCTTTTAAGTCGTTTACCAGGCCATTTATCTGGCCAATGGCTGCCATCCCTATGGAGTACCTGCACTGAACATCTGCCCAACCTTACAAAATAGGTTGCGACATATGGCCTACCACCTTTTCTATTCATCAGAAAAGGTTCGTCCTCACACTCGCTGTGGGGAAGGCGAAAAAACCACACTCCACTGAAGCCTTTAAAAGGGGTGACTAGCGTAATGCCCACAGCACGTCCTAACCCAGCCTGCCATTCGCCTCCACTAGAGGAGGGAGGGTGGGTGCTGGCTTCCTTGCTGCGTGGACATAGAGACTTGCCCCACCCAGGTTTCGTATCTTTATGCACATTCCTGGGGGGGAGGGGAGAGAGTCATTGCTGCAGAGCTGACCACCGAGCACCTTTACAGCAGTTTCTGACCTTCTTCCTCTCCACCCCACCCCCACCCCAACCATAAAGCAGAGCTGCCCTTCTTTGGGTAAGCCCAGACAAATTCTGCCCCGCTTTAGTTGTGGTGCAGTCATTTGTGTAATTGTTCAGTACATGTTAGGGATAACCTGATGGGGGGGGCAGTGTGTAATATGCAAAATGCATGACAATTGGTTACTATGGAAAGCAGATGAATTTCTACTGGTATTTAACAAAATCCAGTAAGGTGAAAAGGGCACATTACAGTCACTGTCACCAAATGAATTCATATTCTAGGTGGATGGTTTTGTTCGAGAGTACAGTCTGCACAAACACTGAGGGCCACATAGTGCCCTATGTAGATGTGCCCCCATAAAGGCCATGAAAGTCTGTGAAGCTCTGTTCATGGATTCTTCTGTTTTAGGGATAGTGCCCATGTGGAAGGAATCTGGCCCACAAAGGCTATGGCTATCCTGAGACCTTGAAGTGTATCTGTGCGGAGGCTCTGTATCCTCATGCTAGCTCTAGGCCTCCTTCAGCTCTGCCCCAGCATCTGTCCTATTCCTCACTATAAGGAAGTTTCCCCAAAGCCCAGTACTTGTTTTTCAATCTAACGGGAACTGGTTTGAGCTATGATACACAGCCTCTCTTTCAGCTCTTTAGAAAAGATCTCTGCCCCCATATTAGAACAGAGGGGAAATAATTTTACTACTAATTTGCATAGAGTATTATAATTGCACAAACTGGATTTGGGGGTGTGACATTATTGACAAACTGTAATTGTACAGATCATTGTTGAAACCACGGTTATATATTTGCAGCAAATATTGTACAAATGTTGTCGTGTAAGGTGTCTATGGAAAGGTTATGGTTTTCTGGTTATGATTATGCTATCTGTGTGCATGTATCATTTTTATATTTAAAGTTATACGTATTGGTTCTATACTGTCTGTATTTCAAACTTGTGCTATGCTTCTGGGTGACACACCAGACAATTTGGCATCAGCACTGCCTAGCCTGCTTGATGGCCCATTAAGGACCATCAGCTATACAAATGACCCATTGAGAGAAGGCAGATACACCTTGTGACTCAGCAAGGCATGCAGGGACATGCCTATGAACAGAACTCTAAGGTTTTTCTATGCCATGTGCTGGATAGCGTGTCTTTGGGACAAAGAAAGCAGAGACCACATGGCAAGAGACTGTAAAAGACTGATGCATCTCCTCCATCTTGTCTTCAATCCTGCTTCTTGAGGGACTCTGCTACAAACTGAAGCTCTGAACAAAGGACTGAATGACCCATCCCAGCTGTGGATGTACTCCAGAGACTTGATTTGAACCCGCAGTTGATTCCATCACTGCTACAAGCCTGAACCAAGAACTTTGCCATTATTGTATGTAATTGATTCCATTTAACTAGTTCTAGCTCTCATCTAGATCTTTTTCCTTTTAAAAATAAACCTTTAGATTTTAGATTCTAAAGGATTGGCAACAGCGTGATTTGTGGGTAAGATCTAATTTGTATATTGACCTGGGTCTGGGGCTTGGTCCTTTGGGATTGGGAGAACCTCTTTTTCTCTTACTGGGGTATTGGTTTTCATAACCATTCATCCCCATAATGAGGGGCAGTGGTGGTGATACTGGGTAACTGGAGTGTCTAAGGGAATTGCTTGTGTGACTTATGGTTAACCAGTGGGGTAAAACCAAAGTCTTCTCTGTTTGGCTGGTTTGGTTTGCCTTGGTGTGCAAAGGAACCCCAGCCTGGGGCTGTAACTGCCCAGCTTTAAGCAATTTGTCCTGAATTGGTACTCTCAGTTGGGACCCACCAAAGCCAGCATCGTTACAGGGGGCAGGGAGGACAGACAAGAAATTACTACAGATTATTAGCAAATTTTCATTTTACTTTTTAGTTTGAGGACCACAGAACCTCCCTGGTCTTGTTGTGGCAAAATCAATTAGTGATCACATGAGTGAGACAAACACCTGTAATTAATCTTTGTTCCACAGCTTCACCTCCGCTGTTACACACACACATACACAAAAACCTGGTCAGGATTTTTATTTTTTGGTGAACATGGAAACATATTGCTTTCACCAATGCTTTAGCTGGGAACATGTCTCAGGGTGCAGGTAGACAGAACCACTTCAGAATAACCTACAGCCCAGTGGTTACGGCACTCACCTGGGATGTGCAAGACCCACACTCAATCTGAATCAGGCAAAGCAGGAACTTGAACCTAGATGCAAGTGTGCTACAGTTAGTCAGTCTCTTTCTTTCAATCTCTCTTGCTGGAGCAGTTCCACTTTGTATACCTAAATACGCACTGGACCACAGAGAGAAAGAGAGAAACTGACTCTTATAGCCCAGTGGTTAGGACACTCACTTGGGATGTGGGAGACCCAGGTTCAAGGAAATGCTCATCTACCCACCTAGCCTCAGGAAGAATGGCATTGGGGTCATTCTGGAGGCTGGCTCTTCCTTGCTTCACTGCTTTCCGCTCCACTTGTTATTTGACTTCTTTTTTCTAGAAAACTGCCCTTGATTTATTTTGGGGTCCACACAGTGATTGTTAGTGGCAAGCAAGCTCTTCTCCTGCTTTATCAATTGCAGGCCTCTAGTTATCTTCCAGCACAGCTGAAGTTTGGTATTGAGCTGAAAAGCTATAAAGCTGTGTGATTGGAAGACAGAAAGCAAGAGAGCATATCTAGAGTAAAAAGTGAAGTGCTATAGCTGTGAAAAGAGAAAACAATTTCCAGGACAAATTACAGCCCTGTGCTAAGACAGCCTGCAGCATGCAATACTGAGCTCCAGTCAAGAATTAATGTTTGCCACATTCCATTTCACTGAAACAATGTGGGTTACAAGCTTTGCTGGTTTCCCAAGCAATTATCCAAGGGTTATAAAAATTCCAACTTTAATTCTCTTTTCTTTCTTTTTATTTAAAACTTCCTAACATGATTCATGTCTACCAGCAAAACTGTTTAGAAGAAACTGGACATTTATTATTATAACTAATATCAACATAGTTGCTGTTTCAACCAAAATGTTTTTCTAAAAACCTATTAATTTCCCACTCAAGGTTCTTTTGCCACGGATCAGACAAAACTCAAGCTCACCATGAACTGTAAAGCATTCCAATAAATCAATGACCTTGTATTCTTTCTGAAAAGATCATGGTAATCACTGCAGGTTCAATTGCTTGAAAGCTAACCCACATCTTTTGTTTAATAGACAGACATATACAAAATACCCACACAAAAATCCACATATGTGAAGGATAAGATGCATTATTTAGGGAGAGCTAGAAAACAATATCTGCATTCAGAATATGTCAGACAGTTGCACTAGAATAGCCCTTGAATTTAATTTTCTTCATTTCCATTACTTCTGCTTGGCACGAAAATGCTATCAGAACAGAGGAAACCTATTAAAGACATTACCATTCTCCCTATCAATATTCATTGAACACTTGCTTTTTAAACTATTCTAACAGACACTATATACAGTTTCCTTTTTAGATATGTGGGAATCCTCTATTATTCCTTTAAGTGCCATTACTACTTTCAAGAGGATTTAGCTTGATTCATATACATACCTAGTGCTTGACGTAAGGTTTATATTTTTGGTAGCAGGTTGTCAGTTCAATCAAATAATTTATATCACACAGTATTAAGACTTTATATTTTGGCAATAGCCCTCATACCACATGTCTGAAAAACTTTTGAAGGTTCAGAGATTAATCAGCCAGAAATGTGAATTTTTATATGAACACTCTAAATTTTGTGGTAGTTATTTTTTCAATATGCCACTAGTTAAAGCAAATTTGTAGGTCTTGTAAGTTACTTAACAGAAAACAAAATAATTTTGTTATAGAAAAGTAATGGGAGCAGAGTTCATGGTGGATCATGATCAGTGATGGGCAAGCCAGCCAGAAGAAACAAAGAATCAACTAAAATCTTTGTTTAAAAAAAAACCCCACCTTTCTAAACCAAACCTTTCATGGAGTTTTTAAAAGTTCCATTAATTTTGCTTAGTTTGGTTTAAATTATGCAGAGCTGGTAGAAAAACCATGAAGTTTTTTCTTGATATTTTTAAAATTCTGAAGATTTTGGAAAAGAACAATTTTTAATTTGTTTTTAAAATTGTTTAACATTTTTGTTTTTCCATTTTGTACCATTTTCACCATTCCCCCCCCCCATTTCCTTTTTTTCCCAATTTGTCATTGCAAAATGGGTAGAGGGCAGGAAAAGTAAGGGAACAGGCTGTGGAAAAACCAAAACACTGAAAAACAAAATTGAAAAAATGAAAAATTAAAAAAAAACTTTCATCAAAAATTGTTTTTTTAAGAAAGGCCCTTTTTCAAAAAAATATTTAAAAAAAATATTTTTTTACCTTCTCTAGTCACATGCCATCTGAACTTCATAGTGTTTCCTAATATCAGAAGTGGAAGCACTGAAATAACACTCCAAAAAAAGATCTTTTGCTCTCTGACCCAGTTGAAAGTAGAAATCTCACAAGAGACCCTGTTCTCCTTCGATTTCTGTAGTAAAGTCATTGGGACAGGCGCAGGATGGTGCCTGATCTCAGTGTAGATGAGGCCTGTCAGTATGTGATGCTGGTGGGTGGACTGAATGAGATGTTAGGATGGCAGGAGCAGTTAAGGGCCGCAAGGGGGTTCAGAAGTATAACTTTGGGGCACGTCTTCAGGGACTGGAGCTAAAGCAGTGTTTGATGACTGGGAAGGAGACTTGAGTCTCTTTCTGAGACAAAAGGAAGGTTCATCACCTAGAAGGAAATTCAGTGAGACTTCCTGTTGGGCTCTGGGCTTTTGAAAAAGACATGGGGGTAATCGGCTGTGGAGCAGAGTTTTGCAGCTTTGAGAGGGGTATGGTCATTTAAGTACTATAGGAATAGGACTATATAGTCACACAGCTGTTGTGGGAAGCCATAGTCACAGATGTTGTGGGAAGGCTCATACAGTGCCAGGAGAGCTAGTCACTTGTCTGTGGGCAGGGTCATTGGCTGGGAGAGTAGAGAAGGGAGCTAGATCAAAGCTGGGAAGTTTACTACAAACCGAACCACTGATGGAGACAGACAGACAGCAGAGACAGAACCTAGGATATACAGCATCCAAAGCATAATCCATTACCACTGGAAGGAAAGGAAAATGTGATGCTGCCAATCCTAGTTTCTATTACTGCTGATGACATATGGTGTCTGTTCATATAAGGCCAGAGGTTTGCTACAAAACTGCACCTCACCAGTCTTTTACTCAGACATACTCATCCAGATTATTGTATTATTATTTACTGAGGACACATGCTGTATACTGATCTACAATATTTGAGAGTTAAATCAGAGCTATATTTGTTTGCATTAAAGATGTAGAAAGTATAACTAACCAGGGAGAATTACTGTCAGCGTGTTTGTTTAAATGTTTTAGACTTTTTATTAGATCATCTCCTACTTTTTTTTTTTAAAAAACACAACAGCATTTTATCATGACTGACAAACTTGCCCAGGAGTTCATCCTAGCTGCAGTTACACTAAATAACTCAATGTTATATCTGATTATGGGGCATGTGAACTTCCTTAATTGAGATTATATTGTCCCAAGTAAACAACAAATTTCATTTTTAAAGCAGCAAATGACATTCATTTGAAATGATGAGGCAACAACATCCGCTGAGGGACAGATGGTCTATCGATTTTGTGAAGAGCTCCTCTACGCAGAGGTACTTTATCACTCTTTGGTGGAGTATATGTGAAGGCTTTTTGTTGCTCCAGACAGCACTTTACATCAAAATCATGTGCTTCCTGAAAAACTTTCTGGATTTATAGCGTGCTACTTTTCTTTAAGCAGACTACGGTGGTGCTAAATTGCTTAAGCTGATACCTGCTTTGCAAGACTCAAGCTGTCATGTGGGTAAGTGTCTGCACACAGAAAGACAATGGCATTTTTCAGCCTGAATGAGGAAGTGATGGTGGAACAGAGGATACAGGAATACTACACCAGGAAACACAGGGGGCATTTGGGAGACAACAATTCTAACACATCTGGCTATTGAAATGCTTTTGTTTTTTATACCACTATTTGCTTAAGCAAAATCCAGCAAATGCTTATCTATCCATAGGCACTGATTTAGAAGACATGGGTAACCACCTGCTGCACTCTAAGCTACTGGAATGTTTTCTAACATGCCAGGAAGCTTGCTTGAATCTAATTTAATTACTTTTGACATGCCAACAGACGTATCATTTTCCCTTTCTTTTCCTTTCAGAATAATAATTAAGCATTTTTTGGTAATGAATTACCGGTAGCTTTGATCCCAAATTTGCATCAGTCGTCATCACCATCGCTTGAAAGTGCCTTTGTCATTTGCACTTCTTGGCTTAACAAACTTAGAGTGCCCTACTAATTTAACTCAGATCACTTCACCTGTTTGTAAGAAATATAATCTGTACAGACAGATATAAAATGACATGATGCATCAAGCTCCTTTTTTCCAGAAATCAGTGTCTGGCAAATGAACAAGTCAGATTACTAAGCAATGTGTAGCCACCAGCTTGTCTATAGGGTATTATGTAACAGCTGCTTTATAATAACGTTTTCCCTTTCTTGGGGTTTTAAAGGTAAACAGGCAATGGACAGTGAGTTCAGACTCACCAGCAGGAATCTTGTGCAGGAATTCATTTGTAACAAAATGCCTTGCTTGGGAAAGGTAAACCTAACAGAAAAGAAGAGATTAGCAACTTGACTCAATGGAAAGGCCATGCTGAGCTCATTTAGAAAACTCAATGTTTGCACGACTTGTCCAAATCAAATATTTACATGTCTAGACAGAGGGATGGTGTATTTTTAAATGCTGTACATATATATTTGTTAAATAATGGATCAAGAACAGGTTTGTGTATATAAAACCTTGCAGTATGTTCATTATATGAAGGCAACAATGTTATTCTTCAATAAAGATAATGCTCTGCCTATATTTCAACAGACATGTTTATACGTTATGTCATATACAAATAGTGAGAGAGAAATTCAAGAAAGTTCCTTATGACAGAAGTGGGCAAAGGCATGAGGTAATGCAGGGGTCATTTTGGAAATGAACCTAGTGCACATGGCCAATTCCATTCATCTCAGTGAAAGCAAATATATTTGTTTTAACCAAAAATAAACTATATTCTGTTTTAAGGCATTTCATAACTTAACAGGGTTTAAAGAAAACACAGCCCCATTGATCCACTCGCTTTGGCTAGTGCAGCACTCTCTGAATCATGGAGCAGGGAGGGCGTATTGTCTGGTGATCAAAGCAAGGGACTGGGAGTTAGGACACCTGGGTTCTTTTAACAGTATAGCGGTGTTGAGAAGCTTAATTAGGGCTAGAGCAGGGGTAGGCAACCTACGGCACGTGTGCTGATTTTCAGTGGCACTCACACTGCCCAGGTCCTGGCCACCGGTTCAGGGGGCTCTGCATTTTAATTTAATTTTAAATGAAGCTTCTGAAACATTTTCAAAACCTTATTTACTTTACATACAACAATAGTTTAGTTATATATTATAGACTTATAGAAAGAGACCTTCCAAAAACATTAAAATGTATTACTGGCACGCGAAACCTTAAATTAGAGTGAATAAATGAAGACTTGGCACAGCACTTCTGAAAGGTTGCTGATCCCTGGGCTAGAGTGTGCTTGGTGCTTGCACAGGTGCTTAACCAGGAGAGGGTGCATGCAGCCTTTTCCCTTTAGCACCTGCACTAGAGCTAGGCACAGCTGAAATCCCTACACTCTCCTGAGAGCAAGGACAGCTCTCTTCTAATATCCCCCTGGGCATTAACCTACCAAAGGGGAAAGAGGGAGGGTGAGAAGGCGGGGCCTGTGGAGGGAGCATGACTTGCCATGAAGTGAAGCCCACACTACACCTGACCTTTCCAGAGGATGGCTTTGGTCCACACTTGCTTATATGCCAGGTGAGTTTCCAAAGCACATATCAGTGCAGCACAGCCCCACAATGACTGGCCTGTGCCTGAATTTGACAATTTGGCCCTTTGTAAAGTGCATCTTTGGATGCTCTGTATGAATAGCACCAGTACAAGTGATAAGCATGTAGTGTAGGTTCAGATGAGGGTGTAGTGCTTAGAACAGAACACAGAATTTCCAGTACTTCCTGGCTCTAGTGTGGTCTGAAATGCCATAAGAAAAGCCTGTATGCAGTGTTGTTGTAGCCTTCTTGTCCCAGGATATGAGAGAGACAAAGAGGGCAAGGTAATATCTTTTACTGGAACAACTTCTGTTGGTGAGAGAGACAAGCTTTTGAGCTACACTGAGCTCTTCCTCACAAGAAAAGCCTGTCATGTTAATTTGGTACTTCTACAGCCATCAGTACATGAATCGTTAGAAAGCTACCATTAATCTCCATGTGGATGACATAAGCATACTGGGAATATTCAGAACTGCAGATAATAGGGGTTAGAGTTGCTTGTTTGATAGGGTTCAGGAGTCAGGAATGCAGCAAATTGGGAGCATTCATCACTGAGGGAAGTCACAGGTAGGTTAAACAGGGAGTCAAATAGAGTACATTTGGTTGGAGTCAATGTTAAAAAGTTAACAAACGTGTCTGAACACCTATGTTAGGGTAGTTAGTCAGTTAATGTCCCTTCCTTAGCTATCTCTGGGTCTAGTTCTTTTACTTCTGGCAGTGAACTCTATTGACTTTGATAACTATTCCTGATTCACAAAGGCATGAAAGCAGAATCTATACCCTCTATATCTGCCTCTGCACCAATGAAAGAAATTATTGTTAAGTATACGTTGATAGCTACCTTTGTTTCTTCTTCCCAATTGTGACTGGGTGCTTCTGCTGATACACCAAATGAAATAACCATGCTTCAATATATTCTTCATGTGTAAGGACTAATCATACTAGGTGCTGTGCACTTCCTGTACAGAGATGAGTCTCCTCAATTCCCAGTGAAGTCAGCGGGAGCTGAGGCTGGCTGAACCTCATGGGAGGAGGCCCATCATATTCCCTCTATTGTATGACATCAAACATCATTTTAAAAATTTCAGAAAAACAAAAACCTAATTTGGAATACAAATAAGCTGTTCTGTCGTTGGCTCTATTTCTGTATTTTTAAATACTTTTCCCATGACAAACAGACAAACTACCAACTTTATATTTTTAATTAATTTAACATTTATGCAAGATGCTGAGTTGACAATTCTGAAGATAGAAGCCTATTGGTTAGCCACTGCAAAAGTACAAACAGTGGGAGTACAATCTGCCTCAATAATAATAAACCCTGAACTTGAGAGACCAACTTTAGGAACAAGGGAGCAGTTCATCCTCTGTGGCCCATTCTATCTTGGGCCTCTCTGCTGCCAACCAGGATCCCAGCTAGAGCTGATCGTGGGGGCAGTTATGTAGAGATCTTTCCAACAGGAAGTGGCCTGAGACAATCAACTTATTTCAACTACCAATAGCTCACCAAACAGCCAGCTGGTGGTGAAAAGCTCCATAACTCATTGTTGATTCCCTGAGCAATCCAATCTATCCAATTACTAGCTCAAACAAATACACACACACACTACTGCTCTGACCATAATGGTGGTGAGTTGAGCAGCGCCTGGGATGGACAGGGACTGGAAATGGAAGATAAGGAACACAGAGAAGTGTTAAGAACAAAAAGCCATCTGGCCCAACATACCTGCTTATTTTAGGATGAAGTTAATCCAGCCTTCCTACTGTCTCAGAATCTCTTTCAATACACTCCTTCTCCAGAAACAAATCTAGGTGTCTCTTGAACTTAGGCCTTGTCTACACTAAAGGGAAAAGTTGATTTAAGCTACCCAATTTGAGTTACGTGAATAGCATAATTCAAATTGACGTAGCTTAGATCTACTTACCGCAGGGTCCACACTCAATCAGGTGGAGTACAGGAATCAACAGGACAGCGACTGGTGGTCCTTTTAGCAGGTCTTCATTAGACCCGCTAAATCGACCGCCATTGCATCAATTGCCGCAGCATCGATCCTCCGGTAAGTGTAGACAAGCCCTAATTTATACTGTTTGCTTCAACAGCCTTCTCAGTAACTTTTTCCATGTGTTTATTATACTTTGCATGAAATGCACTCTACCCTGCACAGAAACAGACAAAAAATTCCTTTCAAGCTGACATCAGGCTGTCCCCATAGAAACTCAGACTGTCAGAGTTTCTCTTGGGTCTTCCCTTCACAAACACTATGCTGTTTGAGTTACCTTTGGCGTTTTCCTTTTTCTATCCCCAATGAGAAATTCATAACCAACATCTGACCTTATAAAAACATACAACATTACAACTAGACTGAAAGGACATGAAAGAAAACTTTTAATAAATAACATGAAACATACTCCTTTTATACTATTAAAACCTTTATTATTTCCCTTAGTAATTAAATTCTTTACAAAATACTCTTACCCAAGCTCAATAAAGAGTAATAACATGCTCACAGCAACTCAAATATTACTCTGCCCTGGTCAAAGAAGAAGAAGAAAGTAAAGACAGCAGAATTTGTCTCTGAGAATTTATACTGAAGTTTGTTAGACACAGACCTTTACAAGACTCACTGTTCATACATGAATGTAATCAGATCTTCATTCAAAGCAATACAACAATATGGGAGATCAAGTGGCAGCATTAAGGTGTGCCACGTGGAGAATCTGAGCTCAGGTCCCGAGTTTAATCCCAAACTGGCAATAACTGGGAGCACTGTGGAGGTTGTTCACTTAACTCCCTTAAAGGAAGGAATGCTTCACGTCCCTTTTAAAAGACCCCCTCTCACCAAGCCAGGAGCAGCACTGGCTTCAGTGGGAGCTGCATCTAGCTCTTTCTAGCCAGAAGGATTTGTCAACCTGCTGAGGGCTTTTGAGAGGGAAATAGGAAGGAGCTCAGTGGATTCCCCCCTCACCTGGCTCCCCTTCTAGTATAAACCATATTCATTATCTTATTAATTTAAAGCAAAAAATTAATCATAGGCCAAATTCTGGCTAATAATGCATATACACTGATGAAAGAAACCAGTGAACAGCAGTGGGAGCCCATACTGGAAGTTTGCAGTCCCAATTTTGCCTCATATAGAAAGGGAGGAGTAATTAGATGTGGTCATGGTGGAAGTGGACAAGAGCTGTATGTATACCCATGAAGCCATATGCTAAGAGCAAATTCTGCTCCCTATAAACAGTGCCTATACCTTTTGAAGCAACAGCATATATGAATGGGTTGTGCTTAGATGCTGGTATGAGCAAGAATACAGTATATAGAAACAAACATCATGTGTGCAGCATATCCTGTATATAACAGAAAGAACTGGGGATGGAAGCCCCAAATGAACCAGAACTTGCCTCTTTTCCCTCTCTACTTATTTAGCAACAAAATAGAGAAGACACATAGTATTACTTGATGACCAACTACTGCATTACTTCCTGCTGTGTAAAAATTAACTTTCCTTCCTCAGTAATAGGTATGGCATAGGATGCGATTCTCCACCTGTAGACAGATACACCCACTCACTGCTTTCTTCAAACGGCC
This sequence comes from Mauremys mutica, assembly GCF_020497125.1. Classification (NCBI taxonomy): domain Eukaryota; kingdom Metazoa; phylum Chordata; order Testudines; family Geoemydidae; genus Mauremys; species Mauremys mutica. Next base: position 34,248,097 of record NC_059076.1, on the reverse strand, counting down.
TAAAGTTAAGCCATTCCCCACAATCAGCTTTTAGTATACTTCCACATGGGAGCCAAGCCTCAGAATCAACCTTGTAATTCCTATTTATTTGTTTCAAGAGCAGACAATACTCAATTTTCAATCCTCTACTCCTATGGCAACCAAAATTCCATTTAATGCAACAGAAGTTTTGGCTGCTTTAGGAGCATGGGATCACTCCTGCGGATAGCAATGATACGGTGGGTAGAGTGGGAGGAATGTTGAAGAGTACTACTATGCTGAAACAGTAGTGTAACTGGTGTCAGGGAGAGTATCCACAGTTTTGAATAAAATGGAGACACATACTTAAAAGGAAAAATAATGGTCAGCCAGAATACAGAGTGGGTGACGTTGCTTTCTTTTTTGAACTGGTCGCCATTTAATTAACAGTGTTTCTTGTTGTTAAATGGCTTGAAAAGCTGGAAGGATAACTAAAAGAAGTAAGGTTCTGTTGCTTGAGGTGGGGGTCACCCGCCCCAACTCCAGAATACAACACTGCCAAATAATACAGAAAAACAATGCAGATATATTGTTTAGAGAATCTGAATGCAGTCAACACTGTTTTTTCAATTTAGCTCTGCCACATTTTTCTTCACTAAATCTACAACATATTATTTTCTTTCCAATTATTGCACATGGTTAATTTCCAGAAACTGTAAAGTTCCCTGTCAAAACTATTTCAATACTGTGGAAATCCAAATTACCAGCTTTGCACAAGAATATGATAGTGTAGAAAATGCATGTCAAGTTAGACGGTCAGACATGATAATCTATTAGGCATAATGAATCGACTGTGCATGTTTTCTACTTTCTCATTCTTAGACTTCGTGAACTCCATGGTGTGTGGCCCTGGGTGGAGAAAGGGAGAGAGTAAGAATATGAAGATGCAGTTTCAGAATGGCTGAAGGGTAAGAGTATATAATGTTTTAATATGAGGTGAATCTGACATTCTAGCTCAGAAAAAGAAAGGTGCAAAGGCCAAAATTTTCAAACGTATGTGAATAAAATTAGTCATGTAAATACATTTGGCCTGATTTTCAGAGGTGCTGCGCAGTCCATGCTCACATTTAATTCAAGCACAGTTGTGAGCCCTTAGCCCTGCTGAACATTCATGCAAGTTCCTAAACAGCTGCTTCACTTTAGGTACTCATCTGTAAAAGTTTTGGCCAAGTGGCCTAAATCTGACCCAAATTACACTTTGCACAACTCTGTTCACATTGATAAGATTGCATGAGGTGTACATTAGGAAAGAACTAGGCTCAATTATTGTATCTCTTAATCTCCTATGAAGACTTTATTCCTTTTTTGTTAAAAAAAATAAATAAATCAATTCATGTTTACGGAGTTGTAAGGTCACACACGAATCTGTACACTCACAAACACCTTATGACAGCCCTTACTCTGGTCCTGCATCTCCACAGGCTCAACAATGACCGAATACCAAACCTGATTCTTCTGAAAATTGACTTTGACAACAATGCAAAGACGACATTTTTTTAAACACATCCCACTAAATGCCGTTCAGACAAAAAAATCTTGCAATTATCCAAAAGATTTCCAAGGAGCTCAGAAGCACTGGAATTTCAAACCTGTAGGAGGATTTGGTTAGAAAGACAGATGTGAATGTACTCATGAAAGCTTCTTTTCCATATTCTTAATCACCTCCAGGCACTCAGAACTTATATTGTTCAAGAGATGTACAACAACATCCAGAGCCACATATGCCTCAATAGCAGTTTACAGTACATGTGACATTCTAAGGATGGATTAAATGTCCAAATACAGAACATGAATTTGAAGCTTTACCAAAAACTTCAGAGCTCCAGATAGATAACATTACTGAAGGTCACTTTAAGTTTAATTACTTCTCTTTTCAAGGGAGGAGAAATTAATGAATGATTTGGCTTAATGGTCACTTTGCAGGCTTTTTCACCACAGATTTCTAGACATTAATCTGGTACAAGAATTAGCTTCGGTGGAGGTCCATCACAGAGGAAATAAAACTCTATCATGCAATCTCTATGAACTACAAAGGCAGGATTCTGTCCCCGCTGCTTATGGAAAAAGCTTATTGCTCCCTTATTGCAGAACTGAAATAGTGACCGCGCAACCTTTTACCAAACAGTTTCCACACCAGTTCTTTTTCAGTGCTTAAGAAATAAATATTAGTGTTTTTTCCTTCTATGATAGCAACTGTAGCCAACTGAAATACTGTATGGATAACATTTACAATCAAGAAGTGAATGAAGTTTTTCTGGCTTATAACTTTAGTTATGAGGAAGGAAATAATTAGCAGGTGAATTTAAGTAGTTACTGCCTCATTAAGCTGACAAAAGAAATTTTATAATTGTCTTTCAGTTTCTAATGACGGGAGAATACAAAATGTTTACTGAATTAGCATAAAACAAAGAAAACGCACAAAATTGTCCCCTTTAATCGCTGAAATGTGTTCCTGTGACACTGAGATAAAGCAGGGCAGGGGAGCTATCTGTCAATCTTTCATCACCTCTTTTATGTAGAACATTAACATGAAGTAATCAGAAATACCAGACCATACTTACAGAAAACAGTTACTAGGATAGTGCTGACATCTCTAAAGTCACCAAAGAACAGCCTGTGTAGACAAAAACAATAAGTGGCTGCTTCGAAGAAAAGACGACCCACAATGTGATATCAAAATACTACTGAAGCAAACAAATGCTTGGCAATCAATAAATGCTACTAATTTTTCTCCTGTTGGCTTTGCAATTTATATAATGTAGTACCCTGGGTTTAGTAATGCAGTTGTAGCTAACGACACTAGACACCCCTCAATTACCACTCAAGTTAAAGGGTTGATGCAGGCAGTCAATACTTCTTACAATACGCCTATAGGTATACCTCCCAGGATAAGGATCGAAAAGACCTTGGGCAACATGCCCAATATAAAAAACAAACCAGCATTTCCATTGAAGGATGAACTTTGCTACTCGCTTTCCTAGTTCCCTCCCTTTAATTAATCCTTTAACTGAAATATGGCAATGCAGTCTCTGAAATGTAAGCTGAAGCAAATATTCAGTCTTTTACAACTGTATTAAATTTAAATACCTCTCCTGAATTTTTTTCCTTCACATGGCTATTAGAATAAGGTCTTTTTCCATAATTAGTGGCTGAGTATGAATTCAGATGTTTTTCCCATTGACATTTTTGGGAAAACCTATAGTGGTTCCCATTTGTACTCAGTTCCACATACAAATACAATTTGTATGCAGTTCCATGTACAGGTGAACCTCTGGAAATATTCTGGGTCTAATGTAAACACATTGGCTTTTATAGCAGACCGTCTTGTGGTTTCTCTAGCATGGACACTGTTGAAACACCAGCAGCCTCAGAGTATCTCCTGTTTTAAATGGGCACTGCCATGCTCATTCAGGAATGTTTAATTAGAGAGTGGTAGAAATATAAGATAGGAGAGTCTGGAGAGAGGTTTTTCAAATGCAGAAAGAAGTCTTTTTTTAAAGACTAAAACAACATAAAAGCATCCTCTGCATCTTCCATGATTGGTTTGGAAATAGTGTGGATGCAAACAAACAATCTGTTATTCCATGCCTTGCAAACATTTTTACATGACCAAGAAAATAAATAATTAAGCACTAAGCCTAATTTATGGAGCCCATATAATGGTCAGGCACACAACTCCCGTGCATGGGAACACAGGAGCACACAGCTCAATTATCCACTGGACTAGCTAAAGGGATATGTCACTGGGATGCCATCACAGCTTCTTGATTCTTCCTTGCCTGGACTCAGACTAAATTAAAGCTGAAGGAGGACAGCTTTATGTTACACTGCTGGTGGAATACCTTCCAGCCACAGAAAGTCAGGATTAGCAGAGTCTTGCTTTGCCACTCCTCTTGTTCTCTACTCTCCTTCCCAGCTATGCCCCCTTTTCTTTGACCTGCCACCTGCCTCCCCTCCCTGACATGTTCCCTCCTCCCCTTTTTCACAAGGGAGATTCTCTGCTGGATTTCTCTGGCTGGTGTAATTGCACCGTTTACCCAGGGCAAAGTGGATTTGGCAAAATGCAGCACCTGGCCCAGAGAATTTTCCATACCAGATGAAATCACCTCCCCTCTAGTTGCTCAGCATGTCTCTGGAAATAGCCAATCTGTTGCCTAGAAAGCAAACATTTACATTATATGAATGACACTTTGTAAGACTCAACTCCTGTACAAAGCACTAGATCCTTGGGCCTGATTGTAATCTCACTAGTGGTGTGTTGACAAATTTTAATAAGAGGATAACCCCTCAAAAATTATCTGTGGCAGTCAATAATACATCTCCCTTCTACTGGCAGGCTAAGCAGTCCATTGGGGAATAGATCCCCTTTGGTTCTTCACACAGGCAGGTCTCACCTATCTGCTAGCTTTTCCATTAACTGATATAAACAGTCAGGTAGAGGAGCAGATGTCCCCTGGATGCTATGTATTGAGAGACAGAAAGGAGGAGGGAACAGATGGGGCAACAGGCTTCCTCCAATCAAACCCCAGGCCAGGATGGATGGGCAGGCAGGCAGCAGGTGGGTGGAAACACTGCAGGACTCTCACTCAGTGAAGCACAGCTTGGCCCTACCTTCTCTCCTGCACAAAAGGAGCTGCCAGTGTGGAGATGGGGGTGCAAGGCTGGCATTCTCAATCCACCATGCCCGGTGCTGGTGATAGCAGCAGGCACAAGAAGCAGGAGCCCCTAGCAGCAGTTGCCATGACAACTGGAGGCATGCACCCATGGTATGACATCTGCCTGAATGAGCAAAGCTGGCTCAGTCCCAGCCCCAGAAAGGGTAGACATTTTGGGGACAGGGCTGTGAAACAGTTTTCTTGCTGCCTCCTTAAAACACAACTGACTCCTACTCATCAGTATCCCATCACAAATTCCCTGCACAGGGCTGCTGAATTATTAGAGGGAGGGCTAGTGAAATGATTATTTGCGACACACTAACATTTGATTGACTCATTTCACAGAAAATTGTGGGAGGGAGTACTGTGGGTCCCCCAGCTCCTGCTTCAGAAAAGGGACTTGATTCCTTGTTCCTTTTAGGCTCAGTGACCAATCTACATTTCCATGGCTATCTGTACCTGGAAAAGAGCTACAGACTTACCAGTACTTTTTTCCTTAGCAAAAGCTGAGGTTCAATTTTATGAGCCCCAAAGCCCAACTCTGTCAACAACGGACTCATGCAAGCCATCTCCCACTGGTATAAATCTGGAATAATTCTATTGAAACCAATGGAGTTAAAATGGTATAAAACTGATGTGAGAGCAGAATCAGCCCTTCTGTTCGGCCACCAATGCTCACATTTCAATCCAGAGAATGTTTCAGTACGGTCAATGCAAAATAATCAATCGAGACCAGGCAAACATGCACTCTCTCAAATCCCCATCTCTACTACAATTTTTTATTTTCATTCTCTTCCTTTTTTACAGTCAAGTCTTGTTTCATGTTTTAATTTTCTGCCTGTAGACATCTCCATGTCTAACTGAAGACTGATGAAATCCACTTTTCTGCTAACATCGATGAAACTTAATGAGACAAACTAGTCAGAATGAAGATGCTAAAAGGAAGAAAGGAGAGTAGCAAAATATGGACCCTGGATTTCAGAAAAGCAGACTTTGACTCCCTTAGGGAACTGATGGGCAGGATCTCCTGGGAAGCTAATATGAGGGGGCAAGGAGTCCAGGAGAGCTGGCTGTATTTTAAAGAAGCCTTATTGAGGGCACAGGAACAAACCATCTTGATGTGCAGAAAGAATAGCAAATATGGCAGACAACCAGCTTGGCTTAACAGAGAAATCTTCGATGAGCTTAAACTCAAAAAGGAAGCTTACAAGAAGTAGAAATTTGGACAGATGACTATGGAGGAGTATAAAAATATTGCCCGAGCATGCAGGGATGTAATCAGGAAGGCCAAGGCACAACTGGAGTTGCAGCTAGCAAGGGATGTGAAGGGTAACAAGAAGGGTTTCTACAGGTATGTTAGCAACAAGAAGGTGGTCAGGGAAAGTGTGGGACCTTTACTGAATGGTGGAGGCAACATAGTGACAGATGATGTGGAAAAAGCTGAAGTACTCAATGCTTTTTTGCCTCGGTCTTAACAGACAAGGTCAGTTCCCAGACTGCTGCACTGGGCGACACAGAATGGGGGAGGAGGTGAGGAGCCCTCAGTGGTGAAAGAACTATTCAGGTTAATGACTATTTAGAAAAGCTGGATATGCACAAGTCCATGGGTCCAGATCTAATGCATCCAAGGGTGCTGAGAGAGTTGGCTGATGTGATTGCAGAGCCACTGGCAATTATCTTTGAAAATTCGTAGCGATCAGGATAGGTCCCAGATGATTGGAGAATGGCAAATAGAGTGCCCATATTTAAAAAAGAGAAGAAAGAGAACCTGGGGAACTACAGACTGGTCAGCCTCTCTTCAGTCCCTGGAAAAATCATGGAGCAGGTCCTCAAGGAATTCATTCTGAAGTACTTGGAGGACAGGAAGGTGATCAGGAATGGTCAACATGGATTCACCAATGGCAAGTCATGCCTGATTAACCTGATTGCCTTCTATAATGAGATAACTGGCTCTGTCGGTATGGGGAAAGTAGTGGATGGGATATATCTTGACTTTAGGAAAGCTTATGATACAGTCGCCCACAGTATTCTTGCCAGCAAGTTAAAAAAGTGTGGATTGGATGAATGGACTATAAAGTGGATAGAGAGCTGGCTAGATTGTCGGGCTCAACAGGTAGTGATCAACAGCTCCACTTGATACCAGTTGGCAGCTGGTATCAAGTGGAGTGCCCCAGGGGTCGGTCCTGGGGCTGGTTTTGTTCAACATCTTCATTAATGATCTGGATGATGGGATTAATTGCACCTTCATCAAGTTCGCAGATGACGCTAAACTCGGGGAAGAGGTAGATATGCGGGAGGGTAGGGATAGGGTCCAAAGTGACCTAGACAGATTGGAGGACTAGGCCAAAAGAAAGCTGATGAGGTTCAACGAGGACAAGTGCTGGAATCCTATAGCTATGTATCTAATTAAGAGTTCAATCCTATAAACACTAATTACTAAGTGTAACACTTACTACCATGAACATTCATATTCAAGTTGAAGTTATTGAGGCTACATACATACCTGCTTTGGAAGACTAGGCCCTTAATAAACATCTGGTAGTGCACAGACACAAAGGTGAAATAACCAAATAAATATAGGTTCTGAACCCAGGACACTGGAAGTTAAACTTGACATTTGATCAAAACACACACTCCTTCCCTCCCCACCATCACCTTTACTCATAGCAAACAGTGCCTTTCTATGGGGCTTGTGAAATAAGATACTACTCAACATGCATAAGGGTGGCAGAACTGGGAGAAATTTCTGAACTGGCAAGAGTACATCTGAGAGTCTCTGAGTTTTCTTAGCACTTGATAAACAGAACACACAAAACATTTCTGAACTACAGAAATATAAAACAAAATGCCATGTTACAGCAACATTGGTCAATTGTGACTAATCTCCTCCTCTGATGTGCTTCCCTGAACAATTAGGGGAAAAAATTCTCTTAACAGAACAGGAAGAAGACTGCTTCTTTAACCCCCTGATGACAGAAACAAATTGTTCTGCAGCTATGGGAAGAGATTTTCCCCAAATGTGCAAAACAGATCTTTCCTCCTTGATATTATACAGAACCGCAGCACTGCATTTTCCAAGGAATACTGCTCCTAACCTCTAATGATACCAGAGATTTTTTAAACATACAGCTCTCCAGTGATGTTCAACAGGTATTTTTACTGATAAGAAGGTCTTTTATTTTAAAACTCTCATCACAGAATTGTCCTTTTTAAGAGGACTATCCAAACGCCAAACATTAAACTGTCCTTCCCATTATTTCTATACAGAAAACACACTTTACACTGAAATTATGTTATGCTTTCTAAACACTGTGTATGTTAGTGTAGTATTTTTACTCAACATGTACATTCACCCATATGATGGAAGGGGGTGTTAATGAAATTTAGCACTCATGAGAATGCCAGTACAGAATGACATCCAGAATACTGAAGGGGTGTATTTATCCACAAGACTGTCACAGCATGGAAAGTGGCAGTGAAAGCTTTTGCACATTAACCCTCAAATATACCTCAAGTCTCAGATGGAAGGACCTCTTGGGATAAAGGTACTTCACTCTCCTTGCCTAGTCGTAGTCTTTCTGCTAAAGCTTCCAGCAAGAGTGCCATTTGTGATGTTTGGCTTTGTGATAGGGATACTTGTCCACTGGGAACTGGACTGAAACCAGTTCATTCATTTTACATAGGGCACAAGACCATCATTGATAATACTGTCTCTAGTTTCATTCACTTTTTTATATGGATTTAATTTTTTCTGTAGATAAAACCACAAAAATACACATAGAAATGGAATAGAACATGGCCTGTTTAATGGAATCACTTTGTTACACAGAGTGTTGAAGTTTATATGCCACATTATTATGCAGCGGCTGATTCTACAAACAGCAAACATGATTCCTTCTGAGTGGAAACCCTCTCAGGTCACTGGAACAGTCTGAAGAAAGACATTTACATGTTTTCAGCACAGCAGTACTGAACCGTTGTAATAGAAATAATATAAAATTTTCATTAAGTGAGTGATGATTTTATATCCTAGGTATTAAGGTAAAGATTGTTTAATGGTGTTATTTCAGTGATGATAGATCTATTCATCTTAAGACAAGTTTTAAAATATTTTTCATTAATATTCCAAAGAACAGTTATTTTTTTAAAGATTGTTGTAAGAGGATTTGCCGAACTTTTTTGACACATGGGCTACACAATCATCAAAGAGTGAGTTTCTGAGCAACAATCATCTCTGAGCTTGTCCTCTCACTTTATCTAATGTACTCCCCTCTTCGTGCTTAAAGGCAAGACAAGGCTGATGCATAACTTAGTCCCAGCTACACCCCCAAAACAGGATTTAAATGGTGCTTGGGTCTTGTGCTGGTTCTCTGCACAGGAATATAATTTGCCCATCTCCCTCGCACCCCCCAGCCCCTCCCTATGCACCGAAGCACCTTTATAATATTTGTAGCTCTAATCCAAAGCAATGCAGATGATTCTGACAGGTGGCTGACTGATACAATTAACTACCATTTTCCCACTGGCTTAGAATAATATAATTCAGCACAGATTCATTTATTATGAGCAGATGAGTACAAGGAAAATTCCAAATATGACCATTGGGTTTTCCACAAGAGGTCAGCCAAAAGAACATCAGTCTAACAAGTTAAAAAAAATTATATTAATTTCTTGTGTGAGGCACTCATGTTGGGTATGAGTCCTTGGAGTTCTGGAGGAATTAACGTAATTGAGATCACCGGCTGTATTTAACAGATTTTCACTTACAAAACTGTTAGAGGAATGGGTATGTCATAGGCATTAATGTGATACGCATGTTCACCTGAGGTCTGGGTTGTTGTCACCAATGATAATTTTGGAGCCAAAATTACTCACTGGGGTGAAACAACAAAGGAACCTGCAAAGTAAGAGGGGGGAACCCGCCTGGTCTTTATTCCAAAATTATATCCCAACAATTGCTGCTGGACATGGTGATCTGGAACACTGAGTATAATTTGCAATATTGGATCCACATCAGGAGGACTGTAATGTACCACAGCAATGAATCACTCCAAATACAAAAGTTTAATTACTCAGCACTTCCTCCCTCCTTCCTCAATCTACTTGGTAAGATCATCGCTGCAGTGCAGATCAAGGATTGCATCAACTATATGCGGATCTGATCCAGCTCAAAAACAGATAGGAAGGTGGCTGTATGGAAAAGAATCCTAGTTCTGAAGAGCATGCTATACTAGATGCGGGTATGCTGTCCTTGGTATTGTACAAGGTGTATAGATAGAAAGAGAGAAAATCATGAGTTATATTTTCCACTTGATCTGCACAGTAACGCCCACTAACATACTAAAAGTTAAATGCCTGCATCAAGGAGAGAATAACTCCTTTACAAGTAAATGTAAACTACATGACTGTACACACACATCAAGCAGGGCTGATAACATTCATGGTAATCAGAACCTCAAGTGATTTGTGATATCAGAACCCCAACATGTATGTACAGTCTTACAGCGAATTCTGCCCTTGGATAGACGTACGCAGCTCACAATGATTTCAATGCCACTTACAGCCACAGACATTAAGGCAGTGCTTAAGGAGCTGAGGTTTTGGCAGCATGTGGCTGCACTGCAGTGAAATGAAAAGAGAATGTTTATCAAACATTAATAGAGTCCTACAGGGATATACTTCACGGAGCTCAATTTATTTAGCCTACTAAAGAGATGGTTAAGGGGTGCCTTGATTACAGGCTAGAAGTACTTATACGGGGAACAAAATTTGATAACGGGCTCTTCAATCTAGCAGAGAAAGGTATAACACGATCCAATGGCTAGAAGTTGAAGCTAGCCAAATTCATTCTGGAAATAAGACAGACATTTTAGACAGTGAGAGTAACTAACCACCAGAACAACTTACCAAAAGTCATGGTGGATTATCCATTACTGGGAATTTTGAAATGTTTTTCTAAAAGATACGCTCGGGGAATTATTTTGGGGAGGTTCTAGGGCTTGTGTTGTACAGGAGATGAGACTAGAGGATCACAATGATCTTTTCTGGCTTTGGATCTATGAAAAATGTGTATTACTGGCGTCTCATTTCAAAGGACAAAGGCACAAATCATGGTAGCAAGGTCAACATTGAAAAGAAAAGGTCATGCTCTTCTAGCCAGAGGGATGCAAACAAACCCCCACCTTTTTGATTAAAGCTCCTATCTGATCTTCCCAAAACATCTCTGGATCTCAAAGCACTGAGAATAAAAACCTGAGTCACAAATGGTAGGTGCATGCCCTCAACCAGTGGTGCAGATGTTACCCTTCCCAACTCTTCCAGTTGCTTTTCCCAATTCATCAACTTCATTTCGATCTTATCTGAATTATGCCCATTTGGATCTTATAAGGACACCAGGTTGATTTATTCTGATCTCCCAACTGGGACTGATGTGATGGAAACAGAGAGCTAAGTGCACACAGCATATTAAACACCAGTTCTTGACTCTTAACAGCACTTGTGCGATCTAACTGTCTTCATATTATGCCCTAATTGACATCTGTGCATTACATTACTCACCTCATTACTGTTAGTAAATTTTCTCAGATTGGAACTGACAATACTAAAGAAGGAATAAAATCCAATTCATTCTTCTACCTGCTTTGATTCTATAGGACTAAATGAACTAAGATGCAGTAAAAAGTTATGTTTGTAACTATAGGAAAAAGTTCTTATTCTGTGTTATGATACACACAGAAAGCAGAACTGTTCATTAAGAAACTAAATGTTTTATATAGTCACATTTCAAAATAAAATGTCTTTCGATAACACAATTCCCTGAACACAGATACACAGTAAAAAAACAGAGGCAGAAGCATTTTTAAACCACAACCATTGATAAAAGAAAGAATAATTCTTCATGCTCAAGAGGTTTTTATGCTCACAGTTAGTACCAAAACAGCAATCTCTGTGATCGTCTAAATTCAGAATAGTGATTGCAGCAGCTAGTGTGTCTATGTCTAGGTCTTTGTTGGTCTTAATGTTACTGATGTTTCCAGACTACCGAGTATAAAATTGAAACCAGGCAGTTTGCCCCAATTATTTTAATGGCAGACAGTTACCAGAGCCCATTTATTATAGAATGAAGTTCCATCACAACACATCCAAAATCCTGAGATAAAGAACATTGAGATGATGGGCCAGATTATGCCTTAGTGTAAGTGGATGCAACTCTATTGAATTTAGTAGGTTTGTGTCCATTTACACATGGGCTGAATTTGGCCTTGTAAAGAAATTGACAAGGAAACAGAACACAATACTGGATGATGTTCTCACCCCTGCAAAACTTCCCAACTGCTTAATGGCAAACAGCCAGGCTCTGAAATCAATAGCATTACTTCAGATTTAAATAGGTTCTAACTGAGGTTAGAATCTGGCCCAAAGTGCAAGTCTCAGGGCCAGTTCCTGCATTTCTTGTGAAGTCTTTGAAGTCAATTAAAGATTTGAGTGCATGAGGAATGCAGCATCAGGTTTCTAATTTGGAATACACTTGATTTTGTCAGCATATCACAAATCTAGCTCCAGCATTTAAGCTCCAAGTTTTATCAGATTTAAAACTGGACCAGATTGTGCCTTAGTGATGTGAATCAGTTGCCACTATCACTTTACCCTTCCTCCGCTGCAGTTTTTTGTTTTTGTTTTTTCTTTAAACTGTTTGGTTAATGTAGTTGCTTGCTTGTATGCATCTCCTTTTCAATCCACATTTTTGCATGTTGGGACCAGTGGGAGCCAATGAGACTCAAAACAACTTAAATCTTTGAACCGCAAGATAGACCGAAATGGAACATTTAGTACGTGCTCACTAACTAATACATTGTAACTGCTCTAGTTAATATCATTACCTCCTCTGTATATTAAGACTATTAAACACTACATAATTATGGTACTATGACAATAGTAGTTCCACAGAAATCAGTCGGATTTAATACTATTGGAATAGCTCCATAATACAGAGTCTGCTAAAGACTATAAAAAATAGTTTCCATCTGCAGATATGTGCAATAGATAACATCCTAAAACTCTTTCAAATTAAAAACAAAAAACTATAATTAACCAATTCTGCAACACGGATTATTGGTCTGAAACAAATTCATTTTAATAATCACTGGTTTTTATACAGAAGTTGTTTTAAAGGACTATTTAAAGCTCCTGAATTTGCAAAAAAATCCAGAAAAAAGTTGCCATTCTCTAATATACAACAAGACTAAGGCTGGGATTTTCAAAAGATCCTAAGAGTCAGAGACCTAAATCTCATTGACATTGAATAGGATTTGGGCACCTAATTTCCTTTGGCTCCTTTCAAAATCACAGCCTAGATTCTTCATTATGGATGGGATTTTAGAAAGCATTTAGGGTTGGCCAAACTCTGCTCCCATTGAAGCCAATTGTAAGGTCTCATTGACTTCAGTGGGAGAAGATTTAGATCAATGCTGCACATTGACTTCAATGGGAACAGTCAGGTCCATGTTGAGATCTTTTGAGAATCTCACTCTGATTGTCGAGCAATATCATTTGCATGTATCAAGTTTCCACCACAATTGCCAGCTATGAACAGTCTCAACAGAGCATATAGATCTTTGAATTAGTATCAAAACTCTTGCCTTCTTGGGGTTAGGCTTTCCTAGTAACTGAAAAACAAAAGAGAGGTTATTTTACCTCTGTATTTGGCACTGGAGTGAATACTGCTGGAATCCTGTGTCCAAGTGCCAACAATGCAAGAAGAAAATTGAAAAACTGGAGAAGGTTCAGAGAAGAGCCATGAGAATGGTTAAAAGATTAGAAAACTTGCCTTATAGTTACAGATTCAAGAAGCTCAATCTATTTAGCTTAACAAAGCAAAGGTCTAGGGGTGACTTGATTACAGTCTCTAAGTACCTAAATAGGGAACAAATATTTGATAATGGGCTCTTCAATCTAGCAGACAAAAGGTATAACATGATACAGTGGCTGGAAGTTGAAGCTAGACAAATTCAGATTGTAAATATGATGCACTTTTTAAGAGTAAGCGTAATGAAGCAATGGTTTGGTACATGCAGGGAGGGTGGGGAAGGAGGAGGGAAAAATCCCTCACCCAGACATCTTGGAATGCAAGAGAATGAAAATCACTGAGCCATATTCTCCCTTGCCCTTTTATGCAGTATATGCACGTGGAGAGAGGAAGAAGGAGAGGCATAAGGAGCCTTGCACTCAGGGGTACACAGGCACTGGTTCATCCCTACTCCTTCAGGGGCACATGGCACCCCACCCAAAGAGGATGGAGAGATGTAGATACAAGGTGGGGTCATAACTCTGCCCTTCACGACAGCACACAGAGCAGGCAGCTGCACAAGGGGGAGCATGTTGCATCCCATAAAGGAGTATAGTAGTGGGTGCACTTCACTTGCATGGCCACAGTGACCTCTCAGCTGCAGAAAGTCTCCCAGCACTCTCCTTGGGAGCCAAAGAGGTCTGTACCACCTCTCGCCTCTGAGCTATGCCTTACCAGCACGTGAGAGCCCTTTACACATTGTCTGGCACTGAGTTCTTCCGGTCCATCATAGTACAACATGAGCCATAACTTAACCCAGGAATAAAGCCTAGAGCTAGGCGACTAGCAGATTTTTCAGACCGTTGCCAATTTAAAAAAAAAAAATCTATTTTGGTCTGGATCCAAAATAAAAATTGTGAAAAATTTTCAGCAAATTGAAAAGTTAAATAAAAATTTGTTTTAGTTTGACCAAAACCAATCTTTTCAAACATTTTTGAATTTCAAACAAAAGGAAATTCTGAAATGAAAAATTGTTTCATGACAAAAAAAATCAAAACATTTTGTTTTGAAAATCGTTAAATGAAATGTTTCAACTTCTCCCCCTCCCCAAATGAACAGTTTAGAGAAATCAACATGAATTCATGGAATGTTTCAATGTCAGCAAATCTGCATTTTTCACTGAAAAGTTTTGGTTGCAAAATTTCACCCAGCTATCAGAAAGAGTATTGACTATTATATCTTTTGACTGATTTGCTTTGCAAGCATCAGGTTCCTTTCACATAACATTTGTTAGTTTGCGTCTATGTATATATAAACATAAAATAACAGTAAAATGCCTGTGTCCTGCTATAGCAAGACTTCCTAGTTACTTTTCAGATTCCTCACTGTTGAAGAAATAGACAATGAAGCACAGGGAGTCTCTGGATTATAGCACTCCAGTGCTGGTGAATACATAATCATAATTATACCATTTTGCTAACCCTGCAGGCAGGCAAAGAGTAATTTTCCTTAATACCAAGCTGTACCTTGACTGCTTAGCACAATTCTGCTAGCAATATAACCGCATGCTATTCATGTGATGCATCTTCTATTGAATTTTCAAGTCCATTGGCTCTACGGACAAAAAGTATAAGGAAAGTATTAAAATTATAGAGGTGTAAACGTCCCCAGATTTTTTATGCAACTAGTAACACAATTCATAGAGGAACACAGAGCCCATCTTAGCTCCACTGATTAAATCAGAAAAAGTAGATTTTTTAAGAGCTGAGACTAAATTGGTCCTTAAATGCGATGCTTTCATTCAAAACTGATTTTTTTGTAGGGTACCAAAAATTGTATCTGTCACAAACAGGTAATGATTTGAGACTTGATTTTGCAGGTTGTGTGTGCAATTGCACTGAACCAGGGAATTACTGCAAGGCATTTTATTTGGGCTATGCAGAATACCTCCCAGTCATATAGCATCTGTGCGTCCCTGCCACACCCATGTTAAGTGCTGTGTGCCCCCAGAGGAGTAAGGATGCACCAGTAGCTACATTTTTCCTAAGCATAGGTGCTGAAATTCTGCCAAGATCCTATACAAATTGCACAAGCATAGGTAGGAAGGCCCCTTATACAATCCTCACCACCCACTGTGCACATGTCCAAGAGCCCGGCATAATCTCACCTTTGTTTTTGTTTGTTTGTTTGTTTGGGGGGGGTGGTTAAACAGATTTCAATTCATGGGATGATCTTAATTACATTTTTATTATTTTAAGATTGTTAATGTTTTTTCCTCTATGCTTTCACCTCTGCAATCTGACAAACAAGCAATACATTCCAGGCTATCAACTACAATGCCCAAGAATAAATAAATTACTGGAACAGAACAAAAAAAACAGGAGTACTTGTGGCACCTTAAAGACTAACAAATTTATTGTAGCATGTACAATAAATTTGTTAGTCTTTAAGGTGCCACAAGTACTCCTGTTTTTTTTGCGGATACAGACTAACACGGCTGCTACTCTGGAACAGAACAATTACTTTGATATAATTTTAAAGATGTCTGCTAATATATTTCAGAGTAGCAGCCATGTTAGTCTGTATCTGCAAAAAGAACAGGAGTACTTGCCACAAGTACTCCTGTTCTTTTTGCTAATATATTGTTTGCATGGAACATCTTACAATATGGATTGGGAAGACATTACATTAGAAAATGGACTCAGTAGAGTTATGGGTCCAAGTCAGAGTTGGTCCAGTGAGCTTTTCCTTCGATTTTAAGGGACCAGCTGATCATCTTGTCTGATCTCCTGTATAACACAGGCCAGTAGAGAATTTCACCCAGTTGCCTCTGCACTGAGCCCAATAACTTGTTTGACTAAAGCAGTGTTTCTCAAACTGGGGTCGCCGCTTGAGTAGGAAAAGCCCCTGGCAGGCCGATCCGGTTTACCTGCCCCGTCCGCAGGTTCGGCCAATCACGGCTCCCACTGGCTGCGGTTCGCTGCTTCGGGCCAATGGGGGCTGCTGGAAGCAGCAGCTAGTAAGTCCCTCATCCCATGCCGCTTTTAGCAGCTCCAATTGGCCTGAGCAGCAAACCGCGGCCAGTGGGAGCCGCGATCGGTTGGACCTGCGGATGCAGCAGGTAAACAAACCGTCCCGTCCCGCCAGGGGCTTTCCCTACACATGCGGCGACCCCAGTTTGAGAAACACTGAACTAAAGGATACCTTCCAGAAAAGCATCCAGTCTTGACTTGAAGAAACCATGAAGAGATGAAAAATCCACCTCTTCTCTTGGTTGTTTATCACAATGGTTAATCACACACACTGTTAAAAATGTGAGCCTTATTTTTCATTTTAATTTGTCTGGCTTTAATTTCCACCCATTGGTTCTTCTTATGCTTTTTCTCCATAATCAAGTCACCTCTTAATCTTTTTGATTAGTTGATATTTTTCCTTTCACAAAAATTGTATGCAAATTTAAGAACATGGGAAAGAAGTTTCAGTAAACTCAGTGAGCATATGGCACTCCATATATTTACCAAATAATGATGTATTATCTGAAAGCACTGTTTTTAAAATGTGCCTAAAGCATCCCTAATAAAAAAAATATGTAATTTATTTTGCCTACCACTGAGTCAGTAGCTAATGTAACAATGAAAGTGATTTAGAAATTTCACACCACCAGATAGTTGACTCAAGAGTATATGCAACAGGAGAATTTAATTTTATTTTGACTCTCTGTCTTTCCTTAAATAGTGTCATTTGGGAAAGTGATGACAGCTATCCACCGGTAGAGCATACTCAACACTTCAGGATTTCAGATAGTGAACTGCCAAAGTAAACTGAGTTGTCGACTACCCACATACTCTTCAGGTCTCCAGTGAAAGCAAAAGCAAGGGCTGCTTTAACTGATTTTACTTGCAATGGTGTGCTTCTCTGACCTTTGATGTGAACCAACTTCTTCTCTCATAGGGACCAATACAAAACAGACCCCGTCTGGCTACTGATGTACAAAACAAAGGACTTTCCTAATGACACAGCATTCATATATATGTAAATTAAATGGAATACACCAAACTGAAATATTTGTTTAAAATGGCATATTAAAATATTACAAAAAATATGTATGAATGCAATAGTATTTCCAGAACTCATCTGTGTTAACTTATCACAGTGTGTTTAGGGTTATTTGTTTTTTGTTTTAAATGAATTCGTTACTCTATTTTAGGGGCAGATTAACCAAAAGAAAACATGGACTAAACTGCCTACGGGTACACTCTGAAACAGCTCTCTATTCTGGACAGAAGAGTGAGCTATGAATCATCCACTGGTCCTATACTTACCCTGAAACAATAATAGACTGTATGAGAACAGCATCCAGCAGCACTACTATAGTTCAGAATCTGTCAGTGTTTCTATTATAGATCCCTGTTTTGAGAGGTTTATAAATTGGCATTAAGTATATTTGCTCTAGGCCAAAATTTGGCATGAAAGGGCCTAATTCAGAAGAAAATTTATTGAACAAATTAAACCTCCCCCAACAGTCTCTTTAGCCAATCTTAATTAATGTAAATGTTGGGAAGGTAGGAAAAGTTCTCTAGTTTTGATTTATCGTTTTGAGTTTGCAACTAAAAAAAAAGGTATAACTGCAGCAATGTAAGCAAGAGAAGAGGTACTTGTGTGGGGTGACTCTTGATAGCTCAGGGCCCACTTTATTATTATTTTTAAATAATGCAGTATCATAAGGTGCCACCACCTAATACTTTTTGCTTTAGGTTTTTTATCACATTTAGAAAATGATTTGTCCACAAAAGTCTAATCACTCTGGATTAAAGCCTGAGGTCCTTACTTAGTCCTTGTACAGGCAAACTCCATAGGAGCAATAAACTGAGTAAAAAAGGAAGAAGGATTTGGGGGTTTGGACTTTTTTCCTCACTACAAAAAATAAGAAAAGGAATATGTCATTTAAATTTGGAATGCAGCAATGGGAAGGAGAAGGCTGAATAGGGTATAGACCAGAGTTCTGGTAGTAGAGATGGAGAGAAAAGGATACATTTACTTCATGGGAAGAAATGACAACCCTGTAAAATAACTTATGTGGATGATACAAATGTATTGACAGGCTGTAGAGATATATATTAAAAGACAATTCCTGTTCTGAAAAGCATGCACTCTAAATAGACAAGGCAAAAAGAGTAGAAGAAGAAAGTATTATTTCCATTTTATAGATGGAGAACTGAAGCACAGAAAGTAAGTAACTTGGCCAAGATCACACACAGTCTGTGACAGATCTGAGAACTGAACCCAGCTCTTCTTAGTTCAGTGCCTTTACCATAAAACCTCTCATTCAATTTCTGTCCTTCCTCACATTCAATTTATAACTACAGATAAATAGTTTATCAACAGCTATTAACTAACATACCAGCTCCATAGTCTGCAGTGCAAGAAACTGGAAAATAAATACTCAGTATCTACTTGATAGGCATGGCAGTCAAAGGCAGCTTACTTTGTAAGACTAATAACCACTGGTTACCCAGGATAACACAACTGCTCTTCAGAGAGGTGAAACAAATAACCTAATGTTCAATCTGTATGAAGTAACTTATCGATATCAGGTAAACCTTTCACTGAAAAATTGATAAGGGTTAGAGTGAGTGAAGAAAGCCAAACACATATAGGTATGGAAGAAACAGAGAGAGGGGAAAAGGGGATATATATCTCATAATGCAAATACTTCCTGGAAATATTAACTTATTCTGTTCAATCTACTCATATATCCATTTATCTAATTACATCAAAATCTGCTGACTCTGGCCAATCCACTACCCTTTTATTTCTCAAATCCCTTTTAAAAACTAACTTCTTCCATGACACACAGAAGAAGAGAGTAAATAATAATTATTGGGTTTTTTTTAAATCCTTTTTCTTAAATCACCAAGTCATGAACGTGCCCCATGCTGAATAACTTTGTGATCTTATTGCTGGACACTATCCTTCCTCATTCTTTCCGCTCCCTATTGCTTGTTACCGTATTTGTGATATCATGTCTAAAATGATGAGTTCAGCACATCAGGGCAGAGACTATAGCCCTGGTCATGTGTTTGAAGGATCAGAGCCTTAGACCTTTTGTTTGCACAGTAAAGTACCAAGCGCAGTATGTCTACTAAATTATGATAAATACTAGTTATACATCACAAAAGACTCTTAGGCAATTTGTACAGCATTACAACCACTAATAAAAAAAAGTATCTCACATACAAATACAGGGAAAGTGAAGAAGCTATATTTATTGCATTGTATTTCTCAGGGAAGTATGAGTTTTGACAAGGTCAGCCAATATATGCCATGATTTAGAGCCGTGTTTCCCAAACTTGGGATGCCGCTTGTGTAGGGAAAGCCGCTGGGGGGCCGGGCCGGTTTGTTTTTCCGCAGGTTCGGCCGATCGTGGCTCCCACTGGCCGTGGTTCGCTGCTCCAGGCCAATGGGGGCTGCGGAAGCAGCGCGGGCCAAGGGACGTATTGGCCGCCGCTTCCAGCAGCCCGGCCTGCCAGGGGCTTTCCCTACACAAGTGGCATCCCCAGGGCTGCCCAGAGGATTCAGGGGGCCTGGGGCAAAGCAATTTCAGGGGCACCTTCCATAAAAAAAAGTTGCAATACTATAGAATACTATATTCTTGAGGGGGCCCCTGCAGGACCCGGGGCCTGGGGCAAATTGCCCCACTTGCCCCCCCTCCCCCTTCCCCCAGGCGGCCCTGGACATCCCAAGTTTGGGAAACACTGATTTAGAGGATAAAAAAGAATTTTTTGTAAACAACCATCTAATACATCACTCAATGCATGTAGTTCTTTTATTGGTTTTGTAGATTATAAATGTGCTCATGTAATTTTTTTATACTTAATGCATGATACATAATGACAAATGCAATAGAAATTTAGGGCCCAACCATGCAAGTAAGTGAGTAAGTCATGTGATATGGATTGCTAACATGTATATTTATGTTGGCAGGATCACACCCTTCGTGGTAATATAGCTTTCAGTTGTCACTCTGATCTTTTTTATTTAAAAAAAATGGTGAGAATAAGCTTAATCAGTTTTAAAATACACTAGTAAATGGAGTCATGCACTTTACTGTGAAAAATGCTTATTAAATGTATATGACATTTGGTATCTCATAAGACAATTCTTTCAGAGTTTAATGCTTTAGAACATCTTAAGTTATTGTACATAAAGAGCAATCGGGGTGTATTATATTGTGAATTATATACTTACAGCCACTAAATGAATCACACCTTGATAAATGTTAAGTAACAAGAAGACCTTTTTACTCCTCCTTTGCAATCTACACTTCACTTAGCTTAGACATTTTTAAATCATAAAAGCATCCATGGAGAGAGATTTTTAAATCATTACAATAAAATATTTGTTTAATAAAAAGTGATGGCTTAAATGCTACAATATGTTCCTTGAATATCTTCACATTAAATAGTAATTGAACAAAAAGCCTCCTGGTCCTGTTCAAGGGCAAGTCCCACAAAGCTCCTCATTATCGTAATTTCCAACTTAGAAGCCAAACTAAATAACAAGGAGTAATTTGCCAATTAGAACTTCCTGCTCCTTTCCCTTTATTCCTTAAACACCATTCAGGGGCTGAACCAGTCAAACACTTTTAGCTTCAAAACTGCAACTGAAAGAATTTAATTTGTGTCTCTCCATGGTGAACCTGTCAAGAGGCAGCAGTGATGCATACCATGTCCCAACACAACAACTGCCCTTAAATACGCAGAAATGGGTTTCCATGCAGTTGCATTACCTGGGGTTTCCTTTTCTCATTTCCTACCATTTTGCTTCCATTATGGGAAAAAAAATGATTGAGCTTTAAGACTTCTCATCAATGATTTTTGACATCTGGAAATGTCCCAGGGACAGAATTTGTCTCTTGTGAATGGAGAATTTTGCAAATGAGAGGTACTCACAGATGAAACAAACAAGAAAAAATGCAGAGAAGAAACAAGGTTGCATTCAACTGATGAAAACTGCAAGGATGAGTCCACTTCCAGAGAGATTTACAGCTTGAAAGTAGAGAAAATTACATACGACTCTTGCGATATTTCTTTTAGAACGTAAATTCTAAATGACACGACCTTTCAAAAGCCTAATTACCGTCCCCAAATAAGAGGCAGAATATCTGAGTACTGAAGGATGGCTCAGATATAGGACTGAGATTACAGAGACTTAGATTTTGCTCTCATTCTGCCACAAACTTTTCATGTGATATTGGTGCAAGTCACTTGGACTAACATTTTCAAAAGCAACTTTCATAATCCTCAGCTTTGGTGGCAGCAACTTAAGACACCTCCCCCTACTTTTCAGAAATCCTGAGCACCCAGGAACTCCCTCTGAAGACAAAAGGGAGCTGTAGACATCTCAGATTGGATATCCAAAAGTGGAAAAACTCAAAATCAGTTGTTACTTTTGAAACAGTTGACTTTAATCTGTCTCTGCCTCCATTTCAACTTCCATTCAATGGCAGAATGTTGAAGCTTGACAAATTTAGACTTGAAATAAGATGCAATTTTTTTTAAAGCGTGAGGGTAATTAACCATTGGAACAACTTATTAAGGGTTGTGGTGGATTCTCCATCGCAGACATTTTAAAAATCAAGATTGGGGGTATTTATAAAAGATATGCTTTAATTCAAACTGGAATTAATTGAGGGAAGTCCCATGACATGTTTTATGCTGGAGGGCACACTACATGATCAAAATGGTCCCTTCTGGATTTATAATCTCTGATTTTTAATGGGGATAATAAAACATCCCTGTCTCCCAGAGTGTTGTGAGACTAAATTCAAGGGTTTGTAAAGCAATTTGAGACACCCAGATGAAAGGCACTATATAACGGAATTGAAAAGCATAGTCATTACAAAAATTCTACACATCTAAATATATTTACAAATGTATTTTAAAACAAGATATTTGAAACTGGTCTCCTCCTTTATCTACATTCCGGGACCTACTGATTTACTGAAATCCCAGATAACATCACAAGCATCTAGAGCAGAGCATCCTATAACCTTTTAATGCTTATGAGAACATTAACTCTCCACATTTAAAAAGGAAATGCCTGTTAAGTATTTTTTTAAATGCATATGTATGTCCAATTTTTGTGTTTAAATATTTACCCTCTTTTGGGCCATGTTGCTATATTGTCCTCACACAAGTAAATAATAAGTCACGCTGGCTTTTTGCTTTATTTATTTACAAAAGCTTTCAGTGTAACAACTCAACCTGAGAGAACCTGATACTTTTAGCAGCAACCCTCTATTTGAAGGAAACAAAAGGAGAGGTAAAGAAGTTTTTAGATCTAATGGACTAGAATGGGGTCAGGGCTTGGAGGTAGAAACTGAGCCTTGAATTGTCACCACAGGCCTTGAAATACTTTCTGTGTTATTTGGAAAGAAATAAAGGTTTCAAAAATAAGTTAAAATCACTAATTTTGGAAGTTTTGAACCTGAGAAATTGGAGCTCTGGCAGATTTATTTAGAGTTTGAGATTCCCATAATTACATTCATCCTTTCATAAAAGTGACAGCTGTCTAGGCTACATTGTGAAAACTTGTTAACAGCTTCTCTGGCAAAATTTGCATTTTAGAGAGACAAGGCGGGTGAGATAATATCTTTTATTGGACCAACATATTACTTCACTGACCTTGTCTCTCTAATATCTTGGGATCAACACAGCTACAGCAACACTGCATACAAGAATTTGCATATGTCCAAACTGAGTCTCTTAAAGTTCAGGAACATCTCTTCTGTGGTTTCCTTTCGATGATTTTCAATAAAATGTTGTAATTTTATGTTGGCTATTTAAGCTTTTTCTCCCCCTTTCCCCCCCCCCCTCAACTGTTTAAGTTAAATTGTCCTGCTGCAAAGGGAACAATTTTAAAATATAAAAACTTAAGTAAGTCTTTCCCACTCTAGATATACTGTGAGACTAACATGGGTTGAACCATTCTCACTGGTGATTCTCTGATCTTCAGACTCCCAAGTCTCTCCTGCTTTCTACCCTGAAGCTCCAAAAGCACAGATCTCTGCTCCCACTGAGGCCTTGCCTCTGCTCAATCCTCTTCTGCTCCTTTCCTGTTCCCTCTGAGCAGGATCGGCTCCAGGCACCAGCTAAGGAAGCAGGTCCCTTGGGTGGCCAATACAAAGGGCCGTCACGCCGTCTGCTATTGGGGCAGCACGTCCAGGTCTTCGGCAGGAATTCGGCGATGGGTCCCTCAGTCCCTCTCGTCCTCTTTGGTGGCACTTCAGCGGCAGCTCAAAGAGGACGAGAGAGCGAAGGACCCGCCACCTAACTGCCGCTGAAGAATGGAGTGGCACAATTGTGCTGCCGCCGAAGTGCTGCAGCTTGGCTTTTTTTTTTTTCTCCCCACCGCTTGGGGCAGCAGAAAACCTGGAGCTGGCCCTGCCTCTGAGACCATCACTTTTACGAAGAGATTCCACAATACTTCCCCAGCCCCACTGGCTGACACACTCCCAGAGGGAATAGTAATAATAGAAATGCAAGAGCAGTAGCTTTCTGACAGCTTGAAGCCCACTTGCATATCACGCTCCGTGCAGCTGAGTGAAGTGGGGGAGACTCCTTTCTGCCTCCCCCAAACCTAGATATGGCCAAGGGGCAAACCAGCCCTCTGTGTGACTTATTTCGCTGCACAAAGGGAAAGCTAGATTTGAAAGGGGCTGCAATGGAGATATATACACCAGGTCAAATCCTCTTTACAGTGCCCAACCTGAGCTGGGATAGAGAGATGGATATCATTTCTTGATATAAATGATGCAAGAAAAATAAATTAAATTATGCAGATGTTGGGGAAATATTATATATTCTGGAGTGCAGAGACTTTCTAATTGGAGAGCTCCATGAAGTATATTACATGATTGCAAGAATACAAACATACCAGTTTAATAGTCAGATTAAGCCTTTCCAGTCAGGGATTACAAACTCAAGGAGGGGAACCAAGTTAGCCATTAGTCTTGATCAGTTAAACTTTTAAATCTTTTCTAATATAAAAGATATTATAAAAGTTATAGTACCTCTGATTCCCACCCCCTCCAGAAATAAAACCCACCAACAATGTCCTTATCTCTATCCTTCATGGTGCCCAGTGAGACTCGTGGGTATCAGCTCTCTATATTATACCTATGGATTATGTTTGCCTTAATCTAAACCACATACAGTGCACTCACAACCCAACTACAAAGAGAGCAACTATGCAAATCCTTGTCAAAATACTAAAATAATACTTCAAAAATTGTCTCATTGACAGCCAACATCTTACAACCAGCCTGCAGGCAGAAGATAGGACAGAAATAAAAAAGAAGAAAAGATAAAAACAAAACAAAAATAATGGCATCTAATTGCTCCACAAGATGATACAATATATTTGACTGCTTACATTTTGTGATATTTTGTGAATGCCAGATGATATGCTGGAATCCACTTCCTATATAAATCTGGTGGAGGGCCGAATATGAAAAGGTGGGGGATATAAAGGTTCATTCATAAACCATCACGATAGCATAACTATGCACTTCAAAATCAATCTCACTACAATTACTCTGAAAGTTGGCTTACCCCAATGTGGTTCTCAAAATTAGAAACTATTAGGTTTCCTGAATTTCTAATGTCTTTGGCAGTTCTCCTCAACCCAGTAATCAAGTAATACCTCCTAAGGGCTCTTCTGAGAAGGACTAGGGTCATAATTTCTTGAATGCTATGAAAATGGGATTTTCTATGTGGGATAAACCCCAGGGGTGCAAGTGCTGTGAAGCACTACTTTGTCTGGGCAAAAGACAAATATATTGACTTGATGAAAAGTCCTTGCAGTTTTCTAATTTATTTTAACAGCATGTTTCAGAAATAATTGTTAATTCAAAAACATCAAGCGAATGAGCATGGGGAAAATTAATCAAGTACTGGAAGAACAACAACTTTTTCAAACCTACATTAAAACTCCAAGGAGTGACCTTCACATTATGCTTAGCCAATGAAAAAAAATCTCAAAAAATTATGTATAATAGTATTCACAATAATAACATGGACTTAAATAGTATGTTTCATCTGTGGATCTCAAAGCACTTTACAAAAAATAATTACCATGTCTTCTTCTGAAGTTGGCATTGGTTCAGTGATTTTACAGATGGATGAACTGAGACACAGAGAAGTTAAAAGAAAAATTTCCAAAAAGCCTCCATTGGGCACTCTGCAAAGGATATGGCTGCCCAAGTCTAGGAGCTCAGAAAATGAAGGGCATTTTCAAAGCAGAATATGGGTGATCCTGGTTCTTTGGAAATAGAGTTTCTGAACTGGATGCCTAAGGTGACTGGATACTCAAAGGCTCAGCAGAGCACCCAGCCACAGAGATTTTCCAAACTTCATTGTCATGATATTTGTGCTGCCCATGAATTATTGTTCTCTCTGTTTCTATATGACATTATGTGCCCCGCACCATGCAGCATCACTCAAAATATTTCAGCATCATTGAATGGGACACCTGTGGCTTAGTGTGACAGTACAACAGCATCAACAGCACATGAATTGGTGGAAAAGGTTTATACAGATTGCAAGCAAGGAACTGGTCACTGGTTTTTAAAAGTAGCTTTGCACATTGTCTCTAGTGTTGAAGAAGTGAAGTGTGAAGCAGATAAAGGGCAGTTTCTTAAAATTATGGACCAAAATGTTCAAAAGCTTGGGCAGGTGTAAACAACCATTTGAGTGTTGAGCTGGGGACTCAAATGGGAATAGGGATTTTCCAAGCAGATGTGACCATGCACATTTCCTTGATGCTCAGGGACTAGGGGGGAAAAATGCTCACAGGGTAGCCCACTGGCTACTTACATTTTCAAATTAAATGTTGTCAGGCTCTGAAATCATATCCATCAGGAGTGGCAGAGCAAAAGAAGTGGCAAAATAAAAATGAACTATTTTATTTTCTTCTCCTATTGCCTATTTTGCTTACTCTACTACTCACAATATTTAAGATTTGCATAACCTGACAGCACAGATCAGAATTCCTGCCCCTCTAACAACCTCACCATAGGTGCAAATTAGGACGCTAGAGAAATTCATCCTCTAATTCATCCCCACAGTTCATTTTGAAGGTGCAAATATGTAACAGCAAACTAGGTCTGAAAAAGGGACCTTACTCCACTTACAAGTGCACTGTAAAATATTTAAACAGTGACATTCTTCTAATATTAAGCCAAAAGTAAAGTGCTGTAGTTAGTTACAAAATTGTTTATAGTCACTAGGAGCAAGGCCACTACATTCTCAGTGTTATCAAGCATGGATCGATTGTCCCCTAAACTTCTGCAAATGGAGAGGATCCAGACCTCCAGAATTGTGGGTGAAAAGCACAGAAAAGGGGAAATGCTACTTACACTGTATTGTCGTTCCCTTCCCTGAAAACCCATGACAGCCTCTCTTTGGGTGGTCCTTGAGCACTGGACTTCATGGATGGGGAGTAAGTAGGCCTGGAGAAAAAGTGTCTGGGGTTGGGAGGAACAAAGTTGATACAAATGGCCTTTCACAACACTACACATTCCTGTTACCAACATTATTTTTGTAACATGTTTCATGGGAGAAACTGCTTACAAACAGAAAGTTTCCATGTCACACCAGTCCAGCCCTTTGGCTGTACTTTTAGTGTTAAATATAGCTGTAATAAACATATTACTGTATCTATTAAATACATTCCACTGGAAACTAATTATACAGTACATAAACATTCAAATATACAGTAATATATTTACACATACAGTAATACTCATTCTCTGTTGTCTATTAACTCGTATCAAATGAACTGGTGATTTTGGTCCAATTCCTAGAGAACACCTGTCCATATCACAAAAACCACCATCATAATTGGCAGTTAGTTGGCAGTCTCAGGAGAGAGGCCAATGACTGGCATGGAGAATGAATTACCTTCTCAGCCCTAGAGGCTGTCATTCCAGAACACGGTTCAGTCATACTAGCAGGATGGAATGGAGGAGTTTGCAATACTGTTGCCTGTACTGTTCCTGTTCTGCTAATAAAGGCCCCCATTCAGAAGAGTAACCAGGCATGGACTTAAATATTTTTCTGTTCATGAAAGCATTTAAGCATACACTTGACATTCAGTGGATGCCTGATGGCCCATTGCATGTGCTTAAGTCCTTTCCTGAATAAGAATTCTTTCCTGAATAGGGCTAAATTGAGGACTTATCTTAGGCTATTTCTACACTGGAGCTGGAGGTGTAATTTCCTGCTTGGGTAGCTACTCTAGCTCTGATCAGGCTAGCATATTAAAAACAGAAGGGTAGCCACCACGGCATGCATGCGAGACAGGCTAGCCACCCTAAGTACAGAGCTACAGTCTCAGACTTGGGGCAGTTGGGCCATCCCACCATTCATGCTGTTATAGCTACACTTCTTCCAGCATACTAGCTTGATCAGAACTAGTGCCGCTATGTCTACCCTGGCTGTAAATTACACCTCCAGCTCCAGGACAGACATACTAAGAGGAATAGAGTGTGGCTGCATCACCCAGATGGCCTGACCCCACCTTCTGCCAGGCTAACCCCAACCACTCTGTAGGCTGCATTAGCCAGAAACATCAGTGGCTAGCGAGGTGGCGCACACGCTCCTGAATACCCGTGGTTGCTGAAGACTCAGAGTCTCATTCTTATAGCAATTTGTGTCCAGGTTATTTATTTAACACAGAACAAAGAAAGGGACAGGCAGAAGATATGTAATTCTATTTTGACCAATTTAAATGTTTATGTTAGTGACCAGGAGATATGCGCAACTGGGATTACATTGTTAATACTTTACTCCCGCAATGTCTACAATGTGCTAAATGCTCCTCACATATACAAGACAACACAGACCTTGAAGAGTTTACAGTCTAAGTGTCTATTATATATATATAATGTGTGTGTGTGTGTGTTATAATTATGCATGAGGATACTTGTCATTATCCTGACTACCCAGCACTATTTTCTGGGGGGGGAAAACTTGAGCCTTTAGTATAAACCACAATGTGGTAAAGCACTTTAACAACACTTGCAATTGTTTCAAAAACATGGGGCCAAACTCAGCCTCATGAGTGCAATAGGACTACTTGTAGAATGATACTTCTTAACAAAAGTAAAAGTATCAGAATCTGGCACTTAGACTGTAAACTCTTCAAGGTCTGTGTTGTCTTGTATATGTGAGGAGCATTTAGCACATTGTAGACATTGCGGGAGTAAAGTATTAACAATGTAATATGTGTGTATATATATACCGGTACACACACATACACACACACACACACACAGTAGTTATGCAGTGATTACCTATAACTGAGAACTAATTTTAATAATGAACCCATGGGAAAATTCATTAGGCACACTGTTTATTCTGATATGATTCCCAGAGATCACGCTCCATTGGGACAAATTAAGTTATTAGGACTCCTTGATGTTCAGAGACTGCACATGATGTATTTAATAAGAGCAGATACTTAATAAGTATGGAGTGGCAAAGAATCCCACTCAAATTAATAAAATATGAATTCATAATCACAGCAACTGCAAGAAGAATAGATCAAATATCACTTTACAGAATGGCTGTGCCTCTCAATCTTACTTTCAAAATATTGAAATTTCCTTAGGACTAAAGCCAAACTGGTGTGTGTTGGATTTTTATAATAGAAATAAGTTGCATAACTGGAGATCAAATGTCCTGCTTCCAGTCCCTGTCTCTGTCTCCTTGGTATCAATATTTGAAAAACTATGATTATGTTAAAAAAAGTTAAAAGCATAAATTTAAGAAAAATATTAGGAAGCTAAATTATAGGAGTGTATTAAATAATACAATAGAGGAAAATATGGGCTGTCTACAATTACCTGCCTTAGCAGAAATGTCACTCATACTAAATTGTCCTAATATGTACAGTACACCTACTTATCTAGGTATTTATAAATACGGTGGTAATAAGCATGTTAAGTACCAACTTCACATCAATGTTCAAGAATAACCTGCATCAACACTTCTGCACATTTGCCATTTAAAGAATAAAGCATAGGATAAGCACGAAAGAGACAGCATGATAGTTCATATCAAATCATGTTTCTGAATCTAGAATGTTTAAATTCAGAGGAATGCTAACTCATCCCCTCTGCTCTGTGACAAATCATTAGTGTGCTGTGTTAGCATTGGTGGCTGACAGTAGCACTGAAAGAGAATCCTTTTCAACAGCTGGCTAAGGAGCCGCTGATTTTGATGCTTTGCAACCAATGGACCATTGGACTCTATTTCTGAGAGCAAATCTTTTATCCCAACTACATTACTACCAGTCCCAGGGTGCAGGGGATGGATGTAGAGATGCTTAGTCACCCTCCACTGCCATACAACTTTTCAGGTAACTGCTCTCCTTTATTCTTTTATGCAGGAGAGGAACACGCTATAGAGACCTAAGTTGCTAAGTAAGTACAACTAGACTAACCAATCACTTGGGTGGTATTAGATAACTGCCTGAAAGTATCTGAAGAGTGTAAACATCCTGGAGGCAGAGAAATTGCTCAAGGTGGTCCTCTCTCATATAGGACTTCTATATAACACATATCACTGTGGTATACAAGGACTGAAGCTAAGGAGGAAAATGAATAAAGTTGAACAAAATAAAATGTCTAGCTGTAGAATGATTTCCTGAAGGAACTGGTAAAATTCCAGCACTAGAATAATTTAAAACAAGACAAGACTTGACAAAGCACTGGACAATATCCCAGACTGGCAAGATGATATACAAGATCAAGTACTAGTTTTCTTCCATCTTTTATTACCATGATTGAGACACAGAAGCTAACACTTTGGGGGGAGGGATAGCTCAGTGGTTTGAGCATTGGCCTGCTAAACCCAGGGTTGTGAGTTCAATCCTTGAGGAGGCCACTTAAGGATCTGGGGCAAAAATTGGTCCTGCTAGTGAAGGCAGGGGGCTGGACTCAATGACCTTTCAAGGTCCCTTCCAGTTCTAGGAGATTGGTATATCTCCAATTATTACCTTTATTACCACTGAGATGGCATTAACAACATTTTGTTGGAACATGGTCTGTGATTCCACTTAAATCATCAGAAGTAAAAGGATGAGCAATTTACAACACAAAGGAATAATGCTTGTAACATTAAAACTTTTCAAAAAAATTCAATCGCAGCTACTTTTACAGAAAGACAAAAATGAGAGTGAATCGAAGATTACATTAGAAAGAGAGAGAATCTCTTGAAACCATTTTTAAGCTGTTCAGAAACAATCAGCCTCTTTTTTAAATGTAAAAACACCAAGGCATTCAAAAGAGAAAGAAAAGCTTCCTGTACAGCATGTCTGACCTTCACAGCTAACCCTTAGCCTATTGGGAAAAAGCAGCGTGTATTTCAGACCCCATCCATCACTCTTATTTTAACCGTCATAAATTACTTCCAGGGATGTAAAGCAACAGGATTCTAATCCAATAAAATAAGATTTGAATTCCATCAATTTTTATTCAAATGTAGGTGTCAATTTCACAACTTTTAAAAAGCTGTTCATTACAAGAGTTGGCTTCAATGGCATTACTCCAGGGGTGAGGTTCTACTCATTCTTAGCCAAGGTAGCAGAATTTGGCCCTAAATGCAATGAGCTAGCAGAACCAGTAAAAGCAGATTAAAAATAGTGTCTCATTGTTGTCTGCCTGCCATCTTGGCTATGCCATCTGATTCTCTCCATGTTTTTCAAATTTTGACAGACTTTTTAAAAACAATTGCAAGTTTGAAATAAAAAATACACTTCTATAGCCCAATAGGGTTTGATTCTGCTCTCAGTTATACTGATATAAATCCAGAATAACTCCATTGCCTTTCATATAGTCACTCTGGATTTAAATGGTAATGAGACCAAACTCTGGCCCTACACATTATCGGTACATTACTTATAGTGAGATAGTTGTGCTACCAGTTTTGCTAACAAAACTTCTTCGTGATTTTACGTAGGCGTTCTGACAGCAAGATAAAGCTCAGTATTGTAACAACTGTAAAATGAAGATTGTATCCTCTACATATGAAACAGAAGCAGCTTACCAAATTGTCAACTTTTAAAGGTACTTTTGGCTTTCCGCTGTACCACACACATCTTTGGCTACATGAGAGCAGTTCACTGAAAGGAACAGATAATATGCATTGCCAGGGCCAGATTTACACCTTACTCATCCCTAAGCACAGCATCTTCACTGCCTCCCTTGCCTACAGGTGACCTTCATGCTGCACACAGTTTTAGAGAGGTACGGTGCCCCTAGAACGCTGGTGCCCTTAGGCATGAGCCTACTGTGCCTAACTGGAAATCCTGCCCTGTGCATTGCAGCGTCTAACCATCAGCTAGCTACTTGTTGATAAGAATCCTCCCTGGCAGCCCAGCTGTCTAGGAAACATGGTGAATGATTGTCAATCTACAGCTGTTCCTAAGTAAAGCTTCAAACAACTACAATTAAATGGTCCAATCCTGCAAATGCTTGGTACCAAACATGATGTTCCCTACCATGAATAGTCCCAGGGAAGTCAACAGGACTGTCTGTGGTAGTAAACAGTATATACAGTAAAAAGTGTCAGCAGGATTGGGCTCTTGACTTTTTACTTTTTTTAATACATAATTACCTGGAGTGAGTATACATGATAATAAATTGTATTAAAAACATCTGCATATCATTGATGTATAACACCTAACACAAAAAGCAAGGCAAAGACCAGAGAAAACATGAGTCGGACACCCAAGAAAACAACCTTTGGAATAAAGCCAGCGGGAGCCCAGAAGGTCTATTAGACGCTTTGTCAGCGTAGGAATGTTTATGAAAGTTTTGTTTTAAAAAAAATCCCTCCAAGTGGCTGCTTTACATGATTCATGAGGTAGAACTGAGCTAATGCTGTCAAATGTCACCACCACAGCTCAGAGGGCAGGAGCTCTAATTTGACCCTTCGGAGAAAGAATCACAATTAGAAATGCATAAAAAGGAACCATTTAGACTTGGTTCTTTGGGACACAGTGTGTAGATGTCAAGTGAAACAAAAAGCTGAAGGAATTTTCTGAAAGGGCTTTGCCTGCTTCAGATAAAAGCTAAGGACCTTTTTAGACCCAGGTTTTGAAGCTGGCCTCCGAGCACTACTACAGTGAGGACGACGAATAGAGTTGAAAGCACCTTCTTTTTTCCCCTCAGAGTACTAAAGTGCATGCAGAAAATTAACACACCTAAACATGATTTCCAAGTATTTAAAGAGCAATTAGCTAGCTGAAGAGTTCTGTACTGAGTCCCCCATAAGCAAGGTTGTGGGCATTATTCAAACACGTAATTTAAAACATCATTTTATCTTCCTTGCAAGTACCCTAAAGTTGTGGATCTCCCCTTCATGTTGCTAATAAGCCTTAGCATGCACAATGGCCCCAATTCAGAAATGCATCACTATTCAAGAAAGCACTTATACACATGCTAAGTGCTCTCCTGAAGTGGGGCCTCTGCTGGTGATGTCACATCCACCACAGAAACTTGCAGATACATGCAGCTGGCCTACAGAGGGTCAGATAAATGACCTTTTTTGTTAAATGGCAGAATTTTGCTGAGTATTTTTATTACTACTTTATATACCAAACTGGGTGTATAATTTTAGTTTTACACACACACACACACCTTTTTTTTAGGACCACCTTTATGTGAGTCCCTATATACCAGTGGTTCTCAAGCTTTTGTACTGGTGACCACTTTCACGTAGGAAGCCTCTGAGTGTAAGACACCCCCCCCATAAGCGAAAAACACTTTTTTAATATATTTGACACCATTATAAATGCTGGAGACAAAGTGGAGTTTGGGGTGGAGGCTGAAAGCTCGCAACCCCCCATGTAATAACCTCACGACCCCCTCAGGAGTCCCAACTTCCCGTTTGAGAACCCCGACTATAAACCAATACTGTAGTCCAATAAACATCATGCCAGACATAGCTCTTATCAGCATAGCGCACGTGGGGACATCTCAAACCTGGAGCCAACCTTAAAGGGATAATGGGCTTGGCGGGATAGAGCCTAAAAAGAAAATAAGAATATGATTCAAACCATATAGATCATCTTTCAGAATGATTAAAAATACCCAACAACGCACAGGCTATCACTATTAATTATGTGGTAGCACTGTATGGATGACACTATTAAAGAATGTCCATAGGTCACATGGTGCAGCACTGCAGCTGAGAACTGTCTCCATGAGCTTGCCAGTTGAAATGAGGGTGCTAAGAAGATTCAAGCACTAAGTTTTGTCCCCCCCAATGGATTGAAGCACAGCTTTCAAAATGTCTATGGAATCTTTCCTGAGTGCTCCAAAAGACAAACCTGTTAAATTCAACATCAAGCCTCACAGCTCTAAGATTGGGAAGCAGAACAAGATGACAGTCAAGAGGGCGGAGCCATGTAGCCTGCAAATCCCAGTAATCCGGCCACCAACTTAATGCAAGAAATCACCTTAAATTTGACTATAGCCAGGCTTTCAGATACCAAAATATCTCTGGAAACCTTCTGAGACCAATTCATTGAAAAGTAAGATGCGTTTCAAAATCAACTAGCAGCTGGATAAGGAGTATCATTCTGACATTGTTTATGGAGCTGTCACTATATACACCAATTAAAAACAATGATCCATCATTTCATATGTTGCAAACACTGAATTTAACTCTTTAAGTAACATTCTGAGAATTAACCCATGGGACTAGCTCTCTGGCACTGATTTTAGAGAACATGCACACAATGGATCTTGTGGCCAAAATTTCATCCTAAACGTACTGACTGTAATGAAAAAAAGCCCACATTACAGAGGTGGCAATGGGAAATCTGAACCTAGCGTAACCTACTGCGAACAACACACCAGGTGAAAAACATTTAAGAAAAATTCTATAAACTCTCAGACACATGCATAACTATCTTGGAAGTTTCCCAAATAATAATACTTCCATAAATAATGATTTACTACTATTTTAAATTCTAGAATTACCAAAGCTATATTAAAGTCAACAAATCAGCTGGCCTGGATATTAGAAGTATTTTCTATATATTGAACTGGATTTATAATGAAAATTACTTACATGTGATGGGAAGTACATTATTTATATTTTCTAAATTATCTTGTTAAATATTATCTGAGCTAGCTTGTACCTGTGTCTTTTCTGTTGTGCCTCCCAACCCTTGGGGAGGGATAGCTCAGTGGTTTGAGCATTGGCCTGCTAAACCCAAGGTTGTGAGTTCAATCCTTGAGGAGGCCACTTAGGAATCTGGGGCAAAAATTGGTCCTGCTAGTGAAGGCAGGGGGCTGGACTCGATGACCTTTCAAGGTCCCTTCCAGTTCTAGGAGATTGGTATATCTCCTATTATTACCTAACCCCCAGCTCAGCTATGCCAGATCTACTTGGATCTTCATTCCAGGTTGTATGTGTGGCTTCCTCCTCTCTGTCCAGCTGGGCAAGGCTGATGGGGGGAGGGGAGAGCGATGAGCATTGCTGTCTGATGCAACCTCAGACTGATCCCTCCTCCTCCATTTGCCGTCCCCTTTCCTCCAAATGGAGGCTGTAAGCTGGTGGGGAGAAATAATATGTTGTCCACCAAATGCTGAAAGTTGTGGGGGGTAAGATGTCCCTTCGTCCTCCCTCAAATTACACCCATGCTCCCTTGCCCTTGTTCTATCTTGTCTCCTGCCTGTATATGCTCCTCTCTCCAACACATCCTCATCACGCCCAGTCTCCTTGTCTTTGACACTCCTGACTCCAATCCTGCTAGCAGCTACCTGGCTTTTCTCCACATGGCAGAATTCGGATTTTCTTGTGCTAGTAGCTTTGGATTCCTCTACCTCCCTGCTCTTATGATGGCAGCAGACCCTTGGGGAGGCCCCTATTATTGCTCCTCCTTTTTTTCCACACCTGCTTCTACAGCTGTCCAGGCCCTTCAAGAAACAGCTGAAAATTAAGAGGAAAAGCTAGAAGCATGTGGACTCAAATACTCAGTGGATCATCAGTGATCCACAGACCACGATCTGAGAGCCACTAGACTAATGAATAGGCACAACAATGGTTATTTTTTCTTTACTTCACTGGTTGTAAGAGAGCAATCTGACATTATACATATGTAGTTACAGATTTCAAGACAAAAAAATAAATTAAAGTGCAGTTCAGATTAACAGTACACAGCAATAATTTAAGAGTAAAAATCATTACAGGGATGTTGTAATTATCCCAAAACCAAGCAGCAGAAATCAAGACAACTCAGAGTTAAGGTTACACTTAAAAGAAATCCATAAGGCATGGAAATGCACAGCAAGGCACCCAAAACTCGTGACGCCGTGCAACAATACAATTATGATTAAGGCATTTCAGTGTTTGTGGTCCCAGTTTAGATTAAACTGAATTTTATTTACACATTCGGATGGGTTTTTTTCCATATCAATCACCTCCATGGTGAAATTGTATATCTATGAACACCCTAATCTGTATACGCACACACTAATGTAGCAGTATTTGATGATGGTGAGATGATGCACACGTGCAGGGTTTTTAGTCTTGCTAAGAACTGCTGGGCACCCTATTCATTGTTTGTTCTTCGTAAAAAGGTAGAGTGTTGTAGTCTGGGCACACCTCCCATTCAGTTCAGAGGGAGTAGGAACAGGACCTTTGTTGTTTAGCTCCTGTTACAGAGAAATGAGGGGACATTTAACAGTTAATGCATACAACATATTTTGCTGTTATCATATCCTGATTCTTCCCCTCTTTATACACCAGTGACACAGTGGCACTGAGACAAAAATAGGAATCTTGGATTTGATTCTCCCATCACACATACTGCCATAAATCAATTAAGTCAACAGAGCTATCCAGTGTAAGTGAGAGGGGAACTAGGATGTTAGAAAATATTCTCCCCTTTTTAGATTTTATCACTTCTAAGACAGCTCCAGTTTTTGATCTAAAAAGGCTAAACATATTCCTCTAGCCACACTCTTCAAAGTGGCTTTCTGTCTTACTAATTGTTGCCTACCATGTAATGAAAAATAACCATTCCTGAAACTGAGAGCAATAAATAAAACAGACTTCATCATTCATGCACCCTGCTTTGGCCAGGTCTGCTGATTGACAAAGGTACTATTTTGCACTATGTGCCTCCCCTTATTGAGCACATTTGTTCATCTGACAGTATTTTATGCATTATCTAGGAGGCTGTTTTATGATGACGTTTCTAACAATGGTGTTTATCTATATTAGCAACAAATCAAAGAAACCCAAGCTTTAGTAATACAGCTGCCTTTCACATGCACAACATGAGCAGTCATTGACACAAGAAAGCATTGAGCTGGCACCAGGCACATAACCATGTAGCCAATACTGACATACACGGAGTTTAAATAGTGCCATACCATTCCTGACACTGTAGCACAGTATCAAAGGCATGGACATAATTGAAATGCCATAGTCTATGTCCCTAAAGCTTCTGAATACCTCTATATAAAATTACAGTTATGTTGACAAGCCACCTGTTGAGCTGAAGAAAAACTATACAACATTGTGCCCTTGTGAGGCCACCTTTTAATGCATGTCCTCCTGACGTTTTTCTTTTCCCCTACACAAATATACTGTGGGCCAGATTGTGCAAACAGCACAGGGCTCTGTTGAGGAGATGCAGAAGGGACTGTGGCTCAAGAGGCACATTCCGCTCCAGGGCTCCCAGGGGAAGCACAGGTTTCACCAACCCTTGGAATAGCGCTGTCTATTCTCCCAGCAGAGTCTGATTGTCTCTGTCCCTTTGCTCTGGATGCACAAGATTGTCCTTGCTTTCTGCCCCGAAGGATCCCAGCATCGCCAACCCCAAGCATTCAGAAACAAGGAGATTGGCTTAAAAATAATGAGATTTAAATAACAATAATAATTTGGGGTGCGGGGTTAATTTGCCTTCTGGTTTACAGTATACTTGGGTCACTTCCCAAGCTTTTCTCTGCAACCACAAAGGCTAAAAACTTGCTTCTTTTCCTTCCCTTTTTTTATTTAAACAAAAGCTGAGATCTTAACATATTCCCATGACTCCTGGAACTGGAGCTTTAAATAAAACACCAAATATCATAGGACTCATACATTTATCACGAGTCCATGATATTTGGTATTTTACTTAAAATCATGACTTTGTAACACTGAGATCCATGAAAGAGCCAGGCACAATCTGGCTTTCAACTGGCAAAATTGGGTGGGGTTTTAAAGCCCTACAAAAATAATCTAGATGAAAAAAACAGAACTATTCACCATCCCTGAGATTCCTTTGAACAAAGACAATAATTGTGCATCTAATTCATTCACAATTATGGGCCGTGTCGGTAGTGCTGCCTATTTTAAGTGCTGATACTTTCCTTTATAAGACTCTGTTTTCATTTCCTTAGAACTTTGCCAAACTTGAACTACTTGGCTCAAGTTTGCTAAGCCAGCTGTCTGCCTTAGGCTGAATTTGGAAAGTTCCACCAAAACGGTTCAGCTGTTTCACAGAACAAAATTAGGGGGAAATTACACTGTTTGGGACATGTTACAAAATTCATACAATCATTTCATTAAGATACTCTAGCTCTTCCATGCTGTAGAGTAAGGTCTTGAAATACTGCAGGAAGCTCACTCTAGTGTCAGGGATGTGCCTTCTGCCATCCCCATGAAAATCCACCCAAATTTGGTCAAGTTACATGCCTCTGACATGAAGGCCAATGGATGGTCAATATGGTTTCACAGGTTGGTATGGGGAGGTGTTATTTTTTAAAAAGCTAGGAAATCACATTCATGCAACACTACTGTTTTTATGTAGTACTGTATTATATTCTGTTGACCTGATTTTTCACTGGTGCTAAGAATCCAGAACACTCACTGATTTTAGGGAGCTTTGGGTGCTAAGAAACCTTGGGGGGGGCAGGGGGAAACGACCATATAAATATATATTACAGAAAGTTTCTTT
The DNA here is from genome assembly GCF_020497125.1 of Mauremys mutica. NCBI lineage: Eukaryota > Metazoa > Chordata > Testudines > Geoemydidae > Mauremys > Mauremys mutica. Next base: position 34,209,613 of record NC_059076.1, on the reverse strand, counting down.
CATGACAAAATTACATGAGTTACATCAAAATATTCTGCTTCTCTATTCCCCACAGATTTTCACTTTCAATTATCAGATTTTCACCCTCCTAAGCTTCCCACAAGGGGTGTTTTGCTTTTCCAAATGTCAGATTTTATTGCTTGGCATTGCATCTTCACCTTACAGGATACACATGGATCTGCTAGGAAAAAGTAGCATGTGAAAGATCCTGGAAAAGAAAAATTGGACGAGAAACTGCAGAGAACCGGAAGTAATTTCAAGAAGCTTTCCAATAGAAAAGGGAAGTATACTTATTTTTTAAATCTGTTTTGATATTTTTCTAGTATGTTCTGTTTATGTTTTGATTGAAATGTTCTATAGCGTAGAAATATTTACTTGTTGAGATAAAATTAATATTTCTGATTTATAGGTTTTAAAGAGGGATTTTGGGGTCAGTTTTGCTATAACAATAATTTATCATCGGTCTGCCACAAATAAACCTCACCCCCAACTAGAAGTAACCCCTTCTAGAGGTGATAGGGCAGTTCAATGTTTATACCTATTCAGTCCTTTTATCTCCATACTAAGACTGTCAGATAGAATAACAATAAGAATGGCGGCTGGGGGGGAGGGTAATGTGGACACCTGTTCAGTAGGAACTGGACTAGGACCAACTACTCATTTCACATAAACTATCAGCTGTTAGATAGTACCAGCTTTCAGTGACTATCAACCTGGGGTAGATTTGAACTGGTTGACCTAGGAGTGAAAGGCTCTGTATCCCATTACCAATCTCCATTAAAGAGTATATGTAAAGAATTCTAAACTGTGCTATTGATTCAAAATCTTGAGGTTGTCTTTGTTTTGGTTTTAATAAAGTAGATTTATTTGGGCTGGAGATAGAGATAGAGAACGAGTGTGTATGCCTGTGTACTCAGTTCCCTTGAATGTTAAATGTAAAATTGTGGATTTCATTAGGCTGGTGCTAGTTGTGCAAGGAGATAGTCAGGATTTATTGGTAGGCTGGTTTTACAGTATATTTCATTGTTTTTCCTGTCCCTTCATCTTTCTTTGTACAGGCTGTAAGTGTGTACAAGTCCTCCTATTCAACATGCAGGACCATGAAAGATTAAGAAATGTGGCATTTATAAAACTTATTAAGAGGAAGGTCTGGAGATCAGCATGGGATACAAATATAGAAAAGAATGGAAGAGATAGTAACCCGAATGGTATGGCAAACCACACCGTGGAACTGTCAAGTAGGTTCTGAGCTCTACCACAGTCACAGCAAGTGGAGTAAAAGAAGTGTGGTGAAGAAGTCATAGCAATGAATCACCATGGAGGATGCCTCTATTTACAAAGAGGAAAAGAAAGATGGGAATGTGAAAAGACACGCAGAAGTGGAAGAGAACTAAATATTAAGACTTGTGGATAGAATGATACCATAATGATAAGAAAATTTAACCATAAGTTTGGTATAAATTGTTTCTGTTTATGTCTGACATAAGTGACTTCACCGATGGAGCAGAGGAAAGGCAAGGATGTTTGATCTGTGTTAGAGTCAATAGTACATTATAGGCAAAAGAAGACTTGAATTGTAGAAAATATGTTTGGGGAATTTAGGAAGAGACCTTATGGACAAAACTATCATGGAAGTACTGCTAGTGCCACACACACAAGAGCCAAACAAAGGCAATTTAGAAATCAGAATGGTTGGCTGAAATATACATATAGATAGCTGAGTTTTAGGTTAATTGAACATAGGCACTTTACAGGTGAAATGCTTGTGAATAGATGAAGCCTTTATCACTGGGAAGCTTATGAACAGAAGCAACAATGTAATTGCCAAGATGACTAAAAGGAGCATGGGCAAGCGGATATGAGGAGAATCGATAGAAAAAACAGAAGCAGAAGGGCAAAAGAGGCTTTGGTATGCTGGAAAGTTATATAATTAAATAGCAAAACAAAGGATTATGGGGGGAGACAGAGAATTCAAGTATGCCAGAAGGACTTCGGAACCCAAAGTAGAAGGAATCAAATATATCCATTTGTTATAAAATTCTATCTCAGACAATATGTAATCTGTGTAATTAAGGATAAAAATTTCCTGACTTCCTTATAAATAGCACAGATGTCATGATTTGTGAAGAATACCTAAATAACAGTCACCAGGTTAGTAACTAGGTTTTGAAGTAGGACTGCAGTATACGCCAAAAATGAAGAAATTTTAGTAAAGGTAGGCAAAACTGCTTATTTCCATTTCATTCAGAATTACACAGAAACATAGCGATTGCCATCCAGATGAGTGGTTCATCTAAGCCAGTTTCCAACCGCTTCAGATGAAGGTGTAGGAAAGAATGTAGTAGGCGGTTATGGTAAACCTGCTATAAGGGAAATTTCTCATTAGCCCAGTGATATTCAGACTGAGGCTCGGGAGCCACAAGTGTTTAATGTGGGCTTGGCTACACTTACAAATTTGCAGCGCTGCAGCAGGGTGTGAAAACACACCCTCTCCAGCGCTGCAAATTGCGGCGCTGCAAAGCGCCAGTGTAGTCAAAGCCCCAGCGCTGGGAGCGCGGCTCCCAGCGCTGTCCGTTATTCCCCACAGGGAGGTGGAGTACGGACAGCGCTGGGAGAGCTTTCTCCCAGCGCTGGTGCTTTGACTACACTTAGCGCTTCAAAGCGCTGCCGCGGCAGCGCTTTGAAGTGTAAGTGTAGCCAAAGCCTGTGTCTCCTGTGGCTTTTTGCAGTGCATTATATTAAAATACTGTGTGATTTAATTATTAACCAGTCTAAGTTATGAACCAGTCAGGATGCTTTTACTATGTTATTAGCCAATTGTAGAATACTTGGTCAGTCATTTTGCTGTGAGAATGATTTATTATTATGCTATATATTGTAAATGAAACAATGAATTCACATTACTGTGGCGCTTTTTTGGGTAATGTTGATCATTAATTTGGCTCTTGAACCTCTGAGGTCTGAGTATCACTGCACTAGCCCCTGTTGACTAGAGAGTGGAGCATGAAGGTTTATATCCCTTAATTCTGTTTTAAAAATACTCTATATTTCACAAATACTCCAACTTTCTCAAAGTTTGGAGACAGTGAGATCAGAGGGTTTGGTTCAAAAACAGCTCTAGTGACTGCAGCCTCTCAGAACTCCACACACACACACACACCCCAACCACACCATTTCTGTCTTTTCCCAGGGACTTGTGCTATATCAGGAATCTAGTTTCATCAAAGTTACTAATTGCCTTATTGTTTTCTTTATGATAAACCCCATGGAACCAAAGGATTCCTTGTGGAATTTTTTTCTTTTTGAGGCTACAAATATCAATTGTGTTCACTATACAAAAAATGAGCGGTTTCATACCTTATTATCAATAGATTTACTCCTAAGTCTAGGTACTAAATGGCCACATATTAGTTCAGAGCCTAGGCTGACCAGCACAAGTCTCAAGTCAGGTGGATGTGTGCAAATCTTTGCACTTACATGCACCTGATGCATATTCAAAACCCCTTAGCTTGCTAACCAGTAACAACAGGGAATGCAAGTGATTTACACACTTACAAAAGCCTAAGTCATCAGAAGTTCATCTTTGCGCGGAGGTGAATCCCCCTTGACCAGCTACACTGACTTTTCTGCCGGTTTATCCCACTGGTGCAATGTAATGTAGAATCTGATCTATTCTCTTTAACTGATGTCAAGTATCAGCGGGTAGCTGTGTTAGTCTGTATCCACAAAAACAACAAGGAGTCTGGTGGCACCTTAAAGACGACCAGATTTATTAGGGCATAAGCTTTCGTGGGTAAAAAACCCACTTCTTCAGATGCATGGAGTAAAAATTACAGATCCAGGCATTATTATACTGACACATGAAGAGAAGGGAGTTAATAAATGTGTTAGTCTTTAAGGTGCCACCGGACTCGTTGTTGGTTTTGTCTTTAACTAAGAAATTATAAACATTGGGGGACAAACCCTGAGGTCCTATTTTATTAATTTACATGGAATAAATGGGCCCAAATACTCAAAGGTGATAACATGATCCTGTCACTCTTCAACACTGAACAGCTTTAAACAAGATTCGGGGTTTAGTATACAGATTAAAGATACAGAAAAAACAAAAAACGGTTAAAGGATTTGAAATGTAAAGTATTAAATACAGCTTTCATTTTAACAACATCCCTTGTTCCCTTTCTCTTTTGCTGGGAAGAGTTTTTAGAAGGAAATCCTCCCTACTAGACAGCCTGTTAGAAGGTATTAAAGATGGTAGTAACTGTCCTTTTGTAGAAAAGAGAAGAAGTTAGCTTAGATGGGTTAGAGCTGTCGTTGTTGCTAAAGTCCAATCCTGTTTCCTAAAAGAAAAGATAAACCCACACAAATGGGGGAAAAAAAGAACAGCAAAGATAGAAAATCCAGCTTCTGTCTCTAGTGTTGACTTTTATTATATATGTAGAGTATGGATATAAATATAGCAAACTGATGGAATGAATTAGGTATTGTTCTTGGCCCTGATTCTGCAAAGCATATAAGCACATGCTTAAAGTTAAAACACACACTTCATTCTTCACAGGATGAGGATCTCTGAACACAAAACAAAATGATATACAATATGCATCATTTTGAAGAGCAGCTCTGAGTTCTGTCTCTTTTTCAGAGAAAGATGAAGCCCAAACACACCACTTAGGATTAAAACAAACAGAAATACCTTTTTGAAGAATCCTAGGAAATACATTAATTCTGCTAAGGCTGAGACTAATTTGACTTATATTGTTGTTTCAGCCTTGAGCTGCCACCACCTGTAAGTTCCTTCATGTTTGACCTTTGTCCATCTGTACAAACTTGCCACGTTTCCTATAATTACCAGAAGAGTAACCTATTGTTAACCCAATGACAACTTATATGCTGAGCCAGTAGTCAAACAGGGGGAGATGTGTGACCCATTTATTGACCTGAATGACAAGCTGATGATCTTGTGGCCCAGCCTGTAAACAAAAGGGAGTGCTTTAAAATGGTCATTATGATTAATGGTTTTCCCAGACTAGATCAAATATGTAACTGCTCAAACAAAAAACTCAGGACCCCAAATAGCATTATTACCTCTAGATATCAAATATCTTTTAAACATCTTTTCAATTTTTCTAATGTCCTTCTTAGTACAAGGGATTATTTAGCACTTTATTTTGTCTCATATAATATGAACCTGGATTAAAACGAGACTGGATAACATTGCTCAAAATTATAATACACTCCATCAGTGCTATAAAAAGTTCTCTTATAGCACTCACTGAGTTCAAGGATACTGTTCCTTGAGTCCTAGCTACTGTATTTTATATGACCCCCCCCCCAAGATTATAATACCTTTTCATAATATTAACGTATTTGATTCCCAAGGAAGATTTTATTAAGAATAGCTTAGATAAGATCAGGAAATTAAACATGGTCTTACAGAGCTTTCTAGGAATCAATTCAGACAAAAATGCACATCATCTCAAATTGTATCAATCAGGTAAGCCATCTGCTCTGCTAGTGGCCCAAGGACATTCTTTACAACAAAAATTTAACAATTCAGCATAACCAATAAGAGACTACAATACTATACAATTTCCAACCTCTTATTTTAAAGTGGTACAAAGATAATAGTCTTTGCATTCGCATTCAGAAAGCGCTCAGTAACTTATTAGCAGGGTCTATGAGCATCTCTAAATGTTTTCCATTATGTGGAGAGCTGTTGGGTGGCCTATTTGCTGATCAGAGGAGCTGGGCAAGTGGTCTGCCCCTGCAGAGACATAAGAAGTAGGCCAAAAGAATCCTACTGTAAGATTAGCCTTTCTTAGCTAACAGGGATTAATACCCATTTGACAGACTATAAAAATGTGTGCCATTAAGTGTTAAGACTTTTTGGCTTATTTCTGATTGTCATGAATTTCCCCAACATTTTAGTCATAAGCCCTTCTGAAGTCATTGGGCCTGAGAACTTAACTTCAATGGAGTTACTTATGATATACATCACTGTAGTAGAATCCGAATCAGGCCCATTAAATCTTCACTGACAATTAAGCATCTTCATTTCATCTAAAAAACAAAACCCTTGTTCTTAAGGGAGCTGTAAGTCATAGGTGATCATGTATCTAAAGGGTTTCATGACATAGGACAAGGTCAGGATCTCTGTCGGATGTGACAAATGTTGCCAGAAATCATGTCTCATATCCAGAATCAGAAAGCTAAACTGGTGATATGCGTTTGCAGACATTTAAGGAAGACTAGTCAAATGTTCACAGTTTATCAGCAAAGGAAATATGCACAGGCTGAAAGTGAAACAAAATCCATAGGATTTCACTGCAGAAATCTTGGTTAAAAAACCTTCCAAATGTGTCAAAAGACACCATGATTGGCAGCTGCCACTCACCATTATGTTTTAAATCTGTGGCAATCATTTTTCAAACTAAAGGGGTCTTTTCAGTTCTCTACAACCCTGAAGATATTGGTCCCTGAGGCTTCTTACGGAGTTTGCAGTTCTGCAATTTATGGTTAAATTCCAAAAGACAAAATATTAAGAGGATGGAATGAAGGGAAACTCTCACACTGCAAACGTGATCTTATACCTGTCACAGAGTGTGGGGGAGTCAGGGCCCTGCACCCCCCACTTCCTGCAATTCACCGTGACTCTCACCAGCCAGTAAAACAGAAGGTTTATTAGACGACAGGAACACAGTCCCAAGCAGGGCTTGTAGGTGCAACCAGGACCCCTCAGCAGGGTCCCTCTGAGGGGCAAGGATCTTAGAACCCAGACTTGGGGTTCCCTGCCTCTTCCCAGCCAGCCAAAACTGAAACCAAAAACCCCTCCAGCAGGCTCTCTCTCCCTCTCTCTCTCCCTTTGTCCAGTTTCCCGGGCAAAGGTGTCGACTTGCCCCACCTGCCTTCCTGGCTCAGGTTACAGGCTCAGGTACCATTCCTCACCTAAAGTCATCCCCTGCTCTCTCATCCCCCCATGCAGACAGTCCCAGTAAAACTAAATGACCTTCCCAGGTCAATCCACCCCACTCCCTACTGCATCACAATACCATCACAAAATAGCCTCTACAGACCAAGAATACGTTTCATATGGAAGATTAAATTCTACCAAGAAAATGAGATGCATTCCAGCATTAGGGGTTAACTAACTGCTAGGTCTCAGGCAGTCCAGAGTTTGATCAAATATATAATATTTTATCTGCACACCACTGTCCAAATAAGAAAGGTGATGTTGCTTAAGCAGTATTTTTACTTTTTATTTCATTCTAAAGAGTTTCTTATAGGTGTTGATTGTATGTGTAGTAAACATATCTTACACAACATAATATAAATCAGAACTATAAAACCATAAAAGCCTTTTAATATCCTTTCAGAATTTGGAAGAGGAAAGTTGCATTTGGAAATCTGAGGTTCTGAAATGCTAATATAAAATAATATTTTTATATGCAGATTCTGGAATTGCCCATGCAAATGTTGGTATGCAAATGTTTGCAAATTTTTTGCATACAGATCTCAGACTTAAAAAAAAATTCTCTCTCTTTTTAGAAAAAATTTCTTCATCACCGTGAGGTTTTTCTACAGTTTTAGGGTGCTGGGCTTACATCTAGAAAACTAAGATTTCCCCCCCTTTAAAAAGTCTCTTTTTGGATTGCTCTCCTCATCAACTGCTTCCTCTTTTTTGCCTCATCAACCATGATAAAAGCTGCCAGTTTGATTCTCTTGCTTTTCTCTGCACTACAATTGCAAACCTATCCGTGTGAATTGGCTCATTTACTGGATTAAACCCTTCATATTAAAAATGGCTGAGTTTTAGGGTTAAACCCTGAAAGCTCAGTCACAAGAGAGAGCCCTAAGAGAGCCCAAAGAGTCTGTGCCCGCCACTCCTGCAGGAAAACCCAATACTCAGAACACCCCCCATTCACCAAATTCTCAGTCAGCTCACTCCTTCACTCCATTTGTTGTTAACTTTTACTCCCTGGACGGTTTATTTTCCTTTCCTTTAGCCTCACACATTTCCCATCTTGGTTTCAGCTGCTGTGAGTGTCTGCTCATGCTTTTATCCTGTCTACTAATTTTAGTAGGTAGAGTTCCAACTGTCCATTCTGTTGAAGAGAGAATACCTTACAAGTTATCAATCATAGTGTTCAAAGCCTCTAAAATCTCTCTCCGGTGTGCGAGCTACAGCACGATGGTTAAGAAGAGGCATGAAAGATGGAGCTTGCTCTGTTCCGATCTTGCTGGTCGCATGAAGTCAAGTCATTTTTCTACATATATCTCTAACTCTATATATCAACTCTATATATCTATATATCAAGTAATAAATATAAATGTATGCTTGTGTGTGTTTGTATTTCACTCCCCTCTTCCTTTATTACAATGTTTCATTCCCCTATTCCTTCAAGCCTTACCAAATATAAGATTCTACTACTCTTACTCCATAAGTAGTTCCGTTAATTTCAATTAATGGAACTACAAGCAGATTAAGTTACTGCTACATATGATTAAGAGTGGCAGACTCTGGCCCCAAATCCATGCTCCATTGTAACATCTACTCTTCTGAAGGTATTAGATAAAATGCTTGAATGGCTGCCGACATTCAGGAGCGCTTTGAGCATGCAACCATTTCTGCAGCCATCAGGTTACAAATGCTCCCTCACCCTCTAAATTCTTACTTTTAGAGTAAGTAAAGTATCATCTTATGTGGAACTTTTCCAAATTCTTAGATATTTCTATTACAAAATAACGTTCTCAGTTACACCCATGTAACCCATTTCACTCCATGAGTTCATATAATGCCTGAAAACGAGACATTTGTTTCCTGATGCCAGTGGTATTTACTAGCATACTCTATATTCACTCCAATGGCTGAGATTCCTCTTCTAACTTTTTATAATTGTTCCACACTCCCTACCACTGGACAGATCAAATACTGCTGATTGGGTTGGGCCTACATAGTTTTCATAATCCTCAGTCAACATGATATCCTGTTCCAAATTCACAGAGTGATAAGAGGAGTTCCTTTTGTTTAAAAAGTAGCATTGTTATGGTTTCTTGGCAAAGGAATTCAGGAAGAATATGGTTATTTTTGTTATTATAGTAATCAGTATCCTTCCAAATATTCCCTACTTTCATAAATGTAAGTAAACAAAACAGCAAAGCCCTAATCAGAATAGAAGCCTGTTAGATGTACGTAAATACAGTCTCAGAAGTTGAGTAAAAGTCTGAGTTTAAGTGGCTCTTAAACTCTTTTGTCGTGCCTCGTTGGAGAAAGAAGCACTATCTTACTATAGTCTGCAGAGTTGTTTGTAACTCTTACTACACACCTAACACCCCATCCACATTGTGGCACATTTTGTTTTCTAAGAAAATTCATTCTTACATTTATTTAAAAAATAAAGCTCAAGAGCACAGAGATCTTGTTCCCTACCTTTCATTTTAACTTTACATGCAAAACAAGTCAGTACCTTGTAGTCTGTTGCTACTTCGGTATGATCTTTGACCATCCATTCAAACTCAACATATGTTCACTAAGAGATAGATGTCACAGCTGTTGGTCACACAGAATCCAACCAAGGAATAAGATTCACTAAAGCTTTTGAAACATTTGTGGTTACTGTCATTGTTTTGGTCCTGACTTCTACATGTTCATTAGAAATATTGGACGTAAACCTGCCTCATGGCATTTCAGGAGTTAATTATTAACTAGCTGGAGTCTGCTTTATAGACTTTTACACTTTTTCATCATGCTTCTGTCTGTGAAAAGAATAAGCAAATACTGTAGCAGAAAGAGACAGACAGGGTTTGTTGGTTTGTTTTTTTACTGTAAAGCCCCAGAGACTGAACATGCCCTTTAATTAGTTTCAGCCTGTTCTATCCATCAAATTATCACCATTTGATACCAGAGGGAGCCAAATGGGAGTTAAATTCAAATTTAGGTGCAACACTGATGAAATATAATCTCTGGCAGTTTTAGACCGATTTACTGGTAGATTTTACTCCCCTTTCCATTTATTAAAGGAAAAAAACAGCACAAAACAAAACAGATATTAGTAAAAACAAAATACAGGGTCATAACAAGAGAAAACTACTGCATGATGCATTGGTACATAAAAGCAGGAATGTTCCATACCACTTGAGTGCAAGGAAACTTAGACTGTAGGCTTTTTGGGGCAGGGACTGTCCTTTTGTTCTGTGCTGGTACAGCGGGCTCTTGGTCCATGACTGGGGCTCCTAAGCAATAATGCAATACAAATAATAAAGTAATAAAAATCAGCTTGGCTGTAGTGTTGTAGAAAGATCTCAGAATGAAAAGGGGACATGTCAACACAATATTTAGTGCCCCATCAAGCAGAACACTGCAGCTGCTGGGTCACAAGTTTGACAGCCACCCTAGCTATGCAGACATGAAAGCTGCCCCTACTTCTAATGAGGTAACTCTTCTTTAGAATGCCAGTTTAGTACAAAATTCCCTCTGCCCAAGGGTGGAGTCACAGATTCCAAAAAGTCTGGCTGGAGTGAATGAGGGAAGAAGGTGCACCTCACCACGCACTCCACCAGCTGCTTCTTATTTAGTTTTTGTAACATTTCCCCCCATGCACACACCCCTTCCCCCAGCTGACCAGAATCTATCCTTCTCCCCCTCTTGGGGCTACTCCTTTCCTCCAAACAGGCCTGCAAAAACTCCCCTAGTCTGTGCAGTCCTAACTGAGGAGGCAGAGGTTGAAGGGCTCACAGCTAGAGAAGCTCATTTAGAAGAGTTATGTTGAGGTGCAGTCCTCCAGCATATCAGGCAACCAGGGTGCTCAGGATAGTACGCTAACCATTCTCCTTGATTCATCCATTCTGCTCCATGGCTATGTGTGCAGCCTTCTAGGGGCCCACACATCCCCCATAATGTGATATGAAATTGCACCTAAAATCAATGCATATTTACACACACACACACACACACACACACACACACACACACAGGAAAAAGCAGAAATGGTCTGTAGGGAAGCTGTTTTGTATAGGGTTCATTCATGAATCAGACGGCATATGCACATAAACTTGTGGACCAGGCCCATGGACACTAAGCCAGACCCTGTTCCAGAGCAGCCCTCCATGACTACTACTGTGTCGGTGTCGATGCTGGCTTCTCTGCTGGCCTTGGAAGGGAAAGGCAAGGATAGTCAGCATAGGAGCATGTGGTCTGTTTCTCTCCACACTACTTCGTACGAGAAAGAAACCCTGAAATGTTGCAGAAACAACAAGGTGTAGGGTAGCATCCTGAAATGCTTCTAGCCTTGGAATGAAATCAACTTTGTTATGCCCTTTTCCATCCCTTTGCACAACAGCACAGAGAGAGTAGCATTTAGTGCCCACTTGCTGGTGATTTTCTGGCATTTCAAGTAAGGTTTATACCTGTAAACTCAATGTTCAATGAAGAACAAACATTTGTCCTTGAATCCAGCATTCCCGCACAGTTACGACATATCAACATATTCGCTTTTACTGTAATTAATTCTTCAGATGCAATAAAGAACACACATACGAGCACAAAGGAATACAGGAGGGGGGGAAAGGAACCAAGAAAGAAATTGTTATTTGCTAACAACTACTGGCATGATTTTAAAATATACTTCAGTTATATTAAGCTTCAAACTGTGCTGAAGGGTTTCAGTAGCATACATTTTATTCCCTGTTGGATAACAAATGTGTTTCACTTGGCACCAATGTTGCATCAATTGTCACAGTCTCTATCCATCACTAGTTAATTTTCAAAACCTGAAAGATTTTCTTTTAAATACAGCTGTAACTCATTTGCTCCTCTTTGCCAATCTTGTTGCAATGCTATTCTTAAGCTTTTCTCTTTTCTTCCCTGATGAATGAGACCATCATTTTCATTTCTTGGTTTTGGGTGTACATTCAGCAAAATTAGGCTTCCACAGATCTGTTTTGTTTGACTCTGTCATCTTCCCTGTTGCTTCTGGATAACAAATAAAAATAATTAGGCTGCGTTCTACTGTCCCAGTTGTCTATTGTATTTATTTGCATTATGCATGCCACAGCTGGAACAGGTGCCAATGCCTCCCTGGCTTTAATGCCTACCTAAACATCAAAATATTGGTGCAATGGGCTTTACATTCCATTGAGCTCTTCCTGAAGTCGACATTATGACTGATGAAATGTGTTTATTGTTAGAAGATTGTATGGCACTGTGAAATATCCAGATGACTTCTTGCTCAGGAATGTACTCAGCACCTTCTGCTACCATCTGCCAGGTGACAAAAGCTGAAGAATCAATTTACTGAATCTCTTCCAAATATGTAGGAAATAGTTTGGGACCAATGATTTTCCAAAACAGTGAAGACAGAGCTCTAACTGCAAACTCATACTCAGTTGCCCACATTCTGTCCTCAATTTATTCAGTATGCAGTAGGTGCAATCTAGCTTTTAGGATGAGTCATATGCATTCCTGTGGCACCCCTAAAAAATGATGTTTTCTCTCCACAATGTGGCTGACACTATGGCAGAAAAATGGCATTCTGGCAAACTCCAAAATGCTCTCTGAATGAGACAATGGGAGCTGGTGCCAAAGAAGACCACAAAACCTGACTGGGGTTGGTATCTACATAGAAGGATAATAGACCTTAAAATCCTTTTTTATTTTGGAAAAACAATTTTAGTCCTGTTTAATTGAATTCACTGGTAACTAAAGTACCGGGCATCACAGATTGGTACAAAAAATAGTCCAAACACAAATTTTACAGTGTCTAAAACATTCATAAAGTACTTTTCTGTAACATAGGTGGCATACACAAGATGGTATAGTGTGGTATGAAGATTTTATCAGCACTCATTTGGAATGGCCTGCATAATTCACATGTGGCTTTCCCAATGTGCCATGTACAATAAAAGGTCATCAAAGCCCTCAGTAACAAAACTTTACAACAACACTACGCCACCATGTATTTTCTGCGCACAGACACACACACACACGCAAACTTCATATATGGCCTGGCTTGTGCCAGCAGCTCAGATCAAAGGTAGCAGTGCAAAAAGGAGAGCAGCCTGCATGGGTCAGTTACATCCAAGCTCCCCAACACAAATGAGCAAGAGTGGACAGGGCTGGGAAGATGCAGGGCAGATCTTTGGCTCCAGTTACCAAATACAGCAGCTACATGGTACATCTTGAGATGTATGTGGTACCAAGTCTATACCCCATGCCGGGTATTTCTCCCTTGGAGTAGAAGGAAACCAGGCAGCAGATTGTGACTCTGAGTCACAATCCAACTTCCAGACTGCTCCTGGAGCAGTGCAAAAATGCATTTCCTTCTTGTTCAGGGGTTGTGGCAAAGCCACAAATAACCTTTTAAACAACAAGCTTTCTTAGAAATTTGTTGCCATTTGCGGAATCCCTCTGCACTGAACAACCTGGATCAAAAACACTGTCTGTCTAGCACACAAGAGTGATCCTCAAAATGGCATTAATAATCCTTAACATTTTGTGCAAAGCATGTAGGGTATTACAAACATCCAGTATTGAGAAAATACCACAACATAAACAAGATTGATAAAAGAGTGAGTATTTACAGGATAGCATTTTCACTTCTGTTAGTTCATGCATCAGAGACTGTAGTACCACATAACTTACTCACAGAAACATTTCTCTTGAGTTATGGTTCCTTCTTTCATCTATGAAACAGTAAAGTTAAAAGTAATACAACACCACAACCATTTGCTTTACACTTTACACACACAACAAACTCACTGTTTCCATTAAAATAGACAAAACGTACACACTCCTGTGTTATCTAGAAAATGGATGCATATTAACACCACAAAAACAGTAGGCTTGGGAATAGCAGGATTGTTCCCTTACAGTATATTTTCTCCAGTGCTTGGTTCAGTCAATTAATTTTTCATTAACCTAGTAATGGAGCTTCTCCCATTTCCCTTGAGAGATTATTCCATCGTCCGATACGTTTGATTGTTAGAAATTTTTAAAATAATATTTAGCCTAAGTTTCCCATTGCTTAATTTCATTCCAAACCATTATTCTTACTTGAATGCTCTGTTGAGTATCCTAACCAATTCTTGTAAACAGTTATTGGTGTTAATATCCTTCAAATAAATGTCAATGATTATACAATCACCACTAGATGCTGGTTAACCAACATATGACTATTTTGTCCTTTTAATTTTCCTCATAATCCACTCCTTGAATATCTAAATTGTTTCTGTTGCTCTTCTGAAAATTTCCTATAATTTAGTATGGCATTGAGAAGTGCCCAGTACTGCATTTATTTTCTAAGTACAGTCTCTCAAAGAGGTTTTTCCTGTTCCCTGGTTAATTACATGATACCACAGTAGCCACAATTCAAAATCATATTGCTGTCTTTTTGAAATGTAACATATACCAAATTCATAACTAGGCTACTTCTCACTATCACCCCTAGGCATTTCCACATATCTCTTCCGACTGAATCACTACGTTGTGGGATTATTTTCCCAAGACGTATGAGCATGCATTCTCTTAGGCTCACCTTTTTATACATATATACCCAGCAGCTAACTTTTCAAGAGTCACAAGAATAGGACCTTTGTTCCACAGTGTAAGATTGAGCTCTTAATATGCCGTTATTAATTCATCTCATGTATATTGATTTGCACTGAAAATACCATTAACATATAAAGATTAGAACTATAAAATCAATTTATGTAAGTCAACATCTAACCATTAGCTACACTTTCTACAATTCCATTCGCCGAATAGTAAAAGTAAAGAGACTTAACTACCTCATCTAAGACTAACAACATTTGTTTTATTCTGAAGAAAAATATGTCTGTCATACAGCAAGGTCAGAAACAAGAATATGTTGCATATGACTGACTGAGATAACACTTCATAATTTTCTAGAGGAGTAATGCAGGCAAGGAGGAAATTAAACATGTATTCTTATATATATATTTTCCTGATGTTATTTTCATCATGGAGAAGTGAAATTACATTTACTCCCTTGATAGCAAAATGAAACAGACTGATAAAATTTAGTTAGTGCATTTCAAAAAATGGATATTGAAATAGGAAAGTCATATTATTTTATATAGTAAAAATTATTTTGTGCCACCCATATCTCGAAACTGTTCATGCTTAATAGGAGTGCCTACGACCAAGTCAAAGGTGAGAAGAGCAATTTAAATTATGTACCCTCATTTCCAATGAAGGTTTAATTCTCCGTAATGCTTGTATAATAATACTGACCCCCTTTGTAAAGCACTTGGAGATCTATTGTTAAAAAGAATTATGCAAGAGCTAGGTATTATTTGTTAATGATGATCATTACTACTCTGAAGCTTATCCTGCGATACCATCCAAACAGCATCTTTCTGAATAAGAATATCTAACAGGCAAGGCTTGTCTTTACAAACACTTAGTTTGTGGCAAGCTGGGTGTAAATCTTTGAAAGAGAAGTAGATTGAGGCGCACTAGGGAAACTCTTCATGTGTAGCGGCATTGTCCATATGAACACAATGCACAGCAGGCTAGCATGGGTTAGATTTACACCCCCACTTCCTGCAAACTACATGATTCATAAACAAACCATAGTTATTCTATTCTATTAGTTATTCTATCGTGCTTCTCAATAAGAAAATCTATGATGCTCCCAGTAATTGAATATGTAATAAGAGTGAACAATGGACCCAATCCAACTCTAAGCTTCCATTGATTCCAGTTGGGGATGGGATCAAGTTCTATAAGCCCAAGACTTTGTAGACATTTACCCTCTTAAGTGAAGAGAGACCTGATATTACATGCATGGCTACATTGCTCTTTAGTTATCAAATCTCTTTGTAAATGCCATAAAAGACCATAGCTCTCATGTGTGGAAATACCTACTACAGAGTAAATGCATAAATTAGGCATTTCCCTTCATAACAGTTACATCCCATAAAAGTTATAATTTCTATAACATAATAATGCATAGATTTGGACCCATCTATTAGTAGCTTAAAGGTATAAGTTGTGACTTCATAAAAAACATAAAAACTGCTATTTCCGCCCTACTCCTCTACAAACAAACAGCTGTTTTATGCCTTGTTACATTGACACTACCATTTGAGTGCCACCAACACTGTCACAGAAACAAGGATACCAAAATTATAAAAACCCCAAAAGCCTCAATATCCTTTTTTTTTATTTGTTCTTTCTTCTGACAGTATTAATTTCACTCAAATGGCACTGCTGGCTTCCCTAAAATGGGTGAGCAGATGTTCAACATTCCAGTTTCAAATTTAAGGTCATACAGAATGACACCAAAGATGGCCAAAAATGTAAGTAAAATAAAATAACTGTAGTACTAAATACACAGACAACTTGTAATGATGTTTACTATGTTTATCGTCACTGTTCATTCTTGAGGGTATGGGCACTACGCATCAGCTCGTTCTTCTGCAGATAAAATACTAACTATTGTTATAAGATGTAATGCCAGCATTTTCGACATCCAGCTCATGGCTAATACCTTCCAGAATGCCAAGAACTTATGTCCTGGTCAATTCTAATCACAGTGCAGAATTCTAGATTTTCTACTTCAGACACAAGATTCAGACTTTTTGGTTTGCAAATTCTGCCTTCTCACAAGAACACATTTCAGTTTGGATTTGAAGTTACTCCAAACTGTTGCATGGTTTTTGCTCACTTTTCAGGTCAGGAGCATTGCCATTTGAAAGTCAACATTTCACTAACGGTTACCATGCAGTGATATCTGAGAAACAATAAATATTCTCAAAAAGAACAGGAGTACTTGTGGCACCTTAGAGACTAACAAATTTATTTGTGCATAAACTTTTGTATTCTATATTCTGAGTATGGTGAGGGGAAGAGGCACTGTATGGTCCTGGAGATCCTGTGGACTGTGAACTCTATGGGTGAAATCCCGACTCTACTGAAGTCAATGCCCCCTCCCCCATAGACTTCAGTGGAGCCAGGATTTAATCCTATGGATTTTGAGAAAGCCAGGATTCAACAACATAAGCAATGCCACACATTCCATCCCCTGGGCAAGTTTCTCTAATTTTCATGTAAGTGAGTAGAAGAATTTGGCCAATAGACTTTGCTGTTGTTTCCACAACAAAAGTGAAAAAAACACCAAACCTTACTTTAAAAACAAACCAAAAAACCTGTGACACAAATGTAATGCTTTCCAGTAAAATGATCACAATTTCTCCAAGATAAATTGTAAAGCATTCTCTTTAATTGCAGAAAACCGCTTTAAAGAAAAATCAGTCATACAGAGTGCAGTTATGCTCCTGACTATTTTCTCTTCCCTGCATCACTGTATTCAGTCAGATGGGTGTCCACACAGCTATAGCATGTGCAGCCCCTCCTCAGCAGAGAAAAGAAGCCAGCTTCTCTGTTATCTCCACATTATTAAAATGAGCTACAAAACTTTTGTCCAAGAGTGTCCTCCTCTCTCTTCACCCTATCCCCTCCCTCTGTGCATATCTGAGCTCCTTCAGGGCTAATGTAGTGGTTACCATCTGCTATCAATACCATCCACACGCTTCCCAGTCGAGATTTGTTTTAGGCCATGTTTATCTTGTGAGATAACGGGAGGTGACAAGCATGGCAGTTCATGAATTTTCCCTGCATGATTGATTCAGCCTGGCTGACCAGATCCATGCTAATGAGGATGTGCCAGCACAAAACAAAAACATTTTTTAATAATTTTAAAATGTCAGAGCTTGATGTGCCAGATAATGTGATTCATTGTTTAATTATGGCAACAGCAGATTCTGCTTTTGTATGCATTTACAACAAACATTAGCGATTGTAAATTTGCTTGTTATCAAAATTGACTTCATAAATAATACAAAGGAAAAAAGTTACAGAAGCAAAATGCCACGGAGACAACGAATACTTAGGCTGCATTGCCATTCACAGGTCTTTTAAACAAAGCTGAGAATTCATGGAAATATGTAAATATTCAAAATTTTTAAAAGTACGTGAAATTTAGTTAAAATGTTGTAGTTGATGTCAGCTATTACCGGTACAATCTTTTTTTATTAGTTGCACTACTGTGACATTGGAATCATTCACTTCGGAAACTATGCAAGTACATCAGTTCCAGTGCTAATGTACCGACTGGTCAGATGAGATGCTGAGGAGCAAAACATCCAGGATATTCCCTTAAGAGATAGATCAAACCCATTCTGCAATATGACCAGCTTCGATCATCTCAAGGCTTTCGAACGCAAGTCTAGATTAACTTGGTTGGACGGCAACACAGCCATCACTCCAATGGGCTGCTGTTGTCTTTACTATAGCGTCCCAGTATTGGAATCTGAAAGTCTGGGAACTTATATATAGGACGTTGATTTAATCTAAACAAATGTGAATTTGTGGTCTATACCTTCAGAGATTGAGGAATGGACTAATTTATGGATTCATTAAGCACTGCTACTGGATTTGCCACGGACTGCTAGATATAGTAAGAAAGGTACTGGTAGTCAGCTGTACATCTTTAGATTCAGCATAATTATATTTTAAATTTTTAAATGCTCATTCCCTTCCTTCTGCTCATCTCCTTCACTAGTTTGAAGTCTAATATCTAGAATGTAAATTCCTTGGGGCTGGGCTTTTTGTGTGTTCTGTTAAGTACCTCACACTTTGAGGCACTATAAATAATAATTCTTAGAGGACTCTAGGCACCGTACAATAATAAGCACTAATTCTTAAGAGAAACCCTGGTCCTATGGTTAAATAAAGCACGTGAAGCAGCACAATGTATAGAATAAATTAACAATCCAGAGCCCAACAAAAATACATCAAAGCCCCTCTCCCCCCCCCCGCCAACAGCCTAAAGTGGAATTTAAAAAATGCTCAGCCTTGCCTGGGAGGACCCCACTGATAGGACTACGTATATAGTGGGGAAAGAATACCAGACTTTGTGAGAGAAGGTCCTGTGTCCCATCTTCTCAAGACTGTAAACAAGGAAAAAGATCCAACCCACAATCTCAAGCGCCATTGAAATTAGTAAGGTAAATGGTCCATCATGCATTTGGCTTAACATTATAGAGCTTTATATATAAAAATTAAGTCCTACATAGAACCCAGGCATTTGCACACCAGATATGAATGGTCCACCTAACCCACTACCCTGGTTTTTTATGTAGTGACAAGTACCAAGTGCTCTAGATGAAGGCACAAGAAACAGCGTAGAGGACAATTACAGAATAACCTGGCCTGAGGGAAAGTTTCTTCCTAATCCACATCAGTTAGTGGCTGGCCGTGACCTGGGCCATGAGAGTTTATATCCCTTACTCAAGTCAAAGACAGAAAACAGCAGGCTGGCTTAGAGATAGGTCCCAGCTTTCCTGAAGAGGAGTGACAATGGCAAGTCAAGGACCCTGCCTCCCAAGGCTGTTTAGAGTCTAGCAGCAGGCCTCTACCTACCCGGCTGGAGTTTCTGGTGAGGTGGCCTATGTCCTCAGCCACCCAAGTGAGCTGAAAGACATGTCAGGGGGCAGAGCCACTGTGGATGTGTCTAGCACCAGCATTACCCTGCTAAGGCATTTCCTCTCCCTCCCTACAGTGTAATGCCTACACTGGGTCCTACAACTGAGACCACCCTGGTTCCTTTCCTCACCAGACCTTTTCCCATAAATATGCCACAATCCTTGGACTCTAATACAGCATCAATCTCAGAGCTAACTTCCCACACAGTAATTTAGAAGGAATGGGGTAGTAAGGAAAAGAGAGGGAGGGAGACTCAGAGTGAAAGACTCAAAAACAACCTACCTCTTCAAAGACAGTGAGCTTGATTCACAAACACCATGCACTCCCAAATCAATCCTTCAGCTAATCAAATGCTCACATGCCCAACCAGATGCTCACCACCCTGTAAAAGTTTGGCCAGCAGCCTGCTTTGTATGGAGACATGTGAGTACGGTGCAGATGAGGATCAGGGCAACAAAGGGATAGGGAGCAGGGGAGGGATAGCTCAATGGTTTGAGCATTGGCCTGCTAAACCCAAGGTTGTGAGTTCAATCCTTGAGGGGGCCATTTAGGGATTTGGGGATTGGTCCTGCTTTGAGCAGCGGGTTGGACTAGATGATCTCCTAAGGTCCCTTCCAACCCTAATAATCTATGATTCTATGTGGCACAAAGGAATAAAATCTGCACCTGTTGTATCCTTGGGGGGCAGGGATAAGTGGCAGTACTGCCACAAATACCCTTCATCAGGGGAGAGCAGGAGCTACCCCAGACATGTACTGAATCAACACATCACCCACATGCTCTAGTCCCACTCCTAGCCCAGCTGGTCCCGCCAGATCTGGATCCTGGAAGAGTGGGAATTGTATAAAACACAGTGGATTTGCTGCTGCCCAAAGACCATAATATTGTTCTTCCAACTGAAAACCTGGGTCCAGAAATGCTACTGTTTTGTATAGCTGATATGAGGATAATGTGCCTGTATTTAGCAATCAAAATCTGTTTGGTTGTCTAGACTGAGGGTATGATTAGGATGTTTCTTTTAATTACTACACTTTCTTGCATGCATCTTTTCCATCCCATTAATATTACTTTGGGTGTATAATACCTAAAACTTACAACTATCCATTAGCCATAGGATGGTATATTTGAAAGAAAATGTATGGTATTTGCTGCATTAGGTTTACTCTTGTACAATAGCACAGAAAACATCACATGTCTAAATATGGATTTTACAAAGTACTTATGACAAAGTGTAAGCCTCCATTAAAACTATTTTCTCCTCCAACTTCCCTGTCCCCGCCATTGTAAGCCTGTCATTTATCACAGAATGAGCACCAAGTTCAAGGAACAAAGCTGACTTGACATAATCTGAACATAGCAATGCAATAAATTATCTTAAATAGTGTTTATTTGTATTAAGTAACAACAACAAATAGGGACAGATTTTCAAAAGAGTTCAGCATGTTGCCTTTCTGAAAATCTGGTCGTAAGTGTCACAATAAGAGCTGTTGAATGCTGAGTGATTTTGAAAATCTAGTTCTTATTTGCTTGTCTAAATGGAAGCTGAGCTCTTGAAAACCTGGACCCAACTGTAGCTGCTGAGGCCCTGAAAATCTGACCCCAAATGCTTTTGAAAAGCTATCCCTTACTAGATAGTGTTCATTTCTATTTCAAAGCAACTCACAAGCACTAACTACCTTACAACACACCTCTGACATAGGTACATATTTTTATTCTCATTTTGCAGATGGGAAAAATGGAGGCAGAAAGGTTACAAGCAACATTTTCAAGCTTAAATATATAAAGATAGGCACCTACAGTCATACCAATGCACCTGAATAAAAATAGCCTGATTTTCCAAAGTGATAAGCCCCAACACTGGAGTCACTGAAGTCAACAAGAGCTCTGGGTGCTCAGTACCTCTGAAAATCAGGTCACCTTTATTTAGGTGCCTCATGGTGGATGCAAGTGACTAATTCTGGGCACGCACATTTGAAACTTTTAGCCTAAGTTACTTGCTCAAGACCAAATCAGTGTTAGATGTAGAATATAGGCATTCCAGTCTCCCAGTCTTGTGCTCAGATCACTGGAACACACATTCTACCTTCACCCGCTCTCTGGATTATTCCTTCATTAAATCTAGGCACAAATATGTGATATATGTAGTAACAGTAAGGATCTAGAAAAACCCTTCATCTATGTATTTCCCACTCATATCACTACTATGTAGTTGCAAGTTTAAAAAGTACAAATGCTTTTCTCCTGTTTTCTGCTGTAAAGGGATACGTGAATGCCAGCTAACGCATATTAAGTAATGTAGATAGGCAGACTTTGAACATCTCAACACTACTAGTAGGAATAGAAACAGCCTGACGTATTTCTATAAATTCCCATAACTCAGACATGGCAGGCTTAGCAATTTTATTAGACGCTTTAATAGACATGAACAGGCAACTGTTAGGGATTTTATAACTACTCTAGTCTTCCCTCATGCCATAGAAAATTGGCACACTGCTAGAACAGGTATAGTGAGTAAAGTTCAGTCAGAGTAGCAAGAATGTAAGTTGAATTAATGAAAATAAAGTAAAATAAATGTTTTAGAAGCCCCAAACTATGAATTATTATTTCTTTTATTATATTTTTATATTTTGAGAACTAGCAGTATGTTCAGAGCTGTGCGAACAATTATGAAGACCCAATCCCTGTTCCAAGGAGCTTTCGGCCTAAGTTTTGACAATCCTTCTTTTTTATAGCTTACAGCATGACTAATGTATCACTTCTTTTAGTCATTTGTAAGAGGAAGGTCAGTGTTTGACATCCTCAGAATGTGCTCTGCCACTCTGGTACAGGCATGCTGAGTGTCATATCCTCATATCCTTGTTAGCATTCACCAGTGACTACAAGTTTTCACTAACTACAATATGATCGCCAAAGGTGACAGTCACCATCTGTGCCCCACTAGATTAATGTTCTGGGCAGCTGATTTTGGAATTCCTCCAAGCTGGCAAAAGGAACACATCCTCCACCACGTCATAGATGGCCTTCCATGCAACCTGTCTTGACTGGCCCCAGTTGCACCTGACACAACAACTGTTTGGACAGCTCCAGCCAGTACTGCTGATTTCAAAGCCCTGTACGGTTAAACTATGCATGCTGGTCTCATCCTGGTTAGACCATCGTCATCCGAGACCTCTGATATGTTGTCACGCTCCCAAACATTTGCTCCAGCTCCTTTGGACTTCAGAAACTAAATCCTGTATCAAAACTTGCATGTATATTTTCAAGTTAGAACATATTTTTTTAATTTCATTTTGTGTCATGCACTGTATTATATAAGAACCATGCTGCAATAAATTCAGCTGTTATCTCAAGTCAAAGCCATAAAGAGAATGAACGTCCTAAATATTACTTAAAAAATAAATTCAGAACAGATCTGTTTTTCTTTCTTTTGGCTGTCCTATAAGGCCTGGTCTATATGTAAAATTTAGACTGACCTAACTACATCACTTCAGGGTGTGAAAAATTCACACCCCGAGCACCACAAGTAAGCCAGCCTAACCCCAGAAATTCTTCTGTCAGCCTAGCTATCGCCACTCAGAGAAGTGGATTAACTACAGGAACAGAAAAATCCCTTCCGTCGTGGTAGGAAGCATCTATACTGTGGCGCTACAGCATTGTTGGTAGCGTTGTGTAGGTATGGCTTAAGATTTATACCTAAGTTTTAGAAAAACAAAGATCTTTTATGCAAAGCTTTGTAATCATTGCTGCTAGTAGCGCATTACAAAACTTGGAATCCTATCTTGCAAGGCAGGAAGGCACAGTTCTAGGCAGAAGCAGAGTAACATTAGGGATAATTTATTTAGTTCTTTTTTTAGTGTTAGAAGACAGCAACTCTTCCTGTGATGTTTTACCATTCTCACATGACACTGAGTGTCATCAACTGTCACTTCAAAGGGAAGTAACAGCTCTCAGAACCTCATAGGATCAAGCCCTTAGTTGTTACGTTAATAAAAGGGAATGTGATATACACCAGATTTACAATGTTATTCTGTTAATAATTAAGAGTACATTTCAAAATGAAGGGATTTAAATAATTTCATCATCTTTTATAACAGACAATGCAGCAAAAAAAGTTTTAAGAGGATGAAAATGTAGCCTCTTTACCCTAATGAAATATAAAGAGCATGTGTGTGCACCTTTTAGCCTGTGTTGCAGAGGTCCCAGAGCAGAGCTGCTGCACCATCCCATTAAGAAAATGCACTCTCCTCTGTGACCAGTCAGCACCAGTGACTAGCATGGAGCTCAAAGCAGACTCATACTCACACTTCCCTTCACCTCCTTTGAGGCAGCTAGCACAAATAGTCCTTGTGCTCACATATGTACAAGGGATGAGATTATCCCTGCACAGGAATTCAAGGGAGTCTTCTCAGCCACCCAGCTGTCTGTGCACTGGCACAGAGGCCGGCCACAGTCTGTTTCAAAACTTTTTTTTATTTCTCCCGAAGACGGGAAATAGGTTTTGCTTCATTCTCCTGCTACATGTTTGGCTACATGTTTGCATTCTATAGGCCTGGCTATCTCAGCATGACAGTTTTATTGCAAAAGATTAGGAAATACATGAGTTATTTAACAGCAAATGAGCTGTCAGAGTTTCAAGTTAATTTCTGAATGCTCATAAATTATGTCAAGCCAAACTCAGAGCCTGGTTGCAGAAAGGGACATCATCTCCAGATGGCTACATAAACTCACCGGGCATAGAGCTACCTGAACTTTGGGACAGTTGGCCCAACAGATAAAAGTGATGATGGAGAAGATCTGCACCCCTCTCAGGCAATGAAACACAGGTTAGCAGGAGAGGGAGAAGTGAGATGTCATAAATGAGTTCTGGAGATGTGATTGTGGCAGTCACTGAGATATCTCACTCCCATTGCCTATAGATCATTTGACAGGGGGTCCTCAGGCCAGGGCTCCTCGGCCTGGCTGATTGCTCTGTTTCAAGCTGTCCATCAGGTGACCCTTCTTTGGATTGCATGGCCACTTTATAGTTCATCCCCACTGCCTGTGAATCACCACATCCTTACCAGGACATTGAGGAGGCCCTGTACACATTCATTATTTCCCCTGCTGCCAACCCCAAGTGCCTGACTGCCATGAATGGCAGGATGATGATGTCACCACAAGAACAGGAAGAAAGAGAAATTGGGCCATGACTGAGAAAGTTTTTAGTCAAAACACATGTTAATAATAGCGGGGGGACATTCACAAATATTAGTCAAACACAATTCCTTTTTGTATGCTTATTCTGAGGGGCTTAGGGTGTTTTCCCCACAGAGCTGTGACTCTGCTCCCATAGCATTCAACGGTAAACTCCCTTGACGTCAATGGTTCAGAATTGAGTTTGCTCCAGTTTCAAAGTCCTTCTTTTAGATAATACAAGTGGAAAATCACATCCAATGTTGTTTTCACATATACGTATTTCAATCAAATGAGGTAACTTTTCTTCAGTTGTTCTTGGGTATCTTAATATGCACTACTGGCTTTCTAATATTAAAAAAGTGGCATGCCTTGACGTACCCTGTTATCAAAAATCAGCATGAAGCTTAAAAATTATTGTATTCCAGAGGATGCAGCTTATGCTAATACATTTTATCTCATGCTGAATTTTAATAAGCCCTATTTGATGCTTGCCAAGGAATATGTTTGCCCCTTGCAATATTAAACACATTCTAAAAAATATAGAAAACTAATTTTAAAAATGCCACATTAAAGTAAATAATAGCTTTAAAACAAGTACTAGTTTAATATTAATCATTAAGTTGCTCAAAAGGGGATCTCCCAAGGCCTCTTCCAGTTGCCTCCTTCTAAGAAAGCAAAGATACAACCAAAAATTGTGACTTTCCTACAGCAGACAGGATTAAATGTTTTTATTGTCCCACCTTTGAGAAAGTATCATTGAGAAAAGGGAATGCTGAAGTTTTCTTGGCCATGGGTTTCTGTTACCAAGCAGATGGCTTTGTTCCAAATGAAAACTTTCAAGGAATATTGCTCATAGGTTAATGCTGACCTAAATATTTATCAAATATATGTATTTTACTGGGTTAGAAATCTTCACTAATAGGCCCAAAACGCCTGTAGCTGAATTTCCTCTGTGCAGAGCTGTTTTATTTCTGCTCTGAAAGTCCTTTCAATAAAGCGTTCTCTTTTATTTCTCCTTCTTCCCCACCCTTTCTATAGCACCAGAAGAAAATGGTTATGCTGGCATTTAACATGAAGACCACATCCAGATTTTAATGAGGTGTTAGAGGCTGGAGCAGAAAGCAGTTCTACTATACAAGTTGTTGGTGTCTGATATACAAGTACATTTCCATGCCATATTTTTATAGAGTCAGAGTCATGAATAGGGCCCTACAAAATTCACGGTCATAAGATTTTAAAAATTGTAAATTTCATGATTTCAGCTATTTAAATCTGAAATGTCACAGTGTTGCAATTGTAGGGATCATGACCCAAAAAGGAGTTGTGGAGTGGTCACAAGGTTATTGCAGGGTGGGTTGTGATACTGCTACCCTTACTTCTGCGCTGCTGCTGGTGGTGGCCCTGCCTTCAGAGCTGGGCAGCTAGAGAGTGGTGGCTGCTGGCTGGGAGCCCAGCTCTGAAGGCAGAGCCACCAGCAGCAGCAGCGCAGAAGGAAGGGTAGCAGTATGGTATTGCCATCCTTCCTTCTGCGCTGCTCCTGGTGGGGTGCTGCCTTCACAGCTGGGCACCTGGCCAACAGCTGCCGCTCTCTGGCTGCCCAGCTCTGAAGGCAGTGCAGAAGTAAGGGTGGCAATACCACAACCCCCCTAAAATAACCTTGTGACACCCTCTGCAACTCCCTTTTGGGCCAGGACCCCCAATTTGAGAAACGCTGGCCTCCCCCCTGAAATCTGGTCTTTTGGGTGCATTTACCCTATGTTATGTATATACTACCCTATGTACAGTATAGGGTAAATGCACACAAAAGACCAGATTTCAGCGGGGAGACCAGATTTCATGGTCCGTGATGCTTTTTTCATGGCCGTGACTTTGGTTGGGTCCTAATCATGAATATTACTTTGCTGAAATTCAATAGGACCCAAGTATGCATTTGTGTGTTGCCTGCCAAATCCAGATTTAATTTTCATAACACAATTGTCTTCCCAAAGCAATGTGATGCAAGGAGGTTTTTGGATTTTGGGGTAAGAAAGAGTCTTTCTCCACAGGCTCCAGCTAGCCAGGTATCTACAGAGCTGTCCGAGATTAGGAATGAACATATATGGGGAGACAAGGGCAACGCATTCTGCTTTGGCTAGCAGGTTTAGTCCTTTGGCTAGCAGGTGTCTGTTAAATATTTTAGGCTCCACAAATCATGGCCCAGCCTTACAATTGTGATTTGTCACACATTTTTTTGTGTTATACATCACTGAAATCCCATTTCCTCAGTCCACTTTGACAAGTAACCACTATAAAATAAAGATCTGCAACATGATCAATGGAGGAAGAAAGAGAAAGCCAGTTGCCACAGCCATAATCACTTACCCTAGTCTCACAAGTTCTGCAAGCTGGGCTGGAGGAAAAGGGTCACGAAGAACCAGCCAGATACTTACTGAGGAACTGCACAAAGTCAATGCCGGGTACTAACTAAAGAAAAAACAGTCAAATTCCTGTACAAAGCAAAGGGCAAACTCTGCTGTCCCCGCCTCTAAAAGTGCTAAATTCTACAGTGTGTACAGTACCTGCTGGAGCTAGAACTACCGAACTTACAGAGCTTTTGGTGACCAACTGTAATTGTGGGCAGCGATGGAGATGGAGATTTTGACAGTCACTGAGAAGCAGAGGAGGATAGTGCTGAGGCTCCAGCTGCAAACCTGAGAAGGAGATTTTCTCCGGGCTTTGTCACAACTTGAAAGCATAAGGCTGTGTTGGGGGCAGGGTGCAGCTGCAGATGGAGTGGGCTGCTACTATATGCCTTACGGAGATGCGATGTGTACCACTCTTTCTCATCTCCAGTGTACAGTGGTGGAAGGGTCATTACTTTACCTCCTCCCAACTAGTACCACTTTGAGGTGGCTGCTCTGGTAAGCAGAAGGAATGTCACTAACCGGCCCATGTGGAGGAGCGGATAGGAGAGAAAGGCTCCTCCTACCCTCCAGCCTTTGTAAATCCACAGTGACCATAACAATCTGGCCCTTTCTGAACCACACGCAGACAATCTCTCCAAAAATCTGGCTCCTGATTATACAGCAGATATAACATCGAAACAAACACTTATGTGCCACATATGGACAGTATAATAGCAACAGGCAGCTACTGTCACATTACTGAGTGTTAACAGCCCTGTGATAATAAAATAACCCAGAAGTGGTAATTTCAGAGCTCTGAAGTTTCCAATGCATATATTTTATAATGTCTGTCAGTCACTACAGGCCAACAGAAACCGGCATGCTGACTCACAAACCCTGTTTCACCAGATCAACTTTTAGATAATGTTTTCACCTCTTAGCTCAGAGAGCCGAGAAGCTGTCTGTGTGGCCATTCCAGTAACATGTAGTATCTTCAAATTACTTACAGTGGCTAAGGAGCTAGATTCATTACAGGGAATTCCGCTGCACCATTAAGATAAACTTTCCTCCTTTTGACTGTTCTTCATTTCCTCCCCTCTGCTGCCCTTATTTTTATTCCTTATCCCAAAGCATTAACGTGGAAGGCTGACAAGACAATCCTTTGATCTCTGAACAACCCATCGAAAAAGTACGCACAATCCGTGAACAACCTGGGTAAGACTTCAGTGAAGCATTTAAGCACATCCTCAACTTTAAGCACATACTTAGACCGTATTGTAATCAATGGGAGTTACCTATGTTCTTAGGTGCTCTGCTGAACAGGGATGGACTGCTGAACTGGGGCCTAAAGCAGGTAATTACCTGAAGCTTGATATCATACCCCTTACTCATGCAAGTAGCCCCACTGACTTTAATGGACCTACTTGCATAGCTAAGGGTTATGATACAGGACCCTTGATACAAAAATTCAAGCAAAATATTTACACTTTTTATGTAATACTAATGGAAATAATGAAGCAAAAGGAACAATCTGATGATATTAAAACTTGAAATGTTTGTATATACCCTTTTCTAGATTTCTATACCGTTTTCATTCACATCTTCTCCCAAGCCCGAACTTTCAAAAAATAACTAATTTGAGCTGAATGAATGCAGACTTGATGCTTGAAAGAAATAAAAAACATTATCTAAACATAGCTCCAACTTCTGGGGTCTTCACATAGTTTAATGCCTATAAAAAACAATAATGCCATGACACAAGAAAACCACAAGGGTCCATTACTCAAGCTGTACTCTGGTGTTTGCGGGCCTTTTAAACTCATATTCTTCATGTAAGTGTGCATCCATTGTAGCCTATAGACTGTCCATTAGACAGACAAGGCTTAATGATATGGAGATATGCCACACTATTCAATTTGGAAAGAACGCACTTCATCAAGGTTCATGCTCACAGCCAAAAAAAGAACAAAAGGCCAGATCCTCAATTGGGGTAAATCGGCAGAGCTCCACACAATTCAATGGGGCTTTGCCGTTAACACTAGCTGAAGATCTGTCACAACTTAGGCCTGGTCTACGCTATGCGTTTAAACCGAATTTAGCAGCGTTAAACCGATTTAACCCTGCACCCGTCCACACAACGAGGCCCTTTATATCGATATGAAAGGCTCTTTAAACCGATTTCTGTACTCCTCCCCGACGAGAGGAGTAGCGCTGAAATCGGTATTGCCATGTCAGATTAGGGTTAGTGTGGCCGCAAATTGACAGTATTGGCCTCCGGGCGGTATCCCACCGTTGTGCACCATTGTGACCGCTCTGGAAAGCAATCTGAATTCGGATGCACTGGCCAAGTAGACAGGAAAAGCCCCGCGAACTTTTGTATTTCATTTCCTGTTTGCTCACCGTGGAGCTCTGATCAGCACGGGTGGCGATGCAGTCCCAAATCCAAAAAGAGCTCCAGCATGGACCGTATGGGAGATACTGGATCTGATCACTGTATCGGGAGACAAATCTGTTCTATCAGAGCTCCATTACAGAAGACGAAATGACAAAGCATTTGAAAAAATCTCCAGGCTATGATAGACAGAGGCCACAGCAGGGACTCAGCACAGTGCTGCATGACGAGCGGAACAGAAAGCCAAAGAATCAAATGGAGGGAGAGAGCGGGAGGGAGCTCATGGAGGGAGAGAGCGGGGACTGAGGACTCCAGCTATCCCACAGTCCCCGCAGTCTCCGAAAAGCATTTGCATTCTTGGCTGAGCTCCCAATGCCTGTAGGATCAAAAACATTGTCCGGGGTGGTTCAGGGTATATCTCGTCAATTTACCTCCCTCCCCCCCATGAAAGAAAAGGGAAAAAAATCGTTTCTCGCCTTTTTTCAATGTCACCGTATGTCTACTGCATGCTGCTGGTAGATGTGGTGCTGTGGCGCTTAACAGCAGCATCCCCTCCCCTTCCTTTCCTGATGGCAGACTGTACAAAATGGTGGAAAACCGTCATCATCCCGTGAGTGCTCCTGGCTGGCCTCAGTGAGGTCGGCCGGGGGGGGCACCTGGGTAAAAATGGGAATGACTCCCTGTCATTCCTGGCAGACGGTACAAAATGCTTGGTAACCATTCTCATCATAGCAGTTGGAGCCTGAGCACCATCAGCCTCCCTCCCCACTCCCTTTCGTGTCTAAAGAAAAGATTCTGTACTCCCTGGACTATCATAGCAGCGGGAGGCTGGGCTCCTCTCCCCCACACCCTTTAATGTCCTGCCTGGACTATCATAGCAGCTGGAGGCTGCCTCCCCCTCATTTTATCTCACTAAAAAGTCTGTGTTTCTTATTCCTGCATTCTTTATTACTTCATCACACAAATGGGTGGACACTGCCACGGTAGCCCAGGAGGGTTGGGGGAGGAGGGAAGCAACGGGTGGGGTTGTTGCAGGGGCACCCCCTAGAATGGCATGCAGCTCATCATTTCTGCGGGATCTCTGGGGCTCTGACACGGAGTGGCTGTGCTCTCTGGTTCTCTAGTACACTTGCCCCATATTCTAGGCAGGACTGACTCTATTTTTAGACAAAACATAAAGAAGGGAATGACCCGGGGAGTCATTCCCATTTTTGTCCATGCACCCCTGGCCGACCTCAGCGAGGCCAGCCAGGAGCACCCATGACAGCAGCAGATGATACAAAATGATTGATAACCGTCATCGACAATTTCCAATTGCAAACGGTGCAATAGGGATGGTAACCATCTCTGCTACCTTGCAAAGGCAAATGAATGCTGCTGTGTAGCACTGCAGTACTGCCTCTGTCAGCAGCATCCAGTACACATACGGTGACAGTGACAAAAGGCAAAACAGGCTCCATGGTTGCCATGCTATGGCATCTGCCAGGGCAATCCAGGGGAAAAAGGGCGCGAAATGATTGTCTGCCGTTGCTTTCACGGAGGAAAGATTGAGTGACAACATTTACACAGAATCACCCGCGACACTGTTTTTGCACCATCATGCATTGGGATCTCAACCCAGAATTCCAATGGGCGGGGGAGACTGCGGGAACTATGGGATAGCTACAGGATAGCTACCCACAGTGCAACGCTCCGGAAATCGACGCTAGCCTGGGTACATGGGCGCACACCGCCGAATTAATGGGCTTAGTGTGGCCGCGTGCACTCGACTTTATACAATCTGTTTTACAAAACCAGTTTATGTAAAATCGGAATAATCCCGTAGTGTAGACATACCCTATGTTACACTTTCATTATGAGTATTTGCAAGTGATAACTGTGGGTAAGCAACTCCAGTAGTATAGAAATTTTAACTCTAGCGTGTATTTCCAGGCTGCAGGCTCTAGGCTTTTAATGGCTCATGCTGTGCAGTGAGGGCATCTGGAATTCTTTGTACTGCCTAAGGCTAGGGCCATCAGCACTGCTAACTTCTGCAAAGGAGGCTGCAAGAGAATGGGAGGAGGAAGAACCATTATTCCATTCCCTTTGTCCGCTGCTCCAGTCAATCATGTGGATTGCACTGCCACCAATGCAGGGCTGAGATTCTATGACACAATACAGTCTTAAATACTTAACTGCCTAAAAACAGAGACTCATTAATGAATAGGCTTGACTCTCCACTGCCTTATTCCAGTTTTATGGCATAATGTAATTCCAGTGATATCAACAAAGTGATATCAGCATAAAACTGGAGCAGAACAGGGGAGAATCAGGCCAGCTGTATGTTGATAAGAATATGAGGCTTATCAAAACACTCTATGGTACTTTTTAGATTAATATTTCCATGACTAGAACATATTTCGACTCAGTTATGCGTCTGACCTTGCAGGCCGGAAGGAAGAACATCCTTGTGGGAAATCATGAAGGCTAGTGAGAAGAGAATCCTAGTTATCTGACGTGGGTGACAAACTTCAACAGCTGAGGCTATGAACCCCAATGTTCCTTCATTCAGTCTCTGTCCAAGAGGCATTTTACTTATCACCCACAAGAAACAGAGACATGAAACACTGAAAGTTGAGCAGCTGCTCTGAAGGGCCAAGTGTGCATTAACAAGCAGGCGGATTCTATGAGGTTCTGTCTTTTCCCAAGCCTTTAAACTGTTTTTCTTTTTAGACTAATGCAAACTTTAAAATAAAAAAAATCAGCAGGACTGAACTGGGCAAATTGTTTTTTCATGAAACTCCAGGAATGACAGCCTTAGCTAGAGGACAAGTGCAGCTGCAATAGGATGTGTATACAAAACAATGCTTCCCCACACAGCTTTGCAAGTACCTTGACCTGCAATATTTGACTCTCAACAATTCATTGTGCTGAACCTTTCCTGGGCGGAGAGAGCCCGATATGACAAAAACAGATGCTGGCTTGTGACTAGGACAAACACCAGCTAATGACAAAGACCAGCAAACTGACTTTCACTTGTGGCCTCAGCCAGCTGCATTAATAAAATCAGTGCATTGATCCATTTTACCAGCTAGACCACAGAATAGAATTTTTGATTAAGATCAAACTTAAAGTGTCACAATTAAGGTGGATGGGCCAAAATTTTCACCGAGCTCAAAAATATTCTCTTAAAAATAAAATTTCCACTAAAAAAATCCCTATAAAATTTCCACTAAATGGTCATTTTCAGGTGAAAGCATGTTAAATTCTGATATGAACTGATTCTTGTCTTGGGGAAGTCAATATTTATTTATTTATGCAACTACAAAGTCAGAGTGGAACAATTTGCTGAATCAGGGCTTAGTCAGTAATTTCTTTGGGTCAGGGATGGTATTTTTTCATTTGTACCGTACCTAGTGTAACAGGGGCACAATCACAATTGGGCCTCAACTGCTAACGTAATATCAATATTAAATTATAATCATTTAACGTTTTTACTAAAAAATAAAACTGCAACATTTTACATTTTATTTGCTGCACCTCTTTGAAAAATCCAAAATTAAATGGGAAAAGTTCATTTTCCAATTATTATTCTGAATTCCTTTAACACTTCTCTATTATCACCTCTCCCACTCCACAAAGGTTTGCAAGACTGATAAAACACAGCTTCTCTATTAGACTACCCTCTTGCAAAAACAAAGACACTTACGGTTCCACATATGCATGCAACTTGCAGGAGCACTCACATGCTCATACGCATGCCTCCAATCTGCCACCTTGGTCTCTTCTTATGAGACTGCAGCTATATACCAGGATCTTGTTCTCAAAAGTGCTCTAAGAGCCTGTAAAGTACATTATAGTGCTGTGGAGAACACAGCAGGCAGACAGAGTAGAGGGGAATGTCTGACACAGCTGCAAACCCAAACAAAACTATTAAGTCTAATGTCAAATCCACCAGCCTTGACAGTATACCTTTAATGTAAACAAAACACACACTGTACAGTATACCCTCAGGAACAGAGCTGAACCTCAGTCTACGTCTTACTATCAGACTTCTTTTGCTGCTCAGACAAGGCTTAGGATTCAGCCTTTGAGACAACTAAAATTTACAGTTTTCCAGACTCTGTCATCTTGAACACATCATGACACACAGAAGCCAAGAAAAACAAATGAAATTCATGTTTTACTGGGTCTCACATGCTGTGATATTTCCAAGCCTGCTAGCATCCACCAAGAAACACTCAGAATGTTTGATTCTGGAAACAAATCCATAACGAGGATTGAGCACAGGACAAAATCAAGTCAACAAGTCACTCCATGTGTTTTTAATTCAACCATATTCTGCAGAGGAAGTGAATGTGGTATATAATATACGTGGCTCACATTTTGAAGACTCCTGTCCATTTATATCTATTTTTTCAATCCACATCTTCAGAGCCCTGATTCCCTTCTCTCTCAAGTTTCGACAACTGCAATTCAAGCATAATGTCATGGCAGGAAAAGGTACCTACTCAAAGTTGTGAGAGGACACCAGTCTAGATATAATGTGTGCACAGAGACACACACACACACACACACACACACTGTAAGTATGGCACACGTGTTTTATATAGCATAGTGTATACCTGTTGCTTGGTTGAACCTGAGTGAAGGCTGCTTCAGTCCCTAATTTTTTAAGACAATTGGAAACACTAAAAAGTCCATACAGTAGTATAGGCAAAACTGAAAGTAAGCTGAGTTGGCCAGCTTTCCTTCTCTCCTCAGTGAAGTTAAAATGACAACATATTAAAGATGTGCACACGGTTTAGATGTCACCCAAATGTTTACTCGCTGAAGAAAAACATTCATTTATGCAATAATATATTTAACAGAAACCATAAGTACAGTACGTATGCACATTACAGATGTGTTGGATGTGCATGTGCTCACACACACACACACACACACACACACCCCATATACATACTACTTTCAACTGGATCAGGTCCCATATAGAAGAATGTGACAGACAATTCCAGCTACAGTTACGCAGTTCCTGCTCCATGCCACAAATGAGTTACAGTGGATTTCTTATCTCTTGCATGTGTGTGAAAAATTATAAGCAAATATTTCACTTGCACAAAAGTGCCAGTCACTGTGTTTAGTTCATTTTATAAAATTTCTGGATAAAATAAAACTATTGTACTGTTCTTCCATTTGAGGCATAGAAAAGATTGGAGAATAAAGGGGACAGTACAGTTAAATTGATTTATTTTGTACAGTACAATTCTTCCATTGAACCATACATCTAGGTCCACTTGAAATAATAGCATCTATACACAAGATGAACAAAAACCCGGGGGCGGGGTTGGTTTTTGGTACGTAAACCATGCACAGTTCAGACCTGGGTCTTTTTAACACAAACCCTCACTTACAGCCCCCATTTTATTGCCAGAATTTGGATAGATATGGATGCAAGGTTCTAGTTTTGACCCAACACTAATCTAAACTGTTAGATTTAATAGGGTAGGTATTGAATGATACTGAAATACCAGCCATCTATTAAAAATCTGTTTCTGAGGATTAATATATCTGTTTGAAATAGAGTGATTAATCATCAATGTAAATGTTAGGAATAGTCAACTGGTACCTAACATACAGTAGCACTAGATTTAGCAATAGTCACTGTTTTGTTACTAACACATCAGTTCATTATTAGCAGCACACTGACTGAGGTTTAATATTTCTGAAATAAATGTATATCCATTTTCCATGTATTTTTTGATTCCTTAATGACAATTATTTACTGTCAACATCTTATTGGGCTAAAAATAGGTGCAATTACTATAAGTGCAAATGCCACATTTGTCCATGTAGTTAAGGGCTGTATATGCAAAAGTAAATTTGTGCACTTAAGTTGAATGCTTCACACGCATGGTATTTATTATTGCCAATACACTCCCATGAACTCACTTCTGAAAATTAATCATATTCATCTGTAACTGAAAACATAATAGGTGCACATGAATAATACATACTAAAGGCCTGATCCTGCAAACACTCAAGCCCATAATCTCATTGAAGTCAGTCAGCTGAGCAGTCCCCTCTCCTCTCATGAAGAGATTTTGTGAGGAGACACCACCTTGCCCAGTGTGACTCCCCTGCACCCCCAGTGCAGATAGGTACAGGGGCATTGACTGCTTCTAGGCAAAAGGCCATTCTGGGTGACTGCAGAGTGGCTACGCAGCTGCTGCTGATGGAGCCTCTCTCCCTTCTGGATCTGAGTAGCTCTCCAGGGGACTGCAGCAGTGCACTGTGGTCACAATTCTTTCCTGAATGTTTAATAGCTCCGTGGAATTGGCAGGTCTCTCATTATTATAGATGTATTTATGCTCCATACACCAAAGCAATTTTGCAACATTTACTATTTTATTTCTTGTAACATCTTTGTGTAATTTCTGAAGAGTCCTGTGTTAAAGCAAGATCATTCTGCTGTTTAGAAATGTCAGGATTTCTCAGTCTTCTCAAAAGACTATAATATATTTGTACCCGAGTCCTCTTTTCCTTTGTAGCTTGCCTCTAAGTTATTTTATTCCAGCTGTGAGGATGTGCAAAATCTCCTTGCCTAGCACTTAGGCCACTTGTATATTATCCTTCCAGGGTCGTGGGTAAGCAAGACAGTATATCTCCTCTCTATCTCATGGACCAAAATCAACTCTTGCAAAATGCATTCAGTCTTCATATCCCCAATATAAGAGAGTTTGCTTTGATAACCACGGTCCAAACTCTAATTTCAGCTGCACCAGTATAAATCTGGAGTAACTCAATAGGCTTTAAACAAATTATTCCAGATTTACACCAACCGAAATGAAAGCAGATTTCAGCCTCAAAACCGGGACCATTCGTTCACTGAATTAAATCTGGAATATGAAGAAGAAGAAGTACTTTTACTTTTAAAATACTATTTCACTTGTCTGGTAGGCTATTTAATATCAGATTTCAATAATTTCTAACTTATCTTCCATATGAATTATGATGACAACATGAGGAAGAGGCCTCTAGGTCTGCAGGGAGATAGGTAAAAAAAAAACCCTTACCTATCCAATTACAGAGCAGCCCATGAAAAACAGAACCCCAGCAAGGAGGGATTGGTGATATTCTGCAGGGTACTGAGGAAATTTGAACTATAATACACTGTTTCACAACGTCCCCTGCAGAGATGGGAGCTCAGAGAATATGAACATAGCTTTCAGCAGACCCCATTGTATGATAAATCATTTTTTCAATTGTGATGAGAAATATCTACAAAACAAAACTTCTCTCATATTTGCTCTGAGTCGGTGTTTAACATTCACCTACTTGCATTTTTAAGACTCCCACGCCAGTGTCCTATGCAGCTTTACTCAGTCAGCACTCCCAATGAGGACAAGAGTGCCACCTACTGAAGTCATAGAGGGGTTTGACTAAACAAGGGCAGCAGAGCTGTGCAAGGAAGACCAAATTCAGATGGTCACATGTGGATGCCATGGCATTGACTGGGAGTTGTATGCATGCCTTTGAAGGATTTGGCCCTAAATTCTTAAAGGCTAGATTGAGCCTTCAGGTTCGACCCTGTATAAGGGGTACTGTGTACCTGCACCTCCCCAGCCAAGGCAGCCCTTCAAACCAGAAGGGTCCTGCAGGGCCACACACAAGGTTGGATATTTCACTCACCCATTGACCACATAGGACCAGGGCACAACTAAACACTGAAGCTGCATGGGACACTACGAAGGACATCTTAAAAATGCAAGTGGGTGAATATTTGATCAATTTACTAACAGTGGATTTACTAGCTCCTAGAAATTGACCTAAAAGAGGTGCATGTGCTCTAAAAATTAAACAAGTTGCATTTATCCATTTAATACACAATAAATTTCAAAGTAAATGTATATGGTATTTTCCACTTTACATAATCATATGTGCAAGAATTAGCACAATCCCATTTTGTTCTGATAGGATACAGACTGCAACAGACCAGGAGTTTACAAAGCACAACATACAAGCCAACCTAACCAATAGAACTAATCTACACTCATGCAGACTCTGCAGAGAAGCCAAAGACTGGATGGACATGATGTCTGAACTACACTGTCACTAGAGCAAAGTGGTCAGTCAAAGACATATCAGCTGGACGGTAAGGAGAAGCTTGCACTGATGCTACATTGCACAGATTTGAACTATGATTAAGCGCGTGCTTACTTAAGTATGTTAGTAATTGCACTGATAGACTATGAGAGTACTCATGTGATTAAAATTAAGCAAGTACTTTGCTTAATCATAGCCTGTAGGTAAATAGAGAACCTTGGTCTCTAGACCTGTTAATCTGCCTCTCTCACTAGCATAAATTTATTTAAATAGTAACAAAGAAGATTATGGTGACAATCAAAATTGAAATAGAAAGTGAACCTGACTAGATAATAGAAGAATGAACCTGGGAAACAGACATTCAGGTTAAACTGATAAGCCCAAGGGAATAAACTATGGCATTATTATTAATAAATATTATAATCAATCATGTTTATTAGTCAAATATCTCCGAACCAACCAACAATGGGGCCTTATTGTACTAGGCACTGTACAATCATAGAGTAGAGATGGTCCCTGACGAAATTGCTTACAATTCCAATAGACATGATAGACACAGGGTGGGAGGAGGGGCATAACACACAAGAAGAATGAACAGTGTGGTGGCAGCAAACACCATGTTAATTCCACAGTTTTATTTTATTTTGGAAGGGTTTACTTAGAAGGGATCAGCTAAATGGAAACAAAAGGGAATAAAAGAGGGGCAAGGGGGACAGGGCAGGAGAGAAGAGGGTAAGAGGGCAGGTGTGGGGTGAAGCTAAGGTGAAGCAACTGTGAAGGAGAGGGATGGAGAGGTTTGACACAAAACAGCCAATCAGCACAAGGCAGAGAAAATCCAGTCTGAACTGTTGCAAACAAGAATACTATTAGGATAATAATAGCTCACATTAATATAATGCCTTCCATCCCAAAGGATACAGTCACTTCACCTGGAGCGCAATCACTTCTATGGCAACTGTACAGCAGCACACAGCAACAAGAGTTTAGGACAGGAAATGAAGACTATGGCATTGATTCTGTTCGCAATTACACTCAAGTAAATTTAATTCCATACAAATTAAATTTACTCCAGATTTACAGTAGTATAAGTGAAAGCTGAATATATCCCAAATATCAGGTCAATTTTCGATCTCACTTCAATTTTACAGTGATTTTAAACTATTTAGACTTCAATATAGTAACTACTGATTTAGATTGGCATGAGACCACAGTCAGACTTACCATATCCAACTGACACTGCAGGATGAATTTCAGTAGATAAAATGCATTTCCCAAGCTGGGATTTAACCAGGACAGTAAAGCTAAAAAAACCCACATTCTTACTTTTGAAAAAAGTGTTACAAGATCTTAAAATCATGCCCATGGTCAAGATTATGAGTTTACATCTCCTTCAAAAGACAATATCTCTGCCCCAATTAGTGTCCTGGTTCAATATGATCTCACAATGAAGAGTGCCGACTGGCTGAAATGTAAACATCACACCCTGCAGAATACTAGATTTTATCTGCATGTCTCCCATCCACATACTTTGCAAGATCACAAAATCACAAATGAAGGGGATCTGGCTGCAGGCCACATCAGAGTAGATACTGTACAAAGGTCAATAAAGAAAACATTTGACATTGGAAACCTAAGAGTTCTTTGTTTACCAGAGAGCTGAGCCTAGTAATGACAAAGAAGGATTAGTGTTCATTCTTTCAGAGTCATCATAGAAATTAACTCAATTTTTTCCTACTCAAGCTCGTAACAAAACCCTGCAGCAGCAGCATCAATACATGAGTGCATGAGAGACCAAAATAAATCTACTATTGGCATTAAAATGTAAGAGCTAATTGCCATTCATACAACTGTGGGTGGGCCACTGGGGAAAGAAAGGGTGCGAAGAGAGTCTTGGACCTACTCCTGCTTGAGGACCTGGACTTCAGGGCTAGTGCCATATGCAATTCAAGCCATGCTAGAGGCAGGGACGAAGTGAATCTCCCACCACTCTACAACAAAAAGCAGAGCTGGCTAATCACAGGGAGGAGCACTATTCAGGGGTGTAGCAGCAAGCAGGCTTCCCAGGCATGCCAGCGAGCCCCTTGGAGACATTGTGCATAAGAGATCAGTGGGAGCTGATGGCACTCATCTCCTTGTAGGAGTTTTCTTCCGAGTGTGATTAATTCTCATGATATTATCATGTGTCTCACAATATTTGATGTTTTTCTTAAAGCTACAGCTCCTGGAGTCCTGTGATTATGTGAGAATCTCAGCTTTCATGAGAAAAAGTAAGTATCTAGCCCTTATGATTGTGTAGAAAAGGTTGCATATGACCCCTAAAAGCTCAAAAACCAGAAGGCAAATAAAGAGACCAGCATTTATCATTTTTACAGTCTTATTAGTTTTTAAGCCAATCATGAATTTTGGGGCCTGACTTGTAATTTTTGAACCTTTGGGGTTAATACTCTCTCACCTTGCAAGACTGCTCCCACAGTGTCCAAAACTTCCCCCTCTTCCTGGATTTAGCTTTTGTTAAACAACCACCCAATACATCTCAGTGTCAGCTTCTTCCTGAGTCTGCCCTTTTGCAAAGATTTCTCCCTTCAGGTCTCCTCTGTTCCTGGCCCTAGTTCACTGTGCCCCAGATGGGCCCTCAGACACTTTTTCTAACTCAATCTTAACTGTAGGTGTTCTGCTATAATAATCCAAGGACTCACCTGCTCGTAAGAGTCAGCAGAAATAACCTCAACACAGTGCAGGGTCCTACCACCTGATATCAGGGTGGGGAAGCAGAAATAACTGCATTTCTACGCCGGGGCCCAGAATCTCGTCACATCCCTTTGGCAATTTTACAGTTAGCATACATGGGGTGATCAAAACATCACCATTTCTCTTAACTCTGCACACACAATCTGGACTACAAATACAGGCTACCTTTTAACAGTCACTTAAAATATCACATAACCAAGCCCTCCCTATGCACACATACACACACTGACCAGTCTTGTTTGTCAGAGCACAATAGGTGGGAATGTCCTAAGATATCGTTTGATTACCTATACTAGGTTTGAGCAATGCTTTTATGAATAAAGATTAAAGAATTCTCAACAGATCATCTGTTGCCTAATGAAAGCAATTAGGTAACATGGCAAGTGGCTGCTGAAGGAAGATTGTTTCCAAAATAATTTGTCTGCCACTTGTTCTGTAACCATATTGCGACAGCAGTAGAATTAGTCTCACCCCATTCGAAGGAGTCTATCTAAGGAAAACACTTCATCAAACAGAACTCCTAGATGTTCCTCCAACATGATTCTGACTCTGCACCGCAACAGGATAAGTTGTTTACTACAGCTAAGTTTGTTTGTTTTTCTTTAGGCACATCAATTACAAACTAAGGCTAATAGACTGAGTTATTTCATACAGCCTGGAATAAGCCTGATTATCCTCAGAAGCAGGGGTCACCCAGTGTTCCCAAAAGATTCTAGAGAGAGAAATTGAAGGTATATTTAAGGGAATTCAGTTCCATTACGAATTATGCATAGGAAGTTTTATTTTCCCATTATTTCTCATTTAGCCTTTTCTCTTAGAAAATTCAGGGAATATTTTTGTTTCAGGGTGGGGGAGCTGGTGCTCACCCCTCTCCGCTCCCCCCTCCCCGCCTATTCTCTAAGATTCACTAACTTAAATACCAACACTCATTTTAATGTACATCTCATGCAAAATAGGTTTGATAAGGGTTTGAAGAAGCAATAGACATGAATAAGGGAGATTCAGAAAGGATAGTGCAGCCAGAGCATCTCTACTATCTAGTACAGCATGTCTGCCACCTCAATGGGTCTAGCTAGTAGAAAAAAAAATCTGGCCTTATATCAAACAAACTATTTCTTTCTTAATTTGATAGTCCTATGCAGGGTCCTGTTGTGGGCAACTAAGGTAGGCAGAGAATTTGGAAATGGGATTAAAACTATAAACAAGAAGTTGGAATTGTAAAAAGTATTTTAGTTCGGTCCATAAATTACAAAGTGTTTTATTCTTAATCTGATATCTGACACCAAAGTGACCCTGGGCTAACATCCTGTTTACCTTCACATTGGGTTAAGTGAAAGACTTCGCTGCTTTTGGGTGAAGTGCCAAGTGTTTCAGTGTGCACCGTGCTGATTTCGGAAGTTGCCAAACATCAAAATTAGATATGAGCATGCCAGCTGCCCCTGTACCTCACTCTGTGTATACATGATACTGCCGAGTCAAAGCATCCCATATCAGATAGTAATTAGCCAGGGAAAAAACAGAAGCTTAAGGACCTTGGCACAATCCTTAGAGTATAGTTATAGAGATGTAAATAATATCAGTGTCTGCATGAATAGCAAAAGGGACATTCAAGGTCTTACCATTACACAGCCATCCCTTCCTCTCTCTCACATTTACACACGTACACTATAGTAAGGCCCTCTAATAGCTATCTATAATTCATGGTTCTAGTTGCTGAGATTTTACAAAACGCTCTCTTCTTGTAACTGAAAAATAATTTACTGACTAGAATATGTATCCCATCATACACAAACAAATCCAACTGATTTTGTGAGATGCAATCCATTAATTAATAGGTCTTTTAGAACCGTATCCTGAAACCTCTTATTCCATTGTTCTTTCTAAGGATTGTCAAATATATATAAGCAGCTCAAATACAAATAACTGAATCCAGGCCCTATCCTTAAGCAAAAGGACAGCTATCTAGAACAAGCGCATCACTAATTAAAACAGAAGCCTTGCAAGTTAAATTTTAACCTTCGCGCCATGCTAGTCAGAAATGCAGAAGTAACAGCACTTGTACTTTTTGTGTCCTTTTTCATGAGTAATCATAATTATGTATCTGATTGGCGAATACTTGTGAAAAACAAAAAAAAACAGAAGTAAAAATAAAAAGATGAATGTTGGCATAATTCAGCACAATTCCTGTGCAAGTGGAGCCATCTATTTGGGTATTTACATTAATTCAGGGCTGCCTATATTGAGTACATAACTTGTTTGTCTTGTTTGTCTATCTGCGTGACCCTTCCTCTCACACTGCACCACTCACTGATCTCTGCTGACACAATTGCTCCACTCAGTGAGCTGGGCAACAGAAGCAAAGGAAGAAGGAAGAAGAAAAGGCTTGCCAGACAGTACTACTGGCTGCTCAACAATCAGCTATCTGCAGAGCAGCAGCAAAGAAGGGAAGGAGAAAAGGAGAAAAAACTGGAGAGGGGATGAGGTGGAAAGGGGTCTTTGGAAAGAGGAACAAAAAGAGGAGGAAAGAGGAGCGAGAGTTATCCTGGCACCATTCTGCTGATCCATGAATTTTGCAAGGTACATGCCAATGTAAAAATCAACTAATTTTCCATTAGAAAGATGTCCTGCCCAGTAGAGTGATCAGTGAAGGACAATTAGATTCCTCTTTCCCATATTCAGTGCTGTCTCTTGAGAAAGGGGGACTGGAGATCTGGTGGTTTGCTACCAAACACATTTCCTGTCCAAGGCCCAGCTGTGTAATATTTGTAATATTAATTACTAATCAAATATATTATATTACTTTATTATATTGATATTAGTAATAATTAATATTAGTAATATTAATATGTACCGCCTGCCGCTGTTGCTTTGCTAGGGCTAACTCATGGCCCATCATACAGAGTGCCTTTACTCCCCCGGTGCAGGATGCCCATATTGCAGGTCTCAGCACACGGGGCTGAGCAAACTCCATGGGGCTGCTACAGACTCTCATGTGGAGGAAAAGTACTACACCAATTTTCCCAAAGTGAGGATCTTAAGTATCTCTCTGCCGCCCTATCTACTCTCTTTGTACAAGACAAATAAAATTCCCAGTGCAGGCCAAAAAAAAAGTATCTGTGGATCAAAAGAAACAAGCCTGACTTTCTTCTGTGAGCCGTCTTGTCAGCATTAAGATGGTAACATCAGAGACTGTATAAATTATCCAATC
Source organism: Mauremys mutica (assembly GCF_020497125.1). Lineage (NCBI taxonomy): Eukaryota > Metazoa > Chordata > Testudines > Geoemydidae > Mauremys > Mauremys mutica. The sequence goes on along the minus strand of NC_059076.1, from coordinate 34,166,117 downwards.
TCTCAGGCCACATGAATTACATCCACACTGACCTGCACAGTCCTACAATTCCCATCCCCATAAATGTAGGCTTCAAAAGAGAAAGATGGAAAAATGGAGCATTTCTAAACTGTCAGCACTGCCTGGGAGTGTCCCTGTATTGTTTCCATATGAGTGTGACCTGATAGCATACTTCTGGGGGGAACGGTACTATAGGGCGACGATGTGTGGGTCTCTCCTCCCTTTTTTTTCTCCCCTCATTTAAGACTCTGGGCTTGAGGGCCACATAGTCTTGTAAATATATGGTATTATATTCTTCAATAGAAAAGTGAAATAAGTAAATTTAGGTCTAATGCACTGAAGCATTTTGGTAGGGTATGAAAAGTAATTACTACAAATATGAAACTAAGTGGTGTCAAAATACACCCTTACGACACAATAAAGCTTTACCTACTGCATTTGGAGGGAATAACTTTGAGAGCCTGCAGATTAAACGGAAAAGCAATTTGAAAATAGCAGAGTGTGTTGCTTTGAGGAATAAACAACAACATTTGGATTGGATGAAAAGGAAGTGCCCAAATACTTATGCATTTGTCATTTTATCGGGTGAGTTATAAGTTACAAGTTTACCAACAAGATGGCCTGAATGAAAGCCAACAGAAGTGTTTATACAGAACCATTATTAATGGATTCTTGAGTATAGTTAATGATTTCATACTTCCTAATAAATGTACTGTAACAGGATACATATGTTAAAATGCTTGAGAACAAGGCATGGCACAGATATTATAGAAAAGAAATGGACTTTTTTGTCTTGTTAAAAATAATTTGAGAGCAATCAAACATAGGAATCTATGGTTTTAGGAGACACTGAGGAGCTGCATAGTTGCTGGTCACTGAATTTCCATTAGCCTCCTGATGTATTCTATATACCTGCAAGTGCAGGTATAAAGAATACTCCATGTGGAGGCAGAAGAAAAAAGTAGTCAAGAACATTGAGGTCAATGGTAATTGGGACAAAATACAACATGGTTTTACAAAAGGTAGATCGTGCCAAACCAACCTGATCTCCTTCTTTGAAAAGGTAACAGATTTTTTTAGTGGATCTAATTTACCTCAATTTCAGTAAGGCATTTGATATGGTTCCACATGGGGAATTATTAGCTAAATTGGAAAAGATGGGGATCAATACTCCGTGAAGAGAATGAGTTTAGATTTTTCATACAGTGTAGAAAGCATATTGGGAAAGGCACCTTGTAGCGAGTCGGTGTGGCTCCCCTCCTGCCCAGCAGAGGGAGCTCCCTCCCAGACGCCCAAGTGGGCTGAGTCATCACGTCCTGTCCCCGCCCCCCGGAAGTCAAGGGGCGGGGCAGGAAGTAGAAAAGGAGAACGCCAGAGCTCAGTCAGGAGCCAGCCACCGCCGCGAGCAGACGTGCCGGCGGGAGCTCCAGACTGGGAACCCTCCAGGATCCGAGGCGGCGATCAGGACTGGCCCCCATTGCCCTGCGCCCGGTACGACGAGGAACCCGCGGAACTTCCCCGGGATCGGAACCCGGAGCAGCCGCTAGGACTTCCTCCCGCCCGGTACGAGGAGGAGCCGCCGCCGCCGCTTCCGCCCTGCTGTTATCCGGAGGAAACATCGGAGGCAGCCTGGCCGGACTTCCAGCAGGAGTTGCCGGACCTGCCCCCAAGCCCTGGTCCTTCAGACCCCATGCCGATGGACTGGTCCGAACTCACGGCGACTGAGGAGCAGGTACCGGTAGAGGGGGAAATGGAATGTAGCCCGGGGATAGCCGACCCCTGTCAGGCTATAGGCACCGAGGTGCCCATGTCGGTGTGTTTCGGTCAGGACCCCACTGACCAGCGGCAGTGCTAGCCGCTAATAGGGCCCCGGGCTGGGACATAGTGGAGTGGGTGGGCCTGTGTCCCCCCTGCCACCCCACTCACGGGTGGCAGTCTCCCCCTCACCCCAGCGCAGACAGAGCCGCCTGCACTCAGCTGAGTTGCTGTCATTGCCCAGCTCCTGACACCAGGACCTGAGTCCTGTGGACTATGATTTGTTGCCCTGCCCTGACCAGAGGATCTGGGCTTACTGACTTTGTAGTTGCTCAGCTCCTGAGGCAAGGACCTGAGCCCTAAACTGGATTGCTGTTGCCCAGCCCCCTGTTCCAGAGGGCCTGGGCTTATATAAACTGCTGTTGCCCAGCCCCCTGTTCCAGAGGGCCTGGGCTTATATAAACTGCTGTTGCCCAGCCCCCTGTTCCAGAGGGCCTGGGCTTATATAAACTGCTATTACCCAGCCCCCTGCTCCAGAGGGCCTGGGCTTATATAAACTGCTGTGGCCCCGCCTCCTGCTCCAGAGGGCCGGGGTTTATATTGAACTGCTGTTGCCCCGCCCTGACTGAGGGCCTGGGTTTACACTAATTGACTGGGTGCCTGGTGTTCAGCCCCTGCCTGAGGGTCTGAACCTGTGAACCTTCTAATTGAGACTGATTGCTGTTGCCCAGCCCCTGTTCCAGAGGGCCTGGGCTTATAGAAACTGCTGTTACCCAGCCCCCTGCTCCAGAGGGCCTGGGCTTCTAATTGAGACTGATTGCTGTTGCCCAGCCCCCCTGCTCCAGAGGGCCTGGATCTATATTGAGACTGATTGCTGTTACCCAGCCCCCCTGCTCCAGAGGGCCTGGATCTATATTGAGACTGATTGCTGTTACCCAGCCCCTCCCTGCTTCAGAGGGCCTGGACTTGTATTGAACTGCCATTCAGCCCCCTGATCCAGAGGGCCTGAAGGTACTGAGACTGATTGTTGTTCAGCCCCTGCTCCAGAGGGCTTGAGATGTGAGACAGTGCTACCCTGATTCTTGCCGTCCCACCAGTTAGAGGGGACAAAGAGCGAGTCGGTGTGGCTCCCCTCCCGCCAGCCGGAGGGTTGAGCCCCGACCAACAGCTTACACACCTGCTAACAAAACAGCTATGGAATAACCTTTATGTAGGGGGAGTTTCTTCCCAACACCATGCATAAGCAGCTGCTGAATGCCCTGAATTATGAGGGCTTATAGCTCTTATAGGAGCTTTACTTTTAAGAGACTTTTTTTTAAAGTCTTAAGGATTGTACAATTCTTTTATAATTTGCAAGTTAAATTACAAGAGATATTTTTAAAAGGTTTACATTAACTATAAGCTTATTTTAAACACCCATCTTAAATATTTCATTAAAATCCACTTATCAACATGTCAAAAGCAAAAAGAGACCAAAGTTTCAATGTTCTCTAGAGATAAAGACCCAGATATGAAAGGCCACAATATCAAAGGGTGAGAAGAAGTAACTTTGGCCCAGATTTCTCTTTACATGAGAAAAACCCACATATGGGACTGTAAGTTTCTATTCACAAAGTTTCCTCAGTCATTCCTGTGGGGGAGTAAGGGTTCCTCGTTCTGACAAGAAGGACCTTCTGTCTGCAAACCAGGGCTGGCCGACGAACTGAGGCAGCCGCCTCAGGTGCCAGACTGTGGGTGGGTGGGGCGCCACTAGGACCCAGAGTGTAGAAAATTGTGTTTGCTGCTGGTGCATATGTATTCTCTCTGCTCTAGATGCACAGAGATGGTGGAGTGCTGTGCTGGAGGAAGGAGGGCACAGGAGACATAATAGGCAGGCAGGAGAAAAGGTGAGAGGGAATAACAGAAAGCAGCAGAAGCTGCAGGGAGATAGAGGAGGAAGAGCCTCTTATGTACCTCTCTAGCACCCCCAGGAGCCTGGACTGATTAACACCAGCTTCTCGGGGAGCTTCCTGTTTCCTGCTGCTTCCCTGAACCCACTTGAGGAGAACAGGCAGTCAACTGAAGTAGTAGGAGCCAGTTAGGCCCTTAAGATCCTGATATCTTCCCTCACTCAGACCCTGCTACCAGCCTGCTTATTTGTCCCCTTCAATTGAGTGTTGAGAGCCACTATAGCTGGCACGGAACAGCAGTCATGAGTGAAAGAAGAAAACGCCCTTCTGGGGCAGCATTCAGAAAAAGAAAGCAAGCAAAGGAAGCTTTTCTATCTAAGCAGGAAGGAGTTCTCCTGAGATACATAGACAAAAATGTTCACAATGAGCCTTCTGGCCCCAGTGAGGATGTGAGTTGTGAGGAGATGCCAGATCTTCCAGTTAGTCAGCGTGCAGGTGGCCTGGCAGCTACTGCAGCATCCACATCTCCATCTCAAATGGATGTAACCATGCACATTCCTGAAGAAAAGAGAAGAGTGTGGTGCAAGCACAAGAAACAGCTACTGCTGAGTTTAGTTCCTTAAGTCTAGATGATCCAGGACTGTGAAGCCACTTGAGCAGCAGCCTGAGGGACTTCCTTATACTGCCTGGGCCACAGCAAGTGAAAAACTTCATGTTCCCAAAGACAATGAAAATAGAAGTTTCCATCCAACACATTACTGGTGTGAAATCCCCAATGGCGACAAAGTGGAGAGGCCATGGCTTATGTACTCAAAAACCCAGAATGCTACATACTGTTTTTGTTGCAAACTCTTCCAGTCTAATGTTCCAGCCACATTGCGTTCTACAGGAACAAAGGACTGGAAAAATCTGGCTAGAAACCTGGCATGCCATGAGAAGGCAGCAAATCACCAGAAAGCATTCCATAGGTGGAAAAAGCTTGAGATGAGACTAAGGTTAAAGGTCACCATAGATGATCATCATCAAGAGAAGATTGCATCAGAGTCTCTTTTTACTGGCAAAATGTTCTGAAAAGGCTCATTGCTATTGTGAGAATGCTTGCTACCCAAAACCTAGCACTACATGGCACTTCAGATCAGCTGTATGTGCCAAACAATGGAAACTTCCTTAAAATTGTGGAGCTGATGGCTGAGTTTGATGCTGTACTCCAGGAGCATCAAAGAAGAGTCACCACCCAAGAAATGTACACACACCACTACCTTGGAAAAACAATTCAAAATGAGATCATACGTTGTTGACTTACTGACAACAAAAGTCAAATAGAAGATTGTGGCAGATCTGAAGTCAGCAAGATATTACTCTGTTATTCTGGACTGCACACCTGACATCAGCCATACGGAACAAATTACTTTAATGGTGCGTTTTGTAATAACAACAGAACCTAGTGAAAATGTCCCTGCAATGGTGACTGTCAGAGAGCATTTTCTAGAATTTATTGACATTGATGATACTACAGGAGCTGGTATGACAAATGTGTTTCTTAAAAAGCTGGAAGATACGGGAATTGCGATAGCTGACGTGAGAGGTCAGGGCTACAATAATGGTGTCAACATGAGAGGAAAGAACAGAGGAGTGCAGACATGGATCCGAGAGTTAAACCCTTGAGCTTTTTTTGTCCCATGCAGTTCTCATTCATTGAACTTGGTGGTCAGTGATGCCACGTCAGCTTCTACTGAGGCTGCTGAATTTTTTAATGTATTTTTCTCTGCATCAACTCATCAATGGCAAATTTTGAAGCAACATTTGGGAACATCCTCTCTGACACAAACCACTGAGTGCCACATGATGGGAAAGTCGAGTGGAGGCGATAAAGCCTATCAAACACCAAATTGGGAAGATAGATGATGCCATAGTTGCCATTATGGAGGATAATGCTATGACAGGAACTGTTCATGGGAGAACAGTCGCAGAGGGAAATGGAATCACCAGAAACATACATAACTTCAAATTTCTGGGTGGCTTAGTGTTGTGGCATGACATGCCGTTTGAAATAAATATTGTAAGCAAGAGACTCCAAGGTGTTGACTTTGCTATATCTGGAGCAATGTAACAGCTGGACAAAGCAAAGTCAGACCTAGAGTCTTAACAGTCAGATGAGGGATTTCAAAACATTCTGAATAGTGCACAGAAGTTGGCAGAGGAACTTCACACAAGCTATTTTCCCACCCATTCAAGAATACAAGAGTCACCGAAGAAGACGTTTTGAATATGAGGCATGGGATAATCCCATAAGAGACCACAAACAACAATTCAATGCTGAATTCTTTAACCAGGTGCTAGATTGTGCAATATAGTCAGCTGAAGAACGTTTCATACAGCAGTATATTTGGGATGTTGTATGATATTCCAAAACTCCTCACTATACCTGAAGAAGACCTACACCAGCAATGCAGGGCACTAGAGACAGTGTTGACACATGATGACATGCGCAATATTGATGCGAGTGATTTAGGGACTGAAAGCCCTTTCAAGATACATTTCAGCAGGATCAACTCCAAAGGCTGTTCTGAAATATATATGCACAAATAAGATGACCACCCTCTTTCCAAATGCTTTTGTTGCTCTGTGCATACTTCTAACACTTCCTGTAACAGTTGCCAGTGGAGAATGCAGCTTCTCCAAGCTGAAGTTAACGAAAACACATCTACGCTCCACAATGACACAGGAAAGGCTGGTAAGCCTTGCAACCATCTCAACAGAGCATGAGCTGGCCCAGACTGTGGCCCTTCAGGAAGCAGTTCAAATCTTTGCAACCAAGAAGGAACAGAAAGCACCACTTTGATTATTCAAACAGATAAAAATGCCAGTGTTTACTATGCAGACAAGAAAAGTTACATTTGCTGTTCAGGCATTTAAAAGTTATGTGTTCTTAAAATGGCTTGTTCAAAAATTTTAAGTTGTTAGTTCTCATTTATTGGGGTAGGTAGAAGAGCAGTACCATGAGAGGAGCAGAAAAGGAAGAAAGCAGAATTGAGACCTTTCAAAGTTTTGGCCCAAGTGAAGGGGCATCATTTGAGCTCCCCGCCTCAGGTGACAAAATGTTGTGGGCCGGCCCTGCTGCAAACCCACAGTTCTTAAGAAATCTCCTGAAAGCTTCTGCTTTCCAAAATGGCTCTCACCAACCCTGGCTATATGGGGAGGGGATTTCCTTTCATTCACTGTCTTCAGAACCCTCCTCAGTAGAAGGCTTGTGCAGGTGACTAATAAGAAAGTGATTGTTGTCTTTTTTGCATCTTTACTACAATGTTGAGGGACAACATTGGTGAGGAGTGTGTTGGAATTTTCTTGTAAGGTTTTTCAGATATGCAGCTTAACATCTACGAAGACCTGGGGCCATCTCCCACTATGCATATGCCAGTGCACAAGGAGGAGAAAACACAGGAAGCCTCTTCTTCCTGAACAATCAGCAGGACAGAATATCATTGTAGTGTTCAAGATCACACTAAGACAAGGCACATGGCTAATGATTTGGGAACAATCAACAGGCAAACAACAGAGCTTTATATATACACATGTATGTATAACATGCAGGTCTGGGAGACGGCATGCAGATTCAGAGGAACAGTAATCTTGTCCTCTCTGATTCTAAGGAATTCTGCCCTAAAAAGTAAAATTTCTCGGGCAAAAGATGCATCTTCTTTGCATCAAACAGAGCTGGCGTTATCCTTTGTAATTTACATCTTAGGAGGAAAAAGATGGGTTAATTAAACACAAATCACCTAGCTTGATTTAAAAAAAAAAAAGAGTATGCTTTCCCTCTGCTTCCTCCTAGGTTTTCTCTCCCAAGAGTGAGATCAGGATAGCTAGCTTGAAGGCATACTCTAAGTGTCATGGGACTAAAAAAGTAAAATACTTATGAAATTCTCTCATCAGTCTCTGGGTGTGGTGAGCTCCATAGGCAATTGTGCTGACAACTTTAGCTTTCCCTTTGGATTTGTCACATTGGTATCTGGACGATGGGTCATCTGTCATTTCACAGCATTTAGTTTTACTTCAAGAACACTGAAAATAAATGCTTTCCAAACTATCCATCTGCAGTGTCCTTTGATAATAAAAGCCATGTTTTCCAAACATCTCACTTATATTCAACAAGTGTCATTTTAAAACAACATTAAAGGCCTCGCATCCAAAGGAGCAAGACTATTTTAAATATAGGCTCCTGCTATATTATTTTTTCTGCTTCCTTAAGGCACTGGTGCTTCTAGCAATAGGTCCCAGACCACAAACTAGTGTTACATGTTAAATATAATAATTAATAACCAAATAATCATTAAGAGCCTAGAGTGTACTGGGACTGTACTAACCATAGAAGATTCAGTCCCTGCCTTAAGAAGATTATAATCAAACTTGAAATGCAGGCATACATATAAATGGTACACAAAACATTTTATGTCCATTCATTTACGGGACATAGCCCAGATAGCTGAAATAACTATAACTATATGTAGCATCATCTACCATTGCAAGAAGACTTTTATGCCCTGTGTATCTTACTCTGCTGAGTCTTGCGCTATCTGTTGATGTTAGATGGACACTGGACTTTCATCCTTAAAACTTTTGTTGCTTAGAGATGTGAACAAAAAAAAACCCTGAACAGCAAAAGTTGTAACAACGAAAAGCACCGGTGTGGACAGCGCTTCGTCACTGGGAGACGCTCTCCCGGTGATGAAGCTACCACCCCTCATTGGGGATGGTTTTATTTTGTCATCAGGAGAGCTCTCTCCTGGCGACAAAGAGTGGCTACACTGCTTATCTTCCAACGGCGCACCTATAGCAGCACAGTCGCGCCGTTGTAAGGTGTGCAGTGTAGACATAGCTTAATGTTAAACTGAGCCAATAGCGCTGTAAATTACCAGAATAAACTTTGTTAAACATACAGTGATTAAACCAGTTAACTTTCAGGATGTAAGATATCAGGGTAGTCTCCACAAAGTAGCTATGCCACAAGTTACCTGAGAAGCAGGAGAACAAATCGGAGGCTATATGCTTTGATGATTTCTCAGGGAGCTAACTGGAGATGTATGCGTTTTCTTCAGTAGTCCAATCTGAAATGCAGGTCTGCATTTTTTCTTGTCAATTGACATTTTGTCTATATTTTTTTGCAGAGCAATAAGGGTTTGGAGGCGCAATTGAGGAGCAGCCACACAGACCCTCAGTAGTATCCCCTCTGTTGCTGAACCAACAGGAAGGAATCCAGAGTGCTTGGGACAGAGCTGGGAAGCCAGCGGCAAATCTGCAGAAAAGAATGTGCCTCAGGCTGCATTAAGTCTTCCAAACTCCCCCTCCCCAGCTGACACAGTGAATCTTTCCCCACTTTAATGGGTGTTTTGTGAGCTGCCATAGGCATTGGAACCACTGACAAACAGCTATAAAGAATCACCCTGCCAGGGAGCCATATGGGTAACAGCAGGGGCGGCTCTAGGCACCAGCAAAACAAGCTGGTGCCTAGGGCGGCAAAATCTAGGGGGCGTCCCCTGAGGCCGGTGGGGGCGGCAGGCTGGGCCGGCGGACCTGCCGCAGTCATGCCTGCGGGAGGTCCACCGGAGCCCCGGGACGACTGGACCTGCCGCAGGCATGACTGCGGAGGGGGCGCTCGTCCCGCGGCTTGGCTGGACCTCCCGCAGGCATGACTGCGGCAGCTCAAGCGGAGCCGCCAGACCCGTGAACCGTCCGCAGCCGCGGGAGGTCCAGCCGAGCCACGCGGGACCAGCGGTCCCTCTGCAGTCATGCCCACGGGAGGTCCGCTGCTCCCGCGGCTCCGGGGCGCCTCCCGCGCATGACTACTTGGGGCGGCCAAAAACGTAGAGCCGCCCCTGGGTAACAGTGAGAACCATGGGCAGGCAAGTATCTTTATGCAAGTTTCCCTTCGTCTTGAGTGAATGTCAGGGCAGTTCCAGGATTTGTCAAGCAAAACCACTGCTTTATCTGCAGGAAGGTAGGTCTCACCCTTTAATGGGAGGGGTGGGGGGTGAACTCTGCAAGATTTTCCTCCCTACAGCCCTTACCTGCAGGTTCTCTCCTCAGAGACAGCAATTCAGCCACTCAAAAGACAGAGTCAAGAGCAGCAGGAAGTGAGTCCACTGAAGAGATTTCTGCAAGTCTGACCCTTGCATGATCTGGGGAAGTGGAGTACTGTAAGGATAGTCAGTGCCTGCTCCACAGCCCTACTCCCCTCCAAGTTACCAGCTGTAAGTGATTCTGAAATATTAGATGACGCTCTGTTAGGAGGGACATCTAAGGCATCTCTCTATTCAGTGCTTGAAGCAATTACATTTCAGAGGAAAATTAGTGGCTTAGATGTTTTGAGTCCTTGTATGACTAAGATGGAAGACAAACGAGGAAACTAAAGTACTCAGAGATTGAAAATTCTATCTGATAATGTTCAGACCAGTCAAACAGATGTTCCTAGTTTCAAGATTTACCCAGATTCCTGATGAAAGATAATCCCTCGTAAAACTGAAATGCTGGACAATACCAGTAAAAATCCTCATATGAGAGTGTTGGGACTTGTAGATAATGGTGTCCATTAAACCTGGCTTGGGTTCTCTTCATTTTTAACCCAGCCTCTTCTCTTCTGTTAATTCTGTTTTATGTATTGTAATCTGAAAACCTTTAAACATAATTAATCTACTGAATAAATGTTTTAGTCTGTGCACACCTAAATAATCCTTACTCACTTGAGTAAGGATTTTTTTGAAACTCTACTAGATGCCAATCTGCATCTTAAGGAGCCTAAATAACTTTAAGAATCTGGTTGTTAGAGCTCTCAAGTCAATTGGAATCTTTGTGTCCATAAAAAAAAAATTTATCAACCCATATTCATGAGAAGTCTTGTGTTGTCTGGGAGATATTATAATATGATGTCAGCTATCTGAACTGTGGTTTCTTTATTTGGCTCATTACATTTTATTTTAAAGATTAGCTGATTTGCTCTTCAGTAGACCCCTGTTCATGAACCTTAAGGCTCCTTGAAATTGAACAGACCTCCAGCTCACTGTAGGTACTTGTATTAGTGATTTAACTCACACTGGAGAGACATTCAGAAGTGACTGGACCAAACAGATCTCTTAATAACAAAAGCAGTTCAGTGGAGACAAACAGATTGTCTACAAAGCCATTCAGCATGCACACAGTGGCTATTTTGTTGAGGAATGCAGGAAAAATTTACCACAGAATTTTAATGATGTTAAACAAAACTGAGCTAACTCTGCCAGTCCATCATGCTTGAGTTTCATAGCACTCAAGCAGGTATACAAAGTATTGTAGTTCACTAAGGGTGTTTATTGCACAAGTATACATTGAACTTCATTGATGGTTTCAATGGGAGCATTCCCTGAGCAAGGACTGAAAGATGGGGACCAAATATAAATATAGATTTATATATATAGCGAAATCTATATAATAAAACAAAAATGATTACCTAATAAGTCTTTCAAAAGTATGATTTAAATATAAATCAAGGGGCACACAGAATCAATTTCTCTTTTGTAAGACAATTTAAGAATTAATGTAAGAATAAATTTTTCTTTTAACTTCTGTGTTATTTCAACACCTCATTACTCTTATTGTATCATGTTTGTATATTTCTACTTATAGCAAGATCTCACAGCCATAGTCACAGACTGTGAAACAATAAGGTTGGTAAGTGTGGAAAAGAAATAATTTTGCTCTGTTTTAATGCACAGACTAAACAAAGTAAATTACACACCCAAAACCTGATTTTTCTATAGCTTGACCTTTCTTTGATTAGCATTGCGCTCTGCTAAATATTTTTCAGCTAGCCCTACTCTTTTTCAGTTTCAGATAAAGTGAATCACCACACAAACTGCTGGCACAGTCCAAAACTGCTAGTGAAATTTAGAAAATCCAAAGCAACCACTGCTTCTGTTTAGCTACATACTCTTTGTTCATATGATTGCCTTCAGATCACAATAGCTTGCTTGAAAGATGTAGAGCCAAATTCATTATCACACACTGGTTGCTTTGCTGTGTTCTTGTGTTGCAAACAGGGGCGGCTCTAGGAATTCCGCCGCCCCAAGCAGGGCAGCGCGCCGCGGGGCGCGCTCTGGCAGTCGCCGGTCCCGCAGCTCTGGGGGACCTCTTGCAGACGTGCCTGCAGAGGGTCCGCTGGTCCCGCGGCTCTGGTGGACCTCCCGCAGGCATGCCTGCGGATGCTCCACGGGAGCCGCGGGACCAGCAGACCCTCCGCAGGCATACCTGCGGGAGGTCCACCAGAGCCTGCCGCCCTCCCAGGAAAATGCCGCCCCAAGCGCGTGCTTGGCACGCTGGGGTCTGGAGCTGGCCCTGGTTGCAAAACAGCCACAGACTCAGCATATGTACCCAATTAGTGGCTGATTTGCATCCTCCAAGTAGTGCAACACAGCTAGAGCATATGAGTGGATCTGGCCCTTACTATAAAAATGTGACAGACAGAGAGACAATCTGCATTTATTGTAGATGTTGGCATGCTACATGTAGTTTCGTTGTTCAACACAGATGGATTTTTTTCTCACATAAATCCGTATATGAGAGATTCATTTATGCTAGTTTAGACCACATACTTTTTCTGCATTTGGCCAACAGGGAGAAAGTCAGAATTTAAAAAACTCAGCACCCAGCAATTCCCATTTCAGCAGCTAAATAAGTGGATGGATTTTCCAGAGATCCGCTCCCACCTAGGCAATGAGAACAATAGGAACTTCTGGGTGTTGAACATGTCTGAAAATCTAGCCACTTTATTTGGTGCCTAAATGGGAGATGAGCCCTTTTGAAAAATCCAGTGAGGACACTGAAGACGACATTCTCAAAAAGCAGACAATTTCACAGGCTCTCTCATTTGTAATTATTCTTCAATGCTACTATCCAAATAAAGATTTTAAATAAGTGTATAGCTGCTAGAAAACATGAGTAGTAATGAATGGCCTGCTGGGATGAACGATTTTGTTCATCCTTTTGTGCATGGCTAATTATAACTAATTCTATTAATTCATGCTTAGTTATATGAATGGCACTCATCCTTTGACCTCATGCATAACCCCTCACTAGAAGTGCATTTATACAGCACAATTCACACTTTGTTGTGTCTTATTCCAGAGCAACCAAATCCTTACTCAGTCCTTAATCAAGACTTCAGGGGGAGTTTTTTTTTCTAAGTACAACACTTTTGTTCCTGTTCTGATTAGTTATTTAGTACTCTACAAACTTTTTCCAGCAACCAGACTCAATTGGCTGACTGAAATGCCATTAAGTAGAACTGTAATTTAAATTAAGTAATTTTCAGAAACTCACAGATTCATATACTTTGAGGCCAGAAGGGACTATTAAGGTCACTCACCTAATCTGACTTCCCACATAACTTAGGTCATAGAATTTCATCCAATGATTCCTGCAACAAGACCATTGTTTCTAGACAAGCTTCAGCATATCTTTTAGATTAAAATCAAGATTAGATGTAGGGTGACCAGACAGCAAGTGTGAAAAATCAGGACAGGGGGAGGAGGGTAATAGGAGCCTATATAAGAAAAAGACCCAAAAATCGGGACTGTCCCTATAAAATCGGGACATCTGGTCACCCTAATTAGATGTCAAAATGACAATTGATGGAATATCCACTACATCCCTTGGTAAATTGTTCAAATGGTTAATTTCCATCATGGTTAAAAATCTGTTATCCCTCTTTTGCAAACTGAGTAAGGCACAAAAAGTAATATTTAAAAGTGAGAATGAACAAAAATACCCAAGAGATGATAAAGGTAAAATAGCTCTAAATGACATTTTCCTCCTGAAAATAACCATCTTTTAAAAAATGAGAGTTGAAAAATCCATTAGCACTGAAAGATCAAAGAAAGCTGAACAATTTTGTCCAGTTACATGATGGCAGTAGCAGGCAGAAGCACTAAGCAAAACCATTTCCCAAGTTTTACTCATCCTGATCTTTAATTCTGACACAGTGCATTTCTGAAATGTCCTATTTGAAAGTGATGTAATTCACACAATATGTTGCTACACTGTAAATATTTTTTCACAATTCCTATGATTTACAGCTCTTCTGATTGATGACAATCAACAGTTGCTATATTTTATTAAAGAATTCCTATCATACTTCCCATCAGATAATGGGTTTCAACACTGTGAGGGCGCCAGTCAGCCGCGGCGGGTACGCCGAAGGTGTGGGACCGGCAGATCACCCGCAGAAATGCTGCCGAATCCGCGTGTCCAGCAGCCGACTGACGTGATTGGGGCCACAAAAAACCATACAGCCACCCCTGGTAGTCATAGGACAGAAAAGGGGGGTCAAAGAGGATCATGGAAATGTGTAGAGACACTGAGCCTCAACAAGGATTAATAAGAATACTTCAATGTCTGCAAGTTTAGGGTATCAAATGTAACTACCCATTCCATTGGATGATGGGGGATCCTGCCCTTCCCTGAGTAGCATGAACTGGAAGAAACTACTCAAATGAAAATTCACTTTAGTCTCTGGGCCAAAACATGGGGTTTAACAAGGAAGGGGGGATTTTAGCCCTGTGTCAGAAGTATTGTGCAAACTAGACCATCTAGATTCAGTACAGGTATTAGAGTAGTTGCTTTGTTTGTACAGCCTTCTACGGCGTTTCATCCCCCAAAGTGCTTACAAAGATTAAAAGGAATATAAAATTGTTTAATTATATTCAGACCCTTATATCTGCACTTAATCCAATGGTTAATTTGCCTGACAGCTATTCTCACTTATTTATAAAAGCATGAAAGTTATAAACTGATCATTTGCTGGAACAGATTTACATAGAATAAAACACATCATACTTGTTTCGCTCAATTATTTTATTGAGGATACATTTCAAATAATGGACCAGACGCCCCTATCCTGAACTTTGGTTGTTCCCTGGACATTAGGCATACAACATGATTTGATTCTACAAAAAGTCTGTGCAACTAGTTAGGATGTGGTTTTTGTTCCTCGTAACCACTGTTCGGAATGCTAAGTTAAAACTTTAAAACCCCGAGGGGAGTCTGCATTGCTCATATATTAACCATTAAATCCAAATGCATTGTTATGGGTTACATGTGACTTGAATCCTAGAGTATATTTCATAATGGCTGATTTCTGCACATCTATGTAAAGGTGCCCAATCTAGTTCCTATTAATGTCTATGGGAGTCTTTCCACTAATTTCAGTGGGAGATGGACTGGGTCTCAGGCGAACTGTACAATAATGCATTGTCTCATTGCAATGTCATCGCACCTCAAAACTCTGAGGTTTAGCTACACTACCACATTGCGTCACAAAATATTAAAGAAACATCATCATATTGCAACATCATGACTCATGAATTTGACCTGTCAGACATCCTAACAGAAGTGTCTTCCCCATATAGAAGTCAACAAATGGACAAATTTAGACTTGGTGTAAGTGGATGCAACTCAACTGACTCAGTTCCCTTCACTTCACTGACTTCAGTTGACTCAGTTTCAAAACTCACTGAATTCAACTGGAATCAACTTCATTGACTTCCATGTTCCCTTTAAATCAAGTCTGAATATGGCCCTGTGAGGTCTTTTCTCACTGTTATGCACATATGCAATATATATTACTGGCAATGGATGTTATGAAGGCCTCAAGGGAAAAACAGGCTCCTATATTTAAATTCATTTGCTGTGTCTATGCTGAAATATTCGCATAGAAAAATCTAAAATGAGCCCTCTGTTTTCTTAAATATTAATACTATTCTAATATCGAAGAGAATTCATCAAAAGCCTATGACATACAAGAATTATGAAGCTGTAAATTCAACATTTAGGACCTGATCAAAAGCCCATTGAAGCAAATAGAAATGCTACCTTTGAATTCAGTGGGCTTTCAAACAGTTCCTTACTCACTGTACAATCAGTACTCACTCATTTCAAAATGAACTGTTTATTTGTTGTAGACTATCAAACAAATATGACAAATTCACAGTGAAATCAATTGACAATGATTACCTATTCGATAATTGTTTCATGTACAATATAATATGAATCAGAAATCCTTCCAAGTGTCTTTCTACATCACCACAGTTCACAACAGCAAATCAATAAGTGCTTGAAATGAAAGGGAATGTTGGATAGCCCCTAAGGCTACAGTTTTCACATAGGTTTTTCTGATCTTCCAGCATTCCTTTGCACTACCCCTCATGAAAAATATGCTTTTTCCTCTTGTTTCTATTTTTCTTTCTGCTTAATTGGTCTACAATTTTGCAAAAGCACTCTACGTGATTTAGGTGCCTAAGTTCCATTTCTCAAGAGTGACTTAGGCACCAAGGAGCCTCAGTCTCTGAGAGTCAATGAGATTTAGTCTCCTAAGTACCAAAGTCATTTTTGAAAATGGGACTTAGGCATTTTTGTAAATTTTACTGTATAGTTATTATTTTATATAAGGAAAATGAGGAAAACCTATATGTGTGATATGGAAGGGGTGGAGTTAGTGACTGAGGGAAGAAGGCAAACGAGCAGGGGAGAAATCAGAAGTTATTCAGGATCACAGCTCAAGTTAAAACTGAAAAATGCTTAAAATATAAATGTTGTTCATCAAATTGTTCTTGGTAATTATTTCCACCAATATTCCCCATGAATATGTTATTTGCAAATAAGCATTTTTGTTATTCAACTAGCTCTACTGATGTTCAAATTATTTATTCAACAATATTTTTCTATCAATGCCTAAATAATGTATTTGGGAATTTAATTCCCCTCCTTCCCCATTACTCAAATATCACTATGGAGAAGGACTCTTATGGTATGTTTTACAAGGAGGAATTTGGCACTAACCTTAGTAAGATGGGGAAGGAGGGCTCTAAAAACAAAATACTTATTATGTCAACTCACTTATATTATTTTTTTCTTTATATCTTTGCTCTGTATTTAAAATTCAAACACCCTTTTGCAGAGTATCCATATAAGACAAGACAAAAGCTGATTTTCCAGTAGGAGGAAATCTAACACAGAAATTTAAGTAAGAGAAAAAAGTGCAATGGGTCTATATTGCTTAACTTATTAGAAAATTGGAGGCATGTGTAAACAGGTGGTGCACTGTGTATCTTGGATCAGGATTGGCCCACAAATTTTGATATACAGAGCTGTGATAATTTGATGAAATAAGAAAGAGGTTTTGGGGTATCAGATGGGGTTTCCCCTTTATTGGAAATTCTCTCATGACACACAGATCATATGAAAAATTCAGTTAATTACATGAAAGAAGAATTCATTTAGATATTCCTCCTCGTAGGTGTAAAATATTAAATACTGTAACAGACCACATTCTACATGGTATCTAGTTTTCCTGTTGGATAAGGATCTAGAGCAAGTCTGGGCTGAGGCAAATTTTAAGACTTTTGCCCATTACATGAGGAACAATGCATTGTAAATCAACCTCTGATTTTACCACTTGTTGCACACTTAAAATAGTCTCCACTAGGTCAATGTCTTGATTTCAGTATAACATATATGCATTTTTAAACCTTCAACAGAAAGAGTGTTAACCAGACAGAGCCAAAGAAACAGCTGACACCACTACATGAAAAGAATGTTCCAAAAAAAGTTCAAGCGTGTTCAATGCTATCCATCATGCTTCTCCTTCTAATATTTCAAAGTCATATAAAAAGTGCTAATTACCGTTCTAAGTAAGAAAGAGGAAGTCAACCGCTGGTAGAATTAGAAAGAATATCGAGCCATCTGACTGTAGAAAACCATGCCTTCCATTTCCCAGGCATTACCAATGTCAGGGCTTTTTGTTAGTCATTAACCCAGGCCCATCCTGAAATGTGCTGAGCACCCAGTGGTTTCAGGACCTCAAGATCTAGTTCAAGGAGCTTAGTCCTGCAATCTTTCTGAACAGAGACCCTGTACTGACTTTACACCAGTGACGTGTGTCTGTGTAAGGACTGTAGGGTAGCACTTTATAGGTTTCAGGATATAACTTGCATAAAGACCCATTTCCAAAAAGCACTTAAGCACCTGCTTCACTTGAAGCATGTGCCAGTCATTTCATTCTCTCTTCAAGAGAATTATTACTTGCCTTAATCATTCTTATTTCCCATCTGTAAATCCCCTGCAATTCCGCAATATCCTTTCTAAACTCGGTTCCCAAAACTGATCACAGGTTGAGGAACACAAATAATAACATGCGACTAATGTGGACAATCACAGCTAGTAAACAGCTTAAAGGTTGTATATCAGGTATAAGATATGTACAGTAACCTGTTTGCCACTGGTCCAAACAATAAATATTTTTAAACTCAAAAAAATTGTGGAGCAAATCATTTACTTTTGAAATCCCACAATTGGGAGGGGGGGGGGGAAGACACAATTAATCAAGTCAGCTATTCAGTGCATATTATTCACTCAGCCCTACTATTCAGAACATTATTCTAGAGCAAAAAACACCACTCCAGCAGAATTTTACATACTTTATTCCTGTAGACACTGAGCCAAATTCTGCTCTCAGTTACACCTGGGTTAATTAGAAGTAACTCCACTCTGTGTTACACCACTGTAAGTGAAATCAGAATTAGACCCATGTTTTGCATGTAGTACAACATAAAATATAGGGCTAGACCATGCCCTGGTCTCATGTGGCTGTGCAAGGAGTAAGGCTCCTCCCAACCCCTGCACAACAATTCAGATTAAGCTCTAAGGAGGCAGGGGGAAAGCTTGGTGTAAGACCAAGTGGTCAGGGAGGGTTGGGGAATGGACAGGATGAAGGGAGGGTGGGTCAGAACCATGGCTTTCCCCCACAGAAGGTACGTAGACATACCCAGCAACTGGGAGGTGTGATTCCCAGTGCGGGTTCACAGACTCGCTCTAGCTCAACAAAAATAGTAGTGTGAATGTCACAGCACAGGCCACCCAAGCTCAGACACAAATGGGGCAGGCGGGATTGGATTCAGGTGGCTTGGCCCAGCCGCCACCCATGCCACGACATCCACTCTGCTATTTCTAGTGTGTTACTGCTAGCTGATTGCACGTCTGTCTACCGGAGCTGGGACTCACCCACCCAGCTGTGGTGCAGACAAGGCTGGATGCATGAGGAAATATGCTGCACCTTTTAAACGGTTGTAGCAATTTACTCCGTAGTGCGACAT
Source organism: Mauremys mutica (assembly GCF_020497125.1). Classification (NCBI taxonomy): domain Eukaryota; kingdom Metazoa; phylum Chordata; order Testudines; family Geoemydidae; genus Mauremys; species Mauremys mutica. Next base: position 34,147,297 of record NC_059076.1, on the reverse strand, counting down.
GGGAGATGCAGAGGGATTGTGTGTCACTGGGGCGTGTCTGTGCTTCCAGAGGCTCCCTCTCTGCCTTGTCCCTTTTACTCAGGGATGTGCCACAAGGCACAATGTAGCCTGTACTCAGAATTTAAGTCTGAATAAAAACTCAAGGTATTAAATAGAACACCATTAGTGACACTGGCAGCCTGTACTTCAGGAGACTAAAAACTATCACGCTGATCTGCATTTAAGTTGCTAAACAATTTACAGTTCAGAAGAAAGGAAATGATTGCAGAATAATATGCTAAAGATTGGTCATAACTTCTCTGAATGAGCAGTCAAACGGGATTAGTCTTTTCCGAGGCTCAGAACTTTAGCATGATAGCATCAGTCCTCGTCGAGTCAGAGTGTTGTTTGATGCCCTGAATACAACCAGCCACATTTTTTTTAAAAAGCCAGTTTAGTACAGAGTTTGAATAAATTACATGACATGCATCTAACTCTAATTTTCCTTCAACAAGAGCTCTTCTATATTCTCCTGTCCGCCACGCAACAGTGGCTGGCAGGGCACGTTAAATCTAAACTGGATGAAACCCAAAGCAGCTCCCAGTACACCTGTAACTTCTCCAGCTCATTTAAAAAAAAACCCATTAAATTCATAAATGCAACCACAAATGGACATTTCACTCCTTCAGGGTTACAGAAAATGAATAAATCATACCCATTCTATGAGGCCTTGGACAAAATGAAATTTAGCACAAAATACTGATCAATGTAGAAGATTTGCATTCTCTCTCAACAAGGACCTCTCACTATCTAGTTTCACCAATATAATGTGTGATTTATAGTCCTGAACCTTCATCCTCTCTATTGTTAATGCAATTATCTCATGAACACAATAACATTTTAAATTTAAACTACACACTCTAATTCTCTCTTCCTGTTTGTTTGTTCTCCGCAGATATTTGATCTGATCCTCCTCTTACACTGTTATAAATCAACAGTCGCTCAATTAAAGACAGTGAGGTCACCCTGGTGTAAAATTGATGTAAGCCAGAGGAGAATTATTGTTTCAAACTCTTGTAAAAAGAGGGCTTGATATATTTAAAAAAAGTCTAAAACACTGCTATCTGACTTACACTTACACTGTGAACTTGGAAAATGAACCTGCCACGAACATAAACTTGAATCAGTATGATCCAGATTAGTCATGTAAAAGGAACAGTGTGTTCTATTTTACTCACAATGCTTAGTTTTATCCTGGGGAAAATGGTAACAATACCATGTCTCTTGCATGGGTAACCAGATAGCTACACAGAAAAATGTTTTTAGTATGATGTATTTCTTAGTGAGAATAACAGCTCTGATTTGCTGATTGTGACTATTCAGGTGAAGAGCATTATGGCATAGAAACTGGAGGAACAAAAAAACTCCTGTAAGTCATCTACGAATTAATGATGAATAGGATATCACATCACTTCTAACTGCATATTATGAAGACAAGCTGCTGGAGAGTAGCTGTTTTACAATGATCCTTGCATGATTATCTTAGATAAGTTAACTTTTTATCAATAGAAGTAACAGTGAAAAAATCTTTGGTTACAAAAACCAAAAGTGATATGGCTGTGAGTACTGCTGTGATCTCATGAGATCTCACCCGCTAGATGGAATTCAGCTTGGTCATTACCTCAGTGGTAAACCTCGAAAGAAACCCCAAATGCAACAAGAAGTGGTTTAGATGATGCAGTTGATGACACTCTTCATTCTAAGGCCATACTAAAACAATTCCACAGAGTGGATTTAGGGGAGCCATCTTTCAGGTGATACTTAAAGTGTGATTTTACTCTGAGCAGTGACTGTAAAAAATAGTATTGTAAGGCTCCCTGTTTATTTTATTTTATTGATTCCCCATGTTAAATGTGCTTAGTTTGCAAGGGCTTTTGTTTTGATTGCCATATTCAATGGGCTTAAACAGATATGATTGATTGTATAACAGTAAACATCAACTGATGCATAACAAGGATGAGAATCCAGCCCTCCCCTCATAGCTATGTTGGCTTTATGTTGCTAATAGGAGTAAAAAGCAGTATAAATATAATTTTACCCCCATTGAGTGAGGAGCTAATGGCTCTTAATACACACTGGAGGTAAATCAATGGAATAAAAGGATGCTGTTATAGTCACAAACTGCCCAGTAAACCAAGGTCCTGACTAGTGCTGGGCATAATGGATCCAATAGCACCCCTACATCTTCCCAAATTACAATCTGAATTGTTATATGCTGCCTGGAAACCAATATTTCCATAGGTGGTTCAGATGGATACAAAGTTTTCTTTCTTACTTTCCCTTCTATACTATTGTGCTATTTTATGCTATTAACCATCTGCCATATTCCATTCCAGAAGAATATTTTCAATGTTAGATGAAAAGATTCTTACAGAATTTTATAAAGTACTCTGGAATCCTTAGTGATACATGGTGTCATAAAAGCGTCATATATTTTATTATTACTATCACCACCAACTCAGGTCCTCAATAAATTCTGCCTCATATATGTTGATATGGGCCTTTATGCAAAATCAAGGCCCAATCCTGAAAATACAGTTTTCTGCTCTCTCAGAAATAGAACCAACAGTTCCTCCCCTGCAGTACCGCCTTTCTGCAATCCGCTACCAACTACAATCTTACTCTAATGCTGTTTTTACCAGCCCTGGGACGATAACCCACACTGTAATGGTTAATTTCTGGCGGCAGAAAGTTGACATAAGGGCTCTTATGCCACTCCCTCTCCCTGGTACTGGAGTAGAAAAGAGAAGGAAATGTGTCTGGAAAAAGGGTTGGGGGGACTAGAGAGAGAGGTGGCTGGGGCAGCCCTGTGCTATGCTGATCCATACTTATGTTTTTGGCCACCTTTGACTTTTGCATCCAAGTATAAATTAGAGCAACCATCAATAAACTGGGTGTGATACTTCCCCAACATACTGGGATGTTGAAATGAAGAAAATCCAGTTCAATTGAATATTTTTAAGGCGTTCAGATATTACAGTGATGAACACCATATAAGTACTTAGTTACGTTCCAGAGCTGGTCAAAAAATTTTAGATGAAAACAGTTTTCCATCAGAAAACACAGTTTTGTCATAACCTAAATGTTTTACATGAACATGTTGATTTTCATTAATTTTCTATAGGAAAATTCAAAACTATTCATTTTGACTATCTTTTGTCAATTTGGAAGAATCAAAACATTTTGTTTCAATAATGTTGAAATGTTTTCTTTTAACTATCATTGTTCACTTAATTTTGACTATTATGTTATATTAAAATATAACATCATTATCAAAACTGTCAGCATTTTAATGCTTCTGAAATTAAATTTTTCTGAATTTCTGTGGAAATTTTTGTCTTTTCGTTCTGATTCGGAATGTATTTTTCTCCCATGGAATGAAAATTCAGTTTTCTAACCAGCTCTACTGCTTGAGATAAAATAGATTAGCTATAATAGTAAGATAGGTAAGATATGCTGGTATTGTTGTGTATTTGGTTGTCATGGGTTTTGTTACTATGGCAACTGAGTTAGACTATTAAGGGATAGCTCAGCCGGTTTCAACCGGCTGAGTGAGCTCTCTGTATATCTGTAAATAAAATGGAGGTTTTGGTTAGCTGCCTGCTCTCTGGCCTCAAGTGATTGCTTCCTACACCGGCTGCCCCAAGGATATAACAGGTATAACATAGCACAGTGGGACCAGAAGTAGAGTTGTACAAGAACCGCCTTCCAGCTACCCTTACCGACACACCCCTGACATAGCCTGTGTTCAGCTTGGCCACAGCTGAGGATTGGATTCATTGATTTTAATGGTGCTACTTACAGGAGTATGCACTATATAAATGTTTGCAGGATTGGATCCACCCAGATGGAAATTTTATTATACATATTGCTCAGGTTCAAATGTGGAGGAAATAAAGATTGGGCTTCATTTGAATTAACAATCCAGTGGCACCAGTACGCAACACAAAACATGGAGGGTCCATTAAATAAAATGGGTGTGTGAAAAAAAGCCCTGGGCCATTTTAATTTTCTCAACCAACCCTTTCATAGCAGCTTATCCAAATCTTACTAAACAGTGATAATCTTTATATAGGAATAAGCTGTTATTGAATAATTTCCACAATGTTTAAGACACAAAAAGGCTGTCCTTCAGTATCAGGCATGTATGCCTTCTCTTTTGACTCTTTCCCTGAAGAAGCTGTAATTATGACCTGACAAATTCATCTCCCCACTATATTAGATTACATTAGTATACATTGTCTTGAGCTTCATCTTCCCATGCCTGATCACAAGTTATGTGTGTCCCTAAACCTTTCACTGCCAGAAGCTGGAACTGGATGATAAGGGATGGATCACGCAATAATTTCCCTGTTCTGTTTATTCCCTCTGAAGCATCTGGCACTGGCCACTGTTGGAAGACAGGATACTGGGCAAGATGGACAATAGGTCTCACCCAATATGAACATTCTTACGTGCTTACATATTACCTAAGCACGTGGAGATATATGCTATATAAATGATACTAAAGTTAATGCATTTTTTAAAGTCTTTGGGTACATAAAGTTAGGCACCTAAATCCATATACCCAATGGGGATATTTTCCCCTTGAAGTCAATGGGAGCTCTGGATGTTCAGCACCTCTGAAAATGAAGGTGCTTATTTAAGTGTCAAAATATGGATTTCAGAGCCTATCTTTAGGCACCCAGATATTAAAGTGTGGCCACATTCTTCTTATTGCAATGGAAGCTACACACCATACTGGAGGAAAAGCACTTTTTACAGGATAACTGTCACATGGAATTGTACAGTTACCACATAGAAAGGGTATTGCCACAACCAGTCCTATCCTTTTCCCATTGGAATCCTTCAAAGGGGCAGGATCAGGCCCCAAATTTTCCAGACTACCAATGGAGTTCTGCCCTTTTCTTTTTTCTGGGCTTCTTCTTGAAGATTACAGGAGTAGTATTACAGTGCACTGTTATACAGCTGCCTCACATCTTCCCAGAAGTGATTGTATTTCAAGGAAGGGGGAAACAATTCATAAATATCCAAATTCTGCTATCAATTATACCACTGACTTCAGTGGAGTTATTCTGAATTGACACTGGTGTAACAGAGCAAAGACTGACCCACAATATGTAGATCAGTTTTGTGAAGCTTGTAAAGCAATTTCAGATCAATGCAGATGAAAAACAGCATATGTGTTTTTTATAGCGCCATGAGGAATGAGGCACTACTGCACAACTGGGCTGTGTTGTGTCCATAACCTATTCACATTCTGCAATAAAGAAGTCAATCCCTTTATTTTTCTCTAAATATCACATCAAGATTCATATTTCCAATGTGGCTCCAGGGATATGCACACAAATGTTGTGTGCATTTGTAAAACCACAAATTTATACACACAGTTTCAGTAATTGTGCAACTGCCCACCTGACTGATGCATGTAAAAACCCTTAAGCATCTGCAAGTTTTGTGAGAGTATTCATGAAGGCAAAAAAGAAATGTGGAGCAAATTTAGTCTAGACACTATGGGGATGTGAGCTACAGAAATGTTATAAGATATAGGGACTGATTTTCTGCTGATTTAAAAGGGCATAGTTCCTTTAAAGTTAGTGGAGCCACACCAATCTATACCAGCTGAGTGTGTACTAAAGCGGAATGATTTACAATCCCAAATCTTTAATGGAATACAAGTGCACAATCAATTACAAATAAATGCTTTAAAATCAAAATAAAGAGGGCTGATGCACCATAAAATTAGAACAACAGTGATCATTCAAGTATTTAAAATACTTCTTTTTTTCACTTATCCACTCTCAGATTTCTGTGTTTCCCCTGCTAGAGTTGATAACTTTGCAAACTATTGGATCTGCAGGAGGAATGCAGTGCTCTAGCTTTAAGTGCTAGAGATATCATGAGCTGTACAGGAGAAATAACCTGAGGAACTCAGATCATGGCAGGCAAAGGGCAGTTTATTTCACTTTTAAGACTTGTGCACTTCCCCTGCCCTTCCAAAAAGCTACCAAGAGTAAACTTGGGCCCAGTGTTGTGAAGTGATGAACTCCTCAGTATTCTCAATTCCTACAGAGTTGAAGGCACTCAGCAATTTACAGAGCCAATTTGTTTGTGTCCTCAACCGTTGTCCAAATTCAAAGCTGTGCTCCCACCTATATACCAGTCTGCACAAGCATGTATAGACCACCAAATCAGGAGGAGGCAGACTAATCATTTCTAAAACAAACAACAGAAATATCCAAAACACAGGACCTGGGGTGGGAGAGGAACTTTACCTACCCAGGCATCTGTTGGGGAAGAAATACAGCAAAATACAAAATTTCCAATAAGTTTTTGAAATGTATCAGGGACAACCTTTTGTTCCAGAAAGTGTAGGAAGTAACCAGGGGGACAGCCATTTTAGACTTGATTCTGACCAACAAGGAGAAATTGGTAGGAAATCTGAAGGTGAAAGGTAAGTTGGGTGTCAGTGATCATGAAATGATAGATTTCATGATTCTAAGGAAAGGAAGGAGTGAGAGCAGCAGAATAAGGATACTGGATTTCAAAAAAACAGACGTTAACAAACTCAGAGAATGGGTAGGTAAGGTCCTATGGGAAGAAAATCTAAGGGAAAAAGTTCAGGAAAGGTGGCAGTTCCTCGAGGCCACAATATTAAAGGCACAACTGCAAACTATTCCAATACAAAGGAAAGTCAGGAAGGATCTTAAGAGGCCAATATGGCTCCATCAGGAGCTCTTTAATTATCTGAAAATCAAAAGGGAATCCTACAAAAGTGGAAACATGGTCAATTGATAAGGAGGAGAACAATAGAACAGCACAAGTATGTAGGGACAAAACCAGAAGGTTAAGGGCTTGTCTACACTACAGGTTATGTTGGTATAACTTATGTCGCTCAGGGAGAGAATAAGCCACCCCATGAGCGACATAAGTTAGTGACCTAAGCACTGGTGTGGGAGAGCTTTTCCCACCAACATAGGTACTGCCTCTCACAGAGGTGGTTTTATTATGCCAACAGGAGAGCTCTCTCCTGTCAGCATAGAGAGTCTTCACCAGATGTGCTACCGCGGCGTAGTCTACAGTGTAGACTAACCCTAAGGCACAAAATGAGTTACACCTAGCAAGCAACATAAAGGCAATAAGAAGAGGTTCTTTAAATAATGGTTAGCAGCAAGAAAAAGATTAAGGAACGTTTAGGTCTTCTACTTACTGGGGAAGGACAGTTAATAACTGATGATATCAAGGAAGTGGAGGTGCTTAATGCCTATTTGGTTTCAGTCTTCATTGAAAAGGTTAATGGTGACCAGACACTCAGCACAATTAGTATTAACAACCAGGGGGAAGAAATGCAAGCCAAAATAGGAAAAGAACAGATTAAAGAATATTTAGATAATTTAGACATGTTCAAGTTAGCAGGACCTGGTGAAATTTATCTTAGGGTACTTAAGGAACTAACTGAAACAATCTCGGAACCATTAGCAATTATCTTGGAGAACTCCTGGAGGACAGGAGAGGTCCCAGAAGACTGGAGTTGGGCAAACATAGTACCCATATTTAAATAGGGGAACAAGGAGGACTGGGAATTATAGACCAATCAGCCTAACTTCAATACCTTGAAAGATACTGGAGCAAATTATTAAACAATCAATTTGTATGCACTTGGAGGACAACAGGGTTATAAGGAATAGTCAGCAGGGATTTGTCAAGAAAAAAAAAAGTCATACCAATTTAATTTCCTTCTTTGATAGGATTACTGACCTAGTGGATGAGAGGAAGCAGTAGAAGTGATATATCTTGGCTTTTGTAAGGCTTTTGACACAGTTTTACACAATATTCTCATAAGCAAACTAGGAAAATGTGGTCTAGATGAAATTACTATAAGATTGATAACTGCTCTTCCAACCAGTTGTGCACCAATGTTTTCTTGTCAAATTGGAAAGGCATATCTAAAGGGGTCCTGCAGGGGTCAGTCTTGGTTTGGTACTATTCAATATTTTCATTAATTACTTGGATAGTAAGAGTAGAGAAGAGAGTACGCTTATAAAATCTGCAGAGGACACCAAGCTTGGAGTGATTGCAAGCACTTTGTAGGCCAGGTTTCAAATTCAAAATGACTGACAAATTGGAGACGGTCTGAATTCAATGAGATGAAATTCAATAAAGACAAGTGCAAAGTACTTCACTTCAGAAGGAAAATCAAATATGCAATACAAAATGAGGAATAACTCTCTAGGTAGTAGTACTACTGAAAATGATCTGGAGCTAATAGTGGACCACAAACTGAATACGAGTTGTCAATATGACGCAGCTGGAAAAAAGGCTAATATGATTCTGGCGTATATTAACCGGAGTGTTATATGTAAGACACAGGAGGTAATTGGCCCTTTCAGCACTGGTGAGGTCCCAGTTGGAGAACTGTGTCCAATTCTGGGCACCTCGCTTTAGGAAAGATGTGAACAAATTGGAAAGAATCCAGAGGAGACCAATGAAAATGATAAAAGGTTTAGAAAACCTGACCTATGAAGAAAGGTTAAAAAAACTGGGCATGTTTAGTTATGAGAAAAGAAGACCGAGGCCGGACATGATAACAGTCTTCCAATATGTTAATAGCTGTTACAAAAAATTAAAAAAAAAAAAAGACAGTGATCAATTGTTCTCCATGTCCACTGAAGGTAGGACAAGGAGTAATGGGCTTAATCTGCAGCAAGAGAGATTTAGGTTAGATATTAGGAAAAACTTTAACTCTAAGGATAGTCAAGTTCTGGAACAGGCTTCCAAGGGAGGTCCTGGAGTCCCCGATCACTGGAAGCTTTAAAAACAAGTTGGACAAACAACTTTCACGGATGGTCTTGGTTTATTTGGTCCTGACTCAGTGCAGGGGGCTGGACTTGACTTCTCAAGGTCCCTTCCAGCCTGACATTTTTATGATATATCGGATGCTCCTCCCAAATAGAGTGCAGTCAAAACACCTATCCAGTTTTCAGAGCACATACAGTCAAAGATGCATCTAACTAAAATAAAACACTTTACAGTCCTCAGTGTTTTAAACCATGAAGAACACATGCTTGTAAATAAGGACTCGTGTCTGACAAAAATGTGAGTATGAAATAGTGTTTTCACCTTTGAGTACTTTTAGACCTGTAGTCTTTTTGAGCTTCCAGATGGCCTTAATTAAAATAGAGCAGTTTCTAATTTACAGCACAGGAAACATTCTGAATTTGTTGTTGAAGTAGAGTTAGTGAAACCCCAGTAACCCTGATCTCACCCCAGACAGCTACTTCAATGACTAATTTATCTGTTCAAGTTCCTGATGTGTTCATAAGTCTTTTTTATGACAATAATTATAAAGTGCTTCCATGGCACTTGAACTCCAAATAAATAAATGAAGTAAATGATTTCACATAAAAATGGATTTGTTATTAACAGAAGAACTATTGATGTCTTTTCAGTTCACCTTGCGTCCACTTGAGTTGTTTCAGCTCCGGATACAGAGGCTAAGCGCAAAGACAAAATCTTCGGTCTGGAATATTAATAGCTGTCTTGCTTTTCATCTCATATACAACACATTTTATAAGTGTGACATCACTGCTCTGAAGCTTCTAAGTGGAATACCACTCGTCTTTGCACATACTTGTCATGTATCTCACCAGGCTGCTTTTCCTGTATACAAACACCCAAGGAAATGCCATGTGTTTCCTCAGCTTTGCACCATGTGTGCAGTCCATATCCACTCAAAGTATAATCATGCAAACAATCCCTCTAGAATTGTCCTTAGATTTAAAGTCTTTAACTCTTTTTTGGCTAGCCCTTCCCAACTGGAAATGAATGGCTCCTCCATTCTTCATAACTACATATTTTGCTGATTTTTTGGTCAAATTAATAAGTATTTTATGGTTTAGGCTAAAAGCCAACAGACTGTGCATGAACTGGAGAAGGTATATTGTGAAATCCTAGTGGATCAGAAATTATAGCATGTGTGAATAATTTCCCCCTTTAATAAAAAGTCATATTATTAAAAAAAGAAAGAAAAAGAAAATCAAAGTGATGTCATTACAAACATAACTATAGGATGCTCTAATTTTGCTGAACAAAAATATGCTTTGATGCCAGTAGTATGTAAAGGTTCATTGTTACTGTGCAGGAAAGATTTGGAGAAGTTTCAGAAAGTCTGAACATTATCTATCAGACACTAACTCAGCTTTTGCTCTTTAATTAAGAAATATCAAGTTACAGAGCTAACTGTAAATCATTAACATTGAATATATTTTTCTCTACTTTTTTTTTTGGTTAACTTCAGGAAATACAATCTTAATTTCCATGTTAAATTACCTAGTACTGATACCATTTCATTACACCAAAGCCACCAAATCAGTATTGCCCCATGAAACTCCAACTCAAGTGCAAAGATTTAAGGACCAGAATGGTACATTCACACTACTTTGCACTGCAACAGTGATGCAAAGCACCTGTAAATCCTGTTTAATTTAAACCATTTTGATCAGATTAGAGGATCTGGTCCCTGGTGCCAAGAGGAATCAACATCCATATTTAACCACTTAAATAAGCAGCGTGATTTTTCACTGGCAGTTTTCATTGACTTAACTCAATTAAGGGTTACTAGTGCGACTAGGTATTTGCAGGATTGCTGATTAGACTCCATTAGACACAAGCAGTATCATTATACTTTACAGTCAGGACGCTGGTCTTCCCTCTCCATTGACTGGCTGTTTGTGATCCTTATTCCTGCTGCCAGTCCTTTCCAACCTCTTCCACATCTTTCCTCCCCTCCTCCCCCAAATCCTCTGTCTCTCTCTGCAACATCCCTGCATCCCTTCCTTCTTTTTCCCTTTTCAATGCTCCTAGTGACTCAGCACCTCCTACCATTCCCCCTCACTCGACTTGACCCATGTGTGTTTGTGTGCACACGCATGTGCATATAAACAAGTTAACTTTTCACTCTCACTATTTTGCTTACACATTGTATCCCTTTCCGCTCACCCTTTGTCTGTACTATCTATTTAAAATGTAAGCTTTTTAGAGTAGGGACATTTGTCTTATGTGTTTGTACAATGCCTAGCATAATGGGACCATGATCCAGACTGGGGCGTTTGGGTGCTACAATACATATAAAAATAATAATTAAAGATGAACACTTGTTTTCTCCCTTCACCCCTCTTCTTCCCTTTCCTGCAAACATAATTCCAATTAACATTAAAGGGAGTTACCAGCGGGCAGGAAGAACACCCGTGCATACATCTCCAGTGGAAAACCCACATACCATGTCAAAATGGCATTACAGCTGCTTAGTATTGCCAGGAAAGCTCAACATCACCACTGTACGCCGAAGGATCTGGCCCCAAATTTTGACAGTGCTGGCCATACTATTCTCCCAAGCAGGATTCCTGGATATTTGTACAAAAAGGAACCAACTTGATTAGTCTAGTCTAGTGAATCATAGACCCATTAGGGTTAGAAGGAACCACAAGGATCATCCAATCTAACCCCATTTATCCTAAGTATTCTAAATGCAAAGGGCAGAATAGCTGACTTGCCCACTCCCATTAGAAGAGAAGGAACCAAAACATGAGAGGAAAATAACTCTAACAAAAGGCAATTGAGGGGGGGAGGAGGGGGAAGGAATCTGACACTGTCTTCCACGAGCATGTGAGATCCACAAAATCCTATGGCTGTGAACAACTACTTTGTGTGAATTCTCTAATATCGTCTAACAATTCATTTTAGTAAGATTTTAATAAGTCAGACTTCTAGTATTATAAGTATGTATTGTCAATCATCTTTTTAAACTTCCCTCTAACTTGTGCTGCTTTTGTGTCTTGCATAATAACTCAGACAAATTTTTAATTTATCATGATATTAGCAAATCTAATATCTATGTCATGTTACTGGATACAATCCATTCCAAAGTGAAACAACAATATCCTAGTTCCAGATACACAATTAAAACAACAGCAGCATCTGAATCTGAGCTTTATCATTACAGCCTTTATCAATATTTGTTTGGTAATGTACATAGACCATGAGCACTGATTGTTGACATGTGTTTTTCAATTCTCAATTTTGTGCCATTTGTGTCAGTGGGCCAGATCCTCAGCTACTGTAAACGGGCTTCCCAACCACGAGAGCTATGCTGATTTACATCAGCTGAGGATCTGGATCTTTATGTTTATGAACTTGATTAAAACAGCTGTTTCTATCACTTCTGGAGCATGGAAATAAACATGTTGCTTAATTCTGAGTGCCTGCAACCACATCCAGCACCCCTCTGATTCTTTAACTCTCCTCAGCCCAATGCCAAACCTTGTAGTGGTATTTGGGAATGGAATTGCAATCCCCTTTCACACATGAACTAACATTCAGTTACCTATATCTTCCCTGAAGTCAGAGTTCAGTTTCACTTAGATTCCCACCAGTAATGTTCCCAACTAACAATTTCTAAATTTTCTTAAACAAACAGCTTAGGGGACCATCTGGTCCTCTTTCATCCCAGTAATTTACTACATTTCTGACTTCTTTTGATTAGTGAAGGTTGAGAAATTATCTGAATTGTTAGCATGTCAGGTATTTCAGCATCATTTACCAGACAACATTCTGGAAGATAATTAGGATTGCCTGTTTACGTTATGCTATTTTTCACATCAAAGGTACTGACTTTTTTAAATTGTTGTTACAGTAGGTGTTATCTTTTTAGCACTGTCTGGATTTCTCACCTGAGTGTTTCTTTAACTGGAGTACTTGCAATAGGATATTAAAAAATTATATCTTACATAACCACCAAATATGTAGCATCTATAGATTCCTGACTCAGTCAATGAGAGCTTTCCTGAGTTCTAAAATAAACTAAGTTTCCATGCATACATCATGACCCTTGAGCAACAAATTTAATGCAATTCTTTATGCCCAATATATAGTATGACTTTTAAAATTAAATACTTTTACAAGCCACTTTGCCATGCTTGACCCTGCAGTAGTGGCTCATGGAATGCTTGCAGATCTAAAGAATGACTTATGTTTCTGTTGATAACTTACAGACCGTCTTTAAGTACTCTTTGATGACCGAGTGTATTCACTTCTTCATAGCTGAGATTGCCTATTCACTTTCTTGAGTTGAAGCCTCTGTGTTCCTCTCTAGCAGGCTTTTTACTAGACCAAGAGACTTGCTGGGAAAATCTTTTGCATGAAAAGGTTACACACAACAAACTGGAAAAAAAGCACTTCTCTCTAAACTCTTACAAAAGCACACCAAAAGAAAACAAAATACTGCTAGGAGTCAGTGGATTTCAGTGCTACAAAACAACAACTTCTTATCTGTTTATCATCATATTAGGTGTCTGCATTGCAAACTGACCCTCATTCAGTTTGCAATGAATCATTGAATTATTTTATTCAATGATAAATAAATAATCTTTGTTACTGCAATTCTAGGGCTGAGAATTAAATTTGACGGAGTTAGGAGATTCAGAGTAAAGGGCCTCTCCAAACCCTGATTCACGTGAGTAGTCCAGACCCATGTCAGTGAGATTACCTTTGTGAGTAAGGTTCAGGCTCTAGCATTTTCATAAGAACATTAGTTCTGTTCTCATGTGCATTACAACGGAGTATTTTATTACATGATCACACAACACAAATTCCATTACAGAAAATGCTATATGTGGGTAAAGGTGTCATTTAACGAAAACTCAACAGTGTACAAAATATTTTAGCTATATAAACTCGATTTCTGAGCCTGCAACTAGATCTGCACAAGTGGATCCTTTGTGCCCATGTGGATTTCTTGAAGGCATAAGTATTCATCTACAGGGATACAACTGCAAGATAGGGCCATAGCAAAAAAGTACACAGTAGAACCTCAGAGTTAACACCACCCTTGGGAATGGGGGCTGTTCGTAACTCTGAACAAAACATTATAATTGTTCTTTCAAAAGTTTACAACTGAACATTGACTTATTTTTCATTTAAATGAAACAAGCACAAAAAACAGTTTCCTAACCTTGTCAGATTTTTTTTTAAACTTTCCCCCTTTTTTTAAGTAGTTTACGTTTAACACAGTACTGTATTGTATTTTGGGGTTGTTGGGGGTTTTTTTGGGTTTTTTTTTTTTGAGTGGGGGGGAGGTTACATACTTCTGATTACATACTTCCGGTTCCAGTCATGGGGTTGATCAGTCAGTTTGTAACTCTGTTGTTCATAGCTCTGAGGTTCTACTGTAGTTCCTTTCCATTACATTGTATTGCATGCTACTATGATATTTGCTGTAAAACATATCACAGTGCCCAGAAGTGTGGGATCATATGCAGAAGACCATATTGTAAATGCACAAACACAAAGAGCCACAATTTAATCACATTTGCTCATAGAAAAGAGAATCTTTCACACATACTTTCAGATGGGAGCACATTAAGAAATAAAACCTCAGGCCTAAGATTTTTAACTGGGTTGGTATTGACCACTAATTAGACTGATAGCCAAAAGGTTCAAATACAATCGCTACTATGACATTCAGCACTTTGGTTCCATTTTTTATCTTTTGCTCTGGATCCCTTTTCCATCAAGGAGTTCTGCCTCTCCTGTTCCGGGAATTTTACTGATTCCCTCCATGTTCACTTTCTGAAAATAATTTGGTCCCATCAAAAACAAAAAAAAGAGCATCAAATATAAAAGAAACCCTGGCTGCCACATTAGTTAATTCAATGAAATGTAAATTTAATCCACAGAATTTTAATGTAGACAAATAACTACTGTAAATACTTAAACTGCATATACAGTCAATGTATTAAAGCTATGAGTCATTTCAAAAGGCTACATTTGAGTGATATAACAACATATGTTTCAATTATTGAAAATATCCTTCTTGCAGGTCTATCTTTGTGTAACTGTGAAGGCTTAGAGAGTATCATAGGCAGTCCTAATCCTATACTCAGATTCTTCATTCTCCTGGATAAATTATTTTCAAAGCCTGAGTCAGTTTGTCCACTAAAGCCTCACATTCTCAGGGCTGTACCATGAAAAATAACATCTTATTTACAAGCACATTGTTTCTGGATATGGGATTTTCTAGTTTTGTATATTTTACTATTATACTCCTGTGGTGCTGCTCTGATTTTGCACTATCCCCTAAAAATCCAATATACTGCCTAGTGTAATCCACTAAACTACCCTTCATTTTCTTAATTCTGATAAATAGGGTACTGTATTTTGTCATTAGAAAAATGACCCTATTTTTCCGGAGCTGAAAGCTAACTCGGAGTTCAATTCAAAGCCAAACTTTTGCCCTCTGTCTGAAACATAATTTAAACATAAATCAGCTTCACATTAAGCACCCTTTCAAACTCTCATCTTATATTTGCGAGCTATTAACTTATACAGCAGTTATACACAGAAAGTTTTCATCAGAACTCACTGCCTCTTTCTGCTGGTTGATAACATGAGATGTTAATGCACTTTCAAAATATTTCTGCAGTGACCAAAGAGATTATGAAAACCATAGTACCATGTGAACAAGCAAGCACAGGAGTAGGCAGAAAAGAAACTTCCTGTTTCCATATATCTACAATGGAGAATTAATCCAGAACAAAACAGATAAAGCAATTTATGTCAAAAACATATGATAGTTTTCTTAAGCATGAAAATTGATTTTGAAGATCCAAGATGAGATATATAACTTGGGCACTAATAGACTATTTTCCCCCAATTCGCTGTATGTTCAATAGGATAGTATAACTGCTTGTATTATCTAGATTCATCATCTTTCATAAATCTAAATAAATGCCAAGCCCAGCAATGTGCCTCAACCCTGAGCTAGAGAGACTGGGTTGCTCTCAACTGTACCAGGGTAAATCTAGAGTAACATCACTGGCATCAGTAGAGCTAGTCCAGATTTGGAGTAACTTCATCAAAGTCAGTGAAGTTACAACGCACACAAATAGGGTAAGTGGAATCCAAAACGGGCCCACTGACTCGATCAGTAATAGATTAATCAATTTCCACTGACTTCAGGAATTACTCCAGATTTACATTGGTATAAATGAGAAAAGAATTTGCCCCAACAAGCCAGCATAGAAACAATATAATTATATCAGGATTTGATTGCATCTTATAGACACAGCCCTGAGTGCGAGCAGAACAGCGTCCTGAGTAAGCATATCTGATTGCATAAGAAATAGGCTCAAATATTAGTGGGGCTGATAGGTTATGATTTGGGCCTGGTGCCTTCAAAGGAAGCCTCCACTCAATTAAAGGGTTGCCAGAACACCCGGTCGAAAAGGGACTCTGGTGACTCCGGTCGGCAGCACTGACTGGGCCATTAAAAGTCCAGTCGGCAGCGCAGTTGGGGCCCGGGGCTAAGGCAGGCTCCTGCCTGCCCTGGCTCCATGTGGCTCCTGAAAGCAGCTGCCAGGTTGCTGTGGCCCCTGGGCACATAGGCAGCCAGGGAAGTTCCACGCGCTGCCCATGCCCCAAGTGCCGGTTCCACAGCTCCCATTGGCTGGGAACTGCAACCAATGGGAACTACGGGGGTAGCGCCTGCAGGCGCAAGGACAGCACATGGAGATTTCCTGGCCACTCTTGCACTTAGGGGCAGCAGAGACCTGGGGGTTGCTTCCTGGAAGCTGTGGTAAGCGCCACCGGGACCCCGCATCCCGAATCCCTCCTGCACCCCAACTCCCTGCCTCAGCTCTGAGCCCTCTTCTGTACCCCAAAACCTCATCCACAGACCCCACAACCCCACATCCTAACCCCCTGTTGCACCCCTGAGCCCTCTCCTACACCCAAACCCCTCATCCCCAGCCCCACCCCAGAACCCACACCCCCATCCTGAGCCCTCACCCCCCCCGCACCCTCTCCACCCAAGCCCGGATCCCCCTCCTGCTCCCAAACTCCTCATCCTCAGCCCCACCCCAGAGCCCGCACCCCCAGCCTGAGCCCTCACACACACACACACGAACCTCCTGCCCCAGCCTGAAGTCCTGAAGGCACCCTGAACCCCTCATTTCTGGCCCCTCCTGGAGCCCACACCCTCAACCCCTCCCGCACCCCAACCCCCTACCCCAGCTTGGTGAAAGTGAGTGAGCGTGGGGGAGAGCAAGTGATGGGGGGGGAATGGAGCAAGTGGGGGGCAGAGCCTCAGGGCAGGAGCATTCATTTTTGTGCACTTAGAAAGTTGCCATCCCTACTCAATCAGCTAGTGCATTTTGAGCTTGACAACACGAACATCTGAGGACAACTTTCATGAGTCTTTGACTATGATGTAACAGGCTTGAACACCTGGCTCAAAAGCACAAACCTCCATATTTAGGTCTAATGCAGAAGGTTGTGCAGCCACTTTCAAGTTCAGAAATAAGAGAGTCTGGCATGTGGTGCCAGGGCATTAATGCATTCTACAGACTGCTTAGGGAGCTACGTTCATAATATTCAGATAATTTTATTATTCCATACAGAACTTAAAGATGCCTTCAATGAATTTTCAAGATCAAAGTCTTCTGATATAAACAGACTGTACAACTGAAATGGGTTCGAGTTTCACAAAGAATGGCCAAAAAATTTAAGCTGTACCTTTGGAAATGTTTCCATAGTCATCAGTTATGGGATCCCCCTCAAATTACCCTAAGAAGGGATACATTTTCCATTAGAAAGTAATTATTTTTGGCCTTTGGTCTACATCTTCCTTTCTAAAAAGCAGTATGATAAAGTTACCACTTTTCTGAATGACAAACTGCAGTTTTTTCACTAAGACTTTATACTAAAACATGCCACATTTTCCTTCTGAATCAATTTAAAATTAATCCAGAAAATACTGATATTCCTCATCTGGAGAAGTAATGATGGTGACTTATCCAGATGAATGCAGTATTTGTTTCAGGCCTCAATAATAGCTTATTTGACACTTATATGTATTAGTGTCTAATAAAAGAAACCAGAGGTCTGCATTGCATACTTGTATACATAGTGTGACAGGTTGGACTCCCTTTGGGATGCCACCTGATGTTTTTTCACACCCCTGAGTGAGGAAGTTTCAGCACTGTAAAGTGGCAATGTAGACAAGGCCTCAGTCTGGACTCACCCTGACCTTTACCCTGAGGTTAGTTCCTTTTTTATTTCAGGTACTTTCAGCAGTCTTTCTTCTTGCGTAGGCAATGGAGGAGAGTCATTTTTGCCTTCCTGTCCAGACTTAAATAAGATTTACATAAGGCAGGAATCTTTTGTTTTCCAGTCTTGATCTCCCCCTCCTTTTACTGGAAAATTACTAGAAGTCCAAGACCTAGTAGTGTCACAGCTATATCCTCTCAGGAAGGAAAGAAATTAGTATCTTTAAAGTCTTACTGTTTCTTCCTAATGGCCCATCAAAGCTGATGGCCTGTTGTCTGGTGGGTGTCTCCCCAAATACACACACAGTTGTAATTGTTACGTAGTCAATATTCCTAACTTTAGATACAGAAGTGATACATGCATACAAGTTGGATAATCACATTCAGTAAATCATAACCTTTCCAATGATACCATACAAGACCATAAAATATATCTTAGGCCATATTCATATCATAACCACATTTCTATGAAGAATATGAGGTGTCACTTCACATAGATTTAATGCAAAATTACTGTGGTCAAAAGACATCCAAATACTCATTTGCACATGCAAATGTCTAATATGCATGACCAATCGCAATAGCTGCATTTAAAAATGCATGCAAAAAACTTTTATAAAAATCTGGCCTACAGGTCTCAACTAAATATTTAATTACTCCTCTCCTCTTCCTATGACTCTATTTTGCATGTCCAATATTTGTAAAGCAGGACGCATCTTCAAAATAAGCACTGGAAAAGCACTACAAACCCAGTTATCTAGGTCTCTGATTAAAAAAAATTCTAGTTTGACCGTTTTAAGTCATGCCAGTAATAGATTCCCACCCTCCCAAAAGCGCACACAAATTCTCATGAACAACAAAACTGTTCTTTTTATATATTTTATATATTTAAAAAAACAGGAAAGATGGAATAATGCCTTCTTTCAGTGAAACCAAATTGCTTAACGACCTTCTACAATCACATCAGCCAAGATGATTACTGTGGCAGATGCTCAGGAACATTCATTTTTGGGCAGGAGAACGTTTTATTAAATAAGGCACTTTTTTGCAAATGAATTAAATCATTGTTATATACAGATCCCTAGGTGTATTTTTCCTGATACAAGACAATTTTAGAGAGAGATTCTGATACCCTTATTTATGCTGACTAGTACCTTGCACCTCAAGTACTCCCTCTGAAATCAACTGAACTGTTTGAGGACTGAGCTACTACTCAACATAAGCAAGGGTATCTAAATCTATAGTTAGCTATGATTGCAAAATACACTTCCATATAGGGAAACCTTCCTAAGATGTCACCCCAGGACTATGCTTTTCAGGCCAGTCAAGTCTGGAAACTACATATGTAGAAGAAGCAGCAAAGAATCCTGTGGCACCTTATAGACTAACAGACGTTTTGCAGCATGAGCTTTCGTGGGTGAATACCCACTTCTTCAGATGCATCTGAAGAAGTGGGTATTCACCCACGAAAGCTCATGCTGCAAAACGTCTGTTAGTCTATAAGGTGCCACAGGATTCTTTGCTGCTTCTACAGAACCAGACTAACACGGCTACCCCTCTGATATGTAGAAGAAATGATCTCAAGACTTCAAGATATTAAAGTCATCTTTGGAAGCCTCTTTACAAGTTATTTTTCTCAAATCAAGATTCACTCATCAAAAAAAAGCTTTCCCTTCCCAAACTTTCATAATATTGCTTCTCTCTGCCCTTGAGACTCTGCAAGTCTCTTTCCCCCAGTCACTAAAATAAAGGAAAATGGAAAGCATTAACGCTACAGCTAGTCCCTGTTATTATTATTATATATTATTTGTATTACCATGGCACTGAGGAGCCCCAATCATGGATCAGGAACCCACTGTGGTAGGCACTGTACAAATAAAGAACAAAAAGACAGTCTCCACCTCAAAGAGCCTACAATCTAAATATGAAACAAGACGACATTAGATGAATACAGACTGGTAGGGAAGTACAAGGAAACGGTGAGACAACATTGGTCGGGGTAGGGAGCTGAGCACACCAGCAGCCTAAATGCTATCAGGCTTTATGTAGGCATCACAGCAAAGGAGCGAATTTTAAGGAGGGATTTGAACAACAATAACTGAACAATGTGAACAATTAAGAGGCTCTGTGGATGTTTATGGAGAGCTCCTCCCAAGCATGAGGGGCAGCATGAGAGGAAAGCATGAGGTGTCCTGTTGACACTAGCAGATTATGGCTCCCAGTAGTTATCTGCAGGGAGAGAAGTTAGTCAGAGTTAAGATGCTAATTCCTTTTTCCATAATCAAAACAGTCTTTTTCAGACAGTTCTACAAAGTCAACTGACATTTAAAATTCTACTGCTACCAAGTGGCAACTTTACTCTGAAGGGCAAAAAAAGGAAAAAAAAACAAAACAAGACAACAAGGCATTTAAAATAGGGTTATCAGGCTATTGAAAAATTAATTGCAATTAATCGCACTATTTAATTTTTTTTTTTTAATAATTGGAGATATACCAATCTCCTAGAACTGGAAGGGACCTTGAAAGGTCATCAAGTCCAGCCCCCTGCCTTCACTAGCAGGACCAATTTTTGCCCCAGATCCCTAAGTGGCCTCCTCAAGGATTGAACTCACAACCCTGGGTTTAGCACGCCAATGCTCAAACCACTGAGCTATCCCTCCCCCCATGCTATCCCTTTACCACTCCCCAGGCCAGCTTCTCCCTCTCGCCCCATGCTTGCCATGCCAATCAGCTGTTTGGCCCGGCAAGCCTGGAGCGGGGATGGAAGTAGGGCGGCAGCAGCGTGCTCAGAGGAGGAGGCAGAGATGAGCTGGAGCAGAGAACGGTTCCTCTGCGCCCTCCCCCCCCCCCATTACTTGCTGCGGCCCTCCCTAGTTACCACATTATATCCAAATTCACGTTATATTGGACCTCATTATATCAAGGTAGAGGTGTAATAGAATACCATTTATTTAAATATTTTTGGATGTTTTCTACATTTTCAAATATATTGATTTCAATTACGACACAGAATACAAAGTGTACATTGCTCACTTTATATTTATTTATTGCAAGTACTTGCAGTGTAAAAAAAAAAGAAATAGTATTTTTCAATTCCCGCAATACAAGTACCATAGTGCAATCTTTTTGTCATGAAAGTTGAATTTACAAATGTAAAATTATGTACAAAAGAACTACATTCAAAAACAAAACAAAGTAAAACTCTAGTGCCTACAAGTCCACTCTTAAACATTGGGTCAAGTGCTGTATCTATCTTTAGAAATCTCACATTGGTACCTTCTTAGCATTTTGTCAAATCTGCAATGAAAAAGTTCTTAAAACAAACAACATGTGCTGGGTCATCATCCGAGATTGTCATAACACGAAATATATGGCAGAATGCAGATAAAACAGAGCAGGAGACATACAATTCTCCCCCAAGGAATTCAGTTGCAAATTTAATTAGTGCATTATTTTTTTTAAACGAGCATCATCAGCATGGAAGCATGTCTTCTGGAATGGTAGCCGAAGCATGAAGGGGCACACAAATGTTTAGCATATCTGGCATGCAATGCCGGCTACAAAATTGTCATGTGAATGCCTGTTCTCACTTTCAGGGGACATTGCAAATAAGAAGAGGAAACATTATCTCCCATAAATGTAAATAAACTTGTTTGTCTTAACGATTGGCTACAAGAAGTAGAACTAAGTGGACTTGTAGGCTCTAAAGTTTTACATTGTTTTGTTTTTGAATGCAGTTATGTAACAAAAAAACAACATCTGTAAGTTGTACTTTCACGATAAAGAGATTGCACTACAATACTTGTATGAGGTGAAATGAAAAATACTTTAAATCATTTTACAGTGCAAATATTTGTAATAAAAATAATATAAAGTGAGCACTATACACTTTGTATTCTGTGTTGTAATTGAAATCAATATATTTGAAAATGTAGAAAAACATCTAAAATCATTAAATAAATTTCAATTGGTATTCCATTGTTTAACAGTAAAATTGTGACTAATCATCATTAATTTTTAATTACTACTACTATTTTAGTTAATTGTGTGAGTTAACTGTGATTAATCAACAGCCCTAATTTAAAGTAATATTTCTAAGTAGATTATTTATTGCAGTTAAGTTAAAACTAATTAAAATGATTCTGCAATGCTATTCTCATTATTTCTAAATAACATGGGCGTTGGAAGCAATACATTTTAGCAGCACCAGCATTAGCATGCAAGACAACAATATTACATTGATCAGACTATCAAAGTCAAATAAATTGTTACTAGCAGAACAGACTGTCTATCACGTTATGTGTTTATTAGCTATATTATAGGTGAAATGTATCCAAATGCAGACAGCCCACAAAAGGTCCCATTCAACACCATTTAGGGCCTGATCCAGTACCTAATTAACTGTAATTACATGAATGTCAATAATACTACTCACATGGTTAAAGGTATGCACATGCTTGTGTGTTTTATCACATCAACACAGTAAGAACATAATGTAGAGCTTAGATAGTTCCTGGGGCTTTGAATGGGACCTCTCCACTGCAGTAAATTCCACCCTTTAAAGTAAAACAATCATACAACACACACAAAACACCACCACCATCCTCAGTGGGGATTTGCTCCAAAGGAACTAAAAATATTCAGAATTGTGGACACTGTTGGTAGAACCACTCTTTAATGCACTTGTTTGTGCCTAGACATTTCCATGCACGTAGTAGAAACAGAGATTTCAGTGGGGGATCTTAGTGTAATACCTAGGAAAGATAGCACAAGTTCAGGACAAATGACTGTCACCTTTATCTTTCTTATCACTATTAGCAATTTACATCAGCCTCGTCACTTGTGAGAGCAATAAAATTATAAATTCACAGATAGTAAACCCACAAAATACGTAAATATTTGTCACGATAGTGCCTCAACCACCTTCCCTCGATAGTCTGTTCCACTATCTCTTACTATTAACAAATCAGTCAACATCAAGTTTTGATCTCACAACATTGGAACGATTGCTTCTGATGCTTTGCCTCGTTACATAAAATGGATTTTTATTAAGCAAAAAAATTCTTATTTAAATTTGAATAGCATAACAACAATACTCAGAGCCACTATGATTTTGAAGCAACAGAGACAGTACGGAGCCTCTTTTATATCACCACAAGTATATGGGATTGTGTAGAGTGCCTGAATGCTTTGGACATAACACAACATTAATGGAATACTTAAAGATTTCCTTGTAACTGTAGTCTGTAAATATCAACAGTTTCCCAGGGTTCATATCAACCTGTTTTGTTTTGATTTGGTTTGGTTTGCCAGGGTCTTATCCCCAGTTTTAATCTGAGTTTCAATTCCAAACACAAAGTGAAACTCAGCCTTAACTACCTAGTTTTGCACAGTTTCCTCACAAAACCATAAATTGGCCAAGGTTCACTAAAAATTTGGCTCCGAACACAAGCCACATTCTTTGTCAAAAGGTTATCAAACCTCGGCAAACTTGGCCTGAGTTTTGGGGTTTAACCTCTAATCAAACTGTTTCCTCCCCATGATAAAAACCATGCTAAAGTGCAGCCTCACAAAAGGACTTACAGCTACTACAGCTCCCTAGAGAAAATCCTTTTCAAAGAATATAAAGCTTTTAAAAGGCTGCTACCTAGTGATAAATGCAGGATCAGAGTTCTGCAGGGGGTGGAAAACCCTTTAGAATGATTTTCTCAATTCCTCCTACTCCTCCCACTCCTGAGAACTCCGCAGCGTCAAGTAAATTTAATGAATAAACTTACTGTATGCAACCTGACTGAGGTTTTACTGCAAAGCTCAGGCAGGTCTGCACCCAAGATCTACAGCTTTATGCAATCATCTCGGCTGAATTAGACCTTGAAATGTTCCTTTGCTTGAGGTCAATTGCCTATGAAGTACTGTGCCTCAGCTTCTGGAGTGCATGCTGTCTTAGAGTCATTAATGCCTTTTACTATTTCAATACAGCTCGTGTTGTCTTTGTTGCATGAGGGATGTGTGAAAATTCCGCAAATAAATTGGTGATTCATTATGGAGTGGAAGAGTAAAACAGGACTTCAATATTACTTCAAATTAATCTGGCCATTTGTAAAAATGAAATAAAATCCAGGTTTGTGTTCATGCATCATGCTCAGAACCGACATTTCTGACATTTTCAATTTTAACAATGTCACTAAGATGGAGAAGTTCATGATTTAGTCATTTCAGCAGGGCCCAACGACATTCCAATATTTAATTAGAAAATCAGACGTTTTAGATCTAAGTCAGTATTCTATCCCTTTAGCTATTTTTGTTTGTCTTCACCATACGCTGACCCATACTAACATTTTGGAAATGAAATACTCCAAGGTGCTGAGAATCTAGGCTAATGCTCTTAGTCTGATGCTCATAGCATTATATCTGGTACAAATGGTCTGCGCTGCAGGCATAATGTCATTGCAAGTGGAACAGTGTTCTTTGAACAATCCAACTTGAGTTTCAATTGTTGATTACAGGGGAATGCTGTTGCAGATACTTCTGAATGCATTCTTCATTTATTTCAAAAACTTAATGCACCACGTGTTGTAGCGGAAACTTTGGCTCTGATTTAGCACAGCACTTACACACATACATAAGTACTGCTTACTGAATTTGGGCCTTACTGCTTAAATTATAAAGGTCTCCTTAAAACTTGTATTAAAAGTACTTATCTTATAAAGCTTTTATATTAAAAATGAATTAGTAATGTGAAAATAGTAGCTGCTTTATAATATGTCTGACAGTTAACAATTTACGTTTATTTAATTTCCTGTGGGTTGTTTATTTGAGTATTGTCTCTGTTACAATTCATTTCTTATGGGAAGACAGAGCTACAGTATAAGATGTAATTCAAAGACACTACCATACTTGCACTTGATTGACCATATATAAACTAATACAGCTGTACACTGAATTTAGAGAACTAGTTATTCCAAATGAAACTCCATCCTAATATAAAATTAGCTTGTGAACACCATTCCTCTAATACAAAATAATATAATTGTTTTATTAAACTAGTATTTATACAACCTACATAGAAGCTAAGATTTTCAGAAATAGGAGCTTAAAGTGACCTGACTGCAATTTTGTCATGATTTCAATGGCACCAATTGATAAGTAAGCTACTACAGTAACTCCTCGCTTAAAGTGGTCCTGGTTAACATTGTTTCGTTGTTACGTTGCTGATCAATTAGGGAACATGCTCGTTTAAAGTTGTATAATGCTCCTTTCTAACGTCTTTTGGCAGCCGCCTGCTTTGTCTACTGCTTGCAGGAAGAGCAGCCCCTTGCAGCTAGCTGGTGGGGGCTTGAAACCAGTGGACCGGCAGCCCCCTATCAATCAGCTCCCCGCTCCCCTAAGTTCCCTGTCCAGCAGCTACCTGCAGTTCAGCTGTGTCCCTCACTCCACTGCCATGTGCTGCTCCTGCCCTCTGCCTTGAAGCTGCTCCCCGAGACTCCTGCTTTCTGTGCCAGGGGTGGGGGGGAAGGAAAAGGGGCACTAATGTCAGGGTGTCCCCTGCCCCTGCACCCCGCTTACCCCATCTTCCATAGAGCAGGGCTCAGGACGGAGGGCGCTTGCAGCAGCTTTACTCCCTCCATTCCTGCTGCCTTGCAAAGTAAGAGAGTTACCCTTGAGGGCTCAGCCAATTGCTAGTTCATCATTTAGCAGTAAGGGAAATATCCCCCTTCTGACTCCTCCACCAAGCTTCACAATCATCATCACTGTGTACCAGTATTAAATTGTTTGTTTAAAAACGTGTGTGTGTGTGTGTGTGTGTGTGTGTGTGTGTGTGTGTGTGTGTGTGTGTGTGTGTGAGAGATATAGTCTTTTGTCTGGTGAAAAAAATTTCCCTGGAACCTACCTGCCCCACACACACATTTACATTAATTCTTATGGGGAAATTGGAATTGCTTAACATTGTTTCGCTTAAAGTCAAATTTTTCAGGAACATAACTACAACATTAAGTGAGGAGTTACTGTACTCAACATAAGTACGTGTGGCAGAATCTGGCCTATTATGGTTTTTCTAACATAATGATGATTATATCTAATCTCATATTAAGGCGCATGAAAAACCACATTTATTTGTCACTTTGAGACAGATACTGCAATGTGCCCTATACACAGATATATCTTAAAACCCTTCTCAAATTGAAACTAGTGCAAAATGTAGCAGCCCACCAACTGACTAAGGCATATTATAGAAAGCATATGATGCTCTATGCTATTCACTGGCTTTTTGAAAGTCCTGGATGGAGTTCAAGGTATTGCTTTTAGTTTATAAAGGCCATAATAGTTTAGGACCAGATTAATAAAGTGACCATCTCTCCCACCGGGCTATCTTACTGCATTTGGAAATCAGCAAAGGCACTCATATCAGATCCCCAAAATTAACAAGAAGGGAATGCCAGCAGGGTATTGTCTGATGTACCACAGATTCTGGCATTTGCTATCCCACTTGGTCCACAAGAGACCAAATTTTTAACCTTCCGCATATGCTGAATCAGGTCTCAGGTGAAGATAAGTGTTAAAAAGTAAGGGTTTGATCTATTAACTAATATTCTGATTTGTTAGTAGGTTACTGCCAATTACACTTCTCAGGATGGATGGAGTAGTTTATTACTTGATGTCCATATATAAAGTACACGTATATGAAGCAATTTTTTAATTTTGTAAAAGGTGCCAGAGCATGAGTCTGGTGGCATTTGATACATTATAAACAATTTTTTTCAGTAGCAAGGGAATCATTTGTAATAACACCTTACAACTATGATGAACTAATAAAAAAAGTAAATGATACGATGGAAAGCAGAATTCACAATGACTAACCTATACTGAAAATAAAAGTGTTATCCTTTCAGAGATCTCCAGCTTTGACTGTTTTTCAGTAAAGAAGGTGCCAATTTTCAAGGTTGTATTAACAAAGCAGGATTGTCTGAGTCTTGAAAAATGTTAAATGCATTAAGGGATTTGTGGTGACTTAAAAATATAGAAAGGTTTGTGATGACGTGTGAAAGTTTCTTTGGCACTATACAGGCATGGTTTGGGAAAACATTTCATGTTTAATTGATCAGGTAACTGCTGTATTATTTAAAAGCAAAAAACATTGAAATACTGTATCTTTAAAAAAAACTGATGTCATTTCCCAAAGCTTCCCAAGCTGAACTAATGAGATCCAATCACTACTTACTTTTTCAATATTGTTACAATATAATTGAGAGCCTTTGCTTTACAATTTGATAACCAGACATTTCTAAGGAAAAGATTATATGAAATAATGAAAAATATAGGTTCTAAGCTAAGCTATTATTTTATCTTCCATACATCTTTGAAAAACTTCTGTTAGCTTAAATCTTAAGGATATAGTATAATTTGTTACAAGAGCTACCCCCCAACTACCTTATTCATACAACTTTTATGTATCTTTGCACACTCATAAAAGGGAAATTGCCATTGCTCTGTTTGCATAAATCTAGATCATAATGAAATTTCCCTTTTTCCCTTCATGCCAACAAAATCCCTCAAACACTCCAGACAAGTTTTCCAGCACCACAGGAGAGCAAAGGCCAAAAAGTAAACTTAACGAGGCCAAACAGAGGCCTGCCCTCTAGCTCTTGCGAAAATGTTAATCTTATTTATAAATGAAGCAGAAAGGGAGGGGGGGAAAAAACTCCACAAAACCTATAGTGCTGATTGCAGGAAAAATGTTTACAGTATTCCCTTTGTCCAGGTTACCATGCAGGGCTCAAATTCAGGGAGAACTGGAGGGAATACAACTCCCCTTATTAAAATATATTAATTAGTTTAATATATACAGTTCCAGCCTTTGAAAAGCAGACCAAACCCATGGGACAAACAGCAGGGTCCTGAAAGACCTTGGATTTGATCTTCTGAAGACAGAGTCCCAGAAGCTGTTTCGGAAACTTCTTCTAACACCCCCACACCCATTTTATTTAAAAATAAATAAATAACGAAGGCATATTCATTGGCACCACTATATATCGAGCTGTACGAGGAACTTATTCACCATCTTGGTAAGGAATCTTAAGATACAAGGGCTTCTTCTGTGAAGCTGAATTTTTTTTTAACTACTTGATTTGAGCTACAGTCAAAGGGTACATCTACGCTGCAAGAAAATGCAACAGAGAGTCTCAGAACCTGAATCAACTGACTTTGTGCTCAAGTCACAGGGCTTACTATGAGGCTATTTCCTGCTCAGGCTAGAGATCAAGGTCTCAGACGCACCAACCTCATTGGATCTCAAAGCCCAAGCAGGAATATCTACACTTCTAATTTTAGTCCCACAACATAAGCCCGGAGGTGACATGGGCTCTGAGACTTGCTGCTGCAGGGACTTTTTTTGTTTGCTGTGTAGACGTATTAAAAGACTCGAAGTCATGATTCCTGAGTACTTCTCCTAACTCTCCAATGTGCCACTGAGCAAGGAAATGTCTTGGTGCCTGACTTTATCCATCTGTATAAAAGGTATAATAATGTCTCCTTTGGTTACAGGGATACTGGGATGTTTAGTGTTTGCAACATATTATTACTGTTGCTAAAATTTAGGAATTGTCTTCTTCCTGCTCACCAACTGATCAATAAAATAATAAGGTTAAACAATCGGATTGCCTATGAACACCATTCTTTCAACAGACATTGCTTTTAGTGTATAAGTTTAATATGCAGACTCAGCAACTAAACTTAGAGGAGTGGAGTAATTCAGTCTATTGCCTAAGTAATTAATGAACTTTTTCAGTGGTCCTTTTTTAAAAATCACAACTGGCCAAGTCCTAAAAGGTGATGAGCATCTGCAGTGCTTGACTTCAATGTCACTTTGGCTTGTGCTTAAAATGAAGTACAATCTTAAAATGCTTTGCTGAATCAGGGCCTATTTTTTCCCAATGTGAGATTAGAGCCAAGCCCTGATCCTGTTTTCCTTGAACATCCTGAAGCGTCATGGAAGATATCAGGCTCTTTGTGTTTTCACTTTTTCAAACTTACTTATATCACAAGCAGCAGTATGAATCCAAGGTTTTAGATGGTGTTCAATATCTAGCAAAATTAATCCCACCCACTGAATGTTCAGTTCCTTGCATTGTGTTTGTACTCCTCATACAGCCCTTGGCCAGTCAACAGGTCAAGATTCTCAGCTGGTGTAAATCAACATAGTTCTATTGAAGTCAATGCAGTTATACCAATTTATACCAGAGGAGGGTGTGTCCCAATGGATCAAGCCATCCTTTATTGGAATTTTATTCCTTTGGTTGTTTTTGGTCACAGTCTCAATTACTGTATTATTTAACTCATTTTCTGTATTCAGTAAACACAGATTTTTAATTAAGCAAGCTTCTATTTATAAGGAAATGTGTGTCAAAAATTCAAATCTATCTCAGTTATCAAACATTAAAATAATGCCTTTAAATTACTAAATACAGTTCTCGATTTCTAGGAGTACACTGCTGACTATGCTTCTCTTCTGAGCTATGTAGTTAGTAGTTTAATTTATTTATGCAAACAATATGCCCCATATTTCATGTCTTCTTTGCTGGAACAGACTCTAATAAGTATCACATTAACTTAACCCTAAGGTAATCAATGGCTGTGTACTTGAAAGGCTGAATATTTGAATTAACTGATATAAGTGAGATCTGTACTAAGATTATAAAAATTTCAGTCATCAGTCAGCATTTAAGTGCAGTCCCACTCTGAAAATGGATTCTGTAGATGAGAGTGTGGAAGGCTTTTATTGTGTCTAAATAATTTCTACATGAAATGTGCTCAGTTTACAAATAAAAGTGTGTTTTTTTCTAATTTCCAATTTTGTGAACAATCTCGGATTTGAAAATCAAGCTCGTTTTTTTCTTGCTTGCTCACCATTACCAGTAATAAAGATTCTGTAGGACAAACTCTACCATCAGCCATGACATTTGGGGAGACTTTTGCATTAGTAGATTCCCTGGGTTTGCACAGGTGAAAATGATTATAGCCCTTTAATTTACTACATAATTCTGTTGATGATGCATAAGGAGGAAAAGAATCCAACTCAGTTTCCAGTTGCCAACAAGTGTAAAAGAAACATCTTTGTCATTCAAGTTGGCATATGTATATACATACACAGAGACACTCATGTATCTATATACTGACTTGAATGACAAAGATGTTGAGAGAGAGATGAATACACACAAGCAGATTTATGAGAGAAAAGGTGTTAATTTTAAAAGTCAGTTTTCAGAGTTGAACTATACTTCGAAGTCACATTAGTTTAATTTCTGCTGCCACCAAGCATTTGAAGGGTGCCCTCAGCACTTTGTTGTTGTCTGCAACCCTCTTCACAGAGGACATAAGCAAGTACCAACTTTGCATTTTGGAACAGACTAAGCATCACAGATAGAGGTTCCACTCTCTGAAAAGACCTCCCTCTTTATGTCTGTAAGGGGGAGGGAGGTCATCTTCCACTCCCTGCAGTTCTTGAGAGGCCAACTGACTAAGGAGAGGCTGAGGAGACTGGGATGGGGAAATGCTTATCGTCCCATCTTGGCCCCCCCCCCAGAAAGCTCCCAGAGAATGCCAGATTCTATTATATATTATTGAGGTAAACTGACTTAAAAAAACACAACACACACAGGTAA
This sequence comes from Mauremys mutica, assembly GCF_020497125.1. Lineage (NCBI taxonomy): Eukaryota > Metazoa > Chordata > Testudines > Geoemydidae > Mauremys > Mauremys mutica. The sequence continues at coordinate 34,116,498 of NC_059076.1, read as the reverse complement.
AGAAGATGTGTGTGGGTTTTTTTTTTTTTTTTAAATGAGGCTACATTCACTCCAGGGTCTATGGTACATGTAATTTACAACTATGTGGATCAACTTTTCTGACCCAGGCCCATGACAGACTTCAGAGTGACCTCAACAAAGTTACTCCAGATTTACAGATGTAAGAGATCTCAGAATCTAGCCTGCTTGCTATAAAATTAATTTCAAGAACAGATTACATAGACACATCAGACAAACAACCACAACTTCAATTTACATTCTAGAAGCACAGTCCCCCCCAAACACGAGGCTGAAATATTGACTCAACGCTCTTTCCACTGATCTATTAACTCACCAACACACTTCCTGTAGTACTTTTTTTTCCCCTGAAGGTCTACCATCCAAGTACTGACTAGATCTGAATTCTCTTAGTTTACAAAATGAGATAAGATCACAGCCTGAGACTGCTTGAATGTAACCAGTTAGAGATGGGTTTGTTGATATTCTTGTTCCTTACAAGTGCTAAGGTGCTCAGGTGCAGTTCAGAAAAAAACAAAACATAGGATGTCATCGTTCAGGTACGCACAGTTTTAAAGATTAAGTAGTTTATCTTGCCCAACTAAAAATACCATCAAAAACTCATCTTCCATTAGAACCAAGATAAACATTCCATGCCAAAAACAATGATCTTCTCAGGATCCACTGTTCCAAGCACAATTATATCTTAAGAATTCAGCTACTCTGACTTAAATAAAAGTGGGTTCAAATCAAATTAAATTCAAAGTTATTGGAGGTATTTTTCATATTTAATCTGGAGAATATTTTGAAAGTATCCAATTTCCTTTGATAGTAACTCCCCTAACAATTTGTTGAAAGGAAATCTGCCTAGCTGCCATGTCTCTCTCTTTTGAAAATTGCAACACCATCAATTTTACACTAAGGAGCAACACAAAACTGAAAATGATGGGCGGTTCCACTCAGAAAAAATTATTTTACACACAACGTGCACATTTAACCCCTGGCTAGATGAGTTATGAAAAAAGGTCGGCTGTATTATCAGCAGGGTCCCCTTTTCAGTTCTGGAATTAAATATTTAGCAATTGTTAATAATGAGTCCAATGTAGAAACCATAGTAATTACTATATATCCCTGTGGCTAATCAGTGAGTACCTAGGATTTGGAAGTAATGACATCTGCCACAAATTAGGAAGAAGGCCACTGACTCTTTTATTAGGATTTGGATTAGGATTAGGTGCTTTAAACAAACAGAGAAACTCTGCCAACGAAGAGTTTTTGAAAGACAAAATATTAGGACTCCACCAAGATCCACAAGGAAATCAAAACTAGCACCACTTGTTCATCTGCTGAAGCAACAGACGAAGTAGCAGCAGGCAGCTAAATGATTTTCTAATTGAGCAAACAGTTTACTCTCATGGTGGGGATGTGGCATACAATTAATGTCCATTTAATAAAGATATTTATCTAGAGTGTGTCGTTTTACATCTCATTCTGAAGCACGTGACAGAGAGAACAATTAATTATTTTAGGACAAAAGTTTGCTCTCTAAGCAAATATTTCTTTAAAGCTTACTCTCCTAAGTAACTTGCATATTTTGTTGATCTTTTTTACTTGAAAGTTATTCCACACATCTCTGAATACTGCAATACAAAATCTGAATGTAAATTATTCACTTGTCATCATTTGTTTATGGGAATCAACCATGTTCCCAAAGTGCATTTGTAATATTCATCACAGTATAAAATTACAAGTGTAGGTGTTTTCAAGATGTTAAGAATAGTACAAGAAAGGGTCATGCAAACCTGACCTACCAAATTTCTATTTACTTCAGGAAAAAAAAATTTGGTGAACACCACAATAAATAAGATGTGATCCAGGCTACTTTTGTTCCATGAATAAGTCAACTGAAAATTTTGATTCAAAACTAATAAGAGACAGAGGAAAACAGTCTGGAAATGACAACTGAAGCACTGTTTTGACTGTACATGAAACAGTAAAATATGATGGCCAAACATTCAAAAGAAAGAAGCACAAATGTATATGCAAATAATGCATGCAAAATTGTGCTTGCAATGCAGGTAACATTCAGCCACTTAACACAATTTGCATATGGTCACAGTGCTGGCAAATAGAAAAATCATCTTTTGATTTGTAAACTGAACATGTTTATGGAGTAGACAAAGAGAATAAATATTGACCCCACACACACAAAAATCATTTTTTTTCCAAAGGGTCATTTTTCTGGCTATAACTGCACGTTGAATAATTCAATTCTCTAGTTAAAAAACACAAGGTCAGGTTAGTAGCTGGCCTTGAAGGTCTATAGAAAACAAAAGCAGAGGTTATATTTATGAAAGGAGACGCTTATTGAGAACTATGTTAAAATTACAAGCTATCACTTTAACTTGCAAAGCTGGGGCCTTTGTAGGGATGTACACAATCTGGATCTGGTGCAGTCAGTATGCAAAGAGCTAGCCTAGAGCAAGGTGTGCCTCTCTGCCTTAGGGAGCAGCTTGCTTTGTGTCCTCTATTTTTGGGACTTATGTGTTAGGGCTCTGAATTCTAAGAAATAACATAGAATACTTCTGGAAGATTGCAATGTAATACTTCTCTGTGTGTATGCCATGAACATAACAGAAGGGTGTAGATCAGAGTAAAAACAGAGATTAGAGCTGTCAAGCAATTAAAAAAATGAATCGTGATTAATCATGATGTTAAATGAATACCATTTATTTAAATATTTTTGGATCTTTTACACTTTCAAATATATTTATTTCAATTACAAGAGACTAAAGTGTACAGTGCTCATTTTTATTACAAATATTTGCACTGTAAAATAAATAGTATTTTTCAATTCACTTAATACAAGTACAGCAGTGCAATCTCTTTATCATGAAAGCTGAACTTACAAACATAGAATTATGTACAAAAAATAACTGCATTCAAAAATAAAACAATGTCAAACTTTAGATCCTATAAATCCACTCAGTCCTACTGTTCAACCAATCACTCAAATAAACAAGTTTGTTTACATGTGCAGGAAACAGTGCTGCCCACTTCTTGTTTACGTCACCTGAAAGTGAGAACAGGTGTTCGCATCGTGCTGTTGTTGCTGGCGTTGCAAGATATTTACATGCCAGGTGTGCTAAAAATTCATATGTCCCTTCATGTTTCAACCACCATTCCAGAGGCCATGCGTCCATGCTGATGATGGGTTCTGCTCAATAATGATCCAAAGCAGTGAAGACCAAAGCATGTTCATTTTCATCATCTGAGTCAGATGCCACCAGCAGAAGGTTGATTTTCTTTTTTAGTGGTTCGAGTTCTAAAGTTTCCACATCAGAGTGTTGCTCTTTTAAGACTTCTGAAAGCATACTCCTCACCTCATCCCTCTCCTATTTTGGAAGGCACTTCAGATTCTTAGACCTTGGGTCGAATGCTGTAGCTATCTTTAGAAATCTTACATTAGTACCTTCTTTGCATTTTGTCAAATCTGTAGTGAAAGTGGTCTTAAAACGAACAACATGCTGGGTCATCATCTGAGACTGCTAGAACATGAAATATATGGCAGGATGCGGGTAAAACACAGAGCAGGAGAAATACAATTCTCCTCCACGGAGTTCAGTCACAAATTTAATTAATGTATTCTTTTTTTAACGAATATCATCAGCATGGAAGCATGTCCTCTGGAATAGTGGCCAAAGCATGAAGGGGCATACGAATGTTTAGCATATCTGGCATGTAAATACCTTATAATGTTGGCTACAAAAGTACCACACGAACATCTGTTCTCACTTTCAGGTAACATTGTAAATAAGAAGCGGGCAGCAGTTTTTCCCATAAATTTAAACAAACTTGTTTGTCTTAGCAATTGGCAGAAGTAGGACTGAGTGGACTTGTAGGCTCTAAAGTTTTACAGTGTTTTGTTTGAGTGTAGTTATGTAACAAAAAAAACCCCTATGTTTGTAAGCTGCACTTCCATGATAAAGAGATTGCACTTGTATGAGGTGAATTGAAAAATACTATTTCTTTTGTTTATCATTTTTACAGTGCAAGTCTTTGTAATAAAAATAATATAAAGTGAGCACCGTACACTTCGTAGTCTGTCTTGAAATTGAAATAAATATATTTGAAAATTAAGAAAAACATCCAAAATATTGAATAAATTTCAATTAGTATTTTATTGTTTAACAGTGTGCTAAATTTTTTTAATCACAATAAATTTTGAGTTAATCGCGTGAGTTAACGGCGATTAATCTACAGCCCTAATTGAGATATTTTTGAATATTTTTAAATTTGCTTTTGCACTGAGTCACAAAACATTTGAAGTCCAGCCCATATCTTGTATATTGTCAACAAAATATACAGTCCATGACAATAAAAAAATTGAACATGGGAAGTGTGCCAGAGTATAGTTTTAAAGACTTAAAAATAGTGGGTCAGATTCATCAGGACTGCCTTACGCTGCTCCAGTGACATAATACAGCCATAAACCTGGCTTACTAGCCAGCCTAGTTTATGGATGTTTTGCTTTGTTGGATCGACTCAAAGCAGCTGGAGCAATGAATCTGGCCCAGTATTTTTTCCAGAATTACAGCCCCTTTTATGGGATATTCAAAAAAATGATTCTTTAAATAATAAACAAGGCTCAGTCCCATTCCCATTCAAGGCAATGGAAAAATTCCTATTGATTCCAATAGTGCAGGATTGAGGCCTGTCTTAGTTTTTGCTTTGCTTTATCCTGCTCGTATACAGGGTTTGAGGGTTGCAGGAAGTTGTTTTCCTTTTACCCACATAAGGATAAACATTTTAGGTAAAATGGATGCTGAATTTACTGAAAATACTTTAAGAAAATAACCTAAGAGAAACTACTAATAGCGTACAGAGAATTTTTATGTTTTTTTTATTTGTTACTTGCTATTACTACTTCCCCCTTGCAAAATAGACCACACTGGTGTCCTGTGAGGACTATATTTTATCCTAAATATTTTATCAATCATTGTATTGATGCTTCTCTGCATAGTGACAATTTCATGGTTGATACAATCAGAGGGTAATACATTTCGCTAAAACGTAAAATGACAAGAGGCATTATATAAGGGGAGAGAATGATGATTAAAATTATGGGGCTTGTTCATCTTAGATATAAAGAGAGATTCTTTGCAGTAGGTAGGACCAAGTCTTTCCACTCTCCACAATGGCAAAGGGGAAGATCTCAGAATGAAGGGCAATGGTATCTACCTTGGCATTACTTAATGTAGTATCTATAGTATAGGATAGACTCAGACTCATAGACTTTAAGGTCAGAAAGGACCATTATGATCATCTAGTCTGACCTCCTGCACAACGCAGGCCACAGAATCTCACCCACCCACTCCGGTAACAAGCCCCTAACCTATGTCTGAGTTATTGAAGTCCTCAAATCGTGGTTTAAAGACTTCAAGGTGCAGAGAATCCTCCAGAAAGTGACCCGTGCCCCAAGCTGCAGAGGAAGGCAAAAAACCTCCAGGGCCTCTGCCAATCTGCCCTGGAGGAAAATTCTTTCTCGACCCCAAATATGGCGATCAATTAAACCCTGAGCATGTGGGCAAGACTCACCAGCCAGACACCCAGAAAAGAATTCTCTGTAGTAACTCAGATCCCACCCCATCTAACATCCTATCGCAGACCACTGGGCATATTTACCGCTAGTAGTCAAAGACGACCTAATTTTGGCAATTAAGTTATCTCATTATACCATCACCTCCATAAACTTATCACGCTTAGTCTTGAAGCCAGATATGTCTTTTGCCTCCATTACTCCCCTTGGAAGGCTGTTCCAGAACTTCACTCCTCTGATGGTTAGAAACCTTTGTCTAATTTCAAGTCTGAACTTCCTGATAGCCAGTTTATATCCATTTGTTCTTGTGTCCACATTGGTACTGAGCTTAAATATTTCCTCTCCCTCCCTGGTATTTATTCCTCTGATATATTTATAGAGAGCAATCATATCTCCCCTCAGCCTTCTTTTGGTTAGTCTAAACAAGCCAAGCTCTTTCAGTCTCCTTTCATAGGACAGGTTTTCCATTCCTCGGATCATCCTAGTAGCCCTTCTCTGAACCTGTTCCAGTTTGAATTCATCATTCTTAAACATGGGAGACCAGAAATGCACACAATATTCCAGATGAGGTCTCACCAGTGCCTCGTATAACGGTACTACCACCTCATTTTTGCTGGAAATACCTCACCTGATGCATCCCAAGACCGCATTAGCTTTTTTAACGGCCACATCACATTGGCGGCTCATAGTCATCCTGTGATCAACCAATACTCCAAGGTCCTTCTCCTCCTCTGTTACTTCCAACTGATGTGTCCCCATCTTACAACAATAGTTCTTGTTATTAATCCCTAAATGCACGACCTTGCACTTTTCACTATTACATTACTATTACTCCAGTTTACAAGGTCATCCAGATCTTCCTGTATGATATTCCGGTCCTTCTCTGTATTAGCAATATCTCCCAGCTTTGTGTCATCCGCAAACTTTATTAGCACATTCCCATTTTTTGTGCCAAGATCAGTAATACAAAGATTAAATAAAATTGGTCCCAAAACCAATCCCTGAGGAACTCCACTAGTAACCTCCTTCCAGCCTGACAATTCACCTTTCAGTATGACCCATTGTAGTCTCCCCTTTAACCACTTCCTTATCCATCTTTCAATTTTCATATTGATCCCCATCTTTTCCAATTTAGCCAATAATTCTCATGTGGAACTGTATCAAATGCCTTACTGAAATAGAGGTAAATTAGATCCACTGCATTTCCTTTGTCTAAAAAATCCGTTACCTTCTCAAAGAAGAAGGTCAGGTTAGTTTGGCACGATCTACCTGTTGTAAAACCATGTTGTATTTTGTCCCAATTACCATTGACCTCAATGTCCTTAACTACTTTCTCCTTCAAAAATTTTTCCAAGACCTTGCATACTACTGATGTCAAACTAACAGGCCTATAGTTACAGATCACATTATTTTTTCCTTTCTTAAAAATAGGAACTATGTTAGCAATTCTCCAGTCGTACGGTAGAACCCCTGAGTTTACTGATTCATTAAAAATTCTTGCTAATGGGCTTGCAATTTCATGTGCCAGTTCCTTTAATATTCTTGCATGAAGATTATCTGGGCCCCCCAATTTAGTCCCATTAAGCTGTTCAAGTTCGGCTTCTACCTCGATTGTGGTAATATCTACCTCCATATCCTCATTCCCATTTCTCATCCTACCATTATCCTTAAGTTCCTCATTAAAGACTGAGGCAAAGTATTTGTTTAGATATTGGGCCATGCCTAGATTATTCTTAACCTCCACTTCATCCTCAGTGTTTAGCGGTCCCACTTCTTTCTTTGTTTTCTTCTTATTTATATGGCTATAGAACCTTTTACTATTGGTTTTAATTCCCTTTGCAAGGTCCAACTCTACATGGCTTTTGGCCTTTCTCACTTTATCCCTACATGTTGTGAGCTCAGTAAGGTAGCTTTCCTAATCCCTCCCATCTTTCACTCCTTGTAGGCATTCTGCTTTTTCTTAATCACCTCTCTGAGATGCTTGCTCATCCAGCTTGGTCTACAACTCCTGCCTATGAATTTTTTCCCCTTTCTTGGGATGCAGGCTTCTGATAGTTTCTGCAACTTTGATGTGAAGTAATTCCAAGCCTCCTCCGCCTTTAGATCCCCAAGTTCTTCAGTCCAATCCACTTCCCTAATTTCCTTAATTCTTTAAAGTTAGCCCTTTTGAAATCGAAAACCCTAGTCCCAGATCTATTTTTAGGGGTTCTGTAAAGGTAGGCATCTGCTCTAACCCTTCAGACAGAGACCAACACCTACAAAATCTCCACCAAGCATTCTCAAAACTACAACACCCGCACGAGGAAATAAGGAAACAGATCAACAGAGCCAAACATGTACCCAGAAGCCTCCTACTGCAAGACAAACCCAAGAAAGAAACCAACAGGACTCCACTGGCCATCACATACAGTCCCCAGCTAAAACCCCTCCAACGCATCATCAGGGATCTACAACCCATCCTGGACAATGATCCCACACTTTCACAGGCCTTGGGTGGCAGGCCAGTCCTCACCCACAGACAACCTGCCAACCTGAAGCATATTCTCACCAGTAACTGCACACTGCACCATAGTAACTCTAGCTCAGGAACCAATCCATGCAACAAACCTCGATGCCAACTCTGCCCACATATCTACACCAGCGACACCATCACAGGACCTAACCAGATCTGCCACACCATCACCGGTTCATTCACCTGCACATCCACCAATGTAATATACATCATCATATGCCAGCAATGCCCCTCTGCTATGTACATCGGCCAAACTGGACAGTCTCTACGGAAAAGGATAAATGGACACAAATCAGATATTAGGAATGGCAATATACAAAAACCTGTAGGAGAACACTTCAACCTCTCTGGCCACCCCATAGCAGATCTTAAGGTGGCCATCCTGCAGCAAAAAAACTTCAGGACCAGACTTCAAAGAGAAACTGCTGAGCTTCAGTTCATCTGCAAATGTGACACCATCAGCTCAGGATTAAACAAAGACTGTGAATGGCTTGCCAACTACAAAACCAGTTTCTCCTCCCTTGGTTTTCACACCTCAACTGCTAAAAGAGGGCCTCACCCTCCCCGATTGAACTAAGCTCGTTAACTCCAGCCTGCTTCTTGCTTGCATATATATACCTGCCCCTGGTAATTTCCACTACATGCATCCGACAAAGTAGGTATTCACCCACGAAAGCTCATGCTCCAAAACTTCTGTTAGTCTATAAGGTGCCACAGGACTCTTTGCTGCTTTTACAGATCCAGACTAACACAGCTACCCCTTTGATACTATTCTTCTCAGTAAGGAGTCCCCAATCACGGAGACCTGCCTTTTCCTGGTGACGGTGCGATTCTCCGGTCTATCCCCTGTTCCCTCTGGCTGCAAGTCCTCTTGATTTCTATTGTCCCTCGCAATCCTCCACAATCCATCCCATATCCTCCTGGGGCTCATATTTGGTGGTAGTCTCTCCATTGACTCTTCCCCTCTTCCTGTAGGACTAGCTGCTCTTCTCTTCTTTCTTTCCCTCTCGCCTTCAGCGATCACCTGCTGTGCCCCTTCTTCATTTTCCAACTCTGCAAACCTGTTCCTGAGCTCTATTTCTCCTTCACTGGCCCATCTTTTCCTCTGCCTGGTTCTCTTAGTCACATGCTTCCACTGTCCACTTTCCTCACCCAGTAGTCTCCCCTCAGAATTCTTTAGTCCTGCTTCCATCTGCAAGTCTGAGCTTTTCCCTTCAGCCTCCTCATGTCTTTGCTCCATCATCCACTCAAACCCCCTTCTAAACTCAACCAGAGTTTTCACCTGCATCTCCAATCCTCGGATCTTTTTTTCCCCATCAGGCGGCACTTCATGCAGATTAAACTCTTTTCAGGTACCCCCTCCAGGATCATGTACATGCCGCAGCTTCCACATCCAGTCATCCTCATTGTGTCTTCCACTGCTGCCTCTGTATCGGTCATAGCCTTCCCACCTAAAACCTGTTAGTCCAGGAAACGCAAACCAAAGCAAACCACCCCCATCTATAGCAAAACTAACCCCCAACAGGCACCAGAATACCGGCAGAACACCACCCACTTTCTTCACTAGCCTGTGTATTCCTCTGCCTAGGTCTCTTAGGCCTGGTCCACACTAGACTTTAATTCGAATTTAGCAGCGTTAATTCGAATTAACCGTGCACCCGTCCACACCAGGAAGCCATTTAATTCGACCTAGAGGGCTCTTTAGTTCGAATTCGGTACTCCACCCCGACGAGGGGAGTAGCGCTAAATTCGACATGGCTATGTCGAATTAGGCTAGGTGTGGATGCAAATCGAACTTACTAGCTCCGGGAGCTATCCCACACTGCACCACTCTGTTGACGCTCTGGACAGCAGTCCGAGCTTGGATGCTCTGACCAGCCACACAGGAAAAGTCCCGGGAAAATTTGAATTCCTTTTCCTGCCTGGACAGTTAGAATCTCATTTCGTGGTTGGACATCGGGGCGAGCTCAGCAGCACCGGCAGCGATGCAGAGCTCTCCAGCAGAGGAGTTCATGTAATCTCTGAATAGAAAGAGGGACCCAGCATAGACTGACCGGGAACTCTTGGATCTGATCGGTGTGTGTGGGGCGAGGAGTCTGTGCTTTCGGAGCTGCGCTCCAAAAAACGGAATGCAAAGACCTACGAGAAGGTCTCCAAAGCCATGAGAGACAGAGGATACAGCCGGGATGCAACGCAGCGCCGTGTGAAAATCAAGGACCCCAGACAAGGCTACCAAAAAATCAAAGCGGCAAACGGACGCTACGGAGCCTGCCACCACTGCCCCACCAGTGACCATGGACTCTGACGATGGGACAGTGTCGACGGCCAGTTCCTCGGCGATGTTCGCGGATGGGGAAGATGAGGAAGGGTTTGTGGAGGACGAGGCAGGCGACAGCGCTTACAACGCTGGTTTCCCCGACAGCCAGGATCTCTTCATCACCGTCACGGAGATCCCCTACCAACCGTCCCCGGCCATTAACCCGGACCCTGAATCAGGGTAGGATCACTCGGTAAGTGCTTTAACCATGTAAACTTTTATTCTTAATATAACAGGAATCTGAAGTATGTGAAAAGGAGGTCTCTCTATATATGGGGATAGAACAGAAATCCTCCTGGGAGATCTCCACGAAGCTCTCCTGGAGGTAATCGAAAAGCCTCCGCAGGAGGTTCCTGGGGAGAGCTGCCTTATTGGGTGCTCCGTGGTAGCACACTTTTTCGCGCGAGGCTTTCATGAGGTACTCAGGGAGCATTGTCTCCCCGAGCACGGCTGCATAGGGCCCTGGTTTGTGCTGGCTTTCACGCAGCATGCGCTCTCTATCTCCTTCAGTGACCGTCCTCAGGGTGATCTCGCTCGGAGAGTCCTGCATCTAATTAGGGGAATTACTGTAATGTTACGCCTGGTCCAAAGTATTTTTCAAAAAAACTCCGGACTGAGCTCCAAATGCTTCTAGGGTCAAACACAGTGTCCGCGGTGGGTCAGGGCATAGCTTGGCAATTTACGCACACACCCCCCACCCCCAGAAGTGAAAGGGAAAACAATCCTCTGTTGACTCTTTTACATGTCACCGTATCTTTACTGAATGCTGAAGATAGATGCGATGCTGCAGCACTGAACACCGACATCCTCACTCCCCCCCCGCCATGGGTGGCTGACGGTACAATATGACTGATATCCATCGTCATCATCAGCCTATTGGCACATGGGGCAGTGCAAAAGGACTGGTAACCATGCGTACTAGCATCAGTGAGATCGATCAAGGGCGCCTGGCCCTAATTTTTCCTGGTAGATGGTGCAGTATGGCTGGTAACCGTCCCCATCATAGCAACAGGGGGCTGAGCTTCATCAGCCCCCACCCTTCATGTGTAAAGAAAAGATTCAATTGCCCCTGGACTAGCAGCAGGATGCTGGGCTCCTCTCCTCCACACTCCTTAATGTCCTATCTGGACTATCATAGCAACTGGAGGCTGCCTTCCACTCATTTCTCACTAACAAGGCACTGTGTCTTATTCCTGCATTCTTTATTACTTCATCACACAAGTGGGGGGACAATGCTATGGTAGCCCAGGAAGGCTGGGGAAGAATGGAATGAACAGGTGGGGTTGTTGCAGGAGCACCCCCTGTGAATAGCATTCAGCTCATAATCTATGCAGGATCTGACACAGAGCAGCTGTGCTCTCTGGTTCTCTGATACAGTGGTTCTCTAGTACACTTGCCCATATTCTAGGCAGGACTGATTCTATTTTTACAAACCAAAAAGGAGGGATTGACTCAGGGAGTCATTCCCAATTTTGGCTTTTGCGCCCCTGGCTAAGAGCAGCCAGGGGCACTTATGACAGCAGCAAATGGTGCAGTGCAAAAGGACTGCTAACCATGCCCATCTTATTACCAATTTATGGTATGGTAGATGGTACAGTATGGCTGGTAACCATCTCTGCTGTCATGCAAAAGCAAAAGCATGCTGCTGTGTAGCGCTGCTGGACTGCCTCTGTCAGCGGCATCTAGTACACATACAGTGACAGGCACAAAAGGCAAAATAGGCTCCATGGTTTCCACGCTGTGGCGTCTGCCAGGGCAATCCAGGAAAAACGGGCTTGAAATGATTGTCTGCTGTAGCTTTCCCGGAGGAAGGGATGACTGACGACATTTACCCAGAACCACCCGCGAAAATGGTTTTTTCCCCATCAGGCACTGGGATCTTAACCCAGAATTCACAGAGACAGACTAGACTGTGTTCATTGTTCGCAAAAATTTATCTTTGCAAGGAATTCACTCCCTTTTTCCCATCACACAGCTTCGACTGTCTCCAGACCTGCCACAGCATCCCCCTCACAGAGGCTGGCAAAGATTAGGCGGCGAAAGAAAAAGACAGGGGACGAGATGTTCGCTGAACTTATGGGGTGCTCCCGAGACGAGGCGGACCAGCAGAGCCAGTGGAGGGAGACCCTCTCTCTGTACCAGCGCTCACACAGCGAACGGAAGGAGAGGTGGCGTGAGGAAGACAAGCATGCGACTCAAACGCTGCTTGGACTAATGAGAGAGCAAACGGACATCCTCCTGCGCCTTGTGCATGTTCTGCAGGACCTCAGGCAGGAGGACAGAGCCCCCCCTGCAGTGTATCTGCAACCGCCCTCCCCCGCCACAAAGTCCCATACCCCCCTCACCCAAAATAACCAGAAGGAGGGGCGCCAGAGGCCGTGTAAACTGTCACTGCACCCCAGCAGAGTGCTCAAGTACCCAAAAGCTCTCATAGCCTAAATTTTGAGAAGTCCTTTCCTTCCCGCCTCACCCAAGCCCCCATCCCAGTTTCATCCCCTGTCTAGTTGATAATAAAAAATACTTTTCTGTTAATTACTGTTTCCGTCATGTTCTTTTAGAGGAGACTGTGTTTGAAGGGGGGGAAGGGGGTTGGTAATTTGACAGGACAATCACCTTTACCAGGGTACAGACATGGGGGCAGGATCAGCAGCAGGTCACACACACACTGCAGTCAGTACGCACCCTGGTCGGTATGGGAGGTGGTTTGCAGGTTCTGTGTGGGTGGGGGGGGTACATGACTTTGTAGTGGGGGAGGGGGTTACAGATCTCATGCAACGGTCCCTGTCCTGGACCACAGAGCCACGCAGCAGAGGAATCTGTATCCGTCCTCCCCCGCCAAAAGGCCACATAGCCCCCACACACAGAGTCCCAAAAAGGAGGGATGGCAGGCTCCGTTGAAACATCCAGTCCGGCACTGCAGATCGCTCTGGGAGCAGGAGCCTGTCATTCCTCGAGTTTACAGGTGGTCTTTACATCACTGCACACCCTACCCAGCACAGTCCATGTCCCAGTTTCAACCCTGTAACGCAAAGTCATCAATAAAGAACCCTTTGTAAAGTTACAGTGGAACATGTAATTTATTTTTAAATGTGTGTTGGAAGTTGGGGAAGCGGGGTGGGCGGGGTATGTAACTGCAGATGCTAGTCAACAGTAACTTGGTAAAGAAACAGGGGCAGGTTCAGCTTCTCTGTAAAGAAACTGAACAGTCACAGGTCACGCTGCTCACTGCTTGCTGGTACTTGAAGAGTTCCTTGTCGCTGTGCAAGGCGCCTGCACAGAGCTTCACGAGCCAGGGCATTAGCGGGTAGGCTGGGTCCCCGACGATCACTATAGGCATCTGCACATCCCCAAGACTTATTTTGTGGTCCGGGAAGAAACTACCTTCCTGCAGGCGTCTAAACAGACCAGAGTTCCTGAAAACACGCACGTCATGAACTTTGCCTGGCCACCCGACGTTGATGTTGGTAAAACGTCCCCCATGGTCCACCAGTGCTCGCAGCACCATTGAAAAGTAGCCCGATTTCTCAGCAGCTGACTGTGGAAGAGGTGGACGATAAGGTGCGAGGAGTTGACAACGGCCATAACTGCAGCGGGATCCGTGCTCAAAGTGCTGTGGCGCCCGCGCTGTCACTGAGCAGAAAAGTGCACGAACAGATAGCCCGCAGGCGCTTTCAGGGAGGGAGGGAGGGCATGATTGACGGTTCAATGATGACAGTTACCCAAAACCACCCTCGACACATTTTTCCCCCCAGCATGCATTGGGGGGAAATCCCAGGATTCCAATGGGCAGCGGGGAGTGCGGGAACTGTGGGATAGCTTCCCACAGTGCACCGCTTCCAAAGTCGACACTGGCCCCGTTACTGTGGACTCACACAGTCGAACTGGTGTATTTAATGTGGATACACAACTTCGACTTCATAAGGTCGATTCCACAAATTCGAATTAAATTGATTCGAAATAGTCTTGTAGTGTAGACATACCCTAAGTCTCCCCCACAAACTCCCCTTGCAAACTCCCACTGAAACTCCCCTGTTTACAGCTCTATTTGCTGGCTCCTGTACCACTGCAGCTGTCTATGCTGCTGCCTGACTGGCTGGCTACCTTTACAGAACCCCTAAGCAGAGAAGCCCCACCCCCTAATTAGGGCTCAACTTCTCTCCCAGGATGGGAGAGCCTCAGAATCTTCCTTGGTTTGCACTAGGACTGGACATAATTCTTCTATCAAAACTTTTTCCAACATAAAATTGGGTTTTCTATTAAATAATATGGGGGGGGAAGTGTCATCTTTCCTCAAAAATTTGTGATTTTTTTGAGAGAGCCAAAAAAAACCAATTTTTTTTCATTTTCAGAGACCACAAATCTTTTTCTAACAAGCCCTTCTACCCCACCTCTACACCCCCACCCCCTAGCCCCCCTCTCTTTTCAGGCATTTGTTGAAAAGTCTAAATTTTTAAAGAGGGAAAAAATAACATTTTCCGACCAGCTCTAGTCTTCACTTAATTGAGTTCCGAAATGTCACTTATTTTAAGCAATAATATTTTGTTTCACAAATGCAGTTCTGTTTACACTGTATTATTCTTTTCACATAGGCAATTTGAAATCACACACATATTTTTGAAGTTTACACATTAGGGCTTCCTTTATATTTATAGGACTTTTACCAAGGAGGCCCTGCACATTTCCAGTGGCCTTTTATTTGAAGTAAAGACTTTGTCTTGTTTCATGACAAGGGGACATATTGCTGTCAAGCCTTCTATATAAGTTCTTTGTGCTGAGGACTCAATCCTGCATGCTTTATAAAAGCAGAGTAATATTTAGTCATGGAGAAGTCCCATTTAAATCAAGTGACTAAAGTTCACTTTACGTTTATGTGTTTAGAATTATCTGATGGAGAAATGTCTACCTATTATCTCTCTATTTATGTTCTTCATTTTCTGTAAGATAAATATTGTTAAAATCTATTCTATTAATGTATCTCTGGCTGGGTTTCAGGTTTTCAAGCCATAATTACTGCAACCAAAGATCAATGAGAGAAAAGGTCAGAAGGAAAACAGAAATTACTTCAGATGAACTATAACTACTATCAGTGCTACAAGCTCTACAATTAATCTTCTCAATGCCAAATTTATGAACAATCATTTCCAATGAAGTTATTTAGTGGTTGGCAGCTCAATAAAGCAGCAAGATTCTAACATTTTATTTTATTCCCACCCCATACAGTGAATGCATAAATAAATATTCTAATAGCATGTTTATCACCAAAAGATAGATTGTTAATCCCCAAACAGCACATTTTGTAAAATGAATGTATTTTTGTTTGTCTAGGGCATTTCTCACTGTAGTAAATGAGAAACAATTGTATGCACCCTCCCCAGCTTTTGACCCATTTTACCTTATTTTAAGTCAGTTTACAGATGATAGTAGAATAAGAAGAATCAATTCTTTGCCCGCTGTAGTTATACCAAGAGGCATTTTTAGACCCAAGAAAGGACTGATGTCTAAAAAGATCATATTCTGTACAGACATAATTAAAAAAGAAAACAGACTGAATTACCAAATGCAGCACATTTAACAAATGCCAATGAACATTAAGAGTAGCTTGTTGTTGTGCAATACATCAGTTATATTACATACAGCATGTTTAAGAACATTAATTTACTCCTGTGTACCTTCTTTGTTTATATAATAAAGCATATAATTAACTTTCTCCATGAAAAATTCTCATTTGATTCTATGCTATTATTTGCAAACACAACTTCGACAGTTAATTATATTATTCCAAAACAAAAACAACAGGATTTGGAATTATTGGTACTGACCCTTCCTTTCTGATTGTATTTCAAACACAAAATTAGTTTTTACACAGAAGATACATATGTAAACAATGGCAGTCTTTATGATGCTGATGTTCTACTAAAAACCCTTTTTCACTTCACAAAAGGGTAGTTTTAGCCTCCAACAAAGCAGCTGAAAGGAACAGTAGCAAGAAGTAAATGTCCCCCTGCTGAGTCTATGAAAAGTGTATGTTCCCATCATGAAGCAGCCTTGCAAAAATCACATGGTGGGGATGCAAGTGCTCAAGCCATTGTATAGTCTGTATGATCTCAAGTGGAGAAAAACATCTGTCCATTTGCCATGAAAGGACCCCCATGACCCACATGAGCCCCTCTTCCCAGGCTTTGAACTGATCGCTGTCAGTCACAAAAAGTCCCTCTCAAGCCACTTTTGCTCAAAGGTTTCATAGGGTTTAGACTGAGGTGACCAATCATAGTCTAACAAAAAGATTAGTGTGTCTGGACACAATGCAACGCAGAGATGTGAGTAACCCCCTTTGTAATGTCCTGCAACACAGTGTAAAGAACACTGAATGCAGTCAAAGAGAGAGTATGCTTAGGCGCCTGAAAGAAAGAAGATGATTTGAGGGGAAATCTGTCTTCAGCTGGAAACAAGTGTTCTTTAATACCATCATGAATTTTCCCAACGAGTCTGAATAATCATGGATTCATTACTCCCTATCCCAGAGCTATTATTAGTAATTGACTATGTTAAACAGACACAGTTCAGCTTCAAGTGTGATTGATGGAAGGATAATATACTGTGTCCCTGCTATATAGGGCCATTCTGAGAAGCCAAGCATTTTGTATGTCATAGCGACATCAGTGTGGTAAGAATGCATTTATAATGATGTCCAATGGAATGCAACCCAACCTCAGGCATAGGAATCTAGTATGTTTATATTGGGTATTAAGACCAGCAGACAGCTATAATTCCCATCAGAATTTGGGGCTTCAAGAGATGTGAGCACAGTTCAAAATAGAATGACTCTCTGGCACTTTGAGGAACATCCCCAGCACAGGGGGAGGTAGCAGGAGCCCTGTATCCACAAAAGGCTAGAAAGCAGTATATCCACAAGCCCTGTATATGGCATGGTGTGTAGCTGTCCTGTCCCAGGCTGAGATTCATAATTCCTTCCTCTGACCCCCTTCCTCCAGGGGATAGTACTTTGCTACAGTTCGTCCCCAGAGCAAATTATCCCTCCCCATTCCTGTGCCAGCTTAACTTGGCTGGATACCACCCTCTGTCAGCAGGATGGAACCATGGCCACACTCATTCCTCACAAAGCCACTTGTTGGAGAAGTAGTGGACACACAAATCCTTGCTTAACTACACATGGCACATGAGTGGGAGGGGTGGCTTACTCCCCCTTTTTTCCCCTCCATAGGTACATAGCCCAGATCCTCACAGGTATTTAGGCTCCTAACTTACATGGAAGTTATCTTTGAGGACCTGGGCCTATGTCCCTGTTAATCATAGAATCACAGACTTGAAGGTCAGAAGGGACCATTATGATCATCTAGTCTGACCTCCTGCACAATGCAGGCCACAGAATCTCACTCACCCACTCCTGTATCAAACCTGTGTCTGAGCTATTGAAGTCCTCAGATCATGGTTTAAAGACTTCAAGGTGCAGAGAATCTTCCAGCAAGTGACCCATGCCCCATGCTGCAGAGGAAGGCAAAAAAAAAAAACCCCAGGGCGTCTGCCAATCTGCAATGGAGGAAAATTCCTTCCTGACCCCAAATATGGTGATTAGTTAAACCCTGAGCATGTGAGCAAGACTCACCAGCAAGACACCCAGGAAAGAATTCTCTGTAGTAACTCAAATCCCACCCCATCTAACATCCCATCGCAAGCCATTGGGCATATTTACCGCTAATAGTCAAAGACGACTTAATTGCCAAAATTAGGCTATCCCATCATACCATCCCCTCCATAAACTTATCAAGCTTAGTCTTGAAACCAGATATATCTTTTGCTCCCACTACTCCCTTTGGAAGGCTGATCCAGAACTTCACTCCTCTGATGGTTAGAAACCTTCATCTAATTTCAAGTCTAAACTTCCTAGTGTCCAGTTTATATCCATTTGTTCGTGTCCACGTTGGTACTGAGCTTAAATAATTCCTCTCCCTCCCTGATATTTATCCCTCTGATATATTTATAGAGAGCAATCATATCTCCCCTCAGCCTTCTTTTGGTTAGACTAAACAAGCCAAGCTCTTTCAGTCTCCTTTCATAAGACAGGTTTTCCATTCCTCGGATCATCCTTGTAGCCCTTCTCTGAACCTGTTCCAGTTTGAATTCATCTTTCTTAAACATGGGAGACCAGAACTGCACACAGTATTCCAGATGAGGTCTCACCAGTGCCTTGTATAATGGTATTAACACCTCCTTATCTCTACTGGAAATACCTCACCTGATGCATCTCAAGACTGCATTAGCTTTTTTCATGGCCATATCACATTGGCGGCTCATAGTCATCCTGTGATCAACCAATACTCCAAGGTCCTTCTCCTCCTCTGTTACTTCCAACTGATGTGTCCCCATCTTACAACAATAGTTCTTGTTATTAATCCCTAAATGCACGACCTTGCACTTTTCACTATTACATTACTATTACTCCAGTTTACAAGGTCATCCAGATCTTCCTGTATGATATTCCGGTCCTTCTCTGTATTAGCAATATCTCCCAGCTTTGTGTCATCCGCAAACTTTATTAGCACATTCCCATTTTTTGTGCCAAGGTCAATAATAAAAAGATTAAATAAGATTGGTCCCAAAACCGATCCCTGAGGAACTCCACTAGTAACCTCCTTCCAGCCTGACAGTTCACCTTTCAGTATGACCCGTTGTAGTCTCCCCTTCAACCAGTTCCTTATCCACCTTTCAATTTTCATATTGCATTGAGGTCAGTGGTAACTGGAACAAAATACAACATGATTTTACAAAAGGTAGATCGTGCCAAACCAACCTGATCTCCTTCTTTGACAAGGTAACAGATTTTTTAAACAAAGGAAACGCAGGGATCTAATTTACTTCAATTTCAGTAAGGCATTTGATACAGTTCCACATGGGGAATTATTCGCTAAATTGGAAAAGATGGGGATGAATATGAAAATTGAAAGGTGGATAAGGAACTGGTTAAAGGGGAGACTACAACTAGTCGTTATATTAAAGACAGGTTTGATTGTTTTTGCAGGATTCTCCAAGTGATGCATATGTGTCTCATGGGAAAACACAACTTCAGAAACTGTGACTGAGTGAAGCGTCACCTTTCCTTGCTCACCTCTGGGCACCTCTTGTCCCTGATAGAACCCCAAGGAGACCCATATTTCCCCCACACACACTTAATTTTGCCCCACTCTCAAAGCCCTATGTTGCAGCCATAGTCACAGTATGGAGATGACAATACATAGGCCCCAGGTTTCAAGAGGCTAACTCCAACTCTCCTTTCCCAGATGTTCAGAGGACGAGATACAGGAAGGGTTGCTAGAGAGACCGAGAATGCCTGTGGGGAGGGTTCCTTACCCAGGATCTGATGGCTTGGTTGAGCCCCAAATCGTGTGTTACTCATCTTTTTCTTATATTACCCTGGCTTGTTTTGTATTTACAAAAGCTGTTTTCTGCCTGTTCTGTTCAGTCATGTCACCCGTCAGTGGGATTCCCTTCACAGCCTATCAGCTCACCAGGCTCTCTAACCATCCAGCCTGGTTTCTGTTGAAGCTATCCCTCCTCTAATGGAGGAACAAGCTTCCCCCAGAGCACTCCAGCTTGCCAGCAACCCACAAATGGAACGTGTTAACACTGAACACAAAGAGACCTGCAAAAGGTAGCTTGTTAAACACTGCTTCAGCAAAGAAAGAGAGGGAACATTTGGGTTCATTGAATAGTGATTTTTTGGAGCTCTGTATTGGAGGCTGGGGAACAGATGAAATGGTACTTAAAGTTCAAGCAACCATCTGAGCTGAGTCGAAAGGACATATGAAACAGCCAGTTTGGGGGGGCAGGGAGGGGAGAGAACATTCAAAAAGCTGGTCAGGTAAAGATCATAAAGGCCCACATGTATACACTTATTTTTTTTTCAAATCCCAGAATTGATGCTTTGAACAAATCTGTAGGTTTAGAAGGATTTTTTAGTAACTAAATTCAGTCATTTGGAAATAACCAATACTCAGAGGCCCCGCATACTTTGAACATAAAAGTGGGAATACACAGCCCTGCAATAACCATGAATACATCTAACAATTTCCACTGTCCCGACAGCAGATCTGAGTACTAATAGAATTATTATAGTGTTATGAAACTAATCTTGTACCTTTCCACGTGCAAACAAGTGATGATTTTGGTTTAGACTAAGGATTGAAAAGGATATCAGTTATATCCATTTTACCTTAGGTAGTTCTTTTCCCATCATAAAAATGTTCATAATATTCGAGCTAAAATAGGCTTTTGGGGCTGGTTATAAGATGTCCAAAATGACGTCCAAACAGACCAGAGTCTGCTTTTATGTAAGCTGATATAAACCCAGAGTAACTCTTAAATTGAAAGGCATGAGGCTAGTCATATGTGTGAAGTTATATACATGCACATGTTTGCAGGATTGGACCTAATTATTTTCTCTCTATTAAAATTCTATTTTAAAGCTAGTGTCAATTATTTTTTGTAAATAAAGTGAAGTCCTTATTAGCACAAATGTACTGTAACCTATCATCAGTCTAATTAATTCCTGGGCTTTTACTAATATTAGCGTGAGACCTTATTTCACTGTTTGAATAAGTTGAACTTGCCAATATCCATCTGGGTTAACCAGTGAATAATGTTCTTTAGTGTATTTTGTTTTATTATGCATTTGTTTATGAATTTGTTTCTTAAATAATCTTCCAGAGCAGAAATTATAAAACAAGCTTTCCAGAAAGAAACAAAATAAATATAGATATGAAACCATCAAATCTCTTTAGAACACTGCAAGCAAGAATGACTAACCAAGCACTGCAAATACATTTTATCTGTTGAAATATTTAAATCCAATTATCACATGCAGAAAAAAACCCTCTTTCCATTAAATTTATATTAATCTCAGTCTAAAAAGGGAATACATGTATATTTCTTCTTTGTTAATGTCCAATGGTGAGTTTTGTGTTGATTTGTTCAGTACAATACCCTTCTAAAAATAAATAAATAATTTTCTAAACAAGAAACATGACACTAGCAGTTAGACTGATGCCATCTTATTCCCTATAAAAGACCACGTGGAACCTTTTAGATTGCACCTGGGATCCAAATGGTTATAATTTAGAAGAAAACATATTGGTTTCCTCCCAAAAGATTACGCTGATTATAAATCAATCCACTTGAAATCACCTTTTATATGTGATGGTTCAGTAATCTTCAGGAATAACAAAGAGTGCATAATACAAGATCTCATTGCAATATTCTTTAAAATGTGCACAGAATTGACAATGATGGTGCTTTTAAGAATTCTAGCTGATCTTAGGAATCAAAAAGAAACAATGCTTATATGTGACCTATCCACAAAGAGTTGCTGGAAGACCACAGCAAAAGGAGAGAGGAATGAACTTTATCAAAGAAAAGATCCACCCTCCCCAAACAGTAAATTATTAATAATTTAGCAGAATAAAAGTAATCATTTGCACTTATATAGCAAATTTTCATCTGAAGATCTCAAAACACTTTAGAAATATTGGTAATTTTTATTATAGATAAGATTTCGTCAGGGAGGTCATGGATTTCTTGACTTTAAGATGTCTGCAAGTTCTTCAGCTTCAGCCCTAGGCAGCAGGGCTCAGTGACGGACTGCCACCTCCACCCCCAACTCACCTCAGTGGGCCACCCAAACTGTGGGTCAGTGTCAATATTTCCACATTACATTGTAATACTTTATTGTTAAATTGATGCACATTTTTGTTTCTGTGACCATACCATGATTTTGTACATTTTTATCATGACGGTTCAGTACATTTTGCCTAATTTTACCATGACAAAATTGTACCCATAATTATCATCATCCTCCCCATTTTATTGATGGTCAAACTGAGGCATAGAAAGAGTAAGTGACTCCCCTAAACTCACAAGTGAGCCAGTGTCATATTAGAATATAGGACCGATACTTCCAAGTCCTTTGCTCCCACTACTAGATAAACCACCGTACCTCCTTTGATCATTTACTTCCTTGAACTTCTTGAGGAAAACTGAGCTTTACAGAATACTCCCTTCCCCAGTTTATTGTAAAAATGAACCAGGGATGCCCATTTTATTATAAAATTATTTTATTGACTTTCTAAGATGATCTAAAGTCTATGGCAAACGTAAAAACATCTTATGTACACTAAACCAACTCAAAGATAAAACCTAGTGATTTTGCTCTTGCTTTAATTATCTTGGTGCTTAGTTTATTTTTGAAAGTATTTGTTCCTCTTGAAGAGGAACTATAACAGTTTATATGAAGCCTCTTTACCAGCTGCTCCAAAGTGCAGGATGAAGGCTCACTTTAAGGCAGGGGTCTCAAACACGCGGCCCGCGAGGTTATTTTCTGCGCCCATGAGCTCCTCGTGCCCCGCCCCCTGCAGCGTTTACCTAAAGTGGCTCTGGCCCGGCACGCACCAGGGGCAGGGCAGGCTCTCTGCCTGCCTGCCTGCCCTGCCCCCGCGCCGCTCTGGGAAGCGGAAAGAACGTGGGGGAAGAGAGGTGCAGGGGTGTGTGTTGCTGTTGCTTCAGGCACCGCCCCCAGCAGCTCCCATTGGCCGCGGTTCCCCATTCCCAGCCAATGGGAGATGCTGGGGGCGGTGCCTGAAGCAACAGCAAACATGCACCCCTGTGGCCCTGCTCCCCCATGTTCCAGCCACTTCCCAGAACGGAGCAGCATGGGGGCGGGGCAGGGCAGGCAGGCAGGGAGCCTGCCCTGCACCCGGCGCGCACTGGGCCAGCACCCACCCCCTGAGCCGCTCCTGCAGTCAAACCACCTGCCCTGAGTCCCTTGCCGCACCCTGCACCCCAACCCCCTGCCACACCTCTCCTGCATCCCAAACCACTGCCCTGATCCCCCTGCCACACCCCGATCCCCTGCTGTACCCTGCACCCTGACCCCCTGCCCTGAGCCCACTGCTGCACCCCACACCTCTCCTGCACCCCAACCCCTTTCCGAGCCGCCTGCCACACCCTGCATCCAACCCCCTGCCCTGAACCCCCTGCCATACCCTGCACCCCAGTCCCCTTCCCTGAGCTGCCTGCCGCACCCTGACCCCCTGCCCTGAGCCCCCTGCTGCACCCCACACCCCTCCTGCACCCCAACCCCCTTCCCTGCACCCGACCCCCTGCCCTGAACCCACTGCCACACCCCACACCCTCCTGCACCCCAGTCCTCTTCCCTGAGCCGCCTGCCACACCCTGCCCTGAGCCCACTGCTGCACCCCGCACCCTCCTGCACCCCAACCCCCTTCTCTGAGCCACCTGCCACACCCTGCATCCAACCCCCTGCCCTGAGCCCCCTGCCGCACCCCTCCTGCACCCCACACCCCAACCCACTGCCAAGCCCCCTGCCGCACCCCTCCTGCACCCCAATCCCCAGCCCTGAGCCCCCTGCCACACCCCTCACCCCTCCTGCACCCCCTGGGGGCAGGGAGGGGGCGGAGTTGGGGTGGGGATTTTGGGGAAGGGGTTGGAATGGGGGCAGGGAAGGGGTGGGAAGAGGCGGGGCAGCGGCAGGGCGGGAGGTGTCAGTGATGCGGCCCTCGGGCCAATGTACTAGTCCTCATGTGGCCCTCGTGGTCATTTGAGTTTGAGAGCCCTGCTTTAAGGTGTTGTTCACTCTGTGTTTTAAAATAACTCTGATTGGCAGGAAGAAAATTAATCTGTTCTAGAGCAAAATCCACAGAAATCACAGACCTAAAAGCTAATCTACACACAAGAGAAATGTACCTGGATTCAGTGCCTGCAGTGCTGGCAAAACACTTCATCTCCATATTCAGAAATGCTTCCAGGGTCGCACAAGCATTGCTAGTACAGCTAGTACAAGAATTGTCAATAGCTCTGCAAACACCGGTTCACTTCTGAGGACCTCCAAAATATGGAACAATATTTCCGGAAATGGAGGCTAAAACCTAGGGTGACTAGATGTCCTGTTTTTAAAGAGACAGTCCCGTTTTTTGGGACTTTTTCTTATATGGGTGCCTATTAGCCCCCCACTCCCATTCCGTTTTTTGACAGTTGCTATCTGGTCACCCTACTCAAACCAAACCCTGGAAAAACAATAGTAAGCGCATTTCAGCTTGATAATTCTGGAGATATTTAAGAGTAGGTTAGATAAATGTCTATCAGGGATGGTCTACAGTATTTGGTCCTGCCATGAGGACAGGGGACTGGACTCGATGACCTCTCGAGGTCCCTTCCAGTCCTAGAGTCTATTAATCTATGAATAAGTGCCAGAAACACTGAAAGTAGATTTCTGTGCTAAAAATGTGCCACACAATTACACTCTAACATATCTCAGAATGAAATTTGACTGCACCCTCTCCTTCCATGATCATCTTGAGAAGGTAGCTGCAAAGATAAAAACAAGAGCCAAGATAATCCAGAAACTAACAGGTACAACCTGGGGGGCATCAGCATCAGTGTTGTGAACATATAGCACTGTTATATTCAGCTGCTGAATATTGTGCACCGGTATGGAGCAGATGCAACCACACACAACTTGCAGATACCCAGCTAAATATAGTTATGTGGTGCATCACAGGACTCCAACACCATGGCTACCTGTCCTGTCTAACATTTCTCACCTACCGATACATCAAACTGCTGCAACATTCTGCGAAGCTCGGCAAATCCAGGAAAACAGATGTCTTCCTATTCACAAAGGCCTTGACAACGCTGCCCCCTCTTCCCCCGCAACATCTTAAGTCCTGCACACCTTTCTGGGAACATTCGTTTAGCCTCATGCAATCAGGCTACGATCAGAAAGAGGCTTGGAAAGCATTTTGGGCTAAACAAGACTTAAAAAATAAGCACCTTGTGCCAGATCCCACGCAGAAGGTTCCTGGGTTTGATCTTCCAAGGTCATCTTGGTCAACTCTGAACCGAATTCGAACCAACCATGGTAGAAGCGGATATCTAATGCACAAAATGGAAAATTAAGGACTCCCCGGTGTGCGAGTGTGGATCTCCAGGACAGACCATTGAACATATCACTACTGCCCAATTTATAAATATGAAGGAGGTATTACTGCAATAAATTCTGCTACTCCTGATGTAGCCATTTGGCTCAATCAACTTCAGATGAAATCATAGTTGCTGCACTACACCAACCATACGAAAGAAGACGAGACTTCAAACATCCCATGCTCTTGTAAACAGGAAGTGCAGATGCATCACGCAGCCATCAGCTGTATAACAGGTCTTCCTACAACAGGCTGGCACAGATTCTTGGGCATAAAGCATCCACTGAACCCTCCATGGAACTGACAGCACTGGAGCATCTTCTGGTGTGACGCTGGAAGGGCAAGAGTTGAATGAGGAAAGCCTGATGCTTGCAGAGATCAACCAGTTGGCAGCATGGGGACTCTCCAACATACTTATAGTCATCTTTATCATAATGATTTCACTCTCTTGTATGTGTGCACGTGGGGCACAGGCTGGAGAACAGGGAACACTGGGCCAGGAGCTTAGAGAGACTATCCTTTCTGTCCCCTTTGTGAGGGTGCACAGAAGAAAGGGGAGGATAAGTGCTCACATTCTTTGGTGATCGGTTTGGTATAAGAACTTAAATAGAATAAAAGGTGAAAGCATAACCTGTACTAGAAGAGTGCAGGTCTTTGCTGCCTTCTAGTGGCTAATCCTTTTATCCTGAAGATAAGAGATTACTATAGATGCCAGCTAATGGAGTTACCCATGTGGTTCTAGTCATAGAGGCTTTTGATTTTAGCACTGAAGGTCCTGCATTAAAACCCCACTAATGACCCAAGAGAGGTGTTGATACACAAGGAGCCCTACACCAAATGGAACCTGCACCATGCCCTACTGGCACAATGAGCACTACAGAATCTAGCCTTAGGCCTTGTCTACACTACAAGACTATTTCGAATCAACTTAGTTCGAATTTGTGGATTCGACCTTATGAAGTCGAATTTGTGTATCCATACTAAATACACTAATTCGAATTTCTGAGTCCACATTCACGGGGCCAGCGTCGACTTTGGAAGCGGTGCACTGTGGGAAGCTATCCCACAGTTCCCGCAGTCCCCGCTGCCCATTGGAATGCTGGGTAGAGCCCCCAATGCCTGCTGGGGGGAGAAATGTGTCGAGGGTGGTTTTGGGTAAGTGTCGTCATTGAACCGTCAATCACAACCTCCCTCCCTCCCTCCTTGAAAGCGCCTGCGGGCAATCTGTTCGTGCACTTTTCTGGTCAGTGACAGCGCGGACGCCACAGCACTGCAAGCATGGAGTCCACTGCGATCATCGCCATTTTCTCCTCCTCGCACTTTATCGTCCACCTCTTCCACAGTCAGCTGATGAGAAATTGGGCTACTTTTCAATGGTGCTGCAAGCACTGGGGGACCATAGGGGACGTTTTGCAAACATCAACGTCGGGTGGCCGGGCAAGGTTCATGATGCGTGTGTTTTCAGGAACTGTGGGCTGCTCAGACGCCTGCAGGAAGGTAGTTTCTTCCCGGACCACGAAATAACTGTTGTGGATGAGCAGATTCCTAAAGTCATCCTCGGGGACCCAGCCTGCCCGCTAATGCACTTGCTCATGAAGCCCTATACAGGCGCCTGGGACACCGACAAGGAACTCTTCAAATACCAGTGAGCAGCGTGACCTGTGACTGTTCATTTTCTTTACAGAGAAGCTGAACCTGCCCCTGTTTCTTTACCCACTGACTGTTGACTCTCCTCTTCGGTTACATACCCCGTTCACCCCGTTTCCCCCACTTCCAACACACGTGTAAAAATAAAATACATGTCCCATTGTTACTAAAGAAAGGTTTCTTTATTCATGACTTTGCGTTAAAGGGTTGAAACTGGGAGGCAGACTGTGCTGGGTAGGGTGTGCGGTGATGTAAAGACCACCTCTAAACTCAACGAATGACAGGCTCCTGCTCCTAGAGCGGTCCGCAGTGCCGGAATGCTTCTTTCAACGGAGCCTGCCATCCCTCTTTTTCGAATTCTGTGTGCGGGGGGATATGTGACCTTGTGGCGGAGGAGTACGGATACAGATTCCTCTGCTGCGTGACTCAGCGGTCCAGGACAAGGACCGCTGTATAAGATCTGTAACCGCCCTCCCCCGCTACAAAGTCACATCCCCCCCGCCCACACAGAACCTGGAAACCACCTCCCATACCGACCATGGTGCCTACTGACTGCACTGTGTGTGTGACCCGCTGCTGATCCTGCCCCCGTGTCTGTACCCTGGGAAAGGTGACTGTCCTATGCAATTAACAACCCCCTTCCCCACGCCCCCCATTCAAACACAGTCTTCTTTGAAAAAACATGATGGAAACAGTAATTAACAGCAAAGTATTTTTATTACTTAAGTAGACACTTAGGGGATGGAACTGGGATTGGGACTTGTGTGAGTCCGGAAGGGAACGACTTCTGCAAATGTAGGGTATGAGAGCTTTTGGGTACTTGAGCACTCTGCTGGGGTGCAGTGACAGTTTACACGGCCTCTGGCGCCCCTCCTTCTGGTTATTTTGGGTGAGGGGGGTATGGGACTTTGTGGCAGGGGAGGGCGGTTGCAGATACACTGCAGGGGGGCTCTGTCCTCCTGCGGTCCTGCAGAACATCCACAAGGCGCCTGAGCGTGTCCGTTTGCTCCCTCACTAGTCCAAACATTGTTTGAGTCGCCTGCTTGTCTTCCTCACGCCACCTCTCCTCCCGTTCGCTGTGTGAGCGCTGATACAGAGAGACGGTCTCCCTCCACTGGCTCTGCTGGTCCGCCTCGGCTAGGTAGCAGCCCATACGTTCATCGAACATCTTGTCCCTTGTCTTTTTCTTTCTCCACCTAATCTTTGCCAGCCTCTGCGAGGGGGATGCTGTGGCAGGTCTGGAGACAGTGGAAGCTGTGAGATGGGAAACAGGGAGTGAATTCCTTGCAAAGATACATTTTTGCGAACAATTAACTGAGTCTAGGCTGTCTCTGTGAATTCTGGGTTGAGACCCCTGTGCCTGCTGGGGCACAAATAATTTTCGCGGTGGATTCTGGGTAAATGTCGCCAGTCATTCTTTCCTCCAGGAAAGCAACGGCAGACAATCATTTCAAGCCCGTTTTCCCAGAATTGCCCTGGCATACGCCATAGCGTGGCAACCATGGACACTGTTTTGCCTTTTGTGTATGTCACCGTATGTGTACTAGATGCCGCTGACAGAGGCGGGCCAGCAGCGCTACACAGCAGCATGCTTTTGCTTTTGCATGACAGCAGAGATGGTTACCAGCCATATTGTACCATCTACCATACCATAAATTGGTAATGAGATGGTAATAAGATGGGCATGGTTACCTGTCCTTTTGCACTGCACCATTTGGTGCTGTCATAAGTGCCCCTGGCCGAGCAGCCAGGGGCGCAAAAGCAAAAATTGGGAATGACTCCCTGAGTCAATCCCTCCTTTTTGGTATCTAAAAATAGAATCAGTCCTGCCTAGATTATGGGCAAGTGTACTAGAGAACCACTGTATCATAGAACCAGATAGCACAGCTGCTCTGTGTCCGATCCTGCATAAATTTGGAGCTGTATGCTATTCACAGGGGGTGCTCCTGCAACACCACCACCTGTTCATTCCGGCCTTCCCACAGCCTTCCTGGGCTACCATACCATTGTCCCACCACTTGTGTGATGAAGTAATAAAGAATGCAGGAATAAGACACAGTGACTTGTTTGTGAGAAATGAGTGGAAGGAAGCCTCCAGCTGCAATGATAGTCCAGGCAGGACATTAATTACTGTGGATGAAGGAGCCCATCATCCCTCTGCTAGTCCAGGGGCAATTCAATCTTGTCTTTACACAGGAAGGGTGGGGGCTGATGGAGCTCAGCCCCCTGTTGCAATGATGAGGACAGTTACCAGCCATACTGCACCATCTACCAGGAAAAATTAGGGCCAGGTGCCCTTGATCGACCTCACAGATGCTAGTACGCATGGTTACCAGTCCTTTTGCGCTGCCCCATGTGCCAATAGGCTGATGATGACGATGGATATCAGTCCTATTGTACCATCAGCCACCCATGGCGGGGGGGAGCAAGGATGTTGGTGTTGAGTGCTGCACCATCGCGTCTATCTGCAGCATTCAGTAAAGATAGGGTGACATGTAAAAGAGTCAAGAGAGGATTGTTTTCCCTTTCACTTCTGGTGGTGGGTGGGGTGTGTGCGCAAATTGCCGAACTATGCCCTGACCCACCGCAGACACTGTGTTTGACCCTAGAAGCATTTGGAGCTCATCCAAGAATGCAAATACTTTTCGGAGACAGCAGGAACTGTGGGATACCTTGCGTCCTCATTCCCCCCTCCCTCCATGAGCGTCCATTATATTCTTTGGCTTTCCGTTACGCTCATCACGCAGCTGCGTGCTGAGTCTGTGCTATGCCGTCTGTCCGTGGGTTTATTAAAAATACTTTGGACCAGGCGCACCATAACAGTAATTCCACTACTTAGATGCATGAGTCTCCTAGCGAGATCACCGTGAGGACGGGCACTGAAGGAGATAGAGAGCGCATGCTGCGTGAAATCTATCACGAACCGCGGACCGATGCAGCCATGCTCGGGGAGGCAATGCTCCCTGAATACCGCATGAAAGCCTCGCGCGGAAAAGGGTGCTATCACGGAGCACCCAATAAGGCAGCTCTCCCCAGGAACCTCCTGCTGATGCTGATCGATTAACAGAAGGAGAGCTTCGTGGAGATCTCCCAGGAGGATTTCTGTTCTATCACCATATATAGAGAGACCTCCTTCTCACACACTTCAGATTCCTGTTATATTAAGAATAAAAGTTAACATGGTTAAAGCACTTACCGACTGCTCCTTCCCCTGATTCAGGATCCGGGTTCATGGCCGGGGAGGGTTGGTAGGGGATCTCCGTGACGGTGATGAATAGATCCTGGCTGTCGGGGAAACCAGCGTTGTAAGCGCTCTCGCCTGCCTCATCCTCCACAAACACTTCCTCATCTTCCCCGTCCGCGAACATCGTCGAGGAACTGTCCGTCGACACTGTCCCATCATCAGAATCCATGGTCACTGGTGGGGCAGTGGTGGCAGGCTCCGTAGCGTCCGTTTGCCGCTTTGATTTTTTGGTAGCCTTGTCTGGGGTCCTTGATTTTCACACGGCGATGCGTTGCATGACGGCTGTATCCTCTGTGTGGATCATGGCTTTGGAGACCTTCTCGTAGGTCTTTGCATTCCGTTTGTTGGAGCGCAGCTCCGAAAGCACAGACTCCTCGCCCCACACACCGATCAGATCCAAGAGTTCCCGGTCAGTCTATGCCGGGTCCCTCTTTCTATTCAGAGATTACATGAACTCCTCTGCTGGAGAGCTCTGCATTGCTGCCGGTGCTGCAGAGCTCGCCCCGATGTCCAACCACGAAATGAGATTCTAACTGTCCAGACAGGAAAAGGAATTCAAATTTTCCCGGGTCGTTTCCTGTGTGGCTGCTCAGAGCATCGAAGCTCGGACTGCTGTCCAGAGCGTCAACAGAGTGGTGCACTGTGGGATAGCTCCCGGAGCTACTAAGTTCGATTAGCATCCACACCTAGCCTAATTCGAGCTAGCCATGTCGAATTTAGCGTTACTCCACCTGTCGGGGTGGAGTACCAAATTCGAACTAAAGAGCCCTCTAGTTCAAATTAAATGGCTTCCTGGTGTGGATGGTTGAGCGGTTAGTTCGAATTAACACTGCTAAATTCGATTTAAAGTCCTAGTGTAGACCAGGCCTTAGTCTATACTTGCTACCTGTATTTGTACATGATCTAATAAAAAACTTACACCTCTGCAATGCTTATTTACCTTTCCAGTCACCAAGATATATGGTAACATTCTGCCCTCATGTGTGGGCACAACTGTCCATCACTCTGATGGGAGTCACATATCTCAGAGCAGATTTTGCCCCTTGGCAACTAAAAGCATCCTTCTGGTTTTCAAAACTACTTTCTAACTCCTTCATGTTATAAGATTTTCTTTTAAAAGCAGTTTTCTGCTGAACACAATCAGTATTGTCCAAAATATCACTAAATACAGTATGCAGAAATGAATAATGTTTCCCTGGGTTATGGAAAAAATGCCACTTAGGAGCTAAACCTTTAAAATATACTTGCGGATTTGGTGTGACCTGTTGTTTTTCCTCTACGTTGCTATATATAGAGAAGAACAGAAAGAATAAACAAAAGTGTGGAATAAATGGAACTTTGGTTAAAGATAGTATAACTTGCAAATGGCAGAGCAGCCAAGGGCACGAGTGATGCAGGTGAAGATGATCTGTTTATTCTCTGCCCTCTTCTTCCTGTGCTTTTTAGTTATTGCATCTGTACCATTGGCCCCTATAACTGTAATTCACAATGACACCTCAGTATCTCAGAAGGGGGGGGGGAGCAATTTTATGAAGCTACAGATTTCACTTGCTATGTAAAAGCAAATGAAAAGGGAGCACTTGAGAGTCAGTCTGTCATAACAGCCTCTTGAGAC
This sequence comes from Mauremys mutica, assembly GCF_020497125.1. Classification (NCBI taxonomy): domain Eukaryota; kingdom Metazoa; phylum Chordata; order Testudines; family Geoemydidae; genus Mauremys; species Mauremys mutica. The sequence continues at coordinate 34,084,559 of NC_059076.1, read as the reverse complement.
CAAAGACTGAAGCAGTAACTGGGTATGAGGCCTTGGCCATAATTCCATAGCATAAATCAAATATTCGCTGCCCACAGTAAATAGTAGGGCAGACCACTCTGATTAGACATGGGATTCCCCAACAACTCCAGGCTGTCCACTGCCTTCCCTCCAAGACTACGTTGCCATGGTCTGGCTCTCAGCCTACTCTGGGCACATACCCATTACACAACATGAAAAACTGCATAGAGGGACTTACTGATCCTCTGAGAATTTACACTGAATTTTGTATGATGAGAAGAAAATATGCCCCTCAGAGCAGCTGTTCTCTGATCCCTTCCAGCTATTTAGCTATGTTCCTCAACTGAGCTTGTGCATCATTGCCGAAGGAGGCTACCCAACAGGATGCATGTACTCCTTTCTCCCCTGCATGGCCCAATTCTACACCTTCCACAGAGCATTTGAGAGTTTTTATTCCATTTCAGATTGCATTGTAGAGGGGAGCACACGGGCCAAAGGTCAGCTTCTCCAAAATGGGATCCCTGTGTTTTTTTCCAAAAGACCCTTTTCCTCCCCATGTTTACTGGAAGTGTATTTATTTTTAATATGAAGCATTTAGAGACACATTGGCCCAGATCTTCAAAGGTATTTAGGTTCCTAACTTCCAGTGAAATCATACTGGGCCACGGTGACTTCAGATGTACATGTACTGCACACATTAACTGCAAGATAATCCACAACCAAAGCCAGAGTATGAACTTAATGTTTAAAGAAGACTGTTTAAAGTATAAGGGGCTAATTTTGAATGTGGGGGCCTCAATCTGTCTTCACTTTTTACATCTGCAAATATTTGCATAAATTGTAGAAAGCCCTAAAATCACAGGATCCATAGTATTTTCATATTTGTGATTTTCTCTTTTCTCCATAAGATTACAGCAGTTTTTTGCTATGTTACTACTTAATTACGTATGATCAGAAGCAGGTCTCACTATAGCTGGAACTATTTAAAGTTATTCCATATGTGTTGGTTTTACTGTTTTTTTATTTCAAATTTCTAAAAACATTTTATGGAAAGAACAGCAAAAACATTCCCATGCAAGCAAAAAAAGAAGAAAAAGAGAAGAAAAAAAAGAAACAAACCCATAGACTGGGATGCCATCCTTGTGAGCGCTTGCTATACAAGTAGTTCCATTGATTCCATAGCAAGCTACTGCTGAATGTGAATGGGGGTGGCAGAATCTGGCTCTGATTGGGCCACATTTTCAGAACTTGTTGTATAAATTGCACCCCAAATATTGCACACAGAAAACCTACAATGGCATGTACACGTAATGACCCGTCTAGACACACACAATCATCCAGTCTGCACGAGCAAATACAAGCTGTGTGGGCAAGTGAACGTTGTGCCTGGGCAGTTTAGGCAGTCTGTTTTGAAAACTCGACACTTATTTTTTATCATGGTCTCACAAACTGGCTCTTTCCTTAACTGGGCACAGCTCTCTGACTTTGATTTTGATTCTAAAAGGAAAACTTGACGGAGGCTACAAGCGTTGAGAAAGCAAGCCTACAAGAGGACACTAACTGGAGTACATTTTTTTCCTAACGGTTTGCTGCAGCTTTCGTTTTATGTGAAAGGGGGAGCTCTTCCAGCCCATATTACTCTACCTGTCCTTACCATCTTCTTAAATGAGGTGGGCAATCAGATTGCCATTCTGTTGAAGACTTCTAGGAAAGCTAGCAGGGTAATCAACTGAAATGATTAAGCGTGGGGGGGAGGGGAGAAATCCCTCTGTACAGTGGCATTCCTTAAAGGGCTGTAACTAGTGCTATGTGTAATAGAGCTGTGTGTGTTAAAAATAAAATAAATTGTTCAAAAAGCTCAATAACCTGAACAGAGAAATTTTATTATTCTACCTACAACGGCATTTAGAGAATTGCTATGGTCAGCCAAGCTGTCTTCCAAAGCTAGCTGGTTATTACAGTATTGAGCATAACAGCAAATCACTGAAGTGTTCAATCCTGCAGTTAGCTTGGCTGGCTGCAGCAAGTTAAATTAGAAGGGAATCAGAAAGAGCACCGCTCCATCCTACAGTAATGCCACTATTTTAGCATCATAGTCAGTAGAATGTAGCACCAGTCAGTTCAATGTACCAACATTTAACTGGAGAAAAGCTCAGTAGAACTTTGACTAAACCAAACTGAACATATCCAAGCTTTAAAGACTTCAGGTGGGAATGAAGCATACCATTATAAACAGAAGATTTGATTCTGTTTATCATACAAAGTTTAATACAAGGGTCAAATAATTAAATAGCTATTCAGGCCTTTTTTGGAAGCTGAAGTTAAATATTTTTCTAAACTTGTTTGACAAAGCAGAGCAACTCCAGTAAGATGTAATCCAAGACTCTAAAAGGACCTTATTAATAAAACATATGGGACCAAATTACCATTTGGTGCAATACCGCTGAAGTCAATAGAGTTACACAGGAGATGAATTTGGTGCATAGTGTTGTCAATCATCCTTCCTTTAATCATCCTTATGTTTCATTCATCACATTGTACACATTCCCCCACAGCGAAGAGATTTGAAAGGTCACATCTTAGCCAATAAAATCATGTGTGTGTACTATGGGGAAAAACAGTAACCTTAAGCAGTCATCCAAAAGTGACAACAGATTACTCAGAAGGCTGCATACTACTGCACATCAAAGATCATCTGTGCTGAGGAACTGGAATCAAAGAATCAGTGAAAGTATGAAAGAGGAAATAAAAGCATTGTCAGAAAAAATTAACATTAAGGAAGAGAATTGCATTCACAAAACAGCTGATGCAGAGCCATCAAGGAAATAAGTAGTTCTGGGAGCTGGGATATGATACCACACTGCTGGATTTTTAAATAATAGGGGAAATTATTCTGATATTTTCTATATCATCCCTACTTTCCTTCAGGATTCCCCAAACCTGCAAACATTAATTCGTCTCCCCTTATTTTTACTTCTTTAGTTTCTGTAGGACTACTTCACTGTGGTCGTAATAAAGACTACATACCCTGCTGATGTCAATTTCTGGCTTCTTTTTATCTCTGAAAGTGGATTTCTCCTCTATTCTTTCAGTCTTATTACTTGTAATACTCCAGGAAACAACCTTAATGGAACACTGACAATTAGAAATGTGCTGTTGTTCCGCCTGTACTGTATATCCCACTTCAGCTGCTGGCACTGTACCTTAAGACAGACCCTATCCTTTTAGGAGAACAAAAATAGCACTGGTATGCAAAGAAAATACATTGGTTTCATGCACCCATACCAATATCACAATGAATCTGATGCATATGTTATATAAGAATGTTAGTATCTGTAAAATACAATTCTTTCACAATAAGAACTATAAATTATAAACAGAGTTGGACAAACTGGAACCGTACATCCCTGAAAAACCTGGCCTACAACTGAGCATGCTTACATACAACAGCACCGGAGCAAAGTTGATAGCCTGACTGTAGCAGATAGCACAGTGAACTGGGAGGCACTTCTAATGCCAAACCATGGAGATCTCTGACACTGGGATGGAGAATCAAGGTGACATGATTGCAGAAACAGCACAAAATAGCTGATGGCAGAAGAGTGAAGAAAGAGGAGCTGGAGAATTATGATGGTGTCCAGAGACTGGAAATGATTTCAAGCTACAAGTATCTGAACACACAGGACAAAGGTGGGAAAATGAGGGAAAAAAGAACAAAGAACATAAAAAAATACCCTCTCATGCAAAAAAGGGAAAGGAAAAAGCAAACTAAACTAAACTTTGGTTTGGCCACTGGAGATACTGTCAGCTACCCAGGGATTCAAGTAATTGAACTTAGCTAAAGGTTCCAGAAAAACAGAATAATGAAAAATAAACAATCGTTTTATAGTTAAGCTATAAATACACATAATGCAAGTGCTGTATACAATAGAAGTTAGACATGGAAAAGACCTGCTATGTTACCACATAGTCCATCCTTTTGACAGTGCAGAATTAAACAGATAAAGGGTACATAGACATTCGGGACTAGACTGCGTAGCCAAGTCTCATTTGTACAATATTGTAAAACAAAGGCTAAGTAAAAAATGACACAATTATTCAGGTCTTCCTTGGAAGTTTAAGTTAAATATTTTTTCAATGACTGTTGGCCAAACTGAGCACGTGCAGTAAGATTTAATAATAGCTCCAAACCTTTTGAAGGACACTCTTAATAAAATGGATAGGGCCAAATTAATCCCTGCTGTATGGGACTACTCATGTAAGTGCTCACCATCATGCATATGGAATGCACAATCTAGCACTTACAAGGATGTATGACACATTTCATATAAAACAAATCCTATTTATCTTGATTTTTATGTTTTCTTATGTTCATTTACTGTTAATGATTTCATTATAACCATACTACTTGCTGCAGTTGGATTTTTTTTTAAATCAGACAGGTTAAAAAAATTGCAGGCTAGAAATAGCAAGACCAATTCTGGAAAAGCTGATGCTGTTTCACCATGAAAGAAACTGTACCTGCCTCAGAAATGGGTGTACCACACTTGCATTTTGAAGGCTAATAAGATATTTTTAAAACGCTATAGGAACATTAAACAACTGCATGGAATTTCACCCACTATGTTATATAAAAGCTGTTTGTAACGTTGCTATGTTTAGCCATCACATATCGAGCTGCAGTACCCAGCTAAGACTGACTCATCCTGTGTTTTTACATTTTTCAGCTTCCCTTCAATCTACCAGTAACTCTCAGAAAGTGGTTAACCATAAAAACTTTTTTCTCCCACAGACACTTTTAGAGTTTTAATTCAGTGTTATTCCTGTGTCAGACTACTTTCTTGTACAAGTGCCACTAGACAATTCCTACTTTCACTTAAATCAGTAATACTGTTTAGGGCCAGATTCTGATAATCTTATGCTGATAGTATGACACTCTTACATATTCCAAGTAGCATCTTACTCCACAAGTAGTCTCACTGAAGACAACTCATGGAGTAAGGCACTAGTCAACATGAGTAAGGGTATACAGACTTAAGTGCTTTGCTGAATATGATGACAGCATCCTCTGGCAAAGAGTTCCACAGGTTGACTGCATTTTATTACAAGTCAACATACTGAATTTTTTACAGACATACTGATTTTTTAAAAGATTCCTAACAATTGGGAAATAGATAATATCTAAGCAAAAAAAAAAGTGTCCTGCTAGCAGGGTCACTGGAATAATTTTGATAGTGGGAGTGCTGGTGATGGAAACCATATATTTGGTGTTTGTTATTACTACTTCAAGCGAGGGGGTGTGGCAGCCCCCCCCAGCTCCAGCACCACTGCCTGCTAGAGCAAAAGAACCCATAAAAAGTAAATTATGTAATGTTTAGTGACCCAGTTTGTTTCCCAGTCCCCTGGGTGGAGGGCACCTTGCCAGAATTTACTGTAGTGCTAGTTGCAAGTGTAGGGTTAAACTGGCTCACTCATTATGTCTGAGGTAATTAAAGAGGAATGTTAGTATGCGTTTAGATTTCAAACTTTATTGTTCTGATTTGTGAGGGGAAGGAATGCCTACTACTGTCATTTGAAAATTCTGTAAACATTATTGAACTTACCTGTTTTCAGTGCCTGGTTTTAGCCCCACATAATTGAAATCAAAACATTAATGTCCCTGATGTTAAACAAGCTTTTCACTGTGTAGCTTTTTACTAATAAAAAAAGCATAATTAGAAAAACATGTTTAGCGTAACTGTCCAGTTTTTAGAAGAGAAAACAAAGCACTATTTATTCTAGACAAGAAGATTAAGCCCCCCATTTGGCTAAAAGGATCCACACGAGTATGGCCTTTCAAATTATGAAAGTTGAGAATCTGGCTTCCCTCAGTGTCCAAGCTATTCAAAACCCATTTTCCTTTGAACATGTGAGTTCCTATCATGGACAACCACAAGGGGATGAATAACTCAAGCTAATGAGATCTACACCAGTTGCAGAAGTTTAACAACAAGTCAAAGATCAGATTCTCACCCCTTTTCTCTGCAGATTGAATTTCCCTCTCTCACTTTGATAGAGGATGATATAACCTACTTTTAAATAATCTTCATTTCTCTTTGAAACGCAGAACACTGGAAGACTATGTTGGTGACCCCTTGGCAGCTGTCTTGCTCCTAGAGTATTGGTGTCAAAGGACCACTTCTGCATATCCTGTGAAGTTCTCCTTAAAATCAGATCTAATGTTCATATATCTTACTACTATGTAGACCTAGTTAGGAATTGAGGGAACTAAGCAGAACAGCAAAAGTGGGATTGTGCAGTCGTGGTAAAGACACTATTTACTCTTCTGAATCAGGATTAGGCTTTGCAGGTGCCAAGCCACAGAAGCCCACTGAGTTTCCATGATTCCATTCCTGCTAAGCCAAACACTTCCCTGAATAGCGAGTTTCAAGTTTGTAATGGAAATGTTATATATATATATATATATATATTTTCCCCAAAGAAAGCCCTTCATGGAGAGTTAAAGACCAATCCTAACTGAAAATTAGTCAATTATTTTAAAGATTTTACTTTAAAAAGACAATTTAGTATATGTGAAAAGTATATTGCCTGTGTGGGTAAAGAAATATTTCTTTATACATAGAACAAATACCATATGGGCAACAGCAGTACATTACTCTCCCCCACTTTCCTACTCTGTAGAAGGAGAAGCACCTTCTACAGTTGCTAAGGCACCGTTGTTTTGCCTTTGTGTCTATTCAGTCCTTCTCCTCTGTGCGCAGACTGCCAAAACAACGTCATTTTGATGTGGACAACCGTCCACTGGCAATGCAGATGAGAGCATCAAATCATTTTAAATACTCTAAAATGTAGCCATCACATGGTGCTAACTTTCAATCACTATAAACCAGCCTCCAAACTGAAATAGTTACAAAGAGGTGAAAAGCTCTGTATCTTATTTCTAATCCTCTGACCAGCTAGTCCTCTTTGTAAAATATTTTTTGCCAGTTCATATTAATTATCCTAATCTGATAGATCTACATTACCCAACATGAAACATGTTTCCCAACATATTGTATTTTGACATATGCCATCTGATTTATGCCATGCCTTCTAGTGAGGATCGTTGGAAATATTCTATTGCTTGCAATCTGTTTGATACAATATAATGGAGTGTATTGCATAAAAATAAAGTACATTCAGGTAAAAACTGGTATTATGTGGAGCTCTAGTGGTAGTAAGGAAGTAAAGCAGCACATAACACCAAATGAGACAATGGCAGAGGATATCCTGAGCCTGAAAATAGAATAGTTGGAAAATGACAAGATTAATTTAAAAGAGTTAACATGAAAAGAGAAAACTGTTTGATGCTTCAGGGTCATGGAATACAACTCTGTGTATAAGCATAACACTGTTCTTTAGTGCTAAATCTTGAACTTCATCAATCTTCCTATAGTTAGGCATTAGGAATATCAAATCCAGGCTGTATGTACGACTCATTTTTTTTGGTTGATAAAATTACTATTGCTTTCCGCACTACACCCCCCAATTTGATAATATTTCTTACTGAAACTAGTCCTATTCCAACATTCATATGCCTCATTTCATGCTAGTTGCTAAGATTTCTATATACGATAGTTAAAAAAAAAAGTACTATCAATGCATTATCAGCAAAATACTATACTAACTGTCACACGGAGTTTCATCCCTGAGGTTCAATAATCCCCTGAAGTCGATGAGTTTGTCATGAGTTAATCCCTTGACTAGAAGAGCTCCTTCCTTAAATACCTACTTTGCAGTCTCACATCCTACTGACATACAAATAGTTTATAAAAAACATGTCAAATATTAACTCATTATATTCCATCTCTCTATGCATGTCAACATCCCCACCTTTTAAATAAAGAGCCATTTTTCTCAACACAATACATCTAGAGCATACTGTACCTCCATGGTGCCCCATCACACACAATCTGTGCCAGTGTCCCTACAGCACCTACTGAACACCAGCATTATCTTCGTAATTTCTGAGAAGTCAACATGGTCTGTTGTATATATCAACAGAAGTCTAATAAATAAAATAAAATTAATCTTCAGCAGTTACCTAAAAAAATAGCACCAGACCACAAGTAGTAGAGAACTCAACACAGAAAGGACCATAAAACTCTTGTTTGGGTCCACAAGCAACTGGTCCTAGCACAACAGAACTCAACTCTGAAATCCTTATTCAGACAACATTTCTCTCTCTCTCACACTGAAATTCTTGGGAGTACTGTCTGAGTAAGGACATCAGGATTGGGTCCACATTCCTTAAAAGAATATACAGTATGAGACAGTCACTTTCTAAAATACCATATTATCCATGATGAAAAAAAAAACAGATAACTGAAAAGTTCATAGGTACACTAGGGCAGATTTAAAAGGAACTCTAAAGTTATTTTAATCTGTTTAAAGCTGCATGTACTGAATATATTGCATTCTCCTCTTCAAAAAAGCCAGAGGCATATAGGGAATATAGTTCTTCTCATTAAGCTAATGCATAGGCTTGATTACACTTTTTAAGCATCCACTGGCCAAATTTTATTTTCATTAATATTTTTTTCTAATCTTATGCCACCCCATGATGGAAACAGGGTAACATTTGGGGCTTTATCCTCTCTCTCTCAAAGGTTCAGTTGTTTATTAAAAGCTGTGTCCCCCATGTTATATTTAATATTTGTTGTTATTACATGTATGTCTGACAAAGGATAAAAAAAAAAAGTCAAAATCCTCTGACTCCAAGGAAACATTTCAAAGTTGTTCCTGTTTACCTGCTGGGCAGTTGCACTCTGGAGGCGCTTCTCTTGCTATTCTTATTTTTGCCAAATGCTCGTAGGATTTCTGTGGAGGAAAGGGGAAACATTAGCCAACTTGGTAAGCATTAGCTCACTCCATTACAGCCAGGATTATAGACTTGCATGTGTTAAACTATGATTTACAACTATTTGAAAGACTGCATAACTAATGATGACTTCTTTACTTGGACTTGATCCAAACTGTATCAGTGACCTAAACACCCCAACCACAACTTGAGCATTTCACACACACACACACACACACTCACACAGAGAGAGAGAACTGAGTTTCTACCCATCGCAGCTTCACTTGTGTGGTATTACATCTCCATACAAACTACCTCTTCCCCCCCCACACACACACGTAGCATTTAGTGCATATGGATTAAATGTAGAAACCTGGGTTCCTCGGGTGAGAGAAGAGTCAATAATAACATTATACTCAAAGGTTAACTACTCTATCAGGGTAATTTCAGACTCTGCTGTCAAATGGACTAGAGAGATCCTTATGACAGCCCTTTGAAACCCACACCTTACTTTAACAGCCACATCCAAGGGCTTATTTTCAAGCCTTAACTTTAGTTACTCTTGTATCCAACCCACCCCAAGTAAAGCATTTACTGGGAGCAATAATATTCAATAAAGGGACTTCCCTTAATCTCCATGGGATCATATTATTTTTTAACCCTGGGCAAGAGTCCCTGTCTCTTGAGTTCTCCCTCTGCCACACACACACTTGGCAATTTCACTTTGCTGCAAGTGCCCAATGTTTCTTTCTAGCCTTTCCAGGAATGGTCCCCCTCACTCATCTACCCCCCACCCCAACCCCCACTTTCATTTCCAGCATAAATCCCGGGGAATGGGTTTGCTCACATCCGTGAAGCAGAAACTCATGTTGGAAATGGCTAATTAAAGGTCCGGCATAGGACATCCCAGTCCCACCCATGTCCAGACCCACAGACAACACCACGTCTTCCACACCTGAGCTAGAAGTCGCTCCACTTTTTCTTGCATCATTGAATTTAGCTGATCCAGGGAGAAGCCGGGCAGCAGCTGGTAAGAAGCAGCAGCAGCAGCAGCAGAGAAGTCCCCTTGGGCGCTCTCGATGGCAGAGACCCTCGCGTGTAGATCACTGGTCTTCACCCCCAGATACACACAGGAGGCTACAGCCACCACTGACAGGAAAGCAGCCAGCAGCGAACTGGAGGGCAGAGTCCAGCTAGGACAGCAGCGCTGTCCCCCAAGGCAGCTCGGCTCCCCGTTGCCATCCTGTCTTTTGGCTTCTTGGCTTGTCCCCAACATGCTTTTCCACGCTGTAGATGCAGCAGTTTTTCCTCCCCCCATTGGGGGCAACTAGTTTACAGAGGCAAAAAAAAAATAAAAAATAAAAAACAGCTGAAAACAATAAAGCAAAAGCCCAGAAATGGGTTACACGCTTTTTAATGCGAGGAGAGAGCACGCAGCAGAGCCTTCATTGCCAACCTCACCAGGGCACCCCGGGAGGGATCAAAAACCAACCATCCAGCGGGAGAGAGGGCGAGACCCCAGAAAACCAGCCGGGCAAAACCAACGCAGCAGGGTGGGTTTGGGAGTGTTTCACACCCCCGGACCCGCCTAGAGAAAAGCCTTTGCGAAGTATCCCACGCGTGGCGCCTGCAAACGCCTCTGGCGCTGGTCAGCGAGATTTCAGGTGCACGGGGAGGAGATGGCGCGGTAGAGGGGCGCCCCTCCCGGAGATGGAGCGGGCGGACTTGTTGCTTCCCCTTCTCCCCTCCACCTGGCTCGCCCCCTAAGAGGAGGTTCAGTTCAAGAGGCACGGCACGGCGAGGGGGAACCCAGCAAGTGGCTGCAGCCCCGCGGCTCCCCAGCCCCCCGTCTGCGGGTGTGCGAGCCCTGAATATCCCTCACGCTGTAGATGTGTGTCAGTAGCACAGCGCAGCGGCGGCGGCTTCCCCTCTCCCGCTCTCCCCTCCGAACTGGCCACCGCTCCCGCTGCACGCCGCCGCCAAGCCCCCGCCAGAACCTCCCGGGCCTCATTAACATAATTTATTCACCTAGTCCGAGGGGAGGTCGCTCAGCCCCTCACCCGGCGGGCAGACGGGGGATTCGGCTCTGCGCGTAATTTATGCAGAATCCCGGGCCGCTCACCCCAAGCTGGTTGGCTGCGCCCGACCGTTCATTAGCCTAACGGGCTCGGACGGGCCGCTCGCGGGGCGGGGAGGAAATGGGGTAGGGGCTGCTCCAAGCGGGGCCACCCTGGAGCACCCGACCCTGCGTCAGGCTCCAGCCCCCGCGCTGCAGGGCGTGGGGGGGCCGCTCCGGAGCTCGGCCCGAAAGAACCTGGTAGCGGGTTACGTGAGCGATAGTAGAACTCTGCCTTGGCCGCGTGGCGAGGTGGAGGGTGTGTGGCTTCAGGACAGGACTTGGCTCCGTCCCTGATTCTGCCACAAACTCCCTGTGAAACCGTGAGCAGCAGCACTGCTGTCTGATACTCAGCATTTTCCCCTCCACAGACCTCTAAGTGTAAAGCATCATTACCTGAGGAAACTGAGGCACCCAACCCTTGTGTGACTTGCCCCAGGTCCCGTGGCCATGCAGGTTGGTCTGCACTGCAATAAATCACTAGCGGCTGGCCCCTGTCAGCTGACTAATGCTAGTGTAGATGGTGCTGCTCAGGCTGGAGCTGAGGCTCTGGGACCTGCCCGGGATCCCGAGACAGCTGAGCCCAGCAAGCCCTAGACAGCTGACACAGGCCAGCTGCAGGTGTTTTATTGCAGTGTAGACATACCCTCCATGGCCAAATCAGGAACAGAACCAGGTTTTCCAATACCATGCCCCATCAAGTAACCGCTCTCTGAGTCACTCAGTTTCCCTGTCTGTAAAACAGGAGAGAGAATACGTGCATACTTTCACAGGGGATGAATAAGAGGGTGTTATGATACATAATTCATTAATATATGTAGAATTCCACAGTAGTATTATTCAGTTGCTGTTTCTAAAGTGGATGCATGACACTTTTTAAGAATGAAAAAGACAATTGTGTGTACAATTAAGTTGCTATTTGCAAAATGTGTGCACTCAAGCATATTGAGTAGAGTCTCTTTTTTCAAGGTGCTTCTTTTTTTTCAAATTCTGTATCACTTGAGAGATTGGTACTTCTTCCCCTACCCTATGCTTGTGTAGTCATTTTAGCTATTGATTTTTTGTTTTGTTTTTCCTGTGTTTTTGCATCTCTGCTCTTGCACACAGTAATGAATTCCATTATTCCTGTTTTGTATGATTAGAAAAGAAGCGTTAACATGTACTGAATTGCCACATAACCTAGTGACTAGTTCAGTTTTTGTGCTCCCTCTTTCTCTATATCTCTTTCCTGCTAACACTGCATTTACCTGTTGGGTTTTGTTTCTCATTTTAGCCTCATCACAATGTAGTTGAGAGAGTTGCTGCTGACTAAAACTAATGCTTAGCACGTATACAGCACTTTTCATGCTCAGCGAACTTTTCAAACACTAAAGGGCCTGATGGTAGAGTCCTTATTCACCCTGGTGAGCACATACGGAAATATTCTCAGGAAAGACACTGCAAGTACTCACATGAGAAAGTGCTCACGTACTCAATAAGGACTCCATAATCTGATTTCAAATAGATTAGCAGAGTTGGTCAGACAATACAGAAGGTGATTTGTAAATATTTTCCACAAACAAAAGCAGCAAGTTCAGGAGAGGGTTGTTTTATTTTGGTGGAATCTTTCGTTGTTTAGGAATATTCAGACAGGGGCTGCTATCATGAAAACATTTGCAAATCCCAACAGTTTTGTCCTTTCTAGCATAAACAATTATTTGTCTGAAAATTTGTAGCAGAAGTGTATTATTCATAGTTACCCATTTGCTATTTGTCATTTGTTGTTGTTTTTTTCCTTTAAAGTTCTGGGTTCCCAGTCAGGGAGCAAAACTAATCACATGTGAGTCTAGGTGATCAGTCACTCACTATAAATAATGAACTGTTGAAATGAACAGTTTACAACCCCCCCATAAGTCAAAATAACAGAGTCTGTTCAGTCAACGCAGATGAATAATGAATACTGTCTTAGCAACTAGTGTTTGAACTAAACCTAACAGTGAAGAGCTAAATTTGCAACAAACATCATTTGCAATGCATAACCTGACCATGTGAAACAATCTTCACAACACCCCTCCCCGTGGTAAGGGAGCATTGTTATCTCCGTTTTACAGCTGGGGATACTAAGGCAGAGAGAAGTTAAGTCTCTTGATTAAGGCCACTGAGGAAGCCACTATTAAAGCCAAGATTATTCCTGTGCCTCTAAACAGTATTCTGCTATATTTTGCACTACGTCAAGAGTAAGTACCACTTCACACAGAGTAAGGTGAAATTCTCCCTTGAGGTCCATAGTGGAAATGGCAGTTTATTTCCATTTCAGTGCAAAAACAGTCTCTCTTTAGATCCTTCCATGCCCCAAGCAGGGGTTAACATTAGCCATAAATCACATCTGACTTGATATAACATGAAAAGGGACTACTGTTTGTGCATCTCTGCTCCATATCCTACCATCTTGAATTTGGATTAAATTAGGGTAATGCACACAATATTCCATGCCAGCATGAACTAATTAGTGCACAACTGCAACCTTAGATGTGAAACCACTAGTCACATCTGTACATCTACATACTTTATAAAGGTCACCAAGCAACCCTCAGCAATCCAGTTCACCATGTTCCTATTGGACAACTGGTTCCTCTCATACCATATGTCCCTCATACCTATATCCAGAAAAGTCATGATAAACCTTTAACTTTCTATTGCGCAAAGCATATAAGGACTGCTACTGTGCTAGAATAAAAAAAAAACAGTCCCCTGCAACTCACGGATACCTAAAATGCCCCTTATACTCTTGATTGCGTAGTCAGCCATCCCCTTATAGACTGTTGGTCACACATGTTGTCCCTTCCTGTTCTGCCTTCAAAAAATAATGAGAACCAGTCTACGGCATCCCTCATGAAAATACATCTGCTAATGTCACTCCCAAACAGTGAGGAATGTGGCAAAGGACAAAGAGATGACCAGTGCCAAATCTCCTGCCCTACTGTGATTAACATAAGCAACATTTTCTTTATTACAAAATCCTAGGTCCGAAATGGTTTGCAAATGCTTATGAAAATATTTGTCCAGAAAGCAACAGATAAAGATGAGATAGAATTAAAATCTCTATTGGCTTGGTTGCCAGATGCACATAATTCATATTGTCTGTGAAACAGACAATTGTGTGACTGTGGGCAAATGCATGACAATAGGGTGATCTTTGTGTTTCTCTTTCACAAAAAGAGCCTGAAAAACCATCATAGAGGCTTCTTCATTCACCTGCCCATGCTCACCCATGTGGCTAATACCAGGTTGGGATGTCTTGCTTCCAGAGTGTGAACAGCAAGGCCGTAAGTATAGAACAAATGCAATTAGTGCACTGAATCAGTATGAATGAGGACATAACAATGGGTGTGTAACTATAATAAGTTTCTTTGGTTACCCTCTTCTACCTGATAGACACCCTGAACAGAAAGGATTCAGTAAGTGTACTATCCTCACATTTTATATTGGATATAATATAATAATAGATAACCATTAGATATGTAAGATACTCACTCTTCACTGAGCATAACACATTGCAGGTCACTGGACCAACAGGATCAGGCCATGACACTTTCCTTTTGTTTTCTTTCTACAAGCTACAGGGAAAATCCATGACCTGCATCTCTCTCAATGCCAGTGGGCCTTGTTTTCATTTTGGACCCATCATGATGTCAGAGCTAAGACTATTTGGAGCCATCATCAAGACTGAAGCCAGCTTTCCATATTGCTTTTGAGTATATTATTCATCAAGTGAGGAAACTTTTTCATTTTTGTTTTTAAAAAAACCTCAAAAACTTATTTGGAAGTGTTGTTTTATTGATGCTGATTTCATGTTTTTGAATTACAAGGGATAACTAGGTCCAAACAGTCAAGCTCCTGCTTCAGAAGTGAAACAGGTAGCAGGTCATATGAGTGAACAGTAATTTAACCACTCTGAAACAGTAACAGTACCTCAGATATAGTTGATCACGGATTAAGTGTATTCTATTTACATTCGGATTATAGAATCCGTTCTAGAGCCTGTTCTATATTTGGTAACTAATTAGAACAAGGCAGCTTGAAATAAGAACTGTATCCCAAATATTACAGAGCAAGCTATTTACCTGTACAGGTAAAATACAAGAAATCCCAGATCTGCAGCAGCTAAATTCAAAAGGCAGTTAAAAAAATAAGGAAGAGGCTTCTAAATAAGATCTATTGAGCTGATGGTGCTCAAAGACTCAAGGCAACGTTGCTCTCTTGACAGGAAGAGGTTGCTCTTCCTGACTCCTTTGAAGAGCCAAATCACTAAATGCCACATTTCAGCAGATCTTGTGTATGACCAGGACAGAGGAACTTGTACCAAATGCTACTGTCTGATTTTCACTGATCTGTATTGGAGATGGGGTTTGCAGATATGCAGTTCTGCCAGACATGGCTAGTGTCTGAATTTATTTCCGTATTTTTTACTTCCACAGTGTGCCTCATTCCAGCTGATCAATATATAACTACATTTCTTTACCAGATACAACATAGACCTCTGATTAGAAGCATGCAAGAATAAATCAATAAAATATAAACAATCATCTGCTGAAACTACAGACTTCCCTGAGCTTAGGCAACATTTGTATCTATGGTCAAGAAATGCAGGAGACAAACTAGACAAGAGTTAACTATAAATTTTGGGTTTTTCGGATTCTGCCTTGGGGTTCTGGTTCTACATCTAGAGAATGAAGATTTAAAAGAGTTAATGCAGTCACCAAAACTTCAAGATGGAATTTTAGCCTGATATTCCAAATGTTGCTGTGGTTAAATTGGATTTATATATTACCTGGATGTGAATCCTACGTCTTGGCTCTTGCTTCCTCCTTCCACTCTTCTCTATTCCACCCTTGTTCCAGAGAGGAACTCACCTTCTGCTCACATGGTTTAAAATTCACATGATACATGTCTGGGAAATCACACTCTGGAGTTCTGAAGATTTATTTATTTATTGCATTAATTGTCCTTAACACTGCAGCCCATGAATTATTACACCCCCAAGTTCTCCTGTTTGACATGTTTGTAGTAGAGGGAATGGCATTTCATGGCATGAGGCAGATCACATGCCATCTTTTTAACTACAGCATGACACCTAAACTGTAACATTCATTTCACAGAGACTTGCCACAGAATGCTGCAAACCTCCAGGTTGCTTAGTAATTTCTTTTACTCACTCAGCCTGATTCATCCCAGAGCAGAGAAGTGCAGTTTGCTTGCTCTGTACCTATCAGGGCAGAAACAACCAGTGGAAAATTCACCTGCTAGCAAAAGGAAATGCAGTAGCACTGTTGCTACCCTCTGCCAGGGAAGGGAAGTTTTAGTAAGAACTCTGCCACCTGAAAGTGCACTCCATGGACTGTTCATTTCCCTGTGCACTTTGTGGGTCATAGCAGTGGGCTTCAGGCCCATTAGCAGAGCTCACATCTGCGTGGCTCAGATACGGTAGCACACAATCTGGCCAGTAGGGCAGATCTAAGGGCTTGTTGACACAGTGGGCTCTACAGGGCTGAGATTTCTTAAGTGCACTAATATATTGCACATTAACTGGTCCATGTAGATCCTGTTGGTGCTCACTGTTCCCTAGTGCACCAACTGTGTCAAACAGCACTATGTTAATCAATCATAAGACTGGAAGGGACTTGGAAAGGTCATCTAGTCCAGTCTCCTGCACTCATGGCAGGACTAAATATTATCTAGACCATCCCAGACAGGTGTTTGTCTAACCTGCTCTTAAAAATTCCACATCCACCCTGGGCAATTTATTCCAATGCTTAACCACCCTGACAGTTATGAAGTTTTTCCTAATGTCCAACCTAAACTACTCTTACTGCAATATAAGACCATTGCTTCTTGTACTATCCTGAGAGGTTAAGGAGAATAATTTTTCTCCTTCCTCTTTGTAACAACCTTTTATGTACTTGAAAACTGTTATGTCCCCTCTCAGTCTTCTCTTCTCCAGACTAACAATCCCAATTTTTTAAATCTTCCCTCAGAGGTTATGTTTTCTAGACCTTTAATAATTTTTGTTGCTCTTCCCTGGACTTTTCCATTTTGTCCACATCTTTCCTGAAATGTGGTACCCCGAACTCCAGTTGAGGCCTAATCAGTGCAGAGTAGAGCAGAAGAATTAATTCTCGTGTCTTGTTTACAACACTCCTTTGCTTTTTTTGCAACAGTGTTACACTGTTGACTCATATTTAGCTTGTGAACCCTAATTCCCTTTCCATAGTGCTCCTTCCTAGGCAGTCATTTCCAATTTTGTATGCGTGCAACTGATTGTTCCTTCCTAAGGGAGTACTTTGCATTTGTCCTTACTGAATTTAATCCTATTTACTTCAGACCATTTCTCCAGTTTGTCCAAATCATTTTGAATTTTAATCCTATCCTTCAAAGCACTTGTAACCCCTACCAGTTTGGTATTGTCCACAAATTTTATAAGTACTCTCTATGCCTTTATCTAAATAATTGATGAAGATATCGAACAGAACCAGACCCAAAACTGATCCCTGTGGGACCTCACTTGATATCCCCTTCCAACTTGACTGTGAGCCACTGATAACTACTCTTTGGGAACTGTCTTCCAACCAGTTATGCACCCACCTTACAGTAGCTCCATTTAGGTTTCTTTCCATCGTTTGTTTATGAGATGGTCATGCAAGACAGTATCAAAAGCCTTACTAAAGTCAAGATATACCACATCTACCACTTCCCCCCATCCACTAAGTGTGTTACCCTGTCAAAGAAAGCTATTAGGTTGGTTTGACATGATTTGTTCTTGATAAGTAACAGTCAGCATGGATTTTATCACTTTATAATCTTCTAGCTGTTTGGAAATTGATCGCTTAATTATTTGTTCCGCTGTCTTTCTAGGTGCTGAAGTTAAACTGACTGGTCTGTAATTCCCCAAAGAATAAATCCACTTTCTATTTCTATAGCATTGTTCATGTGAATGTATTATAGATCACTTCACAACAGATAGAAATCTATCCTGTGTTTTTTAGAACCTCAAATATTCACTAATGCTAGCTTTACAACTGACATTTGGGAAATCCTGGCAGGAGGCCAAAAATGAATGGCGAACCACAGTCAGAAATGGAATGAGACCACCAGACTTGATAATCTTGGACTGAAAGAGGCTTGCTAGGACTCCAGGATAGTTAGTGTCCCCAGGTGCTCTGCTCTATTATTTTTATTTACATATATAGCACCATTGATATGCATGGGCTTTTGCAGACAAATATGAGGACATGGTCCCTGCCCCAAACAGTGAATAATCTAAGGACTCAATCCTAAAAACCACTTACACTCATGGATAATTTTACATGAGTAGCCCCATCCAAGTCAAGGAGTAAAGTTAAAACAGGCACTAAAGTATTTGAAAGAGCAGGGCCTATACAGAAAACATATAGAGAAGGAGCAGGAGATGGGATGTGGCAAGAAGCACATGACAGAGAAGTGCTATTTGCCACTTGTCTTATTGATTCCACCATTTTATTTGGAGCTTTTTGCGGTCTGTTTTGTTTTCCTGTTGGGTCAATGTCAAAGGGTTTTTTATATAAAGAGCATCCATATACTTTGGCTAAAATTTTGTTTTAGAGAGTAATGAAAAAGAAGAATGAACAAAACATACTCTCCTTTACAGGGCACAATGTGTGCCCCTCATCTGTAAAAACTACATCAACTCTGAAGATAAAAGGCTTATGTTCCTCCACCGCAAAAATAATTATTTAGAATGGGGAAAAAACCAAACTGCGGGAGTAGAATTTGATTTATTAAAATGGAAAAAGAAGAGTAATGGGTGAGGGAGAACATAAGAGTTATTGGAAGGGATTTGAAACGAGTGAGGGAGCCATTTAGGCTGGGAGTTTTGCCATTTGCCAAGGTGGATTGTGTCTGCTCTAATTGGGGACAAAGCAGTTGAGATTTAGTAGATGATCTGGAATAAAATATTTTACCACTAACACTGCCAGCTTTCTCTCATTTCTATAGTTACCGCCATAACCCTGTCTAGGATTATGTATTCTTCTCTCTCTAACCAATTTTATAAGGATGAACTATCAAGATGTTAACATCCCTATCAAGATGTTCAGCACCCTCAGTCTCAGCCATTTAAAACTTCCCTTCTTGCTACCTTTACTGCTTCCTTTGCTATCTTAAGCCCTTTATGCTATATCCATTGCTAAATCTGCATATATGTTATGTTACTAAATCTGCAGTAGGAAGTCTTTAATGCTTTGAGATCTTTTATTTTTCCAGTCAGTTCTAGATCCCCTTATTTCTCGGAGGTCTGAATAGAGATGGCTCCATCCCTCAGTTGGGAAAGGTGAGAATGCTGCTCTGTGTATCAGTAAACAGGCCCTTGCTCAAGTATCAGTGTTTTACCAAAACTTTAAGTAGTTGTAATATGAGAGGAAACTTTATGGCTTGACCTAGTTCCATTTCAGGGTTGTTGCTCCTTATTTTGTGGATGTTAACAAGACCCTGAAGATAAAGATGGTGAATGGCAAAGTTTTCTAAGTTACCATGATATATTTTAATTTCTACCCCAAATCACCCCCACAAGAACTCTATTAATTCCCTAGTTCTGATTACAAACTACAGGTTTTTCTGATTTTGCATAAAGGAAGCCTCAGAAAGAAAGCAGGACTACTGGCAAGAGCACAATGCCTAGAATGAGGTGTTCCAATGCAGAACAGAGCAACATTAAGTACCTTTGAGGATTTGGGCCTCAGTAGCTAGGAAATTGTTAGGGGAAGGCAATCTGGATGGTTTATTGCCTTTGTTCAGGGTCCAATTTCTAGATGAAGTGTGGGCAGAACATCCTTTTTCCTCAGCACCAAGACACCACTGTGAAAGCACTCCCGAATGTTGATCTTTAGCACTGACATATTCAAGAGATAATTCTTCATGGCATGGTGACCTCAATATCAAGAATCTGTTCTTCTCAATGTATTTCTATGTGCAGCGATGTAATAACCACTCCTCTCTGAAATTCTCTGGGCTTACTCTTATTTTAAATTATTAAAGAGTTTAGTGAGATATAAATGCAGTCTTTATTATCAGTAAAATGTTGAGAAACTAGTTTTCCCCCTAAGTGTAAAGAGAAGTTATCAAGCTAAAAGAAACACGATGACCGGTACATTGTCATGAATCAATTTACTCTGAGGTAGCGGAAGGTTTAGTAAAGACCTGTGCTGCTCTGAAATCTTCCTGGTGAGGAATTTGTTTTTTCCCTTTTGATAAAAACACAGAGAAAATAGGCCTGTCAGTAAAAGTTAGCCCCTTCAAGAGTCTATGGATAGCCAGGAGCTCATATGACCTAGGTAATTCAATTCCCATATTTGCTTGGGAGTTTTGTCTCCATGATCCTGACCCCCCGGGCCAACATCTCTCAGAGCATTTTTTGGTATATTTCAGAGGCACAGACTTCCCACATTCTTTCCATACACTCCCTCTGACTTATGTTTTAGACTAGTTCTATAATTTGTAGATCAGGAACAAGTCAAAGATGAATTCAAGAGTTTGTCTTCCCCCACATGCCTTGCCTACCTGCAAGTTTAAATCTTTGCTAGTAATATCAATCTTTAGCCCCAGCTAATGATGGTTAGGTTGAGAAACAGATGGGTGGGGATAGTGACTGAAAGTCAGTGGGTTAACTAACTAGCACATGCATCAAAAAAAATTCTTCAGCCACAGAATTCCAGGCCTTTTTCCTTCAGGGCTTCAGCTAGAGATCAGGTGATAATTGAAAATAATGTGGTCCTCTCAAAAAACAGCAAGTAGGTCAGTTAAGCTGGAAAGATGCTATTTTTTGAGAGACCATATTATCTTTAATTATCACCTGATCTCTAGCTCCACAGTATTAGCTAGGAGGCAGCTGGTCAGTCACAGGTGGTGGCTAAGCCTAACTCTCTTAAAGGGCCACACCATGACAGTGACCCTTGATCTCTTTATATGATACAATTATGTACAGATCTTACAGAAATGCCACTTTATCCATGAAATTCAGCTACAGCTGGGATGAAATATGTTAACTGTCTAACAGCACATAGCAATCCTATACAGCAGGTTTGTAAGGAAGGGAAGAAACTGAGACCAAAGAGTAAAATTAGGTAGAATATAAAACTACTTGAGTCAGAATTTTGATAGAATGCTAGAGTTAACACTCCTATGTGCCACAGAATCTTTAATGACTATAAGTAATTAGGATGTCAATTTTATGCCTCAGGAAACAGATGGCCTCTAACACCATGTTAGCAGATCAGTGTATTGATTCAGGAAGAAGTCGTCTACCTATGGAATCAGCAGCATCACAAAAGTATTCCAAGTTCTACTTTAGATTGACCCTTACTTAATTTGTGAAATTTGACAGCATCACAGCACAAGATACTATGACTGCAGGCAATGCACATTAATCTCTAGAATTTAAAAGTTACCAGATTAAGACATACTGGTAGTATCAATCATTAAAGGGGTAATCAAATTTGGGTATAAGGTGGGAACCCCACGCTTTTCTGGCAATGCTTAAAAGATTTTGCTGCCAAAATTTCATTAGCTGTACTATATGGTTTAGTTATTTGTGTCTTCATTAATATGTCTGTTCTGGAACTAATGTTTTAGGTGGTTTACCCACAGGACTACCAGCCCATATGCTTAAAATAAAACTGGATTTTTCTTATTGGAAGTTAGAGCTTGCCTGTATATGATTACATATTTTAAGAAACTCATAAGCTTTCTTCTCAGTCTGTTTATAAGAGAAGGGCAAGTCCTATTTATTTATAAAAGATGCACCCACTGAAGTAGCTTGGCACAAAATATGGTACATTCATTTTAACACATTATTAACTACAGCTGGGATGTAAGACTTAAATCTTGAGTGGTCTGAAAATTTCAGATTCTTGATTACAGTGAGCAATGGTTACCCCACTATGATCAGCAAACTGCAGCATGCCCACCTGAACTAGAGGTTACAGGCTGCTTCTATATTTCCTATGAAAGACAGCTGCATATAATCCTAGTGATTTCGGTTGAAGACTACACCGCTATATTGGAGTCTTATTTGAAAAGTTATACTGACAAAAATTCAGATAGGCCTATGTAAGATGATGATTCCAATAGGTCGATTTACTGCTGTAGCCATACTAACACCACCATCTATACCATCATGAACCAAATTCATTTGAAAATATTTCTATGTAATCTGACAGACTACCACCTGCACTGGATTTGAAGCTCAAAATGGACCCCCAACACACACCCAAATGCAAAAGGTGGCAACCTCTGTAAATTAGTCACATGCAGTCCTTGTCTATTTCCCTTTGCATTACTCTTGGTGGCTCCTGTGACCCCCTTGTTAAAGTTCTGCAACCAAACAGAAGGGAAGGGCAGGTGACTTCCTGTCTCTAATGGAGTTCATTGTTGCCCTGGGTACTGCTTAAATCCCCTCTCCGAGAGGGGACTTGGTCCTGAGGCTCTTACAAATACTTCTGAAGAGACTTTTTTTGCCTTTGGGATGTACCAAGGGACAAAAAGGATCAATTATTTCCTAGGGAAGATGCCTCCCTGGAAAAAGGGAGGAGGCTCCTTCTCCAGGCTCTCTACAAATTACACAAAGTAGAACACGCTCCTGTACTATTAATGTACTCAGTGGACCAGAACCTTAACCAGCATAAATCAACCTAGCTCCACAGACTTCAATGGAACTACACTGATTGACATCAGCTGAGGAGCTGGGCCAGTACACTTTCCAAGAAAATAAACATTTTCAGCAAAGTGGCGCTTAGTACAGATTTGTTTACCAGACAGTACCCACCGTTTCTTTGGTTCTGGCTATGAGAAAACATTTGTGTTCAAATCATAAATAAATGGATTCTCCAGTCCCTCCTCTCTCCAAACACATGCACCTCCTTTATGTGAAATTTATCACATGTTAAGAGGGAATATTTTTGTGAGAGCCCCCTGATAAATTATTGGCAGCACTTCATTGCATTACTTGTTTTCTCTGCAATTATTTACTGTCGTCTTAGCTGATCTTGCAGTTATTGGCCAAAATCAGTTGGTCTTTCCTTACTACAAAAGTTATATAGGTCATATCCTCAGCTGCTATAAATCAGTGCAGCTCAAGTGAAGGTAATGGAGCTACAGTGACTGACACCAGCTGAGAATCTGGCCCTTTTGTTTTTGAATAACCAGTTTTCTATACATTATGTAATCTCTCATGCTAGACAAGTAGGCAATCAGTGTAAATTGTTTTGCCAAAGACCTGTGCTAATTTAAACACAAATCAAGTTGTCCTTATATCATCAGTTGCTATTGCTTGAATTTTATTTCCCTATGATTAACTTTAAAATACAGCATAATTGCTTAGAACTGGATACAGATACCTGGAACTTAATCAGCCAATTACAATTTGTGGATTTTAATTGAGTTTTGCAAGATCCATTCAAACACATAAGGGTCACTGTTTTGTCCCCTTGAGCCATGTATTTAAGTACCATTAACATTAATAAGATTTGTGGGTATTCATCCAGGGAGAATAAACCTCTTAAACACCTTTTTTTACTGTACCATTTTGTTTCCTTAGAATTTCTCACTTCTCACAGCTATTTTGTCTTACTTGTCTGTCTTTACAAATACATATAGCACACATTTCTCACTCTTCGAACAATCCTTCCCTCACTCCCTTTATTGATAATTCTCAAGGAAGCTTGAGATACTGTTCCTTGCTTTATTTCCCATTTTCATTGTGAACTTAAGAACACTTATTTTTTCCTCAGCAACTTGTTTCCATTCAAAGACAGAAGCTTCCCCTCCCATATTCCACCCCTGTGAAGAGACATTTATTTGTCTGACACCAGACAGACAGATTTATTTCTTTGCATTGTAGTAGTATAAACTTACATTTCTGTAACACCTCTCATCCCAAAGGATCCCAAAGCACTTTACAGACTAGGGTCCAGATACTGCCAGCACTTACTACCAGGTGTGATGTTGAGTAGTCCCACTGGGATAAACACTTCATTGTTGGTTCCCTTTGAATAATGAGATCCTGATAGTAAATGGTTACAGCATCAGCCTCTGTTGCCACCGGATGTTCCATCCACCTTGCAGGTGGCAGGAGTTAGCCAACTGGCACACAGCACTGCAGTGGGTGGAAAGGAAATTTTTCCTGTAAACTTAATGGGCCAGTTTGCATAGGAATAGCACTCCATACATCAGAAATAACAAACAATTGCTATACACAAATGAGCTGTTAGCTATGTTTGCTGGCTGAGTTATATTTCCATCATCTAACAATGAGCTGTTTAATAAATAACTTCAGATTCAGTTGTAAGCTAAAGATTTTCTCCTGTAACTGCAAATCACTAACAAAATGAAGCAAAACAACAAAGATGGAGAAGGGCAGAAGGTTGCTTGCAATACAGTTCAATTTAAAAAGATATCAGGAGATATTTCAAATATAGTTTAAAAAACCCAAACTGAATGCTGCACATCTTAGCACTGACCTCAAAGTTTTCAGGAAATTGCAAGATACAAGACTTGAATTTTGCTCTCCTGGTCTCTGTAAGAGATTTTTATCATGCCACAGCTCACAGTTGCCTGGACAGTATGTTAGACATAACATACTGGCCTCTGCACCATTATCCAATGTGCCATTATCCATTGTGTAAAGGTGTATCCTTTACATCATTATCCAATCCAATTTATGTTGTTGCTATTCCATCTTTTTGCAACATTTGTTAACTACTATTGCTTATCTGAAGTGCCTGTGATTTGAATCTGCAAACACAAAGGGCCATTGGACCTCCACATTTCTCAGCTAAGCAAAGATGTTGCAATTGCAGTAGAGGACAATGAAAGCAAAAAGAATCCATCATCCCAGCGCTTTATTGCAGGACAGGGTGAAATCAGTGACCACATCCATCCCAGGTAACTTTAAAAAGTGTGCATTGTAAAAAAATGCACCAAAAACTAGGAGGATATGAAAAACACCCGTGAGTGCAAACTCGCCTAGCATTGATGGTAATATGAGCAGGAATCAGTAGGTGAGTTTTCACAAATGGTCCATACATAAAGGAAAGGCATTGATGCAGTAAGGTAATCATGTTTATCTATATCACTCAGTTCTGGTGTGAGAGATCCACCTTATTATTATGCTAACAAAAGAGGTAGGGCAAAGCAGCAGTTATCACCAGCTTTGGGATACATCAAGATTGTATGATATTGGGTGAGGGGGGAAGACACTGCATGTAAAATACTGATTGCAACTTGCGCATACTGGGCAAAAGATCAGAAGGTCAGAAGCAAACTGTGCTGTGGAGGCAGAGATCTGGCGTAAGTACAGAGTGTGGCAGGACTCAACATGTAGGAAGGCTCTGCCAATATAAAGCAGCTGCTGCCACCTCCACCACTCAGTAAACTCATGTCACTTCAGAGCACAGTATGAATTTTGGATGGTGCTCAGTTATCTCATGCATCAGATATCATGTCTCAAGAAAAGAACAAGTCAGGAGCAGCTTCAGATAGGCATGTGAAATATATATTTACACTCTGCACCATACACTCAGGAAAAGTGATGAAAATATCAGTCATTGCAGTTGACAGCTAAGGAACAGGAATCATATACATGTGATAGGGGATATATTCCCTGCTCTGAAACAATGCTCCTGACTCATTACAGAGGACTTGTCTACATACAAACCTGCACCAATTTACTTAAATTGGTGCAAGTCTGTGGGTGAGCACTCATATCAGCATAAACCTGCCCTGTATCAGTTTAGCTTGCCTTATAACAGTTTAACAGGGGCAAAGGGTCTAGATGCATTGCAGGGTGTCCACACACAAAGTTGTACTGATTTAACTAAATTGGTGCAACATAAAACTATAAATTAAAGTAGCACAACTGTACCAAGCCTAACATATAATTGGCCACTGAACAGCAGACCTCTAATCAAACAAGTCCAAACTGATACAATTGTCAGAATGAAATCAGTCAGCCATGCTGGTAGATAGTCTCCCCACCATTCACTCACACAGTGGCACCATAATAGCTCCCATATGTGGAGGGTAAAGTTAGCATGTTATTGCTCACTCTTTGCTAATTGTTAATGCTGGTTCTAGAAGGCTGCACAAGCAGGAGGGATTTGGCCATGGCCATGCCACTTTAGGAGAAGAATACACAAGACAAGAATAAACCATGGACATCATTATCTGCCCTCTCTATCCCTGCTTTGTGCAGGTAGCATGATGGTGTAATAATTCTGCTATCTTACTCACTTTTCAAATTGTTAAGGTATCATATGCTGCTCACTTTCTTTCCATCACTTGCTTGGCACGGCTACATAGCCTGCAGTTTGTAGGTTCAAACTCCAACAGAGAATCCTACATTGTGGGGCTCCTCCTTAGTGGGGTGTGTCAATGTTGCCAACTCTTACAGTGGTTAGAATGAGTTTCACAAGATGTGAGGATTTTCTGAAAACCCCACCCTCTGTGTTGGAGTCAGGCAATTACATGAGAATCTCAGCTTCCTTTTAAAAAAATAAGTTTCTAGACCCTAGAGAAAAGTTTAAAAACCATGAACTCTAAGGACTCAAAAACCAGAAGTCAAATAAAAATGTCAGAATTTATGATTTTTTAAGATATGTGATTTATAAGCCAATTTCATGATGGGGGTGGGGCTGATGTTTTTTGAATGCTTGCTCTTGGGAAAGGTAGTGGTTGCACTTTGATTTGCTCTCTCAGCTGCTATTGTCTTAAATAATATAGCCAAGTTCCCTTGCATAACTGAAGGGCAGTTATGATTGGTTTAGGTTTGTCAGTAAATTATACAGAACCACATCGTAGCTGACCCTTAAGCAGATGTGTGGGGCTTAGAGGGGGGAGTGAGCTTGAGCAGCTCTCTTGGGCAGCCTGCTCCAGGGCCTCTCACAACTGCATTCCTTATGCTTTGGGGAGCACAAGGAATGTTCCATCAGTGTGTGCCCACAGGCATAAGATGCCCCCAAGAGGATGGGGGCAGGGAGGAACCAGGTCTTCTCCTCCCTCCCCACTTCTCTGGCCAGCAGAATGAGCTGACTCATCAGGCTCCCTGAAGCTCAATCTCTCTTATATCTTATAGATAAGACAATAAATAAAATTAGATAATTAACATTTCAGTGTCACCTTTTATCCTGAAGGATCACAAACGAAGCATTGCTGAGATACCGCCACCTCTGGTCTGTAGTGCGGCAGCCATCTGGCTCCCAGGACACTGCAGAACAAGGAGAGGAAGCATTAGAAGAACATTTATATAAATGAATGCATATCTGTGCTATAATAGCTCTACTCCAACATAGTATTGGATATTATTATAGGGCCAGTTTTCAAAGTGGTACCCAGAAGGTATGTGCACAAATGTAGTTTTCAAATAAAAAAAGGTGTGAATCTCCCATAGGCTGTTTAGCATGTTACACACTATGGCAAATATTCAAAAGTATTTTCTATTATGTTCCATTTATGTTTGGAATTTGCTTCTGTTTTTTGAGCCAATAGCAAGTTCAGTGCTGAACTCAATACAAATGTTCAGCAACATCAAATAATTTGATAATTTTGACATTGCCAGGTTGTAATCCTTTTTTTCTGTCCTTTGTGTTGGTTGTTACATGATAAAATATTTATTGTTTGAAATTAGAAGTGTGAGAAAGGACAATTCATATCTTTAGATCTGAGCCCAAAAGCCACAGTGTGTCTCCAGATCTAATCCAAAAGTGGAAGAAACCTATTTTCCAGTTCTGATTCAGGTACTGAAGAAATTTGGTTCTCATCAGATTTCAGCCCAAGAGGGCAGAAACCTAGTGAAATCAACTGATCTTGCAAGGTTTCTGTCATTCAAGATGGCCACTATTTGAACTTTTATGAGAACAGCTCAGTAGACTTTAGCATTGTTTAATCTGAACACAAACCCCTAGTTTTGATTGTTTTCAGACCAAAACTAGATTTAATCAGGATTCTGTTCTGGAGCGAACCACCACATCTTTGACCCATATTTTAATATGTTGAAATCCAAAAGTACACTTGGAATATAACACACAACAAAGAATCTCACAATCTCTGGGTCTGAAAATGTAAACAACTGTTATATCCAAATACAAATGTTTTGGTAAATAAAGACTTCTTGTACCATTGTATCCTTCTATGTTTCAATATGGAAAATGCAGTGTTTTTCCTTGTTCATTTGTATATAAAAAATAGATTGCACTGAATTTGTTTCCTTCAGTATAATAAAGCTGGGTCTGGATGGCAGAACAACATTACTGTAGCTAGAAATAAGAGAACTATCCTTGCTCAGATCAGAAAAGAACCATAATATAGAAGTGGCACAGCCAGATGGCCCAGTGCATAACACCGTGGCTGCCATGAGGGAGACATCCACGTTCAGCACTGCTGATCCTCAGGCCAACTGTGAGGCACCCATTTGTCTATGAGATGTGATGTCCTCAGCCTCCAGGGCACTTAGTGCATTGCACTTTTGCGCTGCCTAGCAGGTGGTTACCAAGCAACAATGCCGTTTCAGAGGCTTATTGTCCTCCCAGCCACTGGATGAATGCATCAGTCACAGCTGCTGCTTTTTGGAAGGAGACAACATGATTTCATGAGAGGGGAGAGGAGAGTGGGGGTCAAGTGAATGATTTTTTTTATAAACACTTCTGATAATTTTGGTGATCAAGTGGTTGATATTTAGAGTTACACTTTCCCTGGTAAATAAGACTAAGGAAAGTTCAAAGGTCCCTGGTACCAACTCTCATTGCAAAATAGCAAACAAAATCTTTATTTTTTAGACTACGATGACTTTAGCATCTGCCTTTGCTATGTGTGAGTTACATTTTATCATGATTTGTGAGGGGGAGGAGATACAAAGAAGCAATAGCTTTCTTATATGTGGAAAAACATCTCTAAAATGGGACAACCCCATCCCCAATTGTGCGTGAAAAGATCATTAACAGCTCTGACAGCTCCACATTACCCAACAGAAACAATGCACAAAAATTGTTTGGATTTCAAATGTTTCTTTTGGTCTCCTGTTGTCTGACAGAACAGCTCCACAGCATAACTTTAAAAAAAAAAATTCAAATATTTCTTTCCTCTTGGGTTTGTAACAGAAACTTGAGTCTTGCTGCTCTCAGATGTGTCTAAGATTCAGGGCCTGATCCTATGTAGAACTGTGTGCTTTCTGAACATTGCTCAGGACACTCAATTCCCATTGTTTTCAGTGGTAGTTGTGAACCTTCAGCAATTCCCAATTAAAGCTCAGCATCTTGCCAGATCTGACCCTAAGAGAGACATGGGCTGACATCTGGGCTCTTCTAATGTCACTAGCAGCGTTACTATTGACTTCAGTGGACCCGGACTTCACCACTGGTTTTCACACCATTCCATTTGCCAACCTAACAAAGTGACTGGTTTCCACTTTTGTTCCCACATAGCTGGATTTATTTGCGGGCTGAGCAGTTAGGCCAGGAATCTGATGTAGCCCTCCCAGCCTGGAAACCATTGAGTGAGGTATACACCAATCACCACAAATATACACAAGAGATTTAAAAAATATCATCCAAATGAACCAGGGTGTTGGGGGAATGTGAAGAAGGGAACCCTTGCTACATCTGTTTAACAGGTGTAGCCAGTACTTGCCCCAGCACAGCAATCTCTGGGTCACTGTCTCCCCCCAGAAATGCCAATGTCTGACCAGCATGGCAGCCACTCCTCTTGTGCTATCATATGGTGAAAGACAGATTATGTCTGGGGACACACAATGGGGGTAAAATGATCTCTTCTCTATTGGATCCATAGATAATGGCCCATAAGTTAGCCCACAACTGTATATCTAGTTGCTCATGCAGTACTGTTTGGCAATACATAATCACACTCATTCTTTATTTTATCAAATGAATTACACGCCCAATTTTCTAAAGAGTCTGCTAAACTATGCCTGAAACATTTTTTGTGCATCAGTAATTTCCATTTGCCCATGGAATTACCTGGTTTGCCTGCACAAACTTGTGCCCATAAAGGCTAGTTCACAAAAGAAGCTGTAGTTAAGCAGCCTGGGGAGTAAGATGAGATAGTTCTATTAATAAAAGGTAATAATTGGAGATATACCAATCTCCTAGAACTGGAAGAAACCTTGAAAGGTCATCAAGTCCAGCCCCCTGCCTTCACTAGCAGGACCAATTTTTGCCCCAGATCCCTAAGTGGCCCCCTCAAGGATTGAACTCACAATCCTGGGTTTAGGGAGCCAATGCTCAAACCACTGAGCTATCCCTCCCCCAAATTTCTAAAATGGAAAGTTTTTATATGATCCTGTTTCGCTTTTGCAGTATTTCCTCATCCAAAAAAGCTTTACTTTAATTTCACAAGTCCTATGCATTATCTATTAATAGGACAGCATATTCCCCCCCTCTTCTACATAAAATGCGACCTGATCTGAGAGGTGCTCAGCACCTGCAGCCAACACTTACCTTGCTGGGAGTTAAGAGCACTGAGAATCTTGCAGAATCAGGGTCTAAATATTATACTCAAATTGGGGCAAATAATGGCTGTTGAATCTCTAGTTAAGAGGCTTCACCTGATGAGATTGAGCACCTGGCATGACTCAGTTGAAGTGTGGTGGCATTCCATGATGTGTTGTTCACAGGGAGAGCAAAATAGTACATTCTTCTTTCTGCCACAGGAATTCCAACAGAAGCAGAGAGGCTCTTGAGAGGCCAGCTGCTCCTAACTTTGCTGCTGCAAGAATGCAGCTGAATTTGAAAACTTGTCACCAAGCTGAATCCGTGATACACCTGTCCCTCTCGTCAGTCTCCTTCAGAAAAGGCTCACAGGGACTTAAAAACTAAAGCCATAAAAATGGGATTTAACCAGACTTATTCTAGAATGCAATATGTAACATACATGCTCCATATGTCCCATGGCGGGAATGTCCTTTAAACCAGGATATGTAAACAAGACAACAGCTGAGGAATGGCATGAGTGGACCCATTTTAATTCAGAGGAGGAGATTGTTAGATAAAGCTTTAGAAGAGCATTCCTTTTTAATAAAAAATATATATATACACATACACACACGGCAAGAGAAAACAGGAAATATGTTTGATGGCAAGCACTCTCCTCTACTTTTTATTTTAATAAGTGGTGGAGCAAAGAGACACCATTTCCGTAGGGCCACCATGATCAACCCAGTAATAAAAATGGGGAAAAAAATATACTGCTCACTTTCACACATTGATACATACAACTGGAACATCTTAGCTCATGAAAATTCTGTCTCCTGGCTTAGCTAGGTGACAGGTCAGGAAGGCCATGTCTACACTACAAACTTTGGTTGACAATTTACTTTGGCCTATCACCACTGAAGGCTTATATCACACATGCACATGTGGCTATTTGCGACAGTGATGCACATATCCATTAGGAGTGCTTACGGTGGTGTAATGCGCAGTCTGCCACAGGTAAGTATCCCAGTAGGCCATGCGCCACTGACTGGCACAATGACTTTTGGAACATTTTCACATTGTTTTGTGGCATAGTAGCCATTTGAACAGGGATTTCTGGGAGCAAGGGGTCAAGATCCCAGCATGCAACTTTCTCCATACCTTCCATATTCCATCATTTTGCATTTTTTTTTAAACTCCCACAAGCCTGCACAACTCTTTTTAGTCTCTGCCATTTCTGACAGAAGCATTGAGCCTGCCGAGCTCAGCACTATACTCATCGCAGAATAGTGTGGGACAGTGTCTTATCACAGAGGAAGAAATAAGACCACCATCCCTAGAAACTTTCAGGAGAGGATTGTAGAGTATCTCCATGAAAGTTTCATCAAGTTCTTAGGAGGATAAAAGGGACATTCCTATTCACATGAACAAGGTGCTGAACATACCCACTCTCTTCCTGCCTAGCCAAACAAGGGAATGAAAAGCAGATGCCAACTCTGCCTCTGTTTGTTCTACCTCTACCAAAGCACAGGACACTGAATTTAAGTGGATCATGTAACTGAACTGTCATAGTATTGTTTAGGAATTTGTTTTGAATTTACTTCCTAACTTTTTAATTGTCTCACAGTATACCCATAAAACAATTAAAAATCCATCCCTTTGTCTTGTACATTTGTGGATGGGCCATGCACCTTATCTAAATAGAGGGAAGGGAAATGAGAGCAAGGAAGGAAAAGCAAATAAAACTTTGCAAGGAAACTTGTGTGCACACTTACCTGAACTCCCTTCTCCTTCATCAGCAGGCGCCAAGCAGGACAGACTAGACTCTTGTGGAATTTTAAATGGGTTTAGTTTGCTGCATGGTTGGAGTCCTCTGTTGCGTCTCCACCACCCTCCTCCTCTTCGCTGTTCATGGCTGGGGTCTCCATGCCAGGCTCCTCTGAGGTATCCACTGTGGAGTGCTGGTGGGGTCACTGCCAAGTATGACGTACAGTCAGTTGTAAAAACAGCAGGTCTGCTGGGCAGCATCAGATTTCTTGTTGCCCTCCCTTGCCTTGTGGTATCCCTGGTGAAGTTCCTTCTCTTTCACAGAGTTGCCAGCATCCCCCGTGCAATCTGCTCATAGACGTCCATGTTTCTATGGTTGTTCTGCAGCTGTGCTTGCACAGACTCTTCTCCCCATAGGAGCAGGAAATCCAACATTCTTGCCTGCTCCATGTATGTACGTATGGCACCTCGATTGGCTGAACACCAACAAAGGTGAGCTACTAGGTGTGCTTACCAAGGTGGGCAGCCAGGAAGGGGCGCTTCAAAAACACGCAGGGTTTTTAAAAGGGGGAGAGGAGATTGTTCCAGTCTCTGTGAACCCCCGGGTAGAGGAGTTTAAAATTGTGAACAAAGCAGCAAAGTCCCTCTCATGGGGACTGGGATGTTGTTGGACAGTGGCTGGAGGACTGGCAGAGTCAACATAGGTCATGCAGTGTCTATACTTGCACTGTGTCAGACAGAGTAGGTTGAGCATGGCTTTACACAATTTAGGGAGGTGGTTTTACTGCATCGCCATAATGGGACACTTATCTCAGCCGGAGACAAAGTTGAGCGTAAACACGTAAGTCGCCTTTCATCAACCTATTTATGCACATCAGCCTAACTTTATAGTGTTGACCAGGCCTAAGTTTCTACTAATTACTTCTTCAGAGGTCCGCAATACAGAGGCCTGCAGCCATGCTTACTAAATAGAGCACATATGTCAATGAGTCCATCCAGATAGTTGCGGCCACTCAGGAGGTAAATAATAGTTTGAGATTTTTCTCTGGACTTAAATATCCACTTTCGCCTAAAAAGATGAATTATTACACTTTAAAGAGATTTGAAAGCTTTTACACTATGGCATGAGTTTTAAAATGTGTATTCATGCTGGATGCTTTCCAATATATTGCCTTTTTTTTTTCCAGTAAATACCAAGATTATTTTTAATCCTTGGAGGTAAATATTGACTGAGACAATAGGTCGACATGAACCTGTTATATTGATACATCCTGATGCTCAAATTAACAGAAGTTTATCTGCTTATATTTACTTATAAGCTTTGTTTAATAAACTAATAAAGATTGCTAAGGCATAACAGCATACTGACCTATCACATCATTTACACAACTCAAGCCTCACAACAAGTTAAGAATGTCATAAAACGTATGTGAGACCTTAAATCAGTATCTAACATGCATCATCCCATGAAATCCCACATACCCATTTTAAACATTGATTTTAAGTGATGATTTCAAAGCCAAGTTTCAAAACTGGGCATCTATGAAAAGAGTAGGCCTTCCACCACTAGACATACTTGGCTAAACTTATTCAAGTTCGGTTATCAGTAGCACTGAAAAAATATGTAATTAATGTAATATTGTCCAGGCTCTGGGTAGTAAGCCAAAATATGCATTTGCAAAGATTTTCAACATGGAAATAAATGAACTCTGTCTTTCCTATAAAGCTTTATAAGGCATCAGGGCTGGACTAAGGGCAGCCTGTATGCACTAGTCAGTTACCAAGTTGTGGTCAGGAAACAGGTAGTAGGGTCAGGGTCGAGCCAGGTCAAGATACCAAGAAGTCAGGGTCAGGCACAAAATTGCAGGTGGCAGGCAAGTAGTGCAGTGAGGGTTGAGCTGGGTCAGGACACCAAGGAGTCAGGGTCAGGCAACGGGTTACAGATAGCAGACAAATAGAGTCAGGGACAAACCAGCATCAGAAACAGGAGTCTCGGGTCCACAACAAGGCAAGGTCCAGAGCAGAAGCAAGCAGGAAGTCTGCATCATTGTTCAAACAGCTCCCTAGCTGGCTTCCTTGTTTATATACCAGCATTAGCCAATCAGTGGGCTGATGGGAGCTGCCACTAAAGACCCTGGGAAGCTAGGCTCTGTGGGATGTACCACCCAACTGGGCCTTCAACAGAAACTCTCAGGCTAAGCTTCCAATGGCAATGAGGCTGCATCAGACACCCAGAAACCCCATAGTCCCAGGTTCTAGTCCCACAGATTCTTACATAAGAGGTTAGGGTGACTTATAATAAGTCTACCTTCCTCTGGCTCCCAGTCCCATTAAAAGCCATTATTTATCACAGCCTTGATATAACACACAAGTACTCTGTCTGGAAGGAGGGCAGGACAGTACTGAAAGTTCATACC
This sequence comes from Mauremys mutica, assembly GCF_020497125.1. Taxonomy (NCBI): domain Eukaryota; kingdom Metazoa; phylum Chordata; order Testudines; family Geoemydidae; genus Mauremys; species Mauremys mutica. Next base: position 34,049,933 of record NC_059076.1, on the reverse strand, counting down.
TAATAAAGTTTTCAAATTAGGATATTAAAAAGTATTTCACACTTTTTGTATTAATGACTCCACTGTCAAAAGAGCTCTACTATGGAGGCTAAACACAGGGAATGGCCTCCCTTATTCCTTGCAAAGCAAATTGTTGAAGAACAAACATAAGGGCTCCCAAACCTTTCAGTTTGTTTCTAGCGTTTGAGCATAAGCATTGTTGGGGACTATCAGTGAGCTGGAAGTGCAGTTCATATTGGCATGCAAATGAGTATACCAAGCATACTTATTAAATAGCAACAAAACAAAGAACTCTCAGGGGATGGAGAGGAGAGGGGGACAGGGAGAAAGAGTTCCTGGGGGTCAGATACGGAGCTAGAGGAGGGAATTCAGGGGTTAAAGCTGAACCATCAACAATCTCTCTCTATTCCCACAATAGGGCATTGTTCATTCTTCTGAGTGGTGTTCTATATAAATAATGGTGTATTCAGTTTGGTTAGACTGCCCTAGAAATTAGAGGCTCTGCCCTATACCAGAGGAAAAAGGAGGAGGAAGTGAAAAGCAGTCCATGTTCTCACTTTTCTACATTGTCATGGCAGTAGAATAGAATACGATAAATTGTTCACATCCCAACTGGTCATAAAAAGGGCTGGAAATACAACTATAGTCACAATGCAAATGGGATCCTAACTTTCAGGGCTAGAATCTCAGTCTTAATCTCTGCTATTCCATGTTAACTGTGCTGAACGGGAAGAGATATGATAACGCTCTGTGCTGCCATGTGTTTGGGTTGCCAAATATGATAATTATAGTTATGAATTATCTGCATTGTGGTAGCACCCAAAGCAACCAGCACAGTGGGGGCCCAATCCTAAATACTGGGGATGCTGGTCCTGCCCTGAAGAGCTTACAGGGGGACCCAAGATCAACAAGAGAGCATTACAAATGACAGAAATGAAGGGATCATAGCATCTGAGCTGACTTGGTAAGACAACTTGACACTGCAGTGGGGGGGAAAGTTAAGTAAGTGGAAGAATTATGCTGTCTGCAAAGCAGCAGTTCCAGTTATGGATGATGTCTGATTCTGCCACTGAGAAGAGCATCAGCAATGGCAAAAGGCTTGCATACAATTTAGATTGGGGTATCAACCAATGTCAGCCATGTGTTCTACTATGGTGAGCCTACTGCAGAGAGCTAGGATCATGATGATACTGTGAAAACAGAAGAAGGTACTAAAGGAATTTAGGAGATCTTCCTTTGCCCAAAGGGTAGATAATGTGTGTGAAGAGAACTGACTATCAAAGAAAAGCAGACGACACATCTGTGAACATACTGAGAAGCACTTGAAGGAAAATTACATTATGAAATATCCATGCTAGGTAGGTGACTAGACCTAGAGGAACGCTGTATACCCTCCCTCTGTCTTGAAGGGGCACAGTACAGGGTTACAGGCAGACTTTAAGCAAACTCAAAATTGGTAGGTAAAATCCCATGGGAAGCAAGTTAAAGGGGAAAAAGAGCTTAAGAGACTTGGCAGTGTTTTTAAAGAGACATTATTAAGGACACAAGAACAAACTATCCCAATCTGTAAGAAAGACAGGAAGTATGGTAAGAGGCCATCCTGGCTTAACTAAGAGATCTTCAATGACCTAAAACTCAAAAAAAGAGTTGTACAAAAAAGTGAAACAAGGTCAAATTACAGAGGATTAATATAAAAAGCACCACAAGGCACAAAATGAGATCCAACTAGCTAGGAATATAAAGGGTAACAACAAAGCATTTTACAGATACATGAGAAGCAAGAGGAAGACCAAGTAGGCCCACTACTTAATGAGGAGAAAAAGACAACAACAGAAAACAGAGTAATGGCCAAAGTGTTAAATGCCCCTTTTTTTTTCTTCCAGTTTTCACTAAAAAAGTTAGCAGTGATCAGATGACTAACATAGAGAACATCAGTGTAAATAGGGTAGCAATGCCTATGAGGCTAAAAAAGGAAAAGAACAAGTTAAGAATTACTTTAAAAAGTTTGATGTCTTCAAGTTGGCAGGCCTGATGAAATACATCCTAGAATACTCAAGGACATGTCTGAAGAGATCTCTGAGCCATTAGAGATGATCTTTGAGAACTCATGGAGGATAGGGAGAGATATCAGAGGACTGGAAAAGGTCAAATATCGTACATATCTATAAAAAGGGGAATGAGGACAACCAAGGAAATTATAGACCAGTAATCTTAAATTCAGTATCTGGAAAGGATAATGAAGCAAATAATCAATTTTTAAGCACCTAGGAGAATATAAAGTGATAAGTAACAGTCAATATGGATTTGTCTTGAAAAAAATCACATCAAACCAACCTAACATCCTTATTTGACACGGTAACAAGCCTTGTGGATGGGGGAAAGCAGTAGATGTGATATATCTCAATTTTAGTAAGGCTTTTGATACTGTCTCACGTGATCTTATCACAAACAAACTATAGAAATATAGCCTACACAAACCCTTATAAGGCAGTTGCACAACTGGCTGCAAAACAGTACTCAAAGAGTAATCATCAATGGTTCACAATCAAGCTGGGAGGGCATATTAAGTGGGGTCCTGCAGGGATCTGTTCTGGGTCCGGTTCTATTCAATATCCTCATAAAGGATTTAGATAATGCATAGAGTACACCTATAAAGTTTGTGGATGATACCAAGGGATTGCAAGCATTTTGGAGGATTAGAATTCAGAATAATCTTGACAAACTGAAGAAATGGTCAGAATTAAATAGGATTAAATTCAATAAGGACAAATACAAAGTACTATACTTAGGAAGGAATAATCAATTGCACAAATACAAAATGGGAAATGACTGCCTAGGAATGAGTACTGAAGAAAAGGATCAGAGGGTGATATTTAGTTTGTGATCACTATTAGTCAACAATGTAATACTGCTGGGGGAAAAAAAGAGTGAACATTATTCTGGGATATATTAGCAGAACTCTTGTAAGCAACACATGAAAAGTAATTCTTCCACTCTACTCAGCCTGATAGGGCCTCAGCTGTTGTATTGTGTCCAGTTCTGAGCACCACACTTCGGGAACATAAGAATGCCATACTGGGTCAAACCAAAGGTCCATCTATCCCAGTACCCTGTCTTCCAACAGTGACCAGTGCCAGGTGCCCCAGAGGGAATGAACAGAACAGGTAATCATCAAGTGACCCAACTCATTTTGCTCATTCCCAGCTTCTGGCAAACAGGCTAGGGACACCATCCCTGCCCATCCTGGCTAATAGCCATTGACGGACCTATACTCCCTGAATTTATCTAGTTATTTTTTTGAACCCTGTTATAGTCTTGGTCTTCACAATATCAGTGAAAGGTGTGAAAAAACTGGAGAAAATCAAGAGGAGAGCAACAAAAATGATTAAAGGTCTAGAAAACATGAGCTGCGAGAAAAGATTTTTAAAATCGGCGTGTGTAGTCTGGAGAAGAGGCAGCTGAGAGGGACCATGATAACAGTCTTCAAGTACATAAAAAGTTGCTATAAGGAGGAGGGTGATAAACTGTTCTCTGTAACTACCAAGGATGGGACATAAAGAAATGGGCTGAATTGTGGCAAGGGAGATTTAGGTTAGACATAAGGTAAAACTTCCTAACTATAAGTAGCGCCTGCGCTAGGCATAAGCACACTAAGCAATTGCTTAGGGCGCCAAGCAGTTCAACGGGTCCTGCTGTTCACTTTTTATTATGTCGGGGGGGGGAAATATTCATGCTTAGGGCCCCCAATGTGCTAGCATCACCTCTGACTATAATGGTAGTTAAGCACCGGAACAAGTTACCTAGGAAGGTTGTGAAATCTCTGCCACTGGAAGTTTTTAAGAACAGGTTACACAAACACCTGTCAGATAATACTGAGTCTGCCTCAATGCAGGAGACTGGACTAGATGACCTCTCGAGGTCCTTTCTAGTTCTATATTTCTATGATTCATTCTATGATTTGATTGCTGAATTTAAGCCTGTAGTCCATCTTTATGATTCTACAGCAGCAATCCTCAAACAAAAGACACCTAAGGAGGAGTAGAGTGGCCTGGAAACTGTTTCAAAATGCGTGTTACTGATGTAGTATTGGAACAACTCTGTGCCTTGCCCTTCATGGCTGAGGGGACCAGATTTATCGACTTGATATAAAGGCATGAACAAAGCCAACCAATAGAATAAGAGGGGGAAAAAACTTTTGAAGTTCTGGGAATTTACAGCACAAAATTGATGACATCAAAAAGGCATAAAAAATAGTACAGCTATTAACTGAAACCAATAGCTCAGGTATTTTCTGGTTTAGCTGGGCTCTTTTAGATTGAGGTATAGGTTTTAAAACAAACCCTTTCTAAGGGCTCCTTGGACTCAGTATATTATCAGTAATGCTTGGAATATACATTTCCTCTATAGTGTAGACCTTAAAACACTTTACAAAGATGAGTAAATTCCATTACTTCTATTTTGCAAGTGAGGTAACAGAAGTACAGTGAAAAGACTTGCCCAGGGTCACATTGCACTTTGCATGAGAGCTGTCTGGAGAACACAAAAGACTCCTGGCTCCCATCCCTCTCTTCTGTCCACTGGAAGTCTAAGCTGTATTAGGTCAAATATTCATGCTATGTGACAGGCAAGGCAACAAAGGGAAATGCAGAGTTTGAACTGTCAAGACACGTAGAAGATTCTCAGTGCATGAGGTGCGCTATGAATTTGCTTTGATACACTTTTCCCTCAGAAGCCATTGGTTTTTCTTTCTTCTTTTCCATTTTCTTTGCCTTAAAATGGGAATGGTATAGTTGAGGTTATGGACAGGAAGCCACTCAAAACTCCTTTTCAACCTGTCAGATATAGAAGGGCTGGGATCATAAACCCCTGAATGTGAACTTGAATCCAAGCTTTGTCAGGTAAAGGCACTCAGACACAGTATGTATCCAGTGAAATATCGTCTCCCTTTAGCGTGTGTCAAGTGGATCATTCAAAAATTGAGGCTATCAAAATCACCAGTCACTTTTGAAAAATCTTTGGCTTCAGACTTTCTTTCACCCCCCTTACTCAGATTGCATAGTCCCTTATTCATCTAGAAATCAGACAGTTAACGGACCAAAGGTGGCAAGATCTGTAGCTAAATGAACAACGTTTTTTTTTTAATTGATGGGCTAAGCATGCAAAATTTGTCATTTCCATAATACCAATAATGATGTTCTATGAATAATGCAAATGTGTGAACCTTCATTCCATTACAGATACTAGACTCTATCACTTTTATTATTCCACAACTATTCACATGAGTAAAACATTTATCAACATGTCGCATTTTGTATGGTACATTACATTACATTGCCCTATGTTATGTGATCATGTAATGAAATATCATAATGCATCTGTACAAAGGGAACGTTAACTCAGTTATTGAGCTTTGGTGAGTTTAAATCTATATCTTATGGATTCATTAATGTTTTGCATAAATGCAAAATTGTGGCATTTAGAATGACAACTTGTACTGGCCCACATGAATGTAATCTCATTATCTCCTGTGAAAGCAGACAGGAAAGTGTGTTGCTCTATGTGAAAAGATTGGGTGCATCTCAGACATTCAACCTGATCATAACTCTTTACATTTCACATACCCATAATTGTCCACCAGTAAATCTACCCTGTATGAAACATACAAAAATATTTGGTTTTGTCGTGTTATGTTGCATTTATGCAAATAAGCTGATCTGTGTAGATTTAAAGGGAATACAGTTATTTTCAAACTGGATGCCTACTATGCACTCATATAGGAAACATCTGTACCATATTTATGGATATGGTAAAACAGTTAAATAACTAAATTGCTGCATCTTTATCCTCCCCCAAAGCGGCCTATGCTGCAGTTTGTCAACCATTTAAAACCTATTCTAAATGTTCTTCCATCATTTCCAATCTTGAAATAAGCCATAACATTGCTCTGTATGCTGACATTTCTGATCCTTTTCATCTAGAGAGAAGTCTGCTGATTTCTTTTCAGCTCAGGCAAGAATGGTATGAAGTGAGTGATTTCTTCAGCATTCCAAGGTAGGCAATTCATTCAGGCAATGAATGATTCTGTATTACAGCATCACATTTGCAATGCTATCGTTACATGGTTGAGTTGCAGTTTTCATTATAAGCCCCATTTTCACAGGTTTGTAACTCATCCATAACTTGCCATTAAAGTCATCAGCCCAGGAACAAATGTTATTCCAAAACTTTGTTCGAGTGGGTTTAGTTTTCTCTTTGTTTTTAAAGAGCTCAAGTATTTTTAAAAATTGATTTTAGATTTTTAAAACCTCCTTTTGACAACCTCCATACTTAGCAATGTGGTACTTGAAGGTACATTTTCAGCAAGAAAAACAACAGGGATTGAGCTGTGGAACTTGCATTAATTTTAACTGAATATCCTTCCACATCTTGTATGCCATGCGACTTCACTACCAACATTCCCATCCCTATTCAAGACACTGCACTAACTGAGCTTCCAATGCTAACCTTGACCACCCCACTCCTACCTTCTGGCTGGACTTTGTCCCAGACATCATTCATTTAATAATTTTTTTAAAAGGAAAAAAAACACTATCTGAAAGCTCAATGCAACTAAAAGGAATGCAAAATGAATTATGCATATATAGCAGTTTGTAACATTATGGTCCATTACAACTGTAAACCCTGTCCTTCCCTACTGTCCTCCCAACCACTTGTCTGTCATTCATTTAGGGTGACCAGACGGCAAGAGTGAAAAATCAGGACAGGGGTGGGGGGTAATAGGAGCCCATATTAAAAAAAAGCCCCAAATATCGGGACTGTCCCTATAAAATCGGGACATCTGGTCACCCTACATTCATTAAGTCCAACTTAGATCTACATTACCTCTCCGGTGGACAACCCAAGGAGAAAACCTCGGGGGAGGGATCTCTGTATGGAGGTTCTGTGAATCTGCATAGTTCTGGAGGACCCTTTCTCTCCTCCGGCTCACAATGTCTCCCCAAGGGAATGGCACTGTTAGGGCTTCAGCCACTGGTGGCTGTCTCTGGAACATTAAAGGGGGTTCTATGGTGTGGGAGGGACTATTTATTCACTCCCGAGCTTACATGTAGGTCCCTCTAGCCATGGAACTCCCTGCATAGATAGGGTTCAGGGCATGATGATATAAATGTGGCCAACCTGTCCACTATGCTGTTGGGGGCAGACTTGCAAACATAGTTTCCTCCTGATTTAGCTCTAGGTGGTAGGTGGCATAATTTGGACATTATTTTGTAAACCCCCCAAGGCAGGGATGTGCCTTTTTATTTCTCTGTAAAATGCCAGGCACACTTGTGGTGCCGTAGGCCATAAATGGTTTGTTTCAGACGTTTGTTTCAGACGTCCAACAGCCAAAACTGTCTGGTAAATTAACAGCCTTAGATATCAACTGTAAAGAGTAGAACTCATAGGATTATGTAAACTGTAGTAGAGATGGACCAATTTGGTCATCTAGCCCATTTCTCTGCCATTACAGGATTGTTGCCTAATTCAACATCATTCATGTATCTGGCCAAGTTCAAAACTAATGCACAGGGTACAAATTCTCTTCAGAGATGGGGTTTCCACCACTTTCCTTGGAAGACTATTCCATAATCTTATAGATCCCACTGTTAGGAGGAGTTGTTTGTTCTGGTTTTCTTCTCTCTCCCCTCCCCACCACCTTTTCTTAGTTTCATGTCTTTATTTGTGATTATACTCACTTGTACCATAGTAAATAATTCCTATTGTCTTTAGGTGCTTCCATCTGTTCAGTGTTTGTATCATGTCCCCTATTACACACTGCTTAGCCATGCTACAACTGTTAGAACAATCAAATGATGTAGTTATAACTCCTGATCATATTTGCTGCTCTTCTCAGAACTCCTTTCAGATTGTCAGTAACTATTTTTGGTGATGGCATGCCCAGAGTTGAGTGCTATAGTCCAGGTGCAATCAGAACAGAATTATAGAAAGAGGTACTATATCACCTCCTTGTTTTTGTATATGCAGAACTTAATCACAGTGCCTTAGGTATACTCCAGTAAAACTGCAAAAGAAAATTGTAGCTTTCCAAAAAAGTCTCCATTCTGTGGTTTGCATCTGCAGTCTCTGAACTTTTCAGCATTATTTCTTTCCTCTCATCCTATTGAAATGTAATTATTGAAACATAATTAGATATTGATGTCTATTTCAGCACTCTTTAATCAAATGTTCTATGGGTCAAACTTATATCATTAATAAATTTAAAACTAAGTTTTGGCAAGATTACAGCACAGCTCGGAGATTTCTACGACTAAAAAGACAGACATATTTTACCAATATTAGCTGACCCCCTACCCAAAGTGTTTGAGGACAGAAAGTTAACAGTACGGATTCACATGTTTTTGTGATTTATCCTCAATTCAGGAAAAGCCTAACAGTTTGCAGTATGGATCCATTGTGAGAGGGATTAAACTATTTCTGCCTAAGATTATATGTAAAGGATACATGTGAGTCACATACAATCTAGAAAGAAATGAGGCAGAACAAAACTACTGTAAACTCTTCTATTTCCTAGCTTTAGTGGGCCAAATTCAGAACTGGTATAAGAGGGAGCAATTCTACTGGATACAACAGATATGCAACCCCCTTCACCAGGTCTGCACTTGGCCCACCTTTGTGATTTTATCACTGTTTTAATTTAAGGAGGAGTAGATGCTGGGGCGGGAGGGAGGGGGAAACCCTTACAGGGAAATTATGGGTGGTGATGACTCATGAGGAAGCAACTGCCTAACAATAGAAAACAAAATAAACATGAATCAGACATGGATTTCTGTCTAGAAGGAAGAATTAGTATTGAAATGGTTCAGTAAGAATATTGCTGCTCCTTTGGGTTTATGTTGTTCAGCAAGCTTTCACTATTTTCAAACCTGGGGTTAGGGCTCTCTTATTCAGCATTAGCCAACTGTGTACTTTGAACTACTTTCTGAACTCAATATGTGCTACCCTGCAGAGAGAGAAAAGAGCTTCAGCAATATATTCTTTTGATGCTTGCACTTTTATTCATTATGAGCAAGTCTAACAACCTCTCATTCTCTTATTAATTCTTGAATCCCGTAAATTTCACTTATGCTCAAACAATCTAATTTAGCAAAGGCAAAAAAGCACCTTGGGTTAAATGCTTTCTGGACTCAGTGAAAGCCATCATCTCACTCGATAGAAATCATATTCGCTTTCTACTCCAATGCTATTTTATTTTGGTGGACACTTGTGGCATGTTAGCAGTAACTCTCCACAGTGAGATGGCCAGCTACAAAGATAACCCTGTAAAGCATAGCTTGTCATTTCTAGCCATGCTCAATATAAATGGCAAGACAAAGAATCATCAGTAGCACAAGGACATAACTTCAACGTGAGCTATTCATCCATTTCATCATCATTGCAAATCCCAAAGGAACAGAGGTTCCTTGAAGATCAAGTACTATGTGGATCAATATCTAGGTAAGCCCTTAAGATGGCCTGGCTGGATGTTCAGACCATGTCCCCCAGTGGCAATCGTAACAAGCTGCTGAAGCTTATGGCACCCATGTGTTCACTGATGCGCAGTAGCATTCCTCGATAAGTGTGCTTTGTAATTAGTTGATTTTCATCCTAATATATCTGGACCAAGAAAGCTCCCAAACCTGAACCCAGGCTGAGGGAGGTTGTTGCACACTGGACCAAATTCAACAGTGATGAAAATGATATTGTAAGTTACATGTCAATTGAAAACCAGGTGTAAATGGTAAAATAAAGTGACTTGCACAGATTTTGTATTAAATGGATGTGCAAAAGCATGTATCCTACATACTTAGAGGGCAGAAGTGTAAAAACACCAAACAAGAAGGGACTGTACACGGGTTGGTGGGGCTATTTTATTTTACACCTATATGTAAATTCTTTTCCTGCTTCATACAATTCTCCCACCCTCTCAGCATGTAATTACATGCATTTCATATGCACTAAATGACACATCTTTTGCACAGGATATCCTGTTTTATCACTTATACCCACTTTCTGACCAATATGCACCTGACATGCAATTTACATCAGTATAGAAGTTAACTGTTTTATCTGTGAATATTTTCATGGTTATCAGTCACTAAGACAGCCCTAGAACTAAAATGATAAAAACATACAAGTCAGCCATAATACTAGTGCTGTGCTCTGGTATCATGGAGTTTGGGTTTGTTGTAGGTCCCCATAATAGATGTGCTTGTAAAAACCAACTGTAATATCAATGCTAATATCAAAAGGCTAGATCAGTGGTTCTCAGCTTTTTCCATACCAGGTTCCCTCTGGGATTCCTCACCCATGTAGCAATATGGGAAAGACAGGGTGGGGCCCCTCACACGCAAGTCTCCTTGTACATAACTTGTACATAATTCCTAAATTGAGATCCTATGATCTAGCTTTTTCTCCTATCCAAAAAGTCTGCTGGATGGACCGGATAGCAATTATATTCTAGGCCAATGTAGTAATGCTAGACAGCACCACTCTAGGTCATGATAAAGTCTGAGGAAACTGGAACACTGTAAAAATTCTTGTCATGCTACACCATCAGAAACATCTGTGCTAAATAATATTTGACTGATTCCCTATGAGAATTCAGTGTTCAATATTCCTTTTGTTTGTTGAAAGAGAGTGGCCAACTTTTGGCATCTTTGGCTGTAATATAGAACTCTAAATATCCTTTAAAAGGATATTTTTCTTTCCACTGCCAGTAAGGTATAATCTCTACTTAGTGGCAAATTCCACCTGGCCCTTATATAGGTGCCAGTACAAGATGAAGCATTTTGTAGAGTATGCAAAAACGGTGGGTGACCCAAAGCTATGTGTGAGACAGTCAGTGAGGTACTGAACTAATGAATGTTTCCAAGTGGCTTTGCCTAACTGAGCTCTTGAGAATACAGAAGCAAAAGAGCAGTGTTCCAAGATCCAGTTAGTACTCAAAGGTGTTTTCTTACTGACTACCTTGGGCTGCTCCCCATTCAGTTCACTGGCCTTTGTGAATCCCATTCTTAGGCAGCTAACACTCCCCATGCATTCTACAGGGAACCTGGGCACCTAACTCAGGGTTGAGAATTCTGCTGGGTGGCAAGGCACCTAAAAGTTAGGCGTTGCAACACTGGGCATTGCAGAAGTCCCTTTGTGGATTTAGCCCTGAAGTCCATGTTTAGGCACCTAAATTAGGGGCCTGAATTAAAAAAAAGTGTCCAGCCCACAGTAGCTCAGCCTCTGCTGACTTGAATGTCATCCCACTTATTTAGGTGCCTAAATCGTTTGAAAATCCTTACCTACAATGTTTAACTGACTGCTGTGCAGGCCCAGTGTAGTCAACAATTCTTTAATCTATCCCCTCACAGAAAGAATGGTGCACTTTAAGTATAAACTTGTAAAAAGTTAAATACTATAAACTGGTATCTGGAAACAGAATGGCCAGACCAGGAGCAACTGCCAATGTTCCCACTTCTTAGATATCTGTATGCCAAGATTAAAACACTTGTTTTAACCCTTTATAAAGTTCTGGTACAAGAACTTTATTATCTGTACTCTGTGCTATCGTGTTGTTGGGAGACCTTGCCAAGAAGTGCATGGAATAGGATAGCGAAGGAGAGACTTAAGGATCTGAAACACAAGTGGTGATATCACAGTGGGGTAGCATTGAAGAAGCTGGCACAAGACCAGAGAGTTGCTTGTGGTAATAGAGGAGAGAGGTACTACAAACCCTCATCCTCATTCCACTAGAGCAGTTGGTAGCTGTTAGCTACATGCAGACTGTGAAAGAAGAATGAGAAGTGGCCACATTCTATCATAAGAAGAATGAATAAAATGCATTAGGTCTCCTGCACATGAAGAATGAGAAAGTTATACAAATAAACTATTTCTGCAACAGGCACAATGCCAGCAGCAACATTGTTTTAACTGCTAGAATCCAATATGAGAGCAATGAGAAATGACAGCTACTCAAAAGACATCTTATAATAATAATAAAAAGCCCACAAGAATCTGTATGTCACTCAGTATCTGATTTTTCCAACAACAGAACTACTGTGTCCACAGATAGATCAGTTTTCTTTGAGGAAATGAAGGAACCAACTTTATGAAGTGATTTAAAAGGGGAAGTGGATCCCCCAAAGTCCACACACAGCCTGGCTGGGTTTTAATAGTTTAATAGTATACTTCTTAGTCTCCTCATCTGTTTTAACTGGGCTAGTCTTTGACACAGCCAGAGTACCATTAGGAAACAAAGAGGGTCTGATTCTTCTCTCACTTACACTAGTATAAATCACAAGTAACCCACTGAACAACAAGACAGAGTGGTTCAATGTGGACACTGGCATAGGACAGGGCTGCATTTTACCTCCACCGTTCAGCATTGTCATAGACTACATAATGAAGTGTATAAGCACCACAAACATTGGTATAGCATGGGTGAATGATGAATGCCTAGAAGACCTAAACTTTGCTGATATCACACTACTGAATAACACCCCCAAAGATACAATCTGGCAAAAAACGGTAGGCCAAATAGGGCTCAAAATTAGGTTATGCTAAAATAACCATCTTTGAATCCCAGATGTTAAGCAGTAACATCAGTTTAGAAGGGAAAAAAATAAAACCAAGAAAGAAGAACATTCACTTACCTGGGCAGCATCACATTGGCCAACTGTGACCTCAAGAAGGAAGTGACATCCACAGCATTTACTAAACTCAGTGTATGGAAACCAAAGATATATAGCATCAGAACAAAACAGGCTTTTCAGTTCAAATGTAATCTCAGTTACATAACATATGGCTAACATACAGCTGCAATAGCTGGAGATCTACTGAAGTGTTACAACAAAAGCTAGATTTCTTCAAAAATAAGTTCCTGCAAAAGATTCCAGCAGCTCATTTCCACAAGAATCAGAAGGAAATAATGGACTTATCCAGGGCATGTGCTACAGATGCCAAGACACAGATTCTTATGTGAAGCTATCAAGAGGAAACCAATCGGTGTGAGGAAATGGGGGTACTCAAGAGAAACATTAAGAAGAGCCCTTTAGCAGGTAGGGCAGAACAGTTGATCAACACCGTAGAACAGATGGAAGTAGCAGCAAGTGACAGAGGAGAATGGAAGAGGCTATGTGTGCCAACATTTGCATGAGAAGGATATAATGTAATAATCCACTGAAATTAATCAGTGTAAAACTGATGTGAGATCAGAATCAGACAGACAGAGGCTGAGATTTTCAAAGCAGTTTAAAGGATTCTAGACATACATCTGTCATTAGTTTTAATGGCAGGTAGGGGTCCAAATCCTCTAGGTTCCCCTGAAAATTTTAAACACATCAGCCATTAAACCCATAGTCTACAGCTAAAAATCACAGAGCATTGAAAGCAAGAAGGAAAAGAGGTGGTACTGCTGTAAATTCACGCCACATGGCTCTGAGCTTTCTGGCATGGCACAATTAATGTAGAGAGTGAAGAAAGGGAGAGTAAGGAAGAAGAGGTTTGACCAGCTCCTCCAATTAACTGCTCCAATTGCTTCCTTCCTCGTGTTTTGTTTCAATCTTTCCAATATTTTTTCCTTCTGCTAATCACTTAAAATGAAAAAAGAAAAGCCAAATCCATACTATTTTGAACATCAAAGTAGTGCTAGAGCTCTCCTACTAGGGGGAAGAGCCCCAGTGCAGCTCTGATTAACTTCTGCCTACTTTGGCAATGGAAAGCTGGCAATTCTCAAAGAAACAATTGTAAAGGCACAAGTGCAAGCCATCACGATGCAAAGGAAAGAGAGGAAGAAGAATAAGAGATCACTATGGATCCATCAGGAGCTCTTTAATAACCTGAAAATTAGAAATTAATCCTAAAAAAGTGAAAACATGGATCAATTGCTCAAGAGGAGTACAAAAAAAAGGCATAAGCATTTAGGGACAAAATCAGAACATGTAGGTCCTCTACTTAGCAGGGAAGGAGAGAAAACTGATGATATCAAGAAGGTGTTTAATATCTATTTTGCTTCAGTATTCACTGAAAAGATTAATGGCAACCAGATATTCAACACAGTATTAACACAAATGCAAGCCAAAATAGGGAAAGAACAGGTTAAGGAATATTTAGATAAACTGGATGTATTCGAGTTTGCAGGGCCTGATTAAATTAATCCTAGGGTGCTTAAGGAACAAGTTGAAGCAATCTCAGAACCGTTATCAATTATTTTTGCAAACTCATAGAGGACAGGTGAGGTCACAGAGGACTGGAAAAGGACAAATATAGTACTTATCTTTAAAAAAAAAAGGACCCCTGGAACTATAGACCCCCATCAGCCTAACTTTGGAAAAACCTAGAAAAATACCAGAACAAATTATTAAATAATTTGCAAACACCTTGTCATAGGTCTCACCCCCACTTGGAGCTGTTGGGTTCCAATATGGGGACCTGCATGGACTTTCCTAAACTAAAATCCTAGTTTAGATCTGGTAAAAGCTGCCACCACCCAATAAGGTACGTGTATTGGGACACAGTCCTTCCCCAAAATCCTTGGGGAATCCCAAGAGCCCCAAATCCATGGAGTTCTTACACCCAGGAGAAATAAACCATTCCCCCCTGCTTCCTCCCCCCTCCCTTTTCCTAGGAGAGATACCGGGATCCACTATAGAGGGATGCTTCCCTCCTCCCCTTTCCCTGAGAATCCACCCAAGGAAAGATTAACCAAGTCCTTTACAGAAAAGATTTATTAAAGACTAAAAAGAAAGTAACTGTCTCTGTAACCAAGATGGAACAATACACAGGGTCTAAACTTATCAATCTCTGGAGAGAATTCCCCCTCCTTTCTTTCTCAGTAAAAGCAATAACAGTACAGAATTAAAGAAATTCTATAGCAAAACACAGAATTGCAAATACAGAAATAAAAGTATAAGAATACTAGTTCCTTGCTAATACTCACTAGCTTGAATAGAAGAATTTATTGCAGAAACCTGGGAGGACTTGATTAAGATGTCTGGACTCCCTCAACTCCCAAGAGAGACTCTCTAAAAAAAAAAAAAAAGAACAGGAAAAAAAAAACTTCCCTCCACAGGGATTTGAAATTATCTTGTCCCTGATTGGTCCTCTGGTCAGGTGTCCACAGGTACTGCTTGTTAACCCTTTACAGGTCGAAAACAAAACCTTAACTCTTAACTAACTGTTTATGACACACCTAGAAGAAAACAAGGTTATAAGAAATAGCCACCATGAATTTATCAAGAACAAGTCATGCCAAGCCAACCTATCAACCTTCTTTGACAGGGTTACTGGCCTAGCATATGGGGGTGGGAGAAGCAGTAAATGGGATATATTTTGATTTTAGTAAGGCTTTCGACACAGTCCCATGTGACATTCTCATAAGCAAACTAGGGAAACGTGGTCTGGATGAAATTACTATAAGGTGGATGCACAACCGGTTGAAAAACTATACTCAAAGAGTAGTTATCAATGGTTTGCTATTAAACTGGGAGGTGATATCTAGTGGGGTCTTCCATAGGCATAGGCGCCAACTGCATGGGTGTTTTGGCGCTGGAGTACCCACAGAAAAAAAATAGTGGCTACTCAGCACCCACAGCTGTTCAGCGGCCGCCCCAGTCAGCTGATCAGGGGCGCCACCAAACAGTGATTTGGCAGCTCAGGAAGGGACTTGGGGGAGGGCATAGAGCAATGAGCAGCAGGTGGGGGCCTTGGGATGGGGGCAGGAAGAGGTGGAGTAAGGGCAGGAAGAGGCGGAGTGAGGGCAGGGCCTCGGGGGAGGGAGTGGAGTGCGGCCTTTGGAGAGGGGGACAGAGCAAAGGTGGTAAGGGGCAGAGTGGAGGTGGGGTCTTGGGTGAAGGAGCGGAATAGGAGCGGGACCTCAGGCAGAGTGGAGTGGAGCATCCCCACGGGGAAAACTAAAAGTCAGTGCCTATGCCCACAGGGGTCAGTTCTGGGTCTGGTACTATTCAATATTTTCATTAATGACTTGGATAACGGAGGGGCAAGTATGCTTATAAAATTTGCAGATGAAATCAGGATATGAGGGGTTGGATGAAAGGATTAGAATTCAGTATGACCTTGACAAATTAGAGAATTGGTCTGAAATCAACATGATGAAATTCAATTAAGACAAGCACGAAATACTACACTTCGGAAGGAAAAAAAATCAAATGCCCAACTACAAAAATATGGAATAACTGGCTAGGTGGTAGTACTGCTGAAAAGGACCTAGGGGGTATAGTGGATCACACACTGAATATGAGTCAAGAATGTGATGCAGTTGTGAAAAAGACTAATATATTTCTGGGGTGTTTTAGCAGGAATATCATATGCAAGATATGGGAGATAATTGTCCCACTCTACTTGGCACTGGTGAGGCCTCAGCTGGAGTACTGTGTCCACATCTAGACGCCACACGTTAAGAAAGATAAGGACCAACTGGAAAGAGCCCAGAGGAGAGCAATAAAAATGCTAAAAGGTTTAGAAAACCTGACCTATGAGGAAAGCTTAAAAAAACCGGGCATGTTACTCTTGAGAAAAGAAGAGTAAGGTGATAACAGGCTTCAAATATGTTAAGGGCTGTTATAAAGAGGACCAGGATCAATTGTTCTCCATGTCCACTGAAGGTAGGACAAGAAGTAATGGGCTTAATCTGCAGCAAGGGAGATTTAGGTTAGATATTTGGAAAAACTTTCTAACTGTAGTTTAAGGTAGTTGAGCTCTGGAACAGGCTTTCAAGGGACATTGTGGAATCTTCATCATTGGAGGTTAAGAACAGGTGAGACAAACAGCTGTCAGGGATGGTCTAGGTTTACTCGGCCCTGCCTCAGCACAAGGAGTTGGACCTGATGACCTCTCAAAGTCCCTTCCAGCCCTATATTTCTGTGATCCCGTGAGACTTCCAAATGCTGTCCAGTCATTTATGGATAAAGTCTAAACATTCTCACATGCTAAGCTTCCTTCATTTCCTCCTTCAAATCCCTCCTTAAATGCATTTCCTTTCAGTGACGATATCTTCACCAACATCTGTACTCACTTTATGTTGAACTAGTACCCAGTGTCTTGTGTCTGAAGTAGACTGTAAACTCCTTAAGGCAGGGCCTAGTCTTGTGTGTGTTTGCAAAGCATATTTATCTAAAACTAGATACTAGAACATAGAACTAAACTAAAACCACCCCCACCACTAGCATCTGTCCTGTAAGCAGGATTTCTATTAAGCTTCTAGTTGCTGAAGAAAGCACCCTAACGTGGCATTCAATTTCTTAGGAAAAAAAAGAAATTTGTCATTTGCCAAACTATTCTATGTTCATATGCAGAGAGGCCGCACCCCACTCTTCACCCCCACCCCATACAACAGAAAGATAATAATTAAAATATCTTACACTAGCTCCCTCTGGGCACCCTTCCACATGGCATGTCTTTCCTGAAGTTTTTTGGCTCATTGCCATAGATTTTGTACATTTAGGTCAAAATTTGGTGCTTAAAATTGAGCAGCTATTGCCATATTTAGTCAATGGACGTGTGGGAACTCAGCAACCTTGGAAGTTAAGCTACTTATTAGGTACTATGCTAGGCACTTAACTCTATATTTAGGTGCCTAATTTTCAGAGAGAGCGAGTATCCTCAGGTTCCATTTACTAAATATGGAAATAATGCTTGCTTTTAGGCACCCAAGCCTGAAAACGTCTGCCTTGTTCCACAAGATACTGCCGCTCTGTTGTGCCTGACTTACATATCCCACGGATTGCTACTAAACTCCCATGCCCTTATCCTCAATATCCATTCAGAGATTTGTGCAGTGGCAATGAAAGAGTTATTCAGCACTGAGAGTCCTCGTGTATGAACAATAATTTATGTTGGCAACGTAAACATTTTGTGTTGCCAAAGGAATGTTCTACTAATATTCGCAAGTTATTTTATGGCAGGGATAATAAAATGACAGCAGAAGACAATATCTGATTGGCAAGGGAACATTCTGAGCATGGCTACTGTCACGAGTTGCTAAGTAGAACATTAAAGCTACTAAGCCTCTGGAGCTTTGCTCCAGCGACAAGAAAATACAAACACATAATGAAGTTTCAATTATTCTTTATTTTGGGAAACTCCTCCATTATCTCCAGGAAAAGCTCCTCAGACACTTGAGTTTCAAAGTGAAATCATTAAAGCTATCAGGTTTCTGTCCAGACATAGAAAATGTCATTATTTACAGTCTCCAGAGTATTTCTAATTCCTCAGTTTAATATCCCCAAAAAGTAATTTTATTTTAGCCCACAGATTTTTCCAAATATGTCAAAGTTACACTGCTGATGAGACCTAACCCCTCCCATATGCACATAAATAAGTCTTTTTACAACATTCTCAGTAGTCACTATTCTAATCCTAGATCAGAAAAGCATATTGCTGCATAAGTAATTTATATAAGAACTCAAATGTATAGCCTTAAATGTAAAAATATTCCTTCTCCCAATTAGTGGAAATTGAGGGCTGCTGTTCCACTCACTATGGCAGTCGGAAATATTTCTCTCTCTTTCATTTAAATAGCTATTGAAAATGTGTCATGGTTTGATAGAAAGAGAAGGTAGTGAGGTAATATCTTTTGTTGGACCAACTTCTGTTGGTGTGAGAGACAAGCCTGTGTGTTTTAAAGTATTTCTTCTTTCTGTCCCTCATTTGTGCATATTCAGTGTATTCCATGTACAGCAGCATCTCCTAGTGGACATACTATACTACTACTTGGAGGGTAGCTAGAAAATAGCATAGTAATTATGCATGCAATGTTTTCTTTTTACAGTTAAATGTGCATGGATTTGATTTGGTCTGATTTATTCTTCATCTCACAAATGCTAACACTAAAGACTAAGGGCAACATTCACCTCTGGGATTTGGCAACTCTAAATTCACCTCCAGGATTTGGCTGAGACTAAGCCACTAGCAAGCCAAGCTCTTTCAGGGGATCTGGCACTGGACATCACCAGTTCACAAAGTGAATGGAGCTAGACCGATGGGGCAGAGCCAGGTGGAGCAGGAAATCCTCTGCTGGCAGGGCTCTTGTGGAGTTTGCCCACATCCCATGTACATCTTGGATATAATTCTGCTCTCACTTTAGATTTTATACCAGTATAACTCCACTGACTTCCTGAATTACATGGGTGTAAGTGAGAGGACTCTGGCCTCCCATCTCTACTTTATAAGCAATTCAGGACAAGGACCTATTCTACAGAAACAAATAATTTCCAGATATTTCCAACCATTTGCAGACGGCATAGGAATATCAACACTTGGCATGTAAAGGAGGAAAGGAAAATTTCAATTAACAATGTATAAGCAGTGCAGAAAAATTCGCTGAGGACCAAAAATTCTGAGAGAGACAGCTCTAAATTCTTAGCACTATCATTGCCATCACCAGCCCAACAAAACTTAACTTTAATTAGCAACATTGACCACTCCAATAACTTAAACACAGCACAAGGGCTGAAGACTACATATTTCAACCCCAGTCTTTAGTTAACAAAGTGTTAGACTAGTCAGATGTGATTCAGTGTAAGCACAATAATGTTTTCACACATTCATAGAGTGGACTTGATTTTCTGAGGTGCTGAGCACCCACAACTCCCACTTAATTCAACAGGAATTGCAAATGCTCAGCACTGAACAGGGGAGCCCTATTCCAGATAGCATCCCTATTCAGGGAAGACCATAAGCAAATTATTAGCTCCTGTTGAAGTCAAGTTAAAGGCATGCTTAGTCATAGATCGTGCTGTTAGCCCGAGACAATCAAGATTAGATTTTACTTCGCAGAAAATGGGCTATCTGCAGTGTCCTTCCCCCCTCCGCATCTATCAATAGTGTTTTAGTGTAGTTAAGACACAGGCAAGTTAAGGTTGCAAGCAACAAAATGGTGTTTATTGAGATACACAACAACAAACTAGGACTCCCTGCAACTAAGATAACACAAAGAATAACTGTTTGGTTGTTAACACAGATGGTATAATGGGGATGCACCCCAGAGCCAAACCCTTACACTATGAGGTTAACAAAAATAATAGAGAGGGACTATACCATGTCTTGCCGACACTGGAGAACAGGAACACAACAGGAATTGGACCTCAGGAACTTCAGTGACAGGTAAGTAGATCTTCAGTATGGTGTCTTCTATCTTCTATTCTTGATCTCATCATCCTTCGTGCTGAATGTGAATGCTATCTCACGTGATGATGGAACAGGTGAGTGGAGATAAGTTAAGGGGACCTTGGTAGGTGTTACTGGTTCACCACAAGTCCTATTCCCTCAGGGGTCTAGCTAATAACTAGGCAGATACACTGTGGGAGGGCTTCTATGCCTCACTGGGATGACCTGCTTTCACAGCAGCCAGAGACACAGAACGCCCATCAGAGGGTGGACGCTTCCTTATATGTGTTCCCTGTTGCTAGCCAGATCCTACTGCCATGAGAAACTACTTTTCCTGCCTTTTCCTTGCTTTGGCACCAAACTCAAAAAGAGCACCAAAAAGCTGAAAGAGCAGGGTGCCAAGATGGAGGACAGGTTGTCCTTTTACCAATCCAAAATGGCGTCTATGTACACTTAATAAATTGAACCTTTTCTACCCAACAGGGTAGGAGGACATTTGAAAGATGTGGATGCTTATAGAGCATCAGCCACTGCTATGTTCTGGAGCCTTCTGCCGCCTCTGTGGTGACGTTGTGACTTCAGGCTTGTTATGAAGCTGCAGATCTCCAGAACCACAGTTATATGACTCTATTGTGCAGCAGTAAAACAGGGTCACTGAGGAAGGCTGAAGAGTGGCAGACTGACTTTTTCAATTTTCATCATCTTCATCAGCTGCTTCATATTAAGTGGCAGGACAAGATCAGCAATGAGGATATTCCTAGCCAAACCCAGGAATTGCCTCCATCAGCACTGGTTTTCTTTTAGCAGTTTCCTGGGTATATTAGGATATAAGACCAACTAATTATGAAGTGCATTTACCAAGGAATGCCACTACACTGTCAATGATCACATAAGTGGCAAAAGCTTCAGTGGTGTAATAAGATTGCCAGTGATGAACATCGCACCTTAAGGACCTAGCTAAAGATTGATCCAGGTAGCTTTCCATCTGCAAGGAGACTATGTCCCCTTGGAATTTGTCATGACGATAATGATTAAGTCACGTTTAACTTTAAAGTTAAGCATGTGCTTAAGTGCTTTTGTGAATCTTTCCCCTCGTCCCACTGGGCAACTTCTAAACCAGGCCAAATGCCCAATCTATTACTGTAAGCCATGTAAAAGAAATGCACGGCTTGTGAAGGTACAATTTTAACCTTTACACATTATTTCCCATGTTACTATTCTCTGCACTTCCTTTTTTCTTTACAGGTTTAGGATATAGTAGCTGCTTCATGTGATGTCCTCTGGTAATGCAAAATGTATAGAAGAAAAATCATATGGTTCCAGGAACTGTGGTATTTATTTATTTATTGTGCACTGTCTGCATTATTGGCATTTCACAATATGCTGAGGAAGACAGACCCGGCTTGATGGGGCTCACCCTAGAGACATGATAAAGTTCAAAGCCAACACCCATACAAAGGTCAGAGTGCAAAACAATATACAATTTACTTTTTAAAATTACTTTCTAGTTATATTAATGAGGAAAGCCTCAGTCAAAGAACTGTAATATAAGGTGGCATGGAAATGCAAAGAGTGGGTTTTGGGTGTACAAGGAGGAATTAATTCCAGGCAAAAAGGGTAGCATGGAAGAAGGCACAAAGATGAGAGTTGCAGAAGGAGACTTTGGTTGGAGCAAAGGGAGAGAGATGAGAAGCAGGAAAAAAAATTCAAATAGGAGTTTCACATGTACTTGCTCCATGAACGGTTTCATTCGCTTGAAGAACTTCAGGACAAGATCCTCAGGTGCACTCAAGCAAGGGGGACATAACGCTCCCAGATCCTGAAAGTAACTGGGAACTTGTTCAACTACTGGTGCAAGTTGGAGCAGCCTCAGGGCCTATGTGCCTTTCCACTGGCCCAGCCCAGCACAGCACATCTCTTCCTGTTCCTGGAATGCCTGCTATGCTGGAAAGACCAGGACTGGGCAGCACACAGCTGCTGGTTATGCAATCTTTACACCATCTAGGAATTCCCCTATGCAAGAGAGATTTAACAGACATAGCTGAAGGGAGGATTTAGACCAGGAAATTCAAGGAAAAGGGCCTAGTTCATGGCCTAGTGCTAGATTTTTAAAATAGTCTATTTTCTACAGGAAGGACTGTGGCTGACACTGATTCAGTTGCACAGGTGGAGGTGGATGGAAGTAAGAAACCTTTCCTCCTGGCACCCCCAGATAAGGACCAATTAGAATTATATCCCCCTACAATTGAGGTACCACAGGGGTGGCTACCAAGAGGAAGTCAGCTGAAAGGCAGATAGTGAGGATCAAAAGGAAGAGAAGCCATGACTACACCCAGTATGGGCTGGCCAGTGGGACTGGAAGGCTATGCAAGGGAAATATGGTGCACCCCATAAAAGTGGTCACAGATTGCACTACCTCATTATCTCTGCATCACAGTACCTCCCCATTGCTTTTCAAGGGGTGGTGTGCTTCTGCACCATTTCTAATGCAGTGCTGTGTGGCCAAATGTCATGCCCATGCATGAGAACAGCAAAGAACTACTTTCACAATGTTTAAGATGCATTTTTAAAGCAGAAGTGTTAGACCAAAAATATCTTGGGTGTAATATTAATCTTTTATTCGAGTGTTGTTCAAAAACATATTTTGAACTCAGCATGCTATTTATTATTGAAAAGAAGCTATTGAGCATACACACAACTTTCACAACTTTTTGTTGCATGTTGCTAGGGCAGGATAATAAATGTTGTTACTGGCCAATACAAATATTTACTAGATTGATTCCCTTTCAGGTGAATTAGGAGGTAGTGCACCACCATTTACTTCAACAAAAGTTAACAAAAATTTTACCTCCACTTCATAGGAAACAAAATTCAATTGGGGGAAACTACTGGAAAGGAGCCAATGACTCCCACTCCACCTCCACACACAGAAGAGAGATTTGAGTTAAGATGGTTACAACACTGTTACTAATCTCTGCCTTACAATCAGAATTAAAAAAAATAATTCAGTATTTTACAGATCTGAGTTTAAAACTTAAAATTGGTTTTGAAATAAAGTTTCTCTGTTTATGCTACACCTTTACCCCAATATAATGTAGTCCTCGGGAGCCAAAAATCCCTACCGCGTTATAGATGAAACCCTGTTATATCGGGGTAGTGGCAGCAGGGCTCCAGCAGTGATTTAAAGAGCCCCAGGCTCTGGCCGCTGCAGGGAGCCTGGGCCCTTTAAATCGCCAGCCGAGCCCCGCTGCCAGAGCCCCGGGGTTACCGCACTATGTGCAAACCCATGTTATATCAGGTCGCGTTATATCGAGGTAGAGGTGTACTTAGTTTTTACTTGAAATGTGAAAATGGAGGGTGTCTGGGGATATTATGGTTCTATTTGTGGCTCATACATTGTGTCGTCATTTTGAGCACCCTCCTCTCTAACAAATCTACTCTTTTCTTCAAGAGCTAGGCCCTGCCACCCTTCCTACACTGAATAGTACCTTACTCCTCAGTTTGTCCCACTGACACCCAGCAGGACTGCTCAATCCAAAATCTGGATCGATTTGAGGGAGCAGAACTGCAATTATGTCCTGGTCACTTCTAAAAAGGTCAATATTTACCAATTTATATGGTATACCACAATATAGAAATATTGCCATGCCACGCAAGACCAGTGATCTGTCTATAACTCAGTATACTGCTCCAAGAACAACCAGTGCCACATACTTCAGAGGAAGTTGCACAATCCCTAAAATAGCAATTTATGTAATAACATGCTTGTGGGTGAAGCTTTTCCTAACCAGAGGTAATTTTATGTATCTTATTTCCTAGTTTGTTGCACTGAAGCCAATGGAACTACTCAGTGGAGGGAATCTGGCCCCGATCAATTCCATTCTGTAATACTTATTGACATGACAAGCTATTCGAGTATTGCCAGAGTGTCTTGTGAAAGGAATTTCTGAATCCATTTGAGAGCAGCAGTCTCTTCCCATAAAGATTTGGCCAGTTTCAGCTTTTAAGTTATTCAGAAAGTACTATATCCAGAGCACCAGAGTTTCTAGACTGTGACGGCAGAAGCCTTGGCGTTTATAGCTCCCAATAAACTGTTAATCCACAGCATGGTCCTTTTGCACTTTCATTGTGCTTCATTGGCTTAATTATCTCATACTTTAGCTTCTGAATGGTTTGCTCTACAGTTCACATGAGCCCAGTCTTGCTGTCCTCACTCACATGAGAAATCCCTTTGAAAGTAGCAGGGCTATCATGTGTGTGAGGAACTCAGGCCCTGTGTTCACAATGTACATAAATAATGAAGTGCGTGTGTTTGCAGGGTTACAATCCACATAAAAGATTGAACTGTGTTTTGTTTCTGTGGAAGGGTTTGTTATGTAGTGCCAAAGTGAAGATAGGGAGCGGGTCAGAGCCTTAGATATACCTAAAATAGAGAGATTCTTTCTAACTACCGTTTTGCACGACATTGTTCTTTCATAACAAACAGCAGGGTTAGCTTTAGGGGCAAAAAGCATATCTGGAGTCACATGAAAGAAGGCAGGAGTACTATTGGATTAGACAGCCAGGGCTCCTTTTTAATGGAAAAATGTGTCAAATGTCAAACTGTAGTAGGTCTTCCAGTGGTTTATTAGTTTTACAGAGCTCATTAAAAATTTACTAGAAAAACAAACCTGCAATTGTTTAAAACTGAAATATCTCATAAACTCAAGCGCAACCTGTTTTGATCACAGCAGAAGGATCTCTTCTATAGTACATTTTGGTTTCAAAGGATACAAAGGAAACTGATCCAGTTATCAGAATCTCACTAATGCCATGCTTTGGCTTAGGTTTAACCACCACAGAGGAACAATACTTCCCTTCACAGATGTCTCCTATAACTATAGCAAACTAACTCTTCTTGGCAGTTACCGAAAGGCCAGATTAAGGCCCTGACCCTCCAAACACTTACACATGTGAACAATCCTATTATAATCAATGGTACTATGTTTGTTGTAGGGGGGCCTAAATACTACCGAGGAGATGAAAGGTGAAAGGTTATATTGTGTATTTATAATGCCAACAGTCCTTTTAGATTTAAAAAAGGTGACCTACAACTGATTTTTAAAAATTGGAGCCTGAATGCTCTGTGGCCTCTTGGTACCAGCTAGGCATGCCCAAAGGGGCAGTAGGACAGGCCTAAGCCTGATGGATGCAGGGTGACTTTGTGTAGACCCGGCTCTGCCAGTTTTGCACTAACTTTACAACTGTTCAAAGAAGCATTCTGGGATAGATATGGAGTGGGATGGACTAAAGGAGGCAATGGGTATTTCAGGGACAGGATGGAGCATAGGTAGGCACCCTCGCAAGCCTCCAGAGACCACTGAAGCAGGGTGCAACCTAGGGCCTCAGAAATACCCTAGCCTGTGCTGAGGGTCCCACTGCCCTCCTCCCCTGTGGCAGCTCTTACAAAGGGAAGAATGGGAGCTGCCTCTCTTCTGTCTCTATGTTGGTGCCTGCATTTGTACCCTTTTTCCACTGCTTAAAGTGGCTTTTCTCTTGCTTGTTCCCTCCCCCTTAGAATCATCAGGAGTTGTACATGTCACATTCCTTGTTTTTGTGGAGGACCTCCTGGATGTCTCAGAGCATGTTTACCGTGACCTCCTGAGACTTACTGAAGGGGCAGAGGTACCGAAACTTCAACAGAGATGTCTTTCACCCAAAATGTTAGTCGTTTATGTTAAATAAGTGTCAAGAATACCACAACATTTTAAGCAGTCTCCCTAAAAATCTCTTCTCGGTTGCTGAACTTTTATTCGCTCAACTCTTGTGATATCATTTCACTAATTCCCTAGTCATCATAGAGTTTTCAGAGCAGGCACGTCCTGAATTACTAATGTAAAAAACAAGCAGAAAAAAGTTTAAGAAATAGAGGCCTTCTTTACACATCACAGAGAAGCAAAAAAAGATCATTTCACAACTCTTTCTTCTCTTTTCTTCCCTTTGCAGATCAACTCTAAGTGAAACAGTAGCATATTGGCCCCTTTCTGTCTGGGAGCTCCAGACATTAATGTGGATTCTTCTATTATTTTATCCAAAATAAAAGAAAAAAAAGGCAAATGGGTGAAATCTTATTCCCAATATTTTCCTCATATTCTGACAACACTGATAATTTTAGGGCTTGGCTACACTTACAAGTTGCAGCGCTGGGAGTTACAGCGCTGGTCATGCAGCTGTGGAAGGGCCAGCGCTGGAGTGTGGCCACACTGACAGCTACCAGCGCTGCAGTGTGGCCACACTTGCAGCACTTTCCAGCGCTGTATTGAGAGGTGCATTGTGGGCAGCTATCCCACAGAGCACCTCGTCCCGTTTTGGCACCGTTTTGGCGCTGAGTATTGTGGGAAGGGGAAGGAAGTGTGCGGGTCATTCCGCTTCCTGTTTGCCAGCGCCCCGTGGTGCATCGCTTCACATCCCAGCATTCACTCTTTCCAGCAGCGTTTGGCGCCATTGTGAGTGTCTTTCTGTTACTCTCTGTGTGAATCGCGATTTCTGTGGCAAATGGAGCCCGATCTGCTGAGGACTCTGCTGATGAGTGTCACCAGCACAACACGTTTGGCAGTCCAGCTATTCCTTCAGCTCCAAAGTGACAGTGAGGATTCCGACGATGATATCAATATGGATTTGCCTGCCGCGTGTGACACTAAAGTGCTTGCGGCATTTACGGAAATGCTCAGCACCGTTGAACGCCGCTTTTGGGCTCGGGAAACAAGCACTGAGTGGTGGGATCACATCGTCATGGAAGTCTGGGATGACGAGCAGTGGCTGCAGAACTTTCGTATGAGAAAAGCCACTTTCATGGGACTGTGTGCTGAGCTTGCCCCCACTCTGCGGCGCAAGGACACAAGATTGAGAGCTGCCCTGACGGTGGAAAAGCGAGTGGCTATTGCAATCTGGAAGCTGGCAACTCCAGACAGCTACCGGTCGGTCGGGAACCAGTTTGGTGTGGGAAAGTCGACCGTGGGAATCGTTTTGATGCAAGTTTGCAAGGCAATTAATCGCATCCTGCTAAGAAAGACCGTGACTCTGGGGAGCGTGCAGGACATTGTGGATGGCTTTGCACACATGGGTTTCCCTAACTGTGGAGGGGCGATAGATGGGACGCATATTCCTATTCTGGCCCCCCCCCACCTGGCATCAGAGTACGTTAATCGGAAGGGGTATTTCTCTATGGTTCTCCAGGCGCTTGTGGATCACCGCGGGCGTTTCATTGACATTTACACAGGCTGGCCTGGAAAGGTGCATGATGCACGCATCTTTCGGAACAGTGGCCTGTTCAGGAAGATGCAGGCAGGGACTTTTTTCCCAGACAGGAAGATCACAGTAGGGGATGTCGAAATGCCCACTGTGATCCTTGGAGACCCCGCGTACCCGTTACTGCCTTGGCTCATGAAACCCTATACAGGGAAGCTTGACAGGAGCAAGGACCGGTTCAACTACAGGCTGAGCCGGTGCAGAATGACTGTGGAGTGTGCTTTTGGGTGTTTAAAAGCCCGCTGGCGTTGCTTGTATGGGAAGCTAGACTTGGGGGAAAGCAGCATCCCCGCGGTTATATGCGCTTGCTGTACCCTCCATAATATTTGTGAAGGGAAGGGTGAAACATTCAGTGAGGCATGGACCACCGAGGTTCAAGTCCTGGAGGCTGAATATGCACAGCCAGAGAGCAGGGCTAATAGAGAGGCCCAGCACAGGGCTACAAGGATTAGGGATGCCTTGAGGGAAGAATTTGAGGCTGAAAGCCAACAATAATGTTTGCTGCCTTGCATGGGAGTGAATTGCACTGCTTACACTGTTATTCTATTATCCATAATAATAATATGATTTGTAGTGCCTCTTTCTTTACTGGGCTAAGGTATCTTTCACTATCTGCTATAATAAAGACTGTTTTCAAAGCCAAGAATTGTTTTATTGAAAAGAAAAAAACTTCCTTGACAGACAGACAGACACACAACATTTCATGAACACAAGAGGGCAG
Organism: Mauremys mutica; assembly: GCF_020497125.1. Lineage (NCBI taxonomy): Eukaryota > Metazoa > Chordata > Testudines > Geoemydidae > Mauremys > Mauremys mutica. The sequence goes on along the minus strand of NC_059076.1, from coordinate 34,021,774 downwards.
GGGTGTGGGTTGGTGAACTGTACAGTCACAAGTTTGCATATGCCCTGTCTGGATTGCTGTTTAATGAATCCTGCACTTCAGGGTTCATATACTGCATGGTGATGGGGGTTGAATGCAGAGGGTAAGGGTGGTGGTAGGTATCAGGGCTGGTTGGGGAACATACAGGTGTTGGAGGCAGCTGGTGGTGGTAAGAACCTGGATGCTGGGGAAAGGTGGTTTGAGCTGACATTGGGGCACAAGGCACAAAGGACGGGGCGGGTGGGGGAGTAGCACGGTAGTGCTCTGCTTGCATGGCAACGAGTGACTCTATAGACTCCGCTTGGCGCTCCAGGATGCTTAGCAGCCGCTCCGTGGTTTTCCTCTTGGCCACTGCATTTCTCTTGCGTGTCCTGCTTTCTTTCTCTCGCCAATCCTTCAAGTCCTTACTCTCTCGAGCAGACTGATTAAGAACAGTTTTCAGCATGTCTTCTTTGCTCTTTCGGGGATTTTTTCTCAAATTTTGAAGCCTCTGTGATGTTGAACATCTGGGCAGTCCAGTAGTCAAGGTCACTGTAGAAACAGAAATGACAACATTTAACACGGGCAGCATTGTATCCACTATCTCCAGACATGAATTGTTACCCTGAGGGAGTGAGTTCTTATTTAAGCATTCTTTTACCCACACGCATAACACTACAGAAGCCACGACATGGTGAGTGAGCAGTGCTTATATGGGGAGAAGTGGGGCTTGGGTGTAAGAGGGGAGCTGGTTGCTTCGGGTAATCTGGAGTGCTAGAGGGGTTGAGTGAAATGAAGATGCACTTGCAGGGGTGATCTTATCTCCCTATCTCTTCACTAAAGAGTCTCCCAACATTTTTCACAGGACTTAATCCTGGAAGATGTTTCCCTACTGCGAGTCACTAGGGAACAGCGGGGGGCTCTTTTAGAGCAATGTGGATTCTGCCCGGGACCCTATGCGGCTTGCCTGTGTTCAGAAATGGTCCCCCCACCACTGGCAGAAGAGTGGCGCGGACGCGTCACCGTCACTGGGACAAGGGACACAGTGGCTCTGCCTATAAACCTGCGCAGGCATATTGCCCACGCTCTGGATGAAGCTTTTGCTGAGATAACTGAGGCAGATTACCGCGACGTGATAGACCACATCAACGGGCTATTCCACATCTAGAGGCTGGCATGCATGCATCCATAACCCCCCCTCCTCTCCAGAAACATTTCACCCAGAAAATAAAAGCCACTTACCGGTAACACGCTCCTCTGCTTGTCCTTCTGCAACTGCTGGCTGCTGCGATTGGGTGCTTTCCTCCTGGCTTGAGAAGAGCTCCTGGCTGCATGCCTCCAGGGAATCTGCGGTTTCTTCCCCCATGCCAGGAGCTTCACTCGCGGTTTCCTCCCCCCCCCACGCCTCCGCCTCCGCCGCCTCCTCCGCCTCCTCCTCCTGTCCCCCAGCCTGCTCAGAAGTGTCCATCGTTATCCTGGGATTGGCAGTGGGGTCACCCCCAAGTATCTCATCCATCTCCCTGTAAAAACGGCAGGTCGTGGGAGCAGCTCCGGATCGTCGATTCCCCTCTCGGGCTTTGTAATAGGCACTCCGCAGCTCTTTAATTTTCACCCTGCATTGTACTGCGTCCCGATCATGGCCCCGATCCAGCATGGCCCTTGATATCTGCTCAAAGATATCGTAATTCCTACGGCCGGAGCGCAGCTGTGCCTGAACAGATGCCTCACCCCAAACACTGATGAGGTCCTGCAATTCACCAGTGCTCCATGCTGGGGCTCGTTTGCCGCGTGGAGGCATGGTCACCTGTAACTGATTAAAACTGATTGCACTCCACACCTGGCTGCAGCAAACAGGAAGGAGATTTTTAAATTTCCCGGGGCATTTACAGGGCGGGTCACCTGAGGCAAGAGCAGTAGAGTGCAAACTGATGTGCAGAGTGGCTGAACAGGAATTCTGGGATAACTACTTATTCCCTGGAGGACAGGTAAAGCGCTGGTGAGTGTCCACACCTGCTGGGCAGCGCTGGATCACCAGCGCTGCACTCCTTATACCCCTGCCGGGATGGGTTTTCAGCCAGCGCTGCAACCAGGGAGTTGCAGCGCTGGTTGTGCCCTGCAAGTGTGGACGGGGTGTTGTTGCAGCGCTGGAAAGCCTCCACCAGCGCTGCAACTTGTAAGTGTAGCCAAGCCCTTAGTAACTATGTAACTAAAGCCCTGGTCCTGCAGACATAAACTCACATGAGTAGTCTCATTGAAGTATAGAGGGGCTATTTATGTACTTAAAGTTAGCACATGCTTAAGTGTATGCAGGAGCAGGGCCTAAATTTGTTATTTTTTCTCAAAGCCCTAGAACCTCTGGGTGTGGGTCAGCAGGTGACAATTGAAGCCAATATAAGTATCTGCCACCTGGAACTAACACTCTTTAACAGACTTTGTCAATATGAAAGCCAGCATCAGCTCTTCAAAAGCTAATTCTATCAAATCTAAGGACTTGGCTACACTTGCAAGTTGCAGCGCTGGTAGAGGCTTTCCAGCGCTGCAATTACACCCTGTCCACACTTGCAGGGCACAACCAGCGCTGCAACTCCCTGGCTGCAGCGCTGGCCGTACACCCAGGTCTGCTTGGGGTATAAGGGTTGCAGCGCTGGTTCTGCAGCGCTGGTCATCAAGTGTGGACACTCACCAGCGCTGTTATTGGCCTCCAGGGTATAAGGAGTATCCCAGAATGCTTTTAACTAAATTATTCCCTTTGTTTTGTTATGCAGCCTCTCTTTGTTTTGTTGTCAATTCGGAGCTCCGGGCTCTGTGCACCGCACCGGGAGCTGCTTCAAACATAGCTCCTGTTTGCTGTCATTAATCTGTAACTACTGTCAACAATGAAATGAGATAACCCCTGCAGGGGTTGAGTGTTTGCTTTGCTTGAGAGAAACGGGGGGAGGGGGCAGAGGGGGGGAAGGGAGTATGTTGGATGCAGAGTATGTTGGATGCAGGTTGTTTGCAGTTAACAGTAAGGGGGTGGGAAATTTTTCTGATTTTGCACAGTGTCGATTCCAAAAATCCACTCTCCCCCCCCCCGTCCCTGTCACACTGCCCCACACACCCCTCTTTTGAAAAGCACGTTGCTGCCACTTGAATGCTGGGATAGCTGCCCATAATTCATCATTCCCAACAGCGCTGCAAATGCTACAAATGTGGCCACACTGCAGCGCTGGTAGCTGTGAGTGTGGCCACACACCAGCGCTGGTCCTGCACAGCTGGACGACCAGCGCTGCAACTACCAGCGCTGCAGATTTGTAAGTGTAGCCATACCCTAAGTGAGCAAACTTGCAAGGCTGCTTTACAGATATAGGCCCTGCTTCTATAAATTCAGTACTACCAACCCCAAAAGTTCAGAAGTCATGAGTTAGTCTCTGCCTAAATCATGAGATAGTCCCCAAAAATCACAATATTCCAGGGGAAAAATTTAATATCATTTTTGGGCTGTGTCCTAACCAGGGACGGCTCTAGGAATTTGGCCGCCCCAAGCACGCCGGTCCTGTGGCTCCGGGGGACCACTTGCAGACGTGCCTGCGGAGGGTCCGCTGGTCCCGCGGCTCCGGTGGAGCAGAGGTCCACCGGAGCCGCGGCAGCAGCAGACCCTCCGCAGGCATGTCTGCGGGAGGTCCACCGGAGCTGCGGGACGAGCGGACCCTCCGCAGTCATGCCTGCGGCAGGTCCACCTGTCCCGCGGCTCCGGTGGACCTCCCGCAGGCATGACTGCGGAAGGTCCGCTGGAGCCGCCTGCCGCCCTGCCGGCAAAATGCCGCCCCAAGCGCGCGCTTGGCGCGCTGGGGTCTGGAGCCGGCCCTGATCCTAACTCATGGCCTCTGGGCTTGTAAATTTAATGCATTTTCCATTAGGCTAAAGGGCATTGTGGGGTGAAGAGATTTACTCACATATTTTGCTACCCCACAGTCATGTGAGAGCTGGAGCTTTTCACATCATTGTGAAACTGCCAACAGCAGGCCAAAATCGCATTACTTCTAATAAAATCACCAGAGGTGGCAATGCTGTAAATACCCCTGGGTGTAGTACTTACTGTTATCAATGAAATTATTCATGATAGTAAGCAGTATAGTTTACATTTGCAGGATCAAGTCCTTAATCATAGTAGTATATTTTGTTACATTAAAATGTATTGTTTCAAAACAATTCTCACTGACAAAAAATGTTAAAGGATTGAAAACGTGTATGAACAATAATATTTGCATTTGTGGGAGTTAAAAGACACAAAGGAAACTGAACCCTGTATATCAGGGAATAAGAATGCTGACTGCTAAGATCTGGAAATAATTTTTTTCACAGCACTGCACAAATGGCCAGCTGCATGATGGCCACTTTTTTCCTTCCTCAGAATCATCAAGACTTAGTTATTGCTAGAAGCAGGATACTAGACTAGGTGGACCAATGATCTGACTCAGTAAGCCAACTCATATGTTATTGGTTGCATGGTAGTATTAACTGCTTACAGATTTAATATCCAACCCTTGCTAATGCATCCTCATTCATAATTAATCTGAAAATTTATGGATTTGGGTTTATGGTGAAATTACATTAGGAGGCTGGTGTGTTAATTGCTACCACATCTGGATGTGCTAGCACTGAATGGATTTAATCACAGTATAAATGCTATACGTGGAAGACAATTCATTAAGCTTTGTAAAACAATATTCAAAATAATTAAACAAACATCCAAAACTACATTTTCTTTTACTTTAGTATTGTAGTTTTATAATGGGGGAAGCTTGCAAATATGTCAGTCTGAAAACTCAAAGGCTTTTAACCTTTCACATATTTTCTATAATGACTTATAATAGTTGCTAAATATTAAACATGTGTCTCTAAACAAGGGTTTTTCTCCTCACAGCTTGTCCTCCTTTTGTAGTTGCTCTTACAGTGAAGTCATTGAGAGAGATTTTAGTACTGTGTGAATTTTTCATGGTGGTTTGATGAAATACTACAAGTTCCAAAATTACCCCTTTATTTAAGTTTTTCATAGAGTTCTCTTATTTTTGGATACCCTTCACAGGAACACTATGCTTTACTCCACGTGCACTGATTAATACGGTGTCAGTTATAACTGGCTAGTGTTTGTGTGAGGATTTTTTCCTTTTCTGTTATGCCGAAAAGAAACATAGTTAACAGCAATACTGGAGCATGTCTGGCTAAAAAGTCCATCCAATAACACTGTATCTTGGTGAGAGGGAGGGGAAGAAAAGAGTCTCCAAAGAGTACAAAAGAAGAACCCTTAAGTTAAAATACCACCTAGGAACCCTACAGACATTTAAGCAAGTCTGACGTTACAAGTAGTTGAGGGAAAATGGAGCAACTTTGAACCAAGCCCTCAAAATGATGGGTACAAGAAAAATAAATACAGAACTGCATGAAGTTTAAACTGGTTTTGGAGTATTCTAATGTCTTTAAAAAGTTGAACATTTGTGTGAGCATCACTGCAGGCTATTACTCACAGACATTAGAGCTGGAGAAGGCCTATTAAATTATATATAGTCCATTCCCTGTTCCTACATAAATATTTTCTAGAACTTTCTTCAGTCTACTTTTAAAGAGTAATTTAAAAATGTTTTCATTTTAGTCATTGGATTGGTGCCATTTTCTACAACATTTCAGCTTTCTGAGTTCACATTTGCATAGTGTCCTGTAAATAATTTGCAATAATAAAGTTTTATAGCAATAGGATTAGAACAGTGTCACTAGCTTGTTTCTTATTTTCTCCAGCTTTATCCACAGAGGTCATTTTGGTTTATAGATGATACAGTATAGATATACCCTAACTCTACTTCTTTACCAGTGCTAAAGTTTTCCCTCAGGCAACTTCTGACCCAGCCTCCTAAGTTCCTTTCTGGGTCTCTGCTCCTTCCCTACTTAGTGAGGCTGTCTCACAGAGCTCCCTACCTGAAAAGTTTTCCTTTCTACCTGGTGGCTAGTCCAGCAAGGATTTATCACCACTTATGCCTAATTTCCCCTTCTCTACTAGAACCACCTTCTGCTCTTTATGGGGAAGTGCCTGATTCCCTTCAGGTGGGAGTCATGCTGTAATCAGGTGGGTTTAGCCCATGGCTCTCCAGCCCAGGGGAGGCTGTTACTAGTACATCCTGTTACTAGTGCCCTCTGCTAGCAGATGCTGACATTATTAGGTCTATCCTGTGCTTGGGGGAGAGGGATAGCTCAGGGGTGCGTATATTGGCCTGCTAAACCCAGTGTTGTGAGCTCAATCCTTTGGGGGGGCCATTTAGGGAACTGGGGTAAATAACTGTCTGGGGATTGGTCCTGCTTTGAGCAGGGGGTTAACTTAGATGACCTCCTAAGGTGCCTTCCAACCCTGACATTCTTTGATACCAATAATCATTAAGTGTTGTTTACTTTCTCATGATGGTAGTAGGAGTGGAAAGGAAATAGCTATTTCACGTGTCTCTTCAGTGTTCCTAGACAATTGCTTCTCATCCCTACTAGTGCTGTTGTGGAGTACCACAAGGTTGCATTTTGTCACCTCTCCTGTTCAGTGTGTACACTGTGTTCTTGGGAGGGCTAGTCAGCAGACATAGGCTGCCTTGCTTTCAGTACGCTAATGACACCCAGCTCTGTATTTCTGTCTCATCCAATCCAGTCAGGACATAGGTTGGGATGAGAGCGAACTGGTTGAAACTCAATCTGGATAAAATTGAGGTGTTGTTGGTAGACTGGTGAATAATGTGGGAATGAGATCTGCTCCTCTCCCTGAGGGTGTGTACCTGACATTTATCACCAGATATCTCAGTGTGAAAGTACTGTTGGGTTCAAAGCTGTTGTTGGAAGATCACAACATCACAGTGGCCAAAACAAACTTTTTTCCGTCTCCGTCTGGTCTGAAGATTCTGACTGTTCCTTTTAAATGTGTCTCTTCATCCAGGGCTTTGTAACTGCCACACTAGATCACTGTACTGTGTTCTGCCTAGGGCTGCACCTTAAATCCAAACAGAAGCTAAAACTGGTACTGGATCTTAAAAGTTGCATATCCTAGGGAGAACGGATGGCATGACTCTGCCAGGATCTGCACTGCATTGGGTCTCTGGATGGACTTAAAGGAGCTGATCTTGCCTCTCTCTCGCCTGAGAAACCAGATCCCTCCCAAAGCTTTGCTGTTAGAGCTATAATCAGCAGGAACACTCCAGCTGGAGATGAGGCAGACCACAAAGGGGCCCTGGCTGAAGGATTCCCCCCTTATCAGAAATGGTTCAAATAGAAGGAGGAAGGGATGGGTAGGGCACTTGGAGCTAGGGTTAGTATTCCTATGGGTACGGCTTCCCGCCCTAGGGTTAGGGTTCCTAAGAATAGGGCACATGGAGCTACGGTTAGGGTTCCTATGGGTAGGGCACTCGGAGCTAGGGTTAGGGTTCCTATGGGTAGGGCACTCGGAGCTAGGGTTAGGGTCCCTATGGGTAGGGCACTCGGAGCTAGGGTTAGGGTTCCTAAGGGTAGGACACTCGGAGCTAGGGTTAGGGTTCCTATGGGTATGCGACTTGGAGCTAGGGTTAGGGTTCCTATGGGTAGAGCACTCGGAGCTAGCGTTAGGCTTCCTATGGGTAGGCGATTTGGAGCTAGGGATAGGGTTCCCATGGGTAGGCGACTTGGAGCTAGGGTTAGGCTTCCTATGGGTAGGGCACTCGGAGCTAGGGTTAGGGTTCCTATGGGTAGAGCACTCGGAGCTAGGTTCAGGGTTCCTATGGATTGGCGACTTGGAGCTAGGGTTAAGGTTCCTATGGGTAGGACACTCGGAGCTAGAGTTAGGTTTCCTATGGCTAGGGCACTCGGAGCTAGAGTTAGGGTTCCTATGGGTAGGGCAATCGGAGCTAGGGTAAGGGTTCCTATGGGTAGATTACTTGGAGCTAGGGTTAGGGTTCCTATGCGTAGGGCACTCGGAGCTAGGGTTAGGTTTCCTATGGCTCGGGCACTCAGAGCTAGAATTAGGGTTCCTATGGGTAGGGCACTCGGAGATAGGGTTAGGGTTCCTATGGGTAGGGCACTCGGAGCTAGAGTTAGGGTTCCTATGGGTAGGGCACTCGAAGCTAGGGTTTGCGTTCCTATGGGTAGGGCACTCGGAGCTAGGGTTAAGGTTCCTATGGGTAGGACACTCGGAGCTAGAGTTAGGTTTCCTATGGCTAGGGCACTCGGAGCTAGAGTTAGGGTTCCTATGGGTAGGGCAATCGGAGCTAGGGTAAGGGTTCCTATGGGTAGATTACTTGGAGCTAGGGTTAGGGTTCCTATGCGTAGGGCACTCGGAGCTAGGGTTAGGTTTCCTATGGCTCGGGCACTCAGAGCTAGAATTAGGGTTCCTATGGGTAGGGCACTCAGAGATAGGGTTAGGGTTCCTATGGGTAGGGCACTCGGAGCTAGAGTTAGGGTTCCTATGGGTAGGGCACTCGAAGCTAGGGTTTGCGTTCCTATGGGTAGGGCACTCGGAGCTAGGGTTAGGGATCCTATGGGTAGGGCAATGGGAGCTAGGGTTAGGGTTCCTATGGGTAGATTACTTGGAGCTAGGGTTAGGGTAACTATGCGTAGGGCACTCGCAGCTAGGGTTAGGATTCCTATGGCTCGGACACTCGGAGCTAGAGTTAGGGTTCCTATGGGTAGGGCACTCGAAGCTAGGGTTAGGGTTCCTATGGGTAGGGCACTCGGAGCTAGGGTTAGGGTTCCTATGGGTATGGCACTCGGAGCTAGGGTTAGGGTTTCTATGGGTAGGGCACTCGGAGGTAGGGTTACGGTTCCTATGGGTAGACTATTTGGAGCTAGGGTTAGGGTTCCTATGGGTAGGGCACTCGGAGATAGGGTTAGGGTTCCTATAGGTAGGCAACTAGGAGCTAGGGTTAGGGTTCCTATGGGTAGGGCACTCGGAGCTAGGGTTAGGGATCCTATGGGTAGGCGACTTGGAGTTAGGGTTCCTATAGGTAGGGCACTCGGAGCTAGGGTTAGTGTTCCTATGGGTATGTCACTCGGAGCTAGGGTTAGGGTTTCTATGGGTAGGGCACTCGGAGGTAGGGTTACGGTTCCTATGGGTAGACTATTTGGAGCTAGGGTTAGGGTTCCTATGGGTAGGGCACTCGGAGATAGGGTTAGGGTTCCTATAGGTAGGCAACTAGGAGCTAGGGTTAGGGTTCCTATGGGTAGGGCACTCGGAGCTAGGGTTAGGGATCCTATTGGTAGGCGACTTGGAGTTAGGGTTCCTATAGGTAGGGCACTCGGAGCTAGGGTTAGTGTTCCTATGGGTATGTCACTCAGAGCTAGGGTTAGGGTTTCTATGGGTAGGGCACTCGGAGGTAGGGTTACGGTTCCTATGGGTAGACTATTTGGAGCTAGGGTTAGGGTTCCTATGGGTAGGGCACTCGGAGATAGGGTTAGGGTTCCTATAGGTAGGCAACTAGGAGCTAGGGTTAGGGTTCCTATGGGTAGGGCACTCGGAGCTAGGGTTAGGGTTCCTATGGGTAGGCGACTTGGAGTTAGGGTTCCTATAGGTAGGGCACTCGGAGCTAGGGTTAGTGTTCCTATGGGTATGTCACTCGGAGCTAGGGTTAGGGTTTCTATGGGTAGGGCACTCGGAGGTAGGGTTACGGTTCCTATGGGTAGACTATTTGGAGCTAGGGTTAGGGTTCCTACGGGTAGGGCACTCGGAGATAGGGTTAGGGTTCCTATAGGTAGGCAACTAGGCGCTAGGGTTAGGGTTCCTATGGGTAGGGCACTCGGAGCTAGGGTTAGGATTCCTATGGGTAGGCGACTTGGAGTTAGGGTTCCTATAGGTAAGGCACTCGGAGCTAGGGTTAGTGTTCCTATGGGTATGTCACTCGGAGCTAGGGTTAGGGTTTCTATGGGTAGGGCACTCGGAGGTAGGGTTACGGTTCCTATGGGTAGACTATTTGGAGCTAGGGTTAGGGTTCCTATGGGTAGGGCACTCGGAGATAGGGTTAGGGTTCCTATAGGTAGGCAACTAGGAGCTAGGGTTAGGGTTCCTATGGGTAGGGCACTCGGAGCTAGGGTTAGGGATCCTATGGGTAGGGCACTCGGAACTAGGGTTAGGGTTCCTATGGGTAGGACACTCGGACCTAGGGTTAGGGTTCCTATGGTAGGCGACATGGAGTTAGGGTTAGGGTTCCTACGGGTAGGGTACTCAGAGCTAGGGTTAGGGTTCCTATGGGTAGGTGACTTGGAGCTAGGGTTAGGGTTCCTATGGGTAGGGCACTCAGAGCTGGGGTTGGGGTTCCTATGGGTAGGGCACTCGGAGCTAGGGTTAGGGTTCCTATGGGTAGGGCACTCGGAGCTAGGGTTAGGGTTCCTATGGGTAGGGTACTCGAAGCGAGGGTTAGGGTTCCTATGGGTAGGGCACTCGGAGCTAGGTTTAGGGTTCCTATGGGTAGGGCACTCGGAGCTAGTGTTAGGGTTCCTATGGGTAGGCGACTTGGAGTTAGGGTTCCTATAGGTAGGGCACTCTGAGCTAGGGCTAGGGTTCCTATGGGGAGGAAACTCGGAGCTAGGGTGAGGGTTCCTATGGGTAGGGCACTCCGAGCTAGGGTTAGTGTTCCTATGGGTATGGCACTCGGAGCTAGGGTTAGGGTTTCTATGGGTAGGGCACTCGGAGGTAGGGTTACGGTTCCTATGGGTAGACTATTTGGAGCTAGGGTTAGGGTTCCTATGGGTAGGGCACTCGGAGATAGGGTTAGGGTTCCTATAGGTAGGCAACTAGGAGCTAGGGTTAGGGTTCCTATGGGTAGGGCACTCGGAGCTAGGGTTAGGGATCCTATGGGTAGGGCACTCGGATCTAGGGTTAGGGTTCCTATGGGTAGGGCACTCGGACCTAGGTTTAGGGTTCCTATGGTAGGCGACATGGAGTTAGGGTTAGGGTTCCTACGGGTAGGGTACTCAGAGCTAGGGTTAGGGTTCCTATGGGTAGGTGACTTGGAGCTAGGGTTAGAGTTCCTATGGGTAGGGCACTCAGAGCTAGGGTTAGGGTTCCTATGGGTAGGGCACTCGGAGCTAGGGTTGGGGTTTCTATGGGTAGGGCACTAGGAGATTGGGTTAGGGTTCGTATAGGTAGCCGACTAGGAGCTAGGGTTAGGGTTCCTATGAGTTGGCCACTCGGAGCTAGGGTTAGAGATCCTATGGGTAGGGCACTCGGAGCTGGGGTTAGGGTTCCTATGTGTAGACGACTTGGAAATAGGGTTAGGGTTCCTATGGGTAGGCGACTTGGAGCTAGGGTTAGGGTTCCTATGGGTACGGCACTCTGAGCTGGGGTTAGGGTCCCTATGTGTAGACGACTTGGAAATAGGGTTAGGGTTCCTATGGGTAGGCGACTTGGAGCTAGGGTTAGGTTTCCTCTGGGTAGACTACTTGGAGCTAGGGTTAGGGTTCCTATAGGTAGGGCACTCGGAGCTAGGGTTAGGGTTCCTATAGGTATACTACTTGGAGCTAGGGTTAGGGTTCCTATGGGTAGGGCCCTCAGAGCTAGGGTTGGGATTCCTATGGGTAGACTATTTGTAGCTAGGGTTAGGGTTCCTATGGGTAGGGCACTGGGAGCTAGGGTTAGGGTTCCTATGGGTAGGGCACTCGGAGATTGGGTTAGGGTTCGTATAGGTAGCCGACTAGGAGCCAGGGTTAGGGTTCCTATGAGTAGGGCACTCGGAGCTAGGGTTAGAGATCCTATGGGTAGGGCACTCGGAGCTAGGGTTAGGGTTTCTATGGGTACGGCACTCTGAGCTGGGGTTAGGGTTCCTATGTGTAGACGACTTGGAAATAGGGTTAGGGTTCCTATGGGTAGGCGACTTGGAGCTAGGGTTAGGTTTCCTCTGGGTAGACTACTTGGAGCTAGGGTTAGGGTTCCTATAGGTAGGGCACTCGGAGCTAGGGTTAGGGTTCCTATAGGTATACTACTTGGAGCTAGGGTTATGGTTCCTATGGGTAGGGCACTCGGAGCTAGGGTTAGGGTTCATATGGGTAGACTACTTTGAGCTAGGGTCAGGGTTCCTATGGGTACGGCACTCGGAGCTAGAGTTAGGGTTCCTATGGGTAGGGCACTTGGAGCTAGGGTTAGTGTTCCTATGGGTTGGTGACTTGGAGCTAGGGTTAGGGTTCCTATGCGTAGGGCACTCGGAGCTAGGATAAGGGTTCCTATGGGTGGGCACTCGGAGCTAGGGTTAGGGTTCCTATGGGTAGGGCACTCGGAGCTACAGTTAGGATTCCTATGGGTAGGCGACTTGGAGCTAGGGTTAGGGTTCCTATGGATAACGCACTTGGAGCTAAGGTTAGGGTTCCTATGGATTGACTACTTGGAGCTAGGGTTAGGGTTCCTATGCGTATGGAACTTGGAACTACGGTTAGGGTTCCTATGGGTAGGGTACTCGGAGCTAGGCTTAGGGTTCCTATGGGTAGGGAACTCAGAGCAAGGGTTAGGGTTCCTATGGGTAGGCGACTTGGAGATTGGGTTAGGGTTCCTATGGGTAGGCGACTTGGAGTTGGGTTAAGGTTCCTATGGGTAGAGCACTCGGAGCTAGGGTTAGGGTTCCTATGGGTCGGGCACTCGGAGCTAGGGTTAGGGTTCCTATGGGTAGGGCAATCGGAGCTAGGGTTAGGGTTCCTAGGAGTAGACTATTTGTAGCTAGGGTTAGGGTTCCAATGGGTAGGGCACTCGGAGCTAGGGTTAGGGTTCGTATAGGTATGCAACTAGGAGCTAGGGTTAGGGTTCCTATGGGTAGGGCACTCGGAGCTAGAGTTAGGGATCCTATGAGTAGGGCACTCGGAGCTAGGGTTAGGGTTCCTATGGGTAGGCGACTTAGAGCTAAGGTTACGTTTCCAATGGGTAGGGCTCTAGGAGCTAGGGTTAGGGTTACTAAGGGTAGGGCACTCGGAGCTAGGGTTAGGGTTCGTATAGGTAGGCGACTAGGAGCTAGGGTTAGGGTTCCTATGGGCAGGTCACTCGGAGCTGGAGTTAGGGTTCCTATGGGTAGGGCACTTGGAGCTACGGTTAGGGTTCCTATGGGTAGGGCACTCGGAGCTAAGGTTAGGGTTCCTATAGGTAGGCGACTCGGACCTAGGGTAAGGTTTCCTATGGCTAGGGCATTCGGAGCTAGAGTTAGGGTTCCTATGGTTAGGGCACTCGAAGCTAGGGTTAGGGTTCCTATGGGTAGGGCACTCGGAGCTAGGGTTAGGGCTCCTATGCGTAGGCCCCCCTGAACTAGCATTAGGGATCCTATGGATAGGTCCCCCCGATCTAGGGTTACGGATCTTATGGGTAGGGCACCCCGAGCTACTGTTAGGGTTCTTATAGGTAGGGCAGCCGAAGCTATTGTTAGGGTTCCTATGGGTAGGGCATCCTGCCCTATGGTTAGGGTTCATATGGGTAGGGCACCCAGAGCTGGGGTTAGGGTTCCTATGGGTAGGTCCCCCTCTAGGGTTATTGTTCCTATGGGTAAGGCACCCCGAGCTGGGGTTAGGGTTTCTTTTGTTAGGGAACCCCGCCCTAGGGTCAGGGTTCCTATGGGTAGAGCTCCCAGCGCTGGGTTAGCGTTTCTATGGATATGGCCCCCTGAGCTATGGTGTGGGTTCCTATGGCCAGGGCACTTGGAGGTAGGTTTAGGGTTCCTATAGGTAGGGCATCCCGCCCTAGGGTTAGGGTTCCTAGTGGTAGGGCTTCCAACCCTAGGGTTAGGGTTCCTATGGGTAAGGTATTTGGAGCTAGGGTTAGGGTTTCTATGGGTAGGGCACTTGGAGTTAGGGTTAAGGTTACTAGGGGTAGGCGACTTGGAGCTAGGGTTAAGGTTCCTATCGGTAGGCGACTTGGAACTAGGGTTGGGTTCCTATGAGTAGGGCTTCCCAGCCTAGGGTTAGGGTTCCTATGGGTAGAGCACTCGGAACTAGGGTTAGGGTTCCTATCGGTAGGGCTTCCAGCCCTAGGGTTAGGGTTCCTAAGGGTAGGGCACCCACCTCCCTGTCCCCTGCCGCCCCATCCAACCCCTGCTCCTTCCTGACTGCCCCCCCGGGACCCTTGCTCCCATTCAATCCCCCTGTTCCCTGCCCTCTGACCGCCCCAACACTAATCCACCCCCCCAACTCCCCTGCCCTCTATCCAACACCCACTCCATGCTCCCTGCCCCCTTACCACGCTGCCTGGAGATAGGGGCCGGGCCAGGCCAGGCCTCGGGCCGGGTCAGGCCTGGGGCCGGGCTGGGCCGCTTGGCCGGGGTTTGGACCGGAGCCGGGGCGCTCGGCCGGGTCTGGTGTCGGGGCGCCCAGCTGGTCAGGGGCCAGGCTGGAGCCACGCCGTCTGGCCAGCCGAGGTCGGGACCGGGCCGGAGCTGCGCTGCCTGGCTGGCCACGGTCGGTACTGGGCCAGAGCCGTGCCGCCCAGGGATGGAGTTGGGGGCCAGGCCGGAACCATGCGACGCCTGGAGCCCTCCTCGCACCCCCGCCCCCCTGCCCCAGCTCACCTGCGGGAAGCTGCTGCTTCCTTCTCAGCTCTCCCAGGCTTCCTGCGCGAACTGCTGATTCGCGGGAAGCGGGAGGAGAAGCCTCAGGAGCGTTCAGGGGAGGAGGCAGAGGCGGAGTGAGGTGAGCTGGGGCCGGGGGAAGGGCAGGGAGCTGCTGGGGCTTTTGTTAAATTTAAAAGGCCTTTTCGAACCAGTTGTCCCTCGCAGGACAACCTGTTCTAAAAAGGCTTCTAAATTGAACAACCGGTTCCCACGAACGAGTGGGAACTGGCTCCAGCTCACCACTGGGGGGAGGAGAGAGGAGAAAAAGGGAAGGGTCCATGGGCACATGCAGTAACAAGGGCTGCAGCAGGGTCTGGAGAGGCTGGGGCAGAAGCTGGGACTTGGGAGGCGCAGGGAGGGGTGAGTGGGCATGTCACTTTGGAGGAGACAGTAGGGGGCGCTGTGGATTGGAATTCAGTGTGGGACTGGGAGGGGGCGCTGGGGGCTGTGGCCGTAGAACTCGGGGGCGCTGTGGCGGTGGAGCAGGGCTGGGAGGCGGCGCTAGGGGGCGCTGTGGGCTGTGGCGGTGGCTCCGGGCCCGGATCGGCTGCTCTCGCTCCTTCACGCGCCCGTTCCAGGGTGGAAGGCTGCGGCTGCGCGCGTTCCAGGGTCGTTTCCGTTGGTGACGTCCGGCGCGTCCGCCAGGGCAGAGGCGCAGCGAGGCGCTATGTCGGCTCCAGCCGGGATCCCCCCGCGCCCCGCCGCAGCCCCCGGAGGGGCCAGAGCGCCCGCCGCCGCGCCCAGGGCGCCGCCCTGTCAGAACGGTGAGGAGCCGAGGCCGGGGATCCGCGCGGGCCTAGCGCTGGGGCGGGGCGGGGCAATAGCGGTGGTGGTAGAGCGGCGAGGGCAAGCGGCAGAGAGTGGGGAAGTGGGGGCTGGGATGGAGGAGGGTGTAGCGGGGCTGGGGCCTGGGGGCTGGGACAGAGAAGGACGTGGGGGAGGCTGGGACGGAGCAGGGCGTGGAGGGGGCTGTGGCAAGGGGGCTGAGAGAGGAGGGCAGGGGGGACTGGGACAGAGGGCGGGGGGCTAAGTTAAGGGGGCTGGGACAGAGGAGGGCGGGGGGAGGTTGGGAGGGGTAACTGGGACAGAGGAGGGTGGGGGAGCAGGGGGCTGGGACAGAGGAGGGCGGGGGGAGGTTGGGAGGGGTAACTGGGACAGAGGAGGGTGGGGGAGCAGGGGGCTGGGACAGAGGAGGGTGGGGGGTGGTGGTGGTGGCTGACTCTGCCTTGGGGCATTCCCATGTTTTTTGTCTGGGTTAGCTGGGCTGTGTGTGTCCACTCACGGGTTTAGCACGTGTACTGTGCGGTCCAGTCGTGCTCCCATCTAGCTGAGTGACAGGCTGGTTTAATGTCACATAACATGCTTTTCAGGATGCAGAGTGAAGCAGTGTCTTTAGTTCACAGGAGGTTCTCATAGTCCTGTGAGTGGTTAACCTCGATTGGTGATACTCAGACTGAGGTTCGGGAGCCACAGGTGGCTCTTTAATGTGTTTCCTGTGGCTCTTTGCAGCACATGTGATTTAATTATTAACCAAACAGGCTGCTTTTACTGTGGGTTTGTCTAACGGCTAAATCAGCACTGCTGCTACTGATGCAGTGGTGTCAATGACAAGTTAAGTCAGTGGCATAGCGCTCTCCCATCGACTTCTGTACTCCCGCTCCTGGAGAAGCGTAAGGTAAGTCGGCAGGAGAGCGTCTCCTTTTGACTCAGCAGGGTGTAGACATTGCTATTAGGTGACCTAAGTAACATCAATTTCAGTTATGTAACTTACCTAACTGAAGTAGCATAACTTAGCTTGATTTACAGCTTTAGTGTAGGCCAGCACTATTTTGTTAATCAATTGTAGTTGATAAAATAATACTTGATCAGTTATTTTGCTGTGAGAATAATCTATGGGTATACAAACTAAATATGAATATATAGTACTATAGCAAATGAAGCAATGAATTTACACTACTGTGGATCTTTTTTGGGTAATGTTGATCGCTAATTTGGCTCCTAAACCACTGTGGTCTGAGTATCGCTAGCCTAGATGTTGACTTCCCTCTTTGCAGACATTCATGATTTGCAGGTGGAGGTGACCTATTTGGCAGTATGGAGAGCCCTGCAGGAGTGACTTTTCACTTCATAGACAAGCATGCACAGCTATCTAGACATAGTTTGTGTTTTTTTACTGTGTCTGGTGGTTGGGAAGTGGGCATGAAGTGTTTGGAAATTAAGGAGCTGTGTAACTGAGAGAAAAAAACCCAACCTTTGATAAGTTTTTGACTATCACTGCAATTCTGGCTCTGAAACAGAGGAATAACTTCTCGGACTATTAAATAGTGCCAGTTAGGCTTATTCAAAATAGTAAGTGAGGTAGTACAATATTTTTCCTCAAATTTAATTTAATTTTTGGAACCTTTCTAGGTGGGAAACTGCATCTTGGGAACACTTTGGAGGCTGTAACACACTCAGGCATTGGTTCTGCAAACACTTAGACACGTGGTTTGTTTTGTACACCTGAGTAGTTTCGAGGGGAATATTTGCATTCCCAGTGGATCTGTTCATATACGCCAAATAAGCATGTGCCTAAATCTTCAGGATTAAGACTTTAGGGATTTTCAGGAAATAAACGATGCATGATTATTCTTAAAAGGATGTGAATTACTAAAACATGATGCTTTTTGTTTCTTCTGGTGTTTTATTATAACAAAATGAGAAGACATGCACTTCAAGTTACATATCCTAAAATTGAGCAAACTGCCTGTGTGTTTTAGCATAATATTTTAATCTACAATGATACTGTCACTGATTTTATAGCTCACAATTTTAAAATTGATCGTAAAATATGTATAATTGATTTAATGAAGTCTTTACAGCTTCTGATCCTAATCAGTTTCATTTCTCTCTGTTATTTGTATTAAGCATATTTGCTAGTATTGCATTTTAACATCTTCTCCTAGGCTCTGATTTTACAGTCAGGTTGGCATGGGCACAGAGATTGGTCTTTGTAGATCTGTTTGCAGGATTGAGGTCTTTAATTTTAATACCCTTTGGTTATACGAGCAAAGTTTTAGCTGTCATATTTAGGCAACAGACTGTGAATCAAGTTCATGCAAATATTGTTGAATGTTTGTAGAAACCTGGGATGATTAAATAGAAACTTTTAAAAAGCGGCTTTCAACTTAAATTTTGTAATAACTGTGACCAATGTACTTTTTTCTATGTTTATAAAATTCTAATGTAAACAGTTGTTTTCAAATAAACAGCCATTTCCATGCATTGTTGAAATCCAAATATTGTAACACTAAAAATAAGAAACTATAACTGACCATATATTTTTACTGTATTAAGACTATGGAAGAAATGTCAAAAATAAGAGTAAAAATAGTAATAACCATTTGGATTTTTAAAATTCTTTCACTGTAATAATTTAAGGGCTTATCAGCAACATGCGTAAATAATTTTGTTTACAACCTTTTTTAGTTTGACCATTTACCTGTGATTCAGACAATCATTTTTAATTCTTAAAAGTTTAAAAAATAAACTCAGTAGCTGACTCTTGCATTTTGCACCTTATTAGTGCCATAATTATTGAGTATCTATTCGTTTCTTGGTTTGCATATCCTTTACCTTGGATAGATTTACAGTCATGTAGAGTTGGTGATTCATAGGTGGTAAGGTGTTAATTTAATTTGTCACTTTACATAACCACACAATAACATTTCAACATTTTGAAAAAGATATTTTGTTTTTGATCTACCAGTCCTGGAAACTTACATGCAGCATTTGGGGCATTGTTTATATAAAGGAAGGGGAGAAAGAAGGGAAATAGGAAATTGAAAAACAAGACTGCCAGACTTGATTTTTTTTTTTTTTTTAGTTTTAATGCCATGTTCCACTTTGCCCAAAATGGCACTATCTGCTTCCTTGAATTTGGTCTGTGTTTCTAAAATCAGTATTTCTTATATGTTGTGAGGAGTAAGTAATGCATATGTAAATATAGTTACTGATGTGTTTGCACATGCTAGAGATGAGTGTGTTGCTGCTAGAATCCTGCATACACTAGGTTTCATAGATTCTGCCAGATCTTTTCCCAACTCTTGGAATTTATTGGAGCCTCACAAAGAGATCAATCAAAAGACTTCCATCAAAAGGATTTAGTGTTTGGCAGAGGTGATAAATTGGGACTTGCAAGTATTCAAAATGATGTTAGTTCTCATGGCCTTGTTACTATTTGTCTGATCCAGGGACAAGTCCATGTGAAGGATCCTTAGTGATTTTCATACTGGTACACACTTTAAAAAAATTGTTTTGTAAAATTGGCTTGCCTTTTGTTTGTCCTAATAGTTTTCTTCCTAACTATTCAACTTTTCCTGTTCGATTCTGTGCCAAAGCCCTTCTTTTGAAATACCTATTTTGCTTAGCCCATCAATTTTGAAGTCCAAATGTAAGAACTTGTCACTGAATATTTGAAAGTAAAATTATTGATTATAACTGAACGTGTTGCTGGTGGCTGCTATCTAGCTGAAAAGTGACATCTAGATGTAGGTAGTACTTTAATATGAATTCAGACTATTAATAATTTTTTTCCCAACAGTCTTAAGGAACTGCAGTGTTAAAAATTAAACATGTTGAAACACTAAATACTAAGGAGATAATCTATTAAAAAATCCACACATTTCTGTAGGAAGACTTTTTAATAATGTTGTTACAATTGACACCTAAGATTACAACTAAAATAGATGCTTCCTTTTTTTCATTTTGGTTTGTGCATTTGATAGCACTTTGGGGTAGTCAGTTTCACTTAGGCCTGGTCTACCTATGGCTTTTGCACTAGTATAATTGTTGGGTAGGCTGGGTTGTTTAAATGCCAGTATAGTACAACCCCTAATGCGAGTGAAGTTGTACTGGTGTAAAGGTTTCTTAGACCATTATAGCCTCTTTCCTGTCCCATATGGGAATAAGCTATACTGGTATGACTGTGCCTACACTAAAAGGGTTTTACCACTTTAACAATATTGGTGTAGTTAAGGTGGTATAATTTTTACTTTTAGACAAAGCCTGTTTCTTCTTCTATCAAATTTTCCCTGTTTACATGAGTCTCTTTGCGCAGCAACAGAAGAGATAAAATGGAGAGAAAGTTGCTAGGGGTTTTGAGGGGAAGTTGTAGTACCTGAATCTCCAACTCATATTTTGCAGTTACCTAGATTTCAAGTTAAAGGTGACAGGTTTCAGAGGGGTAGCCATATTAGACTGTATCAGCAAAAACAACGAGGAGTCCTTGTGGAACCTTAGAGACTAACACATTTATTTGGGCGTAAGCTTTCGTGAAGTGGGTTATAGCCCACGAAATCTAATGCCCAAATAAATGTGTTGGTCTCTACAGTGCCACAAGGACTCCTTTTTTTTTTTTTCAAGTTAAAGGTATATGATGTCCTGGGTTAATGATTATGTTGCTTTTCAGCTAGGTATCCATCACCAATAGTAGATTCAGCTGTTGTAATTAAGAATGTAAGGCAGTATTTTAAAATTTAGGTGCCTAAAAAGCACCTAGGTCTATATTTAGTGTCCTAAATAAAAAGGTAGCCTGATTTTTCAGAAATACTGGGAACTCAAAGCAGCCCTGAGCGCAGGCAAACTTTATAAATGAACCCAGGCATGGATTTAGGTGTCTAATTTATGGCATCTAAGTTTGAAAATACTGGCTCTTACTCTCATAGTTTAGAACAGAGGTCGGCAACCTTTCAGAAGTGGTGTGCTGAGTCTTCATTTATTCACTCTAATTTAAGGTTTTGCGTGCCAGTCATACATGTTAACATTTTTAGAAGGTCTCTTCCTATAAGTCTATAATATATAACTAAACTATTGTTGTATGTAAAGTAAATAAGGTTTTTAAAATGTTTAAGAAGCTTCATTTAAAATTAAATTAAAATGCAGAGCCTTCCAGAATGGTGGCCAGGACCTGGGGAGTTTGAGTGCCACTGAAAATCAGCTCGCATGCCGCCTTCCGCACATGTGCCATAGGTTGCCTACCCCTGGTTTAGAACTTACTCATTGTTAGTAGTAGGGTTTGGAAAAATGACACCTACCAGCCAGGCATCAGTACAAAAGATGTTCATGGGAAGGGCCAGTGGCCCAGTGAGTAGCCTAGTCACCTGTCCCACCATTAATGACAAGAGGGGGCTATTACTTGGATTCCACTTGGGGTACATTTGGGAGGGGGGCAATCTTTCGGATTAGCCTCTGATTGGTTAGGGGTCTGATAAATTCAGAGCTCTTAACTGAGCAACTTCAGAGGACTGGAGCTGACTGCATACTTAGCAGGAATGCACTGCAACAGTTCACATTTATTTCACATTCAGAAGGTTATTATTGTTCTTTGCAATCAAACGGGTTAGAAATTTAATACTCTAAATTGAAGCTTAGATTCTGCCAAAGTTGATGGTGTTTGTTTCCCTGTTTGACGAGTATGAAACTCACCATGACTATGTAGCCTATGAGTGGCTTTTTCAAGCTCTAGTGAAAAATGTACCTTATCTTCAAACTTTTCAAGATTGCTGCAGGTATTCTGTCTAGATTCCTTGGTTGTTAAGCTGTATATCCAGTATACTGATGCTCTCCTTAATCCTGCTGACAGTCACATTCTATAATCCTGTTGTCACTTCTGTGTTCTTCCTAGTATGGTATTTTGAGCATCCAAACCTCACTTATCCAAAACCCTCCTGTTACCTAAAACAAGGTAATGTTCTCTGGGAATTTCAGTAAAGATTTGGATGAAATTTTGAGAATTCCTCATTCCTTGCCGATAGCCCATCCTCAGGTGAAGTAGAGATGGAAAAGGAAGCCATTGGGATCCATGAAATTCCAATCCTGCTTAGCTCCTTCACTCTACAAAATGGAGTTGCTTAGGAGTTGTGTAGCAGTAGCACTTGTGTAGAAATCATAAGATCTGGATGAACAGAGTTCTGTGGCACTTCAGCACTAGATCCCTCTTCCAGCAGCTCTGCTAAGCTGACCAGCTGTCTGTAGTAATGAGAAGCACCTTGAAGTCTTCACACACATTCTCCCCAGTTATCCAAGCCCAGTTATCTCAGTGTTTTTGTATGTCCCCAGAGACCATTGGATGTAATATACAATATTCTGTTCGAAAGGGTGAATAAAGAGTAAAGTTATGCAGGAGCAGATCTGCAGTATGATAGAAATAGGGGGAAATGGAGGAAGGGAAAAGAACAAAGGTAGAATTATCATTAAGGTATACTTTGGTAAAGGCACTTTATTTTTTGTAATTGGGACCACCTCAGAAATAGTCTCTGGCCTAGTAAGGGATGAATCATATCTTCCTCTGCTTGAGGGAACCTCAGGGTGTGAGTATATTCCCAAGTAGCCCAGATATTTTTTTAAGGTCCATGTCTTTCCTTGGTTGGTCAGGTTGTATGGGCAAGGGATGAGGATCTGAAGCTGGTGTGGGTATTCTGACCCCCATTATTATGAGTCTACTGCATTTATTTTAGTATTTTTAATATATGATAAATGCACTTAGAGCTTTGGATGAGCACTTTGTCTTATAAATATGAAAATCTACTGCACCAAGGTCAATTCCACTTTGTAGTCTCTAACAATGAGAGGCATCAGGAGAGCAGTATCTTAAATTAACTTGGTGAGTTTTCTGCTTAGTTTTCAGGATTTACACTTTTTGCAAATCTGAAAGTATGTTGAAAAGTTTTAGGACTCTTGAATTGCTAGATACCAGGTTGGTATTTAAAGCAAGTCTCTGCTTTTGTAATGGACTTTTCTTTTCTAGACCATAACAGTTAATATTTAAGCATATTTCAGATTGTTGTTGTGAACTCTTAATTTTTTTTCAGCTAATGCTGGATAAGTGAACTCTGAAACTATTTAAATTATAAAATAAAGCTAATCATTTTTAAACTGTTAGACATGCTAAACTATTATTGTGCAGTTTAAATGTCACAGAAGCTGATACCAGTATTCTGTAATCAGAGAGGTTTTTGTGTAAGTATACAGTAATGGCCAGATACTGCACTCCCTTTTCACTTAGAATTACTGTTGAAGGATCGGGCCTTAAATGCCCAGTACCTTTCTACTATAAATGTAAAATCTGCTAGTAAAGGACTGGAATTTTTCAAATCTAAAAGTTATGGATCTTTTTTAAATTTGTTTTTGTGTGATAAAATTGTTCTTTCTTTCATTGGCTTAGCTAGAAATGAGTGTCATTTTCTTCAGTTTTCACACTTGTAATCTGCCACTTGTAGTGAAAGAACAAAAATGTTTGTGGTGTTAGAAGTGGCTACTGAACATACTAAAACTTATACAGTATTTAAGACTGGAAATGAAGATAATTCAGCGATTATAGGAGATGGAGATTTGAAGCAGTGAGATTATGGACTAGTGGTTCAGTCTCCATTCATTCCCAGTCTTATTTTTTCAATGCTAATTTTAAAAAGGCATAATACAATTTTGGTACTATGCACAGCCCTTTCACTTGGAGATCAGGAAGTGGAAGAAGTCATATTACACACTGCGCTGCACTACAAAATACTGCTTTACTGACTTTTTTTGTATTCAATATAAGAAATTAAAAATACACTAAATTAGATGCGGTTCACAGATACACATCTTTAAAGAGATGTCATAGAACTTGTTGGGTGGAAAACCAGTAAATATAAGGTGTCAAGAATATTTGAATAAAACAAGGCATGACAGACTGAATTATTGATGCCTCTTTTCAGGTGGCTGAAGGCATGAGGTCACCTGAATGGTATCAGTAGCCCATTAACAGACACCATAAAATAGCTCATTACTGTTAGAGTAGGGCTCATTAATTTTACACTTCATTTTTTAAAATGTTTTCTTGGGCCATATTCACCATTGCCCTCTACTCTGACAGTTACTTGGGAAAGAGGTGTAGGCATCTTTTGACCATTATTTAAATGTATGGTTTCTCAACATTTTTAAGGATTCCTGGACTATTTGGGATTTTTTTTGTTTCTCAAAAATCCAGTAGCCCTTTCAGCAGCACTTTGTGGCCTAACAAATGCTCTCAGCTCACTTTGTATGGGGTGGGGGGAAAAATTGAACAGCTCTCACTTTAGCTTTAATGATTAGAGGGTGCCCAAAGGGCCATAAATTGCTACTGAAAGGGCAGCCTGGCACTTTGGAGAAGGAGGCTGTTTAAACTGTCACCCTATTTTTTCTCCTTCAGCCCCTCACCGCTCTTCCCAAACTCTCTCTTGATCTCCTGCCACCACAGGGTGCATTATCTTTGTTCCTCCATTCCGCATCTGTTGAACATAATAATGTGTAATTTCAGAAAGGCTCTATCAGCTAATCAGAAGGCAGCTTTGGACAATTAGTACATAGTCATGGCTAATTTGAATTTATTTATAGCTACAATATTCAAACTGCTCTTCAAATTAATCAAAAAAGAACTAGATAAATGTATGGGGGATAGGTCCCTCAATGGCTATTAGCCAAGATGGACAGGAATGGTGTCCCTAGCCTCTGTTTGCTAGAAGCTGGGAATGGGCAACAGGATGGATCACTTAATGATTACGTGTTCTGTTCGTTCCCTCTGGGGAACCCGGAATTGGCCACTGCTGGAAGTCAGGATACTGGGCTAGATGGACCATTGGTCTGTCCCAATATGGCCATTCTTATTTTGTCATGTCTTGTCAGAGTTGAGCTCTGTGGTGACCCAAGAAATAATAGTGTAGTAGCTCAGCGTGACCAAACAATTGATTGTTTTGTTGATTGTAAATTAGTTCTAGTAATAATTTAAAAAGAGAACCCTGAGAGAGAGGTTATCCTCAGATAAAAAATAGTTGTCTAGTGGGTTAATGAAAAGAGCCTGAGAGGAACCGACTGTTAGATTTACTGTGGTCCAGCCTGCTTATATAAACAGATATGTGGTGTATGGTCAAATTGGGCCACAGCTACTATTAATAGTGGAAGTCCTTACCAGGCCTGCACCCATGGGGGTAGGGGTAGGTACTGTTGCAGGACCAGTTGCATTGATGCACTGAGATCAGTTTCCACAGTGAATGCAACCCACCTATAGTCAGAACCTTATCTCTGTTCCAAAATCTGTTGTACCTGTTCACCTCCCCCAAATGCATACTGAAGCCTTCTCTACATACAGAAGTTGCACCACTTTAACTTAAATCACATTTTAAACCAGTGTAAAGGCTGTGTGGACTCATTTTTGGTTTAAACCAGGCTTATTTTAGTTTTATAATTTTTTAGTGTATTTTGTGCAGACAAACCTTTAGAAGGCAGCTTACTTTATCGAGCTGCTCCCTAATTTATTCTGTGCTGGCAAGGGTACTTGATTAAGTGCAAACAGGGTACTCAAAACACAAGTTGCTCTATGAGTATGTGGATGCACAGTAGCCCTGGCAAAGATGAAAGCGTATTTGATGCAAGCAGCTTATCCTGTCAAGCCAAATTAGAGTGGGGAAAAACAAATGAGAAATTCATATATAACTAAAAGTACTTGGCAATTACTGTCTTATACCAGAGGACTATGGGACAGTGAATGGAAATAAAGAGCTATCTTTCTGGATACTGTATGTTTATAGCTGGGCTTTTGTGGAAGCTCAGACTTCAAAAACAAGGTGAGGGGATCCTGGGAAAAACAATAGCAACTCAACATTGCACTTTAGTCATCTCTTAAGAATTCATAAAGCTAAGTATTACAAACTTTTATCCACTGATGGATTGGTTTGAATGGAATATTTTATTGTCCTATCACATTTAACAGGTTGTTTTTGAAAAAAATAATATATGGAGATATACCTATCTCATAGAACTAGAAGGGACCCTGAAAGGTCATTGAGTCCAGCCCCCTGCCTTCACTAGCAGGATCAAGTACTGATTTTGCCCCAGATCCCTAAGTGGCCCTCTCAAGGATTGAACCCACAACCCTGGGTTTAGCAGGCCAATGCTCAAACCACTGAACTATCCCTCCTCCGTCCATGTTGGCATTTTTCTGTTATAAATACCAAAAGTTCCAGGTAATGTTGTTTATTTTTTTTCTGCTATAAATACCATTCTTTTTCAGGGGCTTTCTAAGATGTTTGTTTAAAAAATAATCCCCCAAATATAAATATGACATGTAGCATCTTAGCTTGGGGAAAACTTTTTACAACACATTTTCAAATATCTGAGATGGAACTTTGAAAATTGTGTTTTGTATGTGTACACAAACTGCTTCAAGTATTTTATTTTCACATAAATGTCGGCTACTTTAGCTATTCTGTCCTTTCCACTGTTTGGAAGTAGCTTCCTTTTTTGATGCTGTTGATTGCTTGCTCCTCCTGCTGGCATGTTAATGCTAATAAGCACACTGATCCTCCAGTCTGTCTGTATGTCAGCCAACTGCGATAAAAGTGTATGTAACCCATACAGCTTTAATACATATGACATTTTCTCTTCTTTTCAGGTCCAGTGCAGAATCAGATGCAGTTCCCTTTTGGATATGGCTTACATCTTGAAAACTATAGTGATTCCTCCGGACACTACCCACAAGTGCCCCATGAAGCTGTCCCCTCGCAGTTGAATAACCAGTATGTTGCTGATTACCACTCTGCTTGCTATTCTATACCAGTTCAAAGTGTCATGACACCTTCTGTGGGTCCCAGCATGTTGAACACACAGCAGTTATACAGTGGGGCTCCTCATCCTGTGGAGTCAGCTGGAGGACTTACCCAAGGAGCAATATCATCTGCATCCCATTTACATACAAGTGTTCCACAGTCGTATTCTGCATTGAGTAGTCACTACAGTTCTTCAACCAGCTCTTCAGTGGCATCTCAGGGATTTCCCCTTTCTTCTGGTCATTATGCCATGCCTACTGTCTCTAGTGCTGTATATCCTAATCTTTCCTATCCTTCCATGTCTGTTGGTAGTCCATATGGGCAGGTATTTACTTCCCAGAGTCTTCCAGCTGTTGGACAGTTCAAAGAGACTAATACATTTCCTGATCAAAGTTCAACTGTACCTCGTACACTGCAACAGCAAGTTCCTTTGGGATATAATTCTACATCATGGTCCACTTCAGATTTTCAGTCAGCTCAAGACAACTTCAGCAGGAATAACACTGGATCCCTGGCTAAAGCAAGCAACCAAATAAATACAGGTATAGTACTATGCCAAAATCAGGAAACTTCTAAATGAAATGAAGTATTTTTCCATAATTGAAGCAATTTAAGTGATAGTTTATAATGATGATGCCTCATGGAAATCTGAAATATTTTAAATGTGGGTTTTTCTGTTAATTTATTTTAATAGACATTAGGTATTCTGTTAATTTATTTTAATAGACATTATCACCTCCTGTTCCTTATTAATCCCTTGAAGACATTATTTTCTGTTTCTGAGGACATAATTCTCTCCATAGCAGCTAATTGTGTTATTGCTGACAGCTGTATGACTTGCAGCTCTCTCAGTGGAAGTCAGCTAAGGAAAAAGACAGTATTTTTGTGCAAATGTTTCTAATAAACATTTTGGGAAAGAATACATAAACATGCATAAACAGAACTGAAGAGTCAAAGAAGCTTCTAATACCTAGTATATCTATGTTTAGGGGGAAAAAATAGACAAACTAGATATATTTTCTCTCAATCATCTCGGAAGACAGAGAACCTAATAAAAAATCAGTTTGTCATGCCCCGACATGGTGATTAATACTTGCAAATGCTAGTGAAGGAAAACTATACTTATTTTTCTGAGTCCACTCTGCAAATTCAAAAAGTGTAAAACCATTTATAATCTAAATGCATTTGAAAATCCTATCTCTGGTAGCAGCCATCTTGCTGATAAGTTACTTGGACATTGGCAGCATCACATATTCAGCAAGGTAGCTCTCAATATCAACTGTAATAAGAAAAACCCTTAATTCTGTTAGATACCTTATCTTTTGTTTAAGGTGGTAAGTTTCTCACATTTTTAAGTTCCTGACTGTGAGCTGAGCAAGATGGGGTATAGTCTTCCTTTACTGGAAGAAATGGATACTAAACAACTGAACGCACCTGAATTAGAAAACAATCTATTTCAAATTCTCATTGCACATTTGGAGATGATGTAAGAATTTTTTTAGCTGGGAAAAGGGGACTTGGGTTAGAGGCTTATTAAAAGAGAGTTTGAGAGGTGCTTATCATGTTTCTTTAGCTGAAGGTTTGTCTTGACTAGGAAAAATGGTTGAGTTCTGGTCAGGCTAAGCCCTGGTCTACACTACTGGGTTGGGTCGAATTTAGCTGCGTTAGGTCGATTTAAAAATGACTGCATCCACACAACCAGCCCCGTTCCGTCGAACTAAAGGGCCCTTAAAATTGACTTCTGTACTCCTCCCCAACAAGGGGAGGAGCACTAAAATCGACCTTGCTGGGTTGAATTTGGGGTAGTGAGGACGCAAATTGATGGTATTGGCCTCCGGGAGCTATCCCAGAGTGTTCCTTTGTGAGTGTGCTGGACAGCACTTGGAACTCCGATGCACTAGCCAGGTATACAGGAAAAGCCCTGGGAACTTTTTCATTTAATTTCCTGTTTGGTCAGCAGGTGAACTCAGCAGCACAGGTGACCATGCAGTCCGTCCGTCCCCCGCCCCACCCCCCCGAATCATAGAGCGTAGAATGTTTCTACACTCCCCCTATCATCTCTGTCCATGAGGTTATTGCAGACTAGAAGGCAAAAAAACCACACTCGCAATGACATGTTTTCCGAACTCATGCAGTCCTCCCGCAGTGATAGGCACAGCTTAATGCATTGAGGCATTCAGTGGCAGAGGCCAGGAAAGAATTAAGTGAGCGCGAAGAGCAGAGGCAGGATGCAATGGTGAGGCTAATGGGGGAGCAAACAGACATGATGAAGCGCCTCTTGGGGGAGCAAACAGACGGGAGAGGGATAGCTCAGTGGTTTGAGAATTGGCTTGCTAAACCAGGGGTTGTGAGTTCAATCTTTGAGAGCACTGTTTAGGGATCTGGGGCAAAAATCTGTCCGGGGATTGGTCCTGCTTTGAGCAGGGGGTTGGACTAGATGACCTCCTGAGGTCCCTTCCAATCCTGATATTCTATGATTCTATGACAAAGCATCTGTTAGAACTGCAGGAAAGCCAACAAGCGCACAGACCCCCGTTGCATCCACTGTATAACCACCTACCCTCCTCCCCGTGTTCCATAGCCTCCTCACCCAGATGCCCAAGAACGCAGGGGGGAGGCTCCGGCACCCAGCCACTCCACTCCAGCGGATGGCCCAGGCAACAGAAGTCTGTCATTCAAACAGTTTGATTTTTAGTGTGGCTACAATAAGCAATGTGGCCTTGTCCTTCCCTCCTCCCCCACCCCACCTGGGCTACCTTGTCCATTATCTCATATATAAAAGAAAGAATGCATAGTTTCAAAACAATAGTTACTTTATTTCAAAGGGTGGAGGGTGGTTGGCTTACAGAGAATTAAAATCAATAAAGGGGGTGGGTTTGCATCAAGGAGAAACACACAGCTGTCATGGCCAGTCATGAAACTAGTTTTCAAAGCCTCTCTGATGCGCAGCGTGCATTGCTGTGCTCTTCTAATTGCCCTGGTGCCTGGCTGCTCAAAATCGGACACCAGGCGATTTGCCTCAACCTCCCACCCCATCATAAACATCTCCCCCTTACTCTCTCAAATATTATGGAGCACACAGCAAGCAGCAATAACTGGGAATGTTGGTTGTGCTGAGGTCTGACCAACAGCATCAGCAAGCTTTTAAACGTCCAAAGGCACATTCTGCCACCATTCTGCACTTGCTCCTTACTACTGTCCAGGCTTCATGAGCTATGGGAAGTGGTGGAGCTGTACACCATGCCCTGGAGGTTGCTAGGAGCCGGGCAAGGAAGATGTTCCCAGAACCCCCGGCCAAGCTACATGACCGATGGGGATGGGTAACAGTCCTACTGCACCGTCTGCTGCTAAGGCAAGGAGCTGCTGCTGTGTAGCAATGCCAGGTGCTGTAGGCGCTTCTGCGTTGGATGCTTGGAGGTCCTGGTAGGGCAAGGTACGTCGGCCAAGGCAAAAGAGCAAGAGCCCTGGAGCTGTTACATGTGTCAACCATAGAAGTGCTATTGCGTGTTACAGCACTGACTGGACTGGAATGTACGGCTGCAAGATTTCTTCACCAGCGACAAATTACAGGAATATGATGCACCTAAAATCTAAAAAGGCCTGCACATTTCCTAGAGTCATTACCCTTGATAACAGAATGTCAATGATTGCATTGGCTGCTTGGATCACAGCAGCCCCCACAGTAGACTTGCCCACAACGGCAGTAGTGATGGTGAGCTGAGCGGGCTCCATGCTTGCCGTGGTATGGTGTCTGCACAGGTAACCCAGGAAAAAAGGCACGAAACAATTGTCTGCCATTGCTTTCATGAAGGAAGGGGTGACTGATGACATGTACCCAAAACCACCTGCGGCAATGTTTTTGTCCCACCAGGCATTGGGAGCTTAACCCAGAATTCCAATGGGCAGCGGAGACTGCGAGAACTGTGGGATAGCTACCCACAGTGCACCACTCCGTAAGTCGATGCTAGCCATGGTAGTGAGGACGCACTCTGCCGAATTAATGCGCTTAATGGGGACATATGCAATCGACTGTATAAAATCGATGTCTAAAAATCGACCTAATTTCGTAGTGTAGACATACCTTAGTTAAGCCCTGCCTAAATTCAACCATTTGTGTAGTTTGAATGCAGAATACCTTTTAGTTTAATTTTAGTATGTTGAGTTTTAGTTTAGGCTCCTGCTGGATTGAAAATGATAGTTTGTCAAAAGGTTATGAAAAAGAAGTGTGCATGTTTTTTACTTATTTTAACTATAAAAACTTGAAGATGCTTGTCCTTAGAATTCTTAGGTGAAGAACATCTTTGTATTTCCTTTTCTTCCCGCTGTCTAATAAAAACTGCTTTCCTCACCTGTCAAAATTGAAGGCTTTCGGTTATGAGCCCCCTCACAATCCTTGTTCACGTTATCTCCTTCAATAAGCTATATTTTCAGCCTAGAACTATGCTGGGTTGCATGCCAAGAAGTCTCTACTGCTGCTCCGAGATGCTTATCTGCTGCTGCTTCCATTCCTACTTTATAGGGGATTTGCAATTGCAAAGAGAGGTTAGGAAGCTGGCTTCTTCCTTTCGTTGCTTGCAGATCCTCCTCTTATAATGCTACGCTCCCTAAAGATTCCTGACACACACTCTCCCTCTTTTTCTTGCACCTCCCCTTCTCTCTTCCTTCCCCCAATAAATAACTTTAAAACATTGAAAACTAAATCACACTGAAGTAGCTAGTGTCAAGCATTAAGTAACTTATATGAAATGGGGTGATGACATAAATGATTTAATTTCCCCAAATCTGCTTGACTTCTCTTCTTGCCCTACTTCTTTTGTTTTTCTTAAAAAGGTTAAATGCAGAAACCAGTTAATGCCTTGTTAAGTTTGAAAATTTAAATGGATTAGTCAGGATATTGAAAATTTGAAGTTTCCACAATAATAATAAACTTGACCACGTTACACACGTCCCAGGGAAAAATTGACAAATTATCATCAATCCAAGCAACAATCCAAAATACTACCATACATATCTGTAGTATTAATGTGAACCTTTTTGTGTCTGTTCAAATTCTCAGTGTTAATGTTGCATTTACAAAGATTTTCATTTAAATGAAAAATGTTGATTGTCAGACATGTTAAAATCCATTATTTATTTGCTCCGAACAATGTTGTCTCCAAGGAACATGGTTTTTAAGACAGAACAATGGAGCTGGCAAAAACCTAAATGAGAATTTGAAAGATGCATGGAGTGGTATTTTTGAGGTCTTCGGTTTGTTCCTTAATGAAGAGGTAAGATAAGAAATCATTTCTTAATTGAAAGTATGAGTGCTAAAGTAGTGTTTACATACAATTTTTCCTTCAGTAAATTTCTATCTGGTTTTAACTGATTTCTGAAAAACATCTGTATAAAATTTCCACTACATGCATCCGACGAAGTGGGTATTCACCCACGAAAGCTCATGCTCCAAAACTTCTGTTAGTCTATAAGGTGCCACAGGACTCTTTGCTGCTTTTACAGATCCAGACTAACATGGCTACCCCTCTGATTGTAAGCTCTTTGGTGGCAGGGACAGTCTATTTGTTCTGTGCTTGCTTGTACAATACCTATCACAAAGGGGCACTTATCCAGATGTGGGGCTCCTAGATCAGGGGTTCTCAGACTGGGGGTCGGGACCCCTCGGGGTTGCGAGGTTATTACGCGGGGGGTCGCAAGCTGTCAGCCTCCACCCCAAAGCCTGCCTTGCCTCCAGCATTTATAATGGTGTTAAATTAAAAACACTTTTTTATATATTAGTGGGGTCACACTCAGAGGCTTCCTACGTGAAAAGGATCACCAGTACAAAAGTTTGAGAACCACTGTCCTAGATGCTCCCATAACACAAATAAATAATAAATGTTGGGCTTTTAAAAATCAAAGGTGGGGGATGGAATTGCCTAGTATGGTGTAATGTAACTTCAAAATAAATATATACCTATTTACTTTTATATACCTAAGAATAAGCACTAATACAGTTTTCCTTTTCTACTGTACTAGAGCAATATAACACCTAGCTCATTGAATGTGAGGTAGATAATTATGCCACTGGCCGATCCAAAGATTAATTTTTCTAAGTCAGTGAGCTGTACCCAATTTAAGTTTATTTTGTTCTGTTTGAGATTATCATGTTACATACAACAGGCTGAATATTCTTAACGTTAACTAGGCAAAAGCAAATTCTATAATAAATTTGCACCATTTGTGAAGCCTGGGATAAACAAAGCATTAATAAATAATAAATGTTCCATGTGGTGGTAAATTCCAGACTTTTGCTGAGATTCACAATTTTCCAGCTAAAATTGCTCAGCAGATTTTTATCCATGACTAACGTGGCATTATATTGAAAGTGTAACCTGAATTGCTGCAACAGTCAGGTCAGGAGTAAGATGCCAAATGTTTCTTTGTTCCCGGTGTAATTAATTCACTGAAGGAGGGAGTGATATAGTTTTAGTTACTTTTTCAGGTTGTTGATGCAGGCTTAAAGCATTTTCAGACTGAGTAAAATTTGTTTGGTATTGCTATAAAACTTCCAGTCTTCAATCCTGCACTACATATATTTACAAAAAATGTAGTTACAAACATAAATATTTTTCTTGATTTACTTTCCTTTCATCTTCATTACCTCTGTTTCTTATTTCTTAGGAAGTAACTTGTTCAATTTAGCACAAGAAGTATTATACAGTTTATAATGTGCCTTGTGCTTAGGGAAGGTTGACTTAAAATTTGCAGCAGCTCCTTAAAATCTTCTTGCAGCTGATCACTTTAAATGGGTCCTACTCCATTTTTACCTGCTTGGTTGGTTATACAAACTGACACGTTAGGAGCTGGCCACTATAGACATAAATTTCCTACGCAGAAAACTTCATCCATGTAAGGATTTCTTTCACACCAAAACAGATGGAAAGATAAAGCCAAAAATCCAGTAAGCCAGGCACATCTTAAAACCAAATTGATGTTCTCCAGGTATCTCTGAAAAGTATCAAAAACAAAGTAATTCAAAAGGAAACAGAATTTCAAGAAGTTACAGGTGTTTCAGAGGCAGATATTTTCCAAAATGTGTACCCTCACCACTTTGCTTTCATGGATACAGTACACAGAAATGATCAGCAAAATAACCTCAAACCCTTTCAAGGACATCTAGAACACATTTTCTGGGTTTGTCCGTAGAATGAAATGTTTTGACTCATATGTAAATAAATTTACAGAAAACGTTGGACATAGACTTTGATAAGATATTCAAAGGGTTTAAGATTAAACCTACAGTTTAAAGTATGTCTAAACAAGATGTGGCAAAGATCACAGCTCAGGAGATTGTCCTAAAGCCATTTTGAGGAGCAAAGTGAACTTCTTGTAACATGCAGGAAACAGACAGCAACCTGTAATTAAAATTACTTTTTTATTTAAAATGTCACTTTTGTGTAATAAACAAAACCTGCATGCATGCCCAACTAAGGCCAGATCTACACTACAAACTTTTGCTGGCAGAGCTCTTTCAGTGAGGGGTGTGATTTGTGACCAAGGTATCTGTGCCAGCAAAAGACCCTAGTGTAGATGCAGTTATACTGGCAAAACTGCTCTTTTTTTCCTGATATAGTTTACTTTTGCCAGCATAGCTTATTCCAGCCCCCTGCTTGAGCAAAATAAAGTTTTGCCAGTATAAACTGTCCAAATTAGGAGTGCTTTGCCAGTATAATATAAATACTAGTCTGGACCTGGGCTAAAACAGCGCCATGCCGTGTACCTGTGCCCTGTGTACCTATAATGCCTGTATAGAAATCCTTTAGGCTATCTACTTGTTCATCTACATCTGTGCTTATTGTTACTTAATCACATAAGTGTACACATGTATGTATAACAGCACCTCACAAAGAAATTGTATTTTTACCCATATAACATTACATATAAAATACTTGGCAGTTAATCAGAATTAAGAAATGCAAAAGTTAAAATGCCAACAGCAGTGTTAAACTGGCCACATTGTCTACCCAGTGTTTTCTATTCCTGTTTAAATAGTTAGTTAATTATCATAGCTTTATGTTATAGTATACCACAAAATATACAGGATATAGAGTGTGACTTAGATTATATTGCTGTAGCTGCACATGGCCCTGGCTATAATGTTAAATCTTCTAACTGTAGAATGTTACCACAAATACTGGAAAGACTGTCCACCAAAATACAGAAAGAGTACTTTTAAAGGGTATCTTCATAACTGTGAATGGTGCCACTGTACTGACTAATGATTTGCAATAGAAGCTCTAGCTTGACGTTTAAAAGCAGAGAGGAATGCTCAGTGTTTGAATCCATGATAAGCCAAGAGGCTGCCATGGTTGCAAGGCAACTGGTTGAACTATAGTTAGTTAACAAAATACATTGCATGACAAAGGGAAGTCAATGTTTAAATGTAATCGTACATTGACCGCTCTGTGCCGAAAATGGTAGCTTCGTATTATTTTAATTTATATTTAAGGTTCTTACTCATTTTTAGTGATTAATTCTTCACTGTAATGTCATAAAATATATTTTATATTGCAGTTTTCCTCTAATTCTGGTTAACTTTAAAAGGTTTTCTGCACTTTTTCACCTTTACTGTGAGCTACAAAACATTGTTAGTTTCATGGGTACATTTTTATGACATCTGCTAGCTGGAATATGGTAGTGGCTAATCAAGCTTGTCTAGGATAAGCCAATAGAAAATATGTACTTAAACAGATGTTCAGTCAAGCTTTATCTTAAGCTTGATTACTGTATTGTAGGTTAATCACTACTTGAGTATTTACTTCATCTCCTTGTCAGCTGAGAAAAAAACTGTTAGCAAAATTAAAACTGCTGGAGATTGTGGTTCATGTGGTGGTCTTTCAAGAGTGAATGGCATACTTAAAGCAGTAACAAAGGTTATAGTTAAAATTGTGAACGTGCTTTTATTGTAATACCCTGTTTTCAGTTGCTCAGGACTCTCCAAAACTTTTCTCTATGAATATGTAATTTTTCCAGGCCTTATTTCTGCATTTTTTTAAATCATGAGAGAAACTGTTCTGATGTTTTGAGGGAGTTTAGATAAAAGCCCCAAACCTTTTCCTATAAATTTGTGAAACCTTTTTGGATAGCTTTCTGCTGCAACAATTTTTGTAATAAAATTAACATTTGGCAAGGAAATAAATCATTAAGAATCTTTGAATGTTCCAGTGAAAATTGGTTAGATTTTTTTTAACTGAGTTATGAACAATTGATCATAGCACTTTGTGCATATAGGTACTCTGGGGGCTACTGCTTTTAGTGCATTTACCAGTATTCTAAGTAATTAGAAAAATTATCATTGCTCATCTTTTATATAAACTATACCAGTTCACTCTGTCTGGCATAATTAATAAGTAGTGCCCATTATTAGAAACTGTTAACATTTGTGTATACACTATAGAAAAAGATATATTGTTTCATTAATGTTTTTTATTTATTTTAGATTTCAGCAATAAACCGTTCAGAAAGTGTTAGGCAGCCTAGTAATTAAACAAACTTAAAATACAATGACCACTTAGTATCATTATTCATGTACAGTTAACACTTTAACTTAGCCAGCCAGTAAATCAAACGAACAGAATTGTTGCTTTAAATGCCTTCTTTCCCCTCAAGCATTCCCTAAAACCCACTCAAAAATATTGTACTATTTGAGAAAAAGTATAGTATCACATGATAGTCTAATTATGTGATCCTAATATATACACAGGTGGTAGAGTTAATGTTGCACATACAAACTTGGGCTTTCCTGACTTGAGTTGTAACTGCAACTGTAACAATATTTATTATTTTAAAATATAATGCATATTTATCTATTTTTTTTTACTTATAACAGTTGTCTCATTTGTATTCTAAATGCTGGTGGTCAGGAGAATTTCTTTTGGTTTTATTTTTGCCATTTTAATAGCCTGATCTGGTAAAATAATCATCAAAGACTTGATCCTGGCTTCTGGTTTATTGGTTTGCATTGGCAGATGTTACCTTGTAAAAGCAGGTACTCTGCACCTGTACATCAACCAATTTTCTAATAGCTCTCAGGAATATGTATTCATAAGGGGAGAATTGAGCTTGAAGTGTTAGAACAAAGGTTGCTAAAAGTACAATTTATTCAGACTACATTGATTTTTGGTGGAAACAAAACATTTTCATAACTATATTTAACTTACTCCCTTTTACAATATCTGTGCCCCTTTAAAACTCACTTCATTGAAGTGAGGATAGTTTTGATATGGTAAGTATTCCTAATGAGTTATATCCTGCCTCTTGGCAATCGTTTGAGTTTTAATGGGAAGATCCTATCATGTTCAGATGTTCAAAACAATATTGCAGATTCCCTGTGAAAATATTTTAATATTTCATGTGATACTAATTGCTGATTAAAGCAGAATCCCAGGTGTCTGGGCCCCATAGTTGGAAAGGACCAATGTTGTAAGGAAGCAGAGCAGTGGAACACTGCACAGCTGATTGCTGCAACTTGACTGTGCTACCTTACTTGAAGGAAGATTAGTGACTGGGCAGTACAACAGTCTGTCAGGCTGAGAGTGTGATTTTTGAGGCAAAATTAGAGGGCATAGGTTTGGGGATGGATCAAAAATTTGGCATATCCAGGGTCTACTTAGCATTAAACCATCTATCTGATGCTTTCTGTGTGAAATTACAGTTTCTTCTTTAGTTGTTGGTACAATTAATATTCAAAACAGTAGTCTCTTCATCTCAGTGGAGTGTTTACTTAACAGAATTGGTGTTCAACTGAAACATTTTTCTCTTTCTCAGCAATCTAGCTGTTTAAAGCTCTTGTTCTTTGAAATACTTTAACTTAATGCTGGTTTCAGAGTTCCTAAGATAACTGTTGTCTGGTATTTGTGCAATTGTCTTTGCTAACGAGTAAAATGTTATCTTCCTTTTTCACTCTGTTTTTCGGTTGGTATCTTAGATTCATCGCATCCTGTAAGCCAGAATGTTCAGTTTACCAAGCCTGGTGTAGAAACATCTGTAGTTTCTTCTGCTGTGACCTCTTCAATAAGAACACCTGTTGGAGACCACTTAACTGAACCTGCCTCTGTGCCTTCCAATACACAGCCATCGGAATCACTGCTTCAAGAAGGTATTAAAAGCAAGAGGAGAGTTAGCTTATTTTAGACTATATAATAGTGATTTAACTTTTAATATTTATCAAGGTTTTAATATTTTTAGTTTGTTTCCATTTTTTTTCCTGTTGACAAAACGTATCTGACAGTGAGCATGTAGGGCAAGTCTCTGTTTTGTCTTTTGATTTTTTTTTTAAAAGCACAATTTGGATTTTTTTTAAAATAGACCTATTTGCAACTTGTCCTACATACATTTAAGTATAGTAGGGATTATAGTAGGTTTTTGCTTTCTGTTGAAACCCCTCAGTGGTTGACTAGCGCCAGGGCACCCCTTGCTGCATTCTTTCAAAATGCTGTGCACCATTATCTTGGGTCTGCATTTATTCTGTCTATTCTCCTCTTTTTTGTTTCCATTCTCCTCTCACACCCCTTTTTTGACCTTTTTGCTGTTTTTCATTTTTACTCTCCTCCCTTAGTCATTCCTGGCTATTCCAGTTCCCTAATTTGCCAAAAGGCCATGTGCTGTTTGGGTAGTGTGCATCCATTGGTGACTCTGTGGGATCTGGTCACATGCTGTTGCTGCTGATCTATGTTTGAAAAGCAGACATAAAAAAAAACTTGGGCTAGGGAGCTGTTTCCTGAGCCTGTAGCCCTATATAAATTGCTCTTGTGGCAAGCTGCAATAGGGACTGTTGGAGGAGCAGGGAGATAAGCTGTCAAAGAAGCTTCTTGGTGCTTTATTCAGGGCAGCACCTTTGTAGTGGGGAACTGGAATGAATCTAGGCTCTTGCACCTTCATCATCCTCACTGATTCTCAGTGGTCCCTTCTGGGCTTGCCTTCCAAGTTGTAAAACACTACATTATGTATAGATGGAGATTCCAATTTCCATATTCTTTTTTTGCAGTGTTTTCTCTTGGCTACTTTAGTGCTCTGTAACTTCCTACAAAATAACATTTTAATATATTTGTTTAAATAGTGAATACATACATTTGAGCAGATACCAGTTTCAGTTACAATAAAATATGTGCAGGTCTAAAAAAATTCTCTTTACATACTTGGCTCTGATACAATGTTTTCATACGTAGGTCTCAAAGCCCTTTTTGTAATCTGTGTTATAATCCCTATGTTTATCAATGAATAAAAACCCTAGGAAAATCCATTAAAGTAATCTATTGTCTGTCAACCGGACTTTTATCCCCCAAACATGCAGAGATTAAAACTATTCATTGTTTGAAAAGTACTATCCCTACACTAAATCTTTTTAAAATCATTACAGAAAGTGATATTTGTGGAAATTGATTCGCAGCTGCCGTTTTTGGTTCTTAAACAGTTTTACAGCCATGTTAAGTAGCTGAACAGAATTTAAACCCTACTGCTGAATGAAATTTAATTGCAGTATAGACATGCTAAATGGAGTTTGCTACAGCACAATGTTCCTTAATCCTCCTAGGCAGTTTCACAATAATAGCTGTCACATACAAAGCGCATGCAGAGTCTTTGCGTCCAAACCAGGGAGAAAATGTGATATTGCATATTTAAATGTATATATTTATTTTAATGTGCAGTATTCCATATATACATACTAGCAGTGATTTGTATGGACAGTACAGACATTTGATACATGCTATACAGATCATTGCAGGTATTGCTGAATACACAGCTAAATGTAAACATCTTCATAAATTCAGTCTCTGAGTGTATATAGCACAGTTGAATAGTCATACTTTCAAGACAGAGATGTCCAAATGGTATGATACCAAGGCCCTTTTTAATTTGTTAGGAGCCTGAGGATTCTACTGATTGCATATATTTGTTTTAATTTTATCAATAATAAATGCACACAGTCACATTTCTTGTACTTGCATCTTCCTTGATATAGGAATAAAAGATGTTGGCATTCACCAGCAATAGAAACCTGTAGTTGATCAGCGTTATCCTCCTCATTTACAGGTTCATTCCAGGTCTCTGAAACGCTGCAGTTAAGACACTCTTGAAATATTTGTAGTAGCGATTATTTGAATGTGGGATCACATAATACTTTTTTCTCCCTCTCATTTGAGAGGGAATTCTGCCTATAGTACAGATGAGTATAAAGTGTCTCAGATTATTTTTTAGGTTTAATAAAGTGTACTCTTCCTCATGGCATGTGCCCACTCAGGGTTACTATTTTACCTTGTCCCATGGTTCTGTACATTACTAAGTACATCTTATCTCATTCATGTAAGACTGTGTGGATGTTCTGAAGTCTTGCTTAAGTGCTTTGTGAAATTTGACTTATGCTTAAATGCTTTGCAGAAGCAAGTGCTTAAATGTCTTCAGTGGGTTAAACATGAACTTAAGTGTTTTGCTGAATCAGGGCCGCAACTGTGAAAGCCTGTTAAGGTAACTGAATTTTATACTGTTGTATATTTGGAAGCTGGGTTAATGTTGATCCAATATGAACAGGGCTTAAAATAGCAGTGTTGTGAAGATGGTCATAGAAACTTCTATAAACTCAATTTTTATTTTAAGAGTAGAGTCTACAGAATCTCAGTGTAGCTTTTTGGAAGTTAATTGAAGTTTTAACGCTCTAAATGCATGTTTGTCTTGACACAGGCTGTAACACACAGATTAGGTGAGCTGATTTTTGTCCTTGCATATAGTGGATAAATTTAAATAATTTATGGCCTGCGTAAATTCTCGAATAACAGAAGCTGATGAGTGAATTAAAAAAACAGTTTAAAAGCAACTAAATCTAAGAATGTTGAATGGCAGGATTCATTCTGAACAAATGCAAGATTAATCTTAGTCTTTTAGTCAGTGCCTAGGTACTGTGGTGATGGTTGTATTGGAAATCTCAGGGTAATGAAAAGGAAGACTTGTTAAAAAACTACTTTATAATCTAATTTCTTTTCACTTAATTCTTGTTTTATTTTTGAAACTGCTACTATTAAGAAGCCCAAACCCAGTAATTGTATAATTTACATTTTGGAAATCTTTCATATTGTGCTAGAATAGTCTTGTTTTAGCAACAAAAACAAATCCCTGCAACATTGTATAACTGGGTATTTTTTTTGTAAATGAAATATTTTCACATTTCATCCTTGCTCTTTCTCTCAACTTGAGCCTCATTTGTCTGTAAATGTATTGTATGGAACAGTGATGCTTAGACTGCGGTTTTCCAGCCACAAGTGGCTCTGTAAAGCGTCTTCTGCTGCACTTTGCAGCACGTGATAGTAAAACTGTGTGGTTTTAATTAATAACCAGTTAGGATGCTTTTACCATGTTATTAACCAATTAAGTTATCAACTTGCTCTATCTCTTAACTTATTTGCTGTGAGAATAATACAGTAACTAAATATTTCCCATCACAAAGTTTAAATATGAATAGTACTATAGTAAATGAAACAATAAATTTACACTACTGTGACTCTTTTTGGTAATGTTGATCACTAATTTGGCTCTTGAACCACTCAGGTCTGAGTATCACTGGTATAGAACAAAGATTTGAGTGTTTCAAGAAAATCTATTCATGAATATAAGCAAACTCAACTATTTGAGTGGGTTGGCTATAATTAAAAAATTTTAAGGAGAAGCTTTATTTTGGAATTTCTTTTGCTGAAAAATGCCAAATAAAATATCCTCGTAGAATTACCTTCCTTCTCCTGTTTTTTTGTTTTGTTTTTGTTTTTGTTTTTTTGGTCTCACTTTCCTATCTTTGTATTTTGTCATTTCTTACCCCAACCTTTCAATTTCTTTCTCTTTCATTCCCTTTCCATTTTGGTGTGTGATACTTCCTGGAATCCCTCCTTTTTTAATAATACTTAGTTGAGGAAGTATGGCTCTCTTCAGTCAGCTTTCATAAAATCACAGAAATTTATGTCTGAAAGGGATCTCAAAGTCAAGAAGTCCAGCCCCTTGCACTGAGTAAGGATCAAGTAAATCTAGACCCTCCCTGACAGGTTGTTGTCCAACTTGTTTTTAAAAATTTCTGTTGATAGGGATTCCACAACCTCTCTTCCAGAGCTTGACTACATTATACTGTAGTTAGAAAGTTTTTCCTAATATCTAACCTAAGTTGCCCTTCCTGCAGATTACGCCCATGACTTCTTGTCCTACCTTCAATGGATATGGAGAACAATTGATCACCATCCTGTTCCTTAACATATTTGAAGACTGTTATCAGGTCTGCCCTTTAAATTTGCACAGTTGTTTTAACCTTTCCTCCTAGGTCAAGTTTTCTAAACCTTGTAGCATTTTTGTTGCTCTCCTTTGGACTCTCTCTAGTGTGGTGCCCAGAATCAGACTCAATACTGGTGAGGCCTCAGCTGGACAACTACCTCCCATGTCTTACATGCAACAGTCCTGTTAATACATCCCAGAAAATTAGCCTTTTTTTTTTTACAACTGCATCACATTGTTGACTGTCATTCAATTTGTGATCCATTCTAACCCCAAGATCCTTTTCAGCAATACTACCACTTAGCCAATTATTCCCCATTTTGTAATTGTGCATTTGATTTTTGTTCCTAAGTGAAGTGCTTTGCACTCATCTTCAATGAATTTCATCTTGTTGATTTCAGACCAATTCTCCAGTTTGTCAAGGTACTTTTGAATTCTAATCCTGTTCTCCAAAATGTCCTTAGTCTGTTATCTGCAGATTTTATAAGCATACTCTCTACTCCATGATCCAAGTCATTTAGGAAAATATTGAATACTACTGGATCCAGGACTGATCCCTTTGGAGCTCCTTTTGATACACCATCCCAGTTTGACAGCAAACCACTGATAACTGCTCTTGGAGTATGGTCTTTTAACCAGTTGTTCACCTACCTTACAGTAAATTCATCTAGACTGCATTTCCTTAGTTTGCTTATGAGAATTCCATGTGGGACTATAGAATAAAATCGAGAGCTTTCATGTCTTCTGCTTTCCCCCTATTCACTTGGCCAGTAACCCTCTGAAAGAAGGAAATTAAGTTTGTTTAGTGTTCTTGACGGATCCATCCTGGCTATTCCTTAAATTCCTATTATCCTCTAGGTCAGTGATTTTCATCCTTTTTTCATTTGCAAATCCCTCAAAAATTTTAAATGGAGGTGTGGACCCCCAGGGGTTCATGGGCCACAGGTTGAAAACCACTGCTCTAGTTGCTTACAAATTGATTGTTTTAATAATTTGTTTCAGTATCTTTCCAGGTATTGAAGTTAGGCTGACTGGTCTATAATTTCCCAAGTCCTCTTTGTTCCCCTTTTAAAGACAGGTGCTATATTTGTCCTTCTCCAGTCTCTGGGATCTCACTCGATGCCCATGAGTTCTTGAAGATAATTGCTAATGGTTCCAAGATTGCTTCAGATTAGATATTGGATTTGGATTATTAAAGAGTGATTCTGAGCATATATTTCCTCACGGTTTATATGTCCTGCCCCTGCAGACCTCCCAGCTCCTACTGGGACATGTAGTTTGGTTTTGAGGCCCTCCTAAACCCTGACCCACTGCTAGTGGAACACCAGACCAACCATACTCTAGCTGCTTTTGGTTTCTCTCTTGTTTTGTGTTCCACTCCTTCTCCTCTTCATATCTGACCCCACTCCGGTGGTTTTTATCTTCTGTCTTCCTTACCTCTTGTGTCTTACTAACCTTAATCTGGTTCTCTTCTCCTCTTAATCATGCCTATGCTGCTCATGTTCTTGCTCAGCACTCCTGAACCATTGTAAAAAGAGACTGATGTATTCCTAGTCAGTTTCATTCTGCGGCTCCTGTTGAGCCATGGGTAAAATTTTTGAGAAGCGCAAATACAATCTGGTACTCGGAAGCGGATTTTTCTTTTCTCTCCTCTTTACTAAGTGCACCCCATAGCATCAGAGAATAAGAATATCTGAACAAGTTTTTTCCACATTCTAGCAGCAGAGAGAAACCGAAGAGTTCATCAGTTTCATTTCTGTTGGTTCTGCCTGTGTCACACTAGCCAGTTATTACATGTAGGAGCTTCAGCAGAGTGTGATCGTCCCTGTGGGAATGTTAATGCATAGTGTATTGGAAAAACTGGGATACCCTCAGCCTTGCTCTGTTTCTAAACCTCTCTAATATTTTATGGCATCTGACAACTCAAGTTCTCAAGAATGTGCTCACTACAGCTATATGTGGTGAGTCCTTGTTAGGTTGGGGATACCTCTGGCTGATGAAAAAACATGGGCCCTCTGCTAAGCTGACCTATTTAGGAGTGGGATAGATACACAGACTGGTGTTC
Organism: Mauremys mutica; assembly: GCF_020497125.1. Lineage (NCBI taxonomy): Eukaryota > Metazoa > Chordata > Testudines > Geoemydidae > Mauremys > Mauremys mutica. The sequence continues at coordinate 33,978,284 of NC_059076.1, read as the reverse complement.
CTCCAGTGTATCCTGTGGGAATCTAGATACGTCTGGGATTGATTATCAAGGCTATAGTGGTAAGGAAGCTGCAATCTGTTATTGGGCACCTTAACTTTGTATGCTGAGCGGTGGCCACAGGGTCATTTTGCGCATTTTGCACCAGACTGTCAGCTGCCATTGGGAATATCAAAGCCCAACCATTGTATAAGCTTAATGAAGAGGTGGAGGAGGATTTGGGGACTTGGGAACAGTTTCTGAATCATTTTAATGGAATGTCTTTTTGAAGGGAGGAACGGATTATAGAGGCACAGTTAGATCATTCGCTCTTACTTTTGATCAACATGAATAACTTAGTACTCAGCACCACAGTTAAAGCCCCTGCTTTACTCTCCGCTGTAGATGACCTGCCGGTGCCGTCTTCTCTCGGTGCAAATGTGAAAGGCTAATGCCAAAGACTGCCTGGGGATGCATGTCCTCTGATGTCTGCAGGCACGTCAGCAGTATGCCATGACAATGTATTCAGTCATAGCTGGTTCTCACCAACCCATCAAAATTACAACCTGGAATGTTACAACTCTTCACAGGTGTGGTTATCAGGTCACTGTCTCATGTGGACTGTCTTGGCATACCAATCTCAGGCCTAACGGAAGCAAGGCTGATAGATCACGGATGCCACAAGGTGGAAGATTAATTACTTCTGTATTCCAGCGGCCCCAACCATTTACAAGGGGTAGCATTACTACTTCGAGGCAAAGCCAAGTCCTTCTTGATAACCTGGATGCCCGGGTCTTCTCTGCTACTTATTGCACATCTTAAACATTGGCACGGTCACCTCGCTATCATAGTAGTCTATGCGCTGACAGAGAAATCTGTTGATTCAGTCAAAGATCTTTTCTATGATCAATTGGAATCTCTAGTACACACTGTCCCCCCCACATGACAATTTCGTGTTTTCAGGGAACGTAAATGCAGGTACTGGCTCCCTGCGAATTGGGCTTGAACAGGTCATTGGCCATTACAGTTCAGGTACACTCAACTATCAGCTGCTTTCTCACCTTCTGCGCTTCAGAATCTTTCGATTCTTGGGTCATGGTTCAAGCGGCAATGCATACACCAGATGTCATGGATCTCTCACGATGGCATCAATCAGAAGGAGTTGGACCACATCATCACACGTGTCAGGCATCTCTTCAACTCCTGTAGAGTATATCGTGGTGCAGAATGTGCCGCGAAAACAGATCACCACCCAGTGGTTACCTGCATGGCTTTGGTGCTCTGACAAGCGAGTAAGCCCTCTGCGATGAGGAAAAAGTTTGACATCGCTGCACTTCTCTGTGGGCCAGGTTTAGCCAACAGGTTTTGTATCAATGTCAGAAATAGATTCTCGGCTCTAGCTGACCTGCCAGATGATGTTGAGGTTGCCTGGTCTCTGTTCACCTCCATCCTCCACCAATCTGTCGAGCAGACAATTGGCTATTAGGCACCTAGCACACTGACCATGGTTATCAAAGGAGGCCTTCCAGACAGTTAAATTGAAGGCCACATTCCATCAGTGTGGTGATAAGCACACTTGTATTCAGCTGAAGTTAAAGTTCAACACCCTGGCACTCTGCAATCTTGAGGCATATTATAACCAAGTGGCAGATGATGAGTAGCCAGGGGTGACTTAAAGCTGGCATTCTGCATGATCTGCAACCTCAGCGGTCTCGAGGTAGTTACTATGAAAGGCATCTTGAACGACAGCCAAGGCCATCCAAGTAAATTGGATGACATCCGTTCTCGCTGGGTGGAACATTATCACAGTGCCCTGAATCACCCTCCAGCTGCCGCTTGTTCAGAGCTGGATGTTTTGGCAGCCACTGTGGTTTCAGACCCAGATACTTGTACTGATGCACCAGCGTTGGATGAAGTGTGCCATCCGTTAACTGAAAACGGACACTCAGCCAACACTGATGAGAGCTGCTAAAATGTGCTATTGACTCTGTAGCGGAATCACTTCTGGTGTGGAGAACTGGAACCTTGCCAACTGCCTGGAAGCACGGTATTGTGATCTCATTTCATAAGGGCAAGAGACCACACAGTGAATGTCAGAGCTTCAGCCCGATCACCTTGTTGTCCATGCCAGGGAAGGTGTTTGTGCATGTTCTGCTGGCGCGTTTGGAGCCCCTGCTACATCAGACGCGTTGCCCCCAACACTCAGGCTTTACGGGGGACAGGTTCAATTAGACATCATTTTGGTCCTTTGCTTATTGTCGGAGATGCATGAAGAGTTTAAGAGGCTCCTATGTGTAGCGTATGTCAATCTTAAGGCTTCATTTGATTCAGTTGACCAAGTCACACTATGAAAGGCCTTAAAGGAGGTAGGTTTCCGAAACGCTCTGCTGGACTTGATTAGCAAGCTGCATAATAGAACCACTGCCCATGTACATTTGGGGAATTGGATGTTGGCACCTTTTAAATCAGTATCTGGTGTCAGGCAGGGCTGTGTCTTGGCCCCTGCACTCTTTCATTTGTCGGGCAGTGGATTTTGTAATACAGTATTCTATCAGGTCCATAGGCATTAAGATTGGTGATCTCTCACTCTCAGAGCCTGACTATGCCAATGACGATGTTCTTCTAGTACAGAGCCCTGACAGGTTTTGTGAGGCACTCCAGCAAATGGAGGAGGAGTTGGCTAAGGTTGGCCTCCATGTTTTGTGGTCAAAGACAAAGCTGTAAAATCTAGGACCAAGTCCACCGTGACTCCAATTTCTTTGAATAATGAAACTGTTGAAACAGGCCTCAGCTTTTGCTGTTTGGGGTCTATACTCACCAGTTCATTCCAACTCTCACATGGAGATTCTCCATCAGATGGGTATCACAGCGTCTGCCATGGGGCATTTACAATGAATATGGACTCAACATCAGCTCAGCATGACAACCCAGTTTAAAATCTATTTGAGCTGTATCCTTTCGATACTGTTGTATGGTTGCGAAACAGGACACTGTGTGGCTCAGACTGGGCAAAGCTGGAGGCTTTCCACACAAAATGCCAACATTGTATATTGGGCATAGAGTGGAATGACTTAATTTGTAATGCAGATGTTTACGATCGCTCCAGTCTACAGATTACTGGGACCATTGTCCTCAGACTGTCTTACACTTTTTGGACTTGTCACAAGAATGCCACAAGATATTCCCATGACTACTGTTCTTGAATGGTTTGTAACATCTGGGATAAAATTCGACCGACTGGGGTGTGTCAGTGGCCCAGAGGCAGACCCCCTATTACATCAGTTCATCAAGTCTGTTCTGATGTTAGACTCTCAGGCTGTCAAGCCCTTACAGTTGCACAGGAATGGACCAAATAGTGAATGATCACTACAGCTGACTGTTCCACTAAATGTTGAAGAAGAAGAATAAGAAGAAGAATTATAGATTCATTCAGATGCACGAGGAGGAATAAGTTTGGAGGAATTTTACTGAGGGGGGTGGTGTGCCCAGAAGGGCCCTCAGATTGGATACAGAAATATGTAGTAAAGAATATAACATTCCTGGAATTCTTTCCCATTTTGGTAACTATAAAGTGTTTAGGGAACGGATTTTGCAAACAAAAGTGCATTTTTGAAGTGACAACATGCAATGATGCATATTCTCAATCGCCAGTCCTTCCGATTACCTAAGGCTCTGAAGTTGGTAAGAGCTTTTGTAAAACAATCTTTAAATCTTGACGTGGTTTTCCGCCAAACCTGTTCCCAGGATCAATAATGAAATAGCCGATGCATTGTCATGATTCAGGTGGATGAATTTCAGGACCCGGCATCTTGACCCAACAAGGAGCCAGAATGGATGCCAATAGCATTCTGAAATCTTGGCGTATGATGGAATAGTACAGAGATTGGTAGCACCACAGCCGTTTAGGGCTGATGGCAGGAGTTTTTAACCATTTTGTGCAATTTCAGAGGAGGGGGAGGGCCTGTCAATGATATCACTTATTCTGGAAGATCAGAAACTTCAGTACATTGTGTCTGGCAACCTGTGGGCTGGCATCTTTGGTCCCTTCTCATGCCTTACGTGTGCCAGTAGAATAAGGGGTTACCCAGATCCGTGTAGTGGGTTCTTAGTTTGGAGCTTTTTAGTAGCGTAGCCTCAAGACATGGGCCCCAGAGAGGATTGCTGTGGTCCAATCACTGTTCAGACGCTTGGGGATGTGGTGCAAGTTCTCACCTAAATATGCAGAAGTAGACAGGAGTCAGCCTTGTTCAAGACTGCATTCCTTGTAGTTTTTTGGAACTTTTAGAATGAGTGAGCTAGCACTTGGGTCAATGAGGGATACTTTGAAATGGGCTTTGGAGTAGAGGAATTTACACTGGGAGGTACAATCAGTTGTCTTGGCCCTGAGGCCCCCCGTACAGGGGATGAGGTGAGTCCATCATACTACAGGAGGGGAGTGAGGCCAGAATTTGCCCACTAAGGACTTAGAGAGAAGAGACCGATTGAAGAGGGGCCCCTCTTTATTCTTGGTGACGGAAGGCCCCTCGCAACATACCAACTTGTTAGTTTTCAGAAAAGGGCTTTTAGGGTTCACATGACTGGTAGCATAATTTGGTCCCCACTCATTCCAGAGCAATGACATTCAAGTGCATATGGGACATATGTGAGAACCGAGGTAGAGAATCTGAACTAATTTTACTGTTTCCAATTTCAGAATCATGCAAATAGACCAAGCAAACAGTAGTGTGGATCTGTAGGTACAATATTGTATACTGGATGCACAAGTGGGCTTTCAGATCATCTGGCAGTTCACATCTGTGTCTAGGTAGGGTGGTAGTCCTGAGCTAATGTGGATGACAGAGCATGCTATGGGAACAGTTGATTCCCCTTGTACACACTTTGGCAGCCTAGGAGCAGAAACTGATTGCAGTTATTGTTCTCTTTGTTGAAAACTATTTGTGAAGGTATAAGGGAGTTGAATTGATGCTCAGAGTTAAGGGTGATGTGGTGCAGATCCAGGAGTTTTTCCCTGGGGTGACAATTATTTGGTCTCATATGTTGCAACATAGGATATAGAAGGGGGCCATGAATCCTCCTTGGGTCAATATAATGGGCAGGTATGTGAATTGGGAGGTGGCTAAATTCATATGTAACCAAGGGAGTTTGATGATTTCTCATTGGGACATATCTTAGTGGCACCTGAATTATTCAGGGAAAATTGAGTACACCTGTTTCTCTAATATTAAGGGAGGAATCAGTCAATATCTAGGATCCTGTCAGGGACAGGGTGGGAGGAGGTAGCCAAGCATATGTGTACTCATTATGTAAGGGATATGGTTATTGGATAAAATGGATTAGAAAAGGATTTGAAGGGAAGCATCACTTAAGAGAGCTGAGTAAAGGGGTATTTGGGGCTCCTAAGTCTGCTACAGTGTGGAGCTGACCACCCTCTTTTTTTTTCTGTTCTCTCTTAAAGCTGATACAGCAGGGAGTGGCCCTCCCTCCTTTCATAGCCCCATTTTATCTCATATGAGAGGAGGATGGTGGGGGTCCAGCAGCAGGATGGCTGGAAGCAGGTTGGACATTAGGTGGAAATGATTAGGGAAATGCCTGCATTGTACTACTTTTTGCCAGGTACTTGAAAATATTTTAAGTGAATAAAATTGCGGCCTAATTAAACCATATCCATAGCCTCCTGTCTTTCTTCTGGCGTGGCTGGACAATGTTCTGGTATTCTTTTTGGTTTCTTATTTCCTCTTCCATTGGCTCGGTAGCTGCTCTTCAAATTGTCCCCGCTGAGTTGTATTAAGTATAATTTAAATACTCCTGATTTGTTCATTTGAGACTCTTTTTAAAGCAGAATGATGTGATGGCTAGATTTTGTATTGTAATAAAATACATGTTAATATGGCTCACTGTATAACAGTTAAAACAGTTTGAGTTAGTAATTGAATGTTGTTACATATACACATCATTGTATGTATACATGAATGCCAAGGTGTATATGATTTATCTGCAACAATTTTATGGTAATAATAGAATGTCAAATATATTGTCATGTCTAATGTATGGTATACTAGTCCAGTGTAAATTCAGGACTTCTATTAAAAAAAAAACCAGAACTCTTCAAAACTTTGGAAGTATCTGAGTTAATTTTTTTAAAGCATAGTAGTCCATTGGGCTGCCAAGAAGAAAACTATGGTAAGTTGCATCTATAAAATCAACAGATGTTCAAGATTTTGAGTACTTGCGTAGTTTGTCAAGTCAGTAGTTCTGCACACACTAAGTGTCAACTGATCAGTACTTAACATTGCTATACATCACATCTTTACACAATATATGTATCTAGTGCCTTGTGTATTGTTTGTATTTGTGTACAGTGTCTATTGTATTAAAAACTGTTACAGTTTGTAGAATGTTCTGTGGTGATGTTCCTGGGTGCTTAGTGCTTTTGAAAATCAGGCCATGTATTTAGGTGCCTAATATGGCCTTATGAGCCTAGCTTTTAGGCCCTCATTTTTGACAATCTCGACCAAGTCAACCGGCACAGTAGTGCTAACACTTATTAAAGTGGCATATCTTGTTTAAAGTGCACGGTAAGAGTGTGATGGGAAACACGGAAAGGTGGAATATGTGTACCCTTATACAGTGAGGCAGTGATATATTTCATTGCTCTTCTTTCTAAACTGCAAAATACTAAATAATTCGGATGATTCGTTTTTAAAAGGGCAGGTTTGCCAAGCAAACTTATTCTTTCTGTGTCCAGAGGAAAAATGTTTAATTTTATATATTTTTATATCTATATCGATATCGATATCGATATAGATATACACACACACACATACATACGCGCACACACGCGTATATAATATATTAATTCATTCTTATATGTATACCTTCCTACTAGTTTTCCTTAGGCACTACTAATGCTGAACCAAACTAGTTCACTAAAAAGCTGCTTCTGCTAAACTACATAGAGAGATGATCTAGCTCTCTTAGACTATTAATGAACTTTCATCACTTGCATGTTAGGATGTTCTCTGGAATGCCTGATTTCTCTCACTTTTAATGCAATGATTTGTGACTTTTGTTTCTCATCTTTCCTGTCTGTTTGACTCTTGTGTTTGTGCTTTCCACTTCACAGGCATGCAGTATGGTGGATATATTAATAATCAAGCTAGCTCTGCACCAGCTCCCTTGTCATCAAGTTCAGATGATGAGGAAGAGGATGAGGAGGATGAGGAAGCAGGTCTGCTTTAGCTTTACACCAGTATATTGCTTTTTTTCTACCCAAGTTTTGTATTCATATTTCCACCTCCTTGAATTATTAAAATTAAAAATTTAAACCCAAAAGTAGTTGCAAGTCTTCAGACATCTAGCAAGCTAAGGGAAAATTTACAACTCTTGTATGAATGTGGTAGTGAAAAATGGAGTGTAGTAATTGGCAATTGTTCAGTACAATGTTTTTTTCCTCTGAGGTAACATGCATCTTTGTATTATATAGTGTAAAGGTTGCACTTCACAAGGCTGTTTTAATTTCAGTATGCTAACTTTCAGCAAACTTGTAATGTTCTAATGGAATGTGTTTGGATGTAGAGTTTTTGGATGATGATTGGTTTAGCTCTGTTACGGCTATATATGTAGATATTTTACCACCTATGATAGTTAAATTTATCAGGTTTTTTTATATTTCTCCTTCTAAGTATAGGAAACATTGTAAATAGTGTAATAAAGGAAAATATGTTGTAATATAGTAAATACCGGTATTATTTTTAAGGCAATAAGTGTATATGGAACCCATCCTCTAGTACTCTTCAGTATCAGGAAAGACAAGTCTGTTTTAGTTTTAGGAGACAGAGAAAGGAAAATAGTAAAACTCCTGATGTACTCTGTCTAGTGACTTAAGCTCAAGATCATCCTCTCTCTCCTTTTCTGATGTGCCAGTGAGCAGTATGATATCACCAATGCCTCTTGGCATGGCTTTTGGGACGATAGTCTTTATAAAGAAAAATATAGATCTCCGAGAAAGTGATTGCCATGTTTCTGTTGGCCCACAAGTAGTTCATCTCCACATCTATTGCAAAATGATAGACCTTCAGAATTTGGCACACTTTAAGAAAGTTCTGCCCCTCTCCACTCAACCTTTGTTGTGATATTTCATTTCCTTTAAAAAAAGAGAGAGAGAGAGAGATGTAACAGAGTATTGGTTTTGTGCAATTTCATAATGGAGCCTTAATTATGTGTAATAGAGTATTTGTCCACAGTCACTTACCTGAAAGTATTTAGGGTGACAGATAAAGTGAGACCAAAGCTGTCCTCCCTTTTTCTTGTGAGGTCTTAACCCTGTTTGTCTTTATGGATTATCTCTCCCAAACCCTTGTGGATAATTTAGAGAGGTCACTTACTTTGAAAACTGTTTTACTTCTGGCAGTTTGTTTGGGTAGGATTGTTGGGAGTTTCAGGCTTTTCACTGCAAGGATCCATGTTTGTTTTTTATCAGAATGGTTTAGTTTCAAAACTAGTTCAAAGTTTTCTGATAGTTTCTCAGGTCACTATTTGTTTTTCTTGCTCTGCATGAACCCTAAAAGAGAAGTAGATCTACAGCCTTGATGGTGAGGAGAGTGTTAAATATCTCCTTTAAGAGAGCCCTCTTGAGAGAGTGAGATATGTAACCATTGATTCATCCTACTGGTAAACATATGCAACCTCTTGTATGGTTTACTACTAAGTGTGCTGTTGGTTTTGAGGATTATGGGGAAGTCCTACTGTTAAAAGCTGAAGAGGCTCCAGGCTCAATTTATGCTTATTTCATAAGGACATTCACTGCTTTGGGGGTGTAGAGAATGGTTACTTCTCTGGAACAATGTACAGGAGCCACACTGGAAGCGTATTTCTATGCTTTTACCAGTCGTCAATGCCTTTACGTACTGCTCCTGCAAGTGCCTCTTTTGAAAAAAATGCTCAGCAGGCTGTTAGTCATGAAAGTTTTACTCAGCTGTTGTATGCTGTATAGAAGTTTGTTTTCTGCAGTGATTTAGAAGGATATTTTGAGAATAATTTCTTGTCTCTGATTTGTTTGCTTGTGTCTTACACCAGCTCATGTATCCTACCCATTGAGTTCAGTTGGAGGTGCTCTTTCATTGAAGGTTTTTTGTTCAGAAAGCATTTAACTGAGCATCAAGAAGTGTTTCTTGAGAGTTCTCTTAACAAAAAGGCATACCTAGAGTAACATTCCCCCCACTCCTCCAAAGAAAAAGATTGTTTTTGCAATCCCCATGTATTAAAAAAAAGACTAATTGTTAGCATTTTGCAGAGGCCAGAATCTATTTCTGAATGAAATTAAATTAATCCGTTTAGTCTTCAGAGTTTTTGAAAATTAAAATTGAATAAAAGCAGAATTCAGGTTTGTTGGTGAATGATCTTAAATGAAATCTTTATCCTGCTTAATTTTAAATTGTTTATCCCTATCTTATTTTATAAATCTGAGGAATGTTTTCTGCTAAATTGTTCTTTATAACAGTTGCTCTCTATGTAATCTGATTATCTAGTTTGTTACCTACTTAGAAGTGATGCTGAAGAAAGGTGGTAAAATATGTATAATTATGTTACTAGCATTATCAGTTTTTTAACCAATAATATTTGTACATTGGTCATTAGATGTTCATTGTAAATTTTTTGTCAAGATTAAGAAAGGATAAATTTTGACGTTTACTCTCACAAATAGCACTACTTAATTCTAGGCTCACTGCTTTTGTTGACTTCAATGGGAACAGAATTGGACCCTCTATCACAGGGGTACTCAAACTGGGGATAAGGACCTCTCAGGGGGTCATGAGTTTATTACAAGGGGGTTACGTGCGGTCAGCCTCCACCCAAACCCCGCCTTGCATCCAGCATTTATAATGGTGTTAAATATATAAGAAAGTGTTCTTAATTTATAAGGGAGGGTTGCACTCAGAGGCTTGCTATGTGGAAGGGGTCACCAGTACAAAAGTTTGAGAACTACTGCTCTATCACTTCAAGCAGAATAATACCATTAAAGTCCTGGCAACAAAATGCCACTTTATTTTGCTTAGACTAGATATTGCATGTAGGGGACTTTAATAGTAGGTCTGTTTCTTAGATTTCACTGTATTGAACTAAAGAGTCAGAGGTACAAAATAGATTCTTCCTTGTGCAACAAGTATACCACTACAGTGGTAGAAATCTGGTTACAAAAGTGTCTCAAATTCCAGCTGCAGTGATTGCAGAACAAACCACAGAACCCGATGGCAACATTACAGTTTATGGTATCAACGACATTTTGTGTATATTGTACTGATGGTTATCTTGTACACTGTTATTCGAGTCACTTAGTACATGATACTGGAAGAGTATCAGAGGGGTAGCCATGTTAGTCTGGATCTGTAAAAGCAGCGAAGAATCCTGTGGCACCTTATAGACTAACAGACGTTTTGGAGCATGAGCTTTCGTGGGTGAATACCCTTGCATCCGACGAAGTGGGTATTCACCCACGAAAGCTCATGCTCCAAAACGTCTGTTAGTCTATAAGGTGCCACAGGATTCTTTGCTGCTGATACTGGAAGAGTCGGTAATTTGGAGGGAACTCTGTTACTAATATGTAAGGTATACAAAGAAATGAATACTGTTATAATCCTGATTCACCAAGATAAGTGACTAAATTTAAGCATGTGAGGATTCCTATTGAAGTCAAATAAATATGTAAGTACCTCGCTGAATCAGAGCCCAGTCATAGGTTGGTATCAGTAAAATGCAACATGTCAGAATAATAGTATGGAGTAGTGCAATCAACAAAATATGCCTTGCAATGGGGGGGGGGAAATCTGTAGACCTGCTCAGAATTCTCAGTATATGTTGGCTCTCTGATTAATTTTTCAGGGGGTAGGGACAGTACATAAAAGATCTTCAGGGCGATGGGGTCAAACGTTTCTTATAGGATATGAGGAGTCATATTCTTCTTTTCATCATGTTAGACTTATTAGTAGAACCATTACACAGAAAACCTGAGATGTTTCTCTCCAACTATAATCCTCTTTCATACTGTATCTTTCTCCTAGAGTTGGCCTGGAGAACTTTTGTAGAAGAAACCAAAAATAATTCAGATTTAATTACGTTTTTAACATGACACTGGGAAAAAAAAAGTTAACATCTGTGCTTCCAAGCTGCCATTCATCTCTCAAAGATCTTCACATTATTCTTTGGAGATATGTACTTTGACTTCGTTGTATTCATTAAAATATATATATATTAATTTCTGCTTCATAGCTATTGATTTTATGCCAGTACTACCTAATTAGAGTGCTACACCTTGAGATATATATTTTTCATGCTTAATTTTAGCATGAAATTTTGCATAGTAATCAGTTTTTGCTATGCATTCATTAAAGTGAAGCTTTGAAGTGTCTGCTTTATTCTGCCATATAGTCTGATCATTACATAGTGACATCTTAATGAATGACTAGTGCAAACTGATTTGATATCTGATTGATAGTGTGGATTGATACAGTAAATTGTAGGGAATCTAATTTACTGTTGAATAAATGAGAAATATTTTCTGCAACTAACCTGTGACATCAGAACATTCACAAAACTTGACCTACCTTAAATGAATATAATTGGGTAGTAGTGTCCTCTTAGAGTGTGTGCACCTACCATATTTTGTTGAGCTTGGAAATAATCTCCCCTTTTGGCTTTTAATTAGTGTTGATTAACCAAATTTACAGAAGCTATGCTGCTGCTGAATAAACAAGAATTTTGTTTGCTTCAGCTCCTAGGATTTTTCACCTAATTGGGGGAAAAAAGAGAAAACTTGGTAGGGAAAGAAATGTTGTTTTTCAAGCTCATGAGTGAATATAACAAAGGAAGGTGTTTACTAAGTTCACAAGTTTATTTTTAATTAACACTATACTTTAAAACAAATTTTAAAGAGGCAAATAAAACTTTGTTCCTAAGAGTAACTGATTTTGAAAGTTGAGTTTAAGCCTTGTTTTACACCCTAGTTAAAAACTTCATAGAAATAGTTATAATTGAAATGCCAAAGTAATCATTACAATAGTGGTGTCTCCATTTTCTAGTAATGTTGTCTCCCACATGCATTTCACTCTGCTCCTATGCATGAAACACTTTCCCCATTCCAGTTTGCTAAGCCAGCATGCTCTCTCCATTAATGTCTTTCTGAAACCCACTTTGGCTTCACTAGGAAGGATGAGTTGTAGTAGCTGGTAACCTTGAGGCAGCAGTGGAGGAATCTCTTAAGGCCTTCCATCCTGTCTCTCCCATCCACAAAAATTGTATGTAGCTTTGTTTTGTCTGAACACTTACGTGTACTATTTTCTTTGTGTTGCATTTTGTGACTTGTAGTTCAGATACCAGATTTCAGAGGCCAAAATTATCCATTTGTGTTTTTGTTTCTAAGGAGCAGGCATACAAAGTGTCTCTACTCTCCTGTCCTATTCTTGTGGCAAATGTATATGAAACTGCACTAACAAACGCTTTTGAAACATTTTCTTATTTTTATTTAATGTATTACAATCCAGATAATCAGTTAAATAGAGAATAAGTATGTGGCACTAGGAAGAATTAATTATGCATCAGTAGTCTACGCAATTTTAAAAAATTACTCTTTACCTGACTTATTTTATTAGTGTGTTTAGGTATGCCTTTTGTCTACACCAGATTTTCCTCTGTTACGGCTAGGGCAGAGAACTGTAATAAGCAATATTCAGTAGAGTGTATTAGAGCTTTTGCATTTAACAATAAAACAAGCCACTCTTTATTACAACAGCATATGAAAGGAGGGACGTTGGAAAATTTCAAATGAAACGGTTACTTCAAAACACTCTATCCAGCACTCTCAACTTAGGCAAAACTCCCTTCGAAGACCTTTGGAAGTCTCCCATGATATGGGAGTGCTGAATGCTGCCATTGAGGCAGTATAAATAGAAATGCTTTAAATTACCTGAATTCTTTTAGATTAAAAAGAATTTATAAATGGTTGTCTAAAAACCTTTTTGAAATAAGAAATAATTTTAATTTTATTTTTGTCCTTATCCATTTGTTGCTTTTTCCATATTTTCTGAATACCAAATTGGCTATATTTAGGTATGATCTTTGTGTTTTCCAATAGTAATATCTTTGTTGGATTCTTAGTACAATATTTTTCCTGTATCTCTCTAACAGTTTCTTAATAGAAGTTTAAGAAACAATGTTCTCTGAAGACCTGTCCTCACAGAAGTTTGCCATTGCTTAAAGCAAATCTTTGTTTTATTTTTGTATTTATTTTTAGCTATTGACAGCTCCTCCACTACTAGCAGTGCCTCTCCTGTTATCAACAATTATGATGCCCTTGAAGGAGGTGGATATCCAGGTGAGCTTTTTGCTGCATGTTAATTCTGAATTGTTGTTGTTAATGTATAACAAAACAAAGTTAGTTTTATAATATACAGTTCTAGTTTTTCAGGTTGTTCTTTTTAAAAAACATCACCCATTTCCTCTTACTCTAGATTCCCTGTAATCTCATCATGGATTCCTGCTTATCCTTAATGCCTCCCTTTCAATCATCAGCAATGAGATATCCATTAAATTATAAATTGTGTGATTCACAATTCAGCTGTCTTGTTATTACAAAACATTTATATAGCACTATAGAGTTGAGTAGCATTTTACTCATGTCAGCTTTGATTCTTTCCTGTGGGCACCCACTGCTTGAGAGAATTTATCTTTTTGAGGTGGGATGAGGGTGCCAGGTTTAAATTTCTCTGCAACCATCCCCAGAGTCTCTGGTCTTGTCAACTTTCCCGGCTTGCACAGGCCAACTCTTGCCCCTTAGGGAGGTTGTTGCAGGTGACTTGCACTACCATGCCTCTACTCCAGGTAGACCTTCTAGCCTCTATTCACCCTGGCGGTGGATGATAGTTTAAGGTGTATTATTCCACATGTTAAAGTTGCTGAGCTGTTGTGCCAGTTTCAAAACTGCTATTTTTTCCCCCTCTGAGAGCTATTGAGACATCTCAGTCCATAATCAGTATGCTATGCTTCTGTTTCTTGTCCAGTCTACCTCTCCTTACCACTTTGTAACAAACTATCTGAATAGTAGCTGCGTGCTACAAATAACTCCAGCCTTTTAAAACAGTTAGGCCATATTCTGTCCTTGGATACATATGTGGGGCTTACATTGACTTCAACAGAAATCCCATGTACACCCTTGAAGACAGAATTAGCCTCTTAATAAAATTTAGAAATCTCATCATGGGTGACTAAGAGAGGCTACAGATCAATAAGTCTTGGTGCAGTTTGCAGGGCAGGGGAGATTTGAGAGCATGAGCAGTCTTGGAGAAAAAAATATAATTAAGGGGATTTTATTTTTTATATTTTTGCAATTTATTTTCTCTTACCTTTCTATTAAAAAGGGGAAACTATAAAATGACATTATGAAGTTCCAATTGCTTAGTAGATCAGATGCATTTAATTAAATGCAGAGGAGAGTTAGAAAACAGTGCTCCCCAGTGTATTGCCCCCGGTACTAACAGCGAGAAACTTTTTTTCTGCTGTTTTACAATATCCATTTGGTCAATGCAGAGAAATTTTTGGGTTGTTTCTTTATAATTAACAAAAGCATTATTCTCATGATCAGCTGCTGTATTTTGCTTCTTATTGTATTTAAATGCAGTAGACAGATAATTTTAAAAAATATTTGTTTTCCCTATCCTAGAAACAAATTCTGCGGCAAGTAGTCCAGCTCCTACTCCTCAGACATCAAGGACGCCTAAGCCCTTTGGTTACGGATACCCAACTCTTCAACCTGGATACCAGAATGCAACACCATCTACTTCTGCTATGCAGCCCAGTAATCCAGGCCACCATTCTGGGTTTCAGCAATATCCTCAAGTGAGATTTTTAATTGAGAAATTATTTGATGTTTCTTTTCAATCCTTTTATAAAGCTTATAGTGATGTGCCTTTGACATAGTTCCCAATAGTCTCTCTTAAAAATGAGTAGTTTTAAATGTGAGAACTGTAAATATCAAGCAAGTCTGAATATTGATGTAGTAGCTCTAACTTCAAAATAATGAATGAGATGGCTACTTGAATTATTGGGGAGAGGACCAACAAATTGCTGTAGCCCATGCAATTACTTGTTAACTTTTACGGGGGTGGGGGGAACTTTTTAAATTTGAATATTTTAAGCTTTTATTAAATTGTTATTTTTGAAGGAGAAAGAAACTGAAGATTTGTTATAGTTAAACATTCAATAAAGAGGAAGACCAGTAATTTCCCAATATACAATCCAAAATTCCCATTGATCTGTGTACAGTAGTACTAGATGACAGTATACCCAAAAGACAGTACTTTTTCACTTTGGGGAATGCAGATTGGTTAGTATAAGCAAAAATTCTTCTAAAGGAAAAGGAAAGCATAGCTCTGTTTAACCTAATGTTTCCCTTTCTGTGCTTGGTTCATAGTCTTAACCCCTCCATACTTTATTAATAAAAAACAATTGGGCATTCACCTGGAAACTAAGATTAGAGCCAAAGAGATATTTTTAAAAGCTGTTTTACAACCTTCTTTGTGATAATACTACACTTTGTTGACTTCAGGCAGTTATGGGTAATGAAATTGAAGCATTTTTTAATTTTAAAAAATAAAATTCGATTAGATTTTTGTTTTAAATTGAGAGAGCTTTTACAAATACTTATTTAAAATAATCTTTCTAAATGCTACAGAAACAAGGGAATGCACAATGTAGTCTGGGGTTTACCCCGGATTGGAGAGAGAGAATAGAATGTATAGCCTGTTTTTCTGGTTTGACAAAAGAAAAAAGTGACCTCTTTAGAAGAGGGGGGAAAATATCAGTTTTCTTGTAATATCTGGGCTGATTTACCTCTAGGTTTCTTTAGACAATGTTTAATAGGAGTGTCTTGAAAATGAGGATTATGCACCTCCTGTAAAATTATATTTTATGCTGTAGACTGAATGTTACTCAAAGAAGTATATGCTAAGATTCTGGGAAGTGTTGTCCGCTTGTGTAACCCTTTAAAATTACACGTCTCTTCTCATCAGCAAAGGATTATTAGCTACTGCTATATCTTCCTTAATGGTGATCTGAAAGAATAGTGTAATGAATTAAGATTATGTTCATTAAACATGTAGTATTTCTGTTTTGCAATGCTTTTTTTTTTTTTTCAGCAGTATCCTGGTGTGAACCAATTATCATCCACCTTAGGAGGATTAAGTCTACAGCACTCTCAGCAGCCAGAAAGCTTGAGACCAGTAAACCTTACACAAGATAGGAATATTCTTCCTGTTTCTCCAGTTCTAGCTCCTGTGCCTAATTTGAATTCAGACCTTAGAAAATTAAATTGCAGTCCAGAGTAGGTATACTGTTTTCAATTTTGGGTATATTAGACATCGCATTTTTCTGTGACATTTCATAAGTTAGTTAAGAATAATAATTTAAAAAATTTATAAGGGATGAAATTGACCACAGTATTCTTCTTTCACTGGTCAACCAGTGTAGTCTGTTTTCTCTGGAGAGAAGAGGTGAAGTCCTCTTCACTTCTGTGTGAACACTGAAGCTGTTTCTAATTTACATCTCCTGCCATCAATGGCTACTATTCTTAGGGCAACTAGATGAGACCTTTTTAGAGTCTACCAATATTGTTGCTTTATGTTTGGGGAGGTCCCTGTTGAGTAATTTATGGTATTCCTTTCTACTGGAACAACATACTGTTCTCACCTCAAGGCCCTGGCATTCTTAAATCGAGAACATTTTATAAACTAGTTATTGAAACAATCTTCATGAAACTTACCATAATAAGACTAGGCAGCGTTCTAGTTCCAACTCTACCACTGATTTGCTTCTGACATTGAGCAAATCACTTTACCTCTATTTGCCTCATTTTACTCATTGATAAAATCTATTTACCATCATTTGTGGTGGTCACAAAGACAAATTGAGATCATATGCAAAAGCAATAAATTTATAAAAATAAAAAATACTCAGTTTCTGATATATTTTTTTAAGTGTGGAATTTTCAAAAGCACCCAGCGTCGGTCTAACTGCTCCCAGTAAAGTCATTGGCAGTTTTACCATTGCCATCAGTGGGAGCAGAGTTCAGCCAATGATGAGATCTAAAAAATCCCTTCTCACTGTATGTGACTAGTGATCGGTGTCAACACTGGAAGATCTGTTATTAAAATATAACCCCATAATCTTAAAGCTGGGCAAAAGCCTAAGGAAAGAGATATGCTTTACACTGTGCCCTAACAGCCCAACAGATTTGGTCTCTGGGAGACCAGTGGAAGAAACAAGTTTCAAATCGAACTTCCTTATGGTGAGAATGTCTTGGGATCCTTTCCCTTCTAGTCCCTTGATTTGAATCCCAACTGATTTCAGCTGCGATGGTAGCACTTTAGGAGAGAGGCAGTCTTTCCAGTAGCCAGGACCCAGAACATGACAGGCTAAGGATGTTGGCTTGCACCTGAAACAAATAGGAACCTACAGTCATTCAATCTTTGGAAATTTTATGTAGTATTGCATTGCCTGTCACTAGCATGCGGCTTTTGAAGGATGTACCAGGCATACTGCAATAATCCAGCCATTTGTGTGTTAGTAGTAGAGACATTATGATTATTATGATTAAACATTTAAATTGTAGTAGTGCATAAAGGCCTCCACTAAGGCCTGGTCTACACTACGGGGGGGGGATGTCGAACTAAGGTACGCGACTTCAGCTACGCGAACTCCGCGGCTCCAAAGTCGACTCCGCCACCGCCGTTCGCGGTGGTGGAGTTCCGGAGTCAACCGGAGCGCGTGGGGAGTTCGAACTATCGCGTCTTGATTAGACGCGATAGTTCGAACTCCGAGAAGTCGAACTCACCACGTCGACCCGCGCGGTAAGTATGGACATACCCTTAGTTAGGACCAATTGTGCCAGGCACATGCAAACAAAGAGAGAGTCTCTGCTCCAAAAAACATATTTGCAATGCTGAAAGAAGCTTTAATCCAGTAGATAAATTTGGGTCAGCTTGGTGGTCTAATGGCAATGTATTGTTTTGTGAGCAGGAGGGAAATGAGAGTGGGTCATATTCAGTCCCACGCCTGGAGCACTTTGGAGGCAGTACTCCTATTCTGGACTCCTTATGTGTGACTGGAGCTATTCCCCTTTGGTTACTATATTGAGTGGCATTAATAAGTTTTTAGGAAGTCTCATCCGTTCCACGTCCATCAGAGAAGAGGATGACTCATAACAATTCTTTGTGGGAGGGAAACATTGAGATCCTCCTATATTCCCTCTCACATTAAAATAACTTTTCAACAACTAGCAAGTACAATTTTCCTTTAGTGAGTTCTGAGATCAGGAAATATTTATCATGAATGAAAATACCATCTCAAAGTTTAAATTACTTTGGGTACTAGACCTCCCCCCATTGTTTGTTCTTTTTTAAAACTCAATAATAGCTCCAATGTGCATTTCCTGTTGAAATGCAATACTTTCAGCTTTTCATTTTGTGCTGCATTTATAGTTAAATATTATTCTCTCTGGAGGAGACTTGCTGTTTTAGGCGATGGTTTCTGTTTATTTTGAAACTAGGTTTAGTAATATTTAAAATTTAACAACTCTTTGAATTGCAGAGAATATAGTTGCATGCTAATACAACATATGTGTTCAAGTTTGCTTTGGGAGCTAATTTTTGTATGATTTCTTTCTAGTTCATTTCGATGTACGCTGACAAATATTCCACAGACTCAGGCTTTGCTAAACAAAGCTAAACTTCCCTTGGGTTTGCTGCTGCATCCTTTCAGAGACCTAACGGTAAAATTTAAATATTTTTTATTTTGAATATCTTCTCATAGTGCTTTGCTTTTTACTGTATGGTACTTTCTTATCTTGTCTAAGCCTTATTGAGGAGTAAGTAATAGCAGGAAGTGTGGAACTATTTTCAAGTAGAATTTCTATTCAACTTGTCTGTTCGGGTGTTTGTTCTTTGATACAGTCAAATTTTGTTTGTTTCAAAATTCTATCTTAAATGTAACAGGATGAACTGATTCAGTTACTGTAAGATAAAAATTATGGCTGTAAATCTTTCATCCTTCTTTAAAAATGAAATATAGCATCTAATAAGCTGAACAAGGTTGCTAGAGAAACTACACAAATTGCAACAATTAAGGCTTTTTACGTACCTTAGTGTGGTTGGAGTGGTTCAGGCAAAATTTTCTTTGTTTGTTTTTATGTAAAGCTTCATCAGAGTGAACAGCTTACCTTGGTATTTTTTAAATGTCATGTCTTGTGCTCTATGCCTGCATACATTGATTGTTCCTCTTAATTTAATAGCTATTCGAAGTTTTGCCTCTTGACTTCTTAATTTATAAAGTGAAACTTGAACTAGAGGGAGAGATCTGAAAGATTCCATCCCTTCCAGGAATCTCTTCTCAACGAACACAACTGATCAGATTCTGGGGAAGCAGGGCAGGGAGCAGCTCCTCCTATTTCTCTGGTTATTTTACAGTATTCAGGACTAAAATTTTAGAGTAATTTGCATATCCATTTGTCCATCTAGCCTGTTTATTCATGATATTCCTAAGGAAGACAGGGAGAATTGCTGAAGTAGTGGTCATCTGACTTTCCTCTCTGGAGGGAATGGAATCTTTCAAATTGCTCTGTCCATATTCACAGAGGACCTCCTTAGTAGATGAGGATCAGAAGTCCAGAGAAGTCTATTCCCCATTAACTGCAAAAGTGACTGCTGCTGTTGCAGAATGGGGGGATGGGGTTTTAGATTAGTCCGAGGAGAGGAGTTAAATAACAGATAGGCCATGCTCAAATAATAGAAAAAGATGGTCTCTTGTTCTAACAATGCTGTTTCAAAAGTGCTAGCTGTTTCATTTCATCCACTCTCTCTAAACAGGTTCAAAAATACATAATACACTATACAAGTAAACAACTGTATTCCTCCTTTGGTACATTGAATCTAATTTCTACAGATACTGTGTTAAAAATACATCTGTGCTTGAGAAAGTGTGCACACACATTAAGCAGCTCTTGTCCTTATTAACTTTTTATGAAAACCTATGGCTCTCTCTGTATTAAGTGCTATTGCTTATACATAAAAAAGCATGAAGCTATACCACGTGGATATTCGCTTGTCTTGGGTATTCTTTCAGGCACAAGATCCAACCGCTAGTGCCCTCAGTCATCTAAGATGTACAAGTATTTCTGCATAATTTAAGCAATAACACTGTTGAAGTTATCTAGAATTACAATAAAATGATTGCTGATCTGACCCTTGTAGTCATGGGGATCAATCAGATTCCTTTTATCCAATTAAATATATTAATGTCCATTATCGGACCAGATTCTTCTCTCCAACATTTTGTATACAAGTATAACACAATAGACTTCAATGAAATTACTCATGATTTACACTGGTATATGGGAGATCAAATTCTGTTTCAGTCAAAATAATACTTTATTATGTCTTCCTATTGTAAAGAGAGAATGTTTGTAAAGGTATGAATATTGCACTGTATATAAATGAGCTAAAAGGACTAAGTGGGAGACAAAATTAACAGAATATTTTGGTTTTATGAAGCTTTCAGAGATTGAGATATTGCACAATCCTGTCCTCTAAAAATTTTACTAGGATCCTCTTTGCTACAGATTTTCAATTATATATTTTTTAGCAATTACCTGTAATAACATCAAGCACCATTGTGAGGTGCAGATCCTGCAGGACATATATCAACCCTTTTGTTTCCTTCATTGACCAAAGGAGGTGGAAATGCAACTTATGCTATCGAGTTAATGATGGTAAGTTTTATTACAAAGGTAAGTAGCTGGTTTCTTTCAGCTACCTAACGTATTTAAAATTCTTGCTTTTGTATCAACAACTGAGATGTCTTTCACCTAGAATATCTAGGATTTTTAATATCTAATTCATTTTCAGAAGCACCTATATTTTTCCCAAGTGAAGGCTACCGTGCAACATATCAGGAGCCAGAGAGGACCATATCAGATTGGATGACCTGAGCTATATAATTCAAAAGTAGTTTTCTCCACTGACTGCTAGCATAATACACAGTCAAGTCAAGGTCATAAGTAACAGCAGTCAAAGACAAAAACCAGTTTCGTAAATACAGTGCACGTTGAGACATGTCATTGTAGGGCACTGGAAGCACAGAGTTTACACGTACTTTGTTGTCCATAAAATAGACATTCTTGTCTCTGATTCTTTAACTTGATGTTTAGGTTTCACAACACTGATTGTTTTCTTATTTACATACTTTTAAAATGTTTATGGTCTAATTGCTGCTTTTTGTAATTAAAATACATATAATGCAATTAACATTATGTTGAATGTTGCTAATAGGCACAAAATCTGTGTATCTGTCACTGAATAATTTACTTTGGATTCACAATTTTTGTTTAGTTCCTGAAGAATTTATGTATAACCCATTGACACGATCCTATGGGGAGCCTCATAAACGGCCAGAGGTCCAAAATTCAACAGTGGAGTTCATTGCTTCTTCAGACTACATGGTAAAAATATATATTTTTAAGTATGTGAATTTAATACTAGTGCAAGATGCTAGAGTGATAACCCTATTTACCACTAAAAAGTGTGTACATCACTCACATTTTAAACTTCCTCACAGTGCCCTACCAGTGTGCCTCAATTGTCACTTGGAGGGACCCTTAGGATTGAAAGACTAATTGTCTCAGTTCCCATTTGAATCTCTCTCTGCCAAAACTGACAGTAAAGGTGTCAAAATGCCAATTGTGATGTGGGCACCTACACACTAATTTGCCAAAGACCATCAAACTCATTCTGTGACTGGGAATGCTACAGCAGTCTCTGACTTTCTCCTTTCCTTTGGAAAGATGGGCAGGACCAATGACTGATCAGACAGAAGAATGTTGGCATCTTTCAAAGAACTCCTTTTCATTCCCCAGATTGATTCCTGCCTCTCACAAAATTAACAGCTAGAAACTGTAGCCAGTTCAGTATGGAAATGGGGCCTGAAAATCTTTCTGATAAGAGAATACCTAGCTTTCATGCATCCTACAATAGCATTTTGGGCACCATCAACCATTTTACTGACCAGCACTCAGCTGGAAAGTGAGAGTTCCTTTGCAGCCTGAGGCAGGTTCTAATAGTGCAACATGTGGAAGCAGCCCACTCAGCCAGCAGCAGTACAGGCAGAATGATAGTGCTTTGTGCAAAGAAGAGAGTGTTTCTAAGAGGGTGATATGAAATATTTAGGTGTTGAGGACAGTAATCTATAGGAGTGAGTCTGTGATGCCAGCTTCACAAGCTAGGAAGTGTAAGCACTCATCAGGTAAAAGCCACTCCAGAAGAGATGATCTGTTAAATACAGACCTAGGCCTGGGATTTAAAAGGGAGGGAGTTGCTCATTTTTTAAATCAGACTCAAAATCTAAACTGCTTTTTGAGGCCTTCCAGAGCTGTAATGTTTCTGACTGTCACCTTCCCCTATTTTCAGAGAAAGAAGGATCTCTTCCTTTATATTGTAAGAGGAAGGGATCATTTCAGACAATAGTGGTCATTTGTGGCCCAGGTTGACTTTAAGCTCTTCCCCCCCCTTCTCAGGGTTGCCATTTTCTACCATCCTCCTTTTTCCCCCATCAAGAGGAAGCTGACCTCTGGACAGTGAAATATCTCTTAGATATCAAAGCAATTGTTCAGAGAGCAGCAGCTGATGGGAATTTAATCTAGGTAATTGGTAGTTCCAAAAGGTATAGAGGTGGGGACAAGATCCACTTTGGATCTGAAGTGGCTTAAAATTCAAGACTCAAATTCAAGATGGAGTCTCTCCAGTCTATATTAGCTGTGATTGACTAGGAGAAATTTCGTTTCTTCAGTAGATTTTAAAAGAAGAGTCTTCATATTTCCATAACATCAAATATTCACCCTGAACTGGCATTTCTAGTACCACTCCCTGCCCTTTGGGCTGGCTTCAATATTGAGGGTGTTTACAAAGGTCATATCTGTGATTGCAGCTGTCTTCTCATGGAGGGGATTCTATAAGATTCCAAATTTGGTCAGCTGACTTATCATAGTGAAGCTGCAGAAACTTGGAAATTTGGAACATGTTAAAAAACATAGACCTCCTAGTCAAGCATGAGAAGAATGCTCTTTGCTTGGTACAGTTTCTAACCTGTCTAGATGCATTGGCAGGTATTGAACAAGGCTGTGTCTTCCCCGAGGAGGAGAGGTTTTAAAAACTGAGCTGGTTTTAGACCTGAGCCTGCAATTTCACTGTGCATCTCAGACTGTAGTCTGAGGCTCTGGGGCTTGAGGGTTGTGTGCTACAATCTGGTTATGAGGGAAATGTGGCACTTTAGAACAGCGGTTCTCAACCAGGGGTCTGGGACCTCTGGCGGGGGCTGCAAGCAGGCTTCAGGGGGTCCTCCAAAATAAACCGGAGAGCAGGGCCAGCATTAGACTCACTGGGGCTCAGGTCAGAAAGCCCAAGCCATGCTCTAGGACATGCTCAGCAACTAGCAATCTCATTAGATCAAGCTCTCAGAGAGAATTTTAGACACCCGGTAAGTGAAACTCTCTACAATGGTGAAAGCACCAGTACAGGAAGGACCGTACAAAAACTGAACAGGCTGCATATCACAACTGAGACAAACCTAATAGAATGAGGACCATCACAGGTTCCATATTAGCTCAGACTGGTCTCTGAGAGAAAAAAGGCCTTTACATAACCGCACCTAAGAGGAATGAGACTGGCTATTTTGGCATTCTGCAAAAAGCAATAGCAAATGTATCCTGATAA
This sequence comes from Mauremys mutica, assembly GCF_020497125.1. Lineage (NCBI taxonomy): Eukaryota > Metazoa > Chordata > Testudines > Geoemydidae > Mauremys > Mauremys mutica. The sequence continues at coordinate 33,954,504 of NC_059076.1, read as the reverse complement.
ACCTCAGACAACTCAGCAGTAACTGTGCACCTAAATAAACAAGGGGGAAGAAACACTCCCAATTCATATGGGCAGGGCACTTGTTCTCAGCATGAGTCCTGCACATCTTGGATGCTTGAACCTACAATCAGACTGGTTTAGCAGATCTAAAGTGCTCCAACACAAATGTTAGCAGCCAGCAGAGCATGACAACCTTGGCACCTCTTTGTGACATGAAAAAATATTAAATGCAATCAATTCTACATCAGTTACCCAGAGTAGGAAGTTCTTAACGCATGACACATTATCAGTCTTTGGGATTTCTGTGTAGTCTGTGTTCCCTCCATTTCCTCTCACCTGGAAGGTGCTGGAAATTAGTGTGTGATGCAGGGCCCTACTGATTCTCATACCTCAGGAATAGCCTTGAAAGATGTGGATACTCAGGAGTTAAACCAGCAGACATCTGCTCATGTAGTCTTTAGCGGGAATGTGCTTACAACTCTACTTCCATAAGGGAGTCTCATCTCAGGAGATATATAGTTGACAAAGGAAGTAAAAGGTGTCTCTCCTTCTCTCTTTTTCTCCTACCTGCATCACGTACCTCCTTAGTAACTATTATTTTATTTTGATTTTGATCCACACCAAAAGGGTATTTGAGGATGAAGGGGACAAGTACTAGTTATGTGTGGGTATAGGTTGAGATATACAGGGTGGAAGTGATAGTCCCTCCTAACAGTGAGTCATATCTCCTCTTTTATTATCTTTGGGGTACTTTAAGAACCCAGGATCTATGCTGTAACAGCTCTGATCATACAGTATGTCTTCACTAGCAAGGTTAAAGTGCTGCCACTAGTCTTTGCTGGATTGGATCTTATTTTAGAAGTGAAACTCTGTGACTAAGGCGATCGGATAATGGAATATAGAATTTCCTTAAATATACACTTAATTATAATTATGGTAGCAATGTAATGCTGATGGCTTATTGTAATTCAGAATAGTAAAATGTGTTATTGTCAGCATTCTGAAAGAACAGTGCCATTTTTCAGAATAAATTGACATCAGTTGACATCAAAGGCTCTCCTCTAACCCAGCTGACAAAAGCACAGACTAAGATGTTGATTTTGTTTTCTACGTTAATGATAAATTTAACACAAGTGAGAATTTCTTTTATTTTACTTTGTTAAAAGCCCAGAATGACAGTGTAAATCTAATTTTTGTTTAATTTAATTTAAAACAGACTGTGAAGAACTTCAAAAAGATCTCACAAAACTAAGTGATTAGGCAACAAAATGGCAGATGAAATTTAATGTGGACAAATGTAAAGTAATGCACATTGGAAAAAATAACCTCAACTATACATACAATATGATGGGGGCTAATTTAGCTACAACTAATCAGGAAAGAGATCTTGGAGTCATCCTGGATAGTTCTCTGAAGACGTCCATGCAGTGTGCAGCGGCAGTCAAAAAAGCAAACAGGATGTTAGGAATCATTAAAAAAGAGAGAGAGAATAAGACGGAGAATATTTTATTGCCCTTATATAAATTCATGGTACACCCACATCTTGAATACTACATACAGATGTGGTCTCCTCATCTCAAAAAAGATATATTGGCATTAGAAAAGGTTCAGAGAAGGGCAACTAAAATGATGAGGGGTTTGGAACGGGTCCCATATGAGGAGAGATTAAAGAGGCTAGGACTTTTCAGCTTGGAAAAGAGGAGACTAAGGGGGATATGATAGAGGTATGTAAAATCATGAGTGGTGTGGAGAAAGTGAATAAGGAAAGGTTATTTACTTGTTCCCATAATATAAGAACTAGGGGCCACCAAATGAAATTAATGGGCAGCAAGTTTAAAACAAATAAAAGGAAGTTCTTCTTCACACTGTGCCCAGTCAACCTGTGGAACTCCTTGCCTGAGGAGGTTGTGAAGGCTAGGACTATAACAGAGTTTAAAAGAGAATTAGATAAATTCATGGAGGTTAAGTCCATTAATGGCTATTAGCCAGAATGGGTAAGAATGGTGTCCTTAGCCTCTGTTAGTCAGAGGATGGAGATGGATGGCAGGAGAGAGATCACTTGATCATTACCTGTTAGGTTCACTCCCTCTGGGGCACCTGGCATTGTTTACTGTCAGTAGACAGGATACTGGGCTGGATGGACCTTTGGTCTGACCCAGTATGGCCATTCTTATGTTCTTAATTATAGGATACATTTTTAAGCATTTTGCAAGCCATTCCCTTCCTTCTCTTGCTCCTCCCACCCCCGTGCCCCAAAAAAGGGAATGTTATCCATTAACATTTTTACCCTTTAAAATAAGAATTTTGAATTCTTTTTTATATTTTACAGCTTCGTCCTCCTCAGCCTGCAGTGTACTTGTTTGTTTTAGATGTGTCTCATAATGCAGTGGAAGCTGGATACTTGACAATTGTATGTCAGTCATTGCTGGAAAACCTAGACAAGTAAGAATATACATCATCTTCTTTTTGGATTGACTTTATTTTATATTTGTGAGCAGGCTGCAGTGTTAACTTATGCTGTATCTTTTACTGTAACTTTCATACAGTATTTACAGGACCTACCAATATAGGGCAGATTAGATTTTGAAATGTCTGTAGTAGTCCAGAAAAAGAATATGGCCATTTAACTTAGGACCATTTGTATAATGGTGAAGAATATCTTTTAGATATTAGATTAGACGTGATTAGAAGTGATCTGCAAAGCATTTTGTTTAGATAACCCAAATATTATATACTGAATGCTCAAAATAGCTATGGGTATTCCTTACATCAATTCTAAATTTCTAATATTTACCTCAGGATATAAAATAACTCTTTTGATTCAGTTTTTCTTTCATTCAGACTTGGGAATTTTGAGCACTTGCTGTAGTTTGATGAAGTATTCTCTGCTGAAATGCCACTTTATAACTTCCATTCAATTGGTGTTTTTATTGCTGTTTGACACACAATACACATAGCAATGATCTTACCTCTGAAGCATATGGGTTGTATTATGCACATCTTACAATTTCACATTAGAGTTTAAATAAATCACCACTGCACCAGTTACTGGCATTTTTCTCTAACAAATGATAAAAACAAAAGATTGAATTTTCTGTTGGTGGCGGGGAGGACATTCTCTGGAATATTATGTTGCAGATTTTAATTAAACGGATCCAATAAAGCTATAAGGAGGGGAAAGTACAAGAAAAGAAGATAGGATGTAAGAATAAAGGAAAAGTAAAAAAGAAAAGTAAAAATAAATTTAGATGCATTATAATACAACTGAGTTCTTGCTATCATAAATTTTTTCAAACAAATTTGAGTCGTCTGTAGTAAGCCATAAAGTACTGTTAAAGTTTGACCTATTTAAGAGGTCTGATCTGTAATGACATGTGGAAGTTTGCATAGTTCTGCTTTTTATCATGATCGTCTCACCTGCTCAGGAAACATTGAGATCACATTCTTCTTATTTTTAAAAAATTGTTGAGTGGCCAGCCAAGAACACACTCCTCAGTACCCAACTCTCCTTGTTACTTTCTATTTAGTAATTTCATACTGCAGTGCCAAGTGAATTGCAGTAGGTAACAATGCACAGGCTATTGTCCTATAGCAAGTCACATGATAAATGGAGAGAACTGTTTTCTTTCTTTCCTTTTGTAAAAGTGTAGTTCTGTAACAGAAGTTCTTCGAGTGATGATCCTTATTGTATTCCACTGAGTATGCACACCATGCATCCGGAGCCAGAGAATTTGAAAGTAGTAGTGTCGATCCACGCATGTGCTCTTCCTTCCTCAAGGTGATTAAGGGTGGGGTGGACTGACTGCGTCTCCAGTTCCTTCTCACCACCGCATAGACTGGGTTGGAATTATTAGGGCATGTCTATACTTACTGATAGATCGGCATTGTTGCAATCGATGCAGCGAGTGTCGATTTAGCGTGTCTGCTGAAGACAAGCTAAATCGATGGGATTTGTGTACTCCACCTCCCCGAGAAGTGTAAGGGAAGTCAACGAGAGACGCTCTCCTGTTGAAACAGCACAGTGTAGCCACTGTAGTAAGTGGATCTAACTGCGTCGACTTCAGTTACATTATTCACGTAACTGAAGTTGCGTAAATTAGATCGGTTGACTGCTGTAGTGTTGACCAGCCCTTGCTGTCCTCTTACTTGACACCCCTTTTAAAAAGAGTATAGCTGTATGTAGTTAGTTTTTTGTAGTCTTTTGCTGTTTTACTGTTTTTACATAGTTTTTAATCATTTTAGTAGTTATTTAGAGTAGAATTGGGACTATGGGGCGTCTGTTTACATGTAAACTCCATCACCATCCACACCCATGCATGAATACTAGATCATGCTGAAGACCTCAGACTTTAAAATATGTCCCTTCTTCCTTCTCGGCTGGCGATGAACTTCAACACTGCCTCTACTGCTTGGGAGAAGTCCACTCTACATCCAGATGCCATATCTGCCGGTCTTTTCCAAGCCGTATCCGAGAAGGCTGGTCTCTCCGCCACAAGAAGCACCTTGTGGAAGTCACCAGGAGACCTCATTTGGACTCAGGCCGGGAAAACCCCTTTATATCGGCCTGAGATAGCCAGGAGTGCGCTTCTGGCTGCAGAGACAAGGTCCAGCTCCAGTGGTACCACCACTATGGACCCCATGCCGGGGCCTAGTCAGGAGGTAAGGAAGCATGCTCATAAGCATGGCAGTAAGTCTTCCTCCAAAGTGAAGAAAGGGGATGCTCCTTCCACAAGCTCCAGCCATGGGGAAGCAGTGTGCTCCAAGATTCCTAAACATGACAAGAAACCATACCGATACCAGGTACCGAGCTGCACATGCCATCAGTGTCGGCATGCCTTAAGGTACGGGACACGCCTGCTCCAGGAAAGTCTGCCACTCCAGCATCGGTTCCCACTATGGAAAGAGTACCATTAACACCAGTGTGGTTGGGAAAAGTGCCAGAGCTTCAGGAACTGTTTGCCCTGGGAGGAACCTTCTGCTGCCATCCACCTGAGGGAGGCCAGATCTCCCATCCAGGACATGCTGCAGTCAAGGCACCCTTCACCACATCCTCCATTGGCCTACATGCTTCCACCAGATCCAGCGGTATCGCTGATGGAACCAGTATTTGAGTTTTTGTCCTCTGAGGATTCGGATGAAGTGCAGGGATTGCCCATCCCTTATTGCCACTATGAATACCCAAAGACGCTGTCTACATTGTTGCAATATCCTCCACTCTAAGCACAGAGGAGTCACTGGTTCCCTACATGCTCGGGCCCACTGCATCACCTCCGGATCCATCATGCTGGCCCTAATACCCACCCTCAGAACCCGCCTATTTTGTGAGGGAGACTTCACCTCTCTCCTGTCTAGAGTGCCCTTGAGTAGACGCTCAGAGCCAGTCATGAAGAACTGCTGAGTCATGTTCCAGTGGTATCGCTGGAGCCAGGAGTGTTTTCCATCATAGTCATATGTTCCTGCAGTGACTTCAGTTCCCCCTAACACACAGATGACTTCTGGTAATTCCAGGGTCTCCTGCGTAGGGTGGTGGATGAACTTCACATCCCCCTGGAGGAGGTACAAGACACGCAACATCAACTAAGTCCTGGACATCCTTCACTCATCCTGGGTAGGACTGTTCTGCCAGTCAGTGATGCTATCCTCCAAACAGCTCGAACAGTTTGTATGGCTAAGGGGTCCGAGTTACTTTTCTCACCACCCCACCCCGCCCTTGCATTCCCTTATGGTACAGGCCATGACGGAACAGTCCAGAGAGCAGCACCCATTCTTCACTCCGACTGATAAGGAGAGCAAACGGTTGGAACTGCTGGGATGCAAGGTTGTCTCCTCAACTAATCTGCAGTTCAGGATTTCAAATGATCAAGCATTGCTTGCCAAATAACACTTCCTGAACCACAGCAAATTAGGATTTTGCTGAAAAACTGCTGCAACAAGATGGGGCCTGGTTCCAGTCAATCTTGGAGGAAGGCAAACTGGTGGTAAAGACAGTGCGTCAATCAGTTGTAAACACAGCAGATACTTCATCATGCTTGATGGCTATGGGCATTGTCATGAGGAGGGAATTGTGGCTTTATTCCTCCGTTTTCCCCCGGGAGGTACAAAATATTATTGAGCACCTCCCTTTTGATGGATCTCATCTATTTAATCAGAAAGATGTAAGAGCCACACTTAGTTTGCTGAGTATCTACCCACCTGTGCCCAAGGGTAAATTCTACCACCTGCACAACGGTACAGGACTTCCCAGATTTTCCACCAGAGACCTTACAGACTACCATGAAAGCACCGGAAGACCCAACAATCTCATCCTCCTGGTCCACCTTCACAGCCTTCCTCATCACACACGCAACCCTCTCAGAAAAGGTATTTCTGAGGAACATTAGAGAGCTGCCAACCACCTCGCCTGCTGCCATACAACCACCCCACCTCTTTTGGGAGTCATGTAGCACTCTTCTTACTAGCTTGGAGTGCAGTAACAGACAAGTGGACACTAAATGTCATCCACTATGACCATACAATTGAGTTAATCATGCTACCTCATCCACAGCCCCCTCCCTCCTCAGGGACCACTCCCCTGACAGCATCCTCACCCTAGAGGTGGACTCCTTATTACCAAGAAGAGTAATATAGTGGGTTCCTCTGGATTGTCAAGGAACGGGGTTCTATTCAACTTACTTCCTGATACCCAAAAAGAATGGTGGGTGGAGACCAGTCCTGGATCTCTGTTTCAGTTGCTTCATCCGCAAACCCAGGTTTCGTATGGAGAAGGCATGTAGTTTACAGCTCTCTCTATGCAGAACATATCCCATAGACATCCATCTGGCCTCCACAGGATGGGTTCAGCACCCTTTCCACAAGAGGCCAGGCTTCAACAATGGCCACCCTCCATGATGTACCACTTACAAGACATATGTAGAGTGTCCATGTGGAGTTCAGTACATAGTGAAGTTATGTACTGAAGCCTGGGTGTAGGACTCTGGACGGATGTCTCATTCAGCATGGCTGTCCTCTGCTAAACTGTTCCATCCTCATCCTTGCAGCCTCCTACGACTTAGATACTGCTTGTTAATCATCCTCACTGGAATACAATAGGAACCATCACTTGAAGAAGAGTAGGTTACTTACCTGTAACTGGAGGTTCCTCAAGATATGTGGTCCCTATCTGTATTCCACTTCCCACCCTGCTTCCCCTCTGCTGTGGATCTGTGCAATTTGCGGTGGAGAAGGAACTGGATACACAGTCAGTCTGCCCCACCGTTTATCACCCTGGCCGAAACCATGGGGCAAGGGCACATGCGTGGACCAATGCACACTATTACTTTCAAATTCTCCATTCTCCATCTCAGGACGCATGGTGCACATGCGTAAACCCTCAGAGGAAAACAGATAAGGATCACACATCTTGAAGAACCTCCAGTGATAGGTAAGTAATCTCCTCTCATAACTGCTTAAAATAAGCAAATTCAGACTGTCTTAGGTTATTCATGCTAAAAGTATTTTTAACTACATTTAGAAAAATGGATTATGACACTGAGACTATATGTCTAGCTATACTGGCAAACTCCCCTAATGGAAATGCAGCTTCTGCCAGAAAAGAATTCTGTTGCCAGTATAGCTTAACCCACTTCCCCAAATGGAATAAGCTATACTGGCCATCATAATTGCATCTGCACTAGGGCTGTACCTGGCATACCACATCAGTTAGAGATGTGATCTTTTCATACATAAAACTGACACATCTATGCCAGTATACTTTCTACTGTAGACCTGGCCTAAGCAATTAGGGCCCAGTTTTGTCTCAAATACACAAGCATGGTTTTCTTTAACATAAGTGGAAGCTGCAGATGTGTATCTGAGATCTGGATTTTTGGCTTTGTATTTAATTGGTGTTTTTTTTATCTTAAGGCTGCCTGGAGATTCGAGAACAAGAATAGGATTCATAACATTTGACAGCACTGTTCAGTTCTACAACTTGCAGGAAGGTTTATCACAGCCTCAAATGCTGATTGTTTCAGATATTGATGGTAAGTAGCAAGAAGAAAAGGAATAAAAAATATTCAAGAGTTTTTATTTCACATTTTTAAGGACAGATTAAAATCTGTTTAAGTATGATGAATATGCATAGCAGCGTATTATAAAGTGATCAGTTAAAATAGGTTTACTTTGAAAATAAATTGCAAAATGCTTGGATCTGAAAAATGAAACTCCGATGTTAATGATACTGGCACTGATACAAAGCAGTCTTTGTTTGTATATAAAATACATTTTGTATGTACAACCAGAAAAGAAACAGGGTTCATTCAATCCTTTTTTTACAGTGCCACAAAATTAATATTTTGTGGTGTTTTTAATGTGCTTTTATTCTTTAATGAAATTTGTATTTTTCCCTCCATAGATGTTTTCTTACCTACACCTGACAGCTTACTTGTAAATCTTCATGAAAGCAAAGAGGTATGATTGATCAAAAAAGTACCATTACATTTCATGGATAAAATAAACATTTTAAAAATAATTTTATGCAGTCTGCAGTTTAAATTCCATTGATTTCAAGTCTATATCCTCTACATAATGCTTAAATCCAACATTTTAATTTTGCTGGATAGTATTGTAGTGTACAGTTGAAATCCTGTTTTGCTATTTTATTATTCCATTTAAAAAACTACATTTTCCATACAATATGTGTTTAAGATAAGTTGAAATATTCAGCATCAGGTGCTCATGCCATGCCAGTATAGCTTCTGAGAAATTACATCCCTATTTTGTCAATAATACCTTTCAATCTGTTTTGCAGCTGATAAAAGATTTATTGAATGCACTACCAAATATGTTCATCAATACAAGAGAAACACACAGCGCATTGGGTCCTGCGCTTCAGGCTGCCTTTAAATTGATGTCTCCAACAGGTGGCCGCATATCTGTGTTTCAGTCACAGTTACCATCCTTGGGTGCAGGACTCTTGCATTCCAGAGAAGATCCCAATCAAAGATCAAGCACAAAGGTACTATTAACTTTTGCAATGGATCATTCATTATTATTGAAACTAAAAACTTGCAGTGTTTTTCTAATCTAGTTTTACAAGCTACCTTTTGTGTTTGTTTACTGTTGCAACTTGCTATCTTTTAAATATATCTTCAGCACATCCATATTAGTCTAATAAGAATTTAATTACAAACATTTTATGCTCTATTCCTCTGTCTTCAAGGCAAGCAAGCAGATTGTTCCATCTTCCTTAATCCAGAGTCAAACTGATAGTCAGATAGTGCTGGAAGAATAATACCACTAGTGCTTTTTATTTTAACTGTCTCCATCAGACAGGGGCTTAGGAACCACAATGAACATCTCTGCCAAACCAACAAGGATTCTGAAACATCAGTTCTTATCTTAATATTTTGCCACTTTATTTTAGAAATCCCACAAGTGTGCTGTGGTTTAAACAGCACATTTTTAGAACATTTATTTGTATTTGAACATATGTTTTCCTGAAAGGAAGATTATGGATGTAAACTAACAGGAGGTGCAGAGTAGAAAAAAAATACTTTTCTGCAAAAGCTAGTAAGCAACTACAAATGATTATTATAAGAAAATACTAAATATTGTACTTTTATCTTTTATACTGTTTCTATGTAATAACACGTTTATTGTGTCCATGGTAGTATGCTCCCAACTTGTACTCTTTGCTGTATAATTTCTTTTACTAAAGGTTGTACAGCATCTTGGCCCAGCAACAGATTTTTACAAAAAGTTAGCACTGGACTGTTCAGGACAGCAAACGGCTGTGGATTTGTTCCTCTTAAGTTCTCAGTATTCTGACCTGGCTTCTCTAGGTAAGAAATACTAATTTGTCTTTTTACCTGCTTCCACAATTTGTGCGTTAAACTCACATTAAAATCAAAACTCCTTCAGGAGCCCTTAAATTGTGTACATGGGTATTTTAGCACTTCCCTAAATATGACTCTTCTGCTGTGGAGGAGCTGACATGGAAACCAACAGGAAAGTGGTGGGAGAGTCAGCTTATATTCTGGTGCTCTGCCATTGTAGGAGATAGAGAATAGTCTTGTTATGTTCAGAAAAGTAAACTAGAGGAATGAGAGAGAGAGAGAGTAACTGAAGACAAGTTTATTAATGGTCAGTGTAGAACATGGAAGAAAAGTATTCTCATCTAGTTTCCTAAATGTTAAACCAAAACATGTTATTGCATACCAGAAATTAGTTATGTCTACATGAATACTGTACAGTTCACAATGTGGCATGCAACATTAAAATGCTTATTTACTAGTGTGTGTGTGTGTGTGTGTATACATAGGTAATAAATAGTGGCTAGGATGACTCACTGTCCCCTTCCTGGTTCTTTGCCTGAGTAAGAAGTTGGGAACTGGCAGTAACAGAGATGGATCAAATCAGGAAAATAGAATAGGGATTCCAGCAAGTTGGAACAGGCCTTACTCTATTCTATTCTGGTGTCCTGACCTAACCAGGTGGCTAGTGGTTGTAAGCGCCTTCTCCATTATAGCACCCTTTACTTACTCTTCAAAAACCCTATGGAATAGCTACTTAAGGCTTAAATTCCAGTTTAATCTTTTTCCTTCATGTGCTAATCTGTGTTAAAATGGCAAAGGATTATATTTCTTTAAAAAACAAAACTCAGTTTATAAACCAATTGTATTACACCTATTCATATATAAATTTTAACCATTTCTCTTTCTCCTCAAAAGCTTGTATGTCCAAGTATTCTGCTGGATGCATCTATTATTATCCATCTTTCCATCATAGCCACAATCCTGCTCAAGCAGAAAAATTGCAAAAAGACCTTAAAAGATACCTTACAAGGAAGATTGGATTTGAAGCAGTCATGAGAATAAGATGTACAAAAGGTATGGTTTACATCTTGGAATTGTTTATACAAGAAGTTTCACATTATATATTAAGCTAGGGATTGCCTGCAGTAGATAATTGAGGTAAAGTAAGGCAAAATGTGTTTCACTTTTAAAAAGGCTCATTTGAGAACACCGGTGTGTGAGCTGCCAGCTTTTTACTATTTTTACATACAGTACATACATCATTAAGCATTTGTACTTGGCTCTCTTTAAAAAGTTTAGGATAAAATATATAGTGTTTTTTGCATCTATGCATTTTCTTGTTTTAGATCAGATAGTATAGTGGCTCACATTTAAGACCTTTTTCATACCCTGAAAAAAAAATCAGAAAGAAAATCCTGTTTGAATGCAATACCTCAGACATGATCCGCTGTGTCTACATTGCAATTTGCTAGGAAGAAACTTACAGTAGCTACTATAACTTTCTGCGCAGCATACTCAAATGATAACTTTTACACATATTAGGTAATTCTACTGGAAGAACTAAAATCTTAGGCCTCAGGTTTCCCAGGCAAGAGAAGTTGTATCTGAGAAAAAAGTACAGCTTTCTTGCAGTCAATGTTTATATTATCATTAAAAAGTTGCTAAAGATTTTGCTGTCCACCATCAGTACTATGGAAGAAGTTTCCTTAAGATAACATGATGAATTATAGATCCAATGGTTTCTCCTGTCCCATCACCACCTTCTGTTCTGGGTTATTTGAACCAAAATAAAATCTACCTTGCATTGCATTCAGGGATGAACAGCCCTGTCCCCTTCCTCTGATGCAGCTGATCCCTTCACTACCCTTATTACCTATCACAAATCTTAAATAGTATTGATAACCTTGCATGAGCCTTTCATGCTGGGGTGAATTTTGCCTAACGTGTCAATTGAATACATTTAAGATGCTCTGAAAGGAGAAATTTTGCTTGCAAAAATTGGCCATTGATTCCTAATATCACACTTGTTCAGAACTTAAAAAATGAAAGGTACATTAATTTCAAGCTAGACATTTAAATCTATTTCTAGGTATTATATACAGTTGAATTCTCCAGCCCATATGCTGCTGATTGATATGAAAAGTACAGTTCATCCTGCTTATTCAAAAATGTGGTGGTGAACAGGATGTGCAATTAAATATAACATTTCTGTTGTCTAACTAGGACAGGTACAGCCTTTGATAAATTAACTAACTTGTTAGTGCCATCAAAAGTTTAATTTGGGCATCGGAATCATCTACATGAGTCAAGAAATTAAATCCCAATTTGCCTACTCATTACTATGCAAAGTGTCTAATATTCTGAATATATAAGTTTAAAACTGTAAACTTTAGAGACTATGAGGTTAGGCTCCTTAATTTGTCTGGAATCAATAATGCCATCCCAAGGCATAGCCGTTTGTTTATGTTGTTAAATGAATGCAATGACTTAACTCTTCCATAATTTTTTAAGTTAGAAAAACATCAATGATGTTCTGCAGGGGCTCACTTGTTATTTAAATGAGACTCTCCACTGCTCTAATTGACCTATTTATGCATCAGTTGAGTACATTATATACTATGTCCTATAATTCAAAATGATCTACTATATCATGGTTTATATCTGTGGAGTAGTAGTTAGAATGAAGGTTCAAAACTACTGTGTGATTCTGTAGAAATTTACAAAATGCTCAGTGAACATTTGTAACTAATGTTAAATTCCAGAGTGTTAAAATTAGGAACGCTTCGATTTTATGTAATTTATTTTACTGAACTTGGTGATGTATGTCCTGATTTTTGAATGATCTTGTAAGTGACTGGTTTCTAAATGCATGGTAAGTAGTTTATTGCTGTGATATACATTCCTTTCTTCTTGCTCTGCTTCAGTCAGATTTCCTTACTAATTAACTGTAAATGCAGGAGAACAGCAAAACTTATACAATATTTTTGCTTATCCAGTGTAAAAAAAATATGCTAATAGTCAGTTCTGGTACTTAGTATGTGCAGACACATTTAATACATTAATTGAGTGCTAGTCTCTAATACACCTAGAACATCTTTTTTTAAAATTACATGACGAGAGACATGGTGAACGGTTTTATAAGAACTGGGTCTTATGATTTCTTCTTTAAATAAAAAGACTTGTAAGTTCAACATCTTAGCATAGTCAAAGTATTCATCAGCCTTTACGGCCAAAAATAATTTCCTATTGTTTATTGCACTGGTGGTATTTGTCTTTGCTTGAAGTGTTAATTGCAGTTATAACTCTGATGGTAATTTTCTCGGACCAAATTGACTTTACTTGTGACTTCGGAACTTGATTCTTGTGAACACTGGTCTACTATGAATTTTTTTAAATGTCTGGCAGCATCTGTTTTGGTTTTGACCCTCATCTTCTGTACCTTTCCATACAGTGTCACCTCTTAGGCTGAGCATCTAAAGTGGTTCTTCTGACAGCTCTGAGCTATCTCCCTAGGAGTCAAGCTCCATCACAAAGCAATTCTAGGAAGATGCTCACTCATCCACCCTCAACTTTTCCAGAAGCTTTGGCACAGCTAGTGGGAGGTGTGGGATAGAAGAAAGGAGGGAGCGTCACAGAACCTTTAGAAAAGAAAAAACAAAAGCAATGTGGGGATACTGCAACAAGTTATATTTTGGAGAAGGCATTTAGTAGAAAGTTAGAGCAAATGTTAATACAAAAATAAATATACAGACTTAGGTCTTGCTCCAGCATCCACTTATGTGATTAACTTCAAGCATGAGAATAGTTCCATGAGACTGCTTGAAGTTAATCATTTGCATCCAATGAAGTGGGTATTCACCCACGAAAGCTCATGCTCCAATACGTCTGTTAGTCTATAGGTGCCACAGGACTCTTTGCTGCTTTTACAGATCCAGACTAACACGGCTACCCCTCTGATCATTTGCATAAGGGTTTGCAGGATTAGAGTCTAATTTTTTCTTATAGTCCATCACTTCAAGTTTAAATGTTTGCAGTCAGGGCAGTAGTTTGTTTATAAAGAGTATTCAAAAATGGACGTAAACATGAATTTTATGAGATTATCCTTAAGTTTCTTACCATTATATATTGTAGTTATGCAGTCATTGATGAATTTGCATTAGTATTTAGAAAAATTAACTTTCATTACCCTTTTTGAAATAAAATTGGAGACTTTTGGTTTTTAAAAAGATCTAATTACGGAAGTTAGGTTTTTTATGTTGCCGCTATCCATATTTTAAATGATCTCATCTGCTTCTAGGTCTTTCAATACATACTTTCCATGGAAATTTTTTTGTGCGATCTACTGACTTGCTGTCACTTGCCAATGTCAATCCTGATGCTGGATTTGCAGTACAGATGTCCATCGAGGAAAGTCTAACAGATACATCTCTGGTGTGTTTTCAGACTGCTCTTTTGTATACTTCCAGCAAAGGTAACTGGAAAACAATCAACAATTTATTGCCTTATTTCTCCTCAAAATAAATGCAGCTGATATTTTTGAAGCAGCCGTATTTATTTTTGTACTTAATTCTGTGACCTCTTAGGTATCTTCCCTCCCATTAGTTCTTGATTTCTCTTTCCTGTCTTGTTGCAATTTATTTTCTGTTTTAAGGCAGTTCATCTTGCACTGAAATAAATGTTCTTGCTAGTTAATGACTCACGCAGAGGCCAATTGGTCATGTTCTTAATTGAGCCATCAGATTGAGTGCAGATTTCTTTCTTGCTCATGACAGTCCATTGTCTTACTACCCATACAGCCTAATTAATACTTTTGACATTTTTATGCTAAGCTTGAAATGTCTTAATAGATCTGTACTCATAGAGGAACCAATCCTGCAAAATCTCACACACATGCTAAACTTTATGCACTTCAACTCCCTATTGAAGTCAGTGGTACTACTTCAGCATGTACAATTAAGCACACATGTAAGTCTTTCCAGGATCAGTGGCCGTAAACTTTGTTGCAAATAGTTTTTTTTTCCCATATTAAATCTAATTCAGATAAAATAAAATGTAATCTCAGGAGGTGAAGATTAATTTACAATAATATTATTATTATTTATCACCAATAATGTGCTTGCTACTTTATAGTTCACCAAGAGCTGAATACTGACACTTTTACTCTGTGAATAGTCCCATTGAAGTCAGTTGAGCTTCTTGTGGCATTGGATACTAAATTTGAGTACAGGTGGCATAATCTGGCCCAAATATAGCTCCTGCCACAAAGACTGTATGGTTTAAAAGACAGATATAGAGAAAATAAGTTGCTCCTTCCTCTGGAGTGTGTCCTAAATCTCTTCTTCAGGAGCCTCTGTATATTACCACTGATGAGATCCAAAGGACCGGTGTGAGTGTAAATTGCTTGTGAAGACCTAAAGAGCAAAGTTTTCTGAAGGTTCCAAAATCTTGTGGTGCAGGCATCTTGGATTCGAGGAGTGGGAATATACATAGGCACCTCTGGAAGATCTAGTTTCTGGTAAATAACTTTGGTTCATAAATTGTTATGAACTCAACTTGGACATTGCATTATGAAAGTAAGTTTTCTATGGAGGATTTGAATGTAAAGAGGGTGGTAGTTTTATGAAGTCGGATTAGGAGATTTCATGCATAGTGGACAGCATGTAAAAGATTTCATAGATGGGATGGAAAAAAGGAACAATTGTGGGCATCAGGACTGATGTCTCCGGTGGAGCAAAAGAGTCTGGGATGAGAGAAGGAATGCAGTAAACAATACCAATTGCCTCTTTCCTATCTGTGGATATTGAATTATTAATTTATTAATCATTTTGGTGTAGGTGAACGGAGAATTCGAGTGCACACACTTTGCTTGCCCGTAGTCACTTCACTGGCTGATGTGTATGCAGGAGCAGATGTACAAGCAGCTGTCTGCCTCTTAGCAAACATGGGTGAGTATGGCAATAGGTGATCAAATACGTCATTGGCCAGGTTTGCAAAAGCCCCTTATGCTCAACTTGATGGCACATCTGTGTTTGTTCATTTGTAACACAATAACTTGTGAATGCTGCATCTGATCAATTCTAATATTTTAGGGAATGTTCTAGGCATCAGTAGCCAAAACCATGTTGATTTTGGGAGAAAAGGAGGATGCATGGAGCCCCTGCCATCTGTTTGGCACAGCTTTAGCTTCAAATACCTCTGCAGTTGTCTATAGATCAAACAACTGGTTGATAGTAGCCCTAACACCTTCCTGCATCATAATATTCTTATTTCATCTCTGTCCATCTTCCCAAAAGAGTTCAGTATGTTAACACCATAAATGACTTATATCCCAAACAAATAATAAGTGGGGGGAGGAACAAGCATGGATGGAATGGGGGTGTGCACACGTCCCCTGGCATGAGGGAGGGGAATTGGGGTGGACCCTGTTATGGGGTGTGGGAGGGCACAGAGCCCTTAGCATCAGGGGAATGGTGGGAATAGGAGACCTTGGTTAAGGCCTGAAGGGAATGGGGTGCACATAGAACCTCTGGCAGGGGGGGATGTTTGTTTGTGGTGGATGGGTGAGAGAGGAAATTGGGGCTTACACATAGCCACAGCCATTGCAAGAGAATGGAGAACCTTGGAATGGGGACAATAGGGAGTACATGAGCCCCTATCCTTGGGTGAGAATATGGACTCTGGTATATAAGGAGGGGGCGCACAGAACAGAGGGGAGATTGGGTGGATTTCCAGGGAGTCCCTGAAGGGAGGGGATAGGAGGGTGGCAACAGAGCTAGTGGGTGGAATGGAGCTTACAGAAGCTATAAAGTGTGCGACACCATAGCATATTACATAACAAACTACATTAAAATAACGTCAGTTAAGAATTGCCAGATTTATGTATTCCCGCGCAACCTTAATTTGGCCCAGTGTACATCCAAACTGTGCACTGAGTGAGGCAGGAATGCTCGAGGAAGAAATAGTATGAGATCATAACGCAGACATACCAGAGAACCAAATTAAGGATACATAGTTACATCTGACATGTCCTTATTTTTGAGTCCTTGACCAAAATGTTCTTTTAATGTAACTTCCCAGTGTTTTTCAAGGACAAAGGCAAAAACCTATTTTGTTAAGTATGTTTTGTACAGCGGTAACATTGCTGTCGTCATCATCAAGGCTTGTACCTTGAACCTTTAGCATTGCTGCTTGATTTGCAGATTAACCACATGAGCTGACAGCAGCAGAAGGCTGTTATCCCAGTGGGGTGGGGAGTTGGTTGCTGGGTCCATGTGCTGTGTCCAGAGGGCAGTAAGGAGCAGCCCAATTTGGGATTCTCTTCCTTACCTGTGGAAGTGGGAGGCTCTTGCCGATGTGATACCCCAGGAGCAGGATTGGGAGGTTGGGGGAGACTGACTTGGCCCTTCCTCCCCATGGCAACTGGGGGAGCTCTGGCTTTGTATGGTGCCCTGGGGAGCTGGGCCCATATGCTGGGTCCAAGAAAAGAGGAGGAGTTTTCCCTGTAGGAAGCCCAGCCTGGTTCTCTCTCCTTCTTCCACCACAGCTGCACTGGCAGCTCCCAGGCATTCCCAGCAGAGTGTCTTTTGCTGCTGTTTTGATGCCACCGTGGGCAAGTGTCATTAGAATGTTCAGTGACTTTGGTAGGCTGCACACATTTTTCCTGAGGAATGAAAGTGAGAATCTCTTCCCATTTACTTCATTTGAAGTTGTGGGTGTTCAGTATTTCTGAAAATCAGGCCCTACCCTTTAATGACACGTATACTATAGCTATCATATTATAGTTTTATTATTGTTACATAATGCATTGTATGTAGATTTATTATTGGTGTCTTCACTTTGCCAGGGTGATGTTGGATAACTAATGCTTTCTGGCCTGTGTTCACCCTCCTGCTATTTCTCTGTTTGTCTATATGTAACATAACTATTTAGTCACTTCCAGAATGTCAGGGAATGTTCTAGGCATCAGTGAGTAGAACCTTATTGGTGAAAATTGGGGAAAAAAAATTGAATCAGAGAAAAACCATGGCCCCCAGATTGCCTGGTGTAGCAGACAGATGATGATCTCTGGTGCCCAGAGATCTCTGGTGCTGCTGTCCATACATGTCAACAGCAGCAGCATAACTTGCTGTCTGGGGAGATTGACTGTATCCTGGAGTCTAGGCTAAGGCCATGTCTATACTACTGACTTCTGCTAGTTTATAGCTCTGGTGAGGAGTGCAAATAAGTGTGCAGCAGAAGCCCCTAGTGTGGACACAGCTATACCAGCAAAACTGCACTTTTACCAGTATAGCTTTTTTTGTTCCTTTCGGGGAGTGACTTTATTATACTGGTACAAAGCTGGTATAGCTGCGTCCACCCTCGGTGTGTTTTGCCAGTATAGCATACTGGTATTCCTATATGGGTGAAGGGTTGCTATTGTAGACCTAGCCTAACAAAAATGAGAGTCCTAGAGAGGGCTTTTGTGCGGCATGCTGAAGGGAAAGTGGGGATCCAGAGAGGGAGGCAGAAGCAGCTGGAAGGATGAAGTGATGATGGGGGAAGCAAGGATCCAGAAAGGGGTGGGGTGTGGAGGAGGGACCCCAGGTTCAGTTTCTGAAGTGTGAAGAACAAGGGAGCTCTCAATGCAAGGGCTGGGGAGGTATCCATAAGCCTCATAACTCCCTCTCTGCTTCCCTCCAGTTCTTATTGCCCCTCACTATACCAAATTGCTGAAGGCATCCCATGCTGCTGTCTACACATTGCAGGCAGCAGCTTCATATGCTGCTCTCTCTCACTGCGGGGTGTATAGCTTGGCCTACAGAAGAAACCAAGTGTGACCCTGTAGTATAGAGGTAGTCAGTTGTTTGGTTTTTTTGTTGAGGTCCACATTTCTTGTCAAGGTCCACACTCCAGGGAAAATCATTTTAAAAAATAACAATAGTAAGTAAATAGATTTTGGGGTCTGTTCAAAAGTGTCTGGCAGTTCGGATTTGGCCACAGTCCATCTATTGCAGGGGTCAGCAACCTATGGCATGCGAGCTGATTTTCAGTGGCACTCTGCTGCCAGCCTGGGGTTCCATCTGTAAACGGCTTTCTGTTTTTTTGCAGTGCATTGTGCAATCTTGTAACTTCCTTCTGTAGCTTTGGCTGTAACTCCTGGTCTAATTTCAGTTGCTGATGACTTATGACATGCAGGAGATGAGGCTAAATAAGCTGGTGGTCCCGTCCGGCTCTGGACTCTCTGGCTTATCTGGCCCCCATCATTGCAGTAGCTGAGCAATTCATTATTTTTAAGACACTTACCCTCCCAGCAGCCATGCGAGGCAGGGCAGTTGTTCCCATTGTACAGAGGGAAAACTAAGGCACAAAGGAGACATCCACACCGTGATAAAAAACTCGCCGCACCAAGTCTCAGCCTGGGTCAATTGACTCAAGCTTGCAGGGCTAAAATTAGCAATGTAGCTGCTATGAGACCTTTTCTGGGATCTCAGAACCTGAGCATCTACGTCACTCTTTTCAGCCCCGCGAGCCGGAGCCAGCTGCTGGCTGTTTATAGCAGCGCAAACATATCCAAACAGGCTGAGTGACTAGCCCAAGGTGACAGGGGAAGCCTGTAGCAGAGGAAGGCAGGGGTGGTGAGTTGTATGGGCCTGTGGTGCCCGGGCTCCAGGAATATTCAGGGCCCGGGGGCCCAGGTCCACCAGTGTTCGGAGAGATTACTGATCACTCAGAAGCCTGTGTGCAGCTGAAAGTATCCAAATATGTGCCAGACATTGGAAAACTCTGCAAGGAAAAGCAAGGGCAAGGATCACACTAAACTGATAAGATCTGTATTTTAGTTTAATTTTAAATGAAGCTTCTTAAACATTTTAAAAACCTTATTTACTTTACATACAACAATAGTTTAGTTATATTATATAGACTTATAGAGAGAGACCTTCTAAAAATGTTAAAATGTATTACTGGCACGCGAAACCTTAAATTACAGTGAATAAATGAAGACTTGGCACACTACTTCTGAAAGGTTGCCGACCCCTGGTCTATTGACTACCCCTGCTCTAGTATATACTGTGTTTCATACTAATGGTCTACTAAAAAAACTGTATTGGGAGAAGCTAATAGCACTTCACTTTTATAGATGCTAAATTCACATTCAGTTTGTAGATGGCTTCCTACAATCAAAACACATTTACAGCCCTGGCATTGCAATAAAGGAAAAGTTTAACTGTAGCTGCTTTAGCAAAGCAGATCAACATTTCTCTTACTACAAAAGCAGATCACCCAACAGTCCCATGTTTTGCCATGACCTACAAAGCCCCCTGTCCTGCGGGCTAGCTAGACTCAGTTCCCCACTCCAGGCATTGCGATCTGCTTCTCTCTCCTATTCCCCCTAAACCTCCCTCACAGCCCCTCCCATCCCTGTTCTCCAGTTTGCTCCTCTGTCTGGCCTTTTCGGGCACAGCGAGGCTGCTTTTGCACTTTAAGTGTAGACAGAACCTTAGGAGGCTAAGGGCTCTGAGTCATAAGGATCCTAAAACTCTTTCTGGTTGTATAATTTGATTTTTAGAATTATGAAAGATTTCTGAGTACAAAATGAGACCTGTAATATGCAGTAAATGGGAATATTGAGGAGCATTTGAAGTGCAGATAGCCTTTAAAAATAAACAGAAAAGATTAACATTTCTCAGATTTCTCATTCAAAGACATTTGGTCCAAACTGCAGAGGATCAAGGGAGAAGCTTCTGCTGAAGTTGGCATTAGTCACTTTTTAAAGTGGCATGAGACCTACGATGGCAATCTTCCAAAGCATGAAACTTAATGTATGGTTTATTAGAAAACAGTTGTCATACCTTTGTTTTTGACAGACATCTTCATTTTTTCCTTTCACCCAGAAGCAATGACCATCAGCTGTTTGCCACTTCCTGACCACTGTCATTTAGCACAGTGTTTTTTTTATGGACTGCTTCTGAATCAATATTCTTTTTCTTATCACAATGTCAAAGCTGGCACATAACCGAGGAATAATTGCTCTGTTCTTAATTATTCTCTGTTTCCCCAATATTGTAGATCTCCAGGAACAGGGACCTAGCGAACAAAGAGAGTAGCTGCATTGGACTGCTTCTTTTGTCTTACTAAGGTGTTTTTTCTTACAGGAAGCTGCAATTTATTTGCTCCCGTTAAAAATTCACCAGCATATCTATTTTTTAAACCTTAAAATACACTTCTTAGAATCGTACCTTTTTTTTTTATACTTCTCATGACTGCTTTTGATAAGATTCAGCAATTAAGGCTCTTATTTATTTGTCTACTTTTGATTCTGCAGCTGTGGATCGGTCAGTTTCATCAAGTCTTTCAGATGCAAGAGATGCCTTAGTGAATGCTGTGGTAGATTCATTGTCAGCATATATCTCAACTGCCTCAAACCTGCAGCAATCCACACTGATAGCGCCAAATTCCCTCAAACTGTTTCCTTTATACGTTTTGGCTCTTCTCAAACAGGTACTCTATAATATAGTGTTGTTCATGTTGGACATCAAATACAAAGCAGTGTTTTTCTTTGTCTTCAGCTTTAAGGCAGGCTGTAAACATTGATTCATAGTCTAGCTTCTTTCCCCTCCTGATATAGACTCTTTTGTTAAATTATTGTGAGCTACCCACTTTATTTTGGGGGAAAGTATCTTTGTACATAAATTGTTGAAGAGTTTATTTGCATGAAAAAGAGGTAGCTAATGATATATCATCAGTTCCTGGCTAAAATTTTCAGTTCACCCTTTTTTGAAATTCAGTATTTCATATCAATTTTATTTACATTTCATTTCATAACAAAAACTA
The DNA here is from genome assembly GCF_020497125.1 of Mauremys mutica. Taxonomy (NCBI): domain Eukaryota; kingdom Metazoa; phylum Chordata; order Testudines; family Geoemydidae; genus Mauremys; species Mauremys mutica. The sequence goes on along the minus strand of NC_059076.1, from coordinate 33,932,899 downwards.
GAAAATCAATGTTGTAACCATTAACATTTCTAAAATTTAGGATTGAATCAGTGTTGCTTGAAATTCTATCTAGAAGCAATTTATTTCTTTTTTCTCAATTTCAAACAAATAAACTAAATACTCTCAAACATGTGTGACCAATACCGGAGACCTCTAAAGAGAAATGGGTAACATCAGTTGTCAGTCTCGCATGTGATTAAAGAGAAACTGAAGATGAAAGTTAACACTATGTATTTGTTAAGTAGGGTTTCACTTCAAAGAAATGCTTAATATTGCACTAGGTTTACAAACACTTGAAAATATTTACTTTTGAAAGTTTTTTCATTTTAAAACAAAAGCAAAATCTCATTTAAAGGGTGGAGGTAGAAAGAGCACTTTCTTTGGGCCCTGATCCCAGCAACAGATTTTGGATTAAGTTGAGAGATGTTCATATTTAAAGCTTGCATAGTCTGTACAACATTTTCCAAACAAAGGGTCTCTCTCTAAAATTAAAATTAAATAGTAAAGTGGAATTTCTTCAAATCAGAGACTCGTAAGCTTTTATCTCATTTGGGGCTCACAGATAGCCGCAAGCCCAGGACCAACATAAGACAGTGATTAAGGCTACCCTGGAAGACTAATAAACAAGAGTAACAAAATTGGATCTTTTAGCACTGTCAGTTCATATGAAAGACATGTACATGACATTGCTTTAAAAGTAACAGCGGTTGGGGAGATTAACAGAAAAATATTTTGTTTCTCATTTAGAAGCCCATTGGGGTACAGAAAGGACAGTGGAAATATTTGAGAAACGTGACAGACCAAAGAATTAGAATACTTTAAATTCATGTTGGAGCAGAAAAGATACAGATCCAGCAGGGTCTGACTCTATTGTTGCAGAGACTTCTGACTGAACATAGGCATTGCCCTACTGGATCAGACCATTCCATTTAGTCCAGTGTCCTGTCTCTAACAGTCAGGGGCGGCTCTAGCGATTTCGCCGCCCCAAGCACGGCGGCACGCCACAGGGGGCGCTCTGCCAGTCGCCGGTCCTGCGGCTCTGGTGGACCTCCCACAGGCGTGGACCTCCCTCTGGAGCCACAGGACCAGCGGACCCTCCGCAGGCACGCCTGCGGGAGGTCCACCGAGCCGCCTGCCACCCTCCCGGGACCGGCAGAGCGCCCCCCGCGGCATGCCGCCCCAAGCACGCGCTTGGCGTGCTGGGGCCTAGAGCCGCCCCTGCTAACAGTGGCCAATGCCAACTGCTTCAAAGGAAGTTGCAAGAAATTGTGCAGAAGATAATTTATGGATTAACCTGTCCTCAAGGAAAGTCTTCGTAAGCCCTATTTGGTAGAGGCTGGTTTGTGTCTAGAAACATGAGGATTTATGTCCCAACCAAAACTTTTGGTTATTTGTTTATCTTACTACTGTAAATTTGGATATAATCTTGTTATCCAAGTAAACGTCTAATTCTTTTTTTTGACTCTTTAAAATGCATCAAATTTGCCATTCAGGTTAAACTTTATTTGTTGGATACTTTGAAATCTTTTAATGCCAATATTTGCTTTTGAAAAATTAAGTAAGTTTTTGCCAACTGTGTATCTGTGAGATTCATAATGGGGTTTTTTTTTTGGCCAGTGCCAAACCAACATTTTACCTCTGATTTGTCTAAAAGCAATACAAAACATAAAAGGTGCCTTAAATCAACATACTTTCTTACAGAAAGCATTTAGAACTGGCACTAGCACACGCTTGGATGATCGTATATATGCCATGTGCCAGATAAAGAGTCAGCCTCTTGTTCATCTGATGAAAATGATACATCCCAACTTGTACAGGATAGACAGATTGACCAGTGAGGTACAGTATGAAACCATTTCTTATGGAATAAATCATTTAATTCTGAATAAAATAGAATATCTATTGAACCTACTGTAGTGTTGCCAGCAGTTCCTTTAAAAGTTTTGGGTGTAATTTTAAATATTTTCTTCTTCTGTGCTTGCCATGGTAAAATACAATAGATTAAAAAAACCTCCAAAGGTTTGTCTCAGTGATCATGGTACCCTGTCATCATCAGTTTATATAAAGAAGAGCAGATAATATCCATAAGGTCTGTTACTAGAGGTATGTTCTTTTAGCCGTGTGGGAAGGATGAATAAAGTAGATATGCTGAGGAGTTCTAATTTGTATATACATGTGGATGAAGTTATTTGGCTCATAGTGGAATGATAAATACTTAGCTGCTTTTCCATTTTGTATGAATGAAATGGGATGTTGGTTTGCGTGTAAGGTGAGTGGGATTCTTTTAAAACTACATGTACAAAAACATTAAGGTTTTTTGTTGACTGTGAAAATGTAGATGAGGTATGGTGATTGGAAGTAATGGGGGTTTTAATTAATAGAATGGGCATTACTCAGAATCAAAGTTAACCATGTTTGCAGAACCATAAAGTCTGCATTTTAATAACTAATGCCACAATAAAAGTTTGTCATTTATGAATTTACATCCCTAACTCTAGTTTAAAAGTTTTATTTGTTTGGGAATATTCTTTAAGTATTTTAAAGAGCATTACATAGTAACTATTTTTATATGGTCATTAAATCTGACTAGTTCAGCTGACAAATTTCTTGCAAGCTGTTTTGACCAGTGCTATTTCAGAGTTTGATTAATGATTTTAAGGAAGCTAAACTAAGCTAAGTTTACTTTACTCCGGTGTATGAATTAATAGGTGTTTCTGGCACTTCACGCACCCAATTAACTGTCTTACAGTTTCTTTAAGCAAGCCAATCCAAGTTTTTTGTTTCTTTTGCTACGGACACTGAAACACCTATAGTCAGCATATTTGTATGTTAAGCTCTTAGTGTTAATGGAAACACATCAGCACATCTCATTGGGAAATCCAGTTCCTAGTGCCAAAGGATTTTAACCCACTTGTCTCTTGCAGAACTATATTTTTAAAACAGTCTGGTATTTTTGTTCACTGGCAGAAGTTAATTTAAATATTTCATTCTTCATAGCATGGGTTTGCCAGGGTATTTCCTCAGTTCAAAATATTTACCGAGTAGTTGCTTTGTTTATTTTTTATTCTTATTGTCCTAACAACATATTTTAAAGGAAACCTTGCAGAGTTAAGCTATATTAGAAACAGCCAAAAAGAGGGCCCTTTCAAACCAATTAATCCCAGTTTTTCTTTGTTCATTATAGTGATGTCATGTTTTCATAATTTGACATGTCACAGCTCCTACTTATGGGTCATTAAGAAAGTCATTTGAGCAGGGAAAAACTTAAGATAGTTTGGACCGACAACAGGACAGGCCCATTGTTCAAGGATCAAGATAAATATAATGCACCTAGTCAGCTTTGTAAGCTGGAGAAAAAAGTCTTTCCTGATCTTTGCAGAGGATCACCTTATGCTATAAGCATTACATTTTGTCCTTGTGCCCATTGACGCATGCATATATGAAAACAGATTTGGCCCTGAAGAATCAGATTTAGTTTCCTTTATTGTCTTGCTTTGCATAGGTACTATGTTAATAGTGTTATTGTATAACTTTTAAAATGTGACTATACTGTTTCTTGATGACCTCTACAACCATGAATACCATAGGTTGATTACATTTTGCCTAAATCAGTGTTTCCTGTAGTTGGTTTTAAATTTCCTTTGAGTTTCAAGGATCAGCTTTCTTGATGCTCATCATAATTGTGTGCAGCGAAGTCTCTTCTAGCTCTTCTTCTTCCAGGCTACAGCCTATAATTCTCATTTTCTTTTTATATACAAATCCCACAAGACCACCTAATGAGTTGTATTGTATTTCTGTGGACTTTTTAAATCAGTGCTACATTTTTTTGAATATAATTATCATAATTCAGTCCAGATGTGGGCATGTAATCACTTATGTAAATTTCCAAATTCTTCTATGCAGAAAGGTCCATGTGTCCTTAAAATAGATCTTCAGCATTGGGGCAGATAGTCACCGGTAGGGTGACCCAACCTTTGTAGGCCTGGCAGTTGTATTCCTCCTCAGCTGCAGATAGGCTTTTAAACAACCTCCCTGTTGTTTAAAGCAGAAACTGAAACAAAAAAATTGAAAATGCAGGACAGTTTGGTCAATTAGACCCTTTCAGAACTGTGTAGCCAAGGCCCAAGATTTGTCTGAGGGCTTTGTTAGCTGCTTTAACCTATATGCCAGTCATGGTTATGACCAAAGGGGGATTTCTGCTATCTGGGGGTGGCAATGTTGTATACTTCTGTAGAGTAGAATTTTAGATTGTTCTGCTCTAATAATGTTTCTGTAAGATAGGAGGATGGTGGCAGACAATCTGTGGTGCTTTTGCCATGGCTGTTTGTAATTTATTTTCATTAGATATCAGAGGTTAGGTTTCTTGGCTTATTTTTAGGCTTAGAAGTTGCAGGATGAGAATCCACTTAACGTAATATGTATATTTGTAACACACAAATTATATTACCACTTACGTAATCATCTCTTGATCTATATTGAAGAAAGATCACCTGGCATTAGTTTTAGTAATTCACATTAGAAGGAACTAAGATAAGGATAAATGACATTTTGTTAAATGAGACCCTCCGCAAGATATAACTAGAAAACTACACTTACAAGTCTCTTTTCTGTTTTCTCAAAAACTAGTTACGCTTGATGCTGCTGATTATATGTCCTGTTTTATACAATAGGTTTTCTGTAACTCTTTATTATTACAGGGTGCAATACATGTTAACGACAGGGTTGTTCCTCAACCTCCTCTTCAGAAGTTGTCTGCAGAGAAGCTGACAAGAGAGGGAGCTTTTCTTATGGATTGTGGCTCAGTAAGCTACCTGTTTCAGTAGCTTTTATCTGATATGAATAAGACAAATGTGTTTCACTTCAGACTTTTAATTGCAGCTAACTCATAGTACCAGTACTCTGTAGTGAATCAACCTTAGTTATTCCAGGATTCTAAATTAATGTCTCAAATGAGAACCTTGAATGTCAGTATTGAATTTGCAAATGACTGAAATATCTAGTTTTGTGATAAATTTCTTAAACAAGCATGGATATTAATGTTTGAAAGGTTAATTTTTCATATTACTCTGCATGTATACCAGTCAATGTTAGTTTAAATTGTCCTTCTTGAAACTTAAGGCTTTCTTTTTCAATTGTTTCCTTAATGATGTTCATTGTTTTGAACTGAATGCACCAGGGTCCCAATCTAACAAATCATGTATGCTAATACTTGTGTCATTGAAAGCAGGGCTACAGACACAATTGAAGAAAATAGTTTTCGACTAAAGTACTATAAGAAAGTATATTTTAGTCTTGTTATCTGGAAATGAAGAAATTTGAACCCTGTATGTTTAAAATGTTCAGCATGAAGCAGCATTTTCCTGCAAATGTCACAACTATTGACCTGCTTATTCTGAATAATTTGAGAATACTTCTTTAATTTCAAAAAAGTTTTCAAAAACTGTTTGTACTTACTGTAGTTGCTTAGATGCTATTTAATGATGTAACTGTAGATGGTGCCAATTGATTAATAAGGCAACTATATGAAACTTTGTCAGTAGGAGAACATTTATTGAAACTGCTCCCGTTGCTGCATATCAGCTCGTTTGAATTAGAAATGTATTCTGATAACTTTAGTTCCTCAGAAGAATTATCAAATTCTGTATGAAGTTATCAGATTTTACATGAAACCTCGCAAAACCAGAAAAATATCATTCTAAACATTTTAACCCCAAAACAAGTCAAAATCACTAAAACATTTCATTTAATTTCTAAAACTAAACTCCAAAACAAATAAAACATGAAAACTCAATACTCTAAAATATATGCAAGGCATTTTCTTCGTTAAAATTGATTTTTGTCCTTTACAGATATTTTACATTTGGATTGGGAAAAGCTGTGATAATAGCTTCATAAAAGATGTGCTCGGATACCCTAACTATGCATCTGTACCACAGAAACTGGTAAGTGTTTTAATGAGTTATGGAATGTTATACATACATTGCCAAGTAATCTACGTTCTCCCTTGTATTGGCTGTATCAAATTATGAAACTGAATTAGATTTATTTTATTACATTCATAATGCTAATACCCATTTGCCAGCTTTGTCCAGTCTTTTAAACATATGTTTAAAGAATGTGGGGCACCATAAAATTGTTTGAATTGTAAAATTAGTTTAACTATGGCACTAAAAACAAAAATACCAAGGGATTCACGTAAGCAGGTTAAAATAATCATGAGATTCTGACTCACCTGTCAAAAATGAAGGAATCCAGAATTAATATTAGAATTCTTCCATTCATAATTTACCCTCTTGAGGAGTGGTGTTTGGAGGGTTGATATTCCGTGAACTCAGTGTAGTCCACAAGATCTACAGTACAACAGATAATAAATAAAGGGTTGAATTTAAACTTTACTTACTGAATTTTCCTAGCTTTGGTTAATTTTAACAAGGACGTCAACCATTAAAGTCACTGGGACTTGACATTCCCTGAGATGCTTTTGAAAATCTCCCCCTAAATGTATTTGATTCAGACAGTACTAAGATTTTATTTCCAAAGGTCAGAAAACAGCTGTTTGTTTTGAGGATCGAGGGACCTTATTAAGATACTGTACTGTACAAAAAATTCTGAACAGAATTGTATTCAGGTAGAACTAAATATGTTAGTTACTGTAGAAACATACAGGAAAACTGGTCCTGCCCTAAAGATTACAATATGAAGGACACAAAACAGATGTTGGCGGGGGGGGGGGGGGGGGGGGGAGAGAGAGAGAAGTGAAGCATGCAGCAGAGTGGTCAGAGTGAAATCGAGCACAAAAACAATAATGTTAGGTCCAAGATTTTAAAATCTATTTTGCATGTGTAATCTAGTCCTAACTATCCCTCTACTCAGCCATAATGAGTTGGCAATTGTAGGTGACACAGTAGAAGGGGGTTTTTAAGGATGGATTTGAATGAAGAAAGGGTAGTAGTATCTTAATAGAGGAAGGTAGATGGTGCAAGGATAGCTTTATTATTTTCAGTGAAAAAGCAAAGGGGTGATGAGTTTATGATAGGGAATGACATTACAGAAATGTAAGTGAAACTTTTAAAAATATAATTCATTCTATCCATTTACTACAGAGGACAGTAATTAGTTTTAAAACTGTAATCCGATACATGAATTTTGATCCCATCTTAATTGCCCCATAAACTAAGCAAGCCTCAAAGGTAGTATGATCAGTTCAGGCAGAATGAAGCATCTTTTGCTGCTCAGCAATGATCCTGCAGCCAATTAGAGAGACGAGTCCAATCTTTGTGTTGAACTTTGGGGGTTGCTGTTCAGGGCTAGTTTGTGGTAGTTATATGTACGTGGGTCTCTTTAGGGCTGTAAAAGTAATCCTGAGGACAATGCTCAGGAACTTGTGTGTGGAAGAAGTTACAATAATGCATTGGGGTGGGGGGAGAGTGAATACAGTTAGGAAAAAAGTTATCTACATACTGTTATTTTTACAGGCCTGTTTCCTAAAATTTTATTTAAGGATGAAATCTTTGCACTTAGGCTAATCAAAGAGAAAATGCATATGTAATACACTTCATAATAAATGATTTTGTAGGATGAGATTGGACTGTTTCCCTTATGGATCATGTCATGACTGACATCCATCTTCTCCCAAACCATTTTTAACTCTTATTCATGTACCTATTTTACTAATTGGTTTCTTATATATATGGATATATACACCCATTCAGTACTCAGAAACATAATGTATTAAAAATGGCTGTTTAATTTGTCAGTCATCCATGATTGGGAGCTTTACATGGGATTTATTTTTAGACTAATTTTTCCAGCCTACCATTGATTTATTTCAGCATGATTTATTTTAATTTGTTAGGTTATATTTCCTCACATTATAAAACTTTTATTTTTCTAATTACATTTTTCAACCAGACACAGCTTCCAGAGTTAGATACACTTTCTTCAGAGAGAGCCCGATCTTTTGTATCCTGGCTCAGAGACAGTAGACCTTTAAATCCAGTTCTTCAAGTAATAAAGTAAGTATTTTTACAGTTAAACTTTCTGTAATCTCATCTTTTATGCATCTCTGGGGAACAGAATTAGATTCTATAATAACAGCTCTCAAATCCTGATCCTGAGAGATACTGAGTGCCCTCAACTTCTTATTGGAATAAGTGGGAAGCAAAGGCACTCAGCACATCATAGGAGATGCTGAGCACCTCACAAGATCAGGCTCAGCGGTATCAAAGACATCTTAATTGCAGAGATTGCTTTACAAAATATTTAAATTCATTTAATTTTAGAGTGCCAAGTCAAAGTTCAGACATTAAAATATTTTACTATTATGAAAATACTAAACAACATGTGCCCCATGATAAATTAAAGTAACTGAATCAATTTCCAGTCTCATTTTATATTAAGGCTCCATTTACAAATGGTTTATAGAGTTAACAAAGTATTAAAACATCCGTTAATAATTTATTAATTGGTTGTTATAGATGTAGTCAGACAGGTCAATAAGTAGCTTATAACCATGGTTTATAATCATCTTGAACACCTTTGTATGCCTACCACCATGTATATAACTAATATGCTACTAATGTCTATAACATGTTTACAATATTTAATAATTAATTCTTTATAAACCATTTATAAAATGGAACCTTAATATAAAATGTGACCTGTATTCTAATTCATCAGAGTACTATACATACTATTGAATTACTTTACTGAAGTCCTTGTTCTTTTCAAGCTATTGCCTACTTGAAAAACCAAGACCTCATAAAATGCTTATATTTGTATGCATTCAGTAGATTTTTCATCTCTGACAATGATAGATACACCATGTCTAAAAGGTTTTTAAGAGAAATTACATTGAATGTTGGTGGCTGGCTGTTGTCCATGAAGCAAATATAGGTCTTATTTTTTTATATGTGGGCAAGAGGTTCAGGTAAATTAGAATGGCACTGTTGGCTCAACTATCTTGTAGTAAAGGGTGTATCAGCATTTCCTTTGACTTCTTACTTTTCAGATGTTATTGGTTAACTGAGAATGAAATATCTGTATCTTGAGTAAATTTTTTACACCTTTAAAAATTGAATACATCAAAAACTGTTTAAAGAAATGATTATCAGTAATTTATGTTGATTTATCTAGAGATTATCTTTGTCACCCAAATTAACAAAAGACAAGAAATTCAAAATTAGGGCTGAAATTCCCTCTTTAATTCTTAGCCTAGCTGCTGCTGTTTGGATTACAGTAGCATCCTGAGGCCTTCATAAGGACTGGAGCATAATTACAGTAGGTGCTGTGCAAATGATGGAGACAGCCTGTGCCCCAATGAATTTACAGTCTAAGACCCTGATTCTGCAAAAAAGTTTGCTTAGCTTTTAGCTTGCAGTAGCTTCAAGGATGCTGTTGATATGCTTCAAATGTTTGAAAGTATTTTCTGGATTGGGGCCTTATTGCCTCTTTCACTCTCCTTTCTCTGTTCCACCTGCAGAAGGAAAAAATTGAGGATTATATGTCAGCAGTGACTATAATCTTGAAAATGATATTAAAGGTTAACCAGATCAAAGTCCGTTGCTGCCAACAGAATCATGGCACCTGCTTCCACAAAAATCCTTTTTTCCTAACTGTTTCTTATTGAGTTTTTGTTTTGTTTTTTAAGACTAAAGATTTTTAATGTTTTTTTTTTCCCCTCTCCCTATTTTTTAACCTAGATTCTAGAGCTCCTGTTTTTATAACTGGAAAGAATTTTGATTTTTTTTTACTGGGGAAAACTGATACCCTTATTAGTAGAGTTGTCCAGAAAATGAAAATCCCTTACTGTGGAAAAAATTCATGTTTTTGAAATATTTTTGTCCAGGACTTTACAAAGTCAAAACATGACACTTTCAAGAAAAAAACTACTTTGGTCAGCAAACCGGAAAATTTGAGCACAGGCAAAAAGTGAAATTGACAAGGGCCTTCCAGCCTGGCTGCTGAAGAGGCGGAGAGCTGGACTATTCAGGGTATGTCTACACAGCAAAGAAAAACGTGCCAGCCACCTCAGGCTCCCGGGGCTCGGGTTGTTTCATTGCTGTGTAGACTTCCAGGATTTGGAGCTCTGGGATCCTCCCACCTCGCAGGGTCCTAGAACTTGGGCTACAGCCTGAGTCAGCTGGCACAAACCAGCTGTGGGCATCTAGTTGCTGTGTAGACATACCCTCAGTTACTCACAAGTTCTGGCAGCCACTCAACGTCCTCTCCCCCATCCCGTCTCTTTCTCTAGAGGAAGAGAGTGGGGGTGCTCAATCTCTCTTGCCCAGGATGGTGGGAAGGCTGAGTGCTCTGATTCTCTGCCTCTAACCCTCCTGAGGTGGAAGGGAGGTGGAGAGTCAGGGTGCTCAGCCTTGGCAGCCTTCCAGCAGGGCAGCCAAGAACTGTCCCTTTGGCAAAAATGAAATTTCCTTACAGGACATCTTGTTTTTTGGGAAAAGGGCATTTTTCATCAGAAAATCGTTCAATGGAAAATTCCCTTTTAACTCTCCTTAATAGTTTTTTTTTTTTTGTTGAATCCTAGATCTCCAAGAGCAATATGCAGTGTATGGATTTCCTGCTTATACTTGTCTTTACAATAGTTTTGTTTAGTGCTTTGACTAAATACATTTTCTTATGTTTCAGAGATGAGAGTCCTGCCAAAACAGATTTTTTCCAGCACTTAGTTGAAGACCGGACAGAGGCAGCATTCTCTTATTATGAATTCTTACTTCATATTCAACAGCAGATTTGTAAGTGAAAGTGGAAGAAAGAAGAAGAAAATTCCCAACTTTGGATACAAATGTTAGCTGTGAAAGAAGTACATAGCAACAGGCATTTGCTCTTCACAATATACAGTGCAAAGCACCGTATCAGAAGCTTTTCAGCTAAAGGAAAAATACACACGTCCGGAGGAATTTTACGGATTTGCTTCAGCCTGAAAATGATAGGAGTAATGATGCTCATTCACTAGTACATTTTTAACTGGTTTATACACGTTTCCAGTAGTGCAGCAGTATGGTGCTCTGTTTATTGCAAGCTGTTGAATTTATGTAGCTATGTGGGATGATATTTCTTAATGATATGTAAAATTAGATAAAACCCTTTTTCTTACATTTATTATGATAACCTTTCTGGAGTCAGACTCTTGCAGAGGTGCCAAGGGCAGTGCTATATGGTGTTTGTTTATATTACTTTTGAAAAGGAATTATTCATAGTCACTAAAATACTTCAGCATTTTCCCTGTGAGGACTATAGAGTTTCAATACATTACATGAATTGTAGAAATAAAATATCTAATGTACATAAGTGTTACATTTGTAAAGAAAATGTAAAAATGTAACTACACAATGAATTGCCCAGTGTGCAGCAGTGTTGCATATTCAATAATAGATCATTTTGCCCAGTTAAAAGGAGGTTGACTGATAGATAATACGTATTAAGAAATCTGAATCACATAGGAGAAACCCAACTTTGTAATCCTGTTAATTCTTTTACATGGATTTATTTATGATCAGCTTACTAATTAAAAATATTTTGCTTGATCATGTGTTTTTATATTTATGCAACTGATAATCATTTAGATACTGAACTCTAATGCTGAATCTAAAATTCACTTTTGAAGAGAGTATGTTTACCACTTTATTTCACAGATTTCTAGAAGGGGAGGAGAGAATATTTCATAGTTTGAAATGAGCAAATGTATCAAGGGTTAGTTTGGGGTCCTTTCTCATATTTGGCTTGTGAAAAAGTATAACGTCCTTATATTTTGTAATCTGCAGCAATCCTGGCCCAGGTTTCTGCAACTCAGTTTTGTGGTACTCAAAATAAGCATGATTAATCATTGGATGGGATCCTGTGACAGGGTTTTCTGCGTGATGAAAAATAAGGGATATAAAAATGTTTATTAGAGGAAGGAAAAGTAATATGTTGTTTGAAAAGTTGGTAAGTGTCAAAGAAGCTTATTTCAAAATGTAATCACCTTGCTAATAGCTTCTTTATAACCTCATTTCTGCTAATAAATGTAACTAAATGGCTGGGTTTGTGAACACAGATTAAGCTCCGAAGTTAAAATCTGGTATTGGTGGTCAGGTGAAGGGGGAGGAACTGTGTTTGGCCATCTGCTGCAATTGCTGATTTAGACTTGGTCAGTCATATGACCCAGTCTGAACTTTTGTCACTTGTTTGCTTTAATTAAATGTGTGTGTGTTCAGGTAATTGAACTAAGAAGTGCCAAATAATTAAATGGTGGTAATGTTAGCACATTTTCTTTTAAAACAGTCCAGAAAAACATTTTTTAAAAGCATTCAAGAAATTGAATATTAACGACCCTACCCCCTGGAAAGATGGACTCAAATTGAATCTGTACCTACTGTACAGTATTCAATAGAAACATGTAATAGCTAAATATAGCAACTGTTTTATGATTAATTAAATCCTGAAAGTGTGTTATCCTGAGTGTTTGCACCACATCACAGTTTTGGAGATACCTTATTTAAATTTGTGTATCTTTCCCCAATTAAAGATACTCAAGTACACCAAGGATAGCACATAAGTAAATCTTTGTTATTCATCTTTATGGTCAGTTACTAAGGGCTTGTACACACTACCACTTATGTTGGTATAACTTTTGTCACTCAGGAGCATGAACAAGCCACCCCGCATGACTGACATACGGTACAGCAACCTAAGCGCTGATATGGACAGCGCTGTGTAACTCTCCCACCGACATAGCTACACCTCTCAAGGAGGTGGTTTTATTATGCCGATGGGAGAGCTCTCTCCCATCAACATAGAGCGTCTTCACCAGCTGCATAGGTGCAGCTGCGTTGCTGTAGCACTTCTAGTGTAGACTAAACCTAAATGTCTGCAGAAATACAGGCTAGTGTCCCTAAATCAAGACAACACAATGCAAGTAACTACATATATTTTGTTCTATTTACACTACACATTTTGAATTAAGGGTAAGACATACTGAAGAATAAGACAGGTGAAAAGATGTCAGAAGGGGATATTAGCATAATCTTAACAGTTCTTCAGAATATACAGACTTGTAAACTTGACATTGACTATCTAGGAACATTCAAAACAATGAGTATCGTGACCCAGTCTGTAAAACTGCTACTTAAAGCTTTATTCTTCTATGTATTTTGTATATAAAAGTTGTTATGAAAAATACATGAGAGAACTATTTGATTTATTTAGTAAAAGCAATTTACAGTATAGAAAAGCTGGTAGTTTTTGGCTTTTTTTATATGATGATAGGTTAATATCAGATGTCTCTTTTCCAACTACCATAAAGGAATTAGGTGCAAGCCATAAGATATATGCTCCCACCAAGAAGTGTGTTCAACCACCCTGAAGAAGCATGAAGCCCCTCTCATCAGTAATATTCTAAGGTGGGGGATGTGCTTTTATTATGAGTAACTTAAAAAATTAACAAAGGTTTTTGGCCACATTAAATCTGAAGCAAGGATCTTTGTTTAAAAAAAAAAAAAAGTGTGCCATAGAAACAAAAATAGAAGACATCCAGCCTCCTAGCCATTGAAAGTAGCTGACTCCAGAAACTCTTAGATTGCTGAAAGACAGTAGAAACTGGATGGTTCAAGGCACTAGTATTAAGATGACTTCTTAATCGGTTATTTGAATTCAGCCAAGGTGCATAGTAATGGAAGCTGTCAGGAGGCTGTTCTGGTAGTTTTGTCCAGTGGTCCATCTAGCCCAGTATCCTGTCTTCTGACCATGTTTTGTGCCACTTGCTTCAGAGGGAGTGAACAGAAGTGGGAAATTTGATCCATCCCCTGTCGTCCAGTCCCAGCTTCTAGTAGTCAGAGGTTTAGAGACACCCAGAGCATGGGGTTGCGTCCCTGACCATCTTGGCTAATAGCCTTTGATGGGCTTATCTTCCATAAACTTATCTAATTTTTTTTAAATCCAGTTATACTTTTTGCCTTCACAACACCTTCTGCAGGTTGACTGCATTATGTGAAGAAGTACTTCCTTATGTTTTAAATTTGCCTATTAATTTAATTGGGTGACCCCTGCTTAATGTGCTATGTGAAGGAAAAATAACACTTCTTTTATCCACACCATTCATGATTTATAGACCTTTACCATATCCCCCTTAGTTGTCTCTTTTCCAAGCTGAACAGTCCCAGTCTTTTTAATCTCCCCTCGGATAGAAGCTGTTCCATATCCCTAATCATTTTTGTTGCCCTTCTCTGTGCTTTTTCCAATTCTAATATATCTTTTTTTGAGATGGACAAGATGGGTGAGGTAATATCTTCTATTGAACCAACTTCTAATGGGGAGAGATAAAAACTTTCAAGCTACACAGAGCTCTTCAAGTCTTGGAAAGGTACTCCCTGCATCACAGCAAAATGGAAGGTGGAATATATTGTGTAGCATAAGTAGCACATATTATTAAGATACAGTAGCCCATTAACATTTCTGTAATCAAAGGACAAAAAGATGGGGTTAGTGGGTTACAGATTGTTATAATAAGCTATAAATCCAGTGTCTCTGTTCGGTCCACAATTTTTATTGGCTAGCGGAGTAATGATTTTTAGCTCCCAGGCTCATCTTTAGAAAGTGTTGTGCAGGTTTCCTTTGAGAATGAGGATGGATAGGTCAGCTATAAATAAGGTGTCCAGAACTGCACACAGAATTCAAGATGTGGGTGTACAATAGATTTATATAGTGGCATGATATTTTCTGTTTTACTATCTAACCCTTTCGTAATGGTTCCTAACATTGTTAGCTTTTTTGTTAGTGGCTGCTGCACATTGGATGTTTTCAGAGAACTATCCACAGTGGCTCCAAGATCTTTCTTGAGTGCTGACAGGTAATATATTGTATGTATAGTTGAGATTGTTTTCCAGTGTGCATTACTTTGCATTTATCAACATTGAATTTCATCTGCCGTTTTGTTTCCCAGTCACCCAGTTTTGTGAGATCCCTTTGTGACTCTTCACAGTCTACTTTGGACTTAACTATCTTGTGTAAGTTTGTATCATCTGCAGATTTTGCCACCTCACTGTTTACCCCCTTTTCTAGATCATTTATGGATATGTTGAACAGTCCTGGTCCCAGTACAGGTCCTGGGGGCACCCAGCTATTTACCTCTCTCCACTGTGAAAACTGACCATTTATTCCTGTCCTTTGTTTCCTATCTTTTAACCAGTTGCTCTTCAATGAGGGCCTTCTGTCTTATCACGTCTCCGAACTTTGCTTAAGAACCTTTGGTGAGGGACCTTGTTGAAGGCTTTCTAAGATCCAAGTACACCACATCCACTCAATCACCTTCATCCACATGCTTATTGACTCTCTCAAAGAATTCTGATTGATTGATGAGGCATGATTTCCCTTTAAGAAAGCTGTGTTGACTCTTCCCCAACATATAATGTTCTCTATGTGCCTGCTGATTCTGTTCTTTACTGTAGTTTCAACTAATTTTCCCTGTACTGAAATTAGTTTTACCAGTCTGTAATTGCCAGGATTGCCTCTGGAGCCTTTTAAAAAAATTGGTGTTACATTAAGCTATCCTTCAGTCATGTGATACAAAGACTGATTTAAGAGATAAATTAAACCACAGTTAGTAGTTCATCTTTGAGTTCTTTCAGAACTCATCGGTGAGTACCATCTGATCCTGGTGACTTACTACTTTTTAACAATTTGTTCCAAAACATTCTCTATTGACATCTCAATCTGAGGTTCCTCAGATTTGTCACCTAAAAAGAATGGCTCAGGTATGGAAATCTCCTTTGCATCCTCTGCAGTGTAGACCAATGCAAAGAATTCAGTTTGCTCCTCTGCAACAGCCTTGTCTTCCTTGAGTGATCCTTTAGAACCTTGATTGTCCAGTGACCCCACTGACTGTTTGGAAGGCTTCCTGCTTCTAATATACTTCTAAAAAACAAATTCTGTTAGTTTGTGTGTCTTGCCTAACTCTACTTTTACACTTGGCTTGCCAGAGCTTATGCTTCTTTCTATTTTCCTCAGTAGAATTTGACTTCCAATTTTTGAAGTGTGCCTTTTTGTCTCTAACCACCTGTTTTACTCTGTTTAGTGGCATTTTTTGGTCCTCTTACCGGGTTTGGGGGGGGGGGGAGGGAGGGGATAATACCGATAATTTGAGCCTTTTATTATGGTGCTTTTAAAACGTTTCCATGCAGCCTGCAGGCATTTCACTCTTGTGACTGTTGCTTTCAGTTCCTGTTTAGCTTCATTTTCTGTAGTTCCCCTTTTTAAATTTAAATGTTTCTATGGTAGGCTTCTTTGGTATTTTCCCCGCTACCAGGATGTTAAATTTTAATTATATTATGGGTGCTGTTACCGAGTGGTTCAGCTATAATGACCTCTTGGACCAGATCCTGTGCACCATTTAGGACTAAATCAAGAATTGCCTCTCCCCTTGTGGATTCCAGGACTAACTGCTCCTGGAAGCAGACATTAATGATGTCTAGAAGCTTTATCTCTGCATCCCATCCTGAAGTGACATGTACCCGGTCAATATGGGGATAGTTGAACACCCCCATTATTATTAGGCTTTCTTTTTTGTAGCCTCTCTAGTCTCCCTGAGCATTTCACAGTCATCGTCACCATCCTGGTCACATGATCAATCGTATATTTGTACTATTATACTCATTCAATCATGAAATTTCTATCCATAGGGATTCTGTGGAACAGTTTGATTCATTTAGGATTGTTACTGTATTTGGTTATGTGCTTTCTTTCACATATAATGCCACTCCCCCAGCAGCGTGACCTGCTCTGTCATTCCTATATATTATGTACCTTATTA
Organism: Mauremys mutica; assembly: GCF_020497125.1. Classification (NCBI taxonomy): domain Eukaryota; kingdom Metazoa; phylum Chordata; order Testudines; family Geoemydidae; genus Mauremys; species Mauremys mutica. The sequence continues at coordinate 33,916,098 of NC_059076.1, read as the reverse complement.
TCGTGTCCCATTGATTGTCATTGTTCCAAGTTTTTGATGCATATTATTTGACTAGCCTAATTTAATACCAGGCAGTCAAATTCACCCATATTAGTATTTAGACACCTTGTGTTTGTATACAAGCACTTATAAAATTTGTCAATATTTCGTTGTCTGCCTTCATGTGATGTAATTTGTATGGGACTCTGCTTCATTTGACTGTTTTTGTTCTATTCTGTATTTTATCAACTTCTGTCATCTCCCCTTTACTAGGCTATAGAGTATCCCCTTTAATAAATCTTCCCCTAAGGGCTGTCTCTCCGAACTGTGTGCTTCTCTGCACCTGTTGACTTTCCCCTAATCCTTAGTTTAAAAACTTCTCTACAGCCTTTTTAATTTTACATTCCAGCCATCTTGTTCTGTTTTGGTCTAGATGGAGCTATAAGCTCCTCCTTTCCCAAAAGGTTCCCAGTTCCTAATAAACCTAAATCCCTTTTCCTAACACCATCATCTCATTGACGCATTGAGACCATGCAGTTCTGCCTGTGTAACTGGCCCTGCACTTGGAACTGGAAGCATTTCAGAGCATGCAACCAATGGAGGTCCTGGACAGCAATCTCTTGCCCAGCAGCCTACCTATCCCTGTGTCATTGGTACTTACATGTACCATGACCACGGTTCCTCCCCAGTGCTGCACATAAGTCTATCTAGATGTCTCGAGGTCCACAGCTTTGCACCCAGCAGGCAATTCATCATGCAGTTCTGCTGGTTCTCACAAACCCAAATATCTATTTCTAATAATCGAATCCCCCATTACTATTACCTGTCTCTTCCTAATAACTGGGGACCTAATACCCAGGGAAGTATCCTCAGTGCAAGAGGATACCATGACATCATCTGGAAGGAGAATCCCAACTAAGGGATTATTTTCCTTTACTCCATCTTGATGATCTCCTTCCCCCAAGACTTTCATCCTTCTCAACAGAATAGAGACTGTCAGACTGGGAATGGGACTACTTTACTGTGTCCCAGAAAGTCTCATCTGTTTACCTCCCTGTCTCCTTTAGGTTCTCCAGTTCACCAACTCTAATCTCAAGAGCCCTTACTCTGTGCAAGCCATGACTTGCTTGCACTGAATGCACACATCACTTGCCCATGAGGCAGTGAAATAAACTGGATAGCCCCCAGTCTGCTGCTGGACTTGTGTCTGTATTATTTTTACTATTGCAGGGGTCTCACAATAGAGATACCATTACTAATAGCCCTAGCAGAGGAACCTGAGAGTTAAATGGGCCTGGGTACTGAACCCCACACACAATTTTGTATATCATCCCTCCAGATCAGTTGTCATTTACGTTAGCAGGACAGTTTTTGATGCTGGGTGTTGAGTTCCTAATGTGTATTAGTCTGGTACCATCTACAAATAGTAAACTAAATAAAAGTACAAAACTCTGGAAAGTAATTAAAATTGTTTTTTTCCCCAATGTGGTCAGCTGTCAGGGTTCACTTTTCCTCTTGTCAGACACCAATGGCACCATATTTTCTGGGCAGGCTGTGTTGAATATGTGCAAGCAACCTTCTAGCTAGGTGCGTATAAAGAAAAGCATAATATTTTGCTTTGTGGCAGGAAGCAGTTGTGGCAAAGTTTAGAATATTTACACCAGATAAATGATTTAGAAAAAACATTTGGCTGCAGCACTATGTTTGGGTTACAGATCAGGTTACCCTACTTGGTGAGGCTGAAACCCAGTTAAAATAGGACCTCTGTCTGAATGGAGACATTCTTTGGGGTACTAAGGTACTGCAAAAGAGATTAATTAAAATTGTGAGGCTGCTGCATTCAGAAGACTGGCAAGAATATAGTTCAGACAAATTATTTAGGGTTGGAGTTTAAATTATAGGATGAAAGTGACCTGTCTTTCAGCTGCAAAGCAGTACAGAGATACAAATACTTCTGTGGAGTGTACTGAGTATTTTTTCTTTTGAGAGAACTTTTAATATTTTATTACAAGATTTTTTTATTCAGAAATGCTTTTTATGAAGGAGAAAAACATCCACCTTTCCAGATAAAGGGAGTCATAGACTTGAATAGAAGGACAACCGGACTTACAGAACAATGTGTATTGAAGCTGCTGTTTGGGACTCTGAAGGAGATAGAGAAATAAAAAAAGTGATAATGAGGGTGACTCCTTACTACCAGTTTGAAATACATTGTGTTGCTGTGCTGGATGGAACTAGTCTCTTTCAGCTGAGGAATGAATAACAGCCATGTCTTCATTTAGTAAGGGAGTGTCTTCATGGCCACTGGCAAAGCAGTAATTAAAGGGGGCAGAGTTAGCAGAAATAGTTTTGTAATAAAAATCTGCAAGATCTGCTAATCTGTATTAGCTCCATCCAGTATAAATAATTGCTCTTTTTTGGCAACCGAACACTAACATATTTGGAGGTGGAGTAAAAATGTTCCTTTGCAGCAAAAAGAGATGGAGGAAAGAATTCAGGTTTAATTGCCAATAACTTTTTTTTCTGAAGCAGAGGCCTGTGGCTGCAGCAGCTCCATTGTAGCACAGGAAGGAAAGTTCATTTTTATAAATGGAACTTTTGCCTCATAGCAAAGGAACCATGTACCACTAAGGGAGTATGTGAGCATTGCCTGCAAGAATGAATCATTGTTAACAGCAGTAGTACATTCGTTAATATGTCTGTTTCAACAAAATTATAAAGCAAGTCTCTACTGTAGTTCCATTTTCTCCATTCCTATGTCTATTATGTGCTCAGTTAACTGAAATTTTCTTATTCTAGAATTAAAATGACTGTTGAATACCTCTTTTTGAGGGCAGTGGCAAAAACAAAGACTTCTGATTTTTTATAAAAATCTACCCTTCCTTTCCAATTGTCAAGTTCCGGTTTCTCCCTGAAGTGTTTCTCTAAGTTGCACTTCGTTAATGATGCATCCAGGCTTATCTCACCGCACACACCTGCCTTTCCCTAGTTCTCTAATGCCCTTCAGTATTGCTTTTTGAATAGCTGCATTGTACTTGTTTGTACAATACTCATACTCTTGTTTGTGTTCTGTGTTTTCCTTTCATTTACTCGTTGTTTTAAGTGTATTTTGAAGCTGAAGTCTGAAAGACTTTTAAAATACAGATTTGCATTCAATATTGCCTCCTTCCTCCAAAATGTAACTAATCCATGCACAAACAGCTTAGAAAATAGAGAAAGAACTCTACTCCTGCAGGAGGATAGCACAACCATAATGTAATTATATGGTTGAAGTAAAGGAAACTAAAGTTAAGAAGGAAAAGAGTGGTATGGAATAGGCAAAACAAAGATTAAGTATACATGGGAAAGAGAAGGAAGGATGTGTTTTCTATATTTTTGACTCAGTATTTTAGAAATAAATCATTGCTTTTATTAGCCATGTCCAAGAAAAGTCTCCTATAAGAAGTTCATTTTAGAGAGCTGTTTCTACTCACGTATAGTAACTAGTAATATATTTCCAATGTCTAGTAACTTTTTAGCAATGAATAAACCTGAGCATTTTAAATCTCCCTTTGAGCTGTGTGGGAGGGGCTCAATACCCAAGGTAATATTGCCATGTTTACCTTTAAAAATGAGGTGTTTAAGCAAATATAGTTTCCCAATATGCTTTCACCTGTGCACAGTCCCAAAACATGCATATGTTCCTGTAGATTTCAAGCACTGCCAGGAATAATTTGTGTCCTTCAGACCCAACTGATTAAGACATTTGTGGGCTCCAGTCAAATTTTGTTCAGAATTTTAAATATTAATTGAAGGTTGGCGTCCTTTACAGTTTTCTAGTTGGAGGAACAGATAATACTGCAAACTCTTTTCTTTGTAGCACAGTATGTGGAATCTTAATCTTGCTCTTAACAATATTGTATTATGAGGAGTTGTCAAGGTCTGATTATCAGACTTCCGAGGTAAGATACTGAATGTGTTTTTGAAGGGTTATTTTTAAATCCAATTTGACACTGGATTCTTTGAAATGTTAGAAATGAGCTCACTAATCCTAGCAAACAGCTTTAATTGCATCTGGTCCTCTCTTCTGCATCCAGATTGTTTTTATTTTGCAGCTGCTGAAAAAAAAAACAATTTGTTACAGGCATAAATCAAATGTTTAGTATCCTTTAGCTCTTCCAATAGTTCTAGAACAATTTTTCACTATTTTTCTTTCTGTAATTTCAGATTTTCAGATGTAAACTTTTATGTGGATCATTTTTGTGAAGCTTATTCCAAATTTTCGGAGTATGATATAGTACTGGATTTTGTGGAGCAGATGATTATCTCAAACTAGTGTAAATACATCAGTTTAAGCAGAGTTGCTTCTTATTTACGGAAGCATAAGTGAGATCAGAATTAGTTCCTTCATTTTCAAGTCAATGTTAGAGTATATTTTGTCTAAGTGCCATTCACCTTTATTCAATTAGGCAGCAATTCTGCAAACACTTAAGTATGTGCTTAATTTCACTAGCCTGAGTAATTCTGTTTGAAGTCAATGGGATAATTCATGCTAATAAAGTTAAGTATGTGCGTGTTGCAGGACAGGAGCTTTAATAGGTATTCCATCTACATCTAGGACACAGGATCCTCACCTATTTGCCGGATTCTTCAGCTCTGTGGTAGATTAAATTATATCCTCTTTCAATATGTCAGTTGGCAATTTGAATCCCCAATTTTGTAAACAAAGGGGAAAATTTAAGTTTCATATAAAACAAGGGATAATTTGGGATACAGTCGACTTTTTAATTTTGATTTATGCAACATCTGGAGCAGGAAGTGAAGGGGTGGAGTATTGCTAATTTCAATATTATTTACATATATCCCTGAGACTGAGATTAAGTGGATCCTAGTGGCAGAGTATCTCCCTTTATATCTTGTATGACTATACCAAAAATATGCTTGATCACAATTTTCAGAATTCAACTTGATCCATAAATACAATTTTTTTTATTAAATTTGGTTTCCAGGTGTTAAATAATGTAGGTGGTAGTTTGAAGTAGGAAGGAACAATTTATCATATATCCTAAGCACATATCAAGAATTACTTGAATGAAAAATGTATTGCTTTGTTTAATATATGAAGCAACCAGTTTTGCTGGTTTAAAAATGTATTTTCAAGCTTTCACATAGTACTTCCCTATCTACCACTAATTCCTCAAAGGAGGAACTCAGATTACTTACATATATTATTTACCAGTTTTTTATAACTAAAGCAAAATGTAACCAATGTATATCTCAATTTCAGCATCACACCAGTGGAATCCTGAGTAGACAGAGGTTATATCACAACCTGTTTTAGCTCAAATAGGTTACATCTCAATTTATACATATGGCTTTTGTAATAAAAGCATATAAAGATCAAACTGCTTAGAACAAAAATGTCCAGCCATAATTGTAGGTTATTAAATCTCTACTTGCACCCATCTTTGGCAGTCCCTATAATTTTGAAGAATAGATAGATGCCTAGTATCTATTTTTGCCTTTCTAATTGTACTTGCACTGTTTCGTTGGTGGAGAAGAATTTGGATAATGTGGTCAGGAATATTAGGATTACCTGAAAATTTAAATAAACCTTTTGGACTGTTTAAGCATATTTTTGATATTCTTTACAATGTATTGATGATTTTCCCTATACTATATATATTTAAAAAAAACAATCTCAGATTCACTGTGGCTAGTGAGTTCTCTGATATGATTAGAGATGTGTAAACTCCACAAACAGCATGAACATCCAGATAACAAAGCTGTAGGTGCTTCTCAAACTCAGAAATCTTGAAAGGCTTTGGTTCCCTTTTTCACCTCCAGGTCCTTTTTTGCCCCTTTCTCCCCTTTGATAATTAATAGCAATGGCCAACACTTCTGGATGCCTCTCTGTTAGTTATGTCACCGAAGATTTGAGTACTCTGGGACTTTTAAGGATAATGGATGTAGGAGTGGGAAGAATGTCTCCCGACTGCTCAGAAACTGAGCAATGTTTATTTTACCCTTTTAAAATATCTGTTCCACATTTTATCTTGAGTTCACGTTTCTTAGTTTGCAGATTCATGTACTGCCCTAGTTTATCATGTTAGGTGGCCATTGTCCTACAGACACCACTGCTTACAAAACTTGAATTGCATATTTAAGCTAATCATTCTCCCATTCAAATAAATGTGGTAGAAGAATTCAAGAGAGCAGGAAATGTACGCAATTACAGCAGGGGACTGAATGTCTCGATTCCATTTCTTCCTCTGGCATTGAGTTGATACGTGAGAATTGAGAAGTCATCTAATAGCTCTGGTTTAACTTTACAAGAGATAGAATCACCCAAACATCAAAAGAACTGCTGTAGTACCACACTGGTGAACAAGAACCCAAATACAGTTCCCTTTAGGCATTCCAGCCCTTGGCTCCTATCTAGGCAAAAAGGTCTAATACGGTGAGAGATTTATCAAAAACCCAAATCACCATATATGAGGTTCTACTAATCCCGAAGGATCGGACACTTTCTCCCATGTTACTGTGTGTCTCAGATCTTACCCAAATACACGCTGTCAGCCAATCCTTAGTAAATTAACGAAAGATTTATTAATAAAAGAAGAGAGTTATTGAATGGTTAAAAGATTATATACATTACAAATGCTTGCTAGGTCCCTCTATCAGATTTGTAGCAGTGATGGATGAGTCTGCTGACTTACACAAGTCTCTGAATCATCCCAAAAGCTTAGAATCCAAATGCAGCTTAGATGTAAAGTCTGTTGGAGTCTTTCCATGCTTTTCCAAATAACTACTTGGAAGATCTCAGTCCCACAGCTTAAACTTTCCCTGTTTAAAGTTTACAGACTAGAGATGCAGGATCAGGCCTGATGTTTCACTTTTCTAGCTGAAGCAGGCCCTCAAGTGTTTTGAGTACAGCATGATTCTTCTTTGAGCATACACTAACCCACCACTTGGAAGTTAACATTCAATTTCATATCCATACACAGGAAATCTAGTTACACTTATTTGCATAAGGCAATTAGGCATTATAACAGATAAGCTGAAGACAATGTAGATAATAGTTTGGTACAGTATCTCACCTCTTTGATGTTAAGGTTAACTGAACACAATTAAGACATGAAATGGATTTAGCATCTAAAAGCTAATTTGGTTACACTGGTAAACTTCTAACAGGATATAGGTAAACAGACAAATACACTTAGCAACTATTCTTTGATTCTTATCAATACAAAGTGAATGAGTTGGAGATTGCTAGCTTACTTAACATTTCCTTGATACCCATACATACCTGGATGGTCTTGATTACAATTGCAATGCCTCTTGTTAAGTTGTTCTGGTCATACACAAGTTACCTGGTTTACCAGCACCACAGTAATATTTAGTAGAAAGAGAGAGAGATGGCCAGTGTGGAGAGGATCTGGCATGGACATGATTAACCCTTTTTATAGGGCAATAATTTACAGCATGATAGATGACAATTTCATTCTGCTCTACAGACGGTGGGAAAAGCATAATAAAAATTCACCTGTCTTCATTTTATCTCAAAATTTTGTTGAAAAACCTCATTGAAAAATCAAATTTTGAAAAATGTTGGTAGCTCTAAAAACTTATTTCTAAATTAATTTTCTGCAGCCATGTAAAGAACACTGAACCTCAGTGAGGACTATCTTCATGACAAGTTGAACTTCCTTTTGGAGCCCTACAAGCTTTAATCTTCCACTAAAGCACGTGGACTAAAATAAATATTGTCAAACCAAGCAAAGCCAAGTCTTCAAATATAGTGGAACAAAATGTGTATTAAACAGCTATTTTTGATGCATTCTATTTCCTGTATACCTTGTCTATATAGTGAGTATTTAGGGCCTGATCCTGCCATCACTATCAGGTGTCATGTTTACTACTGACTCTTCACAAATATAAGCACTGTATCCACTAGTACGTTTGCCATATGACTTTAACAGGCCTATTTTCAATGCATAAAGTTAAGCATGTTCATAAAGGTAATTTTTTTGGAAAGTTTAAGTGCCCTTAAATAGATTCAGAATGAAAGTCTGAACTGTCATAACTGTAGCATCTCCAACACACTGTTACAATAGATTGGCTCTGTGTGAGGAACACCTATGATTGTGTGAAAACAGCAGCACTAAAGATGGATTCTTCAGGTTCCATTCTCAGACCACACCCAGATCATCCAATAGTATTGCAGGACCATATGAATTGCCAATCTGGATTTAAACCCTAGGTCCATCTAGTCCAGTAATCTGTCTCTGACAGTGGCCTGTACCAGATACTTCAGAGAAAGGTATAGTAGTCACTCTTAAACCCTGAAGCATGAGCTTTCATAGCCCTTCCACAATGTTTGTTGTTAATTATAACAATTCTGGATATACTTGTTATCCAAATAAATGCCCAATCCCTTACTGAACCTTGCTAAATTCTTGATTTTAATGATTTCCTGTGGCAATGAATTCCACAGTATAGTTGTATGCTGTGTGCAAAAGAATTGGGTTTTGTTGGTTTTCAATTTCATTGAATGCCCCCTTCTTTTGTATGATGCTTGAAGGGCAGGAGTTCCCAATCTACCATCTCTAGACTGTTCATTTGATATACTTTTATCATGTCCCCTCTTTTCATCTCCTTTCATCCGACGAAGTGGGCATTCACCCACGAAAGCTCATGCTGCAAAACGTCTGTTAGTCTATAAGGTGCCACAGGATTCTTTGCTGCTTTTACAGAACCAGACTAACACGGCTACCTTACTGATACTTTCTAAGATGATCATCCAAATTTTTCAGTTTCTCTTCAGATGTGTTTTTCAACACTTTTGATCATTTTCATCACCTTCTCTGTATTATTTGCCAGCCTATTCCTTATGTATTCTAACATATGAATATTTTGTTTGCTTTGTTGACCACAGCTGTATATCTAATAGGGGTCTTCACTGAGCTGTCTACAGTGACACCCCAATGCCTTTGAGTATACCTTTGCCGGGAGAAAATGTTTGAACATGAGTGTTTTCCTAGTGGAGCTGGTAACTATCCTAGCAAAGCAAACTACTAAAAGCCTATTTTATAGAAGTTGTTCTTGTCCTTGTTGAGACAAATGGTTAAGAACCTCAAAATTTGCCATGAGAAATAACCCAAAGTTAGATGCAGCTCTTGAACTGTTTGCCCCCAAGGAACAGAAAGGAAAAAAAACAGAAGGGTGACTTGGTGTTATCAAATATACTTTGTGCCAGTTGCAGACAGTGCTGTCTTCCAAAGATAAGCCTACTTTACTGATGCCTCTCAATAACAGAAATGGGCCAAGATTTTCACAGTGGCTTTCTTCCTTCCTTTCACAAATATTGTGCAAAATACAACATGCAGTTTTAGTCTTAGGCATGTTATTTTTCCTGCAGGTTACAACCTATTCCACAAACATTTTACTGTTCTTTAAAATTGCTGGATGCACAACCCCCCTGTCATTGTGTAGATATGACTACAAGTACAATAAAACAAAACGTGCTCGCTAATGCCTAAAACTTAGCTTTGGCAGGTTACAATCTTTATCTAAGGAGGTTTCTCACCTATAATCATTTCCAGCTACTCTGTTTTCAAGTCAAGATGATCCACTCTGCATGAGCTCATAGGGTTCTGCTTCCCCCTTTGTCCCCTAAGTGATAGATGCCAAAATGGCTTTCCATTTCATCTTATATTTTCCAAAGTGTATCTGTTTCAAGAGCCAGGAAGGCTTCCTGGGCGTACAGGCTCCATCCCCATTTGTGATGGTTAAGTGGTCTTTCTCCCTCTTACCCTGCTTGTTTATCTTGATGGCTTTGTTTACCTTCCATGTAGATGTACTTTTCATTGTCCTCTGAGATATTACCTAATTCAGTTTACATTGGAGACACAGGAAAACAAGCTCACTAGCATTCCTTTGTCTAGGACAGGTTGGGACTATGGATTGTTTGCAAAACACCTTTTAAGAATGTATTTCCAGCAAGCATCTATAATTCTTTATACACTGCCTGTACATATATCACACAATATTAATAACCAGCATGTTACCAGTTTACATATGATACCTTACATCACACCTTTTAGCTCTTAAGTGCAGATTATGACAACAGTGGGGCAATGCGTGAATCAGGCCTGACGTGAGGGATTGTATGGTGGGGTGTGCCCTCTGCCAGTTGGCAGTCAGCGACTCCCTAGGTCATAATCATTGTACTATTGGGCATAATAATCACACTACAGCAGGGAAAGGGTGGGAAAGCAAGCAAGCAGCTCCCATCTCTGGGATGGAATCTCTGTGTTGCCGAGTCAGTGGCAATCTGGCATGGCATAGTGCTTGATTAAAAGATTTGGTGGGCTGTTTATTTTAACATCCTGCCAATAGCTGCAAGAGAAGTGGGTGGGGGGAATGTGCCCACATGAGGTGGTGATGCTTTTCTACACAAGTGCTTCCAGGTCAGCATCCACCCTAAGAAAACACTTGGCTGGGTGATAAGGACTTGTTTTCATTTTTAGTTTGGATGGAGCTAAATAGCTGCTCTTTTCAAGTGCCACTTCTTCCTTTCTGGTGATCTCTTCATTTACTGAAAATGTATTGTGGCGGATCCACCCAACTGGAGCCCATACCTGCCATACATCAACCTTTTCCTGAACTAGATCCTCAAACAATCCCCAGCAGAAATTGCCCTGCTGTTAATCTAACAATGTCATTCAGCCCCTCCTCCTTGCCAGCGCGCTCCTCTCTTCCCCCCGCAGCCAGCCAGGCGGACTGTGCACGGTGACAATAGCAGGGAGGGAGAGGGGCTCCGAAAGTCAGGGAGGGGTCTCCTGAGGCACGCACAGCTTGTGCCTCGACAAAGAGCCTGGGAAATGTGCAGACGCAGGCCAGTGAGTGCTGGGTGTGGGCAGGGCAGGCCTCTGCAGGCAGGCTGCGCAGTCTCTGCCCCGAGGGCTTGTGCAGCCTGTTCCCCCAGTTCTCAGCATTTCTCAAATGCGGCCATAGGACGGGGTGGGGACGGGGGGGGAAGGGAGAAGTATCAGCCCCTCTCCCACCCTTCTTTGTGCTCAGGGATGTGCCACCCTGCACCGCCTCTGGAGACAGGCGGGGCACAATGCTGAAGGAGCAAGGTGAGTTCTCGACCTACAGGGGGCAGAGGGGCCTGGCTCAAGCTTCCACCCTAGGGTTGTTGGGCAGTGGGCTCAGGTGGTGGGACTTAGGAGCTGCACAGACCAGGCCTCCAGCCATGGGGTTTTGGGCATCAGCTCCAGCCATGATGTTTCAGGTACTGACCCCCAGCTCCGGCCATGCAACCTCAGCCTGTGGCCAGGCCCACGGAGCTTCAGGCTCCAACTCCTGGCCACATGGCAGCGGGCTCCAATTCCTGGCTCTCGCCAGGCGGTGCCAACCCCTGGCCACCCATTCCAACCCCCAGGTGCTGGACTCCCAACCCCAGCCTCGGGTGCCGACCCGGGCTCCAGCGGGTGCTGGCACTGAGCCAGGGCCCCTGGGTGTGCAGCTCCTGGCCCTGGCTGCATGGTACCTGCCCCGGGGCTCTGGCCACTGCCACTGACCCCCAGCCACACACTGCAGCCCCCTGGCTCTGGTCACAGGACTCACCACCCACCCCCATCGCGCCTGGTCCCTGCTACCTCCCCTGGCCCCTGCTGATTCCCCCCTTCCCCCAACCACCCCCACTCCAGGGCTTAATTTGTCCTGGGGCTTGCTGCAAAAAGTTATATTAACAAACATGCAAATATTGCTTTTCACAGCATTATTTTGATTATTGATTCTGCAACCTCCCCCCGCCCCCCCCCCCACCCCATACCTAACTGGCAGGGATGTGGATGTGGAGAAGGACATTTTTATTTATTTTTCCTAAAGTGAATCAAGAATTTTAGGAAAAAACTGTCCGTGCGGCCACCAGCCAGAGTTAGTGGCCGCACTCGGAGGCCACCAAAAAACGTGTTGTGAGACCCGCCCCCCCTTCCCCCCGTCAGGCTGCCTGTGCGGAGGGAGAGTTTTGCGCCGGGGCTCGGTGCCGGGGGGCCGCCCGCAGCCGCTCCCCTTGCCCCACCCCGGCCGCTCGGGGACTTGCTTTCTGTCGGCCGAACGAAAACCCGGGAGCCGGAGGCAGCGCCCTCGCCTTTAACTCGCCGCCCCTTCCGCGGCAGGAGCCAGCGGAGCCGCCGAGTCTCAGCGGCGGGGCCGGGCTGCGGGACGCCGCCGGGTGCAGCCGCCGCCGCCGCCGCGCCTCGCGAGCCTGCCCTAGGGCGGCGGGCGGAGGATGCTGCCGCGGGCAGGGCAGCTGCTCCGGAGCGCCAGGGGGAGATGGCGGCAGCCCCTGGCCGCCGCCGCCGCCGCCAGAAGCGGCCGCTCCCTGCCGGCTCCCCAGGTGAGGCGCGGCGCGGCGCGGGGAAAGTTTCCATGGGGCAACTTCAGCGCTCGGGCGGCGCCTCCCTCCGCTGCCGCCCCCGGCCGGCCGGGCTCCCGCGGCTGCTCGTGCCCCTCGCCGCGCTGCTGGGCCGGGGCAGGGCGCGCGGGAGCAGCACTTTGGGGGGGGGGCTGTGACCCCCTGCACCCCCCTCCCCCCGGCGCGGACACCAGCCCCCGGGCACGGGGGGCGGCAGAAAGTTCCCCGCCGCCAGCTGCAGCCCCAGCCCCGGGCTGGGAGGGAGGTCAGCGCCGGCTCTGCGCGCCCCGCTTTGTGTGGGGCGCTGCTGGGGCCCCGGGCGGGGCAGAGGCCAGTGAAACACCTGGGGCTGTAGGTGACTCAGCGCCCCGCCAGCGGGAGAGCGGAGAGCAGCTGCTTCTGACAGGAGCCCGGCGCGGGGCGGCGCACCTGGAGCCCAGGCATCTGGCAGCGTCCCTGGCTTTGCTAAGGGGAGCGCTGCCTTCCCCGGAGCGCGCTGCTCTTCGGTGGAGGGGAAGGGAACTCAAACAGGCTCAAGCGAGGTGGATTGTGCTCCGAGTCTGCCAGAGGAGGAAAATCTGCCTTGTTTTAAAAGCTCAAGTCAGGAACCTGCCCATCAGCGCTGTCTTTATAATTTTTCCACTTCCTCCAGGGTTGTTGCCCTGCTCCCTGATAGGTTGATGATGAATCATCAGTGCAAACTGTATGATTTAGCACAACTGTGTTATATGTCTGTTGATAAATATCTTTGGAGAGAGGGGTGTGGTAAGGAGAATGCTGAAGAAGAGGAAAGTCTGAACTTAAACAAGAAATCCTCTAACTCCAGTTTTATAAATCAGTAAATGCCAAGAAATCTTAAGGTTAAAATGGCCTGACCGTGGTTCTTAAAAGGATATTGGCAGGTTTAGCATTTTAAGGTTTTTTTTGTTGTTGTAATTATTAGTAACAACCCAGTAGATTACTGAAACTGAAGTTTATTACCATCATATTTAATTCTCACCATTTATGTTTACTATTTCAACCTAAAGCCAGCGTGCACAATAAAACTACATTGTTTGTGGAAATTGCAGTCACTTGGTAAGGATTATGAACAGAAACTGAACAATTTCTGGCTCATAAACACCAAGATAATTCAGAAATAACTGCACTTTCAGCACTGCAGGGGGAGCGTTAATAATATTGTAAAATCTTGAAGGTATTTCTCAATATTGGGCTTAAAAATATTTTTTTCCTTTTTTACACACAAAATATATAGGTCAGCCATGCTGACAATGCAGCTTTAACTCAAATATTGTCATTTGTATTTTCTGTATTCAAATTAGACTTGTATTGTTTTAAAGGTGGAGTGAGAACGGCTAAAAGATTGAGCAGGGTGACCTGGTAGTCTAGGTTTGAATGCTGCAGCCTGACCTATTTATCGATGCAAGGGTCCTGCTGTGAGGATCTAACTGCAGCATCTGGAATGTCAGCATTCCCACCCTGCTTACTTTGTCTTGGGAAGCAGGCTATTTCTCTGTGATGTGCAGGTTGAAAGAAAAGCTTTTTGGATCAGTAGTGATGAGGCAGGGGGCACCTGTTTATAGGGATAGGGGAATAGTATTGGGGAAACTAATAAACAGAAGCATATAACTTGCTACTTATTTACCTTTTTATGTTTTGCTTTTGTGTTCTTTGTCTACTACTGTTTACATTGCCTATTTAGGCTGTCAGTAGTTCTTTGGTGTAGGGGCCATCTCATGCAAGTGTTTATATAGTACCTAGCATAGTGAGCTCTGTCTTCACTGGGGTATCTAGGAGCTGCTGTAATATAAACACTAAGGCCTGGTCTACACTAGGACTTTAATTCGAATTTAGCAGCGTTAATTCGAACTAACCGCTCAACCGTCCACACCAGGAAGCCATTTAATTCGAACTAGAGGGCTCTTTAGTTCGAATTTGGTACTCCACCCCGACAGGTGGAGTAACGCTAAATTCGACATGGCTAGCTCGAATTAGGCTAGGTGTGGATGCAAATCGAACTTAGTAGCTCCGGGAGCTATCCCACAGTGCACCACTCTGACGCTCTGGACAGCAGTCGGAGCTTGGATTCTCTGACCAGCCACACAGGAAATGACCCGGGAAAATTTGAATTCATTTTCCTGTCTGGGCACTTTGAATCTGACGTCCTGGCTGGACATCGGGGCGAGCTCCGCAGCACCTGCAACGATGCAGAGCTCTCCAGCAGAGGAGTCCGGCCAATCCAAGAATAGAAAGAGGTCCCCAGCATGGACAGACCGGGAAGTCCTGGATCTGATCGGTGTGTGGGGCGAGGAGTCTGTGCTGTCGGAGCTGCGCTCCAGCAAGCGGAATGCAAAGACCTTCGAGAAGGTCTCCAAAGCAATGATAGAGAAAGGATACAGCCGGGATGCAATGCAGTGCCGCGTGAAAATCAAGGACCTGAGACAAGGCTACCAAAAAGTCAGAGCGGCAAACGGACGCTCCGGAGCCCAGCCCCAGACATGCCGCTTCAACGAGGCACTGCATGCCATTCTAGGTGGGTCTGCCACCACTGCCCCACCAGTGACCGTGGACTCAGTGGATGGCATAGTGAACCTGGACAGTTCCTCCTCGATGTTCGCCGATGGGGAAGATGAGGAAGGGTCTGTGGAGGACGGCGCAGGCGACAGCGAACACAAAACCGCTTTCCCTGACAGCCAGGATCTCTTCATCACCCTCACAGAGATCCCCTACCAACCCTCCCCGGCCGTTAACCCGGACTCTGAATCAGGGGAAGGATCAGGCGGTAAGTGCTAGAAACATGTAAACATTTATTTTTTATAAAACAGGTATAAAAAAATAGAAATACTATATATAAAATTTTCAATGAAAAACTATATGAAAAGTAGGTCCACACATATAGGGATTGAACAATAATCCTCCAGGGACAATTCAAGAAAGGTCTCATTTAGGTCCTCGAAAAGCCTCCGCAGGAGGTTCCTGGGGAGAGGTGCCTTGTTGGGTGCTCCGTGGAAGCACACTCTTCTGCGCCAGGACATCCTTATGTAGATGGGAATCATCGCCTCCACAAGCATGGCCGCATATGGTCCTGGTCTCTGCAGGGCTTCCCTTAGCATCCGCTCTTTGTGACTCCGAGGGACCCGCATCAGGGTGATCTCGTTCATGAAATGCTGCATCTAATTAGGGCAATTAGTGTATTGTTACTGTTGTGAATGGTTGACTTTTACTTTGCATAACAATGACCCTCGCTTAACAGCCACGTGTTGTAGGCCACATAGGAAAAGCATACATTGATCTTTCCCGTGCACTGGTGGGAGTGGCTGGAAAAGGGTCAGAGTATATGATTTCCAGATTGCCTTTAGCGGGAGGGCACAGCTATCCATTAACTGATAAGCAGAATGTACTGTAAGGCTTACCAGGACTGTCTGCTAGACGGATTCAGCTGTCTCTCCCCACTTGTCCGCTCTCCTGTGCAATGCCGCAGCCAATGAGAGCGTATTCCGAAATCTCGAACTTGGCCCGAGATCTCGTGAGACTTGTTGCCCTGTATGGTCTTGTTCAGAGAAACTGACTAGACTGTGTTCACTGTTCGCAAACATGTATCTGTTCAAGGAAATCAGTTACTTTTTCCATCACACAGCTTCGGCTCTTTCCCGGACTGCCCCGGCATCCCCCTCGCAGAGGCTGGCGCAGATTAGGCGGCGAAAGAAAAAGACTCGGGACGAGATGTTCGCGGAACTGATGGCCTGCTCCAGAGCCGAGGCGGCAGAGCAGACACAGTGGAGGGAGACCCTATGTCAACAGCATCGCACACACATCGAACGGGAGGATAGGTGGCGGCAGGAAGACCAGCAGGCGACTCAAACGCTGCTTGGGCTAATGAGGGAGCAAACGGACACGCTCCGGCGCCTTGTTGATGTTCTGCAGGACCGCAGGCAGGAGGACAGAGCCCCCCTGCAGTGTATCTGCAACCGCCCTCCCCCGCCAAGAAGTCCTGCCCCCCCCCCTCACCCAAAAGTACAAGACGGAGGGGCGGTAGGGGCCGTGAGAACTGTCACTGCACCACTGCATAGCGCTAATGTACCACACACCTCTCACGCTATACATTTGTAGAAGTGCTTCCCTTACAGGCTCACCCAGTCCCAAATCCAAGTTTCATCCCCCCACTGTGTATTAGATTATTAAAAGCTGTTTGCTGTTATTCACTGTTTCGGTCACGTCTTTCGTGTCAGAGGATTTTTTTTTGTATGGGGGGGGGGAGGGGATTTATAATTGCATGATATAGCCTACATTACCAGGGTACAGACTTGGGGCATGATCAACTGCAGGGCACACACACACTGCAGTCAGTAGGCACCAGGGTCACTCTGTGTGGTGTATGCTGCCCCGTGTCATTCTGTGATGTGTATGCTTGTCCAGGGTCCTAGCGCCTGCCACCCCCTTAATGTTAAGGCACGCTGCCCTTACCATGCACTTCCACCGTAGCAACGAGCCTCTCCGCTGCCCTGAGCCCCAGCAAGAGCCCTCATCCACGGACAGATACTCACCCTTCCCCCACACCCCTCACCCCTTCCTACGCCCAAACCCGCAGCCCACTGCCGTCATCCAAACCCCTATCCAAAGAAGGCACCACTCGCCCCTTCCTGCAAACCCACCCCTTCCTGCAATCCCTCCCCTTGATGCACAACCACTTGCAACCGTCCCCCACCCCAGAGACCTATGTAGGAGCACGAGGATGTCATTCCTCTATGGAACAAGCGGTCTGTACATCAGTGCACATCGTGCCCAGCACAGTATGCGTCCATGTTTCAGCAACTGAACAGAAATGCAAAGTAAAACAAAGATTTATTAATAATGAGTGTAACAATTAATTTGATTTAAAATGTGCTTTGGAAGTGGGGGAAACTTGGAGAACGGGGTATGTAACCGCAGATCGAAATCGACACATACAGACACAGGCCCAGGGTCAGTTTCTCTTGAAAGCAAGTGGAGAGTCATAGGTTACCCTGCTCTCCGAGGAAACTAGCTTTCAAAGTCTCCCGGATACACAGCGCTTCCCGCTGGGATATTCTCTCGGCACGGGTGTCTGGCTGAGCGTAAACTGCAGCCAGGCGATTTGCCTCAACCTCCCATCCGGACAAAAAGGTCTCGCCCTTGCTCTCACAGAGATTGTGGAGCACACAGCAAGCAGCAATAACTACGGGGATATTCTTTTCGCTGATGTCCGAGCGAGTCAGTAAGCTCCGCCATCTCCCCTTGAGACGTCCGAAAGCACACTCCACCACCATTCTGCACTTGCTCAGCCGGTAGTTGAAGAGTTCCTTCTCTCTGTCCAAGGCGCCTGTATAGGGCTTCATGAGCCAGGGCATTAGCGGGTAGGCTGGGTACCCGAGGATCATTGTAGGCATCTGCACATCCCCAACCATTACTTTGTGGTCCGGGAAGAAAGTACCTGCCTGGAGGCGTCTAAACAGACCAGAGTTCCTGAACACACGCGCGTCATGAACCTTGCCCGCCCACCCAACGAAGATGTTGGTAAAACGTCCCCTATGGTCTACCAGTGCTTGCAGCACCATAGAAAAGTAGCCCTTTCGGTTAATGTACTCGCTGGCCTGGTGGGCTGGTGCCAGGATAGGGATGTGAGTCCCATCTATAGCCCCACCGCAGTTTGGGAATCCCATCGCGGCGAAGCCATCTATGATGTCCTGGACGTTTCCCAGAGTCACTACCTTTGAGAGAAGTTGCTCAACGATTGCGTGGGCTACTTCAATCACAGCAACCCCCACGGTAGATTTGCCCACGCCAAAGTGGTTCGCTACTGACCGGTAGCTGTCTGGCGTTGCAAGTTTCCAGAGGGCTATGGCCACTTGCTTCTGCACACTCAGGTCTGCTCGCATCCGGGTGTCCTGGCGCTTCAGGGCAGGGGACAGCAAGTCACAGAGTTCAAGGAAAGTGCCCTTACGCATCCTGGAGTTTCGCAGCCACTGTGATTCATCCCAGACCTGCAGCACTATGCGGTCCCACCAGTCCGTGCTTGTTTCCCGGGCCCAGAATCGCCGTTCCACACCATGAACTTGACCCATTGCCACCATGATCTCCACGGCGCGGCGTACCCTGCTTTGTGAGAGGTCTGCGCCACTCTGTGACTTCCTGTCCTCACCGCGCTGACGGAGCCTCCTCGCCCGATTTCTCAGCAGCTGACTGTGGAAGAGGTGGACGATAAGGTGCGAGGAGTTGACAGCGGCCATAAGTGCAGCAATGATCGGAGCGGGCTCCATGCTCGCAGTGCTGTGGCGTACGCGCTGTAACTGACAAGAGAAGGGCGCGAACAGATTTCCCGCCGGAGCTTTCAGGGAGGGAGGGCGTGATTGACGGTTCAATGATGACAGTTACCCAAAACCACCCTCGACACATTTCCCCCCCCAGCAGGCATTGGGGGCTCTACCCAGCATTCCAATGGGCAGTGGGGACTGCGGGAACTGTGGGATAGCTTCCCACAGTGCACCGCTTCCAAAGTCGACGCCAGCCCCGTTACTGTGGACTCAGAAATTCGAATTAGTGTATTTACTGTGGATACACAAATTCGACTTCATAAGGTCGAATCCACAAATTCGACTTAAGTAGATTCGAAATAGTCTTGTAGTGTAGACAAGGCCTAATGGTAGCAGTGGTGTGTGGGAGATCAGGTTTGGGGCTGCTGCTTTCTGGGTGAGGACAGTTGCGAAGGTATCACCCCCAGCCCCAAGTGACTATATGGATATCTGAGTGCTGCTGACAGGCTTTGAAGGGAGTCCAGCTCTTCACCAGGGAACTGATGGCTGTAGTAGAATGAGGCTTTGAGGTTAGAAAGGTTAATGGAGACAAGGGAGAGAGAAGAGCCTTTGAACCCTACAATGAACACGAAAGGACATTGATGGATCCAGATTTATGAAGGTATCTGTATTGTGGATTTCATTTTTCTTCTATTTGAGGTGAACTAGTAGCTAGGAAATGCCATGTCCAGTTACATGATGTGACGGCTGCTCCTGATTGCCCTGCCCTAAGGTAGTAGCATTCTAGGTATCCCCTCTTTTCTTTCTCTTTTACTCCTGAAGCTGTTGGGGAAATCCATGTGGGTTGCCCTTTTGAGGGCTGTGGTGCCCCATTGCCTTATTCTCAAAGGGCATTAAACTTGTAAAAATTAGTTAATTAAATCCCCACCCCTCCCAAAAAAGTATAGTGTTTAGGTACCACACCTATTCCCGAGTCCCCCTGTCAATTTATGTGCATTCAAGTGGTTATTTTAAAATGGCTTTTCTTTGTCATGTGTGGGAAAACCCACACAAAAACCGTTGAAACGGACTATCTCAACAGGGAAATAGTGAAATGGTCTATGCACAAAGTGCTGTTAAATGCACTGAATGCATAAACAAACTGAAGGCTAGCAATTTGTAGTTCGTAATTACTTTCACTTCTAGTAACCTTAAATGTTACCTTTAAAATGAGTAAATTAAAAAAAATCACTCTTCTGTCTCAAGTATTTTAAGTTAGTATCCCTTTAAGAAATCTTTTTTTAAAAACCCAAGCCACTGTCTGTGCAAAAAGGGTCAAAAATGCTATTTTTAAAAGAAAGGTCTGTTGAAATATACAGTTCTGTGGACAACATGGCCTGAGGTAACTATGCAGGGCTGCCTGGCGGGGGGGCAAGCGGGGCAATTTGCCTGCGAGCCCTGGCCCAGCAGCGGTCCAGGTCTTTGGCGGCATTTCAGCGGTGGGGGGCCCTTCAGACGCTCTGGGTCTTCGGTGGCATTTTGGTGTCGGGGGGCCCTTCAGTGCTGCCAAAGACGCAGTGCGACTGAAGGGCCCCCCACCGCCGAAATGCCACCGAAGACCCAGACCGCTGCCGGGTGAGTACAAGCGCCGCAGCTCCCCCGCTTTGCCCCAGGCCCCCTGAATCCTCTGGGCGGCCCTGTAACTATGTGACTGTGTACTAATAATTTGGAAAAAGGAGACGCATGTAGTTGACAAGTTCCACTGTCAGGATGTTTTTAAATTTTGACTATTAAAGAGTCCATCCAATTCTTTTAAAAAGGTTGCTCTGATGAAGCTTAGCAAAATGTTGGCGCTAAACTCTCAACCTATTCAAGGACAAAATGTGTGACTGGGACACATGACAGACACAAATTCATAGAGGAAGTGTAAAAATTATGTTTGGTTCATTTATTTAACATATGCAAAGTTTCCCTTAACTGAATTTTCCTGATGCAGTGTTCATAAAGTCAGTTGAAAGTAATGAACAGAGTGGACACTGGCTTTGGGTGGAATGTCAATTAAACTGGGACTAAAATGGATGACAGTCCGTAATGAGGTACAGGAAAGCAGTATGGTCTGTGGTCATGTCTTCACTCCGAAGGAAGGTGTATTTGCTAATGTGTGCTGGTGGAGTTAAACCCTGGGAAGGAGCTTTTCCTTTTTCCTTTTCCTTCCCAGAGTTTACCTTGACTAGCTAACACATATTAAAAGTACAACTTGCTTTGTCTATGTTTTGAAAATCTAGTGTTGTTAGAGCAGCACATAACTCCAACACATACTGAAGAAGTGGAATTAAAGACTAGGCTGCTTGCTATGCTTAAACTCTATTGGCTTAGCCCATGTTAAAGGCAGTGCAGCCAGGATTTTATCTCATGAGTTCAGTGACAGATTATGTCATTAGGTTATAATTTAAAGGTGATTTTTTTTTTAATTAAACAGACATTTCCATGCCTTGTTTGGAAGCCAAACCACTGTAGCACTAAGAACCTGAACCTGAAAGTAAAAGTGATTATAACAAAAGTGAAACTGACTTCCCTAACTGCATAATTATTGAAAAATAAACAGGGCGTACAAGTAACAAGCCAACTGTCTTTTACAATTTTCCCTCTAAAAATCTAAAATATTATCATCAAGAAAGGTAAATGTGTTTACAGCATTTGTTTGATAGTTTGTTTAGTGCTAAACCACAAGTTGTGGGTCTGCAGCACAGTTCATTCAGCTGAAGCATTTGTTTCCATAACCATCATATATGCCTCTTGTAGTAATTCACGGGGTACTTGCATTGAAAAATTGTCCCAACAAATCAACCTGAGCAATTTTGATTGTCTGGTAAAAGTGACTCAAGGCTCATTCAATTTAACACAAAGAAAACTTCCCTAAGGCCTGATGTATGTTAGGAAATTAGGCAGGTATAACTGTGTCACTCAGGGGTGTGAAAAATCCACAGTCTCCTGAGTAACACAGTTATTCCGACCTAACCCCTTTTGACTTAGCTACCGCCTCTCACTGAAGTATAGTGCTGTGAGTGCAGACAAGCCCTGAGTGTTGTCCCAGGGAAATGCTTTCCTGATTAAGTGACTTTGACTGTAATTATTAATTTTTTAACTCACCTTTTCAGTTACCATTTCTCCATCTGTGGTGGTATATCCGTGGGATGCCATTGTCCTGTGTATTTCTTTTTTTTTAAAAAGAAATATTTGGATCCTGGCTCTAGAGAGGAAGGATTATCCAGTGGTTATGGCACTTGCCCAGTGCTTAGGAGGACAGAGTTCAGTTCTCTGCTCTGCCACAAACTTTGTATTACCTTGGGCAAGTCTCTTAGTCTTTCTGTGCCTTAATTTCCTTATCTGTAAAATGAGTATGACAGTACTTCCCACTTCACAGAAGGATTGGGCAGATACATGTATTATTTGGGGCACTCAGATACTATGGTGATAAGGCCATATAATTATTTAAGATAGCTAGAATTTGTAAATAAACAGTGTGACTTTTTGGTTAACAAATCAGCCAAATGATTTGGCACCACATGAACCATAGTGTAATGCCTAAAAGGACAACTGGATATAGTTTGTAAAAGCAGGGAATCATGTCTGTTGTTGTTCTCTCAGAAAGCAGTGTCTCTAATTGTCAGCATTCCAACTGAGTGGTTTTCAGACAAAATGAACTAATCTGCTGATGTTGCTGTTCACAGGAATCCAGTTTTGAGTAATTACTAAGCCTTCTGACTAATGCTTATCAGTGGTTTCCCCAGGAATTGAAATTAGGGGGGGTGTTCGAATTTACAGGGTGGTGTCAGGACCAATGAGATATATAAAGTAGATATGAATAAAGTAAATGTTTTGTTAGGATGATGCAAATTTAACATAAGAATAATGCAAGTTACACCAAAACACATAACAGGTCTAGATTTCTAAAAAAATATAAATTAAAAAAAAAGTAATTTAAATTGACTTTGATAAGTAAGCCATCATGGGATAAGAGTCCTCTCATGGATCAGTAACTGGTTAAAAGATGGGAAACAAAAGGTAGGAATAAATTATCTCTCTCCATTCTGAAAACTGATAAATAGTGGTATCCCTGAGGGGTCGGTACTGGGACCATTACTGTTCAACATATTCATAAATGATCTGGGAAAATGGGTAAACAGTGAGGTGGCAAAATTTGCAGATGATACAAAACTATTCAAGATAGTTAAGTCCCAGGCAGACTGCGAAGAGTTACAAAGGGATCTCACAAAACCTGGTGACTGGGCAACAAAATGGCAGTTTCAAACATTCAAATCAAAATTCAATGTTGATAAATGCAAAGTAATGCACCCTGGAAAACAATCTCAACTATACATACAAAATGAAGGAGTCTGAATTAGCTGCTAACACTCAAGTAAGAGATCTTGGAGTCAGTGTGGATAGTTCTCTGAAAACATCCACTCAATGTGCAGCGGCAGTCAATGATTCCCAACATTCTGTTTGCTTTTTTAAAAAGAACAGGAGTACTTGTGGCACCTTAGAGACTAACAAATTTATTTGAGCATAAGCTTTCGTGGGCTACAGTCCACTTCATCGGATGTAGCCCACGAAAGCTTATGCTCAAATAAATTTGTTAGTCTCTAAGGTGCTAGAAGTACTCCTTTTTGTGGATACAGACTAGCACGGCTGCTACTCTGAAACCTTTGCTTTTTTAAGAAAGGAATAGATAATAAGACAGAAAATATCATATTGCCTCTATATAAATCCATGGTACTTGTACACCTTGAATACTGTGTGCAGATCTGGTCACTCCATCCCAAAAAAGATATATTGGAAATGGAAAAGGTACAGAGATGGGCAACTAAAATGATTAGGGGTAGCAGGAGGAGAAATTAAAATGACTGGGAATTTTCAGCTTGGAAAAGAGATGACTAAGGGGGGATATGATAGAGGTCTATAAAATCTTGACTGGTGTGAAGAAAGTGAATAGGGAAATGTTATTTAATCCTTCACATAACACAAGAACTATCAGTCACCCAATGAAATTAATAGGCAGCAGGGTTTTTTTTGTTTTTTTTTTTTAAAGGAAGTACTTCTCTCGCAACATAAAGTCAACATGTGGAACTTTTTGCCAGGGGATGCTGTGAAGACCAAAACTATAACAGGATTTTAAAAAGAACTAGATAAATTCCTGGAGAATAGGACCATCAATGGCTATTAGCCAGGATGGGGAGGGATGCAACACAATGCTCTGAGTGTCTCTAGCCTGTTTGCCAGAAGCTGGGAATGGGCAACAGGGGATGGATCACTTGATGATTCCCTGTTCTGTTCATTCCCCCTGGGGCACCTGGCCTTGACCACTGTTGGAAGACAGGATACTGGGCTATATGGACCATTGGTCTGACCCAGTATGACCATTCTTATGTAAAAATTAATTATAATAATAAAAATGTTTAGTACAGAAACTCCCCAACATAATGACCTCTCAAGATAGCAACAATGTGAGATAACCTTGGCAAGTAATGCATTTTAAAAATCTTGGCCTACTAGGAAACGTATTTAGGTAAGTTTCCATTCCCAGTCACAAATCTAGCATTCTGGAGCAAAGTGACTAAAATATAGTCCAACAAACAAATGTTTCTTTAACATGCCCCTCACTTTTCCCTCCATCGCACCCCACTCACCGGTGGTGTCTTTGGTCAGTGGAGACTCAGAGTTCAGAGGTGCTTTCATGTGAGTACACCTTCCAGGTGGGGGGCAAGAAGGCACCTTGCTCGTTCCTCCAGCTGCTCACTGTTCGCACTGGCCACAGCTGTTCATTGTGCCACCGTTCACTCCACCACTCTGTTGCCAATGGCCCTGCGCAGTCACCTTCTGCTGCCACCTGCCACTGTGACCTCTGTGAGTTGGTCTCTTGAGGTTCCACCCAGCTCTCAGTGATTTCAGCTGAGCTCTCAGTGGGGGAACCTCCCTGCTAGTGCAGTCTGGGCTGTCTCTTCCACAGAAACACTGTCCCCACAGGAAAACTGTCCCCACAGCAGGACTAAGCACTTAGACCTGATTATCAGTGATTTCAGCTGCTGTGGTCACTTAACAGAACAAAAGACTATCTATGGAGCCTAATCAGCTCTGTCTTTAAACAGTGGAGAGGGACAGGTCCCCACCCTCTCTCGTGATGCCCTCAATCAGCACAGGCTAAGTACAGTTCTACTGCCCTTTACTCATACAATAACAACAACAACATTTCATTCCCCCACGCCCAGCCCCCACATTCAAGTGATTTGTAACCCAACCCCAGCCGAAATCTATCACTTGGGCAGCACAGCTCTGTTTGCTGGATACCTAGGTAGATTAGGTGTGAATGTAAATACAATCTGGTCCTGAAGCCTTTCCCCCCAGCCCCCAGCTCATCACTAGCTGTCAGGGAGAGCTCATTTAGACTTTGCTTACAAATCATCATTTGAAATTATTAGGTTGGCCAACATCACCGAAATGAATGCACTGACATTGTCATAAAAAACAACAGCTGTATAAGGAAGCTAGTCTATGTTCATACTTTTCAAATCTATTATACTTTCAGATACACGTATTTTATCATACACTGTATATGCTTTTAAAGTGTATATTAATGTTTCAATTTCAATTCAAATTTCCAAACAGTCACTACATTGGCATGTTTCAGAGTAGCAGCCGTGTTAGTCTGTATCCGCAAAAAGAACAGGAGTACTTGTGGCATCTTAGAGACTAACAAATGTATTTGTGCATAAGCTTTCATGGCCCCACTTCATTGGATGCATGGAATGGAATTTATAGTGAGGAGACATAGCACTGAGCCAGAAAATATTCCTAGGGTTACCAACCTTCCAGGATTGGCCTGGAGTCTCCAGGAATTAAAAATTAATCTTTAATTAAAGATTATGTCATGTGATGGAAATCTCCAGGAATACAGCCAACCAAAATTGGCAACCCTATGGTACTAACATAAGCCTGAGTTTGCAAACTATCCCAGTTTGCAAATTATCCCAGTCTTTTTAACCATGAATGCTGAATCTCGGTAAGCCTGGGATTTGTTGCTTCTTCCAGCCATTTGCAGACATAACTAAACTATGGGCCATCTATACTGGGGATGTTCTTACTGTTGCAGATACACAAGTGTGGATATACTGCATCAGTACAAAATGGGGATTGCATTCATGTGGCTTCCCTTGGTTTGAAGCCAGGGTAAGCTGTGCACATCCTGTTTTAAAAACTCAGTTCAAAATCACCCATGCTGGTTTCAAATCAGGGGAAGCCACTTGAGTACAATCCCCATTTTGCACAGGTGCAATACATCCACCCTGGAAGCCTGCAGTCAGGAAGCTACATTGGTACAAATATCCCAAGTATAGACAGGGTCTTATTTTGTAACAGGTAACAGCAAGAATGTGGATAAGGAGGGAAGTACCATAATCTAGACCAGTGGTTCTCAAACTTTTTTGTACTGGTGACTCCTTTCACATAGCAAGCCTCTGAGTGTGGCCCCCTCCCCAATAAATTAAAAATACATTAACACCTTTATTAATGCTGGAGGAAAAGCAGGGTTTAGGGTGGAGGCTGACACCTTGTGACCCTCCTCCAAGTAATAACCTCATGACCCCCTGAGGGGTCGCGACCCCCGGTTTGAGAACCCCTGATCTAGACTCTGTAAGTATCAAGTTGGCTGTCAGTATGATAAGAGTGTGTAAAAGTAGAAATTTTCAAAATTTGAGTGTGTTCATATTTTGTTAATTCAAAATGTTTCCTTTTTTGGTGAAGGTTTATTAAAAAGTGGTCTTATGTTTGAGGAACAACTATTTACACAGTGTGAAAATGTGATTTCCTGTGAGCCTACAGTGAAATATACAGTCCCCAGAAAATGTCTGGAGTGTGAAAACAGACAAAACGAAGTTGCAGACATTTTTGTGAAAGAATGTTCCAATTCTACTTTATTTTCTAAGAGGCCTACGCAGGTAACCCTGTTGCTGAGGGGAGAGTCTTGCTGGTTGCAAATTGCAGGTGGTTGGAAAATCTTTGTTTTGTTTATCTGTAGGCAGCAGGAAAAAATGTTTTGCTTCTCAGTTGTCAATAATATTCACATCCTGTTTAAAAAAAAAAAAGCTCAAAATCACCCATGCTGTGATGCCTGCAGCTAGTAAGCTGTTGACCGGTTCCACAGAGTGAATTTTCCAATCCTTCCCTCTTCTCGCCAGCTGTCTCAAATTACTGTAATGCTTCCAGTGTTATGAATACCACATTTTAAAATTCATTTGTGTATCAGCTCCTGAGCAAACACCCCAAATGTGTAAAAAATAAATTAAATCCAAAGGGCTATTTGAAATTGTCAGTCTTGTTTTCTTTCCCCTTCTCCCTGTGCTTCACTGTCAAGTTTTATAGTGGATTCTATCAAAGCAACATCCCCAGAACAGTGCATGCAGCAGCCTGAAGGAAATGAATCATCACTTAGTCTCTGCCTTGCAGTTGAATATTCTAAATAAACTGCAGCTTTGTACAATTTAACCCTCTCTTATGCCTCTGTTTCTAAACATCAGGCCAAATCCTCAGCCCCCTCCCCCCACCTGCTCAGGCCACTTTGAACTGTGGGACTATGGGGAATTCCCTGACTGAGAGGGAGTCTGTATAATCACTCTATGTGGCCTATTGGCATAGGAGGTTTATTGGTGGTGGGAAGGGTCTGTGGGTAGAGTGTTTATATGCTGCAGTGAACTCCAGCCAGTTCAATAACCCTAGGAGGTTGTAGTAGGTAGAATAGCTTCAGGGCTGCTCTAACCTATGATGGTTTATGCCAAGGGCTGAACTGGTCACCAACACACTTGGAGGTCAGGGAATCCTTTATGGCTTAAAGCCCCACCCACTCAGGTTTGGAATGATTGTCGTTTTGTCAGACCTGACAATTGGGAAGAATAGATAGTCTTCCAATATTGGGAGACTAAATAAATATTGGTCTATAAAATTACTTCTCTACACACAAACCTTGTTCTAGATACAAGAGGATAAAAACCCAATAAAACACACACAACCCCAATAAAGTGTGTATTTATGGAGAATGTATGCACTTGTCATGACTTTTTAGCAAATAAATATTCACAGATGCTTTAAAAAAAAAAAAAGCCAGTGTGCATTCCTCACTCTTGTTTCAAGGAATATGCCTGTCTCAGCAGGTTCATTTTGTTGGCCTTCAATGTTGCATCCATGCCAATATATCATAATGGAATTGGGACTGGATGTTCTCCATTATTTCAGCTGGCAGTTGAGATATGGCTACATTCTTTGAGATAAACATTGAGGCCTTGGCTACACTTGCAAATTTGAAGCGCTGCAGCAGGGTGTGAAAACACACCCTCTCCAGCGCTGCAAATTGCGGTGCTGCAAAGCGCCAGTGTGGTCAAAGCCCCAGCGCTGGGAGCGCGGCTCCCAGCGCTGTACGTTATTCCCCACAGGGAGGTGGAGTACGGACAGCGCTGGGAGAGCTCTCTCCCAGCGCTGGCGCTTTGACTACACTTAGCGCTTCAAAGCGCTGCTGCGGCAGCGCTTTGAAGTGCAAGTGTAGCCAAAGCCTTACTCACTGGAAAGACACCTGTTGTACAGGGCAGTTAAAAACTCACTGTCCCTTCTTCTATATATATATTTACATCCACAACTCCTCACTGTCTCCACTCTGAGTGTAGATTCTGGAATCAAAACCCGTGAGTTGCAAGGAAGTATTCTTGTGCGTATGCATGTAGTTATCTGCAAAATACCATATTCTGTGCCTGTTCACGTTTTAAGAGTTTTGTAAGAGCCAGCTTTATTCAATATTTGAGGCTGACATCTGCTGTAGACAGAAACAGTATTGTTTAAAAGAAGCTGACATTTCTTAGAACATAGAATTATAGATGTGTAGGACTGGAAGGGACCTAATTGCAGGAAAGAGATTAATTTGGGAATGTAAAACAAATCTCTACTTCCAGAGAAGATTAGAATCATTGTGATCACACATTGTCACTAAAAAAGTATACATATTTAAAACCATTTCTTTATCTGTTAGTAAGATCTTATATTATTAAAACTTTAAAAATCTCTCCTTATCACTTAAGCTGTTTAATTTTTGCATTTTGGTGGTTTATACTGAATGAGAAGTGAAACTGAACATTCCATTTGTGTAGTTAGTTTATTCATTTTCTGTTTATGAAATGTTTAATTTAAACAACTATTGACTTATACACACACAAAAAGACCAAACACCTTATGGAAACATTTTCACAAAACAAAATTGAGCAGGGGATTGGAAACCAGTTCCTCTTGGCTTCGAATTCCAAACCTGATTCCTTCTAGGACCTTGAACAAGGCACTAGCATTTCTCTCTCTTTCTCTATCTGTAACCTGAGGATGATACTTAACCTACTTTACAGGGCAGTGAGAATCAATCAGTAAAATGTTCTGAGTGCTTTGAAGGCTTACCACAAAGCATAGTATAATTGTTTTAAGTGACTTATACAAAATAATTGCTTGGTTTAAGAACTCTTCTGGTCCACACCTTTTCCCCTTTTTGTGCACTTTCAATTTTTCTTTAACCTTCAAACATTTGATCCAGAATGATGTTTTTTCTGTGAGTTTACTGATTCTCTTTGTGTTCAAGACCATGTAATCAAATTTTCCAAGACAACAATCAGTCTGCAATGATAGCTCTGCTGCCATGATCCCAGGGAACAATGAACACCTCCCCTCAGTAATAAGCAGTGCACCTGCCCTCAACATCTAGTTAAATTATAAACATTGATTCTCTTACCTTGAATAAAAATAGGCTGGTGAAATATCACTGTGTAGAGCATTAAGTTTAGTGGAATGTTGCTAATTCACCTTTCCCATAACAGCATGCCTGCAAATCCACAGTAAAGGTGCATTGTGGTCTTCATTCTTCATTGTGGTCTAAATTCTGCAGTGGCCAGTGGTGGGAAATTGATTATGCTCCTTGAAATCCAATTGAGGACTGAAATTTCACTCCTTTGGGCCTGCCCCTGCTGTGACATTGGCTAAGTTCTGAGGCAGGACTCCTTATATTAATTCCTCCTCCTGACTAGTTTCTCTTTTATCTTGTTGGCTGTATGGTAATGATGAGGGAACATGTCTCCCTATTCTCTAGGTGGCTATGCTTGGTGTCTCAATATTGAACAAGAATCTGGTGATCACCTTGACGTGGGAGGGCAGGGAGGCCTTTGATAAATTCGCCATTGCCCATCTCCCTGGCCACCAACTTATTCCCTGCAGCCAAGCCTGTCTGGAAAGCGCGATGAGCATTAAACCTGGTCATTAGTTGTATGCTTGAGGTGGGAGATGGACAGACCTGGGAGCTCTCGCCCCCTTCCCCCTCCACCCCCACCCCGGTCATTCAATGGTTCTACTCAATTGTCAGCGATATACTTGCATCCTCAAGGGGTCCTTTAAGATCTGGATTGCCTCAACTGAGACTTTATTTCTGTTATAGGATAATAACAGAGGATCTTAAAAAACAATCCTTTATGTGGATTATGGCTTGGACTACTGATTGTCCAAAGCCACGTAGCAATTTACCAATGCACACCCCTTTGTGTTTTTATATTGTAGTGGATTCGTGATACGTAATTTGTAGCTTCACTGTTGTGAGGAGAGATGGCTTAAAATGGAACACTTGATCTGAGTCCCTGCTGAATTTTGGGAAAGTTCAGATCCAGGCTGCAGGGGTCAGGCCCATCTCTAGTGAAATAAATGTCTCTTGTTAGGATGACTTTATTCGCCATAACTGTGTATGTAAGGAAGGGAGTGAAAGTTAAGACTGAAAATTAGTTGGCTGCCTGCCTACTAAACATGGTAACCTTTGTAGATTGCAAAGTAATTCTCTTTAATCCAGGAAGGACTGGCAGCAGAACTATGGAATCTCATACCTAGTGAGCAAGCAACAAGAGTGCTCTGGTGGCAGTGACGAATAAATGGGTAAACAAATAACCGCAGTGCTGTGTGCAATGATTAGGAGGTTCTGTCTGCACTGTTGCTTCTGAGAGAGCATTTAACATTATTTTGTCTGCCAGATGGTTCTTTAATCTGATTATGCTATTCATTGAATTTCTCCGCTACTCTATAGGCTTGTTTAGGATGCTGAAACAAAAAGCCTCTGTACTGCAAACAAAATACATTTTAAAAGATGCATTTATCATGGATAAGCACAGAGTATACATCTTTAAAAAGATAAAACAATTTGAGTACCCCAGACAGTGGTAAGATATCAATTTCAATTTGTTTTTACTAAGAATAAACAATGCAAATGCAGTTACCTGTCCTTACATTCACTGTCAAGTATTTTTTATACCAGAATTATTTGACAACCTTCACATTGTAATCTGGTGCTGAAGGAATGCAAATTGGTTCCCTGCAAGAAATGTTTCTTACTTCACCTGCAAAACAGGTAGAAATTCCATTCCATGAATATCTCCTTATTGCTGGAGGAAGATGTGAGCCTCATGAGGTATCTTTAAATGGAAGTCCTGAATGTTTGTCACAGCAGAGGGGAAATCTTATTGTTTCCTTCTTGAACGTTAAATTAATTACATCACAGAAAAATCATTTTAGCCAGAGATACTCACTGCACCATGAAAGAATGATTACAATTCCCTGACTGTGTAGTACAGGTATCCATTCTGACTAGAATGCCCATGTACTGCTTACAGAGCAAATGTATGGATAGTTGGTTTTTCTTCCTCCAGGAAATGTTCATTTGTTCCTTCTTCATAGTTCATATGAAATATTCACAGTTTGATATGCTGTGTTTAATTTTTTTGAACCAGTCTCCTTCCTGCCCTAGGTAATGGGTTGCAGTGTTGGAGCTACTGGAGAATCTGACCATGCTTCATTATGTTTGTTATACCAATAAAAACTAGCAGGATCTTATTAAGAGGGATAAGGCAAAGATGCCACATTTATTGTAAATATAATAGTAAAGCAAAAGATAAAAGCAAACAACGTTGTTTTACTACTTATTTCTATTACTATTTTATTTCTTATATACACACACATATATATATTCATTCACACAATCATTCATTCAGGTTCTGTATAGATGTTATAGTTACCAGCCTAGACGTTGCTCATGCCAAGTTACTGGCCAGGTATCTTGGTCATGAGGATGGAGCCGAGTCTGTGTCAGATGCATCTGATGCTCCTGGAGGTTGGCAGCAGAACCATAGACTCAAAGTCCTCAGTCTTTAGAGTCCAGTTTTATAGGAATTTATTACTATGTCAGTTCATGAGAGTTGCTTCATTCTGCTGTTGCTAAATCAATCAGCAGGTGGCTGGCTCCATGTTATCAGATGTTTGTTTTTAATGCCTTTTGAGGTGTGGTGGGGTGGATTCCAGTTTGCCCTCCGGGGGTCATCTGGTTGATCCCACTTGACACCTTCTTCGGCCAACACTGAATTCTTCAGGCTGGTAACTCCCTAACCATTCATTCATTCATTATTTAAACTAGGCACTCATTCACATACATTCTCTATCTTAATCACATCTATTTCACTGTCTCTTTACCTTTTGGGGTGTTACCAATTTATGTGAGACTCCCCGTCTTTTAACAATTAAAAATAAAGTGAGATGAAAACTTCCAGAGGGTGGGGGTCTTTATCTATATACTATAACAGCTACTGTTTTGGCTTACTTAGGCCTGGTCTACACTGGGGGGGAGGGGTCGATCTAAGGTACGCAACTTTAGCCACGCTATTCACGTAGCTGAAGTCGAAGTACCTTAGCTCGAATTACTTACCCGTCCTCACGGCGCGGGATCGACATCCGCGGCTCCCTCGTCGACTCCACTACTGCCACTCGCTCCGGTGGAGTTCCGGAGTCGACGGGAGCGCTTTCGGGGTTCGATATATCACGTCTAGATGAGACGCGATATATCGAACTCCAAGAAATCGATTGCTACCCGCCGATCTGGCGGGTAGTGAAGACGTACCCTTAGAGTTAATTAATGTTTAACAAGTTTTATACAAAGTATTTCTTTGAGCAGGCTTCACACAGACACAGCTGGTGGCTTGCAGGTTAGAGGCTAAATGTTGGGAATCACATTTACTTCTAATATAAACCTTCAGTTATAAAGTATCATTTAACAATAAATCATTTCTAACAATAAATCATTTTTCATATAAACCATGTTTAATATAAACCTTCTTTAATATCCCTACATGTTTAGTCATGGGGGAGAAGGGACATGTTGTAGGAGACTTGGATCCAACATCTTTAAAATTTTATTGAAGGAGCAGGAGTCTCATGCCTTCTGTAAATTAATTTTTATATTGTGGAAATGCAGAGAGGCCAACCAGGTCAGGGCCCCTTTGTGCTAGGTGCTGTACAAATATAGCAAGTGACAGTCTCTGCCCCAAAGACCAAAGTTAGAACTATAGTAATGTTTTGGTGATGATTAATGATGCTTCAAACTTACATTTTAAGTAGGCTTTAAGGAAAGAATTTCTTAAAGTAATTTTGATGGATAATAATGTGCTTCTAACCTTTTTTTTTTTTTCTTTTCCAATTTTTATCAGCTTAAATTTTCACAGTTGTCAGAAATGGAGGGGATCTGACAATTGTAAGAAAGTAGACACTGAAATTCAAGAAGTCTATATAACCATTTAAACATACATTGTCAACATCACATGTCAAAATATACAACGTAAATATCCTCGGATTAAACTCTAATAGGTTCTCAAGCAGCATTTTTCTTACTTTGCCTGTCTGTAAATTTCAGTTGTTGATAGAAATACTTTTAATCGGTTTGTGTGTATGCAGTGAAATTGAAGTTTACCGACATTTACCGATTACAATTTAATCCTTCCAAACCTAATTATAAGCTTCCCTCAGAGCTGTAATTAAGGGGCGGGGGATTCAGTCCTTTTAATGAAATAGTGCATGTTTGATGCTGAATGGGAATTCTGATGGCACTACGACTACAGTTAAAGTGGTTGCTTTTAGTGGAGTAATCTTGGAGCAGAATGTATTGGATCTTGCTCTGGGTTGGGGTTTGCAACTGAAATTATTTACAACAAATGAGGATGGATTAAAACTGTCTAAAAGTCTTTGAAGAGATGGTAAACCAACAGCATAACTACAGGGAAGTACAGTACCATCTTAAGATATAATCTAAGCACATAATAGTCGCAGTCTTGCATTGGCTGTAGAGAAAATCTGAAGTCTGCTTTTGCATAAATACTAGCACATTAATATAAATGCCATTAAAATAGATTCATATCATGAAAATGCTATTTTGAAATCGGTATATTATAGTCTCTTGCAGCAAGTAAATTTAAGTCCATTTATTTTTGTCTGAATACTGGTGACATGATAGCAGAATTTTCAGAAACCTTCTTGATCTGTTGCTAACTCTGAAAACTAAGCAGCTGACCTCCCATCACCATCCTTCCAACTGTATAGCTTTCTTGAGCTTATTTCCATCTCTGTTCCCGATGTGACTAAAGTATATAAGTTTGTGCCTTTTGATTTTCAAGAGTGTCAGCTTCTCTCCAATAATATTTCTAGCTGTTCTAGACTTGATTTTAACAAACGTTGTATGTAAGAGAGCAGTATGACTGCTCAGCGCTCCAGTATGAAACTCAGGTTTTTCTGCAGAGTCTCTGGATTAAATTTAGAAGTATGAACAACAAGGGTAATGTCGTGGTGGGAGTCTGCTACAGACCACCGGACCAGGGGGATGAGGTGGATGAGGCTTTCTTCCAGCAACTAACAGAAGTTGCTAGATCACAGGCCCTGGTTCTCATGGGTGACTTTAATCACCCCGATATCTGCTGGGAGAGCAATACAGCGGTGCACAGACAATCCAGGAAGTTTCTGGAAAGTGTAGGGGACAATTTCCTGGTGCAAGTGCTGGAGGAACCAACTAGGGGAAAAGCTCTTCTTGACCTGCTGCTCACAAACAGAAGAAATAGTAGAGGAAGCAATAGTGGATGGGAACCTGGGAGGCAGTGACCATGAGATGGTCGAGTTCAGGATCCTGATACAAGGAAGAAAGGAGAGCAGTAGAACAGAGACCCTGGACTTCAGAAAAGCAGACTTCGACTCCCTCAGGGAACTGATGGGCAAGGTCCCCTGGGAGAATAACATGACGGGGAAAGGAGTCGAGGAAAGCTGGCTGTATTTTAAAGAAACCTTATTGAGGTTGCAGGAACAAACCATCCCGATGTGTAGGAAGAAAAGTAAATATGGCAGGCGACCAGCTTGGCTCAACAGTAAAATCCTTGCTCGTCTTAAACACAAAAAAACAGCTTATAAGAAGTGGAAGATTGGACAAATAACCAGGGAGGAGTATAAAGGTATTGCTCAGGCATGCAGGAGTGAAATTAGGAAGGCCAAATCACACTTGGAGTTGCAGCTAGCCGGAGATGTTAGGAGTAACAAGAAGGGTTTCTTCAGGTATGTTAGCAACAAGAAGAAAGTCAAGGAAAGTGTGGGCCCCTTGCTGAATGAGGGAGGGAACCTAGTGACAGAGGATGTGGAGAAAGCTAGTGTACTCAATGCTTTTTTTGCCTCTGTCTTCACAGACAAGGTCAGCTCCCAGACAGCTGCACTCTGCAGCACGGTATGGGGAGGAGGTGACCAGCTCTCTGTGGGGAAAGAAGTAGTTCGGGACTATTTAGAAAAGCTGGACGAGCACAAGTCCATGGGGCCGGATGTGCTGCATCCGAGGTTGCTAAAGGAGTTGGCCGATGAGATTGCAGAGCCATTGGCCATTATCTTTGAAAAATCATGGCAATCGGGGGAGGTCCCGGATGACTGGAAAAAGGCTAATGTCAACTTGAAGAGTCATGCATGAGGCTAGTATTTCTGAATTGACTGAGCACTTGTACTAGTAGTTTGGGTGACCATCCAAGTAGATTTTTGTTGTTGTTACACAAAGAAAATAATTGAAACTGTAAAGAGGAGATTTTCCTTATTTATGTCATAAATGTCATGCTTTTGACTTCAGATGCTCTAATAGATTAGATATCTGTGAAATGTGGTGTTATCAGATTATTTTAATTTCACTGTGGATCAACTGTAATTGATTGCATTTTTCCATGGTTTCTTAAAACTTGGAATTCTGAATATATCACAGGTAAGACATTCTCACTGCAATTAAAAATTATTAGTGTTCGGGTGTTGACAGTGAGCTCAGAATTGAGCAGAACAGAGAGGAGGCAAAGGCTCTATCTTGAAACAATGGTGTGTGCTATTCATCCTAAAATTTCAAAGCTTTGTACAAAGGCAGTAAGTATTATCCCCACATTAAAAGTTGGGTAAACTGAGGCACATACATGATCTTGAGTAAGTCACTGTCATATATCAGCACTGGGACTAGAACTCAAGTCTCCTGACTCCCAGTTTTGTGCTCTGACCTCTAGCTCACACTGAAATTTGTGCTGTAATTACACTAGAAGAATGATAGCTCCAAGCAGCCATCTTTTGATTGTACTTTCTCACTCAGCTAACCTGATCCTGTGATCCCACCCTGTACTTAGTGGGGTTTTTTTTCTAGTGGGTTTCCGGGAAATGGGGCGGGCTAACGGATCCCCCCCTCAGCATAAGGGGAGGATCTACAGGACCTCAGAAACCCACTAATTGCGGGGGACAACTAATAAAAGAACAGGAACAGGAGTGCGGTCAAAGGGTCATAAGAAGGGAGCCTGACGGGGACACCGAGCAGAGAACCCCGGACAGCGCCCACTGCTCCTCGAAGGCGTCAAGGGAGCCAGCGGACGCCGCCCAGAGGAACTCCGCCCGGAGACGTGAACGGACTAAGGATCGGAAACAAACTCCACAGTCGCAGGAGTCTCCATTGGCCAACCGCCTCTCCCTGGTCGCGTAGATGGCCATTTTAGCCAGGGCGAGGAGGAGGTTGACCAGGAGGTCCCATGAGTGGTTGTTGGGTTTTTTCCTCCAACTATTTCTTGAAACCAGGTAGTCTCTCCATTTGGTCTCACAAAAACAGAGGCCTTCTTGGGGATGCATTTTCATCAGGCTATGAACTAGCAGTTTTGGATAGATTTTGCTTGTTTTTTGTTACACTGGGTAAAGAATTACTGCAAAGTTGATTATAGTTCATTTAAACTGAGAAAAGAGAGCCTCAAATAAAGGATTTTTGCTAGAACACATTCCATGTCCCCTGGCATCATAGTGGTACTGTTGACCCAGGACCCTTTTCTAATCAGAACGATTTCTCAGCCAGTACAGAAGCTTTCAAAGCTAAGGCAATTTCCTGTAATGCAGATAATGTTGTCTCGTAAACTTTGGGATAGTCCCTATTTTAATTCACAGCCAAGGCTTTTAATTCTGCTGAGAGATGTAAAGCAGTTTTCTTGTTGTTCAAGTGATGAAATTCTCTCCTATACATGTAGTTATATTATTTTTACCATTCCCATTTTGGGATTGACAGAATAATATCCAGCAGGATAAGAAACGGTACTTTGTTCAGTGTTTAGATCTCCATGCTTTGTGCAAAGACCTCTTTACTCTGTTTGGGGTCTTACATTATGTACTACACTTGAATGTTCTGTGTGTCTAACATTGGCTTTAATAATACATGGTCAAGTAGGGCAGTGTCAAAATTCTCTTCTGAATGTTTTGGATGAATTACAGATGCCCTTTTAAATGATCACATAATCTGAATATGTGAAATTTCAGGTTGGGCCCTGCAGTGCACCTGCAAATGAATTGATAACTTAATCAAGCATGTAGCAGAGATGGAATAAATTATTTAAAGCCCCTCTACATAGTCCAGGCCATAAAATTGATGCATCTTTTTCAGAGCCTGATCCTTCCTTAGAACAGTAACCCCAGACTTCTCCTGATGCCAGTGAAATTTAATACATGTTTCCAATCCTAGCTTAGGCCCGGATATGCTTTTAATCTGGGGAGACTTTCCCAGTATTGCCAGTCGTCAGCATTAAAATGCCCCCAGAATCACGTGTCTGAATTGTGAGATTAAAAAAAAAATTGTGACTACCATTTATTTTCCTTCTGGGTTTTGAGTGGTTAGGGTTCATATTTTCAAGCTTTTCTCTGCAACCGCAAGGACTAGAACCTACGTTTTTTAAATGGAAGCTCGGATTGTTATGTAGTCACATGACTCCAGGAGTTGGGGCTTTAAGACAATATCTTGAGACTCATGATAAAATTATGAGAGTTGGCAACCTTGCAAATATCCTCAACGTTCTGAGAGAAGCCAGCAGTGGCTGACTGGATCCTGGTCAGTATGCTCTGCTACCGCACCAGTCCAATCTACTTTGTAAATTGGTGACAAAATAGATTTTAATATTCCAAGGCAGAAATATCCCCTAATAAAAATATTCTGAGAAATGCTGGGAATGAACAACCAGGGAACCTGCAAATATCCTTATTTTATCCAAATAAACTTGCTTCCGGCTTTAATAAATCTAGATTCGGGGGGGGAGGGGAAAGGTCTTCTCTGCTTCTTCTTGTTTCTCTTGTAGTCAGGCTCAGTCAGGATTGAATGGCAGTCGCTATGGCTGTGGCTACACTTAGCACTGCACAGTGCTGCCGCGGGAGCGCTCCCGCGGCAGCGCTTTGAAGCGCGAGTGTGGTCGGAGCGCCAGCGCTGGGAGAGAGCTCTCCCAGCGCTGTCCGTACTCCACCTCCCTATGGGGATTAACGTACAGCGCTGGGAGCCATGCTCCCAGCGCTGGGAGCCATGCTCCCAGCGCTGGGGCTCTGATCACACTGGCGCTTTGCAGCGCCGCAACTTGCAGCGCTGGAGGGGGTGTTTTTTCACACCCTGCTGCAGCGCTGCAAATTTGCAAGTGTAGCCATGGCCTATATATCAGTTGGCAGTTGGTTTCGGAGAGGACCCTTGCTATGGAGAATATTTTTTGAGTACATAGTTCAGCTCCACTTATTTCAGAGGATTTGCATCAGCCCCATGAATTTGGCCTATAGTCTGTGTCACGGAGTTGCTTCAGTACTGTTTCAGTTCGGTGCTTACCAATATGATACAGCTGGAAGCTCCAAGGAATGACAAAGGTTACCTCTGTTGTGCTATCTGCTTGACTTGTCTCAAAATGGGATTACGTTTTTTGCAGTTCTTTGGGGTCTGTTTCTAAATGCTCTCGTCTGCCTGACTGTGTCTTTAAGGAATGTTACTCTTCAGGGCATCATATCTTTGCGAGATACTCAGAGTGTGGATCCCCTTAAAGAGGATTCAGTCAGAAGTGTTACAGGATTTATTAAAATTGTGTGCAAGATAGAAAACATGTTGGAGGCAGGAGGGACTTGGGAGGATGTAGAATATAATCAAACTATCTTACCTAAGACAAACTTGCCTAAGAA
The DNA here is from genome assembly GCF_020497125.1 of Mauremys mutica. Lineage (NCBI taxonomy): Eukaryota > Metazoa > Chordata > Testudines > Geoemydidae > Mauremys > Mauremys mutica. Next base: position 33,877,089 of record NC_059076.1, on the reverse strand, counting down.
GATATTGCACATGCAATTGGAAAATTTTGCTGCAGAAAGTAAGTTAATAAAACTTTAAGAATTAAGTTAATAACGTTTATTTACACATTCTCAAAGATCCTAGTGTGCTTTCTATCTGGGGAACTGACAGATGGATTGCCCCACGTGTGAGAGAGAACTTGTGGTTCTCTGCGTCCTCAGATTTTATCTTCTCATGCCCAACTCCTCGCCTCATCCGCTTCCTCTTGAAGACTAAGTGAAGGCTGGCTTCACCTGTACAGCCATCCTGATGGGTTCATCTTTCCTTTGTACATTACATTTCTATGAGAACCTTCAACAGCCCCCTCCAGTAGGGAGGAATTTACATCACTGACAGAACTGCTTCAGAAGAATCTAATATCCAAGCTGAGGAAATTCTCTCTCTTTGGTTCACATACATGATGCTTCATGGTGGATTCAGCCCTTTATAACTGAAGAACTCTTCAGGCCCCATCTTCTCAGTCAAAGCCTATGTGTGGTATTATTGAATACCTCCCCACACCAGGGAAGCCTGTCAATAGCTCCAAAAACGTTATCTGGAAAAGTTAAACATGGAGCATATAATAGGCATACATCCATAATGTTTTGATTAAAATTCAGTCTGTTTCATTCTCATAGAATAAACATGGAAGAACTAGAGAGAACTGAAAGAACTAGAGAGAGCGTAAAAGAACTATATGCCCATAAATCAGCTGAGACAAAGCATCTTCAACCGTTTTTGTTAAAGCCTCACTCTAGGACTGGCATACTGAAACATCATGTTGCAGCAGAAATGTGTTGGTGAGAGACAGACTGATAACTCGCCCTTTATTGTCCTCTTGAACACATACAAGATCATGTGGCTATGTTGTCCCTGGTTCTCTAGAAGTTACTGCTTTCAAATATACTAGGTTTGTAATAAATCAGTATTGAAACGTGCCTATAATCTCTGGCATTCCAAAAATTACTTGCTTGAGTAATCAGGATGCTGGTTATAAGATACTTCAGCTTCTCCAAAGTGCTCTTTCTCAGATTTGTTTTATAATATGGGAGAAACTTAAAAGAATCATGTTCTCAAATACTTAGGAAAAGGTTCATGTAAATGTAAGTGTATTGCTTCTTCACAAGAACACAGCTGACAGGTAGAGCCTGAAAAAGCATGGTGGGGCAAATACTTCTGTTATATATATCTAGAGAGAGAGAGAGAGTGTTCCCAGCTTCAAATATTCAAACATCATGAGCTGGGCCCTCAAAAACATGAGACTGGCTTAAAAATTGAGGGTTTTTTGTTGTTGTTGTTGTTTTTTTTTTAATATTGGGGTACTTTGTATTTGTCTGGTTTTGGAACCTTTAAGATGTACTCAAGTCATATTTTTCAAGCTTGTCTCTGCAACCGTGAAGGCTAGAAATATTTTTTTAAATGAAAGCTGAGATTCTCATTAATCTCTTGTCTGCAAGAGGTGTGTGTGTGTGTGTGAGACTGACTGACTGACTGACTGACACCATGGCAAGCTCCAATGATGTGAGCCAGACAAACTCCTTAAACATGCAGGAAAAGTCATGTGCATTAATACTGAGTCAGTTGTTTTTTAACTCACCCAGGTTCCTCCACCCTATCAGGAAATCCTTTCTGGGAAAGGGGGGTTTGGGAGGCAGCAGCATTACTGCCCCGGCAAACACTATGCTGTCATGGGGGATGGGAGTCAGTGCTGAATAATTGGGCTTATGTGGTAAAAAGAATGAGGAGTACTTGTGGCACCTTTTTCGCTGATACAGACTAACACGGCTACCCCTCTGAAACCGGCTTATGTAGTGTTCACCTTGGTCTCCAGTAGATCATCTGAGATCCATGGTTCTGAGCACCTGAGTCCCCTTCTCATTCTGGCTGGGGAATAATCTGTGAAGACCAAAACTGTCCCATCTGTAGACACACGTGCAATTAAAAATGCAGCTAGTGGGATTATGTTTTAGAATGAACAATTAATCACGTATGAAGCTGCATTGCTAGGATTTAATTTTCATAATCTTTTAAAAATACTGTGTAGACTGTTGCTCCTTTTTTATATGCATGTCAGGTCACTATTAAGGACCTGGTATGATGATCCAGTTGGGAGTAGAAATTGATGATGGCATCTGGTATTTTCTTTAATGCAGTCTTGCTTATTTCCAAAGAATGTACAAAGTCTTGCTTCTCCCAATGCAGGAGAAACCAAGAACAACAGGAACCATTTCTCAGTTTATAGGTGCAAGCTTCTTTCAGCCAATACCCCTGTCCCAGAAACTCTCCAGGCCTCTCCCAAAGTCACACTGTGCTTACAGGTTGCTGATTGGCTTTCTAATTGTGCCTCAGAGTATGTCTTCACTAGCAACATTAAAGCACTGCCACCATAGCGCTTTAACATGGCTGTGTAGTCGCGGAACCCACTTCCACAAGGGGAGTAGCTACCAGTGCTGGGAGCACAGCCTACACTGCCACTTTACAGTGCTGAAACTTGCAGCGCTCAGGGAAGTGTTTTTTCACACCCCGAGTAAGAAAGTTGCAGTGCTGTAAAGTGGCAGTGTGGACAAGGCTTCAGTCTGTTTCTTGTCTGCCCCCACTATACCCCAACTAGTCTTATTTCTGTACCCCGAGACACACACACACACACCTGGTCAGAACAATACCCAGTGGAACCCTCTTCCCACATGTTGCTAGTTTCTGGGCAAATTCCATTATGCCTTGTTTTAGGTGTGTCACCTTAGCTGTCTCTTACAATTTGATGTGCGAATGCATCCTTCCTTCACTTCTGTTTCAACTAGGTTTTAACTCAACTCATAATATGGACATTCATATTCAACCTGTGTATCTTTTTTTATTTTGCACTTCTGAGAATGAACTAGTTCCAACATGGTTACAAGTGGAAAAGGCTCAGGACTGTTTACATACCATTCCTTTAATACAATGTGTGTGTGTTCCCCATCTACGCTACGTATATTGATGGTAGTTGAAGAAAGCAAATTGTAGCAAAGATTTCCATATAAATCATCTTGAGCCTCTTGCAATTCTAGCCATTCCCCATCTACACCAGTGTGCATACATATTTAAATCCATACCATTCAAAAGTGAAAGTAGACAAAATATTCTTATTTTTGGAGTCACGGTGGTACTTGTTGCATGGAGGATATAGTAGAAGTGAGAGTTAGGCTTGGTCTACACTTGCAAAGCTGTCCCAGTTAGAAGTGTGACTTTTTACGCCCCTAATCGACATAGCTATGCTAGCAAAAGACCTATCGTAGATGCAGTCGTACTGGCAAAAAAGGTTATTTTACTGGTATACCTTATTTTGTTGAGGGAACTGGTATAAGCTATGTTGGCAAAAGCACTTTTTTTGCCTGTTTGCCCTCAGTGAAGATGCAGCTTATACTGGGCAAACCCTTTCTAGTGTAGACAAGGCCTTAATATGGCTATATTTGAAAGCATTAGAAATTGTTATAATTTGCAGTACTTGCTAGTTATTCTCAATTACCTATAATGAACTGAAAACTAGCAAAGTGTGAACAAATTACAAACTAATAAAGAGAACTGGGAGAAATTTTTCACTGGAAAAAGAAAAATAGATTTGAGTCTACTGAAACATTGTCCGAATTTGTGTTGAATTTGCCAAATTGTTTCAGTTGAGGGGATGGGGAAACAAATATGAAAAAAATTGAAACAGTCTGCTTTTGATTTTTTCAAAAGGTTTTGGGCTTTTATGCAAAATTTTCAATTTACTTCAATTTTATTTAAATAATAAATCAAAACTCTCCCCCCCCCCTCAAAAAAATTGTGTTCACCTAAAACCAATTTTCCCTCTTGATATTTTTCAGAACACCCACACACCAAACAACAAGTCATTCACACAGCTCCACCAACTAGATCTGCCCAGTGGTGTCTTAAATCATTGGGCAAGTCTACACTACAGCCCTACATTGGCGCAGCTGCGCTGCAGTAGTGCATCTGGTGAAGCTGCACTATGCCGACGGGAGAGAGATCTCTTGTTGGCATAATTGTTCCATGTCTTCGAGAAGCAGGAGCTATGTCGGGGAAGAGCATCTCCTGACAACATAGCACCAGCTTGAACAGAACGAAACTTGCGCCACTAGGGGAGGGGCTTTTTCACACCCCTGAGTGACATAAGTTATATCGACTTAGGCTGTAGTGTAGACCCACCCATTGTAAAAGGGACGTAGGAGTTAGACAGAGGAAAGTGAAAGTTGATTTTCCTCACCAAAATCAGACACAATAAATGCCTGTTTGCTCATAATCCTGGTAAGAAAGTGCCTTGAGACTAACTCCTATGTTTTTAGTGGAAGACAGACTTTAAATGGGTGGCATAATGTTGAGAGCTGCTGCTTGCTGTGTGTTCTATTTAGGAGGGATTGAATTCCTGACATTTTTCTAATGCTGCTGATATTGAGCTAGAGCTATTGAAATAAGTTTCATTCTCAATTCTTGTTAGAAACCATTTCCTTTTTTCCCTCCTGAAAGCAGTATAATTATACTCTATTACTGTATCTCACACAAGTAGAAATGAAAGCACTTTGTCAGACCTTTGGAATGACACACTGGAAGAGGATAAAAGCTGAAATTATAACATCACAGATGGTGCAGTACTAGTTTCTGATTGGCATCTTTGATTTGATGTCCTTGGAGTATCTTAATGTACACTAAATAGATATGATTTTTTTTCCAGCAACTTCATATACCAATAGGTGTCCATGGATTTAGGCATACAGTATATATAACACAGTATTAGACTCTTAATACCCTAGAGGCAACCAGGGTGGATTTGATTTAAATCACTAGTCAGGAAGACTCAATTTAATCATGGATTTCTGCATAAAAGGGTATTCTTGTTGTATGTTAACCTTAATACATATTCTTCACAACTCAGAGATAGATGTAGGTTTCATTTATAGAAGGTACACACTATTCAATACAAATCACTTTAAAAATGTAAACTTTTCAGATTAGTTTTACAGCTATATCAGAAAATGAATGATTGGTTATTTCATTTACCAAAGGTAATTGAAGCAGATATTTATGAAGTCATTGGGAGGTGAACCATCTCTAACTCAACAGGCTAATAATTAATATTTGGAGGATTTTCTTGCCATGCTGTATTAGGAGGGAGAACATCGCCAGACAGACATTTAAATTGTTTTATGTAACTAAAACAACAACGTTATATATTCTGGATTTTTTTCTTCAACAGCAAACATAATATTTTAACAAAACAAGCATATGAATTTCTGAATTTAGTTAAATATTCAAGTTTTTTGAAATCAGGTTTTTTGTTTAAATTATTTTAAACTAAAATAGTTAAAGGAAATATTAAAAAAAATATATTAAATTGACTGTCATCCAGGTCAACATGAGAAACTTCAGCAGCTAACTCAGTCACCTTTACCTTCATTTTCCTGTTTGTTCATAATCTGGAAAAGAAAAACAAGCTTTCCTGCTTTTTCAGGTCCCAAATGATTTTTCAATTTGGAATGGATTAGTCCAAAGGAAGAAAATATTCTTTCTTCACCGGCAGAAGAAGCTACTGCTGTTAAAAGTGATATTATCACTTCAACAATCTCTGAATCCAAGTGCTTAAGTGAATTCCACTAGTTCACTGGTGTGACTTTCTTTAAAACATCATCAGCAAACATATATTTCTTGAATGGTTCTTATTCCCAAACTGGGTCTCTTTTACAGCCTGCTGCTATTATAGGTTTTCCCTTCTACTGAGAGAATGCTATAGTAGATCTCAAATCAATGAAGACTACACTCAGAAAGACATCAAGACTTCTGGAATACGCTGCTCAAACAATTTCACTCTTGTTTCTACTGCCTGTCCCTCCCTTCTCACATTTATCTCCAGACTTCTTCTCCTTGTCCAGATCTATTTAGCTCCTGACAATCTTCTATTAATTGAACTTTTTGAAACTCTGCACTTCGAGAGAGGTAAGGGATAGACTCCTTGTACATAAATTTGCAGAGGGACAAAAGGATTGAGGTCTGTTATTGCTCACCTCTCTATATTTTATTTATTTAAAAACATTTTTACTTTCAACAAGCATGTTATCTCTGGAGACACAAATCCACAGTTTGAGAACTGCAAAACTAAGCATCTCTGATGGTATCTTTTAGACTGAGCACTGAGTCCCATTGGGTAGGTAAAAGATTAACCTAAATAATCTATACGGGAGCCCCTAGGACTCCATAAGATTGGATCCCTAATCCATGAATTATTTGAACTCATGTACAAAACTTTTCTTAAACTTTACATGAATATATTGTTTCATACTATAGAATTAGAATTTATAGTCCCTATCCCATGATGAGATATCTTTTACCTATAATGTATCTTAATTAAAATGCTTTTTGAGGAAAAAACCTATCTAAAGATAGTTTATCCAAAAAAATCTGATTTTGAAATAAAAAAATCCTTTTTTAAATAATCTGATTTTTATCCAGCCTGGAGGCAACACTTCTTTTGGCACGTTTAAAGAATTGATAAAGAACAAAATAAAGGATATTGGTGATTCAAATTTGGCTCAAAATTTTAGATTTTTTTTGGTAGAAAGATTTTACAGACCTTAAATCCCTTGGATTGTCATTACATTCTAGCTATTTACCCAGCAATGCAGAGTCAGTCTTTGGGTATGTCAGATGTGATCTACTTGAGCCAGCTTTAATCTAGTTATCTTGGGTACTGGTATCCACAGCAGCATAGACTTCAGTGTGTGCGACCTTCCTGAATAAGTATCCAGGGTCCAAGGCAGGCCTGTAAAGCGCATGCTGAATCGTGTGCTGCCACAGCTACACTGTTATTGTTACTCACTGTTACGAGCTAGATTAAAGCTGTTGTGGGTATGCCTACGGCATGCCGTAGTAACTCCCAAGCTTGCAGTGTAGACATAGCTTGTGTGTCAGTGCAGGTTCTGATGTTGGAGGTTGGTTGTTTTTAATTTAAGAATGCATCCTTGTACTTTGGTGTTATTGAAATAAAGCCTTTCAGAACTTCACAGTATCTTGATTCAGCTGTCATACCCATGGGTGAATTGGGGGCGGGAGGGGGTGCTGCCCTGAGCACTAACTGGAGAAGCTTACTTGAGAGACAGAAGCCACTTCCCACACCCCTTCCCAAAGAACTCTGACCCAAACTGTGTTTTGTCTGTGCACCAACCTGGCCTAGTAGCTGATTTGATTTGTTGTTGGGAGGGGCGTTGATGCTGTGGAAAACATTATTGACTAACCATCTATACAATCTAATAATGTTTAATGCTAAACCAGTGTTGAGTTATCAGAGCAACACAAAGGTACAGAAAATTGCATTTCTTTCTTGTTCATCACTGATACTGTTTAAATCTAATAAAGTAACCATTGTACTTGAACTGAACCCTGACATCTGTGGTGTTCGGAATTCTGCAGGGCTTGCTTAGTGCTTGGTCTGCAGATTACTTTCAAACCAAATTGTATTTGTCTTCAATAATGATGGGAGTGGGGGAAAAGATGTCTGGCCTTTTCTGGACTGATTCTGTTCAGCTTTCTGAAGGGCATCCACCCGACCATGCTTCAGAAGAAGATTCTCTGCAACATCAAGTAATAGATAATCAGATTTGCTCCTATGCAGAGAGACGCATCTTTGTTTTGAAAAGTCTGAGGTTTCCTTCCCTTCCATGCTCTTTGAGAAGGATTATTAAAAATAAAAAGTAGCTCCTCCTCCACTACAAATATGAAAAGTCGTCCGTTCAGTTCCATTTCCCAGCAAAGCACAAGATTCCCTAATTTGTGAAGCTGAGACTCATAAGCAGGAAGTATAGAACAAATGTGAGTGATTCCTTGTATGAACAAACTACAGCGGTGACTGAAATTCACTTCCGGTTAGTCCATTTGTCATAAACCATTAGTAGTGGTATCTAGTCATAGGAGTAAAGGAGGAAAAAATAGTAATGTCACACAATATTTGTCACCTATCTCATTGTGAGCTAAAAGACCAAATGTAGTAGGAAATGGCAGCAGTGGAAGGTCGAAATATTATGCTGAAAAATCTATTAAATTAAGGAAGAAGATGGATCAAGCCCTGAAATATGTCGGCATGATTCTAATTGCTAAATATTCTCCATGCATAGGTCTTTGGGTGATATTATTCTTTTTCTGTCAGTATTGCAGCAGTGCAGGTAATAAGCTTTTCAGGGATGTAATGGAATACTTTGGGGAAATGACTAAAATAGCTCCCCAAGCTGCAAAAGAAACGCCGTGCCTTGAGAGACTGGAAAATGAACATTTGTTCTCTTAAAAATTAGAGTAGTTTTTTGTGAACAGAGTGCTTGGGAAGGGTGCAGGGTTGGCCGCTTTGGAGAATGAAGTCCTCTCTACCTACAGAACAGGGAAGTGACAGAGCAAGCTCCCTTAACAGTACAACCAATGTGCTGCAAGCCTGACCTGTAGAGACGTTTGTGGGATGAGGAGGGGGCACAAAGTAGCTAACATGTTTACCTAACGTCGCCTCTCGGTTTGCTTGTTTATATGTTGCTCGTCTCTTTTCCGTCCAGTCCATTTTATATTGTACAAGCTTCTTAGGGCAAACACAGTCTTCCTTATGTGTTTGTGCACTGCCCAGTGCAATGGGATCCTGATCCCCTTGCGTCGAGCTACACATAACACAGGATGAAATGGTCATGAAATGGTGGAACATGGTAATTCCAAGTATGTGTATTGGCATTGGCAAAACATGCTGACATTGGACAAAGGAGAGTGATCTGTTCACTGACTACTCAATAAGGGTTAAGTTCTCCATTCCCTACTAAAACAATGAAACAGATATTGAGAGAAGAGAACTGTATAACACCTGAAAGATAACAGAACCATGAAAGAGACCTGTGTGTGTGTGTGTGTGTGTGTATGTATGTTTATATGTATGTATGTGTGTGTGTGTGTGTTTATATGTGTATTTGTATATAAAATAGATCTTGTCTGATACATTTCGTAGTAGTATTATTTGTCATCGGTATTACAGTAGGGCCTGGAGCTCAGTTGGGGTCCCATTTTGCTAGATGCTGTACAGGCATACTCAGTTGCTTGCTTCTTCTCTCCCCCATCCCCCATAGAAATAGAAAATTAGTGGGTGAAGGGAAAGTGATAGATCTTGGGATTTTAGCAGGCTTTTTAATATAGCAAAATCGTATTCTCAGTGAGAGGTGACGCCTGGAAAGCAGTAATGCTGAAAGGCTTAGTGATGAGAAAATGTAGCCATGAAGGTACAATGTGATAGGGTGGCCGAAAAGACTGGTGTGATTCTTGGGTTGCGTGAGCAAAGGCATTGCTTCAAGGGCGACAAGGAAGTAATAGTTCCCGTTTGGTGTGATAGTACCAGAAATACTGCATTTCCATAAAGATATTGATAAGGGAGTTCAGAGAAGAACAGTACAGATGGTTAGAGGCTGGAGGTATTAATTTATTAGGAAAGATTTAATTCTTAAACATTCATAGCTTGGCTAAGTAAAGAGTAAGGGGGATTACCATAGGGCTGAGTGCATTTCTGAGATGTAATGAACTGTGCAATAGTCCCTTGAAGGAAGGGAGGGGATCCCTGTCCATGTTTATCACGTTGTAAAACTAAACTGGACAAAACACTAGTAAATATATAATAGGGAAAAATCCTGCACTGGCAGGAAGATGGAGTAGATATGTAATCCATTTACCATTCTGTGATTGACAAAAGTCTAGGTGGCTCAGGACTGATGTCAGGGGCAAGCAACACAAACAACTGCCAGGGGCCTCATACTTTTTACAGTCATGAGCTGACTCAGCAAACACACAGGCCTTTTCTGTCTCCTCCTTCCTATTCTTCTATCAACAAATTAGAGGGAGAGGAGATTCTCCACCCAACTTCCTTCCCTTTTCTTCTGTCCATTGGACTGCAACTAGAGGAGAAAAGTCATCCCCAGATCTCTCCCCTAGCAGTGAGTGATCATTACATTTCTCCTTCCCCTTCAGCACCCTGGGACCCTACAAATCATATTACTGGCCCAGAGGTTACTACTTATTACCATTGCAATCAGCAGGCGTGATGAAATCATGTATGTTAAAGGGCCATGCCTGGCTAGGAGGCATCTACAGGCAGAGTTGGGATGCCTACAACTGGTATAAATGTTGCTCTCTAGCTGTTACTTCCATTCCCTTGTAGACATTTTCTGTACCTAGCAAAGGGGTTTCAGATTATATACAAAGATAAATAGTTTAATCAAATTAAACTATTCAATGGATCTCTGCATTTGATCCTTTCACTCTCTATTTCATACAAAATAGAATCCAAGTGCGACAGAGAAATTTAAGCATCAAAGTTCATTAGACCCACACGTTATATTGACAGGTTTCAGAGTGGTAGCCATGTTAGTCTGTATCATCAGAAATAATGAGGAGTCCTTGTGGCACCTTAGAGACTTAACAAATTTATTTGGGCATAAACTTTCGTGGGCCACAAGGACACATTATATTGTTATCCCTTTTTGACTTGAGTGGTTTTTGGGGTCTAATCAGTTGCTTCCATTAGGGGAAATTGATAATGGAATCATTTTTGATGTAATCCTGTTTATTTACAAAGACTGTACAAAGTCTTTTTTCCCTGGAAATGAGGAATCAAACAACAGGAGACTTGTTTCTTTGCTCTCAGTTCCAAGCCTCTTTCAGCTAGCACACTGCCCCAAACCACTCTCCTAGGCCACAGCTATGCTACAGAACCTATGTAGGCAGGCTGTGCTGGCATAGCACCCTATTGTAGATGCAGCCTATGTCCATTGGAGGAGTAGTTCTACTTAAATAGTAACACCACCTCCCTGAATGAGGTTAGCTATGCTGACAGAAGCGTTCTGCTGTCATTCTGCACCTGGGATTTATTGGTGTAGCTGTGTCAGCTGGGGGAGTGAATTTTTTTCACAGTCCTAGCTGACATAGTTATGCCAGCAAAACTTTGTAGTGTAGACTAAGCCTTAGCCTTTTCCTCAGGGTCCGCGTACGAGGACTTGTCTGGGGATTCTTTGCTCCTTCTCTGTAATCTGCTGTGCATGTGTTGGCTGCTTCTCTTACACACAGACATGCACAGCTCCACCAGTCCATGCCCCAGCCTCTTTGTAGTATATCAGTCTCCAGGGAAACCCCTTGGGCCATACCTGGGATTTTACTCCAGCCTTGCTGTCTACCTGTGTTTTGAGTGGTGGCTCCTAATGTTTCAGTAATGTGGCCCCATAAAGAAGTTTGGTTGTTTCTTACATTTATCCTGAATGAAGGGCGGAGTTTACACCCACTAGCTTCAATGAAGTTTTGCTGAACCCACCCACCCCAAGCATAACAGTATTGTCTTCCTCAAATAACTCTGTTTCTTCTAAACAGCCATTGCATCCAGCTCTTAATGGAGAGGTATAACTTTACTTCTGTGATTATTTAATGTATTTCTTAGGACTACTTCTGTGCCAGAGTTCATGCAGATTGAGAAGAGATTTGTAATTAAAGATGTAAAATGAACACTGTGTATTGAGAGAGACACAGTGAGCCGAGCTAGACTTCTGGCTAGTAAGAGAACTTGCCTCTAGATTTCTAACAGGTATGAAATCATTTAATAATTGCCACAAAATTGATTTTTCCCAAACTGCTACCCATCCACCCCCAACTCATCGGACAAGGCCAAAAATGTTTGTTTAAGTAGCTCCAGTCTGTTCTGAATATGCTGCATGGTGAAAAGTGTAGGATTAAAACATTTAAGATTTTAAAATTTAAAAATAGGTGACTGACATTTTGTTAAATTAATTCAGTGGGTTGGAATGGAATATTTATCCCACTCACTGGGAGCAATTTTGCCTGCTAGGCTGAAACATAGGATGGTAAAATGAGGGAACACAAACTGCTGTTCAGCTCATACAAGAGCAAGGGTTGTCCAATGGTTAATAGTCTGGCTCTTGGGAGACGAGGGTTCGGTTTCCTGGTACTCCACAAGTTTCCTGTGTGATGGGCTAGTCACTTAAACTCTGTCTCTGTTCTTCATCTCCCTACTTCTCCAGGTGGTGTGGGGATTAAAGATTGTGAGATGCTCAGATATCACAGTAATGAGGGCCTTAGATAGATATGCTTTAAGAAGTCAAACATCCCCCCACCACATTCTTTTCCAAAGTCCACTAAAAATCTTTTGGAAGGTTCATTACTTTGTTGATAAATGCTAGATTCTAAATATGTTATGTACTAGAATAAGATGCTGTTTTAATACAATACTTGTGAATCCAGCTATTGATAACAACACACTGGAAAGAATTAAAATGTAATTGATGTAATATTAATGTTTCCAGTGGAGCTGACTTCATTGATTTACTTATTGCAATAAAAATCTAGACTTTCTGAACCTTTACTCATATAAAATGTGTGTGATCACATACTGCAGTCTAGTTACATGGTAATGCATCCTTCACTTCCTCTAAACTGGTAAATGCTGATGGTAGCTGGTTTTTATTGTAAGTCACATTTTAAGTCCGTTTCAGAGTGACGCTATCAAAACACCCCCCTCTGACAATGATAAAGGAATAAATATATAGACAATGGCATCCAGCTTCGGGGCTTAAACATTCCCCTACAGAAATTGCAGCACCCTTAGCATTTTGTGTCACTTCACATAAAAGCATAACTAGAATTTCTGTTTCTCATTTGTATGTGTGGGCATTTACAAATTGCAAAAGCTATCATCGGATGGTGGTTATTAGTAGAATCTTGGCTTTCTCCCTCCCCCCCCCCTTCCCCCAAATAGGAATAGGAAACAGATGAATGAAAAGATATTGTTAAAAATGGTTCCAAAAATTTATGGCACTTTGCCTGGTGACAGTATAGCACCAAAACCCTGTGCAAGCCACATTCTCTCGGAGACCACAACTTGGCATATGAAAGCTTTCAAACGAGACTGTGTTGTGCTCACAGTGTAAGCCATAAATAGAAACTCCACTGCTTTGGTCAGTCATTTCCTACTTGTGGTCTCCTTAATGGGTGGAGAGTTCATGGAGCAGAGAACATAATGGAAAAGGAGCTATCTTAATCCTCAGCCACAGTTTCATCATAGGGAACAGTATGAAAGGACTTTCCAAGAGAAAAAATGGGAATAAGACATGAAATAGTCTCAATCTCTGATCCAAATGTGTGAGAAACTTTAAATGTTATGAAGGAAAATGGTTGTTTATTATTTAAATGTGTATTGTTGTAGTAGAATATTGTCCTTTCTCTTTTCCTGCAAAGGGACAGAGGGAGGGACCCCTGGCCTGGCCTCCAGAAGCGAGGAGAGAGTGCTACCAGTGTTGCTGGGGCTGTTTAACAGCTGGGGACTTTTCCCTTCATATTACTATGGTCCTAGCTAACTCCTGTGTGCATCCCTCACTTCCATTTTCTGTATGGTTCTGGGCTAAATTTGTAAAGAAAAGGAAAGCAAAGGACAGAAAGGCCTCAGCATGGATGGTGGGTATCATAGGCTGGGAGAGGCTGAGCCTCCCCAAACAGCCAGGTGTGGCCTTGCCCATGCTCCGCCCAAGCTCTCTCCTGCTTTTTGCTCTGCGAGTCTGCGCCACTTCCCATGTGGCTGGGGCTGAGGCCACGCCTCCTGGCATTCCAGGGCTGGGGCGAGGGGAGGAGATCGCTGGGGCTGCCCTGCCCATCCTCCCAGTGCTCCAGGGCTGGAGGTGCTCTGGGGCAGGGACCTATGGCCATGGTGGAGGGCCCTGGGCTCTGGCGGGAGGGGGGAGATGAAAGGAGAAGGGCTTAGGTCAGAAGGGGAGGGGCTGGGAGCTAGCCTCCCGAGCCAGTGGTTCACGCGCTGCCCAAGGGAGCTGCTGCAGAGTGTTTCTGATGTGAGTGGAGCAGATTTGGAATAAAGCGGAAGAGAAGCCTCCAAAACCCTGAACTTTCTGCAATGAAGAAAACCTTCAAAACTGTTGTTTTCCTTCTTTATGCACTCTGAGAAGAGCTTCCAGGCCATTGAAAACTGTCTGTTTTCTTTTCTCAATGAAGTGACATGCCAGATAAATGGAAATGTATGGCACATTGGAACATTTAAAATTCTGCATCTAGTTTACTGGCTTTTCTTCCTGTCATGAACTTATGTTGTTGCATATTTGTTACTACACTGACTAACTGTGATACATGCTAGGGCTTCATTTTTACACAGCTGGTCAGTGTGCTGATGAGAGATCAAGTAACTAAAAAAACCAAACAAACTATCATTAGAATATCACTGTCCTTTCAGCAGATGCTGAAGATTATCTCGGTGATGTTTTATAGACACTTAGGATACAATCAAAATGGTGCTATGCCAGTGTGTACCAGCTCAGAATCTGGCCCTATGTGTACAACAGTTACAATATGAGTTTAAACAATAAATGTAATTTATAGGACAAAATTTACTCTCTTCCCCCCCCCCCCCAAAAAAAAAAAAAGCTATATGGCTCAATACTTTTCAGAGATAGGATAACAGTGTAGGAAAAGAGATGACCCAGATACAGGGAAGGGAATTTCAGAACATCTTGCACATTGGAGAAAAAAAGCTACACTTCACCACTAACAAAATATGAGCCTCTAGGTTCAGCTGGTCAAAAACTAGCCCCCAAGCTGTGAACCCTTAGGTTGCTTGTGGGCCAAACCAAACTGCAGCTAGGATTACCACTGCATAACAGAGACACTGCAATAGAAAGCTATTTAAATTTAATAGGAAAGCAATCAAGGAATAAAAAAATAGTCAAAGAGCTGGCCTAGTAGTGATATATGCGAGATTCAAGTTCAGGACTCAAGCTCTTTCCCTGACCAGCAAGTACTGGAAGTACCATGTGGGCGGAGCACATTCAGAAGCTTAAGAGAGGCAATCCATGTGTTTCTCTTGACTGACCCTCACTTGCCAGCATAAGAGTCATATTGGCCTGGAAGGAGTTGCATCTAGACCAATCTGGCAAAGACTTACTTAAAGCTGAGCATCTGCATAGGTCTTTACAGGAGTGGGACTCTATTTAGCTATGAAGATGGGATGGCCTGGTATGGGGCTTGGGAGGATGAGCCAGAGGGACTTCTATGATCATAGAAGTTTAGGACTGGAAAGGACCTCTATAGGTCATCTAGTCCAGTCCCCTGAACTCAAGGCAAGACTAAGTATTTTATTTCAGTTTTAAGGAGAACAAATATGAAGTTTCCATGAGAGAATGAACACCATGGCCCACTCTGTTATAGTCTGTATCTACACTCCGTCCAGGTGCTACCTGCCTCACAGTTGCCTCTGCAGCAGCAGCCGGGGATGCCATTCTACTTTATCACACTCTTCCTCCCTATACAACCCCCAAAAAAGAAAAATGTAGGTAAAAAAACACTCCTTCCCTGCAATGAGTTTAGGAAATCATACTGGAAGGGTGAGAGGATAGAGGAAATAACACAAGTAGCACCTCACAATAGGAGTGGTGGGAATTGGGTGACTTTCAATTTGCCCTTAGTTTTGTTCACTGGCTGTATGCTGGTTATTCATTTCAGTTCCTCAGTTTTGCACTTTCACTGGGCTAAATGTAAAACTCGATGTCTAACAATACATCTTTTTCTACCTTATCAGTGAGACAGTGTTTTGACATTACCTGCCTTTACTAGTAATACTGATTCTCTGAGTCCCCTGAAGACAGTAAAGGGTTAATTTCTTACAAATCGTTGACTCTTGCATTTATTTCAGTATGCTCTGCTGTTACTTTTATGACATTAATCACAGAACAGAGATGAGCAAGGACTTTGCCTTCAGCTGAATTCCTTTTGTTGAATGATGCTAGAGAGCTATTGCTGATTACTTGGAAATTGCCCATCTCTGCAGCCAGTAGACTTTCAAAACAGCAGAAAAAGGAATTCAGCTGCTCATCAGTTGGGTTGACAAAGGCTGATGTCTAGCTGAGACGTGACTTTTTTTTTGTTTTGGCGAGGAACTATTCAATCATATGAATAATATAATGGAGAACAGTAGTATGGAGTAGCAGGAGGACTATTTCTCCTTTCCCTCAATCCTTAGTGAGCTGTTCTCTTTAAAAATGCTCAAACAAAAACAAAAAAGCAAATCAAACAAAAAAATCTCACTTTTAAAACTTATTCTTCTCTTTTTAGTTTACATTTGACTATCAGCAGAGTCTTCAAATTTGCAGAAGACTTAAAATTAGTAGATAGGTAAGTAATGATTAGGCAGGTAAGTTATACAGACTGAGCTAGATCACTTGATACTGCTGCTAATAATAATATCCAGCTCTGATCCGTTTTTCATCAGTAAATCTCAAAGCTCTTTGCAAAGGAGGTCATTAGTATTAGCTCCATTTTACATGAATGGGAAAACTGAGGCACAAAGAGATGACCTGCCCAGAGTCACCCAGCGGGCTAGTAGCAGAGCTGGGAATAGAACCCAAGTCTTGTGCGTGCCAGTCCAGTACTCTCTCAAGATGGGCTTGCTTTAGCAAAATGCATTTTAATACAGCCAAATGCAAGGTCATATGGATAGGAGCGAAAAATGTAGGTCACACTTACAAGCTAGGGACTGACTGGGTTTACAGGGTAGATTATCAGTTGAACGTGAACTCCCAGTGTGATGCTATAAACAGAAGGGGGAATGCAAACCTTGGATATCCAATCAGGGAAAAATCACATAGAGAATATTAAGTAGGAATAGTACCTCTGTATAGGCACTAGTCAGACTGTGGCTATGTCCACACTTGCAGAGTTTTTGTGCTGTCAGTTTCACTGGTGATGGGGAACCAGTAAAAGAAAAGCTGTGGTTTGTGTTCTCACTTACTTCCACAGGAGTCAGATCGTGTTTACATTTGCAGCTCTCTTCATTTTGAGGATAGGACTTTTGGGAAGTGGGGGGTGATCACGGGCATCCTGGGTCCCGGCACAGCCTCCTCGCCTCAAACACTGATCAGCTCCAGTAGCTCAGCATTGCTCCAAGTAGGGGATGTTTGCTCCATGGAGCAGCCATTGTCACCTGGCCAGATAAGTGAGCATTTGCCAAGAATACAGGAAGGGAAGTTTCAAAGTTCCTGGGGCTTTACAGAGGGAAGGGTGAATGCCTGTTTAACCTGGTGTCAGAGCAGCAGAGCTGCTGGCCAGAGTGGTCAAGTAGGCACTGTGGGATATCCTCCAGAGGCTAAAAGCTGTGTAAACAGAAAGAATGTGTCTTCACTTGGAAATCACTGCAAAAGTATCACTGGTAAAACTATATGCCTCTCATGGCGGTGGTTTTCTGTTTGCGGTGAAACTTCTGAGTTTCACCACTAAAAGCCATTGGCAAACGTAGACACTCCCATAGCTTTTGTGCCAAAAAAGGGACTTTTTGCGCTTTAAATGGCAAGTGTAGAGATGCCCTGTTACTCAAATAGTTTGTCAGGTTCTACTGCGTTTTACATTTAGAAAAGGATGCTAAAAAATGGAAAGGGTTCAGAAAAGAACTACAAGAATGCAACAAGGTCTGGAAAACCTGCCCTTTAGTGATAAACATAAGATGTTTGATCTATTTTCTTTTAGATAAACTAAGAGGTGATTTGATGATGATTTTTTAAGTCCCTACATGGGGAAGAAATTTCAGGTAGTAAATGGCTCTTTAATCTAGCAAACAAAGGCATAATGAGATCCAGTGGTTGCAAGCTGAAGCTAAATAAAATCAGACTAGAAATCAGATGATGCGCATTTTTAAGTGACAATGTAACAATTAGTGCCGTTTACATAGGGATGTGGTAGATTCTCCAACTTGAAGTCTTTAAATCAAGACTGGTTGTCTTTCTAAAAAGATGTTTTAGCTCAAACTGAAGTTGTGGACTTAATGGAGAAATTACTGAGTGAGGTTCTTTGGCCTGTGTGATGCAGGAGATCAATCTAGCTCCGCAGTTCTCAAACTGTGGGTTGCAACCCCAAAGTGGGTCATGACCCCATTTTAATGGGGTTGCCTGGGCTGGTGTTAGACTTGCTGACTGAAACTGAAGCCCCAGGTGCACCCCATTCCCCCCAAGCCTGGGGCTTCAACTTTGCCCCCCATCCCCCAAGGTGGTGGGTCTTGGCTGGGCTCAGGCTTCAATTTCCCCCCTCCTGGGGTCGTGTAGTAATTTTTGTTGTAAAAAAGGGGTTGCGGTGCAATGAAGTTTGAGAACCCCTGATCTAGATTATCACAATGATCCCTTCTGGTCTTAAAATCTAATCTCTTTCTGAAGTGATTTGTTGATCTGTATCTTGTAATGCACTGGTGTAAGACAGTGAAAAACAGAACTGACAGATTAGTAAATAAGCTTTAAGGTGGCAGAGTAAATATTGTGATAAGTAGCTGACTAGTTCTCATTCATGTGTACAACTTGAGCAATTGTATATTCCACTCTTCTATCTAGCCTACCTTTCACATTTAGTCTATGTCTAAATGGAAGTTGCCTATCGCTGTGGTGTATAAAAAATTCTGTCAAAACATTTTTAGGGGTGAATAAAGTAAGAGAATTTAACTAGCAGTTTTATTTTACATAATAATTAGCACTGACAAAACTTCCATAGGGAAATCAGATGTGTTTAAACCCTGTTGAAAATACCATATTGTTTACTGGCTTAGAAAGCCTCACCCCAGAAATATTGGTCCCAATGTGTACCTCTGGAAATGTGCCATGTATTGATCATGCTTGCTTCCTAGTGCTAATTAGTGGGGAACTGTTCTGTGGATGTACTGAAATTTAATGTAGGCAATCCTTTGTTTTTTGTTAAGGGATGGAGGAAATGGGGTGGGGGGACCCCTTCCCAACAACTCTTTTGTGACAGACAACAAAACAGTCTGTGCTTTCATGAGTTTCGGCTCAGGTACCTCCAAGCAATTTTGTTCTAAAGCAGTTCAAGTATGATGGTGCTCTTGGCTGTAAACATATAAACAAAAATAATATATTATGACAGTTCTTGTACCGTTCCTCTTGTGCAGTAAAATGAGGAAATAAACATGTCTAGTGCAGAGGTAGGCATTTCATCCCTACACTAATTTAAAAAAAAAATCTACTTTATTATTTTCATTACTTCTGTATTTTAGCTTATCTTCTGATCAAACCACTGTATTTTGAACACAATTTTTCTCACCACAGGCACTAGTTTTTTATTTTGTATAGATACTGTTTTCAAGCAGTCTCTGTTCCATGCTGACATCACTAAAAATTTTGCACCATTATTCACATGAATTGTAATTTAAATTTACCCAGATTTCTTACGATCACCTTTTGGAAATAACTGAATGTTATTAAGTCCTAGTTTAATTGACTACATGTGGGTGGACTCCTTCATTCAGCCCAAGTCAATTACAGGCTTGTGTGGTGCAGCTCAGTTGTTTACCTAAATTGCCTCTCACCATGCTGGAAAACTTACTTCTGAGACGGTCCATACTATGGCTGTATGCAGTGTTGTATCCATGACGATCCCTGAAGAGCCCTGTGTAAGCTCGAAAGCTTGTCTCTCTCACCAACAGAAGTTGGTGCAATAAAAGATATTACCACCCCCAATTTGTCTCTCCTTGGGTTCTGCCAACCATAGCAGTATGACATCTTCCTTCACCCAACTCCCTGTCATCCCTCAGCCCCTCCCAAAAAAACCAAACACCAACATGTGTACCTCTGTATGACATAGGAGTTCTCTGTCTGCATCTTTTCTAACTGGAGTCAGATCAGATTGGGAAAGATTTTCCATAAGGTTACAGGATAACAAAAAGGCGATTATTTTACTCTGAATTGCTTCTAAGATGGAGAAGTAATGTTATGTGCAGGGAGCATTTTATAAGCCTAGATTTTATATTTGTATGAAAAACTGATGTACAGTATTGATACTGAGAAACCTATGTTCTACATCTGTAATAACATCTTTGTTCTTATAGTTGGATTGTTCTAATGAAAAATGTAAAAAAAAACAAAAACAAAACAAAAACGAGTGAAAGACTGTTCCAGAATGGAGACTGCAATAGTCTTAAATCCCAGTATTTAGGCAATGCAGCAAGGCTACAACCTGACCCAGAATCTGAAACTGTAGTACCAGTAACACTGCAGCGTTCACTTTGATTTTAGCTTGACTGTAGCCCATATTTGAGAGGACAGAATCTTTTTTTCCTGTATTATAGTGAGTGTGTGTGTGCACGCATATTTGAGAGGAAAGAAGAGAGTGACCAATGTGGAAGCTTGTCACTGGTGCATACTCTGCACTGTCTCCACACTGATTAGAATTTAAGGTCACTGTTCTTCTGATATTCAAAAATCTCAATGTGATTGGCCCTAGATACCTGAGAGATCACCTCTCCTTCAGTGACCACGGCCTCTCCCAACAACTATCTTCTGTGACAGTTGACAGTGAAACTGTCAACCAATAGGGAAGGCTTGTGAACCGTGGAGACAGCTTTCATAGGGACTGGGCCTAAACTATAGAACTCACACCATGGAGAGAGAAAAATGAGCATAGCTCTCACTGCATTCAGCACTAAATGCCAATATTTCTTTTATATGTTCTACACACTCAGATGCCCACTACCTGGTGGAGGAGATAGCGAGAGAGATGACGTTTGTTGTGAATTTGAGGGGAGAATGATCCCTAAGGAAATTCTTGTATTAAAATGTGGTCTATACAATGTGGTTTTTTTTTAAACTTCTTGTTTGAACTGATTACACTTTAGTGCGTAGCCTGCTTTTGTTTTTAATGTTTCACACAGCATTGTGCACACTGCCAGGTATAAACATATTTTATTTCACTCAATCACTGTAACTGGCAATTTTGGGTTAAAAGGGACTATAGTGGGAGTGACTATTGAGACTGAGATCTCTCCCTCAGTATCAAACTGGTGTACAAATTCTAATAAAAGGAATCTGGGTTATTAAATATTTGAGCTTTTATTAATTATCCATGGCAACAAGGGGTTGTTAGCAAAAGCCCAACCTTGTTGTGGTTATATCCCGATAGGAGATGATGGCAGTGATGAACTGTTATTTCTCTCTAAGTGGAAAAGATTGTATAGAAAATGGAAAAGGTTATGTTGACTTCTGCAGTGCCTACACATGGAATCTTAATGTTACAGCTCATTTACTTCTGGGAGGATAACCGTGCTTGAAAATAGTTTTCCTGTGTTTTGGAAATGTGTGTTTAAATTGTGCTCATTACTTCTAGCTACAGGGCATGTTGTGATTTTGAAGTGTGTGTCGGTATATATATTTAAACAGACACTGTCAGTTCAGTCGCTTTCTTTTAAAGACGTTATCTGTGTAAAACTTGCTTCCCAGTACTTTTGTTTTGCATTTTGCCCAGCCTGGGCTGTAAGTTTACATTTGTCAGTTTTATCTCACTTCTAGTCAGGGTCAGACTCTGGTACTCAGACACAATGTTCACTGGTTTGAGTTTCCAGTGCTACAAATGTGTTTTAAAATTTCTCCCCACACCTGAAAAATCTTATTAATATGAAATAGAAAAAATATTTTGTAAGACACTCTTTTCTTTCAAATAATTTTTAAACAAAATGCAACTTCAGATTTTCATCTAAGGCCTGGTCTACACTAAGCGAATAGCGTAGCTGAACTCGAAGTACCCTAGTTCGACTGACTTACCCATCCAGACGCGGCGGGGTCAAACTCCGCGGCTCCAAGGTCGACTCCGCCACCGCCGTTCGCGGTGGTGGAGTTCCGGAGTCGACCGGAGCGCGCGGGGAGTTCGAACTATCGCGTCTTGATTAGACGCGATAGTTCGAACTCCGAGAAGTCGAACTCACCGCGTCGACCCGGACGGTGAGTATAGACCTACCCCAAGTTCCTTTAAATATTTGCATATGATAAAAATCTATTTTATATTTCAGTCTCAAATGTTTTTCAAACATAGGATTTTAAATTGATCTCACTGCAAATTCTGTCTTTGGTCTGCAGCCTTCTTGGGTTTATCTGTTATCTTGGGTTTATCTTGGGTTTTAAGCTTTGGCCTCTTCTACGCAATGTGTGGAAAAGAGCTTTTTTTTTTTTTTCAATATAACAAGTTTAATCTGCATGCAGATGCCCAGTTAACTAATAAAGGTAGTAAGGCGGAACAAAACTCTATGGTAATAATTTTTCAAGTGTCTATTTTTATAATTTGATAGGCTTTTAAAGAATTGAGCTGTTGGTTGAGTTTGACTGCTGATTTATGGGCCTCTCCAGTACAAAGCTGCTGAGAGAAAGAGTTTTGGATGTGTTTTTCAGGGCATCATTCATATTCAGCTAACATCGTTATCTTATTTTTCCCTGTGAGATGTGCATTGTGGGTAATATAGAATGATCTTGCAACTAAGTTAATTACAATGATCGTTAATGCTCTTGGAAACCAAGGTGAAATAACCTTCCTGTATCAAGATGTTTTTACAGGGAATTGAGCACTTGTGAATAGAGTGACACTTCTAGAGATGTAGCCTGGCACACTCTCTGTAATGAAAATTAGTGAGCAGAGTAACTAGTGGAAACAGCAACTGGAAAAATACTTGTGGGGGGCAGGGAGAAGCTGGGAGGTAAGTTGTATATGAGCAGTTCAGTAAAGCAGTCATTTGACTAGCCTTTGTCTAAACTTGGTATATTGTATAACATCTAGAGATAATGCACTCATACTGCTCCGTGAATGGTCCTAGTTGTGAGCTGGAGGGATTGTTTCTGATGGTGAGAGGGTAGTTGATGTTTTATGCTTATTCCATCTTCTGGGTTAGATACCAAGGTAACAAGAGCTTGATAAATAACTACCGTTAAGTCTGATTCTTTGCTGAAAGTGCCAGTTCTGGTTGTGGTTTAGTGAGATGAACTAGATTCAGAAATTTGTGTGTGAGAGGTTTTTTTTCTTATTATAGGAGCCTTAAAATGAAGGAAGCAGCTTAGCTTTTATTTTACCATGAGAGCTTTGTTTCAATGCACTAGTTATTACAAATTGTCCCTAATCCTAGTGTCTGTGGGCAGATAGCTATCAAATGAACTGGTTTCCCATGTGGCTGATGCAGAGCTTTGCACGTCTAGTTATGTATAAATATGATTTAAAGAAAAATACTGCATCCCCTAACAAAGGGTAATGTTTCCAGAAAGGACCATTCTTTGAATATGTGCATTGCTTATATTTATTATTGTTTCTCCTTATCCTTTCTGGCTTTGTCATGATATAACTACCTGTTCATGGAGGAAAGAGACTCATCAACGTTCAAGTTAATAAATGTCTTTCGAGGGCACCTACTATACTATAAAGGTCTCATCTCCAAGTACTAGCATGTTGCACTCTGAATCCCAATTGGTTTCAAGTCCATTGCAGGATGTTTCTATGGCAAAATGCTTCCTGAATTAACACACACATACTTAGGCCCTTAAAGGGTTCTCTTCCCCCTCCCCCCGGAGGTTATATTGTATATATTCACAATTCGTATTTCTCAAGAAATTTGCCCAGCAACACAAAGCCTGGAGGAAATTCCTGCTAGCAGGGGGGAACAGGCTTCTGAGTGAGGTAATCCCCACCTGGACATTGAGTGAAATGCAGAAATGACCTAAGTTGTGGGCTGACTAACGAACCCCAAGAGTAGTCGGGATTGAGGGAGAAGGCTTTGATTTGACTTCATGATGTCCAATTGTTCAGTTTTTGTGGTTAATAAAGTCAGCCCCCCCAAAAGAGGTTGAGTTTTGACCCTACAGAGGGAGAACCGACTAAGTTTTAGAGCATGCAAGGAAAGTCCCGCTGTTAACAGGAGGTACTTCAGTGCATCATCAAGTCGAGTAGAACCCATAGATTAAAACAAAAATACTGTTTTTCCCCTCCACCTGCTTCCTTTTCTACATGCCGCATCTTTAAAAGCCATGCACCCACTGGTCAGCTCCATTGGACTGCTCTCCAGCTTGGGTGGCTCAGCCTTGCTGACCAGAAATGCTGTGGGGGTGTTTGGTGCCATCTCCCAGCCCCAGTTTTTTGTTTTGTTTTTTAGCTTGTACCTCTGGAGTGGGGATGCAGACGACGTTTTTTTTGCCCTGGGTGACAAGACACCTTGGGCTGACCCTGATCAGTGGATCCAGTTAGTCTGCTACTACTGCAAGATAGCCTGTTACAAACCACTGTTGAGGAGCATGTGTTAAAGTAAAAAAAAACAAATCATTGTAAACATGTAGGCATGTGTGGCCCTCCTTTGCTGTCAATCTCCGAGGGAGACCACACCTCTTGGCTGCCATGCTCCTGGAATAACAGTCTTAGAAAAGGGGGAAGTTAGCAGTCTTGGTGCTTGATCCCTCTGGCAGGGTCGAGCTGTGAGTGGTCCAGGGGCCCAAGTCCTCAAACAGGGCAGGGCACCAATAGTCTAAAGCCCAGCCTCAGGCAGGGTAGAGCCAGGTACAGTCTGGGAACCCAGACCCTCAGTCAGGGCAGGGTACCACCAGTCTAGGGCTCCAGCCCACAGGCAAGGGGCAAGCACCCAACACAATCTAGGAGGCTCAAGCAGATGGCAGACTCCCACAGGCTTGGTGGCTGGAGGTGGGGTGGCTGCTACCTTGCAGATGGGGTGGCAGGGGATAGGGGGCACAGGCCCACCCAACTCCACTGCATCTCAGCCTATGGCCCTAACAGTGGCAGAATGGTCTGCTACTGGGTCAGCGGGGAACCAGCCACAACACGCTGAACTGGATTCCAACAGCAACCCCGCTAGACCGTAGTCCTTGTTGTGTACTTAGATCTCTGGGTTGTCCTCCATCTCCCCTGGGTACACTGCAAGCAGTAATCCCAGACACTCCTCAGCATCAGGCATGTCTGGTAGCTCAGGCAGTTTGGATGAATCCTTGGGGCAGTAGAAGTCCTCAGCAGGGTGAAAGCATCTGCCTCCCTCAGTGGTTTCCCTTCAACTAAGCTACGGGGCCCGTTCCTGTCCTGTCCTCTCTGCTTCCAGTGTGGTGGGCGTGGCTTTTTTGGTTCCACCCACCAGGGATCATCTGGCCCTACCTCACTGTCAATCTCTGAGGGAGGCCACACCTCTCTGCTACAATCATTTTAAGCAAAGGCCATGCTCTTGAAAAGATCACTAATGATTAGTCTGTCACCCCCTCTTTCTATGTGACAGAGTTAGCAGGGAGGGCTTGGAGCATCTCCCTGTGGGCCAACTTATCTTGCGAAAGTCGGATCCCTTGAGAGCTCTATAATGCAACAATGAACAAATATTTACAATAATTAAGCATCCATCTTACTAATATGATGATGATACAGATGCAGACCTTTTAGAGTCCTTTTTTAGAGGAAGGAATTGTTGTCAGTGACTGCTGTTGGTATGAGCTGTCTAAGTACCCATTCGACATTCAGGGAAGAATCACTAAAAGGGAAAAAGTAATATCTTTAAGAGCCGAAAGTCACCATGAGTTCAGTTCCACATTCATAAATCTAGTTGTTCTTCGCTTTTGATTTTCTAGGAGTAGTTATTGACTTACTAGTAAATGGATTGATGTAACCAAAAATGTGGTGGTCTGTCTGTATTAGCCTACTTTAAGGGTCCAGTTCTGTACCAGGGTGAAATCAGAACCAGTGAGGGGCTGTGTCACCCCTGCCCTGCAACCTGGACTGCTCGCAAACAGCCTTCCGACATGCAAGTCACACCCTGAGTGTCTGTGTGTAACTGCAACCTGCCATCCACATTTGGTAACACTCTGGCTTTTACCAGCCTTGATGACCTCTGCCGGGTAACCCCAACACACTTCCAGTCCTGGATTTTTGGAGATTGGGTGACTGGGAATTTTAAGGGTGACCTTTGGTGAGCTTTAGTGTGTCATTCTGTGATCCGGTTTGATTACTGGTTACTCAATATGCAGGATTGCAAATGCTTTTTAGATTAAGTAGAGTAATATTTCAAAGATGGGTTTCCTGAAATACTGTAAGTGAGGAGTGCAGGGCCATTGCCCAAGAGCTGTCTTCATATCAGCCTTTGATGTAAGTACCCTAAATGCATTAATTGAGGGAAAGGAAATAGAACAGCTCTTATCTGCCTGCAGTTCAAAGGGCTTGGGGGAGGGGGGTGGTAATAAAAGTGAGACACTAACATTCCAATTATTCATTCATCCCAAGTAGGGCAATGAGGGTGGCACAGCAATGAGGGTGTTGCACTGTCCAGGGCATAGAAACACGAGAAATGTTTTGATCGATTTGTATTAGTTTTCACTATCTCTTCTTGTGGTAATAAGCTTTAGGAAACCTTCATGAAATCCTTAGTATTTCAGTTGTGTATTTATTTCCTGAGGTAAGGGTTAAACTTCTGGATTATTATATCTATTTTAAAAAAGCCTGAATGGACAGACTCAAGTGAATGATTGTCTATGTATGTACCATAGTGAGTATTTATTGTTCCAGTTTCCAGAGACCATTTTAGTCTATACAGTTTATATTTTGCTGAACTTCTGAAGGGGCGTGAGGGAGAGAGTTGTATGTCATGCCTGTTACAGGCTTTGGATCAACTTGTCCAGCTGAGGGGGAACTGCATGTGGAGGGAATTGGAACTCGCAGGCTCTGTTCTGAGGGAATGTTTGGGAAGCTCTAAAAGCCCTGTGCAGACTGGATACTACAGGGAATAACCTGGGATAAAGAAAGGTTTTACAACAGGCACTTCCATCCCTAAAGAATCCTTGAGAGCTCCACAGACTCAATGGGATATATACACACTAGGTAGGAATAGCTTCACCCACCACTGATGCCCCTGGCTCTGGAGTAGAATGAAGCAGTTGTCTCTCAGTGCACAGAAACAGTTTAGGGGAGAGAATGAAGATGGACACAGTGCATGTTAGGAAAATAATTGAAAGTAAAAGGGCTGACTTCTACATTTAGAAGTATGGGGTACAACTAACCATGCAGCGAGGGATCCCAGGAGGATTTCTGGCCTAGTCAAACAAAATGACTCTAGGTGCCCCACAAATGCAGGTATGCACCTGCTTTATTGGGAGGTCTTCCACCTTTGGACAGGGTATGGGTTTGGAGGGTTGTGGCCTTGCCCTCACTCCATCCCCCAACCCTCTTTGTGTAGCTAGTGTGGGCAGAGGTGTTAGTAGGGAGCAGCATATGAATTCACCAGTGCCTTCAGCTAACACAGGAATTTTTTCCCCAGAATTTCTCTTTAAGTCAGAAATTGTATCTGCTGGATCTCTAAGATGGATACAGAACATCGTGTTTGGGGGCAGAACAATCAGTGATTTTACCACCACCTCCAGGGTGGGTAGAGGAGCTGTCTAAAAGCAGACTTTTTTTAGGCAATCCGAGCATATTAACAAAGAGGTGTTGTGGGTTTTTTGTTTGTTTGTTTTTTTACTTCTGCCATGCTGTAAAAAAGTGTTTTTGCCATCCATTAATTAGTACCATGACCATACTTCACAAAAAAGGCATATATATGCACTTGAAGTTTGAGTTATAGTGATCAGCTGCGCTGAATCAGAAAGTCATATGCCTTATGTGAATCTCTGCTTTTTTGGTTAAAGTCTCTTAAATTGCCTTTGCTAAGAGCTGATTCATATTCTTCCACAATTTTTTAATTTCTGATACAAAAGTACTAAACTGCTTCAATATCACCTGATCTCAGTTCTTCCATAATTTTAACTTCTTGAATACTGTATGTCCCTGGAAGCTGTGTAAATTCCTATCTGAGGCTTGGAAATTATAACCGATCATAACTCTGCCTAGCTGAGTACTTTGCTCTTTTTCTCATTAGTATTCCACATAAGGGAACGCCTTTGCTTCTGATTTGCATAAGCTCATGAGCAGATACTGCTTTAACTCTTTGACGATCTTGTTAAGCTTTTGTGTTTCAGTGCTTCTAGTCTACTTTTCTTCTGCCAGTTGCAGTGTCTGCCTGGAAATTTTATTGTCCCTTGTAATATCAGAAAGATTTTACCCATTCTCTAGCCTTTCGGTGTCCTTTTAATTACTTATCTGATCTATCCAGGGGATTGTCTTGACTTGGAGAAGTAGTTGAGGTTAGTTTGAGTTCAGTTTTTGTGTTACTTAAGCTTAATCTCCACTCAGCTTTTCCGCAGCATAGATGCAGGGTAACTCCTTTAACTGGGCAAGTTCTAGCCTATTCTCTAGCTAGGAAAAAGGCTGAGTTTGTCAGGTTTAGCTAGCACATTAGCTAAGCCTGACCTAAATGGATCCACTTTTCCTAGTCAAGTATTTATACCAGGCTCATTGAAAGGCATGCAGATGATATGGCAGTTACCACTTTGCATTCTGTTTGCAAAGATGCAATACTATTTTAAAAAAGTATCAGAGGGGTAGCCGTGTTAGTCTGGTTCTGTAGAAGCAGCAAAGAATCCTGTGGCACCTTATAGACTAACAGACGTTTTGCAGCATGAGCTTTCGTGGGTGAATACCCACTTCTTCGGATGCCTATTTTTAAAAAGTAACCTATGCATTCTGCCTTCCTCTAATATCTGCAATCTACGTAAACTGGAAACATGGAATAGCCACCAAGCACCACATCTCCCAGGAATAAGCAAAGTGTCTGGATAATTGAATATCTAGGATAGTGGTGTATGGGTAGTGAGAATCAGGGGTGGCTCTAGGAATTTGGCCGCCCCAAGCAGGGCGGCACGCCGCAGGGGGGCGCGCTGCCGGTTGCCGGTCCCGCGGCTCCGGGGGACCTCTTGCAGACGTGCCTGCGGAGGGCGCGCTGGTCCCGCGGCTCTGGTGGAGCATTCGCAGGCATGACTGCGGAAGGTCCGCCGGAGCTGCCCTGCCGGCAAAATGCCACCCCAAGCGCGCGCTTGGCGCGCTGCGGTCTGGAGCCGGCCCTGGTGAGAATGCGCTGTGTGTGGCGTCGATGCACTGTGGTGTAGCATTTTGCATTGGGGACATGATGTTAAGCTTAGGGTCATGGTATTTGTGAAGAAAGTGTCAGATATGGTTGTTCTAAGAACCCTAGTATTTAATCACCTGAATTGCATTCATAATGGTATAGTCACACAGGGTTTTTTATATTTTAATTATCTGGGGCGGGGGGAGTTGGGTGTTTTTTAGAGAAGACAAACTGTTAAAATGTAACTCATTCAATGAATGAATATTTATTGAACCTAAATATGGTGGTGTCTGTTTTCCTGTGTGCTTACTAGGCCAATTTGTGTTCTTCTATATTGCTTTCAGTGGAGCAAATCACGATTTGAACTCTTGTATCTGAGAGCAGAATTTGGTCCACTGTTTCCAGCTCTGTGCAGCTCTGTGTGTTTTCAGTGATTACTTTGAAAATTTCAATGTGTAACTTTTGTTCCAAACAATTGTAACTCTCTTTTTTTCCCCAAGCCTTTTTGTTCAAACTTGACATGACTCGTGCAGTCCTCTTTGAGGAATAGATATCACTACTGTTTGAACTCTAAAAATATAGTTATCATTTCCAGCTAGAGTAATAAATAACCTTATTGATTTAGCAACCAATAGTGAAGACGTAAAGAAAAAAACAACCCAATAACTCGGGGGCAGGAGAGGAAGAGAATCACTTAATATAATCCACAGATAACTCTGGGTTTTATATTAAAACAACATAGCGAGTACTCCTAAAAACTAATTTAAAAAATTACAGTGTAGGGAAGCATCAGATGCATTCATCTTAGTATTTTGCAAAATACCACAGCATATTAAAACGTTCTACATTAAAAGAGGAAAGATGGATACTGGCTAAGCTTATCTTCTGAATCACCTAGACCCCCATCACTCTGCCTTCCATTCACATGATTCACATGTGGTTCAGAGGAAGCTTTAAATTAATCAAAATGAGAAAAGAAACTTCTTTTCCACAGCCAATCTAAGTTGTGCAGGAAACTGTGCATGTAGATCAATCAATTTATTAAAAATTCAGGCTTCAATTAAATCAGCAGTTACTTTCACTGAATCTGATTAGCTCTAGCTATATGAAGAAAATGTAAACTTCTTTTTACTTAAACATGATAAATTTCCCTTATTTGTCTATATTTTAGGCATGTAAGCGGGTGGTACTCACCCCTGCCGCGCCTCCTGCTGGTCGGTCCCGGAATGTCCCTCGGTCCGGCCCTGGAACGCCCCCGGCAGGCTGGTGACCCGCCCGTTCTCTGGCCCCGGCGTCCCTCCCTGGACCCGGTGCCCCCTATCTATAATTGGGTCTCCCCCTCCCAGGGGAACCCCGCGCTACTATCCCCGCCTTGCCTCAGTAGTGGCTACTGACAGTCATGGTCTAGCCCCACCCCTGGGGCAGACTGCAGTATCAGCCCACTCATCACAGGCAAAGGGGGTTTGGACCTGCTGCTTTGTCCTACCCCTGGGCTGCCCTCTGCAACCCACAGTACCTATAGGCCCTTTGCTAGGCCGCAGCCTGGGGCTTTCCAGGCTGGAGCTTCCCCAGCCCCTCGGCCTGTTCCCAGCCCTGCTTCACCCTCAGGTATCTGGCCTCAAGCCCTAAGCAGCCAGGCCCATCCCTCTCTGAAGCCAGAGAGAGACTCTGTCTGGGGTCTGGCTTTCCTGCCTCTTATAATCCCCAGGGCTTCAGTCTGGGGCGTGGCCCCAGCTGCAGCCACTTCCCCAATCAGCTCAGCTCTGTCAGGCCACAGTTTAAACCCCTTAAAACCCCGGAGCAGGGTCCACCCTGCTACAAGGCACTACTGTCTATTCTAGGCCCCTTTGACATAACGTCAAAAAAAACCCCAATCCTATTAAAACAAGAGCTATTGCACCAATAAAACAATTTCTCCCAACAATTCTCCCTTTTCCAAGTAAATAGATGGGCCTTGGAGTATGTCTGGAAGATCATTAGATTTGGGCTACTTCATATCAAGGGGAGAGGGGATTAAATTGTCTAGAATATTTATAAGCCCCCGAAAATAGAGGCTTAGAATGAAGCTGCCTTCTGAAGTGTAATGTTACTGTTGCTATTGTAATGCCTGTAAACCTGACTTTCCACGGAGTGTAGTGAAGCAAGAGGCTCTTAAGCCTGTTGATTATTATTGGGTTTGCTGTCGCTTCTGTGCCCTCATCTCTCAAAGCAGTTCTGTTCTTCTTCGAGTGATGGTCCCTGTTGTATTCCACTGAGGCATATGTGCCATGCAGCTGGAGCCAATGCTTTTGAAAGTAGTAGTGTTCAGCGGTCTGCACATGTGCCCTGCGCCACCTCATGGTCTTGCCTGACGTGAGAGCGGGTACGGCGGACCACCGGAGGCTCTAGTTTCCTATCACAGTCGCACGACTCGAGTCGGAGCGTCTACTCCTATCATCCTTGTGATGCACTTTTCAAAGCTTTCCTTAGTGCTGTTTGTAGCTTAGATTTTATTTATTTATTTATTTATTGGTTCTGCATTTTCTTTTTGTTCAAGTCTTCCTTTCGTACCTGATTTAGGACTTGGGATGCCGCTTCAGTGGTGTTTCCTGACAAACTTCCCACACATCCCCACCCCGAGTACCTGGGCCTGGGTAATGGATTATGCCAAAGATGCTGTGCTTCCTGCCCTCACTCATTTTCCATCAGCTATGAGCATGAGCGCTGTTTGTACTGCTTGGGGCAAGCCCACATCGCATCCAGGTGCAGTATCTGCCTCTCCTTTCCTGTCTGTGCTCAGGAGAACCACACTCTCCATCTCAGGAAACACCTTATGGAGGCTGCCAGGGGTCCAGCATAGATCCTGGGCAGGGAACCCCCCCGTACATTGGCCCGAACAGGCAAAGAATGTCTTCTGGCTGCAGAACCTCCATCAGGCTCCGCCAGTACCAGTGCTAAGGATCCCGCACTAGGGCTTAGCCATGAACCAAGGAAGCATGTGCATAAGCATGGCAGTAAGTCTTCCTCCAAGTCTAAGAAGGTCTCAGCACTCTCTACTACTTCTAACTGTGAAGGAACCACACATTTCAAGTCTCACTAGACCAAGAAATGGCTGGCACCGATCGCCGGACCCATTAGTACCAACTACGGACCAGCAACTCCGCCAGCATCTTGGGAACCATCGGTGTCCGGACATCTGCAGTTCCCAATATTGACTCCTCCAGCAGAATGGATACCACTGACCCCTCAGAAGTGCTTTGGGTGCCCATGAGTTATTCACACTCGAGGAACTATGGTCTCCACAACCCCTGATCTGATCACCAAGTCAAAGGGACGCTTCTCCCGCTGTTCCTGCCACCTCCTGTTCCTGTGGTTCTGATGACACTGCCATTTGGTGAGGTTTCTGACTCCTATGATTCTGACGATACAGATGTCCGATGTGGTCCACTGCTCCCATTCCAGATTCACAACTACCGGAAGGTTCCAACAGCACCGTGGCAGTTCCCCACCTTGCCTTATTGGCCGACTTGGTATCTGGCACTGTTGTCACAGGCTATGCAACAGCAGGGTCAACCAGGCTGGCCAGACTGGAGTGGCCCCAATATTTACCCTCCAAACAAACCCACTCAGTTCGTGAAGACTCCGTCACTTCACAACCCTCATCAGATAGGTATTCCAATGTAGTTCTGGATGACTCAGCGATTAGCCCGATGGATCTGGAGAGGCATCCCTCATCTTGTCCAGATGCAGCCACCTCTTCAATCACCTCCTCCCACCAGATGACTATCGCCAGTTCGAGGATTTGCTGTGGAGAATAGCCAATACCCTAGACCAGTAGCTCTCAGCCTTTCCAGAGTACTGTACCCCTTTCAGGAGTCTGATTTGTCTTGCTTACCCCAAATTTCATCTCACTTAAAAATGAGTTGCTTACAAAATCAGACATAAAAATACTAAAGTGTCACAGCACACTATTACTGAAAAATTGCATACTTTTTTAACCATATAATTATAAAATAAATCAATTGGAATGTAAGTGCAATATAGTGCATGATTCTGTGATGCACACTTCATTCAGAGCAGCAATCTTCTGTTCCACAATCTCCTCACAACATCCTCCCACATAGGTACTGCTTGTTAATCACCCACAGTGGAATACTGTAGGGACCATCGCTCGAAGAAGAAAACGAGGTTACTTACCTGTAACTGAAGGTTCTTTGAGATTTGTGGTCTCAATATGCATTCCAATCCCACCCTCCTTCCCCTCTGCTGCGGAGTCAACAGCCCTGTGGTAGAGAAGGAACTGGAGACGCCAGCAGCCCGCAGTGCCCATCATCGCCTTGGGTGAGACCACGAGGTGGCACAGGACATATGTGCGGACCGCTAAACAAGTACTACTTTCAAAAGCTCTGGCTCCAGGTGCATGATGCAAGCGCATAACCCCTCAGTGGAATACAGATAGGGACCACACATCTCAAAGAACCTTCACTTATAGGTAAGTAATCTCATTTTCTTCTTTCTCTAGTCTGGTTTGTTTTCTTTGCATTTTTGTTTGTCCCCATTCATCAGCTGCTAGGTTTTGATAAATTCCAAGCTTATATTGATGTTTTAAATAGGCTAATCATGTTACATTTTTAGCCTTTGGGTCTAAATTAAAAAAATCCCCCCCCCTAATTTTGTTCCAAAGCATGTGCTGAGTTTGTGTCTTACCTTCAATCAAACTTTCCTTAAAATTTTCTGCCCCTCTTTTTTTCCTCTGTCAGCCAACAATCATTTGCTGCTTCGGCTCTTTGTGGCTTCCTTCCAGCCCTCTTTGGATCCTTTTTCTAATAAACAGCTAAGATCTGTATATTATCCAAGTTCAAAAAAGTATTAGCCACTTCTGTGACCCTCAAGAACATCCACAGTAACATTTATAAGGGTTTTAAATCTTGGTGTTTCAGGGCATAAGCTAACCACTAACTTTCATCATAGGTAGGTTATTCTGTAACTTTCCATTGTAAGAGTCGCTGAACCTTACATCCGTATACTGGTACTGGTCATTGTCAGAGACTGGGTATTGGACTAGATTGATCATTGACCTGATCCAGTGTGGCAGGCCCTGTGTCCTACATCACTTGTTAAAGGGACAAAAAGAACATTGTGTTTTCTTCTTTGGAAAGGCTCTTCTGCGTGCAGCTGGCCTAACGGAGGACCTTATAAAAAAAACAAAGCAGTAGAGGAGTACTAGTCACTCAGGAAATGACAGTTGTGTGGTGTTCATTGAATTCCAGATTTAAAGTACTTCTATGAGACACGTCATGCCTGGAAATGCAGATACACTAGGGAAAAGAGAGAAGCGTCTTTAGAAGCCAGACATTCTGATTTCTTTGCTTCTATAATTTACCTTGGGGACCACATCAGATGGTGGTGGTTTTTGCCTCTCATGCCCTTGGTGCTGTGTCCCTTGAGAGATGCATCACAGAATCTGTCCCTCATGTTTTACTTGTCAGTTCACCCTGTGTAAGTGGGCAGGTAGAATGTTACAATTTTACACTTTGTCTTGTGTTTCCCACTGGGATTGCTTCCCTTCCTTACTGTAAAATTAAAGGTGGGATCTGAAGAGCAATGAAGCAGGAAGGGTAGGGTGACCAGATGAGAGACGTGAAATATTGGGACGTGGGGGTGTGCCGGCAGAGGAGCAAAAAAAACAACCAAGAGCCACCAGAGCATAGGAAAAATTGGTGGGGGCTGAGCACCCACCAGCAGCTCCCCGCCCCACCTCCCCACCCCCGCACCAGCTCACCTTCGCTCTGCCTCCACCTCCCTTGAGCTGGCTGCCTTGTCCTGCTTCTCCCCCCTCCCTCCAACACTTGCGCCACCATACAGCTGATTAGCGTAAGCTTGGGAGGGAGGGATGAGGAGGAGGAATGCGACGTGCTTGGGGAAGAGACGGGGCCAGGGCGAGGATTTGGGGAGGGATCCAATAGGGCAATGAGAGGGTAGGGATTTGGAGAGAGATCCAATGTGGGGAAGGGGGGGAGTTAGGGTGGGGGGGCGTGAGCTCCCTCTGCCTGTGCTCCGGAGGGCAAAATATTGGGACAATTTGCGTCCCGACCGAACATCGGTTGGGATGTGGGACAAAAAAGTAAATATCGGGACAGTCCCGATAAAATTGGGACATCTGGTCAAGGAATGACGGGAGTCCACAGCAACTGATGGTTTGTAAAGCTGGGCTTGATAAGAGTGAAATGGAAGCTTGCACAACTGTTGGTGGATCCGCAGTGAACAATTCTGTGTGGCCAAGAAGTATTCTATTTTTGGTGTGCATGGTAGTGTTTGTACATACAGAATGCTAATGATAAAGCAGAAGTTGAACTGTTGTGAAATGCATTTTATTAGATTACAATTAAAATTCATGTCCCTTTTTCTTTTAGTGTCATGGGGTTACAATAAATTAATTTTTGATGCCTTATTAAATGAGAGAGATAATGGGGAAGAGAAGATTATGGTCCTGGTACATTAGGATACTGGGATTACTTGTGTTTAATTGTTAGGCACGTGCCTATGTATCTTATTGAATTATGGTTTAAGTAAAGCTGACATGCAGTATGTATCTGATAGAAGATGAAGATGATTGTTTGTGCGGAGGGTGATGGGTGGATGTGGCTTTGTAGAAGAGAAAAATAAGTTGCTTATAGTGCACCTCAGTAATGAATGACTGATGCCATCATATGGTTTTGGTGGTCCCGGGGAGATTATCTTCAGATGATTTGTGACTGCAGCAGAAGATGAAAAGCTGCACGATTACTGTCACTGGAGAGAGTGGCTCCACTAGCGATAATTCTAACCACTACCTTAGTTCCTAACACTTCTGCACTTTCCAGTGCCTGGTCTACTCTCTGCGACAGTGCATGTTTTCTCTGGTGGATTAAGACAACCCCCCTCCCTCCTGACAGGATGGGTTTTTGTCCATGTTTTTCTCTTTTGGTGCTTTTATTCCTTGATTGTCTCTTCTATCAGTTCTGTTGCCCTTCACTGTTTAACTCTTCTTCACTGTCTGTACATTACCTCTCCTTGTTCACCATTCCTTCTCGTCTTTACGTGCTTCCTACCACCAAACACAAACCCAAAGCAAAACCCTGTAAGGTGCCTCAGGCATCCACCTGTCCACTCTTCATCATGTGTCTGGAGTGTCAGTGACTTGTCCCGCTGTCCATGTGCAACAAATAAAAACACTCCAAGTTGTGGTTCCTTCTCCCACAACATGGATGAGACACACTGGGAGCATTGACCTTGCTGTCTGACCCATTGACATGATGATCCTGAAGGAAGCAATTCTGAAGCAGAGTAAAAAAAGTGTTCAACCGAAACCTACGTTTGTTTCCAAGATCCATGTTTCCATGGAGAAGGACCCCTGCATCTGGGATACATGTTCTTCTAGCACATTCGAACTGGGCCAGCCCCTTAAGATAATGTACTGATATAGTAGATTCTACACATCACTTATCAAAACTTGTAGTAAAATGTTCTGGAAATGTGAAGTTTGGAAAAATATAAAAGTGTAAATAATAGAGCTCTGCAAAGAACTTTTTTCGCTAGCCATTCAAAAAAAAAATTAAAACAATGTCGTGCGGGGGCAGTCGGTCCAAAATGCAAATGTTTTGAAACAATTTTAGTGAACCAAAAAGTGTAAAATTCATTTTGGGTTGAATAAAATTTGAATGTTTTGTTCCATTTTTGAGGGGGTTTTTAAAAAAACTTTTTGAATTTTTTAATACAATTTAAATAACTAAACAAAATGTCACTTAATTGAAAAATCAATTTGATTTGCTACTCAAAATTGTTTTACTATCTTCTAGAATAAGCTTCAGATATCTGAGAAGCTCTTCAGAAGAAAAATGAGTGAGTTAGGTAGAATGTCAGTAAAGCAACAAACATTGGTTTGCACTCATATTTTTCTTTTCTGTTAACTTATCTCTGCTGAAATACATACAAAGGCAAAAATTATAGCTTTACTTTAGCAGGCAGTCTGAAGAACTTCGCTATTGCTGGAGATGAGATGAATTATTTTTTAATAGGGATGGAGCCAATTAACATGTCTTATGCCAAGCTCTTTCCCAACCCTTTGAAGAGGGAGGAGCAGCCAGGCTGATTATCTAATAGGAACAGGCTTAGAGCATGTCCTAAGAACAAAGTCTCTTTTCATTAGTTTTACAGTCAAAGATTGCAACAGCTTTTCTCTGGTCAGGATCCTTGTCCATGAAAGCAGACCTCAAGAACAGAGATCTACTCTATGGAACAACTTGAACACTTCCTGTCTGTTGCAACAAATTTATTTTTTGACTGAGAATCATGTTCAAAGACAGATGGTGCAGTTCTCAGATGTAGACGTTACCTCCTGATTAGAAGCAAATATATTTTCTTGCAATAATCCTTTCCTGTCACTGTCTGACTCATCCTGATTTCAGCCTCCCTCTGGATCACAGCCCCAGCCCTGTGAATAAAATAGATTGTAAAGGTTCTATAGATTCTTTGTAGTTTGAGTTCCAAGATCCCTTTTGTTACTTTGTAACCTTGATTTACACCTGCAAAAAGAGGTTACAAAAACTGTAGCTCTTCAATAAATTATTGAACCTTAGATCTGTACACTGCAGTTGAATCCTCCATCGTACTGTTCAGAACAGCACAATAAAATATTCCATTTGGGAGAAGATACAGTAGAACCTCAGAGTTACAAAACAATCGTCAACCACACATCTCATTTGGAACTGGAAGTACGCAATCAGGCAGCAGCACAGACCAAAACAAAAAAACAAGGGTAAATACAGTACAGTACTGTGTTTAACATAAACTACTAAAAAAAGAGAGAGCAGCATATTTCTTCTGCATAGTAAAGTTTCAAAGCTGTAGTAAGTCTATGTTCAGTTGTAAACTTTTTAAAGAACCATAAAGTTTTGTTGAGAGTTATTAACATTTCAGAGTTACAAACAACCTCCATTCCTGAGGCATTCATAACTCTGAGGTTTTACTGTATTTGCTTACTAGTTCCTACTGTGATGCAGAAACTGTTGTTGAGAACGGTAAGAGAATTTATCAGCAATTACTTCCTTAGGAAAGAGAAAAGGGCTGTTTCTGACACTTGGAGCACTGGGCATTTATCTTCTCTGGGGTGAAACTGTAACTGTATACAACAGTATTATTTCAGAGAGTGAATGATCTTTTTTAAAACAAAAAGAATTAATTGTCCTCTAGCTGATAAATTGCTCAAATTTACCAGCCTCCTGAACAAGAATTGTAATTTGTATAAAAAATGTCTTGTTCCATGGTGACTTAAATCAATTCTAGGAACTGCAGAGAACACAATGAAAATTCTGGTCAATAAAAGCAGGAAGAAATTATTGAAATGTTAACATAGGGGTTGCCATGCAAACCAGGGAGGCATTTCCATAGCTCAAATGAACAGTTATATAAAATGATTGTTAGGGTGGTCATTAGGGCTCATAAGATCTTGCTCCCTTATACATATGTTTTCTTACTAACAAAAAACTAACATTAGAAAAAATAAAATTGGTCTAGTGAACAACTTTTAAATTGTAACTCCACTTGTACTTGTTATAAACTTTGTCTGAAACCTTATCCCAAAATGGATCAGTCTATCTAGATCAGTAATGATTTTGGATGTGCAACCCCTTTTATTTTTTTTTATTTTTTTCTGGAGTACAGGCTAGGTCACAAATCACAGCTATTGGTTCTTCAGTCTTGTCATTCCACAAGAATTGCTTTCCAGATTTGTTTCTCTTCGAGGAGAAAATTGCAATTAATATCACATGCACGCACACATCTCTCCAGTCCCTTACTCCCAATAATGTGTCGTGTGTTGGGGATGTTAAAACTTGTCAGTAAAATATTGAGAACTTACTCATAAATAGCTGGCTATATTTATATTAATCTCACTTTATATTTTTACATTAATATTTTAAACCTACAAGAAGCATTGTTATACTTAGCTAATCCAATGTTAAGACGTATAGAAACCTCTCACATAGCATGCCTGTTGTTGTTTGTTTGCTGAGATGAATTTCTAGGAAGGTCTGTAATCAATTGACTTCAGTCCTGGTGAATTAACTTCACTGGGCTGTTAGCAATCAAGCACTGAGGCAATGTACCTTTATAGTGGAGGAAAACTGCAGAACTTTCTCCTGCACTTCATCCCATTGAGGTGGGGATAGCTCCTTCTTCCATAGAACAGGCTATGGGCTGCCAATGAACCCCACAGACCCTCAGGAATCCAGGAGAATCCTGGGTTGATCTGGAAGAAGCCTGAGCCTTCCATGCAAAATCCATGTGGGACTGCACTGGCTTTGAGGCCCTAGCATGAACCTTCCCCACTCTCCACCCTGATGTGGCTATCCTTAAAGGGGAGCTCTGCAGCACCAAGGAGCCAGCAGAAAACATAACAACTCAGGCTGATGTTGCTGCTTCTTAGCCATCACTATGGGGCCAACATGGTGGGCAGGGAATGGGATGTGTGCGCTCCCAATGAACATGGACTGATGCATGCCTGCTCTGGACCCAACCCCTGACTCAGCAGACCAAACAGCACTACAGAGGCAGGTGACTGTTCTTCCCTCCCCTCTTCCTCTACAGGGTGTATGAGATTCATATGCAGAGATTCATGCTGGGGACACGACTTGGCGCTGGGTGATTACAGTTTGAAGGACACCTTTCAATTGTCCAGTCCCTCATTTCTCAAATAGTTTTTCTAGGTTTTCTTCCTCCTTGCTTCTCAAGCAGACATTTTAAGAGAATTGAACTGTTATTAAATGAGAGGCGGGGGTGACAATTCGGAGCACCTGAGATATTGTAGTAATAGGGATGCACCTGCTCATATGAAGAAGGAAGAGCTCTAATGCTACATTACTGTCGAAAGGCTCACAGCAAGATATATTTTAAAT
Organism: Mauremys mutica; assembly: GCF_020497125.1. Taxonomy (NCBI): domain Eukaryota; kingdom Metazoa; phylum Chordata; order Testudines; family Geoemydidae; genus Mauremys; species Mauremys mutica. Next base: position 33,837,368 of record NC_059076.1, on the reverse strand, counting down.
GGAGTGCTTTTTCCTGCAGTGTAATTAAAATGCTTCTAAAATGCTTACGTTTAGCAATGCATTGTGTTGTATTGAAAGAGGAAAGTAGAATAATAAATTATCATTGCCTTTGGGAAGGAGAGAAATGTGAATATAGGATGCCTAGTACGTACAGTATATACTATAGCCATGTGTTGGGGCAGTTAATTTCTCTAAAGGCTGCACATTTGACTCTCAGAATTATTGATAAAATCCCATATCTGAGGAATACATTAATAGGATTATGCTATTGACACTGGATTGGGAAAATATATATTGAGTAGAACTGGTTGAAAAATTTACGATGGAGCATTTTTCTGTCAAAAAATGCAGTTTCATAGGAAAGAAACATTTATTGCGAATATATGGACTCCCACAACATTTTCAGCGGGAAAAAGGGCAAAATGAATTATTTCAACTTTCTCATTTATTTTGACATTTCGTTTCATTTCATTTCATTTTGACTCTTCATTGAAATTAAATATCATATAGAGACATTAAAATTAATGTTTTAATATATAAAAGTCTAAACAGAATGACTCTGATGATGTTGAAACAAAGTTTGACTTTATGGAAATGACACATTTATCTAAATAAAACAATTTGAAACATTTTGTTTTGATCATGTGAGTAGTGGCACATCAAAACTCTTTTTGGACTTTTTGTTAACAGGAAATTTCAAACTTCAGCTTTACATTTTTTAAAAAAACCCACAATCTGAATCTTAATGTCAGAATTTCCTGTGGAATGGAAATCCTGGTTCCTGGTCAGCTCTAATATTGAATGTGTATTGTTTTAGGGAGATCGTCTTAATGAGGGATGACTTCAGCTTACCTGCATGTAAACTGGTTAAATATAAATCTGGAGACCAGGTTTGGAGAAGCAATTTCTCAACAGCTTAAATAGTTGATTCTTGGAACAGCTAATTCTGAAGCACACCGGAGGACAGGTAGCACTAAGTAACACAAAGGAGCTGGCTTAAGTAAATAGTGGCTCAACTATTATTAAGGAATCTTGACCACATTACAAGTAAACTCAATGTTCTCAGAGAAGGAACTGTACCCAAAACTATTACATTAACATCAAATGGAGCTTTACAATAAATAAATTAGAAAACTTTTATCAAAGATATTTTACAGTCAAGAACAAGCAATTAAAACCTGGAGGCTGTTTACGGACACCATCACTGAGTCACAGAAGGCATTGAGACTCCTAAATGAAAAAGAAAGTAAGATGGCAAGTCAAAACCGGTATTGTTAAATAGCCAGGCATCAAGTGGTAATTTTAGCCAATCAGGTATCTTTTAGTAAATGGAAATTCAACCCAAGTGAAGTCACCAGAAATGAATGTAAACTATGGGAAGTAAAATGTAACATGAAACCGGGGGATTAATCTGGAGAACAATTAACCTAAAATGTTGTTAACCCATAAATTATTTAAGGATATTGGAAGTAGGAAATCTATGGGAAATTCAGTGGGTCTGTTGGGCCACCAGATGGGTAAAGGGGACTAATTGAGGAAGATAATATCAAAAAATGTAGAGAAACTAAATGATTTATTTGCATCAGTCTTCATCAAAGAGGATACTGGAGAGAGACTTACCAAAGGCCACCCTTTTCAGGTAATAAAGATGAGAAACTGTCAGATTGAGGTGTGAAAAGAGGTCTAGAACAAGTTGATACATTAATTAGCAACACGTAGCAAGGTCCAAACCGCAAACACCCAAGAGTTCTGAAGGAACTTAATGAAGTGGCTGGACTGCTAACAAAAATGTGTTGTCTTTCATTAATATCAGCTATTCTCCTAAACGGTAGCAAAAGTGGTCTCTCTTGTTCAATATTTAATAATAAAACATTTAAGGTGATCTTGGGAACTACTCATCTGTGAGCCTGTGGGTTTAGTACCAGACTTATTGACTAAAAACAAAACGTAAAGAGAGTTATAAACACCTAGATGGACATGATATAATAGGGACAAGCCTGCATGGTTTCCAGAAAGGCAAATGTATTAATCTATTAGAATATTTTAATTAGAATTATTTGACTACGTCAGCAAAATAATTGGTTGACATCTGTTTAGACCTTTTTCTGATTCTCAGTGTGAGAGCTCATCCACTGAGCCTGAATTGTGTAAGGGATCTGTTTGTAATATGACTGGCCACTATGTCCATAACTCTTGCAATGTGTAACATAGCTGGGTCAATTAACACTGTTCCATAATTGGATTTGCATGTTTTTGACTGATTACAGAACATAGTTAGGATCACATTGCAAGAGTCTTGTAACTGGGTCCCCTAACTCGCTTGTGTTTGTGCTGTAGGCAAAATGGTTTTGTTTACCCTAAAAACAGAAGACCTGATACTCGATTAAGCCAAAAGAAGCTTATGATAGAATGTAACATATTTCACTTTTGTTACCGTCTGGCAATCAAACTTAGGATGCAGTAAATCCCTAACATGCTTAGGGTTACCTCTTCCAAGGAGTTAATCTTTATCGCTGAAGCAGAATGTGAAATAAAATCGTAGGGTTTTTGACTCTTACATATTTTGAGCCTTTTCTTGTTTTTACTACAATGTGTGGTGATTTCATGGCTCTTTAAAAACAGTGACAAATGAACTGCAAGGAGTTTGAAAAGATATTCACTTTTATTGTACCAGTGTGACCTTTCCGAACTGCAATCACTATAGCTCGGTGCTTTATGCTGGAAGGGATAGGTTAATAGCCAGAGACTCGTACTTGAAATCACATCTGGGACCCCAGATTTAAATCCTGAGCAGAGCAAGGATATTAACTCACCCCTTTGTTTTTCCCATGCAGAGAAACTGGGCTTTGCACAGAAACAATCATTTGGCTTGATTTGAATTGTGTTCCTTTGTTGATATGTCTTTCTGTAATGCAGCTATGTACACTGTGCAGATGACTAATGATTAGTCTGCATTTACAAATAAATCTTTCTTGATCAGTCTGCTCCATAACTGTCTAGTTGAGTAACTATCATCACTGTCTACTGGTTGTTTTCCCTCCCAGGCTTATCTATTATGTTTTTGTACATTAAACAGCATTGTGCATAAACAGAGACAGTTGCTTAACTAATATTCCCACTCCTTCTGAATCTGGTTGCATTGTTACATATTGTTTGTTAGAACATGGTTGTCAGTATCAGCAGCAAGCCTTTGTCATATGTTTATATTCTGATCAAATATGACTTATTCAGAAGGGTAGTCACAAAACAACCCCTAGGGAAAATCTTTTAGTGACCTCTTTCCATTGAGTAGATACCAGTTACAACCACTCACTGTTTACTCCTTTTCAGCTATTTTCTCATTTAACAAACCATTTTATCACCTAAAGCATGACTTCACTCTTAGTCAATAACCTCTCCTGCTATCTAAAGCTAATAAAGCCACTTGAATTACCTCCATTTATTTTTCTTTCTCTCTGTGTAAATATTATCATGTTTGATTATAAACAGGTTGTTTTTCAGGAGGGAAATAAAAAGATATAATCAAGGGGTTTGTTGCTTTGTTTTGAACTTGGGAGAAGCACAGGAATAAATCTTTGCAGAAAGAGAAACCATATAAAATATGTATTGTGAGGCTACTTATTTTGTTTCACTCAAATATTACTTCATTAACAGATCCATATTATATCCATTTTATCTTATTGACAGAATTGCATTTAAATCTTTATAAATACAGTATACAAAGATTTTTTCCAGTGGATTACAAACAATACACACAGTTTTCTAAAGAATACACCCATATGTTCTAAAGAACTCATTCCAACTAAGCCATCTATAAAGTGAATGAGTATTTTCCAACTGATTATTATTGAGTAGGTTGTCCACTGTCTAAACAAAGTTGATGCCAAAAATCTTTAACAAAAGAAATAAAGCTGCACCTTAATGCAAACAGTGTGGTACAATGTCCAGGACAAGGTGAACCACAGGTAATTTTGTTAATGAGCAGAAGAAGTAATTGCTCATCATATATCAACACAAAGGCTATGGCTACACTTAGTGCTGCCGTGGGAGCGCTCCCAGCTCTCTCCCAGCGCTGTCCGTACTCCACCTCCCTATGGGGATTAACGTACAGCACATTTGCCTTTCTGGAAACCATGCAGAGCTCCCAGCGCTGGGGCTCTGATCACACTGGCGCTTTGCAGCGCCGCAACTTGCAGCGCTGGAGGGGGTGTTTTTTCACACCCTGCTGCAGCGCTGCAAATCTGCAAGTGTAGCCAAGACCAAAGAGGCATGTCTTAAGTAGCTCCCACATTCCTGATGCATTGTGATTATTATATACTAGATTTCTGAGGACATATTAGTCTGTTTATTTTGTCTTGCTTAGAAAAGCTTTTCTGAAAAACTGGGGTATGAATTGCTTAAAATGTTTTCTACTATCATGGCACATGTGTAGTGCATGTCTTCTGCTGGATGGAACCAGAACTGCTTAGCTGTGTCATAGGTCCTTATTTGCTAATAGAGTGTCTCCTTTTGCTCAAATGGAAGGAGTTTGTGCTTTTGGAGCAGAGAGAGACGATTTCAGTCCATGTTATTGCTATGAAGTTCTAAACTGTTATGCAGCAATCATGGACTGGCTAGCAGCCACCAATTTTTTTTAAACAATAATTTAAGATATTTCTGCATTTAATGTGTGGTTCCTGCCCACTGTCTAGACTCAGTTGTCACAAGCAACTGAGAATTTTCCAACCTGAAAACCTCTCACTTTTTAAAACTCTGAAAATCCCAGTTTGCAGGAGGGCAGATACAAAAAACAAAACTCATATCCAAACCCTGCAAACCACCACCCACAAATGAAACACACAACACATAGTATGGATACACTCTTTATAAACCTATTCTTTTTGCTAACCTAAAGGGTGCTTATTATCCAAAAATGAAAAGCTCACAATTCAGTTAAATACAAGAACATAATAATCAAGTCCCCAGTCTACTACCTGCGGGGTGGATCCCTTATTCTTTTGTAAATCCCCTTTGATGTGTTTCATAAAGGATTTAGCTTGCAGGTACTGAAAGCAGAAATATATCTGCCTCAGGCAAAGCGTGTTGCAAGCCTTCCCAGGGATACTCCTTTTATCTGGTAAACTGACCCCAAACTATGCAATTTCCTCCTTCCTTGTCAAGTTTCAACCTTTACTTAGTACAGATCCACACTGTTTTTTGTAACTTTCAGTTATGGGTGCGAGGGTTCCCCCCACCCCCCAAACAGCTATAGTTATACTGACCCAATCTATAGTGTAATTGTTGGGGTACTTGCATAAAGGTGACTATAGCTTAGCTATTCTCATATGAGAAGGGAAAAGCTATGCCAGTATTAAGAACCTTTACAGTATACCAATCTAACTGGATCCATCCTAGGGGAGGAGTTATACTGCTTTGACTATACCGATAAAGTTAAAGCACCTTTTGTGTGTAGACAAGCCTTGAGTGAGGCATGTTAGTTATTTACCTGTATTTCAGGGGGTAGACATTTTTAGTGACATTGTTCAGGTTAAAACACCTGCTGTGATTACTCTGTGTGTTCATTCCAAAGGGTAACTGTGATCAGGGTCCTATTGGGGAGCCAGCTGTGGTCACTCCATTAGGGTGAACTGCATAGCATGGGGCAGACAATCCCCCAAAAGCTGCTGGATAGTCCAATACTTAGATTTACCAAACCAGTATAAAACAGCATCTTTATTACCTTACTGGTTACTCAGAATTCCAAACAACACAGTTCCCTTAAAGTGAACCAGCCTCAGGCCTCCAGCCAAGTATCCCCGTCAGATATGATTAAAATTTTTGTAAATCTTATTTCATCATATAAAAGAAAAGGTTCTACCAATCCCAAAGGATCGGAACTCCGATGGGCCCTCAGGCCAAAAAGTTTGCCCACCCCTGATTTAAATGCTAGGATGTTCTTTTGATCTCTGAAATATCAGAATACAGCATAGACAGGCTTTCCTCATACATATGTAAACAGGGCCGTCCCTAGAGCGTCTGGTGCCCTGTGCAGCCCCCCTGGGGCAGGGGCCTGCGCCCAAGGGCTTTGGGAGGCTGGAGCAGCCAGTACAGGAAGGCAGCAGGGGTCAAGCCTGCTCTCGCATGCGGGAGCGGCGAGAAGTGGACCAACCCAGACCTAGCCTGCTCCACTCTGCTCCCCTCTTCCCCCAAGCCTGGGAGCCAGGGGAACCGCCCCTCAGCACTCACCAGCGGTGTGGCTGGGAGCCGGCGTAGCGTAGCAGGCTGGGGCCAGGTCGCTCCACTTCCCGCTGCCCAGTGAGTGTAGGGCGGGCCCACCTCCGACCCCTGCTGCAGTCCCCTGGCACCCACAGCTCAGGGAACAGGGTTTGGGGGGAGGAGGGGTGGAGTGGGAGCGGAGTTTGGGGGGAGGAAGGGGGGAGGAACAGGGTTTGGGGGGAGGAGGGGTGGAGTGGGAGCGGAGCAGAGCAGGGGTGGCAAGAGGCGGGGCAGGGGCGGAGCAGGGGTGGAGGCTGAGGGGAAGGGGTAGGGATGGCCCTGTATGTAAATACACAAAAACACCACCATTACCTCCCCACATGTCTTTTGAGGGTATTTTGCAGGATGTTTAACCCTTTCTGGCCATGCATCACAGTAACACAATGGGGCTTTTTACATATTGGTAGGTCTCTTTCAGTGGGGTATACGGTGATGAAGATACCAAGTTGTTGCACTAGCAGTTGAATTGCACTGTAGTGCAAACAGTAATCATGTTTGAAATCCGCTATAAAATTATGAAATACACTGAGTAACCTTGGACCATTTAGTGATTTACTTATTTAGGGTATAATCCTTTTTTTTAAATGTACCCAGTATGCTATTTTTCATTCAACACAGGCAAATACTGTTATAAAAGATAAGTTGCATGACTTACTCCAAGCAGTTGTGTGCATAGTGAGCAGTGATATTCTCTCCTACAAGCCATGACAGTGTAGAAACATTTCAAGTTATTTACAGTGTGCTGCCTAATGCAAAAAGAAGTGCTACTCTATTTCTGAGCAGTGCTTTCATCTTAAGATATTAGTAGCATATTGGTTGAAATATTAAGAGTATCTGTAAATTGTTGCCTATAGCCCAACCGCACTTTGTTTAGGACAAATAGGAATGGTCCTGCCCAGCAAGCAGAGTCTCTAAAGTCTTTTGTACTTAAGGAGATGACTTTTCAGATTTTCAGTAGATTACCATATTGGGCTGGAGACTGCCTCTCACCAAGGAAACATTCTGTCCCAACCCTTTCGTAAAGCCAAAATCTCTGTTGCAGATGCTGCATCTGAAGCAAACTGGAAATCTGAAGCACCATAAAGCAGCATGCTATAGCACACTGGTGCCATCTGATGGTAAGTTTTCTCTTTTCAAATCAACTGAACTTCCAATTCCAGCCTTCTGAAAATGACATGTTTAGAAACATCGAATGTGCGTGACTTCAGTTGCATAGCCGCAGGTATCTCTCATTCAGCCACGGTGAGAGGTTACTGCACAGAACTGGGAATCAGGAGATTGGGTTTTTATTCTGAGTCCTGTCAATGACTTCTTGAGTGACTTTGAGCAATTCACTTACCCTTTTGGTGCTTGTTGCCCCAGGATTAAAATGGGAAGGATACTTGCTTCACAGTCATGTGGTTGGTCTTCATTCATTATCAACAATAATTGTGTTCCAGAAGTTAAAGTATGAAGCATTATGTTGTAGTTAAGTACGGTACATTGAACAAATGCAGTACTATGTGTCTTTCTGTATTAAACATCTCCTGTTTTTAAAAGCAAGTGTGAATTTAAAACATTACAATATGGCTTCATTTCCTTCTTTTTCAGAAGTAATTGTCAGTTACAGATATGGCCTTCCTGTGGTAACCCTTATGTTACCCTCAAGAAAAGAGCGCTGTCAGTTTACCATCAAGCCAATGTTAACAAGCGTGGGGACCTTCCTGCAGGATATACAGAAAGAAGATAAAGGAATCGAGAGGGCAGACGTCTTTACAACAGGTATTTGCAAACTCTGCTGCCTGTTTTAAAATAACCTGAACTTGTCCTTTCTTAAACAAGGTTTAAAGAGTAATTGCCTTGGGCAGTATTCTTTTTCTCGGTCATTGATCAAATTCTGTAGAACTAAAGAGGATGGGTGGTTCTTAATTGTTAGTACTCCTTAAGAGCATCATAATATAGTGATGTTTCATGTGTTAATTTCAGTATCTCCCTAGAGAAGCCTGATTAAAAATACAGAATTTGGACCTGTCAATTTAACCTTTTTATGATCTGGTACGTTTCTTTGATACAGTCTTAAAAAAGCTCATCTTTTTTTTTTTACAGTGATTTTTAATGCTTCTGGATTTCCCAATATGTCTCCTACCACTAGTCTTACAGGCCCCTGCACTGGGTTGAGAGAGAGTCTCTCTCTATGTGACTAGTTGTGTCTGTCAGTGTTCCTGTGAGTATGATGTAAAGGTTGGGAGACAATTTGAGAATAACAATAGGTGAGGCTTTATTTAGCTGGAGGCATAGCTTTTCTTTTCATGGTAAGAAATCTGTCTTGTGGTGTTCTGCCACCAAAACCAAGTGAGTTCCATTGTTCTGGCAACAAAATCCACTGTGGGACAAAGATCTCAGTTCTTATAATTCCCTGAATGAAGAAATTCCTAAGGACTTGCTCAAAGATGAGCATGTGGCCCTTAAATAAGCAATTTGAGATTAGCCTATAGGCTTGTTGTGAGGGACTTTTTGAGTGGGTTAGTGACTTTGTTTTACAAACTTAAAACCCCTTAATGAAGAAAATATTGCCATTGGCCTGCTGCTTTTATTTCCTTCAACCCCAGACATGCTTTCCCTGGATGGCCTCTCATACTTCCATTGTTTGTTACTCCAAAATCTTCCTCTTCACCACAATCTCTTCTACCGATCCTGTCTCCTTCTGTCTGTCAGCATCTCTTTCGGGATAGCCCAGATCACAATGGGGAAAATTGAGGCTCTTGTATTACTTTCGCTGTTAACAATTTCACTACAATTCCTGTTTCCTAGGCTCACAGCCTCCGTGTTGTATTTGACCCTCTTCTCTTCTTCCCCCTATGTCCAATTTGTTGCAAAATCCTCTTAAGTCTTCCTGTATGTTTCTAAGGCTATGTCTATACAACCCGCCAGATCGGCAGGCAGCAGTCGATCCAGCGGGGGTCGATTTATCGCGTCTACTGTAGACGCGATAAATCGAGCACTCTCCCGTCGACTCCTGTACTCCCAAGCGGGCTCGACGGGGGAGCATCAGCAGTTGACTCACTACAGGGAAAACACCGTAGTAAGTAGATCTAAGTACGTTGATTTCAGCTACGTGCGTAACTTAGATTGATCTCCCCCACTAGTGTAGACCAGTCCTAAAAGATTTCCTCTTTGATTTCTCCCTTCCCCAAGCCCTTGTCCTGTGGCTTAATCGTCTTTTGTCCCAGATTGATGCAAACTGGACTGTTGTGACCACCTTGATTCCCGCCTCACACCCCTACAGTCAATTCAAAATGTTGCTGCCAAAACGATCTTCCTTACCAGCCACTCTGACCAGGTCGTGTCGCTCTTTGAATTCCTTCATTGCCGACTCTTGGCCTTTCCAGCAGGTTGAAACGTCTCACCTAAACCTTTGCCCAGCACTGTGCTTTCTTACAACTCTGTTATCACCTCGTCTTACATATTGCTCTCTTTTTTCAGCCCAGGCCCTCCTGCCTTAAACCATTCCCTATCTTTGTGCCTTCTTCCATGCTGGCCTTTACACCAGGAAGTTCTACAACTCCCTCTCTTGCTGTGTGCCAAGCTGCTTCTTTCAGATACCTCTTTAAAACACACTTCTTCTATGAAGCCTATCAACTGCAGTTCTCTAGTTTCAGAAACATAAAGGATGGAGTGACCGCGACTCTCCCTCAATTGTCTCTTACCGCCCATGGCAATGAGGTAAAACCTGGCAATTGTCCAACATGATGGTTCTTAGCTTTGACTAAACCTTCCCAAAAATCTTCTACAAACATTCAGAACTCTTCTGATTCTTCAACATACGACTGCCATGATCTATATTGACCTGTCTGGACTGAGTATTGATGGTTAGACTGTCCCCCACCCCACCTCCTTCCTCGTACAGACCCCCTCTACAGGCTACTTAACATGGTGGACTCACCCTTCAAGCCCTGTATGTCCTGGGATGGTCTCATTCCCCTGAAAGACGGACACAAATGTCTCTTCTGTTTAGGAGAGTCATGTATGCTGAGCTGGTTTTTGGTGCACCTGTCATTCTCCACAGGACACAAGGCTGAAGCTCCATCTTCTGGAGCAGCCTATGAAGGTCTCATGAGACCCTGAGGAGACAAGCTCTAGAGTGCTGTTAACAGGCAAGCCAGCCTTATCCAGCAGCCTGTCTAATAAACAAGCAATTCCAAAGACTGGCGCACAGAAGAGGGTGCTAATAAAGGACTGGGCATGGAAGTAAACCCCAACATTACTGGCACCAAGGCAGCCCTAAAAACTCAGTACTGATCGGGGGCACGCCAAACAAAACTCATTGTCCTGAAGATAGCCCACATAAATCCTTTAGAAACAAAATCACCACGCCCCACAGAATATTGAGCTACTGATAAAGAGCGACAGAGTCTTCCAGGCACCGGACTCTGGTGTCGATGCCTACTCTGGATGATCCGCCCCCGGGAGAACCTGAACCATCACTTGGGCGCTTTTGAAAATGTTGCTATGTATCTTTATTTCTCTACCAATGTTTTAATTTAACAAAACATACATCCTGGTAACAAAGACTGCTATTGGCACACCACTCCTTTAACACAAAACCACTGGATAAGTTATTAGAATGTGCATCTTCTGCAGTTTTTGGACTATGAATGAGACATTTTATTTTTCACATCTGTATAATACAAAACCAGGCAGACTTTCTAATGGAAAGTATACCTTTGGGCTGAAAATTTGTGCTTATGAGCCAGAGGTGATGTTTTTAAGCACGGAACTTTTTTTTAATAATCTGTTGAAAATAGAAGTTAATAATGAAGGTGCCTTTTCAACCAGAACTACCCTGTCACTACTGTGGTGTGCTTATACTATAAGAACATTGTTATCTCTGAAGAAGTATATTACCACTTACAAACTTTTACAGTTATAAGCAGGAACTTAGATTTTCTTCTTTCCAGAGTAAAAGAGCATATCATACTTGAACTACAAAATAGGCTCTTAATATTCTTTTTATAGTTGATTTACATCTCTTGGAACATTTTTTATCCTCTGAATCCATAAAGTGTATAGATTGATTTAATGAAGGCAATAGTCTGTCTATTTGAGCATGTGGATAAAATACAGGCATTGCAAAAGTTATATTCTGTAACACTTTCTTATATTCTCTGCGAGCAAGAAAACAAATTGCTACCCTCAGAACTGTCTGGACTAGGACATATGTGAGTTTTCAGGATAGATTATGCTGTAATGTGGGGCTATCCCCCATCTTTGCAAACAACTAAGTCAGGGCACAAGCCTGCGGAAAGTGCATGTGTGAGCACAACTACCCCAGGAAAAAGTCTTATTGATGTTAGTGGAGTCTACATGGAGTATTTACACTTACAAGTGTAACTGTCTGCTGAATCCAATTCCTATGTATTAAGCTGAGAAAGTTTAATGTTAACCAACCATTCTTAGCTTCAGTTCAAGCTTTACAGTTACTGTGTGCACAATGCTATTTCAGTAAGAAATTGCAAGGCCACATATTTTGCAGGTGTCCCTACCAATTCTAGAGGAAATATGGCTAACTTCACCAAGGATGGACACATCTCATCTGATAAAGTATCTGGCTTGAATTGATTTAACAGTTGTGACATAGTTAATCTTCTCTACCGCACACCTTCAAATACCAAGTAATTGTAACAATGAAGAATAACTTTTTATATTTTCTTTATCAGGAAATTAATATTATACTGACAAGTGTTAGCCAAACACTATGGATTATTACATTTTAAAATGTGACATATATATTTTTTAAACATGAAATGAATATCCCAGGAGGTTTTGATTTAATGCAGATATTTCTCCTGTTTTTTGCTAGTAGATAAAATGAAAGTAGAAAGATATAACCTAACACTGTTAGAAAAAGATAAGATAACCTGAAGTGGCTTGTTTACTTCACTTCACTTTTTCTGTGGATCTCATTCTAGCACTGTATAAATTTAGACAAATAAAAGCTTTTTGTTGACATCTCTGCACCTGCAGTATGATAAATGGGAAGAAAAATTGCCTTGTACAGAAAATTGTTATGTTTTTCAGGCTTCCAATGCTCTTCTGTTTTTCCTCCAGTTAGCAAAGCATTAGACAGGTTAATATAGCTCAATATTGCATGAAATATGAAAAAGAAATCCTGTCTGGCGCTTTCAAACAAGTGCTCCTTTTTGAAGTATTGTTGTCTTAAATGTCATTTTAATGAGACTGCTGAAGCTCATTTACATGTAAATTAGTAAGGTGACATTTGTAAAATGTTGAAAAACTGAGTGGATGTGCACAATTTAATTTTTTTGGATGAAAGTGATGCTGCTCCAAGTTTGTCACCCTACCCACACAGAGTGGGTAGGGAGAACCAGCTGGTGTTGTAGCTTCTTGAGCTCATTAATAGAAATCTCAGCAGATACTGCCAAATGGGTCCAGACAGCAGCGTGCCAATGAGAAAGTGAAGGTGTAGAGTTATCTACAGTGTGCTTCTACAGCAGGCTCACAGAGACAGATGGAAAGTCTGGGACTGTAGCATGGCAGGATAAAACCTCCAATATGCTCAGTCAGGAATCATACTTCTATCTTCCCACTCGTATAGCACCTCTCAGCCAAGAGTCTCACAATTATTAATAGGAAATCGGAGGTAAGATCAAACAGCTAGTCAGTGGCAGAGAGAGAACCAGAGCCCAGATTTCCTGTTTCTCTGAACTCTTCTGCATCTCCTGGGCAGTCTGTCTATTTCAGGTGCTTAGGCCCCAGTTCAGCAAAGTACTTCAATGTGTCCTTAAAACCATTAGGAGTGGACTTAAGCTTGTGATTACGTATTTTCCTTAATTTGGGGTCATCAGTACAACAAGCAAACTGAAGTCAATAGTTTGCACCATAGATTTATGGAAGCAAATGGGATTGAGGTGGAGGGGAACAACAAAACAGTCCTACGCTCCAGTGATTATTATATATGCCATTCATTTATCAATATTTTCAGTGCTTCGCTGTTTTAGAGAAGTCCTTTGTCTGCACCTGTCTTGCGGTCCTTCCTATGCTGTATCTGTTTTGTTCCCTTGTCTGCAATCTTAAATAGTTCGGATTCATGTGAACTGTTAAATCTATTTTTTTTAACCCTTATTTTTCATTGTTGGTGGGCCAATAAGTACTTCCACAAGTCTATGTACAAAAGGATGAGAATGAGTTGGAACTCTCGCCTACAGAGGCCAGTGCACGGTCTCCTTTCTGCCTCCTTACCTCCCTTAATAAGACTATTCAGTATACACACTCCTAGCTCCCAATCAAAGCTAAAGCCTGCTTTAAAAATGTATTAAAAGTATAAGCACTAAATGTTCCCATCTTACTGACTGATTAGGAAAATCTGGAGAACAAGAATGTCAAAATTCCCTATGCTCAGCTAGAAGAACTCATCCAGGGAAAGGAAATCATAACTGAGTGAGGTGTGTTTAGTTTACAACAAATCTTTTTCAGGGTTCAACCAAAATTGTGTGTGTGAATGAGGACTGAAAATATAGGACTTCTATAGCTATGCTGAAGAGGCTTTTAATAGTAAAAAGTTGGCATGGAAAGGAGATGCATCTTCATCTTTCTTCCTTCAGTGATTGATACTCTGGTTTCAAACAATAAATCCCAACTAAATAGAAATGGAGCCACAGTAGTGATACTATAATTAAGGTTGTAAATAACTTTGCATCATAATCCTTGAGTTCTTATGTGGAATTTCTAAGGTCTTACAGTCTTAAGTTGTTGTATCCTCCATCCAAAACATTAATGTTTGCAATGTCAGCCTCTCAATGCTTCTGAGAGCTTAACAGAATCATCTCCAACTAAAACAGACAGACAGACAAACTTCGACTTAGCTGGGTCCCTCAATAAGTTTGGTGGAGCTAGAACCCCTGAGGCAGAGCCCTGTGTTGTAACCACAAGACCATTGTTTGTCTAGAAAGTGAATCTGATCTAACTAGTTTAATTTTCCAGACTAAACAAAATGCAAAAAGAAATGGTTAAAAGTAAACAAGACTTGGTATTAAGTAAAATGGAGAATTTTAAAGTCTTGACACAGGTAAAGAGAGTCTTTAAATATAGCTTTATCTTTGCAATATCTGTCCTTGAAACTGAAATAAAAGGGAGGCTGCTGGCAATAGTGAGTTATGCCAAACAGGTCAAATGAAATGCGAGCACGTGCAAATGCAGGTTTTTCTTTAATAAAGTACATTTTGTGTTAAGGATTTAAGCCTTCCTGTTTTCTCCTGCAGATGGTAGCAAGATCCCTGCTACAGCATTGATGGAAATTTTGTTGATGAATGACTTCAAACTTGTAATCAACAACACAACTTACAGTGTACAAGTCCCTGTAAAAGGTAAGAACCACAGCTGTGTTCAAGTCTTAATAAATCTGATTATCCAGTTACATCTCTTCCAAGGCATATTTTTGTCTTTTTTTTTTAAAAAAAAAAATCATGGCAGTCCCCACAAAAAATAAGTCTGGCTTCATCTCCCCTTTGAGCCTCAGTTTGTGGCCTCATATAAACACTCTTAAAACAGTGACTGTTTTTTCTTATAAGAGCATTGCTTGATACATCTTACCAGTCATGACAACCATGTTTGCAGTCTTGTAACCGTGTTGGTCCCAGTATATTAGAGAGACAAGGTGGGAGAACTAATATCTTTTATTGGACCAACTTCTGTTGGTGAGAGACAAGCTTTCGAGGATACACAGAGATCTTCTTGAGGTCACTGTGTAAGATCGACCACTTGTCTCTCTTACCAACAGAAGTTCATCCAATAAAAGATACTACCTCACCCACCTTGTCTCTCTTATGACAACCATGGTCTTTTTTCAGAGAATTGGAGTAGAGAGCATGCTACTGAAGCAGAAGATATCAAATCCTTGGTTCATAGACTGTTCATCGCCCTTCATTTAGAAGACCACCAGTTAAGGAGAGAGAGAGAACTGCTTCAGAAACTGGACCATCTAAGAGAACAGCTGGTACCCTTTGAGCAGGTTGGGAAGGATTTTTTTTTAAATATTAAAAACAAATTTCTCTTAACTAATTTCCATGATGTGACAGCTCCAGTATGAATGAATGGGCCACACCCTCCTTATTTGTCAGACAGGTAGGTGATGGCCAGTACATATGCTGGATTATTTCCAACCCAGTTCCTCCTTCTCCTGTTTCATGGCATATCCTATTGAGAATTTCTAGAATTGGAGAAAAACTATGGGGAGCTGGCACTACCCTGAACTGCCTGGTTACTTTGTCTGAACCTGGTTGGATGTCCGGAGTGATGTTGGGATATCACAGAAAAATAATTAGAGAGTTAAAAAAGTGTTGTTTTTCTGTGATGACGCTATCACCAGGTCAGCCAGTTGGATCTGACTAATGATGACCATAACTTAGGAAAGGGGCAAACATGGCAAATCTAAGACAGGCCAAGCTAAAGTGACATGAAGTGATGAATAAGGAGGAGGAGACCAGTAACAGTCTGATGGGATGCGAACAGACCTCACATTGAAGGCAGCAATCTCAGAGCTGCTGTGAAAGTGCCTCTCTGAAAAATCAGGCAGCATCAACTGATGCATGCAAATCCAATTGGTAGAGTCCCGAAGTTGTGGATGGAGGGCCAGATAGAGGCCTAGCAGAGCTCATACTCTGTACTCCATGCAGGGAGTGAACTCAAAGCCTTTCTGGGCAGGGAAGGCCTGCAAGTGATGCTCCTGGGGGAATTCTGCGCATGCACAGAATACATGTATCCCACAGAATTGTATTTTGTTCTGCAGAAAATACATTCTGCCACAGAAATGCTGCAGTTCTGCCTTTGCCCACAAGAGGCCACCGTGGTGCCAGAAAAGCCAACAAAATGAATGCAGAGGCCTGTTCTGGTGCCACAACAGTCTCTGGTGGGCAAAAGATGGAACTGCAGCACTTCTGGGGGAAAAAAATTCTGTGTGCGCGCAGTGGCACAGACTTCCCCCAGGAGTAGAAGTTGATCATAGCACCTGGCCCGTGGAGCCAGGTTAGGCTGGGGGTGGGTGTGTCTCAGTCTGGAGAGACAAGACTGGGTTGTGGGCTCAGGAGCTAGTGGGGTGACAGCACTGAGCCAGGGGTTAAATGGGAGTGGGGTGCATGGGAACAAGGGAGGGAGGCTGCAGGGACCCATTGGGATGGGAGGGTGCAGGGACAGGGGCAGATGTGCCTGATTGAATGGGAGAGGCTTGGGCTCAGCCAGGGTCTGCATGGGGGAGGCTCCCCAACTCACTAACAATCCTGTCCCTCTTCCCCCGTCCCACACTTCTCCCCCCCCAAACCCGCTGTTCCATACTTCTTCTAGCCACATCCAACAACCCTCCAGGTTCACTCCAGGCACCTTCCCTCTTCCCTCTCCCTTACTCCTGACACTCACAAGCCTTTGCACTGCTTCTGATAGGTGCAGGAAATACAGTACTGTATTGTAATTTAAATGAATTACTCAAAGTTCTGTATTAATATGCTCCATAAAGAATCTTTGTCAAAAACAAAAAATTACTAGAATCTTTTTTTTTTGTCTGCATTGTTATAGACATACTTGCCGACAGATATTTTGAAATAAATTACCAAAATAATGTAAACTGGCATGATTATATTGTGTTGTTTTGACAGATAAAATATGCAGAATTTTAAAATATTGTGTGCAGACCTTTTATTTTTTTTACATGGAATTTTTAATTTTTTTGGCACAGAATTTCCCCAGGAGTAAAGTGAATAGGAGTCTTGAATGCAGGCTCTGATCCAGGTGGAAAGTACATAGTGGGATATGTTCTCTCCCTTGTGTCAGAGGAATGTATTTCATTAATATCTGCATGTTGAATGAATAATGTTTTTGTCCTAGATGAAAGCCAAAATTGCAACAAGTGCAGATGCAAAGACCAATAGGCTCCTATGGACTGGCTTAGCACTACTGTCCACTCAAGGTGGAGCCTTGGCCTGGCTCACGTGGTGGGTCTATTCATGGGATATAATGGAGCCAGTGACATATTTTATCACTTACGGGAGTGCCCTGGCATTCTATGCTTACTTTGTACTCACTAAACAGGTAAGTCCCATTATATAAACATGTCTGAAGTCATCTTATGCTGATTTCCATAATAAATTACCCTATGTAATTAAACATCAAATCTTGTGTGTGTTCTGTAGAACTGCACTCAGGCTGGAACTTTGTTTTTAATGTAGCTCAGGGACAAACTGCTCATCTGAGCTGCACTTAAAAATCCAGATTGCAATTAGTGACCAGGGGGATGCCATCTGATGCTGAAAATGAAAACTATCAAACTATCCTCTTTCATTCAATTCTTTGTATGTGGCCTGGATGGTAACTGTATCTCATACGTCTCTACATAGAAAGTGCAGGTACTAAAGCAGGGCTGGTCAAGGAATGCAGCCTAGTAGTGGGCCAGGAAGGCAAACCCATCAGTTGCTTTTTCTGTTTGATGGAGTTCATATGTCACTTGATGCAGGAGGCCAGGCTGTTGGGAAATGTTTCAGCTGTTTTTCCTGGAATAGCTTTACTTTATTTCCTTGAGTAAGGTGCAGATTTTTCTTAAGTGGCCTATCTTCCTTTCTTGCGCTTGGATGTGCAAAGGAGAAGTCACAAGTTGGAGTGAGGCATGTTTAGAGGAGGGGGAAGGGTTCCTGAACAGCAAAACCCCAGAACTAGGACAAAATGCAGAATGTGGAAATGGCCCATCAATTCCTGTACAATATAGAGGAACTTACATTTTTGCCCATTAAATAAATGTTTGGAATTCTACAATGTACTATAAAGCACATAGTTGGACAGTAACTTGTCTTCCTTTTCATGCTGCATATTCAATAATGCACTCCTCGAGTTTTATTTTGTTTGGTATGGACATAGTTGGTGAATATCCAATACTTGCACATGTGGATCCTATAGTACGTATGAAACATCTGGTGGGGAAGGATGCTGGGTTTTGGAGCTCAGCTAGTTTGTTGAGAGCTGGGTTTGTGAGTTAGCTCTGCTCCTCTTGCTTTCTGCTGACTTTCAGGAGGGTTGAGGTAGTTCTGGGATAAACTGATAAATACTATTGGCCTGATTTTCAGATGCTGCCATTGTCTGGGATTTTCAAAGGAGCCTTAGAGAGTCAAGAGCCCAACTTCCTTAGTTTCCTCTGACAATCTCACCTATTGACTCCAATGGGAGCTGTGAGTGCTCAGCCATTCTGAAAATAAGTCATTTATTTGTCATGGTTTAGATTTCCTCTGGGAAAAATAGGGTTGTTTTTTATGTATGTTAGTTTGATTTAACTCCACCTTTACAAATGTCTTTGCATTCCTAACCCTCTGCCTGCCCAGAAAACCCAAACATTTGTGTCCTTTTTCTATCTGTCAGGATTATGTTTACCCAGATGTTAAAGACAGGCAATTTCTCCACTACTTCTACCGAAAATCCAGAAGCCAACATTTTGATGTGGAACAGTATAACAAGCTAAAAGAGGCACTGGCAGAGGTATTTTAATAAGTCTCTTGGTGTAAGTGAATGGTGCTGTGGTCTCACCATTTAAGGCTTTTCAGTAAATCATGAGCTAATTGGAAAGTGGCTTTTAGGTTTATTTATTTATGCATTTTCATTTTGTATGCTAAAAAATGTGCATATGTAACAGGTTACCTGGAGTTTCTTTAAAAGCTGGAAGGAAGGAATTAAGAATGGAAATGTGCAGCGCTGCTCAGGCAGCCTGTGGAGGCTGGGGGAGAGGGTGAAAACAAATCACTCACTTGTGTTGCTCAACAGTGATAAGCTGGTTTCTCTCCAGCCTCCATCTTCCATAGTAGCAGTGATATGGAACTGGGAAAAATCTTCACTGCTCCATGAGAAATAGAGAGAGTCCTCCAGTCCACAATAAATAAAAAGGACCCTGATTTATAGCCTATTAAAGTAAATGGAAATTCTTCCTTAACTTTATTGGGTTTTTGATCAAGAACCCTTAGTGAATGGATGGAGTTAAGTTTTTAAAAAAATAATTGTGTAGGATTCAAACTAGTTCCTTTTATCAAGGCTGGGGCTTTAAAATATTTTCACTGACACTAGTCTGGAGTGTGAATTTTGCAGTTTATGCTAGAGAATGTAAAATAATTCAGTTCTGCTGTTGTAGGAAATGGGCTTTATAAATTTTCCTAGGCTTTGCACTGAAGGTGATCATGCAGTATGCATGGGGTCCTACATTCAGTTGCCTGTAAAGAGGATGTTTGTGCATCTGTATGACCGCAGTTCCTGTTGGTCGGTCTGTTGACTGACAGATTAACTCAGTGAAGGCAGGAATTGTTTTTGGATGGTAATCCCTAGAGTGATATGACCAGGAGCCTGCACTTGTGATTGTTGTGGGAAATCTGTGTCATAAGGTTAGGGTCTTCTCAGAAGCGAAACACCTGGCTACAGGGAAAGAATATCGAGAGTATGAAAGGAAGGTACAAATTAGGGGTGACTGAAAGGGATAAATATGGACACAGAACATCTTCCATTTAATCCTCTCTTGTGCTTACAGGTTGAAGAGTCCCTGAGACGCCTGCATCAGCCCCTACATCTGCAACTTCCAATACAGGAAATTAATGACAAAGTCTAATTTTTTTCATAATTGAACTGTCGTTTGCAAAACCGATTACACTATTTAGTTTCTGTGTTGCAAACTGAATATTTTTGACCACTGTAGTTCTGAACATTACTAGAAATGTTGATTAAAACTATTATATCATTAGATTTTTAAAAAATAATTCCTGAAATAAAGAAATCTTTCAAAATATGCATTCAAATCTTGTAATAAAATTGTCTCTCCGTTTTAGTAAATTGATGTGGGCATAAGAGTCACTGGTGTTCTAGTGTACTGACGCATTTTACTATTTTTTATGGGACTATTAACAGCAGAGGAATAGCTCAAAAAATGTGATATGTCATGGAAAGATTTCTGGTATTTATGGTCAAATGTATTTTTATACTTTAACAGGTCTCCTGTCTAAAGTTCCAATTCAAGAAAGTCCATGTTTAAAGTTGGGCATGTGTATAAGTGCTTTCCTGAACAGAGATGAACTTTAAATCATGTGGTTAAGTAATCCTGAATCAGAGCCAAAAAGATGGTCCTCATTTTGTGATACTAACTCTATTTATATACTTCTGCAGCATCGAAAGTGGATAAGTATTATCCACATTTTACAGATGGGGAAACTAAACCGTATAGACGTTTAAATGAGTTGCTTAAGGCCCCAAATTGAGGGAATCCCTGACCCAGGCTTAAGGAAACCATTTCTTGGATCTCTCTCCATGGCTCTAACTTCTGGCAGTGGTGTTGTCTTAACTGACAAAATCAGAGCACAGAAACCTTGAACCACAGACTAAGACCCTCTGCATTATTTGATTTTAAGTTACACAGCAAGAATTAATTTTTAGAAAGATACCTATTAGAATGAATATACAGGGTTAGTTTACAACTAATATCAAATGGTGGGGGAGGAGGGGAAGGGATGGCTGGCTCAGTTTCATTTTAGAGAAATACATTTGTTAGATGCTTTGATCATTTATCCTAATCAAGTTGTATGCAATATTTATATACTGAATGAATAAAATTAATGATAAAACTAGTCAATCTTCGGTCAGTATATACTATACATTAAGTCTCAGGCATCTATATAATATGGTACCTCAAATCTAAAACAACAAACAATTTCGGACACCAAGTCAGTCACGAGTAGTTTTTCTTAATTCAGGTTGTATTGTGTATTAATTTTTACAGCATCACATGTATGCTCATCTTCAGGGGTCTGAAGAACATATTTGTACATAGCTCTCCTGACTAGTACTAGTATAAACTCAGGGTGCTATTACAGTAATAGATTAAAGTTTGGCATGCAGTGTTCAGGGTACTATAAATTTAAATACACATTTTATTTAAAGATGTTATTTTCCCATATTCAAAGATTGTGGGGAAAATATTTGACCAAGCAATGAAGACTTCCAAATTTCTAAGAGGGTATTTAAAATAATGCAGAATAAATTTGTCAGGTAAAAGATTTGGCAATCTGAGTTTACTATTCTTGAAGAAATAAAAGGCAGAAAGAATAGTGTTTTGGGGATGGGTGTTTGGTTTTTTTTGTTAGTTTGTTTTTTGGGGGGGGGTTGATTGATTGATGGTAGGTCTCTTGGATTGTGAACTGGCTATAATTATTGTGTAAATCAGAGAGAGAATAAATGGAACCCCATGTTGTCATTTTTCTAACTATAGCAGTTCTTTAAAGCTCAGTGAAGAGACGGTATTGATCTAGTAAGGAAGAGCCCAAACACAGCAGTGCTTCTTATATTCAGTTCCTCCCCTAAAATTGAAGGCAAAATATCACACAGGCTTGGAGTCTAGTGAAACATACATTGCACATTTTAATGTGTTGTAGGTGTTAAATTTTTTTAACATACAGAAAAATTACAAACATACCTTAGTTGCACTCCTCATAAATTAATGTCAGTGCAAAAAAAAAAGCTTGTATACGCTAATGCGGTTTTAAAAATTTGTGAAAAAAGTTACAAAATGCTAGCATGCAGTTAGAAGTAGACACGGTGTCATTCAAGTGCAAGTCAGAACATTTTAAAAAATTGGTTAAAAAGTGCTTGCAATCTTAGGACTTGTATGATCCTCATTACCAGGGGATCTGAGCACCTTGCAGTTTTTATTACACAGAAATCAGTGTTACAATTATTTCTCCCAAAATTCCCTGAGACTGCTGTTGCTGCAATGCTGATTTATTATAACAAAGCAATAATTTCTAATATAGAAAGTTTTTTTTTAAAAGTATTTAAATTATGGCTCCTGAAATTTGATCCCAGCATTTTTTAAAATAGGCCTGTTGAGGAAAATGCATGATGTGAATAACTGTGCAGTTCTCTAGCTACATTGAAAATCATGTTATAAACTGCTAAACAAGAGAACAACCCCTTCACACAGTGATTTTCTAGACTACAAGATTAAGTGATGAAGATATTTTCTATTTTTGGAGTGAATCTGAATAAGATGCCATTCTCACAGATGGACATATCTACTTTGATTTTTGAGGGAAGTGTAATTTTTTAGTCAGCATTGAGGCAAAACAAGGAATCTGCTTCTTTCCTATTGCATTAATGTCTCTGCACATATCCACTCTGCGATGAGATACTTTCCTGTTAACCAGAGTGAGAAGTTCTGTGAATTCCAAGGAAGAACCATACTTTCTTATCATCTCACACAAGTCTTGAATATACCAGGTGCCATTTAGAGTTTCACGATGAGAATAGTAACCTATTGGGAAATAAGAGCATAGGACTCCATTTAACCTTAACTGAAGACTAGAAGCCACAGTTAATAACTTTCAATATCACAATTTATTTCTTGCCAGTCATGTTCATGGACTGCAGATGAGTTTTAGATATACGTCTCTGCACTGTTTATGCTATCTTGCGTACTCAAATGTTAGAGATAAAACAGTACTTTGGCAAGTCTGCATAATCAGATTTAACCTGGGATTAATAAGAATGACCACACTGTGTCAGCCTAATGGTAGATCTAGCCCAGTATCTTGTCTTCCAATAGTGGCCACTGCCAGATGCTTCACAGGGAATGAACAAAACATGGCAAGTGAGCAATCAAGTGATCCATGCCATCATCCATTCCCAGCTTCTGGCAATTAAAGGCTCAGGACACCCAGAGCATGGGGTTGCATCCCTGATAATCTTGGCTAATAGCCACTGATGGATCTACTCTTCATGAATTTATTTAATTCTTTTTTGTTTATATAGTTTTGGCCCTTACACCACCCCCAGCAACAAGTTCCACAGGTTGACTGTGTGTTGTGTGAAGTAGTACTTCCTTTTGTTTGTTTTAAACCTGTTGCCTCTTATTTTCATCAGGTGAGCCCGATGGTTCTTGGGTTATGTGAAGAGATAAAGAATACTTTTTTTCCATACCATTCATGATTTTATAGACCTCTATCATAGCCCCCCTTTATTGTCTCTTTTTCAAGTTGAAAAGTGCCAGTCTCCTCATAACTTATAATGGGTGCAACTCCATTTCTGTCAATGGAGTTGCATGTTAGTGATTAATTTTGCCCTTTGACTTTATACAATATTTTGCAAAAAGATTTTGTGTTAATAATTTTATATCTTTCCAACATCAGGTAATGTTAAGTTGAATGCAATATTGATTCAGTAGCAAAAATTGTTCTGTAAATTCACCCAGTGTTGAATTACAGGAGAGTCTTGAGGATTGGGAATGAGATGGTTTGGGGAGGGCACCCATCTGTGTGAGAAGGTTTAAGAAATCACATCCAAATGACATGACGCTAGAAGTGCAGAAGAATATTTCCTCCTGACAGGTAGCTCACTGATAGGGATGTGATCAGTATGCTTTGAGTTCAAAGTCATTTAAAAATTGCAAATTAGATGGGATATTTTCATTTATTCTGAAGCCTTTACACCATGTCAGGGAGACAACACCACTAATTCAGACATGCAAAGTGGTGAGTTTAAGGAACTTGAATTCTTGTTTTGATTGTGTGATGAAGAAATTCTGCAAGCCTACTTAGTGAAACAGCAGTGATACAGCTGCAAAATTCCTGCAGGAGTTAAATGCTAGAAACTTAAGTGCAAAATAACAACATACCTTCTGCAACCGAGTAGCACATTAGAAAGTCTGCACCAGCAGGTAAAGTATATATAGCCGCAGCATCCACTTCAGTTTCATTGACATTGGACTTGTCTACAATACTGTCCACTGCATCCTGAACAATGACTGGGTCATCATGTTTATCTCCTCGACATGCCTAGCAGGAGAAAAAGCGGCTGAATCCTCTCATCTGCCAAGTACAGTTAGCCATCACAGAACAAAAAGCGCTTCCTGTTTGTTTAGATGTTCTTCATTTATGTGACTAAGTTCAGAAAGAACTACCTTTTGTCCTGCTTGTACATCCCCAGGGCTTTCAGTGGTAGAGAAAGCTGTTTAATAGGGATGGGCACCATACTGACCTATTCTCCACTTTTAGAAGGAGAAGAGGGTAGTAGCCTTACAGATCAGTTCAGGGAGGGTGTGCTGTGTAAGCAGCAGCTTGAAAAGAAGTGTGGAAATACCCTTGTGAGAGAAGCAGGTGCATGAGGCTGGCATTGTCAGTGAAGCAGAGTGGGGAACTAAATAAGATGCAAGTTTCCTCATGGCCGTCTCCAACATTTCAATGGGTTCAGCACTACCTTCTATTAATGTCTTGGTTTGCATTGAAAATGAACTTACAGCAAGGGTGGAACTGATTTTAGGTTATGGCTCTAGTTTTTGTTTTATGGGTGAGTCTACGTTAGTAGGAGCCTCCTAAATAATTAATTTTCCAGTTGAGATACCGAACTTCTCCCCTGCTTGCTGCTCTTACTTCTATAATCCAAAGTGGATTTACTCTTAGTATAAGACACTGAATTAACAGCAGGTTTAATTCTGCAGGGACTCTGTGTCTGAAGGAGGTTTCACCCTACAGGAGAGGAGCTATAAAGGGGATGGAGCTTTAAATTGCAGCCAGGTCTGCACAGGATTGCTGCAAATGGAGGCCACTCATTTCCTGAAGGCCCTGGCCACTGTCACTTATCTTGAGTTATGCTGCCAATTGGAGCAAGAATTTCATTGCTTAAAGGCCAGGAAAGGCCAACATAGTACACGACTAATTGAGCTCCAAATACAGGGTTAATTGTTTTTAAAAAAAATGTTAAGCACAGGTCATGCAGTACAAACTCCCAACAGCATCAGGCCAAGGGACCTCAATCTTGACTAGGAGGGAACCATCTGATGGAGCAAGGATATAGATCATGGAATTTGCCCATTCAGTCTTTAGCCTTCCTAAGTCTGGCATCTAGGTACTAGTTGTGGTCACCTAAAAATCTGAACTAAGGTCACCAACTCTCTTCCCCCAAAAAATGATGGCAATGGCATCTCTGCCAGTGGACAATTGTTGGCCATGTAGCCTACACAGTCTTCATTTGAGCTGGGTTTCATGTATCAGTATAATTTTACCATTGTGACTCATTGACAGCTTCATTACACTGTTATTTCCTGTTTTAGTTAGCATAGCAAAAAATCCAATTTAACTGATTCTCAAATGCTTTTGTACATTGGCTAAGATTTTCCAACCCAGGCTACATAACTGTAACCCAAGGACCACCTGATGCCAACTGCCAGAGGGCACAGAGAGACACGGATCCCCTGGGTTCACTTTAAGATGTCACGTGGGTCTCTGATTAAAGCTGTGTCACACTGGATGTCAATCATTGCAAGATGTTATATATATGTGTGTGTAGATATATATATATATAATGTATATTATAATGCTGAAAAATATGTTTTTAGGCCTTGTAGCTAAAGGCAGCATGTTTTGAAACAAGTGCCTCCTGTCTGGAGAAGTTTTTCTCCTTGGTGGACCACTGTGTGTTTTACAATAGAAGTCTATTAGAATATTGAGTTAAATGCTAATGAAGAGCTTGAAGAGAATTCAAAAGAGGTGATGATCAAAGTTCTTGTGTGGTATATCTGGGGGTGCAGAGAGAGACTCAAGCATCCTTCAATACATGAAGACAAGATGCAGTCTTGATCTTATGAAAGGGGGATTTCAGCCAGCTTGGTTGAAAAATGCTGGGGAAAGGCACTGGGGTAAGCTATCATGCAGAAGATTGGGAAATGTCTCGTGAGTTAAGTTTAGGCTCTACAAAGCGTGTCATTACTTTTTTTATATGTAACTATTTGTTTCCAATAGTCTTAATTTCTATTATTTTAATCTCTCTTCTTTGATGATAAACTTATTCTTGTTTTCACTTTAAACATATCTAACTGCTGTGTGTCAAGCAGAGTGGTGATCCTAGTTGACTTGAGTAAGCTGCTTTGGGAGTAGCGAATCTGAGTAGCATGCAGTGGAACGGGCTGAGCACTCCAGAGGGATGCTCAGAGAACTATGGAGTTGGTATGTGCCTATTCTTAACCTGCAGCGAGAGAAAGAGAGAGAGAGTTATGTCTATAGAGGCCTGAGAGGTAGTACGTGTGTTGCCAGAGGCTGGTGGAGACAAGCTGATCCACAGACAAGACTTCCTCTCACAAAGGGCAGGTAGTAGCAAGCTGCCTCTTGGAAGTGTCATAATAACCACCACCTTTTCCACATGAGAAGAAGTTATCCCAAAAAACTGTCCTCTGTATCACTGGGGAAAAAAGTATACTAATTCAAGAACAGAGATCTTACCTGTATTATAAATATTTTAGGCTTTCCTGCTAGACTCGGGCATTTGTCTCCTCTGAACATGTCTGTCACTGTCTGAACTTTTATTTTAGCATCATAGGCGTAAATGTGATTATCTTCACCGTGGCTCAGGAACACACACACAAAGCAGTCAGCATCACTGTGGTTGTCCATTGACACTAAAATAGTGGAACTGTGTTTAGATGATTACGCAAGCTTACAATATTTATTAAACACCCCACCATTAGTCCACTCAGAACCACATTTAGCCATTTAATCTCAAATCAGTCCTATTTGAAATACGTTGAGCCAGCGTCTCAGCTGCTGTAAATCATCATAGCTCTGCTGAAGTCTGGAACTACACTGATCCATATAAGCAGAGGATCCAGTCTACTGGAAGTTAGAGAGATGCTTAGTAAACACTACTTCTGTTGGTCATAGATGCATCTTGGGAATTCCAACACTTGCAATGCAATACAATACAAATGAAGATACTACTGATATAAAATATATTTTCTATTCCTTTGTCTTTTTATGTTATGGGATTTCATCATAGAAGGGAAACAATTCAGGTTACAGTGAACTTGTCTTAACAATGACGGAGAAATACAATCTTATCTAGAACTGCTCCTGCAAGCAGGCTAAGACATACCTACTACATGGTCTCCTACCTTCATAAATGTTCTGCATAACGTCTTCTGCTTTAAGGTCGTCAAAGCATCTGACTTCAAATCCAAGCTCTGTCAAACTATCATTAAACACACACATTTTAATAAGTATCCTTTGTGAGTTATGCTAAAAATGCCACAGCTTTTGTTACTCCTTTTGGAATAGACATAAATCCGACTGGTGTGAAGGGCTTCAGAATATGCTTGCTTGGAAACTAACCCCAATAAATATCGCATTATTTGCACTTTGGACTTCTGGTCATTTGCTGCATGTAATGGTACCCAAACCTGATACCCAGGAGTGTCTTAAAGATGCATAGAACAAAAAAAAAAATTATAAAGTGAAGGTGTTCTTATGAAATAGGAATTCTGTTAAGAGCAACAGAAAACACAAATAACTGAGGTACTCCCTCAGGGACCTGTCAGAAAACCAACCAATATGCGAAATAAAGTAGAACATCCATTTTTGCCAAAATGCAATTTCAGGCAACTATTAGCCAAAATGACAATTTTGGTTTTTTTTTTTTTTGAAGGGTTATAATACTATCAAATCAGAAATTTAATATAAACAATATAAAAACTTAATCATGTCCTGAAATATGCTGATGCTGGGCTGTGCCACCTCCCTGTATTACACTTTTGATTAGGTTACGTCCAGCCACTTCCCTTGTGAGCTCTGTGCTAATCTACTACACTTGTAACTGGTTACTTTATAGACATCAGGTCAATGCCAGCTTAGCCTGGGTGCTTTACCCATTTTTACTCATTTTCTCAACACCATGATGTGCTGTTGTTGCATAGTTCCATAGGCTAAAACAAAATTCACTATGGAACTGCACTTCTTGTGAATGGAATAGTGGGTTTGCTATCACTTCTTTTGAGGGTCATGTGTTTCTAATTACTACATCTAATATTGTATGCAGTGTAGCTATAGCTGTGTCAGTCCCAGGACATTAGAGAGATGATACGGTAATATTTTTTTTATTGGACCAACTTCTATTTAGTGAGAGAGACAAGCTTTCAAGCCACACAGAGCTTTTCTTCAAGTCTGGGGATGACCTGAAGAAGAGCTCTGTGTGGCTTGAAAGCTTGTCTCTCTCACTAAACAGAAGTTGGTCCAATAAAAAATATTACACCTTATGATGTTGCACCCATAGTGCTTTATAGAAATATGCTTATGAGTGTAAATATGACATAACTGGGATGCTAGATAGGTCATGTAACATATCTCTGCAAAGGTTATGATCTACTGAATATATTCATCCTATTTGTGTGCATGTATCATTTTTTGTATTCGAAGTTATGAATACTGGTTATGTACTTGTTTGATTTTAAGTAGCCTCAGTGAAGCATTTGGTCAGCTTCTTGAGAAAAGACTATTCTCTGTAAATGCCCAATCAAGAAACACTTAAGCTGACAATGCACTTTGAAAGATGCCAATCCACATCTGAGCTTTCCTGGGAATGTGGCATTGGCCTTTAAAGAACTGAGTCGTGCATGGACATGTGACTTGCTCATGTGACTGCAAAACTCCATCTTGTGGAGGGCATTTTACACAGGAGAGGAGAGGGGTTTCCACCCACAAGAGAGAGACTATATAATCTCCTGGGAAACCCCTCCAAAGGACAGTAACTACAGGGGTGTGAGTGATTGCTGGACCCAGACTAGAAGGAGGCTAGTCTGCTAAAGAAGCTTAGACTATTAGGCTTAGACTTGTGTTTTGTTTTATTTTGTTTGGTAATTTACGTTTTTCTGTCTGTTATTACTTAGAAACACTTAAATCCTACTTTTCATATTTAATAAACTCACTTTTTACTTATTAATTAACCCAGAGCAAGTAATTAATTCCTGGGGGAGCAAGCAGCTGTGCATCTCTCTCCCTCAGTGTTACAGAGGGCGAACAATTTATGAGTTTACCCTGTATAAGCTTTATACCGAGTAAAACTGATTTATTTGGGGTTTGGGCCCCATTGGGTGCTGGAGACAGGAGCACTTCTTAAGCTGTTTTCAGTTAAGCCTGCAGCTTGTGGGGGACGTGGTTCAGACCTGGATCTGTGTTTGCAGCAGGCAAGCATGTCTGGCACAACCAGGCAGGGTTCTGAAGTCCCAAGCTGCCAGGGAAAACGGGCTCGGAGGTAGTCCCAGCACATCAGGTGGCAGTCCCAAGAGGGTTTCTGTGATCCAACCCGTCACACACCTCACCTACTATGTGTCTCTATGTCTAATATTGTCAGTGACGGCAGAGTCTGAAATGTGTTGGTAGTCCACAGCGGAAGACAACTACTGCTAGGAGACATGGGTGTTTTCTATAAGTCACATATCCCTTCCTCTTTGCATATCTAAATAGTTGTAAAATAGCATGTGGTTAAGCTTAGACTATTCTGGCTCCTTGAGTTAGCTACATAAACATACGGATGTACAGCACGATTGTTCCTAGAGCTTCATTTGGCTGCAGAGCTGCCCTGCTTCCCTAAAGCTGCTCTTTGGTAACTACCAGTTGCCTATTTTGCATCTGCTAGCAGCTAGAACTGCGTGCACTTGCCAGGTAAATAGGAATAAAGGCTTCTTAACTTCCTTAACTTTTCAGTCAGTTTCTGAAATTGTATCATACAGCACATCTGTTTACCCTACAACCCTGTCCTTGAACTACTCTGCTACTGGACGGCATAAGGTATTAAACAGATTTATTTGAACTTCACATCACTTACTCAAACTGGTTACTGGTTTGGTGAATCACAGGAAGTGCAAGATGTGAATCAACAAAAATCAATTTATCTCCTACCATAAGCTGCACAATTTTAAGACTCTCATATTTAGAACTTCTATCTCAACAGTAGACATTTGCATCCAGCCATCACTGGGCTTGAATGCATTAGGGATAGAAGATAAGCTAATGTTGCCAAACAATATTAAATGGGCACAATCATCTTGAAATCTAATCAATTAAAAAAATGAGTTGAAAGTAATTTCAGGTACTATACCTTCCCCCTGGCACTTCCTACCATTTTGTGATGTTACAATCAAGTTTACCCTTTTTCTATATTAACCTATAAAAATGTGTTCCATTTTCCCCCCCTCATGATATTGAGACAGAAAAATACATAGTCTGCTTAGTCACACAATACTAAAAAGCCTTTAAAAATTACGATCACCACTTAGTCTTCCTCACCCTGATGGCTGCCTGTACCTCAGCAGTCTATTTGCACAGGGCCTGATCCTGTCCCCACTGAAATCAATGGAGGCTCTGCCTATTATTTCAAAGGGAGCAGAAGCAGGCATTTAACTCTTTTTATCATGGGGTACTGTGCAAAATCTTTCAGTCACAATTATGTCAATGAAATCAGTTATTTTAGAGCTGCTTAGGTAACTTCCATGACAAATCACTTTGAATTGCCTATTTTTATTTAACTTACCTAAAAATAGTATCCTTCTGTAAAGCAGCCCAATATCATCTTACCTGCGTTTCAGATTGTCTCTGTCTGCAAGTGTGCCACGTCTATCTGGCAGTGTTAAGTGCCAGTAAAACTGCTCATGATTGAAGATTAAAGCAACCCCTCTTCGCCTGTGGCTCATTTTGTATTGTGCCGCTGGATCAAATGGCTGGCTGTAACAAAGACAGAACATGCCTTTCAATTAACAAATAAATAATTATTAGTTCACCTACATATGTTCAGCGGCCAAGATTTTCAAGAGTGACTAGAGAGGTTGGGTACCCAAATCCCTAGTCACATTTGAAAATCTGGGACACATTAAATGAGTCATTCAAAAATATCATTAAAGAACTGGCTGCATTAGATAAAGGCCAGTAAATTTTGAGTTTAAAAAGCTGTATGTGTAACATTCATTGTTTGCTTGGATTATCTATTGAATTCCAGGACAGAAGACTGCCAATGCAATAACTAGGCCATTATGATAAATTAAAGTGGAGTCGGAACTCAGTACTGATTCTCCAGGTTTCACAGGTTAGCCGGACTTCTTATTTTAAAAGTCATAGTGCAGACACCTTTCGATAATGTAAGTGTGCACTAACTGGAATTTTGTTTGAAGTTACTGTTTACTGAATCATATGCAGCATGAACATGGCAGTTTAAATAATCTCACAACTTTCTAAAGACAACATTACAATGTTAGATTCTTATGCTGGAGGGACAGAGAGAGATTTTCATCCATGCTTACCCAAGTAATCCAAATAACTCAAGCAAGATGAAATCAAAATGTCCTTAATACCAGTGACTAAGTTACAAGTCTGTACTATTCAGTATTTCTGCTCTTAGCATCACCATGCTCAGTACTCAAAAATCAAGAATGGGGAAAAAGGTAGAGAAAGATAGGGCATTTTTCTTCCCCTTCATTATTCAACCTCCACCAACAGGAAAACTACGTCGGGTATAACCTGCTATAGCCTCCAAATCACTGGAGCAGCGACAGTGTGGACTTCTAAACGATAAATTTCCACAGTAGGCCACAGTTTAAAAAAAAATGAATACAAGCCATAAATATCTCAATCTACTGAAGAAAGAAATTCTTATGGAATGAAACAGTGATGCCTGTCTAACTTGAGATGCATACTAAAAAGCTATTTTCGAACACCCATGAGGAAGCATATGCAATATTTTAAATAGCTCCTCCCAGGAAATCGGGACAAAAGTAAACATTCCACCGGAGAAGACCTGAAACCAAATACTTACCTGTCAAAAATAGCTAGCATGACTAGAGCCAGTTGTAGGGCAGGGTGACCCAATCTGGGCTATCACACTTGGCACCCTAGGACTGACCATGTCATGTTTTCAATAAACAAAGACATAGCTGGAGGCTGCTTCTCAGTCGCTATTCCCTATATTGCTGCCTCTGTGCCAGAAGGAGCAACTTTTCTCTCACACTTTGCCCACACCATCTGTATTATATGTATTTGTAATATGTCAAATATTGTATGTGCATATGTCTCCCTAGCCCATAATACATATATGAATATATAGCTATATATATGCTAATTGTTCTGATAAGCAATGAAATTCTGTGGACTGTTCTAAATATATAACCAGGGCCATTTGGGTCCTGGATATTATCTAGCAGGAAGAAAGATGATGAGGGGAAAAGTTAATTGATGGATGGGCTAATAGTTGGAGAATGGGTGTTGAATGAAGCCTGTGAAAATGGCTGGTATGAGGACATATGCAATTCTTGCATGTCATCTCAATATCTGTAGAACTGGTTCTGGGCATAGTTTCCCATGTAGTTCTTCCTTATTAATCACTTACACACTGCCTCTATGACTGGTACGACCTTTGTGAGCTCATCTGCAAAGTCTCTACCCTGTCCCCATTTAAGTCCCTCTGAAAGCCCCCCTTCTGAAGTAGAGTTTATAGTAAATCTACTTGATTCATTTTAAAAAAAAAATCTTTGTTTATAGACTCAGGCTTTAACAGCAGATGGGACCATCATGATTATCTAGTCTGACCTCCTGCACATCACTGACCCCAGAATCTCATCCACCCACTCATGGAGTAAGCACATAACCTCTAGCTGAGTTACTCAAATCTTGATTTAAAGACTTCAAGTTACAGCGAATCCACCATTTACTTTAGTTCAAACCAGATCCCAAATATGACGATCAGTGAGATCCTGACCATGTGGATGAGACCCCACCAGACACACACCTGGGAAAGAATCAACTGTAGTAACTAAGAGCTCTTCCCCTCTAATGTCCTATCTCTGACCATTGGAGATATTGACTAATAGCAGTCATGGAAGGGCCACCTGCCATGTGTGAGCAATCTCATCATACCATCAACTCCATAAACTAATTAAGCTCAGTCTTGAAACAAGTTAGGTTTCTTGCCCCTACGACTCTCATTGGAAGGCTGTTCCAGCACCTAATTTTTCTGATGGTTAGAAGTGGTCACTTCTATCTTTAGCTTGCATTATCTTCAGAGCAGAGATCTGCCCGCCTCCCAGCCACGACAAATCCGGCGAGGGCTTAACATAGAGTGGGCAT
This sequence comes from Mauremys mutica, assembly GCF_020497125.1. Taxonomy (NCBI): domain Eukaryota; kingdom Metazoa; phylum Chordata; order Testudines; family Geoemydidae; genus Mauremys; species Mauremys mutica. The sequence goes on along the minus strand of NC_059076.1, from coordinate 33,804,186 downwards.
TACTATAAACAAACGTAATAATATAAATTGTATTCCTTTATTGTATGTATTTTTCAGGCAATTTGTTTCCCTACATGTGCAGTATATGCCTGTTGTTCACATATTGTATTTCTTAGTTCCCTTTGCTCCTCCATAAAGTTATATCTGGAATGTACCTTTTACTTTAATCCTTTTAAAATACAAATACTCTATTAAAAAAATTAAGGCACTAATCTAATTTCAAATGAGCGCTCAATTCCCAAAGAATTGTGTTGTGGTGACATCCAGGCAGTTTCATGCCGGTTGTCTCTCCTATCCCTGTTATACTTGACATGCATCACCTCTTTCTCATGGGCGGGGGGCAGAGCCACCGCAAGGAACAAAGAGACGCTCCCAAAACAGGTAATGGGGGAAGTGGCAACAGTGAGGGGTGGGTGTGTGTGTACACACATGAATATTAAGAGCTGGATGAAATTTTTCAACTGAAACTTTTTTCACTGAAAAAATGCAGATTTGGACTGACCAAAATATTTTGGCAAATTAATGCTGACTTTGTGAACTGCTTTAGTTGAAAAAAAATGTAGAAAAGGTTTGTTTTGATTTTTCAGCTAGATTCAGAAAGAGTATTAGGGGCCTAACTCCAACATTTAGGCACCATTCGCAACTGACGAGGAGCTAGTCCCTTTATGCCCAATAGCCAGGGCACTCACCTGGGATGTGGGAGACCAGGATTGAATGCCCCCTGCTTTTGAGCAGGGACTTGACCACAAGTCTCCCCACTCCCAAGAGAGTGCCCTCACCAGCTGGCTATTGAGTATTCTGAAGTAGGTTCCCTCAGTCACTCTTGTTGAAGCTGTTCCACTTTGCTTAAATAAATATTTATTGGGCTAGAGAGAGGCGGTGAATGCCCTAACTACCAGATTAGAAGAGTCATTATCGTTCTATCTGTCCCAGTGACTAAACCTATTTATACAAAGCGGAAGGGCTTCAACAGGAAAGCCTGAGAGAAACCCCCACCAGAATATCCCATAGCTCAGAAGGAAGAGCACTCTCCTGAGAGATGGGAGATTCCTGTTCAAATTTTTTCTCCCCCACCCTCTCAAGACAGAGAGGGTGCAATTAAAACTGGGTCTCCCACATCCTGGGTCAGTGCTCTAACCAGCCACTGGGCTGAATGTTGTAAGAGTGGCAGCACCACCTCCTTATCCTCCAGCTGGATTTTAAGTGGGGCTGGATCTGGTCAACGTGCTCTGAGTATTTCTACCACGTTGACCCCACCAGGGAATGACTGTCTTCCCCTGGTTGGAGGATTATGCTGGGACTTAGGCATCTGGATGCCTAGAGTAAGGCAGCAGTGTGCATACTCAGAGACAGAAACTTACTGCACCAACAGTAAATTTAGGCCCCTACAGGGTTAGGCAGTAGCTGAGCAGGGGGTCTGTGGATCACAACAGCACCTCAACCAGGAACTTGGGCACCTAAATCCCTTTGTGGATCTTGGCCCTAAACACACCCCTTTCTTTTGCATTTCACTCCTGGCTAGCTTAGGTAGCTCCCTAGTCAGCTTGCTGGCTCCAGTGAATCCCATTCTTAGGACTCTAACTCTCCAGATCCATTGTGTGGGAAACCCGAGTACCTAACTTGGGACCATGAATTCCACTCGATAGCAGGTTGCCAAGGAGGTTAGTGTTGCAATGCCTAAGTCCCCTTCATTAATCTAGCTCTTCCTACTGTATGTATATGTTCACTGTCCAGCACTATGGAACTCTGATCCCTACTAGGGCCTCTGGATGGTGCCATAATAAAATAATAATTAACACTACTACTTCATTGATAGGTAGGAGTTGGATACACATGTTCTGTAACGTTAGGGGGCTTTCTTGGGTACTCAGCTTCGGCTCTTACCAAAGATTTAAAAAAACCCAAGTCATAAATGGGTTTCACATCTCTATCTTTCTTTAGTCGTTCTGATTAAAACAAAGGCCTTTACCTTCTCTCAAGGGCATCTGTTTCTGTGACATTTTGGTCTCCACCTATAATAAAAAGAGAGTCAAAGGCTGTTTGAATTACTAACCCAGTTATTAAAAGAAAATTTGATACCTTAGGAAGTGGGAGATTTTCAAATTTAAACTTAAATAAGTCACATTGCAACACCCCAGAATGCCATTCCGGCACTTTTTTTGGTGGGGTTCCATTACTATCACATATGAGTGATAGTTCTGGAAATTCATTCCAGCACTTCTTTTTTAAGGACTCATATGTTGAGCACGTGCAACCATTTGTAAAGTACACTTGCTAACATAAACAAGGCAGTTCATACACAGGCCAGATAATTAGGCATGTAATCACTTGATTTGCATTAATGCTTATTGGGGTGCACAATCTTATGGGTTTAGTTTTGGAAGCCATTCTTAAACATGAGATGGGTAGCTGTGTTAGTCTGGATCTGTAAAAGCAGCAAAGAGTCCATTGGCTCCTTATAGACTATCAGACGTATTGGAGCATGAGCTTTCATGGGTGAATACCCACTTCGTCGGATGCATTCGTATTCACCCACGAAAGCTCATGATCCAATACGTCTGTTAGTCTATAAGGTGCCACAGGACTCTTTGCTATTCTTAAACATGTGACCCCAAAAGACCAGATTATTAAAATTGCAAAAATGCAAATGCATAAATTATATATCTGCAATCATGGACACTGCATATGCAAATGACAAGCTGTCCATCTGGTTATTTTAACACACAGCCTCTGTAATTTCATGCAAAAACTGTGCATACTTTTGAATACACTATTTAATTTCTAGCACATAGTAGCACTTCTTTTAAATACATGATCCAATCAGGGCCGGTGCAACCATTTAGGTGACCTAGGTGGTTGCCTAGGGCGCTGGGATTTAGGGGGTGCCATTTTCTTCGGCAGCGACTGCGGCAGACGGATCTTTGGCCGCCCTGGTCGCCGCCGGCATTTAGGCAGAGGGAGCTGGGGCAGGGGAGCACAGGGAGGGCTGCCTGCAGCAGGTAAGGGGGCGGGGAAGGCCCCGCAGGCAGGGGAACTCCCCGCCCTAGCTCACCCCTGCCCCGCCTCCTCCCGAGCACGCCGTGGCTGCTTCACATCTCCCGCCTCCCAGGCTTGGCGCCGCAAGCCTGGGAGGCGGGAGAAGTGAAGCAGCCACAGCGTGCTCGGGGAGGAGGCGGGGCAGGGGTGAGCTGGGGTGGGGAGAGAGTGCCTCAGGGTGGGAGGTGGGGAGCTGCCACAAGGGGGGGTGCCTCAGGGCGGAAGGGGGGAGCTGCTGCGGGGGAGGCGCCTCAGTGTGGGGGCACGGGGGAGGGGACCCACAAGGTAGAAGTTTCGCCTAGGGCACGAACCATCCTTGCACCGGCCCTGGATCCAATCAGCCTGAAACTAAGCATTTCTTTGAGGTTAGCTGTGTCACTCAACAATTTAGTAAGTGATGTAGGTATAAGGACATCCAACTAACAGAAAAATTCTAAAACACTCAAACAACTCACACCCTTTCTTCTGCTAAAATGCATAAAATATGTACATAAGCCATGTTAGTACACCCAAAACTCCCACTGAAATTAATAACACTATTGAGTGTACAAGGAATACAGAGCTGGACCTACTGTTCTAAAGATGTTAAAGATAAAGCTGTCAACTATGTCCTGTTCCCATCTTCTCCCACCTATACATTAGTGTCTCCATAGATCTGAAGATATCTCACAATCCATATTACCAAAAGTGTGACAGCCCACAATACTTTTTTTAACCTAGCTATTTTATGAAAGTAATACACTTTACTGTACCTTTGGTATTTAAAGCAGGCCCACTATCCACCTGGATTTGCCCTGCAATTGAAAACACCACAACAATGTCACTGTCATAACATACAATTTATCAGCTGCAAAAAAGAAAATATGAGCACATCTTTATACTACACAACTCACGCCCTTTCATAATTTGTTTCTGTAATAGTATCCTTCTGTAAAGCAGCCAAATATCATCTTACCTGTGTTTCAGATACTCTCTGTCTGCAGGACAGACCATGTTTGTTAACTTTTGTAATTATTTTTTGCCCTTTGCTGCCCCATTAATACCCTACCATTGAAATTAAGTCACGAAGGCCTTGTCTACATTAGTATTTCTCCTATTATTGACCTAGCACAGGTATATCTCCACTGGTGACGGCAATGGTGGAAATACTAGTGTAGACCAGTTGCCAGTGTTTTTACCATCATGTTGTCTAACTGTCAAGATTAGCTGGAACAGTGTAGGAAACACCTGTAGCCTGTCTACACTAGCAAGTCTTCTGTGGTTACCATCAGAAGAACTGCAGCAAGGGTGCAAATTAATGATGGGAGAAGTGCTGAAAAGTATTAACGTAGACACAGCTGAACTTAGCAGTAACAACATAGTTCAGAATCCTCAACAAAAGAACTATTACAGAGAGCGTGTGTGTATGAGACACACAATAGTTTCTGCCTGCAAACCTGGAGTTAAGGCTGATAAAGTATCACTTCAGCCAAAGTACACTCAACCCTTAAAAACATTATTGTTTCCCTTAAAAACTACCTTTCCTTAGCTTGGAAATTCCAAGTTAAGTTTCCACTTAATTGCCAACCTCTCCCAAGAAACATACCTAAGGTCTCTGTGATCGGGATATTGGGCCTATCTCAGTGTTGACAAGGAAAAGTTAACCTTCCTCTTTAGGAAGGGCCACCGCGACGTGCTTAATGATGGGGTATGCAGGGAAGTGAAAGCTGTGGGGAATTAATGAATTCCTCATTATCCCAGAAAAGGGAAAGAAAGAATCAGGCAGGGGGGCTTGAGACAAATAAGATTCAAGGGAGAACAGCTGAGCCAAAGGAATTGTCTCCTGATGAACTATGCTGAAGTAAGCCATGTTGCGTGTTGAGTTTTATCTGACTGAGGTAAGATACCCTTTGTTTGCTGGGTCTCAGGCTAAAGAAAACTAAAGAGGACTTCTTGCTTGCTCTTAATTTAATTTCTCTTTAATCAGTTTCTAGTAATTTTTACTTTGAGTTTCATATACTCAATTAGAAAAACTCTACAGTATTTGGATTGCAAACACTGCTAGGAACTGTTCATTTGTTTTTTTGTTTTTTTTAAAGTTTCTAATGTTTTTAATTAATGAAAATGTTCTGTTGGTCATAAGTCTTGTAAAGATGGGATTTTTCAAAGGAACATCAGGGAGTTAGAGGGAACTTCCTTGGAATTCAGTAGGATCTGGGAACCTAAATTTCCACTGGCTCCTTTGAAAATCCCATACTAAAAGTTTCTTTTTTACAATATCTAAAATTTGGGCCAAATGAAGTGACAACATTCCTTTCAAAGATCACTGCTATTCAGATCTGTGTATTCCTTACTGGTTAACTCTAAGTGAATCCTTGGACACTAAAAACATAACAATGATTGCAATCACACGGTAATGGTGTATTTACTGAGGCCTAGATTGTTTTCTCTTATGGGAATTGCTGGTGCTACCAAATTGCTTGAAGTCCTAGTCACACCTAAGACCTGGTGGCATTCTCAAACAATCTCCTAAAGGGGACCAAGCCAGTAGATATTCTCAGAACATTCCGCCTAGTTAAGGCCCTGCACAAAAGTTAGCCAGGGACAAGCAGTGGTGGGGTGTTTCTAGATCAGTCTATCCCATATCCTGGTGGTTAGGGCACTCATCTGGGATGTGGGAAGATCCTGTCTGCAAATCAAGCAGGGAATTTAAAGCAGGAACTCAGGCCTCCTATATCACCAGGCCACAGAAACAGAGTGACTCTACAGCCTAGTGCTTAGGGCATCACCTGGGAAGTGGGAGAGTCAGGTTCGAGGTCTTGCTCCAAAAATATTTAAGGTGTAACAGCTCCAAAGGAAAGATTGGGAGAGGAACACCTGCTACCCAGGTGGCAAGGTACTCACCTGGGATGTGATGACCTGGGTTCAAGTATCTGTGCCACATCAAACAGAGGATGGATTTGAACTTGGGTTTCCCACGTCCCAGGTGAGTGCCCTAACCATGGGTGTACTGAGTAGATTAACAAGCATGTACTTGTGGATGTATTTGTATGCAGGACCTGAACCAGTATGCATGCTCTGAGACCATCAACTGGATCAGTCCTCACTGGAAAGATGGGGGTGGGGGGAAATGGCTACTTTGAGAATCTCACTGGGGCTTAAGAATAAGAAAGAAGAAAAACAGATGACTGGCTTGAAGGGAACAACCTGAGATGCTATAGTTAATGATTCCTAACATGTGGGTGGTGACTGTTCAGGGGTATGAGTTGAATGCCAGAGGTTGTCTATTGCATCACAAGCTAGCTGTATTCATCTGAAGCAGATTCACTAACAATGGGGCCCTCCTCTAACACCAGGAATGCCTTTTCCCTCTTTCCTATGGGTATAGGCACAAGCATAAGTCAAGGTGTCAGGAGCTGACTGAAGAGAAATCTGAGCCATTAGCAATTATCTTTGCAAAGTCATGGAAGACAGGAGACATTCCAGAAGACTGGAAAAGGGTAAATATAGTGCCCATCTATAAAAAGGGAAATAAGGGCAACCCAGGGAATTACAGACCAGTCAGCTTAATTTCTGTACCTGGAGAATGGAGCAAATAATTAAGCAATCAATTTGCCAACACCTAGAAGATAATAAGGTGATAAATAACAGTCAACATGGATTTGTCAAGAACAAATTGTGTCAAACCACCGTTAGCTTTCTTTGACAGGGTAACAAGCCTTGCGGATAGGGGGAAGTGGTAGATGTGATATATCTTGACTTTAGTAAGACTTTTGATACTGTCTCTCATGACCTTCTAATAAACAAATGCAACCTAGATGGAGCTACTATAAGGTGGGTGCATAACTGGTTGGAAAATCGTTCCCAGAGAGTAATCAGTGGTTCACAGTCATGCTGGAAGGGCATAATGAGTGGGGTCCTGCAGGGATCAGATCTGGGTCTGGTTCTGTTATATCTTCACCTTCTGTTATATCTTCATCAATGATTAAGATAATGGCATAGAGAGTACACTTATAAAGTTTGCGGACGATACCAAGCTGTGAGGGGTTGCAAGTGCTTTGGAGGATAGGATCAAAATAATCTGGACAAACTGGAGAAATGGTCTGAAGTAAATAGGATGAAATTCAATAAAAATAAATGCAAAGTACTCAACTTAGGAAGGAACAATCAGTTGCACACATACAAAATGGGAAATGACTGCCTAGGAAGGAGGACTGCAGAAAGGGATCTGGGGGTCATAGTGGATCACAAGCTAAATATGAGTCAACAGTGTAACGCTGATGCAAAAAAAGCAAACATCATTCTGAGATGTATTAGCAGGAGTAGTATAAGCAAGACACAAGAAGTAATTCTTCTGCTCTACTCCACCCTGATTAGGCCTCAACCAGAGTATTGTGTCCAGTTCTGGGTGCCATATTTCAAGAAAGATATGAACAAATTGGAGAAAGTCCAGAGAAGAGCAACAAAAATGATTAAAGGTCTAGAAACATGACCTATGAGGGAAGATTGAAAAAAATGGGTTTGTTTAGTCTGGAGAAGAGAAGACTAAGAGAGGACACGATAACTGTTTTCAAGTACATAAAACATTGTTACAAGGAGGAGGGAGAAAAATTGTTCTTCTTAACCTGTGAGGATAGGACAAGAAGCAATGGGCTTAAATTGCAACAAGGGCCATTTAGGTTGGACATTAGGAAAAAGTTCCTAACTAGAATAAATTGCCTGGGGAGGTTGTAGAATCTCCATCTCCAACAGCAGGTTGGACAAACACCTGTCAGGGATAGTTTAGATAATACTTAATCCTGCCTTGAGTGCAGGGGACTGGACTAGATGATCTCTCGAGGTTCCTTCCAGTTCTATGATTCTATTACATCTTTATAGCCTTATGGCAGGGTTTGGTTCAGGAGTAGGCAACCTATGGCACACGTGCCGAATGCGGCATACGAGCTGATTTTCAGTGGCACTCACACTGCCCGGGTCCTGGCCACCAGTCTGGGGGGCTCTGCATTTTAATTTAATTTTAAATGAAGCTTCTTAAACATTACATACAACAATAGTTTCGTTATATATCATAGACTTATAGAAAGAGACCTTCTAAAAATGTTAAAATGTATGACTGGCACGCGAAACCTTAAATTAGAGTGAATAAATGAAGACTCGGCACAGCACTTCTGAAAGGTTGCTGACCCCTGGTTTGGTTGCTAGAGCACACAGCCAGCTGTGTATCTGCAGTAAATGTACCTGCAATGGCAAGAAGCAGATTGCGTGGGTAGAGGGCAATGTATCAGACAGCATTGGTGCAAATTTCAAAGTGCTAGCTACACTCTCCTTAATCTCATTCTGAATCAACTGCAGTGCCAATGATGCCCTTTAGCCTGTGCTAGAGTATGCCACAGCATGCATGGAGGACTAAGCAACCACACCCCACTCCACCCTAACTTTCTTTTAAAAGGAGGGGTGCTCCTAAAATCCATACAATGTTAAATAAAAACCCATCATTATTGGGTTCTTACCCACTCAGTTAGTTGCAAATTAAGGGTTTGTATACATGGGAAAGTTATTCTGGAATAAGCTAAGGTGTGAATTAAAACTGATATAGTTATACTGGTATCATTCCCCAAGTGAACACTCTTAGGGTATATCTACACTATGGACCTTACAGCAGCACAACTGTACCGCCAGAGCCATGCCACTGTAAGGTCTCTGGTGGCAGGTGAGAGCTCTCCTGCGGGCATAATTAAACCACTCCCAACAAGTGGACTGGAGAGCCTCTCCTGCCAACACAGTGCTGTCCACATCAGCACTTTTGCCGGTGAAACTTATGTTGGTCAGAGTGGTGTTTTTTCACACCCCTTACCAACAAAAGTTTTACCAACAAAAATGATCATATAGACAAATCCTTACTCTGGTATAAGAGTGGCTTTTTGGGATTTAGTATATGTTGCTTGGGAAGGTGGTTAAGATAAACTGGAAAAGACACCCTTACACTGAAATAAGTTTGTCCGCATGGGGTTATACAGCTGTAACTACAATGGCATAACTGGTAAATATTTTGAAGTTTGAAGGGATTTTGTTTGGTTGGGGTTTTTTTTGTTGGTGGTGGTGGTTATGGGGGTATTTTGTTGTTGTTGTTGTTGTTTTTTGCAAACAATCTTTTGTGCAGTCTACTACTCAGACCAGTTCTGAAAACATAGTTGGGGAAGAGGTCTGGGAGCACAGTCATTGCAGAGTTCTATTCCTTTTTAATTTATTTTTGGTTAATACAGATGCATGTGTTAAGAAGTGTTTTACATGCACAGGGTACAATAGGAGGTGCTATACATTTTAAACATGACACCGTTCTTTAGAAGAGAAATAAAATAACTTTTAAAAGCACTGTTAAATCACCTTTATCAATAACTACAGGTGTCATACGTTGCAAACCTGCTTTCATTTATTTTAAGAAAACACTAGTTTGCCTGAGCGTGAATACTGTACATCCTATTAATTTAGTGTGCAATGTATGCATGGGAACAATTTACCTCTGGCTCCTTCGCTCAATATCAATAAGTAGTGGATAGCTGGCGTTTTATGGCTCCTGTTTGAAGCCCTGCCAACCAAAGGTGGCCGTTGTTTACGAATCACTGGTTTGCCTGGCACTGCAAGACTAGGTGCAGCGTAACCAGTGTTTCATTTGTGCCCGAGCTTGCCCTGGCACCTCTAGGCTTGGCAGTTCATAGCCCCAGCACCTCTCCCTTGCCACATCAGTTATGAAAGTAAAAAACATTTCCTTGCGCCCGGGGCACCGCTTTCCTTACACATTAAGCCCCGAGTGTAGCGAAGAGCAGCAGATCCCTGCCCTGGGGGCGGCCAGCGGCAGGCACAGTAACCCGCGGCAGGGCGGCGGCCGCCTAGGGGACCCGGGGCAGAAGCTGTTTGTGCTGCTGGGGAGGCAGGAGCCGGAGACAAAGGGCGGGCCGGGCTCCCTGCGCTCTCACCTTTCGCTTTCCCTTCTCAAGGGCAAGAAGCGGGCACGGCCCAGCCTGGCCAGGCGCCCCCCCCCCCCGGCCCCCCGAGCCGCCCAGGAGCGGAGCCCAGAGGCAGTAAAGGGAGCCGCCCCCCCCCGCCCCCCATGTGGGAACGATGGGGTTTAGGTTCCTTCCCCCCAACGCCCTCTCTGTGCCCCTCGCTGCCCGCCCGGAGCCCGCGCCCGGGCTCGCCTGCCCTACCCGAGTTGCTGCCGATGCGCCGGTGCTTGGAGCTCGCCATGGCCACAAAGACAGGCTCGTCGTGCGCCCCCGCCCCCGCCGAACAGACGCCGCCGCCGCCTTCCCCGGCTCGTCTCCTTCCTCCGCGGCTTCCTGCACCGCCCGCCCCTAGCCCGCCTCCCTCCTGCAGCGGCCGCCGCCCCTTCCAGCCCGTGCGGCTCCGGCCGGGCTGAGGGGACCCAGGCGGCGCGCCCCAGCCCGGGGTTGTACAGTCCAGTCCGCTGCCCGCCTCCCGCTGGGTGGGGAGAGAACTAGCAATGATCCAGCCAGGCCCCCGCTGCAGTAACTGGGCTTTCGGTTTTATATCACTGGACTGAACCAAACCCCAGCGCCAACCAGCACCAGCACTGGGGAGGGTCAGGGGGCAGGAGCCAACTGGACATTTCAGGCCTGGCCCCTATAGTTTTAATTAGTGTGGTGAACCAAGAACCTGCAGCTCAACACCACCACCCCCATGCCAATCTGAGTACCCCTAAAGTCTGGATCAACTTTCCCTTACGGTACTTGTTGGCTAGCAGTCTGGTGCCAGTATTTAGCCTTAGATGGAGTTTACCACCAGCTTTGGGTTGCATTCCCAAGCAACCCAACACCAAGAAGACCCGGTCCTGGCACAGGAGGGGGCATTACTAGCCTCACACCGTCTATGGGCACCTCTTAAATTCAAGAGGGCATGAAACCGTTAAGAGGTGCCCATGGACGATGTAAGGCTGGTAGCATCCGGTGGCCCCCCAGGTCTTCTTGCAGTCAGGTTGTTTGGGAATAAAGCCCAAACTCCATCTAAGCCTAAAGTCTGGACCTTGCCTATGAAGCATTACACTTAAGGGTTTCAGACATATGACTTTGCATGCAAAATTGAGTCAGTGGTTGCTTGGTCATTAGAACTGTGCAGGGACAATGGTGTCCCTCACTGCTGCACAGTTTTAAAAATTAGGTCCTGAATGGCCCCCCCAAATAGTGTTAGTGCAACAGCTGCCTTACCTAGAATCTGCACCTTAGGTCACTTGGAGGAAATCCAAGTGTATGCGCACACCTAAGTATTTTGTCTTTTAAAATATCTTTCATTTTTCTTTAAAAAATATGGAACTTGCTATTCTGACCAAGTTATTCCCCTTGTGAACCCTTTCACTGGATTCCTCTCTCTCACTGCATCAAATTCAAGCTTCTTGGCTTTACTGTCAAGGGCCTATATATTCTCACTACCTACTTACTGTGCCTCTTTGCTCTCATTTTCTGTTATTCCCCATTTTATTCTCTCCTTCCTGGTCCCTTCATATTGTTCCTGCACTGTTCTGTCTCCTGTGCTTGTCATGGTTTCCCATTTCACACAGTTGTGAGCTTCTTCCTTCCTCCAATCCCTCCTTACCACTCACATCTTTCAGAAATCTTTCCTTTCCTGTTCTAGCCTGTAAATAATATCTCCACAAGGTCTTTTTTTTTAACCTTAATTGCTGTCTTATGTCTAGTCTTTTTTTCTCTCTTTATTTTCACTTACATTGTAAATACTTTAGGGCAGGAAACTTGTCTCAATCTGTTGGTAGATTGCCATGAAAATGCTTGACACTATAATAATTACTATTAATCTACACACCTACTCATTTTGTAAGGAAAAGCTCTGTGTGAGTGCTGTGGCTATATTTTTTTACTCCCTATACTTGTATCACAACATGTTTGCCAAATCCCAAAGTACATATGTGCATATAAAAATGAGTAGAACTAGAGCATGAGGGTTGGAAAACAAGAGAGACTAAAAACTATAAAATTAGGGAAATAGAGGCTTCCATAAAGAATAAAGAGCAGATTAAAGTTCTTCCCTTCATTCTAAAATAGTCCAGTACACTAACTAAAATGACTGCATTTAGAATAAATGGACCTCATAGCTAATAGTTATGAGGTCCATTTAAAAAACCCCACCAAAAAAAACATCTCTTTTGTTTTTGTACATTAAATCCTAATGGTAACTCAATAGTAATTTCAGTGATGTGGTTAAAACTTCACACTTGAAGGATTAGGAGGAGCTACTTTGTCAGGAGTGAAATTAATCCAACAGTGTAACCACGCAGTTAGCTAGTGAGTGAGTTATCTCACTCTTCAGCTATACTGTAGGCCCATATGTGTTGACAGATTGTGCAACTGAAGCTCTGCTTAAGTTTCAGGAATCAGTTACAGGCAAGTTCTTTGCTCTGTTCTGGTGTCTATTAAGAGTGATACCTCTAATATGTAATAGAAACATTTCAGAAGTCAGTGGGTAGCTGAACAAAACTGCCTATATTAAAAGAAAACGTTCTTTTGTTTGTCATGGACTGTGCATATGGAGTTGGACTGGTATCAATTACGCTCTTGTATACTAACATAATGGCTAAAAATAGCAGTGTAGACACAGCAGTATGGCTGTACTAGCACAGTGGGGGTCCCTGGGTATGTACTTGTGGTGCTAGCCTGCACTAGCCCCTTGGCCCCCACATTTATGCTGCTACTTTTAGCTGTTAGGGTGGGTATGTCTTTGGGAACAGTGAATCTGAGAGTTCTGTGAGTGTTCAGGGGAACAGGCTGAGAGCCCCAGAGGGATACTCAGAGAAAGGGAAACAATACTATGCTGAAACCTACAACTCCCCATAGCAGCCTTTTGTTCACCACGGTTTAAAGTAGTTTTAATAGCCATATTCATAGTTTTGAGATGCCTCAGGAAACTGAGTTTGGCGTAATGTAAAATGAAAAACTACATCCTACCAGAATCACTGGATGAAATAGGCATGAGCTTAAACACAGGTTTAAAATATTTCATATTATATAGACTAAGATGATGATGTACTTTTCCTGGATTTTCCTTTTCTTACTGTGTTTAATAGGCAGCATGTTTAAAACAAACAAAAGGAAGTACTTCTTCACACAACACAGTCATCCTTTGGAACTTGTTGCCCTATGATGTTGTGAAGGCAAAAGTATAACTGGGTTCAAAAAAGAATTAGATAAATTCATGAAGGACAGGTCCATCAATGGCTATTAGTCAAGATTGTCAGAGATGTAGCCCCATACTCTGGGTGTCACTAAGGGCATGGCTACACTTGCAGATGTAGAGGACTGTGAGTTAAACCAGCCCTTGGATAGCGCAGTAGGGAAAGCGCTGCAATGTGTCCACACTGTCAAATTCAAGTGAACTGGTGTGGCCACATTAGCAGCTCTTGCAATGGCCACAGAGAGCAGGGCATTGTGGTAGCTATCCAAGCATGCAAGTGGCTGCAATGTGCTTTTCAAATGGGGGAGGGGTGGGTGGAGTGTGACGGGGAGTGTGTTGTGTGTGGGGGGGAGAGAGTGGGTTTTGGGGGGGCTGAGAGTATGTCAGCATGCTGTCTTGTATGTACAGACAGCAGCAGATCCCCCCCTCCCCCCACCTCTCTTTCCCACACACAGCATTCCACAGTAGATAAGCATGCCGGCTGTCAGAATCGGAGCTTTGAAAGGGGATATCCACATTCCTGCAGCGATTCCAAAACAATGGCAAGAGTGGCCAATTAAGGGGATTATGGGATATTTCCAGAGGCCGATCAGAGCGCAGTAATGCAACACCTTGTTCACACTGATGCTGGGGCGTTTCAGCTGAGGCGCACCAAGCGTTATGTTTTTCATGGAGGTGGATTACCAGGAGCACTCCAGCTGCAGAGTCCAGGCGCTCTAAGTGCCTTGCCAGTGTGGATGGGTCATAAATTAGGGCGCCCGGGGCTGCTTTAATGCGCTCTAACTCGCAAGTGTAGCCATGCCCTAAACCTCCAACTGTGAGAAGCTGGAACTGGACAACAGGGAAAAGTTTTGTTTGATCTAGGCAAGTATGTGTCATGGAACTGTTTGCCCTGGTATAGTTTGTGGTTGTTTGGTTTTTTTAGTCTTACTGCAGGTGTCTCGGGACAATTCCATCCAGCAAATTAATAGACCAGTTGCTGCTTTTCTGATCTCCCAGAGGGGGGAATGGGCCTTCTTTTGTTCAAAGCATTTCAATCCAATCAAGAGAAAACTGTTTTCTGTGGGTTGTGGAACATAGATTCATAGATTCTAGGACTGGAAGGGACCTCGAGAGGTCATCGAGTCCAGTCCTCTGCCCTCCTGGCAGGACCAAATACTGTCTAGACCATCTCTGATAGACACTTATCTAACCTACTCTTAAATATCTCCAGAGATGGAGATTCCACAACCTCCCTCGACAATTAATTCCAGTGTTTAACCACCCTGAGGCCTGGTCTACACTACGTGTTTAAACCGGTTTAAGGAGCGTAAAACCGATTTAACGCCACACCCGTCCACACTAAGAGGCCCTTTATATCGATATAAAGGGCTCTTTAAATCGGTTTCTGTACTCCTCCCTAACGAGAGGAGTAGCGCTAGTATCGGTATTACCATATCGGATTAGGGTTAGTGTGGCCACAGATCGACGGTATTGGCCTCCGGGTGGTATCCCACAGTGCACCACTGACCGCTCTGGACAGCAATCTGAACTCGGATGCAGTGGCCAGGTAGACAGGAAAAGCCCCGCGAACTTTTGAATATTTCCTGTTTGCCCAGTGTGGAGCACCGATCAGCATGTGTGGCGAGGCAGTTAAAAATCAAAATAAAGAAAGAGCTCCAGCATGGACCATGCGGATGTGATTGCTGTAAGGGCAGGCAAATCTGTTCTATCAGCGCTCCGTTACAGAAGACGAAATTCAAAATCATTTTTTAAAAATCTCCAGACAGACGCCATAGCAGGGACTCAGCGCACTGCTGCGTGACAAGCGTAACGGAAAGCCAAAGAATCAAATGGACGCTCATGGACTGCAGGCCTCAAGCTATCCCACAGTTCTTACAGTCTCCGAAAAGCATTTGCATTCTTGGCTGAGCTCCAAATGCTTCTAGGGTCAAACACAATGTCCGCGGTGGGTCAGGGCATAGCTCGGCAATTTACGCACCACCCCCTCCACCCCCAGAAGTGAAAGGGAAAACAATCCTCTCTTGACTCTTTTACATGTCACCCTATCTTTACTGAATGCTGCAGATAGACACGATGCTGCAGCACTCAACACCAACATCCTTGCTCCCCCCCGCCCCCCGCCATGGGTGACTGATGGTGCAATAAGACTGATATCCATTGTCATCATCAGCCTATTAGCACATGGGGCAGTGCAAAAGACTGGTATCCATGCCGACTAGCATCTGTGAGGTCGATCAAGGGCGCCTGGCCCTAATTTTTCCTGGTAGATGGTGCAGTATGGCTGGTAACCGTCCTCATCATAGCAACAGGGGGCTGAGCTCCATCAGCCCCCACCCTTCATGTGTAAAGAAAAGATTCAATTGCCCCTGGACTAGCAGCGGGATGCTGGGCTCCTCTCCTCCACACTGCTTAATGTCCTGTCTGGACTATCATAGCAGCTGGAGGCTGCCTTCCACTCATTTCTCACTAACAAGTCACTGTGTCTTATTCCTGCATTCTTTATTACTTCATCACACAAGTGGGGGGACAATGCTATGGTAGCCCAGGAAGACTGAGGGAAGAACGGAATCAACAGGTGGGGTTGTTGCAGGAGCACCCCCTGTGAATAGCATACAGCTCATAATTTCTGCGGGATCTGACACAGAGCAGCTGTGCTCTCTGGTTCTATGATACAGTGGTTTTTTAGTACACTTGCCCATATTCTAGGCAGGACTGATTCTATTTTTAGATACCAAAAAGGAGGGATTGACTCAGGGAGTCATTCCCAATTTTGGCTTTTGCACCCCTGGCTGATCTCAGCCAGGGGCACTTATGACAGCAGTAAATGGTGCAGTGCAAAAGGACTGGTAACCATGATCATCTTATTACCAATTTATGGTATGGTAGATGGTACAGTATGGCTGGTAACCATCTCTGCTGTCATGCAAAAGCAAAAGCATGCTGCTGTGTAGCGCTGCTGAATCGCCTCTATGAGCGGCATCTAGTACACATACGGTGACAGTCACAAAAGGCAAAACAGGCTCCATGATTGCCATGCTATGGCATCTGCCAGGGCAATCCAGGGAAAAAAGGTGCGAAATGCTTGTCTGCCGTTGCTTTCCCAGAGGAAGGAGTGACTGACGACATTTACCCAGAACCACCCGCGACAATGATTTTTGCCCCATCAGGCACTGGGATCTCAACCCGGAAATTCCAAGGGGCGGGGGAGGCTGCGGGAACTATGGGATAGCTACGGAATAGCTACCCACAGTGCAACGCTCCAGAAATCAACGCTAGCCTCGGACCGTGGACGCACACCACCGATTTAATGTGTTTAGTGTGGCCGCGCGCACTCGATTTTATACAATCTGTTTTGCTAAACCGGTTTATGTAAATTCGGAATAATCCCGTAGTGTAGACGTACCCTGACAGTTAGGAAGTTACGTACCAGGGTCCTGGGAATGGAGCAAAGGACGGGGGGGCATGGGTTCTATTCACCTCACTGGCTTGCTGAGAGTCACAGCTCCTCTGGGCCTCCCGTTGCCCCACCTTGACAACGCAGCTGGTTTTTTGCCTTCACCGTGGTGAAGCCTTTTGAGATCTCAGGATGAGCAAGGCTAAGAATTGATGAGGATGAGAGACCAGGAGAAAGTCACAGTAGCAGCAGGGGAAACAGGCAGGGTAATGAGTGATTCCCTTTGCTACTGCAGCTACTACTCCTAGTCTCTGAGGGCACATCCACACTGCAGCCAGACACCCGCAGCTGGCCTGTGCCAGCCAGCTCACAGGTCCCTGACTAGGAAGCCAACTGCAGTGGAGATGTTTGGGCTCAGGCTGGAGCAAAGGGGGAAGGTCTCAGAGCTCAGGCCAGAACGTCTACACCTCAATGAAACAACCCCTTAGCCTAATCCCTTAGCCCGAGTCAGCTGGCAGGGGCCCACTGCAGTGTAGATGCACCCACATGAGGCATCGTTACTAGGAAGGCTCTGAGCTGCTTTCGCATGCTGAACCTCACCAACATGATCCCGGCTGACAAAGTGGGTTTCCGAAAGGGTGTGAACTACAGCTCCTGGGTCGTCCTCATCCTCCTCTTTGTGCTTGTAATCCTGATGGCACTGGTGATAGCGTGTCTGCTCTGGTTGTGTCCGGCAAGCAGCACCGCACCATGTAGGATGGGGGCAGAAGAGGCTGAGAGACATGGCTCCCAGGAGCTGATGTGAGCTCCACTGATCCTGGCAGGCGGCCCAGCATCCTACATACTTCAGATGTGAGTGTTTCCTGGAGGCCCTGTCCCTCCCCCGTGCCTGTCTGTAGCCCTGAGGGAAACCAGTCCTATTGCCTTTCTTTCCTCCCTGATTGGAAGCTGGGGAAGCAGACAGAGGAGGAGAACTGACACCCAGGGAGCTGCATGAGGAGCAAATGTAAATGGTTTCCTAGTGCATCCCTGCTGAGGGGAAAGTTTTAAGTGTCCTAGCCAGTTTTGGTACAGAATGTGGACTAAATCCTTGGTTCTTAGTATATCTTGTGGGTACGTTTAAATAAATGTTGCTGTAGACTACACTGCTTAGGAGTGCCCATTAACAAGTTAAATTCTGTTAGGGGACAAAAGGGATTTTACAACTATGTTGAATGATTAGATGTTGATCTAACCGATGCAGGCACAAATAGATAACCTTTGTTTGGGGATGGGGGCATTGTATAATGCATTTGTACATATTTTCCTTTTGTGGTGGTGATGGATACTTGTCAGAGCAAGAATTCTGACATCCAGAAGCTTTCTGCCATATGGAAATCTCACGAGAAATGCAAACACTCTATAATGTGGAAGAAATTAAACACTTCCTTTGTACTGCAAGTGAGACCATTTATGCCATTGCAACACTCACCTTCAACACTGCTGAATAATATAACACGTATCTCTTCTTTTAATAGGTATTTGGCTGTTTCCTCGTACACACTGCAGGAAGTTTTTTTTACACTGCAAGTTCTCGACAAGCTTGAGGAGAAGACGACATCTTGTTGCAGCAGTAGAAAATTCCCTCATTCAAGTGTGTAGTGTAAAAACTCTTACCTACCCCCCTGAGAGTTACAACTCAAGGGAGTGTTTGTTTTTAAATGTGTTCAGTCAAAATTTTAGATGTGGCAGCTTACATCTGATCACTGCTTTGGCAATAATTTTAGAATAGCAGACAGGAAATCAGGACTAGCCCCTAGTATGACAGTCACAAAACACAATTAACTTTTCCCAAAACACTTCTGTCGATTTTGCAGTTTGAAAGGAATAAATACTTTGTGCACATATACATGGCTACACTTGAAAAATTAAGGCAGGGAATCCTACCAACCTAAAGATTTCCACAAGCCAGTTTTATAAAGCATATACAAAACAGAGGATTAATGTCATGATCTTTTAGCTTTTGCTGCGACACTCCAGAACTTGTGCTATATACACACACAGGGACTTAGGCTATGGCTACACTTGCACTTCAAAGCGCTGCCGTGGCAGCGCTTTGAAGCGCTAAGTGTAGTCAAAGCGCCAGCGCTGGGAGAAAGCTCTCCCAGCGCTGTCCGTACTCCACCTCCCTGTGGGGAATAACGTACAGCGCTGGGAGCGCGGCTCCCATCGCTGTATGTTATTCCCCACTGGGGCTTTGACCACACTGGCACTTTGCAGCGCCGCAATTTGCAGCGCTGGAGAGGGTGTGTTTTCATACCCTGCTGCAGTGCTGCAAATTTGCAAGTGTAGCCATAGCCTTAGGTTAGCTTAACTACACTGCTCATGGGTGTGGACTTTTCACATCCCTGACCAATGTATTTAAATTGACCTAAGTTTGTGATGTAGACCAGGCCCTAATGTAGGAACACAACTTTCCTGAATGACCATTAGCTATGTTGACAGAAGCACTCTATCTGCATAGCTGCATCTACAGTGAGGTTTTTTGGGGTTTTTTTTTGTTTTGCTGGCATAGCTACCTTAGCTCGGGTGTGTGTGGTGGTGGTTCCCACCCCCTCCTGATTGCCATAGCTATCAGACCTAGCTTTGTAGTGTAGATCTGGCCTTAGAGATAAACAATCAAAATCCACAGTCTCTTGCTGAAATTTGCACTTTTTTTGAGGAGGCGGCGGAAGTTAGTACAGAAAATGAAGGTAAAATAACACTGGACATAAAACTGAATAACTTTAGCTGACCCAAGTTAAGTCATACAGGGAAAAATGCAGAGATGAGGGAAAATTAGGAATTGTATATTTGTTAGCTGCACATAACAATATATTCATACAAAAGATGTCTTGGATACTCTGACTCCTGCACAAGTAGTAGAAATACCAAGACACTTTAAAAAATCATTTTTCTTATTTATAATTTTTACAAAACCCCAAAGAACAGAGTAAAAGGAAGATAAGCCAAAAGGTAAGTGAATACAGTAACAGTCTACATTACAAGAGTTAAATATAAATCAATCATTCTCTTTGGACAATTAAGATCCATCCTTGCTATACATATAAAGACACCTTTGTTAAATAGAATGCCTCTCTTGGGTGGTACATTTAATAAAAATAAATTTGATTTGAAAAATATAAACATCTATTAAAAATATTTCTTTAAGAAATAATTTGTAAGAACAACAGAAATGCTTCCCTAAGTTGTCACATCAGAAGTATCACCTTCATATTTTGCTAGGTTCTAAACTGTTCAATTTTGCAATTCAAGCCTTAAAAGTACCAGTGTTTCTGATCTGACTAGTGCTTCAAAAGGGAGTTTGATATATAAAACAGATCGGAAGATGCAGTTTTTAGTTCTAGGTTTGGTCTAGCCTTCAACATACTGTATATGAGAACATAGCAACATAGAAGCAGAGAAACAGAAGTCATTTTACCAAAAGCACAGAAGTGCAAGACATTTAAGATTACATACTGAATGCACAAAATATTTCAAATGCAGAAAGTCTTCCTTTCCTGTTGAGATATACTAGAAACACTAAAGGTTGGTAAACTCCAAACTTGACCTACTTAAAAAAAAAAAAGTTTGAAAAGTCTATCTGGTTCCCATGTGCCTTTCATTCCCCACCACCAATTTTTAATTTTTTTAAAGCAAAAAAGACACCAATAGTTTTTGCAGTAGCATTCTATGAGCAACTCTACCTCTGGGCACATGTTGAAGGAAACTACTTTCAGGTTCCAAGCTCCAAGTGTATGTCGAGGGTAGGAGGGTTAAGCTGTTTTTTAAAATAGGAAACTATTTTAGTGTATGTTTGAGCCATTTTTTGTATTATGCTTTGTGAAAATGAAATAAACCAGCTTTGTAACAGAACACTGGCTCTCCGTACATATTGTCTTTTTCTTAGTTCTAGCTCATGAGCTTTCATCAGTGTCTTCTTTTATAGGTCTGTCTTGTCCTCATATTGGCACATACATGCAGCTCTCTGGCTATCCAGGTATGGTTTACATCCTAAATGTATAACTGCATCAAATAACAACTGAACAGTTGATTCACAGGCTGCAAGACACAAGAGGAGATCAAATCAGTATAGGATCACTTTAGAAGTACTTTTTAAATAGAATATTGTAATAATTAAACATTAGTTACTCGGACACTTTTTTCTAAAAAAATTGTTTTCAACTTGCCAGAGCACAAGGATGAACGTAGCCCGATGAATGATCATTTTCAACTCTAATTTCAACAATGTGTCTAATCTGTTTCATATTTCAACTTCCAACACTACTTTTACTTGAGTAGATGCATTTTTGTGGAAAATTTAATACAAATGTAATTGTAATACAGCTTAGTGCTGCCCTTATTTATCATAGACTCTCAGGGTTGGAAGGGACCTCAGGAGGTGATCTAGTCCAACCCCCTGCTCAGAGCAGGACCAATCCCCAGACAGATTTTTGCCCCAGATCCCTAAATGCCCCCCCTCAAGGATTGCACTCACAACCCTGGGTTTAGCAGGCCAATGCTCAAACCACTGAGCTATCCCTGTGATATGTGAAAAAGAAATGAGTTTTATGCCTCCGACTTCAGTGGCAGATCTCTAACTAGTTCTGACAAATACTTCACTGCAGTCAAACTACTTTAAGGGCCTCATCCTGCAAACATATTGCTCCTAATCAGACTAGTCATGGTAACAAGTAATATGGCCCTGATTTAGCACAGCACTTAATCTGGACCTGTCAGATATTGCACATTTGCAGTACTGGATCTACGATCCCAAAGTAGTATAGCATGCACTCCCACAGATGTCAGATCAAAATGTGGTATTGTTCTTTAAAGATAATTCCACTCTCTACTGCTGTTGCACAAAGCATTACTTTCCTCCCCTACTTACATTAAGGCCCGATCCTTCTCCTACTGAAGTCCCTGCCAGAACTTCTGCTGACTTCAGTGGGAGTAAGATTGGTCACTAAGAGAATACTAAAAATAGCACCACCAATTCTAACATATAACATAATGCAAAATTTAAGAGGTCTAGACTCCACCGACAAGAGTAACAGCTATGCCACTGGATTTTGGAATGTGCATTACTGGCAAATAAATTCATCCGAAGTCTATAACTGACACCTCAATCATTTGGAAAGAGAACATGAGTCTCTTTGGATTTTTCAGTAACTGGAGCTCACCCTGTTAAGAGTAAAATTCAAACGTGAAAGGAACATTTATGCAGCAAGATTAATGTTCACTACTTAAGAGGTAACTGTATTTTATTTGTAAAAGGAAACAATTCAGCATTTGCCGGCAATTTATTCTGTCACATGCAATAGCAAGTTAAATCCCATCCAATGCCACAAAAAATATTTATATTGCTGCAGCACTGCAAATAACCCAATTATAGTAATTTTTATGAAGTTGTATTGCTGGATTTCATGCACATTAAAGGGAATCATGAATTAAAAAGACACAAAGTTCAATAGTTAGTCTAGTTCTTTTCATAGTCTCTCACTTTTGACTTCAGTCTAAAAAAAGATACAAGTCAGGGTAGTATTTTAGGGGATCTCGGTGTAGGAGGTGAAGAGTTTTAGTTTTTTGAAGATAATTTTTTCCTTCCTTCTACCTTTTTTATTAGCTCTACATATGTAAAAGCCAGAAGATACATCTCAGATCTCTTCTCGTAAAAAAAATATGGAGGGAAAGTGAAATAAAATTAGTTTATTACTACTCCCAGTTTCAATTTCAATTAGTTTCAATTAGTTTCAATCCATGCAAATGTGTTGGCTGCAGTGAAAACAGAGGACTTTGAGTGGAGATCTGTTAGGAGGAGGAGAAGGGAGGCAAACCAAACCCCTGTTCCTGTGAGTGAGTTCTTGAAAGTGTTTGTTTGTTTTCTGGCTGGTTTGTTTTCAGTTTGCAGAGTGTTGTGAGAGAAGCAGAGCTTTTGATCACACCTGAACCTTGATTAGGGGGCAGAGCTTCCCTGATAAGCATGCCTATAAAGGCAACCGCCAGCCCAACAGCAAATGGATGAAAACAGGGGAGGGTGTTGCCCCCATGACAGGTGCTTAGGAGAGAAAGCTACAACAGCTACAGAGGCAGCAGCAGTAGTGATCTGAAGAAAAGAAAATGAGTAGATGTGGAAGCTGTGGTATGCATGTTATTCTGGAGAAGATACCTGAAAGGTGCTTCATTTGTATGAAATGCCACCTGACAGCTCTGATGGAAGAGCTGGTCTGAGGTTTGGAGATGCAACTAGAATCTATGGTTGAGTTTTGAAAGGGATTTGAGCAGTTGATGAAGGGAAGGAGAGAAGAGGCTGATGGGAAACATCAAGATTTTCAGATGCATACTGGATCAGAGAACTGAGGACAGACTGCTGGATGAGGAAAGTGCCCAGCAGAAGCCTGTTATTATAAAGGCAGAGGAAAAGACTGGCTAGTGCAGGAGAAACAGAACTTGGAACAGATTTGTGGAGTTAGAAAATGAAGGGGAGAAGCAGGCAGTAACAGGTACCTTAGATCTACTGCACTTTAAGTCAAAGTTGCAGAAACTATCTGGAACCTGCAACCCAAGGAAGTGGGAAAAATTCATAGGGAACGGTTGCAGGCCAAACTGGATGTACAAGTATCGCAAACAAGTTGTTAAAAGAAAGCAGAAAGCTCCCCTTGCTGATCCATCCCTTCTTCCGTTTCTTGTAGGCTCTCTTGAAGGTCAAAAAGCACAGGGGAAAGTGAGAACTGCCAAAATCCAAGCAGAATTGGACCTTGCAAAGGAAGTTAAAACCAATCGTAAAAGGTTCTTTAGCCATAAAAACAAAACAAAAACAAAAAAATGACATGGGACTGCTAAGCACTGAGAATGGAGTAGAGGGCAAAGACATTCCAGGCATGGCCCAACACTTAAATGAATGTTTTGCCTTAGTTTTTAATAAGAGTAATGAGAAGTCTGGTAGGGTGGCTAATGGGAAGGAGGATGTGGAACTAAAAATCCCCACATCTGAGGTGGAAGCTGAACTCAAACATCTTAATGGGACCAAATTGGGGAAAAATTCATGAATATTAAAGGAACAGACACGAAATTGCAAACCCAATAGCAAGGAATTTTAATGAATATAAAAAATTAAGAGGGTCATACCCTATGACTGGAGAACTACAAATATAATTCCTATATTTAAGGAAACGTGTGGTTGGGGGGAGAAATAATCCAGGAAACTACAGACCTGTTAGTTTGATCTCAATTGTATGCAAGGTCATAAAACAAATTCTGAAAGAAAGTAGTTAAGCACATAGAGGTAAAATTTGATTTTTTTTTTGAGAATAAACGTGAATTTTCTAGACAAAGGAAATGCAGTAGATCTAATCTACCTAGATTTCAGTAAAGCATCTGATATAGTTTCAAGTGGGAAATTATTAGTTTAATTGAAAAAGATGGGAATTAATATAAGAATAATTAAGAAGAATCGATGGGGGGGGAAGGAACTGGTTAAAGGGGAGGCTACAATTGGTCATACTGAAAGGTGAACGGTGGGGCTGCAAGAGGGTTACTACTGGAGTGCCTCATGGATTGGTCTTGAGACCAATCCTATTTAACATTTTTATTAATGACCTTGGCCCAAAGTGTGGGTGGGCTGATACAATTTGCAGATACTGCCAATATGGAGGAGAACCAGAACATCATACAAGACTATTTGGATATCTTTAAAAACTAGAGTAATAGAAATGGGATGAAATTTAATAGTGCAAAGTGCAAGCCCATGAACGCAGGGACAAAAAAGAATTTTTGCGATAAACTGAGAACTTATCAGTTGGAAGTAACAGAGGCAGAGAAAGCCCTAGGTGTACTAGTTGATCACAGGATGATAATGTGATGTGGCCAGAGGCTAATAGAGTCCTAGGATGCATCAGATGAGGTATTTCCAGTAGACACAGGGAAGTGTTATTACCCTTGTCTACAAGACTGAGATGTGAGATTGATAAATTTGTGGGGGGGGGGGGGGGGGAAGGGGGAAATGTCCAGATTGTCTAGAATAACTTATGGCCCTCCCACAACTGCTATTAGCAAATATCTCCAAACGCCAGAGACTGGATAGTAGATGGGGAGGGCCCTGAGTTACTAGAGAGATTTCCCCCCCCACCCCCAAGGGGTGTGTGTGTGTGTCTGTTTCTCGCCACGCCGTCATGGTCTAACTCAGTTATACTGAGACCTCAGTGGTTCAGGAGCCAAATTAGCGATCAACATTATCCAAAAGAGCCACAGTAGTGTGCATATATCGTTTCATTTACTAATACATATATAAATTTTCTTTTCTTTTTAATTTAAGGCCAGAAGCGACTACTTGGTCAGTCATTTTACTGTGAGAATTTTATGAGACCGGGAAGATATTTTCCCACCAGTTCAGATTGGCAGAGATCTAGGGGTTTTTTGCTTTCCTCTGCAGCATGGGGCAGCAAGGTGTCTTGCTGGTTGGAATTAGAGAAAATGGTAGATTCTTTGAAACTTGAAGTTTTTTTAAATCAAGACTCGAGTAATTCAGCCCGAGGTTATGGGCCTACTGCAGGAGTGGGTGGGTGAGGGTCTGTGACCTGCAGCTGTAGGAGGTGAGACTAGATGATCATGATAGACTTTAAGGCCAGAAGGGACTGAGTCTTTATACAACTTCAGTAAAAGATCAACTCAGTATAACCTGCAAGCTATTTTTCTGCCTTACCCTGTACACTCTCTGATATTCCTAGTGTTTTCTGTACTTCTCTGCAGATCTTGGAGAGACAATACTGAAACTGTTCGTCACAATCATTTTTTCTATTGCCACAGGTATCATAGCATCTGTCATGTTGATTACAGCACTTTGTCATCGAAGGGATACCAATGTCAAACTGTAAAGGAAAAAAGGTTAGTACTCAAGCCAACAAGATAATTTTATTGCATGGGGATTAGTAAAAATTGCCCGCCTTCTATGCACACTGTTGAATCAATATGGTTGAATTTTTTTTTTTTAAAATGCATTACTCGCTACTCCAAATAGCAAGCAAAATGTTACTGGCATGGACAGTGAGAGAGGAACTGAACCCAAGATCACAGCGGAGAGTGGTACCATTAGACCAACCCAATGTTCTTGGTTTTAAACCAGAAAATATTCTATTTCATCCACTGCAGGTCTTAGATCTTCAGGGGAGGGGGATTGCTTGTTGAATGCTCAGACATTTAATATCATTCCTCTAATATTCTAGGGTACCGAAGGAAAAAAAAATTTACATTCATAAACAGTTACTAGTCTATTACTAGGACCCTATCAAATTCACAGCCACGACAAATGGGTCACGGAGCATGAAACCTGGTCTCCTCCTGTGAGATCTGGTCTTGTGTACTTTTACCCTCTACTGTACAGATTTCGCTGGAGTGTCTCAAACTGGGGTTCCCAACCCAAAAGGGGATTACAGGAGGTTGTAAAGTTACTGTAGGGGTTCACGGTTTTGCCACCCTTACTTCTGTGCTGCGTTCAAAGCTGGGTGGTTAGAGAGCAGCAGCTGCTGGCCAGACGCCCAGCGCTGAAGACACCACCCTGCCAGCAGCAGCACAGAAGTAAGGGAGGCAATATCATACCATGCCATCCTTACCCCTGTGCAGCTGCTGGCGGTGGTGCTGCCTTCAGAGCTGGGCACCCAGCCAGCAGATGCCACTCTCCAGCTGCCCATCTCTGAAGGCAGCACCACCGTCAGCAGCAGTGCAGAAGTAAGGATGGCAACAACATGAACCCCCACTACAATAACCTTGCGATTTCCCTCTTCTCCCCCCCCCCCCATCCTCTTTTGGGTCAGGACCCCCACAGTTACAACACTGAAATTTCAGATTTAAATATCTGAAATCATGAAACTTGTGTGGTGGGTTTTTTAATTCTAGGACTATGAAATTCCACAAAATGGACTGTGAATTTGGTAGGGCCCTATCTATTACTGGTGACTAATTTTTTCTCCCATGTAATATTGCTGAAGTTTAGCCCCAACCAACAAAAACATGAATATTTGGTTTAGGAAATCTAACCACACAATATACAACCATAGGTAAAAGCAGCAAAGAATCCTGTGGCATCTTATAGACTAACAGACGTTTTGCAGCATGAGCTTTCGTGGGTGAATACCCACTTCGTCGGATGCAAGAGGTATTCACCCACGAAAGCTCATGCTGCAAAACGTCTGTTAGTCTATAAGGTGCCACAGGATTCTTTGCTGCTTTTACAGATCCAGACTAACACGGCTATCCCTCTGATACTTGAAACTATAGGTATCTTCCCCATGTAGGTACTTGGAGATCATGATCAAGTCACCTCTTAGCTTTCTCTTGGATAAACTAAATAGACTGAGCTTCTTAACTATAGGTTTCAGAGTAGCAGCCGTGTTAAGTCTGTATCCGCAAAAAGAACAGGAGTATTTGTGGCACCTTAAAGAGCTCACGAAAGCTCATGCTAAAATAAATTTGTTAGTCTTTAAGGTGCCACAAATACTCCTGTTCTTCTTAACTATCTCACTACAGGGCAAACTGTCCACACTTTGTATCATTCTTGTAGCTCTCTTCTGAACCTTTTGCAGTTTTTCAGCATCCTTTTTTGAAGTGTGGACACCAGGGAAGGAAGCTGAAGATAGACAAGTTCAGACTAGAAATTAAGTGCACATTTTTAAGTAAAAAGCAGAGAGTCCTGTGGCACCTTTTAAGACTAACAGATGTATTGGAGCATAAGCTTTCGTGGGTGAATACCCACTTCGTCAGACGCATGAATCATGAGTCTGATGAAGTGGGTATTCACCCACGAAAGCTTATGCTCCAATACATCTGTTAGTCTTAAAAGGTGCCACAGGACTCTCTGCTTTTTACAGATCCAGACCAACACAGCTACCCCTCTGATTTTTAAGTGAGTGTAACTTAGCAAATAGCAAAACTTATATACAGATGTGATAGCTTCTCCATCACTCAACGTCTTCAAATCGAGACTGGATATTTTTCTAAAAGATCTACTGCAACTCAAAGTTATGGGCTTCATGCAGAATGGGTGGGGTTCTTTGGCCTCTTTTAGTCTGACCTCTTGCATAATGGTCTTATAAATATGATGTACATTTCTATGTTTAGAATGGAAGTGTAAAACTAGCATGCTTTTTTGAAGTAGAGTGCTCACAACCCATTTTTAAATATGAAAGTCCAAGTAAATATGAAAAAATAAAATGCATGAAGGAAAGATTTACATGAACTCCAAATAGCGGCGATCCGCATCCATTCGGTGGTGAAAGCTTATACCCATAACGTGGAAGAGGCTTCGACCCTGTAAAAAAGGAATTTTATGTTAAATGCAGTACAAAAGTACAGATCTTTTGCTTCAAGCTACTGCACAGACCCCTATTTTACTGCTTAAAACTATATAGGCCAAAGTTCTCAAAACTATATGCTTAACGTTGGGCATTTAAATCCATATTTAGGCACCTGAATATTCAGAGCTCCCACCAAGCTGCAAGTCAGGGGGAGCTACAGGTACTAAGTACCTCTTAAATAAAAAAATTATTTGGTTTGATTTTAGGCATCCAAATTCAAAACATCTGGCCTACAAAGAATATACTAGCTAAGATAAAAATGTACTATATACAGGGAAGAACTAAAGCAGAAAAACAAGTTCTAGTAAATTTACCTAGACTTCTGCATTCTTTTCTTATCTATAATCCAAGACACTGCTCTGAATTGTCATTTTAGACATCAGAACTACTAACTGGCGTGAACATGATACTGAAGTATTATTGCTTATTCCTGTACAATCACAGCATTGATTAAATTGATTCTGTTTGAGCAGGGCTTCCTTGATATTTTAGAAAGCATGCAAAGGGGAAACGCCATGAAATTACTGTGATATGTACACTAGAATAAGGAGAAATATGGATTTTTTTTTTTTTAAAGACTACAGCTAAACTGCTTTTGGAATCTGACACCAAACTGAAGGAAGCATTCTCCCATGTACTCCCTTCGGTAGAGGGTTGTGTTGAGGTGGGAGGCTAGAAAGCAATGCATGGTGTCACTGCTACTCCTAAAGCAGAAAGAGGCATCACAAAAAACTGCATGTACATACAAATAGCTAGAATGCATTTAGTGTAAGGAAGAAATTTCAGATGGGACTTTATAGTATCTCAGTTGAAAAGGGCTTATTCCAGTGAATTCTCCATTTTAACATTTTCATGCGTCTTGAGGTTATAAATAGTCTTGATTATTTTACCCAAAAAAGTCCCTGACTGAAGTACCTTACATATGCTAGATTCTAGCAACAAAAAATACCAGGGGCAGAGGAAAGTAAGTCCCCACACACTATACCTAATGAAATGTGCAATGTCATAGCTGGAGAAAAAGATTCTGTCTTGACCCTTCCAGGCAAAAAATGTATGCCCAATGATACACAATTCAGTTAGTTTGTTTTAGTACTGCAAATAGCACATGTTAACTTAAGTAACAGGTATTAAGCCAAAGCTCAAGTTTCACTAAAATCCTGTTCTAAGTTTTTCATTAAACTTCTGGCAATTGTGTTTGTTAAATCAAGTAACTTCTCCACAGTAACCTAAATAGGTCCTCATTTTTGTATTGAATTTGGAATAGCAAATATGGTGGAAGTTTCAGGGAACATTATTACAGAAGTATTGGCACCTAAGGGAATAAATTCTTTACCATTCTACGCTTATTGGCTGTACTAGGATCTGATGTTTTTCAGACTTTTTGTATATGAAAAATAAAGACCCTGGGAATTATGAAAGTACTAAATGACACCTGTGGCAACTAACTACAGTGAGAAGAGTGGTCACTTTGAAGAGTGCTGCAAAACAGTTCTATTACTGCTAAACTAGGGCAAGTTAGGGTTGCTAAAGACAAAAACATTAGACACTGTCATGAAAGTTAACAAAAATCACTGACAACCAATCCTGTGTCAGACTTATAAGTACAATGTAGACACTATACATTATCTTCAAGCTAGGGAAACTAAACCCTGTAATACCGAAGATTGGTGTGAAGACAGGGCTGTACATAACCCTATTTTTAACGTACATTTTTTTTAAAGTTCCAGACAAGATATTAATGATGTCAGCCTGCCACAAATATCAGTTATCCAAATAACTGTAGAAACGGACAGTTTTTGTTCTTTTCTGGGTTCGATGGTGGCAGAGAGAGAGATATCTTTATATGATGGTACATTAGGGCAAGAGATTCCTAAACCAAAAGCCTCAGATGATGTCATGGTCCAGACTGCATTAATCCTACCCAGATGCTCAACATTTTACCTGGACACTGATCTGTTGCCCCTAGAAAGGGACCCAGCCCATGCTGCCATCTGGAACTGAACTCTCCCAGAGTTCAGAGTTTTTAGAGCCAGATTTACTTTTCGTTGCCATCATGTAGTATATGTTTGGAAAGGAATCCGCTCCAACCCTCTCCAGAAATCCAGGCCCACCTCTGCTGGGAGCTCAGCGCCTCCCTCCCCCCGCGCTGGGCGTTTGGTAGGAGGTTTATTACTTGTTATTACCGTCGCTGCATTTATACAGACACAGGCCGTCCTCTCCTCCCAGGAGATCCAGAGCCGCGTTCAGGTACATGTCTATCTTGTGCACCCCGTTCCGGATGGTCTTGAGGGTCATCCTCCAGTCCGGGGTCTGGGGCTCCTGCTGGCACGGACCCAGCAAGCCGCAGGCCAGCAGCAGCAGCAGCAGGGCGCAGGCCATCACCTGCGCAGAAGGTCCCGCGGCTCGGGCTGCGGGGAGCGCGCGCGGGCCGGGCCGGGGCGCTCGCTACGCCCCCGGGGCCGGCTGCATGCCGCACGCGCCTCACCTGCGCCGAGGGCAGCCGCCCGCAGCCCTGGCCTGCCCCGGCCGCGGAACTTCCACCATCCCGTGCGACTGCAGCACCGCTCCGCCGGGCCGGGCCGGGCCCGCCTCCCTGCCGGGGCGGGGCTCGCCGGTCTCCTGCCGGGGCGGGGGCCGGGCGCTCGGCGGAGGAGCCTGAGTTCGGAGCGCGGCTTTTCTTACCAGGCGCCTTCCCTCAGCAGCGCGCCCGCCCCTGCCGGGGATGTGCTCTTCTTCCCTGGGCTGCGGCCGCGCGTCCCCCGCCTGCGCCTGGCTGGCTCGGCTCCCCGACTGCTACTACGTGTCGCCACCGCTTTCCCTGGGCGCTGGCGCAACGAGCCCTGTACTACGGAAGGACTTTGCACTGCTGTCGTATCTTCCATTTAAAGCTTTCCAACGTGCCATGTAGCTATATAAAGCCCAGTTTCACAGATGCTAATGAATTAAGCACAAAGTATTTTAAATCAGAAATGAAACACTTAGCCCCTTATCTCTGCATCTCAGAGCACTTCACATATTGTGAGTTAGGTCAGATGAGTTGTGATGGGTTAGGCCTGGATCCTGCAAATACAGCTGCTTAACTACAATTAATCGTTCCATTAACATCAATGGGACTACTAGGAGTGAAGTGTTAAGCACGTGAGAGCCGCATTGAGTGCAGGAGTTGGGATCTATTACAAAGAAGGTACATCACGCTTTTCAGCTCCTAGCTACTTTATTTTATTTATTTGTACCTTGATCTGCAGTTTTGAGATCTTTGAGGGTTTCTCCCCATTACATAAATAAAACTTTGGGTAAAACTAAAGGATATTTCTGAAATATTTGCCTCCTTCAAATACATTATGCTATGGAAAACAACTTGTGGTTCAAAATAAGTTAACAAGCAGCTTAGGTCAAATGTTTTTGAAGCATTTATATAGTATTCCTAATTTGATTTGCTGCACAAGAATTGTGGAACCATGAATAGTACAAGATGGGCCCTTGAGGTATATTCCCGCTCCAGTGAAATGTAGAGTCATTTTTAAACAAAAAATCCTCATCTTGCATTAATATGATATGGGAAAGATGAACTTCATATCTTCCTTATAGTAAATTCCATTTTGTATGGAAAAGGGTTTAAATCTTACTTGTTGGAGAGATCTAGTTTTTATCTATTCCATATTCTGTTTTTAAGAAGTCATGGGTGGGGACGGGGGGAGCCTTTCCACCTGAATTCATAATGCCTGTTTCAAGAACAGGTTCTTTGGAAATGATATGGATTCAAAATAAGGTAATTAAGGAACTGGGATTGTTCCTTTTGTGGGCTGACCACATGAGTGACAGTGGCTTTGGGTGACATTTAGTAGAAAATGGCCATATCAAGTATATGGCGTTTTAGTGGGTTAGCATATACCATTTGTTAGAGCTGGCTGAATTTACAATCTTTTTTTAAATGTTTTGATTGGATGGGGGAGGAAATTACAGTCACGTGTTTTGCAGGAAATTGGTCTGGTTTTCCAACCAGCTATATCACTTATGCATTGAGTGCCGTGGGAGAAAGAACAAGCCCTGATTTCTGACAAATCAGCAAACCTTAGTATTTCATCATTCGTGTTCCTCTGAGCAAACACTACTTCCCAAAGCAGAGGTACTATGTTTTGGGCAAATCATGTTTGCCTTATTCACTTGAAGTCAGTGAGATTGCTTGTGCGCATATGCTTAGCAGGATTTAAACAGGGATCCCCCACCTCTCAGGTTAGTGCCCTAAACATTGGACTATGGTATATTCTGAGGCACTCTTTCTTGTTTAAACCATTCTTTAATTGAATAATTGGAGCAGAGACAGAATGAGTCTGTAGCTCAGGGGTGAGGGCAGTCACTGGAGAGGTGGGACTCCCCTGTTCAAATCCTTTCTCTTCATGAGGTAGAGGTGGGGAATTGAACAGGGGTACTCCCACATCCCAGGTGAGTGCTCTAACCACTAAGACTAAAGGTTATATGGGGTCCTGTTAGCCATTTTGCATGGAGCTAGGCAGGTGTCTAAGCCATTCTTTCAAGAAACTGAGGTACTTAAGCTACCTGACTCCAAGAGAGGTGTTCCTGGTTGTGGATCATAAGCAGAGATTGGTGGGCTGCCCCCCCTCAATCCCAGATTTAGGCACCAAATTACTTGCAAAGAGCAGGAATTAGGATGCAAACCTCTGATTGGCAGCTTCCTGCATGGTGTGTTGACTTTTTTGTGGAGCCCATTCTCAGGTGTTTACTTTTCCCCATGTATTGTATAGGGAGTCTAAGTGCTTAACTTAGGCTTTGTGATTTTTCAAGGCTCCTAAAAGTTAGATGTTACAACCCTCATCACTGAAATGCCTGTGTCTCTTTTTGGATCTGGGTCTAAGCCCCTTTATGGATCTGGGCCTTCCCATATAGGATTTAACCACATCCACCTGCTTAAATACTTTGCTGAATAGGTATGCTTTCCTGAATTGGGAGCGAAATTAGGAAGAAGATAGGGAGCTGTACATCCCTTACTTTGACAATGTCCTTATGCGATGGAATGCACCCCTGTATTCACACCCTAAACACTGTTGTAGTAATCTTTGTATGAAGTATGCCTTTTGAGGCATCATTTGAAAACTCGTAACTTGCTGATCAGTAATATAATACAATGCATGTAGCAACATTATGTGTAAAGTTATGAACATAAGCTGAAATCATGACTGATGAGTGGGGGAGAGACTAAACCAGTTTCTTAAAGACAAAGGGAAAACTAATGGCCCCATCGAGGTGTCAACAAAGCTGATAGGCCATTATCTATCAAGTGGCCATCCTTTGGCAAGAAAGGGGGCAGGGACAAAGATCTGCATCTGAGCAAAGGTCTCCTTCATTCATAGCATGAGGTCTCCTTCATCCACCAGACCCCCTGTCTCTTGGTTCTCAGTGGAAATTGTTTTTCAAAGAGGGATTGAAACTATAAAAAGGAGAGGCAAACATCTCAAGAGGTGCCCTTTCCTCCCTGTCCATCTCACTGTCCACACCTGAGAAGACAAAGTAAACAGCCATTGGACTCTAGGGGAGGGATCCTGACCTGAAAGTCTGGACAGTAATACTGTTGGAAGCATGAGGTCAGAAACTTTCCTTTGGAGCTAAGCACTAAACATGTTACCTTTATTTTCTTGTAAGCATTTCGGACTTGGATTCCTCATTGCTTGTACACACTTAAAATCTCTCTCTTTGGAGTTAATAAACCTGTTTCATTGTTTTATCTAATCCAGTGTGTTTAAGTTGTTGTCTGGATAACTCCATTTAAGGTAGTAAACTGGTATATGTTGTTCCCTTAAAGGAATAATGGACTTAATATTTTTGGATTATCCAGGAGAAGGCTGGGCAGTACGAGACATACATTTATGGGAAGAAATCTGTTGGTGTCACCGTGCAGTATAACCAGGGCTGGTGAGAGCCACAGTGTAACCCAAGTGTGGTTGTCAGGCTACAATTACACACAGACACGTAGAGTGTGACTTACACAGGCACCGAGTTTCTAATCTACCTGGGGGTGCTCCAACCCAGCTCTGCCCAGGTCCTGCCCACACTCACCCCTGCTCTGCTTCTTTTCACCCCCATCCCACCACTTCCCTGCCCAGTTCCGCCCTTCCCCCAAGCACGCTGTACCCTCATTCCTCCCCCCAGCACCTCCTGATGCCTAAAACAGCTGATTTGCAGTAGGTGCTGGGAGACAGGGGAAGGTGCTGATTGGCAGGGCCCGCCAGTGGGAAGGAGGCGCTGGGGGGAGGGGGAGGTTCTGGTAGGGCTGCCGGTGGGTGCTCAGCACCCACCATTCTTTTCCCATGGATGCTCCAGCCCCGGCGCACCCATTGAGTCGGCGCCTATGGTGACTTGCATGCTGGAAAGCTGTTTGTGAGAGCAGCCCCGGTGGGAGCTACTACCAGGAAGGTATTGTAAAGGTAGGGGTTGCAGGGCAGGGTAAGACAGCTCCTCACTGGTCTGGATTGCACCCTGGTATGTCAGACCTTGCAAAACAAATTCACTCATTTGTGATTCTATAAGATAGTGGAAGAGGGATGAAAATAAAAAGTACAGTTTAAATGAGATGGTTATGAATTCGCTCCAAAATGTCTATACCATTTTACCCTATCATGAGAATTAAGTGAAAGGAGTAATGTCTTATTAGAAGTAGGTAATGCAAACATTTTCACTAATCTCCAATTAAATTCTAAAATGTTTTAGGGACTCTGTAGTTCTCTTTGAAATAGTTCCAATAGTGATTAGTAATTTTAATGTTTAGAGCATACCCTCAGCCCTAGAGCCAAATTCTGGCTCTCTTGGTTTGGCCAGAACACAAATGCCCACTGTTGTTGGCCTGATTTCAGGTTTGCCCTGGATCTAGGCTTCTCTCTTTGTACAAATTATTCTTTGCCAGAGATAAGAATATTCAGCATGGAATGGAGTTGCCTCAGGCCAGGCCACAGTCACGGGTGCTGCCCCAATTTTTATAGTGGGGGTGCTGAGAGCCCTTGAACCAAACTGTAAACCCTGTGTATAATGGAAACCACTTCAAGCCACGGGGTGTGGCAGCATGCCCAGCACCTCTAGTTCCAGCACCTATGACCACAGTGCATATGTATTAAAAACATGCAGAGCATGGTCTATCCTCTAGGTCAGGGGTGGGCAAACTACGGCCTTTGGGACCGTCCTGCCCGGCCCCTGAGCTCCTGGCTGGGGAGGCTAGTCCCTGGCCTCTCCCCTGCGGCCACGCGGGCAGCGCTCTGGGCGGTGGGGCTTTGCGCTCCTGCAGGGCAGCACGGCAGCATTTCTGGCTCCAGCCAGGTGGCGCAGCTGCCAGAGCGGCATGGTAAGGGGGCTGGAGAGTTGGATACGGGGCAGGGGGTCCTGGGGAGCAGTCAGGGGACAGGGAGCAGGGGGCGGTTGGATGGGGTGGAGGTTGGGGGGGGCAGTCAGGGGATGGGGAACAGGGGGGTTGGATTGGCATGGGAGTCCCAGGGGGCCTGTCAGGGGGCAGGGGTGTAGATAGGGGTTGAGGCAATCAGGGGACAGGGAGCAGGGGGGTTGGATAGGGGGTGGGGTCCTGGGGGGTGGTTAGGGTTGGGGGGGTCAGGGGACAAAGGGGGGGGTTGGATTGGTCGGGAGTTCTGAGGGGGGCAGTCAGGGGGTGAGAAGTGGGAGCGGGTTGGATAGGGGGGTGGGGGCAAGGCTGTTTGGGCACAGCCTTCCCTACCCGGCCCTCCATACAGTTTTGCAACCCTGATGTGGCCCTTGGCCCAAAAAGTTTGCCCACCCCTGCTCTAGGTTCTGCTTGAGAATGCCCATCTGTATCATCACATGCATGTAGAGCACAAGAAGTCCTGTAGAGTGGACTTCCTGTAGGAGGAACCAGAATTGAGTTAGAACACTCCTGCTCTATGCTCCCTTTTTGTTAATGGCCCCTAGTGTAGTGTCTGATCCTGTACCCATTGAGATCCATGACAAAGTTCTCACGGACTTTATTTGTATGGGATCAGACCCTTACTCTCCCTCTTGGCTGATGGCATCCTTTGTTTACATTAGTGTTTCATTCCTCAGTACCTGGCGCTGGTGGAACATATTATTTTGAGTGTCTGTTTTAAGGCTTTGGGCATTTCCTTGAGGTTTGTGATGATACTCATGCTGGTGTGACTGACTGGATTTCTTGCTATACTCTCTGCTATGTATTAATTTTATTATTCCTTGCTTTCAGCATAATTTTCCATTTTAACAGCCCATCCCAATGCACAAACCTGAAATGTAATATCCTCCTCCCCCCAAAAAATCAGATGTTTTAATTTCCTTATAGTATGCATGCATTTATTAGGGAATCTTACAATGAACTAATTTCAATACAAAACACTTTCCACAAGAATCATTACATCTATAGAACATTAATAGCATTTTCAAATATTTGTTTAAACATTTTTGCCAAAAATTGCAAGTATGTAATAAAACTGCTGATTCTAAGGTAGAACTAATCTTCCTTTTTGTGTGTAGGTGCTGCGAATGTAGTATTTAGGTCCCAAAGCTTCACACATTGTATAGAGAAATAACGGACCTTCCCACATGACGGCTAATCCAATCAAAGTAGCTGGCTACTTTTGTGTAAACTCCAGGGTATCCTTGAACTCCACAGTTTTCACCCCAACTCACAATACCCCACACGTATGCCCTATTATTTGAATCCATACAGACCAAGGGTCCTCCTGAGTCACCTTTACAGGAATCTATGGAACCATCAAAGGTACCTGAGGCAAAAGAGGGAAAACACCAAGGCAAATTTGTTATATGCATGTTTTTCCTATTGTGAAAACTGCAGAACTTATTTTCAAAAATCATAGATGGCCAAATTCTCCTCATTATACTAGCATAACCTTCACTCAGTTACTAGTTTTATACCAGAGTATCAGAGCAGAATTCAGTCCATTGTATTTTATATTGTTTCAAAAGTAATCTATAGAAAATGAACCAAAATAAGCACCAAACATCCTTTTTAAGTGAGTATAGTGGTTCTGAAAAATAGATCAAGTGTGAAGATACAATAATGCAGCACCATTACCACAGTACTAGAGCATTACCAATAACTTTCGCTGCTCTCTTAATAAGAGGACGTCTCCATGCCTATCAAAATGTGGCCTCTCATCTGAATTTTCTCAAGAAGTGCCAGCTGTTGCCAGGGCCAGCTCTGGCTTTTTTGCCGCCCCAAGCAAAAAAAAAAAAGGGGGGGGGGTTGGCCGGAGCGGCAAAGCAGGGGGAAAAAAAAACACGGCATAGCCAGAGCGGCGAGGCGGGGGAAGAGGAACAAAACAAAAAACGGTGCAGCTGGAGTGGCAAAGCGCGGGTGTGGGGTGGAACACGGCACGGCTGGAGTGGCAAATTCGGGGTGGGGGGACAAAACAAAAACAGCGCAGCTGGAGTGGCGGGGGGGAGGGGGAAGGAACACGGCACGGCCGGCAAAGCAGGGGAAACAAACAAAACAAAAGGCGGGAGCCATGGTGCAAGGGGATTCCCTATGCTGCAGGGTGCGCGCCCAGTCTAGTGGAGGGGAGGGAGAGGGAGGGAGAAAGAGAAGGGAGGCGGCCAGCGCTTCAGCCAGGGTGCTCACCACTCGGCCCCTCCCGCCGCGCCGCCTGCCGGGAGGGCTCCCCGGAGGGAAGGACGCGGGCTGCCCTGCCGAGTTTGCTGGAGGGTGCTCCCCTCCTCGTGCTGCTGCCCCCTACAGGGCAGCCAGAGCAGCAAACAAACAAACAAAAAAAGCGGCCGTGCAGCCCTAGGTTTGGGAAGAAAGCCGCCCCGTAGAATCTGCCACCCCAAGCATGAGCTTGCTCGGCTGGTGCCTGGAGCCGGCCCTGGCTGTTGCTGATTGCGGTGGTGTGTTTTGTGATATGGACAGTGAAGTGTGATGGCCAGCCACACACTGATTGATTATGCTACCCTTACTCATGCTGGTGGGTACATACTCTCACACATAGCAGTGCTTTGTTCCAAAACCATATTGAAAGTGTGTGTTTGCTTTGGGGAGAGAAAGCTTCCCCTTTTCTTCTTGATGTCTAGGAAGTCGATTAAGTTCTCTAAAAATTCATCTTTGATTAATATCTTAGGCTTTTATACTGCTGCCCATTGCTGCAATAGGTGACTGCCTTCCACATAAAAGTACTATCAGTTGAAAAGTATGGCAGACCTAGGAGATAACATGCATTCCACCGGACCCAATACCTTGCAGGCATCAGACTGAATTCTCTCACAGCTTAAATGGACCACTTTTCACCATTTTTTTTTTAAGCATTGCCTTTGCTTACTTGAATTAAAGGAGGGACAGAACCATCTATCATATTAATTGGCTACATATTAAGTTTAAGAAAGCTTGTGGCAATTCTTCTAGTAGCTTGAAGTTAAGATTTTGAATTCAAGGCTCTAACTTCAGCTTTTGGAACGGTAGCCTAGAGTGCTAATGCTTTCTGACCAGGTTTGACGATTTCTTCTTTTAAAAAGTTGGTAACGTCTTCCAGGGGCAGCTCCAGACCCCAGCACGCCAAGCGCGTGCTTGGGGCGGCATGCCGCGGGGGGCGCTCTGCCGGTTGCCGGGAGGGCGGCAGGCGGCTCCGGTGGACCTCCCGCAGGGGTGCCTGCGGCTTCTGTGGAGCATCCGCAGGCACGCCTACGGGGGGGGGTCCACCGGAGCCGCTGGACCAGCGGACCCTCCGCAGGCACGTCCGCGGGACCGGCGACCAACAGAGAGCCCCCCGTGGCGTGTCGCCGTGCTTGGGGTGGCGAAATGGCTAGAGCCGCCCCTGCAGGGGACAAAGAATGATGGGTGGAAATGATCTGATCCAACAAAGTGCTTAAGCATGCAAATAGTTAAATTAAATTCAATGGGAATACTCATGTGCTTTAAATTATACAAGCACTTAAGGACCTTGCTGAATCCGGGCCAAAGACAGTGAAGTCCAGATTTTCAATGGACAGTAGCCCACTTGTGCACATAAAATCTCTCACAATTGGATGCTGAAATTTGCATGCATAATCACAGTAATTGCATGTAGTCATGATAACTGCATTTGCAAACATAGCTGTGTAGTTGTACATGCAGGTTGGTACTAAAAGTCTGCATCACTTTACAGCAAATCTAGCAAGAGCATTTTGGCTCCTTACCACTTTGCTAAGAGCTTCACTATGGTGTCTAGTTTACTGTATTTCAGGGTTATAAGAGAGCACTGGGTGGTAGGACTTCAGATATTCAGGGAGGTGGGTTTGATGATGATACCAGAAAGAAATAATAGTGATGAAATTACTTGCCTGCACATTCCATTTGATTAAAAAAGCGCTCTTTATAGATATCTGAACAGTTTGGAAATAAATTAATGTTGCCCCATCGAAGAACAAATTGTTTGGTATAACCTAAAAAAGAAAAGAATAGAACCTTTTGAATTTGAAATGCATTTTAGATACATTGTCATAAATTAAAAGTTTCATACTTGTTTTCCTGACTTAATATAACCTATTCTGTTATACAATACATAATTTAAACGCATGCATACTTTCTCCAGGTATGTAGTGCAAGCACATCAGCCAGATAAAAGCAGTACTATTTAACTACAGAATCACACACAGCAGTTACATTTTTCTAACACATTTTTAGCTAATCCCAGTTCTCGCCCCATAGTTTGTTTCCTCGTTATCTGACAGTGCTTGCAATTTATAGACTACACAATATGACAAACAGTGGTGGAATACCTTTTGTATTTTCTGTGAGAAGGGGAATCTTAATCTAGGCAATCTCATTTAAGGGAGATATATCTTGGAATATCAGAATCCTTAAAGAACTAAATACAGGCCACACTCAAGACTTAATTTTGTTCAATTTCAGACTGACACTCAAGGGGCCTCTAGATAAAAATGTCATGCTTCCCATTCTAACTCTTCATCTTGGCTTCCTAAATGGACCAGCATCATAAATCCTCATGATCTTGTTCAGCGTAAACAACTCTTGTGATAGCTTGCAGTATTTGCAATGTTTAATTATTTTTTCAAGGCAGCAGAAATTTCTTTCCTCCTCCCATCTTTCCTATCTTTACTTCCCCTCCCTCTTGATCACTCTTACATTGTCCTTTTTCTTTTCTTTCTTTTCACAAGAGAAGGGCTGCTAGATGACCGAGTCACATCCTATCTTGTGGACAAACTATGCTTTTTTGTCTCTCAACAACATTTTATAGAGCATCGTCTCTTTTGTACCGTTTTAATCACAGGCCACTTGCGATCAAAATGGAAATTGGTTTTCTAAATGGAGTGTTACTAGAGGGTAATATAATTGTAGCAGTTTTAAATGTAGCTTCCATGCCATTCACCATATGCTATTAATCAACTGCTGTAATTCATGAGGGAAATGATCACATCTTTGGCAAAAAGAGAGCTCATTTAAAATGTCCAGTGTTTTTACACTCCTTGGACGACTGGAGCACAGGGCAGCATCTCTGTATGGCTGAGGTCCGAGAAGACTGATAAAGAAAAATAGGCGGATTCAAACTTTTCAGGATCCCTGAGACACACATCCAGGTCTTTACCCCATGCAGATTGGCAAATAAGTGATCAAAATACACCATTCATCTGTGCAAATCAGTCAGGATACAGATTTTTCTTAAACCTGCCCCTCTCCCATCACTGCAGTACCTTCGCTGCCCAGCCTGGCTCTCCTTACCACCATGATTTTTGCCCTCTTTCTCTTTCCTCTCTGTTCCATTCAGCTTTGCTTTCCCTTTATGCATTTGCTCCCCCTTCACTCCAACAATATTATCCTCCTCTTCACTTCAGCCTTGAGTGCCTTCCTCACTCCAGACCAAGTGTAGAGTTATGGTTTTGTGTTTATAAATAAAACATGCTACAAATAGACATTTAACTAACATGACTTAGTTGATCACTTTACATGTATGTTGTATTCCTTCCCCACCTCTCTCCATATGTTTTTGTTTTGTTTCTTTTTAAAATTTATTTAGATTGTAAACTCTCTGGGACAAGGACCGTGTCTTCCTACCAGTCTGTACAGTACTTAGCACAGTGAGGTTCCGATCCAGATGTGAACCTTTGGGCACTACCATAATACAAAGAATTCATTATAAACTAAAAATCAAATACCTTCTGCTAGTCCCCAGCCGGAAACTTTGCATTGATGTCCAGATCTGAACAGATATTCTGACCAAGGAACACAGGCAGGTATGCTGTATGCTAGTGAGCATGGTTTTCCTTTGTCATTACTTTTCATCTCCAACAAAGCAATGTCATTTTGGTAATTTGAGGCATTATAGTTTTCATGGATTATCACTTGGTTTAATCTAAAAGTATCTATCTCTTGATTATAGACGATTGTATCTAATATTCCGGTCCATATCCGATACTGATTAACTCGACTTTTTCTGTAAAAGAAATGTCAATTTTATTTTGTTAATAAATAGAAGCACAAATGTAACTCCAGGCTTGCTGTAAGTGTTATGCCATTTAGCAATTCATCAGCATTTCTGTAGAACAATAATAATAATACTACACATATTAAGTATTACTACTCCTCTGCCCAGGACTTTCTGAACTGTATCAAATGTGGGGACAGATGCCACTTATTGTATAGTGATGTATCTATACAATGGAAAAATAATTTAATAGGCCAAAATATATTGTTACCACTGCCTCAAGGGGAACATTATGGGGATCGTGCATCTCTGGTTGTGCCACAGTACATAGAGGTACTGTGGTACAGACTCCTCTCTCCTCACCCCACTCTGGTGGAGGTATACCCAGACCACTCCCTGGGCCAGAGTGGAGAGGATGTTGGGACCATCACCTCCTTCTCTCCATTCATCTGTGGAACAGATAGGAAATTCAGCTCCCAAAACAGCAGGTGCCCTGAAGAGGAGATGTCCCACAGTAGATCATAATCCCCTTCATACTGCCCCTACTGATTTCCCTCCCCTCCACTGGCTGTGTACTAATGCTGCTTCAAGCAGTTTCACTCCAGGAATCCAATCTAATGATTACTGCAGCTGGAGTCTGTGCTGCACTTCAGAGGTGCAGCATTGAACTTGCAGCCAAGGGAGCATGGGGCATTATGGGGCTTTAAGACTAGAGGAAGCTGCAGGCCCTAGACTATGCAATTCCCTTCCTCAGGAATAGCAGACCTAACCTGACCACCTTTGGGACAAATTGCAAGATCCATCCTTTTGCCATAGCTTTTCCATAATCTATACCGAAGAGAAAAAGCACTCAAACCCTCTCAACTGTCTGCCTTTGGAAGAAGGGAAAGAAGAGTAATTTAGGAGAATCTGGAAGCTGCTCTACTTGCATGAGAACCCTGCAGGAGAAGGCAGAATAGCCTTAAGATTTTCTTTAACTCACACTTGGCTTATCTTGCTCCTGAAAAGAAGAGAATTCAGCTTTATAAGAAGACCATTTATTATAGAATTATGTAATTTTGATACCATAGTGATCTTTGTTGTATAAATGCCTAGACAAACAGTATTAAAATTCAGGAAAGGCTTTTCAGACATTAAGAAGGACCCCATCTGGAAATCCTTTATGGTAGAATCAGTCAGGGCCGGCTCCAGACCCCAGCGCGCAAAGCGCGCTTGGGGCGACATGCCGCCGGGAGGGCAGCAGACAGCTCTGGTGGACCTCCCGCAGGCATGACTGCGGAGGGTCCGCTGGTCCCGCAGCTCTGGTGGACCTCCCGCAGGCATGACTGCGGAGGGGCCGCTGGTCCCGCGGCTCCGGTGGACCTCCCGCAGGCATGCCTGCGGATGCTCCACCGGAGCCGTGGGACCAGCGGACCCTCCGCAGGCATGTCTGCAAGAGGTCCCCCGGAGTCGCAGGACCGGCGACCGCCAGTGCGCCCCCCGCGGCGTGCCGCCGTGCTTGGGGCGGCGGAATTCCTAGAGCCGCCC
Organism: Mauremys mutica; assembly: GCF_020497125.1. Classification (NCBI taxonomy): domain Eukaryota; kingdom Metazoa; phylum Chordata; order Testudines; family Geoemydidae; genus Mauremys; species Mauremys mutica. The sequence continues at coordinate 33,761,266 of NC_059076.1, read as the reverse complement.
CTGGAATCAGTGAACATGCTGAGGGGCTGAGAGAGCTAGAGGGAGTCTGATGTGATAATACTGACTGGGCTGAATCTACCCAACAATGACACTAAGAATTTAGGCGCTGAGCATGAATATTGGTGTGCAGACTCTCTCTCCTGGGTTTTTGGTTTGTTTCATTATAGTAATTTTTGGTTTGCTGACTTGTGCAACTCTGTATTTTCTCCTCTATGCAATTGAGAGTCAGCAAAAAAGCAGATGAGAAGTACAAGAACCTATAAAATGTTTTCAGTACTTTGCAAGAAGAAAATTGTTTCTAGAATGGTTTTTACCTGACACAATGTGCAGCAGTCAGAATCCAACAGCCACCGATATAAATTCCTCCACAGTTCACTGTACCACTACCCTCTCTAATTGCCACTTGCCAAGGGAATTCACCCTATTAAAAAAAAATCTGCATGGTTCATGTGATAGGATCTGACCCTATATGATCAAATATAATATGTGACTGTATCATTAGGCACATTATGCAGGTTTTAATTCTGCTTTGACAGGATACTCTTTCTAGCTACAGTATTTTGCTAAATTATTTGCTCCAGTTTTTGTTGGTGTATCTTCACTACGCCACCCACTCCGCAGTGCTCCATTACGTAACTCCAAAGTACAGTTTGCATCTCTTTAAAATGGTGCAGTATGAAACTTGTGCAGTTGTTCAAAATACTACTAGTAGTTTTACAGCTAGCATCTTTATTCTCTTATCTTAAAGGGGGGATTTAAATGCAAAATCTCAGTTAAGAGTGCATATTGGAGCCAATCCTGTGACACACACTCAACTTCCTTTGAAGAAATAAACTTTCTGTTCAAGCCTTAACTATTGCTTTTCCTGACATCTTTGGGTAAGTCTATACTTCAAGCTGGGGTGTGATTCCCAGCTCAGGTAGACATACTCACACTAGCTCTGATCGTGCTAGTGTGCTAAAAATAGTATGCAGTTGCGGTGCCACGATGGGCTAGCCACCCTGAGTACATGCTTGTGTGAGACCACAGGCATGTACTTGGGTGGCTTGCGCTGGCACAGCTACATTCTATTTTTAGTAGGGCTGTCAGGCGATTAAAAAAATTAATCACGATTAATTGCGCTGGTAAACAACAATAGAATACCATTTATTTTAAATATTTTTGGATGTTTACTACATTTTCAAATATATTAATTTCAATTACAACACAGAATACAAAGTGTACACTGCTCACTTTATTTTTTTATTACAAATATTTGCACTGTGAAAAACAAAAATTTCATTTAACCTAATACAAGTACAGGAGTGCAATCTCTTGATCATGAAAGTTGAACTTACAAATGTAGAATTATGTACCAAAAAAACTGCATTCAAAAATAAAACAATGTAAAATTTTAGAGCTTACAAGTCCACTCAGTCCTACTTCCTGGTCAGCCAATCACTCAGACAAACGAGGTTGGTTACAATTTGTAGGAGATAATGCTGCCTGCTTCTTGTTTACAATGCCACCTGAAAGTCAGAACAGGCATTCGCATGGCACTTCTGTAGCCGGCATTGCAAGGTATTTACAAGTGCCATGTGAATGTCTGTTCTCACTTTCAGGTAACATTGTAAATAAACAGCCGTCAACGTAACTTGTTTGTCTTAGCAATTGGCAGAATAAGATGTAGAACTGAGTGGACTTGGCTCTAAAGTTTTATGCAGTTTTGTTTTTGAGTGCAGTTATGTAACAAAAAAATCTGCATTTGTAAGTTACACTTCAGTACTTGTATGAGGGGAATTGAAAAATACTATTTCTTTTGTTTATCACTTTTGCAGTGCATATATTTGTAATAAAAAATAATATAAAGTGAGCACTGTGCACTTTGAATTCTATGTTGTAATTGAAATCAATATTGAAACTGTAGAAAAACATCCAAAAATATTTAATACACTTCAATTGGTATTCAATTGTTATAAGTGCGATTAATAGCAATAATTTTTTTGAGTTAATCACATGAGTTAACTGTAATTAATTAGCTGCCCTAATTTTTAGCATACTAACTCAATTCGAGTAGCAGGGCTATGTCTCCTTGAGCTGGGAATCACACCCCGAGCTTGAAGTGTAGACTTACCCTTTCTGTTCAAAACTGCAATCTTACAAACTGATTAGGTTTCTGCATTGATTATACTTTAAGCCAATACTTCCACTGATGCATCAAGGTGCTGAAAAGCTAAAGACAACAATGCCCATATACAACTTATCAGACTAGGTCACTTTTGTTGTCACCTTTGCAGCAGTGTTTCCTCCTATGATTCGCTTCCGTCGAGTTACTGGGTGCTTTGTAACACCACACGTCAACTGAGGCAACAAGGTCTTTAATGTTTTCCTTTCTTTAACAAAAAGGAAAGAGCATGTCATTTAAGGAACACATTAATTTTCATCAAAATGAGGGGGTTTTTTTGTTTTGTTTTTTTTTAATAATTTGATTTCTATGTCCATTCAGGGCAAGATTCATATAGGGACTTAGGCACCTGCCACCAAGTGGAATTCACAGCCTGCTGTTAGGTGCCTAGTATACAATGCATGAGTAGAATTAAGCACCCAAGAATGGAATCGACAAAAGCCGTCAAGCTGAGTCTGGGAGGTGGGGTTCAGGCTCCCTAAACCAGCCATTAGGACAGTGGTGCTCAAACTTTTCCTGTCATGTCTCCGATTACCAGTAATGGAATCTGTCTGCGCCCCCCCCCTCCCCATTACTGCACAGTTGGCTCAGCAGAGGAGCTTGGGCTAAAGGTGGAGCTGGGGGCTGAAATGGGGCTAGAGAGGGAATGAAGACAGAGCTGGCCTGGGGGTGGAGTGGAGCTGTGGCCTGGCCCAGAGATAGGAGGGAGTGCCACCCAGCCTCACCCTCTCTGGGGACTGACCCAGGCCCTGCTGAGTCGGGGAGGTGGGGTTCCCCACAGTTTGGGGACCACTGCATTAGGAAGTTCAAGGAGAGGTGTTGCCTGAGCTCCACCCCTCAAAAGGAGCTAGGGATCCCAATCCAGATCACAAGAGGCACCAATCTGTGCTTGGGAATCACAGCTGTGAACACTCTCCTGAAGTTAGACACCAACGCCATTTCTTGCAGGAGGAGGTATTGGTGGCTGTGATCTGGTGCACAAGTTGCAATGCTGCTCACATTTGGACCAGTTTCCCTTCCGTCATGATGGAGGGCAGGCCAGGCCAAATTTGAGTGGTGGTGTGATGCAACCCCGTGCGCCAGGTCACAACACCACTCACTCGAGACTGATTTTTTTTTTTCAATTTGTGGGCAAATCTGCACTGGCAAAAAAACCAATCAAACAAAAAAATAAAACACAAAACAACAACTCCCCCCACACCTCTATTAATTTGGGCTCTAGGAATGTTAGGTGGCAACTGAGTGAGGGTTTTGTGAATCCCAATGAACGTTGGACTTAGGTGCCTAACTGCTAGTGAATCTGGTCCACAATTACCTCAGTAATTGTAGGAATTCAACACTGTAGAAACTGGAGACTGATTTAAATTTTTGTTGAAAATATGATATCTGTGAGAAACTGCATGCTGGGTTCAGGACAAGAGTAACAAAGAATCTAGGGCCACAATTTCCTATGGCTCTTTTTGTTTTTAAAATCTTGTATAGCTTAGATCAGTGGTTTTCAAACTTTTTTCTTCTGGCAACACAGTTGAAGAAAATTGTTGATCCTGTGACCCAATGGAGCTGGGGCAGAGTGTTGGGGTGCAGGGGTGAGGGCTGTGGGGTGGGGCTGGGAATGAGAGGTTTGGGGTGTAGGAGGGGGCTCCAGGTTGGGGGAGCTCTGGGCAGGGGATTGGGGTGTGGGCTTACCTTGGGTGGCTCCTGGTCAGCGGCACTGCAGGGGTGCTAAGGCAGGCTTCCTGCCTGTCCTGACACTGCGGACCACGCTGCACCCCAGAAAAAGCCAGCAGCAAGTCCGGCTGCTAGGCAGAGGTGCACAAGTGGCTCTGCGTGGCTCTTGCCTGCAGGCACTGTCTTCGCCCGCCCCCCCAGCTCCCATTGGCCGGGAATCAGGGCACAGCGCGGTGTCAGAACAGGTACAGGCTAGCAGCACCACCATCGGGACTTTTAATGGCCTGGTCGGCAGTGCTGACCAGAGCCGCTGTGACCCAGTGTCTTACATTGCGCGATCTAGTACTGGGTCGCGACCCACAGTTTGAAAACCACTGGGCTTAGATAAACAATGTAAATGCTCAGTTGAAAAATGCTTTGGAAAGTTCACCCTATGACATGGTATCCACCTAGGCTGGAGTTTTAGTGAAACTTACCTTCATCCATATTAGAAATTGGGACGAAGACATGTTGTTCTGTAGTAAAATAATGAAATATTAGTACCCAAATATTTACAAACATTTCCAGTTACCCTAGCACTTAAACATATGTTTTGTGTCAAAATAATGGTAGCATTGTATTTTCCTTAAAAAAACAACACACATTTCATCCCATGTGGATGTTGCTGTATATCACAATATCACCACGTAATATGACGCTCTTTGGCCTTCTCTCCGTAACTGTTCTGCAAATAACAAGCGGTCTAATTAATAAATGTACACCCCATTATTCAAGGTTAGAGGAGTATTTTGCATCTAACTACATGCTGTCACTTTCCTCCCTTTCTTTCTTGTTTCACTTGAGTAATATCATCTGGTCCTCCTCCACTATGAGGCCCCCAAAAGACATCATTCTCTGACACCCATCTCAGGAAGTTTTGCGGAGCTCAAAGGAAGGCATGCTGCAGGGTTATTTTGTATTTAGGTGGTGCAGTCGTGTGTGAAATGCTTCCTTTAGCTTGCTTAATAGGGGGATTTGGCACATATGAAGTTCCTTTACTGGACTTGATCCTCCAAGTTTTATTCAAACAAAACATCTACTGAAATCATTATTTGATTTTGGCTAAATAAGGGCTGAAATGAAAGTGCTTTCATTGTTGGTCCTATACCATAATAGCAGAAATGCTGCAGGTCAAGATTAAATGGCTAGTTGATATGGAGATCTTTGCACAGTCTATAATTAAGTATATAAAAATAAAAAGACTTCAAAATATTTTGAGCTTGCATTTTAACCTTTGCATATGAACACTCTGGGAATAAAATACAAATACATCAATATACACCAAATTCTCTCTCTCACAGACCCACATATGCAAATACTCCCCACACTTGTACAGCATTGAGTAGGGAAATATTTTTTATACTGCAGTGACTGAAATGACACGTAAAATAATAGAACATAAAAATATTTGCCTGGGATGTCTAGCTTTGTCTTTTGCTCATGTAAGGCTAAAACACAAAAACATCAGTAGTTTGAACGCGCTGGTTTGCTGTACGTTGTTCCAGCGAGAGTTTCCAACTCCACCCTTTGCTGATTTTGCAGAAAGCAGTTATTTAACTAGATGTTTGGATAGCATTGGAAAAGTCTACTTGCCTTGGCTAAATCATTTATTTATTGATGGATGAATAAAATACTGTTAATTTCTTTATCATCCTCATAGATGGGTGAGTATGTTTTATGCCTCTGCTACTAAATTTTGTTGGTGATTTTTCAAGGTTGTATTAGATATGGCTGCTGGGAAAAATGCCCTGATTATATGAATCAAGAATATTTTTGTTTTTATTCAGAAGAAATATAGCCTTTTCATGCATACACTATGCATAACCTGAATGTGAAGCTTCGGCCTGATTAGACTATTTCACTACAACAAAACCCACAGCCAAACAAAAGATGAGTCAGTGGACAAGACACTGTAGAACAGTTTATCAATCCAAAATGCAATTAAAGATAGGAATGTTTGGACAAATTATACACAAATAAAATACATAAATGTAGGATTAATAGCTAGAAGGATGTGCTCCCAATTTTCCACTCCTTCAAGTTCAAGCTTCTTAACATCCAAGCACTTATGTTCTGTCCTCTCCACTTATTCTCTCTTATCTCTTATTTGTTGTTTCCCAGTTGCACCATCTGCTCTAACTGCTAATCTGTCCTGTTCTCCTAAATTCATATTTGTGCTTTTCTCCGTGCTGCCCCTTACATTTGCAACACCCTCCCTCCACAAATTGGTAAAGACACAATGGTCTCCTTTAAATCATTCCTAAAGGCCTACTTCTATTGCAGTTTACTAGAAATCAGCTAGCTAACAATGGCCAGATCACAGGCAAAACACCCTTCACAAAACCCCAATGCTTTAAACAATTTGGCACTATCAAATTGTGCACATAGCTACTCTGTGTAACCACATAAACTTCTCCCCCTTACCAGGGGCGGCTCTAGGAATTTGGCCGCCCCAAGCACGGCGGCATGCCGCAGGGGGGCGCTGCTGGTCGCCAGTCCCGCGGCTCTGGGGGACCTCTTGCAGACGTGCCTGCGGAGGGTGCGCTGGTCCCGCGGCTCCGGTGGAGCATCCGCAGGCATGACTGCGGAAGGTCTGCCAGAGCTGCCTGCCGGCAAAATGCCGCCCCAAGCGCGCGCTTGGCGCACTGGGGTCTGGAGCCGGCCCTGCCATTACCCTCATCCTATATCCCTCTTCCTTGTTGTGTGTCACACTCACTTGTCTTAACAATGTGTCTGTAAACCAGTGGTGTCCCACCTTTTTACGCCCAAGATCACTTTTTTAATTTAAGGGCAACCCAGAATGTGCCCTGCCCCGCTCACTCCATCCCTGTCCCCCTCTGTCACTCGCTTTTCCCCCACGCTCGCTCACTCACTTTCTCCGGGCTGGGGTAGGGGGTTGGGTTTCGGGAGCAGGTGCGGGCTCTGGGCTGGGGCCGAGGGGTTTGCAGTGTGGAAGGGGGGCTCTGGGCTGAGGTTGGGGTGCTGGGGGGTCAGGGCTGGGGCAGGGGGTTGGGATGCAGGAGGGGGTACAGGGTGCTGGCTCTGGGACGGGGTTTGGGGTGCAGGAGGGAGTTCAGGATGCAGGAGGGGGTATAGGGTGCTGGCTCCGGGAGGGGGCTCAGGGCTGGGGGTTGGGGTGCAGCCTCCTGCCAGGCTGCACTTACCTCTGGCGGCTCCTGGTCGGCAGTGAACTGTGGCTGCTGCTAAGGCAGGCTCCCTGCCTACCCCGGTTCCACGCCGCTCTCGGAAGGGGCCAACGTGCCTCTGCGGCCCCTGGAGGAAGCAGGGGACACGTGGCTCTGCTCACTGCCCCTCTCTGCAAGCACCATCCCCGCAGCTCCCACTGGCCACAGTTCTCCATTCCCGGCCAATGGGAGCTGCGCGGGCCAGGTGCTTGCAGGCAGGAGCAGCGAGAGGAGGGGTCTCTCCCCCACCTCCGCGGCCGCGCTGGCCGCTTCTGGGAGCGGTGTGGAGCCGGAGCAGGCAGGGAGCCTGTCTTAGCAGCAGCCCCGCTGCACTGCCGGAGATTGCGATTGACTGGGAGATCCTCTAGGATCGACCGGGAGATCGTGACTGACCAGTTGGTGACCTCTGCTGTAAACTCTTCAGATGTGTTTTCTTATGTGTTTGTACAATACCTAGAACAATGGGATACCTATTCCTCTGTGGAAACCACAACAGTACCAGTAATAACTATGGCTCAGATTCTCAGAGGCATTCAGGCACCAAATTCCCATTGATTTCCATGAAGACAGGTGCCCAAATACCTTTGTGGATCTAGCTTTCTGAGATAAACTGAATTTGACTCCCTTTCACCACCTGTTAAACAAATCTAGCATAACTGGTCTAAAATTTCTCATGGATGATCCTCCATCAGAAGAGAATTTGGGGAAAGTTCGTCCCATGACATGGCAACCAGGTAGGAAGTGGAGCTTTAATCAAACTGACCTCCATCCATACTGGAAGTTGAGATGTCTTCTTTTTGTTCTGTAATAAAATAATGGAATATTAGTAGTTTAATGTTTATAAGCATTTTAAACTGCACTATCACTTAAACATATGTTTGTGTTAAAAAGATAGGTTTTTAAAAAAATGAAAATATATTGTTCCACACATTATTAGAAATACTTTTTCATCCCAGTTCTTAATAGATATTTTTCTAAATTATAAAAGCTCCACATAATATGACACTCTTTGGCTTTCTCTGCTTAAAAGTAGCATGCAAATAACAAGTGGTCTAATTCATATGTATGTGCTAAATACACCACTAATCAAGATTAGAGGGGCATGCTGCATCTAAACAATTACATACTGATATTTTCCTCCCTTTCTTTTTGGTTTCCTTCAAGTAATCTCCTCCTCCACTATGAATCCCCCAAAAATCATCATTCTGTGATACCCATTTCAGGAAGCTTTGTGGCACTCAAAGGAGTAGTACGTGGCAAGGTTATTTTAAATTGTGATGGTGTATTTGTGTACATTGACAAGTTCATCTACCTAGGCTGCAAGCCGAGTTCAAATAGTCAGAGCAAACTGGATATTCTTTGATGAATAAGTCTCACTGCTTCCTGTGTGACGTCCATGTCTTGCTAATGGGTACAAAAATGTCTTTGTGCTAAGACAAAGTTCGGGATCTATCAGACTTGTGTACGATCTATATTGCTATACAGGTCAGAAGCCCAGACTCTCATGCAGGCAGACTTGGAGTGGCTAGAGGCAATCTATATGTGCTGTCAGTGCTAAATCCTGAGCATAAAGTGGTTTGTCTTTGTGTGAAATGCCATAATCTCACAGAGACCTGACCATCCTTCAATCACTCATTATATTTGAAAAGCCACATTGCATACGCTTTGGCAATGTCTCCAGGATGGACAAAAAAACCCCAGCACACTATGCTCTCAAACTCTCCATTGACACACAAAGGGGTGCATTCTCTGACCTTACCTCATGCTGTCTGTGGGACCATCCCACAGATTATTGGATTTGCGGGATTGAGCCAGATCTGGGAACTTCATTACATGATGCCTGGTGTGATGCCATCAATTGTGGTCACTCTGGCTGGCATAACAGTCCTCAGTAGACTATGTGTGTTTAATTATTTGAGTTCTGTGCTACATGCCTCCTTTAGCCTGGTTTTGAGGGTATTTGAAATAAATAAAATGTTCCTGATTGGACCTTAACCTTCAGGCTTTATCCAAACAAAACACACATTGAAATAAATGGGAATTTTGACAATTGGGACTTCCATTTGCAGGTCTTGTACCATAGTAGCAGTAGTGTTGCAGGTCACGATTAAATGCTAATTGATGTGGAGAACTTTGCACAGTGGCAGTCTGTAATTAGCATATAAAAATAAAGACTTCAAAATATTTACCTTGAATGTTAGTCTTTGAATGTGAACGCCCTGGGACTAAAACACAAAATCATCAATATATATTAAATTCTTGCTCTCCTTCTGACACACACATGCAAATGCTCTCATACTTGTACTGCACTGAGAAATTTTTATTATACTAGAGTGACTGAAATGCCTGTAAATACCACACATACACAAATCTATAAATAACAGAACACCAAAATATTTACCTGTAACTTTTGGCTTTGGCTTTTGCTCACCTAAGAATAAAGCACAAAAACAACAGCATAGTTTGAACACACTTCTTTGCTGTACATTGTTCCTGCAACAAAATATGTCTTAAATTTACTTTGTAAACTTTTCAGGCATGTCTTCCTATGTGTTTGTACAGTGCATAGAACAATGGGATGCCCAATATTCTGTGGAAACCACTACAGTACAAATAATAACTATGGCCCAGATCCTGAAAGTATTCAGGCACGTAACTCCTATTGATTTCTACAGAGATAGGTGCCCAAATACTTTTGAAGACTGATCATCTGTCCTCTTCTCCACAACATCTTTGTTCTTTCTTCCATGCTGCTCCTCTAGCATCCTCCCTCAACTAATCTGTAAGGATACAACATCTGCCTTAAATCCTTCCTAAAGCCCCACTTCTACTTCATAGTTTACTAGAAATCAGCCAGTTTATGATTGCTGGATGACAGGCAAAACACTCTTCTCAGTACCCCAATGTTTTAAAATAATTCAGAACCATCAAGTTGTGCATATAGCTACCCCGTGAAAAACACACAAACTTCTCCCTGTTACCTTCATCTTATCTCCCTCTTCCTTGTTGTCCATCAAACTCACTTGTCTTAAATTTACATTGTACACGCTTCAGGACAGCTCTTCCTTTATGTTTGCACAGTGCATAGAGCAACACACTGTCCCATTCCCTTTGGACACCACCATAACACAAATAATAACACAGTGATTAGCTTTCTGATATAAACTATATTTTGACTCTCTTCCTTCACCTCTTAGATAAATAAAACAAAATTTGTCTGAAGTTTCTCATGGATAGCTCTCCACCAGAAGAAAATATTTGGAGGTAATCAGAGAAGGGAGACGACAGTGTAAGAGCTAGAGCAAGAGAGAGTAGAACAAGCTTAAAACAAAATAAAACATTTTTTGAAGAGTGGACTGGTAGTACAGACAGGTAACATTAATATTTAGTTGGATTTCTCATGGGGCTATTGGGGGGGAAATACTTCCACCAGTCCTACCCACTCCCCAGCGATGGATCTTTGGCACAACCAGTGGCCCTTGGCAGAATCTGGAGAAAATGGGGGGAATGGTACAATATTCCAGACGCAAATGACATTCCCTTCCAGTGAAGGTCCCCAGGGCATGATCTGTTTCCCCAGCCCCTTACTTGTCTTGCTTTTCCTCTTCCTCTAGAAGGAAGAGGAGCAACAGGGTATAATGCAACAGAAACCATTAACATAACATTATTACAAATGTTTGCATAACTTTTGGGAGAGTAGTGCATTTTCTTGGCTTTGCAAATCAGCTGCATATTTTAAAATGTAGGAATTCTTTATTCTCTAGTTTAAACTGACTGGAACAAAGAAGATAAATCTATGAAAGCTTAACCTCCACAGCGAGCTCGAGATTCATCCTCTCCTGCAAGGCAGTCCACTTCCCTGTTACAGAGGTACTTATTTGGAATACACACATCGGAGTTACAATGGAAACTGTTGTTGCATTCTGTAACGAAAAGAGAACTCAATTTGTATGGGATGGGGTCAAATGATTCACCAACCTCACCACTGTAGGAGACCTAATTTAACTTAACTACAATGCAGCCACAATTATGACAAAAGTAAAATGTTCATTAATATGTAATGGAACCAGACACTGGATACATAAAGCAAAATGGATGCTATCAATGCTGTAGACTCCCCATTTTCCAACTTTAAAACAGAGTTTCAACTTTTCAGGCTTTCATCAGTTTAGTGCTGTAGTTCTCAAATTTTTTGAGCATGACCCATTACCAGTTTTTTCCAGAACTTTTGCCAACACACAAACCGAGCCAAACACCAACCCACCTTTCAGTCTTGTTAGTGTTCTTGATGATTTCAATGGGAATTTAGAGTGTTCTGCATCTCACAAGACTAGGCCCAACATTTTCAAAAGTAGGAGCCTAAAAGCTAGTCATCTAAGCCCATATTTAGGCACCTACATGATTTAGGCGCACAAGTTCTATTGACTGAAATGCTTTTGAACATCCTACTGGGAAGTGCCTAAATATAGGATTAAGAACTGAACTTTAGGCTTGTATTGTGAAAACATTGACCATGGCCCTTAATTACAGTCAGGCACTCGTCTATTGGGTGAAACATTCCTATAAATTCAGGTATCTGGCTTTTTTCTCTATTCTCACAAAAATGTGATATATTTTGAACAGCAAAGCCAATGCTTTGCCAGGTTTTCTTGACTTACTTTATATTCTCCCATGCAAATCTATATTTAGGGATTTTCTTTATTTAATGGAAAAGCTGATGGTTCCTTAATACCAGTATAAGGCCTGGGGAAGACTGCATTTGACATCAGTAGGCTTTGGATCAGGGCCAGACTGATGAAAAACAGCACTAGACACATGAACAAGCACTCCTTGGAGTAAATCCTTTCATGCACAAACTCTGGAGTCAAGAGATCTGTTCCTCAGGTGTTCCGTAGCTTAGCATCATCTTTGAACTTTAGAAACTTGATTTCAGTATTGTAAATATAATTTAAATACCATGTGAAAGGGTGAGATTTTGTTAATGACACTTAGACAAATCTGATTTTTATCTACACTTTCCTTGCAAATGTTATGTACATTGTAAGAATGTCAGAACAGGGACCTTGCCCTTCACACACGCTTTGGGTGCTATGATAAAAAATAAAAAGTAATAACTGAGACTGGCAAATACTTTAAAAAATCCATGTATATATGTTAATTTGTATTAAAAAATTACCTTTGACTGTGTTTGAACCTCTTTTTTTTGTTTACTTTCCGGAAATATTCATGCAAATTAATTTACCGGCAGGAACAATCACCAAAACAGCAAAATCAATGTTATTTGGGGAAAGAGAATTTTGAATTTGTAATCATGAGTTCTGGCATCTGAAATCCAATTTCTAAATGTATGCTCATCCAGTCAGATCACTGTTTCCAGTCAAAACTAGATGGAATTTTAAATATTGAACACAGTGACTGCTCAGGAACAAGCTACAGGCAAAGATATTATTTTGTGAATAATTTATTATAAGTAATAACTTTGAGAAAATCTTAATTGGATTTATGGACAATTTGCTAACAAAAAAATGTAATCTTGTTGAATTATTTATTATTTGCCAATCTCTAATAATCCATTTTCAGTCCAACTAGCCATACTTTTTCCTTGGTCTATGATTCTTTATATTAAATAGTAAACTGTTATATTAAAAGTTTCCTAAAAATCTTTATTCTCTTAATACTAATAGATCATCCACGTGATTCAAGAAGTTAACTGGTGCCTAACTTTTCTTGTGTAACTATAATGAAGCTGTAGTATTGTCACCTTAGAAAGTTGAAAGACCTTTTCCTCAACTGGATTGAAATGGACTGATATTACCTTATAACTTTAAGGATTGTTTGAAAGTTTTCTATTGTATTACTGTACATAACTATGAGACACTTTTGAAGAGAGAATTACTATTACCTTTACAACACAATTCATCACTTAGGTCTCCACAGTCATTGATTCCATTACAGGTTTCATGTAAAGGAATGCATTTCTCATTGACACATTGGAATTCGTTTTTTGAACATTCTGCAAAGCAGGAAGAAAAAGAAAGTTCTTATTTAACTTTCTATATCAGAAACATTCAAGGAAAAAATTGTTTATTTTACTTTTCCAACAGTTAGGCCACTGCCTTCTTAGGGCCAGATCCAAAGCCCAGGAATCTTTTCCTTTATTTCAATAGGTTTTGCATCAGACCCTCACCATAGCCTTTTCTCTTTCCCCATCCAACTTCCAGCAACTTGGCAAAGGGAATCTTCATTTCTCTTTGTTAAGGACTAAGGTGGAGATGCCATTTCAGACCCACTGCTCGGTGGTGCACGTGAGTAATGTGGTGTACACTCTTCTTCTGGAAGGATATTCATCATATTTTAGGTGTCTCTACACTCTTGCTTTTGCCATTGGATCAAAGACAGAGCAGCTCTATCTGTACCCCTCCTTTGACCAGCTGCATCTCCCACTGATGCTACCAGAGCAGCCAAAGAAAGCCCAGTTATTGTCAATTTCATCACATAGAATATAAAACTATGAAATGTTTTAAACAAAAACATGGTTTAGTTTACACCAATACAGGAATTAAATTGGGACCAATGCTACAAGGTGCTAAGCACTTTGCAGAAGCACTTTGCAGAAGCACTAGCAATTCACATAATCAGGCTCTTGGCTGGTACCAAGCAACTGGGTTCTTAAATGTTCTGAAATGCATTAGACCGTCATCCTGGACAGAGTGATGGCTAGAAGGATCCCACTGGCCACCCCTCCAGCTGATCAGGGAAAGACAGGACTTACTAGAGATGGCGCAAGTTGCCCAAGAGAAGGATTTTAAGACACGTTTCTTCAGCTTCAAAGCCTTTGTTAGGCTTGGAGGAGGAAGAAAGTTGCAGGCACAACATTTTGCTGTTTTTGTGAAATTTTACTCCAAATATTTTATGAAAGAAGATGAATTATTTTCCCTGTTGAACTAACTAAAGGCTGAACATTATTTTAAAGACTATAAAATGTGACCACAGTTAGAAGCCCCGGTGCCTGTGGGTACCATACTTGATAGGCTAGAATGCAACTTCCTAATTGGATGCCGTGTTTAAACTGAAAAACCCTAAGTAGAATGACACATATTTTACCAACCTCTATCTCCATTATGGCACACGACACTAGCAAAATCCTTGTTAATAATATTTTCTCTCTCGATTAAAGTACATTCCGCCAGGCTAGTCTCTAGCCCTCTGCAAGTAGTATGAAGACATTTAGATGAAGTTAAGGCAGATTCTGGGACTTCGAATGTCTTTTTGTGATCAGCTCCTCTATGAAGATGCAAATAAAAGAAAATCAAAATATATTATCCTTACACAGAGTATTATCCATATTCAATTACTGTGTAGCAGTGACTTGATTTCCCTCCTGTAGCATGGAGGTAAAGGTGTTTAGAACATAGCTGAGAAAAATGAACACACATCAACTCCTGAGAACATAAAAAGGTGCTAGGTAGGCACACTGCATGAGTTTTTTGGAAACAAAATGAGGCCCTCATCCTGCAAATCGTTCCTCAGAGTGTGCCTGTGTGCAGCTCCATCAAAGTCAGTGGGGGTCAGATCCTGAAAAGTATTTAGGTGTCTAATTCCCATTGATTTCAGTAGAAGTTAGGCACCTAAATATCTGGGTCTCTGTGTAGCCACAGGGGTCTACTCATGTGGAACAACGTGTAGGTCAGACCTTTATTTGTGGGTGGATTCTAATGATGCAGAAGTTTGGGACCGTCCTGCATGATGCTAAGCACCCTCAATTCCCATTAAAGTCATTACAGGTTCATGGTGCTAGGGCATTGCTGGGACATGCCCTTAGTAAGAATGAGTTGTAAACCTTAGTAACTGCCAGAGTTCCCCCAAATTGTCCAATCTTCCTGATTAACAGAACGGCAACAACAAAGATGTCTTTAAAAACATCCTTCAACTTTGCTCTTGTTCCAAATTAGATTACCCTGTTCATCTCATTTGTATCTGTATTTTTACTTTATTAGTGCTCTATCATTCATGCAAGAAATCTACATCAAGTAAATAGGGAACCAGAGAGTCTATGGCTATGTCAGGCATGTAAGCCCCATCTAGAACTGAGTGCTCTGTCTCTGCAGAAGGCTCAGCCCCTGCTGTCTGAGGAGTTAAAGACCAGGACAGGGAATTAGGGATGGTGTGGGGCACTCCAGCAAGATGTCCAGCCCTCACACATGTTTAGATTGTCACTTGGCCCTAAGTGGGTATGTAAGAGAGTGCAGAAGAGTAAGGCTGGCTCCTTACATGTCTCTGCCTGGATAACCAAGATCATGAGTCTGGGCACAGAGTGGAAAACCAAGCTCTGTAGAGCTGCTCCTTTGCCCTGTGACAAAGTGGACTGGGTGGTGGTGGTGGAGAGGGCAGGGAGTGGGTGGAGGCTTGGCTCCAGCCCCCAATATTTTGACCAGTGGAGCATAGCTGGGAGAAGTAAGCTGTGCCCTGTAAAGGGATGCAGTAAATTATTTCCTCTCTGAGTTACAATTATTTCCCAGAGCTCTTTCTGGGGTGGCACATCTGCACATTGTCCCTAACATAGGATGAGAGAACATTCCCAATCTAGCCCACAGTTAACGATATTTTAAATAAAAATGCTTATGATTTGAATATAAAGTGTGTAACAATTATTCATAATATATTAGATTATCAGGATAGAAATCTCTTGGCTTTTACTGTCAAATGACCAATTACATAGTCTTTATGAGAAGATTACAGTAGATACACTCTCCATGACTGTCCAATCACATAACTGTCCACAGGGTGGGCCACAAGAAAGCCGGAGTGCATTTTCATAAACATTGTGATTATCTATATGAACCCCCTACACACAAAAAAACTTACTTTTCATAACCTAGATGTCTGCAGACAACATTTGCTTCATTCATACTCCACTGACTGTTACATATAAATAACTTCTCAGTATGATTCACAAGCTTTACTTGAATAAGACCCTCTGATTGTCCTGCAGAGTCCAAAGAAACTTCAAATTTTTCTAAAAAAAATTGCAGATTTGTAGTGTATCAGATGAAAGACAATCACAGCAATAAATATGTCATTATTTTAAACCTGTAGATAACTAACATTCATATGGACTGGAAATGCAACAGTTGATAGGGCACTAGATTGGGAACCAAGTCCCTGGGTACTATTTCTGACTCTTCGGCTGACTGACTTTGTGATCTTGGGCCAGTCACTTCATCTCAATATATCACAGTTTCTCCAGGACTGGCTGCCAGGAACAGAAGTGCATGTACGGTAGGTGGGTCTGTCAATTACTTGATTTTTTATGAGTATCAACAAATACTGCCTACTTTTAATTACTTTTCTTTTGCCCACTTTCCATTACTTTTATTTTGCTGCTTCACATTTTTACAATTAAACATTTACAAATAAATGATCAGGCTCTCTGAGAGTAAAGAGTTAAGCATTCACCATCCACCTAACAGTGACTGATATAGTTTTGGAAAAGGATATTTTCAATACCTGAAAGTGTGCACTTTTCCTTACTCAGAAACTTCTCATGGGGGTGCTGGCATTCATAGGCTTTTAGCTGACAATAATTATAGAATGTCCTTCCATTGGTAGAACAAACCGAGGTGACATTCTTTGGGCATTGGTAGGGAAGCTTGCAAATACAACTTCCTCCAACACATCTCTGCCAGGGGTGACAGAAAACTTTCTTACAAGCGTTATGCGTGTACTTATTATTTAAGCATTCTTCTATCAGGAACGTCTCTTGCTGATCTGACTGAAATAGCTCTTCATCTTCAGAGGCTCTGTGCTGCAAGACATGAAATAAAAAATCAAATAAGATTAAGTAGCAAATAAGCTGATATATAGGGCCCAGGCCAATGCCAACTGAAAACATTGGGAAGTCCCTCCATTGATTCCAGTTGGGTGTTAGATCAGGCCCATCACTAGCTTATTCCTTGTATATTTACTGTCTTTTGTGTGCAACAGTGAGGTGTTTCACTTCAGGTGTTTGCAGTAGTATCCTTGGTCACTCCACCTTTCTTATTTCTTATTTTTCTAGGGTTCGATTATCCCTCTTCTCTTTCTTTCTGGACATTTCATGCAGGATGAGCTCTGCTCTCTCTGATTTCCTTCAAACAGTCCTTAACTTTTCAGCACAGCAGATTATAGAATTCTTAAACTCAAATACTGGTGTTGTAGACAGTGGGATTTACAGTAAATTGTAATTAAAAAGTCTGCAGCTGGATGCTTAGAAACAGATGTTCTTACTGCCTAATCTTGATCAATTTTAAAAATTGCAAATATTTTTAAAGAGCCACAGGTCTTTAAAGAAAGAAACATGAATTTACACTTAACTTTTTTATTTGGTTTAGGTCGAATGAAGTGACAATTATTTATAACCCCTTGGAAACTTGAAAATGCAAAGCCCCTGATTTCATCGCAAAGAAAGTGCTTTTATTGGCTTGTTATTATTTAAGAAAAAAAGAATGTTGAAGCATAAAAATTGCATGTAGGGAATTTGCATACAGAAAAAAAGATAAACCAATGGGACTATCAACCTTGAATGTGTCCCTTAAATCAATACAACTCAAGTCTAAAGTACTAAGAGTGAAATCCTGACCCAATTGAAGCTGAATGTTTTGTTGTTGACTTCAGAGGGATCAGGATTTCATCCAAAAACTTTATCCTGTTTTGTAACCGTATTACATACTTCCTGCTATTCTCAGCCCGGTAATTAATTCAGTTAAATTAATTATTCCTCTAAATGTACAGACAAAACTAAGAGCCAGATCCTGCAGTCCTCATTCTGGCATAACTCCCATTACTCCACTGTAAGTTTTGCCTGAGTATAAACTGAATGAGGACTGCAGGATTTGATTCACTAGGATCCCAATCCTGCAACTGAATCAGGGTAGGCAGACCCCTGAGCCCCTTCAGAACCCCTTGCAGGACTAGGCCTGGGCCTATAATTGCAGTAATTTTTCTCTAAAGCCTCCTTTTCAGAAGCCTACTGACATACATTCCCAATTACAGTAATTACATGAAATAAAAATGCATGTCACATTTCAAGTATTCAAGTTTGGATTAAAATAACAGCACCAGTACCATTACAGGAAAACATTTAAAAATAAAATATTTTCACCAGTTATTATTTAAGAAAAACTTACAGAGGAATCATCTTATTTAAAATAAATTCTTACCTGTAATCCACAAAAGAAGCAGCATGAAAAAACTAAGAGAACTAGTAATACTTTCATGATGAAGTTTTTCTCTATCTAGCTAGAGGAAGTTCTCTGCGTCTGATTCTTTTTAGCCTTAGTTATTTGTCTGTGATTAATTTTTAACCATTAGTAAAATATTTAAAAAGGTTGTTTAGAAATAAAGTGCAAGAACCTCCAGATTTATAGATAATTTTGAACTCTTCATAAGTATCCTGCCTCAATCTAACGTTTTTTACCGTAACTGCAATACAAGATAACAAAAGTAAAGTCTTCGAAGTAAATCATTAAAAGGAGGATCCCATTAGGAGTTTATTTTTCTATGCCCTAACTCACAATCATTGGTCCCACTGCTGACTTTTGCCAAAGAATACCACTGAAATGCTCAGGCTGCTTCCATTGCTTCCACACTAGTTAGTTGTTTATATATGTGCCTCCTTTGAGTTATCCTGGAGCATAACAGACAAAAAGCAGGAACACCAGGATGGTAGTGAGTACTGTATTTTCATATTTCAAGATTATGCTCAGTACACATTGCTTAACTACTTGGCAAGTAGTGAAAGGTATGTATTTATTGTGTGGTTTATTAAGGGAGTGTCAGTTCCTAGCAACACTAGAATGAAAACAAAACTAAAGAAAGGCTATCTAGCACAAGGTACCTCATATTCCAAAAAGCTGCAAATAACAGAATCACACACACATATACATATACTCTCTTTATTTAAATAACTCCTAGGTAGTCAGACAAAAAGACAGGCTTGATCATCTAATAACAGGTTAAAGAATATTTAAATAAGTCAGATGTATTCAAGTCAGCAGGGCCTGACAAATTCACCCTAGGGTACTTTAGGAGCTAGCTGAAACAATCTCAGAACCATTAGCGATCTTTGAGAACTCATGGAGGAGGGGGAGGTCCCAGAGGTCTGGTGTAGGGCAAACATAGTACCTATTTTTAAAAAAAGGAACAAAGAGAACCTGAGAAATTATAGGCCAGAGTATGCCTACTTGAGCTCGTCATACCTTCTGATTGCAGCATAAAAATAGCCTGAATGATCACTGAATCCCAGAAAGCTATTTCATAGATTCATAGACTTAAGGTCAGAAGGGACCATTATGGTCATCTAGTCTGACCTCCTGCACAACGCAGGCCACAGAATCTCACCCATCCACTCCTGTAACAAACCCCTAACCTATGTCTGAGTTACTGAAGTCCTCAAATAATGGTTTAAAGACCTCAAGGTGCAGAGAATCCTCCAGCAAGTGACCCGTGCCCCACGCTGCAGAGGAAGGTGAAAAACCTCCAGGGCCTCTGCCAATCTTCCCTGGAGGAAAATTCCTTCCCGACCCCAAATATGGCGATCAGTTAAACCCTGAGCATGTGGGCAAGACTCACCAGCCAGCACCCAGGAAAGAATTCTCTGTAGTAACTCAGATCCTGCTCCATCTAACATCCCATCACAGACCATTGGGCCTATTTACCTGCTAATAATCAAAGATCAATTAATTGCCAAAATTAGGCTATCCCATCCTACCATCCCCTCCATAAACTTATCAAGCTTAGTCTTGAAGCCAGATATGTCTTTTGCCCCCACTACTCCCCTTGGAAGGCTGTTCCAGAACTTCACTCCTCTGATGGTTAGAAACCTTCATCTAATTTCAAGTCTAAACTTCCTAGTGTCCAGTTTATATCCATTTGCTCTTCTGTCCACATTGGTACTAAGCTTAAATAATTCCTCTCCCTCCGATATTTATCCTTCTGATATATTTATAAAGAGCAATCGTATCTCCTCTCAGCCTTCTTTTGGTTAGGCTAAACAAGCCAAGCTCTTTCAGTCTCCTTTCATAAGACAGGTTTTCCATTCCTCGGATCTTCCTAGTAGCCCTTTTCTGTACCTGTTCCAGTTTGAATTCATCCTTCTTAAACATGGGAGACCAGAACTGCACACAGTATTCCAGATGAGGTCTCAGCAGTGCCTTGTATAACAGTACTAACACCTCCTTATCTTTGCTGGAAATACCTCGCCTATTTGCTCTAGCAGCACTCTGGAGAGCTGTGTGTTGACTAATTCCTCCCTGCATTTCAAGGAAGTGCTGCATTTTTGGACTACTTTTGGAACCCTCTGGTCACTTGGTGCTGTCAACTGCCTCCTGTACACAAGGGTTACTTTGTATTACTAAAAGTCTAAAAGTTTTGTTTTTCTGAGCAATTTGTGATGTAAATTCCAGCACTTGCATGTTTTATTGTGCATTAGGGAATGCTCAAGCCCCTGGAATTCTAATATATAAATCTAATGATGACAGATGAAATGTGTTAGACTAGATAACTAGCAAGGGGATATGGATCATTTCACCTCTAGAGCACCTACTTGAACCCAGCCTAGGTCATTACCACTAATAACTGGTTGGTAGTGTATGTGAAATGAATTGTTTTAAGAACAGTTCTTGAACAAGTGTCCATGTCCCAAAACTTTCCATCCTAGCTGGCACTCTTGTTGGCAGTCTCAGCAGGAAGGGGATGGAGTCTTACCTTCACCTAGGAGAGATCCAAGTCAAGGTCTAAGGCTTGCAACGCTGCTGCCCATTCTGAACACAGAGAACTTCACTTTCCTGGGGTGTAATTAGGTACCCCTCATGGACGTTAAATGCATTTAAAATTATTTTCCCCTCCACTCCTCAAAAAAGCTAAAAGGCTATGAGAGGTCTTATGGAGTTTTCGTCTCATGTTTCTTTTAAAGGTGAGGGTTAGGGAGCTCCAGAGAAGGCAGGAGCCTTCAGAGCCTGAGGAACCCTGAGAAACATTACTTCCACCCTCATGCATCCCAGAGGCACTATTGCACTATTCCTCAGATGCTTCTTCAGGAGTCAAGTTGCCAAGAGTTACCTTCACTATCCAGTTTGCAGTAGAAACCTTGAACGTGGACTCAGCATTTACTCCATCACAGATTTCTGCAAGAGTTTGGAGGGAAACATACTGAGGAAAGTGTCTGCTCCCCAGCTCCACTTCCTTTCTTCCCATCCCCAAACCCCACACAGAAGGAATTTTGTGGGTTCGTAGGGAATTAGGGAGCATACTGTAGAGTTGGCATTCCTCCTCTTTCATGTCCTCATTCTCTCAGGTTTTAATTCTCTCTGCTAGTGGAAATGGAGAAAGCACAAAGACATGGGTCCTTATTTCTGTTATAGCCTGCATTGCAGATTAAGGACAGAATATTAGGGTTAACTTTGATTTTGTGGGGTTTTTTTTTTTACAGTTTGCCTCCAAAAATATCGTAATTTAAATGAAGTAATATTAGATTAATATTAAATGACTTGTGTGTTGTAAAAATCTCTGGTGTAAAGATTAATCTAAAGGCATTTCAAAATGCAGATTATTTACTTGACTGACCAGAATTTAGTGAAGGAATTGTTGTAATCCATTGCATAGATGCTATAGAAAATAATATGAAGAAATTAAACTCCCAAATCCTCCCATTATTTTATCCAGTAGTATCATGAAATCAGTTTGCAATAAAAGTACATTTACTTATAAAATGAGTTAGACAGAGGGTGCTTGTTTACTAACCAGTGAGTTAATACATAGAATTACTGCTACCACATCAGTCTTCTTGTTAGTGTCAGCCATTACCCAATTTATAAACATTTAAAATATGAGGAACTAAAATAACATAAATAACGAGGAGTCCTTGTAGCACCTTAGAAGCTAACAAATTTATTTATTATTATTATTTATTTAATATTATTATTAAATATAAATATTAAATATTATTATTTAATAATAAATTTGTTAGCCTCTAAGGTGCCACAAAGACTCCTCGTTATATTTCCTGATACAGACTAACACAGCTACCACTCTAAAATAACATAGTTAACTGTGCTAATTTATCACTCACTTCTGTATTTCTCAATCATTCCAAATACCAGGGAAAGATTGCAAAATCAGCTGAAGCATTTAAAAAGAGCAGAGGGAGGGAAAGGGCCAAAAATATGCGTACATACACCAAAAATACTTATAAATAGCTCTTTAATGTTTATAATGATCTGTGCATATTGGAAACAAACCTCTCCACACATGCTTTGGATCTGTTTTTCCAAAAAATTACATTACCACAAATTACACCTGACCAGTGTGGAAAACTTAATGGTCCCCTAATGGAGGTCAAGTTAATTGAGGAAATTAAGAAAATGAAAGTATGGAAAGCCCCAGCTGGATGGCTTCTCTGCCAAGTTCAATAGACACTTCCTTGAACTCCCACCATCAAGATGCTTGAACTGTTTAATGAGTCCCTTCTGGAAACCACCTTTCCCTACACACAAGGGAAGCTCTGTTATTGGTTATTACTAAAGCAAGAAGATATGCCACGCTGTGTTCCAATGACAGGCCAATATCACTTATTAACAGTGATATCAAAATATTGGCAAAAGTTCTGGCAGAGATTGGAGAAGGTTGTGGGCTCTATCATACACGTTTGTCAGAGGCTGTTATGGCTCTGATATGACTTTTTTCTTTAATCATACAAATGCAGCCCAAACTTTATTCAAATTTAAACCAGGAAGAGACAAAATATTGTACAACAGCTGTTGTCATTAGCTGTAGCTGACAAAACCCAAAAATCTTAGCTGTTTCTAGAATTTCACAGTTCAAAGGGACTTCAGTGTGATACTGCTGGCATATATTGCAGGATCAGGGCCTTTATACAGATTCCCTTGCTACTCGTAAGGGTCTTTCAAACAGCAACAGGGGAACATGTTTTTAAAATCAGGAAAATGTGATTATACAACAACAAATATCGGGAGGCAGGGTCAGGGCAGAAATGTGGGACCTCAAACTATTGGGTTGATATGATTATTTGAGATTAATTAGATTTCTTTTTGAGGGTGCTAGAATTATAGAAATGCAGGGCTGGATGGGACCTCAAGAGGTCATTTAGTCCATCCCCCAGGCTGAGGCAGGATTAAGTCTAGCTACACCAACTCTGTCAGGTGTCTGTCTGACCTGTTCTTAAAACCTCCCCAGGTAACTTGTTCCACTGCTTATACTTATTGTTAGAAAGTTTTTCCTAGTATCTACCTGAACCTCCCTTGCTGCAAACTAAGCCAATTACTTTTTGTCCAACCTTTGGCAAACATGGAGAACAATTGATCACTGTTTTCTTTAAAACAGCCTTTTATAGATGCATGTTATGACATTCCCCCTTCAGTCTTCTCTTATCTAGACTAAGAATACTCAGTTCTTTCAACCTTTTCTCATAGGTCATGTTTTCTAAACCTCTTATCATTTCTGTTGCTCTGGACTCTTTCCAGTGTCACCTTTCTAAAAGTAGCAAAGAATCCTGTGGCACCTTATAGACTAACAGAAGTTTTGCAGCATGAGCTTTCGTGGGTGAATACCCACTTCTTCGGATGCAAGCAGTGGAAATTTCCAGGGACAGGTGTGTATATATAAGCAAGCAAGAAGCAAGCTAGACGTCCACCAATGTAATATATGCCATCATATGCCAGCAATGCCCCTCTGCTATGTACATCGGCCAAACTGGACAGTCTCTAAGGAAAAGGATAAATGGACACAAATCAGACATTAGGAATGGCAATATACAAAAACCTGTAGGAGAACACTTCAACCTCCCTGGCCACACAATAGCAGATTTTAAGGTGGCCATCCTACAACAAAAAAACTTTAGGACCAGACTTCAAAGAGAAACTGCTGAGCTCCAGTTCATCTGCAAATTTAACACCATCAGCTTAGGACTAAACAAAGACTGTGAATGGCTTGCCAATTACAGAACCAGTTTCTCCTCCCTTGGTTTTCACACCTCAGCTGCTGGAACAGGGCCCCATCCTCCCTGATTGATCTAACCTCGTTATCTCTAGCTTGCTTCTTGCTTGCTTATATATACACACCTGTCCCTGGAAATTTCCACTGCTTGCATCCGAAGAAGTGGGTATTCACCCACGAAAGCTCATGCTGCAAAACTTCTGTTAGTCTATAAGGTGCCACAGGATTCTTTGCTGCTTCTACAGAACCAGACTAACACGGCTACCCCTCTGATACTTTCTAAAAGTGTGGTGCTCAAAACTGGTCACAGGAGTCCATTTGAGGCCTCGCCACTGCCTAGTAATGACGGGACAATTATCTCCTGTGTCTTACAAACGATACTCCTATTAATACACCCCAGAATGAAAATTAGCCTCATTTGCAACAGCATCACACTGTTGTCTCATATTCAGGACTTGTCTACCCTTACAGCACTGCAGCTGCACAGCTGTAGCGCTTAGTGAAGATGCTATCTATACTGACAGGAGACCTTCTCCCATCGGTGTAGGCCGGGGCGGGAAAACTTTTCACCCTGACAGCCCCACTGGGACTCCTGCCCCATCCAATCCCCCCGTTACCTGTCCCCTGACAGCCCCGCTGGAACTTCTGCCCCATCCATCCCCCCCTGTCCCCTGACTGCCCCCGGAACCCTGCCCCTGACTGCCCCCTGCCACCCCATCCAACCCCTCCTCTCATTCCTGAGTGCCCCCCTGGAACCGCTGCCCCCATTCAACCCCCCTGTTCCCTGCCCCCTGACCGCCCCAACCCTTAGCCACCTCCCCACCCCCTGACCACCACACCGAACTCCCCTGCCTTCTATGCAAGACCCCCTGCTCCCTGACCCCTTACCGCGCTGCCTGGAGCACTGGTGGCTGGCGGCTTCGCACGGAGCACATGAGTCAGCCACGCTACCGCGCAGCACAGAGCACCGGGGCAAAAGCTCGCAGCCCCACCACCCAGAGCATTGTGCCGGCGGTGCAATGAGCTGAGGCTGCAGGGAGGGGGAACAGCAGGGGAGGGGCTTGGGGGCAGTCAGGGGCCAGGGCCAGGAGCTCAGGGGCCAGGCAGGAGGGTCCCGAGGGCTGTACGTGGCCCGCGCAAGGCTGATGTAACCACTAGGTAAACTAGGCACCGCCTAGGGCACCAAAATTGGGGGGAATCAAAAAGCGGTATCCAGCATCACAGGAGTCTGCTGAGTGGGGCAGGGCGGGGAGTGAGGCCTCCATAACAAACCCACCTCCGCAGCGAGGGGCACTGCGCAGGACTGTCAGTGGGAGCCTGTAGCGGAGCAAGGAGGAGACAGCTGGCTGGGCGCAGCAACCAGCTCCACAGAGGGACAGAGCAGTTGGGGGAGGCAGGACACAGTCCTGAACTCAGGTGAGCGTCACCCTCCAACGCACTGCACCTGGTGCCGGGCGCAGCTGCCTCCTGGGGCAAGGGAAAGTGAAACTAAACCCTGCAACACGAGGGAGGGGAAAGGGCTGGCAGAGGGATAACTCAGTGGTTTAAGCATTAGCCTGCTAAATCCAGGGTTGTGAGCTCAATCCTGGAGGGGTCCATGTAGGGAACTGGGGTAAAAATCTGTCTGGGGATTGGTCCTGCTTTGAGCAGGGGTTGGACTAGATGATCTCCTGAGGTCCCTGATAAGTCTGTGATTGTAAGTGCTGCTTTCAAACACTGACTCTGCCGGTGGCATTGTGCCAATGCAGAAGGCCAGCCCTGATCCCCAGGGACAGCCTCACCTGCTCCCTGGGAGAGCCTGGCTCTGCCCTCCTTGCCCCTGGGTCCCCCCCTGGAGAGCAAAGTACTCCGAGTCTGGGAATGTTTAAAGACTGTGAGCTGGGGACATTCTCAGCCTCTTCCTTACTCATTGGTTCCCCTGGACCAGAAGGGACCATTGTGATCCTCTCCTCTGACCCCCTTGTATTAATTCTAATGAACAATGCCACATTATGCAATATTCATTTTTGAAAGTTTATAATAAGTGAGGGGGCACAGTGGTGGAAGTTTTGCCTAGGGCACAAAATATCCTTGCACCGGCCCTGGGCCCACGGGCCGTAGTTTGCCCACCTCTGGTGTAGGCTCTCCACCTGCCCGAGAGTCAGTAAGTATGTTGATCGGAGAAGCCCTTCCGTCGACACAGCGCTATCTACACAAGGAGTTAGGTGGGTGTTATGTGTAGGGTTGCCAACTGTCTAATTGCGCAAACCCAAACACCCTTGCCCCACTCCCCGCCCCGCCTCATCTCTGAGGCCCCACCTCCCATTCACTACAGCCCCCCTCCCTCCATCACTCACTCTCCCCCACCCTCACTCACTTTCACTGGGGTGGGGTGGGGTGGGGGCACAGGAGGGGGTACAGGCTCTGGGCTGGGGCCAAGGGGTTCAGTGTGTGTGTGTGGGGGCTCCAGGCTGAGCCTGGGGCAGGGAGTTGGGTGCAGAAAGGGGTGCAGGAGGGGGCTCAGGGCTGGGGCAGGTGGTTTGGGTGCAGGAGAGGGTTTGGGGTGCAGGCTCTGGGAGGGAGTTTTGGTGTGGGAGGGAGCTGGGGCAGGGGCTTGGGGTACGGGAGAGGGTTTGGGGTTTAGGCTCCGGCCAAGCGGCGCTTACTTTGGGTGGCTCCTGGAAGCTGTGGCATGTCTGGCAGTGGCTCCTAGGCCCAGGGGCAGCCAGCCACTGGTTGCAGGCACCGCCTCTGCAGCTCCCATTGGCTGTTCCCGTTCCCGGCCAATGGGAGCTGTGGAGTCAACACTCGAAACAGAGACCCCCCCTGGGCGCGCCATTGCTGGATATGTTGGCCACTTCTGAGAGAGACATGGAGCTAGGGCAGGTAGGGAGCCTGCCTTAGTCCCACAGTTTTCCAGACTTTTAGCAGCCTAAAATCTTCTGGATTGGCTTCAGTAGCCTCCAGGAGATGGAGCCCGATTCCAGGAGGGTTGGCAACCCTAGTTATGTCTTGCTCAGGGGTATAGATTTTCCACATGCCTAAGCCATGTAGTTTTACTGACATAAGTTTGTAGCGTAGACTAGTGCTTAGTTTGTGATTCATTATAATCCTAGATCCTTTTCTACAGTACTGGTGGCTGGCAGTTATTCCCCATTTTGTAGCTGTGAATTTGTTTTTTTTAGCACTTTTAACTTGACTTTACTGAATTTCATCATTTTGATTTCAGACCAATTCTCCAATTTATCAAGATCATTCCGAATTCTAACAGCGTCGTCCCTACTCCCCCTCCCAGCTTGGTGTCACCCACAACTTCTCAACGCCTGCTCTTCATTCTATCATCCAAGTCACCATGGAAACCACCCAATAGATCAGCCCCAGCCAGGACAGCCCCCCCGCAGTAGATGCAGCCCCCCAGTCTGCCAGTGAGCCCCTCAGTACAGTTGTGCCCCCACCTAACAGTGACTCCCCCTAGTCTGCTCATGACAGTGTCAAGTGGGGCTGTGTCAGAAGCCTTGACGCGTGGCGTGAAACCCCCATTTGATTCGTGGCAAATCTGGCAGGCCCCCGGCCGGCTCCCCTGCACGTGCTGGAGCAGGGCACAGCAGTTGCACGTGAACCTCTCGCCCCAGGGCCGCCCAGACGGGGGAGGGGGGGCAAGTGGGGCAATTTGCCCCAGGCCCCGCAGGGCCCCCCCCACGAGAGTTTTTGGGGCCCCTGGAGCGAGGTCCTTCGCTCGCTCCGGGGTCCCCTGAAAACTCTCGCGGGGCCCAGGCCCCCGCCGCCGAATTACCGCGGAAGACCGGGCTGCACTTCCGCGGCGGCTCCCGCTTGGGCGGTAATTCGGCGGCGGGGGTGGGGGGGGGGCCCCGCCGCGGGTCTTCGGGGCACTCGGCAGGCGGGTCCCGGGGCGGGCGGGCGGACGGACCCCCCCCCGCCGCGCGCAGCCGCAGCCCCAGCCCGCTCGGGGAGCCTGGCGCTCTGCCGGCAGCGCGCGCTGAGCACGCGGGGGGGGTGTGTGTGCGGGGGGGTGTTGGGATTAGCTAGAGAAGAAGAAAACATCAACGCCACACTGCTGCGCATGCGCCTCCTGACTCTTCCTCTGGGCGCCACTCACAGCCGAGGGGGTGGGGACGGCTTTCTTTCATGGGTCGCCGCAGTAAGCTCTCCGCCGGCCCCCGTTTCAGGAGTACTGCGCTGGCGCTGCGAGCGGCGGCTGGCGCGGCTCCCAAACTGTCGTAAACGCGTTAACTGACGCAAAAGCAAAGCCGCGTGGGTGAGAAACGGCCTTTGCTTTACGGCAGATTCCTCTGTGCGCATCTGCGATTGGCTGGTGAGTCAAGGCGCGCGCTCCTGCCCGGTCGCGCTTTGTTGACGACAGCGGTAGCGGCCGGCTGGCCGGGCCTGGGTAAGGAGCCACGTGGGGTGCTCGTGGTGGGTGAGTGACGGTGCTCGCGCTGGGGGCTGCCGCTACTTTCTCCCAGTTGGCTGCGTTGCTCGGGGGATCGAAGTTCTGGCCATTTGAATAACGCTGTTAACGGTCTTTTTAGAACTAAATACTGATTCCCCCGCCTCTGGGCTGGGTCCCATCGCACCTCGGAGCCTCCCCCCCTCCCCGGGCTGGGTCCCATCGCACCTCGGCCCCCCCTTCCCCCCGTCTCTGGGCTGGGTCCCATCGCACCTCAGCCCCCCCCCCTTTCCCCGTCTCTGGGCTGGGTCCCGTCGCACCTCGGAGCCTCCCCCCCTCCCCGGGCTGGGTCCCATCGCACCTCGCCCCCCCCTTCCCCCCCGTCTCTGGGCTGGGTCCCATTCTATGTCAGAGCACACCCCCTCCCCCCGCTTGGCCCATGCCCCGCGCCTGAGGGTGCTGCCTGCCATTAACTCCCTGAGATCATTCACCTTCCCCTGGTGCTGCTGTGGTGGTAATCGCCAGACTTATGCCTGAGCATCGAGATGGGCAGCCACGTACAGACTGCTTGCCTTCTCTCTCTACCTGCTGCGGGGTGTGGCTGCAGATCCCTGCCCCTCCCCCCCCCCCCCATCGCTGGCCCGGTGTTGGGGAGAGCCAGGGAGAGAACCCAGCAGTCCTGGGGCCAGGCCCCGTGTGTGGCCAGGCGCTGCTGTGCCTGGAGTCTAAGCTGGCGGTTTAGGCTGTGTCCCATATGCGTCTGACAAAGAGATGTGTTGATCAGTAAACCTAGAACCCGTGCTAGGCATAAGCAGAGTAAGCAATTGCTTAGGCCCCGAGCACCTCAAGGGGTGCCCCCTATTCAATTTTTATTATAATAACTTGCCTGTTTTAATATTGGAGGGGGCAAAAATATTCCTGCTGAGGGCCTATAATCGGTTCTGAGTAAAACCCATTGTCTATGTTATTAATAATGCCTCAACCCAGTGGGTCTCAGGTTGACGTGAGTAGCCTGCAGTGCGGAATATTCTGAAGTCACGTCGGGCTCTGTCTGTGCCAGGGAAAGATGCCTCAGCTCCACTCAGCTAACTTGTGCTATAATCCTAGTACAGACAAGGCAGTTCATAGTTTTCCCCTGAGTTAGCATGTCAAGGTAAACCCTAGGCTCCCGCTATCTCTGAGCCTTCGAAGGGTATGTCTATACTGCAGTTAAAAATCTGTCAGTGGCCCTTGTGGGGCTGTTTAAGTATGGTGTGGACACTCAGGCTTGTGCTGGAGCCTGGGCTCTAGGACCCTGAGAGGTGGGAGGTCTCAGAGCTCCAGACACCTCCACTGCAATTAAATAGTCCCTTAGCTCAAGCCCCATGAGCCGAAGTCAGCTGGCAGTGGCCAGCTGTGGGTGTCTAATAGCAGTGTAGAATTACCCTGAGGCAGGGGTAGGCAACCTATGGCACGGGTGCCGAAGGTGGCACACGAGCAGGTTTTCAGTGGCACTCACACTGCCTAGATCCTGGCCACCAGTCGGGGGGCTCTGCATTTTAATTTAATTTTAAATGAAGCTTCTTAAACATTTTAAAAACCTTATTTACTTTACATACAACAATAGTTTAGTTATATACTATAGACTTATAGAAAGAGACCTTCTAAAAACGTTAAAATGTATTACCAGCATGCAAAACCTTAAATCAGGGTGAATAAATGAATACTCGGCACAGCACTTCTGAAAGGTTGCCGACCCCTGCCCTAAGGGTACAGCTACACTGAAGTAAAACCCCTGCAGCAACGGGCTTCAGAGCCTGGGTTCCAGCCTGAGCTCAAATGTCTACACTACAGTTTTATAGTCCCACAAGCCCAAATCAGCTGACATGGGCCAGCCGCAGGTGTTTTATTGTAGATGTACCCTAAAGGTAAGTCTTCACTGCAATAAAAGACCTGTGGCAGCAAGTTTCAGAGCCTGGGTCAACTGATGCATAGATGCTTAGGCTGAAGCCCAGTTCTGAGACTTCACTGCCCAAGCCCAAATGTCCACACTGTTAGTTTTAGTCCTGCAGCCCAAGCCTGAGTCAGTGGACCCGGGCTCTGAAGCTTGCTGCTGCATGTCTTTTATTGCAGTGTAGACATATCTTAATTCGTCCTGCCTACTCAAATGAAAACTACAAACTGCCTCATCTCTACTAGGATTTTACCTAGTTTTGGTAGATTGACACGGTGGATGAAATATTTGTTCTCTGTGTACCCTTACTTAGCTTGCAACAATACTAGGAGTAAATAAGATTCATTTTGGGGATGTTCAGGATAAAAAATGCAAATGTATGCTAAATTGTGCTTGTTTTGTGGCAATCATTAATTTGTGTTATAGCTGAAATCTGTTGCAGTGTCCAGTCATAGAAAAAGAAGGGGGAGAAGTTTTTCGTACAGCACTGTGTGTTTAAATAGTACCAGTCAAAAATCCTTCCCTTCCCTTCTGCTTCTATGAATGGACTTAGTGGTAGCTTTAATTTTAGATGGAATCTTGAGTTGATCAATGAACGTATATTTGAGTTAAGAGCCAAATCAATACGTGTTAAATTGGCAAACAGAGTTGTATGGTACTCTGAGGTCTCAACTAACTTAGAAATTTAGTAAGTCATGAAGTGCCCTTGACCGTTTCTTTTTAATTGACTGACTTTTTTCCCATTTAACAGGCAGAAAATGTCTTTTAGAGGTAGAGGAGGTGGCGGAGGAGGCAGAGGTGGCTTCAATCGTGGTGGAGGAGGTGGCTTCAATCGTGGTGGAGGAGGTGGCTTCAATCGTGGTGGAGGAGGTGGCTTCAATCGAGGTGGACGAGGTGGCTTTGGGCGTGGAGGGGGTGGACGAGGAGGCTTCAACAGAGGATATGACCAAGGACCTCCTGAAAGTGTAGTTAGTAAGTTATCTCGAGAGATTGTACTCATTTTGTTTGGAATGAATGTTCCCGTTTTTAGTACATCTTTTTTTCCTTACTACAGTATTGGGAGAATTCATGCATCCTTGTGAAGATGACATTGTTTGCAAATGCACAACGGAAGAAAACAGAGTGCCTTATTTCAATGCACCAGTTTACTTGGATAATAAAGAGCAGATTGGCAAAGTGGATGAAATATTTGGACAGCTAAGAGACTTTGTATCCTTCAAAAGTAGATTATTCTGGATATTTGTGGTACAGCCAGTAACTGAAGAGAGTTGCTCTGCCATTTCAAAATAGCATAGGGCATGTGTACACGATAATGTTTACTAGTCAAGTTGATATGTCAATATCGTATGGACACTTATTTTGGTACAGCGGTGGCTTTTTTTTTTTTTTTTTTTGGTTTACCTGAAACTCCTTCCAAAGTAACGTAAGCTAAACTTAAAAAAAAAAGAAAAAAAAAAGAACTCTTATATTGGGGTAAGTGTTTCTACAAGAGGAGTTTTACCACCATAATTATTTTGTTTTAAATTCACGCCTTAACTTGTGCTGATATAACTTTCCTGTTAAAGAAGCCCTTAGCCTCTTTGTTTTAGACACTGGAATACTGAATTCTTTTTTCTTGACTTGTACCTAATATAAACACTATCAATAGATATTTAGTCCTGGGGGAATTGTGTGCCGCTGCATGTGTGCAGAAATCATGTCCCCCGCAGATTGCTTTGCTTCCCTACAGAAAAATGACTTTCTGAGCAGTCATGCACCACTCCCTAGCAGCGCAGGTACAATGTTTCGGGCACCCAGGGCAGCTGGCAGAGAGGTAAATCACTGCGGGGTGGGGGACAGTGGCTCCTACCCTGAGCTGGGATCAGCTGCTAGTCCCGGCTGGGCTGGAGGCAGGAGAAGACAGGACTTCCTCTTCCCCTGCAAGGAGTGGCTGGCGTGTGTCAGACCCACCCCCAGAAACCTGCACCAGCAGCAAGAAGCTCAGCATCCTCCCCCGCTTCCTGCCCACATCACTCCTTAGCTATGGGGAAGGGGTCACTATATGGGGAGTTGCTCCCCCATCCACCCAGCCCCTGTGCAGCTGGACTTCCCATACCCAGACACCCTGCAAAGCCTTACCCGGTACAGCTGGAATCCCCCTAGCTCTCCATACCTGAACCCCACCCCACTGAACCTCAACCCCTGCCTCTGGAGCCCCTCTCCACCCAGACCTCCGGACCCCACTCCTGCACCCAGATCACCCCCCATTGGCCTCCCTGTACTCAAACCCCCATCCTGATGTCCCACCCCCTGCACCAACCTGAGCTCCCACATCTAGACCCCCACACCACTGACTGCCAACTAGCTGCATCCAGACCCCCACTCCACCAAGCCCCACTCCCCAAAATCTAGACCCTGCTAAGACCCCCACGCCTGGAGCCCTCCGCTGAGTCCCAGCAACCTTTACCTGGAAGCCCCTGCAGAGTCCCATTGCCCCTGTACCTGGAATGTTCTCAGTGAGCCTCTGTGCATCCAAATCCCCCCCACACCTAGACCCTTCACTGAGCTGCCTGCACCCAGATTGTCTCACACAGAATCCTTTCACCCCACACCTGGATTCCCCCCCCCCCCAACACATACACACTGAGCCCCTCCACACTTGGATCCTGCCTGGTTGAGCCTACCTGTCCCGCACCTGGCGCAGAGGGGCAGGGCCTAGGCCTTGTGTTGTGTCAGGGTCGGGTGCAGCCTCTCCGCTGAGTTTGTGTGTGTGTTTGGCGGGGGGGCCTGCAGGGTGATCTTCCACCTTCGTGCAGCCAGTGGCCTGTGCTCTCCACTGCCTTGTTGGAGCTTCTGCATTTATTTATTGACAGTTCAAACATGCAGAATTTTAAAATATGGTGTGCAGAATTTTTAAATTTTGTTGACGCAGAATGCCCTCAGGAGTAGATACTGTTTTTGGAGGGTCCTTACATTACTATTAGTGTTTTTCCTTTTGCTGTGAACCATGAGGATGGCATTTTCCATTTATAAAACTTTGCTACTGTTTATAAGTCTGGGTCATCTCAACTTTCTGTGAAAATTTGTGGATGGATCTACTGAAGGGCATGCTGCAGGAGGAGCAGAGATGGTGGATCCACATGGGCAGCAGAGAATCTTAAAACAGACTAACTTTATGACTGTAGTGATAGAACAAGACTGGCAGGCAGTGGGGTTTTTGCAGATATAGTTTGTTTGGATAGTTCACATCTGTAAGTGGAGTCCCCTGTGCTGGGTATTGGTAATAGGATTGAATCATCCTAATTATCAGCGCTTAAAAAAACTCAACCAATTCCATTTCCATCTTGCCCCACAAAAAACTGCCACCAGCACTCAGTACTGGAATATCTGAACTTGAAACACTGGTGGTATTGAAGATTAAGTTTGGATTTTGGAAGTCAGGATTTTTTTCAACCATGTGTGACCTTGGACAAGTTAGTTGACTTTCATTTCTCATTTTCCCCATATCCTTTTTTTTTATTTTTTTTTTAACAAAAGTGGTATTTACTTACTTTATAGGCTGGGTGTAAAGGCTAACTGGATGTTTAATCTGCTTTAAAGATTATTAACAATACATTAATTTGTTCATTAATGCAAAGTGTATTAAATACTAACCTACGTATACGTGAAAATACTGTGTTCAGTAAGCTACGACAGCATACATTTTAGACATTAATGTGGTATTCCAAATGGTGGTGACTCTGGATTGTGTGTGGGTTATGACTTTGCTTTGCTGCTTTTTTCACTTTACTGTTGATATTTGTAATGACTTTAAAGGGGGGGTTGGAAGACAGAAGCAGAAACCTACAAAGCAAGTTTAATAGATTTGTGTCCTTTTTAGTTTTACTGCTAAATCTTCTCCCTGCTCTTTTCTCACTTAACATAGATGGTTAAAGTTAGGCTACTGAGTCCATATTTAGGTACCTAACTGAGTGTCCTGGTTTTTCAAACATGCAGACCTCCTAGCAGTTCTCAGTGACATTATTGGGAACTGGCGTGTTCAGTATTCACCTCTACCTCGATATAACACTGTCCTTGGGAGCCAAAAAATCTTACTGTGTTATAGGTGAAACCACGTTATATTGAACTTGATTTGATCTGCCGGAGCGTGCAGCCCCTCCCCCCCGGAGCGCTGCTTTACCGCGTTATATCCGAATTCGTGTTATATCGGATGGCGTTATATGGGGGTAGAGGTGTATTTGAAAATCAGGATACTTAAATTTTTAAGTCCCTTTTTAGTGCCTAATTTTTGGCACTCTGTTTTGAGAATATTGGCCTTAATTCTATTCTTTTAACTCACTGACTTACTATTCGCATCAGGATTGTACTTGAATTTCAGGAACAGTTTTCTCCTAGTAGAATATACATTCCCAAGTAAAAAATGAACCACCTAGAATCTGCAGCTCATTACTTTTTCATTGTCTCAGTCTTTGATTGTTAAGATGCCAGAGATATTGAAGTCTAGTCTCTTCCCCTGCCAAATGTGTGGTTATGCAACATTTTACTATTACCATTTACCATTTTGCCTTCCCCCTATTGGTGTGTTTCTGAGTTTCTTCCTTCCGTATTAAGATTTAACCATGTCCACAAAATGCTGTCAGATGCACAAAGCAAACTGAAAATAATAGAAATATGTCTCTAATCTTTCACTTATAGTAATCATGAGTGTAACAGTAAAGAAAAAAAAATCACCGGCGGTGATTTAAATTGATAACCTCATTTTTAGAATACCAACATCTGTCCATTTATACAGAGAATTATAAATGCAGTTAAGTTACCTTTTATGTTCCTTAAACAAACTAACAGTATTTTTCAGTTAAACTGTCAGAAAACATGAAGGCCTCTTCCTTTAAAAAATTACAAAAGGTGAGTATCTTAATTGCATAAAATTCTGATATATTCAATGAGAGAAGAAAATATAACCTTATGAAGAATTTCCAAATAAACCTTTATATAATCTAAATTTCCTGTCACCACATCATCTAAAATACATTCATAATTGAAGTGAAAAACACTAGAGTGCCACTAGAGATGTTTAATTGGGACCTTATGCAGTAAACAACTATTTTTGTGTTGTGCATTGGTTTAATATACATTTAGTCTCATAAGGAACTTACTTTCTTTTTTTACATGACACTGTAACCAAAAATCTTTGATTTGTTTATTTCTCTAGTTAGTAGTTCTCTGTTAAGACTGATAGTTAAATGGCTTATGAGAATTTTGTGTTCATTTACATTTCCTGTCTGCTCTCACATACACTTTTTTAGCTACCCCTTTTTTATTAAAAAATTGGCGCCTTTGCAAAATCTATTCTTTTAACCACAAATCTTAACCTTGTTACAGAAATAATTTTGTGATCTTGACACAAACTACCTTTTTAATAGTTTTGGGTGTTTGATGTCACTCTTTGCAAAGAAGACTTTTTAAAAATGCTGATGACATAAAGAAAAAATAAGCCAAAATTCTGCATGTATAGAAGAGGAGGAGGAAGATGGTGAATATTGCACTCATGTTATTCTGTTCCTGAAGCCTAACAGTGCTTTTCTCCTGCAGTTTTATATTGACCCAGCAAAGTTATTGCCATTGCAAAGGTTTTTGCCTAGGCCTCCAGGTGAGAAAGGTGCTCCAAGAGGAGGTGGGAGAGGAGGACGTGGGAGAGGAGGAGGTAGAGGTGGAGGTAAGTGTCTATTTAAAAAAAAAAAAAAGAACAATTTTTTTTTTAATTAAAACATACAGCCAAGCAAGCACTCACATGAATTGTATTTCATAGTATATTTTTAAAGAAATGCATGTCTTTGAGATCACGGTGAAAGCTCGTGAAGTATGACTTAATGGAGAAACAAAGGCATGAGATTACGAAAAAGAAAACTTGGTGAATACCAGCGATTTTTCAGTGGTAAAATCTATTAGATGATGGAATATAAATGGCAAAGTTAATGGCAAAAGCCCAGTTTCACAACACGTTTAAAATCTAGGTTGGACAAAATACTTAAAAATAGTGCATGGTAAACTGGTTTGGGGTGTGCGCTTGGATGACCTAGTAGATCAACCAACCAACCAACCAACCAAAAAAAAACCCTAGCATGTTTTGGCTCTCTATATGTCCAAAATGGCTTGGTATAGAAACTCCAAACACGTGGGGGTTTTATATGCCTTCTGGTATTTTGGGACAGGAGTTGCGGTGGCTCATGGAGAAGGGGTCAACACTAAACCTTGCTTGTCTTAACAGTTATTTTTGTTTCATTTTCTCATACAGAGGATGTTTGTGCAGTAACTTGTTACATTCTTAGTACAGAACAGACTTGCGAATTAACTTCTGAAAACTTATTTCCTTGCCTTTTTGCAGGTGGCTTCAGAGGAGGAAGAGGTGGTGGAGGCTTCAGAGGAGGAAGAGGTGGAGGTGGTGGCCGTGGTTTCAGGGGTAAGAGTACTGTTTAAATTCAGGGTGTTTTTAAAAGAGAATTTCAGGACACGTAAAACAGTTATTGAATACTTGATTCACTTTAATTTTTCTGCCATCAGTCTTGTAAAGAAGCACAAATTTCTACTAGTTTTATGCAAAAAGTTACCTGTATGGTAGTTTCTGCACTTCACGACAGATTCTCTAGTCCAAGTTCAGTTTTCTGTATTTCTGTGTAAGACCAAAAATGGGGCATATAGCTGGCTTCTCAGTGTAATAATTTGTGCAGTATTTGTGCACTTCAGACATGTGCTTCAAGGTATGAATTGTTTAATGTACACTCTTCTCTTTCAAAACAGGTAGAGGACGTTAAAAAGTGGAGATATTGGCATCTAACTGCTGAATTTTCTAGTGGACCTGAAAAGTAATAAATTGTTTTTAAAGCAAGCAAAGTAACAAAATGTATCGCCAGCATTAATTGTTACAACTAATGGATGCTTATCAACACATGAAGAGGATGTGTTCACCCATGAAGAATTGAAGGCAGCTCTTTATTCTTCACTTGAAATATACTTGAACATTTTTTAATGATCAAAGCAGACTTTAAATTTTATGTTTTTAGAGTCTTCATTTCTGACAGTCTATTTTAGTTAATGCTTGACTTCATGTTGAAGTTGAAAGTTAATGATCCACTGAAGAAGTAAAAAAAAAAAAAAAAAAAAAAAAAAGCTACAGATTCTCTAAGGGCACAGATGTGAATCTGTGTTACACATGACTGGTGTCTTGTTCTCCCTGTCTTTTTATTGTTGCATTTGTTGTGCTGTGTATGTTGCCCATATCCTGCTTAATTCTTTCTCTTGTTTACTATTTTGGAATATTTTCAATGACTAACAAAGTCTAAAAACCAAATATTTTAAAAAATAGAAAATTTGTATAAAACGCACCATGCTAGAAAAGGAGGATAGTAAAGAATACTTAATACACTTTCCTGAATAAATCTTTATTAAAACTAAAAATGGGCCTCTAACTTTTGGGAAAGTCCAGGTTGTTAATACCATGTACTTCTACAGGCCACCTCAGTCTTCGTTCCAGATTACGTGGAATAGTGAAATGGTGTGGAGTGTTAGTCCCTTACAGGTGTGCTGTAAGACAAGCGTTGCAGAAAGGATTCCACAAACTGCTGGCATGTGTTCGTCCTATGGATCTGGGTTTTTGGCAGGCTTGTCCACTGAGGTGCATTGTGGGATGGGTGGAATGCTAATAACTACTGTGGCTCTTCAGAATTTGGGTGGGGGGACAATCTCTACTCTGCAGGCAAACATGAAAGAAGATTTTTTCTTATCAGTCAGCAAGGGAAGCTGTTGGTAATATCATTTATACCATATATTTAGAAAGCTCATGCTGCAAAACGTCTGTTAGTCTATAAGGTGCCACAGGATTCTTTGCTGCTTCTACAGAACCAGACTAACACGGCTACCCCTCTGATACTTGACATATATTTAGACGTTGCTCTGTTAAGAGTAAATTGAGTCTCCATGTCTAGTTCAATTCTTTGCTTATCAGTTGTCATTAACAGTCGTGATGTAGATATCTATATGCTGGATACAGGTGGAAATATTCTTACTGATGCCACTAATGACTCTTGAATAGCAACAAAAGCTTTCCATTGGTCTTTACCAAACTGGAGCCAATGAAGTGAAAGGTTCCATCCCTAGTAGTCACAAAGCATGCCCTTATCTTGTATTGAATTATTTATACAGTCCAGCAGACAGGATTTGTATTTTATGGACAAGAAGGATGTGCTGTGGCAAAGGATGTTACAATTTGAAATTATATTTAACATACCAAAGACTGACAAAGTGAGAGGATGGAAACGAACATGGGACGATTACTGTTACATATGCATCATCTTTGGTCTCCTGTCATTTTTTAACAAAGGGGATATTTGCAAAGGTACAAAGGGTGGTCAGGCACTCACCTTCTATTGACGCTCAAGAGAGGTCAGGTGCTTAACTGCCCTTTTTTGCCTTTGAAAAATCTACCCTTATAATTTGGAAGTAGTGTATCCCGAGTGAGGGCTGGAGTGGAGGACAGTGATGGAAGTGTAACTATTTTGAGAAGGATTTCAAGACTGTAGTGCTCAGACTTGGGCGGATGTTCTAGGTATGGAATGCAGGAGAGTGCATAGTTGGTTGTAGAAAAGTCAAATTTGCATAGCATAGAGTGCACACAGAAAGGAAGGGAGGCAACTAGATATGAGATGTGAGGCAGAGCTGTGTATAGCCTTGAAAGGCAGGAAGGAGCGTTGAACAGGATAGTGTGGGAAAATAAAATCCTTTATAAACTTGAGGGTGGGGTGGTGCTGGTGATAGAGCAGTGGTGAGGAAGATGATCTTGGAGTTGAAGGATACAAGTGTTAAGGTGCCAGAGAGGAGAGTTTTTGATGTTTGTGTTACAGTTGTGTTAAATCTTTTTGTCCAGCTCAGATCTTCAGCTATCTAAAAGCTACAAATCGTCTAGGATGGAAACAAGCACTCATTTTAAGCTGAATGAACAGTCTGAGAATAACTCAGAGCAAAACTCACCAGCATCAAATAACTCATTTTCTAGTAGTTCCATATACTAGTGAAACTATACAGAGTAATTCACAGGCAAACTATAAAACTTTTTATAGGTAAAAGTTGTTATAAGCTAATTGTGAGTAGCAAAAAGCAGCCATTAAAAGGGCAGGAAATTTTAGAGTAAGCTTACAAGAAACCCAAACATTTGAAAATATGCAAATTCACAGTTAAGGTACCCACACTACCTTAATATTGATTCTGGACAATTTCAGTATCCCATCTCTTCTGTGACTCTTGTAGCTGCTTTGTAAGATGCTGGTTTTGGGTTGTCGACTTTTTCTAAGAACTTTTGAGAGGGCTCCAGCCTATGGTTTAAACAGCCAGTGAACTTGTAGAGTTCACAAGTGGGATAAAAAATGTGCACCCGAGCACTGGCTTTTCTTGATTCATGTCTCCATTGTTGGTTACATTACATCTAATGACACTGGATCAGCATCAGAAGGCTCAGTCTGCTGCCTACCAGGGTACTGAGCAACCTCAGCAACCTTGCATGACTGGGCCCTCACAGAGTGGGGAGTAATTGCCTTCAGTGAGCTATTTGTGTTTAGGAATTTTTGAAAAAACATTTTCTGTGGAGTGGCTTTGACATTTAGTAAGGCAGGTTGTGGCATAATCACTATAAGACTAAATCATTCTAGTTCTTGTCACAGATAACACTTTCTTATTGATGGATAACAGTAGTCTGAATTTATGATTTTTTTCATGCGAGTGCTCTAAGGGGAAAAGTGCTAAGTATATATTTTAATGTAGTTTGGTAAGTTAATTGTGCATTTCCATATGCACATTCAAATATCTGGGTTTATTGTATGCTTTAATTCTGAATTTCTTGCTTTGATTTATTTTATTTTGTTTTGCTAAATGCAATGTTCTTAAGAATTTTTATCCCCAAGTTAGTGATAGGTATTAGTCTTAATTTAATTTTGACATTTTTTGGCTGAGAATTTCCTTACTTTAAACAAATCCTAAGTTGGGAATATAAGGTATCTAAAACAATATGATACCTCTGTGATATTTAGCTTGCTGCACAAATCAGAAAACTGCAATTTTTCTGATGACTAGGTATAAAAGATTGCATATTTTCATTCGCCATTACCTGAGTTTGATATTCAGTTTAGAATGGAATAGTTGTGGCCTGATTTTCATAGGTGCTAACCTCAGTTCACTTGCATGGAATTTACAGGAGCTAAAGAACTTCTGAAAATTGTGCCAAAAAATGTAAGGAAAGAACAGATTTCAACCAGATATCAGTATTCATGGAGGAGAAACATTTTATGGTTTGGCCTTGTAAAATATAGACAACAAGGTGCTGAGAAAGTGGTTTCATTGCCAAGACATCATCTCTTCTCTCCTTACAGACACTTCCACCCTGCCCCCATTCCAAAGACTGACTCAAGTCCTCTTGTGACAAAAAAGTACCCCATTGATACAAGTACTATCTGCAATGCGAGAACCTATACAAATGAATGCAGATCTCTGGGCATAACAGAAGAGATGGGGCTAGCTCACAGACTTATCCATGATCTTCTATAGTATGTGCTCAGCAGCAGGGGCGGCTCCAGACCCCAGCACGCCAAGCGCGTGCTTGGGGCGGCATGCCACGGGGGGTGCTCTGCCGGTCGCCGGGAGGGCGGCAGGTGGCTCCGGGGAGGTCCACCGGAGCCGCAGGACCAGCGACAGGCAGAGCGCCTTCCGCGGCATGCCGCCCTGCTTGGGGCGGCGAAATGTCTAGAGCTGCCCCTGCTTAGCAGTATAAAAGCAAGGCCAAAATGACTTTTATGTGGGGAAAGTGGCGGCAAACCCCTTACTTTATAACTTGTAATTATTTTTTGTACTGAGAAAAATTGCAGTATGTAAGCTCTCTGGGGAGGGAGTGTCAGTCACTGTACAGCATCTAGCACAATGGGTGCCCAAATTGGTTGGTCTCTCAGTGCTACTGTAATGTAAATATCAAATAATAATGTTAAAACATTTATAATGGTCAAGAGTTTCAAATGTAATTAGTGATTTTGGGTGCTGTCATGTACTCTGTACACATTAGGTTGTAGGACTGCTACTAGCAGGTTAGGCTTCTGTACCAGGTTTGGACTGGCTACAGAGCTTCCATCCTGGAGAGAGATACAAGAGATGTGTTCTCCTTAAGATACTTCAATGCACTGCCAAGTATGGCTGTTACCAACTGAGGTAAGGTATGTTACACACGAAGCCACCTACTTAGCATTCCACCACAGGTGCCTGAAGTTTTGGCTGGTCCAA
Source organism: Mauremys mutica (assembly GCF_020497125.1). Classification (NCBI taxonomy): domain Eukaryota; kingdom Metazoa; phylum Chordata; order Testudines; family Geoemydidae; genus Mauremys; species Mauremys mutica. Next base: position 33,719,609 of record NC_059076.1, on the reverse strand, counting down.
CTTGAGCCACATCAAAAGGGCCTGCCTTTCAGAAAGTGTGGAGCACCCACCCTCAGAAAATCAGGCCCCTTCAAAGGTTCAAATTGACCACTCATAATCGCAACTTTTGAAAATGTCGGCTGTTGTGTTTTTTTCCCCTCATTTTCAGCCATTCACTTGATTGTAGCGTGTTTGAATTTAATAACAAAGGGAGATGTCAAAATAACAGGCTCAAATGGAATTATTTAATTAAAAAGGTCAAAGATTAATACAGTATTAGGCTACATAAAGAAAACCTTCATTTCCTCCTCCTATTAATGGTGAAAGGACGGCACCCTGTTCTCTTTCTTGGTAACTTATGGAATTCTGGCTGTGGTCATTCCCAAACTAACTCCCAAACTCTTTTATAGGGTGTGAGGCAAAAATTACCTTCCCGCTCTTAATTTCGCTATGTGTTCTGTTTTTGATATCTCATTTTATGTAATTACTTACAGAATTTATTTTATGGAAACTTAGTTTACATAATTGATAAGCTAAAGGAATTTCTAATTCAGTTATTAAGAACACCTGTTGTAATAAGCAGTTCCTTTGACTTAAAAACATCTTTCAATGGGTCATAATTTCAAAAATCGCAGAAAACATCTGTGATGACAAATATCCCATATACATGACAGAACATAACTGAGATTATAAGCACCCCCTTATCAATTACCCAGTCTTACTTATTTTAACATACTTCTGTAGGGTTCCTTCCCTAGATGTCTTGGCTATCTTCGTAAGATCAGGGTAAAAGATTACATACATTCCATTACTGGGTTCACTTTCCCTTCATGTACTAGGTTCAATTGAAGGACAAAGAACTTTTCAGTTTTAGTAGGTATAGGGCAATAAACATAAATATACAACATAAAAAGGATTGTGGTTAACATGTAAAAGAATTATGAGAGTTTAGCATATGGAAATTATGAAAGGTTCATATTTACTAGCAGGATTACTTAGGTCAAATCTACAAAAACTTCTGAGAAGTTATAGTAAGGAATAAAGGTGGAGTTTAGGTTAGGTGTATCCTACATTTTAGAGAAACTCTCATTTTTATTTTTAGTGTTCCTGTCGTGTGCTATGTGATTATTAGATTAATTCCAAATGAGGCCGAAGTTCTATTGAATCTAGCCAACTCTTGTCTAGATCTTCTGAAATGTTTCACAATAAGTTGAAGGAAAAAGTGTGGGAGCATGTGACAGCTAATCTCTTTAGCAATAAGACTCTGAAATGTAAGCATTGTTGGAAATGCACCTAGTTCTGTGCTGCTCTTTGTTTTGCTTAGAAGCTTTTCCTTGCACAAATTGGGAGTGTAAACTCCTTTGCATAGTCCAATTAAATCCTGTTGGTAGCTTGTCAGTGGAGGGTGGGGGGGATGGGACTTTTTTTTTAATGGTTCAATGAGTCTGTTTCATAATGAAAGAATTTGCCTGAAAGGATCTTGGAGTGTTTTGTGTATGTCCTCTTGAAGAACTGACATGGAGGAAATACCCCAATTTCTTCAGTCTAAAATGTTTTGGAATGGTTCAACTAACTCCTCAGAGAGCGAAAATGAAGCTCAGTCAGCCTTTTCACAGACTGAGCACAATATAGTCGCAGCTTACTTAATAACAGCAGGTATGGAGGTTGATGGGTCATTTTTTTTTTAAATGAGAATTTAGGCTTCAATATTCATTTTGGGTCAAAATGCCAATGAAATGCCTTTTATATACAAAAAGCAAAAGGTCTAGTGTCTCAGCTTGAAGGTAGATGAGCAGATAAGTAACAGGGTGAATAAATGTGTAGAAACGTCTAAAATTAGGGGTACAGTGTAAGACTTTGTTGCATTATTTAAAAAAAGTATTTTGCTTATATGTGATTTTAGCAAAAAAATGTGGAATTCTGCCAAAGGAATAAGAATAGAAGTTTGCAAGATTTTGCATTTTTCATTGATGTGCTTGAAGTTATCCTGATCTGTCATATGTTCACAGCAATGTATGTGTAGTCTTAGAGTGTTCATGGGTGTCTGCGGGGTGGGATGTAAGCGGAAGTGTTGGAATGTCACTAAGAGGGAGGGGACTGCTCTTTGATGGGAGACAAGCAGACACTTGTTTCAGTTGTATGTTTCACTGACGACGCATTTTAGGAAAAGTAGCGCACACGTTGGGGGCCTGATCCAAAGTCAGTGTACTCCCACTGATTGCAGTGGGCTTTGGGATAAGAGTTGGAGAAACTGAAATCCTTCTCAAATATGAAATAACTTTTCTTGAAAACTTGTTTATTTCAGTACAATAATTGAATGTTTCAAAAGTAAATGCTTTAATTCTACAGTCTAGCACATAAAAAAAATGACTGTTCATTTTATGCCTGTTCAATTGAAAATTTAAGCCATTTTAAGTATAAATATTTTTGTTAGGAAATAATGTATGTTTTGGGCACACTTTTTCCAGCTATTTTCAGTTATAATTAGTTTATGAAGAATTTTCAACTAATTATTCAGATTTTATGGTTTATGTGCATTAATTGGACTCAATGACCTTTCAGGGTCCGTTCCAGTTCTATGAGATAGGTATATCTCCATATATTTATTTAGTGCGGGAGGAATAGCTCAATGGTTTGAGCATTGGCCTGCTAAACCCAGGGTTTTGTGAGTTCAGTACTTGAGGGGGCCATTTAGGGAGCTGGGGCAAAAATAAGTCGGGATTGGTCCTGCTTTGAGCAGGGGGTTGGACTAGATGACCTCCTGAGGTCCCTTCTAACCCTGATATTCTATGAATTATGAAGATCAAATTTTACTCAGTGAATCTTTTTTGTATAGTATTTGACAAATCATTCCTCTGTTTAAGATGAACTCGTTTAGTTTTTTTGATACCAAGGCTGATATTTCAAACAGCTCTAATGTTTTTTTAGTTCTTCTTATAGTTTTGCTAAGAATCTATTGTATTAAATAATAATCTATTGAATAATATATTGAAACTTTACTTGTTGGTGCCACCAGATCATTTGCAGATAAATGGATAATATTGGCACTCTCAGAAATGAAGTTCATTTGTTCAGACTTTGATTTAACTCAAATTGACTGGATTAGGGTTGTATCAATGTCTAGTTTGACCATTTTATGAAGAGCAATATTAACAGGGGAGATACAGAGATTAGCAAGGGAAAAAACCTCTCTTCTTTCTCTCTCACCTGGCAACTGACATGTGGGCTCTACAAGTGGGTCTGTGGTATATATTTGCCAGTTGTATAAAACTACAGTACTGGGTTTTGAGTTAAAGGGACATAGTCTATCCAACATTCACACTTCTGTCTGAAAATGTTTTACTAACTGTTATGAATACAGTCTGAAATAACTATAGCTGAAAAATCTTTTCCTTTTTCTCTTTCTTGTTACTTTGTCTTAGTTGATTAGGGAAGCTGTGCTAGCAATGATTGCAGCTGTAGTATGAACCTAGGTTTAGTGCAGGAACTTGTGACAATTAGTTTGGTCCATTTCTGAACACCTCATTCTAACACATTCACATCCTGAACATGTTGGTCAGTAGTTCAGTTCCATTGCCATAAGAGAGAGAGCTCATCAGTGTAAGACTTTAACCTCATTGTATTAGTTAGCAGATGAAGAAGATGACAAAGAAAAAGAAATACAGATACAGCGGTCATCATTAAGTCAGCATTTATCAACAGCTACTGTGCTACCCGTTTCAGAGTGGTAGCCATGTTAGTCTATATCAGCAAAAACAACAAGGAGTCCTTGTGGCACCTTAGAGTCTAATGAGGCCAATTACCAATTACTTTTGTAATTTTCCCTCTTGATCTTCATCCCTTTTTGTCAACTCTTAAGAAAAGGCCACTTCCACCTTAATTGAATTGGCCTCATTAGATGACCCCCACTTGGTAAGGCAACTCCCATCTTTTCATATGATGTAATATATACTGCTCACTGTATTTTTCACTCCATGCATCTGATGAAGTGAGTTTTAGCCCACAAAAGCTTATGCCCAAATAAATTTGTTAGTCTCTAAGGTGCCACAAGGACTCCTCATTGTTTTTACTGTGCTACAGTATCAGCAGATATTTTGCCATGCTCTGAAAAGGAAATAACTGCTAGAGCTTGGTTTACAGTTTGGTTATTTTTTGTTTTAATGTTGACTACTAATATGTTCAAACCATTGAAAGCATTTACGTCTCTGTGGCTTGCTCACAATGGTGGAATGGAAGCATCTTAAGTTTCATGGTCACAGAATAGCTTTATTACAAGTTAAGGATCACTAAGTGAAGCTGCAAACTCTCTTTGTAGTTAAAACATTGTAACTATTCAGGAGTAACATTCTACTTAATTATTGTGAAGTTCACAGTAACAGGGTCCTGCTCTATTGCCTATTGCATAGAGACTGCCTTAATTTTCTTTCCTTCCTTTAGCAAGAAGAATAAGAGACGGGGGCCCCTTTTGCTGTTCTTGATCAAGGAATGTACAAGGCTCTGTTACCTTGATTATGGCAAATATCACAAGGTTTAATTGAGAAAATCAGAGAATTTGTAATCCATTCATGCCAAGACTTCTCACAGAACAAAGTGGAGGCATCCCTATGGCTATTTCTTAATCTGGATAAGTTTTTCCTTCGTTTTAATAGTCTGTGCTGTGCCATTCCTGCTATTGGTAATCGTCAAAATATGTGGCCTCAGTACTGTTAGGTACACCCAGCAACTTCTATTCATTTAAATGCATGCTGTACAGGAAACTTTTCCTGTCTGAACACATGCCCACTCTGGTCACTGCTAATGTTCTGAACAGCTTACGATAATAAAAAGAATGACATATAGCTGAAAAATCAATGAGACTTTGCTACATTTGTGTTTGAAATGTTTGATTTAAATATGATAGTTTATGTAGTATAGGTGATTAATACTAACTAATAATACATTGCTGTGGAACTCCTACAATGAGGTACATGTATAATAAAATGTCACTGATTTACACAAATGGAATTTAGCCATTTCATGGCTAATGCTAACAGCGTTTAAAAGAGAACTGGATAAATTAATGGAGGTTAAGTCCATTTATGTCTATTAGCCAGGATGGGTAAGGAATGGTGTCCCTAGACTCTGTTTGTCAGAGGGTGGAAATGGATGGCAGGAGAGAGATCACTTGATCATTGCCTGTTAGGTGACCCAGAGGGCATTGGCCACTGTCGGTAGACAGGATACTGGGCTAGATGGACCTTTGGTCTGACCCAGTATAGCCAATCTTATGTTCTTATTTAAGAACTGAAATGTTGGCGTTGTACTTGTGTTTTTAGAGGCTCTTTTCCAGGATTTCACCACTGCTATCTCTATATGTAAGTTGTTACTGTTTTTCTCCTGTTTCCATGTTAATTGTATATGTATCATGGCTATATAGGTGGACATAATGGTTTAGTCATTATACAGGTAACTTGTATATATAAAGCTATATTGTCCATGTTGTGCATTGTGGGTGTGTCTTATTGAGCCCCGGTGGGAGTTGTACATATGAACTGAGGTGCTTGAAGCCATTAACCCTCACAGTTATACTACCACAGTTGGTGAGAGAATTAGTCTGTTCTCTGCCACATACAATACTTCCTGTCAAATGGTAGCAGAGAACTGATTGACCACTGTTGCATTGTCATGAGCAGAGACAGTGGGGCAGTATTCAGTATTTAAAAATCTAGAGTTTTTCTCCTTTCCGTATGCCAGAGTCAGCAGAAGTTGAGTAATGTCTGTCAGGACTGAGGGGAGCCAACAGGGGGTCATAAATCCCACTGGCTTTGGGGTCCAGAAGGGAGCGGCTGGAGGAACTGAGGATTTCAGTGAGTGGATTCGCTCTTGGGGTTCAGGAATGTTGAAGGGTACATAAGAGACTCAAAAGTACAGCATTGGAGGATCAGGACTGTATCTGCTCTAAGATCCAGGAGGGTAGTAAGTGACAGCCAAGAACTGGATCTTATCTCACTCCTCAAGAGAAACTGGGCCTTTCACAGTCTGAACAGCGTAGCATTGAGCTTTCACTCTGCCTGATTTCATGTGCACGCTTGTGTGCGCCAAGCACCTTATTACTAGTAATTAAGATTCGAAATTAACCCTCCATTAAGATTCAGAACTCGATTGGTGCTATTGTTTCAGTTTCTCTGGCTGTCTATTCAATGAGACAACCATACACTGATGCTCATTGTGAAGCTGTCCCTACTGGTTGTGAATGCAGGAAGAATTAGGGTGCTTTGTTTTAAATGAAATCATTAACTGAGAGAGGAGAAAATGGAGACTTCATTCACATTGATCCTGTAGTTAGCATGCTGAGCACACTCAAAGTAGTGTCTCCAGCATAAGGGTAGTGCTCAGCATGAAGCAGCTGTGCAGAATGACCCTCACTTTGGGTCCAACCATGCTACTAGGGATGTCAATTGGAAAACTCCAAGGAAGCAGCACTGGACTTAACCGAGTGGAATGTATACAATGTTCAACAACGTGAGCAAACTCCTATGCCTGCAATGAACTGAGCACTGATGAGCAGGGAGTAAGTGCTTGTGCCTAGAATGGAGAGAGATGATCAACACTCTCTAACTTGCTCATAATTTAGCACATGCAAATTCTGTGCCATTTTCATTATTTTAGAGTTCTGCTGCAGAACTGTGCTTAGCAGAAAGCAAGTTGCTGTGAGGGTCTTCCACATAAAGGCTTGTGATGCATCTTGTGAAGTTGTATCACAGCCAGCTGCTCAATGCCAGAGTGTTTTTGCCAGCCCGACCAGCCTGCTGCACCCACTCCTTTCAGTGTACTTAATTCTGCTGGATCATGACAATGCACTGTGTTCAGCAGTGAGGGCTCAGCACTGCAGGACTGAGCTCTTAAGATTCTAGTCTGAGACACTCTGGATACCTGCCATACCCATTGAGCTCAGATAGTGAGGCCCTGATTCAGCAAGATACTAAAGCATATCCTTTAGTACTTAAAATTAATCATGTCCTTAGAGACCTTGGTGAATCAGAGTTTGAGTCTATAAATTAGGAAAGCTCTCTTAAATATGATCTTTGCAGATTAAAATAAACCCATTCTATATTTAGATTTCATTATGATTATGTATTTTGGTTTGTTACGACCTATACTGTGTTGTTATTTCTGGATTCCTTTTTCTGTGTTTTCACAGGGGTGATAAGCCTTCTCAGTAACATAATTGTGTTAGGCATCTTTGTTAAGTACAAGGAACTTCGGACAGCAACAAATGCAATTATTATTAACCTGGCTTTTACCGACATCGGTGTTAGTGGCATTGGTTACCCTATGTCTGCTGCTTCAGATCTACATGGAAGCTGGAAATTTGGGTACACCGGATGCCAGGTATTTGAGATTTTTTATATTAAATCAGGGACCAAACAAGTACTAAGCAATTAAACACAAACCTGAATATATGAAAAACACCTTCCTTTGATTTTTAATGTTCTTTAGAGAGGAGTCTGAGCTGCAGAGTTTGGGTCCAGGTCTGGATCTGAACTTCCTTAAAATTCAGTGGTATTTGGATCCCGGGGAGTTGCTTAGGACTCATTGCTAATTTTCATTGTTTAAACTTTGGAAGGTTATTGAAGCATAAACTTGTATTGATGTTAAATATACAATATTAAAATAGCTATAACAAAGTAAATCCCATTACTTATTGTAGAATTCATGGATGCTTCTCACCATTTACTAACCAATATTTTCAAAGTAACAGGTGATTTTGGGTGTCTCAATCTTTGGGTGGTCAAACTGAAACTTTAAAGTATCTGATTTGCAGAGGGTGGGAGCTTAGCACTTTCAGAAATCAGGCATCTTTAAGGCATGTCTATTAAGGTACCCATAAAATAGACTTTTTGCATAACCAGTAGTCATCTTGAAAATCTTGGTAAGTATTCAAAGAAACAGCCATCTTATTTTAGAATTTGCACAATTTTTCTCTCTTCATGTAAAATGGTCACTAAAAACATTGTCATTAGCAGAAATGTAATAATCTTTGCTGACTGTGCATGCAGTTACTTAAATATGATTTTTAACCCAGGAAATGAGTATTTAGCAGTAATATTAATTATACACTCTGAAAATATTTGTTTGGCAAAAATTAAACAGGACAGCAGAATGCTCCCAACAAGATCTGAAATCACACACAACTTGCCTGATTGCAGATTTAATTTCAAATTCAGAATTCAGCCAACATTCACCAGTGATCCAGGGCCCTCATTTGATTGCATCTAGGATGACTTATATTTTTGGGATCAAATCTGAGAATTTCCACTGTGCCTTGATTTGAGTTCTTAGGATCTTTAGGACTCTAAACTCAACTTGATCTAAACAGAAGAAATCCTGTAAACTGATATTGTAGAATTGTGTGAATGTCTGGTTATAACTTCTGCAGTAAGAAAAATGTTGTTGATGTTTCCCCAATATGCAACAAAATCATTAGATAAAAAATAAACAACTTTGCATCCCAGGATCATTAAATTATTTATTTAACATGAGTTAAAATAAATGGTGGCTTTTGGCAAATGTCTTCAGTGGGATTTATGGGGGCTTATGCAAGCACACTTATCTTAAAATGTTCAGTTTTACTTTAACAAACTATTAACAATTTGAGTTTAACAAATTGGTCATTGAAGAATGCATTGAATACAACCCATGATAACACTTAGCTTCAGGACACAGGAGAAGACTCAAACCTTTGAAAGCATTTGCATTAGGAAGTGAAATGGACATGTTATCTTTTTACATTTCAGATCTATGCTGCCTTAAATATCTTCTTTGGAATGGCAAGTATCGGGTTGCTTACAGTTGTTGCAATTGATCGTTACCTGACAATCTGCAGGCCTGATATAGGTACTGTAGTCTTGGATATAACTCTTGCACCAAAATGATCATTTTAATCATTTATTAGTTGACATCTATGAACCTTCATGCAAATTCTTTTATTTCCTCTTGTGGAAACCTACTTCCAAAATTTGGGCACAGTTCTACAGTAATTGGTTATGTGAGCTATCCTATACATAGCTAACAAAGTCAAGTATATAGAAGGAAGCCATAGTCCCTTGTTTGTGGAATGGTTTCTGACAATAATTGAAGCTGAGGGGACAAGATGGGTTAGCTAATATACTTTATTGGACTCACTTCTGTTGGTGAGAGTGACAAGCTTTTGAGCCCCACAGAGCTCTTCTTCAGGTCTGTGAATAATTGAATACTAATTATTCAGCTGATATGTATTCTTAATATTGTTTGTTTTTTTCTATATTGTATTTTTCTCTTGATCTTTATTACGGGTTTAAAAATTATAATGGTTAATTCTTTCACTTTCCCTACATCCCCCCCACTCTTTTTCTTTCTCTCAATTCTTTGATATGGCACCAGCAACATCTATTATTGCTAAGCTTTGTGTGGGGGAAGGTGTGATAATACTGATAATACTCTGCTTCTGGGTGTATTTAAATGTCATTTATCTCTGATATATAGGACAGCTTAAATAAAATGGGTGTGCTGCAGTGTGCCAGGTGCTTGTAAGGATCATTTATAATTACTATGCTAATTGTCTTGCTTGGAAACATTTTTGGTTCAAACAAAACCTTGGAGAGAAGTAAAAGAATAGAGTGGTTTGATGTAAAAATATTTGCTTGGTAACAGGAAGAAGAATGAGTACCCGCAGCTATACTTCCCTGATCCTAGCTGCTTGGATAAATGCTGTCTTTTGGGCCTTGATGCCTATTGTAGGGTGGGCTAGCTATGCCCCAGATCCAACAGGAGCCACCTGCACAATAAACTGGCGGAAAAACGATGCGTAAGATTTTGAAAACTTCGTTTTACTTTTCAAATGTGGACTGTCACTTATTTTCTGTTCATCACCATGGTCAGTGTTTTCTCCTAAGAACATGCCATGCAACTTCTAAAAGACAATGGCAGTTCAGAAGTAGAGACTGAAGTAGTCTATAATAAATCAAAAAAGGATGTAAGAATTCTTGACATTGGAAAGCATTAGAAATCCTAGGTGTAAAGGTCACTGAGCCTAATAAATCTTACCAATTTGAAGAAATTGTACTTACCTTTTGTAAATGTTTTTTCTGACTGTTTTATTAACAATAAAACATAAGGGAACAATGCATTTTTTTAGTCATTTTTCATGGCTGCACAGTTGTAATATCTTGTATTTATTTTTTGGCTTACAGGTCTTTTGTTTCTTATACAATGACCGTAATTGCTGTTAATTTTGTCGTGCCCTTAACAGTCATGTTTTACTGTTACTACAATGTTTCCCGCACAATGAAGCAGTACACTACCAGTAACTGCCTGGAGAGCATCAACATAGACTGGTCTGATCAAGTAGATGTAACAAAGGTGATGGAGGGGGTCTTAATTCTTAAATAAATATGGTGTTTGATTTTGATATTGGTAAGCAGAATATAAATGGTTTGGTCTATCAAACATTTTTTTCTTGTTTTACAGATGTCTGTTGTGATGATTGTGATGTTTTTGGTGGCTTGGTCTCCATATTCCATTGTATGCTTATGGTCTTCCTTTGGAGACCCAAAGAAGATTTCCCCTGCAATGGCCATCATAGCACCTCTATTTGCAAAATCTTCCACATTTTATAACCCCTGTATTTATGTCATTGCAAACAAAAAGTAAGTGTCTCATTTTTAAATTAACAGCCTCCATCTGCTTTATGATTACTGGGCATCCTAGTTGTGCAGAAATACCTTCTATAAGATATGACAAAATATTTAACAAAGATGCAAAGGTTAAACCAGTGCTGTTTAACCATCTGTGATGGGTCTGATGATCTTTTGGACAGGTTTTAATAAAGGTAGGTGGTAGTATCTGCACCATATATGTCTGAAGGTGTCTGACAACATTTCCATGATATCTCCAGTTGTATCCTCATAAAAATATTTTGCAAAACAATTTCAGGTAACGTCCTTTGCCAAGATGGGATCGGAGTGAAATTTGAGTCCTATCTGAATCTGGGACTGTCCGCTTTTAATTAAACTGGCTTAAACGTATGGCTGCTTAGGCCCAAGAGAGTCTCCAAGTATTTAGCCTCATAGCTTCAATTAAAGTTAGGAGGCTAAATACCTTGGAGGATCTGGGTCTTAGTGACTTGTAGCTCCCATGGATATCATTGCTTGGCTTGGGAAGAGTCATAGTGGGGTGGTTTGAGACGATTAAGAGCAAATCTACAAGTCACAGCTGGCACCTCTTCTGTCAAAATAAAAACTATACCATGTTTTGAGCATAGGTATCATATTGAATTGAGATAATAATTTTGGGACATGTCCCTGGTCTCACAAAAACAGGCAAAAACAAAAAGGTTTTGCCTGTGGTTTGGAAGTATACAGAGGTTGGAGACACTGGAATCCTTCCCTTCCCATTTCTCAACCTGCAAGCAGGATCTGGGACATCCATACAGATGAGCTGAACTGTTCTTACTGAGTAGTTGATATGGTCTGACTCTTCTCTCCAACCCTGTTGGTTTAGGTCTGCCCTTTGCCTAGACCTTCATGTACTACACAACCAGCATGCTTCCATTCACCCACTCATCTCCCTACATTTTATCACACAGCTGTGCTGGTGGGGCCCAACTTGTGCTGGCCTGACTCATGGTGTCCACCAAGCACCACAGGCGGTGGTGCTGCTGGGGATGCTCTCCCTAGGGGCTAGGGCTGAGTTAAATGAAGTCCTAGAGCTTGCACCTGTGCCTCCTGCTAGGGAGATGACCAGTGTTCACTCTAATTTTTCCCACCCACGTGTAGAATGAATTTTGTTTTGTGAACCAATATGGAGGTGATGGGCTTTGGGGTGCAGGATGGGTCTCCAGGGCTATGGTGGGAAGAGATGACTCTTCCCCAGGGCTGTCTCCCTGCAGTAGCACCTAGGCTGGGAGGGAGAGGCGCCTCTCCCCACCACAGGAACTCTGGGACTGGGGCTGCAGGATAGGCACCCCTCCCCTGGCCCCAGCAAGTCTGGGCTGGGGGATGGCAGCCATCGCTGCGGCTGGGCCTGCGCCACCCTGGCCACCCCAGCAGGTCTGGGCTGCAGGCTGAGTTGGGGCTGGGGAAGGGGCGCCCCTCTTGCAGCAGGTTGGGGGCAGGTCCCTTGGTGGGTTCCTTGAGCGCATGTGTGGTGCTAAATAGGCTGCTGCACTTGTGCAGCTTACAGGGAACTTAGGAGATAATGATAAAATGAGATATTTTGGTATCCTATTTTAAGGAGCCAAAATTCTGAGACAGACCACTTGAAAAATGGGACTGTCCTGAAAAAAATGGATTGTAAGGTCACTCGAACAAAATTCCACTCATGCTAGTTTCACATTGATGCAATTCCACGGACCTCAGCAGAGTTCCTCTTGATTTACACTGGCAGAGGAAGAGACTAGAGACTAACTGAATTCTAAAAGTTTTATTAAAATAATTAGCCTTATTGCTATAGCACATTTGAGTAATTTGATCTTAATTTATCTCTGTTTTTGCTTCTTTATCTATGCCTCTAATCATCTGAATTTTTACTTCCCTCCTCATATTGCAGGTTCCGGAGAGCAATCCTGGCAATGGTTCGATGTCAAACTCGGCAGGAGATCACTATTAATAACGCCTTACCAATGAGTGTTTCTCAAAGCATGCTAACATAATGAGGCTGCTCGAAAGCACTGCCACTTTATTTACCCTACAGTATATGTTTTGTACACTACATGGAAATAAGTGGTCAAACCTGGGCCACAATTAAATTTGTATCACACTGTAATAATCCAGTCCAACAAGCCAGTTGTTTTTCTCATTGTCTCAATAATATTTAATACAGTTTTTTTTAAAATGCCAAGATTTTAGTACTGAAGACTAGGCCAATTGGCATAATATGCTTTTATCCCTCTCAAAAGGCGATCGTGAATGCTCAGTGTGTTTTGTAACTCTTGGATAGTGGGATAAAATGGTGTGGGAGGGAGAATAAAGCAGGACATGCTTAATTGTGCTACAGTAACAGAAATAAATTTTGGGTATGCATAATTCTTTTGGTATGTGTAATTTCCCCCTTTGAACTCTAAACCAGTTCTCAAAACTTCAGGCACAGTACTACTGTATCCTGCATATTCCCCTCCATGTCTTAAATGCACAGATTGATCTGACTTGAAAAGGTTGCTTCTGTGAGTACTGTAGTATGCAGGTGTATTTAAACTCCAGTGTTGCCAACTCTCTTTATTATCAGTTTTGTGATATTTTGGTGTTTTTCTGGCTCCTGAAGCCAAGTGATTATGTGAGAATCTCAACTTTCATTTTTAAAATAGTAAGATTCTAACCTTTGTGACTGAAGAAAAAAATCTTGAAACTGTGACCCAAGCACATGTTAAAAGTTTAAATAAAAAGGCAAGTAAAAACCCCCCAAATTTATTATTTTAAGGTAATCTCATTTTTGAGGCCTGACTCATGGTTTTTGAATGCCTAGGGCTGGCCATCTTGGGAATCAGTTTATTCAGGGCTGAAGGGATGAATATCTTTTCAAAAATTCAATTGTAGGTGGTAGTTAACTTGATATTGGTATTTCTGATGTTTGGAGAATAAATATCTTGTCTAATGGTAATATAAAATATGAACACTCAGGCAGGTCTCAGCTAAAACGGCTTCATCTAACTACAACTACTTACCATATTGAGTTCACTTCCTGTTACCCAGTTCCTGTGTCTTTTTTAAAGTGATACAGACCCTTTTGGAATGCTGGATATTGAACTCTTTACTTTGCATTAACAATAAAATAAAGAGAGAGAATATAGTTTGTTCTGAAATCCGCTAATCTGTTCTAAAAAGCAAACATTCTAATGCTTCAAGGAAGAATGAAGAACACACATTTTAAAGCACAATCTAAGGGGATTTCACTTCACATGATATTTTTGGTGCTATCAATTGATAATCAGTAGATGACACCAACAATTAGTTTATTTTTTGACTGTTTTATTAGTTTAGCTAACAACTGCACAACACCCCTGTGAAGTAAAGGGATATGTCAAAATATATCTAGTAAATCTGTATTCAGTATAGTTAACTATAAAGATGATGTCCTGATATGTGATAGATATAATTTTAACAGAATATGTTCCTTTGACATAATAAAAAAACAAGCTGGTTCAACTGATCCCTTTCAGGATACATTTGAAGGTTAAGTAGCTACAGATCTCAGCTAATCCAGTGTAATCTGCTATTACTAAATGGATGTCTACATTCACATTCATAGCACACAGCACACGAGTGCCTGAGAATAAACGTTTTTAGATTTTGTTCATATCAATTTTGCTGGGAGTTAGTCATGTATCTGTTTGTTTGTTTATGCATCATGATTAGCTTTTTTGAAGAAGTAAACAGTTTTTGTCCTTCACAATGCACTTGCATTTACCACGGCAGAAGTGATGGCACTGGAACAAGGTATGCCTTTCTTTATTGCCGTTACACAACGTAATTATAGGAAAATAGGTTGATGGAAATTTAGAATACCATTCTCTGACACCACTGATGAGTGCAGATTGTGTAGTTTTAGTTCATGTACTTTTTAGAAGTATAAAGGGGGAAGTTTACTCCATTTTTATGTCACTTTACATGGTAAACAGTGTGCATGGATATTAAGAGGGAGCAATAATATCTTGTCTTAATGGTTTTTACTTAGCAACTGGATGCCTTTTAAATCTTCAGTTTTTACAGAGACTTCTCTCTGCACTCTAACTTACTAAATGTCGATATTTCCTTGAAAATTTCATTTTTCAAACCAGTTATCCATTGTATGGTAATCCTGGTTTTAGATAAATGCAAAAGTTTCCTTTACTCTATCTCATTGTTAGACAATAGAAAAAGTATGATGATAAAGAAATAGCTTAATCACTTTGAAATATTTTACAGCAGATGCACTAGACATTGTATTGTTGCTCATTTGGGAATTACAAGTTCAGCTAATTTTATTCTTGTACTATACCTGATACAAAGTTCTGATGGGAAGAAAGGAAAATAGATGTTCTTCATAAATCAGCATCTATATGGAGAGAAAGAAGAGACATTAACTTCAGTCAGAATTCTCAAACCTGGATGCCTAGACTCCTAAATCCATATGTATGAACTTAAAATAAATTGAAATGGCCTAATTTTCAGAGGTTCTGAGAAAACCCAGCACCTCTGAAGTCAATGGAAGTAGAAAGTCCACAGAACCTCTGAAAATTAGGCCATTTCTCTTTGGGTGGATTTAGAATCTTAAATTTAAGCACCCAGTTTGAAAAAAAATTCTTTTTTTTTTGTAATCTTCAACCTACTTTCAAAAGTAAAGTTCCACAAATATATTTACCCTCATGCCTTCAATATCTGATATCTCCACTCTTGAAGAGAAATTAGAAAAAGTGACAGAGAGTTATAGACTTTTTATTAAAACGGAGGTCATGAATCTTCTGTTTCAGTGATAAAAATACAAATAAAATTCTTCTGTTCTTGAATTACATTGCTGGCCCTAAAATGACTGGGTAAAAGATAGCATTTGAATTTATCTGGAATTAATGCAGCAGTATCATTAATATTTTATATTCATTTTCTCTTTAGAAAGAAAGTCCACCTCCTAATTGTCTCTATCTTTTAAACATAGAAGATTGCACTTGGTCTGATATTTTGGCAGTAGTGGTGGTAGAAAAGGTATTAACACTTATTATTTGAGATGCAAGTCTCTGGTAATGAAATACAGATCTCTCTTTGTTGTTTGGTGCTAGGTCTGTGCTGTGTAATGACCCTGATATGTTTGAGATCCCTGTGAATGTTCCTGTGGACACAGTAAAACTTCGCATAGAAAAAACTGTCATACGAAGAATCCCCACTGAAGCCTTTTACTACTTGGTGGACCTTAAATACCTGTGGGTGACCTACAATTGTGTGGCTAACATTGATGCCAGCAGCTTTTATAATTTGAAGCAGCTGCATGAATTGCGTCTGGATGGGAATTTGCTGTCAAGTTTCCCTTGGGAGTCTCTTGTGGAGATGCCCAACCTAAGAACCTTTGATTTACATAACAACAAATTGACCAGCATTCCGTCTGAGGCTGGTAGATACCTGAGAAACCTCACCTACCTGGACGTATCCAGCAACAAACTAACCACCTTGCCATCAGACCTAATGGATGTTTGGCCCCCCTTCTCAGAAGCTACACCGTCCAGGAACACAGATCCAGCAGCACAGAGAGTCATATTAGGTAAACTGATGAGGCCATTGGATTCCTTATTAAAACATGTCTAAATATTCTCTTTAAAAGGGAAGCAGCTTAGTGTGGTGTTTGCAGGATTGAGGCCATAGTTTGTAAAGGGCTTTGGGATCATTCAGGATAAAAGGTGCTATAAACATGCAAAATATTGTTATATCAATGCTAATATGTTAGTTTAAAATATAGTGTGAAACTGCTTATCCTATGCTGATTGCTGCCTGCTATTTATTTTAAATATTTTTACTGCTAATATTTGGGACAAACACTGTATAGAAAATACTAATGCATTCTTAAAATGTTTGTTTAGCTTTTTGTAACTCGTGTGGCCCACAGGAATCACTCATCAGTTCTGTAAATATTTTGGCTAATACTTTATTTTTATAATATGTTGATCGTTGGGTGCTCAGAAAAAAATTGTATGTAGGACTAGGTATAATTGGAGAGATTCTCCACTGCACTCAGTTTCTGTGGATGCAGCGTGTACCGAGGGGTGGGAGCAGAGGGTGACTCCCTGATCCTGGGACAGCCAGCCTTCACGTAGGTGGGGGCTGCTCTAATCTACACACCTGGTGATGGCTGGAGCACAGTGTGTTCTGTCTCTACCCCTGCACACTCCCTCTACACTGATGGTTACAGGAGGGAGGAGAGTAGGAGCTGGCTATGGGTATGTTTATACAGCAGCTCTGAGGTGCAGTTCCAGGTCGACATACGTGTGCTCGCTCTGCCTGAGCTAGTTTGGCTGTAGTAGCTCAGGCTAGCTGCCCTGGCACACTCTCGCTTGACCCCCTGACTATGCACTTGGGCGGCTAGTCTGAACTGCTGCTCGTACCACTGTGGCAACCTTGCTCTTTTTAAGTGCTAGCTTGAGCAGCGCTAGCATGTGTCTATCTACCCGTGATGGGAATTTAACCTCCCAGCTACTGTATATGTCAGCGCTAAACCTGCTGAGGATTTTCTCCATATCAGAATCCTCATCTCAGGAGGTCTAGCTAACTGCCAGTCTATTTGCGCTGCCCTTGCTTTGCAAAGATAGTGGAATCTGGTTGAGTGCTCGCAAAGTTTCCTCACCAGTCTTTGTCAACAGCCTTTAATCCTGACAAGCCTTGCAGCCCTAGCACCTGTATTCTCTTGAGCACATGTGACTGATTGTGCCATGTTATGTGATGATTTTATAATGTGCAAAAATGTCCCCAGGGGAATTAGCATAAGACCTTTAGCTCATTTTCATTTGTGAACTAAGTCTGGATTTGAACCCGTGTCTCCAGAGATGAAAGGGCAGTAGATTCACTGGATTCAGGTGCCAATTTGCCTCTGGTTTTTGGATCCTATGTTCTGTGGAGATGGTATGCAGTTACCTACCTTCAGACTTACATACTGAAGTCAAATACCCTGAAAATAAAATGATGATTTCTTTGTAGAATTTGGAGCAACTATAAATTAGGTTAGCTGTGAACGATTCACTTCATTTCCAGTCATTACAAAAGCCATTTATTGTAAGTCTACTAGAGTGCAAGCAGACAATGATTGTTATACAATTAATCTGAACGTGAACCTCTGGAGATCTGAAGTGTCACACTGCTTGTGTTTTGGATCGTTCCCTGACAAGCCCACAATCCCCTTCCCAGTAAACCTGCTTCTCCTTCCTCTTTATTGAGTTTATTACTGTAGTGTCCAGGAGCCCAGGTTGTGTTTCTCACTCATGCGCGAGGGTGTGCATGCACACACACACTTGCACATGAGCTCACACACTCATTGCAGGAGTCTCACCCTCAGGTCTGTGCCAGAGGGACATGGCTGTTACGACCTGATAGATTTTAGGATCTGGTGACAAAATCATAGAGAGAGGCCCTCCCTGCTGTACTTTTGTTGCTTAAAAAATGTACCATGTTGAATAGGATTTATATGAGCCTGACTATCTTCTTCACTTCTCCAAGCAGAAGGGATTCTGGGAAGGAACCATGAAAAAGGGAGACTGGTGGCTCTGTGACATTGCCCTCTCTGATACCCCGTGGAAGATCTGCTGGGGCTCACTGAGGTTTTCAGGGCTGGGAGAGGAACCAGAGAGCCGTTGTTCTGTGTAGCACTCACTCACCACCTCTGGGAAGGGGGAATCTGCTTGGATTCCATGCCTTAATTAATTCTGCTTGAATCAGTGCTAACTAAGGCTACATTTCTGCACCTCTGAGAGAGGCTGGCCTGCTAATGGTAGCATTTCTCCTGCAGGAACCACATTGCCAGGTATAAGAAGGGGCCAAAGGAGCTGACTTAAACCATTTAGACCATTGGACTAAAGCTTCACTTCTTCACAGATCTGCAGTTCTCTGCACCTTCTGCCTTCTCTAGATGAAAATTCTGCAAAGTGAACCTGCCGAGAGTCCTGGGTACTTTGTCCCCCTCCTATGGGAGCATCCAGCTAGGTGCTCCATCTCTAGCTGGCTTGTTAGCTGAAAGCATGGTGTCACTGGAAGCTGAAATTCAGAGCTTCCTAGCAGTACTTACAGCAAAGTCAAGTTGTTTGAAATGCTGCCGGTAAAATGGCAGTCAGGGTTCTGCTCAGTGTGAGCAATGGTTGGCAGAATCAGGAAAACAAGATTATTCGCTGGTGTGTTTAAACAAAACAAAAACTCAAACCCAAACCAAGTGATTTTTGACATTTAGAAGGCTCTGCTAGCTGCAATGTCAGAAGTGAACCTGAGGAGGAGAGAGTGCAGGAGAAGGCTCCCTTTCCAAATCTTCAGGCGACGTGACTGACTGTGCCCCTGGAAAACCAGGAGCTGCTTTTGTCTAGCTGACAAGAACCTGGACTTTCCCTAGTCTTGTTGGTAATCCCAAACTTTACCCTGGCTTGACCCATTTTAATTCCTTATGTTTCTTCAGTCAATTTGGGCACCAAAGGCTCAATCCTGTTCCTACCGAAGTCGATGGTGGCAGGACTGGGCTGCAGGAGCATATTGTGGTTTGAAATGTGAGGCATGCACAATGGTAATATCATTCCCCTTGTGGTCTCCCTCCTAGAGAGCCATTGAGAGGATGAGGGAATACAGCATATGATAGAGCTGCAGTTAGCGCTGCCTTCCCATGTGCCAAGGACCCTGAATGCAGCAGATCCACCAGGCTTCTGCAGAGTGTGCTGGCCAGGCAGTTGGGAAGACTCAGCTCTTCCTGGGGCCTGCTCTGTAGTGATTGTTTCCATGGCACTGTGTGTGGCAGTGTTGGGAGAGGGAAGCACAGGGAGCCAGTGGGAAAAGGGGCCAGTCAGTCTTTTACTATGTGAAGCCACTGACTAAACCCCAGCTGAGCAGCAGGGGCTGCAGATGGTATTGCAGTTACCTTGAGTGGCGGAAACATCACAGCTGGGGTGGAGGAAACATCACCTGTTAATAACATCTGGGTTTCATTTTGAACCTTGAATATTTTATTTATTGCCACTTTACAACCCACTAAAAAGGGAATAATGTGCACTTAATTACACCCTGAGGTTGGTTACTGATTTACAGAGAAAATTTCCTACATAGCTCGCCTCTAAGCTAAAGTCCATATTGACACAGCGGCACATACTGGTGTGGGGGAAACTCTGTTTACCAAGAAGGAAGGACTGCATAACTGTATTATTCTGTGATACACATTGGAGTATATAATTCACAACTGTAACTATGGGCTGTTATTAGGCATTGATGGGGATGAGTAACCAATGAGTTACTGAGGAAGCAAATTATTTGAGTTTGTTGTGATCACTGCAGCATTCAGGCTTGTCTCCAAATGAATCAGATAAGAAATGTGGCCATTTTCTGTCCATTTGCACAGGAACTCCATTGTGGTTCATTAGGAAGGAAGCTTTGTCAATTGCTCATTGTACTGTGTTGCCTACTTGTACCATATCATATCTATGTATGGCAAATCAATGCTTATTGTGCAACCATTTTAAGTGTTGGTTTCATATTAGAAGAAAACCCTGGCTCATAACTGGCTGGAAATAGCCATCATGTGAGTGAGGAGATTACCTCCTCGGAGTCAATGTTGGACCTGAGGAACTGAAACAATGTTAATGAATCAACTCTAAATAACTGCACTTTGTCTGGCTGCAGTGAAAATAATTATTTATCTCAGAACCAATTAGATAACATGAAAATCTTTGTCTCCCTCATGGAAGACGTTAAGAAAAGAGCCTCCTGTCTCTACCTGCAGATGCAGGAGTATATTTATATGTTGGGAAAGAGGCAAGGTGAGTAGGTCTGGGGTTCTACAGCTTTTCCCATTCAGAAAATCCAGTGCTTCCAAATGATCTGGAACCCTCAAGGCTAGCCTAAATAACCACGTTAACCGTATTACCTTGTTCTTTGCTTCCCTGTCTCGTCTGTTATTTGTCACTCTTTGCTCAGTCTATTTCTGTTTTTACTCTGTAGGTCAGGGACTGTCTCATGTTTGTATGTACAGTGCCTCAGGCAGTGGAGTTTGGATCTGGATTGAATCCTTTGAGCACTACTGCAATATGAGCAATAAATAGCAAGTCATAACTTCCTATTGGGAAAAAGTCAGCCAAAGAGGTTTTGTCATAAGCTGTCCATGGGGAGAAGGACTCAGCCATCTTGTGAAGGGAGACAAGCTGCTAGTCCTACCAATCTTGAGGGTTCATGCGGAAAGCAAACTTATAACTCTGGGAATCCTGGGGTCTCCTGATGCCTGACCTTCACTTCCCCACTGCACCGTATCCCCTCAGCTGTATGTTTCTACCTTCTTTGAACCGGAAAGAACAGAGGCCTTATAGGGGAATTAACATGGCTTTTAGCATAATTTACTACTGTGGAAAGCTGCCAGCATTTAAGGGGTTGTTTCAGGAGCAGCCACTCTCCCTTCCAATATCTTAGGAGTACTTCCTTCTCCTTATACTCTTTTTCTCCAGTCCAGAGGGAAGAGAACTGGTCATTTTGTAAAATATCAAGCAGGAATGGACATTTCTCTGAATAAGAATAGCATCTGCCTCTGGACCAGTTAAAAATAAAACTAGACAGATTTTAAAGGTAGGCACACGCAATTGTGTATTTGAGTGAGTTCGACTTGTGAGCAAATATCACGAGTTAAGAAGCTCATTTGCATATGAGGTGCTTGACTATTAAGTGCTTAATCCTACAACCTTCACTTTCTTTTATCATAATTGTTTTCAGTGGAATTATTTGTTGATATTTTTGTGCGCCTTTGTATGTTTTAAAAGTTTCACAATAGGCTTATATTTCAATCACTCAATCATATTGGTGAATAATTTACCTGTCTAAGGGACTAATCCTACAAATCCCTATTATCATTATTACTCACACGAGTAAGACTTTGCAGGATCAGACCATTAAAAATGTGATTTAGGTTATTTAATTTTTTTTTAAAGAGACATAATTGTCCCACCTCAGCAACATACAAATTTTCCAAAATGTGAGAAATATATATTCAGGAACTGTGGATAAGTAACATTAAGTTACCCTGGCAGAGATGGTGTCCCTACCCTCTGTTTGCCGGGAGCTGGGAATTGGCGACAGAGGATGGATCACTTGATAGTTACCTGTTCTGTTCATTCCCTCTGGGGCACCTGGCATTGGCCACTGTCAGTAGACAGGATACTGGGCTAGATGGACCTTTGGTCTGACCCACCATGGCTGTTCTTGTGTTCTTGGACCCCTTTACTTTGCACAATGGTCTCAACATCCTTACATGGAATGTACATTTGCACATCCTGGGAATTAGGGGCATTATGTTGGATTTGTTTACAATTAATGGCTTCTGGGACACCTGTACTGCGTCTATGAACTGGAAGGAAGTTTATCTTATGTACTAAGGGAGTAGGCTGGAAATTGAGAACGTCGACCTTCTCCTTCCCCTGCTAGTTTTACCCATGTTCCCAGCTTAAGTATACAGTGCAAAGGGGAGCTATAGATAGGATGGACTGATGTTAGAGGAAACCTGTTGAAATTCACCTCTGGTGAACTGGTCTTTTATGTATATATTTTTATATATATGCCCAGTTCACCAGAGGTTGTCAAGTTGTGTGTGTGTGTGTGTGTGTGTGTATATATATATATATATATAGCTTTGGAGACCGTTTATATATAAACGTCTCCAAAGCTATATATAATCTCCAAAGAGGAGTGTGCGCTCACGCGCGTGCTCTCTCTCTCTCTTGCTCTCTCTCTCTCTTTTTTGGAGATTAGCTTTTTAAAATACAATACTCGAAACAGTTTTCTTGGATTTGCCTATTCCTTTTCTTGTGGGTAATAATTAGTCAGATTTAAAATCACTCTTGTCTGGAAGGAGTACAATTGGATTGTGATGTCATAAACGTATAGTCAAGGAATCTCTTCAGGTCAAGTCTTGTTTTAAAGGGTGGGATTAGTCAGGGTTTACCACTGTCTTAATCAATCACTGACTTTGTGCTTAAAATAACCTAATCTTGGTCAGGTGGTTAAAGAAAGCATGTATTTCTACATCTACAGATTTTTTCTAAAAATGCAAAGACATTAGAAGCAAATGAAATATTAAGAAAGGGAAAAAGAAAGGTGTTGGTAACATGGAATAATTCCAAATTTTTATTTAATTATTCGTAAAGTTAATGCATCTTTTCAGATCATGAGTTGTGTACTATGTCCCTGTATCTGGGTTTCATTCATGACTGGTTTGCTAAACTGTTCAGAGTATCCAGTAATTATAGGTTTTCACTGCAAAGTAGTAGCTTTTATATCTGCCTGCTCACTTTTAATGCACCCATCATCATAGCATTGGAGGCTATCCCATGTTACCTACAAAAATAGCTTGAATTTGGAATTAGTTCTATTTATTGTTAATATTCAAAGGAAATGGAGTGTTCCAGGGAGATGTGTACAGAGATCTAAAGTCAAATCAGAAACTGTTTAAAGGCATGAATGAAATGCTGTGGACCAGATCCTCAGCTGGTATAAATAGATATTTCTCTATTGAAGTCAACAGAGCTATGCTGTCTTACACCAATATAAGAGCTGGACCTATATTACTATAAAATGGCCAATGTAATTCACCTGAAATCAAATTCAACAATAGAAGAAATGTCCCCTCACTCCTGCTCTTCATAATTAAAGGGCAAATAGTCTGAAGTCAAATGGGGAGGGGCACGGTCCTTGTGTGCCATCAAAAATGCTAAGATCCTTTAATTATTTTGACAGTTCCTCTGCCCTCCTCCCTCTCTCTCTCCACATCCCTCCACAACTTTTAAATATTTTGTATTTAAAAGATTGGCCTGAACGAGATCTCTGAATCCAAACACCCCTGAACATTGGGAAAGTTCAGATCCAGGTCTAAACTTCGTTGGCTTAAAGCCATCTCTGTTCAATGGCAGAAGAGTTGGTATAAGTCATAAACACTTTAATCATTGCTGTCTCCTCAGCCAAAATCCAAGCACTGAAAAAGGTGCCCGAAAAAAAAAAAAAGAGAAGCTTAGAAAACTCCATACTTAATGAAGGGGAAAAAGGAGAGCAGTGGAGGTCAAAGGACAACCAGAGCTATTAGAAGATCTACTTGTACTTGAAGGGTCTGCCAAGAAGCCAAATGCAGGTGAAACACCTTACTTGGCAGCTAACCAAGGCTGCTCCTTCTGAGGTTGTTTCAAAGGAATGAAAAAATGGTACACTTTAGTGTAGAATATGTCAACTCATGTACCATTTTCTGTGCAGGTGGTTGTGGGGAAAAGATCTAGTTTATCAATTGTTAACAAAATAGCTTTAACCCTCCTTCTGAACCTCAAAAAAAAGTATAAAAGGAACAAATTAAATATTTCATGAACTTAAGAGACACAGTCTCCCTATTAGCATTTAGACACAATGGTATGTCCCACTCTAATCATGAAATCCAAGTAATGCTTGAAACTAAGTGTATGCTTTTTTTTTTCTGCTTAAGGTTTGCAGGACAATCCATGGTTTTGTGACTGTCGGATTTCAAAGCTAATTGAATTTTCCAAAATAGTGGACACCTCTGTTGTACTTCTGGATCCTCTTGTGGCTTGTAGTGGACCTGAGAGTCTGGCAGGTATCTTGTTCCAGAGAGCAGAGCTGGAACAGTGTCTTAAACCATCAGTGATGACTTCAGCAACAAAAATCACATCGCCTCTGGGAAGCAATGTACTGCTACGCTGTGATGCCACTGGATATCCAACCCCACAACTTACCTGGATCAGGTCAGACAATTTACCGGTGAACTATACAGGTATTTCATAATTTATTACTAAGAAATATGAGAACCTAGATATATTGATAGTTTGCGCTTGGAAATGATCTTTGAGATCATTATTATGAATGGTGAAAAATGAACAAGACCAGATATTTCTCACAATAGTTTTACCGTTTGGGTCCAGAATCTCCTTGTCCCTATTTGTGTTAAATTCATCCATATCTGAACATGAACAGGGCAAACAAGTCACTTCCAATTCAGAACATGACATGGAACCAAGACTGGATAGGAGGCTTAGATTCAGGATCCCAAAATTGGATGGGGTGGTTTGGACTTGAAATTTCAGTTTTGGCTTGTCTCCGGTACAAAATGCAAGTTAAAAAAGCCAGTGTAGCCATAACTGAGCTATTTAAACACAGCAATTTTTATTATAAGTATTGGCTTTGTGATAAATATTACTTTGTGTGAATTTTGGTCATTTACCACCAATGTCCATACTGAACGGTAAAGAGACAGTGAATATTTTATATTGTTTTTTGTATATCAGCCAATTTTAGTAATTGCATCTAGCAATTCAGAAGTTTTCCTATTTTTAAGTAATGGGTTCGTGAGAATGAACTGTATGACAACTTAATGTAAGCACATAATAATAAATTGTTATATTTATTATGAAAAATTCTTTTAACTCAAAGCTGTAAGCTAATATCACTCATTTAAAACGAAATCAGTGGAAATGAATTGTTATAGTGCAATATTGGAGGCTGCCAGTAGATGGCACCATGGTTAGCATCTAAGGATTATCTTTAGTATTTAAGGAAGAACTGTAGAAGAGGAAAGACAGAAAAAGTAAGGGTCAGAGAGTAGGGGAAGCTAGCGAATGTATAAACTCTGCAGCTTCTAGAAAAGTCTGGAAATTAAACTGTTTACCTCAGAACTCAATTATTTTAATAACTCAAAGTATTTTGATGGTTACATATTCTGTAGAGGTGGGTTTGAACTCTGCAGTGTGAATTCAAATCCAAACTTTTCCAAAATTTGGGTGGAGAGCTTTTGTAACTGGAAAGCTATATATATAAAATTGTCTTTGCTTTTGCTGTTCATGTCACAACAGTCATTGTAGAGCACACAAATAGTGGAGACACAGAAGTCTGTAAAATCGAGATGTCATACATTACAATTGTTTAATTATTTATAGTGCCTGTCTTTCACCTTTGGAGCTTACAATAATTAAAATATATGGGGTGAAGAGTAAAATCCACATAATAAAAATAGATATAACTCTATTAATTATTACAGGTCTAACTTAATCTCTTAATCTTTATTTAAAGTGTGTGTGTGTGTGTGTGTGTGTGTGTGTGTGTGGACTCTTAAGGGGTCTAGATAGACAGTTCTGGGAAAGAACTTGTCCTGTGGACTGAAAAGCCTGGGTAGTGCAGGCTGCTGCTTCTTACTCCAGCCACGTGATCCAATCCTGACCTGAGGGCTTACCCTTAGGTGAAACAGGATAATTCCCTTTCCAATGCATGTTTAGACTTCAACCTCCCTTGTGAGGTGGTGTATAAAGTTCCTGGATTATGTGATAGACTTAATAATTGTCCTATGGGATTGTACCAGTGCTCTATGTAGTCCAAAATAGTGCCCCAGAAGGTTGTGTAAAGCCCCATAATGGGTAATTATGCAATGACCTACCCATGGGGGATGTTTTTTGCTAACCCCAGGCAGTTAGCAGTAAGATTTTACCCTTAAGCATAAGAGCTGATGGGTGAAACCTTCAAGACCATTTAAGTGACTTAGGAGCCAAAGTACCATTTCCTGAAGTGACTTAGATACTTAGGGTTCTAAGTCTTGCTGAAGGTCAGTGTAGCTTTTAAAGTCCATGGAATTTAGGCAGCCAAGTCACGTATGCACTTTTGAAACTTTACCCTATATCCCTCCCTATATCCCTTTAACCATTTTTGTTTTTTATAGTGAAATGGCAAATATTTTTATTACTCTAATTTTATTTTTGAACCTTACTCAGGGCAAGTCTACACTTAAAACACTGCATCGGCACAGCTGTACTGATGCAACTATAGCACTTGAATGACGATGTTCTCTGCTGACTGGAGAGAGCTCTCCTGTCGGCGTAGTTAATCCACCTCCCCGAGAGGTGGTAGCTATGCCAATGGGAGAAGCTCTCCTGCTGACAGAGCTCTATCTGCACAGGGTGTTAAGCTGGTATAACTATGTCGCTCAGGAGTGTGGATTTTTCATACCCCTGAGTAGTGTAATTATACTGATGTAAGTCTGTAGTGTACACCAGCCCCCAACTCTTTTTTTCAATACTATTATATGGCAGGGAGTTCTGCAAGTTGTGTTTAAAAAAACAATATGTTCAATTCAAATTGTTTTTTCTAACATAGCAAAAGCATGGAAGGGTAAAGCCATAACCTTGCCTTTTTGTTATGTTACTGTTACACTGTTTTACTATATGCATTTCATTTTCCTTTAGTAATTCAAGAAACTCCAGGAGAGGGTGTCAGATGGTCCATAATAAGTTTGACAGGGATTTCATACAAGGATGCAGGGGACTACAGATGTAAGGCCAAAAATTTGGCGGGAATGTCAGAAGCTGCTGTTACTGTCACTGTGGTTGGTGTTGTCACTACGACTGTGTCACCACAGAAGTATGGGAAGAAGTTTGAAGCAGACCAACAAAATAACACACAGGAGGAAGCCAAGAAAGAATCTGAAAAAAGCACCACACCTCCTCCATCCTTAACATCGCTACCCACAACAATGGCTACCACTGAAAGGGCAACAAGTGCCAAGATCACAGACAAAAAACAGTCCAAGTCTATGGCTGATGGGAAAAAAAGTTCAAAGGGAGTAACAAATGGAAACAACAAAAAGTCTGAAGAAACAAGCAAGAAAGATGAGGCGACTTTATTGAATGCAGCAGCACTGGCTGAACAGAACGTCACCATAAAAAACCTAAAAGTTATTAGTGAAACGGATGAAAGAGTTACCTTAACTTGGAAAACCATCAATGCCACAAGCAACTCTCCAGTGACTGTATTGTACTCAAAGTATGGGGAGAAAGATATGCTGCCTCTGAGTACAGATCCCAGCAAAAACAAAGTCACAATAGATGGTTTGCAGCCTAGTACACAATACATGGCATGTGTCTGTCCCAAAGGAGTCCCACCTACAAAAGAGCAATGCATTATTTTCTCCACTGATGGAATAAATGGTGAGAGTGGTTCTCAAGTTTCCATTTTGATCATGACTAGCAGTGTGGCATGTGTGATTGTTCTACCTTTGATATTTTTCTTACTCTATAAAGTTTTAAAACTTCACAGGAAACCAAAATCTGCTAGGGAAGCTGACCTTGCAAAAGAGACCTATGTCAAATTTGAAACACTTTCTCTTAAGCCCCGTTCAGTGGGCACAGGAGGAGAGCTCTGGACTCGAAGAAACACTGATGAGTCAGAAAGACTTCTGCTTTGCTCTAGGTCAAGCATGGATTCTCAGATGACCTTCAAAAGTGAGGGCTCCAGGTCTGAGTACTTCTGTTGAATGTTGTATATAGTGGACAATGTGAAATACACTAAGGGTAAAACTAATTCCAAACTGAAGTCTTGTATCTCAAAGCAGGTCAGTGCCAGTTAGGAAATACCACTATCAGATATAGTATCTGATACAACTCAGACTATTGCGGTAGGAGGGGGAAAGGGAAATTGATGCCAGCATTTGTTTTTTGTCTTTTTTACATCCTGTCATGCATCCTGTGACTTCTGATATGAGATAGTGATGTTCCTTGGAGAGTAAATAGAGCATAAAGTAACTCTGCCTGATTTATGTTCTGATATTTTCTGTTTTTATTAAACATACTGGTATTTATCTTGTCATTTGATTTCATGTGTACGACATGCAAGTTGTATCTATCAAATATTCCCCACATTTCTTTTAAAAAAATACTATATACTGGAGAAAAGCTATAGGAGCAGAGCTTAAACTCTGGCTTTGCTTGAGTCAAAGATAGTCACTTATACTTAATATTTGAAAATACAGATTTTCCGATGACAGCTTGTGCTTCAAAATGTGATAGAGCACTACACTGTATAATGTCTTGGAGAAGGAGTGATTTTGGGTTAATCAAGGCTCAAGTCAGTTACCCAGAGATCATGTGCTTTGTTTCTTGAGATGCAACATAGACCATCTTCATCAAGTTACAGATGCTTTTGGAAGGAGCTTCTCTTGGCTGGTGAACTTAAGGTAAGGTTTTGCTGTGGGTAGCTTTGTAAGGGACAAATGTTAACAATAGGTTGAAACTACTGGTACTTAATATGGTCCTGTTGCAAAATCCCAGCCTTAGAACACTATACATACTGCATTTTAATTAACTTCTTTGACAATTGTTTACCTTTGACACTATATAACATACATACGTTTATGTATAAGACGCATGGTAAGATGAGGTCTTGTCCTCCAATAGCTACAGACAAGATGCAACAGGAGATGTAACAAATAGCAGGAGGGAATGAGGCGACAGGGTGAGGGTTACATTTGGAATGTGTAATTGCGTAGGCGAATTATGAGCACAACTCAACATTTCCAAAATCATATTATATATTTTAAAAATAAACATCTAGGATTGCCTACCATGAGTCCGATCCTGCATCCATTGAAGTCCCTGACAAGACTCCATTTGACTTCATTGCTGCAGGTTCCAACTCCATGAGTATCACTGTGTGTAAACAGGGGGAACACAATACATGCCAAAATGGATTTAAAAAAAAAAAAAAAAAGAGCTAGCATCTTTGATATCTTGGGCCTTTCCATGTGAGTTCTGTGGGAAGCTGGGAATCTTCCCTTTCCAATGAGATGATGATAATACCTGGATCTTATCTAGTGCTTTTCATCCATAGATCTCAAAGTGCTTTACAAAGCAGGCCAGTGTCTTTCTCCCCATTTTACAGATGGATAACTTGAGGCACGGAGCGGGTAAAGTGACTCGCCTAAGGTCACCCACTAGACCAGTGGCAGAGCTGGGAATAGAACCCACATCTTTTGGATAAACAAGATAAAGCTTCTGTTTCTGCTTCTGCAATAACATGACATAATGGATTTTCAAAGCATAACACCTTTAGGTGTCATTAGGCTGGGTTTAAATCTTTCTCGTCTTGGGCAGGTGTCATTTGTGGGGAAAACTTGGGTAAGGAGGAAGAAATATTTTTGTCATAAATTGACTTAGTGTAAACTCTTCATCCCAAGGAATCTGTTTGAAACTGCTCAGTGGGTTAGGATGATAAAAGGAGTGCTAGAGAAACATGGAGTAGTGGGCAGAGAGCAGCTAAGCTAGTCAAAGGTGCATGTTACATTTATTTGCATAATAGCTCTTCAGTTTATTAAATGGATAAGAACTGCATTAGTGGTCAGATCAATGGTGCATTTAGCCCTGTATCCTGTCTCTGACAGTGGCCAGAGCTGACAGAGCTTCAGAGGGAGTGTATGGAACAGGGCAGTTCTGGAGAGATCCATCCTTGTCTTTCCCTCCTAGCTTCTGTCAGTCAGAAGTTTAGGGTCGCCCCTAGCATGAGGTTGGGTCCCAGACGATCTTGGCTAATAGCCATTGATAGACCTATCCTCCCTGATCTTCTGTGAACCTAGTCATTCTTTTGGCCATCACAACATCCCGTGGAAGAGTTCCACATGTTAATTGTGTGTTGTGTGAAAAAGTATTTCCTCTTGTTCATATTAAACCTGCTGCCCATTAATTTAATCTGGTGACCCTTGGTTTTCATACTGTGGGAAAGGGTAAATAACATTTCTCTCTTCACTTTTTCCGCACCATTCATGATTTCATAGCCCTCTATCACAGTGGTTCTCAACCAGGGGTACACGTATCCCTGGTGGTAGGCAGCGGTCTTCTAGGAAGTACTTCAACTCATCTGGATATTTGCCTAGTTTTACAACAGGCTACATAAAAAGCACTAGTGAAGGTCAGTACAAACTAAAATTTCATATAGACAATCACTTGTTTATGCTTCTCTATACACTGAAATTTAAGTACAATATTTATATTCCAAATGATTTATTTTATAATTATATGGTAAAAATGAGAAAGTCAGCAATTTCTCAGTAATAGTGGGCTGTGACACTTTTGTATTTTTATATCTGATTTTGTAAGCAAATAGTTTTTAAGTGACGTGAAACTTGGGGGTATGCAAGACAAATCAGACTCCTGAAAGGGGTACAGTAGTCTGGAAAGGTTCAGAGCCACTGTTCTATCATATTCTCCTTGTCCCTTTTCTAAGCTGAACAGCCCTAATATTTTAGTCTTCTCTTATGGAAGCCATTCCATACCCTTGATCATCTTTGTTGCCATCCTCTGAACCTTTTCCAGTTTCACTAAATCCTTTTTGAGATGGGGCGACCAGAACTGGACACAGTATCAAGGATTTATATACTGGCATTATATTTTCTGTCTTATTTTCTATCTCTTTCCTAGTAGTCCCTAACAGCCTTTTAGCCTTTTTGTCCACTGCTGTGCATTGAGCTGAAGTTTTCAGAGAACTATCCACAATGACTCCAAGATCTTTCTTGAGTGGTAACAGCTAATTTAGAACCCATCATGTATGTATGTTTAGCTGGGAATATTTTTTCCACTGTGCATTGCTTTGCACTTATCAACAGTGAATTTCATTGGGAACTTTCACAAGTCCACACAACTTTCCCAGCACAATGCGCAATCCACACACTAATCAATACAAGCACCCAGGCAATAACACAACCAGCACACACAATAACCCCAAACACACACGCACACACACATTTCCCAGTGCAACACAACCCACACATAAAACAACACAACTCTGCCAGCACAACACGCACATTTGCGCACCTTCACTCATAATTACCATAAAACCAAATGCTGCAAGTCCATTGCTAGGAGAGATATAATATGGGTAACACAATTCTCTAAATCAGCCCCAGGTAACTTTTTTTCATAGCCTCAGTCTCCTACTGCCAGCAGCTGAGAATAATGAGAGAATCATTATGGGACAGATTCAGTTGCCCTTACTCAAGCTGAATAATATCCTAATCTGGGAGATGTCCCACTGATTTCAGTGGAACTATTTGTAGATAACGGTACTAATCAACATGAATAAGGGTGGCAAAATCTGCCCTGCTATATTACAGTAAATGATCATGATGATTCAGAAGAGGTGCAGTATGACACGACAATTCTGGTGCACCATACATCTGGTTTTGGAGATTTCTTCCATTGCCTGCCGATCTGTCTGTCCTGAGCCTTATACTTGGCTCTTTATGGCTTAGTGAACAGTGAATCCTAGTTAGATTTTTGAATTCGTTATACTAGGAACACCATCAGTGTCATCAAAGGGCGCGGCTGGGAGATTGGCATTCTTGAAATTGGAAAATCATCTGGGTATAATGCTAGAAAGACCATGAGTTCTATAGATACTTCTTCCAACCACCTCAAAATGCCTCTTTCAATCATTTTTAACTCCACAACTAAACAGAAATTCACACAAAAATCACAAAACATGTTGGTCCTTTATTTACAGAGAAAGGGGATTGAAAAATATTGAATAAATCATTAACATAAACAATGGAAATCCATAATGTAAACCAGTTTTGGGGGAAGAAGGGATTTGGCCAATGGATAGATGCAGTGGTAAAAATGATGTCAAGATGCACGTTGACTTGTGTTTCCTAGGGCTACAAGGGCAGCCCTTCACTGGCCATATTGTTTTCTCCTGGCCCTTATATACCTAAATGTTCCTTTTAATGTATTTTCTATTTTTTTTAGCTTTGTTTGTTCTCTTTCTCCCATTGGGGGCTAGACTTGTTTTTTTTATTCCATTAGTTGAAAAGAGATTTTCAAAGACATAGGTGGTTATGGTTACGTTCCCAAGTAAGGGCTGGTCTACAATGGGTGGTGGTGGGGGGGTTCAAACTAAGATACGCAATTTCAGCTACGCTATTTGCATAGCTGAAGTTGAAGTATCTTAGTTCGACTTACCTGGCCGTCCTCACAGCGGCGAGTCGACTGCGGCGCTCCCGTCGACTGCACTTACTCCTCCTGCCGAGGTGGAGTATGGGCATCTATTAGTGGATCGATTTATCGCATCCAGACGAGACATGATAAATTGATCCCCGATGCATTGAACAGTACCCGTCGATCCTAAGAGGCCTGATTTGCAAAAGTAATGAGCACCCAGCAGCTCCCAATGGCTTTCACGGTGCCTCAGCACTTTCGACAGACAGGCCACTTAATTAAGTATCTAAATATAGATCTAGGAGCCTAACTGTAGGGATCCAATTTTAAAAATCTTGGCCATTTTTCTCAGAGAAACTTTGTATTCCTTAAACTATCATAGCTAACTACTATATTATTCTTCCTCTTTTAAATTAAAAATATATCAGAGTCATTTTTTCAGTAAAAAGGAAACTTCTTACATATATATGGTGAAAATGTATATGGCTAGCAAAAGTTGAAGAAACTGGGCTATGTTTAAGAGGATAATGAACACAGATCATAAAAAGGCATTTAAATTCATTACCTTTTCCAAAAAGTCATTCAAATAGTATATTCATTTTAAAAAAATGTTTTGAGGTGAAAATAAAATGCTGTTTGTATACATAAATGCTTGCCTGATCTCTGATATATTCTTTTAGATTTAGCTTATTTCTTGAGATTACATATTGAAGAGAAGTGTGTTGATCCAGAGGTGGAAGGCCTGGATGAGGATAGGAGACCAAAAAGAATGTAAGGAGGTAGAAGACTGAGACTTATAGGGAAGGGGGTATGATGAGATGGCAGGGGACCACATGGGACATGGATTTTTCCTAGGGGTCTAGGGTGCATGTGGAAGGGGGTCTAGTAGGACAACAGACTGGCAAGGTGTGGAAGGAGGGATGAAGTGGGTACTGGGATATTTCCTATATACTGCAGTGATTGGAGCTCTGTACGCAAGCTAGACACGAGGGTGGTCTTGAAATGGGAGCATGGGATAAAGGGCACGGAGAGAGTGCAGAGGATGGGGGAGGCTGGGTGGAGAGAGAGAGAAATGTATGGAAGTTGGAGAATGGAAGGCAGTACAAGGTCTTGGGAGGAATAGAGGGGAGAGTGTGAAAAAGGGATGGAGGACAAGGAGGTGGAAGCAGGAGACAGGAGGGCCTGGAATGGGCTTGCAGGAGACTTAGGGGGCATGGGCAGGGATGTGTAAGGCCTGGAGGGAGTGCAGGGCACGATGGGGAGTAGTAGAGAGGACTGAGAAAGGTTTATCTAAACTTTATATCTTTAAATGTTCTAGATACGGGGTAAAATTTTCTAAAGCACATAACTAACTTAAAAGCAGCAACCTAAGTTCTATTTTTTTCAAAAGTGACTTGGGCACATAGGAGAATCAGTCCCATTGAAAGTCATAAATGCTTTTGAAAATGTTACTCATCTTTAAGAGTAGGGTTAGCCTTGCTTTGGTGGGCTGGATAAGATTTGATGGAGCATTGCTTATCTCCTTTTGGTACTCTGAATTTTCCTGGAATTTACTAGCTCCTTCCCTCAGCCCCAATTTAAGGTACAGGTGTGATTCTATTAGGTCAGCTAACACCATAAATTCCTTTCTTAAAACAATCTACAGTTTCAAAAACAAAAAACCCTGTTAATGCTAAAAAGTCTTGAAATGAGCAGTTAAGAATTCCAGCCATTCCCCACTGCCATATAATCCTCTGTCACTCACGGTCACTCCACTCATCTTGAATGCTGCATCGTAAAATTTACAAAATATATGCAAAAATCAAAACAGAAAATTAATGGACTATAAAATCCCATTTCCTCTTCAAGGTGTCCATTTCAGATATACCATAAAACTAACACATACAACAATTTACTGATGACAAAATATTATACATATTTGTTAACAATTGAAAATACAAACTTTCAAGTTGTACACGCATGTACATAAACCTGCAACAGCATACAAGCAACACAATTCACAACACCAAATCAGGACTATCATTCCATTTCTGTAGACACAAATATTCTCCTCCTCAACTAGTTTCATCACAGTACAGGAAAACTGAACTTAATGTAACCTAGGACTGCATTTTCTGTCAACATCTACACTCTACATAAAATATAAAATCAGTTTTATACATTTTAAAACATTGTTCCACTACAGAACAAAACAAAGGGGAAAGTTCAACTTGGGTGAGTGATATAAGCAAAGTGGGATGATATAAAAAGATGGTGGATGAAGAACTTTCCCAACAATGGCAGAAGTCCATCTTGAATTGCATTCCTAAGCAATGAATGACAATCATGCGAATTCTGTTTATAATGTCTGTAAAGCATAGATCAATGATCAGGACAGGAACCTTTATCATCACACTAAAGAGACTTGAGCAAAAGGATGTCTGTCCCAAGAACCACATAGTATTCAGAAAAGGGATGGAGTTTTTCTGAATGAGTTTGACTATGAAGTGACCTCCCATCTTTGTTTCTAGAAAAGAATCAGGAATTACTCCAACTACTGCAGCCAATGTGATTGCCATTTTCAGGTACATATTTATCTTTGGTATAATTCTAGGTCAGGCAGTATTACAAGCCCTGAAGTTGTTCAGTGTTGGAAGTTTATGAACAGAGACTATTGTACGAATGACTAGAATCTGAACCTTGGATGGTGATTGAAGTCGAGCACCAACTTCCCTACAAAACACAGGGTCACATCATGTTGCAGACCTGGGAGGGGCTCAGAGAAAGGGAGCAGGAATGATAAAGGCCCTAGAAAATCTCTCGCATGAAGAGAGATGGAAAAGATTGGGAATGTAGAAGGGTGACAAATATAAAAGGGTTATGATAAAACTATATAAAATAACACACGGTCTAGAGAAAATCGATTGGGAACTTGTATTCTCCCTGTCTTGTAACAAAAACAGGGGACATGGGTGGCAGATTATCCCACATCTGCCTAATGCAGTGTTCTTGCAGCTTCCTCTGAAGCTGTTGGAGACAGGATACTGGATTAGACGCACTTTGGTTCTGATCCAGTATGGCGATACATTCATTTAGCACAAGTCCATTTTTAATGCCATTAGGCAGGTAAGTGCATTAAACAATAATTTTGTAATTAAGTTGTTAATATTTTCATTCAATAAGTAGTACACTTGTGGGATATCATTATAGTTCTCAAAAAGTTGCTTCTTTCTCCAAAACTCTGAAAAGTGAAAGTAAAAACTAATCCTCAAGTCATGTTCTTGCTCCCCTCTCTTATATATTTCTCATAGTTTAGTTTAATTTTTTTTGAAACAAGAAACAAAACCACCCGTGGGGTTAGCCTTGTAACAAGTTTTTCCAGTCTTGGAAACAATTACATCTTTGTTGATGAGAAAGTTAAATCCAATACCCATAAGTATTTATTTTCATGTGAAGCCGATTAACTAATGATGCTGAAGTCTAAATTTCTTAACACAGCTGATGCCATAGACTGATCAGATTGACCTCTGAGTCATGTGTCTTGAATTTTCAGGCTGCTAGCATTGGGCCAAATTTTCATGCCTCCAAAAATAGCTCTTAGCAATTGTATTTTTTAAGTCTTCCACAGCCCAGTCCTTTGCATTTAAGATTAAGTGGGAGTTTGAGCCACAGGGGAGGAAAATATGAGTGTACTTTAATAATGCACTTGTCCTTTTAAGTTCAGAATACATATAATTTATGCTAGCTTCTTCATTTGCTGCAGAATTCAGTAATTGATCTGACTTTTTGGTAGGAGTCTGTCTTTGTTAAAGTAATCTTGCACTATGCTCCTGGTCTCTGATTATAACTAGAGGCAGCAGCATCTAAGGATATTCTTCCAAAGCTTACTTTTATTGGTCGTGAGAGAACTTTCTCATCTTTCTCTTTGACGATTACTTAACGATGTATTCTTCCTACTCCCTAGTGCAAGATGGCCTGGCTGTGTGATATTTTGTACCTGCCACTGCCAGGAGCCTAAGGGGGCTGTTATGCCCAGTTTGCTGTGGGTTCTGTAAATCTAAGCACTGAGACACCTTTATATTATTGGCTTCATTGGTTGTATCTGCATTGCATAATTATCTGCACAGTACTGAATACACTTAATAAATGGAGATATACCTCTCTCATAGAGCTGGAAGGGACCCTGAAGGGTCATAGAGTCCAGCCCTCTGCCTTCACTAGGCAGGACCAAGTACTGATTTTGCCTCAGATCTCTAAGTGGCCCTTTCAAGGATTGAACTCACAACCCTGGGTTTAGCAGGCCAATACTTAAACCACTGAGCTAAACCACTTCTGAAGTTCTGTACTGGCAAACCTTATCCTGATTGTAAAACCTGGGAATGATTTAATGGGAGCAGGTTGCTCAAAAGTCCTGTTGCACCTACTTTGCATCTATTTTTGCATTATATGCGTTTTTTAAAATAAGTGCACAGAACCACAGCATTTGCTTGTTCTTAACTCTTTTGATAGCTGAAATGACTTGTGATAGAAGAAAGTGACTTGTTCTGTGATTCTTTACCACTGTTACATGACACAGTGTCAGAAGTTGGCTGAATTTGAACCAGGGTTAATAAAAGATGATCCAAAACTTCGACCCTCCACAGGCCTTTCAGTTTGATGGGGTGGAATTTTGAACCCAACAGATCTTAACACAGCAATGAAGTACAGATCAAGTCATTAGTTCATGCAATAAAGAATTAAGCTGGAACCTGGAGATATTTAAAAATAATTTGCTTTCATTGAGAAAGGAGAATAACCATGAAATCTTTCTTAGAAAGTTTGATCAGCATTTTGATCCTTAAAATAATGTAATACTCAAACGGATGTTCTTTTATGAGTGTGCAGAGTCCCAGGGACTTCATGGAAGCCTTAATAAAGGCACAATATGAACAAGCATAAGAACATATCAAGGATTGTCTAATAGTTGGAATTTTAAACAAGGGAATTTCAGGAAAATTAATTGTCTGAGTTCACTCTGAAATAGGCCATCCAGTTGATAGTCCGATCTAGGAAAAGTGCAAGTTAATAACAAGGGAGTTGTGGAAGTGTGGTACAAGAAGCAGCAAAGAAAAAATTCCCATAGGGAAGAGAGAAGTACAATAAAAAATACTGATTAAGAGCACTGAGTCCCTGTAAAGTGGGAGGTATAATGAAGAACACAGCCAAATGAGGTGTACCCAACCAGCAGAAGTAAGAAAGGTAAGAGAGAAGGACATTGGGACCATGTCAGAGGGATGAGGATGATCGCTCAAGCAAAGATGAATGATGCTTGTTTTCTGGCATCAGCATCCAAACACACCATTCTTGAACAGGATTTGAATGCTAAATTTAAAATTGATTCAGGTGTTGAGGTGTAACACTGGTTTGTAAAGAGACTTTTTAGGAGGTGTTCTCCAGTCATAAATTGGAGCAGCTCTGGGTAGTGCTCAATAGGCCCCAAGCACAGATAAGATATTTGGTTTAATTCAAAGTCCATACTACCCACAAAGGCAAGGAAGTATGTGTTTGACACTTTGGTTATTAATGTGGCCACTGCAAGTTACTACAATCGTTGAGGTGGGCCTCATAAAACACAAAGGAAAAGCTGGAACCATGTTTGGTGAAAACTACCTGCTTAAAGGACAACTAGTGTGGACTGGACTAAAAAAAGGGCCTTTCCTTTTGTGTTGAATGCAGTCTGGAGGGTTACAATCTGCCTTCTTTCCCTCAGTACAGGAGGGACTGGATAGGAGAGGAAGAAATAGTGTACTTAAGGCACTGACAGAGTGATGTGCTCCTATGGGGTCTGTCAGTGTCATAGAAAAAAGACTATACCATATCTTGAAGGTGATCGAAGCTGTTTGACACAAATAAATATAGAAAAGTGTATGCTGCAAGAAACCCCATCATAGTTCAAAGAGCATGTAATTTATAAAGAAGGCTGGGGGCAGATCCAGAGGAAGTTACAACTATAGTTGAAATACCGTGATCTAAAAATAGATCTGAAATGATGAAATGCATTCTTCCTCTGGTAAATTTTTGGAGCACATTCTACAAAAGCCCAGTCTCCTTATTAACTATTTCAAGCAGACTATGTGTGGATTTGGGAGAAAGCACACAAAAATTTGGTGGATCTAAATTATCTATTGACCACATCCCTGGAACAGGCATTTGATGATCTTTCCAATTCTACAGCCGTTTCAACAGATGCCAGCAGTTAGAGTTGTTGGCGTTCTACTCCAGTTTCAGTGAGATGTTTAAAATCCTGTAGCATGTTGTTCTAGACAGCTTCCCGACGCCGAGATCAAATACACACAGCTAGAGAGAATGATTGACAAGTCTATGAGCATGAGAGAGATTCACAAAATGTTTGCAAGGTTTTGATAGCTTCAGGATCGTGACAGATCACAACTTACATGTTCTATTAATAAACAATACAGATTTCGATATGATTCTCCTTAGATGTCTAAGACTGCTCATGCATTTTATGAATTTCAAGCCTCTTTCTGAATATGCACCATGGAGGTCCTTAGGGGTGGCTGACACCTTATTGAGAAGTCCTGTTAATCACCCATATTCTCCGGAGGCTTGGGACAATTCAGTAGCATCTACCTGTGCTCCTGTATCTCTGCTAGCCTCAGCATGTGAGTTAGGACTGATTAAAATATCCACTAATGCTGATACACAACTGCAAACTATCCGTGATTTTAAGAGATAGTTAGCCCAGTTACTTAACGGGTCCATATCCAGCCTGTGATTTTTATGCAGAAATTCTAATCACTTATGGAAATCTCATTGTAGTCCTACATTCCTTGCAGAATAACATTATTAGATGCACCAGGACCTTACAAAAAGCTGCGAGTGTGCCTGAATTTCCGTGTAATAACTCAGCATAGAGCAGGACCTAAAATACAAAGTGGAATTCTGTAAGTCTTGCCAAATGACCAGAGACGCAGCTCAAAGAACCTCTCATAACCACCGCTTTTCCAGATAGACCTTGGAAAAGGATAGCACTGGGCCTGTGGGAAGGAGGAGGCATGCTTTTCTGGCATTGACTTTTTCTAGATTTGTGGAAATTCTGCTTCTTAGTAGACTCACAACTCAACTGGGCATGAAAAAGTTCTCATTTTGACATTCTGGAAGAAATAGTCCCTGACTCTGAGCTGCAATTTGCAGGGTCTGAATTCCACACTTTTGGGATGCAATATGATTTCAGGCATATTATTTGCAGTCCTCACCACCTATATGGGAACAGGCTGAGCAGTTCAGTTTGCCAAGAGACTTCTAAAACGAAAGGACTCCACATGATCTTGATTGAACCATAGGGCAACTCCCCCATCAAGAGTAGTCCAGCTCATTTGTTTATGGGTTGAAAGTTCAGAACAATTCTGCCACCTTCAGAGATAAATCTTCATTGTGTGTAGCTCTGCATTAAGAATGTGAGGCTGATGTGCCAAGTCTAGGAACTCTTTAACCATCTGAACGTACCCCAAAGCCTAAACCAGGGGATCCAGTCCTGATCCCAGTCTGATGAAGAAAAATATGGACAACAGCAGCTGTTATTACTGGATGTAACTGCACGCTCAAAGCCTACTAACCACTCAGCATTTCTACGCAAACAGCTCGCCCCACAACACTTCGGATTGCTTTCTGGTTTTGAATTCTTCCTTGTTTAATGGAATTTTCCCTCTCCTTCATTTTATGGTTGAGGTGCTGGTAACCGTGAGACTGTACTTGATCCAAAATAGCACTTGTCAATTTAAAATATTTTCACTAGCTCATGTTTCTGAAGAGTAATCTGCATGTTAAATAACACGTGATTTTATTGGTAGCAGGGACTTGATATTTTGACCTCAATCGCTTGCTGCTGTGGTCACTGAACCCTCCCATACAAATGAAAGAGACATGCAGATATTGTGTCCCAATCTCTGACAGCCTAGAATGGACTCAGGTATAAAATAATATACAATAAAGGCCAAATCCTAAAGTCTTAATCTGGTTTTATTCAATCCTTCCTCAAGCAAAGCATGTTTTGACATCAGTAGGAGATTTGACTCTAAGATGGAATAAGGCTTTTAGATTTAGGGCAAATGCATTTTAAATTATGAAATTAATAATAAATAATAAAAAACAACAATGTGCAGAACATAAGGCTAAAATATCCTGTTCTCAAAAGACCCATTGTCATCCTGACAGATTCACAATACCATTGAAAAAACATTTACTTCAGTGGAGCCACACTGATTTACACTAGCTGAGAACCTGTCCCTTTGCTGTAGATAGACTTAGTTTTCTGTTTATTGAAATCCATGGGAGTTTTGCCGTTGACTTGAGCATGATCAGTTCCTATATGCTGTATAGCTAGAGGGGAAGAGCTGTGACTCCAGATCCTCAATCCTAGAGCATGAAGAAGAGCATGAGAGCCCACGCCCAAGGTCCACATGTTTGTAGCATCAAGAGATTGTGAACACTGAGAATTCACACAGGAATTGGTTTGTGACTTTCATGCCAACATGCTTAAGGTAGGTCCTGAGATGTCTGTCTATGGATATTGAGATATTATTAGAATTTTCCTATTTGATCCAGGTATTTTAGGTATTTAATCTTTTTTTTTTTAACAACATGTTCTGCATTGCCTGGGAGCCAAGCTCCAAATAAGGCAGGCAAACTCCATACACACAAATGGAGAGGTTTCAGTAGCATTTGGAAACACATGCAAACTCTCAGAATAGAATTTCCCCGCCCCTCTCCCCTTACTAGAGTCTTGTTTCATTTTGGAAAAGTGGACACAGAGGGTTAATTTTCAAAGCATTGCCCAAGAGGTACACCTAACCCTTTCCCACTTTCCTGCCGGAGAAGGATTTGAGTCTGTAACTCCATTTTGAAACTGTACCCCATTGAGCATGACTGTAAATACTATAATATACTACAGAACAGCCCCAAACACTCTTGTTTGTAACAGTGATACTACAGTATTTGGAACACTCTTGAAAACGGTAGCTACTGTACTTTGGGGCTATTACCGTAAATAAAACACTAATTTTTAATAGAGGTATCTAATGAAATGACACGAGAGAATGAAGTAGCTTTCTATATAGCGTACAAGCCATAACTGAGAAATGTTACCAGATTATTTTTGGCTACCTTGGTACTTTTGTAGAGATGTGGGCTGCTAGATTTGGTAAAATCACAGAGGGCTCCTTTGCGGGTTGCCTTATCTCGGTGTATATAGGGACTTTACATAGTTAACCCGTTTTGCTCTTAGCTTCCCATATACAGTGTAATGATTTCAGTATGCAGTAAAAATATTTACATATCTCAAATACAACATTAATATATTTTACCATAATGTAGATATTTATATTCAAGATACTTACTGTTAAGGGACATTACATAATATTTAGTAGTTCTCAGTGCCTTACAGAAATGTTATGATAATACCATATCATACTCATTGTACAATTCATCAGTACTTTTCCCAAATGCAAATACGGTATAATCCTAACTGGATGTTTTCCTTTTGTTTCCCCTCATATTTGTTTTCTCTATGTAGTATACCATTCATAGTAATACATTATAACAAGTGCTTTGCACTTTGGAATTGCAGCTTCCATCAGTGCACTTGACAAATGTTAATGAGCTAAGCCTCAAGCAGTCTTTTGAGGGAGGGGAAGTATCATTATCCCCCCTTGTATAGCTAAGGAAACTGAGGTGGGGAGAGACTGTGACCTACCCAGAATCACACAGGAAGTCTGTGCCAGAGAGGAAAACAGAACGCTTGATGCTCAGCGTACATACAGATGCAGCAGGCTGAGAACTACGTGTTGTAGACTTTATTTTTTCCCTTTAATTTCTGTATATAATGGCTGAGCAGTGCCTGATGCCACCTTTGCTCTCCCAGGGCTGCCAGATGCTGAGTTAGACTCTTGTGTAAGTTAGCAGCTGCTCTAACTCTCACTGGCTGGCTACAGCCCAATAATAAGATGCCTGTCTGCAGATTTAAAATAAGCAGCGAGTTTATTTGATAAACCATCAGTGCCCTTTAAGAATCAGGTATAAGTTGTGCCAGCACCAACTACTGCAGCCTTTCTTCCCACCCTGCTCTCTTTTTCTTGTCTTTCCCCAAGAGGAGAATTGACAGCTGTGGCCTCAAACAGGGTGTGTCTTGGATGCCAAGTTCCGGGATATCGTTCTCACAGTGGCATTTGAGGTCCATGATAGGCTCTTTGGCATTGTCTCTTGGCAGCTGTGAGGCTGCTTCTGAAGTTGTGTCAGGTCAAACTGCTTTGTGTATGGCTGATGATATGCCCCTTCCCTGACCAACTGTAATTACTTCCTAATATGGTATAGCAAATCCACACAGAAGACTCTGATGATGAATAGGGAAGGATCCAAATAACCATATATTTTTCACCTTAGATCTATGCAGTGCCCTTAATGTTACTTGAGATGAATAAATTGCATTGCAGCTAGCTTTCCTCACTTTTCAGTGCAAGACTCTGCCTTAGGTGGATTCTTCAGGAGGGT
This sequence comes from Mauremys mutica, assembly GCF_020497125.1. Lineage (NCBI taxonomy): Eukaryota > Metazoa > Chordata > Testudines > Geoemydidae > Mauremys > Mauremys mutica. Next base: position 33,676,669 of record NC_059076.1, on the reverse strand, counting down.
CTGCACCTCAATTATTTATTCATTAGAAATTTTCTGCATCCCAACGTCACCTCACTGTTTACTCAATACACAATTAAAAATAGATAAATATTGCCAGCAATTGGCAACACATTTTATCAATCCTGGTCTCTGCCACCCCCCAAACCAATCCCTTCTGCCCCAGATGAATGCCCAAATAAGGGAAATGCTAAATGAAATGAATAGAACTTTCACTGTGCTCAGAAAGTCATCAACAAAGGCTCTACTTAACTGTAGGAGGAAGAGAGTGGCAGAGTTGGCACCCTTCACTAAGAATGTCTTGCCATCTCCCCCCCAAGGAGTTCTCAGCCAGTCGCAGCCACGACAGTGGAAAGAGGCGCTGTTTATTTTTTACTCTGAAAAACTGGCCTACAATGATGTTTGCGTCTACATCTGTTCATTTGTAATCTGCCATAGTATTATGGACAGTATCTGATTTAACTAGACATAAATTAGGAACCCTACAGGATCCTTTTGTAAATGTGTGTATCTATCTGTGTATCTATGTGTGTCCTCATATGTGTTTTGATTCTCCTCTCAGACCACTTGCACACAAACACATACATTTACCTGTGTCAAGCTGGTGTAAGTTAGCCAAGAATCAAGCTAGCTGGAGATATGAGGGCACACAAACTTGTCAGAGTAAAAGGAGCTAATTCATGAAACTAATCAAGCGATACCATGCCAGATTTCTCAGGAAGAGTTTGTAAAGAAAACCTTAGAATAGGCTCAGACATTTATTTACTAGAGAGGAACAAGCCTACAGGTGAGGAGAGAGAGAAAATGAGTCGTCTGCAGAGGTTTGCAATCCACAGACTGAAATTGGCTTTAAATAATTATGTAGTTATGTTAATTATCCATCGCCCCAGCCAGAACTCATGGGGAAAAAAGATGCAAGAGTAGCAATGCATCTGATATTTGCCTACAGAATACAAATGTGTTCTGATAGTCCAAAATTCTAATCACTGCAGCTCCCATTGACTTCAATGGAAGTGTTGAGTGCTCAGCTGCTCTGAAGATCAGTGCCAGATTTCATCCCGAAGGATCTCGCAGCATGTCTGTGTTCAGATACATAGAGTAGGAATCATTTTACTACTATGGGGGAGGATACATTTTTGACCAAGGACAGTGAGACGAGGAAGAGTGCTGTCAGCCACACAAGCAGTCCTATACTCAGGTTTTAGGTCTCATCCTAAATATCCTCACATGGTAGATGGTACTGAACTTTAATGTATCTATAGCAACTCGGAATAATGAAGGTCTGCTTCAATTTGAGCCATTTGGCTCCAGGGAGTGGTGGTATTCCAAAACCTGATGCTTAGCTGTTATAGTGTAGTCATCTAACAGAGAGATCTAAAGCGTCACCAGACAAAATAACACCGTGGGCTCTACCTATATCATAAATAAGCAGATCACTAAATTGTTTCTCTAGCATGTTAATATGGTGTTCTAGTAAACTGTCTAGCTATTATGTTACATTTTACAAAAATTATAACTTTCAGAAAATGACACCTCTTTGAATTATTTGTGAATTCCTTTGAATATTTTCTATCTGGAGAAGTAACTATGCATGATGGTAGTTGTCAGGCACCATGTGAAAGCTTACAAGTCAAAATTAAAGAAGTGAAAGTGCCTAAAGTTGATGATGCAAGTTACAGCTAATGCTGTAATTGCTGTTAGTGTAAGAACTTTTTCATGGCTTTTTTGCCTTAAAAAAAAATCTTAACAGAAGATCCTATTAGTAATAGGAAATTTTAAAAATGATAACAGAAAAAATATAGAATTCAAGCCGTGAAAACCAAATCAAGTGAGGTATTTGGCACATGAATTATTGCGAAATAAATAGTGAGGACAGGAAGCATAATAATACTTAGTCTTCCTAATGCTTTTCATTATTAAAGTCCTTTACAAATATCAATTAATTAATCTTCATGACATCTCAGTATTATGACAGTATTATCCCCCATTTACCAATGAGGAAATTTAGGCAGGGTTCTGCCTAAGGCCACAGAAAGATCCATGTCATTAGATTTCAAAAAGCTCTGGCTTTCAGTTGTATGCTCAGAGAACATGAAAATATGTGTCTCACTCTGTGCCCCTCCTGCTTTGCCTGTGGTGTATGGAATAGCATGCAGATTTATATTCCTTGCATCTGCCCCATGTTACAGCTGTCTGACATACACTTTCAGCTTGTTGATCATATGACCAATAAGTGTGAGATTGAAGTGAGCACTACTCAGGTAATGTCTTCAGCACAGTCATGGTCACTGGAAGTGTTTTCCACTGTGGTAGTAATTCCAGAGCTCCAGGTAAGCGCTCGGTGGGTAGGAAACGGCACGTTAACAAATACATCACCCATTTTTCCTGGAGGTTAGCAGAGAACCTCATTATAGTGAATTTATTGTAGCATTAGAGTAGCAGCCGTGTTAGTCTGTATCCGCAAAAAAAACAGGAGTACTTGTGGCACCTTAAAGACTAAATTTGTTAGTCTTTAAGGTGCCACAAGTACTCCTGTTTTTTTTGCGGATACAGACTAACACGGCTGCTACTCTGAAACCTGTCATTATAGTGAGGTGCACTTGAATCCCTCTGCTACTGTTGTGGAGTTGATTCCCTGGCACGACCCTGGCTGAGAGAATTCAGCTTCAATAGGCATTCTGTACCTGGCGCTTCTACAACTCAGGGCCACTGGGGAGGAGCCAAAAGCTGGCTTTTGGGCTTTTCTGTGCAGGACTGTTCCTCAGTTCCCCAGTGACAGTCACTCTATAAACAGCCACTACATGTTTCGCATCCTTGACCATCAGGAAGTAATGGTCCTGATTACAACATCTCTGCTCCCTTGTTGCAGCATTTCTCTCCTAAGCACTAAATAATATTACCATCTCTCTCTTACATAGTGCTTTTCATCTGTATATCACAAAGGTGATCAGTAGTCCCACCTCTATTTTACCGATAGGGAAACTGAGGCATGGTGAGGCTAAGGCCCGGGTTTCTAAAGGTATTTAGACATTGCTGCACTCAGCCTTGCAATGCCTAACTGATTTAGGAGCCTAAATATATTTTAAAAAGGGATTTAAGCACCGAAGGAGCCAAAATCCCATTGCTAGCTGATGGGATTTAGGCTCCTATGTGTCTAAATCCCTTTTGAAAATGAGATTTAGGCACCTAAATCTGGCACTGCAATGCTGAGTACAGTGATGTCTAAATAGCTTTCAAAATCAGGGCCAGACTGAATTGCCTAAAGTTACTCTGCTGGCCAGTGGCAGAGACAAAAATATAATCCAGGTCTCCTGAGATCCAGTCCAGTGCACTCCCTGTATTACGACAGACATTTTAAAAATGGGATGCTGTAGCAAACAGCCCATGGTGCATTTGGAAAGTTCATTTGAATCTTGTGAGACAAGACGACATGTTCAATTTCCTCTCTTTCTTGGAAATTCCTACTTTGGACTAAGGAAACAAGGCATGATCTCTTTTATTCAGATTTCAGTAACTAATATTAGGTATTCACTTCTGGTTTTGTCAAGTCTGAGGCAGATCTAGCTTTTGGAGATGGAAAATGCCACCACTGCGAGAGCTTCTCTCCAGTTTTTTGGGATACTCTAGGTTTATAAAACAGTCCTGAAATTAATGGGTGACTGGGGGGCTGCTGTTGTCTGACTGCACTGAAAGGGGCTCTGCCTAAGGTAAAGGTTGTTCTGGGGTTGGCTGTTCAAACTTTCTCCTTTCTCCCACCCACTATCTGGGATCTGAGATGGAAGGGAAAACAAAAATCCACGGGCCTCCCATCTGAGCATGTGTTTGGGTAGAGGGAAGACAGAGTAAATAATCAGGGTAAAAGATGGAGGAGAGGTTGAATAGAGCCATGTGTGGTACAGGGGAGACTGAGAGAATGAGTGTCTCAGGAATAAAATTGGCCCTGGTTCTAAGGAAGAGGGAGAGATTATTCATTTTTCCCCTCCTTCTTTGTGGGATTGTGTGAGCCTGACCTGGAGGAGGTCAGCACTCTTTGGGGGGGCCGCCTCACAGCTTGGCAAACACTCCCTGGTGATTACTCACAGAGAAGTGATGCATTCCTTTAGTGCTGCTCAGGCATATCACCCCCCCCCCCGCGCCCCACCTTGAACTTAGAAGAGAATATGGGGGAAGAGGGGAGGTAAAGCCATGACCCAAAGTCATTTTGTTAGTGGAAAAGTACTAATGGGTGAACATCACAATTTACAGCAGATTCTGCAAACCCCATCCTTTAGTGACTACCTCTCGTTCACACCAGTAGTCCCATTGAATTCAATAGGGCTTTTTGCATGGGTGAGTGCTATTCAGCAGGAGTCAGGGCTGCAGTTTCTGGCCCTTTATAATTGACATTACTTTTGGTTTATAGTGCACACAGTTGTGAATCCAGTTATGAATATCTTACAGGAAAACAAGGTTTGCATTTGTCAGTACAGATTTAATTAGTGGCTTTCCTCTGTTCTTGCAAGGAAGGCAGTGGATTAAGCAAGCAGAACATTACTATGCATGGATATCAACATCAAGAAACAGTTTCACACAGTTGCTCTTGGCAGAGAGTTACACAGCTTCAAATCAATGTTTCATGGTTCTTATTTTCAATCAGTACAAGTCCACAAGTTTCGTCAATTCAAGCAAATATTAAAAAAAAAAAATTCCCAGGGATGGACTAGCGTACAGCTGTGCTGGGTTCTGGTGCTGCCAGTGTTCCCAGCTGCTGCATCATCAGAGTATTTATTCCAAAATAATGCAGTAAGAATAATATAAAAACCTAACACCGCACAATAGTTAGTGTAACAGGCCCCAGTTCAGCAAAGCACTTAAGCAGCTATTTAAATTTTAGCGCATTTAAATCCATCCATATTCAGCAAATCACTTAGGGAATGTGTTTAAGTTTTTTGCTGAATTGGTTCCGTAACACTTATATGTCAGGGATTTTTGGAGCAGCAGGAAGAAAGTGAGCCTGATTCATCATTACCTAGCATCTTGTAGTCATTTACTCCTGTGAAAAGTGGGTGTAAAAGGCCACTGTGTCAATAGTAGCCTCTGTGCACAGATATCAATGACTACAGCAGGTGCAAAACAGGGCAGAATCAGACCACATATTGTCTCAATATCTGACAGTAGCTATCTGCCTGTGACTGTGAAAGAACAATTGGCCAAATTCAGACTGATGTAAGTGGTTGCCAGTTCTGAATTTGACCCTAATATAATCCGCCTTTCCAGGCAAAAACAGACATCAGGGAAACTGGAAGACTATATATTTTTCTGTTTATGCACAAATATGTATTTTAGGATAAAGTTTGTTTGTGGTAATGAAACACATGATGTTATTAATATGAGTTATTCATAATCATGACTGTACATAGCATAGTGAGAGTCTGGATACAGCTGCTGAGAAGCTAAAGTACAGCCACTGTTAAGCAGGTACCTGCTAGGCACCAGACACTGCTTTTTTAAAATACTGAGTATTTATTATGCACGGTGAGATATCTGCACTTTGGCTGGCTTCCCTGTAGTATAGAACTGACAACATTACTATTTGCAAACACAGGCTTCACTCAAGTGGCACTAAAAAGAGAAGAGGTGGGGCAAGCACAGCTTTAAAAAGGAACGGGGAGTCATTCCAAGTTTGTATATAAAGAGAAACTATGTTTTAGGAGGGATAATACCTATAGATAGCTACCCCCAAACTCATTTAAGGTCTGTGGTGGGCAGTTTCACAGCATTTCTGTTTTTAAGATTTATTCCACAGCTTTGCTTGTTGCAAGGAAATTTGCAGTGATCCTCGTGAGCTTTGCTTTTAAGCTGTGTTAAATTTGTGGCAAGGGTGTCAGGCATTTCATACTTGACTTAAAAGAAAAAAAAAGAAAAGAGAGAGAGAGAAAACGTGTGTGTGTGTGGAAGAAATCTTGCTGGAATTTCCTCAAAGGTTGTAGTAGGGACTGAAGTGACAAGAAAAGCAAGACAGGGATAAAAATCTGTGGGGGATTGTGAAAAGATGTCCCATTGCATAAAGCTGGCTGTTGTAGAAACGCTCTGGGAATACACATGTTCATCTTGTCGTGGATATGACTGAGTACAAGCAAGTTGCTCTCTATTGACAGTTCAGAAAGCATAAGATTATGTTTCTCGTACTTACTGCTTTTTTGCCAGTATTTTTCAAAATTGATTTTGTTAGCCTCTCCGCTTTACAGCACTGGAACTGTCCCAGGGGATACCGATTGGGGAATGAAAACTCCACTTGTATAGGTAAGTAAGTGACTTCTACTTTAGACCATTCAAATGTTAAGGGAATCTGCATTTTTTTATCCTCTTACCTTAGTTTCATGTGCTTTTGTTTTTTACGTAATGTATATGCGTTACTATGATTGGCTCGATAAATCAGCTTTTATATATTTTTGTTTCCCACAACTAACAGGACTGCTATTCCTTTATTTTTATACCAAAACTAGCCAATGCCAATTTAGCTATCTGAAAGTAATCTGTAAGAGAGAGATTAATATTATTAGTAAAGAGATTTGAACTGTCCCTGGTTACCCCGTTCTGTTTTTATGTGTGTCTCTGTAGAGTGTGTGTGTGTGTGTGTGTGTGTGTGTGTGTATACATACACTCACATCTCTCTCTCTCTCATGTCTATATATGTATTATTGTGTGTGTGTGTGTATATATATATATATACACTACACACACACATATATAGAGAACTTTTTAAAAAAGATATCTAGCTTACATCTCACGCTACATGAGTCAAGGACCTATTTGGTATCATGTTATGCTAAAAGGCACTGATGAAAATGGATGCCATAGTAATATTAGTTTCACTCATAGTGAAATTAAGATATATGAACTGGGAGCCCTTTCTCCTGACAGCCTGAAGTTGAGAACACAACTTTAAGATTGTGGAAAGGCAGAGCCAGTGCTGTATTGGGCTATATGGCAAGGGAGGGAGGAAAAGGGAGGATGTTTTCAAGGAGGTAACCCAAATATTAGAATCTAACCCCTTTCCTTGGTTTTCTAGTGCATCAGAAGCTCTGACTCAGTTCTTGACAAGATTCCAGTGATTTAATAACAGGTGCCTCTTGGTATGTTCTGCCAAGAAATGGCAACTTGTAAACAGAACACAAAAGCATGCATGCTAAATGTCTTACTGTTAAGAGAAAAGGAGCAAGGCATACAACTACAAGGTATACAAATAATAAACTTACCTGAAGGCTTTTCACAGACTGAGGTGCATTTCATCACTCCTTTGGGAGTTCAGAAGGACGCCTAAACACATTGTTTGGGCCCTATAATGTCCTCACTTACACGAGAATAACCCTATTGAACTGAAGGATGTTTCTTGGGTTTAATTTAGAGCAGATGTTGGCCATTGAAGTTTAAAAGTCTATAAAGATGCATTCTTTCTTCTTTTTCTTGCAGTTGACTCAGTTGCACGTTTACTTTATATTTATTAATCTCCAGAAAAGTGAGAAATGCTTTGCTGTCTCCTCTTTTTTTCCATAGAGAATGAGAGAGACTCCATTCTATTTTTCATACTGTACTTGGAGAGATTTCTTTTTTTAAACACCTCAACCACCAGAGCAACTGGCGAGTAGCTCAGCAAGACACTGAGGAAATAGTCATACAATCTGTAGCTATAAAGTCTTTCTGGGTAACCTGGTAGAAGTATGTATTTTGTGCAGTAGCTAAGCCTATGAGTAGATTATGTGATCATGGATGTTGTATGATGTCAAGTAACATGTTGCTGTTCAGAGTATATAGAAATTGAAATGAAATGGGCTGGAATCTGTCCTCAGTTATAGTCTATTGGGGTTGCGTGGGTGTTATTGAGGGCAGAATTTGGCACAGCGCATAGCAGCGAAGAACATCACTTATGTGGAATGGCTTTTGATCTTTTTAAATCCCTCTCTTTATTTTCTTGTGACACAAGATTTCAGTTGTGTGACTGTAGAACTGTTAATGTTTGAGTCTCTGCAATAATTACACGAATCTGATTAGCAAAGAAAAGGTGCTGTGCAAACATGTGCCGGGAAGCTGAGGGCGGATGCTTGAAGGCAACTGAGGGGACAAATGTGGAGAGTGGGTCTCATGATTCATACTGGCAAACGGTGAACAATGACAATGCTGGATAGGGCTCGACAAACATCTTTGTCATCTGTAGGTCATAACAAATATATCGGTTATTAATCAGTGCTTCTGACAGTGTCTGTTTTCCTGTTAATGTATCAGCATCATGTCAGCCATAAAGGCCTTCACCAAAATGAGAAGGCAACAACTCTATAATCAGTGCTTTTTGCAACAGCTCTCTCTTTATCAGAAAGAACACAGGCTTTTCTAGATTTGTTGTTAAATATTATTACTACAGATTCAGGGCTAGCCTGTGATATCCTTATTCACACTGTAGTACTTTACTCCTTGAATTATTCCGTTGCTTTCAAGGGATGTTCAAAGATCAGGGTGCTACTTAGTGTAAAGTTATCATAATCTGGCCCTAAATATTTTAAAATAGCTTTGTAAGGCAGTTTATTTGAATCCACCAAATCAATGAATGGCCCTGCCCCCTCAAGTGAAGGCGGGGCCACAGAGCCCAGAACTCCATAGCTTATTGGGAACAAGCAATAAAAAAACAGGGAGACCAAAACAAGGGCTTATTCGGTCCCTGGACCAAATCTTCTGAACTGTAGGGGAGGAGGAGTATGTTCTATACTTTATTCTGTACGTTATAAAGTTATATCCCCATTTACAAAAAATTAATGGTTTTAGGCCCTGAACCCTTGTGGGTAGGGAAGCACCTAGTCAGACTGCAGGACTGGGGCCTTAGTTACTAGTTGGTAACTCCTCTCTCTCTCTCTCACAGATCTTAGTGAAAACATGTAAACTTTCACCTGTACAGGAAAAGCAGTTTCAGCCATACAAGCGTGGTGCTCCTTTGTACCACAATCAGAATGCATACCCTGTGTCCGATTTCTAGAGGAGCTTTAATTCCCAGCACAGTAGAGGATCATTTATCTGCATCACTCATATTTTTGAAAGAGCTGCAGTACATGTGCTACTGCAGTTGTTTACTTATGTTTAGTAACTTTCTGCCAGCCATGCTAGTTAAACATTTCACCTTCATAATGCATGATAGGAATCTTGAAAATACTCAACAGAAGATATTTTCCACAGGGTTCTTATCATTGAAGTCAACTGAAAAACTCCCACTGCTTCAGTGGGCATTGGATCAGGCTTTGTATGAATAAATACCATCTTTATGGATTAAAATGTGGAGCATCGTTGAAAATGAGGTATGAACAAGAAGTAACCAGGAAATATTGGAAACTAATATCACATCTCTCATGGGGCCTTCTCCTGGAAGGTGCCAAGTGCTCTCAACTCACATTGACTTCAAGGGTAACATTTCTTGTCTAAAGGGACTTTGGATGGTGTTTTACTAGGGACAGGTCAGTCAGGCTGATAGAATGAAGCTATCTTAGCTTTCCTCATCAGTATTTTGTTTGGTGAGGAGTAGCAGGCATTAGTGTTGTGTCCATCTTATGTCAAGATTTTCAGAAGTGGCCAGAGATTTTGGGTGCCTCAGAATTTAGGTGTCTAGCTTGAGACACTTTTAAAAAGGCCTGATTTTCAGAAAGTGCTGAGCTCTTTCAAAAAAAAAGGGCAAAAATAACAATGAGATTTACCTTGGAAAAAGGCAAGCTAATAATAAGAATAAAATTAACAATGTGTTCAGTAATAGAGAAATAAGGGAAGTAATGATTAGAGCTGGGTGACATTTTTCAGACAATTTTTTTTTTAAAGAAAAATGCAGATTCAGGTTGACTGAAATTAGTGAATTCTTGCTGAATTTGCCAAATTGTTTTGTTGAAAAAACAAAAAAAAATGTTTTTTTTTAAAAATTGACACAATTAGTTTCAGTGTTTTTTAAATGAAGTATTTCGATTCAGAATAACTTTTTGTTTTAGAATGGTAGTTCAATTTTATTTTAAAAAATAAACCCTCAAAAATAAACCTGCATTTTGGGCTCAATGAAATGTTTTTTGTTTGACCCAAAACAATTTTTTTAAAAACTTTTTTGGCTGGTCAAAACATTTGAAAAAAATTCATTTCATGTTGCCCTGAAATGATTTTTTTTAAATTTTCAGTTCATCCAGTGATCCAAAAAATTGATTACTTGCATAGCTCTAATAGAGATGCATCAAAATTGGATGTTTGATTCAGAACACCTGTAAGGGCTGTGTATCTGAATCCCTGGATACTAACTTGCCCATACAGTTTATTTTCCTGATCCATCCCCAAATTGAAAATAGCCTGTTTGCCAGTTGTGGCCCAGACATAGCCATGCTCTTGAGATTTGGGTCCAAGATTGAAAAAGTCTAATGAGTACAGTTTCTGTCTGTGAGATTTATGCCATTTTCAGTTGATAGCCCTTAAAAGCAGCTTGAGAGATTTTGCACTATTGATACTCAGCCCAAAACCTGATTCAGTTTCATACCCAAACCAAAGCTTAAATTCACTCTGCTTTCAGATCCAAAGACCACCTCCTTGGCCCTACTCCACTGAAAAAGTCCAAGGATCGATAATCTCTGTATCATACTTACATGGCTCCTGTTATCATAGTATATCAGAACCTCCTGATCTTTAACATATTTATCCTCACAACACTCCTGTAAGGTAGGGCAGTGCTATTATATCCCAATTTTATAGATGGAGGCCTGAGGCACACAGAGACTTAGGCCTGGTCTACACTAGGACTTTAATTCGAATTTAGCAGCGTTAATTCGAACTAACCGCTCAACCGTCCACACCAGGAAGCCATTTAATTCGAACTAGAGGGCTCTTTAGTTCGAATTTGGTACTCCACCCCGGCAGGTGGAGTAACGCTAAATTCGACATGGCTAGCTCGAATTAGGCTAGGTGTGGATGCAAATCGAACTTAGTAGCTCCGGGAGCTATCCCACAGTGCACCACTCTGTTGACGCTCTGGACAGCAGTCCGAGCTTGGATTCTCTGACCAGCCACACAGGAAATGACCCGGGAAAATTTGAATTCATTTTCCTGTCTGGGCACTTTGAATCTGACGTCCTGGCTGGACATCGGGGCGAGCTCCGCAGCACCTGCAACGATGCAGAGCTCTCCAGCAGAGGAGTCCGGCCAATCCAAGAATAGAAAGAGGTCCCCAGCATGGACAGACCGGGAAGTCCTGGATCTGATCGGTGTGTGGGGCGAGGAGTCTGTGCTGTCGGAGCTGCGCTCCAGCAAGCGGAATGCAAAGACCTTCGAGAAGGTCTCCAAAGCAATGATAGAGAAAGGATACAGCCGGGATGCAATGCAGTGCCGTGTGAAAATCAAGGACCTGAGACAAGGCTACCAAAAAGTCAGAGCGGCAAACGGACGCTCCGGAGCCCAGCCCCAGACATGCCGCTTCTACGAGGCACTGCATGCCATTCTAGGTGGGTCTGCCACCACTGCCCCACCAGTGACCGTGGACTCAGTGGATGGCATAGTGAACCTGGACAGTTCCTCCTCGATGTTCGCCGATGTGGAAGATGAGGAAGGGTCTGTGGAGGACGGCGCAGGCGACAGCGAACACAAAACCACTTTCCCTGACAGCCAGGATCTCTTCATCACCCTCACAGAGATCCCCTACCAACCCTCCCCGGCCGTTAACCCGGACTCTGAATCAGGGGAAGGATCAGGCGGTAAGTGCTAGAAACATGTAAACATTTATTTTTTATAAAACAGGTATAAAAAATAGAAATACTATATATAAAATTTTCAATGAAAAACTATATGAAAAGTAGGTCCACACATATAGGGATTGAACAATAATCCTCCAGGGACAATTCAAGAAAGGTCTCATTTAGGTCCTCGAAAAGCCTCCGCAGGAGGTTCCTGGGGAGAGGTGCCTTGTTGGGTGCTCCGTGGAAGCACACTCTTCCGCACCAGGACATCCTTATGTAGATGGGAATCATCGCCTCTACAAGCATGGCCGCATATGGTCCTGGTCTCTGCAGGGCTTCCCTTAGCATCCGCTCTTTGTGACTCCGAGGGACCCGCATCAGGGTGATCTCGTTCATGAAATGCTGCATCTAATTAGGGCAATTAGTGTATTGTTACTGTTGTGAATGGTTGACTTTTACTTTGCATAACAATGACCCTCGCTTAACAGCCACGTGTTGTAGGCCACATAGGAAAAGCATACATTGATCTTTCCCGTGCACTGGCGGGAGTGGCTGGAAAAGGGTCAGAGTATATGATTTCCAGATTGCCTTTAGCGGGAGGGCACAGCTATCCATTAACTGATAAGCAGAATGTACTGTAAGGCTTACCAGGACTGTGTGCTAGACGGATTCAGCTGTCTCTCCCCACTTGTCCGCTCTCCTGTGCAATGCCGCAGCCAATGAGAGCGTATTCCGAAATCTCGAACTTGTCCCGAGATCTCGTGAGACTTGTTGCCCTGTATGAGAAACTGACTAGAGAAACTGACTAGACTGTGTTCACTGTTCGCAAACATGTATCTGTTCAAGGAAATCAGTTACTTTTCCCATCACACAGCTTCGGCTCTTTCCCGGACTGCCCCGGCATCCCCCTCGCAGAGGCTGGCACAGATTAGGCGGCGAAAGAAAAAGACTAGGGACGAGATGTTCGCGGAACTGATGGCTTCCTCCAGAGCCGAGGCGGCAGAGCAGACACAGTGGAGGGAGACCCTATGTCAACAGCATCGCACACAAATCGAACGGGAGGATAGGTGGCGGCAGGAAGACCAGCAGGCGACTCAAATGCTGCTTGGGCTAATGAGGGAGCAAACGGACACGCTCCGGCGCCTTGTTGATGTTCTGCAGGACCGCAGGCAGGAGGACAGAGCCCCCCTGCAGTGTATCTGCAACCACCCTCCCCCACCAAGAAGTCCTGCCCCCCCCCACCCAAAAGTACAAGACGGAGGGGCGGTAGGGGCCATGAGAACTGTCACTGCACCACTGCATAGCGCTAATGTACCACACACCTCTCACGCTATACATTTGTAGAAGTGCTTCCCTTACAGGCTCACCCAGTCCCAAATCCAAGTTTCATCCCCCCACTGTGTATTAGATTATTAAAAGCTGTTTGCTGTTATTCACTGTTTCGGTCACGTCTTTCGTGTCAGAGGATTTCTTTGTGTAGGGGGGGAGGGGATTTATAATTGCACGATATAGCCTACATTACCAGGGTACAGACTTGGGGGCATGATCAACTGCAGGGCACACACACACTGCAGTCAGTAGGCACCAGGGTCACTCTGTGTGGTGTATTCTGCCCCGGGTCATTCTGTGATGTGTATGCTTGTCCAGGGTCCTAGCACCTGCCACCCCCTTAATGTTAAGGCACGCTGCCCTTACCATGCACTTCCACCGTAGCAACGAGCATCTCCGCTGCCCTGAGCCCCAGCAAGAGCCCTCATCCACGGACAGATACTCACCCTTCCCCCACACCCCTCACCCCTTCCTACGCCCAAACCCGCAGCCCACTGCCGTCATCCAAACCCCTATCCAAAGAAAGCACCACTCGCCCCTTCCTGCAAACCCACCCCTTCCTGCAATCCCTCCCCTTGATGCACAACCACTTGCAACCGTCCCCCACCCCAGAGACCTATGTAGGAGCAGGAGGATGTCATTCCTCTATGGAACAAGCGGTCTGTACATCAGTGCACACCGTGCCCAGCACAGTATGCGTCCATGTTTCAACAACTGAACAGAAATGCAAAGTAAAACAAAGATTTATTAATAATGAGTGTAACAATTAATTGTATTTAAAACGTGCTTTGGAAGTGGGGGAAACTTGGAGAACGGGGTATGTAACCGCAGATCGAAATCGACACATACAGACACAGGCCCAGGGTCAGTTTCTATTGAAAGCAAGTGGAGAGTCAAAGGTTACCCTGCTCTCCGAGGAAACTAGCTTTCAAAGCCTCCCGGATACACAGCGCTTCCCGCTGGGATATTCTCTCGGCACGGGTGTCTGGCTGAGCGTAAACTGCAGCCAGGCGATTTGCCTCAACCTCCCATCCGGACAAAAAGGTCTCGCCATTGCTCTCACAGAGATTGTGAGAGCAAGCAGCAATAACTACGGGGATATTCTTTTCGCTGATGTCCGAGCGAGTCAGTAAGCTCCGCCATCTCCCCTTGAGACGTCCGAAAGCACACTCCACCACCATTCTGCACTTGCTCAGCCGGTAGTTGAAGAGTTCCTTCTCTCTGTCCAAGGCGCCTGTATAGGGCTTCATGAGCCAGGGCATTAGCGGGTAGGCTGGGTCCCCGAGGATCACTGTAGGCATCTGCACATCCCCAACCGTTACTTTGTGGTCCGGGAAGAAAGTTCCAGCCTGGAGGCGTCTAAACAGACCAGAGTTCCTGAACACACGCGCGTCATGAACCTTGCCCGCCCACCCAACGAAGATGTTGGTAAAACGTCCCCTATGGTCCACCAGTGCTTGCAGCACCATAGAAAAGTAGCCCTTTCGGTTAATGTACTCGCTGGCCTGGTGGACCGGTGCCAGGATAGGGATGTGAGTCCCATCTATAGCCCCACCGCAGTTTGGGAATCCCATCGCGGCGAAGCCATCTATGATGTCCTGGACGTTTCCGAGAGTCACTACCTTTGAGAGCAGTTGCTCAACGATTGTGTGGGCTACTTCAATCACAGCAACCCCCACGGTAGATTTGCCCACGCCAAAGTGGTTCGCTACTGACCGGTAGCTGTCTGGCGTTGCAAGTTTCCAGAGGGCTATGGCCACTCGCTTCTGCACACTCAGGGCTGCTCGCATCCGGGTGTCCTGGCGCTTCAGGGCAGGGGACAGCAAGTCACAGAGTTCAAGGAAAGTGCCCTTACGCATCCTGAAGTTTCGCAGCCACTGTGATTCATCCCAGACCTGCAGCACTATGCGGTCCCACCAGTCCGTGCTTGTTTCCCGGGCCCAGAATCGCCGTTCCACACCATGAACTTGACCCATTGCCACCATGATCTCCACGGCGCGGCGTACCCTGCTTTGTGAGAGGTCTGCGCCACTCTGTTAATTCCTGTCCTCACCGCGCTGCCGGAGCCTCCTCGCCCGATTTCTCAGCAGCTGACTGTGGAAGAGGTGGACGATAAGGTGCGAGGAGTTGACAACGGCCATAAGTGCAGCGATGATCGCAGCGGGCTCCATGCTCGCAGTGCTGTGGCGTCCGAGCTGTAACCGACCAGAGAAGGGCGCGAACAGATTTCCCGCCGGAGCTTTCAGGGAGGGAGGGCGTGATTGACGGTTCTATGATGACAGTTACCCAAAACCACCCTCGACACATTTTTCCCCCCAGCAGGCATTGGGGGCTCTACCCAGCATTCCAATGGGCAGCGGGGACTGCGGGAACTGTGGGATAGCTTCCCACAGTGCACCGCTTCCAAAGTCGACGCCAGCCCCGTTACTGTGGACTCAGAAATTCGAATTAGTGTATTTACTGTGGATCCACAAATTCGACTTCATAAGGTCGAATCCACAAATTCGACTTAAGTAGATTCGAAATAGTCTTGTAGTGTAGACAAGGCCTTAGTGACTTGCCCACGGTCACACAAATAGTCTATGGCAGAGCAATATAATATATGCACGTAGTATAAATGCAGTAAACCTGGGTCCGTCCTTCCTTCCTTCTGGGAACAATGGACAGGTGATATACATGTTTGCAATTATTATTATAGCAAAATCAGGATTCCTGTAAGTGTGCTAGGTGCTTTACTGAGTGAATGAAAAAGATATAAGCTCCTTGGGGCAAGAATCACCAGAGTATTGCTCGTGTCTCATAGATTGGCCACAAGTACTTTATTGCTGTGGGTGCTGTAGTAGATGCAGTCCGGATGTAAAGTTAGCAGAACTAGCAAGCTTATCACAGCTCACTGTGTTATTGCATATATTTGGAATAGCCTTGGACATATGGTGTATCTGTCAAGAGAAGCTGGTCAAGGGTCCACATGTCAGAGGAAGGTTAAGAAGCTGACACTTGGGGTCTTTTTACCAATGCCCAGTAGAAATATTAGTCTTGATCCTCCACTGCATCTGAGCTCATCTGTAGCGGGGCGGGGGGGGGGTGAACATTAGGAGCTCATTATGGCTCCCTGATTCTGGGTTGGCAGACTCCAGCATGAGTTAGAGAATCTAGGGCTGCCGTGACTTATACCAATAAGGTTCCCAATGGAGCTGGGGAGGATCAGCAAATTGCCTGTGTCTTTCCCCTAACCAAATGACCTCCTCTGCTTTGCCACTGTCTTCTCCCCCGATGCTGAGTGGAGGGCAACTTGTGCAGCTTTATGCCAGTGGGGAGTCTCCCTTCCACTGGAGATTTCTCTGCAGGTCGGAATAGCACACAGTAACCCAAGTAGAACTGAGAACCTGGCCCATAGTCTTTTACAGATGGACAAGCAGCACGCTTGTTTATTTTGCTTAATTAATGCATCAAAATTGATTTTGACACCTGCTCCTTAGATTCCACCAGCCTAAGACTCAAGAGGTCTGTGTTACAGTCTCAGATTGACATGCCAGTTTCTGCTGCTACTTCATAGTAGTGCAATTTCTTTTTCCATTTCTTGCTCTCCTTATGCCTTTAAACAGTACAATTTTAGTATAAGAGGTCACCCCTTGGATTTTCTTCATCCTTCAAATGAATTTTATATTTTTGCTTGTTGATAAAATTGTAGTGGTGACTAGATATAATGGGCTGAATTGATGTCCGGTGGAACTCCACAGGAGCCAAACTTCAGTGAGGTCGCATTTGTAAGTAAATGAAGGCAGATTGACTCACAGCCTTCACACACACACACTGCTTCTCTGCGTCCCTGCCAAGCATGCTAATGCTTCACCTTCTCTGTGCAGAGCATTTCTCAGGACTCTCAATAAACTGGAATATTTGTGTGTAAGGGCATTGAGCACTGCCAGCATCATGATGACATGATTCATTGTTTTCACCAATTCTCAAGGCATCCTCTGCATAAAGAAGTCTTTGAGTACAGAGCAGCACCTCATTCTTCTATTTAGAGCTGCCTGTCAGAGCACTGCAGACAGCCTTTGTGTTCACTAAGCCGATTTCTTTCACAGGGAAAAGTTCTCATTAGTTGTTGCTGGGATACATAAAGCAGCTCCGGCAGGATGTCAGCTGCACTTCCCTTTGGCACAAATAGTGCAGGTGAAGGAGAATATGTATGTTGCACCTGGTGGGCAGTTTTAGGATCAGTTTCTCCTGGAGTTTAAGAAATAACCTTTTTACTTAAACTTTGCACAGAGAGGAGCAGCCATATTCAGTACTGTGCTATCGTTTATTGGTACTGCAATACCGCTGAGAACATACACGGAGACCCAATACATTCAGTAGTCCCCCTGTGTAATACTGGCACCTCATCTTTGCCATTGTATTAAACGTTCTCTGATAGCAGAATTGGGTTATTAATATGCCTCTGACTTTATATTCAACAATTATTCTTTAACTATAGCATGCCTTCAGTTAAGGTGCTTGTTGACTCATCAAGTGTGTGTGTGGGATTTTCTTTTTCATATGAACGTTGGTGATGATGAAAGGTGCCAGATTGACAGCTGTAAATTCTGAAATTCCCTGTCTGTCCGCAAAACATATACAACAGAGGGAAGTGTAAGTTCCCTCACCCTGACCAGCCAGTGTGCCCTTACCTGGAGGAACTATTTCTTAGTTTCATCGAGTTTAAGGCGAGGAGGTACCAGTAGATCATCTAGTCTGGCCTCCTATATAACACAGGCCATTGCATTCCACCCAGTTACCCCTGTTTTGAGCCTAACAACTTGTGTTTGGCTAAAGTACATCTTCCAGAAAGGCATTCAATCTGGATATGAAGGCATCAGCAGATGAAGAATCCACCACTTCCCATGATAGTTTTTTCCAGTGGCTAATCACGCTCTCTGTTAAAAAAAATTGTGCCTAATTTCTAATTTTAATTTGTCTGGTTTCACCTTCCAGCCGTTGGTTCTTATTATCCTTTCTTTGCTAGAGCTAAATGGGTCCTGTAGCCCATTAGCAGTCCCTCAAATGATCCAGTCCCTGCAGATGGGAGTTACAAGTCGCTCTCATTAATATTACACTCTCATACACTCCCCACCCCTCTCCCGTGCTCCTGTGAGGGAATACACCACCAAAAGTCGATAAGAACAAGAGGATAAGTTCCATTTATAGTGCTGGGATGAGTCATCAATTATATTGTATATATGTCAGCTGGTCATGTCTGACAGAAACACTGGTTTCTGGAAGGGGACATTAGTTACCAATTTTTTTGGTGGTTGTCTTACCTGTTGCTCACAGGTGCTTTTCACTGGTACTTAATTTGCTATGTCTGGTATATGATGTAATTTGGCTCTTGACCCTCTAGACTGAAAGTGTCCAGTTAAGTGGTTACTCTGATAAGACAAATTACTGCATGATTCAGAGGGTTTTGGAATAGATATTTGATTACTCACCAAGAATTTAAAATCAGCTTTTTGCTGTGTATTCTCAGACTCATTCAAAGCTTGTTTTTACATTGTGGTAGTGTGTCATTTTATTTAATGTCAAACAAGATTATGTTTAATGACTAAAGGCTTGTCTTTGCTCTGTATATTGGATGAAAAATATTAAAATTCACTGTAGTTTAGCTTGTAAATATTCCTCTTTGAAACGCTTTCTCTCCTTTTATTCTCTCTGCATCAACTCCTTAGCCAATCTCAGGGCTGCAGGCAATGTGAGATTGCAGGGTGAGCCTCCCCCAACCCTCATTCTCCTTTGGTATACACGGATTACTCCCTCTTGCCAACAAACAGGCAAACATTTTTCATGGCAATTGGTGGCACAGCCTCAGAAAAGCTATGACTGGCTGCTGGCTACTTGTAGGGTGATTTACTTCACCGAGGAAAGGAAAGGTTGCAGCAGAACAAATAGGAGCTGCTGCTTGGATCATCAACCTTGGACAATTGAAAATGCATTGCATGCAGCCTTTATCCACCCCTCTTGCTGCTCTGTGGGGCCCAGCTGGGTAGAGCTTGGTAATGCAGGACAGTTGCCATATTCTTGATCCCTGTGTGGCACAGAGTGGCACAATAAACCCCTCCGAGCTAATGTATCCCTCGTTGCTTCTGTTTTAAATAGAGACGGGTAATTAAATCACAACAAATGAAAAGTACTTCACTTAGGAAGGAAAAATCAAATGCACAACTACAAGACTGGGGATAACTGGCTCTGTGGTAGCACTGCTGAAAGGGATCTGGTGATTATGGTGGAGCTCAAATTGAATATGATGCAACGTGATGCAGTTGTGAAAAAAGAAAATATCATTCTGGGATGTGTTATATGTAAGACAAGGGATGTAATTGTCCCACTTTTCTCAGTATTGATGAGGCTTCAGCTGGAATACTGTGTCTGATTTGGGGTGCACACTTTAGGAAAGATGTGGATAAATTGGAAAGAGTCCAGAGGAGCGCAACAGAAAACACCATCCTGGCCACTATGGATGTAGAAGCCCTCTACACCAACATTCCACACACAGATGGACTACAAGCCATCAGGAGCAGTATCCCCGATACTGTCATGGCAAACCTGGTGGCTGAATTTTGTGACTTTGTCCTCACCCATAACTATTTCACATTTGGGGACAATGTATACCTCCAAGTCAGCGGCACTGCTATGAATACCTGCATGGCCCCACAGCATGCCAACATTTTTATGGCTGACTTAGAACAACACTTCCTCAGCTCTAGTCCCCTAATGCCCCTACTCCACTTGCACTACACTGATGACATCTTCATCGTCTGGACCCATGGAAAAGAAGCCCTCGAGGAATTCCACCATGATTTCAACAATTTCCATCCCACCATCAACCTCAGCCCTGACCAGTCCACACAAGCGGTCCATTTCCTTGACACTACTGTGCTAATAA
Organism: Mauremys mutica; assembly: GCF_020497125.1. Classification (NCBI taxonomy): domain Eukaryota; kingdom Metazoa; phylum Chordata; order Testudines; family Geoemydidae; genus Mauremys; species Mauremys mutica. The sequence goes on along the minus strand of NC_059076.1, from coordinate 33,656,707 downwards.
GTGATGGTCACATAAACACCACCCTATACTGGAAATCTACTGACCGCTATACTTACCTGCATGCCTCCAGCTTTCATCCAGGACACACCATACGATCCATTGTCTACAGCAGGGGTCGGCAACCTTTCAGAAGTGCTGTGCCGAGTCTTCATTTGTTCACTCTAATGTAAGGTTTCGCGTGCCAGTCATACATTTTAACATTTTTAGAAGGTCTCTTTCTATAAGTCTATAATATATAACTAAACAACTGTTGTCTGTAAAGTAACTAAGGTTTTTAAATGTTTAAGAAGCTTCATTTAAAATTAAATTAAAATGCAGAGCCCCCCGGACCGGTGGCCAGGACTCGGGCAGTGTGAGTGCCACTAAAAATCAGCTTGTGTGCCGCCTTCAGCACGCATGCCATAGGTTGCCTACCCCGGTCTACAGCCAAGCTCTAAGATACAACCGCATTTGCTCCAATCCCTCAGACAGAGACAAACACCTACAAGATCTCTATCAAGCATTCTTACAAATACAGTACCCATCTGCTGAAGTGAAGAAACAGATTGACAGAGCCAGAAGAGTACCCAGAAATCACTTACTACAAGACAGACCCAACAAAGAAAATAACAGAACGCCACTAGCCATCATCTTCAGCCCCCAACTAGAACCTCTCCAGCACATCATCAAGGATCTGCAACCTATCCTGAAGGAATGATCCCCCACTCTCACAGACCTTGAGAGACAGGCCAGTCCTCGCTTACAGACAGCCCCTAACCTGAAGCAAATACTCACCAGCAACCACATACCACAGAACAAAAACACTAACCCAGGAACCTATCCTTGCAACAAAGCCCGTTGCAAACTCTGTCCACTTATATATTCAGGGGACACCATCATAGGACCTAATCACATCAGCCACACCATCAGAGGCTCATTCACCGGCACGTGTACCAATGTGATACGTGCCAGCAATGCCCCTCTGCCATGTACATTGGCCAAACCAGACAGTCTCTATTCAAAAGAATAAATGGACACAAATCAGACATCAAGAATTGTAACATTCAAAAAATAAAGTTGGAGAACACTTCAACCTCCGTGATCACTCAGTTACAGACCTCAAAGTCGCAATACTCCAACAAAAAATCTTCAAAAACAGACTCCAATGAGAAACTGCAGAATTGGAATTAATTTGCAAACTGGACTCCATTAAATTAGGCTTGAATAAAGACTGGGATTGGATGAGTCATTACATAAAGTAAAACCTATTTCCCCATGCTAATTTCCCCCCCCTGCTGTTACTCACACCTTCTTGTCAACTGTTGGAAATGGGCCATCCTGATTATCACTACAGAAGTTTTTTTCTCCTTCTGATAATAACCCACCTTAATTGATTACTCTCGCCATAGTTAGTATGGCAACACCAATTTTTTCATGTTCTCTCTGTGTGTGTATATATATATCTTCCTACTGTATTTTCCATTGCATGCATCTGATGAGGTGGGTTTTAGCCCACGAAAGCTTATGCTCAGATAAATTTGTTAGTCTCTAAGGTGCCACAAGTACGTCTTGTTCTTTTTGCTGATACGAACTAACATGGCTACCACTCTGAGAAATGATAATAGATTTAGGAAATCTAGTCTATGAGGAAAAGTTAAAAAGGCCTGTTTAATCCTGAGAATAGACTGAGGTGGACCTGTTAACAGTCTTCAAATATGTAAAAAGGAAGTAACTGTTCCCCATGTCCACTGAAGGTAGGACAAGTAGCAATGGACTTAATCTGCAGCAAGGGAAGTTTAGGTCAGATATTAGGAAAAACTTTCTAACTACAAGGGTAGTTAAGCTCTGGAATAGGTTTCTAAGGGAAGTTATGGAATCCCCATCACTGGAGGTTTTTAAGAACAGGACAAACACTGTCAAGGATGGTCTATTTGGTCCTGACTCAGCATAGCAGGGCTGGACTTGATGACCTCTCGAGATCCCTTCCAGCCCTACCTTTCTATGATTCTATAATTTGATCCTCCCAAATGGCAGTACCACTGGCATGCAAATTAAAGGCCCAAATCCTGCAGCCTTTATTCATTTGAAACTCTCACTGACAGTGATGAGTATTTTGACTGACAAAAGGCTGCAGGGTTTAGTCCCAAGCATCCTAGATGCAGCTTCCTAATAGCTATAACTATCCTAAGAATCTGCTTAGCAACATGTTGGAAGGAAACTTTTGTTGAGGTTGCTCTTTTGTCTAACTTATTTCAATGTATGTACGCAATGAAGGGACAATGAATCTGCTTGACCTGGCCTAACACTGTGAAGTTTAGGGGACGTTCAGTGTAGTATTTTGCAGAGTTCAATGTGATAGGCTAATAACCTTCATGTAGAGGTTTAGGAAGAAGGAAAGGAAGGCTTTCTTTGCAAAGGATGCATATTGAAATAAATGATATACAAAAGGACAGCATGGTAGGAATCTGTCTCAAAAGACTACTGTCAAAATCAATCATACAACCGGATGTTTCAAAAGAAAACTTTTAGAAAAAATTGAGGAGAGGGGCTTGATATATAATAATTATTACTAAGCTTTCTGAGGAAGTAGCTGTCTAGCTAGAGACTTATGAAGTCCCCACTACTGTAGCATGCGAGCACCTCGCAAACAGTAATGAACTTATCTTCACAGCAAACCCAGGGTCTAGGAAAGTTGTTATTCCCATTTTGCGGTTGGGAACTTAAGGAACAAAACAACAGTACTTCCATTGTATAAAGACGGCATAGAGCCAAAATAGCAGTTCTGTGCCCCTTCCACTCAGTCCCTAGTGGAGGGGTCCTGTCTGGGGGATGAGTGGCATAACCAGGGTGAATCTTTGCTCCAGCTATCTCCAGTTGCCAGAACAACATATTTGGGCATCTGGGTGTAAATTAGAGCAGTCTTTAAGCTACCATAACTATGCTAGGGAGTTAACAGGCCTCAGAATCCAGGGGGATCATAAAAGTGGTGTAAAAAACCACCTGTGCCCCATGCCTCCTAGAGCTGTGCTAAGCACATTTCAAACACTGCTCAGAAGCCGAATCAAAATTTGCTGTTTATTTTCCTTCAGTGTGCAACATATTGAGAATGAAATAAAATGGGGCACTTTGGCTCATAGTTCCTAGATCTGAATGCCAGTGTCCCTGGCTCTGGAATTCAGTTCTCCCATTGGTCTGACAAAGTGAGAGTCCATTCACCTATAGGGCAGAGTATGTTGCTCATTTGTTTTTCAGACTTTTGCCTAAGTGCTCATGGTGATGGCTGGATTATCTTTAGGGCTAATGTCATCCAGCATAATATTATGCATAAAATATATGTAAATTTGTCCAGTGACTGATGGGCAGATTTAATGAATTCAAAATAAAAAAAAAATGTCACTGATTCTGTCACTAGACTTTGTATTGGTAGAGAGCAGCAGGAAGTACGATTTTATGGTTCTCTTTTGTTTTATGTTACAGAGTTCCTGTGTGAAGCCATGTTGGCAATCCGTATGTCAGCTCTGAACAATCTGTACATAACAACATACTGGTGTGTGATTCACTGTATATTTGAGTAAAAGGCTTATACATGGGTAGTAGGCATTTCTTGTTTTTCTCTATACTGGGCAACTACAGAACTTTGGGGGTTGGCTTTATGTTCAGTATTATTATTTGTCATGTACATACTGCTGTAAGGCTCATGCTGTCTAACTCAGGAAAATATAATACGCCGAACAACAGTTTAATAAACAATAGGTGCAGATATTGGAGCAGATACTCCTGCTCTATGCCAGGAATTTGTTTTAAGGAGAAAGGGAAGTTGCTTGTCACAAGAGAAGTGGGATGCAGTTCAAAGCATGGGGGCAGGATGGCATGATAGAAGGTGTGAAGCAGAGATCGAGGGAAGAGAGTTTGAAGGGAGCAAGGGGAAATGAGTTTAGATCTGGGCTATGTTTTCAAAAGTCTCAATTCAGCCTTCACTTCTGCGCACAATCACTTGTAATCACCCTTTTTGGTGTTTTATCTTTTATTCGCATAAGTTCTAGAACTTACAAATGCAAAATCCAGTTTCATGAAGTTGGTGCTTAGTTTGCACACACACAGAGGATTTGTATTTGTAAAGTCTGGTGTTTTTGCACAAAAGTGATAGTGTGAGAAACCTATGCACAAAAATGATTTGTGCACACACAGTAGTGCATGTCCCAGGGGAAGCCACATTTCAAAATGTAAACCTGATTTATTTTACCCACGGAGGAGCAGCTTTTCCTTCACAGCCCAGCAGATAAGAAAAGGATTGCAGCACTTCCTAACATAGTTACCTTATACTGACGGTTCTGATTCATACATATCTGAAGCACTGAAAGTTGCTGCCTCTATGGCATCTGCTGTTGGTGCCTTTGTGCTTGAAGACATTGGGGCAGAGGTTACACTCTCTAGTGGCTGAAATGGAATTACTGAGGAAGGGGAATGTAGAAGCCAATAAAAGTGGAAATGAGATTGCCTGTATTGGTTCACTTCCATGTAAGCGAGGTAGTTTATTTGCAATTAAAAAAAAGATAGAAAAAGGAAATGTAACACCTAATATTGATCATTTAATGCTGGGTTTGCTCCACCCGATTAATTGGAGAAATTGTTCAAGAACAGCTGAGTTTTGTGAAAAACTTGAACCTTTGTTATGGTGCAAGGATCAAGGTCAGTTTCTTGAGTTATCTGGAGAGTAAGTGCAATAGCTGTGTCCCTGATTATCGAAAGCATCTTCAATCAAGTCTCTCTACAGGTATACTGAGATGCATGACTAGGAGTTTTCTTGATCATATTTGAACTAGAGGAGTATTCACACAGCCTTCAGTGAATTCCCAAAGCCCTCTTTCAAATTGCACTGGGCTAAAATTAAAATTTGGGATGGGTTCTCCAGGTTTTCTCTTGTTTGGTTGTTGCAAAGTCTAGGCAAGAATATAGAAGGAAAATCCTCAGCAACCTATGCAGTGACTATAATTCTCTGAACTGTATTCCTGACTTTTTAGGAAAAGATGTGTTCAGGAATCAATGTCCTTTTTGTACTTGCAATCAATCACAACCCTTTTTCAAATGTTCTCTTGCTGCGTTTTCTGTTTGTTTGTGTACATTCATGTACTTACCGTGTTGATAAATCCGCAGAAAGAAGCCTTTGATATACTTTTTTCTCCCTTCATAATGTACAGAAAAATGGATTTTATGCAGGGTAAAAGTCATTAATTAAGAGCACCTTATGTCTGTACCAGTTAGCTTCCTGTGATGTACGCTAACAAATACATAAGACTCTGATGGTACTAAGTGCTGAACACCTACTGAGTGTTGCCATCAGCTGCATATGATTTCAATCGGAACTGAGGGCTCTCTGTATTTCTGCGGATGTCTCCTCACAGGAGTGGTCCCTAAGTGTTAATTCCTTTCACCATATATACCCCAAGTAAAACTTGTTCTTCAGGAATGACCTTATTTTCCAAAAGTCCTTCACTCTTGTAGCTGTTGCCTCAAGCCCCGATAATACAGCATAAATACATCAAGCATTTTGTTGATTCCTGAAGGCTCTAGACCAGTGGTTCCCAAACTGGGGTTCACAAAATGTTACAGGGGGTTCTTGGGAAAAAAATCCCTAATGGTGAACAGAGCTGTCCCTAGGGATCCCAGGCAGCACGGGGCCAGCAGCCTGGAGCTCCTGGACTTCCAAGAGCTAAGCAGATCAACGCAAGCATATCTATCAACTGAGGAGATTTAAACTTCAAGACTCCTTATAAGAAATGGAAAGGGAGGTGGATTTTTTTTGCTGTTTTTAAAATTAAATAGGCAGCTAGTATTGTTTTTAAAATTATTATGAAGAACAAGTTTAAGCTTTGCTGTAACGTGCGTTGTTTGCCTGGACAACTCAAGACCTGAATGCTTGTGTAGGAGGAACTCTTTGAGGCGGCTTCTTAAATACCTTCATGCTGTTTCACATCTGATACTCCTTCATGAAACATAGGAGCCTTGTCTTATAACAGGCTTATTCAAAGTGATACCAGCTATGAAAGTGAGATCTTGGAAGAGTGTTGCCATTTTCATAATGTAATAAAAGACTGTAATAATAAATAATAATAATAAATAGTGTGTAATAAGCATGTCATAAAAGCAAATTTTATATTCCAAGATCACTGCTTTTATAATTTATACTCTGGTAAAGGAGAAAATCCCGGAAATATTCATTTTTAGGAGGGGGTTTGCGAGACTTGACATTTTACTGAAAGGGGTTCACAGGTTGTTAAAGTCTGGAACTAGACTAGAGTAATCTAGACTGCTCGAGACTAATCTGTCAGAAGTCAGCGTTTCTAACTGATTCACTAGTTGCACTGGACTGGTGTTTGGTTTGGGCTTGTTGCTTTCAAAAGTCAAAGGGTCTGATTTTCTATGCAAGACTCAGCTGAATCCCAAATGTACTAGATCCAGTTTGAAATGGGAATGCCTTGGCATTCAGGCATGTTTTACGAAGCCTACTGCAGAAGGGAAGGTTGTGGTGGGAGAACCACACAAGTCGGGCAGCTGGTAAAATTCATTTAGCAAATTATAATGTCAGCCCCAGAAACAAACAAGAGCAGGGGACAAATACATTTCTTTCGTCTGTGAAGCTACTGAACATTAGTTTAGAATGGAGAGTTGTTAGTTATAATAGATAGTGATTAGATAGAAGGGGGATTTCCCTGGCTTGTACCCTACAAAGAAATCACTGAACAAACCCCTTGTAGCAACAAAGAAGCTATATAATGTGATTAATGGAATGTCATTCCTTGTGGTCACTCTGAAGCCTAAAATGTCAACTGAGTCAGCGTGCAGCAATGAAAATAGCTGCATGTATGGTTTAGAATTCTTTGTTCAAAATATCACCAGGTTTCATGGCCTGTTACTGTCCAATTTTGAAGTTCTCAGCCATTTTGACTTTATGAATTACACCTGTGCAGCGTACAGCTAGAGAGAGGCATGTATTTATGCCTCTAGACCATTGTGATATGAGACCAATCACCCACCTTTACTCTATGGCTAGTTGCATTTCAACAACTTCAGCACAACACAACCCACTCACAACAACACAACCGGCGCACACAATAACCCCAAATACACACATGCCCTCTCTGCACAAAGCCACAGATGCATTGCTAATGATACCATATCGTCATCCTACTCTTTTAATAATGGGAGATTAAAAATCTGTAGTTAATACGTTATAGTATTGACTAGCTGAGTCATATACATGCTTTCTTAAGGTATTTTGTTCTGTTTTGTTTGCTGAATTCTCCTGTATGTACTTGTATTTCAGATATTGATGAATGCCTTGAAGGTGGTCTAGGTACCTGTGGCCAAACTTGTGTCAATGTTCCAGGGTCCTATTTGTGCTCCTGTTTGCCTGGCTACACTCTGGATAATGACAAGTGGTCCTGTTATGCTGATGGTAAGATAACATTTTTAAATGGCTGAAAGGAGCTTTATAATTTTATCTATCCGTTTAGCATCAGTTCACAATGCGAAAACATTCCAGGCTAGTCTGCTCCCAGCACTGACTTGACATAACTCATGTCATAGGTCTCACCCCCACTTAGAGCTGTTGGGTTCCAAAATGGGGACCTGCATTGGTTTCCCTCTAAACTAAAATCCTAGTTTAGATCTGGTAAAAGCTGCCACCACCCAATAATGTACGTGTATTGGGACACAGTCCTTCCCCAAAATCCTTGGGGATCCCAAGAGCCCCAAATCCATGGAGTTCTTACACCTAGGAGAAATAAATCATTCCCCCCTGCTTCCTTCCCCCTCCCTTTTCCTAGGAGAGATGCTGGGATCCAACTACAGAGGGATGCCTTCCTTTTCCCTCCTCCCCTTTCCCTGAGAATCCACCCAAGGAAAGATCAACCAAGTTCTTAACAGAAAAGATTTATTAAAGACTAAAAAGAAAGTAACTGTCTCTGTAACCAAGATGGAACAATACACAGGGTCTAAACTTATCAATCTCTGGAGAGAATCCCCCCTCCTTTCTTTCTCAGTAAAAGCAAAGTAACAGCAAACAGAAATAAAGAATTTCCTTCAGCAAACACACAATTGCAAATGTAGAAATCAAATTATAAGACTAATCCGCCTTTCTAATTAATACTCACTATTGAATAGTAGGAACTACTCCAGGAGAACTTGGAGACATGTCTGGCCTCTCTTAGATCCAAAAAGAGAATGAACACTTACACAAAGAACACAGACAAAGGCTTCCCTCCACAGAGATTTGAAATTATCTTGTCTCTGATTGGTCCTCTGGTCAGGTGGTCATCAGGTACTGCATGTTAACCCTTTACAGGTAAAAGAGACCTTAATCCTTAACTATCTGTTTATGACAACTCAGCTACTGGACAACGAGTGGGGAAAAAGTCATGTGCTGATTAAACAACTGCCACAGCTAACATAAAATTAAAGTGGAAAGGTGAGCTTACTGGAATGGGCCTGTGCTCTGGTGTTAGCGTGACAGTTCACATGCAAAACATAAAATGTGGTTGTGGTAAGAAAAATGAGCATGTAAAAAGAAGTCCTTCTTACTTAACAGACCTGCTCCCTGTCTCTGTGTAGAGTCATAGCATCCATCCATTCACCCATCCCTCTCCTAACTAACCCTCGTAATACTATCCCTCCCTCCCCAAAATCATGGCACTAACATGACATTTGCTGCCATCACATTGTTCATTCTCAGAGGGGTAGCTGTGTTAGTCTGGATCTGTAAAAGCAGCATAGAGTCCTGTGGCACCTTATAGACTAACAGACGTTTTGGAGCATGAGCTTTCGTGTCGGATGCATGTCGGATGCATCCGACGAAGTGGGATTCGCCCACGAAAGCTCATGCTCCAAAACGTCTCTTAGTCTATAAGGTGCCACAGGATTCTTAGCTGCTTTTATTGTTCACTCTGTCTGTATGTTCTACCCCTTTCCCTTATACTCTGTCTGTCTTGTCTATTTAGAATGTGAGCTCTTTGGGGGCAGGAACTGTCTACTCCTTTGCTTGTACAGCCCTAGTTCAATGCGGTCCCAGTCTTGGTTGAGCCCTAGGCATTGCCTTAGTATTCTCTCATGTCCAATACTGTATTATCTGAGCACTTATGACCAAATCAAGTTTGAATACATTTTACTCCTGGTAACTTCCCAGTGCCGGTATAGCTAAGGACGACTGAACTGGATTGGGTCTGGCTCACAAATCAACAACAGAATTATTAGCTCTTTTCTAGCTTTAGCATCTTCCTCACACTGCTGATGAAGTATGAGCCAGAAAGAAACAAGCTTGACTTTTGGATCCCAGGCTGAGGTCACAAGGCTACAAGCAGTACAGACAGTTTAAAAGAAGCATTTTTATCTTATATTTACTTGTCCAGATCAAATGTACATAGTTTACACCAAAGAGAGGAAAATAATGTAGCCTCACAATGCCATTTGTGCACAGATGCTTTTCGGAGAACAGTCCCACATTAAATTGAAAATGATACCAGAGAACATCATTATTTTTATAAGGGATAGTTTCAGTGTTTAAAACACTATTCCAAGAGGGCTTCTGGGGCTGTTGTCTGGGTAATTCCCTGTGCTGCTTTGTAAAAATAATACGAGTATCAAGCCCTAGTCCTGTATATTTTATATCAGATATAAACAATCTGTATCTGATATGATGTGTAGACAAAGGAGAGGTGGCTTTTCACTTCAGGAGTTGTCAACATGGGGCAGAAGCCTTGCAGCTCATATCTCCATCTCTGGATATAAATTATTCAGTAGGAAACTCATCAAACAAAATTCCTTCATGTTTTATAGACTGTAAACACTTTGGGGCAGAGACTGTCTCTTTCTGTCTGTTTGTACAGCACCTGATACAATGACGCTCCAAACTTGATTGGTGTCTCTGGATGATAGCACAGTATAAATATTAAATAATAATAATAACAGGGGACCCTATTCCTCAATGAGTTCAATTCCCTTTCAGTTAGAGCCCCCAATTAAACTACTGTTGTGAGAAATTCATTGACTGGAGAGGACAAAAATAAAATATAAGTAAACTCTTGGTCAGTGGAGCAATTGGCAGAAAGGCATGCAGTACAGCTGTCAGGTTCCTGAGACAAATCAACCTTGCTGCAGTTCAACATTCATTTACCATTTACGTAAACCAAGTCTACATAGTTGAAATAGTCTCACATGGATTTGCTCAGTGCAAACAGCAGAAAAAGAGAGTCGCTAACATCCTAGACACAGCTGTTATAATTGGGTAATACCTTGAAAACTCCAAGTACAAAAGAGCCTATGATACAAATCAGTGGGCTGGTCAACTTCCTCATGTACAACAATAAACCAAATCTTGGGTTCCAGTCAAAACCTTCTGCATAACCTGCTATTTGAAAGCAGACTCAAACTCAGAATCTGGAGGGGTAAGGAGTCCCGTGATCTTGATGGGAGGTGGATCAGGCACAGAGTTTTATTTGTCTACCTTCACCTTGCAAGTGTTATGCATCTTGAGGACATCCAGTTCAAGTTTATAGGAATGATGACATCTGAGTTTAGAATCAAAGCTTATGCCTAGTATTAATAAGAATTTTGTAAAAAGTTTATGAAACTTATTATTGAAACTGATGAAACTTATTATTCATCCTTGTGAATGTTAAAAGTATGTCAGTGAAAACCGGTGGCAGGGTGTGGGTTTGAGGGATTTAAAATTTCCCCTGCAGTATTGGAAACTAAACTCAAGAGGTGAATGGATGGCTATTATAGCTGTAATATATATAGGGGTGATACCCATGGTACACATTTCAGGATAACTTTATTAATAGATTTCACATGCATCTTTCCCCTCTTCATGTGCTCTGACCAGTTTCGGACACCTTTTAAACATACACACAAACTACCTTTAAAATGTTTATTGCTTTCCCCTCCAAATGTGGTTTTGGTGGCAAATTAATTATTAGGCAGCAGCCTGATATGCAAGACATTTTTAAAAAAATGAAAGGCTGAATTATGACTGGCATAGTGAAGCCCCTTCTCTCACCAGCATACCAGTCAATAAGCAGTTGCTTGTACTACCTGAGTGAAAGGAAATGTGTATTGCTTGCAACGCTGCACATGCCAAACTGACCCTGTCTGGGCACGGTCAGGAGGTTGTCATACCTCTCTCATCCCTTCTGATTCTGGCTGTGCTGTTGGGAATGCATGATGATACTTTTCTATCAGAGTAAACAGCCTCTCTGCTAAAAGCCCTCATCTCTGAAAAAGAAATGCACGAATATGTTGAGGTATGGAAATGCACAGTTAGGGCACCCAAACAACCTTAACTCTGCCCTGTAGGGGGAATCATGAGGGTAAACTAAATCTAACAAGACCCATACATTGGTTTAATGTAATCTGGGGCCACAGACACACTAATGTACAAATCAAAGTCATATGGCTATTGCATGATGTCACTACAGGGCAGAGTTAAGGTTGTTTGGATGCCCTAACTGTGCATTTCCATTCCTTACCTTTAACCTCAGTTCTGGATTCCCCGAGTTTAGGATACTTGCAGCAATAAGTTAGTGATGTGCTCTCAACCCTAACTCCATCCTAATGTGGATTGTGTCTGGGAATTAATGGTAATAACTAGTGGCTGCACGAGTCTGTATGTGCAGCTTTTTCTTGGTGCCCATGAGCTACCTATGCTCAGATCTGGCCAGTCTCTGCTACTCCACACCACCAGGACCTTCATCCCCCAGTATGGAGATCTGAAAAGACTCTCTGGTTGTCTCTCTGTGGTTAGGGCTGGGACTGCTCTAACCAAAGAGAGAGAGAGAGATCTGGGAGGATACTAACCATACAGATGCAGCCACTCAGGGCTAGTCAGTGCGGTAGCCATCTTTCTCTAGGCTCAGGAGATGGGGAGCCCCTATCACCAGCATACCACTGGGCCAGGAACCCAGCTAGAGCATCCCCCAGCTGCTGGTAGGAGGCAGCCAGATCCCACTCCCAGCCCAAGGCAACTGGTGGCAGAGCCTCAAGGGGAAACTAGAAATCCCTGAACAACAGCTCAGGGAGAGCCCACAGCCAGCAGGAACATAGGAATTCCTGTGTTCCTAAAGCTTGTTCTATGCTGCCCTGTCAGGTTTATCAAGAGAGTTGCTGTTGTGTGTGTTATTAAAGAGCTCCATTTTTATCAAATAACCAGATTAGAGCATTGAAACATTTGTATGAAGTCTTCAGATTTCCGGGCCCTGAGAGGTATGCTATAGTAGACACGTAGGCATTTCAATTCTTGAAAATCTTGGCTTTACTCAGTAATTGCTTTATTTTGATTTTCCATTCAGTAACATCATACCTCTCACCTGCTAAGGCTCAAAGATGGCTCCACACACTTTCACTGAGACCCAAAATGAGGGTCACCAAAAATAGTATTCATCCAGAAAACTTAAAATGCTGTGTGACTCCGTCTTTCAGTGTAAATAACTCTTTCTGTGTTCTCTGTTTCATGAGTCTGTAATTTTTTATTCAGTTGATTTTCAACAATTAAAAGCGAGGGGGCATCAAATTTGCATGAAACATAGATAACCCTAAGACTAAAATGGGCGGTGACCCTTAGAATGCAGAACATTGTGAGGTATGAGTATTATAAGTTCCCCCCAGCTCTGTGACTGGCATAGTGCTGAAAAGAATTTAGTGTCATGAATGAAAAATACCTATGTATGACCACATTTCTTTCCCCTCCCCCAGATCCTGCACCATTCCTAATTTTTAGCCATGGAAATGCCATCTTCAGAATTGACAGAGAGGGGACCAATCACGAACGGCTAGTTGCCAATGCTGGCGTATCAGTGCTCATAGATTTTCATTACAAAGAGGAGAAAATGTATTGGTTGGACTCTGAAAAAGGGCTTCTGCAACGAGTGTACCTGAATGGCACAAAACAAGAGGTAAGGTGGTAATTGCCATGGGATTCTCCAAGAAACCATGTATAATGACAAATCTGATGTGAGGGGCTACTCTTCAGATACAGTGGTGCAGTTGTAGCTTTGAAGTGTGCGTCCCTGGCACACTAGCCTTGGCAGCAACAGGGAGGTTTGTGTTCAGAGGGCTACCCCACTGGCATTCACAATACACATGATCTCTTTAATAAGGTGAGGGGATGGTGATAGAATAAAGGCTAAGGGGAGGAAATTCAGACAAATCTAGGTTTGTTGTTCTCTCAGACAGTACTAATTTCCACCAGCTTTACATATATCACTGGAAACCCAAGCTGGCATGGCTAGTATGAAGAGAATGTACATAACTCCCCTGACATTTTTCTTGAAACTACTAATTGAGACCTAAGGTTACATGAACACTCCTTTCAGCATTACTTCTCTTGCTCAGAAACAGCTGTGCTCTATAGCTGACTAAGGTTGTGTGGCAAAGACAAAGGAACTTCAGCACTTCCAGAACCCGAAATGCTGCCAGTTCTGCAGTGGACTGCAATGAACACCTCACAGGTGAACTCCTGTGTCTACATGTAGCCTCATTGACTTATCCTGCATGTATGAACTTGAAGCATTAGGGCTTTTTCCAGTGTGTGAATGGATATTTTATAGCTTAGGAAATACAAGATAAATTTAGGTAAAAAGAAAATCTGGGCAACTTTGGGATACCCCTGCCTGATTTTCATTTGAGAACAGCTCATCCTTGCTTAGCATGACTTAACTCAATGGTTTGTGCTTAAAGATGTAGGTGACAGGAGGAGAGAAATGCAGCACAAATCAAGGTGATTAAAGAGCAAGCAAGGAAATCCAGTCTCTGTGGTGCCATTAAAAAGAGGCCAGCCAGTGGATTTAAATGGAAGCCTCAATGTGTTTGCAGGTCACTATTTGGTTTGGTAACGACTTCCGGATGGTAATTTGGGTTGGGTTTTTTTTATGTTTTTAATTTCTATTTACAGAGACTACGCTATGTTGAAAAAGGTGTTGCAGGGTTTGCCATCAACTGGATAAATCAAGATATTCTTTGGGCCAACCACCAGAAAGCAACTATTGAAGCAACTGACTTGAATGGAAACAATTCCCGAGTCCTTTTAAAGGACGTAGGTCATCCCACAAGTATTGCTGTTGACCCTGGGAAAAGGTAACTCTGCCTGAGTTTATAAGTTCTTCGAATCAGTCTCAAAATAAACCAAATGCTCTGATGGCTTCTTGTAGGCTAACAGAGCAGCTTGCGTACAGTATATTGATAAAATGTCAAGTGATTGTTACAACTTCCCCAAGAACACAATAAAGATAAATAGGGTGGCAGGTGGCAGCAGCATACTGGAGTCCAACATAGAGCCTGACCCCGCCCCCAGTTCATCATTAAAGTGAGGAGGGAGAGCTCTGATTGCAAGGGAGGAGATGGGCTTAGGTCAGGGGAAGAGGAATGAGGAGGTTATTGATTGTCAGGCAAGAAGCCAATGAGGCCTCAGTTGATGGAGGTGGAGGAGTTAAGGGGAATGAGCTTGATCTTCATTTGGTAAAGCAGGAATGATGCGGGAAAATGCTGAGAAGTCCCAATCTATAACACAATTCGTATTAAGCATATAGTACTTACTGTATATGCTTGTTCATTAGCTCATTCATTTATAAGCCAACCCCCCAAGATGGATAGGTAACAATAGCAAAAACTGTATGACCCTTTCATAAGCTGTCCCTATATTTCAGGGGCTGGCAAACTTTGGCTCCTGGCCTGTTAGGGTAAGCTGCTAGCGGGCCTGGACGTTTTGTTTACCTGGAGCATTCACAGGCATGGAGCCCCTCAGCTAGTGCCATAGTGGTTTTCTTTGTTCCCCTCTTTCTATTATTTTTGCCTCCAATTTTGTTCAGCTTGAATACCGATTGTAAAGCTACTGACTGCTGTTACTGTTCTATAGATGTTAGTGTTTTAGACTTGATAAGGGAGCTTCTCTAGGCTCAAAACAATTTACATAGAGAGCCATTCATAGATGCATCCATGCAGGGAGATTTGGCTGGTCTGAAGAGATATTTGTATTTGTATCATCACCCTGAATACTCTGTGTTGACTTCTCTTGACTGTGTGTGAAGCTCTTTCATTGGTAATTTTTAAAATAACAGCAGAAGAGACATTGAGGTACTCCATATTGATATGGCAATAAAATATTTTTGTTGGCACTTTTTGTTTACAATGAAGCCACTCATCACCGCTGTCGAGACATTTTAATGTTAAGGCTCACGTGTCCGCCTCTTTTGCACTTACACACTAACCTTCTTTTCATGCTAGCCAACAATATCTATATTCCTCACAGGGTTGCCATTTAAGTATGATTTAAAAGGTTGAATGCCAGAGTACTTGTTTTCTGTACTGACTCTCACATTTTCTGATTTGGAATTTCTCACAAGTTCTTGTACCCTTTCAGCCTAAAACCACACAGAAACATTTTATGAATGGAATAATGAAAATATATTTGCTAAACTGTTATGAACTCTACGGACAGACTAAGGTGTATATATACACCTATATGTGATCAGCTGGGGATTTATTTTAAAGCATTACTCACATGCTGCCGTGTCAGGCTAGTTAGCTATTAATAAACTGTTTAGGTCCTCTTAGAAGTCTGCTTTCTTATGTATCATTTTTATATTTTAGCACAGTCTGTTTGTCTGGAAGTCCTGATGGTGCTATTTTAATATTAATATAGTGAAGTCAAGCAGTCAGTGAATTAATTTCCACAGGGACAAACATATGCAATGTCAGAAACTAAGAAGAAATATTTCTTCCTGGAAATGTGTACAACTCTCAAGTAATGAAGATCAGCATGATAGCTAAATTAATAATCACATTTTTCTCAAAATATGCTTGGCTGGTTTTGCTACAGAATAATAATAAAGTAACCTTTTTCTGTATTCCTCTATTTCCTGGGTAGAATTTAGACATGATCAAGAATCTGTAGAGGAGGCGCTGTTGTCTAGGGGTACTGCAAGGAATTGTGAGTCAGGCAATCTGGTTTCAATTCCTCCCACTAATTTGCTATGTGACTTCGCACGTGTCACTTGGGCCTGATCCAACTCATGCTGAAGTTAATGAAAGTTCATATGATTGGACTGGGCCTTTAATAGCTCTGTTTCTCCATTTCTCCACCTGTAAAATGGAGATTATACAATTTAACCAACCTTTTAAAACATGTTGGCATCCTGAGATAACAAGCACTATAAAAGAGCGAATGATTATTATTGCCATGTTTGAAAATTGCTATAGTAGCCACCTCATACTGGCCTTACTAAAACATCAGATTGACATAGCACATACCACAACAATTAGATTGTAAACTTCCAGGGGCAGGTACTGAGTCTTCCTCCTGCATTTACATAGCACCTACCCAGTTAGGCTCTTTCTTGACTATGGCCTCCGGGTACTCCCATGATATAAATAAGAATAATGATAATACACAGGCTTTGTGGTATATTATTTTGTACATTGAAGAAGCATTGTAGTTCTTTCAAATTCAGTATGATCTTACACTTTTGGTCTGAATGGGATATTTATGTCTAACAATTTTAGTGCTATCAAACCAATGCAATGTGATAATACTTTTTGGAGTTTCTGTGTGCAATCGTAAAACAAAGAAAGAAGCAAACAGAATTTTAAAAAGCCCCCTAATCCTGTAAAATAAAACAACTATCCATATATTGTTGGAGGAACTGTGGCCAAGCCAGGTCAT
Source organism: Mauremys mutica (assembly GCF_020497125.1). NCBI lineage: Eukaryota > Metazoa > Chordata > Testudines > Geoemydidae > Mauremys > Mauremys mutica. The sequence goes on along the minus strand of NC_059076.1, from coordinate 33,640,020 downwards.
GTGCAAATATAGGCCCTGATCCTCCAAACCTCAAGGAGAACAAGCAACAAAGAATCCTGTGGCACCTTATAGACTAACAGACGTTTTGCAGCATGAGCTTTCGTGGGTGAATACCCACTTCTTCAGATGCAAGGAGAACAAGTAATTTTGTACAAGTGAATAGTCTAGTCTCATTGGGCATGCGCACGTGTTTGCAGGATAATGGCCACATTGTGGCTGTGCCCTAATATTTAGATTAAAATAAATCAATAAAATAGTAGAATGGGTATTTTTCAGTTAAGTTCCTGTAAAACAGATTCTGGATTAAAATTGCTTGGAACAGAAGAGCTGTATTTATCCACAGAAGAGATACAACATAGCCAGAAGCAGTGCAGGCTTTCCCCAGTCATGTGCCTTTTCCCTGACTTGCAGGCATCCCTGTAGGGGTGACTGGTTCCTGGTGACAATACTGTCTCTGTTGGGGAGAGTCAACAAGGGTGTTACTAGATCACGACTGCACTTTTGGAGACAATGTTTGGTCACCACTAAAGTGGATCTTCCTTAGGGAGTTTCTAGTGTCGTTACCTAATTCCCTCAGTCCCCTTGAAAACATTTTTAAATGTGAAAAAAAATTATAAAATGAATCTTAGCACTACAGATAATTTTCAACAGCTACTGCACTATCTTGCAAATAGTTCTTTCAAAATATGACCTTTTTTTGTCTTTAGGTTTATATTTTGGTCTTCAGATGGTGCTCTTTCCAGCGTTCACAGAGCAATCCTTGATGGAACTGACATGAGAATTGTTTTGAGGACCACAGAAAAAATAAAGACCATCTCATTGGATTTTATTGACACAAGACTCTTTTGGATCCAGTATGACAGTGAGGAAGATGTTTCACGCATTGGCTCATGTGACTATAATGGTGGCTCTATTCATTTGCCCAAACATTCTGCCCGGTGAGTTTTCTGTGTTGGATAGAAGGAAACTAAATATTTTGGGGGCTATTTTTGGCTCTTTCCCTTCTTCTTTGAGTCTGGAAATAATAAAGATTGTAAAGTACAGACAAAATGCACAACATTTTCAGAATAGCCAATATATAACCAGAAGATGATAGCTCTGGAAGGGGCAGAGTCTCCTCCTCCTTCCTCTCATGTGTATGTTCTGAGAAATGGATGCCAGCATACTGCTCTTACTAGCCATCCATGCAGAATTTCCAGCCTCTCTCTTGCTCCTGAGAGGCTCAGGAACCCAGCCGAGGGGGCTAGAAATCAGTAGTCTCTCAAAGAAATGGGGATGCTTAACAGGCATTGTTCCTTCCACAAAGGCACATGGCATAGTAGCACATGGTTCAATAGAGTTAGCCAGAATACCAGGACTTTCTCTGCGAAACAGGGCAGTCCTGGTCAACTAGTCGCTCAAGCTGCAGGAGTTGTTAGTAATTGTTTGGCTGGCCCCACTGTATCTGCAGTATGTTGTGTGCTGTGTTGTGAGCAACAGTATATTGTGTTCATAGTGACATTTCAACTGTTATACCATACCTCACAAACCATTCAATCACATGTTCACAGGTTTTAATTTCTGATAAAAAATATATCAGGGTATCTGAAGCAAACGTGGTTGATATAAATGTTCCATGTTTTCAGGAGACATTAAGCAAATGATTAAATAGGTATGAAATAAATGTTGTTTATTTATTTATTTCCTCTCCACTCCAGACACCGTTTATTTGGCATATCTCTGTTTGCTGAGCACTTCTACTATCCAGACCCAAAAACTGACATGATCCGGAGAGCCAATAAATTTTCAGGAAAGGTTATAGTCACAATCAGCCTGAAACCATCATTTTTGCCACCTGCTGAAATAAAAGTGGTGCATCCATTTAAACAGCCCGGTGCAAGAACAGATGCTCGAGATTTTGGTAAGTCATCATGTAATGACACACTTATGTGTATAAGAATATTGTCACACACGCCGTTTAATTTTTCAGGATAGAATTTTTTTCAACAAGAGTTCTGGCCCCTTTGAAGTTGATGACAAAATGCCCATGGACTGCACTGGGGCCAGGGTTTCACTCAATATGCATGACTTTAACAGGAGCTTCAGTTAGGAAGTACACAGAGAACAATCTAATTCTATTAATTTACTAATGAGGAACATCCACATGCATTGATTTCTTTGTGTGTGTGTGTGTGTGTGTGTGCGCGCGCGCGCATATCCCTAAGTATATCAAACATACATCTTGGCAACTCGCCTTCTAGGCTTACTTCCTCAATTCCTGTTCCCTTATGGACCTTTCATTCTAAGACATAATTGAAAACCTTGCTATCAGTGCTAAGTTGTTGTGAGAAATGTATGAAATGTCCAACCAACAGTATGTATGTATGTCTCAGTCCCACAGTGAAGTAACTTGATTAAGGGTCACACTGTTTATCCTAGGACTGATATGGAATTTCAATAGAAACTTTTAAATAAGAAGTGTGAGTCTGTGTGATTTACAGGAAGTCACCTCAAAGTGTGATCACACCATGGGTATTTTACTGTGGGATCAGAAGATGAATATATGTGAAGGGATCCCCACCTTTGCAACATGGCACCTAAATACCACAGTGGTGGGTGCATTATAAATGCCCAGAGAGAAGGAAAAAAATGGAGTCTGACTCTTCACTGTCTTGCACCTTGTGTAGTCATTTATACCTACCCAACTGGGTGTGGATGGTTATTATTTAGATGCAGTGGCATTTTTTACAAGTGTATAAGCAACTATATAAAGTGCAGGACCGTGGAGAATCAGGCACCTGAGAGTGTACTATGGTAATTCCAGAACTCCTATGGAAGGTGAACAACTATGAGATTCTGAGCAACTCAGGTGGTGTGGAACATAGACTATTTAACAAAAATTATAATGTAAAAAACCCTCTTGAAACATAATTTGGAAACTACTCCATGACACTTACTTATTAACTTCATATCTCTTATCCATCTATTGGCCTTCCTCTCCCTTCACTCCATCCGATGCCATATTTGTACTCACTCTCCCCTCTTCTTGTATCATGGAGTGGTAGAAACCATGATCTTCAAGAGGTATCTCCTGTGGAAATATCTAATGTTCACTTCAAGCATTTATTCTGCTGCAGCAGGGATGCTAGCAATTAAAATCGAATGGCAAGTGCTTGCATGAAAACAAAACACACAGCCATGACCGTAAGGAGCCTGTCCTTTTATTCAGAGATTTTTCCACTGCTCTGTACAACATGTTACTTTGAACCTGGCAGACTGAATCATTCCTTTTGGGAAAAAAACACACACTCACCCACCCACCCACTGGACCAGGGTAGATGTGGTTCAGAGGGTGAAGTGTCTGCATATTGCTCAACGTGATACAACTAGTTGACCCAGGTTTGGAAGGTACTTCATAATTTCTCCTAAATCCCGAGCTGGTATTGACCAATAGGGTGTGTCTGCATGTGGAAGGGGTGGGGGGAGAAGAAACTGGCTAGTTCATAATTGCTGACACAGTGAATGCCAGGGCTGTGAGCTGGGTTATAAGCGTTCCCGTGAGGCAAGGTAGATAATGTAAAGCTTATTGATGCTGGGCACTTAGCTTTTACTCTTCTCATCGGAGCTTAAATGTATTCGCCTTTCCCTTCCCCCCGAAGAGTATATACCGCTTTTCACTGTCCACGTTTCAATTGAAAAAGGGTTTTCCCCCTGCTTTTCTTAGTGGATAAACTGTCAGTGTTTTTTATATGCGTTATGCTGTCTGTAGCTTTACTGCAAGGATAATTTGGTAGAAGCATGAAAGTAAGTGGTGCTTGTAATGCGTTTTTTTCCTCTCCCAAATGGCTTCTTATAATACATGACGAGAAAAAGAAGCTTACTTTGCCCAATCCAGATGAACCTTTTGGACTTTGCATGTGCATTGCTTAGCTTATCCAGCCCAAGAACCAAGATTGAGAAGGTTAATTAGTCCGAAGCACAAATGAGATTTATAGGGGATCTTACAACACGGCAGCCTGGAGATGAGAGCATGTAGGCTCTAACTGGATGCCTTGTAGGGGCTAAGTCAATGTTTGCTGCAACACAGCATTAAATGTGAATGATCAAACCTTATTTAAAACAGTAACACAGATGGCAAGTAAGTTCTCCTCAGGTACAAAAGAACCTGACAGGAAATGTTTAACTGCTACAATTCCTGCCAAAGATCAAATTTGGGTTATATGCTGCAGGCTTTTTTCATTAGATGAATGCCTTGCTTGGGAGAGGTCCTCCACTGTCCCCTTTTTCTTTCACAGGACAGTCTTGAGCTTGTCATGACTGTTTGTTTCACAACTAACAGGACATTAATTTGGCTTTGGGTTTGAGGCAATGTACTCTCACAATGTCATGTGGTCCCTTCTGACCTTAAAGTCTATGAGTCTATAATGTAAATACCACAATCTTCTGATGCAACAGCTTTGTTCTGTGGGGCACGTGTGGAAGGTGTTCTTCCCACATGATAAAGAATCTGAAGTAAATAGCTTCAGATTCAGCTGCTGATAAATGTATAACTCCTCTGGAATACTTGCCACTTCTACTTATGGTTTATAACTGTCAGCATCTCATCCCAAAGACTGATTTCTCCTTTAATTATCCTTTTTCTCCCTGTAAATACTGTTCTGTTTAAAGAGATACTTGTGTCAGGCAAAACTTAGCCCCAATTTTAGGTTTTATTGCCAAAATTTTCAAATATCGGTATCTAAATTTAGGTTCCTAAATCCATATATAAATCTTTTGATCTTCAGTGGTTCTGAGTATCTGTAACTCCCTTTGATCCTTAAAGCAGACAGGGTTAAGAAAATGGCCTATATGATTCATTCATGAGACCAATAGAAATATTTCCATGATATTTTTTTAATAAAAGTCCAGTGGAAGCAGTTTATAGTGTTGCTAATCTCTTTGAGACAAGCAGCTCAAATTTTGACACTTCCAACCAAACCTGAACCAAGAACCTCTTTCATATTTGATTAAATAGTAATTCTTGATGTGCTTTTCTACTGGTTGGCCAGCACTTTCTATATTACGGTTGAGTAGAATAATGCATGTGAAATACAATTGTTAGGCTATTTTCCATGTGGTTGAATTTAGAGGGTGAATTGGAAATAGAGCACATGAACAAGGTCTCTTGTACTTTCTCACCTGTGTGGTCACATGGGGGGTTTGCTGCATGTGTGTGGGTGGGGGTGGTGGCATACTCATGTTCAGCAGCAGCTACAGCACAGCTATTCTTTGCCCGATAAAGGGTCAGGCAATAGGGAGATTAAACCAAAAATAATAGTTTGGGAGACAAAAATAAGCTTGTCAGCACTCTGTCCTAGTTACAGAAACACCAGCGGCTGAAGGGAGCTGGGCACAGACAGCTCAAGAAGCCTGAAAACCCCTCTCCATAAAAAGGATATTTGGATAATTGAGTTTTGTTTGAGGGAAATTCAGGGTGGGGTTTTTTTTGGGTGCTGTTTTCTATTTGTTTTGAAAGCATCTTTCTGCATAGTTGTAGGGTCCAATACATTCTACAAGTTCTATGGATGTAGTATAATAAGGATGTATAGCACTTTAATTCTAATGATCAAGGAACTAGGGTCCATATTAGTGACAGATTTTTTTTACCCGCTTCAGGCAATGTTTTTGTCTAAATAAAATATTGCTGGGCTCAGTTAATCTATCCAGCCAGTTTTCCAGAGCATATGAGGCATAAGCACCTCTTACTGAAGTTTAAAACCAGGATCACCAACTGGTCATAGGTAATGTGAAGAAAATGACCTCTCTTTACGATGCAGTGGCATTTACCATCTTGTTATTTTCCCTTCTCATTCTTTCTCTCTATTATTCTATTAGAATGTAGCCACTGAGAGAGGTCATGATTATGGAGAGGAGAGGTGACCTTACAAGTTGGCAGTGGGGCCAATCCCTTGGAAATATGAGTATCAGGACAGAGACTTTGAACTGTGCTCTATATTCCGTGTGGAGCAAGGAAGCAAAGCCTTGGGTGATGTGTTCACAACAACCTGTGTTGCTACACAAAGAGGCTGCTGCATTTTGTCCCAACTGGAGGCTTAGCTAGGCATGTGGCTCCATTCCTAGATATGAGTTGCAGTAATCAAGCTTCAAGTTCATAAATACATGGGGGTCATGGTGGTTGTGACTGGGGTGCTACTTTCTGGCCAGTTGCATATGGAAGTAGGTAGGGTTTTGCCAGGGCTGTTTGGGCATCCAGTAGCATTACAGTCCAAAGGACCCAAGACTCTGGACTGAATTAACTGTCTGGGGGCAGATTCTATAAGCCAGATCTCTAACATTTGGGTCTTTTGTTGTAAATAACCACATTTTCTTGGCATAGTGCTTCCATGTCTTCTGGGACAGAACTTGTGAGCAATCATTTTGTAATTGCACCTTATCTCCATTTGCTACCCATACTCCAAGATCTATCCTGTTCTGTAGTGCCTACCACTGACTCTTTCCTTTGAAAAGGTTCCACTCAGTTATCCACAGGATTAATTCTTGGCTTTGTTTTCTTATCTATAGACAGTCTCTGAAAATAATGCTGTCCAGGACACAAAAAGGATTAACATTTGGCAATCTCCTTAATTTCTGCCTCTCTGAGTGTTCTGTGTTTATTAAACTAATTAATTCCTTTAAATTCGTGATGGGGAGCTGATTTTCCTGCTCTTCTCTTTTGGTTTGAACCATAATGATACTCAGATATTTAGGAAATAAGAGCAGATTCTCTCTAAGCAGATTCACTGTGTGTCCTGGGAAGAAGTCGACAGCGTACACTATAGTTCTTATCCTATTACAGATGGTGTTTTCTCTGCTAATACAGGAGCATCTAAGGGCATGATCCTCCCCCTGCAGAATGTAACTCCCATGGATTTGACTGGAAGTTACCTATATCCTGCAGAAGGAGAATTGGGCCCCACATATTCCTATTCACCATGCACAGCTTCCTCTTATTCCTTACCTGGCTTTTGCTTTGATTTTCCTTGTAAGTTCTGGGGATTAGTTAGTTACATGACACCTGAGGTAGTTCTTAGATATGGTAGCCAGATACATAAATACTAAATATCTAACTGCTGTAAGTGTAAAAAATGGAATTTTCAGAACAGTTTTTAGAAATTCCTGCCACTTTTTATTTCCATTCAGCGAGTGTACTTGTTGTCTTCTTCTTTGAGGACTGCTGTTTTGAAGATAAAGCAGTATACTTCCAATAAAGAAGCAGCGTCTCCTCTAGTAGCATACCATATAGGATTGTATAGTGCATGTCAGTTTAAAGTAGATCCCATCTTTTATGCAAACTGTGTCCCAAAATGCTTTACTAAGTTAACTATGGTAATAGAGTTAAAATAAAATAAATGCAGAAAGAGAGACCTTTGTCTATTTAATAGGATTCACAGGGAACCAATAACAACAGTATTTGGCAGCAAACAGAAGATTATTTGAAATCGAATCACAATCGACTCCACTTTTGTCATCTTGAAGTTCAACTGCTAGCTTAACTCGGATACTTTTTTCCTCTGTGTTCTTTAGTAGTTGTTATTGTGGATAAGCTGCTCTAATAAGGTCTTTATCTGTCCCTCTGTCTTTGGCTCTAACATGCCAGAGGCAGGCATTCCTTGTTGTTGATGCTGTGCTATGTCATTTAGGAAAGCTGCTTCGGCACTATCATAGGATACCATTCTGCCCTCTGGAGGATCAGAGCCCCTCTATAGGCCCCATCCACATTATAGACCCAGGACAACAGAGTGCAATGAAAATGATCAGGGGGCTGGGGCACATGACTTACGAGGAGATGCTGGGGAACTGGGCTTGTTTAGTCTGCAGAAGAGAAGAGTGAGGGGGGATTTGATAGCAGCCTTCAGCTACCTGAAGGGGGGGTTCCAAAGAGGATGGAGCTCGGTTGTTCTTAGTGGTGGCAAATGACAGAACAAGAAGCAATGGTCTCAAGTTGCAGTGGGGGTTGTCTAGATGGATATTAGGAAACATTATTTCACTAGGAGGATAGTGAAGCACTGGAACGGGTTACCTACGGAGGTAGTGGAATCTCCATCCTTAGAGGTTTTTAAGGCCCAGCTTGACAAAGACCTGGCTGGGGTGATTTAGTTGGTGTTGGTCCTGCTTTGAGCAGGGGGTTGGACTAGATGACCTCTTGAGGTCTCTTCCAACCCTGATATTCTATGATTCTATGACCTTTACTGGCAGCTGATTGTCCATTGTCATTCCTGTTGACATGGGGCTGTCTGGCCTGGCTACTTGCACTGGCCAAATCTTTTGTGAAATTAGGTTCTTGCACAGGTGTGTACCTCCCATCTGTGGAAAATGGCAAAACCTCATTGTACAGATTCTAGTTCCTTTAAGCACACTCCCCCACCTTGTCCCCCCATGCATGCGCCCATTGTGTATACTGTTATAGTGGCGGATCACCTGCTCTGGTGTCTACTCTTAACTCCTATTTATTGGTAAGAACAATCCCCCTGCCCTTGCTAGGAAAAAAGTTGTGAGAGTCTCATCATAAGTAGCGCACAGTAGATAAGGTAAACGAATCCCCATTGTCCAAAGTGACAACGAACATGACAAGGAAGACAATTCACTGCAAACGTTCCATAAAGTCCAGGCAGCAGAACAAAGTAGATGATTAATTATTAGTCATATATAAACAACAGAGAACAATAAAATGATTAGCGTCTGAAACAGGATGCAATATCATACGCACTGTTGGCAAGGTGATAAGCTCTTTGTAAAGGGACCATTCTCTTGTACATGAACAGATAGGTGGAGACAGCAAAGTGGATCAGAGGCAGACAATCCTTTTCTGGTTGAGGGATCATCTTGCATTTGGCCCAGATGAGTCTCACCACTCTGACTTTGCAAACCAACAAAAATCATCTTGTGAGCCTCTGACTATTGACCAGGGGTCTCCAGCCACACCAGTTCTGCCCTTTCTCCTGATGCCTCCAGGAACTACCTGTGTTGGCAGATGGCCATAAATGATCCTACACAGTCATGGCTTTTAGCCTGCCCCCACTCTCATGTTGGAGCACAAGGAGCTTCATTTTTAGATAGTAGCTTGCTGACTTGATTTTACCAATGGAAAATGACATGAGGTTATTTCCCTAATTTGTGGAGACGGCTGAAGAGAAGCAAGAGTTAGAGCCCACAGCATCTGTGCTCTTAACTGGCAGGATTAAAATAGCCTTCCACCAGAAGAAGCAAAACTATAAAGAGAAGGAGTTTCCTTAGAATTGGCAGATGAATACAGTACAAACTAACTAGACTTGGAACCTACATACTGGAGATCCTGCTTCCCTCCTCCCACAACTGTGTTGGGTGGAGGCACTCTAGCTGGACTCTCAGAATAAAGGTCCCAAATAACCTCTGTTTGTTGACTGTCAGTGCATGCTTTAGTGGAGGCTTTGGGGGTTGTTTGGAGGAGAGGAGTTTAGCATGAGGATAAATATAGTTGGGAGTTGTTTTGTGCTGGGTGGGTAGTTGATGGGTTTATTTCGATTAAGTGTATTTTTAACTTGTGGCAGAGGCAGCCTAGACTATTGGATATTAACATCAATCTCAGTACGCAAACAATCAGTTTATACAGCAAGAGTTCTGCTGTTTTAAAAGACAGACCGAGGCAAGGCAAGCTTTAGTTTGTAAACTCTTTGGGGCAGGGACCATCTTTTTGTTCTGTTTTTGTACAGTGCCTAGCACATTGGGGTCCTCATCCAGAACTGGGGCTCCTAGGTACTACCACAATACAATTAATTAATTAATTAATTATTAATGAGTAGACAACACCAGGGTGGAAATCATGAATGGGTTTTGAGGCAGGATTTGGAGGAGGAGATCAAAGATGCTTGTGTCCTTCTTTCTCACTGAATATCATGGGTCTGATTGTGCATGTATGAAAGTGTCTTTCAAATCAGTCTGACTTCCACATGAAAAGTGACTGTGAAATCAGGTTTTGTATGTCAAGGTGAATTTTGTATTTTATAAATCAATCTCCATCCTAGAAAACATTTACTCTTCCAGAACACAGATCCTGCCATTTGAACAAAGAAAACTGCAAGAGAAGAATCTGCAAGGATGACTCCAAGACCCATCGGTGCAAGTGTTCGAATGGATTTGTTTTGAGTAGAAATAGGCAATACTGTGAAGGTAATATATGGTTCAAAACATGGGATGGATAGGGAAGCTGGATATGCTTTCTCCCACACTTTAACCTTTTCTCAAATCTTGAATTACGTTTTTTTTGGAGGTTCTAAAAATTTCAGTTTGCTTTCTTTTTTTCCTTATCATATTTCGTTTTCACATGTCCGGGTTCTGACTGAATCTAGAAGCAGAAGTACCAAAATACCTCAAGAAAGTCTGTTCTTTGTGAAATGTTGCAGTGTCAGTTTGGATTAGTCAGATGATGTTCAGATAAGCGTGCATAATTTTGTGTGCTTATAAGAATTGAAATGAATCAAACTCCAAGGGTAAAATGGTCAAAACATGCCTAAGTGATGTAGGCACCTCAGTCACATTTTCCAAAGTTACTCAATTGCCTAAACCTCTTACTTTTTCAAAATTTTACCTCGCTTGTTTTAATCCAAATTAAACAGTCCAGTATTTTCCTTTGAACTTTTTTCTTTAATTTGTAAAACTTGTTTTAAGGTAAAATGTATAAAAGGTATTAATCACTCAGGAGCCAGATTTATAAAGGTATTTAGGCCCTTAAAGATGCAGATAGGTGCCCAATAGGATTTTCAAAAGTGTCTAAGCAGGTTAGGTGCCTAACTTCTATTGAAATAAAATTGAATCACTTTAGAAAGTGGAACTTAGGATCCTAAATCATTTAGGTGCTTTTGAAAATTTTGCCCTAAGTCACCGAGGCACCTAAATACCTTTAAAAATTGGCCCTTAGGCACTTAAAATTTGTACTCTTCATAATTATAAATCAGTACATTATCTAGCTTGTTTGACTGAACTCTACAAGCTTTTCATAGTTTATTAAAAGCAGCATATTTGACAAAAGAAATATCCTATCTTCAGTAGAACAACTAAATAAGAATTTCTTCTAGAACCTTGTGTTACTTAGCTTTATTAATCCATGACCTTGCATGTATTAAATGTATAATGACCCTACTGTGTCATACATTTGTTTCTCTTGTCAGATGTCAATGAATGTGCTTTTTGGAACCATGGCTGTACTCTGGGATGTGTAAATATCCCTGGCTCCTATTACTGTACATGCCCACGAGGTTTTGTTCTGCTGCCTGATAGAAAAACATGTCACGGTAAGTAGCTGCAATACATAGACATTTAAGGACTGATCCTGGAATCGTCACTTATACAAACCTAGTGTTTCCAGTGTTGCTACATTTCTCTCTTCCAGCCCTTTAATGTGTAAGTTACATCAGCTTAGACTGAGTGAACCAAATTTAGAGGTCATGTTGGAGGAAGTATAAGCAGTGTTTAATTTGTGCCAGGACTTGCCAGGGCCGAAGCCTCCCGCCACCCTGCCGGCACCTCTCTGCTTGGCAGTTCATAGCCCTGGCACCTCTGGGCTTGCTCTTCCAGCTGTGAATATAATAAAAAATTGCTTGAGCCCCGGCACCTAATTGCTTGAGCCCTTGCACCTCTTTCATTACAAATTAAGCACCAACTATAAATTACATATGGATAATCAAGTGTGAGCCTCATGGAGCCTACAGGAGTTAACTAAGCATTCAAATCCTATGTTTACCTCAACCAGTTCCAAGCTATGAACCTCAGCTTTTGGGGTTCTCCCATCCCTGGCTGTGTATAAACTTTTGCAATGTTGACAATGGGTTTTTGCAACATTGGTGATAAATATCACAAAGCAATATATAAGGTAGAGAATGTAGGAGGTAGTGAATTTTTTTCTCTTGCTTGATCTTAAAGAGATCTTTAGGAACAACCTGAGAGAGTATCCATTTGGAGATAATGATAATTAAGGTAATTGTATAAAATAATATAAAACTCACCAAAATACACACAGGTAGGTAGGAGTCATGTGGACTTTGGACTCCCGATTTATTTGGAGAACCTTTCCTGAAGAGTTTTTCAAATGATAGCAACTTTGAGATGATTTTGGGGAAAATCACAAAAATTTCTAGCAGTTAGGTTAAATTACAACATCCTCTCACTTCTCATGACCATATAAGGAAGTGATTATACCTGAGAAACCTCTTTTTGAGTGATTTTTGTTTTATTTTGTGAGGTATTATTTTCCATCTACTGAAGTATTCTGTAAGTGGTAGAACCCTAATGTAAGACGACAAGTAACACGTATTTAGAACATAGCATATGTGAGTAGGAAAGATGCCACATATGCTAAATAAACATATGCTGTGTGCTTATCCGGCTTCAAACAGCTTGCAGATAGTACAATGAACCATAATGTTTAACATAATATAGATTCTCGTGGTTGATTAATAATGGAAATAATATATCTCCAAAGCATGAAAATTGAAATCACACCTCCGTTTCATTCCCCAGAGATAGAAAGATTGTCATTTTCTGACGTATATCATTTTGAAGCTTAGCCAGTCATTTCTATAGATTCACATCTTACAGTTCCTAGTATTTTTGTTATATGAAATGCATATAATACGTACTCTTGGAATAAGTATCCAATATGCTCTGATATATCAAAATGGAAAGTAGGATAATTTCTTTTTCTTGGAATATCTTGTATAAATTGATGTTCTGATCATCACCTTTATAGTTTGAAAGATTAGGAATGCTGCTTTTTTTGGTTTTGTTTTTCTGTGTAATATTATCCTTGTGTTAGACCCTTCACATCTTCTGGCTGCGATGTGAAATAATCTCTTTATGACATACTTTTCTAGATTTGTTTCTCAGCAGGGTTATGAATTTGACAAGCTCATATATTCCCAGTCAGTTGGTCTAATGGGATATCGTTTCCTGAACGTTTTAAAATTTCCCTTTTTGCTACTGCAGATCTTTAGAAGCACTTTAGTAACTGATCTGGATGAATTAAGTAATTTCAACAGTGTTTTATTCATGTTTGATTGGTCTAATTGTTTAGTCATAGTTTCATTCATTTAGAATTGCCCAGGCAAGATGGAATTTGGCCACACAAATCTTTCTTTTAATTTTTATTCCTAGCCATGATTCTATTGTTCTGTTCTGTGTAGGTTTTTATACCACACTCAGAATCACCCATTAGGTTCCTAATTTCCATTGGAATCATTGAGGATCCGAGTCCAAGTGCCTCTACACCTATTTCTGTGAGGCAGATCTAGCTGCTGACTGTAAGACTTGGGAATATGAACACCTAAATCCCCACTGTATGTGGGAACCAGAAAGAGATTTTGTGTACCTTGCCAATTTGGTCAGGAAACAAAAGTGAACCCCCCCACCTCCAGTGCACAGAGATGGATAAAGCATCAAGCGTCAGCTTTATTAGCATAATTGTGGGGTAAACAGTGTTTTAATCCCTACCAGGTGTTGAGAGGGGTCATTATGAGAGGACAAAGTTTTACATAATAACCAGCAAGAGGGAACCTACATCAGAGGAGGAGACTGAGGCAGTGTGCCTGCATCACTGTGTTTGACCAGGAGGGGAGACTGGGCAGTCATGCCTATGGTGCAGTCTAATGTGTTCCTTTGTTGAGGCCCTAAAATTATGTAACCCTCCACTCAGATTTACACAGATTCCTTAGGTTTGTCATGGAAAACCGTTGGAAACATGGGCTTGGAAAGTCTGTGTGGTTACCAATACAACTGGGCTCTTTAACTGACTTTCCCTTTGTGCGTGATTAGGATAAGCATGTATGTGTATTACGTTCCTTCAGTGCTACCTGTGCTGTGTTTGTTTTCAGACAGTGGTTGAAAAATGCCTTTTCTTTTACATGCTACACTTACCCATGGGGGAAAGAAGAAAATTTGTTTAAAATAATGTGTCTGTAGGGCAGCATTGTCCTGTGAAAATTCAGTCGTACCTCTGTTGCCCAGGTGTATTTTAAAGGGGTTTAATTTCACCACTGTACATGCCACTGTTATTTTTCACAGGTTAACAGTTTGGGTGTGTTCTGTATCTCATGAAATCTCACCCTCACAGCATATTACTATTGGCTGCTAGTCTGGCATTCGTCCCCAAACTGTCCTGGGCTTTGTTGTGACATTTAGGCATAGGCAATGAGGCACTGCTCTATCCCAGGAGTAGCATGCTCCAAAAGGCATAAGCCTGTTTTGGTGCCCGGTGGGATGGGGGAGGCTCCACTATGGTACTGTAGGATGGTACATTCTGCTTCCCTGGGTGCATCTGGCCTGCTTGGGAGCTTTTGCTCTGCTTCTCTGCATCTCCATTTGGATGAAGTGTGCACCTAGGGGCACACAAAGGGAGAAGCAGTTCCTGTGTTCTCCTGAGCTCAGGGACTGCGGTTGTGACAGGCCCTTGCATGGAATGCAAAGGCTTAGGGAGGAGGCCCTATTGCAATCTGTCCCTCTCTTTGGGTGATTTATTTGTGGTGCTATCTTACATGCATCTACTTGGGACTGGAAACATTTTCAACAGTGCTCATCACTCTGTCAATCCAACGAACCTATCAGCTTAGTATTTAAGTGCTGAACAGTGATATAAGGTGAGAAGAAGATAATCTGCTTCTGAGACAGGCAACGGACCAAGCATGGATTAATTTAACTCCTAGATTACCGCTATCACTTCTATAATACAAAATGACTCCCACCCCATACAATGCGCACATAGTCACACGACCAGCACATTCTCTCAACTAGGCAGAGAGATGGAATAGTGGAAGCCCACACAGTAGCCTGAAACTTTGATGATTCCCTGCTTATTATATAAGTCTCTCCATTCTAAAGCCATAAATTCCTATTAGGGTATTAATGTAAGGTCAGTTTCTAGACCTTCAGTTTTCTAGAGGTCAGAAAAATGCATTGCAGAGCCCAGTGGCCTTGGATAAGGAATATTTACAGCAGCTATGTATCATTCAAGCCAGCAGACACAGAAGCATCGGTGGGAAACGTGCATTTGTTCCAGTATCCGTCCTCCCAACAGATGTTACCATATGGCACTAAGGCAGTGTAAAGAAACAAATATGTTGGCTGGAAGGAGGACATCTTAGGCTGTTCTCTTCTCTAATTACTTGAAAGGAAAAGAGAATTAATGAAGGAAACCTAAAGATGCAGTTGGCGCTGTCAACAGTTGTGATGGAAAGTCCTGTCAGTTCTGTGCTTTCTGGAAAGCCTATTTTCTCCCACAGGAAGTAATGGCAGAATTTACCGTAATGGTATTCAAGAAAAAAAGGAATAGTTTTGTATTTATTTATAAATATATGCCTATTATGAGCCTCTCCCTGAATTTACCAGAAGAATTGAAAGAATCATAACAAGTCTTCTGCCCACAATAGGCAGTATAACAGTTACTGAGACTGATGATGATGCCAAGACAAATAGTTACTTGGTATCTCTCCTTTCTTGTGTGCCTGGAAGAGCAACAGTTAAGACTCTGGTGGACTGAGAGAATATGTTCCAGAGTCAGAACTCTGCATTTCCAATCCCTAATGGTTAAATACAGGCTCTGCCTGGAGGAATTACCATAGCAGTATTTAAAGAGACAAACAGCACCTTAGGGAACTAGAACCCCACCATATTAATTGGATACTAGTGGGATTAGCTGCTAATCTGGTGATTTTTGTTCATATGCACATGATTGAATTAATCAACAAAATACTGCAAGGAAGAAATTTTCCTTTGTGGAATATTGGCAAGGAACTTATTATTATTTTTTTAAATTTCCCTCCACTGTTCTTTGGATCAGTGATCAAATGTTGGGAATAGGTGATTGCATCCCATGTGATCGGTTTCTTGTGATGGCTGAATGGGGGAAGGGCATGTATTGGTAGCTCTAGGTTTCCCCACCATGTTCTTTTGCCTTTAGTTACTGTGATTATTTATTGTTTGCATTACTGTAGCATTTAGCTGAGAGAACGCTTCCCAGCCGGGGTAGACAGACTTGCACTAGCTTTTAGCTGAGCTAAAAATAGCAGAGAGGGCATTGTGGCAATGACAAAGACTCAGGGCAGCGGGTGACTAGCCTTGCATCTGTGTCCACCATCCATGGCTCAGCTGCCTTTGTCCCTTTATCCCAAGAATCTCCAGTTGACTCCAAGGAAACGGAAGTGCAGCCCCCCCTTGGTGCAGTGACGCAGCTCGGTGAGTCAGCATTTAACCCGTCTATTGTCTTCTGAACACTCAGCTGCAAGCACACCATCAGACAGCCTTCTGTATTTGCAGTCGAGACTGAGCAGAAGAGGTCTGCTGCATGACTGCTTCATGATCACAGGCGTATAGCCAGATTTTGGCAAATCTTTGGTGTGAGGCCAGCAAAACTGTGAATTCGAGTAAAAGTACCAGGAATGACCACACATACCAGCAAATAGCAAAGAAGCTGGCAGTGTTGCAAATTTAGTGGAGTGGTGACCAGCGCAGGGAGCAGATTACGTAGTTTAGGACGGAGCTGACAGGAGCAAGAACCACACCTTAGGCAACTCGCTGCCATCATGTCTGTTTTATGAAGAGTTTGATCAGGTGCTGGGCACTGTGCCAAGCACAGAACCAACTGTGGTGCATGATGACCTGGTTGGTGCTCTCCTGGCCCCAGAATCCAGCCTGGGGACTGTTGGGATGGGAGTCATCAGCAGGTGCTGAGTGAGGACAGTGAAGTGACTCTCACTGAAACTGGTCCCAGAGGAGGCTTTGGAGGAGGAGCAGCAGCAACACATCCAGGGGCCATACTCTGAGGAGCTGTTTGATGCCTCAGCCTGCTGTGGAGCTTGCAGCAGACACAGAAGGAACAGAAACTTCCCTGATGTGGTAAGTTTCTGGCTCCGTTTTAATGTTGATACTGTAAGGGGAGGGATTTCCATTCTATGAACCAATGCAAAAGTTATTAGAAGCCCCAGCTGGCACAAGTATCTCCAGCCCCAGAGTTGGCGCCTATGCTGGACAGGGCCAACGAGCAGGTCCAGTATCAAAGATGGAGGAACTTGTGGCTAGAGGAAAGGCATGGCAAGAGGAAAGGCTCAGGCTGGCTGTACAGCTTGAGGACAGGGTTTCGGTGCAGTTCTTGGACCAGGAATGGTGGCTAAGGGAGGAGGAGAGAGCTCAGCAGAAAGAACTGTTTGAGCGGTTGATACCACTAAAAGCAACAAGAGTACTGGTTTCTGCTGCATGACCCACACCACGGCGTGAGTCCCCTATGTGGTACCAAGAGATGCAGACCAGAAACAGCTTGCGAAACGCCATGGCTGGGTGGCCCTTGCAGTCAGGCTTCATGAGTGGCTGGGCAGGGCATGGAGTGTCTCCACCTCTGCCCCGGTGCCAGGTATATGGCGAATGGGGGCCCAAGGGACATGTAGTGGTAGGGGGTGTCTGTCTTGAATATGGTTTCAGTGTTTGCACTTGTTCATACGCTTTTTGTTTTTGCTAAGGTTCTGTTGGTAGTGGTGAAGTAACGGCAGCTGGCCTTCCTGGCAGTGGGTGAATGCACTTTTCAAATTCATATTTATAAATAAATCTCTTTATTTTATCAAGAAAGTTTATTGCTGTCACTGCATCACTTCAAACACTTTGTATTTAAAATAATAAAGGTTCACCTCTGGCTTCACAAAGATTGTGAAGAGCACCGCAAGCCACAGTAATGCTCACAGCATTGATGACACTGGAATCCAAGAGTATGTAGAGGTCTCTAACAGGATTTCACTCTACCAAATGCATTCAACAACCATTCTGCACCTGCTCAGAGTGTAATCAATGCATCTTTTGTCAGGGCCTCAGAAGTCAGATACAGTTTCATAAGCCAAGACAAAAGGGGATACATAGGGTCCCCCAGAATAACAGTGGGGACAGTAATTCTGTTTGTCCTTTGGTGGGAATAGTGTCCCAGTCTATCCATGAATGCAGATCCCCAATGGGCAGAAACCCATGCCATTATGAACTTTCCCAGTGCAGCCCCCTGTTGACATTCATAAATCGACCTCTCTGTCCACAAGGGCCTGCATAACAATGGAGTAGTACCCTTTGTGGTTTGTGTAGTTGTGTGCTCCTTGAGGAGTGCAAAGTATGGGTACATGAGTTGCATTAATGGCCCCTGGTGCTGTTTGGGAACCTCATTCTCTCAAAACCAGCAATTACTTCAGGAATATCTTTTATGCCTGCCACCTAGGGGTAAACCAGATGCCTGATTGTCTCAGAACCTCAGCCATAACTTTACCCACCATTGACTTTCCAGGACCAAACTGGTTGGTAACAGATGTATAGCATTTTGGGGTTGCTATAACTGGAAGCTGGCTACCTGCTTTTGGATGGGCATTGGCCACCCTCATGTGTGTCTTTACACTGGAGGATCAAGGCAAGCTGCTTGCAGAGCTCCAGAAATGTAGCTTTCTTCATGCAAAAGTTCTGGATAAACTGCTGGTCATCCCACATCTGCATGATGATGTGGTCCTGCTCCATAAAAGTCAGTCTACGTAGTGGGCTTCAGCAGCTATGGCAAGTGTCATGAGCAGCATCAGCCAGTTCAAGTCTGCCATATCTGTGTCCTCTTCCTCCTGCTCCATCATTAGCTCTGTCAGGTGCCTTTGGTGGGTCAGAAAGTGATGCCAAAATGTCCACCTGAAACTCATAGAAGCTCTGCCTAAAGTGCAAGCAAGAGAAGTTCTTCAAATGGCACCTCCTCCATAATGCTGGCTCTACTAGCTGGAGCGTACAGACCAAAATGATGGCTCAGCAGGATGTGTGGGTTGGCTGTTCAAACTTCCTGTGATGTACAGGGTGGACGGTCAAGTTTTCTCACAGTTCACCATGGTCAAAGGGCTAAAGCAGCCACATTTCAGGAGGGCTCTAGGGAGTCTGGGACATGGTTGGTTTGACTCAGTTCTGCATGCTGCACTGTGGATGCCAGAGCCCCAGATTTGAACCCAAGTTAGAAAATTCTTAATGTAGGATTGACAATCAGTGTAGATGCTCAAGCCCTGGTTTCTGTAACCCACTGAGTCCTGCTAACCCTGAGCTTATATTCCAGTGTAGATCTACCCTACACTGGAAAAAAAGACCTGTGGCACTGCCATGGCCGGCCTGGGTCAGCTGACTTGGGTTTGGAGGGCTCAGGCTGCAGAACTATAAATTGCTGTGTAGATGTTTGGGCTCGGGCTGGAGCCTGGGTTCTGGGACTGTCCCTCCTTGCCCAAATGTCTACACAGCAATTTTACAGCCCAAGGAAACCATGGGTTTTAACTGCTGTGTAGACATACCCTTAGAGGCTCTAGCTGAGCTCAGGGCTCCATTGAGATAGGCACTGTGTGTACAGAAGTAAGAGATGGTCCCCGTCTGGAAGACCTTATGATCTAAGGTCCTGATTCAGAAAGGTACTTAAGCACATGGCTTGAAGAACATGTGTAGTTCCCATTGACTTCCGTGCTTAAGTGCCTTTCTGAATTATGGCCTAATGACAAAACAAAGAGTGGGAGAAAGGAATGTTGTTGTCCCCATAGTATAAAGCACTTTACAGATGGAGAACTGAGGCAATGAGTAGATTAACTACTCATGGTCACACAGGGAATACAGGGCAGATCTGGGAATTGCACCCACATCTCCTAATTTCCAGTTCAGTACCTTACCCACAAAACCATCCTTCTCTTCAGATTCGCCTTCCTCACAGTTTCAGAGCCCCTGTCCTTGTTCAGTTATTTGGTCAGTTTCACATGCAACCAGTGAGTGTGTCTTTAATTGCTGCTACTTTGCTGACACCTCAGTAAAATTTTGGAAAGTTTAAAATGACAAGGTACATATTAACAGCTTCAGAGCACAGCAACTATTTCAACTTTCTCCTTCATTATACTTAATAGAGATTTTGAAAAACAAATAGAAATATTATCCTGGCTGCGTCCACACGTGAATCTTTGTTGTGCCTTTTTAAAAATGCTGATTAACCCTTGTCAAGTTAGTATGTGTTTTTCTTAATCATTTTCCTTTTCAAATTACTATAGAGCTCATTTCCTGTGCAAATAATCACACTGAATGCAGCCATGGTTGTCTTGAAACATCTAGAGGGCCTGTTTGCTTTTGTCCAGAGGGATCGGTGCTCATAGTAGATGAGAAAACATGCTCAGGTAGGTATATGAACTTTTTTTTTTTTTTTTTTTTTTTTTTTGCTTTATGGGTGCTAAAGTCTGTGTTTATTGCTGGTGCTGAGCACCAAAGCTGGGTGATGGTGTTTCACACTAGCTTCGTGCAGCTTCAATGACTGTGCAAGACAGCTGAGAATCATGCTCTTTGATTGGATGATCAGAACTCATCTGCACCAATAAACATTTGTTGCCAGTGGCATTTGAACCTCTGCAGGCCGTATTCTGCTGGCCCCTTTTGTAAATGCTAATCTGGACACTCCACAGACATTTGTTTCAGAACACACACTCCCCTTGGCAGAGTCTCTCGGGAGGCACAGCACAAAGAGTACAGCTCAAAAGTTGGACAAGGTGGTGGTGGGGAGTAGCAGAGGTGACTTTACAGCTCCCTAGATTCTGGGCTGCTCTATCTTATGATAGCCTTAGCTCACCTGCCTATGGGCTGCTTTGTGGCCTGAATAGCCATAGTATAAAGCATTTTTGTTACTTGCCTTCCCCTGCTGACACCTGCTCCCATTCCAAATGTGTCTCCTAAACCAAGGGTTGCAATGTGGGGGGGGGAAAGGGGGACAGTGCAGGGCTATTTTGCTGGCCCTGTGAAGTTTCTGTGTCACAGGAATTCCCTCAGGATCATCGTGGCCCATTTACAGCTTCTCCATATTCTGGAGTGTTATAGGAGCCATGATCTAAGAAGGATTGAGGGGGTGGGGATAGTTTAAGTCAGTGTGGCTCAGTTGAGTCAATTTATGTAGCCAGTGGGTATGTCTACACTGCAGCTGGGTATGTGCCTTTGGACACTGTGGCACAGGCAGTGACTTGGTCTAGCTGCTCAAGTACAGGATCGACCAACCCCCTGGGTCTGTCCTCAGGTGGCTGGTACGTGCTGCAACATCCACCTGGGTATTTTTATCGCTAGCTCGTGTGGAGCTAGCGCATGTCTGTCTACTCGGGCTGGTAGGAATGGACCCAGCTGCAGTGTAGACGTATCCAATGAGACCACATTCTCTATATGGCCATGTATGGGAGGAATGGTCTCTTTTGGTGTGGGTAGGGCTGTGCAGTGATTTTTTTTTTTAAATCTAGTAAATCATTTGCACTCTTCATTCTCCCAACAAGGTGGCATTGGCTTAGCAAATGAAACAACAAAACATGATGTTCTGGCCTGTCAAGTTAGAAGATCAGTGAGTTTCACTGCTTAATTACCCTCACCCATTTCACCTTCTGGTGAGAGAATGGCTTTACTTTGCTGTACCATGGGACAAAGCACAGATATTCAGTGTCTGATGGAAGTCATTACTTTCTGTAGATTTGACTAGAGTTCTGTTGAGTAAAATGAGCTGACTTAAACAACACATGGAAGCTCTGTTCATATGTCCTACTGCCCCTGTTGTAAATCTTCAAGAAGAGATGTAACAGAAGGAGATGATCATGTTCACCCATGTTGGTAACCTTTGGCCTGTTAACAATAATGCTGACTTCCTGAAATCTTTGGCAACAATAAAATCTATCTCATAGTTGAAATCACAGTTGTACGGGTTGTTCTGTTGCTGATACTTGTGATTTTTATAGTGTTTTATATTATAACTACAGTAAAATTTTAAAAAATGCTCTGTTTAAGGTTGTACATCTCTGGATAATGGTGAATGTAGCCAGATTTGTACCTCTTTAAGTCCATCTTCCTGGGAGTGTGGTTGTTTTCCTGGATATAAGCTGCAGGCGGATAAAAGACACTGCACTGCTATAGGTCAGTATTGAAGTGTTCCTGGATATTCCTGGCTATATAACAAGAAAGGTAAAACAACTTTTAAAGGGGATACCCAGGATCATTCTTTAACATTTTTTAATTAATTGGAATGAATTTGAGGAATATTGATAGTTTGAGAAAATAAAACATGATGAAATGTATCACGATGTACATAACTACATAGTTCAGTTTCCCTTGCAACATATTGTTTCTTTTAGTCAACTTTAGTAGTTCATGAGGGGCCCCATCCTGCATTGTGTAGCTCTTGGGGGGGATTGTTGTGCCCCACAAGTAAAAGGGGAGCCGTGTGTGCAGCAGTCTGCTGATGTGCTACCCAATGCAGGATTGGGGGTCTAGGTTTTTATAGGTGAGGTCTGGGTAGGGCTTGGGCAGCTGCGGGCCCTCTATTGCAGAAGTTATTTTCACGACTGATCCAAAAAAGCCCAAGTTTGTTGACATGTATGTCACAGTGGAAGGCCCATCTATTTGGGGTGGTGGGCAGATAGTAGGTTGGTTTTTGGAGTGAATCTTTACTTTTAGATTTTTGTCAGTATTAGATGTTATGTATTATACATATGCCCAGAAAGGTTGTACTGGATGCATTTTATAAATTTAAAAATGAATAAGTTGCATTGTCAAACACCAGGCATATGACATCTGCACTGTGCCGTTTTACTCCGTGCATGTCAATACCAATCTGCAGCCTTTGCTATTACAGTGCAAAGCTCCTTATGGTCCCGCACTGTCAAGTGAACTGGATTCTATGGTGGTGCTGTGCAATACAGTTTATAAGAGGAAGGATTTGTTTTGTGGCTGAGTCACTGGACTAGCACTGAAGATGAGTGGGTTCAATTTCTGCCTCTGCCACAGACTCTGTGTGCCCTTGGGCAGATGACAAGGCTCTGACCCTGCAAACACTTACACACATTTACTTTCCCTCTCCTGTGTAGTGGTAAGCATGTACATGCTTTCAGGATCAGGACCTAAAGGGCAGTGCCTCAGTTTCCCCACCCTTCCTTTCACCCTTTGTCATTCACTATTTCTATTTAGATTATAAACTCTTTGGGGCAGGAAGTGTTTGTTACAACCTGGTTTTACAGTGCCTCACACAATGGTGCCCTAATCTTTCTTGTAACCTCTGGGCAATACTGTAATGCAAACAACGACAGCAGCACTAATGTATGTTGGGGGGATTAATTTAGACTGTCAGACTAACTTCATTGGTGAAATAAGTGAGATTTAAGTCCTGGACCCAAGGGTAAAGGCTAATTCAGTAAACTAAAGCACTACCAAGCTCCCCTCCTTTGCACTGTAAAATGCTGATTTAGGGTATGTTGATGCTGAAATCGGAGGTATGAGTGCAGCTCAGGTAGGCGTACCCGGGCTAGCTTTAATTTAGTTAGCGTGGCTAAAAAAAGCAATGAAGATGCAGTGGCACAGACTCCTGTGTGGGCTAGCAAAGCAAATACGTATCCAGGGTTCTGGGAAGACTTGTACAGTCTGCTCTGAAATCCATGTGCTGGCTAGGTGAAAGCTAGCACGGGTATGCCTACCTTTGATTGCAGTGTTGACGTGTCCTTAGTGGTTCCCACAATATGGGTGGGGAGGTGGGGGTGGGGAAGGAGTGAGTGTGGCTTAGTCTATGTTCTGTATTTTAACACTTCCCTTTTTGTTTCTTTGTTAAATAAAAGACAGCCTGATTCAGCTTGTGTATACCTGGGCCCCGACTTCCAGTCTTTCCTGAAACAAAACTTCTATTGA
The DNA here is from genome assembly GCF_020497125.1 of Mauremys mutica. Lineage (NCBI taxonomy): Eukaryota > Metazoa > Chordata > Testudines > Geoemydidae > Mauremys > Mauremys mutica. The sequence goes on along the minus strand of NC_059076.1, from coordinate 33,616,329 downwards.
CTTTTATGGGAGTTTGCCTGAGGAAAGGACTGCCTAAGTAATAACTAAATAAGGAATTCATGATTTGCCCTGTGTGTGTCCAGCATATCTGTGCAGTCAGCTGTGCAGAAGAGATAAGCACCAGTTTAGAATTTAGCAATAAAAGGAAAAGAGGCAATTGCTTTCAGTGATAGACAATTAACTTTTTCCTTCTTCACTGATGAGATCTTGTTGATGATGCTCGCTGATTAAGATGACGGAAACAAAAGAGCAAGGAGAGATGGAGAGGAGAAATGTGTACTCTAACTGCTTTTTTGCACATAAATCATTTTATCTACAGATTACTTTGGGCCTAGAAGAATTAACATGCATGCAAAATTTCATTAACAGGCCCCAGGCCATTTTTGTTGTTTGCAAACGGCCAGGACATCCGCCGCATCAGTTTTGATGGAACAGATTACACAAGTTTACTCGACTGGCAGATGGGAATGGTTTTAGCACTGGACTATGACCCAGTTGAAAGTAAGGTAAGGCATTAAAAATGAGAGGATTTTGAAGGGTTGTGAGGACAAATGGATTGTGCTTCCTTGTACCTTAACCTTTTTGCTGCCAGTGATCTAGATTACATGCTGTGCTGCTATCATTCCATTGAATGTCCAGCAACACAGTTGGTGTGGTGTTCTGTCATGAGTAGGATGATAAACACAAGCCCACCAGTTAAATTTGACCCTTCAGTTCTGTCTCCATTAGTTTAATGTGATCCATATGCCAAAATGGCTGGATTTCCCACATAGTTTTAAGCATGACTACAGTCAAGAACAAAGAGATAAGGAGAATTTCTTATATTGGACCAACTTCTGTTGATGAAGGAGATGCTGTCTAGAACAAAAATATTTGTGTAATCAATTGATTTCTCACTTTAAACTTCAGAATAATTTCCTGGAAATATATCAGGCGCTTTTATTGAAGGATCATAGAAAATCAAGGCATCTTTACCACTGATACGCATCAAAACCCATACCATATGTAGAGGCTCTTTTAACAAGCATTGCACCCAAATCTCCTAGTAATATTAAACCAATTTGCTGCAAATATGTCGGGCTTGTTAGCCTTACAGAATGTGGTCCTGATTCTGCCTGGTGCTCCTTCTGGACCCAGGAGTCAGCCCACATGGAGCAGCTTGCCAGATTAGGGCCAGTGAGTACTGCCTCATCTCAGTGCTCTAAGTTTAGTGAATTTGGAAGAGAGGTGGTTGAATGCTGCTTTGTTAAGCCTTGTTATAACAGTTTTCTCCTTATAATGAGACTTATCTACACTGTTCTCTAAGGTAATGCAGTATGCTCAAGTTTGTCTGAATACCATGGGGATGCAGATTTTATTTGGATAATTGGGAGTTCAGAGAAATGAGAGGGCAGCTTCTCGCCCCAGTCCCCCAGTGGTCTTCCTTGCTGTCAGAAATAGCTAGACAGCGTATAGACTTGTTGTTGTCACAGCACATGGGCAGTAACAATAAGGCAGCAGACTCCCTAGCATCTGGCTCCAGTGGCTGCTTGGCTTGGTGCGCACATGCCCCAGCATTACCTCCTGGGGGCTTAGGGAACAGCATGGAGGCTGCGCAGAAGAGGGACCTGGGCACTTCGGTGCTGCATCAGCCAGGGCCAGAGCTATAAGACTGACCCAGTGAAGAGTAACTCCATGGCAGAGATGAGAGGAGGCAGTGAGGGGGCAGCGAATGTGCATGAAGGCAGCTGGGCACAGGTGGCAGGGGGCTTCTCTGGGAGGGTTGCAAGGTGGCAACTGGGCAGGGGTTTCACTGGAGGGTTGCATACTGGCAGCTGCGTGGAGTGGCTAACTGGGAGGTTGCATGCAGTCAGCTGGTTCTGGGTAGGGTTGCCAACCGTTTAATCACACAAACCCAAACACCTCTGCCCTGCCCCCTTCCCCGCCTCTTCTCTGAGGCCCCACCCTGCTCACTCCATCTCCCCTCTCTCTGTTGCTTGCTCTCCCCCACCCTCACTCACTTTAACTGGACTGGGGCAGAGGGTTGGGGTGCGGGAGGGGGGACAGGCTCTGGGCTGGGTCTGAGGGGTTTGGAGTGTGGGAAGTGGCTCCGGGCTGAGCCTGGACCAGGGGGTTGGGGTGCAGGAGGGGTGCGAGGTGCAAGCTCTGGGAGGGAATTTGGGTGCTGGAGGGGGCTCATGGCTGGAGCAGTGGGTTGGGGTGCAGGAGGGGGTGCGGGGTGCAAGCTCTGGGAGGGAGTTTGGTGCTGGAGGGGGCTCAGGGCTTGAGCAGGGGGTTGGGGTGCAGGAGAGGGTGAGGGGTGCCAGCTCCGGACAGGTGGTGCTTACCTTGGTCAGCTCCTGGTCAGTGGTGCAGCAGGGCTAAGGCAGGCTCCCTGCCTGCCCTGGCCCCATGCCGCTCCCAGAAGTGGCCAGCACGTCCCTGCTGCCCCAGGTGGGGGGGTTAGGGGGGTCTCAGCGCGCTGCCCCTGCCTGAAGGTACCACCCCCACAGCTCCCATTGGCCGCAGTTCCCAGCCAATGGGAGCTGTGGAGTCGGTGCTCTGGGCAGGGGCAGCGCGCGGATTCCCCTGTCCCCCCCAGGGGTTGCAGGGACGTGCTGGCCACTTCTGGGAGTTGCACAGGGCCAGGTGCTACCGGACTTTTAGCAGCCTAAAATCTCCTGGTTTGGCTGCATTAGCCTCTGGGAGCTAGAACCTGATCCTTCACTCCTTTCAAGCAAAATACCCATTGACGTTTGTGAGAGTTTGCCTGAGTTGAGTTAAAGGATCAAGAAAAATCTACCGTCAATACAAAGGCATTTATGTTGTTGTTAGCATTTGCAGTGAAGTTCTAGTGTTATTTTGTATGCAGTTTTGCAGTTCGGGATGCAATTCTCTGCTGATACCAAATATCAAATGGCCTTCCCCACCTCCTATGATTGGTGGTAACATAACTCTAGACATTGGAAAATTTCAATTTTTGGCTGAGATCTTGCAAGGTTCTCTGTGTAGGCCAGACCCTTGTGCCTGCCTGCAACCCCATTAGAGTCGGGTCCTGGAACATCTTGCAGGACTGGGGCCTGTTATTTAAGAAAATAACAAAGACAAATGTGAAAAGAGGTGAAACAGGAGCAAATTATATCCATCCCCCTCCATACACTTGCTTTCATTTACTTAAATGATTTGGCAACTAAATATTAACACATTCCTTTCTGCCTCTTCCTTCTCTTGTTTCGTGGGCTGCGTTCCACTTTAGGAGGTTGCTGTCTAAAAGGGAACCGTAGGTTATTCAGGAGGTGGTATGTAGGACAGCTAGGATTTACTGCTAAGCATGCTCAGCCTTCAGAAGTCATTCTGGTTGAAGGATAAGTGCCTGTTTGAGCAATAATCACAGGTTACCGTTTTATAAATAAGTGAATAGAGATGTTTCCAAAAAGAAAATGCATAGTCGCAAGTGAAACAGTAAGATCAGGGAAACTGGACAGATATTATCTGTGAAATAGTTGGAAATAACCCTTATGTTTCCTCTTAACAGATTTATTTTGCACACACAGCCTTGAAGTGGATAGAACGAGCTGATCTGGATGGCTCAAATCGTGAAAAAATTATTTGTGAAGCTATAGATATACCTGAAGGTCTTGCTGTGGACTGGATTAACCGTAAATTATATTGGACAGACAGAGGGTATGCTCTTCCCTCTGCACTGATGCCAGAGCACATATCACATTGTCATAAGATATATGGAATAACTGAACTGTAATATTGGAATAATTGAGATGTTACTCTAAATACAGTAGTGTTTTATCTAGTGACTGAAAGTCATTACCGACTGAAAACTTAGCATCTGAAAATCAATGTCAAGAGTGTGAAAGTGTGTTTAAAAAAAAACAAAAACAAAAAAACCCAACCAATTCTCTGTGATTCTGATATTGTACTTCTCGTACAAGCAAAATTCCCACTGATTTCAGCAGGAGATTGGTCTTTGTGAGAACCAGGTGATCAGGCTCAGTTGCAATGAATGTAGAATATATGCTGCATATAAGCATCAGGAACATTAGTATATACTATACACATGACACATCTTGGACATACCACAGAACCTTTGTCTCCTTAATAACAGACCTCCTTGAGTTAAAGGAGACTCTTCGTTAACTCACTGTCAGAGAAAGGATTATGTCCTCTTTATGGCTTAGTCACTAGTGGATAATATGACCACACATTTGAGCCAGCACATTACACTATTCACGGAGGGGGAAAAAAGGCCCATCTTTGGCAAAAAGGCAATGTTGGATTAGAGCAACACCCTAATGGTTATATGAAAGATGAAGGATGGCTACATAGAATGACCAACATTTTACTAGACAATAAAAAGTGGTCCTGAATATGCAGATATCTTACTACTGTATGTGCTGTACCCTGAATAGCACCTTCCTCACTCTGTGATGTGTATACCCAGGCTATTTTTGTTTGTGAACTGTCTGGAAAATATGTGGATCAACTTCCTGTATAAAAATGAGTAAAGTTCCTATGTCCTTCCTTCAGAAGGGATAGTTCATGGATGGATTTGTACCTTTCACACATTCTGAGCCACTGTATTTTTCTCCCATGCCTACATTCCTCCTTCCAGCCTGACACTGCTGGCCCTTTCCTTGTTGAGTCAGCTAGGAATGGAAGGATGTAGGTTTCCTTTCAGTCAGATGTTAATACTATTCTGAAATTTGTTCCCCTGGGTAAAATTTATGAGAGTAAGGTTTGTGCAATCTTTTCTGGATAAAATACAGGACTGGGAGTCAGGCCATCTGTTTCTGTCTCAGGTCTCTGTGTTTGCTTGGGCACCTCTCTGACTCAATTTCCCTGTCTGTAGAGTGAGGATAATGATATGTGCCTGTCTTTTTGTAAAATTACAGGTTTCAGAGTAGCAGCCGTGTTAGTCTGTATCTGCAAGAAGAACAGGAGTACTTGTGGCACCTTAGAGACTAATAAATATATTTGAGCATAAGCTTTTGTGGGCTACAGCCCACTTCATCGGATGCATAGAATGGAACATATAGTGAGGAGATGTATATACATACCAACTCTAAGATGCTAATTAATTAAGATGAGCTATTGTCAGCAGGAGAAAAAAAACTTTTGAAGTGATAATCAAGATAGCCCATTTACGACAGTTTGACAAGAAGGTGTGAGGATACTTAACATAGGGAAATAGATAAGATTAAGAATGAGCTCTCAAAACTGGATACTCTCATAAAAAAACAACCTTCCACACAAACTTCCTCATGGATAGACCTTACAAAAACTAGACAAGCCATTTACAACACAAACTTTGCTTCTCTACAAAGGAAAAAGGACACTAAACTATCTAAACTGCTACATGCCACAAGGAGCCACAACAGTAGTTCCCTTAACCCACCCAACAATATTGTGAATCTTTTCAGCTATACTCTTAGCCCGGCAGAAGAGTCTGTCCTATCTCGGGGCCTCTCCTTTTGCCCCTCCAGATTCACGAACATGATACAGTTCTGCGGTGACCTAGAATCCTACTGTCGACGTCTCTGACTCAAAGAATATTTCCAACACACTTCTGAACAACATACTAACCCACAGAGTCCTTCCTACCAGCACTACAAAAAGAAGGCTTCTGTGTGGACTCCTCTTGAAGGTCGAAACAACAGACTGGGCTTCTACATAGATTGCTTCTGTCGATGTGCACGGGCTGAAATTGTGGAAAAGCAGCTTCACTTGCCCCATAACCTCAGCCGTGCTGAACACAATGCCATCCACAGCCTCAAGAACAACTCTGACATCAGAATAAAAAAGGCTGACAAAGGAGGTGCTGTCGTCATCATGAATAAGTTGGAATATGAAGAAGAGGCTGCTAGGCAGCTCTCTAACACCACATTCTACAGGTGATTATCCTCTGATCCCACTGAGGATTACCAAAAGAAACTACACCATCTGCTCAAGAAACTCCCTGAAAAAGCACAGGAACAAATCTGTACAGACACATGCCTAGAACCCTGACCAGGGGTATTCTATTTGCTACCCAAGATCCATAAACCTGGAAATCCTGGACGCCCCATCATCTCAGGCATTAGCACCCTAACGGCAGGATTGTCTGGCTGTGTGGACTCTCTCCTCAGGCCCTACATGACTAGCACTCCCAGTTATCTTTGAGACACCACTGACTTCCTGAGAAAACTACAATCCATCAGTGATCTTCCAGAAAACACCATCCTGGCCACTATGGATGTAGAAGCCCTCTAAACCAACATTCCACACAAAGATGGACTACAAGCCATCAGGAACAGTATCTCCGATACTGTCATGGCAAACCTGGTGTCTGAATTTTGTGACTTTGTCCTCACCCATAACTATTTCACATTTGGGGACAATGTATCTTCTAGTCAGTGGCACTGCTATGGGTACACGCATGGCCCCACAGTATGCCAACATTTTTATGGCTGATTTAGAACAATGCTTCCTTAGCTCTTGTCCCCTAATGCCCCTACTCTACTTGTGCTACATTGATGACATCTTCATCATCTGGACCCATGGAAAAGAAGCCCTTGAGGATGGGCTTGATTTCACCATGATTTCAACAATTTCCATCCCACCATCAACCTCAGCCTAGACCAATCCACACAAGCGGTCCATTTCCTTGACGCTACTGTGCTAATAAGCGATGGTCACATAAATACCACCGTATACCAGAAACCTACTTACCTACATGCCTCCAGTTTTCATCCAGGACACACCACATGATCCATTGTCTACAGCCAAGCTCTAAGATACAACCTCATTTGCTCCAATCCCTCGGGCAGAGACAAATACCTACAAGATCTCTATCAAGCGTTCTTACAACTACAATACCCACCTGCTGAAGTGAAGAAACAGATTGACAGAGCCAGAAGAGTACCCAGAAGTCACCTACTACAAGACAGGCCCAACAAAGAAAATAATAGAACTCCACTAGCCGTTACCTTCAGCCCCCAACTAAAACCTCTCCAGTGCATCATCAAAGATCTACACCTTATCCTGAAAGACAGTCCCTCACTCTCAAAGATCTTGGGAGCCAGACCTGTCCTCGCTTACAAACAGCACCCCCAACTTGAAGCAAATACTCACCAGCAACCACACACCACAGAACAAAAACACTAACCCAGGAACCTATCCTTGCAACAAAGCCCATTGCCAACTCTGTCCACATATATATTCAGGGGACACCATCATAGGACCTAATCACATCAGGCATACCATCAGAGGCTCGTTCACCTGCACGTCTACCAATGTGATATATGCCAGCAATGCCCCTCTGCCATGTACATTGGCCAAACCGGACAGTCTCTACTCAAAAGAATAAATGGACACAAATCAGACATCAAGAATTGTAACATTCAAAAACCAGTTGGAGAACACTTCAACCTCTGTGGTCACTCAATTACAGACCTCAAAGTCGTAATACTCCAACAACAAAATCTTCAAAAGCAGACTCCAACGAGAAACTGCTGAACTTGAATTAATATGCAAACTAGATACTATCAATTTAGGCTTAAATAGAGACTGGGAATGGCTGAACCATTACACACATTGAATCTATTTCCCCATGTTAAGTATCCTCACATCTTCTTGTCAAACTGCCTGAAATGAGCTATCTTGATTATCACTACAAAAGTTTTTTTCTCCTGATGACAGTAGCTCATCTTAATTAATTAGCCTCTTAGAGTTGGTAGGGCAACTCTCATCTTTTCATGTTCTCTGTATGTATATATATCTCCTCATGATATGTTCCATTCTATGCATCCGATGAAGTGGCATGTAGCTCACCAAAGCTTATGCTCAAATACATTTGTTAGTTTCTAAGGTGCCACAAATACTCCTGTTCTTTTTGTCTCTGTAAAGTGCTTTGAGACCTATGGATGATTTATTACCTTTGTCCTTTAACACTTTTTCTCATTCAGGAGCTTATTCTCCCCTTGATTCCCATTAATGTTCTTAATAAACAGACGTCCAATTCTCCACCTACCAGAAAAAAGTGAGTTTAAGATTTCCTGCAGAGTAGTCTGCCATCATTCCATTGGACCAGATAATGGAGCTATGACATGAATGATTAAAACAATGAGCCAGTCAGTTCTGGCAGGATTAGCTTCTGTATTTGAAATGCCATTCATTACACTTTATGGTCAGCTAAAGCAAATGACAGTTTAAAAACTCAGTGAGTATATTTTGCTAAAGAAAGGAATGAAGATGATAACAGTAATGGCTCAAATTGTGTCCCGTATGTTGCAGGAAGTCGTACATTGGGAGGAGTGAGTTGAACGGAATGCACAGAGAAATGATCATCAAGGAGGACATCTTCCAGCCCCGAGGGATTGCTGTTCACCCACTAGCTAAGTAAGAAGTAATAGATACTATTGAGCTAAGAGTAGGTGGTGAGGAAGGTAAATATTAAAGCTTTTTTTTCCCCTTCTGTAATTAGGAGGCCAGTGTTCAGGTCCTGCCTTTGTCCCACATAAACTGAGTTTGTTGATCTCATCCTAGCATACTTGTCCACTTCCCACTGTTGGAAGTGGACTGCCCAGTGAAACAATAATTGGGGGAGTTAAGAGTCAAGATTGATGGAGCTGAGTGGGAGAAGTTTGCAGAGCACCTGCCATCACTTGGCTCTACCCAGTTCTATCAGTTCTTCATTGTCAATCAGCACCCAATTCACCTTGGAACAGGAAGAAAACAGTAGATGACTTTTTTCTTCAATGAACTATGACTTTTACTGTAAAGACACACATTTGCCTTTGGGACACACTGTGACAACACATGCCATCTCTCTGGTTTTGTGTGGATGGGCAGCTGTAGCAATGGGAATTTAGAAGCAGGTTTTAAAAATACTTATGGCTTCTTTTTCACTGCTGGGCTATTGTTAGTTGAGGAGTAATTACGGGAATTATTCTATTACTGTGCCTTTTGTACAATTAGCATCTGGCACCGGGGATAAATTGTATATAAATAAAACTAAGCAAATACATATATATAGTTAAAGTCACCCCTCACTGGTAAATGTTATTAGTTAAAAAGGATTGTATCTTTTGCAGGAAAATATATGCTGAGCTTTGAAAGTAATTTTTCCTTTTCACCAGGGAAGGAATTTTATTGCAGTTATACTCACTTTTAAGTAGCGCTGCAGTCTTTGAAGTCAGATTCACCATAATCTACTGGATGTGAAGGTGTACAAGTATAAACATGTATCTGCACTTATATCTTAACTACATATCTGCTGGTGCACACATAGTATGTTGATAGGGACATTAGAACCACCTAGCGATAGATAAGGGTTATTGATGAAATCCTGGCCTGATTGAAATTAATGGCAAAACTCCCATGGACTCCCATGGGCCAGGATTTCACCCTGTCTGTAACAGTGTGGTTTCTAAAACCTGAATTAGTGATGCAGGTTTTTTCTGAGTCATTTTGATGTCAGGTCTGTTTATCCTGCAGGAAAGTGCACTATAATTACTGCTAAGTGAGAAGAGTAGGTGGACCTTGTTAACTCCATCCAGGAAATAAAAGATTTTGGAGTATCTGAAAGTTGCGATGGAACAAGGGTATGGAACGCAGAAGGTCTCTAGGGAAAACACTTAGGAACACCTGAGTTTGGGGAGCTAGTTATAAGTTATCAATGGCAATAAAGCAAAATCTCAAGTTGAAAGTAAGATTGACCTATGTATAGTGTGTGACAGAACGTTGGAGTTTTGTGGTCTTGTTCCAGAAAAAGCAGGCAGAAGTCCAGGCAAGTTTTGATTATGTTGACAAGATGATTATTTTTAAAACAGTAACTGATGAATCACTGTTCAAAGCTGAAGCAAAAGATGTATTGGGGAGGGGCAGGTATGGTGAGGTGAGGAATTACAGCCTAGTGAAAATTTCCCTGTTGAGAAGTTAAAGGCTAAAGAAACAACAAAGAACGGTGGTAGTTTCCATGATGGTAAAGGTCTGTATTAAAGATGAAATTCAAAGTCAAACAAGAGTATCAAGAACATTGTGGGACAGATGATATTGTCCATTGGCAGTCCTTTGATGTCACAGGAACTGCTTGTGTAAGGCTAGTAGGATTTGGGGCCTCTATGAGTACATTTAACAAAGGCAGATAACTTGCCCAAATTCATTGTTGATGTAACTCCACTGAAGTCAGCGGGATTACACCAGGGAAAATCTGAGGCCCAGAAATGATTAGTGATTCTGCATGCCTTCATTTTTAAGTGCCCAACTTAAGTCACTTTAAAGGGGCCTGATTTTCAGAAAATGTTGAGCCCTCAACCTCTGAAAATCAGGCTTCTTTATGATATCTCGGTTGGGCACCCTTAAATTGAGCATCAAGAATCTTTAGTTAGTTTGAAAAATTTGGGCCAGGGCGCATTATTAGTTTCTTTTAATATATAAAACAAAATAGAAGAAAATAATTTCCTTGCTGACTTGCTTACTGAGATGTGCATTCAGGATTCCATGTGTGCCCTGTAACAGCTGTTGCTATCACAGTGCCTAAAGCAGCAATCCCTCCATTGCTATAGGGCAGTGTTTCCCAAACCTGAGACACCGCTTGTGTAGGGAAAGCCCCTGGCGGGCCAGGCCGGTTTGTTTACCTGTTGTGTCCGCAGGTTCGGCCGATTGTGGCTCCCACTGGCCGCGGTTTGCTGCTCCAGGCCAATGGGAGCTGCTGGAAGCGGCAGCCAGTACGTCCCTCAGCCCGTGTCGCTTCCAACAGCTCAGATTGGCCTGGAGCAGCGAACCGTGGCCAGTGGGAGCTGCAATCGACTGAACCTGCGGACACGGCAGGTAAACAAACCAGCCCGGCCCACCAGGAGCTTTCCCTACACAAGCGGTGTCCCAAGTTTGGGAAACACTGCTATAGGGTGTTCTAGTACTATCATCTTTTGCAAGGGAAACGCAGAACCCTAAACTCGGTAAGAAGCAGATGAAGGAAATGGTTTTTCAAAAATTTTATTTTAAACTGCAAAAACAGAATTGTGTTCACAACCACACATATATTTAATGTATTGATCTGGGATCTTAAAACAATTTAAAAAAAATCAATATTCTAAGTATTTGTTTGCAGGATAGGTGCCTTATGTATTGTCTGCCACGTGCCTGACTTGCTACAGTCAGTCTGGCATGAAAGAATTCCCCAAAACAAGATAAATGTGAAGGGAAAAAACATATTTGCTTACTGACTCCTTTGTGTTTTGTTCATTATAGGAGATTATTCTGGACCGACTTGGGGGTCAACCCACGGATCGAAAGTGCTTCCCTACAAGGCATTGATCGTCTGGTTATAGCTAGCACTGACCTGGTTTGGCCCAGTGGAATTACTGTCGACTGCTTAGCTGACAAGTTATACTGGTGTGATGCTAAACAGTCTGTTATTGAAACTGCAAATCTGGATGGTTCTAAACGCCGAATACTTACACAGAATGATGTAGGTGAGGTTTTGGGGTTGATGATTACTTGTTATGTATATATGTCTCTGTGTATGTTAATCTGAATTATGGGCCAGATTCTTTGCTGATTTACATTCTGTGTAGCTCCGTTGAGGGTAAGGGGATTGTAGTAGGTAAGTCGATGCAGAATTTAGTATATTCAGCAACACCTGTACCAGAGACAACCCTTGTTAATCACCCTCTAGTTGTAAGAGGCCACCCCAAATCTATTGCAGAGTTCTGTGCTGCCTTGCCTAGAAGATCTATCCCATTAAGAAAATGATATGTTGTTTCCTTGAGTCATTGCTTCACTGCATACATACATCAATGGAGTTACACCTACATAAGTGAGAGGAGAAAACAGACCTTTAGATTTTAAGCTCTTTGTACCAAGGGCTATGTCTATCCAGTCTTCAACATGCAGATGTCTCTAAATACATAAAACACGCACTGCAGGCAATGGAAAGATGATCTTTGCAAGATGCTGGTGGCTATTACTGCTCAGCCTTGTTGTGATTTGAGACAAGAGAGGATCACCTTGTGAGCTAGAACAGAAGCCTCGGCAGAGGATAACTGATAATCTAACACGTTTAGAATAGACCACATTTTAGTGTTTGTGTGTGTATATAGAGCAGTGATTGCCCTTGGACGCTGTCACATTGTTGACAACACATATTTTGTAATTGTGTAGTCAGTCTACAGCAGTGTTGCCCAAAAGGCAGGTTGTGGATCAATTGAGGGCTGCCGTCTGGGTTCAAATAGACCTCCATGTATAATGACCAACTATCACCGTATTGTGATGGTGTTGTTCTGCCAGAGACCACGTTAGGCAGCCATCTCATAGTACTAGGCTGCTCTTTTCCCCTGGTGTGGCTTGTGTTGCTGCTTCTATGCCAGATTCCCCATTACTGGTTTGCAGGGCTGCCTGCAAATAGGGGAGGACTCTCCAGTCCCTTGGGTACCAATGGGGCTGAAGGGAGTGCCCTTCTAGCATTCCTTTCCCCTGCCCGCCCAGTGCCACTCTTGCCTGTCATTCCTCTCTGTCCCCCCTGTGATAGGTTTGACAATGAAAAGTACAAACTGTGGTAAACTCCACTTTGCAGCTGAGTCAGGCAGGCTGAGCTGCAAAGAAAAACCTGACAATCTGTTGTAAGTTTCATTTTGTTCTCCAGTGGCTGTCAAAGGGGTAACATCTCTCGGGCAGTGAAGCAAAAGAGAGGACAAGAGAAAGGAAAAGAGTTGGATCTGAGACTATGGTGTGTGTATTGGGAGACAGAGAGGTGACATCAGACATAAGAGTGTGTTTAGGTTGGTGAGCATCAGCCCTATGCATGGGAAGGGGAAAAGAGATACAGAGTGACATCATGGTCCTGTTGAAGTCAATGGGAATTTTGCCCTGGACTTCAGTAGGGCCAGCATTTCACTCTTGGTGTTTTATGGATTAAAAATGGAACATGGGGAGGGTTGTCTAAAAATTTATTTTTTCTCTGTCTCCCTCTCTCTCTGTCTGGTTTATATAGGTGGTTTTTGGTTTTTTTGTTAATTTTCTCTGTCTTAAAATGTGTGGTCTGAGATAGTCTTGTGGTCTGTGAAGTATTGTATGTATATAATTGTATATTATTTTTAAATGACGTACTTTGATAAGCACTCAGCTGGATCCAGGAGCATTTTAAGATTAATACATTGTACCCAGGACAAATATAACTTCAAACCTTCCCAACAGTATCTAAATACTTTGGGTAAGTATGCATTCTTATTGCACGGGTGCCATCTAGTGTCGCTGTAGTTACAGCTCATATGTGAATAATGAGTAGAATATACGGGCATCCGGTGACAGCTGCATGCAAGGCAGATTAGGTTTTCCTAGATTTGTTCCATCATTATGACTGTTTTGTAGTGTGAGTAAAAACAAAGATGCAAGCACCTGTTCTAGGGGACCAACAGTAAAAGCCTCTCTTTGTTTACACAGTCCCTATTGTCTTTGGGGATGCATAGTAATGGTACATAGCCCTGCTTCTACGTGATTATTGTAGGATGGACCCTTTTTTCTTATTTTTAATTTTATTGGATCTTTTCCCACTTTATTTTTTATTTTTAAGTTGTGGTTAAGTATAAGTGAAACTGTGAAGGCTAAATTACTGATGTCCACAGTGGGATGAGAGGATTGTGGTCTTCCAGGGGTGCAGGTTATGTGTAATAAAATAATGATTCAATATTTGGATGAAGACATTATCCAGGATGTTGGCTAGTTACTCAAACTTCATGGAATGAAGTAAGATGAGAATCAAGCCAAGGGAGTAAGCTTGACTTGAGGATATATGCTCATGGGATAGAAAAGGATTCCTAAATCCCATACAACATTTAAGAAAAAGTAAACAGTCTTGTCCACATAGGAACATTTCTTCAATATAAATTGAAGTGTGAATTGAAACCAATATGGTTATACCGGTAAAACCCCCTGTATGGACACTAATTCTGGTATAAAAGTGGCTTTTTTTTTTTAGTTTTGCTAATGTCACTTGGGAAGGGGGTTAAGCTAAACTGAAAGAAAGACACGTTTATCCTGGAATAAGTATCCAAATGTGGGTGGTATAACTGGTAATATTTTTCTCATATAAACAGTATTTTTCCAGTTGGACAAAGGCTTAAGTGTAAATTGCGTTCCTACAGGAAATACCTGTCACTCAACACGAATACCTGACGCTACAGGCGATAAAATGGGGGCAAATATCCAAACTCTGGCAAGAGATTAGAGTTCTCTCCAAAAGCAGCTTAAAATATATGCAGGTCCAGTATATGTGATCTGTCTGTGGGTGCACTGTGGAGAGGATGACTTGCCTAAATGTATAGGGCCATAGAAACCTAACAGTAATCTCTAACTCTGACACTGATACTCAACTAGCTGGAATTAGGCAGCTTAGATTTCTTTTAAAATCTATTCAACAATACTTGGCATCCTTAACTCTGAATTGCCATGCTTGTGTTTTGAAGTCATCCCCTTATTCCAATTTGAAAATTTAAGCACATGTTCAGTTACCAATAGAGCCCAGCATGGATACAAAATGTGTATCTGCAGCTATAAATTGATATCTGCAAAGCTGGAGGGCTCTGCCGGGAACTGCAACAACGAAAGCAGGAGCCTGTTGTGCTGCTACTCACGGGAGCCAGTGCCTTGTGCCGGCAGCTCCTCTGGTGTGGCTGTACTGCCCCCAGCTCCGCCCCCTTGGGCAGGCACAAGGCTCACCTGCAGCTGTCTCTGGTCATGCTAGTGCACCCTAGTCCAACCACCTGCTCAAAGCAGGACCAATCCCCAGATTTTTGCCCCAGATCCCTAAATGCCCCCCTCAAGGATTAAACTCACAACCCTGGGTTTAGCAGGCTCAAACCTCTGAGCTATCCCTCCCCATGCAGGGCTCTAGTTATCAAGGGAAAAACCGCTACTCTGTGCACTATTTTGAAAATGTAACAGTTAATTCTAAGCCGTGTAGGTGAATGGTGTAGTATACTGGCTTGTGCATGTACACACACGCGCACAGCACTGTCCCTTATAGGATGGAATCAAAATGGAATCAGCTGTATCACAACTTTGCATTGGTAACAGCTAAAAGAGAATCTTGAGAGGCAAGGGCCTATGTTTCTGGAGCTGGAAGAGCAGGGTACCACTGCTCAGGAACACAGTGACGACCATTCATGGGCACTGATTTGTTCCATCGTATACTGATAGATGCATAAAAGTGCAAGTATGGGTATCTCTACAGCATTGCTGTGTTCCTAGAAAGACGTCTGTGGATACTTATTTTGGTTATGTGCTGACTTGTGTAACTTGAACATGAACTGGAATTGAAGAGTATAATTGCTTTCTAGGCCATCCATTTGATGTAGCAGTATTTGAGGATCATGTTTGGTTCTCTGACTGGGCTAAGCCTTCATTAACAAGGGTGGACAAGAAGACCGGCCAAAACAGGGTACGTCTCCGAGGCAGCATGCTGAGACCCTCATCAGTGATTGTAGTTCATCCTTTGGCAAAACCAGGTATACTGCAAAAGTTAAGCAGTCATTCCCTTACGGGCTCCTTTTTATGTTCTCTGCTATTGGTACAATAGACATTTAGAGGAGGGAATGGTCATCTCTGAAATAGAATTTTCAAAAGGCTCCACATGCACAGTCAGACTGGTTTTCATTAGAATCATGAGAAAACTGTTGCTATTGTATCCTACCTTTGAAACTCATGGGCATTAGTAGGTTTGTTCTCAGCTGGGTGTGTAGACTTTGGACATGCAGCTCCCCCATTAATGCTAATAGATCTTGCGTCTCTAAAGCCATGTGCTTCAAGCTAAGAATATAATACATCCTGTAGCACTAACCTGACCAATTGCCTTGAGACCACACTCTTGATATCCATCTATCGCCTTTGTGTAGCATCCTTCTCCTTATACAAATAATAGTGATGAGTAACACCAAAAAGGCATCTGTGGAACCTCAAAGATTCTTTGGTTTGAGGGCCAAACCACTTGATTTTTCTGCAAGGGACAAATTCCAACCCATGGGAAGAGCTTGCAGGCAACTTCATATTGCATCTACCTTACTAAAATGAGTTGTCCTATTGATTTCAATAAGACTACTTGTGTAAATAAGGCAGTCACAGTTTGACCCAGTGTTTACTATCCCCTGCACAGAAGTAAGCCTTATAGAGGACGATAGGGCTCCAGCTGTTCAATAATAAAAAGCATGCATAATATCTGTAAGTGTATCTGTGTATGATGGAAAGCATGCAGTTCTGCTTTACTGTCACACAGTAACACATATACTTTATTGTACATGTCCCATCTTAACAAAAAAAAGTGCATTCTCTTCTCTGTCAGTTTTTAATTTCTTAACTGCTTCATATCTGCACTGCCAACAACATAAGATCATTAATAGTTGAGGATTCTCTGAACGTAAGGCTGAATCCTGCTAAGGTGCATATATGTCTCTCCACTAGGAGCAGATCCCTGCCTTCATGAGAATGGAGGCTGTGATCAGATCTGTGAAGACAGATTTGGAGTTGCCCATTGCTCATGTCACAAAGGCTTTTTGAAAACCCAACATGGAAAAACCTGTCAGGCTCTGAATATTCCTGAGACAGCAGCAGGTATCGTATTCTTTTAGTCATGAAAAAACACTTGTCTTCAAAGGATACTGTCAAATAATAGTGTAATGTATTTTTCTTACTCTTCACAATTTGTGATAGCCTTGTAGACATTTGAAAACAACATTTCCCTTTTATAGGCATTTTCTTACTGTATCACTCCCCTGCCTTTCTTCTCTCTTGCTCCTTCCCTTCTGGGTTTTGAATGGAAGTCAAATCAGCATCTCTCTGCCACTCACCTGCTGTATGAATCTGGATGTAATTTAACCTCTGTGCCTCCATTTCCTCATCTGCAATATATGGATAATAATAGTTGCCCACCTTTGTATAGTACACTGAGATCCACCAACAGAGAGCTCTAGAAAAGTGTTACTTAAATGCTGTCTGCACTACAGATTCTCACTGAGTTTGTAACCCGTTTGACTCTGCATATAGTTCATGTCTGCATGCAAAATAATTGACACACAATTCCTGACCAGGTAGATGTGCTGTGTTTTGACTTCATTTGTGAGCAGGACTATTACATGATTGTCAGGTTCTAACTGGGTTCTGCAGGGCAGAATTTCCCAAAGTACCTTGACAACTTACCCAAGTGCAGTGCACCAGGAGGAAAAACACCAACTGTGCTCTGCCCCTGGCATCAACAGCTGAGGCATTTGGGAAAACTGCTTATATTTTCCAGGAGTGCATTCATACACACTGGTCATGCACTGTGCTAAGTGTGGACAAGCCAATATGGTTGGCACACAGTTGAGCTGGAAAAAATGCTGCTGTGTGGTTGCACTGAATCATGTTAGCTGTGCCTATGTCAGAGCCTGGATGTGTGTGATATGTTTCTATTAAGAGTAGGAAGGACCTGTATTTAACAGCATATTTCAACTTAAGAGGCTAGAATTCACAATTGTCTCTGAAAATTAAGGCCTTTCCTCAGTGAACTTAAAGAAGCAGCTCCACTAACTCAGCTGCTAAAAACTTAAGCAAATCTGACATGTTCTATCCTGTAGAGGGGCAATGATTCACATTCATCCGAGTGATTATATTACAGGGGAGAGCGATGTAGCTAAGCAGCTGACAAAGTGCTAGTCAATATACTGTAGGTTACAATTCTTTACTGTCCCCCTCAGAATGGATCAAAGGTTCTTTGCACCTCTGATTTTTATGATTCTGTGTTCTGATATGGTACCCCCAGACTGAAAAAAAGCATCAACTCTCTTCTTTCATTCCCTATAACATACTGGCTTATACAGTCAGGCTCACCTGAACATGCCAGTATCTTGTGAAGGTGAATTGCCGTGCCTTTAAGGTGAATTGCTGTACTGTCTTTAGCAATTTTAAAAAGTTAAAAAAATCACATTCTTTTACACCTCAGTGGATGACCACTGGGGCAGTAACATATGAATCTGACCTGTATGGTATTAGACCTTTACACACAGACCTTGAGGTATGTACCTCCAATGTTGACAAGTGCAATCTGGGAATTAATTTAATTCCTTCCCATTGTATTTGAGAAAACCAGCCACTGATTGGATTTTAGGCCTGGGGGAGCAGGCCAGAATGAGAACAATCTGACTTTTGTTTTAAACAGAAAGCCACAGATTCTGTGACTTGTGAATTACTGATTTATGTATGACTAAAAATCAGAACTTTGAGTCGGTAGACTTCAGCCATCTGTTCTACTTTCTTCAACATTTTCAGGGGGTATCTCTGTACACAAGAAAGCAGCACCACAGGATAAAACAGCAACACTGGAAACCTTATACCAAAGTCCACTGAATAGTGGGACATACGGGGATACTAACAATGGGGAGGAGCTACAGACTCAACACTTGTTGATGGCTGAAATCATGGTGTCTGGTAAGAGCTACAATTTCGTGGTTCACATGGGTCATGCCTGTTGTACTGAAAGTGAAATTCTGAGCTGGATACAAATTGGTTTATTCAACTGGATCAGAGATGAGTGGTGGAGCTTAGAGGAAGGAAGGATCAATCTGTAATAGTAATGCTGCTTATCAACACCACCAGGGAGAAGAAACAAACATCAAGGTTTAGGTATGGATGATGTGAAATTGGAAAGTCCAGTCAGAACCACCCAAAGGTGGGATCCAGGGGGGCCTGGATTAAATATGGACAGAAGGGTTTTGCTTAACAAGAAAACTGTAAATCACAAAGAACTGGATCAGAAAAAACCAAAAGGGATTAACAGCTTTTCTTGCCTAGACACTTTTATCTCAAGTTAATTGCTATGAACGTTTGTACTTTAAAAATCTGTTAGTTTATGAACTGCCACAGTGAAGGTAAAAGGCTTTCTTCTCATCAGGCACAGGGGGGAATTGAACTCGCGTCTCCCATGTCCCAGGAGAGTGTTCTAACCACTGGGCTAATGGTTATAAAAGAGGCCTGGTCTCCTGCCTCGAAAAATTCCTTTTGGGTAAAAAACCCAAACCATGTTAGCTCAACTCGAAATGGATTTTTTTGATTCACCAAAATTTTGGGATTCAGCCAAATCGGTTATTCCCCCAGCTCTGATGCATTGTAGGGTTTTGCTTACACTGGGAAAATGAGTGGCTAGTTAGTGGTGTTTAAAATGGTGTTAGCTGGTCATTGTTAACCATAGAGGGCCACATTTTAAAACGTTGGCTGTCCAGGCTTTTGTGTTAAAAATCCGTTTGCTCCTTTGATTAACTGAACTAGTCCGTGTGGTGGACTTGGATTTTGTTTGTGCTACAGATCGAGATGACTGTGCTGTGTTAGAATGCAACGTCAACGCCCAGTGTGTTCCCCTGGAAGATGGTGCTATGTGTCAGTGTTTGAAAGGATTTACCAGGGAGGGTAAATCATGCTATGGTAAGAGCAAGAATTAAATAAAATGTTCCAGAAAACTATAGAATTGAAAAAGCCGTCTGTCTTTTGTTGCATTGACATATCCACAGCATGAGACATCCCAGGAAGGTCGACAAGACCGCTGTGTTTAGACACATCCTTTCCATTGAAAAGGATAATGAACAGAGACCATGAAATGGAATGGTTAATTATTACAACCATTATTTTCCCTTGAATCATGAGTGTGAATCCTATTATTATCAACGAGCATGACAAATTTGCCGCAAGTGTAACTAACTCTTCTGACTTTAGTTCTCTTAATTCATAAGCATTATACCAGGGATGAATTTAGTCTGTTGTAGGAGGATGTGCTACAATATGTGCTACAATGCCCTTAGCAATGGAGGATGCAGCAGAATACCGAAGCAGCTCTTCTCATGAATATGTGGGAGCCTGGCCCTGTGACTCTCCTAGAACATTGTGAAAAAGATAGCTCAAGTGTGTAAGTGGCAGCTTTATCAGACGAGAAGAGAGTTCCCCTTGAACTCAGTGTGGAATGTGAAAGCAAATAGAACCCACTGATCATTCATGCTCATGCAGTAGCATTAGTGTTTATAGTTTCTGCAGGCTGCAACCACTAAATATGCACACTTCAACAGGTGTAAAAGATTAGCAGGAGTGCCAGATTAAGACTATGTAATTAGAGATGAGGCTAATAAGAGTGAATATGGTAGAGGTTTATAAATAATTAACACTACAGAGAAGGTAAATGGGGCAGTCTTACCTGCCTTTTCATCTAATGCTAGAACTAGGACACAGCCAATGAAATTGGAAAGACAACAAAATTGATAAGAGGAAATACTTTGTTACCCAACACATAACTATCCTAGGGAACTCATTGCCACAGTATGTTGTTGAGGCCAAGGGCTTGGCGGTAATCAAAAACACTTTATGTATTTAAATAAAGAACATCCACACAACATCAGCAGGATTAAAAAAAATTACCATCAGACATAAATCCTCATGCTTCCCAGCATAAACCAACCACTGGGGTTGGGAAGACACTTCTTCTCAAGGCATGTCAGTTGTTTGTTTGTACCTCCCTCTGAAGCACCTGGAACTGGCCATTGTTCCTGACAAAACAACTGTAGATTGTTCTCACTAATATTGCAATTCTGAGTTCCTATGACACGTCAGACATTCTATTCAGTAGAGAGCGGAGATAACAAATACAAATGATGGGGGCAATAGAAACACAAATATAATATATTTATTTATAAAATGCATCTGATTACAAAAAGCTCAAGGCACATAGATATTATAGTTGATGTATAATTTAGAATTGGGGATTCTCTTAAGGTTTAATGAGTCTAATGCAATGTTTGTATTGTATAATTATGTGAGCTCCTCTGCCTGTCTCTTTCTGATATTAGAATGTGCTCTTGGGTACTCTTGTGATGAGACCAGCTATAGCACAGTGCAGTTAGCCCATTTGTGCACTTGCATAAACAATAAATAAAGGCACTTTATCTTACCACAAAGGTAAAGACAAGGTAGACCTTAGAAATAAAGCACAGGCAATCATTTGACGGTAAAACACCAAGGACACTTGCAGCATTATTTAAATAATAATAAATGGGAGGGAGAATAGATATTACTTGTTTCATTGAGCTATTGTTTTCACTTTCTCTTAACCCTTGTTCCTCTTTTCAAAGTCTACATTCCACTTCATATCGTGCTTCTGGAGAGCAAAAAGGAGGCAGTTTTGAGATTAGGTTATACACTCACGATTCAGGGAATTTATTTGTCACTTAAATTAAATGGAAAGCCAGGCATTGCAGATCAGAGGGGAGGCCAAGTGTGGGGGGAAGAGAGAGAGAGAGAGTGTGTGTGTGTGTGTGCGCGCGCACGCGCACCTCATGGGACAGCCTTGAAGCTGAACATTGCAATTCCAGAGATAAATACATGATCGTGCCTGGTTCTACTTACAGTCCTTTTATGGCACAAATAGAAATTTACTCAGTCAAGTATGTTTTTAAAGAAATTTTGCACCACAACTGAGATCAGCAGGGGGTGCGCAAGCTTGATGCCCCATGGTATAAAAGAGAGGGGCTGCTGGCAGAGCATTCTCCACCTTTACTTTAGAATGCTCACCCACTGCCAGGCCAAAATAGCCTTGCACATACTCTGCAAAGCCCATCTGTTTGAGTGGGACTTCGGGGACAGCTAATGTGTTTGAGGGTCCCCTGTGGGAATGTGTGGTGGTGGCATTTAAATCATACTGATCACATGACATGGCCATCCAGAGCTTTCGATAATGATGCCCTTTTGGCTGAAGTTCTTTTTCTTTTAAATAAAGATCAATCAATACATAAGCTGGGTATTTTCAAGGAAGCCTAAGGGAATTAGGCATCCAGTTGAATGGGAGTTAAGTGGCTAACTTACTTAGGCTCTTACTTAGCCTCAATTTATGGCTGGAAATAAGGACACCTCACACCTCTGCTCACTCGTCCCAGTATTTTAGAAGCAAAAGGATTGGTTTATACTACATAAGGCAGCTTACATCGACCTAAATATGTCAGTTTACACACTACAGCCTTGGTCCTGGGGCTGGCTCCAGTTTTTTTGCCTCCCCAAGCAAACCCCCACCCCAAAACTGGAGTGCTCCCCCTTGAAAGGTGCCACCCCAAGCATATGCTTGGAACGCTGGTGCCTAGAGCCAGCCCTGCTTGGTCCTGCCCTATTAAACCGACATCATAATTCCACCTCCACTGGAGGCATAGGCTTATGTTGGGGTAGATCAGGGTGATGCAATGTCTGTGTAGACACTGTGTTACTTACATCAGCTGTTGGCAGTCATTCTTGTCTACTTTCATCAGTGCTGAAGCTGTGAAATTGACAAGAAAGCCATGGGGTGGGTGGGGGGCTCCACCTAGAGCCCAGCTGCCCCGGGGTCCCCGTTCCTGGCCAGGCTGTGTGCTCCCTGCTTAGAGCCCGTCTGCTCTCAGGCTCCCTGCTTTCAGCCCAGCTGCGCCCTCCAGGCTGTGCCCAGTCTGCTTCCTGCAGGGAGCCCTGGTGCTGCAGGGAGGCTCCCAGCTACTTGGAGCCTGGCTGAACCTCGGGCTCTTGGACCCCTGGTGGGGAGCTGGGAGCCTTGGTGTAGCCACCAGGCTCCCCGCGGGGAGCAGGAAGCCAAGAGTCTCGGTGCAATTACTGCAGTGGTTGTAAGTAGACCCAACATAGGTCGACTTATCTTTCTAAGCGTAGATGTGCCCAAAGTAAAGGTAACAGGATAATTTGAGGGTGGATCTCATACAGTCATTTCTTTTCTATCATTTCAGCATGTTACATGCAGCATGTTGCTCCACGAATACTGCATCCCTTGGCTCCTAACGTTGTTTTTCTCATAGATGTTGATGAGTGTGCTCTTAACATGGACCGCTGTAATCGACACCTATCGGACTGTATCAATACTGAAGGTGGCTATGTCTGCAAGTGTCTGGAGGGCTACCGTGGAGATGGGCTTCATTGTTCTGGTGAGGGGGGGAGTGTGAGGGTGATGGGGGGAGTGAGAGACAGTGACAGAATGAATGAGGAAGTAAGAGATGTGTCTAATGATTTGGATCGGCTATGTGTCAAGATGCAAGAGTTGTGTTAAGCGGCCATAATGATCTATTCCACTACTTTGTTGAAAAATGGCACAGGAGCCTGCATACTAATATTAGACTAGTAAGCTCCCCAAGGCGGATGACATTTATCATCTCTACTTTTTTGGCTCTTTTCTTACTGTTTGATGTGTGGCAACATCAGCAGCTGATCAATATGCAAAGCCTCTAGTTGTCAATGGATACTTCCCTTGGGTGTTTACGCTTTGGTGGCTATGCTGGGGGAAAAATGGGTGAACCAGTAGAGATTTATTGGAAATCATTACCATGCATATAAACTAAAGCAGGTATTCAGTGTGTCATAATACTCCTCAAATAATTCTAGGTTAGTTTAACAGGCATGAGCTTCAGGGTGTTGACATTTACAACCTGAGTACATTTAAAGATGTGTTAATAATCAGATCCACTGATCCTACTGGCCAGAACTTGGGTTGTGACATCATGTCTTCAGTTCATTTCCTATAACTTTTATTTTTTCAAATCCATTTTTAGCGTTAAAGTAGGAATGAAGACCGGGCTTGTTATCAATATTAGGGTAATAAAAAGCACGCATAGGGCTTTCCATGAGTCTTCATTTCCCTTTTGCGCTTTTACATTATTTTTTTCTGGTCTTTTTTTGCTCTACAGCCAGATCAACGCCCCATTAAAATCAGTGGGACTTTTTCCATTGACTCCATTGGGCTTTAGCTCAGGCCATTGGGTTAGAACAAGATTGCTTAAAAAAAAAAATCAAGGCCAGAGGCAGGCACAGAGCCTGTGGGATTGTGGAAGGAATGCATACATGAGTGGTAACCTTTACCTTATCGTTCAGGTCCCTTTGATATGTACGTAATTAGGCAGTTCAGAACTGTTGCACATCTAGGATTGCAGTTATACCTAATAAAATTATTTAGAAAAAGTTAATTCTTTCTGCATCCAGGTTTTAAAACCACAGTACCTCAGCTATTTTTTTCAAAACTTCATAAGTAATGAGATCCTGACGTGGATAAATAAAACTGAAGCTGATCTTGAATTCTGTAACCTTATGAAGAGACGGAAAGGAGTGTCTTCAAATGGATACCATATTCTGGGTTTAATGCATGCATAACTTGTCATGTAACAATAATCAGAAATCTGCCAGTATGTCAAGGGAGAATACAGAACACACCTGTATTTTTTTTTTGCACTCACATAATTCAGAATATTTTGTTTTAATTTTGTTTAAAACACCACTCTGAGTTCTCCAGGATATTTTGGGCCACATCCTGTAGTCCTTACTCAGGCAAAACTCCTGAGAATTTGATATGAATTGGGACTGCAGTATTCAATCCTTTATCTCAGTTTTAGTCTGGCAAAACAGGGTTGAGTGAACCGCAAAAGGCTCACTTTACCTGATCTTTCCAGAGTTTATCTGAAATTTATATGACGTAACCAAACCTTTAGACCACAAGAATTTTTTATTTTTTTTTAAATGTGTCCTTGTTTTTAGCACTGCTGGAAGCAGTAGCTGCTGGCTTCTTAACCATCTTCTGAGCTAACCTGTGTTGCCTGATCTATTGATTGTGTGCTAATTATATTGATTACTTAAGAATTTCCAGTTAACACTGAGGTTTGGAAGGTTCTCATCCCAAGACCTGGTCAAGTATTATTAAAATTACTGTTCAGCTGGGACCCCTGACATGCACAGTTGCAACACTCACACTTAGGAAAAATCTTCTGTATTTGTAATAGTTGTATTAACACAGTTAGTAAAGTTACAAACACACCAATCCAGCAAAATAGATAGCGATATCCCAGAATGAGCATCTGTGCATCCATATACTCTCACTATCCCTTGCATAACAACCTGAAACGTTAGTCATTGTCTTCCTCCTCCTCCTCCTCTTCCTTCTTATCATCATCACCAGTGGTCGTCATTCTGACTTCTCCCAAGAGTTACATCTTCCAAGGCACGCAGACCGGGATTCAACTTTTATAATGTGTTATGCTGATGCCACTATGTCTAATGCATATTCAGTAGGAGTTTCATCCCCTTTTCCTTATTTGTATCTCCTCTCCCTACTAATGTTGCGGTGTCCTCCCATAGGTTATTAGTTCGTTAACCTCAACCCTATTAACATATACGTTAATTAGTTATCATGGTATTCTTGTGGTTGGACATCTGCTGATGTTCCTCATTTTAAAATATCCCAAGCTGGTATAAACAAGCATCTTGTAGTTGCCTGTCAGCAGTTTAGTCATTACAGTATTTTATCTTGATAGCTTATGTTCTAGGCCTACTCTTGGTTAGCTGTTTATGCTCAGGCTTTTGAGCCTTATAACTTGTTTAACTTAGGAATTGTCCTACAGGCCTGAGGCTTGCAGACTCATTGCATTACTGCCTTAACTTAACTAACCTATAGGCTACACCTGTTCACAGAAGGTGAACTCCAACTTCTACTACCCCCCTGGTGGACCTGTGCCGGTGCCAGCAGTGATGGGAAATATTAAGAGAAAATGTCTTGTGTAGGCCAGGCCTTCCCATGCATATCTTGTGCTCTCCCTGCCCTTTAATTTTATGGATGAAGCTTATGCCTTCTCTTTCCAGTGGAGGATCTACTGTCCTCCTCTCAACACTGCTGTCCTCTGAGATGCAGGGATGGATAAGCCTACCTGTCCTCCTTCCACAGAGAGCACACTTTCTTGCTCTTTCATCCCACTTGCTGCCAAGAATTTTCTGTGGAAGGAAGCTCTCCAGCATTCGTCCCAGTGCCAGTAGTGCTGAGCCCATTGTGGCCTGTATAGACTGACACTCAGAGGCATTCATTCATTCTTCTAACTGCAGACTGTTTGGGTGACAGATATCGATGAATGCAAGCTGGGGACACACACATGTGGAGAAAACACTGTCTGCACCAATACTGAAGGAAACTACACTTGCACTTGCATTAATGGTCTATCCAGAACTGGGGACAACTGTACTGGTGAGTAAAGTTAGTGAATAAGCCAAATAACCTGGTCCCTAAGTAAGGAGGGTTGAGTTCTCAGATAGATAAATCATCCTGGGAAATTCAGAAAGTGCTGAATAATGATATGTCAGGCAGCCTGTGAATCCAATTAAATTGGTTCTGGATGCTGCTGTTTTCTAAATCGCACCTCCCCAAGAAGTGGGCCGAGGAGACCAGATTTTGGTTTTACAAAGCTGGGAATGGTGAGTATTTGATTCCATTTGTTGGAAGCTTCAACATTCAAGGCCAGCTCTAAGTTCTAAATGTAATAGCTTACAGTTAATAACCACTGTCTTCCATAAGAGCAGATATAGTTCTCTGTTGGGGTAATACCATGTCCCTCTTATGAGATAACCAAAGACTCGCTATACCAAGTCATTTTTCAGGTTCTCCAGGGGTTCAGCCTCTCTGCAAAGGGCATCGCAAAGTGTTGTGGCTCAGGGGATACAGCACTAGCTGGGTCTCGAGGGGATTGGGTTCTAGTCCAGGCTTTGGTCACTTCACCTCCCTGTGCCTTTGTTTCCTCATCGTAAAATGGGGATAATAATACTGACCTTCTTTGTAAAGTGCTTTGAGATCTATTGGGGGAAAGTGTTGTATAAGAGCTAGGTATTATTATTGTTTAAGTCCTACTTAAGTCCTCAACTAGAGTATAAAGAACAGATTTTCAAGAGTGCTCAGCTCAGTCACCAAAATAAGTGGCCAGATTTTCAGCAAAGATGGGTGTGTTGGCTGCTAAACACTTTTGAAAATCTGGCCATCAGTGTCATAACAGGAGCTGAGCTTCATTGATGTGCCTAAATGGGAGCTGATCTCCTTTGAAAATGTGGCTTTAAGTGAAGCATAGTCACTGTGCTGGTCCTCTACCTAGGGGTGAATTTTCCTCTTGCTGGTATACAGTCCAGTGACAGAAAACATTCTGCAAAATTCTCCGAGACCCATCTGTGCAGAAAAATGAAGGAAATTATGAGAATGAAAGTGACCATCAGATTCTCATCCCCTCTTTTCAAGGATTTGATTTTTCAGCCGTTTTAGCTGTAATTGAGAAATGGTGACATTAAATAATATGACTTTATGCCTAATTCAGCTATGGAAATAGATAATGTTTTAAAAATCCAAAGCTTAAGTTTGCTCTGGTTGTTTGTATGGTGGTAATAGCAGAAGA
This sequence comes from Mauremys mutica, assembly GCF_020497125.1. NCBI lineage: Eukaryota > Metazoa > Chordata > Testudines > Geoemydidae > Mauremys > Mauremys mutica. The sequence goes on along the minus strand of NC_059076.1, from coordinate 33,589,141 downwards.
GCATCATAAACTGTAGAAACAAAGAAAGCACTGGTGTGTATTGTAGTTCCACCTTAACCATGTGCAGATGGGCAAATCACAATCTGTTTATTGGGGTTAAAGAATCTTACTTATTATCTTGCCTGGAAATGCTGAAGCTCTGTACCAAGCGATTTTGCCAGGTTAGCCAACAACTAAGATGTGCATGCGTGTGAAATACTGTATTTCAGAATCTGCCATGCCTTCTACCACGAGCACCAGTGGTGACAACGTTTCCTCTGAACAAGATGGTTTTATGGGCTGCCCTCCTTCATACGAGTCCTACTGTCTTCATGGTGGAGTTTGTATTTATGTTTCAATTCTACAAGACTATGCGTGCACGTAAGTATAGACCTTTGTCTCGTCTGTGCCGATGTATGCCACCCTAGAGATACTGTGATGGGCATTTCCCCTCAAGACAAACAATGAAGTATTTTGCCATATATGTTTTGTGTACTTCCTACAACTGTCAGCAGAGCCTGCCCTTTATATTCAGTTGATATAAGTGATGTTTCCCAAACATTGCAGTTAACAGTAGCATTTGATTTCTTCCTTGAGTGCTTGATTCTTTTGCATATATTTGCTTCAGAGTCTAGAGGTGCATCTACATTGCACACTCCTGCTGGTGGCATGTGGAGTACATACACTCCCTGCCCCCTATAGCATAGATATACATCGCAGTGAAGACAATGAGTTGAGTAGAATAAGGAAAAACCTGACCCCTGTGGGTATGAACCCTACTCACCCAAGCGGTGCCTCCCCCAGCTACGCTGCTGTTGCCTCTTCACTGCTGGAATCTTTCCCAGCCGCAAGGAGAGACAACAGCAACAGAGAGAGGCTCCATCGCTTCCCCCCGGCTGATCCTTTCCCTGCTGCCCTCTCCCGGCCACAGCCTGTCACTGACACATGTAGCTACATGCCACAATGTGAATGCAGCCTGCTTTTTTCTGCAGCGCATAGCTACACCTACCCCATACGCCGCCGCTAGAGGTGCAGTGTAGACATAGCCGTTGTAGGGTAACTGGCCAAACCAGGGTGCCCACAGCATCACAGTTGCTTTTCATTTCTCCGCCTACATATGTATTTATATTTTTTGTATGCATTTTTCAATAATAATACTTAGTTATCCACGCCCCTGCCAACTCACGTGTCCTCCTTGGCCGTTCGGCTTCTCCCCTGGGTTGGTTTGCTGCAGCCATCTGTGGTGCCCTGGGATGGGAGGGGACACCTCTATCCATGCCCTTTCAGACCAATACCAGCCTTCAGTGCCTCCACTTAGAGTTTGGGGGATTTTTTGTCTCTTTTGGGGCTGTCTGTGTGAAATTATCAAATACAACAGGCCTCTTAAAAACAAGGTTCATTAAAAAAAGAAAAAGAAAATGGTAATAAAACAACAGAAATGGTTTGCATATCAGACCACATCTGAATTCTTTCCCAAGCCCAAGAAGGCAGGGATCTCTTGGGGGGGCGTCTATGCAAACACTTAGTTTGTGGCAAGCTGGGGTGTAGATCTACCTTGCACTAGCCTGATGTACACTAAATTTTCATGTGGGCCCTGCTGCCGTACACAGATTATTTGCATTTAAAACTATATACTATATGGCAGAGGGCTCCCTTTTTAATGATTATTTTTATATTTGCACACTAGATGGCAGTATTCCCTCATCTAGACTGTATAATTCACATTAAATGCAAGCATGTAGTTGGGGGGGAGGGGGGAACTATGTGTTTAGTGATGAATTGCACATACCAAACATAATTTATTTTAATTTGATTCAAATGCTCATATTAGAGAGTGATCCAGTTGGCTTGTATGGAATTTATTGCGGTTTTATATCATAAACCTATTAGCAACATTCTAGATCTAGTGCGTATTTGTCATACCTTGTGACAGAAACAAGGTTCATGGTCTTAATTTAGTAATTAATGTTTGCATAGCATTTGAGATCATCAGCGAAGGGTGCTATAGGCCACATCCTACTTGCTTTACTCGTGGGTGGTTCTGTTGACTTCAGTAAGAGCAGTTTGTTGAGTAGTATTTGGGTCCACATTATTAACCCTGAAAGAATTTTAAGAATCCAGTTTACTTTTTGCTGTTTATGTTGCATTGTTCCCATTTTGTATTTCACTCAGCTTGGATAATGAAATGAGATTGGCAAGATTCGCTTTTATTTTTCAGTTTCTAGTCAATTTCATGAACTTTTTTGTGTGTCTCTGGGTCCGCAACACTGAAGTGTGATTTTTTTTTTAAAAAAGCAGCAACTGTTCATTTAAAATTTAAAAAGATCCTGAAGATATTTCTATCCGTAGAAGCTTTTGTAATACCCCTTCTTCCTCTTCCCCCATTGCTTTTAACAACAACAACAACAACAACAAAAGTTTGAAAATAAAACCAAATTATTCAGCAAGATCTCATTTTCAAACTGTCTTTTATAGGGAAAGAATTGAAATGTACCTGTTGGAAGATGCTACTCCGAAAATCTTAGAGGAACATTCCCTTATGGAAAATGACTATAGAATTTAATAGAAAATAATTGTTTATAATTTTTGTAACCATCTCATAGAATTGAATAAGGAATTAGATCCCTATTATAAAATTCTATAGGATGTTTCTATAAATAACATTTCGCTATTAAATGGTGTCTAGAGAAATTTCTACAAAAACCTATTGGTTTATTTAATCCCTGTTAAACTTTACAAGACTCTTCCACAAGGGTTGCACTTGATGAAGCAACACCAAAGGTGATTAAAAGAGTGACATTTTTCTTTTCCATCGTTGGTTACCGTGTGTGCTCATTTGCTTTTTGATAGCTGTGTGACTGGTTACGTGGGGGAGCGCTGTCAGTTCAGCGACTTGGAATGGTGGGAACAGCAGCATGTGGAGCAAATAAAGAAGAGGAACATCACAATTGCAGTTTGTATAGTTGTGCTGCTCCTGCTGCTCCTCCTGGGATCTCTTGCTGCTTACTGTTACAGGTAAAACTTTCAATCACAAACTTACAACACAAGTCCTAGATACCAAGAAGTTTTTGCATATAACTAATGGTTATAAAAGTATAGGGGCTATGCCAGTTTACAGCAGCGGAGGATCTGGCCCCACATGTATTTTGCTATTTTTTTCTTTTCGGTAATTTATCCTATGAATTATTCACAATCCTTAGGCATCTGAGCTCCTCTTCCTTGCTTGCAATACACACATTGACATTAATGAGAGTTACATGTGTCGAGGGAGAAGGAGAATAGACCCTATTAGGTTTGAAAAGGATCCATAATTTGTATTGATGTGGGAGTTCAGACGCATGCCCTTTAACACATATTTTTTTCCTAGGGTTTATCTTTGGTAGCCCAGAGCTGCAAAGCAATTGGTAGGGCTTTGCCTCTTCTGTGATAGCAATCCCATTAGGTTTCTGGGGGGTTGTGCCTGAGAATTTTCTTGGCATAGGAAGATTGGGTGTGTTCTCCATCTATCACCAAGGCTGTGCATGATACATGTAGCAGAGCATGTGGAAGCAGCAGCTTGCCAGGTATTAGAAGCAGCAGCAGGGTGTGAGTCTATGGTGTCTTTGTTGGGAAAGTTCTCCCATCAATCTCTAATGACTCTTGGGGATTGCGCAGGGATGGGCTACCTTTTGGTGGAAAAATGCCCTATAATCAATATGTTATTTATAAATACCCTGTTCCTATAGATGACAGAAGGTCTCAGTCTTGCATTATATTGCAACCCTCAACTTGCCCATGTCTTATTGAGAGCTGAGAAAGCAGGATCAAACTCTAGGAAAGGGAATTCTCATGGAAATACCTGTATCTGTATTTAAGGACCTCATCACCCAACTGTTCTCAGAGGCTATAGTACCATCTTGTAGTTTGTACTTTGAGAAAAATACCCAGCAGTCAAATCAAGACACCCTCCTCCTGCATAGATCAAAAAGAAGGAAATAAACCTGCCTACTAGTGTGTGTGTGTGTGTGTTTTTAAGATCAGAGTCCATTAGACACAAATAGCCACTGAAGTTAATGTAATTTTTTTCTTATTTAATTATTCATAGTATAGTAGACCGAAGAACTGGAAGTGCTGCCATATTTCTTATGTTCTATTGACTGATTTTATAGCCCTGGATTTAAACCTAATTGCAGGTTGGCCTGTTTTCATGATTTGGGATTCAAAGCCAAGTCAGCTGAATTTATGTATATAGAATAAATACACAGAGTTAGGGTTTCTTAGACTCTTTGTCTCTTTAATTGAAACTGTCATTTTAACAAAGTGAAAGATACAGCTGGCTTTAAGGTGCAGGGATAGTCACTGATACACTATATTTTTCCCCCTTTTTTTTCCTTTTCTTTCTTAGCTGCATTCTGTTAAAAACAAAATCTTTGTCATTTTGCCCTGATTTACTTTTCTTCTTTACCAAATGGTTATGCTCAATGTAACTGTTTACTTCAACAGCAAGTTTTCAGTTACATGCTTGACTGGCTTTGTACTACAGCTATTACTAGCCCAACTAGATCAAAATGAAACTACTGATCTAAAATCCCTTTTTTAAGTGGAGCCTGGAAACCAATATTTGGATTGAAATTGGTGTTTCGTCTTTTCTCGTAGCTGAGTATATTTTGAAACATATTGATTACATTCCATAAACAGATTGGTAACACTCCTACTCTCCTCCCCTAAAACACAAACTCATATCTCTTTGTAATTGCAAGAATCTAAGGCAAACTACATTTATTCACTTCCAAAATGTATAATCTAGAAAGCAAAGAGACTGATGCACTGTGTCAATGTGTTTAGTGGATATGGTCAAATAAAACAGAATTATTGTTAATAATATTTAGCACCTTACATTTTTATAGTGCTGTAGCTGGATAAGCCTCATGTCACTTCTGTGAGGCAGGGAGGTATTAATATCCCTATTTTACAGGTGAGGAAAGGTGACTTGCCAAAGGTCACAGGGCATGTCAGTGGCACAGCTGGGATTAGCATTGAGAAGTTCCTGGTTCCTAGACCACGCTCCGTCAACTGGTGTCACTGTCTCTTCAAATTGTTCTCAAAGTTACATATGGAGATCCTCAAACCTGCAGGGGCAGCTCTAGGTATTTTGCCGCCCCAAGCACGGCAGGCGGGCTGCCTTCGGCAGCTTGCCTGCAGGAGGTCCCCGGTCCCGCGGATTCGGCGGCTCGCCTGCGGGAGGTCCCCAGTCCCGCGGATTCGGCGGCTCGCCTGCGGGAGTTCCCCGGTCCCGCGGATTCGGCGGCTCGCCTGCGGGAGTTCCCCGGTCCCGCGGATTCGGCGGCTCGCCTGCGGGAGGTCCCCGGCCCCGCGGATTTGGCGGCTCGCCTGCGGGAGGTCCCCGGCCCTGCGGATTCGGTGGCATGCCTGCGGGAGGTCCCCCGAAGCCACGGGACCAGCAGACCCTCCGCAGGCAAGCTGCCAAAGGCAACCTGCCTGCCGCCCTCGCGTCGACCGGCAGAGTGCCCCCCGTGGCTTGCCGCCCCAGGCACACGCTTGGCGTGCTGGTGCCTGGAGCGCCCCTGCAAAGCTGCTGCGTTGTTCTAGCATGTGGTGTTCTCTAGGCTTAAGAAACTAACAGTAGAATTCAAACAATCCTTTAAAGTGGGATAGGCTGTTGTGAGCACAGAGTTCCTGTGCGTGAGTTTTTTGCAGTGGGCCTGAGTCAGGTCTGGAACTGTCAGGCACTGGCTCCCTCGGACAGTTGTCTGTAGAGTGCCAAGTGGTTCACATGTGGCTGCATGAAATACTCTCTCTCCTCCATCCTGTCCCCTGCCGGGGATTTTTCTACATTTGAACCTCCCGGGGTATGTCACTCGGGGTGAAGGGTCCTTGGCTTTGGAATTAACTTTTTCCAGTGATGTATCAAAGCCTAGGTTTAGGGTGCAGGATGCAGTGCAGGACACATCATCTTAGTCTCATGTGTAGTTTCTAGGGTCAGTAGCTAGGGCCAGGGAGTTACTTACTATATATGGTGAGGTTGGGTCTGTCTTATCTCCACCAGAAGACAATTTTTGGTTTGTATTTAATTTTTATAAATGTGACAAAATATGACAGTTATGGGCATGATACAAATAGCTAATTAACATGGAAATACAGGGTGAAATAAAGAGGGAAATTTTCATTTAATCTAATAAAGATCAGTTGGTAATTGGCATTCAAAGTAGAGCTTATCAAATGCAGCAACTCAGTATCCTCTAGAGTTAATCTGGAGACATCTCCCAAGTTAAGTTTAGGAGAGAGCATGGGTGATAGCTAAAGTATTCACTACTCTAGTTAATGTTTATCAGGAGAAAGGCTGTGTGTGTTTTCTAGTAAATGTATTCTGCCTGTGATCCCAATTCAGAAAACCACTTAAGCACCTGCTTAAAATGAAGCAGGTATTTAAACTCTGTTCCTCAACAGGGATGCTCTTCCAAAATGGGAGTCACAGTAATTTTCAGTCTTTACTATAGTGATCATTGTTCAACTGCTAAAATAGTACGTTTGAATTGTGAAATTGACTACTTAGATCTGATTACTTGTATCTTTTTTTCTCCTCTTAATAATATTGTTGGCTTTTTTTCAGAACTAAACAGTTTTCCTCTTATATAACTATCCGTGGTAGACTTACTCCAGGAAATGTTTTAGTTCTTAGAATTTTGAGTACTCTAGATTATTAGTAATATTTACTATATGATTTTCTGAACTTTTGTTGATGTCATTCATGAAAAAAATGAATAAAAAGTAGGGCTGGATTTTCAGAATTGTATATGCTCAAATAAGCATGTAAGAATGTGTGCATATTTACTTCTCTGACTTGCACAAACAATTACAGTGACTGGACAAACTGTCATAGCATTTGTGCATGAGTAATCCTGAGTATCTGGCCTTTAATAAAGGCGAAAAAAGCCAAATTTGTAAATAAACAAATATTACAGTAATAAACAATATTATACTTGTTTACTATTCCCTCCCAAATCCTCATCACAACTGTTATTTTTATAAACTACATGATACTGAAGGCACATTGTCGCAAATATTTTACTACTGTACCTACACTGTTGGAACCACTCCACTTTTGTCAAGTCAGGACTTTTTAACCACACATCTGTAATTAGTAGTATTGTACTAATTGGTCTGTATGAAAGAAAACAAAATACATCCACTCATTTGTCAATATTAGCAAAATATTACCCTTCGCCAATAAAATAAAACATAAAAGTAAAATGGCATCTGTTCCTCCCAATGACAATTAATTTGTCTGGGCTTTTGTTCTGTTGCAGAAGTCAGAACTTTTATAAGGATCCATATGCAGAAGCGATAAGAAATGCCAGCAGCAGCAGCAGTGCCGACAGTGAGAACGTGACACCTACTAGCAATAAGTCTCGGGTAACTATATTAATATGGAAGTAGGAAGGATCAAAGGGTATTAGGGATCCACTTGAGATTATCCATCAAATAATTCTCATCTTAACTATATTAAATAACTGCTAGAGTCATCAAATACTTTGCTGTGAACCGTAGTTCATCTTACCTCATTGTTATCCCTCAAAGTTCACAGCTGCCTGAATGTATTGCAACCATTAGCCGGTGTTATTGTTAGCTTTGAACACAACAGTTGGAACTGTGTTCTAAATTAAGGAAATCGCAATGTGATGACATGGCATATCACTGAGTTATTTTCACAGGAAAGTATGCCCTCCCTGTAAAAGTTTTCTTGGAAGTCAAGTATTCTGCATGCTAGGCGAGATGTCGAACTTTATATTTGGGTTTGATGCAGTTAAATACCTTTGTATCAGAAGCAGCCTTGTAAAGACAAACATCCAATCTATTATAGCAGCTTGGGGGTGAGAGAATATAAACTATTCTTCTAACCATTTTTTCTTGATGCAGAGGGTCAGGTTCTCCTCATGCTCAGACTTGTCCAAGTGTGTCCAAGTCACTGGGGTTGCCACCAGTGTAACAGAGATGATTTGGCCCCATAAAATCTATATTATAAGCTTGATTTTCATTTACACTAAGGCTATTTTATTCTGCTCTGACACAGTAACAGAGCCTTAAAGTGGTGCTAAGTTACACACTTTGCAAATATGGATACACTGACATTTGCTTTAAAACCCCTTTTCACTGCCAGGGTTGTGTAAAGTGGCCTAAAGCCTTCTCTACACACACAAGTTATCCAGCTTTCCAGTATAATTAAAGCAGTACATTGCCTCCCTACCCCCCGCCTCCCACCTCTGTGCAATGTGGATTCAGCACTTATATAGTGGAATCGTTTATTCTTGTAGGGGAAAGGCAATAAGCTAGACCAATATAAGGTAGCTGTATTGCAGTATAACTGTGTCCACACTATAAGTTGTATCAGTATCACTATTTCAGTTAAAAAAAAAGAAAAATCCCATCCCTTACCTACATAGTTATACCAGTACAAAACCTGTGTATAGACCAGGCCTTAGTGTAAAAGAGACTCATGCCCTAAATTTTTTTTTAAATAATTGAGATATTAGATTTAATTCTAGATTTGATCTTGAATAAAAATTCCCTATCTTGAAACTATTGCACCAAGTCTCCAAGTCCAGAGAGATTCTGTTTATAGGCCTTGCCAGATTTGTTTGTAAATTAATACGTGTGAGGGGCTGGAAGATTTTAAATAGCATGTAATATGTATCTGCTCTGAAGATTTTTTCTTTTTTTTTTTAAGTAACAGTAAAATGACATTTTGCAAATGGACTGGATTGAAGATCTGGTTGTGTTTGCAAGTGGGTGGCCACTGAAACGTGTGGTTAAACATGCGCAAGGCATGTTGAATGGACTTGACCATGGTTGCAGCATGAAATAATTCTTTAGCTGGTGAGGCCTCGTGCTCCTGTGAACCTTTTATTACCCGCGTTTCAGTTGCTGAGCCAGTCGGCACTTTGTTCCTGCAGGTATCAGATAGCAAATGCGATGAATCTGAGCCGTGCTGGCATTTGTTCATGTGCAGAGAAGAAAAACACCGTTTGCAAAGTAGCTGATGTTTGGGAAATCAGAAACATTTGTTGGAATCGAGAAAAGCCTGTTGGCTTGGATCTGTGTATTAGGAGACCTCTGGCTGATCAGCACGGCCCTCACCAGCATTTGTCCCTGCAGTTAATACCAACTGCTGATGACGTTTGCATTGAGTATGGGGGTAATGAAACAGCTAAACAATGAACTGAGTCAATAAAAACAAATCCGACCTACCTAATATAAATTCCAGTGATGAATTTCACCACCTACATTCTTCTACTGGGGGTTGTAAAATATATATTTAATAAAGTAACTCATTTCAAATGACTTGTTAACGGCTAAGCAAGTAATCACTGCCCCACTGCTATTACTTTCTCTTAGAAATAGATAACTTTTGCATCATGCATTTGATTTGCTCAGTGATGATGTAGCCATGAGGATTAAGTACCATGGCATCTTCACACATACTTGGGATGGGAACAGCATCATTGCCAAGAAAAGCACTGGACAGTAATCCACTCCTACTGTTCACTCAGAAGGATAAGCTTTGTGGGTTTTATTTAAGAAGAAAATTCAGTTACTTTCTGGGGCAGAGATTGTCTCTTCATCTGTGCCTGTATTGCTCCCAGCACAATAGGACCAATCCTGGCTAGGGTCTTTGGGTGCTACCAAAGTGCAAAGGGTTAATAATATTATTTAATAATGAATTCCTTAAATAGTGGGTGGATCATATGCTATGATAATGCTCGTAATAAATAATGCTAATAATGCAACCCAGAGCTGTAAACTGGTAATGAAATTCACCCCTTTCCTGGCAAATAGTCCAGTAATCAGTGTTTGTGTAGCTAAAAGAGGGTTTTGGGGAATGGAATCTCCTCTCTGATCTCTGGGCCAGGTGCAAGGCAGCTTCTATGCCTTGTCCCTATTTGGGCCCACCCGCACTCCCCCAGCTGTGAAATATGTACATGCAAGGGGTCTAACATTTCCCACCAGCTGCAATCAATTGCCATGGCGTCAGTTACTGGAACTGCCTGGGTAAAACGGTTCAGTTACTCCCACCCCCTAGGCCAATGTCCTCTCTCTCTGCCTCTGCCACCATCCTTCCAGCTGAGGGAGAATGGTTGCAACTAGCCTTGTGCAAAACATGGCAGTTTGCTGCATGTGGGGTTTATGCCAACGATTCCTTCACTTTCACGCTAAGGGGGTTCACAGCCTTGAGTTTCATATAGACTTTCAGATTCAAATAAACACAAAACCCAAAGAAAAACTCAATTGAAGCTGTCAGTTTTCACCAGGTTTTTGTTAAGTCCGCATTAAGCCGTGTATTTTGCAATCCTAAGCCAGGCCAGGCTCACTCAGGAGGTGTGGGATCCTTGGCAAACTGTTAGATGAGCCTATTCTGGGTTTAGTTTGTTCTGAGACCTGTAATCCAGCAAGTTTAGCTCTACTTTGCATTATGTTGCAGATATTTGAAAGGCTGCTTCAGAGTCCACCATATGCCTGATACAACTGTAGGTCTGGAGATTTTTTGCATGCGAATCAATGCCCAAATATGAATATTAGAGAAATATGCATTGTCTTATTTGCATAAATCCATCATTCCACCCCTCCCTGCCCCCCCCAGCCAACATCAAATATTGCTCTAATTTCTCCCTCCGTATCTTCCCTCTTGCTCCCATGTCTGAACATGCCTCTTCCATTTCCCTCCCCTCTTTTTAGGTATCCCTCACCATCAGGTTCCCCATTCCCCTTTCTCTCTGTGTCTCACCCCTTTTCCCTCTTTTCGTTCTGGTTCTTCCTCCACACTGCCCTGTTGTTTCCCCATCTCCCTGGGGGCAGAATTGATCTTGTCTCCTACCCTCCAGAAGGGGCAGGGTCGCCTTCTCCCTTATGGCCATGGAGTATTTGCTGGGAACTGGGAGTCACAATCATGGTTTCTTCCTAGCCTGCTCTGGAGGATTTCCCCTCTCTCCTGTTCTGGGCTGCTGCCTACTGGCCATTGCCTGCAGACCTGGCTGTCTGTGCTGCCGAGCAGCTGGTGACTCACTCCCCAAAGAGAAGGGAAAAGTAGGGGGCAGATTTTTACAGGTATGTAGGTGCCTAAAGATGCAGATCGACATCAGGAGGATTTATAAAAGTGCTGAGATGCCTAGCTCTGAAATCAATGTGAGTTAGGCCCAAGTCCCTGAGAGAGGGCTGAGCCTGTGGGCTGATTTCAGATGCCTTCTCCTGGGCTCCCAAAAGGATCACTGAGAAACTGCTCAGGAACCTAGAAGCAGGCACTTCCAGGGAAACTGGGAGACTTAACAGGGTTGCCTTCAGTTCAGCAACTTAATTCGCTGGATAGAAGGGAATCATGCTAGAGGACATTCAGCACTTTTCTCCACCATATGGGCTGAACATGCTGCCTGTGCAGCACAATGGCTATTGTTTATGAGTGTGGCTCACTGTGTGTTACTCTGAGAAAAACAATAGATTGTCTACTATATTTGTGTATATTTTCCAGTTCATTGTTGTGATGGCACGTAACAGTCATGGGGAAGGCAGAGCTGTCAATCTAATGGACCGTGAGACGACCGATCACAGTCACTCCTGCCCTTCGGAGTCCGGTGAGTAGGATTTTCTTTAATCTTTGGCAGCAGCTTTACTTGGAAGAATCTAACAGCTATCACCGCAGAGTGTGTCCTTGTATACAGCAGTCAGTCAGAGTTACAGTGCAGCAGTATGCACAAAAGAGGTCATTCCTGGCCCCTTAGTGAGGACACAGCATTACAATCCGACAGCTTGGGGTTCTGATGCAAATACCCTGGTTGGCAAATGCAGTCTTCATCTCGCCAGAGATCTCGTTTGTTGATGTTCAAGAAGGATCTTCTTGCTTGAAAGGTAAATTGCTATTCACAGTTTAAATAGTTCCAGCCTATAGTGGCAATTCAAAGACAAGGCATAAGTGAGCCACATCCTGCAATGTGGCAGTCAATTCTGCCAGGAGAATAATGAGGAAGTAAGGAGCCTAGAAGTGCTCCTTGAGCCAAAAATACTCAAAATGTAGTGGATAGTGATCCTTTCAAATCCCCTAGTTTTTGCCTGAGCAGATGTGATGGCTTTACTCAGAAACACACTGTGAACTTTGTTCTTTTTTCCACAAAAGCTGTATTTCTTTACTTGTTATGTCATCGAGTCTCTCCCAATCACTTTGTGTTATTCAGTTGGGATTAATGACATTTACATTTAGATTAGGGAGTCGAAAGCTGCACCGAACATTGAACTCTTAATGTCCATTTGCATTCCCTGGCCCTGATCCTCCCCCAGAGTGGAGGGAAGCAGGTGCCAGGGAGTTGGTAGTGGTTTCATGATTTCAGGGCATGAAACCCTTAACACCAATAGAGTATCAGTCATAGATGGAGCTCAGCTCTGCCATGGCCCTATGACATTAGCCCAGCCTTGATATGCTCCCTCCTGCCCCTTACACCAGGAGCAGGAGGTAGCTGGAGTAGGAGCCAATTTACACAGGGAATCCAGTGCCAGTTTAAGGCCACTTGGCACTGAGTAAGCATCACTTACATCACTGCATAATGCCCACTCAGTCCTTGACCCCAGCCGACACACTCCGCGTGGTCTGTTTAGTGTCAGTGCTGGTGATTTTGTGATGTGCGCACACATTATCCATTAGGAGCTGGGCAGAGACCAGTACTTTCGTGCAGACATCCGAATAACCAGCCATCAGATTCTGAAAATAATAGTACTGTGTTTGTATTTATTTAGCACTTCCATGTTCCAAGCACTGTACAAACATTAATGTTTGAAGCCTCCTCGCAACACCCCTGTGATGCAAGCAAGCAAGCAGGCGTTTTCGGCATTGTACAGATGAGGGAAGTCTGACCTTGGAAAAGACACACTAAATCAGCCGCAGTCCTGGCATGGAACCCAGAAGTTCCTGACGCTTGTGCTTTTTCATTTAGAGCATGCTGCCTTTCAGCTGTCAGCTGGATTCGTTGATGGCTGACCAGGGCTGGATTTGAACTGACAACCGATGGAGGAAAGGCTCCATGTACTGCACCAGTCCTCTCAGTGCTCATATTTAACTCATGTCTACAGCAATTATCAGGGAACCAAATTCTCTCTGCAACAATTTATAAACACACAGGGCCAAATTTGCAAAGGTATTTAGACACCTAAAAATGCAGATAGATGCCTAGAGGTATTTTCCAAAGAGCCTAACCAGACTAGCATTTTTAAATCCTCCAATTTTCCAAAGCATGAATGTTGTGGGAGGTTGGGATTCTAGTGGCTAGAACAGAAGACTGGGAGCTGTGGCACCAGGGTTCTGTTCCCAACACAGCACACCTATTTGGTGAGAGCCCTTGATCAATTCATGTGGGGTAAAGTTCACCCCTATGCTAACAGGGATAGCAGATGAAGGAACATAAATCCACACCGTGTAGAGTTCAAGCATAGGAGTTTATTACGCACAGCGCTGGTGGAGTGTCACCTTGCTTATTAGGCTCAGAGACACTGTCAATCAATTGATTACAATAGAATATATGGATTTCCCATGGGTGAGGGAAAGTGATGGGGTAGGCAATTCCACACCCCGGGATAGGTTTTGCCACAAGACAAGATAGCACATTAGCCAATGGTTAACAGGTTACATAATGTCTCTGCCCATGGTTTCAAGTTAACATTTAATTAATACTTTGATAAAATGTATTAGCATAAAATATAGATGTTGAATTCTGATTTGGGGTCCATAGGAATGAAGCAACTCCTTTCATTGTCCAACAGGTTCATTCCTAGGGGATAAAGCAAAGAAACAGTGAAAGTATATGACAATAAATATTGTCTCCTTTGTGTTTTAAGGCAGGCATTGGTCCCTGGGAAAGGAAGGTGGGAGGAGGCCATATCGTATACTGACATGTTCCAACCAGGGGCGGCTCTAGGTTTTTGGCCGCCCCAAGCAGTCATGCCCGGGAGGCGCCCCGGAGCCGCGGGAGCAGCGGACCTCCCGCGGGCATGACTGGAGAGGGTCCACTGGTCGCGCGGCTCGGCTGGACCTCCCGCAGCTGCGGGCGGTTCGCAGGTCCGGCGGCTCCGGTTGAGCTGCCGCAGTCATGCCTGCGGGAGGTCCAGCCGAGCCGCGGGACCAGCGAACCGTCCGCAGTCATGCCTGCGGGAGGTCCACTGGAGCCACCGGCCGAGCGTCCCCTCCGCAGTCACGCCTGCGGCAGGTCCGCTGCTCCCGGGGCTCCGGTGGACCTCCCGCAGACATGACTGCGGCAGGTCCGCCGGCCCAGCCTGCCGCCCCCCCGGGAAAGGGCCGCCCCAGGCAGGTGCTTGCCCCGCTGGGCTCTGGAGCCGGCCCTGGTTCCAACACTTCATGAACTCAGGGTTGGAGTGTGGGAAGAACATCTCCTATGGAAGAAACTAACACAACAGAAACAGGGCTGCTTTTGTTCTATTTGCAGCTTTGCATAAGACACAATATTCAGTTATTGCTCCAACATCTGGCAATTTTGCTGACCAGGCTATCTTAGCAAGCAAGGTTATCTTCGTTTATTCTGCTTCTTTTAGCTAATCACTATTTGCTAGGCCTTTGATCTCTTGACCAAACTCTGGACTTTGGGCCTGTAAAAGAGCTAACACAATCCATATACCAGGTTGTTATATAAAATGCACATGGATTTTAACCCTTCAGCAAACACCCCCAGTCCAGTTAAATTGCCATGCTTCTGTTCTGTGGAAGGTTAGTAGTTGAGAAGTCATATTGAGGGTGAAGTATAGATGGGCTTCCCCATGGACTCCTGATACGCTATTGTGGAGGTGGGATGGAGGAGGAGCAGTGTCATGGTGAAGGGGGAGATATACCTATCTCATAGAACTGGAAGGGACCCTGAAAGGTCATTGAGTCCAGCCCCCTGCCTTCACTAGCAGGACCAAGTACTGATTTTGCCCCAGATCCCTAAATGGCCCCCTCAAAGATTGAACTCATAACCCCCGCTTTAGCAGGTCAATGCTCAAACCACTGAGCTATCCCTCCCCCCATGGCTAGATGCATACTGTGGCCACAAACACCTAAGGAAGACGTGTGCAGAGCTGACAGCCCCAAGCTCAGATCCTTTGTTGGAGAACTGGCTGCAGAAAGACTGCAGAGCTGCCCTATATAAAGCACCAATGTTGGGTGGTGAATTCCACCCCAATCCCTCTTCAATTCATTGTACAAAGCCTATTTATTCAGGCTGTGCGTGGGCAATGTGAATTTACCCTTTGATTTCTCTAACTCAGTTTCACCATCTGTAAATAAGAATAATACTTAAATGCTTATCCAACTTTTTAAGTTGCTTTGATAAGCTTAGATGAAGGAATCTCTATGGTAGGGTGACCTGATGTCCTGATTTTTCATATCTGCTAAGGTGTGGGGGGTAATAGCTGCCTATATAAGATAAAGCCCCAAATATCGGGACTGTCCCTATAAAATCGGGACATCTGGTTACCCTACTCTATTGGAACAGAGTAGTACCATTCGTTATTATAGGCACAGCTAGTAGTATTACCCATAGTCATGAATGCCTGACACTTTCCATTATAAGACCCTGTTCTCAGATGCTTGTAACTTTGTCCAACTTTAACCCTTTGGGCTGAAATTCTCCATGGCAGCTGTCTGTCTTAAGGTTGTGTGTTGTTTTGCTCATGTGAAAATGAATTCTTACACCATTTCCTTGAAGTGCTCATATTTCCATGCTTTGTAGAAGGAGTCTGGCCAAGTGATAAGTCTTTGAAAAATTGTTTCTTAAAATCTCAAGCTTTTTCCTGACTTCTGAATGCTTCACTCTGGAACCTTTAATGTTCTTTTACCATAGGGTTTTATTCGTAATGATACATTTCCAGTTTTGTTTGTTTCACATCCACTCCCTCTCAAGGTTCCCATGAGTTATTCAAGATAGTTAAGTCCCAAGCAGACTGTGAAGAGTTACAAAGCGATCTCACAAAACTGGGTGACTGGGCAACAAAATGGCAGATTAAATTCAACATGGATAAGTGCAAATGGGTAATGCACATTGGAAAATATAATCCCAACTAATGATAGGTTCTAAATAAGCTTTAGCACTCAAGAAAGAGCTCTTGGAATCATTGTGGATAATTCTCTGAAAAATTTTAGCTCAGTGCGCAGCAGCAGTCAAAAACACGAACAGAATGTTAGGAACTATTGGAATAGGGACAAATAATAAAACAGAATGCCACTATATATAAAATTCCATGGTGTGCCCACATCTTGAATACTGTGTCCAGTTCTGGTAGCCCTATCTCAAAAAGGATATATTGGAACTGGAAAAGGGTCAGGGAAGGGCAACAAAGATGATGGTATGGCTACCATAAGAGGAGAGACTAAAAAGATTAGGGCTGTTCATTTTAGAAAGGAAACGATTAAAGGGGATATGATAGAGGTCTATAAAATCATGAATGGTATGGAAAAAAAGTGAACAGAAAATTGTTATTTATCATTTCCCATGATACAAAAAAACAGGAGACATCCAATGAAATTAATAAGCAGCAGGTTTAATACAAACTAGGTAATACTTTTTCACAAAATGCACAATTAATCTATGGAACTCATTGTCATGGGACGTGAAGGCCAAAAGTATAACTGGGTTCAAAAAAGCTAGGAAGACAGGGATGGATCTCTCAGAAATTGCCATTTCTTTACACTCCCTCTGAAGCTCTGGCACAGGATACTGGGCTAGATGGACGTAGTATGGCTGCTGTCTGGTCTTATGAATTTTCTTGCTAGTTGCTATCTGTGTTCTCAGATGGCTCTGAGTAATATTTATCCATTTTGTCCAGCATATGCACCGCCTCAGCCTGCAACAAACAACAAAGCAGCACAGATGCTAGCAGAAGAGGAGAGAGAGCAGGGCTGCCGGCAACATCTTCTCGATGGTAGGAAGCCTCAGCTTGGTGAAGCAGAGAGGAGCCCTCACCAGCTTCAGTGGAGCATCAGCCCCATTACGATGTTGGAAAATGACCTTCACTCCCCAGCACCATCCAGCCTGTTAATGCAGCCCAATTAAAGGGTCCAGGGTAGTATGGAACTGAAACTTACAAACTGAAGCAATATTTTTTCTTTAAACTGTACATTAAAAAAAAAAAAACCCTTACCAGTCTTTCCTTATCATCTCTGCTTAGAAGCATTGCAGAGACGAATATACCAGTGCGAAATATCCTATTACATTTTTAATATCACTGTAAAGGTCCTACTAATTGCAGCTAAGAGGACACTGGGTGAGAACTCACCCCAGGTGGTGACCATTAGAAACAAACATCTTCTGAGTGATTTTATTGTTATTTTCGGGTGTTTGTTTTCTTCATATACATTCAGAAGTCATGAAAACAAACTAGGTAACGGGTAACCAGGATGACCATGTGGAGAAACTGCAAATTCTGTAAACTAAGATGATGCAGTAGAATCAGATAAAATAATTTCTTCATTAAAATACTACTCAGGGACACTGTAGGCTGGATGATCCTCTCCCCTACACTAGTTTTATACTAGGGTACCTCCTTTGATTTTGGTGGAGTTACTCCTGATGGATACTTGTGTAAGTGAGAGCAAATTGAGATCCTATACTTTTAAGATTTAGCTGGACCATAAGAATTTTTGTGTAAATGAGCATCAATTATATCCAGCAAGGGAGATGTAGCTGTGGGGAAAGCTACGTCATTTATAAATCTTCCTGTCTAAAATCTTCAAAGTCCCTTCAGGTGATGAAATGTTTTGTTCCTGGGATGAGACTATGGGCCAGATTCTTCTCTGGTCTACCAGTATAAATGCACTGGAGTTATTCTCACTTTATAGTGATGAGATTGAGAGTGAAATCTGGCTCATTATGGATGGGTCTGGCATATGGAAAGAGTTCCAACCATCTGCCATACCAAATACACACATTTAATAAAAAAAAATAGGAAAAAATCCAATTTGGATTGATTTACACAAAACCGGCTTGTTTGTGCTGCCACATTAAATCCATGGGATTGAATGTAAACATATAAGAGGATTTATTTTTATCGTTGACATCCAAGCAGCTACAATTTACTTCTAATTAATTCTAAACTAAGGTTGTAAAACTTAGCAGTTGTAAAGCTCTGTTTTATAGAGAATTGTCACTTAGTTGTTTATGATCTCAGATTATTTGAATTCAGCTCGTTTGAATAGCTGCGATTGTTTTTAAAGTATTTGCAAATCAGCTATATTACTTAGGGCAGGTCTACACTAAGGGCGGGGGTCGAACTAGGGTACGCAAGTTCAGCTACGTGAATAGCGTAGCTGAACTCGAAGTACCCTAGTTCGAACTACTTACCCGTCCAGACGCCGCGGGATCGAAGTCCGCGGCTCCAAGGTCGACTCCACCACCGCCTTTTGCAGTGGTGGAGTACCGGAGTCGACCGCGGCGCTTCCGGAGTTCGAACTATCGCGTCTAGATCAGACACGATAGTTCGAACTCCGAGAAGTCGAACTCACCGCGTCGACCCGGACGGTAAGTGTAGACTAGCCCTTATAGTATGAATATTCCCATGTGCCGCTCCACCACTATCATGCAGACATCTGTTTGCTCATCAGAATCAAACCTCCAATGTTTTTGAGGATTGTCCTGCACTAATTATGGATCCTCATCTCTAATACCCACTGAGTTGCCCATCACTATTAATAGTGTTATAATTTCTGACTCTAGATAGCTGAAAATGTTGTTCTTATTCACATATATGTGCAATCCTTTTTTTAGAATTCTGCTAAAAAGGCAGGCTATATTTCCCATCCATTTATTAAGTCTCTAGGGTAGTGATTGGAGAAGCAAGTACTCTAAGCAGTTTCAGGGCCGAATCTCCTTCTGCTTACACCAGTTTTATACCTGGGTAACGCCACTGACTCCACTGGTCTAAGCAATAGGAGATCTGAGCTTGTGCTATCTGAATTCACAAGTATCCAATCACCACATCAGCGCTGATTTCAATGTGAAGTTATGAAATATATCTTTTATAAAAGGTTCATAAATGTTAGATTTGTTTCATTTCTACTCTGAAATATTCAAATGTGTTTGTAACTGCTATTAACATTAATTGCAATTACACACACCCACATGAACAGATGGACTCCTCTATTTAGACTGAAGTGATTTGAAGAGTGTTAGAACACTAAATAATATACAAGAGGGGACACCCCTTGTGTTGAACCATACGTACTTAATATGTAGATTGGACTGTAAGGTAAATAGCTAAACTTTGAACAGAGTAGAGATGGATCATAGTCTCCAAGTGTGGATTTGCATCTGAACCCAAACTTCCCAAGCCTTTGCAGGCGTATTTGTTTATGACAGTGATTTCGCTTGTCTCGGTATAAGAACAGAGTACAGACAGACAAAAAGGTCCTGATTCAGCAAAGCACTTCACATACTTAGGTTCCACTGACCTCAATGAGACTTAAGCATGTGCTTGAAGTCAAGCATGTACTTAAGTGCTTCTTTGAATCAGGATTGACAGTTGGATCTAAACTTCCTCTGTCTTAAACTGTTCAGATTTTAGGTTTGGACCATCTCTAAAACAAAAGTGTTTCAAAGGCCTTAAAAATTGTACAGTTTCAAATCCACGCTTCACAGTCTTTTTTGCCTTAGTTTTGTATGAAGTATCTCATTTCTAATTTGGTAGCTTTCACTGGAGAGTTTTGAAAGTCAAAAGTATACAGTTGTACAGTGGGGGTACTGGCGACTATTATAAACATTAACTTGTTTATTTCCTCAACTCACATAGATCTAAACAGAAAATGCTTTTTAGTGCTAAAACCACAAGGCAAAGAAGTATATAAATATAATATATTTGGTTTATTTGTATGTTTATAAAGTTTGTGATTTATAAAATAAATAATTCCTAGCATTTCCATTGTTTTGATAGAACAGAGTGCAAATGATGGCTTAGATTTAATACATGTCACATTTACTGCTAATCCAAACGGGTACAGCATAACTGCAAAAACTAATGTGTATGTACAGCATGCACAGATATGGTTCTTCTTTGACTGTTTAAAGGATAATCCCTATTAGTGTAAATCCTCCATACCTCAAGATTAGATCCCAGCCTTAGTAGAGTATCAAGTAAGTGTTCAATGGGCAATGTGGGATTTTAGCTCTACAACTCTCATAAGCAGTGAGAAGCTGCATGACTAATTCCCCGTGTACTCTGCTGAATATTTACTCCTTTCTGTGCACACGCGAATGTTTCTAAAATGATCTTTGCTATTTATATGTGTAGAAACATGACTGATGGTCTTAGGCTACATTTTCAATGCAGTCCAAGGTGTTAGCCTCGGATTTACATTGAAGTTAATGGGAGCTGGTGAATGGGACGTATAAAATCCCACATTGGCAGTAACATGATTAAGGAGAGCTGGAGAGCCCAATTAGCCCATTCTGTGACACCTGGAGGCGAGACAGGGAATTAAGGATTAGACCCAGCTGGGGAGAACCAGACTGGCTGGTTCCTACAAAGGAAGACTGGAAGTCCAGTAGGGGAGAACTGAGAGTGGAGAGCTGCAGTACGTAGCTTATACCCTGGGGCTGTCCCTGAAGGAGAGCGCAGCAGGAGAGAAGGAGTTCCAGGTGACTGCCAGAGAGGCTTAAGAGCTACTTAAACGTGGACCATTCCTCTGCAGACTGGTGAGAAGCCACCCAGGAAGCTCAATCTCCAAGAGGAGAGGACCAGAGGGTGTGATCTCCAGGAACAACCTGCAAGAGGGGCATGGTAGGAAGTAGTCCAGTGGAAAAGCAAGGGGTTGGGAAAGATTGATGCCAATGTCTTTATATGTGGTCCCTGGCCCGGAACCTAAAGGAATGGGTGGGTCGGGGTGCCCCTGCTTACACCCAGCAAGGAGGTTTATTGAGGCCTAGAACGAGCGAAGCTGATACTTGAAGATGCCAAGGATTGTATTACCTTCATCTAGGGTGATTGACATCCTGATATACTGAGCTCCTTTCACCTGGAGAGGGGAAAAGGCTACCAGTGACTTTGCTAGAGGGTTGCAGCAAATAGGCTAAATGGCAATTGGTCCACCAACGTAGGAGGGTAAACTGAGGCAGAGTTGTTGTTATCTGGTTTTCCCACAAGGGTGCACTGCAGATTGAAGGCTCCCTCCAACACAGTCACATGGCTATATCCCCACTTACCTCTTTACTTACCTGATCAGCCACTGAATGTGTCAAAATCCCATTGAAGATAATGAGAATTCTGTGAATGGAGCAGATGTAGAACTGATCCCTAAAAATATATGGGTAAACTTGGATTTTTATGAGATGAAATTAATATGTATCACGCTAAGTTTTAGAAAGAAGAATTTTAAAACAAAAACTGAAAAGTGAGACACAGATTAGATACAGAGAGATTTCTGCATGAAGAGAGAAATGTTTAGGAGTATAATCCTGCCTTTATTGAAGTCATTGGCAAAACTCCCATTGATACAAGAGGGTGAATTTTGATTCTAGGCAATGCAGGTAGTAACACTTAGAGGCAAGGTTGCCTGACACTTTCCATTATAAGATCCTGTTTCTAGTTACTTATAACTTTGCCAAACTTTACCGGTTCAGGCTCAAATTACCATACCGGGTGTCTGCCTCAGTTTGATTTTTTTTCTAAAAACTTCAGCAAAAGTGATTTAGTGGCTTTTCAGAATGAGATTAGGGGGGAAAACACACCGTTTTTCCCATGTTAAAAATATTCCACAATTGTTTCTTAGAGAGGCTGCATTGCTTTCATCCTTTGGAACAGAGACTTGAAATTTGATGGTGTGGGGTCAGCTTGGTCTTAGGGATGTACCTTTTGCTGCACTGAAAACTTGCCCACGTGTTGAGCCAAACTTGCATATTCTCAGTAGTGAAACTCAGTGGGGGTTGGCAGCTAAATTATCTGAAGATTCTATCTGCTCTGAACATGCTTCAGGCACTGAGCTGGGCTTTCTCTGCCATTACTGATCCTGGTAGTCAGGAGCCTGTCAAGTGAGAGGCACTGAGAGAAAAGAGACTGTGCATCCCCTGTGCTCTCAGGCAGTGAGGAGCAGGAGTAGTAATCAGCCTGACCCAAATACTCAGGAACTGGGCTTGGGGAGATGGCAAGGAGAGGAGGAAGGAGTGGAAGGACTGTTATGTGGAGCTGGAGTATAAGGAGACTGGGCTTGTGGTTTGCAGCTGTGGTGGGAGGAACTCAAATGTGGAGCCAAGGAGGGTAGGTGGGGGTGGGGACCAGAGTTCGCTCTATTTTTTCCCACATGTGCGGAATGAATTTTGTGTGTACCAATATGGAGGTGATGTGTGACACACAACAAAATTCACAGGATGGGGCTGGAGCTGAGGGGTTCGGAGTGTGGGAGGGGGCTCAGGTTGGGGCAGAGGGTTGGGGTTCAGGGGTGTGAGGGTTCTGGATGGGGGTGCAGGCTCTGGGGTGGGGCTGGGGATGGTGGGTTTGCAGGCTGCCCCGGCGCTATGGCAGGAAGAGAGGACTCCCCTCCCCACGCAGCTCTCTCTCCTTGTAGCACCACCTGGGCTGGGAGGGAGAGGTGCGTCTCCCTGCTGCGGCAGCTGCAGGACTGGGGCAGCGGGATAGGTGCCCTCCTCTGCCTGTGGCAGGTCTGGGCCGGGGCTGGATTCAGGCTGCCTGCCTCCCAGAATTTCCAATAAGGCCCCTTCCCCAGTCATGGCAGGTCCTGGACAGGCAGGTTCCCTGAGCACCTGCATGGCGCTTAATAGGCTGCTGTGCAGCCAGGCAGCCACACAGCTTACAGGGAACTTAAATTCATACATTCCAAAGCCAGAATGGACCAGGTCCTCAAGGAATCAATTCTGAAGTACTTAGAGGAGAGGAAAGTGATGAGGAACAGTCAGCATGGATTCACCAAGGGCAAGTAATGCCTGACTAACCTAATTGCCTTCTATGAGGAGATAACTGGGTCTGTGGATGAGGGGAAAGCAGTGGATGTGTTATTCCTTGACTTTAGCAAAGCTTCGGATGTGATCTCCCACGGTATTCTTGCCAGCAAGTTACAGACGTATGGGCTGGATGAATGGACTATAAGGTGGATAGAAAGCTGGCTAGATCATCAGGCTCAACGGGTAGTGATCAATGGCTCCATGTCTAGTTGGCAGCCGGTATCAAGCGGAGTGCCCCAAGGATCGGTCCTAGGACCGGTTTTGTTCAATATCTTCATTAATGATCTGGAGGATGGCGTGGACTGCACTCTCAGCAAATTTGCAGATGACACTAAACTGGGAGGAGTGGTAGATATGCTGGAGGATAGGGATAAGATACAGAGTGACTTAGTCAAATTAGAGGATTGGGCCAAAAGAAACCTGATGAGATTCAACAAGGACAAATGCAGAGTCCTGCATTTAGGACGGAAGACTCCCATGCACTGCTACAGACTAGGGACTGAATGGCTAGGCAGCAGTTCTGCAGAAAAGGACCTAGGGGTTACAGTGGACAAGAAGCTGGATATGAGTCAACAGTGTGCCCTTATTGCCAAGAAGGCTAATGGCATTTTGGGTTGTATAAGTAGGGGCATTGCCAGCAGATTGAGGGACGTGATCATTCCCCTCTATTTGACATTGGTGAGGCCTCATCTGGAGTGCTGTGTCCAGTTTTGGGCTCCACATGACAAGAAGGATGTGGAAAAATTGGAAAGAGTCCAGTGGAGGGCAACAAAAATGATTAGGGGGCTGGAGCACATGACTTATGAGGAGAGGCTGAGGGAACTGGGATTGTTTAGTCTGCAGAAAAGAAGAATGAGGGGGGATTTGATAGCAGCTTTCAACTACCTGAAAGGGGGTTCCAAAGAGGATGGATCTAGACTATTCTCAGTGGTACCAGATGACAGAACAAGGAGTAATGGTCTCAAGTTGCAGTAGGGGAGGTTTAGGTTGGATATTAGGAAAAACTTTTTCACTAGGAGGGTGGTAAAGCACTGGAATGGGTTACCTAGGGAGGTGGTGGAATCTCCGTCCTTAGAGGTTTTTAAGGTCAGGTTTGACAAAGCCCTGGCTGGGATGAATTAGTTGGGAATTGGTCCTGCTTTGAGAAGGGGGTTGGACTAGACGACCTCCTGAGGTCTCTTCCAACCCTGATATTCTATGATTCTATGGTTATGATCCTCTAGTCTGACCTCCTGTATAACACAGACCATAGAACAGGGGTAGGCAACCTATGGCAGGGGTGCCGAAGGCGGCACGCGAGCTGATTTTCAGTGGCACTCACACTGCCCAGTCCTGGCTACCAATCCAGGGGGCTCTGCATTTTAATTTAATTTTAAATGAAGTTTCTTAAACATTTTAAAAACCTTATTTACTTTACATACAACAATAGTTTAGTTATATATTATAGACTTATAGAAAGAGACCTTATAAAAACGTTAAAATGTATTACCGGCACGCGAAACCTTAAATCAGAGTGAATAAATAAAGACTCGGCACACCACTGCTGAAAGGTTGCTGAACCCTGCCATAGAACTTCCCCCAAATAATTCCTAGAGCAAATCTTTAAAAAAAGGATCCAATCTTGATTTTAAAATGACCAGTGATGGAGAATCCCCCATGACCATTGGTAAATTGTTCCAGTGGTTAGTTACTGTCATTGTTCAAAATTTACACCCTATTTCCAGTCTGGCTAGAAATTGAAACATTCAACATTCATTGGATTGTGTTATACCTTCTCTGCGAGATTGGAGAGCTCATTATTAAATATTTGTTCCCCATGTAGGTACTTTGTCAGGCACTTAGATGCTATAGTGATGAGTGCTATAGAAAAGCCCATGAGGAAATTAATAATTCTGTCTCCAGAGCAGGTTTTGAATAGTGTGCAGTAAATAAGGCCTAAAGCATTGAACAATGAGGAGAAAATAAAATATTGAATAGTTGCTCATTAATTGAGCACTGTCCAGTCTGTGTACTGAATCAGGCAGGGAACAAACTGTATATGATCGTGTAATTAAAGACTCTGTGCTAAAGCATACCCACCAGGAGGCTGAAATAGGGTTTCCCCAGCAACCTTAATTCTGGCTTTTCCTAACTTTTGAATGTTAGATTTTGCAAACTGAACATTCCTTTAATGGAGTTTTTTTAATGTAATCTGATATAGAGCAAGTAACTTGGAATGAAGGAACAATGGGAGAATCAATGAAATGTCACACATTTTGAACTGAGAAACTATTTTACAGAATGGATAACTTGTGGAACTCATTGCAACAAGACATTGTTGAGGCCAAGGGGTCATTAGGATTTAGCAAAGGCTATGTTTTTAATATGGATAATGAGAACATCCACTATACTTTTTTAAAAAGAAAAAAGTACATGGTATACGAGCCCTTATGCTTCAGGACAACCAGTAGCTGATGGAGATCAGTAAGAAACTTTCCCTATGTGCAAGGTATTCATTGATTGTACACTATAGGCTTTCCTGCAACTTCCTCTGAAGAATCAGGTACTGGTCACTGTCAGAGACGGAATACTGAATAAAAGGACGCTGGAGTGATCTGTGTGGCAGTTCCTATATGCCTTAAAAGCTTCAGTTGGCCAAAGTATTGTTTTTCCCTTTAAAGGGGTGTCCTTTTATCTCTCATGTTACTTCAAGCTGATGTTTAAACTGCTCAGTTAACCTACAGCACATCCTTGGTATT
The DNA here is from genome assembly GCF_020497125.1 of Mauremys mutica. Classification (NCBI taxonomy): domain Eukaryota; kingdom Metazoa; phylum Chordata; order Testudines; family Geoemydidae; genus Mauremys; species Mauremys mutica. The sequence continues at coordinate 33,563,457 of NC_059076.1, read as the reverse complement.
GTTGCCTCACTGACTGATAATTTGCCATCTTTATCCATGTGAAAAGGTAAAATAGTAACACGCAGTGGAAGCTCCTGCACACAGCCCCAACCTGGAAGGATGGCAGAACAATTGTGCTCACTGTCTCCTTGGTTTTCTACTGAGACTGTCACTTAATTCCAGTTATGATTTGGACACCTGTCCACTAGGAGCTGGACAGAGACCGTCTAATTTCAGGCAGGCCATTTTCATCATTCAGAGGATGGGAAGGACTCTCAGTCACCACTCACTGCCAAGCAGGGCTGGATTCAGGGCAGGTTTCAGACCCCACAGAAAAGCCTTAGTACTTTATTACCAAGGTTAGAAGAAAGTTCTGCAAATTCTAGGCACAGAATTTGCCTTTTGAGGCAGCTTCTGCAGAAATCCTTTATATTGGCTCCTTAGCCACCATCTTGTCTTCCTCCTTAGCATCCAGGTGCAACAGGTTCAATGGAAACAATTGTCTTCTGCCTGCCTACTCCTCATGCAAGGGGAGTTCTCACTCTTCATTCTGCCGACTCCCGCTATGTACTAAACCAAAGTCCAAGGAGCTTCCCTGGCAGGCCTCTTTGAGCAGGACATTGCAACCCAGCAGCCCCCTGCTCTCAAGGTAAGAAACTAAAATATGACCTCACCAGGCTTATTGATTATACCTGAGTACACAGTCCCTCACGCTCCAGGCTCATACTTAGGGGTGAGAGCAGCAGTGACTGCCAACCTTCTTTCTTCCCACTTGCATTCCTGCTGAGAGCCTGTTCTGCCTCATCCATTCCTGCCTCCCATTCGGTTCCTCTGCTGAGACGCCCACTGGATTATTGTTGCCATATGCATACTGTCCTTCAGCCAGTTTTCAGTCCAGGAGGCACAGTTCACCTTATCCAAGAGGCTCTGATCGAAACCCCTTAGAAATAATTTTTAAAGTAAGACTGTAGGACAAAGTGAAAGCAACCATATAAGGTAGTTCTCTCACTTTTGATAAGGTTCACAAACTGCTGCCAGAATATGTATCAGTAAAACAGCAACTGGGATCATGGCTTTCAAATAATTAATTGATCAAAGATTGACTTGTTTTGCCTATGTAGAAAGCTAATTTATTTTTAAAATTAATTTAGAATAATAGAAATGTACGGCTGGAAGGGACCTTGAGAGGTCATCACATCCAGTCCCCTCTGCTGAGGCAGGAACGAGTAAACCTAGACCATCCCTGACAGATGTTTGTTCAATTTGTTCTTAAAACCTGCAGTGATGGGGATTCCACAACCTCCCTTGGAAGCCTGTTCCAGAGTTTAACTATCTTTATTGAGGGGAGAAACATTTCTATGTAACCTAAATCTCCCTTGCTGCAGATTAAGCCCATCACTTCTTGTCCTGCCTTTGTGAATATGGAGAACAATTGATTAAATTGCCTTTAACATATCTGAAGATAGTTATCAAGTCCAATCACAGTCATCTTTTCTCAAGACTAAACATGCCCAGTTTTTAGCTTTACCTCGTAAGTCAGGTTTTCTAAATCTTTTATCATTTATGTTGCTCTGCTTTGGACTCTATCCAGCTTGTCCACATCTTTCCTAAAGAGCTGGACTCCAGCTGAGGACTCACCAGTGCTGAGTAGAGTGGAACAGTTGCCACCTGCAGCTTACTTACAACACTCTTGTTAATACACCCCAGAATATATATTTTTAGCAGCTACATCACTTTGTTGATGTGTATTCAATCTGAGATTCACTATACCCTCTTCTCCCCCCACCCCCCATCCTTTTCAGCAGTACTACCACCTAGCCAGTTATTCCCCTTTTGGTAGTTGTGTATTTGATTTTTCCTTCCTATGTGAAGTACTTTGCATGCATCTTTACTGAATTTCATCTTGTTGAATTCTGACCAATTCTCCGATTTGTCAAGATGGTTTTGAATTCTAAACCTGCTCTCCGAAGTTCTTGCAACCCCCTCCTGAAATCAGTGTTGTGGTTTACTCATAATCTCTAGCACACTTTTGGCAGCTCTGGGCGTTTATTTATTGGTTTAAAAATAAATTTGTAATGCACTATTTTCAGCAGCACAGAAGAGATGTACATTTTAACAGGCAGTATCTTTCTTAAATATTGATTGCACAAAACAATGCAGTTGGCTATGCTATGCTAAATGGAGAGATTGCATAGCTGGCATTTTATTAGCCTATTAACAGTTGTTAGTCATTATGTATTGTGGTGAAAAGTATCTGTATTAATATATTGATTCCCCTTCCCCCCACCCTCCCTGATAAATTATAGAGTGAATTATTTCCTCCAGAGCCTGTAGAGAGCTTTGAGAGAGATGGAGAAAGTTAGGGGTGTTACGTTAAGGAAAGCAACCCATGACACTGCCATGCTGCAGTATGATTCAAATAAAATACTTCAAGATTTCAATAGCCCTCTAACCATTTTCCACTTCTCTTTTTGTGATGAAAGCGAGGGTATCAAGTTGTTAAAGGGAGTGGGAGGACAAAAGTAGCATGTGGCCTGAGACTGACGTCTCTTATGTGAGTAATCTTTACCTTGGACTTTTGTCTGTAATTAATGGGAACGTAAAATGAGGAAGACGCATGTATTTTAAATGACTCTTGAAATGTAGCCTTTCTAAAGGCATCAATAAACAAAATACAGCCAGATGCGGACCATCTCACCAGAGACATAAAACACTCATCATTCTGAGATGGTTGAGGTTCCCTACAGTATTTGTATGAAATAATAGAGTTCAAACTTGTTTCCATTAACCCCAGTGCTGTTTATTAATGATTTTTGCAGGGACATGGATACAGTGAAATTCAGGTTAGGTGTTTGGAATCACAATACAGATAAAAGGAAAAAGGTTAATCCAGTCAATGGAACAGGCCAAAACCAGGACTGCCTAAATTTATAGCATCTTTTCCTCATTTGCCACTTGGTCAGTAGCAGTTTATTTTAATTAACAGCTTTCTCTTAAGTAACAAACCTCCCAGCTGAGGGCCTAAATATAGTATTAACTACCCAGTCTATGATGTTGGGATAATCACAATACTCTGATTTTTGGCTTTTGACCCATGAGAATATTTTTTTTTTTTGCCTAAGAAAAGAGAAATGTCATCATCTACATCTTGGGGGACTTCCACATATAGCAAATGTAATCCTTCCAGATGTTCACACTGAGACAGAACTTATTGCCTTATGTAAATTATGATTATGTACATTTATTTCTCCATTTTTCATACATTAAAATGTGATGCTAAACAACAGTAGGAAACGAACATATCGCTGCCAGAGAACCAAGACCCCAGATCTGAACAGTGCTAAGTTCTGAGACATTTTGGAACTGAATCCCTTCTGACCTCAAAATCTATGAGTTTATGAATCTGAAGTGAAATTTAGTGGTAGGCAGCTAAAATAAGCCAACCCAAAAGCCTGGAGCTAACCCTCCCAGCCACCCAAGAAGCTTGAAAGTTCAGATCTGGATCTAAGCTTTATGACTCAGCCACCTCAAGGAAAAGGATGGTGTGACGGGGTGCATGTGCCCCTAGTCCTTGGCCACCTCAGGAACTGCTCAGACTCCTTTTTTGTGTCAAATCTGTATAATTTATTCAAGTCCCACCACCAATACCTGCACAGTACAACACTACAGTCCTAATTTCTATGATCTTCAGTCCCTGTTCATCAGGGTACTGGGAGAAAAGGAGAAATCTCTTCCTTGGGATTGCCTTCAACCTGGGCACAGCTAGCCTTGTCCTCCCCATGCTAAACACTTCCTTTCTGTCTTTATTAAACTAGTTAGCTAATGGGCCAATTAATTCCTTAGCTCTCCCAGCCTCCCTATCTGATTAACTAATTCCTCCTTATCTCCTCAGTCAGATGTTGCTGGGGAAACTAATTGAGGCTACAGTGATCAGAGTTCAGACTCATCTGTCAGGCCTCAGCACTCTGTCACAAATGGTTTTAGGCTAAAGCACAGGACACGAGGTCAGGAAATCTGGGTTTTGTTCCTAGCTGTGCTACTGACTTGTGTGTGGCTTTGGGCAAGTCACTTAACCTTTCTCTGCTTCAATTTCCCCATCTGTAAAATACAAGTATAGATGCTTACCTAGATCATGGGTGTTCTGAGGACTAATTTGTGTATGCTTTTTGATAATCTGATGTAAGTTGTTATAGAAAGACAAAATGCTATCACTCTCATAAACAATGTACTCCCTCCACTCAGTGGAGCAAGAAGAATGAGTAATACTAAAGAGAACTGGATTTGTAATGAAGTTGAAATTACTCTAGATTTTCATGACTTTCTGCTTCACTGCCAGATTCAGACCTGTTGGGGGGAAAAATGGGGTTCAACCCTCTTATACTAGACCTGAATTTGGCCCTCATTGTCTGCATTGTTACATGCAGAATGGGTGACTAGTGTGTAAGATAAATACTCAGCCTAATTCATTCAAAAGTAGATTTCATTTCCAGCTGTTGTAGTCTAGTCTCTTTGCATGACATTTGCCCCCCTGTAGAGGGCCCATTCACCATTCAAGTTCTATTTAAACCTTAAAATATAAGTAAGTTGTGCTAGTCTTCTGGACAGAAGTGACAAGTAGACATAGATCAAGGAGTACTTGTGGCACCTTAGAGACTAACAAATTTAAATTTAAGGTGCCACAAGTATTCCTTAGTATCAGAGGGGTAGCCGTGTTAGTTTGGATCTGTAAAAAGCAACAGAGTCCTGTGGCACCTTATAGACTAACAGATGTATTGGAGCAAGTACTCCTTGTTCTTTTTGCTGATACAGACTAACATGGCTACCACTCTGAAACCTGTAGACATAGATGTAAGCTTTCAAAATGCTTTGCAAATCACACCTATTGTGAGTTCTCCAGCAGGAGAATTCAATGAGCCAGCTATAGGTGCATTTGCTGCAGAGTGCACTAGAATGAAGAGTGATTCCAAGCATTATTCAGATTCATGAGTGCAGGCTTTTCTGATGTATACTAACAGAAACGGTGTGAGGTCTGTTCAGAAATCTTTTCACATTATAAATTACAGCTCAAACCTGGAAAGTATAAATCTGGGTTATGCAAATGTGCAGTATGCTACTCAGCTTGCTATATGTGCTTGTAGGAAAGTGGAAGGAGCTAAAGGTGGCTAGGTTCTTTGAATGGTTAGGCCTTACAAATGATAAACTCACATTCTTTCCTAAGACTTAAGAATGTAACAGTGCATTAACTTTGGCAACCAACGGAATAGAAAAGGTTACAGCCAAAAGTTGGCAGATCAATTCTTGGAATGTAAAAAAAAGAAAAGAAAAGAAAAGGGAGCTCAGAATAAAAAGGTTAGGCTTTATTCTTTCCACATGTATTTGTAGCAAGGGGATAGATTTCAGGTTTCAGTCTGTTCCATTCTAATGGTGGTTTTCTCTTTGTGTGTTTTGGTACCTATTCCTGCATCGGTTCTATTGTAGACCACTTGGTTTTACATTAAGATGGCTTTATAAACTGATGCATTTGCAAAATCAGCTGATCAGAAAGGAATATGCATTAAAATATTTGCATGCCTTCTACTGCAAATTATGTTTAGATAACAACTGGCAATAGTATACCCATTCAAAAACCAAAAGGCAAACAAACTTTCAGGAAGTAAGGGAACAGCTGACTGTGACATGCGGGCAGACAGTCAAATCTTTTTATTGTAAAAACACGAATGAAACTGGAAATTTATTTGTATTGTAAAGGGATCAGAAGTGAAAAGGGATGGAAGAAATAAATACTTTTGTGTTCCCTTCAAAAGGGACAATAGTTCATAAGAAAGGGGCTTTCTGAAAATAAACAAATCATTTCTAATATATCCATCGATGCATTATAATGCAGTATCAATGTATACAAACACCATGACTCTTTCACTTACTTCCCTATTGTTTCAGTGGGATCAGTCATAATAATTTCTGCTTTGCTGCTAATACATGAATACGTGTTGGCGCCAAAACTCACTCTGTCTCCTTTTTAACGTTAATGTAGTTTACAGATTGATATAACTGAGTAGGGCCCAGTGGATGTATGAGAAAACAACACAAACCTGAACACAGAGTTGGACATTGTGCTCTTCTGCACACTCTTATGATGAACAGAGGGGCTTTTAGGGCCCCAGCTGATCTAGGAATGCAGACACTGCTACCTCTGTGTGGCATCATTCGACCTCTATACACCAATAGTTTATGGGTTTTCTGAAGGATTCAGGCGCTGGAGATTTGGGAGGAGTAGGCCAGGAGCTGAGCAGAGGGGAAGGCCACTTTCACAGCACTGTTCCAAGCATCCGAGTGGAAATTTAGGGCCAGATTGTGATACATGTGCCACACATGTTCCCATTGATTTCAGGCTCATAATCTGGTCATTAATGAATGTTAGTCAGATTCTGATACCCTTACTCATGCTGAATATTACCTTACTCCATCCCTGCTCCCACTGATACTAATATATATATAGACATGATCACGCAATCACTTAAACTTAGCAATGGGTTAAGCCACACAGTTGATCCAAACCTTAGCCTAAAATGCACATCAGACCAAAATGGAAACTTTAGAGTTTCATAGAGGCTTAACTGTTTTTAAAATTGTTTCATTATCCGTCCTCTCCAGGTTTTGTCTGCAGATGGGCAGGACGTGCGGCAAGCCTTGACTGAGCATGAGCTGAAGGCTGTGCATTGAGTTTTGTTAAACAAATAAGGAACCTGTCTGATGCTCCCAACTATGATTTTAAGAAATATTTTTCTTTTAAAAATATAATTGTAAATATATAATTTTACTCCCTGGTTCCATCTGGCACTACAAAAAGAAGCAAGGATAAGCTATTTTCAAGTGTAGCTGTTGCAGCATTACCAATCCCCAGGAAAGATCAAAAGAATTATGAGAGCCCAATAGGTCTGAGTGAGATTTCTGGTCCAGGTTCTGATCCTCTGAAAGCCAGAGTACTTTCAACCCAGTTATTTTTGAGGGTGCTCGGCACAATAGAGCTCCAGTTTTGCAGATCTAAGAAATTTGGCTAAGATTCAGATAGGCATCAGAAAATGTGATTTCTTATCTGAACTGAGCATTTGAAGGTTCATTTTACATGAATTTGTGAGACCACTGGAATTTGTTTTTTCAAAACTCTCAAACTACGCATAGGTCTTTAAGTGTGTTTGAGTTCACAAAGGGGGGCATGGATCAGTGTTCAAGTCGGGCTCTCCAACAGTCCCCGGCCTGGATTGGGGAAGCTAATGATCAAGCCAGGGGACCAAATTCAGTAATGAATCCTGGTCACGTGCCATCTGAGGCACGTTGCGCATACACTAAGAAGTTCACAAACCTTCCTTCCTGTACTTTAAACTAGGGCTGTCAAATGATTAAAAAAATTGACAGCACGATTAATTGCGCTGTTAACAATAACAGAATACCATTTATTTAAATATTTTTGGACGTTTTCAAAAATATTGATTTCAATTACAACACAGAATACAAAGTGTGCAGCACTCACTCTATTTTTTATTACAAATATCTGCACTGTAAAATACAAAAGAAATAGTATTTTTGAATTCACCTAATACAAGTACTGTAGTGCAATCTCTTTATCATGAAAGTTGAATTTACAAATGTAGAATTATGTACCAAAAAAACCTTCATTGAAAAATAGAACAATGTAAACTTTAGAGCCTACAAGTTCAATCAGTCCTACTTTTTGTTCAGCCAATTGCTCAAACAAGTTTGTTTACATTTGCAGAAGATACTGCTGCCTGCTTCTTGTTTACAATGTCACCCGAAAGTGAGAAGGGGTGTTTGCATGGCATGTTACAGCTAGGGTTGCAAGATATTTATGTGTCAGTTTCACTTAAGATTCATATGTCCCTTCATGCTTCAACCGCCACTCCAGGGGACATACATCCATGTTGATGACGGGTTCTTCTTGATAACCATCCAAAGCAGCATAGACCAATGCATGTTCATTTTCATCATCAGGAGTCAGATGCCACCAGCAGAAGTTTGATTTTCTTTTTTGGTGGTTTGCATCTGAGTGTTGCTCTTTTAAGACTTCTGAAAGCATGCTCTATACCTCATCCCTCCCAGATTTTGGAAGGCACTTCAGATTCTTAAACTTTGGGTTGAGTGCTGTAGCTATCTTTAGAAATCTCACATTGGAATCTTCTTTGCATTTTGTCAAATTTGCAGCGAAAGTGTTCTTAAAACAAACAACATGTGCAGGGGTCATCATCCGAGACTGCTATAATATGAAATATATGGCAGAATGCAGGTAAAACAGCAGAAGAGACACAATTCTTCCCCAGGTTGTTCAGTCACAAATTTAATTAACACATTATTTTTAACAAGCGTCATCAGCATGGAAGCATGTCCTCTGGAACGATGGCTGAAGCATAAGAGGCATATGAATCTTTAGCACATCTGGCAAATAAATATCTTGCAATGCCAGCTACAACAGTGCCATGTTTAACAGTGTGATTAATTTTTTTGAGTTAAGCATGTGAGTTAACTGTGATTAAGCGACAGCCCAACTTTAAACTCTCATTTTTTGTCTAGGGAGATTAATAAAGAAGCATCTTTGTGGGTAAAGAATGTTTTTAAATGTATCCTGTCGCCTCAAGGCCTGTGAAATGGTGAAAGTCATATGTGAGAGACAGAGGCAGATTTACAATGAAACACACAGTGCCCTGGCATGGGGCCCCCCAACTACAGGGGGCAACAGGGCCGGGCAGCCCAGCACTGTCCAGCACCCCCTGCTGGGGGGACCGCTGTGGGGGCAGAAGCTGTGGCGGAGAGCAGGGAGGGAGCCGTTTAAGAGCCGCGCTGGAGGCGCGGCATGCGGTGCATTCTCCCAGTCAGTGAGCCGGACTCCTGCTGCCTCCTGGGGCTCCTGGGCTGGCTGGCGGCCAGGTGAGGCAGGCAGGCGAGGGGTTGGCTGAGGACGTGCTGTAGGGGAGATGGACATGTTCCTCTGGTGGGGCGTCCGCTGGTGCCTGTCCTGCTCCTCTGGATGCTGGGCAGCACAGGTGCAGTCCCTGGCATGCACTGCTGCTGGTAGCCCCTGGAAAAAGGCCAGGGGAAGGGAGCGGCAGGCCAGGGGGTTCTCAGCTCTCACATGCTGCTGCTGCCACAGCTCCCTTTGGCAGCGAACAGGAGCAGCGGTAGGGCAGGGATGCGTCCACCAGCCAGGTAAGGTAACCCAGCAGCTGCAACTGGGATGTAGCCCCAAGCTCCCCCCACACACACTTCCCCCTACACGCCCCCAGCCCCTTGCCCTGAGCATCAAATGGGAGCTCCTGCACCTTCCCATCCCCACCTGCACCCCTCGCACCAAACGGGTGCTGCCCCAGGTAACTGCTGCACCCCCCAACCCTCTGTCCTAATCCTGAGTCTCCTTCCACACCCTAACTCCTGGCCAGACCCTGCACCCCAACCCCCAGCCTGCTCCTGCACCCTAACTCTCTCCCAGACCCCACACCCCAACCCTGAGCCTCCTCCCACATCCTAACTGCAGGCCAGACCCCACACCCCAATGTTTTTTTTATATATATAAAGCACTCTTATCCAAAGCACTTTACAATAGTTAGCTAACGGTACAAACAAGATTTGGCAAGATCATTAAGTGGTCCACTTAGCAATTTTCAAGTGGTCTGTGAAAAAAAAGTTACACTACACAATCAAGGCACCTCACTTTATTTTCATTTACTTCCTATTACTTATAATAGAGGAGGAGGAAGAAAAAAAGAATGAAAGGAAGACGGGGGAGATAAGAGAGAATGTTCTTTTTCTTGGTTGGGTCCCAAGGGGGAGGGGCCTAAAAATGAAACTGAGCACAGGGCCCCACTAACTCTAAATCTGCCACTGGTGTGAGAGGTGGAGCTGTATCTTGTCATGTGACCTTAAATAAGCTTGATCGCCTTACTCCACTGCCACCTCTTCAGACCTCCAACTATTTAAATCATTTATGTAGATGAACATTACATTAGCGATAATCTCAAAACTACAAAACACCTTGAATTTGGGGTAGAGAGAGATGAAAGCATTTCTTTTGCTCTGAGGTCTTCTATCCAGATGTCATAGTCTGTTTTGATACCACATGCTAAGGTGAAACCTGACACTATCCTGAAACTGAACTGTGGTGGGTGCAGTGGCGGTGCTAGCTACAAACCCATCACCAGCCTTCCACCCTGCCAGCCAACCATCTACTCTACCCAGCCACCTCTCATCTAGCCCACAGTACTCCAAAACTTACCACTGTGTCTTCCTGTGACCCAAATCCTACCAGCTTTTCCTTCAGCAAAGATTGCAGAATATAGTGTGTTTCAGTGTATTTTGCTGGTCACACAGCAGAAATGATGCAGAACCACTGATCTGGTTGGTAAAGCAAAGGCTTAGGGAGGCTGAAGAGGTTTTTACAAACCAACATGTTTAATTGTAAAGTTGGTCTGGTCTTCCTCCAATGTTTATATTAATAAAAAGATTTTTGCCTCAGGCTCCATTTTGGGAATAGCAGAAAATGCTTACAAGCGCTCCTGAGCTGTTTCATGGTGAAATTGTATTTGTGATCTGTCAATAAATCTGTGCTACTACGGGGAATAGATTCAGAGGGATCATTATGTATTATTACAAATCATATGAGTGCCAAAAAAACCAAGGTCCCATTTCCATTAGGGATGCAGAAACAAACTACTTTAGGGGTCTGTCAGATGCATTGGCTATTGATGCACAATACCAGGCAACACGAATCATGACTCTAGCTGGAAGTAGAGAGCATGGCAGTGAGAAGGGACAGTGAAACTACTGCCTGCAGAGTTGCTCTCATGGACATGTCTCTGACCCTGATTGCCTCCAGATTCATTCTCATTAATCTTGCCTGACCCCACAGCCTTCAGCGTTGCCCTCCTTGATCACGCTGTGACCCAGATTGCCTTTAAATTGTTCCAGAATGATCCATACATGACCCCATTACTGCCTCACTTTCCATGTACGATGTCATGTGACCCCAGTATCCTGATCTACTCTCTCAGTGACCCTTCCCTGGCCTAGATTGCCTTATAATTTTCCTCATTGACCCCCTCAGCCTCCCAGCTTGTTATTCATGATCCCATGTGAATCCACTGCTTGCGGAGTTGCGCTCATTGACCTCTTCACTGACCCTGATTGCCTCCAAATTCATTATTAACCTAGCATAGCCTGAAGGCTCCAGAATTGCCCTACTGGAGCATGCTGTGACCCACAGTGCCTTTAAATTGTTCCAGATTGACCTAGGCATGACCCCCCTACTTCCTCAATTGCAACGCATGCCCTAATCTGAACCCAGTGTGTTGATTTACCCTCTCATTGACCCTTCTATGACCCTGATTGCTTTTAAATTGTTCCAGATTGATCTAGGCATGACCCCCCTACTTCCTCAATTGCAACGCATGCCCTAATCTGAACCCAGTGTGTTGATTTACTCTCTCATTGACCCTTCTATGACCCTGATTGCCTTTAAATTGCTGTAGAGTGACCCCTGAATGACCCCACTACTTCCTCACTTGCAATGCACGACCTCATCTGACCCCAGTGTGTTGCTTTACCCTCTAATTGACATTCCTATGTGCATGATTGCCTTTAAATTGCTCCAGAGTGACCCATGCACGCCCCCACTACTCCCTCACTTGCAATGCATGACCTCATCTGACCCCAATGTGTTGATTTACCCTCTCATTGACCCTTCTATGACCCTGATTGCCTTTAAATTGCTGTAGAGTGACCCCTGAATGACCCTACTTCTTCCTCACTTGCAATGCATGACCTCATCTGACCTCAGTGTGTTGATTTGCCCTCTCGTTGACCCTTCTATGTGCCTGATTGCCTTTAAATTGCTCTAGATTGTCCCATGCATGACCCCACTCCATCTGCACTTTCAATGCATGACCCCCATCTGACCCCAGTGTGTTGATTTACCCTCTTATTGACCCTTCTATGACCCTGATTGCCTTTAAATTGCTCTAGATTGATCCATGCATGACCCCACTACTTCCTCACTTGCAATGCATGACCTCATCTGACCCCTGTGTGTTGATTTACCCTCTCATTGACCCGTCTATGGCCCTGAATGCCTTTAAATTGCTCCAGATTGACCCATGTGTGAGGGATAGCTCAGTGGTTTGAGCATTGGCTTGCTAAACCCAATATGCAGGCGGTAACCTAGATGGTCATGATGATCTCTTCTGACCTTAAAGTCTATGAGAGGCACATGAACTGAACCTTGGACCTGAAACTTCAGGAGAGTTCTAATCTGGATAGGAACTTCTTGGCTTGGGGCCTCTTCTCATAAACTTTTATACTTCACAACATCAGCATCATGCAGGAAACTAGAAAGTAATGACTGGTGTGTTTTTTGTTCTGTTGTCCTCACTTTTATATAGTTCTCTGTTAGGAAGATTCAGAATAATGGAAGATCTAGTCTATATAGCATAGCCCCCCCACCCCAATCCTACACTCTTTTGACCTACATACTGAGGCTAAACTTCCATTAAAGTCAATGGACTCTTCCCTGAATAAAAACCGCAGGATCAGCCTATGTATAAGTTACACCATTCACACGCTATGGCATTAGGATAGGATGGCGTTCCAGAGCTAACTGTGAATTTCCTGACTTCTGGCTGAAACCAGATGCTTAATACTGTTCTAACAGAGTTTTAGGGGTGAATACAGCAATATTTTATTTAATAAATCTGTCCTTTAAAATGAACCTAATGTAAACTGTAAAATAATACTTTGCAATACTGATGTTTTAGTGCCCCAACACAGTATATTAAAACAATAGGAGTACCTTGCACATGACACAGTTGAGGTGCAAATCCACATGCTATTGCCCATGTACGAGATGTGGTGGAAGAAATATAGGCCAATTTTTCAGGATGACATTTAAGGGCCAAGTGCAATCTCTAATGGGACCACCTTATGGATCAGTTTCTCATGGCCATAAAATAGATAAGTAACCATTCTTGTGAGAGTCTGTCATCATTTGTACCATTGCATTACGCATACCTCTTGCTCCCTCGTAGCCTGCATGAACTTCAGAGTTCCATTAAGGTTTTTCAGACTTACACTACCTCGAGCCAGGAGAGCTCTCTGTGGTGTCGCTTCAATGAAATGTCTAGGAAAATGCTGTCAGTTTCACAATCTTTCAAGGAATGCAAGTGAAATAATGTACTTGGAAACATCTAGTGGGAGAACATTATGAAAGGAGAATTCCTCCCTTTTCCCCTGCTCGGAGGATTTATCTGGCCCCACCTAGGAGGAGTAACAGAAAGGCTAAGTGTCTAACTCAAGGTCATATTCCACATCAATGACAGTCAAGAATATATTCTAGATGATGCCCCAATTGGCATTTCTCTGGTCTAACCGCTGGGCCATGCTACCCCCCGTGCTGACAGTCTTTGTATGAACTAGGGCTGGCCTCATTACTCATTATCCACAGCCAGCTTAGAGTTGGGCACCGCTGGTTTCCAAACTGACTTGCTTTCTTCAACAGAAATAAATGGCATGGATGCTGTATAAAAGGGCCAGGTCTATACTACAAATTTTTGCCAGCATAGCTGCGTTGGTCATGGGTGTGATTTGTGACTAACATAGCTGTGCCAATAAGAAACCCGAGTGTAGACGTAATTGTACTGACAAAAGTACCCTTTTGCTGATACAGTTCATTCTGCTCGGGGGGGACTGGACTAAACTATGCTGGCAGAAGTGCCATTTTCCTGGTATAAGATACTCCCACACTTGGATCGCTTTGCCAGTATAATATATCCTGTATACCTATACGGGCAAAGTACTCCTAGTGTAGACCTTGCCTAAGTCCCCCTTCTCTTGTGCCTCCCAACCCTACTGAAAGGGGACACTTGGCATGACCACCCCTGCTTAATGGAAGTTTCCTGAACACGATTTTGTGGCTGTCAGAATAGGGAGATTTTCTGCAACTTAAAAGAAAAAAAACACCCAAGTATCAATATAGCTTTCTCACTTGAGCTTTATAGTGTTAATAATCATAGTTCATATTTACATAGATTCTCATCTGTTGAACTGAAAGTAATTGCCAGATTGGACAAAATCTATTATTATCCCCATTGTACAGATGTGATAATGCAAGGGAGGACATGATATGGACCAACGACTGTATCTTACTAGGTAAGATTCATCACTGTAACTTTTTGATCTGGGAAAAATTGTCCATGTTAAATTAGATCCATGTGGTGATTGTGAACAGATTGAGAGAATTATGGAAGTCAAATGCCTGTATTTATCTAAAGACTGAGGATTACCTTCCTGAAGAGTGAGAAAGAAGTTCAGTCTCAAATTTCATTCAAATGTTTCCTTTGTTTCAGCAAATCTTGGAATAGAGACAAATTGTAGCAAATATGTAATTTTGACATGAAAACCAGACCAATAGCACCTGAAATGAAACCGCAAATTCAGTTCAGTTAGGCTCAGGGATTAAATGTGACTGGAACAATGTTCTCTTGCAATTTGAAATTCGGGGTGTGTGTGTGTGTGTGTGAGGAAGCAAGATTATTTTCCCTGAAAACTCATTAACTCTTTCAAGTCTGAATGGTATTGAAGCTTTCTTTTTTATTAAAATGGATTCTTTTAAATCAAATGTGCACTGATGTCACTTTATGAGGCTTCTGTTTCTAAGTGTCAAGTTTGCACTGGTAGTTATGGGGGTAGGGCCTGAAGGAATGAATAGTTAGTATTGTGTCACGTAGTTTTCGACTATCAGGCCTACAGAGGAAATATGCCTCACTGGGTTGCATGTTAACTGGTGACCCTGAAGATTTGGGTTCCATTCCCAGCTCTGTGACCCTGGACAAATCACTACTTCACCATTGTTTCTCCTCCCACAGTTTGTTTGTCATGCTTATTTAGATTGTAGGCTCTTTGGAGCTGTGACTCTCTTACAATGTGTGTGTACACTGCCCAGCACAAATGGGACTGCTAGTTGTTTATATTAGAGGAACAATAAATAATAATAATAAAATTCTGTAACCTTATCTGGGTTACTGTCCAATTAGATGACAATGACTTTAGAATATATTGGACCAGGCCAGATTTAAGAAAAGAAAAAGGCGAGTGAATAGTAATCAGCAAATTACGTGTTTGTTCTCTTGTTTATCTACACATTAGCAACCAAATGATCCCAATCTTTATTAGAGATGAGCCCAATCCAAAGCCCATTGAAGTCCTTCCATTCACATCAGTGAGCTTTGGATTAAACTCTTAGAGCAGCATTACATATTAGTAATATTTTTATAAAATATGTAGCAATATTTATTATTAAAATAATCTAAAGGCTAGGGATTACCTTCCAGAAAGATAGGAAAGAAGTTCTGTCTCATACCTCATTCTCAAGTCTCAGCTCTCATAATACAGTAATAAATATCACTATGTATTTTGGCAGAGGTTGAATGGGAAAATAGCATATATCTATTGTAAGCTTGTCAGGGCCTGGACCGTATCTTTGCAGGTGTTTGTCCTGCACCTAGCATAAGGAGGCCCCCAACTCTGATCCATGCTACTGTAAAATATAATCTTGATAATTATATATTACCGTAGCATGCAGATTTCCTACTCATCCTCTAGCCAATTATGTACACAACTTCTTAAGAGAAAAATACAGAATAAAATTGAAACTATTATGTGGGAAATTATAAATCCAAATGATCACTGACATTGACTTATTAGGTAAGTCTGAGGCCTTTTTCACTTTGTCATGGATAACAGTCATGCTACTATGTATCAGTGGATACAGTTTGACAGCATATTCTTGCAGAGGGATCATATAGTGTCATTTAATTGCTATCAACACTAGAAAGTGACAGCTCACTACAGAAACCAGAAGGCAGATGAAATTTCAGTTTTGTTCCTAAATGTCCCTTTATTTATATTGTTGTATTTGAACTGAGAGCAGAGATTTGCAATGGATTAACTGGAGGTCTGACTATGAGCTCATTGAAGTCAATGTCAAATCTCACTTTGATATCAGTGGTGTAGGACCAAGCCTTTAAACATTAGAAAGTCTTTCTCTACCAGCATTCTCCAGTACTGATTGAAAAAATTGTTATAAAAAATAAAGAAAATTGAATGTTAAGCAGTCTAATAAAACTGACTGCATTTTGAAAATTTTGCCTTAACCAGTAATGGGATCCCCATTTAAAATCGAATAGATTTTAAAGGGTACTAGAAGGGATATCCAAAAGGAGGCCATTTCCTGCTTTCTATGCAGACATTCAGGGTGGGGGTAGGGATGGGATTTTCCTTTTTTATTATCTGATGAACATCATTAGTCTCTTTGGTCAGACTGCTAGGCGCCTCCTGGAGCTTAACCTCAGATTAGTATCTGCTTCATTTTAGTGTCTGCCTCATAATGCTATCAATATCTTACGGTAAAAGTTGATAATTAAATCTGTGCTAGCTGACTCAACATCTCCTGCGTCCTGGAGAATCATTATGGATAATGAGGATTTACTGGATCAAAATATTTTATGTTTTACTGAATAATGAACATGGTGCCCTTGAAAGGTGATCGAGGGGTTAATCACTGATGGCTAAGGTTTATCAAGAGCTCATGCAGAGTGCAGACAGGAGCAGGAAAAGCTCTCTCATTGCTCCAAACTCCAGGCCAAATTCAGTATTGGTGTAAGTGGGTGAAACTCTTTTGACATCAATGGAGTTAGACCTGCTTACACCAGATCTGAATATCACCCCTCCTCTCTGCATTACAAAGATTAATGGCATCTGCAAAAGAGTGGTGCAAATAGGAAACACAGGTTAGTAAGGTGTGGCACTGCATCTACATTTGTAATTAATAGGGTTTGTATACTACACTAAGCAAGGTTGCTATCAAGCTTGGTTGCACAGACCAGCTTAGGAGCAGCATAAAATGCAACTTTCCTGATGTCCTTGTAGTTTGTCCTTTTCTCTCATCTAATGCTATCTGGTAATGAATCTCCTGAACTGGTGTGTTTTTTTCACACCCCTGAGGGAGAAAGTTGCAGTGCTGTAAAGTGCCAGTGTAGACAAGCAACGATGATGTATAAACAATGTTCTGAATAAACCTGTGAGACAAGGCAGACAGTGCTTGGCCTGAGGAGACAGGTTGTTGGACACTTTCATCTACACCTCTACCCCTGTATAACGCGACCCAACACGAATTCGGATATAACGCGGTAAAGCAGTGCTTGGGGGGTGGGGGCAGGGCTGTGCACTCCGGTGGATCAAAGCAAGTTCGATATAACGCGGTTTCACCTATAACACAGTAATATTTTTTGGCTCCCGAGGACAGTGTTATATCCGGATAGAGGTGTATTTACATGTGGGTCCTGGTTAAGAACTGTGCATGTTTCAATAAGATATTTTTGGTAGCTTTTCTTTATACTGCTTATGTTGCATTAGTTAAATACCAAAGTACGGGTGGTAGAAAATTCACAAATTTATTCTAATCTATTTTCAGAGGCGGCTCCAGGCCCCAGCAAGCCAAGCACGTGCTTGGGGCGGCAAGCCGAGGGGGATGCTTTGCTGGCGCAGCAAGGGCGGCAGGCAGGCTGCCTCTGGCAGCTTGCCTGCAGAGGGTCCGCTGGTCCGCGGCTTCGGTGGACCTCCTGCAGGCACGCCTCCGGAGGCAGCCTGCCTGCCGTGCTTGGGGCAGCAAAATCCCTAGAGCCGCCCCGGTCTGTTTTATATAGGTTCTTTATACTGCCCTTATCACTGTAGTATCTGAACACCTTACTGCAAATCTCCAGTGCTCTGAAGTACTGGCTATGCAGAGTTGTGGTGCCCTCAGGCCCTGTCAAATTGTACATACAGAGAAGTGCAATAGACAAACCAACTGGTAGAACAGAAAAAATGACTTAGGTCCTGGTCTTGCAAAGATTCATGCACATGCTTAATTTTATGCACTATGAATAATCCCACTGACTTCAAAGCAAGTATTCACAGTGCATAAAGTTAAGCATCTGACTAGGTCTAAACAGAATCAGGATCTCTGAGTTGATTTTTAGGAGAAGAAAGAATAGTGAGAGGAGAGAGAAAGGAAAGACAAAAAGTTTATTTATTGTTACTTTTAAGCAGTTAGCCTTCACTCTAGTCCCGCTTTTACAAATATACAAAACAAAGAGTTAAAATCCACTAAATGCATATTACAGATATGCAGCCGTGTGATATAATACAACGGTAATACCTGCCCACCAGAAACATAAAATGAGAGCTCCTCTCTTCCTTTCACACCAAACTCAATCCTGATGGATTCCAGTTTGCCAAAAAGTGACTGCTGGGGATGGCTGAACCAGGTGGTTTAAACAATTAACTTTAGATGAGAAAAGAGGTAAGAAAGGCCAATGTTCCACTTCCTATGTGAGCTCCTTTCTGACTTAGAGCATCTGATATATCTGTTGCAAATAGGGAAATGTCATTGTTTCCAAAGATGGACCAAGGGGTAGGAGTTTCCTTCTAGATCAGATTTCGGCTATGGTTAGGCAACTGGATTTGTAACTAAATGAAGGCTAGGGCTTGAGTTCAATTCCTGATTCAATGGCAGTGAAAGCCTGTGAGCTGTCCATGCAAGATATTGCCTTCAATAGTGCGAATCTCCCCAAATCAGATGCTCTTTTGATTTTTCCACTGGAGCTCAAATGACACAAGAAAACTTACCCTTTCTGTTTTAGATCTGGTCAGGAACAAAAACCACTGGGGGACTTTCATATCTGAACCCTTGCCCCGTCCCCCACCGCCTGGAATATGAGGTTTTGGATTTGGCTTATCCTGAATTTCTTATGAAAGATGGTATCTGAATGCACTTTGCTAATTACTCCTGTTTGGTTGGGTTACAGTCAAACTTTATCAAATTTTATTTAAAAAAAAAATTCCCTCCACCATCTTCCATCATCTCAGGCTCTAAAGCAGATATAGGTAAAATAGCAGAAATCCCGGAGTGGGATATTTTATGAACCTTCTAAGTTTAGAGGCTTTAGACAAATGATTCTATTTTTGGCTAATCTCTATCATAAAACACATTATTTTGTCTATCAGTAAAATACACATTGGTTGAAATCCTGACCCCACTGAAGTCATTGGGAGTTTTACCATTCACTTTAATTGGGTGAAATTCTGGCCCCAGTATTTAAGTAATTAGTTATTTTTTGAAATGTTTATTTTAAACTATTCTTAGAATTCATTATACTTGTCTGTCCAACATGAATTTGTGAATAAGGCATATTTATAAATGTGTATTATTGATCCAGTTGGTTCCACTTAGACTTATCGGGCAAAAAATAAATGTGTTCTGTGGAAAAAGAATCAACTTGAAATATCTTTGAAAAGTTCCTTTCTTTCATGTGAAATGGCCAAGTGTATTGTTTCTGTTGGTTTAAAGCACAAAACAAAGCAAAGCTGTCAGAGGTAATTTATTTAAAAATATTTATGTATTATCTTGTGTTGAGGGGAACTTCTTTGATTATTTCAAAGGGGAATGACTTTCTACATTTTGTCAAACAATTTTTTATAGAATATGTAGCAGTGAAATTGGCTAAGAGTTTTTAAAAAGGGGATAAACATTAATTTGACAGCGAAAACATCACTTTCACATTGTGACATTTTATAGCAAGTGCATTTATAGTGCATTTATAACGAGCTGGAAGCTAGAGCACAAAGTTGGTGCAACAGAAGTTTAAATAAAGGAACATAGTCTTAACTACAGCAATGTGCATGTGCCATTCTCAGAGTGAGGGCTGATTGGCAGTTATTCTGAATAGGGTGCATTGGGAAGGGTGATATGCTGTATTGCTAATCAGAGTTTTCATTAAAAGGGAAAAAGTATAAGAGAAGACAGGAGTCTTTTGACCACTTTCTACCACCAGAGGGCACACTAAAGTTTTATTTAGTTTTTTTTTTTTTTTAAATAATGGAGTTTTATTTTTCATAAGGAAACAGAACTTTGTTTAGGAGTCAGGAAAACTAGTATAGCTTTACAACGACTGTTTTGTCTGGAGGAACAAGTACAGGGTTGGGAATCTGGAGGGTCTGAGTTCTTAATCCTTGTTCTGCCATTGATTCACTTGGTGAAATCCTGGCCCTGTTGAAGTCACTGATGTGAGTGGGGCTAAAATGTCACCCACTGTGCTGCTCTGAGCATGTCAGTTCACCATTCTGTCTAAGGTGCTTCAGTGGCTTTATATGGGCTCTGGGGTGCACCCACATGGAGTTCCTTGTAGGATCAGGATCTCCATTTCCTGATCTGTAAACTGGGAGTAATAATACTTACCTATCTCACAGTGATGTTGTGGGGATTAATTGGTTAATGTCTGTGCTTTGAACATATAAAGTATTGTAAAAATGCTAATAGTTCTCACTTACCAATGCTGTTTCCTTTAGCACATTTGTAAAGATCCTCAGGTGGTCAGTGCTATTAATTTATTCATTATTATTAATGATAAAAATCAAAACTTGGGCCTGCTGGTCCAATGTTGCCTTGGAAAAATTCAGTCAGGTAACTTGACTGGTTAATATGAGAAATTGCTTTTACAAAAGTGCAGGTGCCAGCTCATATCCTCCACTAACTAACCCCTCTAGAAATTTCTGGAAACATCTAAACTCTTCCCAGAATCCTCCAGCTCACTACTTAAGTTATACTTTTTAAAGGAATAGTAATTCTCAAAGGGCTATAATTGGCCTGCAATTTCTAAGTATAGAGATAGCACCTTCCATCTGAGAATGTTAAGTGCTATGCAGGCATTAATGACTAACCCCACAGACCTCACCTGAGCTAAGTGTTTTCTCCGTTTTACAAATGGGTAACCTGAGGCACAGAGAGATTGTCATTTTCCTGTGGAAATACAGTTAGTCAATTGCAGAGCCAGAAAGAGAAACCACTGGGCAGAAAAAGACGGTTACTCACCGTAGTAACTGTTGTTCTTCGAGATGTGTTGCTCCTATCCATTCCATTTAGGTGTGCGCGGCGCGCGTGCACGGCTTCTCCGGAACATTTTTACCCTAGCAACTCCGGCGGGCCGGCTGGCGCCCCCTGGAGTGGCGCCGCCATGGCGCTGGTTATATACCCCAGCCGGCCCGTCCGCTCCTCAGTTCCTTCTTGCCGGCTACTCCGACAGTGGGGAAGGAGGGCGGGTCTGGAATGGATAGGAGCAACACATCTCGAAGAACAACAGTTACTCCGGTGAGTAACCGTCTTTTCTTCTTCGAGTGATTGCTCCTATGCATTCCATTTAGGTGATTCCCAAGCCTTACCTAGGCGGTGGGGTCGGAGTGAGACGTGGCGGAGTGTAAGACTGCGGAGCCGAAGGCTGCATCGTCTCTAGATTGTTGCACCAACGCGTAGTGGGAGGCGAAGGTGTGGACAGAAGACCAGGTGGCCGCTCTACAGATGTCCTGGATGGGGACATGGGCCAGGAAGGCGGCCGACGAGGCGTGTGCCCTCGTCGAGTGTGCGGTGAGTCGGCACGGGGGGACGCGAGCAAGCTCGTAGCATGTCCGTATGCATGACGTCACCCAGGATGAAATCCGCTGCGAGGAGACCGGCTCGCCTTTCATGCGGTCGGCGATCGCCACAAAGAGCTGGGTCGAACGCCGGAAGGGCTTCGTCCGGTCGATGTAAAAAGCGAGGGCCCTGCGGACGTCCAGGGTGTGGAGCTGCTGCTCGCGAGGTGAGGCGTGCGGCTTCGGAAAGAAGACCGGGAGGAAGATCTCTTGGTTGAGATGGAAGGCCGACACCACCTTGGGGAGGAAGGCCGGGTGCGGTCGAAGTTGCACCTTGTCCCCATGGAAGACAGTATACGGGGGACCTTTCGTCAGGGCGCGGAGTTCCGAGACTCGTCTGGCGGATGTAATTGCCACGAGGAAGGCCGTCTTCCAGGTGAGATGAAGCAGAGAGCACGTGGCCAGGGGCTCGAAGGGTGGTCTCATCATCTGAGCGAGAACCAGGTTCAGATCCCAAGTTGGAGTAGGATGACATACCAGCGGGTATAGACGGTCTAGCCCTTTAAGGAAGCGGGCAACCATTGGGTTAGAGAAGACGGACCGACCTCCTATGGCGGGCCGAAAGGCTGACAGAGCCGCCAGGTGCACCTTTAGGGAAGAGATCACGAGACCTTGACCTTTCAGGTACCAGAGGTAGTCGAGGATGGTCTGGATGGGGGCCAAGAATGGGTTAAGACCTCGTTGGTCGCACCAGAGTGCGAAGCGTTTCCACTTCGCGAGGTAGGTAGAGCGCGTCGAAGGCTTCCTGCTTTCGAGCAGTACTTGTTGTACTGGCAACAAACAACCCCTTTCTGCGTCGGTCAACCACTCAGGAACCAAGCTGTAAGATGCAGCGACTGCAGGTTCGGGTGACAAAGCCTGCCGAGGTCCTGAGTGATGAGGTCCGGCCACAGCGGCAGGGGAATGGGATCCTGAACCGACAGCTCGAGCAGCAGGGTGTACCAGTGCTGTCTCGGCCAGGCCGGAGCGACAAGTATTACGCGGGCCCTGTCCCTCCAAAGCTTGAGTAACACTCGGTGGATGAGCGGAAACGGGGGGAACGCGTAGAAGAGGGGATCCGTCCATGGCAGGAGGAACGCATCCAAGAGGGAGCCCGGAGCTTGACCCTGGTAGGAGCAGAACCTGTGGCATTTCCTGTTGGCCCGGGAGGCAAAGAGGTCTATCTGGGGAAACCCCCACCTCTGGAAGATTGTGTAAGCCACATCTGGGCGAAGGGACCACTCGTGGGAGGCGAAGGACCTGCTCAGATGGTCGGCTAACGTGTTCTGCACCCCTGGCAGAAAAAACGCTTCGAGGCAAAATCGAGTGGGTCACGCAAAGATCCCATAGGAGCATCGCCTCCTTGCAAAGCGGGGAGGATCGGGCTCCGCCCTGCTTGTTGACATAGAACATTGCTGTGGCGTTGTCCGTGTACACCGCTACACAGCGGTCCTGGAGGTGGGTCCGAAAGGCGAGACACGCCAAACGGATCGCTCTCAGCTCCCGGACGTTGATGTGGAGGGAGAGCTCCTGGGCTGACCAGAGACCCTGGGTGTGCAGGTCTCCTATGTGAGCCCCCCATCCAAGCGCCGAGGCGTCTGTGGTCAGGGTGATCGACGGGCGAGGAGGGCGGAACGGGACCCCTGCGCAGACAATCTCCGGATCCAGCCACCAGGTGAGCGTCTGGAGAGTGGGCTTTGCAACCGTCACCACCATGTCTATGGGGTCGCGATGGGGGCGGTACACCGATGCCAGCCACATTTGGAATGGGCGAAGTCGCAGCCGTGCGTGCGCGGTCACAAACGTGCACGCTGCCATGTGACCCAGGAGGCGCAGGCAGGATCGCACCGTTGTTGTAGGGAAGGCCTGCAGTGTCCGTATGAACGAGACCATCGTCTCGTGCCGAGGACGAGGTAGGCAGGCTCTGGCCAAATTGGAGTCGAGGACCGCTCCTATGAACTCCACCCTTTGTGCTGGAACTAAGCTGGACTTTTCGGCGTTGATAAGCAGGCCTAGAGACCGGAACAGATGCAGTATCTCGGTCACCTGAGCCGCTACCAGCTCTTGGGAGCGACCGCGAATCAGCCAGTCGTCGAGATATGGGTACACATGAAATCGACGACGGCGGAGGGCTGCGGCCACGACCGCCATACACTTGGTGAACACTCTCGGTGCGGTGGAGAGGCCGAAGGGTAGTACCGCAAACTGGTAGTGAGCTTCGTTGACCACGAAGCGCAGGTAGCGTCTGTGGGGGGGGGGGGGGGTAAATTGCCACATGAAAGTATGCATCCTTCATGTCGAGGGCGGCAAACCAGTCTCCCGGATCCAAGGAAGGAATAATGGTCCCCAAGGTCACCATACGAAACTTGAGCTTGCACAGGTGTCTGTTGAGCTCCCGGAGGTCTAAGATGGGACGAAGGCCTCCTTTCGCCTTGGGGATGAGAAAGTATCTGGAATAGAATCCCCTGCCCCGCCTGCTGCGAGGCACCTCCTCGATAGCACCCACGCTCAACAGAGTCTCGACCTCCTGTAAGAGGACTTGCTCGTGAGAGGGGTCCCTGAAGAGGGACGGGGAAGGTGGGTGGGAGGGAGGGGGCGAAACAAACTGCAGGCGGTAGCCGTGCTGGACGGTGTTGAGGACCCAGCTGTCGGATGTTATGGAGCACCACACCTCGAGGAAGTGGGAAAGGCGATTTGAAAATAAGAGGGATGGATCCTGGGGGGAGAGTGGTGGGCCGTCCTCGGGCGTCCCATCAAAAGGCCGGTTTCGGGCCTGGAGGGGCCTTGGTTCTGGTTACGCCTACCCCCCAACGGCTTGCGGCGGTAGGGGGCCGTCCGGCGATTGTTAAATGGCCTAGACCTGGCCTGGGCGAAAGGCCGGTAGGGCTGCTGTCGGAAAGGCCGTCTCTGGGTGGCCGGTGTGTGCATGCCCAAAGTACGAATAGCAACCCTCCCATCCTTCAGGGTCTGAATTCTCGTGTCTGTCTTTTCTGAGAAGAGACCCTGTGTCTCAAAGGGGAGGTCCTGGAGGGTGTATTGCACCTCCGGTGGCAAGGTGGAGGATTGCAGCCACGCAATACGCCGCATGGTTATCCCGGAAGCCATAGTTCTGGCTCCCGAGTCCGCGGAGTCCACGGCCGTTCGAATTAAGGTCCGGGAGGCTGTCTTGCCCTCGTCCAGGAGCGCCGAGAATTACCGGCGGGAGTCCTGCGGGGTCAGCTCTGCAAATTTACCCAGGCACCCCAAGATGTTGAAAGTGTACCGGGAAAGGAGGGCCATTTGGTTCGCAATGTGGAGCTGAAGGCCTCCCGCTGAATAGATTTTGCGCCCCAAGAGGTCCATGCGCCGCGACTCCTTGGATTTTGGCGCAGCGGCCGGCTGTCCGTGCCTTTCCCGGTCGTTCACGGACTGGACAACCAAAGAGTCCGGGGTTGGGTGCACATACAGGTATTCGTACCCCTTGGGTGGAACGGAATATTTCCTCTCCACCCCTCGCGCCGTGGGGGGGATGGAGGAAGGCGACTGCCAGATGGTAGCATTATTCCGCTGGATTGTACGGATAAATGGCAGTGCCACTCTCACGGGGACCTCTGCTCCCACGACATCGGTGACTGGGTCATCGACCTCTTGGACCTCCTCAATGGGCAGGTTAATGGCCTTCGCTACCCGTCGGAGAAGGTCCTGATGCGCTTTCAGGTCAATAGGCGGGGGTTCCGATGGTGATGCCCCCGCCACCGCCTCGTCAGGTGAGGAGGACGAGGATTGGCCTGGCAGTACCTCTTCAGGTATCTGCTCTGCCCCTGGGCGATCAGCCGCCAGTACCTCTTGCCCCAACGGCGGGCCTTGAGGGGAGGTGGTCTGTCCCGTTGGAGATGGGGGGGGCCTGCTGATAGTGGCCTCCGGCACCGAACGCGCCGTACCCGCCTGTCTCGGTGGAAGGGGGGGCCCTTGCTCGTGTTGGGCCCAGGGTACCCAAAATCCCCACTGCTGGGGTCCATGGTCCCGTGGCAGAGACTCTGCCCTGAAGTCCACCGCACTGCCCTCAGGGGAAGCAATGGAGGGTTCACGCGAAGGCCAGGGAGGAGCTGTGGCGGTCCCCGAGCGGACGACCGATGCCGGTGTCAAGTGTCTTGCCGGTGCCGAACGTCGGTGCCGGTCGTCGTGTGACCGAATCGGAGAGCGGGACCTGCGCATGGCGCGGTACCGGGAGCTCGACCGACGGCACCCGGAGGTCGACCGGCAGTGCCGGGAGCTCGACCGGCGGTGCCTGGAGCTTGATCGTGAGCGCGAGCGTCGTCGTCGTGAGCAGCTCCGGGAGTCTCGGTGCCGAAAGCGATGCCTGGAACCGGACCTGTTGCGGTGCCGGTGACTCGGTGACCGGGACCGGGAGCATCGCCGGGAGTGCGACCGGTACCGCGATTGAGAGCGGTGCCGGGACTCCGACCGGTGCCGAGACGGGGAGCGGCGTCGCGACGTTGACCGTCTTACGGAACGGGCCCGGTGCGGCGGCGACCGTCTCCGAGAGTGGGACCGGGATCGAGACCGAATCCTGGAGCCCCGACCGTCTCGCTCATCCGGGGAAGGAGGGCGCATCAGAAGCGGTTTTCCCATTGACTTGAGTGCCCGCACCGGCGGTGCCGGGGGCTGGTGGCTCGGCGCCGCCGCGAGCTCGATCAGCTCTCTCGCCGTCGCAAACGCCTCAGGCGTGGACGGGATCCGCAGCTCCTCCTCGGTGGGTACTGGGGAGCTGGGGGGTGCCGGACTCGACGGCCCTTGCGGCGCCGGAGTCGACGGCACGGTGCACTGCCTGTGCACTGCCTCAGCCTGAACCGTTTTTGTCGGAGGTGGCTGGGCTAACGGTTTCTGCTGCTGCTTTGCAGAGGCCGTCTTCGGCACTTTCTGCTTCCTCCCCGGGGAGAGGGAGCGGTGCCAGGACTTTGGTGCCGGGTGTCGAGGTGCCTCGGCACCGGAGCGGCTCGGTGCTGCCGGTGCGCTGCTCGCCGAGGCAGGCTTCGGCGCCGGTGGAGTTGGCGCTGGAGGCTGGAGCGAAGCCTCCATCAGCAGCTGTTTCAGGTGAGAGTCCCGCTCCTTCCTCGTTCGGGGTTTGAAGGCCACGCAGATCGGGCACTTGTCAGTCCTGTGCGACTCCCCGAGGCAGCGGAGGCAGGAGTCGTGCGGGTCACTCACCGGCATGGGCTGCTGGCAAGCCGCGCAGGGCTTGAATCCCGGGCATAAGCCCGCACCGGGAGCGGAAGAAGAGGGCTAACCCCTCTAATTCCCTACTAAACTACACTATACAACTATATATACACAACTACAACAATTAACTTAACTAACTACTAACAACTATGTACACTATAACTATGGAGAACGCTAGGGCTGTGGAGGTAAGGGAGCACTCCACTGTTCCTACTGGCCGTCACGGGCGGGAAGAAGGAACTGAGGAGCGGACAGGCCGGCTGGGGTATATAACCAGTGCCATGGCGGTGCCACTCCAGGGGGCGCCAGCTGACCCGCCGGAGTTGCTAGGGTAAAAATGTTCCGGAGAAGCCGTGCACGCACGGCGCGCACACCTAAATGGAATGCATAGGAGCAATCACTCGAAGAAGAACTGACCACAAACCTCCCAACATGGATGAGTCCCCATACAGCTGGCTCTTATATTTCCCTCTCTGCAGCCCTGGTCTTAGGGAGCAGCCCCGGTTTTAGGGAGCACGTTGGGGTTTGGGAGAGGGTGGGGCCAGAGCACTGTGCATTTTAGCAATCCCCAGCTGGCAGATGGTCCCTTAGGGATCATAACCAGCGAGCATAGGTTAGAATCTGGCTGCTCTAACCTGCTCTTGAGACAGGCAGAGAATTTGGGAAGCCACAGCTCCCACTTCATCCAGCTGAGACTCATTTCTTCCACAAGACTCATAGTGAGTCAGTAATAGTCCACATTTTATTATCCTTATCTTCCTTTAAACATCAACAAAAAACCAACAGAATCCCCAGGATGTGCATACACCCAATCAGAGCAATCAGGGGATCTCCATGTCATTAACCTTTATCCATCCTTCTTCATCCTCTCCACACTGCTTCTCATCCTTCACTTGCATTGCACCACAGGCTTAGATGCAAGTTCTTTCAGAGCAGGGCGTGTGTCTTTCCATGTCTTCTGTGAAGTTCCTAGCACATTTTGGGTGCTAAAAAAAGTGTATAGGTAGGGCCCTACCAAATTCACAGTCCATTTTGGTCAATTTCACGGTCATAGGATTTTTAAAATAGTAAATTTCATGATTTCAGCTGTTTAAATCTGAAATGTCACAGTGCTTATAATTGTAGGGATCCTGACCCACAAAGGTGTTGTGCAGGGGTGGGGGTGGGGCACAAGGTTATTGTAAGGGGAGTTGCAGTACTGCTACCCGTACTGCGCTGCTGCAGGTGACGGTGCTACCTTCAGAGCTGAGCATGGTATGGTATTGCCACCCTTACTTCTGCACTGCTGGCTGCAAAGCTGGGCCCTCACTCAGCAGCCGCCACTCTCTGGCCACCCAGCTCTGAAGGCAGCAGCGCAGAAGTAAGAGTGGCATGGTATGGCATTGCCACCCTTAGTTCTGCGCTGCTCCTGGCAGGGCACCACCTTCAAACCTGAATGCCCAGCCAACAGCCCTCGCTCTCTGGCCATCCAGCTCTTTAGGCAGAAAATAACCTTGTAACCCCCCTGCAACTCCCTTTTGTATCAGGACCCCCATTTTGAGAAAATCTGGTCTCCCCCATGAAATCGGTATAGTACAGGGTAAAAGCACGCGCACACACACACACACACACACACATGATTTCACAGGGAGAAACCAGATTTCATGGTCCATGACACATTCTTCATGGGCTCTATGCATAGGTTATTGCTGGCTGAGATCGAACTAGCAGAAACAGACGTCAAAAGAAAGGAAAATTGTGCTATGTGGGAGTCCCTAAATAGGAGACTGCTGAAGCTAGGTTTATTCTGAAAGCTAATGTGTCTGTCTTTTTTTTTTCCCT
The DNA here is from genome assembly GCF_020497125.1 of Mauremys mutica. Classification (NCBI taxonomy): domain Eukaryota; kingdom Metazoa; phylum Chordata; order Testudines; family Geoemydidae; genus Mauremys; species Mauremys mutica. Next base: position 33,534,921 of record NC_059076.1, on the reverse strand, counting down.
TCTTCCTTTCTTTCTTCCTTCCTCTGCAAGCAGTTTTGAGGAAACTCAGTCTTTTGTTAGCTGATGCACAGGGAGAGGCAAGTGACAATATCAGTGAGCAGTGCTCACAAAGAGAGTCAGGAACTTCCTGAGAACTGGTGCTATTGTTGGTCTCAAAGGAAATTTGTGGAGAATTTAAAGAATTCTCTTGAGATCAAACCAAAGAAAAATAATTTTCACACCACTGGCTCTTCTCAAGGCTTCCTCTTGTCTTTAAATCCCTGGTTCTGGGATTACTGCTTCATTATTTACCCTTGGGGTACCTCTTCAACCTGGGAGGGATTGCTTTGAAGCAGCAACCTGCTCCGTTTAAGATAGTGGAAGATCAGGTGAGTTTTCAATTAGCCAGAGTGGGGCTCTGATACTAGAAACCAATTTCCCCCCTGTACTCTTTCTTTCAATGTGACTCGGCAATAAACATTCATGGGAGCGACAACCAATTTCTCAGAGCTGAAGGATTTAGGTTCCAAAACTTAGGGGTTATTTTTCTTGTGAAGCTGTAAGATAATATACCATTAAAACCCCCCTGCATTTGCCAAGAGTTGCCACATGGTGCTATCTGATGCATCCCAGTTTCCCCCCTACTTAAGATAGGAAATAACTCTGCTATCTCAGAAGCACGGTTGCTAAATGCTGAATGTTTAAATTGCCAGGTCCTGCCGTTTAAAGACAGTTATGTGAATTGGCTCAGGTAAAATAAAATCAACAAAAAAATTCTCCCAAAGCTGAAACTGAACCTTTTCTCGTGTTTTAAAAGAACTTGATAACTTAAAAATAAACATGTATGTGAACAGCTCTGATATGCTAAGGGTGTTTGTGGTAGAATTTTGTTCATTAGCTGAAACATAGTCTGGGCTGCTTTCACCCAATGGTCCAGCCTTAGGAATGGAGCTTTTTAAAACTGGCCCTGATCCAACTCCCATTGACTTCACTGGATGATGGATGTGTTGGGGCCAAGATTTCTAGCCCAGCTTTACATACTCCACATGTTTATTCAAATCAGATAGAGAAGTTTTTTAGGCACTAGTCTGAACTGAACCTCCTCATATTTCACCCCTCACTTCATCTAAACCCCCATGAAAACAGTAACTACCAAAAAGGGCAAATCAAATGGAAGATTTCAGTTAAATGTGGTGACCATATCTAAGCTGTATCAAGAGGGAAAAGGTAAATAAATAAAGATATAAACTTTCGGGAAACCCAGTATTGTATTTGAGGCAAATACACTGAGGCCTCCCACTTTTGAAACAAACCTGGTAAGAAAATCATTTTCTCCTTCTCTTCTGTGTGTGAACATTTTTTTAAAAGGATGTTCTAAAACATTGTTTTGGGGGTTTTAATGTCAATTATGTTTTAAAAACGGTTAGTCGTGTTCTCACTGCGGTCAGTTACAAACTCCCATTGGCTGAAATGGTGCAAAATCAAGTCCATAGACATGGGTTTGGATATGTAAATTGTATCATTTGGATGCATAAATGATAGGGTGAAAAAAATGTAAGTACCCAAGTGGAAGCCAGTTTGAGACCCCTTAGTAAATTTGGCCCTTGACATCTATCCTCCTTTGTGGGGTCAGACCCATGTACAAGTATGAATCCTATCAGAAGGCAGGAATGTAAGAGGGCCATTGTTACCTACTGATCTATGGCTGTGTATTAAACAAGCCATAAATTGTCTATTTGTCAGATCTAAAAGGGTAGGGTGAAATTAAAGGAAAAATTGTAGTGTGGGTCTTGTAAGTCACAAATGAGAATTTTAATAGCTTATATTCCCCCTCCCCAATTTTCAAAAGGTGAGCCAATTCAATTGTTTCATTTAATCTGACTGAAACAGGCCCTGTAGCCAGTTTATGAACTGAATGAGATAGTGATCCTGGGGAACAACAGTATGGGATCACATAAGTGGCAGACTATACAATCACACTGTCCAGTAAGGAGAATGCTGACTTTGGGATCAAATGCCAACTCTGATTCCTACATAATTGGAGATATTGCACTTTGTTCTATTCAAAAAAGGTTCTTATATCATGCTCATCACTGTAGTGTCTGAGAACCTTCCAGTGGCGCTGTAAGCAATGTAAGTAACATTTGTCACGTTCGTTCTCTCTTCCTCTCTCTGGCGGAAGAGTGTATGCAGTGGAGTGTTTTTGTTTTGTTTTATATAGATAAATACATGTTGCTATATGTTAGAAAAGACAAGATCAAAGAAATGCACCTTGCAGTTGACGCAAAGGGTGCTAGGGTTTGTGAGGGTTTTAGTTCTCAGGGAAATTCATTCCAAGGTCTTGGACTGGCCCTGAATAAAGCTCTATCTCCTGCACAGATGAACTTTACCCTTACTTAGGAAGTTCTATAATGCTAGAGGAGCAAAGATGTTGACCATGGCCTTCATCACAAAGCTTTCATCAATCTTTTAGACATCCTGGGATCAGGCCATTGAGCACCTTGAAGATAAGGATGGAGACCTTGGACTTGATTCAGTATTCAGTGTAGAGAACAGAAGACTGGATTGGTGGTAACCTGTGTTACTGAGTAGATGTGCTTCAGTGTTCTGTACCAGCCGGCGTTTCCTAGACACTGCAGGTCATGCCTGGGTATATCACATTGCTGTAGTCCAGCTGAGAGGTGACAAAGGCATGAATAACTATAGGTTGAGTGAAGATAGCATATACTTTTCCCATATTACAGCTCCATATCTGGTGAAGCAGTATATTCATAAGACAGAGAATGGTCTCCCAAGGCAAGTTGAAACGCTTGCATGGGAATTAAAGGGTATGTACACAAAGGGGAAAGAAAACAGATCCAGAAATGTTTAGGTGGAGTGAAGTTTAGAGCTGGTCAAAATATGGAATTGGGGGGGGGGGGGGAATTAGATTCTTTTCAATCCAAAACTTGAAATTTTTCAACCAGCCCTAAAAAAGTTTTTTAAAAAAAGATAACTTAGTAGCAACTGTTCCAAGCATTCAGTGCTTCTAAGAGGAAGAAAATCTTGCACATACCTCTAAGAATTTGAATTGTAACTCTTTTTGATGTGACAAATGTGTAGAGTTTGTTGATAAGGGAGTTGCATGCACACTTTGTTTTGCAGAATTCATCTTTAGAGCCAATACTGCATTTCATTTCATTGACTAAATGAGCCAGAAAAAGGGATTTTATATTATGTTAGGGTTTGGTTTTTTTTCCATGTCTCCTGTTTTGCTGTTAAAGGTCAATAAATACAAAAATGAACTGAATGTGAGCAATCCTTATATATCCAGGGGGGTTGTCATTTTGGATAAATGTTATGGCAAATTTTGTAGGATACCAATTGTGATATTTGCCATAATCAAGAACACGGAAAACTGTTGTAAGCTGATTAACATGCACATTTGTCTTCAATAAAACAACATATATTGTGATTGGGATCCCAATGGGGGAAATGCTGAGGTCACTTAATTAGGGTGAACGGCAAAGAATGGGTCAGATAATCCCCAAAACTGGTGGATATTTTCAATACTTAGCTTTACCAAGCCAGCATAAAACAGATTATTTATTACCTTACTGGTTGCCCAGAAGCTGACAACACAGTTCCCTCGGAGTAACCCAGCCTCAGGACTCCATTCAGGTACCCAAGTCAAATATGATGAAGATTTCTGAAAATCTTAGATCATACAAAAGAAAAGGTTCTACCAATCCCAGAAGATCACACATATTACTTCCCAGGTTATTGAATATTCCATATCTTACCCAAATACACACATACAGCCAATTCTTATTAACTAAACTAAAATGTATTAAAAACAAAAGAAAGTATGGTTAAAAGATCAATATACATACAGGCATGAGTTCAATTCTTTAGGTTCAGATTCACAGCAGAGATAGTGAGCTTTGTAGTTGAAAAAAGTTTTTAGAATTTAGTCCAAAGGTTATAATACAATATCCAATATCATATTCAGGAAGTACCAGCATAACTGGGATCTCAATCTGGTGACTCAAACTTCCCCTGATGAAGCTTAAGTGGATCTGAGATCAAAAGGATCAGGATCCAAGGATCTTTTATACAATGTCAGGTCCTTTGACAAGTTGCAGTCTCGCATGGGAACAATTGGCCCTCATTTCCTAAGCACTGTCATTAATTATTAACACAGTTTAACATAAGGCAATTGCCTGTTTTTCCACCATTCATAGATGATTTGTTATACATTTCAAAGACAGATGAATACAGCGACATCCTATGCTTATAGTTCATTTAAATGTTAAGTTCTTTTGATTTCTGAATTAACAGAATACAGCATAGACAGAGACTGTTGATTACATTTTTGACCACTACCCATATATATGTAAATACTCAAAAATATAAACATTATCTCCCCATATGTCTTTAAGGGTTGAATTTGAGTCATTCATTTTGCAGGACACTTAACCCTTTCTGGCCATGCATCACATATATATTTGAAATTAAATTCCAGTAGCTATCATGGGTCCATTTCATAAACTGGGAGAATGGTGACTCCCACTTAATTTCCCCCCCCCCCCCCCAAATAAAATCAAATCCATTTACTCATGTACATGTAATGTATGGCCATGTAGATAGCCTATTATAGTGACCTGTTCACCAAGGAGTCAAGAGCCAGTGAACAAACCTTCCCATCTTTGCTGGAGAAGTCTCATAAATCCACTGTCATTTGTTCATAAGGGTATGATCCTTCCCAAGTCAATGAGTCTGTGGGCATTGATTTAGGCCCTATGTTCTGGATATTGCTAGGTGGTTATTACAAAAATATTTTCCATTAATTAATACTAGAGTATTTAAATGAAGTTTTAGCAGTCAGGTTCACACTCCTTTTGTGTTCACTTTCCACAAGCATTCGAGAGAACATTTATTGTCACAAAATTGCAAAATTGAACTTCAAAAATCACATGCATAAGTATTCAACAAAACCAAACTGTACATTTGTAACACACAGTTCTTCATGCTGGTAGTTGATCATCAGTCAAGGAACAGAAACGATCTCATGTGTGACCAATCATAGCTAAAACAAGTTTACATTTAGAATATCGAATTCTTATTCAGGACCTGATTCTACAAACACTTATGCACATGTTCTTTGAAATCACTGGGACTATGCCTGTGAGTAAATCTAAGCACTTATGCAATGTTAGCAGGATGAGGGCCTGACAGCAAAACCTGTTACTATCACTCCATAGAATAAAATATTTTTTTTTTAAAATGGTAGAATAATGAATACATTTGAGGAAACTGATCTGCTCATAAATGTTCCACAAGCAGAAAAAGAAGCTAACTGTTTTGGACATGCTATTTATTGGGAATTATTTGTTCAGCTTTAGATATGGATGAAAGATGAGACTTAAATTGGTTGCAAATTGTACAGAGCTACAACTATGACTTTCAGAATTCATGGTTGAAAGCTGGGGACTGAAAGGGAGCTATTTCCACACAGCAGAACTGAGATAATTTAGAATAGGCTCCCTTTGACATAATCTTGTTCAGAACAAGTGCCCAGAGGGAATAAAATTGTAGAAATTGCAGAGCACATAGAAAGAAGGAAAAGATAAAAGAATAAAGTTAACTGAACAGCTTCAAACTTCAAGAAATGGTTTTGGGGTTCAGATTGAGTTTGGGTGAAAGGTTGGTCAGATATTCTTTTACCTGAACTGTTTTGCTCATTTCTGATTTAAAGGAATTCTAACAAAACACTCAGGAAATGACTCATGGGATAGAATATTTTTTACTGTGAATTTTTTTTTCTGTCAAGGTTGGTCAGCTTTAAAAGCACACTTTGAAGCAGGTTTTAATGGTCTGCTTGTTTTTTCAGAAGGGTTCGGAGAGCAGGCAGACAAGGAGAGAAATTGACTGGAACACCGGAAAAAAGTACATTTCATCTTCCTAAATCCATGTAGGGCTGTAATTCATTTGTGGTGCTGAAGGCTAGCTAAGGACTATATATTTTAGATACTTACAAACTGCCATGGTATCTGAGTGTCTTCCAGTGTTTATTGTATTTATCCTCACAGCACTCCTGTGAGATAGGGAAGTGTTCTTATTCCCATTCTACAGATGGGGAATGGAGTCACCAAAAGATTAAGTGATTTGCCAAAGGTCACAGAAGAAGTCTGTAGTTGGGCAGAGAATTGAACCTAGGTCTAGCAAGTCCCACCCGACTCACTAAACCATTCTTCCTTTCTATCTCTGTGCTACATAAGCTCCTTGTTGGAGATATGTAGGAGGCCATGAGTGGATCTGCAGTGGGGCCACTGAACTTCCCTGTGCACTGCAGAAAGGTTCTTTGTGCAAGTGTTGCATAGACCAACAAGGAAGATGGTGACAAGGAGATAGGCTAAGGGATCTGCTTTAATTTGGATATAGCGTCACCGACACACCATCCACACAGATAATGTGGAGGTGCAGTAACTCTTACCTCAGCCTAAAGGCTGGAACAGAGCTTTTAGGGGGCTGTGTCCACTAGTAAAAAAAACTTTACCTCTATAGATCTCAGAACTCTGCAAAAAGTTGGGTATTGTGATCTGCATTTTACAGGTGGGAAACTGCTCTGGCTCCTGTAGGAGGGTATAAAATTCACCTCCTTAGCTCCACTGTAGTTCTGCATAAAGCCTCATTATTTGGGCTTTATGCCAATTAAATGAATTTATCCACAGGGAACAAATGATCAAGAGACTGTACCTACTTAAATCAATGGGAATTTTGCTTTTGACTGCAGGTAGAGCTGAATTGACGCCTGAATAATTAGTACATACAGAGCCATCATGAACAATTGCTTCAATGGAACTAATCCTGTAAGTAGGTGCTCACCAGTTTGTGTAAGGGGTTCACAATCTTTTCCATAGAAAAGGGGGTCACAATTCCCACCAAAATTTTATGGGGCCTGATTCTGCCACCCTGACCCACACTGAATCATACTGTCCCCCTCAGACAGTCCCATTCATTATACTGGGGCTATGTAATAAGGTATGACTCAACAGGAATAAGGTGCATGAACTAAGCCCTAGGTAATCATCATGGCAAATGCCAAAAAGATTTGGTCTCCTTGCAGATCAAGCACCACCTGGTAAAATGCTTAAGATAGTCTGCCTGTATCATTGGTTTAGGTCTGTCACTAAGCAATCTTACTGCACCACAGAAGCTTTTGGCCCCATGTGATCACCAGCCATGTAGCATCATTCCATGGGAAATGTACTTTGGAATGCATTGGTCTTCCATTATAATATGTCCATACTACTTCAGCGCTGTTGGAGGCAGTTGCTGGGTTTGCTAAATTTCCATCAATGTTGTTGCCTCAAATAATTCACATTCAAATAAGTTTTGATAAGCACCTGAACTTTAGTGGCTCATCCAAATTGCACCCCCAAATCTTTTCAAGTTCACTCATCACTAGTTCTCTCTGGGGATTTATTGAAATGAAATGTTATCACTGACCACCCCCAAGTTGCTGTGATGTAAGGCTGTTTATACTGTAGCGAGTGACTCATTATGGTTATACTATGATGTTCTTCCGCCTCTTGTGCATTTGTGTTGTTCTTTGGGTAATTGAGCCTTGTGCTTTGTCCATTAGCAGTCTGATCCTATATCCACTGAAGTCACTGGCAACACTCCCATTGACTTCCAGGGGTGCAGGATTGAACCCTATGGGAATGATGAAGGGAAGGCTAAGTATACTCTTGCTTCTTTGACATATAGTGTCTAACTGCAGTAGAGGAATACAGGACAAGATACAGATTAGGAAATTTACAGGGTTTTAAAACACGGTTAAGAAACTGGAAAGCCTCTTCTCTCTCTCTCTTTTTCTTTCTAGGCCTGTAAATAAAAGTTGTGAGCTGTGAAAAGCTATCAGGAGGTAAAATACACACACCCACTCCAACTACTACCCACCCAGCGTGGTCCTCCAGACATGATGAAATACAAGATGAAATTGTCAGCATTTTAGAAGAATTTTAGATATTTCAAAGCCAAAACTGTAAACCGTATAACTAGTAATTTGCCAGCCAAAAAACCACAGGATCCCTAATACATCTCTGGATTATTCCACATCAGGAAAACAGAGAAATGTTTAAAGAATAAACTAAAAAAAAAAAAAACTCTGATCAGGCAAAGTTTTAAATGTCCTGAAATTCTCTGGGTTGCTTCTCTGTCTCCAGCTTGTTGAATAAGTGTTTCATAATTAATGGTCTGAACAGCTCTTCTGTCCACTGCATTCTTACAGAGCCTTCTTCCCTTCCCTTTTGGATATGACTCATTTCTCCCTCCCTTTCATGAGTCTCTAATCCCTTAATTCACTCTCCTTGCCTATTCTACCTCCCCCATCCTCAGTGGTCCGTCTTTAGGCCCTCTGTCTTGATACCCTCCTTCCCCCCTTATGTCTCTTTCACTCTTCCCCTTGATCCTCACACACTACAGGAGGTCTTCCCCCATCCCCACTTTCTCAGGTGTTTTCCCCTCTCCCCCAAATCCTCCCAAGCGGGGGGGGACTTGCCTCTAATTCCTCCCCCAGGCCCTGCCTATCTTCTCCTGTTAATCTTGCCCCTCCTTGGAGGCTTTTATCGTCCTCACCAGCCTTCCACCACACGGGGGTTTCTCCCTTTCCTAAATTCTGTACTGCGTGGGCACACTTCCCTTTTTGTTTCTCTGCTTCTACTCTGCCTCACTCCTTCCTCAGTCCATCTTGGTTTTGCTTATGAATGTTCTATCATCTGCCTGTGCAGTGGTAGATTCTATCTCCTGTGGATGTGGGTGATAATCTACAAAATACCCTACACACAGATGTTTGTGAGTGCCAAGGGACATGGTGCACCAGTGCAGGCTGCTTTTAGAAAACCAGGCCCAAAAGATCTAGGCTGGCTTTACAGTTTGTGGGGTGTCAGGCCCAATCTGCTGGGAGAGGGATCTGATGGAGGCTTGCCTGCCTTACAGATCCCTTTGTTGGGTGAAGAGACCGAGTTGATCTATGTGTTGCAAGCCCAGCAGAGGCCCCAAGTAGTTGCATGCATTGCTTATGCTTCAGGTTGGCCCAACAGAAGGGCTTTTAGGCAGAGCAGAAGAGGAATTCAGGGTTCTCTCACTATGAAGAAAATTCATGACCACTAGATAAAAGTGCAGAGCTCTCACATGTGAAGATAGCCAGTCTGACTAGAATTCACTTACAACATTTAGTACAAAAGTACAGTGATAGGTTACTGTTTATACAACACGTAAGATGGATGAGGCAGGAATTTGGCATTGGTTATCCTGGTCTGGGCTAATTATGCTTCTAGATGACTGATGCAATATTCTTGTATTGTAGCTGATCAGACTACCTCTTCCCTCCTTGGCATTTTGCTCTCCAGGTCATAGAATGTTTCACTGAAATTTGTAAAACGTGCTCAACTTGAACAATAACATTCGGTGTTTATTTTCTCTGAGCTAAAAGTTCACAACGAGCCAGTTCCTCAGATGGTGTAAATTGGAGAAGCTCCATAGAAGTCAGGGTAGCTGTGCTGAATTACATCAGCTCAAGATCCAGCCCAAGGGATATCAAATAAACTTCTTTATTCCATTTATGAAATGACCTGTTTGATTTTAAGAATGGATACTGGCAGTCAAAAAATTATAACTGCATAAAACCTGGCATTATATAAATGTTAGAATATTAATTCTCCTCCCCTACACACCCACTTGGAAATTCAGCCAAAATGCAAATTAAATTCAAGCCAAAGTTTTGAGGTTCCAAAATGTCCTGTTGACTTTTCTTTGTCCGTCTTTCATTTTTGTGTATTTCTGGTTCTGAGGCAAGTTGAAACTAGTAGGAGAAATACTGAAATCTATGAGGATTATTCCAACTATTTCCATCCTATCAATCTAACCCAGTCTCTAGTTTCTGTATGATTCCTATATCATGGTTTCTTAAGTGCTTCCCAGAAATAAAGAGGCCAGAACAAGACAGCTTGACATTACTTTTACTGAAAGCCTGTTCTGTGGGAGTTCCACATCAGGCTTGCAGGCTGATGAGGTTTAGAGAGCTTAGAAAATATCTGGCCTGCACATCTGAAATGGTGGGTGCTTATCAAAACAAATCTGAATTACAAATGTAGACCCCCTGCTAGGGTACTTCTGTTCAGATAAAAATCCAAAACTCACTTTCATGGTGTTCACAACCTGGTTATTCATTTTCCCTGATGATTCATGTAAGTGTTTGTTGGTTTACCAAAACATTGACAAAGCATAAGTCTTACAAAAACTCAAGCAGATGGACTCAAGCCTGGTCCCAGCATACTGCAGGGAAGAGAAAGTAGTGTGTGTTTATACATAGAGGTTATAACTGTGTGAGGTGCTCAGACACTATGTTGATGGTGTATTGTCAATCAGGATGGAGTCTGGTCACTCAGCCCTTTTGAAATCTTTGAGTCCCTGTGCTCCCCTCCTCTGTGTAAAAGTTGCAGTTTTCCAGGGAACACAATCAATCCTCATATGATCTAGGCGACCAATCAGAAACAATGCCTAATGAGCAGTTATAGCAAAAAATAGTTCATTTATACAACCATCTGAAATAGCCACTCTACTCTTGTTGTGGGGATTCTGCATCTTTCCTGAACTTGAGAGCATTCAATCAATAATCAGCTTTGTCTAATAGCAAAGTTCCCCACACTTCCATCTAGAGGTGAAGTAAAGCTCAGTGTGCACTGATTTTATTTTAAACATTAAAGGTGTTTTATTCAGTGGGTTTCAGTAATGTGGTTTTTCCCTCCCTGAATAGTGTACTATAGTCTCAGTTGGGGAAAAAAATTCAGCTGTAACACAATCTAGATTTCCCAAATTAGTGAATTAAACCAATGTCTCCTGCTCACATTCAGCCATAAAAGACACAATATCTGATTACATATTAACAAAAATACCCAGTCCTATATGAGGCCAGAATGCATTACGACTTGCTATTGAAAATCCATACAAAAAACAGCCCAAGTGAACAGTTTAGAAATACTCATCATTTCCCAGAAAGTTGCTAGTACTCTTCCATAATGTGCTATTGATCTCTTACATGCATCCATTTATAACTTCTAGACTGACAAAGCCTAGGGTACTGAAATCTTACCATGCTAGTAATACTGTTCAATGTAACACCTGCTTTAACTAGTGTGTCTTGGTCAATTTCCAAAATTTAACTGTAATTCTCCCACCCTTGCTTCCTCCAGAAAAAAAAAAACATACTGGAATTTTAGAAAGTCTCAGTTCATATGTGAACACAATTTATCTCTTTTCAAAGTGGTCTTATTTCACCTTCCAAAAATGTCACACAAGTCACATGTGCTCTTAACGCAGGAAACTTTTAGATTCATTCATACTCTTGGTTACGTGAAATTTAGTGGTAACCGTATAGCATTCTGTATGGTCTAGAAGGTCTGATAGAAAAAGATAAGCATTGCAAACTGCAGCCTTCCTATGAATATTTCAAAATCAAGATCATGACCACAAATCATCATCACACTCCAGACAGTCATATGGGACCTGATCTGATAACCACTGACATCAATGGGAGTCTTTGGATGGATCAGGTCAATGGTAAAGGAAAGAGCAGGTGGATTGTTTAATTTATTAGTACTGTGCTGAAGGCTATAACAGCTTTTGGGAGACCCATGAGATCTATTTGTGCTATTTCTTTTTAAGCATCTGGCAAGATTAGAACATTGGAATAGTTATGGAGCTAGTATTTCTCGGAAGTCCTCTGGACATCAGCTACTGTGACAATAAAAATTGTACATTAGTAATATTTACAAAATAGTAGAGTATTAGTGAATCTTTCAAGTATGGTGTGAAGCCTAAATGTCTCATCTTTCCTCCGAATCCCATTCCCATTTACACTTATCGTAAGTGAAAACATCACGAACCACAAGACCCTTCAGTCTCGTGATTGACTATCCTGCCTTTTCTCCTCACATCCAGAACCCTCTCCAGGTCTGTAGCAGCTCCTTCCACACATTCTTCTCTCGTCCCTACTCCAACAACATTAATCTGTGTTCTCATCTCACCAGGTTACTGCAATCTCCATGGCTCTGACTTTTCTGTCTACCCCTGTCACATCTCCCATCCATTCAGTACTCAGCAGCCAAAATCATATTCCTTGCCACTTATCCCTATCACCCTCAAATTCTTCCACTGGCTTAATCTCATTCTACCTCAAATTCAGGCTGCTCATACTGGCCTTAGGTAATAAGGAGATATACCAATCTCCTAGAACTGGAAGGGACCTTGAAAGGTCATTGAGTCCAGCCCCCTGCCTTCACTAGCAGGACCAATTTTTGCCCCAGATTCTTAAGTGACCCCCTCAAGAATTGAACTCACAACCCTGGATTTAGCAGGCTAATGCTCAAACAGGTGAGCTCTCTCTCCCCTTCAAGGCTTTGTATAGTACTGGCCTTGCTGGCATCTGCCATGGTATCTTACTACCTTTCCATTTGTGCACTACTTTGAGACAACTCATCCCACCTCATTGAATTTTGCATCTTTGACCCTGGCAGCATTAGAGAGCATTATTAATTATTATTAATGCAACAGCGCATTGGAAACTCCAATTTGAAGGCTTGGTTCTGCAAGGTAGTTAGAGCCTTCAGAAAGCTCAGCATATGCTAGCATCTTCCAGATCATGAAATCAATGGGAATTAGGCGATTAACCTGCTTATGTATTTGATAAATCCCATTAGGTGCCTATCTACATCTTTAGACATCTTAATACCATCTTGCCCTAAGGCAATTTTGAAAATTTTGCCCTATATTCTTAATGACTCTTGGTGTTTAATTTATGAGAGCCAGGAGGCAGAGGGAGTTGATCTATAAAGCTCTCCTGCTTCCCAAGCAGAAATACCCTGAGAAACTATGAGTAACTGTAGTTAAATGCAGTAGGAAGGCTTGTTTAGTCAGCCCTGGCCTTGCTGGTACAATAGGTCCAGTCAGCTGCATCTGTAAAAGTTTTCAATGGGGCTATTAAAAAGTGTGCATATATGTCTTTTTCCACAAGGAAAAAATACCCCCCTTCATCCTGTGCAATTTTACAGTACAAGTTTTTTGCGTCACAGGAAGTGTTCATGAAATGGCTGATGTTGCATACAAATATCAATAGTAGAAAAGTCACATGCATAGCATAGCCTCTTCCTTATATGGAAAGGCACCTTCTCTACCCTGAAACATTTTTAAATGTTTTTACAAAACAAAAGTAAAATTGTCATATTTCATGTTAAAATAAATATTTCATATTAAAATTTTAATCTCAAAATTCAGATTCAGTTACTTAATTTTTTTCTTAATGAAATTGTGCAGGTTTTTCTGCAAAACAAGGAAGACTCCAGTGACAGGGTTCCCTCACTGCTTGCGTTGCCTCCTCCTGGCGATCAGCTCTGCAAGCTGCTTCCTCCTCCTTCCCTGTCTGCAGTCTCTCCGGAGCAGCAGCTTCTGGTTTGTAGTTTGGCCCTCCGGCCAGGTCAGAGAGTTTTCCCTTCTGGGTAAATCAGTCCCTCTACACCTTCTGATCACTCCTATGCCACTACCCAGGGACTGACAGAGGAACCCAGGCCCACCCCCTACCCTGGGTTCCAGCCCAGGGACCCTATAACATGCAGCAAAGGCCTGTATTGGCTTAACCCTTGCTGCTTCCCTGGGCTTTTTCCTACATCACTGGCTCCCACCCTGTCTAGGGACACCCATCTCTCAACTCCCTCCTCTCAGGAAACAACTTCAGCCTGCCTTTCCTGTGGCCCTCCTGTTCCTGCCCTGCTGCACCTTACCTCCTTGTAGCCTCTCTCCCTCCCATGGTTAATTTGTCAGTTAGGCTCACTTGGCCTAATTTATTCTCAGAGGCCAGTGTGGCAAATACACCCCCATCACAACCCTACCATTTTCAAGGCCCTTCCTGAATATTTCACACAGTTCTAGTTTTCAGGGATCATGACAATTTGGCAAGAAACACCCCTGCACATTTTTTTTTGTATTAACTCCACCCCCTATTAGTAGCCACAATCAAAGCTGAAGGGTTCTCATTTGTATCAACATCCTAAATCACCAGTGACTTGGTGTACTCATAGTGGACCCAATGATTGTCTCCTCTCCGCCTTCTCTGCGCAGCCGGGGTGGTGCAATGCCGCTGTAAATGCAGTGCCTCTGGCTTCCTGAGAAGAGACTCCTCAAGTGGCATAGAGCTGTGAACATCTCCAAGGCCCCGAGTCAGTAAGGTATTGAAGCACATGCCTCATTTTAAGCAAGAGTTTTCTCACTGAAGTCAATGGGATTTACTTGTGTGCTTGGATCAGGCCCTTTGAAATCAAAAGGAGCCTTCCCATTGAGCCTGATCCAAACCCTATTGAAATCAAACTAAGGCATGTGCTAAAGTACATTACTGTGCCAGGCCCTAAGACCATTTGGTCCTCCACGGCAACACTCAGCTGGAGTGCAGGAAGTGGCCCACTGAAACTAGACTGAGGTAAATACTCTCTAGGGCCAATAATCTTAGTACAGAAAAAGCATTCAGAGGGTAGCCCTGATATTAACCTTTATTTATAAAACAAGCTGCTCAGCTCTAGCAATAAAACCAAATTTCCTCCATTACCCAAGATAAACATTTTTTATTGACAATCTTGGTTTACAAGAGTGGTTGGCAGGGGCAACCAGCAAAGCATGGTGAGCTGAATTAGCTTCTGCGTTCTCAGCTTCTGCAACTTCCAGTAGGTCGGATCTGGCAGTCCTTACTGACACACGTAGCCCCACTGGATTCAGTCGGGTTAGTCAAGTGACTGATACCTGCTGTATTGGGGTTTGCATTTTTATGTTTTTGACTAAATTATATGCAGCTCAGTCTTATAATGAAGATATGATCCATTGTATTAGTAGAATGAACTTGTGGCCCATTTTTTTCTCCCAAAGACAGCGATTTATTCTACAAAGCCCTATTGAAATGAATGAGATGTTTGCACATTACAATCATTGGGCACAAGACTTCTCCAGGACATGGTACAAGCTTCTGTTCGAAGAGCTGCTGGGCAGCCACGAGTGGCTACAGGTACCATGTCTAGCCTCATCTCTCATTCGCTCAGGTATTTGACACATACATAGATGAAATAGATCATCCAGCAATGGTTCCTGATGGGTACCGGGCAGCACCATTTGGAGAAGCACTGTCTAACATAGAAAGAGATGGAGATAACGTGTAAACAGGAGTGGTCAGTGGCCTGCCAGAATATGCAAGAGAGCCCATGCACTGGGTGATAGAGATGGGGGAGGGGGAGAAATAGACCTGGGACTGGTAAGGAGCTACCAGTTGGAAGAGGGATTAATAGACAAAACAAGTGGGGGGGGGAGAGGAGAAGAGAATATGCAGAAAAATAAGCTGGAGAGTGGAGCTGGATCAAGGGTAAGTGGGGTCAGGGAGCCATTGCTCAAGGAAATGCTCCTTTCCCTTCCCCCATCCCATGGAAATCCCTGTGTAGGTGGGGAAAGGATAGAACCGAGGGGATGGGTGTCTCACCACAGCAACATCCTCCACAACCCAAAGTGATTCCTCTGCATGTCCTAATGTTACTTTACAATACATGGTGACCCCCTCTATACAAGGAGACTCCTGTGAAAGTGAATATGGACCAGCTTCCACTGGGGAATGCACTATAGCAGAGCCCCTGAGGGAGCAGTTTCCATGGGGTGGTCCACAGATGCTTTGAGATTGAGGGAGAAAGCCCATGGACACCTGTAGTTTGAAGGAGCTGAACTACCTGTCTGCTGGGCTGTAACCAGCATGGGCCAAATTTTTTCAAATGATGCTTTGTCAAAAACAGATTTTTCAAAAGTTAAATTTTTGGTTAGCATTTTCAAATATTTTTACTAAAACCAATTTTGGTAAATTAAAATCAATTTTAAAGCAGCAAAAGTTTCACCAAAAAAAGGTGATAAATGGGGCCATTTTGAACACCATCAAATGAAAACAACTTTGAAATCTGAAGTCAGCATATTTTGTGAAAATGTTATTCATTTTCCATCCAGCATAGGAGCAGGTGTTTGTGGATGGTCTGGTTCAGATGGAACTCCAGAAATTCTCTCTCAATTACAAAGAATTGCCTCCTTCCACATATTGCTACACAGAAAAGGACAAGATGGCCTTGTGGAAGAGAGGCACTATAATATATATTATATCACCTCTGTAAGCAACAATTCACTTACAGTGGTGAGCTGTAACACACTGGACATCTTATCAAAGAATGAATTAAATAAGATATTGCATTTAGACAACAGGTGAGGTGCATTAGAAAAAGGAAACATTCACATCTTAGCTGATATATAAATAACTACTGAGGGAGCTGCCCTGGAGTAATTCAGGAAATACAAGCCACTGATCCTCATTCATTATATACTAGAGGGGAGAGGGATAGCTCAGTGGTTTGAGCATTAGCCTTCTAAACCCAGCGTTATGAGTTCAATCCTTGAAGGGGCCATACGGGGCAAAAATCTGTCAGGAACAGTACTTGGTCCTCCTGTAAAGGCAGGACAGGGCCGGCTTTAGGAAGTGCGGGGCCCAATTCGAACAGTTTTGACGGGGCCCCGGCAGGGATGACTTAAAAAAAAAAAAAAACTTAAAAAAAACCACCTTTCATTTCTTACATGTATTATTTACTTTCCATGACTAGATACATAATAACAAAATTATATATTACTACATAATATTGTATATGGCTCTTTTCTTACTCCCACTTGGGTACTTTCTACCAATATCTCTTGATCTCTTGCCCATATTGATAGAAGTCACCACATTCTAAAAGAATATTAATTATAGATTTTCACTTTCATATTAGGAAAATAATTTGTTTTGATAGTTGTAGAACTGATTTTCTTCAATAATGTTTATTTTATGCCCCCTCCTTCCCCCAGCACTGCCCAGCCCCGTGGAAACACTGCCCCCACCAGCGCCGCTCGCCTCGCAGAAACAAACCCTCCTTCCTCAGCGCCACCCCATCAAAACAGCTGTGGGCCAAAGAGGAAGGTTTGAGGGGGAGGGGGGAGAAACGGCACCCATAGGCAAAAAGAAGTGTTCCATTCTATGCATCCGAAGAAAGCTCATGCTGAAATAAATTTGTTAGTCTCTAAGGTGCCACAAGTACTCCTGTTCTTTTTGTAGATACAGACTAACACAGCTGCTACTCTGAAACCTTGCACACATAGGGTGACCAGATCACAGCAGTAAAATAGGACCCACCCCCTCCCTGCTCGGCCCCACCATCACACTCCTCTTCACCCCCTAGTCCCCCACTGACTTGCTGCGTCCCTCCTAGTCAGTCCCCCACCCACCACTCGCCTCCTTTCACTTTCTCCCTCCCCTGCCAGAAACCCCCATGCCCGCCCCTAAACCCCCTGCTGGCTCACTGCTCACCTCTGTGCCCACCTGCCACTTGCCCACCCGCTCGCCCCCGACTCGCTGCTGCACTCCCCCCCCCCCCCCGCAGTATATAGCCTTATTCAAAGACCCAGGGGTCACTATATTACTGCACACAGCAGTCAATCAATGGAGTTGTAGATAAATCTCTGCATTATGCATTTTTGTATAACTTTTACATGACTTTGTATTGAACCTTAGTAATATGTTATAGCAGGCCCCTAAGGTAGTGTAATTAAGGTAAAAGAAAAATGTCTTTTTGCTAGAAGTAGAATAAGATTTTCTCTCCACTTTGTAATCAATTGCCCTATTGAATGAATGAATGAGGTGTGAATGAGGAAGGTGTGGAAGGCAGGCACCTCCAGACAGCTGCAACCCTTGGAGAGGGGCTGGGAGCCAGACCAAGGAGCTTTGCCCAGGGCTGAGTGGGACAGAGTTTGGGTGCTGGGTGCAGGCTCCAGGCTGGGGCACGGGGTGGTGTGCAGGAAGGGTGGAGGGGTGCAGGTTCTGGGAGGGCATGCGGAGGGGTGGGTGCAGGCTTTGGGACAGAGTTTGGGGGCTGGAGGGGGGTGCTGGGGGGAAGGGACTGCCATGTGGCTTCCTTCCTCCCCTGTTGTCCCTCACCATAGCCTCAGTGGGGGATGGAGCTGCCCCTTTCCCAGTGTTTGCAGGAGTGGTGGCTGGGGGGAAACCCAGTCAAACTCTGGTTTTACTCTTTCGCTGATGGGTCACTTAAACCCCTTACAAACTCCTTCCCGCCTCTCTCACTCCCCTTTTCTACTGGGCTTGTTTGATCTTTTTGGTGGAGCCAGATGAAAACCACAAACCCCAATGAGAGCAACAGGCTGGAAGACTAGACTGAACCCACCACCCAGCCTAGTCCATCCCAGAGCCCAGGACTGAGGGCAAATGTCCCCCCACCCCCAGGGCACCTGCTTCCACTCCTGGCCTCTCCCAGCGCTGCCAATGATTCTGTGTGGCTGCATCGGGCGGGATTTCAAGCAGACCCCACAAACCCCCGCTAAATTCACCCCTGTTTTGCGACCACTCTGCACCAAGAGCACCTACCTTCCCTGCCCTAAAGCTGCTGGATGGCTAGAAAGCTGAGCTGGGCATTTGATTGATCTAGAATATTATCATGCCCCCCCCCCAAAAAACCTTAATATCCACAAAGCTTTGGGGGGGGCTATTCCCCCCCACCAAGCCGGTCTATTTCATTGTTGCAGGGCAAACGAAGGAGCCATAGTTTAATGGAAATATTCATCCCCTACAGCGGTCTTGCAGCAGGGAAAGCAGAGTTGATGGGAAGGGAACTGGTTTGGACAGGAGCCCCCGTCCTCCTCCTTTGCAAATAATTTGGAGAGGGGAATCTGATCACTCAGTGCCTCAGTTTCCCCTCCTGCGGGGGAAGCGGGGGCGGAGATAAGTCTCAGCCTGCCCTGTTGCAGACCTTTCGCATTCTCCCCTCTTGATGTATTTGATTTCCTCCTCCAAACCTCCCTCTCTCTCTCACCTGGAGTTCACAGCACTAAGTACCGGCTCGGGGCTTTTTTCCTGGGTTACATGATCCCAACTTTAGTTTTGAAACAGACACAGGCAGGCACAGACTTACCCTCAAATAGCAACACCACGTAAACCACAAAACCAGCCCAATATTACAACCCTTGGGGAATCGCAGGGTCAGACACTCACCGCTGGAAGCCCCAGTGGCTGCTCGGATGAGTGAGGTGCACTGCAGAGATTCCTGTCTCCCGCAGACCAGAGCTCCCTCGGCGTCTCCTCCAGGTGAGTGCTGGGGGTGGGGGAGGGGAAGGGGAAGGAAGGCTGCAATGCACATGTGCCTTCTCCCCCCTCCTGACCTGCAAGTACAGCCAGGGGCCCCCTCTGCCTCAGCCGGCCAGCGTCTCTAGTTGCCTAGCAACAGCTGCTGCTTCCGGGAGACGCAGAGCTTTGCTTCCGGGAGAGACGCTGCAGAGCGGGGCCCTGTCAGGGGCGGGGCCCGATTCAGGGGAATCGGGCAAATCGGCTTAAGGCCGGCCCTGAGGCAGGAGACTGGATTTGGTGACCTTTAAAGGTCCTTTCCTGCTCTATGAGATAGATATCTCCATTTAAAAATATATATTTAATAGTTTCTATGTGTTTAGGACAATCTGAGCCAACTTTGCCAAGTCTTACTATAAAACATCTTTGGGGTTTGAGAGGGTATTCAGGGAAAAAATATAGATAAAAATAATAGCTGAACACAGATCTGTATTTCAGCTGGTATTGATGTATGTCATTCCTTTCAAAGAGGCAGAGAGATTTTCAAAAGATACTATCATAGAGTGCACTACTCACCACTGGTCTGGCACATCCTGCTGGTCACTCTAGGGATTAACTCCTGAGGTGGATATTCCCCATCTGCAGTTCACACACCAGGGCTGTGATTCTGGTCTGCAGCACCTCTTTCTCCAGGACCTGCAGCATCTCCATCATAACTTAGCCCTCTAGCTAGGTCACTCTGTGTTTCCACTTCCAGGGTAAAGTCCATCAGCTGTCCTAGGCAGTCTTCTCATTCACTGCCTCAATTCTATGCCACACCTCAGTGGCTGGTAGGGGAAACCAGGCTCCCCACTTCCAGGGACCCACAGCTCAGCAGCTCTGAGCGTCTTCTGTCTGCCCTCCCAGGACTACTTCCTACCACTCTGGTTCCCATTGTCTCACTGAGTACATCAGCTCCAAGAAAACGCTTCCTAGGGTGCAGCAGCTGCTGCCTATCTTCCTGTAGCCTTCCCCCACCAGCCATAGCTGGCCTCAGCTTCTGGGCTTTATAGGCTTCACCTCTTCCTGCCCAGCTGAGCCTCCTTTAATCAACTGCCTCCAGCCTAAAGCTCCCCTGTTTGCAGCCTAATTAGCTGATTGGGCCCACCTGGCTCACCCCATCACGGACACATACAGTTCTTATAACACTGTTAATGGGGAAAACCCCACCACCCTCAAAATCTTACATAGAAAGCAGATTGCAAGCTCTTTAGGACAAGGGGCTGCCCACTTATTATATGTACAACGACAAGCACAAATAAGCCACAGCCTTGTGGAGCCCTCTAGGTGCTACTGCATTACATATGTATAATAATGATTAGGGCTCTGTGTTTTTCACAGAGGTCATGGAAGTCACAGATTCCATGACTTCCTGAGATCTCCATTACTTCTGCAGCGGCCAGCGTAGCTGACCCCAGGGCTGCCCAAGGAGTCAGCTGCCCAGGTGACCCTGGGGACAGCCATGTGGGCTGCTGCTGGAGCGGCTCTGCAGCCAGCTGCTTGGGTGGCCCTGGGGCCAGCCGCACCAGTCGCTGCTCTGGCGGTCCCGGGCAGCTGATCCTGGGGACCACCCAAGCAGTGGCCAATGTGGCTGGCCATGGGGACCACCCAAGCAGCAGCCGATGCAGCTGGCTCTGGGGACTGCCTGAGCAGCGGTGCTGGGGGTGGCCAGAGCTGCCGCTGGCCCCCCAGGGCTTCCCGCACTGTGGTGGCCAGAGCAGCCATTGGCCCCCTGGGGCTTCCCCCCGGCAACTGGTGCCCTGGGCCCCCAGCCCCCACGGCAGCCTCCCCTCCTAAGATTCAATCAGGGGTATTTATGGTATAAGTCACAGACAGGTCACAGGCCTGTCACGGACAGGTCACAGGGTACTAAAAATACCCATGATTAAACCGTAGCCTTAATAATGATATGCTAAATTGGCATGCATTTAGTATATGAAGATCATCAAGAAACCAGTACCAAACACGTCTAGGTACCTGGTGATTGTATTAAATTATGAGACTTTATTTTTTCCTCAGTAATACAAGCAGACATCCAGAGCCCAGTGCCTCAAGATACATAAAAAGGTACATCAGCAGCTGACGTTACCCTGCTACCCACACACACAGCCAGACAGACATATGGTGATAGAGTGGAGCTGAGAAGAAAAGGCTCTGCAGATATTTTACAGGTGCCACAATGATGGATGTTTAACATGAGTCCAAGAGTGGAAGAGGCTGCTGTGACTAAGACTATCACACACAGAAGTGTCCATTAGAAAGAAAAAGAAACTGATTTAGAATCTCCTTTGCCCTGTTGACTCATTCAGCTACCATGGCATTGTTGCTGAGTACCATCTATTCTGCATGTAATGTCCTTTTTAAAAAGTATGGCAAATACTTTAATTTCCAATTGAACAGACTTGTCAAAGCTTACTGGTATTATTTAGGCTCCTATTAAATATCTGTCACAAAATATAACCCCTTGCATTAATACATGGCTATACTTTGGACCCAGCCCTGAGAAAGGGGTAGTGCTTATGCTGCGCCACCCTCAGGAAGTATTGTGCCTCCGAAGGCAAAACTCATCCCCTCCCTGCTCCGGGGTAGTATTTTGTACCTCTATGTGCTGACTCAGCAGCACTGGCTAGTGAGTTGTTGGGTGACACCAAAGCTCCTTCCATTCCTCACCCTTCCTAATTCCTGGCGCTGGAGTTAAAGTAAATGGATTTGGAGTGGCTGCTTGCTGCTGCATAGATATCTTGCACAGGAGTGTAAGGGGAGTTCTCACTCCCCTTAAAACAAATAAAAGGAAGTTCTTCTTCACGCAGCGCACAGTCAACTTGTGGAACTCCTTACCTGAGGAGGTTGTGAAGGCTAGGACTATAACAATGTTTAAAAGGGGACTGGATAAATTCATGGTGGCTAAGTCCATAAATGGCTATTAGCCAGGATGGGTAAGAATGGTGTCCCTAGCCTCTGTTCGTCAGAGGATGGAGATGGATGGCAGGAGAAAGATCACTTGATCATTGCCTGTTAGGTTCACTCCCTCAGGGGCACCTGGCATTGGCCACTGTTGGTAGACAGATACTGGGCCAGATGGACCTTTGGTCTGACCCGGTACGGCCTTTCTTATGTTCTTATGTTCTTATGTTCATGCAGTCCATCACAATCTAGTCCTTAGTTTTACTCACTGTTGTCTAATGATCTGTATGTGATCCTATGAGAAGAATGTTCTGGAAAGTATGTAGAAAACCACACTTGCAGAATCTTTTGGCTATAATAATTCAGTACCATATGTGGAGCTTACTCCATTAGCTAGCTCTTTATAGTCATAGGCTGAAATTGTGAACAAACAGCATCACTTGCCCCATAACCTCAGCTGTACAGAACGCAATGCCATCCACAGCCTCAGAAACCACTCTGACATTATAATCAATGGCTGACAAAGGAGGTGCTGTAGTCATAATGAACAGGCTGGATTATGAATAGGCAACTCTCCACCACCACATGCAACTCTCCACCACCACATTCTACAGGCCAGTATCCTCTGATCCCACTGAGGAGTACCAAAAGAAACTATAACATCTGCACAAGAAACTCCCTGCTACAGCACAGGAACAAATGTACACGGACACCCCCCCAGAACCCCAACCAGGGGTATTCTATCTGCTACCTAAAATCCATAAATCTGGAAACCCTGGACACCCCCTCATCTCAGGCATCGGCACTCTTACAGCAGGATTATCTGGCTATTAGAAGTCTCTTCTCAGACCCTACGCTACAAGCACTCCTAGCTATCTTTGAGACACCACCGACTTCCTGAGGAAACTACAATGCATTGGTGATCTTCCTGAAAACACCATCCTGGCCACCATGGATGTAGAAGCTCTTTACATCAATATTCCACATGAGGATGGACTACAAGCTGTCAAGAACAGTATCCCTGATAAGGCCACGGCACACCTGGTGGCTGAGCTTTGTGACTTTGTCCTCAACCCACAAACATTTCAGATTTGGGGACAACTTATACCTTCAAGTCAGTGGCACTGCTATGGGTACCTGCATGGCCCCACAGTATGCCAACATTTTTATGGCTGACTTAGAACAGCGCTTCCTCAGCTCTTATCTCCTAGCGCCTCTCCTCTACTTGCGCTACATTGATGACATCTTCATCATATGGACCCACGGGAAGGAGGCCCTTGAAGAATTCCACCTGGATTTCAACAATTTCCACCCCACCATCAACCTCAGCCTGGACCAGTCCACACAAGAGATCCACTTCCTGGATACTACAGTGCTAATAAGCGATGGTCACATAAACATCACCCTATACTGGAAATCTACTGACTGCTATATTTACCTACATGCCTCCAGCTTCCATCCAGCACATATCAGACGATCCATTGTCTACAGCCAACTCCTAAGATACAACCACATTTGCTCCAATCCCTTAGACAGAGACAAACACCTAGAAGATCTTTATCAAGCATTCTTAAAACTACAATACCTACCTGGGGAAGTGAGGAAACAGATTGACAGAGTGAGATGGGTACCCAGAAATCACCTACTACAGGACAGGACCAACAAGGAAAATAACAGAACATCACCGGCCATCACGTACAGCCCCCAGTTAAAACCTCTCCAGCACATTATCAATGATCTTCAACCTACCCTAAAAAATGATCCCTCACTCTCACAGACCTTGGGAGGCAGGCCAGTCCCTGCTTACAGACAGCCCCCCAACCTGAAACAAATACTCACCAGCAACTACACACAATACCACAGAAACACTAATCCAGGAACCAATCCCTGTAACAAACTCCATTGCCTTCTCTGTCCCCAAATTTACTCTAGCGACACCATCAGAGGACCAACCACATCAGCCACACCATCAGGAGCTCATTCACCTGCATGTCTACTAATGTGATATATGCCAACATGTGCCAGCAATGTCCCTCTGCCATGTACATTGGCCAAACCAGACAGTCCTTACATAAAAGAATAAATGGACACAAATCGGACATCAGGAATGGTAACATACAAAAGCAAGTATCAGAGGGGTAGCCGTGTTAGTCTGGTTCTGTAAAAGCAGCAAAGAATCCTGTGGCACCTTATAGACTAACAGACGTTTTGCAGCATGAGCTTTCGTGGGTGAATACCCACTTCTTCGGATGCAAGTGCACTTGCAAAAGCAAGTAGGAGAATACTTCAATCTTCCTGGACATGCAAGTGCACTTATACAAAAGCAAGTAGGAGAATACTTCAATCTTCCTGGACATTCTATAACAGATTTAAAAGTAGAAGCAGCAAAGAATCCTGTGGCACCTTATAGCCTAACAGACGTTTTGCAGCATGAGCTTTCGGACTTGCATCCGAAGAAGTGGGTATTCACCCACGAAAGCTCATGCTGCAAAACGTCTGTTAGTCTATAAGGTGCCACAGGATTCTTTGCTGCTTCTACAGAACCAGACTAACACGGCTACCCCTCTGAGATTTAAAAGTAACTATTCTTGAACAAAAAAAACCTTCAGAAACAGACTTCAAAGAGAAACAGCAGAACTAAAATTCATTTGCAAATTTAACACCATTAATTTGGGCTTGAATATGGACTGGGAGTGGCTGGCTCATTACAAAAGCAGCTTTGCCGCTCCTGGAATTGACACCTCCTCATCTATTATTGGGAGTGATCTACATCCACCCTGATTGAATTGGCCCTGTCAACACTGGTTTTCTGCGTGTGAGGTAACTCCCTTCTCTTCATGTGTCAGTATATAATGCCTGCATCTGTAATTTTCACTCTATGCATCTGAAGAAGTGGTTTTTTACCCACAAAGTCTTGTGCCCAAATAAATCTGTTAGTTTTTAAGGTGCCACCAGACTCCTTGTTGTTTTTGTGGATACAGACTAACACAGCTACCCCCTGATACTTATAGTCACAATAGTCACTGGACAACATGCTAGAATAAGATTGAGAAGGTAAATTCCTTCCAGGTCTTTCAAAATGTCTATTTAAAACCATACCTTGCAGGTCTAATAACTGGCTCTATAAAAGCACTTTGGGCTGAAACCCTGTATGGTATACAAGCTATTAACAAGAATGCAGCTTTGCTTCACACACTTTATATTTTTTGCCAGAGTCTAGCAAAAAAAAAATTGCCTTAAACAAATCAAATTTAAAGGTATTTACAGTGGTTACTATTCCCAAGTAGGAAGATCTCAGGGGAAAACTGGTGCTTCTCTCCTGGGTTTTTCACTTCTGTCACTGAAAATGAAAGAGGCACTTGCAAGGACTCCCATAGCATCATATTTTAAAGCAATCTCCTATTTGTTTTGCACTGGACAGCACAGAAGATGCTAAGTCCAAAATTTTCAAATGTGGCCTGTAGTTTTGATGCCTTATATAAAACTACTTCACTGGGAGTGCTCGTGTGCTTAAAGTTAAAGTGTGTGATCAACTGCATTGGTTTGCTGTGTCAGGGTCTTAGCAATTTATCAATCTGTTTGCAATGAGAACTGAGAGGGATACAAGATGGGAAGAAGAGGTGGAGAGAAAAGGGCAGGAATAGCAAGTACTGTATGAGGGCCCATTAGATTGTGAGTTTAGGGCAGACAAGACAATGTGGTCATAAAGCGGCTTTTATGGGGGAAAAAATGTACTTCAGTTGGAACTGTGCATGTTCACCTTTGAAAATCAGGCCGTACGTCTCTACAATCAGGCAATCCAAAAATAAAAAAACCTTGAATTTGGAGCCACTTTTGAAAATCTGGGCCTTACTATGCACCTCATTGGGTTGAGTAAGTAGTGTTGGGCTGCAGATTTAGATTAGTTTTAGGCTAGAGTCTGAGTTTCTGGCTGAATCAGGGCTAGGGTTTGGTCTTCAGTTAGCACCAAAATCTCACAAGCTATTTTGGGTAGATTTCGGTGACACAAGATCTGAAACCAGAAACCAGGCCCATTCAGTTTTGGATCTGACCCAGAGAGCAGGTTTGGCTCTATTTAAAACTGAACACCCCCCTGCCTCCCATGTTGAAGGAGTTTTCATGAAAGATTGTGGTTTGGGTTTATATCTAGTTACTTTAATATTCCATTTGAAACAATCAAGATATTTACACATAAAATAGTACTTGTTGGGCATCTGAATTGTTTTACTTACATGTTTTTAAAGTTGTGAATAATCCTATTATATATGTTAATTTTACTAATTACTATTAAATAATTAATACCATTAACATTATTTAATAGTAATAATACAATTTTGTAATATGGTATATATTCCATCTGGGCATTAATGTGGGCCAGAGAGGCCCATTAACCTCTCCGGCTGTACCTGGAGGGTGGGCCAGCCCTACTCAAAAAGGAGTCCTAGCTGGGAGAGGAGCTGGGTGGGTGTGTTGAAGGCAGGAGGCCTGGAGCAGAGGGAGGCATTAGAAAGACACACTGTGGTCTCGCCCCTGAATTTGAGAGTGGAGAGACCAGGAGTATCAAGAAAGAAGCCTGGGGGGAGAGTTGGCCCTGGGATCTGCTGCTGAGTAACAAACTCTGGCAGGATACCAGGAGAGAGACAGAGCAGCCTGTGAGGGTGCAGCAGGCTCCAGCGGTGAACCCTGAGAGTAGGGCAGGAGGTGTACTTCTAGGGAGAAAGTCCTGGGAGGCTATCAGTGAGGGAACACAAGGATGAAAGGTCAGCTCGAGGAGGGCAGAAGTGGGTTTACGTTTATCCTTTTGAGTTAGGATTTATTAGGGGATTCTGGGGAAGCCCTGGGAGTCCTGGCCCTGAAAGACGGGTGAATGTGGAGAGGCTGTCAGAAAGGCCTATTGATAGGAAGAAGTCCAGGGCAGTGGCAACAAGGAGTCTGGCAGAATCACTCTTAACTGCCTGTCTTGGCGTCCCGGGGCTGGCGCTAGGGTTGCCATCTGTCCAGGTTTTCCCAGGCGCGCCCCTTTGTACCGCTAGCGGTCTCAGGAAATCTGAGAGGGACTTAGATGTCAAATTTTATGGTCTTAAAATAATCCCACATATACCTCAGAGGTGGCAACCCTAGTTGGTGCCCAGGGTACGTCTGAGTTCACCTGGCAACCACTGGTAAGGTGCTGTGAAGCCCTGATATAAGGGGCTATGGACTGTTGGAAGGCCTGAGAAAAAGGTGCATGAACCCCTGCACTGAAAATCGAGGCAATGGATTAGACACTGTGTTTTTGCTGAACTTTGTTCCCCCAGAAGGGATGGGACCTAGCTAGGGGGAGGGGTTTGAAGTGGTGAGGGCTGAGTCATGAGAAAAGGCAGACCATTGCAGGGGGTGCTAGATGAGGAGAGCCTGGTATGCTCTATGAAGGCACACCTGCAGGGAGTACACCCTTCTAAAATGTTAGTTACTGAAGAAAATGTATTTGATGCACACATTTCATACTTTACTCTTTAGGGTGATAGGGCCTAACCACGTATTAATCACCTGGGATGAAATGTTTCCCTTGTCTGCCAAAATATTTGGAGAGTTGGTTTTGATTTACTCCACTGCAAAACTGTGGTTGTATTTAGCTTAGTATTTTTTCAGACATGATTTTGGTAAATTATGACATTTTGGTGGTGGTGTTGCAAACTAAAGGATACTTTTCTAGTCAATGTTATGCAGGATTATCACATTAATTTTATTCTACAAAATCTTATTGAAATAAGGTAGGGGGAAATGGAGATTATATTTGTACAGCAAGTGTAATATTGTTTCATATTGCATAAAGAGAGCTTGGACTAGAGTCTGATCTCACTTACATTGACATAATCCTGGAATAACTCCATTAAATTCAGTGAAGCTACTCACATGTTACTAACAGCCAGAGTGTCCACAGTATGTAGTGTATATAAAAAAAGTTGGCTTTGCTGTAGAATGAGAAGGGAGTAGTTTCTACTGAATAAAGTCACTTATTTAATGTAAAAATGCACCACGGATTTCAATAGGACGTTGCCTAATTAGCAGACTACTTAGGAGTTCTGCATAATACTGACATAATATGATATAGTTACTGTGCAAGAAAGCTAAGATGGTTGCTGCTGCACCTGAGGGGACAAAAACCACATTCCACTTGGGAAAATGTCCTGTGCTATTTGTACTATTAGTTAAGACTAATCATTAAACAAACAGACAAAAGCTAAGCTGTAAGGGATACATTTTCCATTTGCGATGTGGGAATTAATTCCATCAGCAAGAATAGGAGCTGTATTTTGTATTGAATAATCTGCGTACTGCTTTGAAAATTGACCCCATAAATCTGATGAGTTTACAAAAGCAAGGGAACGCAGAGTGGCACTATGGTTTGACCAAGGGATGATCTTGCTCCAGCTTTAACTCTTGCTGGCCGTTTCCAAACAAATGGTCAAATGAATGCTTTGCCGGGGTGTGTGCACGTGTGGGTACAGATTATGAAATATTCTTTTTGTCAAAGGATTAAACTTGAGTGGTTTGCCTGAGCATTTTATACAGCACTGTACATCTAACTGCCCAAAGAGACTTTTTTTCTTTCTATTTTTGCTTCCTGTAGAGTGTCAGGATTTCTGCTTCCAGCTGGCCCACTGGTATAGTCTGTTCTCAGAAAAAGCACCCAAGGGGAGCGCTTTTTGGTTCTGCATCTGGCTTAGGTTTGGGTTTGATTTCAAAATTCAGGTTCAAGGCTGAATGAAGTCAAGAGTTCAGGATTATTGACACTGAAATCTCAGGAGGTGGTGGTGGTAGCCTCAGATGGTGAAAAACATACCAGGTTGGCCATTCTCCAGGTGGTTTTTCTCCATTTTTGGCAGGAAAATCTGCCTGTGACCCAGAAAATAAGACCCCCACTGGTTTTGGCTCTACCCTGGATCTAAAGCTGTTGGGAAGAGTAAACAGAGGTATTCAAGTATGAACCTACCCTGCCTTCCCAAATTCCAGGGGGCTTAGATAAGAGGTTCTCATTTTGGCCCATCTCTACTGTTGTCCCATTTCCTAAAGGCCTCTCACATACCACATAGGCTGCAGTACTTGGCCACAGCACAGTCTGTTAAGAGCAGAATATAATCATCCCTCTCTTTTAAGGACACTATGTGAGATTTTGTTAGCACATAAATATTGTCTTGATGCAGTAGTTTCTTGTATTTAATCAACATAGAATTAAACACATTGCTGGCTTGAATTTTCATACACAGAAGTCCAAGTGACAAAAGCTTTACTAAGGACACCTGGTTTCTATTCCTGGTTCTGTCACTGACCTGCTGGGTGACCTTGGGCACATTGCTTCACTGCACTATATCTCAGTTTTTGCATCTGTGAAATGGGGGCAACAATGCTTACCTTCTATTTCAAGGTACTTTGAGAACACTAGCCGAGAAGCACTGTAAGAGCTAAGTATTGTGACAGAGTTCCTCCTCTACCTTGGTGGGTCCTGCACTTATTGGCAGATTTGCTCATCTCACAGATTCATCCTGTGGGTCAGGAACCAGCCCAGAGACCTTCCCCTCTGGTAGAAGCCACAGTCCAGGTTAATTCCTCCTATGATTGATCAGAGGTTTGGGGGAAACCCGGGCCTGCCCTCTACTCCGGGTTCCAGCCCAGGGCTGGACTGCAGCTGTCTCGAGTGCCTCCTGGTACAGTTACACAACAGCTACTTCCCCATGGCCTCCTCCCAACACCTTCTTTGTCCTCACTACAAGACCTTCCTCCTGGTGTCTGATAACGCTTGTACTCCTCAGTCCTCCAACAGGATGCCTACTCGCTCTCAGCTTCTTGCACGCCTCTTGCTCCATTCCTCACACACACTTCCTCTCCTCTGGCTCCCTTTGGCCTGACTGGAGTGAGCCCTTTTATAGCATCAGAGGGGCCTTAATTAGAGTCAGGTGCTTAACAGCCTCACCTGACTCTTTGCAGGTTAATTGGAGTCAAGTGTTACAGGACAGAAAGCAAACTCTTTGCAGGTTAATTGGAGTCAAGCAGCCCCTGCTCTGGTCACTCAGGGAACAGAAAACTGTTTATCCAGTGGCCATTATATCTCCCTTCGACTACTTTGCTGTTCCCAACTGGCCTGGGTCTATCACAGTGTGCTTATTGTCCAGCAAAATAATATGCTTGTACATTAAAAGTTTAGCATAATTAGTTAAATTAAAGTATGGCTTTGATTTAACCGCAAAATTTAAAAAACATGGATGTTTTTGTTGATGTAGGGCTGTGGAAGAATGTGTTCATGTTTCAGTAGTGGAGTGTGTCGGTGGTAGTGTAGGCTGCAATTCCCAGTACTGAGGCCTGGAACAAGCAATGTTGTGTTTAATGTTTTGTTAAAAAGAGAAGCATTGTTCCAAACTGGACCGGGGGCGGGGGGAAGGGAGCCTGTTTATTGAAACTCTCATGTGGTAGGCCAGCAGTTCTCTTCTGAGGATGGGTGGGGTAGGAAGAATAAAATACTGGGTGGTGTGTAGGGACGAATGAAGTTGTGGGAAGACCGCTGGAACTGTCAGCGTGACTGAGTAAACTATTTGATGGTTAAAGAGGTTTAAAGGGCACGTGGAGGTTGGGAAGAACTCCACGTGCCCTTTAAGAAAGGAGAGACCTGCTCAGAAAACTTCAGCAGAAGTTACTGTGACTCTTTCAGTTTTATGAAAGCAAAGGGGTGTACAGTTTCTCAAAGGACTGTTTCTGTGTCTGTGCATTCCACCTTTCCATTCAGAGTGCAACAGGGCCAGACTTCGACCAAATGGCACCCCAGGCAAGAAGCGTCTTCGACACCTCCCACCCTCCATTTGTTCAACTTTTGAATACAGACTACCGGAAACATTTAACTTCAAACATTCTATTTTCCCTTTTGTTGCTAACAACCAAAACAGCACCCTGAGCCCGGGTCCCCAGGCAGTCGCCTGGGTCACTCGCCCCTAAATCCAGCCTTTAATGTAATATAAACATGATGAATAGAGCTTTTCCAAAGTTAAAATCAAAAGATTATGATCCTTTTGAAACCCATTACCAGTAAAAATTCCTTTTATGCACATTTAAAATGTACACACATTATATACTCGGAATGAATAAAGATACTTGTGTGTGTGTATAAAAATCATAGTGGGGGTGGGGCATGAAGTGAGATACAATAGGAACACCATAGTTTGATGGCCAAAGAATTGCCTATGTCACCCTATAACCACACATGACAGAGTTATTACCCCAAGAGATAATATAAGAAAATAAAACACAGAAAAATAATTTATTTTGAACCAAAAGTTAAAATTTTATTTCGAATAGCAATATCCCTCCCAAAAATAAAAATAAAATTCCTTTTATGTAGTGAAATATCCATTTGAAAATGGCAAAATAAAGATATTTCTCTTATTATTCTCTCCTAGTTATTGTACACATTTAATCTTATCTGAATAGCAATCTAGCTTGAGGTTTAATACTCCAAGAAGCCTAAAAGGTATATTGGCTTTTGAGAAAGCAGAAAAGTCAATCAGAGCTGTGGGGTGGGTGGATTTGTTTTTTGGCAGATGGGCCTATTTGAAGCTGCCCAGGATTAGGAAGAAGTGGGACCTCTCAGGAATATCATTATGTAAGGGGAATACTGCTGTATGTCCAATAGGAAAGAGATTCAAACACATCGAGTTGGCAAAATGCAGCATTCCACTGAGATACTGTCATTTTAGGAAAGGCCCATTAGCTCCCAAGCTGCAGAACTCACTCTGCAAAAGCAGCAAAGAGTCCTGTGGCAACGAAGTGGGTATTCACCCACGAAAGCTCATGCTCCAAAACGTCTGTTAGTCTATAAGGTGCCACAGGATTCTTTGCTGCTTTTACAGATCCAGACTAACACGGCTACCCCTCTGATACTTGTCACTCTGCAAAGCTGATCTAACTTGGTATAGCTGATTATCTTGAAACCTGCTAGGCAGTTTTGGCTCCCACAGGTGCTGATCCTGCAACTAGTTCCGAGTGCGTAAAGCCCTCTCTGCCCATGTACAGCCACAGTGACTTTGGTGGAGCTCTGCATGGGCAAGAATCCAGTTGCAGGATATGGGTCTTTTGTCTTTAATTAAATGAACATAAGATATATAGAAATAAAATAACAGAAAAATATTGACGATTTCTCCTTATAAACTCTGCAGTTCATTTAGGGAGGGTAATGTGGCTAAGGATTAATGACTTGTGTCTTCAGGGCCTGTGATGTGCTGAGGAACCTCAACACCCATTGAACTTAGCAGGATTTAGGTCTTTTATCACATTGTAGGATTGGACTGTAAAGGCCTGACCCAAAGCCCACTGAAGTCAATGGATGTCTTTCCAGCCACTTCAATGGGCTTCAAATCAGGCCCTGAAGGAGAGAGACATCACACCAATGCTGGAGCTCATCATCATCTATTCAAATTGCTTCCTCTATCAAAGCCAGTTTATTACTATACATAAAGTATACCTATATTTATTTGTATATAAATATATTATACTGTTATAAGTGGTTCTGAAATACAGGACAGAAAGCAAACAATTAACTTGTTTTGATACATCACAGTGCACTAACATACTATATCTGGCACCTGCCCACAAAGGCTGCTGTTTTCATAGTTACAATCATTTGAGTTTTACACAGTCTGTTACATAAAATTGATTACCTGAATACAATAGGAGTTTAGCTCACTTAAGCGTTTGTCAACTGATATATTCTCCCAAGACTTAATGTTATGAGAGAGAAGAAACATATGGAAATCAAGTCTTCAGGGTCAAACAAATCATAGAAAAATTCTGAAGTTGTCAAACACTTGAGTGGGACCAAGGAGCCACTGTGCAATTAACTACTCAACAAAATGTGTAGGGACAGACCATTTTCCACCAGCCACGGTAGTATAAGCTATATAGGATACAACCCATTTACATTAGACTAATTTTTAGAAAGGTTCCTAATCCACATTTTAACCTCTCACATCTAATATCCTAAGCACCCTGATTTGTAAATGGCTTTTATCAGTAACTATCATCTCTTGGAAAACAGGACAGGATTGCCTTGTCATATCTACTGTAACATACATCCTAATCCATGATTCCAACTACTCAGGTTGCTTGTTGACTGTATTCCATTTGCATGGCTGTGTCCTTATTTTGTAAGGTAAAAACAGTTGTTAGTTTACCGTGACATTCTCCTGGTTGGGCTCCATGGGAGTAGCTCTCCTTTGCATCCAGTCACTCTTATGCGCTATCTGGGAGATTGGACACAAATCATTTGTGACTCTGATGTACAAATGTTTGTAAGCATGGGTTATTTTCCCACAGGCACAACTTAAAGAGCTTTCAGACTTACCCTACTTTTTTGACATTTTTATTAACCAGTTGAAAATATTTTCTTTAAATAGTCACTATACAATTTCACTGCTCAGCAAGAACCAAATTCTGCTCTTAGCTTCATGAGTGTAAATCTAGAGTAACTCCACTGACTCCAGTGAACTCATACTGGATTTATACTTGTGTAAATCAGAACAGAATTGGGCCCCAGTGGGCTGAATTCATAATTTGTGTAACTTCCTTGACTTCACAAGGCCAAACGAATCCCATGAACTGTGCTGCCAACTGTCATTATTTTATCCTAGGTTTACAATACTTAAGAGTTTTTCTTACAGTCTGAGCTCCTGGAGTCATGTGACCACAACAGAGTCTTAGCTTTCATTGAAAAAAGATAAGTCTCTAGCCCTCATGTTTGTAGAATAGAGGTTGAAACTGTGACCGCACCCCTAAGGCTCAAAATGCTGAAGGCAAAGAAAAATAAACCCAACACTTATTATTTTTAAATCATGATTTTTAGGGCCTGACTCATGAATTTTGAACAATTTGGATTGGCAATACTGCATAAACTTCAGTGGAATTACACCAGGACTGAAGCCCCATAGGTTTAACCCTAATGTTATTGGGTTAAATGACAGGGGCCTGAAGGGGATGTGTGCTTTTTTGAAACTAAAAATATAAAAACAAAATTTTTTTGTATTTGGACTTAATCTAATTTAAAGGAATTGAGACTATCACATTTGAATCCAGTGAAACTTCATCAGTAAAAATTCTACTGTACAGTACTGCAATATAAATAGGACATAAGTAAATGAGTCCATGGTATGGCATCAGATAAAGCAAATGACCGTTCAATTTTCAGTGCAGCCGTCAATTTACACAAATATACTGCCGAATACGATTCTGATCCTGCAATCCATTAATAAGTAGTTCTTATCCGAGTAGCCCTATTTATTTGCATGAAGACTTTACTCTGTAGTTGAGCTCCCATTGACTTTGGGGACCTCGGTATGTACTTGGATTACTAGCCCATGCTGAACTCCTTGCTACCACATCTTCACTCCTGTTACTCACGCTAGCTTTAATCCAGCTAGCATGGGTATGCCTACCCATCCTATACTCGCAACTTTATTTGCTCTGCAGATGTATTCGTAGTGGAGTAAAGTATTACTCAGTGCGTGAAATTCTGGTTTTGTTTAAGTCAATGGCAAAACTCCCAGGATTTCAATCTCGTCCTACATTTTTAATACAGTATCATTTGTTTTTCATCTTGACAAATTAAACAAAATGTGTAACATATACAGTATTTTTTGAAAATACTGCACAGAAATAATTGTTTTAAAAAAGTCTACTGTATTATTTCCTCTCTGTTATACCACTGAAATTAGCCCACAATACTTTACCTACCTATGGTCTAGCTTCTCATTTCTAAGGTTTACTGAGCCTTTAAATAAACATAAAATAAATTAAAATGAATGCATTTTTTCCCCATTACTCAGATAAAAGAAGTAGCATTATAGGGTGAAAATGTTAGCCTCATTCAAGTCAATGGCAAAACTCCCATTGATTTCAGTGGAGTCAGGATTTCACCCCTAATTTCAAAACACATGTGGGTCACTTTCATCTTTTTATTTCAGCCTGCATAGAAATGATTAGAGACCACAGAAACACAGAACTGAACATCTGAATGGCACAATCGTTGGCTTGTTACTGATGCTTCTGTTCTGACTGAATTCAAGTTTAATTTTGTCTTTTTCATCCTTAATTATTTTTCTTCTCTTCAGTTACTGCTACCTTTAAGCCCCGGCAAAAGTTAAGCAGGAGAAAACAGCTTATTGTGCATTATAATTATCTACTTCCAAATTTGTGAAATACCATCGTTTACATGTTTAATTCTTTTTGTCTAATAGCGCTTATACAGTAGTTCTATCATTTAAGCTCACGTCATCTTCATTACTGAATATCACATTTTGCTGTTGGTTGTGTACCATAAAATAAGGCCAGAACATCAATAACGTAAGTAACACACATGTAAACTTGTTTTTCTGCTTGTTATAGTTATGGGTAGGCCCCCAAGGACTTTCTGATTCTTTTAAAAGCATTCACATAATACGGAATGTAACTTTATTTTTTTTCTTCTTCACATAATGAGACACTGAAAGCCCTTCTTGTCTCTAATAGGATATTAAGCAGCTCTGTTTTTATGAATGTCAGCACAATTAAAGCCAAAATAATAATAATAATAATACTTTGTACTGTACAATCTCAAATTAAAGCAAGAAAGATAATGACAACTTTTGCATTAGCCAGAAAATGTGATTCTCTTCCACTGGATTTTTTTCTTGTTGACAAGTCACATAACGTGTATATGGGTGTAGTTGTGTATATTCTATGCAGAACAGCAACCCCTATTCTGTTCATCTAGTTCTTCTAATTGTTTAGTTAAACTAACAAACTGATACAATTTAGAATACTACATTAACACATTTAACATCAAGTTTACATACTTGCTTTTTTTAAATACTAGGAACTTGTACACATTTTATTTGGCTTTGTAAGGACTGAAATATTACAGATAATGCAATCTACTTTTCTTTGAAAGAATATGGCTCTTATCAACTAACTCTCTCTGAGGTTCAGAGTGAAATACCTTTTCTTCTATCTGTAGCTGACTTGAGAACAGGATGTCTTCTTAAGTGGTCAGCAGGATGCTACAGTACAGATTGTTCTTAATTAAGGATAATTCTCTCCGGACATTAGAGTTAAGCTGTTGCAGCAAAATTATTTCATTTAGACGAATTTTTCTATAGAAGTCTCAAGAAAAACTATTCCAAGTATGTTTTGTTGTAGTATCTCCACATGACCAGAGGAGGGCACTTTAAACATCTTTGCACTGCTCATGAAGCAAATGCAGAAACACAGTGTTACCCAATGTCACATACAGTCCTGCCGAATGCTATTAAGGTTGCAGATATCTTTTTCCGAAGTTCACAAAAATATAAAATATGTGCTGCACCACAGGGCTCTATTCTGTAGATAGAGAGAGTGCCTATCTCTAGCTATCTAGATTTTCTTCTGATTCCTCCCCACTTTCATTTTCTTCAACTTCTATTATACTGCTAATTAGTCTGAGACTCACAGATAATTGTTAAAAATATCTGGGGGTTCTCTCCCTCCCCCTCCCCCTCCACTGCTCTGTTGCTAGCCCTAGGTAATTTAACAGAGATTGATTTAACCCTCTGTATTATTCTGCTGCAGAAATTCCTTGACTTTGATGCACTTGGAAAAAGCACTCTCTGAGATATGATATGTATTGCAACAGCACATCTCATCACAGTAAAATCTTGTAAAATTACTGGTCCCCCCTGCCTGCTCAAAGCACTGATGTTTCATACCAGATCTGCATGCACAGCATAGTACAGAATGGAGAAATCAATCTTTTATCCACTACATTCACTACTGGAATGGAGTTCAATGATGTTCCATAATAAACATTCAAGATAGCATTCACTTTTCATTTTGGGGGTAAACATGTCAACCCTTTAGGATAAAGTTTTTAATTTTGTAACTGTACTGGTATCATAGACACAAACAGTTTGCTCTCTGCTTTGTTTTGTTCAAATTTAATGCAGAAAAAAGATTAGAAAGGATATAGAAATAATTTGTTTTTAATAAAAGTCTTTCTTCCATCTTTGGGGAAGAACAACGCTTATTTTTTTCCCCACAAAATGTTATTTTCCTTCCTTTTTCAGAGCTGACAGGTACAAGAAGGAAGATGTCTTTCCTCAGCAGTCCTTTGAGATGGAGTAGAATTCAGTGAGTCCTCACCATGATAGGATCATAAACTTACTGGTTTAAACCAACCTAGCTGTCCCTAAGCTGCTGAGTTTTAGCTGCACCATACATGTTTCCTTGTGCCATTTTCTTTTGTTTGTTTTTATTTTGTTTTTCTTGATGACCCTGAGCTATGGCTTCTGTCTTGTTTATACCACTAGTCAGCCTTCCTTGCTTTTCTGGTTTTGCCGACGTAGGCCTCAAAGAAGAAATGGCAGAATAACACGAAGTAGCTGAGGTACATGAGAGAAGACCAGATGATGTTCTGAACATGGGAGTGGCACTGCCCCTGCTGCATCCAGGAGAAGACCAGATAATTAACTACACAACCAATCAACATCTGAGTGATCTGTGATAAGGTGATGAACATGGCAAACTTGCGTGAGACTCTGAAGCCAGCAGCCCGCAAGGCATAGTAAGAGTACATAACGGCGTGGACCCCATAGTTCATGGTCATAAACCAGCCACCGCCAGCCACCATGTCCTTGTAAGAGTACCAAGAATAAAGCAGCACCGTAATGTGGTGGTACCAGTGCAGGAAGATGAGCTTCTGTTTTCTAAGAATAATGAATATTGTATCTCCTGTAAGAGAAAAGACAGGGGGGAAATATCAGAAACAAATCAAACTACTTTGTAATTCTTATGTTCTGCCAGGTTTAAAATGGTGGGAAGTTATTTAGATTGTAAAGTTTTGGGGCATTGATAAAAACCTCAGATCTAAACACCCCATAACTTTATTGGAGTTTAGAAACTACTTCTGTATGTATGTCCAGAGCCAGATTTTACAAGTGTCCCGTTATCTTTATGATGGGGAACCAAAACTCCAGGTCCAAACACTGTCTGCACTGGTGGGGTCTTTCTTTGAAAAGAACATAGGATCCAATCTTTGTGACATGGCTAACTGCTATTTTAAAATGCTACTGCTTAATTTAGAGACATTCTCTGCTCAGGAGGCAATCTGTGAAAGTCTCTCGTAAGCACTGTATTTTTGACTTGTGTTTTGACGTTCTGAGTACAAGCAATGTCCATTTGTCTGATGCAACTTCAGGAAACAGTGGTATTTAACAGACACCAGGAAACCACGTTTAACAAACCAAAAGCTAATT
Source organism: Mauremys mutica (assembly GCF_020497125.1). Lineage (NCBI taxonomy): Eukaryota > Metazoa > Chordata > Testudines > Geoemydidae > Mauremys > Mauremys mutica. The sequence continues at coordinate 33,496,506 of NC_059076.1, read as the reverse complement.
ATAGTAAGGTAAGACTGACTATGTGTTGTCCCTGAGGTTATATGGCAAAAATTCAAGTCAACATTTTCAAACCTAGGTGCCTAAAATTAGACCCCTAAGGCACATGAATGAAAGTATCTGATTTCCAACCCCTGCTCACATGAAAGTCAATGAGTGGTAGCTGCTCAGCCAGTTTTTACTAGGTGCCTAAATATGGATTTAAGTGCCCAAATGTAGACGGCCCTACCCCCCAGGTTTGAAAATTTCAATCACAGAGCACAAAGATTTTGTATCACTGGATCCTGGCATATAGGACAAAGTGAAGAAAACTCCTTATGGACCCGTCCTTTCCTGTGTCTGTTTGCCAGTGGAATTACAGTGGGGTGAGAGCAGAATCAGGCTCTGTGGAGTTACACAAAGCAGTGACAGTCATGGGTAACTCAGGGAAGAGTTTGGTGTGCCATTGTGTTCTCACCAATAAATATCTAGTCATCTGTGGTACTCAGTGTTAATATAAATAGGAGCAGGAGGGACTATACTAAAAATGTTTCTCTAGCAAAGTTCTGTGTCTGTGTAACTCTTTAAGAAATCTGTTTAATATACGTGTCTTCAGAGTTTGTATGAAGAATATTATAACTTGAGCAAACTATTGTCAAATCGTTCACTGTTGATCTACACAAAGTTCATTAACAAACGAAGAAAGTGAGTCTCTCTGCAAAAGGCTTTAGGTTTTTCCATCCATGAAAGCAGGATTTTTTTAACCTAACTGACGGTATTGTTAAAGGGACTGTAGTGGTTGGGAAGGTGGAGGGAATATAACATAAAACAATGAATACAGTCAAGTTTTTCAAAATGCTGAGTGACTTTGAGTCCTCAGTTTTTTGGCTGCCCAACTTGGGACACCTGCAACGGGGCTGATTTTCAGGGGCAGGTGCTCAGCAATTTCTGTTAATAAGGTACATCTAAGATGCCTCAAAAACCTGAGCCAAATCACTAATTACATTTGAGAATCTTGGTTGCACCTTCCACTGACACTTCACTCAGAGCTCGCACCCAACCATGTCTGAGGTTTTGAAAAGTTTCTGGGACTTTTTTTCTGCCATTGGTTGTCATTTCCCCACATTTCTGCACTTCCTGGTTGTGGCTTGACTAAAAGTACTAAATAATGGAAATCGTAAAAAAAAAAAAGTCCTCTGCTGTTTCTAGCCAAACTGAAGCAGGAAGTACCGGACATCTCAAGGGAGAACCTGCTCTCATGAGAGTTTGAACTCATTTTTTAAGACTTGGGTCAATAAATGTTGTTCTCAGTAGCTCCATTAATGGCAATGGAGTCATTCTGGATTGACTGACTAGTGTGACAGCATCATACAGTATGAATAAGTATCTGAATGCTTGATATTTATGCAAATCAGCCTGAAACACCTGCATTCACTTACTACTATGCAAAATGCTACTGTATATGTAACCTGTACCACTGGAGAGGGAGTGCATGTGTAAACACTTCCTGGTTTTAGAGAGAAAATGGGGTAATTCTGAAATACCTCATATCCCTTTCTTCCAAATTCTCATGCTATTGCTGCAGAAATGTGTTTTAGTCTTCATTCCACTTACTCTTTTTTTCCTCTCTTCCTGCTGTTTGCCACTACTGCATTGATCTTAATTATTTTATTTATATGCATATGCTCTTCTTATAGACAGTGATTTATGGGGGGGTGGGGAGTGTAAAGCATGAACCACAAAGTGTGTTTATATGTGCATATATCATTGGAAAAAAGATGAACGTTAGTGAGGGGATGGAACTAAATCTATGCCTTACATACTAATGCTACAGTTATGCACGCTTCTGTTTGCTTCATTAGCTGCAGGAATGCCGAGTCACATTGGTTAGAATCTACATTTCTAGCAGATAGTTCCTAATTTTAACAAAACCAAATCTAAGTGAGTTTTCATGTAATTCAAACAGTAAGAAACCAAAGAGTCTGAAACAGCATGAAGGGGGCTGTGTGTCTTCTTCTCTCATGTGCTGATAAATTGCTAATCTGAAATCCACTGAACTGAGTTTGCTGCTGAAATACAAACCTATTCCTGCTGTTTATCTGTATCTAGTGAATTCTGCTGCTCTGTGAGGTTTCAGTAACCTGCAGCCTCAGTAGTGAACTGGGGGGCTGCTGAATCATTGTCCCCTACTTTGTATTAAGACCATTCTCTCTCATACTACTAAGTCCTATGAGCAGCAAACATACAGGCTGGGTACTAAACATACTCTAACAAGTATATTCTTTATAGCCTTACAAAAAATGCTGGAGAGAAAACCATTTACAAAATATGCATCCAATAGGAGGGTGGGTGGAAGAACTACAATACTATGGGAAAGGTGTTTATTTTCTGTCTGCAAGAAGCAAACTGCCAACTAGGTTTCTGATATGTTTAGGGTAGGGGGAAACACAATGTTCCTGTGTGTACACACACAAAATAAGGACAAATAAAACAGAACTGAGGTAGAATGGGACCTGAAGCCTCTTGCTTCCATAGCTTGATGCTGTTGTGTGTGGCTTCCAGATTTATATACAATAAGGCAGATGTTGAGTCACTCTGCAAATCACTCTATTAATGTTTATCTGTAATGACTGACTGCTTCAGACATGGGGCACCCTGTACAGTCTGACAGTGATTTCTTTTTGTGGTTATTTATGGAACAGGCCTAGATAAGGTTATGGAGGAACCTAGTGTATTGCTCTATACTGGGTTCAGGACCTGTCCCCATGTAATCAGTCAAAGTACAGTGATAAGCCCGAGGCTGCAACTTTCCCTTGACACTAGATACAGTCAGTGTGATGTCTATTTTTGGTTATTGAACCTGTGACCTACAGAGCTTAACCGTGAACCTCAACAGCTTGAGTTTAAGGACCCTGGCTGAAAGCTGTAACAGATTCATCTCTGGTGCAGACAACACAGAGTGGGGGCACTGAACAATGGGTTACATCAGGTTTTCTTGACCTGCTGACTAATATGTATGTTCCTGAGCTACCAGCTGCACAAAGTTGAATAGCCCCAGGAACCTGGACCTAAAAGCACTGCTATTTCTAGATGGGACATCTTTGGTTCCTTCCCCAACCCCCAATTTCTACTGATCCTAGGTGGCTTTTAGGGTGGCTTCCCATGGCCATATGGAGCAGTCAACCGCTTCTTCTCCTTATACTCCAGGCTGGATAATTTGTTCTGGTTGCACATTTTGGGAATTTCTATTAAACTTTATTTTTATTCTGAACAAATTGCATCAGGAGTATGAGGCGGATTCTGCCTTCACTTACGCTGATATAAGAGTAACTCCATTGAGGTTAATGCCATTTTACTGGTGAAAAGCTCATAGCAGAGGATGTATCAGACCTTAAGTATATCTGTATGTTGGTTGTTCAATTTCAGTCAAGAAGCCATAGGCACTAGCTCAGTGGCTGATATCCAACTCTAGTTGGTAGCAGACTACCCAAAAACAATTAATTTTTAGTTATGTTCAATGAGTTGATGGTCACTAGGTGCCCACATCACCAAAACCACAAACACTAACTAGCACCTATCTCAGAAGAGACCAAAGACCGAAGAGAGACCTACAGTATCATTCCTATATGTCACCTGTCTAGATCAGGCTTGGGGTATATTAGCAGGGTAGTATGGGGAAGCTTGCATTGCCAGTGCCTGCACTATATCTGAGAGAGCACTTCATGGTCCAGCACTGCTGAGCTAACAAATTTAACAAATACTAAATTTAGAAATAGGGGTCAGGGCCCAACTATTTTGCAGGAGGTCTGTGTATATGATCATTAAAATAAAGGAATGAAGTTTCCAATGCCCTGGCTGGTATAACCATTAGATAAAGGCTTATTTATCTCTATATAAGGTGAGAGGAGAAACAAGGGATCCTATGAAGAGAGAAATGAAAAACAATACAACGTGGGCTTATTTGACACTGTCAGTCACCTTCTATGGGAGAAGAGATTGCCCCAGCATGAATATTTTCCTTAATCAACAGGTGACAGACTGCCCCCAATCTAGCAGATAACACTAGGTAACTCTCACTTCCACTATGAACTGCTAATAGGGGTTAGGTTGTCCCTAACCCTAGCATAGGTGTGTAGAAATAGTGAGGAAAACAAGGGCACAAAAGGTCTCTCTGTCTCCTTCCACACCCTCCAAAAAAGTCAAGGAGAAATAAGGTCCCCTGTGCTTGGAGGAGCACAGAGACTGCTCCATCCATTGCGTCTAGTAGAACACTGTGCCCCAGAGAGGGGGTTGGGAGGTACAGGGCCATGAGCCTACTTGCCCTCTAGATTGGCCTGTGGCGTTAGCTGGGTGCACTGGGAACGAGCAGGCTGTACCATCCCAGGAGTACTGGGGAGCTACGGGAGGGGCACAATGCGTGGGCTTCATGTGGTTCTTTAATGTCCCCAACTCAGAGCTGTGCTAAATGCCACGGGTTAACCCAGGGGCATGAGTTAACTAAGCAAAAACCCAAGCTCGCCTAAACTGAATCAAACCTGCTAAAAATTAAGGTGAATTGACCTGAGGAGTTTGGGAGTCATCTTATTCAACTTTTCATTGCTCTAATCTTAGTTCAATTGAGCGTAAAGCTTAGCGACTGAGGAATATGGGGCGGTTTTGGTTTGGCTTTTTTATTTACAAGCCTGAAAAGCGGTTTTCAGCACCACTGAATGGTCTGCATGTTTTCTGCATAAACTCTTTTGCCCCAAATGTGCACATTAAATAAAAACGAGAGCAGGGGTACTCACCTAGTTCGGGTGCTTTGCTTAGCACAAACGCGTAAGCCCAGAATTTGCTGACAGGTCCATTGTAAAAACTCTGGTCACACACTGACTGCTTCAGGCCTTTGGTCATCAGAATGTACAGCATATAAGCACCAGTTCGAACAGCACCAAATATACTTCAGAAAAGAAAGAGAAAATAAAGAACATTCAGTAGTTACTTAATAGCTAAACTTAATCACTTCAAATCATTATAGTAAAAAGCTAGCAATGGTCTTAATTATTAGCAGGTTGGGGCCAAATATTGATTCAGGTGTATAGCTAGAGTAACTTCACTGCCTTCAAGAAGTGAATATGAATTTCTAGAGTGAGTGGAGAATATGGGTGTTTTATTGGACTGAAATATCTGGTACAGTCATGTCAGTTCCCTTCTTTCGGTCCTAGGGAAATGCTACTTCAGGTGTCAAGAGTAGATGGGAATGTCTCCTTTAACTCTGAGTGTGCAACCTGCAGAAGTTTGATCTTGCTGGCTGGGAAACTGCACAGTCCACCAGCGGTGAGTTTAATAGCAGCTTGCATTTTTTATTAACTCCCTCCCCTGAGTTTCTCAGTGTGTTCTGTCATCTGTTTTCTGTGCCCCAGTCCTGCAATGAGTTTCATCCAGGTGGAATCCTGTACCCAGCCAGAACTCCACTGACTTCAGTGGGGAACCTGCTTCAAGAAAGGAGCTTAAGCTTGTAAACGCTTTTGGTAGAGGCCCTGGCTGGCTTCATTTTGTGTCTCAGACATCACCTGGCACATTGTTTGCTCTTAACTCATTACTAACAGAGGAACTGACAAACTAGCACTAGACAAATTCATTTCATGAGATGCACAAATCACCCTTATTTCCTTAAACTTGTTTGGATAGCCAGATATGTTGTGTTCTGTCAATGAGGTATATTAGGATGTACATTATGGTGTTAATTAGTGTCATCGATGGAGGAGCTCATTTTAGATTACAACTGGCATACAGGTGGCACTATTGAAACAGCTTCACTTCAGCAACACCAGCTGTACCATCATCTAGTAGCTGAGCAGGTCTCCACTTTGCAACCCCTAGCTGTTGGCTCAGTAACCAGAAGGATGAAAGGCCATTCTGGATGCATTACACTCCAGCTTGATAACTGAATGTGGAGAGAAACTGAAAGGCTTCGTTCTCACTCTGCTTGCTAAGTTACAAGAGCACTCATGCATACTGGTTAATTGAGTGGTTTCACTAGCATTTCTGAAGTCCATACTTTGAGGAACTTTAAGTAACCTGAAAAAAGTTCAGGCCTTTCACCATCTGAACACTCAGGCATACAGAATTCACCACACTGGATCACTGTGGCCCACCACTACCCCGCATCACCTCAATCAACGCTGCCTTGCATCACTTCAGCCAACATCACCTCACATTGCTGTGTGCCAGCACGGCCTTCATCACCTCCCCACATCCCTGAGGTCCATCGTTGTCCCACAGCACCATGCCCCATCGCTGCTCAGTTTAACTGTCCCGCATCACCTCCCTCATCACTGTGACTCATCCCTTCCCAGCATCGCATCCCCGCTGCCTCCCTCGCATCATGTTGCCCTGCATCGCCTCCTCCATCCCTATGCCCCATTCCCAGTGCCCTGCACCACTGTTCCCACTCACTGGTTTGTGATATTGCCCCATCACTGCTCCACATCACCAACTCCATCACTTCTCTGCATCTCCATGCCCCTTCACTGCCCCCATTACTGTGACCCACCAGAGCCTCCCATCACCTCCTCCAGTCTCCTATCATTGTGCCCCCATCACTGCTGTGTCACTGCCCCCATCACCTCCTCCACTGTCTCTCATCCGTGTGACCCATCACTGCCCTTCATTCACCACCTATCCCATGTCTTCCACTCAGCTCATGGTCCCCTGTCATGGACAGCCATGTGACAGTAAGAGGGTTGATGTGATGGATTTGACTGTGGAAATGTATGCATATAGGCAATACATATTAATCACCTATGCAAAGAAAGAGGAAATACGGTGCACATTTTTAACAGTGTGGGTAATCAGCCATTGGGACCGCTCACCTAGAGTTGTGGTGGATTCTCCATCACTTGCAGGCTTTAAATCAAGACTGTATCTTGCCAGAGATATGCTTGAGCTCAAACAGAAGTTATAGGCTTCAGGCAGAAATTACTAGTTGAGTTTCTATGACCTGTGTTACACAGAAGGTCAGGCTACATGATTATAATGGCCCCTTCTGGCCTTAAAACCTGTGAATCTATTAATCTAGATCTTTATATCATTTATATAAAGTCCCTTGACTTCTAGACCTACAGCATTAACAGGTATGTGTAAACTGATCATTGCTGGCCAGCAAAACACCATCCTCACCGCCATATACAGCATTGCACAAGAACACTGTACCAGACATTACAGTGGTTTTTAACTTCCTGTGGAGCATCAAGTATTGGGTTCTTCCCCTGTGCTGCACGTGGAGGGAAATGTTGCTTGCTGACTCCTGCACTGATCACCTTATATCTTGAAGCATGAGGTTTGGGTATTCTATTAGTATATAGAACTACAGGTGTTATTAACGTACAAGTTAGCCTGTTCTTCTAAAGGTCAAGCTTCATTGTATGATACGATGGTGATATCATCATTTGTACTGCAATAGCTATTAGGACCCCCACTCGTGGACCAGGACCCCATTGTGCTAGGTGCTGTATAAAAACATCTCCATCCTTAGCATCTACCTGGACCCTACGGTCTCTCTTCTGTATAGGGTTGCCTTCCTGTAGAACCTTTTTCCCAGCATGCTTTTTTCATATCGTTCTGGGGCTGGCCCTTTAACTTTGGCAGAGACAGACAACTGCAACCTTAAAGCAGCTATATGTAAATTGAGTGCTCCTTGCTGTATCTCCTCTTCTTTCAGCTAGTAAGTATTCAACTCCTGTTATGCTTTCCTATTCTCAGTCCTGAGGAGACAGCACAGTGAATTCCGCAGGCTGACTGGGATAGCCATGTTGCTGTTGTTTCATTTAGGAGTTGGGTGGGACAGCAGGGATTAGTGGGATCAGACGGAATATGTCCTGGATATGCAGTAACAAGCAGTCTAATGTCAGCACTGAGGCATTTGCTGACATGAAAATAAAACGGGGAAGAAAAAAATCTGAAAGAAATATCCTCTATTACAAAGTAAAATAGTTGCAAGCAACATTATGTCCATCGCTCTTTTAAAAGAATCATATTTTAATAACATTTGCAAATCAAACAGGTTTCTGAATCGTGAATTTAAGCTCAGATCAGAATAGTGTCTGTCTAAAATAACAGACCAAATTCTGATTGAGCTAAAAGTGGTGTAAATCTGGAAACCCAAGGAATTACTTTAGATTTATATCCAAGTAAAATCTGGCCCCTAGGGCATACCGATCAATTCTTAATTTGGCATGGATGAGATCACATATGTCTTTATATATTTCTTTTTTGTTAGTATTGTTCTGTGGTTTCCCTTTGGTACTATCTGTGTGTGTTGGTCCATGTATTCCCAATTACTGGAAGCCTAGCTAGGTAATAGCAATCCCATGGCTGGACACTTTGTTCTACCTCCATGTTTCTAACTGGGAGTGACTTGTGATTAGTATTCTACCCAGAGTTTTCCTTACTCAACCATAGTGATCTTTTATATTAGGCAGACGAAAGCAACATTACCTTCAGCATAATACATACATTGAACTGATATATTGGGGTGTGCTGCGTGCCTAAACTCTATCCAGCTGACAAGCCGAGGTTACCAGACAGAGTAATGTTTAGTGAATGCCCCAAAGTGCATGTGAACTCAGAGAAACGGCGCTGCTTTTTGTGCCCCCACGCCTTTAATCGTGTCGTTCCTTCTGTGAGGTGAGATCTACCAACTGATTTATGTCTCGCACAGAAACGATGTGCAGGAGGGTGATGGGACTGCTTGCTCAGTAAATCACTTCGGCTTCATTTTGCCCAGGCCCTGGTCTGTACTGTCACTATTGTGAGGCATTAAAACGCACTGCCTACCAAAGCAGTCTGGCGAGTGGGAGTCAGCTGGGATTCTAGAGTGAAGGTAACTACTGAAAAGTTACAGCCATTCCAAATGAAGAGATCTATCAAAGACATACTGCACTGGTAAATACTGCTTTCGCGTCTGTTCAACTAAAAAATGGCCTGCATTTCTTTCCCTTCCGGCTGTGCCTTCTCGAGTAGGCTAACAAGCATCCAACTGATATGTTTTGATCATGTTATGGACAGGTAAATAACTGCTAATATAAAAATAATACTCTTCACTTACTTTCTCCTTTTAACATGAGACTCAAAACATTTTAAAACATGGCTTAAGACCATGAGACTTTTGAGTGGGCAGCATCATCGCCCCATTTTGGAGATGGGGGAAATTGAGACACAGGGCAGTTAAGTGATGGGACTAAGGTCAAAAAGCAAGTTAGAGATAGGAGCTAGGAATGATCTCTAGGAATCCTGACTCTGACGTTGCTGATTTAACCACTAGACAACGTTCTTTCCACACAACCATAATAATGGGAATTGAACCTGCTTCTGCAGGGCTGAATTAACTTTCGGTGTCCATGCTACATAGATATGAAAGCATCTGACAAACACTACTACATATACTAAAACATTGCCACTGCAGTGCTGAGCAGAGAATGTGGTCTTATTTCAGCTCTTTAGAACTATCCAAAAATATCCAATTTTCTTGTTTAGCTCGCTGCAGCATCAGTACTGTGTGTGTTGTTCTACCTGGAATATTTGATATATATTTTATTTTCTGCTCACAGATCTAGAGACAAAGCCCATTTTCTGGCTCTGAATAACATGCACATCTCAGAACAGAAAACATCAGCCCATAAGTCAAACAGTTCCTCCTATCAGGCAGCACAAACATAGCACTATGGCTGTTCTTTAAAAACAGAAAGAAAACAAAGGCATAGGTTTGTGTCTGCAGGCCTACCTGAAGATGGCACCATACTGGAATCCGTAAGAATTCTGCGTATGGTTCTGCTAAATTTAAAATGAAATAGCTATGTGTTACACATGCACACTGTGTCCAGATCTTTGTGTTTTGCATGTACACAGTGTCTCTTATTCCAAAGGATCCCACCATGCTTTACTAACTATGTACATATGGCACTAATGAAGTGCAGCCAATTGGATCACAGCATACTGCACAAACATAAAGGCAGAGAAATTCTGGCCAAAGACTTCAGGCAAAACTCTGCTTATACATATGGGATACTTAAACCCAGAACAGAGAGGAGCTTGGCTTGTAAGATCTCATCACAAATTCATCTTCTCACATCCGCCAACCCACACTAAGTCTGGGTTAGAACAAAAGGGTGAGCTTTGAACCACTAATTCCAGGAAAAGCCAAGCTATTCCAGACTTGCAGTTTGGGTGTCACTCCCTTCCCTGGGAACATCCATGGGAAGAACTGGGGGGAAGAGAAGGCTGTCATGTGACTATGGTAAAGATTCAGAGAAAGTCACCTTCTCCTAACACTCAGGAGGGAGCTTCATTACAATGAGGATAACAGTATTATCCCTAAAGCTACTCAGTCTCACTGAGTTTCACTGTAGATCTTTTGCTTAGAAATGGCCAGGGGTGGCTCTATGTTTTTTGCTGCCTCAAGCACGGCAGGCAGCCAGCCTTTGGCAGCGTTTCTGCGGGAGGTCTGCCCCAGTCATGCAGATTCGGCGGCATTTCTGCAGGAGGGCCACCGATCCTGCACCTTCAGCGTGCCTGCCGCCAAATTGCTGCCGAAACCGTGGGACCGGCGGACCTCCCGTAGAGATGCCGCCAAAGGCTGCCTGACTGCCACCCTCACGGCGACCAGCAGGCCGCCTCCCCCCCCGCGGCTTACTGCCCCAGGCACGTGCTTGCTGTGCTGGTGCCTGGAGCCTCCCCTGGAAATGGCTCCAACCTGGCTTCCTGCCACAAGTTTAAAAAACTCCAGCAAACACACCCTTGTAGTTTCCCTCTTTTTCTTTATAACGTGTCTTTTTACAAGAATTAATATGTAACAAAATATAGCGCTGGACATAACATACCACTGGCTTTATCACCCTCCTGGAAGTCAGGATATCTCTTAACAGGTATAGGCAGGGTGACCAGACAGCAAATGTGAAAAATCAGGATAGGAGGTGGGGGGTAATAGAAGCCTATATAAGAAAAAGACCCAAAAATCGGGACGGTCCCTATCAAATTGGGACATCTGGTCACCCTAGATATAGGGAGCACGTCGGGGTGGGGAAAGAGTTTTAGGGGACTCGTAGGGCCCATTAAAAATCCAATGGCAGAATTCAGAGCTGCAACCATTGTGGGGCTGGCCTACCCCTGAGAATTGGGGAGCCTTAATTCTGCCTTGACGTATTTATAAAGAAGTGTTTATTCCTTGAACTGCCCATGTATCAGCAGTGAGTTTCTGTTGAAGTGCACATGTGTAGAGTTAGCCAGATTTTCTACCGAGCATGTTTCATAGTTAAAATCCAAAACAAAGAAATATCATACTTAAAAGAGCACATGCCCCTAATTGAGATCAACATCCATGCAAAGTTTGAAGCTTCAGCAGCCTTCAGCCTCTTTTGGTGTATCCCAATAAATAAAAGAATTGAGGCCACAGTTTTTTATAATTAGAAGATTTACAGGTGAAATATGTTGAGTCAGGTAGAAATGTCTCTAGGTCAGTTCCTAAATTTTTTTTGAGCACATAACAAAAGTTCATTAGCCTTAACGTTTAATTCAATAGAAGATATTTTATTGTATTAGATTTCCATTCTTCTGCCAAAGAACTGGTTTCTTAATGGCTTGGGGTGGCCTCGCTGTGCCAGCATGTCTGCATGCTGATGTAACTGCTGCAACCTCTTACAAATGTGCAACAGGTTATATTTCCTTTTAGTAATGTGGAAATTGAGCTGTTGCCTGCATGTTTGAAACAACGACGTCCCGCACACTGACGGAATGGAGTGGCATGGTGTACTACAAACATGCTGAGACAGATGACAGATGAGGTAAAAATACCTAACAGAAAATCTCTATGCTTAGCTGAGTGAGAGAAAAATGCATAGCAGGAGGTTATATAAGGGCATCTACAGGAAAAATAATTATTTTATCAAGGTTCATAGTACAGTAACTCCTCGCTTAACGCTGTAGTTATGTTCCTGAAAAATGCGACTTTAAGTGAAGCGATGTTAAGCGAATCCAATTTCCCCATAAGAATGAATGTAAATGCGGGGGGGGGGAGGATCCAGGAATTTTTTTTTTGCCATACAGTATAGTACTATAGCTGGGAGGTGCCCCCGCCTTACCCCACACAGGCACAGCCCACTGGCACTGGAGACAATGAGGCTGGCAAGGAGGATGAAGGTGCTGTAGGCTAGGAGAAGCATGTTGCGCAGCAGCAGCGGCAGCTTCCCCTACTCTGCAAGCACCGGGGCGGGGGGGCTCAACCCTCGGCCCACCCACACACCCCCTTCCCCCACACCCCTCCAACCCACCTCTTCTCCCCCCACCCCCTTTACTCTGCACGCCACGTCCTCGCTCCCTCCCCCTCCCTCCCCTGCTTCCTGTCTGCGGCAATCAGCTGGCTTGCGATGTTCAGGAGGGAGCGGGGAGGAGTGAGGACTTGGCGCGCAGGCTCCCCCTTCATCCCCTGCCTCCTGAATGCCACAAACCAGCTGATTGCTGCAGGAAGGAGGCAGGGGAGGGAGGGGGACCCTGCACGCTGAGTCCTCCCCCCTCCCTCCTGCCTGTGGCAATCAAGTGGCTTGCAACATTCAGGGGGCAGGGGGAGAAGGGGGAAGGCGCTGATCCGCGGGGTCTGCTGGCGAGCAGGAGGCACTGGGGGGGGGGCATGTAGGGGAGCTGATAGGGGGGCTGCCAGCTGTGGACAAAGCAGGCAGCCAAATGACACTATAGTGAAGCATTGCACAACTTTAAGTGGAGCATATTCTGTAATTGAGCAGGGATGTAAGATCGAAACAACGTTAAGCGAGAAGACGTTAAGTGGGGAGTTATTGTAAACAGATGTTCTGTATGTGTAATTACATTTATTCCTGTAAACAGAAGTCACAAAACAATCAACCCAGCAAGTCTCAAATCCTCATATTGGAAGTTGTCTTATTTGAACTCTAGATCAGCGAAGAAGCAGCTTTTAGAATCTGGAGACTACAAATCTGTGATATCACATGCACAGTGCATCAAGTTCATAACTAACATAAATGGAGTTGGGCCCACATAAGTCAATTTGGCCCATACCTCCCCATTTTGTAAGAGACACTGCCAGTTTCTTTTTAAAATACATAAGACACATTTCGGACAGAAGAACCTTGAAATATAAAAGATTTTTTTAAAAGTCTTTTAAGAATGTTTAAAAAGGCTTTTCTACTTTCCTACTGATGTTTATAAGGCCAACAGAGAAGCTTCTTTCAAAATGTTTCATATTTACTAGACCCTTTTGAAGCTGCATCCCAAAATACCTGTGACCAGCTTTGTTTGAAAGTCTATCATTGAGAAGCACAGGGAACAAATTCAGCCATGGCATAACTGGAAATAACTTCCATTTATTTCTGCAGGACTTGTACTTGCTTATACCAGAGATAAATATGGTCCTTGGTCTTTGCAGCCTTTAGAATAGTGGTCTTTTTCCTGTTTATTACAGAACAAGTTTTTCCACAGATCTGAGAGAAGGCTGGCAGGAAGCTGTTGTTGAGAAACAGATATTCCTTTGGCATGCATAAGCACTGTAGGATAGTCTGAGCAAAGGTGCAAAGGTCCTTCAAAACAGCTTCATTCATTGCATAACCTTAATTCAGCTCTAGAACACGAACCATCCTGTTTATTCCAAGTACATCTTGCAGCTTCCAAGTTCCAACTAACCTGACACTTCAAGCAAGGGTTGAGATGTATACAAGCCATGTCATTTAAGGTTTGCGAGACTTGCACCATCTGCAACTGGGGCATTTTGCCCAGCTGTCGAGCTATCCATCAGCATGAGAGAATTGGAGCTCGTGTTAATGATGGCTGGTTTCCACTCCTCTAGAATGGTCATCAAAGAAGGGACTGTGTGCATGTTAAAGCTTGTTCGAAAGAGAAACTATTATTCACAACAAATATGTTTTTCTTTTTCATTTGGTCAAACTTTTGTTTTAAAGGATTTTTTTCTGTCCGGCACACAAGTATGTGGTGGTATTGAGTAAAATTCTAGAATCAACATTCTATTTTTTTTTTTTTACTATTTATTGGACACTTATTTAAAACGTCTTGTTTTAAAAGCCTACATTGTGTCCATTTGTCCATCTGAAGGAAGAATTCACCAGGACATCATTTAACATTTGTCAACAGTCCTTCTGCTGAATTGGAATTCCATTCACTTGCAGGGATAGGACCTGCTAGATTTTCTATGAATGTGAACTCTCTGATATATGGAAACAAAGGATGAATGAGCAATGTAACCCCGGATTACATTTTCCCTCAGTTATGTATTCCTGAAGAGCAAACTGGCACGTATCTACATTGTTTCTCACAAACACGTGAGCTTTTCTCCCTCATTATTATCAATGAATGTGTAAACGAATGAAAGTTGCAAAGGAGTAGAACAATTAACCAGAGTCAGTAATAACTTTGCTACACTTGATAGCTCACAGGGTACTACTGGGTACTTGCAAACTGGCCAGATTTGTTGACGCTATTATTTCCCTTTTTAAATTTAATCATGTCTTCCTCTACCATTTGTTTCCTTACATGAAGAAATACACACTCTTCCATAGGTGCCCAGCTTTGCGGTGGGGAAGAGACCGGCCTTAGTAGTCTTGTTGAGCACAACTACTTATGCACACTTGGGCTGTCACATAAGTAATACTGGATTTTTCAGGAGGAATGGATTCTCCTATTGACAACAAGTAACAATTCATCTTTTGATAAGCTTCAACATATTTTCCTTAGCTGGCCAGTGGGAATAGTGATGGGTCTTTAGGCATGATTCTGATCTCGCTTTTACCCAATGATTTTACCCAAGCGTAGCTCCATGTCTTCAGTGGAGTTATTCCTGCTTTAAACAAATGTAAGGATTGTGGTACTGCTGTTTGTATATCCGTGACTGTAGAAGCATGATCTCGTATCAAGCCATGGCTTTAAACTGAGGTTTTGTGTCCGTTACCATGAGATATGCAGTATTGTTGTAACCATGTCAGTCCCAATAACAGAAGTTGATCCAGTAACAGATATTACCTCACCCACCTTGTCTCTCTAATCACCACAAGAGGCTGAGTTACTGATTTCTTGGTAACCAGTTAAAATTTGGAGCGGGTTAATAATGACTGAAAGCTATTAAAAAGAACAGGAGTACTTGTGGCACCTTAAAGACTAACAAATTTATTTTAGCATGAGCTTTCGTGAGCTGCAGCTCACTTCTTCGGATGCATAGAATGGAACACACAGACAGGGGATATTTATACATACAGAGAACATGAAAAGGTGGAAGTATGCATAACAATTGATTAGACTTTTCCTGTTGTTATGCATACTTCCACCTTTTCATGTTCTCTGTATGTATAAATATCTCCTGTCTGTGTGTTCCATTCTATGCATCCGAAGAAGTGAGCTGCAGCTCACGAAAGCTCATGCTAAAATAAATTTGTTAGTCTCTAAGGTGCCACAAGTACTCCTGTTCTTTTTACGGATACAGACTAACATGGCTGCTACTCTGAAACCTGAAAGCTATTACTATCTTATGGTTGTTTAGTGACCTGCGTGGAATTAACCAATCTCATTTCAATGATTAATGGAGAGGTGTCTGCATTGCAAAAACAGACATGACAATTTGGCATGTTGTCTAACTCCAGCTGGCAAAGAGGACAGAAATGGGTTTATAGTCTGACAATAGGCTCATACCTTGACAGTGCCACATAAGGACAGCACTCTTCGGCATTATGTTGGCTGCCAGGTGCATGAGTCAAAACACTGACCCAAAGAGTACAGGCAAACCTTATTTAATCTGATTTTAGTTATCCAAAAATTCAGAGTCAAATTGATTCGTATTCTGAATTGTGTCCTAGATACATAGAAAAGCCTTCATCTTATCCCAAACCCTGCTTATCCACATTATTTTCACTTCCCCCATCTCATTTTGATAAACAAGTTTTGACTGCAACTGATAAAAACGTAGCTTTCAAATAAGATGTCTCTCTGAATTTTTGGAATGCTGGGCTGGTTTCTTTTAAACAAGATCCAAGAATGAGAGTGTGCACAAAGCAATCACTCTATATTTGACCTCTCAATCTTCATCCTCAAGGGAAACCTGCACACCACCTTCAAAAGATGAGCCTCGGAGCTTAAATTCGTAATTTTGCTAGACACTAAAAACAATGGACTTATTAGAATAGAATACTGGATTTATTACAACAATCATTAAGCCACTATCCCCACCCCCATCAACCCCAGTCTCCCTTTCCTCTTCCCATGATGGGAGGGGCATTAACAGGCCCCTTCATCTTGAATGGTCCCTTGCAATATGTGTTAACTACTTATGCTAAACAGTATGTTCCAACTTGTATTTAGCGGTAACACTGAGTTCCTTTCCCAGACCTGAAGAAGTGCTCTGTGTAAGCTCAAAACTTTGTCTCTCACACCAACAGAAGTTGATCCAATAAAAGATATTACCTCACCCACTGGTCTCACTACTCTGAGGTCCATAGTTAAGAGAACTACCACTTCCCTTTTGGGTTGCTCCATAAGTAGTTATCTACAAGCAGGCGGTCACAGTGGTATTCTCGCCAATAATGCCTTTGGTTCCATCTCAGACATCTTCTATATAAAGAGACCTTCACCAAGCATCAGCCTCTAAGCATAGGGCTACTCTAAATTCTGACTTCTGGCACTACTTGAACTCAAATCTAGCTTCCCACCCCACAAGATTCTGTTTCCATCTGTTCTGGTACTTCTATGACCCTCATCCCTACAGTATCTGAGCACCTCACAATCATTAATGGTTTCAGCCACACAGCACCTCTATGAGATGGCAAAGTATAACTCTCATCTTACAGAGAGGGAACTGAGACACAAGATAGTTTGTCACTTTTAAGGAGGTCAGTGATTGAGCCAGGCTCTGAATCCAGGTCGCGAGTCCTAGTTCAGTGCCCTATCCTCTAGACCATCCTTCCTAGATCTGTTTGAGACAAGCAAAGGGAGCTTTGTTCTCTACTTTATATCAGTTAGAAGGGATTATACTATTGAATAAGTGCATAAACGCAGTCCATCAGCAGGCAGCATGCAGGCAGGAATCTAACTCACTGCATCCTTCAATAACATTTCACTTGTAAAGGTTTTCTGTAAATACTTCTCAACTTACAAGCCCCAAATCCTCCATCTGAATTCCAAGAGATGCACTATTACCCTTCAGGATAAATATTTTAAGGATACAGGAGCTGTTATTACACCTCTTTAGATCACATTTTCATTACCTGCTCATGTGATGTACTGGCAACAAACTTCAAGGCCTAAATATATGTGGTGACACACAGAGCTCTAGGGAAGTTTACAAAAATGCAGGGTCTTAGGAACAAGAACACAGCTGAAAATCTACCAATTTAGCAAAAATGCAATATAAGAGCAGCAGAAGTCTTCCAAAAATTCAATAACTGTCTTTCTTCAACTCTTTCCCCTGGACTCACTATGCAGTGGGGCGGGCATAGAATGCCATACGCATTCTAAACTCACTCATCACCTACAGTTTTTCCAGTAACAGCTCCCTTGGTGCCTATGTTTCTGCCTCCATGCATGTGCACTACAGCCTCTCTCTAGGCATCTGGATGCCTAAGTCCCAGTGCAATGCATGATCTGAAAAAATACATAAATTCCTCTGCCTAACTTGCCTGCAGGGCCTGATCCAGAAAGTGTGCTCAGAGGCCACTTAGCAGATCGGGCCCCACATACAAGCTAAACGGGAGGCAAGAAGAATTTCCCTCAACTGTAAGCCCAGTGGTTAGGGTACTCACCTGGGATGGGGGAGTCCCCCAGTTCAAATTCTCCCTCCACCTTAAGGAGAGAAGGGATTTGAAACCTATCAGGTGAGTGCCCTAACCACTGGGCTATGGGATAGTTTATTAAGCCCCCCATTGTCTCTACCTGAAGCTGCTCCACTTTAGATAAATAATTAAAGAGTCACTGGCACCAGGGGACTGGATCCTGGGTCTCTCACCGCCTAGGTGAGTGCTCTAATCACCAAGCTATAGCGTCATTCACATGCTTGCTTTCTCTCTCTCTGGGGCCCACGGACTTTTTAATTATTTATACACAGTGGAATAGCTTCAACAGGAGAGACTGAGGGAGGCAGGAGACCTCCCCCCCGCCATCAGAATATCCCATAGCCTAGTGGTTAGGGTACTGTGCATCTAAACCTTTTAAATATGTGCCTGTTAAGCTCTAATGCCTAGGAACATTTACGTTCATCTAACACTGTTTAAACAAGAATAGGAACTTATTTTTGTTCGGCCCACCAGTGCGAAAGTTCACAGAGTATGATGCAAAAGCTGTGCTAAGCCTTATAGTTTTCATCACTAGCGTTGACATAGAAATTTTTTTTTTTTTTTTGCTTTCACTGTGGATAAGTTCACATGCACTTTAAGGTTTAGGTTTGATTCTACTCAAAATCTCAAAGCTCTATTCAGTAGAATCTGATGACTTGGTCCCTTTTTTAAAAATACCCATTGAAATCATGCATTTGAGAGCAAAACAAACAACTGACCCATGAGGTCTCAAAAGGCTCCTTTGTACGTTTTTCAGTTAATGTGATTTGGCTTTCAATTTGGAACAAAAAGCGAACCCCGGAAGTTCAGAATGATTTAGAATTTTGTGCAAATACTTTACACGGCTCTACTAAGCATGCATTGGCAAGTGCATATATATAAATAGACAAGTAAAAGTGTCTGTGGGTGGCTGTTACTTTCCCACCTGAGGGTTTGTTGGCTGTGTGTGTGTGTGTGTATAAAAAGTGAGATATTGCTCTTCAGTTATTGGACATAAAGTGAGAATAGAGTAAATTAGCACTGTGAGTAAAGATTTGTCTAATGTTTTCCAGAATAAGTTATGCAAAATATTTATTTGTGTCACTCTCACCTCTCTTCAGGTCTTCTCTCCCTACTTTTATAGCCTAGACACCTCCATCCACCTCCCAAATGGAAGTATAACGTGGCTCAAGTTTACAGAATTTAAATGAGAGAGCTGTATTTCTAGTATACAATCCAAGTTCCATGCCACGTAAAAGTAAGGAGGGACTAATGAAATGGTCATAAGTATTTTAAAAACCCTTAACAACTCAACTGAAAGCCTAGTGATTATAACATATTTCATTTTTGTTTACTATAGACAAAAGTTTTCAAACCTAGAGATCTATATAAATTTGTTCAAATTTTCAGTGTGGCATACTAACAGCCCTCAACTTCCATCAGCATGAATGGGAATGGAGTATATTCAGCCCTTTGCAGGATCGGACTCCAAATCTCCTATCTCTGCCTGCATACAGAGTGCTTTAACCTAGGAAGTTTTCAGTCCCACTCTTTTCCATTCTTCTACAGATAGAACAGAACCCCATCTACAACCTACAAACAAATCTATCAGTTACAAGTTATCAGAACTTACTCTGACCGTCCCAAAAACATGGAGCTATATGTACATTCTGAATATGCATACACTAATTCACTGGCCTGGATAACCATCAGTAAAATGGGGATAATAATGCTTCCTTTCTTTTCCTTTTTGTCTGTCTCGCCTATTTAAATGGCAGGCTCTTTGAGGCTGGGACTGTCTCTTATTGTGTGTGACTGTACAGTGCCTAGCACAGTGGGTCTGGTCTCTAATTGGAGCCTCTAGGTCCTAGAGTAATACAAATAAAGAGTAATGATCATGAATCTAAATTTTATACTTTGAATGTAAAACATTAATAAGCAGGGAACTGCAGGAAAGTTTAAGAAAAATCTTTTTAGTGATGAGAACAGGATGTCAACATATGGAGACACAGGCCTCGACTGGGCATGGTCTTTCCCATGTGGGCAATGTGCCTTAAGCAGGCATTGTAGCTCCAGGGGCACTAGTGGAATGCAAGCTGGAGTCATCCCTGGTATGCCTTTCCCAAGGTGCGGTATGAGAACAGCTCTGCTGGATGCTGTAGAGAGGATTTAGGGCCAGATTTTTAAAGCTATTTAGACACACAGGGATGCAGATAGGGGCCTATTGGTATTTTCAAAAGCACCTTGCTGCCTAGCTCCCATTTAAATCAATAGGCACCTCAGGTGCTTTTGAAAAATCCCACAATATAAAGAGCTGGATTGATCCTGGTCCCTGTGCCAGGAGAGGTTGGGGGGCACCACAACTCCTTTGAGAATCTGTGCAGACCTGAGCATAATCTAGTCCAAGATGTACACATTTATTTAACAAAATCTTCATGAAAAAACTGCTGTGGTCTGGCTTAACCCTAGGCAAGAAATAAAAATTCAGCATGCGAGGGGGGGGGGGGGAAATAATAATACAAAGGCAAACTGGGGCAAAGTGAAGAAAGGACAGAGGATGGGATAAGAGACTAAAAGAAAGGGAGGAAGAGACAGAGCTGGAAGGATAAAGAGGAAAAATGAGAAGGAAGAAGTGCTGTTAAGTGGAGGGTGAATTCTTGGGGAGACGGGATGACAGAGTGCAGGTGGGAGAGGAAGAAACATAATAAATTTCATTCCTGTAGGAGCCTCATGTCCCAAGGTCTCAAAGTACTTCCAAAATATGAATGATTTAATCCTCAGTCCACCCTGGGATGGTGGGGAGAGGAAAGTTACAAAGTGGGAAACTGATGCATTGGGAGCCAAGTTTACTGCTGACGTATGCTGATACAACTGCAACCTCACTGAAGTTGCAGCCACTAATAGCACAGGTAAATCTGGCCCAGAGAGATCGCTGTAGCTTGCTTTACATGACAACAGAAGTCTGCGGCAGAGCAGGCCCAGAACCCAGATGTCTTAACTACCAGTCCTCTGACTTAACTAAATGCCATCCCCAATTACTTTTATCAATACTATTTATCTGACAGCTCACAGAGTCTCACATGATTCTAACCAAGAATGTGAAACCACTTACATGCCCAACTTCAGTCAACGGAATTTTCAATTACAACCCACCACATCCCCAGAACCTGTCTCCCTATCCCTGGCATTAACAGAATCTGAAAACATCATGCCTAACCTATTCCTTCAAGTGCCAGGAGATCTCATTAAGCACACCCAAACAACAGCATCTCCCATTGGCCCTAAATGCTGAGAATCAATGAACGCTGTCCCTCTGGAGACTTTAAAATCACATTCATGCTGCAGTAGAATAAAATCCATCCACTGCTCATCACTAAAGTGATAAAACCCAATATCTCTGCCAGCTGCTGCGGCTACCACTTGGATTGATTTTTTTACATGTAAATAGGACTTCTATCCCAGCTACTTTATCTTCCAGTTTGTTCTCATAGAACCTTAGTTCCCTCTCTAGGGAATGCAATTTGATGCCCCAAATCTACCCTCATTATGACAGGGATTAGCTACTTTATTCCAATATTTAGCCAATCCCATGCAGCACAGCACATCAACAATCAATAAAATGAAGCTCTCTGAATTGCTGAAAAGAACTTCACCAATTTAAAAAGCAACCACCAAAGAAATAAGTGACATGATTAAATCCTTGCTTATATTCTTTTCACCAGATGTGGAAATTGGAGGAAACAGAATGGGAGTGCCACTCCAGAGAGAAAATAAGGGTCCACCAAAGAGACCATTCACTGGTTACTGAAGGCCTGGCAGCTTCTGGCTAGGAGATGAAACAGCAGCAACCATCATGCTGGAGACTAGCTTTGGTCAATCATCTCTCTTAAGATATGAAAGACAACATCATTTGCTTATTGGGACATCAGCTTAAGCCTATTCCAATGAAGAATAACTAACTGTTCTCCAGGAGGGGAAAAAAACATGTATTAACCTTTTCCACTGTTAACTTTCCATCTGACATTCCCTGCGAAACTTCCAAATAGTCCCGTAGAAACTAATCAACAGTTTCATACCATTGATTCTTTCTGTATAAGCAAGGAAATAATAGTCTTGCATGTGTGCTGTCAATTGAAACTGTTTACTGGATTTCTGATATGGGTGATAGGCATCTTGATGAAGTGATAATTATTTAGTGAATCTATCGTTTTACAAATAAAAACTCACTAATCCATCCACAAAAATAACTGAACTTCTGTGTATGCCCCATTGACTCCCCAGAACTCTTAAAATAATTTCTTGTCAAGTGGACAACCTTATCAAGAAACATTTCTTAGTTCCACAATATTCATGTTAACAAGTTTGGACTATGGCTAAATTATTTAAAAAAATATTCAATTTTCAGCTTAAACCTAGCAAGAAATCTTATAAGAATTAAGGAATCCACTTAAGGATTTCTAAAGTAGCCCTAAAGGAATTCATAAGCATAACATATCTCTTAAGTAATCCTTAATGAATGCTTCAGGGGCATTTTTGCTCATTCCCTGCATTATTACTGAAACTATTTTAGGCTCCCAACATTATCTCAAGAAAATTTCAGAGTAACTGTAATATTCCGGAGATTTGAACAGTAATCCAAAAAAGGGGAATACCTATCTCTGCAGGATAATTTTAAGATTCTTACCGGATCAAATGTATCAAGTTGTTATAGCAACTGGAATACTTAGCACTGAAATGTAGGTGTTCAGGAGTTTAAAATTACCCTAGCCAAATAATGCAATAAAAGTAATAAAGTAAAAGATTTACCAGGGAATTACATCAACCGAAGAGAACTAGTGATCACTAAAACTGTAAAACAGTCAGCAAACAAATGTAGCAAAATCTAAATTACAAGGAAAGATTAGTATTTGACAGATTAAAGGAGGCTTAAAGAAGCTAAAAGTTATAATATGGCTATAATGAACTGCTCAGCGCCATAAAATGAATGGCAATTACAGGGCCAGGGCCACAGATTCTTACTTAGTTTTCAGTCTTTACCTTGGCAGAACTCCTATTGACTTAAGTGGAAGTCCAGCTCTCAGGATTTGATCTGCAGTTAGTAAACAATATATACATTTGCAATCTAACAGCAAGTTAGAGAAGACTCTGAATGGAACATTGCAGATAAAGGAAGATGAACTGCTTTTCTAAACAAACTTGTAGCTTACAGGTAAATACACAGATCTCTAGCTCCACGTCCTGCCGTTGCTCCTCTCCTCCTCATTTCACTAGAACTCACTGTTTGAGATTACTAAATTAACAGGCTCGTTCATAAACCAACTGTTGGATTTGCTGAGGCATAACAGTTTAAAGAGTTGTCAGCATTTGTTCCAGTGAAATGCCACAAGGATAATCTTTTGAGGCCTGTTCAGCAGAAAGTGTATATATTTTTAATATATAAGGCAACACCTCATCCCCTTTTCCCCCTGCCTGTTCTTCCTCAGGAAGCTGTACCCTTCTATAGCAATATACCAGTCAAGCATATTATCCCACCAAGTCTCTGTGATGCCAACTATGTCATAATTGTGTTTATTAACTAGCATGTAATAACATGATAAAAAGTTGCGGTGAGGACAAGCTCTTGGTGGGATTAGAAGCAATTATGTCACTTCTTCCCCTGCACATAGCATTTTAAGGAGGGAAGTCAAAGGAAAATGAGGTTGTGTTGCTGCTTCGTGTGAAGAGTAGGTGGTCAAATATACACCTAATCTATCTAAGCTTTAGTTGCACAATTCAAGATAATAGTGCAACATATACAATAAATATTCTGGAAGGCCTATGAAAAATTAATTGCAATAATCCATCTGAGATGTAATGAAAACATGAATTAACAACTCAGGGTCCTTCTGTGAAAGCACTGTTCACAGCTCAGCTGTGTCCTAGAAATGCCGGTGTGATGGGTTCGGTCACAGAGACCCCCTTGGGACTGTTACCTGAGGTGCTGAAACTACCTCTGAGCCCATTTTCCCTGTCAGTGTGGGACTCCAGAGCCCTGTCTCGTTGAGCCAGAAATGCAAGCCTGCTGCAACACAGTCCCAGGGTCTGAACCACGTCTCCCAAACTGCAGGCTTTAACTGAAAACCGCTTAGCAGGTACTCCTGTCTCCAACACCCAGATGCCCAGCTCCCAATGGGATCCAAACCCCAAATAAATCCGTTTTACTCTGTGTAAAGCTTATACAGGGTAAACTCATAAATTGTCTGCCCTCTATAACACTGATAGAGAGATATGCACAGCTGTTTGCTCCCCCAGGAGCAATAATAAACAAAAATGATTTTATTAAGAATAAAAAGTAGAATTTAAGTGGTTTCAAGTAATAACAGGCAGAACAAAGTAAGTTACCAAGCAAAATAAAACAAAACATGCAAGTCTAAGCCTAATACATTAAGGAACTGCATACAGGTAAATCTCACCCTTAGAGATGTTCCAATAAGCTTCTTTCACAGACTAGACTCCATCCTAATCTGGGCCCAAACCTTTCCCCTGGTACAGGCCTTGTTAGTTCCAGCGGGCATCTTAGGTGAAAAGCAGGGGATTCCACAGGACTGGGACGCCTTTGTTCTGTTCCACCCTCTTTTATAGCTTTGGCACAAGGCGGGAATCCTTTTCTCTCTCTGGGCCCTCCCCCTTCTAAATGGGAACGCACAGGGTTAAAGATGGATTCCAGTATCTGACATGTTCACACGTTCTGTGAGACTTCATACCCACTCGCTGGTACACACGTATACAGGAAGGCTTACAAGTAAACAGAGCCATCTACAACCAATTGTCCTAGTTAATGGGGGCCATCAAGATTCCAAACCACCATTAATGGTGCACACTTTGCATAACTACAATAGGACAATAGAATTATATTTCATATTCCTAATTTCTGATACAAGAATGATACATTCATATAAATAGGATGAAGACATGCAGTAGATTATACGCTTTGTAATGATATCTTACAAGAGACCTTTTGCATAAAGCATATTCCAGTTACATCATATTTACACTTATAAACATATTTCCATAAACATCTGGAGTGCAATGTCACAGACGGCATGACGTTGTTGTATTATAGCTAAGAAACAAGTATCAAAGATGACCCTAACTTTACCTTTGTAACAGGATGCAAAGTAACTTTATCTAGAGGAACTGGCAACTCAGATTAGGTGTGTTCTTTCAGAATTTAACTTCAGGAAATGTTCAAACATCCAAGACCGAATACCACTTAGACACCTAATCAAATCAGAAATTGCTTCCTTAGGTCATTTGAGATGGAAAAATAAAGCTCTATTCCAGCATCATAACCACAATGATAATGGTTAATTGTTACTCATCCTGTAGCTGAAATTATGCAGCCAAATGAGAGGAAACAAGAACAGCAAAGGTTCAAAAATTGAACCATATGGAACTTCGTCAAAGAACTGAGATGGGTACAGTACGTCCAGCTCATGTAATTAAAATGTGAGAGCTGAGGGAAATAAGACTCAAATAATTTTAGACAGCACCAAAGAATTACTCTTAAGTCGCTCACACTTGAAATGGGTCAACAGGCCTGTGAGAGGAAACAAATGCCTACATTCTTAGCAAAACACATGAAAAACCACGTTTTTGTTGTTTCAAAATGAAAAAAATATTTTGGGGTTATAACTGTTGATATTGTAAAACTATTTTTACTGCAAAAACTACATTATAGCTGAGACAAATATTTGAAAACTGGTAACATTTCCAAACAAAAAACCAAGTCAAATTTCACCCTCCAGAAATGCTGCTTGCTGCTGGCATTGACAGGTTTACTGGCCTAGTGGACGGGGGGAAGCAGTAGATGTGAAATATCTTTGTTTTAGTAAGGCTTGACATGATGTGACATTCTCATGAGCAACCCAGGGAAATGTGGTCTAAATGAAATTACTATAGGGTGGGTGCACACCTGGTTGACAGACCGTATTCAGAAAGTGGCTATCAATGGTTTGTTGTTAAACTGGGAGGATGCATTTAGTGGGGTGCCAGAGGATCAGTCCTGTGTCCGGTACCATTCAATATTTTCATTAATGACTTGGATAAGGGAGTGGAAAGCATGCTCATTAAATGTACAGATGGCACCAAGCTGGGCGGGGTTGCTAGCACTTTGGAAGATAGGATTAGAATTCAAAATGATCTTGACAAATTGGAGAACTGGTTTGAAATCAACAAGATGAAATTCAGTCAAGGCAAGTGCAATGTACTATACTTAGGAAGAAAGAAAATCAACTAGAAAATGGGGAATAATTAGGTGGGTTACAGTGGATCACAAATTCAATGAGTCAGCAATGTGATGCAGTTGTGCATATCATTCTGGGGTGTGTTAAAAGGAATGTTGCATGTCACACACGGAAGGTAATTATCCCACTCAGCACCAGTGAGGCCCCAGTTGGAGTACTCTGTGCCCTATTCTGGGCACCAGACTTTAGGAAAGATATGAACCAACTGGAGAGTCCAAAAGAGAGCAACAAAAATGATAAGAGGTTTTTCTAAATCTAAGAGGAAAGGTTAAAAATATTGGCATGTTTAGTCTTGGGGGAATCCAATAACAGTCCTCAAATATGTTAAGGGCTGTTATAAAGAGGATGCTGATAAATTGTTCTCCATGTTCACTGAAGGCAGGACAAAAAGTAATGAGCTTAATCTGTAGCAATAAAGATTTAGGTTATATATTAGGAAAAACTTTCTAACTATAAGGATCGTTAAGTCCTAGAATAGGCTTCCAAGGGAGGTTGTGGAATCTCCATCCTTGAAGGCTTTTAAGAACAGGTTGGACAAACACTTGTCAGAGATCGCCTAGGTTTACTTAGTCCTCGCCACTGGGGCTGGAATTGATGACTTCTCAAGGTCTCTTTCAGCCCTATATTTCTATTCTAAAATTTACCCTTGGCCAAATTAATGAACTCTCATTAAGCTCCCAATAATTTGTGGTTTAGTGTTGCTGTTTTTTTAGAAGCAGGGGAAGTTAGTCCTGGACTAGGATAAAAAAGTGAAAAATGAACATTTTCATGGGAACAGATTTCAAGAAAAATTATCTTTTGGGAGAATCAAAATGGAATTGTTTTGCTTCCTAGCTGCCTGCCTGGACAGCTCCTGTCCAGTGAAACAAACAGGATCCAGCACAAAGTGAAACTGACAAGAGCCTTCTAGACCAGCTGTGGGAGAGGTGGAGCAAGGGTAATGCAGCTCAGGGAGCTAGAGCCTGGCTGCTCAGTGCCCCCCCGGGTGGAGAGGCAGAGAACTGGGGTGTTCAGACTCTGTGGTCCCAGAGCTGGGCACAGTGCTTAATTTGTAATAAAAGAGGTGCTGGGGCTCAAGCAATTAGATGCCGGAGCTCAAGCAGTTTTTTTTTCATTCGTAACGGATGCAGCAAACCCAGAGGTGCTGAGGCTATGAATTGCCGAGCCTAAATATGCCAAAACTCAGCCCTGGCAAGCCTACAGACGGACAGTGAAATTGGAATTGGAGAGCCATCAGTTTGATCTTTCCTCCCATGGAAAACTGAATTTTTTTCAGCAAAATTGATATTTTTTGCAGCAAAATTTCAATTTTGCAAAAACAGCATTTTCTGTCAGAAAACCATTCCAATGGAAAAATCCCAACCCGTTCTGCTCAAAATCAACCGTATAGTTATATTTTCTTTTCTCCCTCTCTCCCTTCATCCTATACAGTGTAATTGCATCACATAGTTAAGATGCTCTCGAGTCTACAGCTAGTCTTACACTAGGGCATATATCTTAAACTTACTCCAATAGTACCACTATCCTAGAAATAGTGTCTACTGAAGCAAAATTAATATAGTCTTTACACAGTCTTATGGGAATGCTAAAAGGGACATCTAGTCATATGTTTTAGGTACCCTTAACTTAGAAAAAAAAAAAGGTCCTTTCTAAGGGCAGCCAGACATTTTAATATAACTCCACCAGTAACCCAGGCAACTTAAAAACTCAAATCTCTCTTCCTACCCAACAATTGCCCACCTTTGCAGTCCCCCTGCCATCCCCGTCCCGTCCCCCACCCCCGCACTTTCCAGCATGCAGGAAAAATGATGAGTTTTGCAATGTATCCTGAAGGTCATTAGAACTGGGCTATTTAGACGGTGGAGTGCAAGGAAGAGGAAGCAAATTCCAAAGCAAAATGTTCCCTCCCAAAGAATGCCCTGACAACTGCTTCTTCCTGCTTACACTGATGGGGTACCAGCTCAGGTGCCTCTGCTGATCTCAACTGAGGCAGCACGGCCATGGCGAGAAGTAGGCAGTTAGGTCCTGCCCACCTACAGCTTTAGAAGTCAAACCGACACCTTAAAACTTCACCCAGAAATCTGCAAGTGGCTGATGCAAATCACAGAACATGGGCTTAATAGCTTGTAGCAAGATACTCCGCTGACCAAGTGGACTAGCGTATTTTGCACTAGTTTCAGTTTCTGGGTGTTTTAGCCCCATGTTAAGATCATTTACTAAATGTAAAGTACATTTCTGATGTTCATTCTCCTGAGAGGAGTATATTATTTATGTTCGGAAACCCTCAATAAAAGAAGCCTTAAAAACGGTATCAGGTCATCATTACTATATATTTACTTCAACACATGTCAGCCTGGGGCCAACTTGCATTGAATGTAATTTTTTTTTTTAATCATCTTGGTGACCTTTTTCAAAGACAGTTATGAAATCGCACTACACTTTCTCAAATTGGGAATTAAGCTAACACAATGCTACAGAAGGCAGCTACCCACTAACGGCTATGTTTTATTGGAAACAGGATTGTAATTATGTGCATTTTTCATTCAAATGGATGCTAAATCACTTTACAAACATCTACAAACTGAATACCATCTAGGAACGAGTTCACCCATCAATGATATTCAGCCACTTCTGAGATAAAGTACAGCAAATGCTAACAGGTGCCCAGCAACCCTATGGGTCCAGGTAGGATAGGAGGTGGAGAATGCAGTGCTAATTGAAGCTATCGGAAAATTATACATAGACATAATGTAAGAACTTAAAGTAGAATTTAGTCAGGACACTCAGGCTTGTCTTCATTAGGCAAAAGATCATTATTTTAAGAACAGTAGTTCCTAAACAGTGGGTCCTGACCCACCAATGAGTCACAGACTGGTTCTAGATTGGTTGGCATGTACAGGGCTGATCACTGGGCCCTGGCCTAGGCAAACACATGCTTCTCCCAGCCTAGCACAAGAAGAGGTTACAAGTGTTGGGGTGAGGGTGGGGGGGGGGGGGAGGGAGGGGAATAGAGCCTGTCTTGCACTCACCCTGGAGCAGTGGCTCCTGTCCCATGGGGCTGGACTTGGCTCTCCACTCTGGGCGTTGTGACCTGGTGCATGGAGCTCCAGTGCCATTCAGGTTTGGTCTATGACCCTATGACCTTGTGCACCAGGTTGCAATATCACTTGCTCAAATTTGACCTGGCTGTCCCTCAATGATGGAGGGATGGCTGGGCCAAACCTGAGTGGAGAGTGGGCCAGACCTGGATTGGGAAGCTGGCTCAGCCACATGGGACAGGAGCTGCCGCTGTGGGGTGAGCATGGGGTGGGATTGCTCTCCATTCTCCCACCCTCAGCACCGCCAGCTGGGATTAGGGTTGCAGTGCCGGAGCAGAGGGTGCATATATGTAACTACGTAATGGTGAGTTACAAACAAAAGATAAAATGCAGCGGTGTGTCATCTTAGTAAAGAGTTTGGGAATAACTGTTTAAGAGCATCTTAGCTAGCGCGTTCAAACTAACAGGTTATAAAGCTCTAGTGCAGACAAGGGACAGGCAAGCACAGGCTAGCTGGTTGAGTCAATCTAAAGTATACCTTGCCCTCTCTAAACTAGGTTTTAGATTGTTAGTCAAAACTTGCCAACATTTAAAAATAAAACAAAAAACCCCACATCATTTTATCGTAGTGAAGACAAACCCTCAAACTAACCGTCTGTGACATAATTTGCAAACCAGCCACAGTGTTCTACTGACACCTCTGTTCACTTTGCAAACCTGAATCGTGGGTTTGTGAACTGCTATAATGAATAATCCATGGAGGTAGAAATATATGCAGCTATCAGTGGCCTTTGATTTTCGTTTACAAATTGTTTTCATGCTGCATAGTGAATTATAACACATGTTCTGTATAAACACCGAAATCTGTGATACTTGGAATTCACAATCCTAGTTTCTCTGTACATTAGCTGACTGTGGTTGGTGAACTGAGTTGGTACCATGTGTACCTGGAAGGGATATTAGGGGAAAGCTATCATTAAGATCAGTCAGACTCACAGCTGGGTCAAATAGGTGACAAACGGCCTGTCTTTGCTCTCAATGAGAGTTTCACCACTGACTTGAATGGGGCAAGTGCAAGCTCAGAGGAGGTAGGTCACAGCAGAGTAAGATTATTTCCCACTTTTTTGTCATCTTGATGCTCTCGTTATGGCTGTATCTCTTTTAACCCAGATAATAAACTAATGCAAACAATTCCTTGCTGTTTAAAAAAGGCCTACCTGAAGACTGCAAGGCTCAGGGACCAGAGTACTAGTGGTTTCCTCAGTTCAAATTTTGCTCGTTTGTTCATTAGGTGCCGACCACCAAATATAAAGGCAGCGTACAGAGCTGAAAACAGAAAAGATTTCTTCCTGTAAAAAAAGTGAAGAAAAAAATCCCCATAAAACATTTATTATTCATCAGTTGTACACAGTGTTTTCTCATCTTTAGATGATTGCCAAGAACTTGTCATTTTCCTTGCTAAAAATAAAACAATTCCCATTTGAACACACTTCTGCTACTAATTTGAATAATGGAATAGTCAAATGCACATGAGTATGAATCCAGATCTTGAAGTTCCTACTCAGGGCAAAATTCCGATTGACTCAACTGAAACTTTCCTGAGAAAATACTGCAAGCTTTGGCTTGTATTGCAGATAATTTCTTCCCCTACTCAGGAACGTTTTCCTTTAGTGAAGAAAAACAGATGGCGCATGGCCAATTTGGTCCTCTGCCCATGCATGTAGTTCTAAAAATCAATGTTCAGTTCGTATCTGAACCAGCTGATCAGGTTTAATGGTTCATTCAACATGTTGAATTGATATAGTGCTGCCTGCATGTTTCTTGCTTAACATTCACTTGTCTCTCATTGCTTCCTCAAATAAGAATTTTGCTATCTTAACAAAACAAAATAAAATCTGAAGAGGCTCTTAAAAGATGGGAACATCTGGCTAGAGGCCAATAGTTCTAATAATCAGTGGTCATATTGTTTTGATTTTTATAGTTCATGAGAAGCAATTTGGGTGCAGTGCAGGATTATTCTCTGTGGAGAAGTCTAATGAGTGTGCTGAAATGGTCATATACTACTTTGCTAATGAACTGAACTACAAAGCAAGCATCACTTGAAAATGTCTATAATGATACATCAGGATATATATTTCCATCAGTCAGCATTTGAACCTCATTCTTATAATTCACTTAGGCTCAACTGTAGCAGGTCAGAAAAGAATGAAATTTGGTACCCCTTTCTACGCACACAAGAGATTCCGATGGCTTGTAACAAGTGTCTATATGCCAAATTAATAATGATGCACAACATTACTAATGTCCTAACTGTGTAGATATATATTTATGAGCAGATTTTTGGACGAAGTGTGTAATTGCAAACAAAGGGAAAATGAGTAATCATAAATATCAATGGACTAGATAAACCCAGCTGCAGCAGATTGCTCTTTGCTGTAGTAGTACAAAGTCAGCCAGTTTCATCTAAGCCTTAATGAGTGATAAACAAAACATAAATATCATATAACGATGAAAGCTAAATAGCGATGTGAGCCCAAAGACATCACATTAAGACTTGGACAACATAGGACTTTCATGTGTCCTAAAAAAGTATGTTTCTCTTGACACAGCTAATGCAACATGTAACAAATCATCAACTGGAATGAAAAAACAATTAATAGTATTGCATGCAGAGTTATGCTGATATACGGACAGCTCTGCTGCATCCCAAGTCACCCTCCCCAGCTGAAAATATCCTTGTCTGGCCTGGCACTGGAGTTACCTACGTTAACTTCAGTGTCCCTGGGGATAAGAACACTCGTACATCGACTCAGGATCTCAAAGATTTCATGACAAGCATGGGACTGTCCTCCCTTGAAGAACACAGTGATACTGAGAGCCACTGGAGTGGCAATTACAATAGCATGTTTATCATCAGCACTATGCTTTTTTTCCCAATCAGACCTAGCTGCTACCACCTTGTGCTTCCCTGAGATGAGGCACTGATGAGGATGAGTTGGCTGAATTTGACTCCAGGCTAGATGGAGGTGACACCGATGGGCGTGGAAAGCTTCTAAATAAATTGGAGGAGGTGGTGTGTGCTCCCTCTGTACAGGGTATACTCACCCTTTGTCAATGAGGTTCACACCTCAGGGGTTGTTTGGACCCTAAATTGCTCTGGACTGGAATCACACTGTTGTACATCTATGCTTGTCTAGGGAGTTGCTTTCTTTTTTTCTTGGCTATGGTCTTGCCCATATAGTTATCCATACCTTCGTCATCTCTAGGCTGGACTAGAGTAATGCACACTACCTGGGGCCACCCAACAGGGAATCTTCAACTGGTGCAAAACCCAGCAACCTGCTTAATTAGCAATGAAAGCTGCATTGAGCACATTATACCTGTTCTCTGTATATCCTATTGGCTTTGTAATTGCTTCTGAGTGGGATTTTCAACCCCCGCCCCCACAGGGGAGGAATCAGACACCTCAGCTGGGCATCCAAATCTCCTAGACAGTTTTGAAAATCTGAGTCTCTATGCATATAGTTTTAGGCGTCAGTGCTAATCTATAAAACCACGCATGCTGAGCATCCTGGCTGCTTTAATCCGTCTCTCTCCCTGATGTACGTACCCTCCTAAGAGCTGAGATCAGCCAAGGTATTTCTGATAACAGTGTTTGAATTCTGGGTCGCCAGGAGGCAAGTCATCTTCTCTGGAGTGTTCATGACTCTGGAACTGATCCCTATTCTGCATTACCAGTGTTCAAGTTTGTTGAACTTAAGAGCAAGGTGTTAGAGCCTCTGTTTGCTTAGACTTTTCCCTGAGATCAACTCAATAAAGCATTTGATTTAAAGGATGGTTCCAGAAAGGTCTGGGAAGAATTTCTTTTACTTTTGTATTTTATGATGCATTATGGAATAAAGATCTGAGGGATTGTCTTTTGATTCTTCCAGCTGTTGGCAGTATGTTGTTAAAGGTCTTATAAATGATGATCTATGAATGTAAATGCAACCAGAGGCTCAGACAATGGGATATTAAAATAAATAAATAAAAACATATTGGAAGTGCTGAAGAATGTGACATCTAACAATGTGCACAGAGGACCCTCTCTCTTTGTTCTTCTCTAGCTGCTGATTCTGTATCTAATGCTGAATCACCACAGGGAAGGTGTGATGGGGCGTCTGCCTCATACTGGCAGAAGAGGGGGTAAAGCAGCGCCAGGGAGGCTGTGCAGGACGCAGCCATTTAGGAAAGGGCTTGTAGAGACAGCCAATCAGGAGAAGGGCTAGAGAGACAGCCAGGCAGGGCCAGACTGGGCCATATAAGAAGGGCTGCTGAACAGAGAAGCTTCAGTCACTCCCTGGAGTTTGAGGAGAGAGGCCTGGCTTCCCTGAAGGAGGGAGAAGAGGCAGCACCATGGTCAGAGCAGCGCTGCGCGGGTCATGGGAGCATGAGTCAGCTCTTGGCTGACTGCTGCCAGACTGGGGCCCGGAAGGTTCTAGGGCTGTGGGGAAATGGCCCAGGGAAACAGATGGCAGGGGTTAGAGGTGATGCAGTGTGTGACTGCTGGGCCCTCCCCCCCCGACCCTTTGGTCCCAGTTGCCACTGACAAAGGTGGCTAGACCCTGGACTGCTGCCTGCCACTGAGGCAAGTGGCTGGACAGAGGACTGCTGCCCCCCTCCAAAAAAGGGGGCAGGGGAGAGAACCAAGTGGGGCACAGCTGGAGAGCTGTGTCCAGAAGAGGACACTGGGGTCCTGACAGCAACACGGGTCCTGATGGCAGAAGCAACGGTGGTGAGATGCCACTAGATGAGGGTGCACCAGTGAACCAGAGCTAATTCCCAGGAGGGCCAGCAGGAGGTGCCGCAGTGGTGAGTCATGCCCTGTCATAGAAGGAAATTAAATGAGTCCCTATGGAATATCTAATATGTCAAAGTGATAATGGGTCAATTTTTTATTTAGGTATCTAAAGATATAGATACCTGCCTAGGCACATGTGAAAATCCCACTAGGTGCCTCTCTGCATATTTAGGTATGTAGATGAATACCTTTGGAAATATGGGACCATGTTCCTTTCTTAATAAAGAAGATATAATGCAGTTTCAATGATTGTTCTTAACGTTCACAGTCAGGAAAGAAACATAAATATCCCCCTTCATGGGCAAGATAACATTTATTTACCCAAATGGCATTTCACTTAGGCTCTTATTAATGAAATTATTGCTTTGTGTTGCATCTAACCAAGTAGGTCAGTACTGTAATTATATTACACTAATTGGAATTGCTACATTTTAGGTCACTTCACCAGCTTTTTAATGAGTTCCATATTTCCTTATTTAAATGGTACAGTATCTGTATAAGACTTGCCACTGGTGATAACAAATACTAGGGAATTTGACTGTATTGGAGATGTGTACTGTACAGAACAGTTTTAAATTAAGAGGAGCCTTGAGGTCATGACGAGTACTGTATACAAAGGAGTCTGATATTGAAAGTATCCCATTCTCTCTCTTTTTGAGATAGAAAAAGTGAATGGTTATCAGTAGTTGTTTAATTTTTTTTTAATCTTTCCCTTATGGAATAACTATTTTTTAAGGGAGACTGTATTAGAGGACTGGGAGTAATACAGGTGATTGGTTATTGGGCTGCACAGCCTTCCACACTAATATTATGGGTTCAAATCTGGCCAAGATCAGTAATGACCAGAAGTTATTTTGTAATGTTTGTATAATGGTCTGTGTGAAATGGTGGTAGTCTCAGTCCAGTTCCTAATGAACAGATATAAAGCAATGGTAATTAAATGCTATTCAGATATTACTGCAATAGTTCTGGCCAGCATGACACTAGTAACACAGAAGTAATTCTATAGACAGAGTTTTGGAGTAGTTCTAGGACACTGTAATACGATTGTCATCAGGGATTTTATCCTTATATTACAATCTAAACACAACGGAACAATAAAGCAACATTAAGATTTGAAGCTCAAAACCCAAAAAAGTAAGTCAGTAGCAAAGTCTCACATCTAATAATTTCAGCGTTAGCACATTCATATGTTTCCCTTCAATTCTGTTCTCTAAGGATAACACAGTAGACATAAAGAAAGACAAGGCTGCCAAGTCCCCCACATTTTGCAGGAGTTCCTGCTTCTCACAGTTGTCTTCCACCTTCCTACATTTCCAGTCATCAGGGATTAAGCACCATCGGTACTGAGTGCTCTGCACTCTGTGAAGCCTCTGAAAATTGCCTGTTCTCTCAGAGTCAGACTGGAGGAATCTTCCTAAAAGCTGTACAGAGCACTATGCTCAGTATGGGGGTCACTAGAGGGAGGAAGATAATGTGTGGACTTGCAGGCTGAAAATGAGGGGGAGATCTTCTGGAAATCAACAGCAGAGGAAGGGAAACCTTAGCATGGCAGAAAGGAAATTGGTAGGGAAAGGGTTGTAGGAGAAGATGGACAAAAGTGGGAGGCAAATGGAGGAGGGAAGGAGAGGATGATGACTATAGAAAAAGAGCAAAGGAAGTTGACAGAAAAGAGAAGGAAGTGAAGGTGAGAAAACAGAAGAAGGAGAAATGAAGTGTAATAACAGCGGGAGTAAAAGAACAGTGAGAACAGGAGATAGAAAACAGCAAACAGAAAGCATTAAAAACTGAGAAAGGAGAGGCAGAGACTGAAGGAAACAAAGAAAGATGGAGAAAATCCATCCCACCAGAAACAGTGCTTCTTGTCAGTCACAGACAGGAAGTGTTGCCTCCAGGAAAGCCAATTCAGGGATCAAGAAGTGGCAGGGAGAGACTGAGTCACCTGGCCTAAGGTAGGAAAACAAAAGAAAGTAAACAAGACAAAGGTACTGAGTGATAAATCTTCCTCCTCTTCTCCCCCTCCCCCCTCTCTCAAAATATAATCTGTAAAATACTGAAGTGTTTTTTTAGGCCAAATATTCTTGTTGGTGAAATGAAAAGTAAGATACTTTTAAGTGTTTTTTCCTCTGTCAGAATCAGCCTTTCACAGAAAAAGGCTATGGCTATTTTAAACTACATTTGATCTGAGAAACTTTACACTATACAGCACATCTATGCGCTCATTTTGCAAGCAGCCTGTTCTTGGTAACTCAGGCAATGTTGCTTTCTTCAAGGTGCTAATTTACAATTGCAAATGCTGTTCATATAAAAGGTGTGAAACCATTCCTGATCACCTTAGCATTTGCACTTCTGAAATACCAACAAAGCAAAACCTTGTTCTAGCTTCATGGATACAACGAGAAAAATCACTGAGGATGGATTCACTGTACAGATTTGTCAGCTTTATATAATAAATAGTAACTATAACTCTGGAAAGTAAATATGCAATTCTGTAACTATTTCTACAGTACTTAAGAATTTTAAAGGAGGGAAATATATCAGAAGACCAATCTGATATGCACGTCAGAATAATGTGGTTTATGCCTACAGCAAAATGTCCTGTGACATTTATGTTTAGAGCAGTGACAATGAAAGTCACTCACGTGGGAAAGTGCACTCATTAATGAAATTCTTCCAAGTAACACACTACCAGGGAAATACAATACAAACAGGAGTCAGCCTCACAATGTTCCCCCATTCACTAGATTTCTAATAGAAATTGGCTTTCAAAATGCTAGTATGACAGGGTATAATCTGGACTGATGAACCTGGGGTGCCGTTTACACTGCTTTGCTTTGAGCTACCATTCCTGGTCTGCTCACACACAGCCTTCAGCATGTAAATTAATCCCAGTTGTATTGTATGAGTGCTATAGTCAGCCAGTTTTGAATTACGCTGCAGAGCAACACCAGCAAATTCCCAGTCTTTCCCCCAGAAAAGTGCATCTTATACTGCCCAGATCTCTCCTGGACAATAAAACTCGCATAAAGTTTGTCATTTTATTAAAAGAAAGTGATATGCACAAACCCTGTTATCCCAAATGGTGTTTCCCAAACACACTGGTTTAGATAAAACAATAAAACAAATGTGTTAACTACAGAAAAATAGGTTTTAAGGGACAACAAGTAATGAGGCATAAAAGTCAGGATTGATTACAAGAAAAAAGTAAAATGAAACTGAATTCTCTAACTTGTTGAGTTAGGCATTAAAGCAAAGTCTCTCTCACCACATGTTTTGACAGTCTTAGGGTACGTCCAGACTACCCGCCGTATCGGGTATCGGCGGGTAGTGATCGATTTTTCGGGGATTGATATATCGCGTCTCATCTAGACGTGATATATCGATCCCCGAACGTGCTCCCGTCGACTCCGGAACTCCACCGGAGCAAACGGCGGTAGCGGAGTCGACACGGGGAGCTGTGGACGTCGATCCC
This sequence comes from Mauremys mutica, assembly GCF_020497125.1. Classification (NCBI taxonomy): domain Eukaryota; kingdom Metazoa; phylum Chordata; order Testudines; family Geoemydidae; genus Mauremys; species Mauremys mutica. The sequence continues at coordinate 33,459,085 of NC_059076.1, read as the reverse complement.
GTGCCATGAGGAACCGAGGTAAATCGATCTAAGATACTTCGACTTCAGCTACGCTATTCACGTAGCTGAAGTTGCATATCTTAGTTCGATACCCGTCCCCAGTGTAGACCAGCCCTTACTGGCTGAATTCCTTTCAGTCAGGATTCCTCTCCAAGTACAATGCTACTTCCTTTGTTCGTCACATGTTGTCAATGCCGTGGGTAGACAGGGAGAGAGAGATCATTTGGGGCATCTGTTCTCCCTTCCCATAGTTCATTCTCTTCTTGGAGAATCTTCTCCAGCTGAGGTTCAGGAGACAAAGTCTGTGTGGATAGGAACCCTCAGCTGTTTCTCTGTCAAGATGTAGATTTTTGCCCACATCCTCTTTCCTGCTAAAGAATGGCCACTTAACAAGGTGATGGCCCATTTGATTTTGACACCTGGCTGAGGCGCTGGCTAGCCTTTTGTCTCTGGAGAACTGGTTTGTGACTGCTTTCCAGACTTGTGACATGTCTTAGTAGATACCGTATAGTAGATTCTGATAACTTAACATACAGTGTTACCACACATACTTTACCAGGGCCATACTGATTAGCAAATTATGAGTTTTCAAATGATACCTCACAGGCATACTTTGTACAAGATTTATCATAGTTCTATAAAATGGGTGAACATAGGGGGTACAGACTGTCACAGGTAGGTAGCTATTTAAAACACATAGGACAAATCTGTCTTTCAATATCAAGATCTCAGCAATAATTTGATAAACATTTAATTGAACAGGATGTTCAATAGCAAGAGCTTGATTACCCTCTCAAATCAGTGAAATTCCACTGAAGTGTATGGAGTTACTCCTGATTTACACCACTGTGAGAATGAAATCAGGCCTTTAGTATAAGACACAATATGTACCTTGACAGTGATACCCAGTTCTAAACACTGGAGTTGTATTACTTCTTCTATTTCTTGCATAGGACTGGACTAGTGTCTGGGCTAGTGTGCAGTTTAAATAGACACCATACACATGCAGAGAAGAGAGACTTAGGGGCAGGGTAAATGTGCAGTGGAATGTGGCTCACCTCTTACAGCTCCCTGATTGTTAAATATGATACATTTATCATTATTTAAAAGAGGATATTTATGATCAAGCTTGCAGAACATAAATTTTGTAGAAAGATTCGCAATAATTAAGTCAGCATTTAGGAAAGAATATAGCAAATATGGTTAGGGATTAAAACTAATCATTCTTGCTTTCTCTTTTCAGTGTGCAGATGCTAATGGAAATTAAGAGAAGGAATAGAACTTTACCACCACACATGAGATTCAAGTGAAAGGACCTAATTCTGAATTCACAAATGATCAGGACATCACAATAAAAATCATGGCCATCACTCACACCCAGATTTTTAAAGGGAATAAGTTACATCCCTACATACTCCGAAGTTACAAGGTATTCCCAAGAGTCAATTACAGCATGCGTGCAGATAACCAATTGAATTAGGAAACCATTCACCAAGTACATTACTAGATACTCTATTTTAACAGCTAGTTTGCCAAGGATTAGCTATTACTAAAGGCAAATCAGTTGCATCTTGGGATTTGTCCCAGTTTTCCTCTGTTCTTACATGCCTTTTTAAAATTTGACCTCATACGTCAAAACTTCACCCTCACAGAGGTCTGAGGGTAGGGTACACTTCACACTGCTGATGGCAGCATGTAGTATATGTATAGTACACGCAGCAGTGAAAAGCAAGCTGTGCCCACACTGTGCTATGTAGATACATGTGTCAGTGAAAGACTCTGGTAGCGGGGAAAGTCTTCACCAGCTCCTCACTGCTGGAGCCTTTCACTACATGGAGGAAAGGCTCTAGAAGAGGGAGGCAGTGGGGAAACCTCCCTGCCAAAGCCTTCCTCTGTGGCAGGGAAGGGCTCCAGCAGCAAGCAGGCAGTGGGACACTATCCTGCTAAAAAAAATAGTGTAAACAGAGGCATGGCTCGGGCAAGATGAGAGCCATGGAGAATATGTACTCGCGTACATACCAACACCCATCAGGCATGTTTTTACTCTACTCACCTAAGCTATGTCTCACAGCTACACACTGCTATTTATACCCATGCTAGGGCACTTACGTGCGAATGTAAACTACACATTGCCAAAGGGAGCATGCAGCGTAGATGTTCCTTACTACCAGAGTCTGATAGAAACACTATTTATACAAGTTGCAGAGCACTGGATAATGGGTCCACGTCTTCCAGTTATGGGTTTGATTCTGATCTCGTCTTTGGTATAAATCCTTAAGTAACCATGTTTTTGTACAGTTACTTGGGATTTTCACCCATGTAACTAAACAGAATCTGGGCCCATCTGTTCATTTCTGGTAACCCACGAAACAATGAACATCCCTGCAATATTAGAGTTCAGCATGCAGAGAGATTTAGTCACACATAGTTCCCATTTAAGTTAACAGGAATTTGTGTAGCTAAATCTTTGCACATTACACTGAGAATTTACCCTGCATCTTGCACCAAGACTCCCTGTTATAAAAGAGGCAGTGGTGATAAACATTATTTCTCCTTCGACATATTATTGCATTCTCAAGACATTGCTGGCGTTGTCTCCCCATCACCATAGGGCTGACACAATATAGAATACCAGCAAAGAAGATAATGTATGTCCGTCACTGTAGCTCTGATGCACTTTTAATATTATCAGCTTTCATTTAAACTTCTGCCATTTACTATCTCCAAGGTTGTGTTATAAACAGATACAACTGCAGCTGAACTTGGGGACAAGGACACCATTTGTACCTGAGTTTCACCAGAGGTTATTCAATTAACATATCTACAGGTAGAAGCATATTTTATAGATACAATAAAAAAAAATTAAATCTCCATCCCATTGTCAATATTCCTGTGTCTCCATAAAGCAGATCAATAGCAAAGGGATCAAATTATTTTCTAGCTATTCTCATTTAATTATCTGTTTTTCATTTTAAAGATAAAAACTTTACATTTATGTAAGATCCAAAAGGCTCCTGTAATAAAGTCAACCACCTCTTGAGAGCCTCCTCATCAGGGGCGTCTCTAGAGATTTTGCCGCCCCAAGCACGGCAGGCAGGCTGCCTCCGGCGGTTTGCCTGCGGAGGGTCCGCTGGTCCCGCGGCTTCGGCGGATCTCCCGCAGCGTGCCTGCGGGAGGTCCTCCGAAGCCACAGGACCAGCGGACCCTCCGCAGGCACGCCTGCGGGAGGCCCTCCGAAGCCGCAGGACCAGCGGACCCTCTGCAGGCCCGCCTGCGGGAGGTCCTCCGAAGCCGCAGGACCAGCGGACCCTCCGCAGGCACGCCTGCGGGAGGCCCTCCGAAGCCACAGGACCAGCGGACCCTCCGCAGGCCCGTCTGCGGGAGGTCCTCCGAAGCCACAGGACCAGCGGACCCTCTGCAGGCACGCCTGCGGAAGGCAGCCTGCCTGCCACCCTCGCGGCGCCGGCAGAGCGCCCCCCGGGGCTTGCCGCCCCAAGCACGCGCTTGCCATGCTGGGGCCTGGAGCCGCCCCTGCTCCTCATGGCCTGAAGTGAAACTGCTGTACCTTGCCTCGGTTTCCCCTTCACTCAGCCTCCTCAATGACTACACAAAGGCTTGTGATACAACACCCCACCCCTTCCTGGGATCTGGTTTACTAGCATAAAACAAACTCAAAATAAAGTCTCTTCCACACCAGTCTCAGGCTGGCACAGCCCCACCTCCCTGAGGTCTGGTCTGTCTGCTTTTAATTTTCCAAGCTGGGCACAGCTTTTCAGCCCTTAGCAGGCTCTGATCAGCCACTCCCCTCAGCCCACCCTAGACTGCTTGAAACACTCCCTGCTCTCTTCTGAGCATCCACGCTCGGGATTTCCTATCTGGAGTCCTTCCCTGGTTTTTATCTCTGCAGAAACTTCCAGGCATTTCTGCCTGGAGTTTTTCCACATGCTCAGTGTCCAAGTGACCTTTCAGGCCCAAATCTTTCCCAGACCCAGCTCCTTAAACGCTTTGGTCCGATTCACAAGGGGGACTTACGCTTTGCAATCCTCTGCACTCTGCATCCAGATACTGTGCCGTCCAGTGGAATTAGGCACAATGCATAGGGAGAGTTGGGCACCTAAGAATGGGCTTCACAGAAGCTAGCACAATGAACACAGAGCTGCCTACGCTAGCCAATAAGACACAGAATCGTAGAAATGTAGGGCTGAAAGGGACCTTGAGAGGTCATCTAGTCCTTCCCCCCGCCCCGCCATGCTGAGGCAGGACCAAGTAAACCTAACCACCCCTGACATGTTTGTATAACCTGTTCTTCAATGATGGGGGTTCCACAACATCCCTAGGTAACCTGTTTCAGTGCTGAACTATCCTTAGAGTTAGAAAGTTTTTCCTAATACGTAAACAAAATCTCCCTTGCAGTAGATTAGGCCCATTACTACTTATCCTACCTTCAGTGGACGTGGAGAATAATTGATCACAGTTCTCATTATAACAGCCTTTAACATATTTGAAGACTATTATTGTAAGGATCTGCAGGACTAAAAGCTGGGGCTGCAGCCTGGGGCAGCTAACATTCCCACATCACCATCAGGAGGCCACCGGAGCACTGTGGAGATTAGGTGCCACAGGAAGTATCATCCAAAGGGGCCAGAGAAACAGCACTCTGTGGCCTTCTGATTGGTCCATGGTCACTATTTAACTCTCGAGGATGGCCCAGGAAGTTGTCTGGGTAACCATGTAGACTTCTGGCCTGCTGTGACGCCACACCGTACCTTTCTTGCTAATCTCCAGTCTCTGACCCCAGCCTGATTCTCTCTCTGACTCTTGCCTCCTGGTTCTAGCCTGGTAGCCCTCTCTGGTCTCTGACTCTGGGACTGACTTTTGCCTATTTGACCATGGCTCTACCGATTACTCTGATCCCGGATGGATTGCTGACTGCTGTCTTATGATAGTCCTTGACTTGGTAACTGCTAGGCTAGATTGCCTCTTGCCTGGTCTCTTACATTTATCACGCCCCCCCTTCAGTCTTCCTTTCTCAGGACTTAACGTTCCCTTTTAACCTTTCCTCATAGGTTGGTTTCGAAACTTTTTATCATTTTGGTTGCTGTCCTCTGGACTTTCTCCAGTTTGTCCACATCTTTGTAAAGTGTAGTGCCTAAAACTGAACACACTACTCCGGCTGAGACCTCTCCACTGCTGTGTCTTACAAACAACACTTGCCTTTGGTATAAAGATTAATACACCCCAGAACAATATCAGCCTTTTTCACAACTGCATCACATTGTTGGCTCATTTTCCATTGTGATCCTCTATAATCCCCACTCCTTTTCAGCAGTACTACCACCTACCCAGTTATTCCCAGGTGAAGTACTTTGTCTGCCTTTATTGAATTTCATCTGGTTGTTTTCAGACCAGTTCTCCAATTTGTCAAGGTCATTTTGAATTCTAATCCTGTCCTCCAAAGTGCTACCAACCCCTCCTAGCTTGGTATCATCTGCACATTTTATAAGCATACCCGCCACTCCATTATCCAATATTTTAGTGAAAATGTTGAATAGTACTAGACCCGGGGTGGATCCCGGTGGGATCCTACTAAATACATCCTCCCAGTTTGATAGCGAACCACTGATAACTACTTTTTGAGTACTATTTTTCAACTAGTTACGCAGTAATTACTTTATAGTAATTTAATCTAGACCACACTTCCCTCGCTTGCTTATGAGAATGTTGTCACAGTTCAGGGCCAGTATCCCCTCCTTTATGGTCCAGCAAGGGCAAGTTTCCCCCCCTTTATGGTCCAACAAGGGCATCCACTCTAGGCTTCTGGCTCCCCAGCTACTGTCTCTCTTGGATGGAGACACATGTCTCTCTCCCTTCTGAAAGGGGTATTTCCAGGTTGCATAATCCCCAGACTACACTGTAATATCTTCAGCAAAGGACAAGCAGCCTAAGCTGGCTGCTTTTGCCTTCTCTTTAGAGACGATATACAGTGTAATGGCCAGAGATACAAGATACCACACAGATACAGAGATACAAGCTACCACACAGTTTAATCATGCTCTGCTGACTTGAATACACATAACTTTACTTTACCTGTTTTTTTCCCCCTATTCTAGCTTGCATTTCCTCCTTTAGGTTATTAAGTATCTGGTCATTTTAATAGACATTAAAACCTTTGCTTTCTTGATGTTATCTGTTGTTAGCTCTCCTTTCTCACTAAGTAGTGCACCTACACTTTCCTTCATCTTTCTCTTGCTCCAAATGTATTTATAGAATCTCTTCTTATTACCTGTTATGTTCCTTATGAGTTAAGTGAACCTCATTTTGTGCTTTAGCCTTTTTGACTTTGTCCTTACATGCTTGTGCTATTCTTTCATACTCTTTTTTAGCTATTTGTCTATGTTTCCACTTTATTGTAGGATCTTTTTTGGATTTTTTCTGGTCCTTAAAGAGCTTGCAATGGAGCCATGTTGGCTTCTCATTCTTCTTCATAGCTTTCCTTCGCATTGGAATGATTTGCTATTGTGCCTTTAGTTTAGACTACAAGAAATTGCCAGCTCTTCTGTGCTCCCTTTTCCCTCAGATTTTCTTCCCCTGGGACCTTACCTACCAATTCTGATTTTAATGTCTGCTTTTTTGAAGTCCATTGTCCTTATTCTGCTGCTTACTCCTTCCTTTCCTTAAAATCATGAAACCTGATCATTTCATGATCACTTTCACTCAAATTGCCTTCTACCTTAAGATTCACAACCAATTCCTCCCTGTCAGTCAGAATCAAATCTAAAATGCTGTTTCCCTGCTCACTTCCTCCACCTTCTGAAACAAGAAGTTCTCCCTAATTCACTCCAGGAACTTATTGCACATTTTGTGTTTTATACTACTAGGTCTTGTGTGTTTGGGTTTTTCTGTTACTTGTTTTAGAAATGCTTCCTCTACCTCTTCCTCCTGAGTTGGTGGAGGAACTATACTATACTAAGACACCCACTATAGTGGACCCCTACAGTGATTATGGTTATGGCAGTGCCCTGGGAGATGGGTGATGAAATTCAAGTTCCTTCCTCATGAGGCAGAGTGGGGATCTAAACATGGATCTCTCATGTCCTGGATGAGTGCTCTAACTAGTTGGGGGGGGGGGCACCATCTCCTCCTCCTCAGTCATCTCTTGTATGGGTTTATACATGCTCTGAGCACATCTACTGGGTCAGGCCCCAAAGTCAAGTTAGGAGGGGAAACGCCTAGTTTGTTAATTCCACTGGGGCTTATGCATGAGATATGTGCCAAGCTGCTGGACTGCCAGGATTTAGATGGTTGAAATGTAGGTGCCTCAGGGACTCTTAGCATGGAATGTTTAATTAAAATGGCACAATTTGGTATGCTACAAACAACATACCAATAAAGTTTGAATAAAGTTGTCTTTGTCACAGTACCTGTGCTAGATCCAATGCACTGTGATGGAAATGTCAGTCCTCTACCACTGCAATAGCAACAGCAACTCTTAAGCAGTTTAAATGATGGTATCTATTGAAATGGCAAGGGAATGAAGGTAGGAAAAATGTAATTACCCCAAATGGAACATAGGATATTTAATGATAAAAGTCAGCAGCAAGCTGATTGTATAACTGTCCTAAGAGACCGACTCTCCAACAGACAATGACCATTTACACCATTTAGGGGCACTTGCTCAGAAATGATATTGTCACAGCTACCGCTGGATTGTGAAAAATGTCATGCAGGGGCCTCTTGTTTTTCAAGAGGGTTAGCATGACTTACTCCAAAGAAATATAAAGGGATACCCAAGACTTTCTCAAAATTCACACACCAACCTTACCAACAGGGGCATCCAAAGATAGGTTCAAGTTTATTCATGCAAAATTGATGGAAAGTATTTGGGAAATGTTTGCATATTAACTCATTCAGATCTAGAATGTTATCTCTGGACAACCAAAATAAAAGCATGTGTGAAAAATATAAATTAGAAGATAAATAAACCAAATAAATAAATAATTGGATAGAGGAACTGGCCAGGAAAGCAAGACATCTGCACTGTTTGGATATTATTAAAAGACAATGTAGATATGGGTGTGTGATCATTGTTGTAACCACTGTTATATATTTGCAGAAAATATTGTACAAGGGTTGCTGATTGAGGTGTCTACGAAAAGGTTATGTTTTGCTGGTTATGATTATACTATCTGTATGAATGTATCATATTTGTATGTCAAGTTATAAGTATTGGCTCTATACTTGGATTTCAAATGTTGGCTCCTGGGGTAACACCCACAAGGCAGCTAGCCAGCACCTCTTGAAGTGCTGTTCAAATTAAGTGGTCCATCAAGAAACACTTGGTTGACAACGGACTATGGAAGACACCCACTTACACTGAGTGGACTGTCATGTAAACTTGCTGTCTGGAGTGTATGTAATGGCTTCCCGCAATGACTGAGGGGAAATTGGACATGAATGTGTGACTTGCCCATGTAATTCCAAACTCCATCTTGGTGCTGTAAATTCCCACAATAAGAACAATGGGATGCCCTCCACATGGCAAAAGCTATAAAAGGCCCTGAAAACACCTCCATTTTGTCTTCAATTCTGCTTACCTCGGGAGGAACTTTGCTAAAAACTGAAGCAGACGACTAAATAAACCGAACAAAAGACTAAATAACCCATCTGAGCTGTGGATGAATTCCAGAGACTTGACTTACGTCAGCTGTTTATTCCATTATTGCTACAAGCCTAAACCAATAACTTTGCCCTCACTGTATGTAATTAATTCCGTTACCCAATTTTCTTTCTTTCTTTTTATAAATAAACCTTTAGATTTTAGATACTAAAGGACTAGCATCCATGTCAGATCTAAGTTCTATATTGACCTGGGTGTGTTGTTGGTCCTTTGGGATCAGACAAACCTATTTGATGAGACTGATTGTAAAGAACCACTCATTTCTGAATACAATGTTTTTGGTGGTAATATAGAAACTGGAATGCCTGAGAAAACTGCCTTTATGTTTTCTTGTTAGCCAGTGTGGTGAAACAGCAGTTTACTTTCGTGGCTGGTTTGGTATATCTTATTAAAAATAACCACCAGTTTGGGGCTGCGTTTGCCCTATTTCTCAGCAGTTCGTCCCAAATTTGGCATCCTCAGTTGTGACCTACTAAGGCACAGTTACTGGATGTCATCATAATGATAGCACTGCAGCACAAAGCAACTCGCTATCTATCATAGTAACCTCACATATACACTGAAGCAGAGAAGTGACACAACAGAATTTTCAGGTGAGAACCCTTGGAGTGGGTGACCAATTACCCTAGAATACTTGCTGACACCTGTCAGGAAAGAAAGAACGGAGCTGCCAAAGAACAGACCCACCATTCTGACAGGTCCTGGAAGCATGCCCGCAGCACCTTGTGGTCATCAGTATCAAAGGCTTCTTGACAGAGCTAAGAAAACCTGACAGGACTCCTAACCTTCCTTCATTGCCAGGAGGAAATCAGTGACCAAGAATATTAATGAAATCACTGTAGAGTATCCAGACCTAAAACATGGCTGATAGGAAATCAGAGGTATCCAGACGGCGCTGCAGAAATCTTGCCACAACCTTTTCAACCTTCCCCGCCAACAAGAAAGGTTTGAGGAAAAAGGGCTCAACATTGAGCCCTGCTACAAAACCTTTGCACTGCTTTTGCTGCCAGCTAGGGATTCTGCTGGTGCTGTGGGCAGAGCAGGAGTGAGTCAGGGATGTGGCTAGACCATGCTGTGCTCCAGCAATGTTTAAATGGCAGAACACCACCTGGGACACAATTTACAGTAGCCCTGAAAAAGCTCTAAACACCACCTTCTAGATTAGGGAGTGGCAACACTCTCCTTTGCAGCTCCACTGCCTCTAATGTGACCAGTAAAGACTGAATGCACCAGAGAACTTGGCCCAGAATCTTAACTGGTTAGGTCATTAAGATGGTGTATTCTTGAACAAGCATTTAACCATGGTTTATTTAAGGGGGGTTGGCACTTTGTATTCCCAGAGCAGGGTTAAATCCCCAGTAATGAATAACAAACTCAACATTTCCTTGCTATTGACTTTAATCTATGAGAGCCATGTAATAGATTACAGCCTCCAGCTTCACCATTAAATCCAGAACCACTGAAACCAGTAAAACTCCAGCAGTGAAGACAATACATGGAAGTAACCAAACCCATCTCGATCCACTTCATCTTATTTGTGGAGAGGCTGGAAACCACCTGAGGGTGAGAACTACCTCAAGTGGAAGTAGTCTCTATTCACTGGGCTGCTAACCAAGTAGAACAGCCCAGCTGGTCGGGAATTCAAGGATATAAGGATGGGTATGGCGGAAAAAAAACCTCATTTAGCTTCCATTACAGCCACCTCATTGGAATGTAAAATCTTAGTTCTGCAGTCTATCAGACTTGGAATGAATTTCCTGCCCCTAATGCTCAATTTCCCTCACACTGATCCTGCCAGTACTTAATTCACCCAGATAGCCCTTATTCACTCTCACACAGCCCCTGCACATCTGAGCAGGAATTTGCAGAACCAGGCCCCCAAACCTTAATATGAGCTCCACTGCTGTTCTAAGATGCCCTTACCAGAAAATAGATTTTGGGGTAGAAATCAAGGAAGGTTAGGGTGGAATATTAATCAGACAAATAATAAAACATTCTCATTTGCTCAAGGATCCTTTAGAAATAGCAATATAAAGAATATAGCTTATTAAAGTACTAAATAAAAAAAAACAATGTTAGTGTATCCAAAAAGGATTGTATAACCCCCATTTTACCAGCCTGGTGCACAAAACCATTAGTAAATGTTAGAATATGGAAAATACAGAAGGGGATTAAGAAACAAGGTAACTGACTGTGAGGGTGCAAGTGATTACAACGATAATGGAACAGACTATAGTGGAACAGTCTGCTACTATGGTGGAAGCAATAACTGGTATTAACTGCCACAACAAATTGCTATTTCTTTAAAGGTAGCGCTGTTCAATTTGATTCCACTTGCCCAGAGCTATCTCAGTTCCACGCAGAAGATCAGTACAATGGGCCAAAAACTAATTACTGGTAATTTATTTTTAAATGAGCATCTCATAATATTGGACTTAATGAAGTCACCAATAGCTAGGAGATAATACAGCAGTGTAAAGTTCAAAACCAACTTTGTGAATGGCTGAGTGCTGTTGTGATTTTTAAGCAGAACTCCCACCGCCATCAAGGGCAATTCATGTTCCTATAATAAATCTACAGAAGTATCTCAAGCTATAGAACACTATACAGCTAATAGTATATGGATGTAGGTATACTTTATTTTATCACATTATATAGTTCCAGGAATTTTTTTGTTTTACTCTGACTGTCCATCAGTGGCTTTTTATGTAACTTTAATTTGGTTTTCTCATGATTCACCTCATAAATATAAGTTTTAGTTAATTAAGAAGTTATGGGTAATTATGCATCAGGCAGCCTTTTTAAAAATAAATGTAAAAAGTGGGAAAAATCAGTGGAAGCCTCCAATTCCACATTTTTCTGACCTCATATTCATGAGTAAAGTCCTCCTATTGTACATTTGTTGCAATCCTTGCTCTGTTTAATATCCAAATCATGTCTGAATTTGTGGTTTGGATCATTTGAAAATTTCCAGACAGGAGTTCTGTAACAGTTTGATTACCTTATTTTAGGAAATGAGAAATTCAATTAATTAATTTGACTGAGAATTGGGTATCCAAACCCCTTACACTGCTTTGAAAATCTAAGCCAAAAATTCCAGAGATAATCCAGCATGAAAACCATAGAGACATTCAATCGGCGTGGTTTATTATATTTGTTAAGGTGGCAGCCAGCAAAATGATATGGGGTTACTGTTTCCATAAGCAACAAAGGTGTTAAAAAGCTGAACAGTTATGGTCAGTTGTAGAACAAAAGAGAAAAAAAAACCAAGAGTTTCTCAAGTGTTTATTTTTCTTGGCAAACACTGGTGCCTTGTAAATCATTTGCGAGCTGTAGATGTGATTATATTGACTGGCACCTTTTTAAACCGGGTATTGTGGCTGTTGCATAAATCTCTCTATGTGGCAGGTGAAGAAAATGACTAATAAAAAGGCAGGCTTGTCTTAAATTAATGGGAAATTGCCACCCCACATACAGTAAATGTTAGAAACTTGTGCAGTAGAACATGTTTTTTCCTAAGAGAATAGGGGACATAGAAAAGTAGGCTCTTTTCAATGGAAATAATGCATCTTATGGGACATAACCACTTAACAGGCCTTTTTGATAAAAGCAGTTCAAGTCAAGAGTACCTGCTGTATTCAAACCTACATGCAGGAAACTGTCTTCTACCAGTTTCTTCAAACAATTACAGCTTTTATAAGAGCATCAGTGAATCTGTGCCACTGCTTTCATGTCATGACCAGATGTTATCCCTGCAGATGAATTCAGTTATATTAATGCCTCTTGAGTTAAGGAAGACATTCTCTTTCATCCTTTCACTCTTGTTGCTCTTTTACTGTTTTTGTAAGGACTACAAATGAACATGTTAGTTCCGTAGCATACAGTGTGTGGGTGGAGGGGGAGAGAGGGAAGAAAAAGGCCCCTGCTAAGATGCCATTTTCCAGAACATGCCCCAAATGTTACAAAGCTTTCCAAATTTATACATAAATTGCTCTTTGCTGTGTGCCCAGCACAGCCTGTATATCACTCATTGAGCTGTGAGAGCACTGACAACCGTGTTCCACTCAGCACTGAATGGGCTGTCACACTGGTATGCCTTTGGCACACAATGCAAGTCTTTTTTCGGTGCCATGCCTTCTTACTATCACTAATAATTTCCTTCTGCAAACAAATACCAGTCCACTTACTACAGTTTTCTCTTTCTGTCTAGTTTAGTTTAGGGGTGACCTGACTTTGCAACACCCACAGCTAAAGTGGTATTTTGCCAGGATTCACAGGGCCATCATTAATGGGTATGTATAATATCATATGCGGACACCTGAACAATTAACCAACCAACCAAAACCTACACAACCATACTAGCTGCTTGTATCTCTCTTCCTTGTTAGATAAATGGAAATTGCTTGTTGATTGAGTTCAATAGCAATAAAGACATAAAGACAAAGATATTCACAGAGACAGATAAATAGGAGACTTGGACTATGGCCTACTGGAATCAGTCGTCTCCATGGGCCATACTTTCATATCTATTGTAAATTATGCAAGATGGTAGCTATGCACCATATTTTAAGATTCCAAAGGTTACATTTTAGGCATCTATCCAGACCAAGGCAATTATATCATGGAGATGTCATGTCACCATAAATAGACTAAGGCCCGGTCTACACTAGGAATTTATGTCGAATTTAGCTGCGTTAATTCGAATTAACCCTGCACCCGTCCACACAGCGAAGCTATTTAGTTCGACATAGAGGTCTCTTTAGTTCGATTTCTGTACTCCTCCCCGACGAGGGGAGTAGCGCTAAATTCGACATGGCCATGGCTAGGTGTGGATGGAATTCGACGGTAATAGCTCCGGGAGCTATCCCACAGTGCACCACTCTGTTGATGCTCTGGACAGCAGTCCGAGCTCGGATGCTCTGACCAGCCACACAGGAAAAGCCCCGGGAAAATTTGAATTCTTTTTCCTGTCTGGCCAGTTTGAATCTCATTTCCTGTTTGGACATCGGGGCGAGCTCAGCAGCACTGGCAGCGATGCAGAGCTCTCCAGCAGAGGAGTCTATGCAATCTCTGAATAGAAAGAGGGCCCCAGCATGGACTGACCGGGAAGTCTTGGATCTGATCGCTGTGTGAGGCGATGAGTCTGTGCTTTCAGAGCTGCGCTCCAAAAAACGGAATGCAAAGACCTACGAGAAGGTCTCCAAAGCCATGGCAGACAGAGGATACAGCCGGGATACAACGCAGTGCTGCGTGAAAATCAAGGACCTGAGACAAGGCTACCAAAAAATCAAAGCGGCAAACGGACGCTCCGGAGCCCAGCCCCAGACATGCCGCTTCTACGAGGCACTGCATTCCATTCTAGGTGCGGCCGCCACCACTACCCCACCACTGACCGTGGACTGAGGATGGGATAGTGTCGACGGACGGTTCCTCGGGGATGTTCGCGGACGGGGAAGATGAGGAAGGAGATGCGGAGGACGAGGCAGTCGACAGCGCTTACAGCGCTGATTTCCCCGACAGCCAGGATCTCTTCATTACCCTCACGCAGATCCCCTACCAACCCTCCCCAGCCGTTAACCCGGACCCTGAATCAGGGGAAGGATCAGTCGGTAAGTGCTTTAAACATGTAAAAATTTATTTCTAACAGAACAGGAATATTAACTATGCGAAAAGAAGGTCAATATATATGGGGATAGAACAGAAATCCTCCTGGGAGATCTCCACGAAGCTCTCCTGGAGGTAATCGAAAAGCCTACGCATGAGGTTCCTGGGGAGAGCTGCCTTATTGGGTGCTCCGTGGTAGCACACTTTTCCGCACCAGGCTATCCTCAGGTACTCTGGGAGCATTGCCTCCACGAGCATGGCAGCATAGGCCCCCGGTTTGTGCTGGCTTTCACGCAGCATGCGCTCTCTATCGCTTTCAGTGATCCTCCTCAGGGTGATCTCGCTTGGCGACTCCTGCATTGAATTAGGTGAATTAGGGTAATGTTAGTATTGGGAATGCTTCACTCTTCCTTTGCATAACAATAAGCGTCGGTTTACAGCCACGTGGTGGAGGCTGCAGAGGGGCAGCATACAGGGATCTTTCCCGGGAACAGCCGCGAGGGGGTGGAACAGGGGCAGAGTTCATGCTTTCCGGATTGCCTGCAGCAGGAGGCACTGCTATACATTAAGTTTTAAGCAGCCAAAAGTCTATGGCTTACCATGCCTGCCTGCTCCACGGATTCTGCTGTCCTGCCCCGCTTCTCTGATCTCCAGTGCAAGACCCCAGGCAATGAATGCGAAGGCCGAAAATTCGAACTTGTCCAGAGTGCGCATGAGATAGGTACTGTGCATGGTCTTGTTCACAGAGAAAGTCTAGTCTATGTTCATTGTTCGCAAAAATGTATCTTTGTAAGGAATTCATTCCCTTTTTCCCATCACACAGCTGCGACTGTCTCCCGACCTGTCCCAGCATCCCCCTCACAGAGGCTGGCAAAGATTAGGCGGCGAAAGAAAAGGACACGGGACGAAATGTTCGCTGAACTTATGGGCTGCTCCCGAGACGAGGCGGTCCAGCAGAGCCAGTGGAGGGAGACCCTCTCTCAGTACCAGCGCTCACACAGCGAACGGGAGGAGAGGTGGCGTGAGGAAGACAAGCAGGCGACTCAAACGCTGCTTGGACTAATGAGGGAGCAAACGGACACGCTCCGGCGCCTTGTGGATGTTCTGCAGGACCGCAGGCAGGAGGACAGAGCCCCCCTGCAGTGTATCTGCAACAGCCCTCCCCCGCCACAAAGTCCCATACCCCCCTCACCCAAAGTAACAAGAAGAAGGGGCGCCAGGGGCCTTGAAAACTGTCACTCCACCCCTGCAGAGTGCTCAATTACCAAAAAGCTCTCATTCCCTAAATTTTGAGAAGTCCTTCCCTTCCTGACTCACCCAAGCCCCAATCCCAGTTTCATCCCCTGTCTAGTTGATTATTAAAAATACTTTGCTGTTAATTACTGTTTCCGTCATGTTCTTGTACATAAGACTGTGTTTGAAGCGGGGAGGAAGAGGGTTGGTAATTGAATAGGACAGTCACCTTTACCAGGCTACAGACACGGGGGCAGGATCAGCAGCAGGTCACACACACAGTGCAGTCAGTAGGCACCCTGGTCGGTCTGGGAGGTGGTTTTCATGTTCTGTGTGGGTGGGGGGTACGTGACTTTGTGGCGGGGGAGGGCGGTTACAGATCTTATGCAGCGGTCCTTGTCCTGGACCACAGAGCCACGCAGCAGGGGAATCTGTAACTGTCCTCCCCCGCCACAAGGTCACATAGCCCCTGCACACAGAGTCCCGAAAAGGAGGGATGGCAGGCTCCGTTGAAACAACCAGTCCGGCACTGCAGACCACTCTAGGAGCAGGAGCCTGTCATTCCTCGAGTTTAGAAGCGGTCTTTACATCACTACACACCCTACCCAGCACAGTCTGCGTCCCAGTTTCAACCCTTTAACGCGAAGTCATTAATAGAGAAAACGTTAATTAACAATGTTCCATGTATTTTATTTTTAAACGTGTGTTGGAAGGGGGGAAACGGGGTGAACGGGGTATGTAACTGCAGAGGATAGTCAACGGTAACTGGGTAAAGAAACAGGGGCAGGTTCAGCTTCTCTGTAAAGAAACAGAACTGTCACAGGTCACGCTGCTCGCTGAGGAACCTAGCTTTCAAAGCCTCCCGGATGCACAGCGCTTCCCACTGGGCTCTTCTAATCGCACGGCTGTCTGGCTGAGCATAATCAGCAGCCAGGCGATTTGCCTCAACCTCCCATCCCGCCATAAAGGTCTCCCCCTTGCTCTCACAGAGATTGTGGAGCACACAGCAAGCTGCAATAACAATGGGGATATTGGTTTAGCTGAGATCCGAGCCAGTCAGTAAGCTTCGCCATCTCCCCTTGAGACGTCCGAAAGCACACTCCTCCACCATTCTGCACTTGCTCAGCCAGTAGTTGAAGAGTTCCTTGTCACTGTCCAAGGCGCCTGTATAGGGCTTCATGAGCCAGGGCATTAGTGGGTAGGCTGGGTCCCCGAGGATCACTATAGGCATCTGCACATCCCCAACAGTTATTTTGTGGTCCGGGAAGAAACTACCTTCCTGCAGGCGTCTAAACAGACCAGAGTTCCTGAAAACACGCGCGTCATGAACCTTGCCCGGCCACCCAACGTTGATGTTGGTAAAACGTCCCCTATGGTCCACCAGTGCTTGCAGCACCATTGAAAAGTAGCCCTTTCGGTTAATATACTGGCTGGCCTGGTGGTCCGGTCCCAGGATAGGGATGTGAGTTCCATCTATAGCCCCACCGCAGTTTGGGAATCCCATCATGGCGAAGCCATCTATGATGACCTGGATGTTTCCCAGGGTCACAACCTTTGAGAGCAGTAGCTCAACGATTGCGTGGGCCACTTGCATCACAGCAACCCCCACGGTAGATTTGTCCACGCCAAAGTGGTTCGCTACTGACCGGTAGCTGTCTGGCGTGGCAAGTTTCCAGAGGGCTATGGCCACTCGCTTCTGCACACTCAGGGCTGCTCGCATCCGGGTGTCCTTGTGCTTCAGGGCAGGGGACAGCAACTCACAGAGTTCAAGGAAAGTGCCCTTACGCATGCGAAAGTTTCGCAGCCACTGTGCTTCATCCCAGACCTGCAGCACTATGCGGTCCCACCAGTCCGTGCTTGTTTCCCGGGCCCAGAATCGCCGTTCCACAGCATGAACATGACCCATTGCCACCATGATGTCCACGGCGCAGGGTCCCGTGCTTTGTGAGAGGTCTGTGCCACTCTCACACTTCATGTCCTCACCGTGCTGCCGGAGCCTCCTCGCCCGATTTCTCAGCATCTGACTTTGGAAGAGGTGGACGATAAGGTGCGAGGAGTTGACAACGGCCGTAAGTGCAGCGATAATCGCAGCGGGCTTGCATGCTTGCAGTGCTGTGGCGTCTGCGCTGTCACTGACCAGAAAAGTGCGCAAACAGATTTCCCGCCGGCGCTTTCAGGGAGGGAGGGCGGGAGTGACGGTTGAATGATGACAGTTACCCTCGATACATTTTTTTCCCCCAGCAGGCATTGGGGGCTCACCCCAGAATTCCAATGGGCAGCGGGGACTGCGGGAACTGTGGGATGGCTGCCCACAGTGCACCGCTTCCAATGTCGACGCTTGCCCCGTTAGTGTGGACTCACAAAGTCGAATTAGTGTCCTTAGTGTGGATACACACGTTCGACTTTGTAAGGTCGATTCCACAAATTCGAGTTAAGTTAAATCGAACTACTCTGGTAGTGTAGACATACCCTAAGATGTACAAAAGTTACCCATGTGTATACTGGTGCTATTTTACTCTCATGGAAAGTTAATCTTTAGCATCAAGTCATGTAGTTTATCTTGCACATGTGTTGATTACATAGTGACCACTTTTAAAAGCTAAAAAGCCTGATTTTTCCACTCTTTTTTCCACTTAGAGGTTGATGCAGTTTCACAGAGGTAATTTTGCTGGTCTGGGCCAACATGACTGCACAACGTGCCATACAGAAGAGTTCAGGGAATAATTGTAATCACTAACTTTTCTGCTTGCAGAATATCTTGGAGCAGATTCCAGATTCCTAATGGGTCTTCCTTTTCAATTATTATTTTCATAACTGGAGCTTGGCACAAGCAGTTTTCTGTGATTATTCCCTATTTTCTTTTTGAAATTCATGAATCTTAAGGCCAGAAGGGACCGTCAGCTCATCTAGTGTGAATGTCTGTACAACACAGCTCATTGAATTTCACCCATTTACTCCTGTATTGAGCCCAATCACGTGTGTTTGGCTAAAGCATATCTTCCAGAAAAGTGTCCAGCTTGATTTAAAGACATCAAGACATTGGGAATCTACCATTTCCCTTGATGATTTGTTGCCGTGGTTAAAATTTTGTATCTTATTTCTTATCTGTATTTGCCTATGTTGAGTAACTGTAATTGGTTAGAAAAAAAATCACATGGTATATTATGTTCCACAACTGAATGAAGACAAAAACGCTTTTGATGTGAATACTTGTTTTCATCAAAAATTGAACACACACAAATGCAATTTTGAAAATCACTTTGTTAGCACTTCAGAGAGTTTATTCCATCTACTGCAAAATGTATTTAGCTGTGTTCATGTTTTCTCATCTCCTCAGAAGGCTAGAAAATTGTTTTTTGATTAAAATGAATCAGTGAGATTTTATGTTGTCTATAAAGGTACAGGGCAGAGAAAGGAAGAGGAAGCTATTTAACAACATATGTATGCCGCTTATCTTCCAGAATAAATTCACAAAGGTACTGTGAAATTCTGTAGTCTTCCCCAGTCTTGTCTTTCATTATACCTACTGTCTGGTCCTGGACCTCTCCTGAGCAGACACAGACAAGAGAACTAGACTTCGTTCTTGACCTGCAGTATCCCAGCAATCCATGCCAAGGCCTCTCATGAGCAGAGGCTGCCAAGTGTATTAGGTTGTGCCAAGATTAAAAACCAAACAACCCTGAACACATTCACTTCTGTGCTGAATTTGAATATATTTATTTTTAGACCTTGGTTTATGTTTTAGTCCGTCTAGCTATCAACAGAAAGTTCAACAAAGCCCTTCTTTTAGGTATCTGTCAATCTTATATGAAGCTGGTGGTTCATTTAAAAAGAATCAGAACTATACCTACAGAACACTGTCCTTTATATTTATGTTTGAATGCAGAGATGGACTTTTCTCGCCAGTATTTTAGAAATGCTACATTCATATTCAGAACCTCCTCCCAAAAAACCAGTAATGGGGTTATGGTACAGACCTGGAAGTTAGACAAAACAGATTCTTGTCTCAGCGCTAGCACAGTTTTTGTGATCTCAGACCAGCCAGTTAACCTATGTCTTAGTTTAGACCTTTATAACAGGGGGATAACACCTGCCTAACTCACAGGACTGTTATGACACTTGAATGTTTGTAAAGTGCTTTGGGTGGATGGAAGGTAAAGCAGATATGCTGAGATCCATGGCCCTACTCATATTGAAAAGTACCAAACTGCTTGAGTGGTCCTATTAAAGAACATGAGTTAACTAACAAAATGTCTAAGGATATCAGAATCTGGCCTTGTGAATTATGATGATGCCACTGCGACACAGCTGTTAAGTTTGTGTTTTGTTTTGCACTTAAAGTAGGAGTACAACCTCTGTGTTTTATAAGAAAAACCCAGTGTGCGTGTCCCAAATTTGCAACATATAAACTGAGTAAAGTTTGATTTTTCTGAGATGTTTCAACAAAACCAGTGAATTAGTTTGAGGTCTAATCAAACTTAAAAACTACAGACAACAGAAAGTAACAATGTGTACACAGTGATTTTGGTGGGCTCTCTGGGGTTATGCAATTACTATTTTAATTAACACAGGAAAAATGGCATTATTGGTCATAACTGAATCTTATGTGCTGCAGGTAGCCAAGAGAGAAAATGTTCACTGTCAACTATCTCTATTCTCCAATACAGGATGTGGAAGCATTTTTACCTGGTTTAGGAGAGGGATATTAAACTACCTTTTGGCATATACCCCAATAATACTTGCTATATCCAAAGTTTCCTTTTAAAATATGAGGTGTAGGGAATGGATTTGGCTAGTCAAATGGCATTAGTGTTGTGTCAAAGCGAATACTGCAACTGCTGCATGCAAGCCACTTCAATTTCTAAGAGTGAAAAAGGATTTGCTGCCTCTGCTTAACGCAAAACACTTTTTGACTACTGAGAAGGCTTGGGGTATTCTTATACTCATTTTAAATAAAATATACAACAATGAAACATTTGTGAGGAATAATCTGAACTATTGTTTGGCAAATTCACTGGCACAAAGCTACCACAAAAACACAACCAAAATGTTACTGAGGACTGCAATGGCATGTCGCCACGGGCTCAAAGGCCACATGTAATTGGCATGTATACATAACAAACACAGACACTTTAAACAGAAAGGGATGTCATGGTGCCCTATTGTAACCCTAATATTATTTGCTTTTACAACTCTTCAAGATTAGACGTCTACAGCACAAAAAAACCCATCCCTCCATATTAGCCACCTCAGTTTGCTCTCACACTGGTAAGGAGGGAAGACAGGTAAGTTCTTTTTGCTTTTCTTTTAAAAAATGTGATTGGGAATGCTTGTGGAACAGAGGGATTGACAGCCGCCCCAGTCCTGACCTGAATACCTGCGCAGGTGATTCCATTACTTTTGAGCTGTTCCAGTACAAAAACAGCAGACTGTAAGCTCTTCAGGGCAGAGATGAGGATCTACCTACATATTTGTGCAACAGCTACCACAACAAAACCCTGCTACTGAATGGGGCTTCTGGGTGTGAGTGCAATACAACACAAAATAACTGGCTTCTCTCTGTAGAGTGTCTTTCATACAAACTGTATCCAAAGGCAATTTTCAGAGTTAATAATACATTAGAGAAGGAGAGAAATTCAAAGCTATAGACAAAGCAAGAAAGGTATGTTCACACGTTAAAGGGCAGAATGTGGCTAGCCTTACATGAGTATGCCAGGGGAGTAGAGGGCGCCAGTTGGTAAGTCCTCTCCCCCTCCTGGCAATGGCCATGCACAAGGATTGGTTCCAGTTCACCAGGTTCCTTGAATGCAAGGACTGTAAAATTAACAGCTACAAAGGTATGGGAGGAATGAGAATGGGGCCATGGCCACACATACCTCTGCATTGACTAGTTGAGCTGGGCAATCATTGGAGGAAGTTCAAGCTGCTTTCTTCCAATAGGGGGAGCAAGCAGCTCTTCTGGCCCAATCACTCCCCAGCTATACCCAGAGTGCCAGTTTAGCAGCTGAACATGGGGACATGAGGAAGCTACTTTCATCTCCTTGATTCTCTTTCTGCTTTTATGCTAGACATATCCTAGCAGAATTTAAAGTAGTCCAGGGGCACTTTAGGCTTGTATATTTCACTAGCACAATTCTTCATCAGCTAACAAAATAAGCAAACCATTTTTGAGGATTTGACAATATGTCAATTGACTAAGGGCTGACCTCTGAAACCACTCTTCAAGATGCTGAACTGTGCAAGGTAATGCATACTATACAAGCAGCTTGGACAGACCCAGTCCTTAAGAGAACTTTGTAAACATTCTTCACTGTGAGCTCAGAACGAATTTTGTAGATGCACAACTGGACATATCTTATGTAGAGGAGCCCAGGTGATCATCCCAGAAGCGTTGTGACAAATAGTTCTAGATGTAGCTCATGAAATATATTTGGGAATTATGAAGATGAAGGAACTTCTGCCTACTTATGCTTGGCGGCCAGTGCTACACTCAGACATTCAGCATCGCGTGAACGCATGCTAAGACTGCACAATGCATAGAACTATTGCTCTTCTGGCCCTTTGAAACCAATAGTCATAGACAGACCATGGCAAATAATTGCAGAAGATGTTACTGGCCCCTCAACTGTACTTCATGGCTACACACTATTGCCTGTTATAGATTATTATTCACATTACCCCTTTGCATTTCTAATTTCACAAGACACCTCCCTCAAAGGAGCTCATTTCTTGCCTACCCACTTTAATTGTGATGTTTGGCCTACTAGAGAGCCTTGTTTCAGGTAATGGAACACATTTTGTATCAAGATTTTGTATGTGATTCTGATTCTGAAATATACATTCTCATTACAGTGCCAAGCTGGCAGTGACAGAGGATATCACGGAAGGATTATATTACCCACAGGGGAAAGGTGCTCCTTGGAAATCACACTCATGCAACTCCTATTACCTGCAGGCCAACTGGTAGGAGTATGCTGGTTACATCTCTATTCAAGAAAAGGCTCATCTTCCTCCCAGGTCAGCGTCAGAGAACCTGCGAGGGACCAAACTCATGGGGGAACTTTCGCTGGTACATAAGAACATGTTTTCATGCCCCCAGTGAAAAAGAAAGCCCTGTCTATAATGGGCTTTTTTGCTCAGAGTAAATTCACCACACCAGTGCAACTTACTAATGCTAGTTCCCACTTGCACTGGGATCTGCAGCAGTATGCCTACAGCAGGGGTTCTCAAACTGAGGGTCAGGACCCCAAAGTGGGTCACAACCCCGTTTTAATGGGGTCACCAAGGCTGGTGTTGGCCCATGGTCACAGCAAGTCTGAAGCTCAAGCCCGAGCCCCACTGCCCAGGGTTAAGGTTACATGCCCCCCACTCAGGGCAGAAGACCTTTGCCCCCCCCCCCCACATTATTTAGCTTTAGTATCGACTGCATTTTCCCATTTCTTTGTGCACCCTGGTAGGCACTCTGATGCAGATTCTTCTGTCTCTTTGGAGAAGGCTTTTAATTCAGACATAGACTTGTGTGTTCTATTTTATTTTGCTTGGTAATTCACTTTGTTCTGTCTGTTACTACTTGGAACCACTTAAATCCTACTTCCTATATTTAATAAAATCACTTTTTACTTATTAATTAACCCAGAGTATGTATTAATACCTGGGGATGGGGGGGAACAGCTGTGCATATCTCTATCAGTGTTATAGAGGGCGAACAATTTATGAGTTTATCCTGTATAAGCTTTATACAGGGTAAAACGGGTTTATTTGGGATTTGAATCCCATTGAGCTGTCCCTCCCGTAGTCTTTGAGGGCACCAAGATAACAAAGCTGTTCTCACCCAGCCACATGCAAGGAATTACATGGCCTCACCTTCTTGATCATTTCAACATACAAAATGGGAAATGACTACCTAGGAAGGAGTCAGGGCTGGCTCTAGGCATTTTGCAGCCCCGAGCACAGCAGGCAGGCTGCCTTTGGCAGAGGGAGGTCCGCCGAAGCCGCAGGACCAGCGGACCCTCCGCAGGCAAGCCGCCGAAGGCAGCGTGCCTGCCGCCCTTGCGGCGCCGTCAGAGCGCCCACCGCGGCTTGCCGCCCCAAGCACGCGCTTGGCGTGCTGGGGCCTGGAGCCACCCCTGGAAGGAGTACGAGCTAAATATGAGTCAGTGTAACGCTGTTGCAAAAAAAGCAAACATCATTCTGGGATGTATTAGCAGGAGTATTGTCAGCAAGACACGAGAAGTAATTCTTCCGCTCTACTCCATGATGATTAGGCCTCAACTGGAGTATTGTGTTAAGTTCTAGGAGCCATATTTCAGGAAAGATGTGGATAAATTGCAGAAAGTCCAGAGAAGAGCATCAAAAATGATTAAAGGTCTAGAAAACATGACCTTTGAGGGAAGATTTTAAAAATTGGGTTTGTTTAGTCTGGAGAAAAGAAGGCTGAGCATGGACATGATAACAGTTTTCAAGTACATAAAAGGTCATTGCAAGGAGGAGGGAGAAAATTTGTTCTTCTTAACCTCTGAAGATAGGACAAGAAGCAATGGACTTAAATTGCAGCAAGGGTGGTTTAGGTTGGACATTAGGAAAAACTTCCTCACTGTCAGAGTGGTTAAGCACTGGAATAAATTGCCTAGGGAGGTTATGGAATCTCGTATCATTGGGGATTTTTAAGAACAGGTTGGACAAACCCCTGTCAGGGGTGGTCTAGATTGGTACTTCTCAAAGTCGGGCCGCCGCTTGTTCAGGGAAAGCCCCTGGCAGTCCAGGGCGGTTTGTTTACCTGCCGCGTCCACAGGTTCGGCCGATCGCGGCTCCCACTGGCCGCAGTTCATCATCCCAGGCCAATGGGGGCTGTGGGAAGTGATGCTGGCTGAGGGATGTGCTGGCCACCCTTCCCACAGCCCCCACTGGCCTGCAGCGGCAAACCACGGCCACTGGGAGCCGCGATCGGCCGAACCTGCGGACGCAGCAGGTAAACAAACCGCCCTGGACTGCCAGGGGCTTTCCCTGAACAAGCAGCAGACTGGCTTTGAGAAGCACTGGTCTAGATAATACTTAGTCCTGCCTTGAGTGCAGGGGACTAGGCTAGATGACCTCTCAAGGTCCCTTCCAGTTCTATGATTCTATGATTGATTGGGAACCACTGAGTGCTCCCTAGCTACTGACCTTGGAAGGTGTTACCTGTCCTTGCAGCTCCCTGCAGAGCTACTAAAGCAAGAGAAGAGTTTCCTGCCTCACCCATAGCGGAGTCTCAGGCCACTTCCTGCTACCTCCTACCATTGGACAGTGTTCCACCACGTAGGGTCCCCCTAAAAAGCGAACATGGGAGATTGGCCAGCTCACACTCCCCAGAGAACCAGGGGATGGGCCTCTGGGCTCAGAGACAGTAGAGAGGGGAAAAGAGGCCACTGTGCTCCTCTGAATACAGTAATTGTCAGTAAGGAGTCCCCAGGCTTGTGGGGAAAGGGAAGGTTGTTTATGAAGAGAGGGAGGCTAGGGCAGACGTTTCAGAATAGGGTGCAAATTTTTGAACCAAAACATCAAATCTTGAACCCAGGCTTAATGTAACTGGGTTCAAGCTGTGATGCAAACATTTTACCTAGTACCGCTTTGCAAACCTTCTGAACCTCTGAAGTAGTCAATAAGAATGAAAATGCTGCACAAGACCCTCTTTCCCTAAATAGATACACTTTGATTATTCATTCCATTAATTGATTGCATTAAGGAATCAGCAGCACCCAGCACTATGTGTTTAGAAGCCGTCTGCATTTTAAAAAAAAATTCTCTCTTAATCATTTGCAATGTATTCCTCTCATTTGCTATGAAAACAACATTTTCTTAATGCAGACTGAATTTATTCTGGAGGACAAAAGTCAGTTGCCTTTACTACTAATAGATGCACTTTAGTGTAGTTAGTTTCATGACTATTAATGAAATAACATTCGAGCTTTTGCCACTAAAATGTTAATGAGAAGGACTGGATAGTGGCTTGGTAATGGGATATAGATCCTTTTACCTCCAGTTCAATAGTTCAAATCTGGCCTATGTCCATAGTTACCAAAGGTCATTATTACCTGGAGGCTATTTGATAATCCATGTGAAGGGAGTAGGTGGTCTCAGTTCACTTCCTAGTAGAAAGAAGCATCACAAAAACTAACATCACAATGTCTCACTCTCAGCAGAGAGGTGGAGGGTGTGGAGAATGGCTATTCTTTCACTTCTAGAAGTAGTCTTTTCATATCAGTGTTGAGGCACTTTGGTAAATCAGAGCAGTGCCACTGCTTGTACTATACCTGGCCTGTGGACAGAGAACTTCAGTATTCAGAGTTGTTTATTCGGCAGTAAATACAACGAAGAAGAATCGAGCAGAAGAAGTTTTAGTATAGTTAACAATGCTGCGGGTTATTATTGCTTAGCAAGCCTCAAAAGAGAATTAGATACGCATAAACAACAATAGCTCAGCTAAAACCTACTGAAGCTATCACCCACCCCTCTCATGTTTCAGAGCATAAAGTAATCACCAGCTGGGTTCAGGAAGAAATTTCCCTCCATGCTATAGATCTGCACAATTTTTTGGATAAATTATCAGTGGTGGAGGTTTATGTTATTCTTAAGCATCTGGTAGAAGCCACTGCTAAAGACACTATAGCAGACTAAACTGCTACACATGCTGTTCAGGTCTCCAAACAACATAACAAGCAATCACTAGTTTCTGTAATGACTAGTTTGTATAATGCCTCTCAGCCAAAGATCCCAAAGCATTTGACAAACTACAGTAATATAGGTGATCAATTCCACCATTGCTGAAGCAGACACACATCTGGGATGTAAGATGTAAAATTCCACAACCCTACACACAATTCATAACAGAACTGAAGATGACTGGATCTTCCATCTGGATCCTTAGATGGTTCCCTACATAGTACTTGAGCTCCTCCCAAAATCAATGAGTTTATCCTCACAACATCCCTGTGAGCACAGCGAGAAATACTCTGTCCATTTTACAGATGGGTAACTGAGGCATAGAGCAATTAAGTTCTTTGCTCAAGGTTACACAGGAACTGAAACTCATTAAATCTACATGGGGAATTTTAGGTAGCCATAATGTAATTACTCAACTAAAAATTCAACCAGTTCACCGAGGTGAACATCTCTTCTCCTATAACCACACATGGTCTAGACTTAGGTTTTATGTTTAATTGAGAAGATGGCACCTTCACACCGCAGTTCCCCTTACAATCATGCTGGACCACTGCTTGAGTACTGGACCATTATTTCAGAGGAAAGACTGCTACCAGCTGTATCCCACACACCACTTCCTACAGCACCTATAATTTTCAATAGAAATATGAACATATCATCCTGTATATCATAATCTGAATTAACCTTTCTTGTTTATCTTACCTTTTTCTTTGCTTGTTTCTTGGCCATAGGAAAGTGTTTTTTATTGGACTAGATTCTCTCCTGGGGGTGAGGCAGAAGAGGAGAGAGCAGGCTCATTGATTCTTGTGGCTAGCATCAGCTTGATGCATTTTAAGCTATTGACAAGTAGCTATAAATTGTGTCTGTGGATCTCCACCACACCCTTCACACATCAGTGTATTGTGTTTGATCATTCTTTTAAATGTGTTTTTTGAGACACAGTGCCCTGAATGCCTTGGTGTGCAGGGGTAGGAGAAATACAATAATGAAAGGCTTGTACTGTGTGGTCAGCAAAATTTCATGGGAAACCATGGCAATATATAAAATAATCAGTTTCACTCAAGCCAGTCTAGAGCCAGTCTTGTGGCCCTTTCAGAAAGCAACATTTTAATATAGCCAAACCCAGTGATTCCAGAGCATTCTTTTAAAAGTTATATAAAATTATGTAAAATGGGCGACATTGAAAGTGGCCTATATTGGTGATGTTACTCTACTGTAAACATATGCAGCTGGTATTTCATTAGCAATAAAAGATGCATCAGGCAGTCAGAGTTTCAAGGAACAGGGATTTATTAAACATAATGGCCTATATTTCAAAAGTGACTAGTGATTTTGAGTGCCTCCATTTTCAGGTGTCAACCTGAGACACCTGTAAGGGACCTGGTTTTCAGAGCGTGGTTGCTCAGCACTTTTTAAAATCAGACTCCTCTAAGATATTTCATGTCAGGCACCCACATTTTAGGGCCTCTGGCCAGCATGATAGCAACCAGAAATGCTACCTTTACAGAAAGGTGTAGCAGAGAGCAGTGTGCCAAGAGCTCAAATGGAGGCTCTGTGAGGGTTGATAAAACAAGGTATCAGGTCAGTTACTGAAGGGAAGTTGGCCTTCAACATTGGTTCTCCACTTGTCAGGTAACTCCCTTCTCTTCATGTGCCAATATATGTTTATGCCTGTTTCTCTAGTTTTCACGCCATGCATCTGAAGAAGTGGGTTTTTTTATCCACAATAGCTTATGACCAAATAAATCTGTTAGTCTTTAATGTGCCACCGGACTCCTCGTTGTTTTTGTGGCTACAGACTAACACAGCTACCCCTCTGATGCAGGGAAGTTGCAAGCCAGTCCCTTCAGGAAGTGGGCCGTGAGTGGGTGGGTAAATACAACGTAGATGTCTATTGGGGGATGAAACACACTGATGGCTGACAGATGACAGATGAGGAAGCTAATACATAAACCCCAAAGATTTTAAGGACAAGAGGTAATTTGGTATACCTGGGATCTTAGCCGGTAAAACTTCTTGCTGATTACACCAGTACATAACTTTGCTTTGTTTTTACAGCACTTTGCTTTATAATATTTTCTGGTAGCCTTTTCTTCTGCTGCTCAGAATGAGCATCAGATGAACAAGCCCTCTAACTCCGATGTCCATCCAAATACCACGCCCTCAGGTGAAGCGTGGCTGGGCTGGGATTGCAAATTCATCCTTTGTCCTGGGTTAGCAGCTGACATATCAGATGAGTACAGAGAGGAAACTGGGCAGAGAGTTGCAGAAGCCCTGAGTACCAGAACTATCACTCTCCCACCCCCCCAGTGCTACAAGGATGACTTGTGTCTTGTCCTGCCTGATTCTCAATACCCAGCATAAGCGGGGAATTGGAGGGAACACATATCTCAGGGCTCCTGACCATTGTATGAAGAACATGTTGCCCAGAGAGCCTGGATTGCAATCCCCTCTGGAGCAAAACTCTTTCACTTATTATTCACATGGGAGGTGAAGAGGTATGTGGATAGGAGACCCCACAATCAGAACACCTCCCGGAGAGTCAGGTCATGTATCTCCCACTCGTGTCTGTGGAGAAATGCCTTTTGAAAGTATCCACCAAAGTACTGTGGATCCTTGGCAGCTCGTGGCTTTCCTCCTAGGGAATCATGAAGGAGGTTCAAACAATACTGGAGGGCCTTCCGTTCAAGTGTGATGCTCTTTTCAGTGATAAAACAGATGAGTCCCTTCACTCGTTGAAGGTCTCCTGAGCCACATTGTGATTGCTGGGTATTACACACCTGCACTCAAAAGAAATCCCAGATGACCAGTCCCACCTGACTTTTATCACTAGCAGCAGTACAAATCAAGCATCAGAGAAGATGCTCTTGGACAACCATTTTCTACCTCCCAACCACGACCACCCTTGAGACTGACATTTTGACGGGACCTTCAAGAGCTGTGCACCAACTGTCCCTCCTGGATTTTCACAACCCCTCGGGCTTTTCTACTCCTTTTTGGAGGATGGTTTTCTCACTACCTATCTGTCTGGACAGAAATCACAATGGATGGGTACAAGAGGTTGTTTCTTTGGGGTATACCAGCCAGTTCTCTTCCCTGCCCCCACTGCCCTTCCCCATGCTCTTTTAGGGACCCTTCCCATGAGAACATCCTATTGCTGTAGGCAGAACTGCTCCTTCAGCTGGAAGCAAAAGAACTTTTATGTCCTAAAACAAGGGGAAAGAGGTTCTACTCAAGGCATTTCCCTCGTTCCCCAGAAGAAAGGTGGATGGAGACCTATTTTGGACCACAGGGAACTGAAGAAGTTCATCCACTGCTTAAATTTCAGGATGGTGACTCTGTTGTCCAAGTCTCTCAATCTCAAAGTCGCCTACTTTCACATGGACATTCATCCAGCATACAGGAGATTCCCGAGATTTGTGGCCGGTCAACAGCACTACCAATACAGAGTTCTCCCCTTTGGATTCTCGACAGCACCAGGAGTGTTTACCAAGGTATTGTCAGTGGTAGCAGCTCACTTTCCTTGGCAGGGGGCCATGGTTTACCATTACTTAGATGACTGACTTCTGAAGGGATGATCTTCCCAGGAAATATGAGAAGCAACTTTTATGCTTCTACATCCGTTTGAGAAGCTCGGCATAGAAATGAACCTGGGAAAGTCCATCCTGGAACCCTCTGTCAATAGAATTCATCAGGACAAGGCTGGATGCTGTTACAGCCAAGACTTACTTACCGGGGAACCACTTCCTCTCTGTCACCAGGCTCATTCAGTGACTACATTTGAGCCCCAAAACATCCATGCAATCCTGCCTGGCACTATTAGACCATATGGCCGCAAGTACTTATGTGATTCTGTTCACAAGTCTTCACCTCAAATGTCTGCAAGCCTGGTTGTGCGCTATCTATACTCCAGCCAAACACAGTCTTGAGCTATTCTTCATGGTCCTACAAAGTCCCTTAGCCTTGGTAGGAGGATAAAAGAAAAGTATGTGTGTGGGGTATCGTTCAACACCCCTCTTCCAACAAAGACTGTGACCACAAGGAACACACATGGAGGGACAGGTTGCCCAGAGGATATGGTTCCCTCACAAGACTATGCTTCATGTCAGTGTGTTGAAGCTGAGAGCACTCAGACTAGCCTGCAAACAATTCCTCCCCTCATCTGCAAGTCAGTCCAGGTACTATCAGACAACATGACGGAGGTCTATTATATCAACAAACAGGAATGAGTGTGCTTTTCCCAGCTCTGCACGGAGACAATCTCCTTCTGGAACTGGTGCATATCCATGCAGATTACCCTAACTGCCATGGGTCATGGGTCTCATCACTTCATCTAGGGCAGTCTGAAGCATCAATCTTGTCACCAGCTTCCCTTCATTGATCAGGGCCTGGAACAGGTCTTAACGTCCTGAGGCACCTGATTGTTAAAGCCGGCCAGCTTGTCCTAGATGTTAAAATTGTATTTGACCATCAGAGCTTGGCAGTTTGAGACTCAGAACTGCAAAGAAGCCAAGGAATACATCTTCTTGCCAAAGAGGTGAAGGCTCTTGCGTCTTTCTCAAGTAGCATAGACCAGGGTTGTCTTAGGCAACTACACTCAGTGGCCACAGATACCACCAGCAATCTGGGAGGTGAGGGAGAAAATAAGTACGCTGACACTTTTGCAGTAATGAAGTACCTCTTCTTAGCTTGCTTAGATACCAGTGGGATTGTAATGGGTGTCTACCTGAGGGCAATGGTGGGTTCAAGCATGGCCTCATTAATAGGGAATGCCACCTTGATCAGGTCCGAGCTGTGCAAAATTTCCAGCAGTTTTTATGGTGCTCCCTGGACCTCTTCCAGGGAAATCTGAAGTGACTTTGCCACTTTCTTAAGTAGTCCTGGAAAGCGTTAGGGTCACCAGGACATGGTGGAGAAGCTGGAATCACCATGTCATCCAGGG
This sequence comes from Mauremys mutica, assembly GCF_020497125.1. NCBI lineage: Eukaryota > Metazoa > Chordata > Testudines > Geoemydidae > Mauremys > Mauremys mutica. The sequence continues at coordinate 33,427,931 of NC_059076.1, read as the reverse complement.
AAAAAGGGAACAAAGTCATAGGTATAGATTCCTCTTGTTCTTGTTGCTCTTCTTATTGCTGCTGGGGTTGAGGCTCCTGAGAAGACTGAGGGAGCTCCTCTTCTATCCTGGAAACTCAGGGTCTGCTCCCTCTGTGGGAACTCATAAATCTTTGGTACAGTGCCCCACGTGACAGGGTACCAGTGAATATAGGGGAAATATTCTCTTGTATGGGAGTGGTAAGAAACCTTGGAACCTCCAAATCCCCTCTCCAGGCTCCAACCTGTCACAGAGCCTCTTGGGGCATAGCAAGGGACCAGATTTATGACACAGTCCTCTCCCAACTCTGAGAATTCAGATTCTAGATCCAGATGGGCATAGGCACGGAAACTAAGAGTGCGGGGGGTGCTGTAGCACCCCCAGGTTTTATGCGGGGCCCCGGCTGTCGGCCCCACTCCCAGTCCTGCACCCGGAGCCCTGGCTCCCAGCCCGGGGCTCCATGCCTACACCCAGCTGTGGCCTCAGGCTCAGGACCCTTACCCCTGTCTGTGTTCCCCCCTTCCGGAGCCACAGCCCTGCTCCCAGCCCCAGCTCTAGGGAGCGGGGGAGGCACAGACAGGGGTAAAGGGGAAGACTTGAGATAAAAAAGGTGATTTGCAGTTTTGCTGGCTTTCAGCAACCCCACTATAAAAAGTGTTCCAGCACCACTGCAGATGGGAAGCCCTTGGTATCAGAGGAGTGGGTGGTGACCTGCCTCTTCTCATTGTTGGTACCAGAGAGACTGACTCGACCCCTACTTCTGTATGGGGAGAGAGGCAGGTACTGTAACAGTATCGGTACCAGCTGCAATTCCAGTGGCCGGAGTTGAGTCTGGAGAGGAGAGATTACTTCAGTTCTGGCAGCAGGAAAAGGTCTTTAGCTTGCTTCTTGGCTCCCAAAGCTGATGGAGTCATCAAGATAGGGGGAGCCAGATCTGACAGTGCTGACTATGGTTTTGGTGTAGAAGAGGCATCCCCGGTACCAAAGGGTGCTGTAGTTTTCCCTTTCAATCTCTCGGTCTGATCATTCCCAGTACCAGACGGTCCTACTCCAGAGAATGGAGCCAATGACTAGCTTCGGGATGGGAAATCTGTCTCTTTTTAGAGGGCTTGGAAGGGGAACCTTTCTTCTTATCCTTATGGAAGAACTTATATCTCCCTGTCCATTTGCTTTTGAATCTGTTCTCCTGACTCTCAAAGCTGGAGAAGGGCGGAGGTTATCAGCCCACGCAGCACCAAAGACAACCTCCTTCAGGCCAACATACAATCAGGGTTTCCCACTCAGACGCTGTTCCCATCTTCATGGCTTCCTCTGTGAGAGCCCAAACTCTCCACATTGTTTAGTCCTACTTGTGAATAACCTGGAGATACCGTACCTGGAAGGGATGTGCACTTCCCCCAGACAGTACAGACAGGTGTCATGGTAGCCTGTGACCAGGAACAACTTGTGGCAGGTATTGTAGCTTCTGAAGCCGGGGATCTTAGGCATACTCCTGACAACCTGAGAGGGGTGGAGCATGACAATGGTTTCCCACCCCAGGAGGTTTCCAAGATAAGGAACCAGACCCTTTTAAACTAATTCCTAACTAACTATATTAAGAGCTAACTAACTATGGCTACATCTACACTTGGAGCTAGGGGTGTGATTCCCAGCTCACACAGACATACCTGTGCTATCTCTCATCAAGCAAAAATATTAGTGTAGCCAAGGTAGCAGTGAGCAGTGGCACAGGCTAGCCGTGCAGAGCACAAATCTGCTTGAATCCTGTGGGCACATACTCGGCACGGCTAGCCTGTGCTGCAGCTCCCATTGCCTGGGCTACCCCAGCTACACTATCGTTTTTAGCATATGTTTATGCAAGCTGGGAATCATAGCCCTAGCTCTGTAGTGCAGACATACGCCAATAGACAATAAACTTTTCTAAAACTATTTACAGCAGCAGCAGAAGGAGCCAGCACAAACACTGAAGCTCCATCTTAGACCATGAGCGGTAAGAAGGAACTAAGTTGGTGGTGGTCCTGCCGACCTTTTTATCCCTTGTATTAGAGTACATTGAGATCTATCTTAATGCACAACCGCAGTACACAAAAAAGTATTTGTTTAATAGCTCAGTCTGAACTTTACAGTTTGCTCCACTGGAAATTTAATCTTTTATCTAGTGTTCATGACTTTATCCAGTTGAAAAGATGTTCTCTCCATTGGTTTCTTGTTGCTGTTCAGCTGATAATATATCTTAACATTTGGGGGGGTTTCTAAGTGGGATCCTCTGCACTTTCCAGTGACAGTCCTGAAATAACTTTAGAGAAGAAATAATGAGCCTCCTCTTAGGTTCTCTAATACAAGGTAAGCAGCTTTACAAGGCTTAGCTAGTCTCTGCTGACCTAACTGCATACTTTACTCCTACGACAGGCTAACATAAGCAGCCCGCTTCCCAGGACAACTCAGTACTTAAAACATCAGCTTTCCTATTTTTTAAGACCATGCACAATTTTTGAATCAGAGAGACCATGTTGCCATGGATGAGATCGTTAGAAACATTTCATGTTTGGAGAGAGTTTCATATTAATAAGCAAATCAGTATATTGATTAAACTCCCAGTCCAGTTTCCCCTGAACTGTGGCCCTGTTGCCAGTGGGACAGATATCCTTGACCCCTCACTCCACTCCCACCTCAAGCCCAGCACCACACCAGCAAGGATGGGATTCGGGACCAGCTAAGCAGCCAAGTTGCTCCTGGCACTACAATGGCAGGCACTAAACCTGAGCGGTACTGCAATCCTGCGCGCCAGGTTGCAATGTCACTCAGATTCAGCCTGGCCACCTCTTCATCATGTTGGAGGGGCAGCCGGGTCAAACCTGAGATGAGGGGCCCTGTTTGCAAGTGCACCGAGTGCACACTGGTCAATCCGGGCCTGCTTTCTCTGGGTGCAATTACACCCATGGACCCCAGCTACAGAGGCCCTTGGTTGTTCTGTTCTTTTTTTAATTTTACGGTTGTTTTGAGTTGTCTGCCTTTGATTCATATTATCATGAGAAGACCTTGTGTCTGAATCGCTGAAGGCTAATGAGTTTGACATATTGCCAATCAGCACTACCGTATTTATATAGGATCAGGCTGCCAGTAAGGAGGTCAAAGCTCCATCTCTGCCTATGCATATGACTCTAACCAGTAGCTGACCTTTTACTGTATGCACAAGAATGTAACCTGTGCTGTTTCTTCCTCTTTGGACATTTGACAATGCTCTGATGGAGAGAAAACACTGACATGTCTCTGTCCAAAACAGGAATATTGAGGGATCAGACATGATTTCTACATATGCTGTTTGGAGACATGATGTAATCACACTTGCACCATTGCTTCTGATTGGAGTCCATAAACACATGCTGCATCTGCTCATTTTCTCCACCATCTATTTTATTAAAGATTAACAGCAACAGTGTAAAGAAAGGCACTGATGTATTGGTCTTTTGTGGCTGTACAAAAGGGGAGGTTACTTTGTAACCTGAGAAATTCCTCCCCATGCACTGTGTGTGAAGGAAATGTCAGAGCAGACAACAGCAAGATGGGAACAACTAAAAGTATAGAAAACCCCAAGGTGGGCCCAATGTGAGAAATCAAGGTTAAGTATATAGGTGAACAATTCACAGTTCAGAGAGGGAAAGGGTAGGAGGGATGTTGTGGTTTTACATGTAGCAAAGGAAAAAAATGAGACTTGGCATATTTCTGCATGAGATGTTCATTTCTATGCTGACTGTGCGTGGAAAACAGCAGATGAATTATAGAGCACATTAAATATATCTCTGGCACTAATACTGTGAACCACAGTAAGAAATTCCTCCCCAGACATGTACCCAGAAGCCTCCTACTGCAAGACAAACCCAAGAAAGAAACCAACAGAACTCCACTGGCCATCACATACAATCCGCAGCTAAAACCCCTCCAACGCATCATCAGGGATCTACAACCCATCCTGGACAATGATCCCACACTTTCACAGGCCTTGGGTGGCAGGCCAGTCCTCGCCCACAGACAACCTGCCAACCTGAAGCATATTCTCACCAGTAACTGCACACTGCACCATAGTAACTCTAACTCAGGAACCAATCCATGCAACAAACCTCGATGCCAACTTGCCCACATATCTACACCAGCGACACCATCACAGGACCTAACCAGATCAGCCACACCATCACCGGTTCATTCACCTGCACGTCCACCAATGTAATATACGCCATCATATGCCAGCAATGTCCCTCTGCTATGTACATCGGCCAAACTGGACAGTCTCTACGGAAAAGGATAAATGGACACAAATCAGATATTAGGAATGGCAATATACAAAAACCTGTAGGAGAACACTTCAACCTCCCTGGCCACACAATAGCAGATCTTAAGGTGGCCATCCTGCAGCAAAAAAACTTCAGGACCAAACTTCAAAGAGAAACTGCTGAGCTTCAGTTCATCTGCAAATTTGACACCATCAGCTCAGGATTAAACAAAGACTGTGAATGGCTTGCCAACTACAAAACCAGTTTCTCCTCTCTTGGTTTTCACACCTCAGCAGCTAGAAGAGGGCCTCATCCTCCCTGATTGAACTAACCTTGTTATCTCTAGCCTGCTTCTTGCTTGCTTATATATACCTGCCCCTGGAAATTTCCACTACATGCATCCGACGAAGTGGGTATTCACCCACGAAAGCTCATGCTGCAAAACGTCTGTTAGTCTATAAGGTGCCACAAGACGCTTTGCTGCTTTTACAGATCCAGACTAACATGGCTACCCCTCTGATACATCACAGTAAGAAAGTGGATGGACATTATGGAGGTAGCATGTTAACATTGTCGTGATTGAGATACTGAAATATCTGTTCACCAGTAGTCTGATAAATATGTAGCAAGCCTTGTGCATTTCGTTTTCAAAATATGATGGCCAGCAGGAAGAATCAAGAGAAATTATATTCAAAAACTTCATTATTCAATTTAAAGGTTAAGACTTTATTTGCACAAAAGTAAGGACATTTAGGCCTGGTCTACACTAGGACTTTAAATCGAATTTAGCAGCGTTAATTCGAACTAACCGCTCAACCGTCCACACCAGGAAGCCATTTAATTCGAACTAGAGGGCTCTTTAGTTCGAATTTGGTACTCCACCCCGACAGGTGGAGTAACGCTAAATTCGACATGGCTAGCTCGAATTAGGCTAGGTGTGGATGCAAATCGAACTTAGTAGCTCCGGGAGCTATCCCACAGTGCACCACTCTGTTGACGCTCTGGACAGCAGTCCGAGCTTCGATGCTCTGAGCAGCCACACAGGAAACGACCCGGAAAAATTTGAATTCCTTTTCCTTTCTGGACAGTTAGAATCTCATTTCGTGGTTGGACATCGGGGCGAGCTCAGCAGCACCGGCAGCAATGCAGAGCTCTCCAGCAGAGGAGTTCATGTAATCTCTGAATAGAAAGAGGGACCCGGCATAGACTGACCGGGAACTCTTGGATCTGATCGGTGTGTGGGGCGAGGAGTCTGTGCTTTCGGAGCTGCGCTCCAACAAACGGAATGCAAAGACCTACGAGAAGGTCTCCAAAGCCATGATCCAGACAGAGGATACAGCCGTCATGCAACGCATCGCCGCGTGAAAATCAAGGACCCCAGACAAGGCTACCAAAAAATCAAAGCGGCAAACAGACGCTACGGAGCCTGCCACCACTGCCCCACCAGTGACCATGGACTCTGATGATGGGACAGTGTCGACGGACAGTTCCTCGACGATGTTCACGGACGGGGAAGATGAGGAAGTGTTTGTGGAGGACGAGGCAGGCGAGAGCGCTTACAACGCTGGTTTCCCCGACAGCCAGGATCTATTCATCACCGTCACGGAGATCCCCTACCAACCCTCCCCGGCCATCAACCCGGATCCTGAATCAGGGGAAGGAGCAGTCGGTAAGTGCTTTAACCATATTAACTTTTATTCTTAATATAACAGGAATCTGAAGTGTGTGAGAAGGAGGTCTCTTTATATATGGTGATAGAACAGAAATCCTCCTGGGAGATCTCCACGAAGCTCTCCTTCCGTTAATCGATAAGCATCAGCAGGAAGTTCCTGGGGAGAGCTGCCTTATTGGGTGCTCCGTGATAGCACCCTTTTCCGCGCGAGGCTTTCATGCGGTATTCAGGGAGCATTGCCTCCCCGAGCACGGCTGCATCGGTCTGTGGTTCGTGATAGATTTCACGCAGCATGCGCTCTCTATCTCCTTCAGTGCCCGTCCTCACGGTGATCTCGCTAGGAAACTCATGCATCTAAGTAGTGGAATTACTGTTATGGTGCGCCTGGTCCAAAGTATTTTTAATAAATCCACGGACAGACGGCATAGCACAGACTCAGCACGCAGCTGCGTGACGAGCGTAACGGAAAGCCAAAGAATATAATGGACGCTCATGGAGGGAGGGGGGAATGAGGACGCAAGGTATCCCACAGTTCCTGCTGTCTCCGAAAAGTATTTGCATTCTTGGATGAGCTCCAAATGCTTCTAGGGTCAAACACAGTGTCTGCGGTGGGTCAGGGCATAGTTCGGCAATTTGCGCACACACCCCACCCACCACCAGAAGTGAAAGGGAAAACAATCCTCTCTTGACTCTTTTACATGTCACCCTATCTTTACTGAATGCTGCAGATAGACGCGATGGTGCAGCACTCAACACCAACATCCTTGCTCCCCCCACGCTATGGATGGCTGATGGTGCAATATGGCTGGTATCCGTCCTCATCATCAGCCTATTGGCACATGGGGCAGTGCAAAAGGACTGGTAACCATGCGTACTAGCATCTGTGAGGTTGATCAAGGGCGCCTGGCCCTAATTTTTCATGGTAGATGGTGCAGTATGGCTGGTAACCGTCCTCATCATTGCAACAGGGGGCTGAGTTCCATCAGCCCCCACCCTTCCTGTGTAAAGAAAAGATTGAATTGCCCCTGGACTAGCAGAGGGATGATGGGCTCCTTCATCCACAGTAATTAATGTCCTGCCTGGACTATCATTGCAGCTGGAGGCTTCCTTCCACTCATTTCTCACAAACAAGTCACTGTGTCTTATTCCTGCATTCTTTATTACTTCATCACACAAGTGGTGGGACAATGGTATGGTAGCCCAGAAAGGCTGTGGGAAGGCCGGAATGAACAGGTGGTGTTGTTGCAGGAGCACCCCCTGTGAATAGCATACAGCTCCAAATTTATGCAGGATCGGACACAGAGCAGCTGTGCTATCTGGTTCTATGATACAGTGGTTCTCTAGTACACTTGCCCATAATCTAGGCAGGACTGATTCTATTTTTAGATACCAAAAAGGAGGGATTGACTCAGGGAGTCATTCCCAATTTTTGCTTTTGCGCCCCTGGCTGCTCGGCCAGGGGCACTTATGACAGCACCAAATGGTGCAGTGCAAAAGGACAGGTAACCATGCCCATCTTATTACCATCTTATTACCAATTTATGGTATGGTAGATGGTACAATATGGCTGGTAACCATCTCTGCTGTCATGCAAAAGCAAAAGCATGCTGCTGTGTAGCGCTGCTGGACCGCCTCTGTCAGCGGCATCTAGTACACATACGGTGACATACACAAAAGGCAAAACAGTGTCCATGGTTGCCACGCTATGGCGTATGCCAGGGCAATTCTGGGAAAAGGGGCTTGAAATGATTGTCTGCCGTTGCTTTCCCGGAGGAAGGAATGACTGGCGACATTTACCCAGAATCCACCGCGAAAATTATTTGTGCCCCAGCAGGCACAGGGGTCTCAACCCAGAATTCACAGAGACAGCCTAGACTCAGTTAATTGTTCGCAAAAATGTATCTTTGCAAGGAATTCACTCCCTGTTTCCCATCTCACAGCTTCCACTGTCTCCAGACCTGCCACAGCATCCCCCTCGCAGAGGCTGGCAAAGATTAGGCGGAGAAAGAAAAAGACAAGGGACAAGATGTTCGATGAACGTATGGGCTGCTACCTAGCCGAGGCGGACCAGCAGAGCCAGTGGAGGGAGACCGTCTCTCTGTACCAGCGCTCACACAGCGAACGGGAGGAGAGGTGGCGTGAGGAAGACAAGCAGGCGACTCAAACAATGTTTGGACTAGTGAGGGAGCAAAAGGACACGCTCAGGCGCCTTGTGGATGTTCTGCAGGACCGCAGGAGGACAGAGCCCCCCTGCAGTGTATCTGCAACCGCCCTCCCCCGCCACAAAGTCCCATACCCCCCTCACCCAAAATAACCAGAAGGAGGGGCGTCAGAGGCCGTGTAAACTGTCACTGCACCCCAGCAGAGTGCTCAAGTACCCAAAAGCTCTCATACCCTACATTTGCAGAAGTCGTTCCCTTCCGGACTCACACAAGTCCCAATCCCAGTTCCATCCCCTAAGTGTCTACTTAAGTAATAAAAATACTTTGCTGTTAATTACTGTTTCTGTCATGTTTTTTCAAAGAAGACTGTGTTTGAATGGGGGGCATGGGGAAGGGGGTTGTTAATTGCATAGGACAGTCACCTTTCCCAGGGTACAGACACGGGGGCAGGATCAGCAGCGGGTCACACACACAGTGCAGTCAGTAGGCACCATGGTCGGTATGGGAGGTGGTTTCCAGGTTCTGTGTGGGCGGGGGGGATGTGACTTTGTAGCGGGGGAGGGCGGTTACAGATCTTATACAGCGGTCCTTGTCCTGGACCGCTGAGTCACGCAGCAGAGGAATCTGTATCCGTACTCCTCCGCCACAAGGTCACATATCCCCCCGCACACAGAATTCGAAAAAGAGGGATGGCAGGCTCCGTTGAAAGAAGCATTCCGGCACTGCGGACCGCTCTAGGAGCAGGAGCCTGTCATTCATTGAGTTTAGAGGAGGTCTTTACATCACCGCACACCCTACCCAGCACAGTCTGCCTCCCAGTTTCAACCCTTTAACGCAAAGTCATGAATAAAGAAACCTTTCTTCAGTAACAATGGGACAAGTATTTTATTTTTACACGTGTGTTGGAAGTGGGGGAAACGGGGTGAACGGGGTATGTAACCGAAGAGGAGAGTCAACAGTCAGTGGGTAAAGAAACAGGGGCAGGTTCAGCTTCTCTGTAAAGAAAATGAACAGTCACAGGTCACGCTGCTCGCTGGTATTTGAAGAGTTCCTTGTCGCTGTCCCAGGCGCCTGTATAGGGCTTCATGAGCAAGTGCATTCGCGGGCAGGCTGGGTCCCCGAGGATGACTTTAGGAATCTGCTCATCCACAACAGTTATTTCGTGGTCCGGGAAGAAACTACCTTCCTGCAGACGTCTGAGCAGCCCACAGTTCCTGAAAACACACGCATCATGAACCTTGCCCGGCCACCCGACGTTGATGTTTGCAAAACGTCCCCTATGGTCCCCCAGTGCTTGCAGCACCATTGAAAAGTAGTCCAATTTCTCATCAGCTGACTGTGGAAGAGGTGGACGATAAAGTGCGAGGAGGAGAAAACGGCGATGATCGCAGCGGGCTCCATGCTTGCAGTGCTGTGGCGTCCGCGCTGTCACTGACCAGAAAAGTGCACGAACAGATTGCCCGCAGGCGCTTTCAAGGAGGGAGGGAGGGAGGTTGTGATTGACGGTTCAATGACGACACTTACCCAAAACCACCCTCGACACATTTCTCCCCCCAGCAGGCATTGGGGGCTCTACCCAGCATTCCAATGGGCAGCGGGGACTGCAGGAACTGTGGGATAGCTTCCCACAGTGCACCGCTTCCGAAGTCGACGCTGGCCCCGTGAATGTGGACTCAGAAATTCGAATTAATGTATTTAGTATGGATACACAAATTCGACTTCATAAGGTCGAATCCACAAATTCGAACTAAGTTGATTCGAAATAGTCTTGTAGTGTAGACAAGGCCTTAGTTTTATCATTCGCAAACTAACTTTGTACTCTTGCACTTATGCATTGCATTCCTCACATTAATGTGCAACTTTAGGCAATGTGATGTATTTATTCAGCAAATATTACATTGTACAAGGAACTACACTTTTTAAACAGTAGATGTATAAATGTTGTACTTTGCTTTTCTGTAATTATTCCAGGGCTGTACTTTAAATACTGATACTCATATGACTATGTAAACGTGCTTAATTCTGTACTATGCATGTATATTTGAAATGTACCCTTTTCTCAGTGCTTAAATTTGTAATGAAAGACGTGCCGGGGCTCAAGTAATTTTTTTACATTCATAACTGATGCAACAAGCCCAGAAGTGCCGTGGCTATGAACTGCTACGTCTAGAGGTACCAGGGCTCAGCCTTGGCAAGCCATGGCAAAAATTAAGCACTGCCTTTTCTGTAATTATCAGTGCATATTACATTTTGTATTTGTCATGTGATCATGTACTTTAAGAGCTTACTGTAATGCATAGGAGCAGAATTATACTTGCTATAGGAACCTTAGCTCTGAATTTACCTGGCCATACTTTGTGTTACACCCCATAATTCCTCACTGAGGCAATGACTTTGCACAAGATGAATGTTGGTGCTGAATTTGGCTCATTGTTTTTTGTATCAATCTCAAAGGTAACAGTATATCAATAGTTTGGGGCATACATCTAGATAATATTTATAGTCATAAGCTTCCCACAAGTAACTCTCATTAGCCAGAAAGGGAATGGTCTGCAAATACTGGAAGGAGAAAAAAATCAAGTCCAATTCAATACAGCATTTGCTTTCTGGTTTTTTTCTCTGGCACTAATTCCCAAGTGTCTTCCATATGCTTTCATTGTTCTCCCCATATGCACAAGTCCTATAGAACTTTAAAGGGATGAATCCAGTAGGGCTCTACAGAAATTATTCTAAAAATTTACAGAATTTAAAAGGGAATGAGATCACTTCAACAGTTCTATAGCTGGGATCTTATCCACTAGGAAGACACTTCCATAAGATTCTGCATTTGTGTATACCAGGGATTGACAACCTTTGGCCTGCGGCCCGCCAGGGTAAGCCCTCTGGCGGGCCGGGCCGGTTTGTTTACCTGCCTCGTCCTCAGGTTCAGCCGATCGCGGCTCCCATTGCAGCTGCGGGAAGTGGCACAGGCCGAGCGATGTGCTGGCCACCGCTTCCCGCTGCCCCCATTGGCCTGGAGCGGCACAATCGGCCAAACCTGTGGATGTGACAAACCGGCCTGACCCTGGCAGACCGCGTGCCAAAGGTTGCCAGTCCCTGGTGTATATGTACCTGAAAGGAAATTTTGTGATACACCTGATCTCCTAATGCACATAACTGGCCAAATTCAACCATGATATAATTCCATCTATTTCTCCCAAGATGAATTTGGCTTATTATATCTCAAGGAAAGTCTGATCATATTTAAGTCTCTATGTGAAGTTTCATTAATTAAGGAGGAGATATCAAATATTGCATATGCATCAAATAAAATGTAAGGAGACACAAGAACCGATGCTCAGTTGCTACTGTACTTTGACTATGGTCATTAACCATATACACAATCTCTGGAATTTTAAAAAGATTAATAAATGTCCTGATATTCTGATTACAATTTCCCAGCTCCTAGTAAAGCTTGAGTACAAACCATAGACAACAGCAGGGATTTTTCTATCTTCTGGGATGCTCTCATTTCTGGCAGATTTGGAGCTCAATCATTCCCTAGGCTACCACTGCTATGGCTGGCTTCAGGGAGCAGGAGTAAGTGAACATATAGAATCAGTCTCCCTGGGCAAACAGAGTGAGCGCACACCACAGCACTCAAGTGAGTGCTAAGAGAAAGTGTACAGGTTAACACATCAGCCTATGCAACACAGACCCCAGCCCTTTGGGTAAAGGAGTTAGGGAGATGTTCAACTCCACTAGTGGTTACTGCATGTGCTGCAGGCAGCAGCAAGCCCTAGTCAGGACACATTTTGTTTCTGGTCAGAGGACGACTTCATCATGTGACGACTGCCTTGTCATCCATCCCCTCCTTCCTGTGGATTCCTGTCTTGGTTGGCAGGAGTCATTTGCAGGATAAACTGGGCAATGTCTCTATACCTCTTCCTCAAACAATTTAGGGCAGAATTTAGCCCTTAACATTTTTAAAAAAAATCAAGTTGAACTGAAATGCATTTTAATTATGCAAGACAGACTTAATTTACCAGGCCCAATAACAGGATATCAAGTGGAGTTAAATACCAGAGTGATGAGGGCAGTATAGAAACTAAAGAGCACGGAAGAGGTGGAAAAAACATGCAATGGATTTCAGTAGAAGAGATTTCTGACAATGACAGGAAATGAATTAGAAACAAAGTATCATCTTTTACTTTTAATTGCGTCCTTTCCTTTTCATATTAACAGATATTGATAGAAGGTGTTCTCTAGTGTCCATCACTGTAGTATCTAAGCACTGCACTGATAAATTCGATCTGCACTAAGAAGTCCAGATTGGATATTAAGGAGTAATTCTGCTGTCCTCCCTTCCCACATGCCAAGGGAAAGGTTTCCTAACCACAGTCTTCACCCTCATCTTGGTGGAATTTTTTTTAAATTAAAAAGCAGTTTGTGCTGTGCAGGTGGTGAGCTTTTGGTTAGTCTAATCCAGTGGTTCTCAACCTTTCCAGACTACTGCAGCCCTTTTGGGAGACTGAGATGAAACTTGGGGTATGCAAGACAAATCCCTTATAAACTACTTACTTACAAAATCAGACATAAAAATACAAAAGTGTCCCAGCCCACTACTGCTGAAAAACTGCTGACTTTCTCATTTTTACCATATAATTATTAAATAAATCAATTGGAATATCAATACTGTATTTACATTTCAGTGTGATACGTGAAGCTGTTTTTCACTTGTGAGCCTCGACTGAAGCTGGAGCCCTGGGTGGCAGGGCTGAAGCAAGTAACTTAGCTTTGCAGGTCCCCCAGTGGCGTGGTGCCTCGGGCAATAGCCCTGCTTGCCACCCCCTAATGCCAGCCCTGCACTTGCAACCCTCCCTAAACCTGTCCTGCGACACCCCCTCCCCCGGGGGTTGTAACCCCCAGGTTGACAAACACTGATCTAGATGAATTGATGTCCCTCCTGAAAGACCTTTGTGTACCCCGATGAGTACATGTACCCCAGGTTGAGATTCACTGGTCTAATCTCCTCTGGAAGCTCACTCCACAGCTAAACCTCCTTGCCCAAGGGGATACACGCTTCAGCTCTCAAGCCTTTTAATCTGGAATCTCTTAGCTGCATTGTCCCAGAGGAACACAGTCGCTTTCATGAACCATAATTAGGAAGTGGTCATTCACAAAGCAGGCTCCTTATCTGTTGATGACTTTAAAGAGTAGGACAGAAGACTTTGCATTGGCAATGGAAGTTCTTTGGTTAGCCAGTGGATGATAAGGAGCTCTGAGTGATATCTCAGCACCCTATCTTGCTAGGGGGTCGGCTGCCATATTCTACATAAATTGCAGCTTCTGTATTACTTTCACCTTCAGCTCCAGGTGCAATGAATTACAGAAATCCAGTCTGGAGCTTGGCTGTACCTACTTTCTCAATGACTTCTACCTGATTTTAACTTACCCTCACCAAAATAAAACACTGGCTCTGGGATAGGAATATTATGCATAGAGCTGCTATACTGTCCATGTCTGTGTGGCTAGCATAGGTCGTAAATGCTGTGGCTTGGAAGGAGAAGAAAAGCAACTTTAAATAAGAGGTGTAAGACTGTTACTAACCCTGAACCTCAGTTAAAATAAAAATTTTGTAATTAAAATTGTTTATATTTTGAGTTAGCCATTTAGTGGGCATGCATGCTCACCCCCCATAAAGATAACTACAGACTTTCTTTGGAGAGCTTCTTTTGCAAGGTGAGCAACTAAAAAGTGTAATTGGTTTGTACTTTAACTTCAAGAAGGCTGTATTTTATGCTTCAGTTCTTTTTAAATTCGCTAGAGAACTTGGTATCCTGATTTATGAACCTACCTATAGCAAAGCATTAAAGTGATATGCTGGAAATCCTGCCAGTACCTTTGACTGTCATTTTCAGCACAAGCCCACATCATTACAACAGCATAGCTTTAGGGCAGATTTTAAATCTCCTAAATTAACCTCTTATCAGACCTAATATAGTTAACCAAGTGATGCTGAAAACATGGTGACCTATTATTTTGCTGTAGTGGTTATAGAATAAAGTTATGTAAAACAAAACTCTGGTAGAAACATTGAAACTTTTTTTAGACTTTTAAAAAAACCCAAAATTGATGTGAAACATTTTCAGATTAAACAATGAGTTGAACTTAAACTTTGAAGAGTACAATATGATGGGATTTAGGTTCCAGTTTACGTTTATATGATAGGAGATGGGCAACACCCAAAAACAAAGATCCTCAAACCCCCCAAGACAAAAGATTTGAGATCTGGACCTGAATTTTGTATCTGGTGTATACAAGTCTGATTCTGATGGTCACTCTGGTGTGAATCAGCAGCAAGTTCATTAAAGTCAGCGCAGTTATACCTGTTCAAGTGAGATCAGAATCAAGCCCTACATCTCTAATAAAATAATTTTCTGTAAAACATGGCATACACAGAAAATATAATGATGTGATACTTTTTTATAGACACTTGTTCTTGATTGTGGGTGCAAAATGGGAAGCTGGGATCAGGCCTGTATAAAACGTTGTCCCTTTAAGTTCGAGCGCCACTACGAAATTACAAACTGGTAACAATCACTAATGCATATCAGGTAACATTTCCTGTTCAAGAACTAGTAAGCAGATGCTTGCTATATCAGAAATACTGGCATCAGTAGGGCCTACTAAATGATACAGTCATTGGTCCCTAGTCTTTAATCTTTGGAGACCAGAGTTCCAACGTGGTTTAGGTTAGAAATTTGGTGGCCACTATTTAGTCTTTTGTGGACATTTGTTTGTTTCATAAACTCACCATACAAAGCTCTGTCCACAAGTGTACTAGTCTAGGCTCTTTACAGACAAGGTGTCTCTGGTTATAATCTAAACAGATCACATGCAGGCAAAGGAGAAGTGAATGGGAGCAATTAAAGGTAATGAGATTGAGCAGTGAAATTAACTAAGCATTTGTAGTTCCACAATTTCTGCATGGATTGATTTTTCTTTACAAACTTCTTCAGTAAATTAAGCTAGATATAAACTCGCTGTGAGTTAGGGGTTTATAAACGATTTTGTAGAATTCAGTGTTATGTTTTTATTTTTTTTTAAAGATTGTCTTTTCTATAATTATACAACAGTGTATATATTTACAGAAGGAAAGGTTACACAAAGCTTATACAAAGAAACTTCACACAGCAGGAGCAAACAACAGCGGGAACACCTGGAACTTCAGTGTGGTCCAGAGTGTGTGTCATTATTTAGGGAGAATGGTGATTTAAGGAGGGAATTAATGGGCAAAATTTGGCAAATAATTGTGGATGCAGAATATGACATTTCAACAACTAACTGATTTCATTCACAGCTGTTATTTTAATATACAAATGTCAATCTGCACCTGCCATTTCTAAATATTAGACAGAGAGAGCTGATCTAAACAAGGTGAACAATCATATTATACCAATTGCCCTGAAGATGTCAGAGATCAATAGGCAGAATATCCTCAACATGAGGTCTGGGAAAATTAAGTTGGCAATCTGTATATGGCTCTGAACAATAGGGTTACTAGCCCCTTTTAAATGGCAGTTTGCAATTACAAATTGTTGTTCTAGGAAATCAGTGGAAGTTTTGCCTGACTAAAAGTTGCTAAGGGCCTGATTCTGTAGGAGACAGTTGCAGAAATATTTCTCATTTGCAACTGTAGCTGATGAACACAGGATTTCAAGAGTTGAAAGGCTAGT
The DNA here is from genome assembly GCF_020497125.1 of Mauremys mutica. Lineage (NCBI taxonomy): Eukaryota > Metazoa > Chordata > Testudines > Geoemydidae > Mauremys > Mauremys mutica. Next base: position 33,412,093 of record NC_059076.1, on the reverse strand, counting down.
GTCTATTCCATCTACCTCATCTGTCCTCCATACTTTTTTTCTCTCCAAAGTAACAAAACTTACTGGACCATATCAGAAACTGCTTTCAAAATTCAGTTTTGAAGAAGACTTTTTAAAATTATATGAACAAAAGTTACCCAAACTTGACAAATGCCCCCTCCATTTATATGTATATAGATGGATTTACAATACATAAAGTTAACAAGATTTGTTTTTAATTTGTAGAAAAAAAGTCTCACTTAACTAGAACCTTGCATGCCAAATTTCCCTGACAAATATGTACAGCTGAGATAGTAAACTCAAAAGGTAGGGTTTTATAGTTATTTACAAGAGGCTCACTGACACCTCCTACTATAGTTCTGCATAAGCTCAGACAACAATGTATACTTTTCCTCTGAAATACTAAATAAGAAGTGTGAGATCCCAGAACAGAGAGAGAGACTGCAGAGTGCCTTGCGGGTTCTAATTACTGAAGCCTGGGTCCACAAAAGGGACCTAAGCCATTGCAGTGTGTGTAAGCAGTCACTGGAATATTCAGAGAGAGGGAAAAGGCTAGGGCACCCACCTGGGACTTGGGAGACACAGGGTCCAGTCCCCCTGCTCCAATGACTGTTCATCCAAAGTGGAACAGGAGAGATTGAGGGAAACCCAAATCAGAGTATCACATAGCTCGTGTTTGGAGCACTCTCCGGAGAGGTGGGGGACAGCTGTTTAAATCCTCTCCCCCTATCAGGCAGAAGCAGGTAACTGAAACCATGGCTCCCATATCTTGGGGGAGTGCTTTAACTACTGGGCTAAAAGTTACAAGGGAGTCATCACCTCCTCCATGATTTTGGATCATGCTAGGTGCTCCTCTGCCTATCTTTCCCAGTCCGTGGATCACACTGGGGCTTAGGCATGAGATAGGCATCTGAATGCCTAGACCAAGGCAGCAGCACACATCCCCAGAGACAGAAACTTAGGCACTCAGGGGACTTTTACAGCAAACATTTAGGCACCAAGTGTAGGTGTCTACAGGGTTTGGCAGCAGCTGGCGGAGGGGGGTGTCTGTGGGTCACAGTGGTGCCTAAAACTGGGACAAAGGCTCCCAAGTCCCTTTGGGGATGCGGGCCTGAGTTTCCAATTTAAAATCAGACTTAGAAGAAAACCAAAGTGTTTTGAGGCCATAAATAACCAAATTCTAGGCTCATTTTTAATCACAGCAAATCAGAATGGAAATTACCAGCCACTGGAGAGCAGATTAAAATTTAATGCAGTGCAGAAACGCTGGAACTTAAAACTAAGTTACTAGAGAAGCACTTACACCAGCTGAGAAGGTGTCAAAACAAAATACCAGAGGAATGGCTGGTATTTATTATTGAGTATATTGTTCTACAACCATATAACCAGCAGGATGCTATTTGGGGTACTGAATAGGACAGGAAAACTTCCAGTGCTAGATTACACACCTTACTTTTCAGTGCAAGGGGGTTTTATTGTCCATTAAACAGCTTAGACTCATAGACTTTAAGGTCAGAGAAATCACAATTTACACTAGTTTAAACCTGCAAATGACCTGTGCCTCATGCTGCAGAGGAAGATTTCTTTGAACTCTTTGGCTGGTGTAGTTTTACATGCATCATCCAAAATAAACAGAACCAGTTTAGCTCTCTTTACCAGCCACTGAACACCACTGTACACTGTATTTTCTCATCCCATGCCTCCTGCCACACACGGGCACATTCCTTAAACTGAGACAATCATGCCATTTATGACGTCAGTATATCACAGGTCCAGCTTTATTAGGAACTCCTTGAAAAGTCCCCCTTAGGTCTGAATACAGCGTTGGATCGCCACTGGCTGAATGATAGTAACAAGTATGTCAGTACAGGAAAGTCATCATGTATCCAGGAAATGTGACTAGTTTTCCTATCAAGGTCACCCAAGAGAGAAGCTTAATTACTAGCGTACACAAAAGACAGAGGGCCATGGAGGGCAATAAACAGGGCTAGATCAAAGCACAGAAAATATAGACTCATGCCTAGGACCCCAGCTTCTGGAGTCTCGTGACGAGTCAGAATCTCAAGTTTCTTTTAAAAGAAAAAATAAGCGTTTCAAGCCCTCATGCACGCAAACAAGCTTGAAAACATGGACTCTAATATAACCAATGCAGGGATGTTCTCCTGCAGCTGCATATAGTCTGAAATAACAGATCTGAAAGATGAATGAGACAACCCTCACCTTAGCTCTGAAAGCAAAGCTGCCACCCCAGGAGGGGTGGGACCATGCACAGAAGCGTGGCCACAATGTAAGGGCAGGGTCATGGGAAGGGGACATGTGTGGGCTGTGCTTAGGGTCTAGGATTGCCATAATTCAGCCCTGGAATGAGCCCTCTAAATTGTCGGGAAATATTCTCCTAACAGGACAATCAGTCATTCTTGCTTACTTTTTAAGCAGATATTTGAAAGCTGGGCTGCAAGGCCTCTTTTCCAATTGGACCTGCATGGGGTGTGGGGGTAGCTATGTGTTGGAGCAACCATTCTGCTCTGAGATATTCAGCATGCAACATGCAGAAGGGGACATAATTTTTTTTGCCAGAAGCAAGAGTTGCAGTCTGTGAGAAGAAAAGAGTTCATTGCTTGAGAGGTCCATGGTTCAGTCCTCACTACGGCAGAGTGCATGGAAAAGAAAAAACCTATTTGCCTGCAGTAGGCACCAGAAGCTAAGAACTATGTTACTAGAACAGACCCAATAGCGTATGTGATACCACTTACTGGCAAAAATAAGGCCTTTTTTGTTTTTAAACTCTTGCACTAATATGTCTGTTTCAAACTCGTCTGCTATTTTGAGGATACAGAAATATCAATTCAAATCAGAGATAGCTAATGCTCTTGACCAGTAGGTGTAATGCAAATTCAAAAGGCTAGAAAAAAAAAGAAGGTCAAATTTAATGTGGGCCAGGAAACTCTGTTCAGCCTTTACACACAGTTGCAACGGCCGACCGGGACATTCTTTGCATTGAGGTCTCAATAGGAATAAACCAGAAAATATATCTATTTGAAATTGTTGGAAGCAAATATTTGGCCCAGTTTGTATTTGGACCAGATGATAAAATATAAATATAAAGCTGAACAAGGGCTTGATCTTGCAAGCTCTTCACACATGGAGCTGCCAGTGAAGCTAATGGAAGTTCTGCACTGGAAAGACTTTCAGAGGATTTGGTTCAAAAAGTGGAATGACATTTTTGCCGTGAAAAGTGACTTTCTGCTCAATGAAAATAACACAAAAGTTGGGCACCTAACTCCCTCCAGCTCTTTTGGAAATCCCAACCTAAATCCCTAACATTTTAAAATCCAGAATGTCTGTTTGCAAATGCTCATCATTGCTTTGGCTAATAACATGAAATCTGCACCATTTAAAAACCCACAGTAAGGAGTGAGATAAGACAACATGGTTCAGTGGGGTGCTTTTGATAAACAAAGCATGCCTAAAAACCAAAAGCTAAAATCCCTCGGACGGATTGCTTTAAGGCAAAGCCATCAAGCCCAAAACACTCAGAATTACCACTGAGACCAATATTCAGACATAGCAATGGCATCAGAAAGGAAAACTGAAGATTTCAAAGATACTGCAAGTGGTGAATTCTGTACAGTGAGGCTGTGGAGTGTTACACATATATTCCCAATATACAAACTGAAGAGCAAGATAAAGAGCCTGAGTTACCAGGATCATGCATTAATGAGAGGGCTGCTGCATTGCCAAGTGTCAGGGTCCTGACAAGGGCAGCCAGGATCCAGGGCTGAAGCAGCGTCAAATCAGAGGCCAAGAGTAACAGAGAAGTTCTTACTCAAGTTCCAGGCTGGGGTCGATACCAATATTCAGAGTCCAAGTCAGGTTTCAGGGTCTGAGTCAGGAGGCAAGGTCCAAATCAAGCTGAGGCCAAACCCAGGAATTCAAGAGCAGGAATGGTTGTGGTAGGTACAGGAGATCTGTGCTGTTGCCCAGACCATTCCTGCAATGCCCCTTGGGTTTATATTGGGCAGAGAGCCAAACAGGAGCTATGAGGCTGGTCTCTGTCAGACTCGTGGAGGTGGAACCTCCCATGGTTTGTGTCCGCAGAGGTCGTGGATAGTAGAGCACAAGCTGGTTACAGGTGGAAATATTTTCTGCCTGGCAGCTCGGTGTTCAAGAGCTGCTGGGCCTTACCTCAACTCACTCTCGCTCGGTACCTTCTCTTCTGCACATGTTAATAAACCAAGATGTTTGGATTATTATTACCAGACAATATCATCTAACTGATTTTGCCTAGAAGTTTGTCACTTTTCACATGAAAACGGTGTCTGACAAGTGCATCCAAAATAGACCCCAACAGATAGCTTTGAAGCAATACTCACTGAAATTAAATTTTGCACTGGACTGTGATCAATCCCAAAATGTAGTATTGATGGTCCCATTCTCCTTCTTTAGGGCCCCTAATGGGGATGTAATGGAAGGCAATCACTTTCTTAGTCATGATGTTATATCTGTAGTGCCTCACACTGCTCCCTTCAAGGCCTGCTACACCCAAACCACTGCTTCTTTCTGGTGGATGAAGCCTTGTGACTCCAGCCCCTCAAGACCATCTTCCATGGGGCCCTTGCTCCCACCCCCAGGAATATCCTTCCATTAGCTCCAAATGTCTTTCATTTGTCTTTTCTCTGACTAGCCAAGATTTAGATAGCATTCTTCACTTACCATCAGTTGCGCTCCATCTATTTTTTTCATAGCTGATGGAAAGTAGGACGAACGTGGTGAGCATGACCATACCCCATAGAAGGTGATTTCCTCCCTCCCAACATGAAGCATTTACAAAGTTTTATTTTGTGGGCTGCCAACCTCAAAAGCCCAATAACAAAGGAACTCTTATTTCAAATTCCTCTATGGACTCACTTCTTCCATGATGCCCACAAAAAGTAAGTCAATTACTAAGAACATAAGAACGCACACTGGGTCAGACCAATGGTCCATCTAGCCCAGAATCCTGTCTTCCAACAGTGGCCAATGCCAGGTGCTTCAGAAGGAATGAACAGAACAGGTAATCATCAAGTGATCCATCATAATAAATAATAAGAAGAAATATATCATTCTAGCTATTCTCTCCTCTGGGTTTCTCAGTGCATGTCCTCTGTACTGTGTCTGTGATGTGTAGCTTGAAAACTCTTTGGAGGCAGAGCCTGTTTATAATTTGTATCTTTTAGAAAGAGAAGCATGTTGTTGGTGCTTAACATTAAATAACAGAAACAGCACTGGGGGATTCACAAGGACCTCTAGACAATAGGAAAGAATCCAGTAAGGGGCACTGCATCCTCCATTGACCTTTTGGGGATTCCTCGGTTTTGGATCTTTTACAAACCCCAACGTGCGAAACCTACTAAAACTGGGTTTCATGCATTTTTTTTTAACTGGGTAGAGAGCTTGCAGATGGATAATAATATTGTATCCAAACATTGACACTTTCCACCACAATCTGAGACAAATGTGAATACTCTGTGTATTGCAGTGTCTGCGCACGACATTAATAGCTGAGATAAAGATGAACACAAATGGGGAGAGGGCAGAGGGAAGCAGTACAACAGTGAGTCAGCACATTCTCACACATTAGGCTGATCCGTGCTTTTGAACTCCCTGTGAGATGACTAATATCCCAGACAAAGTCAATATGTGCAATCAGAACCCCATCCAGCTCTGTTTACTTAAACAATACATCACCTTGTGTTAGGACCTTCTTTTGCAATAGAAGCTATTTATTTCAATAGTATATTGTGGAAGGCATCACTGCAGTTTTCTTCCATTACTCCAGTTAAAGTTGAGAAAAGAAAAAAAGGTCTATATAGTATTTAGAAAGACACAGATCTGTATGTAGTCTATATTATATTTACTAAAACAGAGGATTATGGTGATGCTAATGCTGTATTAAACTGTCCTGATAAAGAATCTATTTTCAGAATTAGCCTATTCACTTTGCCTGTCATATAATGCACTCTTAAGTCTGTTTTACAAATCTATGCCTGTGCTCTGACTTCTCTTTAAATCAGGCACCTCAGTAAAAGAAATGTTACGTGGCTCCTGAGAACTGAATAGAAAGAAGGTGCCAAATATGTAGGCCATAGCACAGGTTTGCAAATATTTTTCAGTCAATGGATCTGATTGCATACATCAGAAATAATTCAATTGAAATTAGTGGACGTACACCAGCATAAAACAAGTGAAATAGGAGAATCAGCCTCTAAGCAAACACAATCTGTGCTTTTGCTGAAATCGCTGGACCTTAAGGAAACTAGGATACCCTGCAATCTTGCTGATCTGAATTCTGGATTTTGCTAATTGCCTTTGTTTGATATTACAATGAGAATTTCCAAAATCTAGGATTCCAATCAGTTGATGCATCGTGACTTCATCAGAACCCTGCACTCTTATTGTTTGCCTCTGTACTGCTGTTTATAAACCAGGGATACTTTCAGGACATTTATATTCAACTATATTTTCACACACAAACAGCCAGTTTATATTCTACAAGTAAACAACCTTTAAAACGGTGATGTGAACTTGGATTTTTCCTTTACGTTCTGTAGGCCTTGTCTACATGAGAAAATTATATCCACATTTTAAGTGCTATAGCTATAGTGGAATAACTCCCTATGTGGATACTCTTATTCCAGAATAAGAGTGCCTACACGGAGTTATTCCAGTCAATTTCTCCTTATTCTCCATTGCCACAAGTTAGCTCACAAGCTATGTGGCCTTCTGGTGATGCTCCAAGTGTAGGAGCTGGGGAAAGAAGGCCATTTTCCATCTCTTCCCCTTTGCTCAAGTTTCTTAGAAAACACCTGTGTAAATGTTGTTTACTCAGACTTTAAGGAGCAGTCAAGAATTTGACTCTGAGTCTAGTGCTAAAGCCAACTGGTCTATTTATGCACTAAGATTCCAACTCTCACTCAACTCATTGTGAGTCTTTCCATAGACCTGAATGAGCATTGATTCCAGTGCTAAGTTTATTAGTGCATGACCACAAATGCACTGAGGTTACAAGTACAAATCATCGTGTCTGATGTATTAAAAGCTGACAACTTCCTTTCTCCCCCCATTATTGCCATTCTTAAAACTGATGTTTTACCAATTCATTGAACAAAATGGGTGGAATTAGATATTTTAGAGCCTGTAGCCCAAGACACTGTCTAAGCAGGCTGCATCCCTGGTTTCACTTATGGAATGGGCAACAGTGTTTGCCTAATTCACAAATTTGAAAGTTTGGCTGCTGACGGGGGCTGAGCCTTTTCTCCTTGTGCACACTGCCAGGTATGATCCTTTCATACTGAACATGAGTGCATTTGAAAGTCCACCTGAAGAACGTACCAGCATGCAAGCCACGCCCATGCTAGCAGAAAACATAGCAAATGAGGGCCAGATTCTCTCTTCGTTCTGTAGCTAATGGGACTACTCAGAATAAGGGACTATTCAGCATTAGTAATGGGGAGACTCTGCCCCTAAGTCAATGGCTCCAGCTCCAAGCAGCAGTAAATACCCAATAGTACACTATGGTACCTTGCCCTGATACCACCCCATTGTGCAAGACGCATGGCCCAGGAATCCACCACTATTGCCCCACGTGCCGGATAACAAGAGAAGGGCAAGATCTAGTTCTCTGTCTACATAAAATAAAGAGCAGACAGCATGATTAGTTCAGCCATCAGAAAGCAGTGCTGCTGTGCCCTGAGCTTTAGTACGTATAGGGGTTTTCCAAAGGGTCTAAGGGACCACAGAGCACAAGTCCCACAGACTTTCAATGGGACTTAGGGATGGAGGAGCAGAAGTCCCACTGAAAGTCATTTGGGGTTGTGCTCCCAAATCCCTTGGATACTTTTGAATACACACAGGCTAGTAGCTTTTGAGCCTAGTAATAGTGCTCAATATTTATATAGAGCTTCATAGTCTCAAAATATTTTACTGCCTTTAGATAATTAACCTTCAGCATCAAATACTATGAGCCACCTTTCTTACCCTCGCCCCGACCCCCATACCTGGCCCAACCATGCGCCTAAGGCATACTCTAACTTATACTGGCTCCTGTGCCCAACTGAATGAATGCATATGCTGCAAAGGCTAAACTGGCTTATTCTGTTATCGTCTCTCTATATTAATAACAACTTCATCACCAACCCTAAGCTAAATGCAATGTATGGACAGCACATGAAAGGTGCTTATTCTTGTTTTACGTGCTTCATATTGCTGGATTGAGAAAGACAAGATCCAACATTAAAACAGATTTTCAAGCTGCTAAGAGAGGAAGAGCATGAACATGTATTTCAAATTTAATGGTATACACCTCCTTTGATTTAGTTTTTGGCACAGTCACTTAGAATATTCAATAAAAATACCTGTGGCTGGCTGGTGTCAGCTGACTAGGGCTCATGGGGCTTGGGCCGTGGGGCTATAAAATGGCAGTGTAGCTGCTCAGTCTGGAGCCTGGGCTCCAAAGGGGGAAGGATCCCAAAGCCCGGGCTCCAGCCCAAACCCAAACATCTACACTGCAATTTTAAAGCCCCAGAGCCCAAGTCAGCTGCATGAGTGTTTTAGTGCAGTGTAGACATACCTTTTAGGGTCTAAGGGTATGTCTTCACTAGCAACGTTAAAGCGCTGCCGCTAGAATGGCTTGTGTTAAAGGCACTGACCTAGCTTTAATTCCTGTCTCTGCCCCAGACCTCCTGTGTAATGTTGGGCAAGTCATTCAATACATCTCTTATACCATCTTCAATATCTCAATATACCATCTTCAGAATAGAAACCATAATCCTTCCTTTGTCTATTCACATTCTAAATTCCTTGGGCACGGGGACTGTCTCTTAGTATGTGTATCTATAGGGACAGATCCTCAACTGATGTAAATTGGCATAGCGCTGCTGATTTCCGGGGTGCTATGATAATTAACACTAGCTGAGTATCTGTTCCAGAGTTCCTCGCTCAATGCGGGGCTGATCTAGATTGTGGCCTCTGGGTGCTACCATAATGCAAATAGTAAATGACACTACTTTTGATGGTTCTTTGCACTGGAGATTATCTGAACATGACAAAATGCAAATATTCCTGTGCTTGTTTTACCCCCCTTCCCAAGCCTATTGGCTTGTAACTGAAATGTTTTCACCAACTCAGGCTCTGTCTGCTTTGATTGTAGTAAGGTGCAATGTTAGGTTCTTACTAGGGGGGGGGCTGATTGTCAAATTTCAGAAAATAAGCAGCTGAGTGATCCTACCTGTCCACGATGCATCTGAATGAGGTAGCGGGTTACCTCCTTACAGCAACTAGTATCTGCAGCATGTCCAACAACAACCAGAGCAGCAAGATTCTACTAGTACAACATGCCTGCGTGGACAGGTTTTTTCCAGCAGCTTCAGCTCAGATTGAAACTGACTAGTCACTTTTACTCTATAATAAGTGCTGCTGGCAAACTCTTCGGCACAGGAACTCTGTGCTACCCCAGGTCACCAGAGCTGCGGGCCTGTCTGTTCTTAAATGAAAAAAAGATACAAAGAAGATCAAAGAGAGAGAGAGACACACACACACACACACACACACACACACAAAGGGAGGAGGGGGATGGTGGAAATATGTAGAGAAAGGGAATGGGATATGTAGAACAAGGTCCAGAGACAATGGAAGATGACAAAAACTAGGGAGATACACAGAGTAAGATGATGAACCATAGTCCAAAACCTGTCTTTAACCAACACTAGTATCCCACATAAAGGCTGCATCAATGATTATGCACTGTAGACTAGATATGGCTCACAGTTCTCTCACAAATAATACAATGTCAATTTGTCTAATGCGGCACAGTCTTTATTCTGCAGTTCACGTGTTTTAGTCCAGGTCTCTAGTGATTGAAATTTAATGGCATCTCACAGCTGTTTGGAGTCCTATGGACAATTAAGTTGGTTTGAGTCAGCTCCTAGCAGACAGGAGTCCACAGCACAAACAAAATCACTACAAATTAGCACTAACTAGATAAAGTCTGCAAAGTGCTTGAAGGGCAAAAAGCAATAAAATAATGAGTAACAACTTGCACTCTTGTTGGCAGTCAGCAAACGCCAGGGATTGAACGGGCATGCGAAAGTTAAGCCTTCCACGACAGGAGCGAGGCACATTGGTGGAAGAGTCTGTGGGAAGCCTTCATTGCCACTGTCCACTCTGCACTAGTTGGATGGGTGAACAGATTACTTCAGTCTCCCAGGCTGTCGAAACGACACCTTGTGTAGGCACAGTGGGCCAGATTTTTCAGAAGAGCTCAGCATCCACAATCTAGCTTTTCAAACTGAATTGAAATCCCATTTAGACACTAAAATAAGTGGCTGCATTTTCATAGCGTAGTATCTTGGGCGCTAAGGTCTTTTGAAAAATCTGGCCATAATTGTTGCAATGGGAGCTACTAAATCCTGGACAATTTTGAAATCTGGCCCTTATTCAATTACGTATATGGGAGCTGAGCTCTTTTGCAAATCTGGCCTCATCTGTGGGTGCTGAATACTTGAAAATCTGGCCTGAGCTCTATAAAGAGGCTGAAAGTTCACTAGAGTCAGAGGCGGAAAATATTTTAGATAGCGTGTCTATTGACAGTACAGTTCTTTGTGAATTCAGTGTTTCAACTCTTTTATTTTGCAGTCTTCCAAAGTTTTAATTTTTCTTTTTGTCCTGAAGTTGCTTGGAAAACTGTTTGGCAGCTTTGCTTGTACACCATCAACTCACTACTGCCTTCCAGTGGAATGTGAAATGACTCCCATATTCTATAAGTGTGTAAAGCTTTTTGAATCTTTCAGAATAAAAAAAGTATGTTCTGGGTGTAACATATTATTGTTGTTGTTAAAAATGGATTGACATATTTTGGACACCTGGCAACAGAAGCAAGTGATCACTGGTAGACAGACTTCAGTTTCTTTTCGACTTTTCTCCATGCAAACAAAGCATGCTAACTCTGTGGCTGACCTTTTTGTATGTTTGTTTTACCCTCCTCCCCATCCCCGCCACATACTTAGAGCCAGCTCTGCCTACTGGCACAAACTACTCTCTTTCCATCACACCATTGGGCACAGTGCAAAGTTCACCGTTTTATCACAGTGATGGTGATGACATAGTACAGCTGATCTCACTCTTGCATTACTGACACCGACTGCCAATATTTATCTTGACCATTTGGGGGGAAAAGTCACACTATGTTTCACCCATCTGTTGAGTCTTGTCTAAGCCTTGGGACTCTTGGAAAAGGGACTATCTTTCTATAACATGTCTGTACAACACCTAGTATAATAGGACCTGACCTGGTTGGGGCCTATAAGTGCTAGTGGAATATATATTATAATAATTTGGAGTTTTCCACATCATCCATCAGGCCATGTACAATTTTTTTTAAACAGAATTTAATTCTAAGTTACTTATTAAGTTCTGAAACTGCAAAAGAATGATGCAACAAAAATTAGCTGTTGTCTGCCTACACTGATCACATTCGTGATGTACAAACAGAATAAAGTCAAACAAAGTAATATATATACTTGGCACTTTAGAAGGACCAGTTTCACAACGCTGAAAACAATTATGAACTAAATCAATTGAGAGAGAATTTAAACAGAAAATTGTTAATGATAATTTGGAACTGTTTAAGAACATTTTTACCAGATACCACAATCGAGAAAGAGGCCACACTGCTTTAAAAAAAAAAATCAACTTGGGTGTGATGCTGTATGGAATTTGAGGGACACTTTAGGATAGTATGAATACCAATATTAAAATCTCTCTTCTTGTTCTCTCTTTTTTTTTTATAAAAACCTTTAGTTTTAGACACTAAAGGATTGGCTGGCAGCATGGTATTTTGGTTAAGAGCCAAACCTATACTGACCTGGTAACGTGGCTGACCCTTTGGGATCAGAATAACATTTTGTGTATATGAGCAGAGTTTTTTTTAGTAACTTCTCACTGTACTGGACCTAGATGCTGATTGGGAGCCAGAGAACTGGAATGGGATAAAGGGGGCCGTGTGATTTCTTTTTTGCTTCTGGATAGCCAGTGTGGGGGATCAGAAGCACAGTTTGACCTTGGCATTTCCGGTGAGGGCTGCCCTAGGCACACTGCATCTCATAAGGGCAGTGAAGACAGCTATATATTTTTTTAAAATATATATAACAAATGGAAGAAAGAAGAAGTTGATAGTAATGAATATTAATCAGAACCTAGGAAGGGAAGCCACAAGAACAAAGAAAAAATCTGTGATCAGCAGAGTTAAGGATAATAAAGTATGTGGGGTTGGGGGAGGTTTAAGTTTAAAGGGCTTGTCTACACTTACTGGGGGATCGACGAGTGGCGATTGATGCATCAGCGGTAGATTTAGTGGGCCTAGTGAAGGCCCAATAAATCGACCGCAGATCGTTCTTCTGTCAACTCCTGTATTCCACCGGATCGAGAAGAGATGGGGGAGTTGACCAGAGAGCGTCTCCCGTCGACATCGTATAGTGTGGACCCTGCAGTAAGTAGGTCTAACCTATGTCAATGTGAGTTACACTATTCACGTAACTCAAATTGCATCGATTTGATCGAATTTCCCCTGTAGTATAGACAAGGCCTAAGGAAGAAAAAGAATCCTAACAATGGTATGAGTTTATTACTAAATGAAAATGATACAATTGTCAATAATAGTATACAAAAGGAAGAAGAGTTCAATAAATATTTCTGTTCTGTATTTGGGAAAAAATAGATGTAGTCATGAAGAAACATTTTCCATTTCAATAGGAACTCAGGAGGATGTTAAACAGCAGCTACATTTTTAAACAGCAGATCTGGATACCCTGCATGCAAGAGTTTCAGAAGAGCTGACTGAGGAGGGCTCACTGGACCGTTCATGTTTATTTTCAACAATTCTTGGAACACTGGGAAATTTCCAGAAGACTGGAAGAAAGCTAATGTTGTGCCAATATTTTAAAAGGGTAAATGGGATGACCTGGGTAATTATAGGTCTGCCAGCTTCATATTGGAAGTGATTAGTAAAGAATAAATGAGGATAATATAATTAATGCCAATTAATTTGGGTTAATGGAAAATAGACTCTATCTAATTAACTTGATTTTTTTTAATGAGATTACACGTTTGGTTGGTAAAGGTAATAGCGTTGATGTAAGATACTTAGATTTCCATAAGACATTTGACTTGGTACTACATGTTAGTTTCATTAAGAAACCAGAAGGATATAAAAACCAACATAACATACATTAAATCAATTAAAAACTAGCTGACAGGTCTTGTAATGTAGTTGTAACTGGGAAGTCAACACTGAGCTCAATCTATTCATCTTAACACAGAGAAGTTTAAGGGGTGACGTTCACTGACTATAAGTACCTACGTGGGGAACAAATATTTGATAATGGGCTCTTCAGTCTATCAGACAACGATCTAACAACATTCAATGTCTGGAAGTTGATGGTAGACAAATTCAGACTTGAAAATAAGGTGCAAATTTTTAACAGTGAGGGTAATTAACCATTAGACAAATTTACTAAGGCTGTGGTAGATTTTTCATCACTGCCAATTTTAAAATCAAGACTGGAGATTTTTCTGAAAGATATGCTCTAGTTCAAACAGGAATGAAATCAGGGGAAGACCTATGGCCTGTGTTATACAGGAGGTCAGACTCCAGAACCACATTGGTCCCTTCTGACATTATAATCTCTGAGAGTTTTAACAGGAAATCAAAAAATGGTTTTTTTGGGGGGGGGGAAAAAGAACATTACACACATAAAAACAACCTGTTTCATACAGTAGTGCAAAACCTTGCTCACATCAATTTTGATTATTTTTACTGGTAGGGTTCGCTTTTCACTGGTTTCATGACTTCAATTTTCACTTTGGAAACACAAAGTGAAGACACAAGAACCAGGTGAGTTTTGTTGGATTCATATCATCCTGAACTTCTCTTCCCCACAGCACCCAGAGCCTTGTCCCCACTTTAGCCTCCTAGTCAGGCAAAGGAGACCCAATGGGCTGTTATCACACACAACTCTCAGTGTCTTCAGGAAGGGGCCATCCAGTCTGTTCCCCATCCCATCTCTCCAGGTTCTGTCTGCAAAGCAAACCTCCTCCTACCTCGTGTTTGGTATTGTAACGGAGTCGGACTCACCCCTGCGGCGCCTCCTGCTGGTGACTCCGGGGAATTAGCTTGGTTTCCAGCACGGAGCGCCCTCTGCAGGCCAGTGATCCGCCTGTTCTCTGGCCCCGAGTCCCTCCCTGGACCCCAGTGCCCTTTTACATGGGGTGCTGCCCCCCAGCAGTAACCCCTTCCTCTCAGGGTCTCCCCTCTCAGGGAACCCCCACCCTCTATCCCCACCTTGCCTCAGTGTATGGCCACTGCCAGTCATTGTCTAGCCCCACGTCCTGCGGCAGACTGTAGTATCAGCCTATTCATCCCTGGTAAGGAGGGTTTGGACCTGCTGCTTTGGCCTACCCCTGGGCTGCCTCTGCAACCCCCAGTACCTATTAGCCCTCTTCTAGGCGGCAGCCTGGGGCTTTCCAGGCTGGAGTGCCCCAGCTCCTCTGCCTTTCCCCAGCCCTGCTTCACTCAGGTACTCGGTCTGGCTCCCTGCAGCCAGGCCCATCTCCCTCTGAATGCAGAGAGAGACTGTCTGGCTTCTGGCTTCCCTGGCCTTCTTATAAGGCCCTATTGCTCAGTTTGGGGCGTGGCCCCAGCTGCAGCCACCTCCCCAATCAGCCCAGCCTAAAGCCCCTTCCCAGGGCTGTTTTAAAGCCCCAAAAGGGCAGGCGTGGGTAACCACCCCGCTACAGGTATCGTCAGGGAAATGCTTCTTTTCCCACTGCTGCTGAACACAATGGCCTCTAACAGCAGGGATCATGAGACAACGTACAGAATACTCATTCTGCTCTTGTATGAGAATGGGGATTTCCTTTAGGCCCACTGCACTCTGGGCATCAGTTAACCCTAGAGGTAAAGGGTCAATACTGGAGTAGCCAATGCAAGAAATTGGGTGGCAAGTAATGTAGGCAGTTAGTATGCCACTGGAAGAAGAGCTTTGCAATCAACCATTCCCTGAAGAACATGGAAAGGGGAGAACTGCAGTTCTACATATTCTGCACTCAGAGCCGTCCCGGGGGGTGGGGGGAGGAGACAAATCAGCCTGTTTGGGCCCCCCTTAACATTTTTTATACTGTTGAAATCTGGTTACAGTGAACTTCAAGGGCAGCTGCAGGCTGCAGGCTGAATATTGATAGAGCCCGGCTGTATAATTATAATGTAGTTCATATAATTTAAAAAAACCTCACCATGAGGCCGCCCCGCCCCAGGACTGAGCTGTGCATGGACCCTCTAGCTGGGGGCCAGTGTCCAGACACTCTGCACCACTGCGGGGAGCTCATGGGCAAAGGCCCGGCAGGCCGCACAGAAGTAACTAGCCACGAGGGGCCTCTCACAGGCTCCCAGAGCTGGGGTCTTCCTGCGACCCTGCTGCCGGCGAGCTGGGCTGGGGACCCCGGAAGGACAGCACTGACCCCCGCAAGATGGGGCTGGGAGGTCCCAGTCCATGGGACGCCCCACCTGGATGTGCTCCCCCCCTCCCGCCCCACACTCACCCCCTGCCCCTCCGGTGCTGCCTCCTGCCTCTGATCCCGCCATCACCACAGCCCCGGTCTCTGGGGCAACCGGCCACGGGGCCCGCACAGGGACAATCGTTGCCACCTCCAGCGCTGTGAGGCAAAACTGAGAACCACCGCCAGGATCCCCCCACGAATCGCCATGGATCTCCAGCCCTGATCGGCCCCGGGATCCCTGAACCACCCGAGCAACACACACGCACACTCTGATGGATGCGTGTGAAGTATTGCATCTGACACCGTGATGTCGAAGCGTAGGGACCCCAGAGCGCGGGGCCCAGAGCAGTTGCCCCAATTCGCCCTACCCAAGGGACGGCTCTGTCTGCACTTGATCCAATTCCCAGTGATGTCAATACAAATTCTGCTTTCAGAAAGAAGAGAGAATAAGCAAGAGAGATCTGCACTGCAAATCAGAGAGGACAATGGTTCCCTTCAAATTAAAGTTAAAAGGAAACTTAATTTTGAGAGCCAGGGATTGTCAACAGTTGTTAATAAAACCACTACCCTTCCATGTCCCATGGGACAGTGCAACAATCTCATTTTTCTTTCATCCACATATGAGTATATCCCTAAGGGCCATACACTGCAATACAGACATTAAAAACACAGAGTCAGGTTCATCCTTGGTATAATTCCAATGTCTTCCACAGATCATTTTACTGAGGTCAGTTTGGCCCAGTGTCTCTTCCTCCTGAAGTGTCAATTAGCCCCCTGCAATCCTGGGGTCATATTTTTTCCCAGTGTATTTACATTTAATTAATGTTTGCTCGAGATTTACAGAGAAGATATTTATACATACAAATGCTCTTTCACTGGGCATAAGTTTCATATCCTAGAATACATGAGGCAGTCAGTTATTATAATCAAGATATTAAATTTGAAAAGCTCATTATAACAGCGATTTTTTTTTTAAAAATGTTCACTTGGTTTGCAGACTTCAGATGCTGCAGCTACATAGCAACAGATCTTGAACATCCTTTTCCTGCTGTTTACACTCTACTTCTCTCCACCAAGGGATAGGGGCTCCTATGCACAGGTGAGATCTGGTCACCATTTCTTCATTGTGTGACACCGACTCCCTGCAGACTCTTTGTCATGTCACTATTCTTCTAGCCAAAGGGTAGACAGTACTCCCTTTGAAGTCCCTCAGTCCTGCTTTTTAATCAATAAATGGGGCTGATGGTAATCAAAGTAATTGAGTCCACACAAGGGCTCAACCAGTTGCTTCTGCTAGCCTGGGGAGATTAGAAACAAACTCAAATATAGGTTGATCTGACATCAGAGCTTATGTGAGAACTAGCACTGCACCCTGTTATTATTAGTAGTAAAGTAGCACTTGAAAGCCTCAGGCAGGGTCAGGGAGCCATTGTGCTACGTGCTGTATAAACAGAATAAAGACAGTCCCTGTCCCATAGAACTTAAATTGAAGACTATAAAACTAGATGCAACAAGTGAGTTTGTCGAATAGGAGACAGAAGAGGAGGAAGGGTGAGGGGAGCAGTGATAAGATAATGTGGTTACATAAGGCTAGCTAGTACCTACAATGAAGAAGTCAGATTCAGGTGAAAGTTTGTTTTAAATCTTGACCAAAGCTAATTTCCATTTTAAAATAATAAGCCAGAGGTGGAGATTAAAATGTATATTTCCATTTTTGAAAAATGTACAACTTCTCCCCAGACCTAATCTTTTTTTAAAAGTATGGATTATAGAGTCTTGCTATGCACACTCCCTACAGACTCTGTACTATAAAAAACAAGCTATCATAGCTCCGTGAATGCTAATGAGGTTTATCACTGAGAGCAATAAGAACAGAAACCGCAGCTCTGCTCCCGAGATGGCCTTCAATATTTTTAATTTCCTATGTAGGCAGGTACTCTACACATCCCAATTACCACACAGCCATAATTCCCTGAATTCCTAGCTCAAAGTCAACCATCCTCCATCTTCTCCAAAGTATAACCACCATGAAAACAGAAACAGTACAGCCAGACGCAAAAATATCAATTATCCTTTTTTCTCCAATCTTATTACTATAAGTCAGCAGATTTAGTATATTGGCTTAAAGAAGGGTTATGATAAAAGCCTTCATTAATGACCAGCTTGTGACCTGGGATCGTGTGGCAGTGCAAAGGAGGAAAGATGCACAAACCACTCCCTTACACCCTGGTGCCAGCTACCTGCCCTGCAGGTAGCAGTACAGGGAGGAGAACACCTTCCAAAGTGCCTTCCCACCTTGTACACACAGTGGGGGGTGGGGGGAGCCTTGGCTCTGTCCTGTCATACTACAGCAAGCATAGTTATGCAGGTGCACTGTGAAACCCCACTGGAGTGAGTAGAGACCTGGCTAAGGGTACTTCCCCTGAAGGTAAGGGGAAAACAGAGGCAAGATTGTGACTGGGAGGTACAATTTGCCTTCTCGTCTGTTCCTGTGGCAGCATAACAATGCACTGCCACTTGCTCAGGGCTCATGGAAAAGCCCTAAGTAATTGAGCCCAACGTGAACATGGCAACTTTGGTGAACATGACTTCAGGATACACAAGATACTGTCATAACTCCCCCTCCCCCAAATAAACACAAAACAAAAAAAAGTGTTGACTCCTCTTAGCACTGGAGAGTCAAGACATCTGTGGAACAGTGGGATGGGTTCCAATCTGCCTCGTGCGTCACCCACAAAATGGTCAGCAAAGTTCTTATTATGGGATCTTTAGTCCTGGAGACAGGTTTCCAGATCCCAAATCAAGGTTGTACACCAGAAACAGCGGTTGCAAAAGTTGGCCTGGCAGAACCCCTTGCAGAAAATCATCTACATGGGAGTCACAGCAGCACAAACCCTAGGAGGGTGCAACTGACTGGCTCAGCTAACAAAAGGGGAAGAAGGGATGGCCTGGGAGAGGACAGAGCAAAACTCCTGGGCCTTTGTTTATATAGTGCCTAGTACAGTGGGGCCCAGCGTGCACAACTGGGTTTTTAGGCACTACAATACCAATAGTGAATCAATCAGTTCCATCATCTGTGGTGATGACTTGCCCCTGTGCTGTGCTGGAGAGGGGACTCAGCCATAGGGGAACCAGGTGATTCCCTCTGCTCTCCCTCGAGGTATTGCCAGGCTGACAGAGAGCTCAGTTTTGGCCATATCTCAGCAGCGAGGATGCCCAAATGCATGGTGTCAGCTAGACCAGTGGTTCTCAAACTAGGTCCGCCGCTTGTTCCGGTAAAGCCCCTGGAGGGCCAGGCCGGTTTGTTTACCTGCCGCGTCCGCAGGTTCGGCCAATCGCAGCTCCCAGTGGCCACGGTTTGCCGCACCTGGCCAATGGGGGCTGCGGAAAGTGACAGCCAGTACGTCCCTCTGCCCGCGCTGCTTCCTGCAGCTCCCATTGGCCTGGAGCAGTGAACCACGGCCACTGGGAGCTGCGATTGGCCAAACCTGCGGATGCAGCAGGTAAACAAACCAGCCCAGTCCGCCAGGGGCTTTCCCTGAACAAGTGGCGGCCCTAGTTTGAGAACCACTGAGCTAGACAAATCTAACGTGGAAGCCAGAGTTTCACAATACCAGTTCTTCAAAGCTAATTTTCAGAGCAGAACCATATGTTAGTGTTCAGATAATTTAGTCTAAATATTGTCACAGTCTATCCGTGATTCACTCTAGCAATACCTAATTATACTGGTTCACATGCAAAACTTCTGTCCATTTTTTCTCAGGTAACTATGACTTACTTCCAAAATTATGGAAAGTTATTGTTATTTAACATTTACACAAAATCAGCAGCGTACCTGATGCTTCACAGTTGTACTAAACATTTCATTTTCTCCTCCCCTTCTGCCCGCAAATAATAAAACCAATGAGGAGGCTTATTCAGAAAGAAGTGAGCAAATGTTAACTAAAGAAAAAGCAAGTCAGGTGAAGAGATGTTGCAACCTTCTGTTCAGTCAATATGCTCCTATTCTATTTGGCTCTGTATGCCACATCCATCACTGTGGTATTGGATTGTCTATCCTGAGCATGTGTATCACTTGTTCTGAGATATGACTTCTATCAACTCTAACCTTTGACTAATCTGTGCAGGAAGGCTGGAAACCTCATGTCATTACCGCATCTGTTACGACATTACTGTTTTTTAGGCTGTGGACGGCCTCGCCTAATAGGCAGGATGGGGAGCTGGCCTAATGGTTGGAGCCTGGGTGACCAAGCCTAGTAGCCAGAGCCCAAATCAGGAGCCAAGTTACCAAGTCCATGGAGGGAGCTGTAGTTGTGGACCAGGAACCAGGGGCAAGAGCTGGGGTCCAAAGCCAAATATCCAGTCCAGGGGGCAAACCAGAACTGAGAGCCAAGAAGCAGGAGCCAAGGGTCAGAAACAGAGTATGATCTGGAGTAGGAACCAGGAGCAGGAGCCAAGAATCAGGGGCAAAGAGTAGGAGACCAGGAGCTGGAACAAGGAGACCAGGACTAGGAAGTGGGACCAGAAACACAGCTGCAGGTATGAAATGCTATTGAGCAGCCAGGGTCTAGGGTTGCTGCAGGGTTTAAGAATGTGCCTGCTGTAGTCTTCAGCCAATCAGGTCAGGTTCATTAGCTGAAGGCAAAAAGATGTGTGTTGGTTCTGCTGTAAGTCCCAGATATTGTCTACTGAAGAAATGTATAACCACATTTTCAATCAGTAAACTCGCAACATGACACCTGGACCACTGGCTTCATCATCAACACTTAAAGTTGATCTCAGAGTAATATATTAGCCATACCAGAAATCATAACTAGGGCTTCCTGTTTGTCATGGAGGTTGCAGAAGTCATGGATTCCGTGACTTCATGCAAGTCATGCAACCTCCGTGACTTCTGCGGCAGCCAGTGTGGCTGATCACAGGGCCGCCCAAGCAGCTGGCTCTGGGGCCAGCAACACTGGCCTCTGCTGGAGCAGCTCTGCAGCCAGCCGCACCAGCCGCTGCTCGCGGTCCCGGGCAGCTGGCCCCGGAGACTGCCCGAGCAGCGGGCGGTGTGGCAGGCCCCAGCGACCACCTGAGCAGCAGTCCCAGGGGGTGGCCAGAGAAGCCGCTATCAGCGGCCCAATGCAGTGGTCCCATGGTGGCTGGAGCAGTTGCTGTCGGCAGCCCCTGGCAGTGGTCTCTGGTCAGCCCCCAGCAGCGGTCTCCAGGCAGCACCCGGCAGCGGTCGCTGAGAGCAGCCACTGTCAGCAGCCCCCGGCAGCAGTTCCCAGGTGGCCAGAGCAGCCGCTCCTCAGCGGCTCTGGCAGCTGGTGCAGCTGGCTCCGGCCCACCCACTCAGCCGTGGCCCCTGGGGCACCCACCCCAGTAGTGACCCCCCCCAGTAGTGACCCCTCCCAAGATTTAGTCAGAGGTCAGCAACCTTTCAGAAGTGGTGTTTCGAGTCTCCATTATTCACTCTAATTTAAGGTTTCGTGTGCCAGTCATACATTTTAGAAGGTCTCTTTCTATAAGTCTATAATATATAACCAAACTATTGTATGTAAAGTAAATAAGGTTTTAAAAATGTTTAAGAAGCTTCATTTAAAATTAAATTAAAATGCAGAGCCCCCCAGACCAGTGGCCAGGATCCAGACAGTGTGAGTGCCACTGAAAATCGGCTCATGGGCTGCCTTCAGCATGCGTGCCATAGGTTGCCTACCCCTGGTATAAGTCATGGACAGGTCATGGGCTGTGATTTTTTGTTTATTTCCCGTAACCTGTCCATGACTAAATCATAGTCTTAATCATGACATGTACTCTTTCTTTTCTGCCCTCCATTTTTCACTATCTTTGGCTCAAAATCTTTGTTGTCGTTCTCCCCCAGTTACACTCTGGTAACTGTGATCATTATAGGTGCAAATTTACTTGCAGTAAAGTCCTACCAGGGCAAAAACTACTGTTCCTTTACCCCGTCCCCAGAAGGAGTGAACTAAGAGGGGCTTCTTCAGTTGTCAAACAAAGGCTTGGAAACACACTGCTCATTGGAGATGAGATTCCTGACCCAGCAGCTAACTTCAAGCAGCAAATCATAGGCCAGATCTTTCTCTCCCTGAAGTCAACGGAAGCAGGATCAGGTTCTGCATTAATAAGGACCAACAGGCCCACTGGACATCACGAACACTTTATTTATATCACAGTAGCACCTAGTGGCCTCAACCAGGTCAGGGCCCCACTGTGCTAGGTAGTGTATAAACATAATAAGCGACAGTCCTGATCCTGCAATGAACTCTATGTGAGTGCACCCATGTTCACACGGAACCCAACTGAAAACAGAAGTCTGCTCCCACAGAGTTCACTAGGTGACTGCAGCCTAACAAATTACTAGTCTGCCTGCATTATCTCCCTAGTCATATTGCTGCATTAGAATTTAATCAGACTGTATCTATTTATTATAGGCAGTAAGAAAGAATAATCTCCTTTGTTCGTAGTATTTGCTGATTGTATATGAGAGATGTTAAGGATTGCCAGGTTGCAAAGGGTTGATAACTGTAAATGCATTATTAGAAATACTAACAGAGGGAAAAAAGAATACATCAACCTAAGTAAATGTGGTACATTGTTACGGTTTGATTAAAAATTGAAACTCATGAGTGGTATATTGTGCAATACCTGAGGCCTTGTCTACACTACAAGACTATTTCGAATCAACTTAGTTCGAATTTGTGGATTCGACCTTATGAAGTCGAATTTGTGTATCCATACTAAATACACTAATTCGAATTTCTGAGTCCACATTCATGGGGCCAGCGTCGACTTTGGAAGCGGTGCACTGTGGGAAGCTATCCCACAGTTCCCGCACTCCCCGCTGCCCATTGGAATGCTGGGTAGAGCCCCCAATGCCTGCTGGGGGAAAAAATGTGTCGAGGGTGGTTTTGGGTAAGTGTCGTCATTGAACCGTCAATCACAACCTCCCTCCCTCCCTCCGGGAAAGCGCCTGCGGGCAATCTGTTCGTGCACTTTTCTGGTCAGTGACAGCGCGGACGCCACAGCACTGCAAGCACGGAGCCCGCTGCGATCATCGCCGTTTTCTCCTCCTCGCACTTTATCGTCCACGTCTTCCACAGTCAGCTGCTGAGAAATTGGGCTACTTTTCAATGGTGCTGCAAGCACTGGGGGACCATAGGGGACGTTTTACAAACATCAACGTCGGGTGGCCGGGCAAGGTTCATGATGCGTGTGTTTTCAGGAACTGTGGGCTGCTCAGACGCCTGCAGGAAGGTAGTTTCTTCCCGGACCACGAAATAACTGTTGTGGATGTGCAGATGCCTATAGTCATCCTCGGGGACCCAGCCTGCCCGCTAATGCACTTGCTCATGAAGCCCTATACAGGCGCCTGGGACAGCGACAAGGAACTCTTCAAATACCAGCGAGCAGCGAGCAGCGTGACCTGTGACTGTTCAGTTTCTTTACAGAGAAGCTGAACCTGCCCCTGTTTCTTTACCCAGTTACTGTTGACTCTCCTCTTCCGTTACATACCCCGTTCACCCCGTTACCCCCACTTCCAGCACACGTGTAAAAATAAAATACATGTCCCATTATTACTTAACAAAGGTTTCTTTATTCATGACTGTTCATGAAAGGGTTGAAACTGGGACGCAGGCTGTGCTGGGTAGGGTGTGCGGTGATGTAAAGACCGCCTCTAAACTCAAGGAATGACAGGCTCCTGCTCCTAGAGCGGTCCGCAGTGCCGGAATGCTTCTTTCAACGGAGCCTGCCATCCCTCTTTATGGAATTCTGTGTGCGGGCGGATATGTGACCTTGTGGTGGAGGAGGACGGATACAGATTCCTCAGCTGCGTGACTCAGCGGTCCAGGACAAGGACCGCTGTATAAGATCTGTAACCGCCCTCCCCCGCTGCAAAGTCACATCTCCCCCGCCCACACAGATCCTTGAAACCACCTCCAAAAACCAACCAGGTTGCCTACTGACTGCACCGTGTGTGTGACCCGCTGCTGATCCTGCCCCCGTGTCTGTACCCTGGGAAAGGTGACTGTCCTATGCAATTAACCACCCCCTTCCCCACGCCCCACATTCGAACACAGTCTTCTTTGAAAAAACATAACGGAAACAGTAATTAACAGCAAAGCATTTTTATTAATTAAGTAGACAGTTAGGGGATGGGACTGGGATTGGGACTACTGTGAGTCTGGAAGTGAAGGACTTCGGCAAATATAGGGTATGAGAGCTTTTGGGTACTTGAGCACTGTGCTGTGGTGCAGTGACAGTATTCACGTCCCCGGCCGCCCCTCCTCCTGATTATTTTCGGTGAGGGGGGTATGGGACTTTGTGGCGGGGGAGGGCGGTTGCAGATACACTGCAGGGGGGCTCTGTCCTCCTGCTCTGTCCTCCTGCGGTCCTGCAGAACATCCACAAGGCGCCTGAGCGTGTCCGTGTGCTCCCTCACTAGTCCAAGCATTGTTTCAGTCGCCTGCTTGTCTTCCTCACGCCACCTCTCCTCCCGTTCGCTGTGTGAGCGCTGGCACAGAGAGACGGTCTCCCTCCACTGGCTCTGCTGGTCCGCCTCTGCTAGGTAGCAGCCCATACGTTCCTCGAACATCTTGTCCCTTGTCTTTTTCTTTCGCCGCCTAATCTTTGCCAGCCTCTGCGAGGGGGATGCTGTGGCAGGTCTGGAGACAGTGGAAGCTGTGAGATGGGAAACAGGGAGTGAATTCCTTGCAGAGATACATTTTTGCGAACAATTAACTGAGTCTAGGCTGTCTCTGGGAATTCTGGGTTGAGACCCCTGTGCCTGCTGGGGCACAAATCATTTTCGCGGTGGATTCTGGGTAAATGTCGCCAGTCATTCCTTCCTCCGGGAAAGCAACGGCAGACAATCATTTCAAGCCCGTTTTCCCAGAATTGCCCTGGCATACGCCATAGCGTGGCAACCATGGACACTGTTTTGCCTTTTGTGTATGTCACCGTATGTGTACTAGATGCCGCTGACAGAGGCGGGCAAGCAGCGCTACACAGCAGCATGCTTTTGCTTTTGCATGACAGCAGAGATGGTTACCAGCCATATTGTACCATCAACCATACCATAAATTGGTAATAAGATGGTAATAAGATGGGCATGGTTACCTGTCCTTTTGCACTGCCCCATTTGGGGCTGTCATAAGTGCCCCTGGCCGAGCAGCCAGGGGCGCAAAAGCAAAAATTGGGAATGACTCCCTGAGTCAATCCCTCCTTTTTGGTACCTAAAAATAGAATCAGTCCTGCCTAGATTATGGGCAAGTGTACTAGAGAACCACTGTATCATAGCACCAGAGAGCACAGCTGCTCTGTGTCCGATCCTGCATAAATTATGAGCTGTATGCTATTCACAGGGGGTGCTCCTGCAACAACACCACCTGTTCATTCCGTTCTTACCCCAGCCTTCCTGGGCTACCATACCATTGTCCCACCACTTGTGTGATGAAGTAATAAAGAATGCAGGAATAAGACACAGTGACTTGTTTGTGAGAAATGAGTGGAAGGAAGCCTCCAGCTGCAATGATAGTCCAGGCAGGACATTAAGGAGTGTGGATGAAGGAGCCCATCATCCCTCTGCTAGTCCAGGGGCAGTTGAATCTTTTATTTACAATGAAGGGTGGGGGCTGATGGAGCTCAGCCCCCTGTTGCAATGATGAGGACGGTTACCAGCCATATTGTACCATCAGCCATCAAAAATTAGGGACAGGCGCCCTTGATCGACCTTACTGATACTAGTCGGCATGGTTACCAGCCCTTTTGCACTGCCCCATGTGCCAATAGGCTGATGATGAGGACGGATACCAGCCATATTGCACCATCAGCCATCCATAGCGTGGGGGGAGCAAGGATGTTGGTGTTGAGTGCTGCACCATCGCGTCTATCTGCAGCATTCAGTAAAGATAGGGTGACATGTAAAAGAGTCAACAGAGGATTGTTTTCACTTCTGGTGGTGGGAGGGGTGTGTGCGCAAATTGCCGAACTATGCCCTGACCCACCGCAGACACTGTGTTTGACCCTAGAAGCATTTGGAGCTCATCCAAGAATGCAAATACTTTTCGGAGACAGCAGGAACTGTGGGATACCTTGCGTCCTCATTCCCCCCTCCCTCCATGAGCGTCCATTATATTCTTTGGCTTTCCGTTACGCTCATCACGCAGCTGCGTGCTGAGTCTGTGCTATGCCGTCTGTCCTTAGATTTTTTAAAAATACTTTGGACCAGGCGTAAAATTACAGTAATTAACCTAATTAGATGCAGGAGTCTCCGAGCGAGATCACCCTGAGGAGGGTCACTGAAGGAGATAGAGAGCGCATGCTGCGTGAAAGCTAGCACGAACCAGGGCCCGATGCAGCCGTGCAATGGGAGGCAATGCTCCCTGAATACCGCATGAAAGCCTCGCGCGGAAAACGGTGCTATCACGGAGCACCCAATAAGGCAGCTCTCCTCAGGAACCTCCTGCTGATGCTTATCGATTAACGGAAGGAGAGCTTCGTGGAGATCTCCCAGGAGGATTTCTGTTCTATCACCATATATAGAGAGACCTCCTTCTCACACACTTCAGATTCCTGTTATATTAAGAATAAAAGTTAACATGGTTACAGCACTTACCGACTGCTCCTTCCCCTGATTCAGGGTCCGGGTTAATGGCCGGGGAGGGTTGTTGGGGGATCTCCGTGACGGTGATGAATAGATCCTGGCTGTCGGGGAAACCATCGTTGTAAGCGCTCTCGCCTGCCTCGTCCTCCACAAACCCTTCCTCATCTTCCCCGTCCGCGAACATCACCGAGGAACTGGCCGTCGACACTGTCCCATCGTCAGAGTCCACGGTCACTGGTGGGGCAGTGGTGGCAGGCTCCGTAGCGTCCGTTTGCCGCTTTGATTTTTTGGTAGCCTTGTCTGGGGTCCTTGATTTTCACGCGGCGCTGTGTTGCATCCCGCCTGTATCCTCTGTCTCTCATGGCTTTGGAGACCTTCTCGTAGGTCTTCGCATTCCCTGTTTTGGAGCGCAGCTCCGAAAGCACAGACTCCTCGCCCCACACACCGATCAGATCGAAGAGTTCCCAGTCAGTCTATGCTGGGTCCCTCTTTCTATTCACAGATAACATGAACTCCTCTGCTGGAGAGCTCTGCATCATTGCAGGTGCTGCGGAGCTCGCCCCGATGTCCAGCCAGGACGTCAGATTCAAAGTGCCCAGACAGGAAAATGAATTCAAATTTTCCCGGGTCATTTCCTGTGTGGCTGGTCAGAGAATCCAAGCTCGGACTGCTGTCCAGAGCGTCAACAGAGTGGTGCACTGTGGGATAGCTCCCGGAGCTACTAAGTTCGATTTGCATCCACACCTAGCCTAATTCGAGCTAGCCATGTCGAATTTAGCGTTACTCCACCTGTCGGGGTGGAGTACCAAATTCGAACTAACGAGCCCTCTAGTTCGAATTAAATGGCTTCCTGGTGTGGACGGTTGAGCGGTTAGTTCGAATTAACGCTGCTAAATTCGAATTAAAGTCCTAGTGTAGACCAGGCCTGAGAGTAGTCAAAATTCATGACTAACATAACAAACTAACTGCTAACAACAGCTCAAGCATGCTCATATACACCTGTTTTTCTTAACATGTGGGACTGACCTTTAAAAAAGAAATGAGTGACTGCTCCTTGTACCTAATGCATTTATCTAAGGCAGTGGTTCTCAACCCGGGGTCCAGGGCCCCCTGGGGGAACACGAGTAGGTTTCAGGAGGCCAGCATTAGACTTGCTGGAGTCCAGGGCAGAAAGCCAAAGGCCCACTTCATGGGGCTGAAGCCCGGGGCTCTGAGCCCCACCACTCAGGGCTGAAGTCTAAGAAATGTAGCTTTGCGGGGGCCTCTGTGGCATGCATCCTTGGGCAATTGCCCTGCTTGCTACCCCCTAACGCCTGCCTCGCTTTCATATGCAGAAAAACAGTTGTGATACAGGTGGGCCATTGAGTTTTTATAGCATGTGGGGGGGGGGGGGCTAGAAAGAAAAAGATTGAGAAACCCTGATCTTGGGTACAGAAGGTCCCATTTAAATTATGCATGTGGATTGACACTTTCACCACAGTAGACAAAATAGAGGGATCATCTCATAACTAGAAATTATATCAGTTTTCAAATGCCCACATAGCCCAATCTGTCCTACATTTCATTACAAGGTTGCACATCATATATTGGAAAGCCAAAACAATACACAAAATATGTCAAACCCCTCCCCCCCCACAATCCTAGCTGAGAACTAAGCAGGTAATTCAAAGTGCATGTGTATATGTACAAAATATTAGAATGGATCTTTATGACCAAATATTACCTCCAGGGGGAGGGTTATTGGTGGGGCAAGAAATTCATGAGTTTCACTTTGCAGTTTCCAACAGATCCTCCCCGCAACTAAGAGGGGTTTGCAGGGGCAGGGACGAGGCAGGGAGCATTGCTTTCAAACCTAGGATCCACGGGGAAGACACATTTCAGTCCTGAGGAGAATAAGCCTCTCCACATTGCTCCTTTCCCACCTCTCCCACTCAGACAGCATGACTCCCGTGGAATCCATGTCGCCATTGGCTAATAAAGCTATGCTTGCAGAAATCCCCTCCCTGCACCCTGCTTCTAGCAGCATTTGCTTAGGTGATGGTATTGGGTAACAGTTTTCAAAAGCACATAAGCGACTTATGACCCTACAACCCATTTTCAAAAGTGATACGGGGTATTTAGGAGACTGCTCCTAAGTCAGTTTTGCAGATGGAAGCAGGGTCCAGAGTCACTTGGGCACTTTTGAAATCCTGCCCATCGTTATTACTCTATTATTTCTACAGCATTATAAGTGTGAATGGTGCTTTACAGACAAATAGAAGATGAAGTCTTGGCTCTCAGAAACTTAAAAATTAATGATGCCACATGAGGGATGTGTTCAAACACCATGGGCATGGAGTGAACAGGAGGCCACGGGCTACAGTGGTAAGTTTAAGTTAGCCTAGTTACAGATGTTGACACATATCTTGAGAGTTAGGATTTTTCTTCTTAATATTTTTCTCAACTCTTTGCAAACACTGGTATTTGCCGCACATACACACAACTACCTACAAACATCCCCAATAAAGAGACTGTCTCTGAAATGCCATCCATTGTCATTCTTCCCTAGCTCCATCCCTGGCAACTCCAGGTAGCCTTAACCCCGAAGGAGCTCCAGCAGACTGGCCTTTTGCTGAGGGTGCCAGTGGGGTGGAGACAATGCAGCGGACTTTGCACTCCCCCTATTTCTGCATCACCAGAGTATTCTGCTGGATGATGGTGCTCTCCACTCAAGGTAACAAAGAGACGGATTGGTCTCATACTTAGCAATAACTCAGGCAAGGAATATTACCAAAGCAAGCCTCAGTTTCTCTCTGACACACACACACCACCACATGAACCGTTGGGTGGAAATGTGGAGATTTGTGTGCGCAGCCATTTATTAGAACGTATACCTTATTCTATTATCATGTTATCATTTCTGGTTTCTGTTTGTTTTTTACATTGTCTAGGACCTGCTCCATTTGCCAGGGTCAGAATTTCAGAATCAGGCCTATAATGACAATGACCTGTGTGATTTTTAGTTTTTTAAGGGCAATAGAAACCTTTTCTTAGTTGTTCCGTGCCTACTGATGTGCTTTAATATAGCACGGTTTTAAATTCATCTTGCACTTGGAAGGCAAACCACTAGGGTATGTGAAACGATGCTCACACTATTACCTCATTCTCCTTTCCACCTCCCATGCTACTTTTTTGTTTGATCCACTTGTAAGTTTTTGGGTGAAAGTATTGCTTTTACTGCATGACTGCACATGGCTTAGCATAATAGTTCCCCCATCCTTCTTTGAGAGCTCTAGTTGCTACTGTAATACACAAATAAACAACAATAATGGATAATGCTGAGTGCATTTCACAAAGGGCTGGGCAAACTATGATGAATGTTGAATATATATATTTACAATCCAGGAATTTGAGTTTATTTAAAGGAACACGGTAATTTTAAAAATCTTAAACTAAATTCTTGGCCTCACTGTAATTGCTTTACCAGGCTCCAGGGGCATAACATAGCTGTAAAGCTGGCAGATCCACGCTAAAGATTACACTTGTGCAAAGAGAATCCCAAACAGCTGGCACAGCGGCTTTCCAGCATCACCCCTCTCTGTCCCTAGTGCAGGGGGCTTTTCTTGAGAATGGTGGAGTCAATGAGGTATCCTTATACTTTGGCCTTCCCTGGCAGTTGGAATGACCTCCGGGAACCATGGAGAGTGGGACACACAAGTTAGAACAACCTTCAGTTTGCTCGACGTTAAGTCCTGCAGGATCTATCCTGGGTTCAGTTCTATTCAATAACTTCATAAGTGATCTGGATAGCAGCATAGAGAGTACACTTATAAAGTTTGCAGCCAATTACACGCTGGGACTCGGGATTGCAAAAGCTTTGGAGGACAGGATTAAAATTCAAAATGATCCTGACAAACTGGAGAAATGATCTGAAATATATAGCATGAAATTCACTAATGAGATATGCAAAGTACCACACTTAGGAAGGAATAATCAGTTGCACACTTACAAAATGGAAAATGGCTGCCTAGGAAGGAGTACTGTGGGAAAGGATCTGGGGGGTTATAGTGGATCACAAGCTAAATATGAGTCAACAATGTAATACTATTGCAAAAAAAAAAAAAGGCAAACATCATTCTGGGGTGTATTAGTAGGAGTGTGATGTTGCAGTCTATATGATTTCATAAAAAATTGATAGAGTGAATAATATGTAACTAGAATATGCTTCATGCAAAAGGTCTCTTGTAAGGTATCATTACAAAGCTTATTATCTACTGAGTGTAATCATCCTATTTGATGATTTGTATCTGAAACTACAAATATGAACTTTAACTCTGAGGGCCTATTGTAATTATGCAAAGTGTGGGCCATTAATGGTGGTTTGGAATCTTGATGACTTCCATTAACCAGGACAATTGTCTGCAGATGGGTGTGTTTTACGTGTAAGTCTTCCTGTATATGTGTGTGCTGGCAAGTGAGCAATGAAGTCTTGCAGTGACATGTGATCATGTCACCTGAACTGGAATCCATCTTTAACCTGGTGTCTTTCCATTGAGAAGGAGAGAGTGGAAACCCAGAGAGGGACAAAGGATTCCCGCCTTATGCAAAAGATATATAAAGGAGTGGAACAGAACAAAGTGAGGGGAGAGGAGCCATCATGAAGAATCCCCCAGCTACCACCTGAGCTGGAACAAGAGCTGTACCAGAGGAAAGAATTGTGCCCAGGCCTGGAAGGTGTCCAGGCTGAGGAAAAAACTTACTGAAGCTTCTCTGAGGGTGAAATTATTTGTATTCAGTTTGATTAGACATAGATTTGCACATTTTATTTTATTTTGCTTGGTGACTTACCTTGTTCTGTTTGTTACTACTTGGAACCACTTAAATCCTACTTTCTGTATTTAATCAAATCACTTTTTACTTATTAATTAACTCAGAGTATGTATTAATACCTGGGGGATCAAACAACTGTACATCTCTCTCTATCAGTGTTATAGAGGGTGAATGTAACAGGTGGGTCCGGGGCTCAACCCTCTGAGGGGAGGAGGGGAGCCACACCGGCCCGCTTGTCTCACAGGGGTTCTGTCCTGTCTCTTTAAGGCTAGGACAGGCCCAGGCCCCCTGGTGCAGGGGCTGGGCGACAAACAGTCTAAATAGGTCTCAGGCCTTTGGTAGCAGGCTGAGCCAGTAACAAACAGTACAGGGGCTCAGGCCTTTTGTGGCAGGCTGAGCCAGTAACAACAGTATAGGGGCTCAGGCCTTTTGTGGCAGGCTGAGCCAGTAACAAACAGTACAGGGGCTCAGGCCTCTTGTGGCAGGCTGAGCCAGTAGCAAGCAGTACAGGGGCTCAGGCCTCTTGTGGCAGGCTGAGCCAGTAGCAAGCAGTACAGGGGCTCAGGCCTCTTGTGGCAGGCTGAGCCAGTAGCAAGCAGTACAGGGGCTCAGGCCTTGGTAGCAGGCTGAGCCAGTAACAAACAGTACAGGGGCTCAGGCCTTGGGTAGCAGGCTGAGCCAGTAACAACAGTATAGGGGCTCAGGCCTTTTGTGGCAGGCTGAGCCAGTAGCAAACAGTACAGGGGCTCAGGCCTCTTGTGGCAGGCTGAGCCAGTAACAAACAGTACAGGGGCTCAGGCCTTTTGCGGCAGGCTGAGCCAGTAGGTAGAGGGGGACAACTGCCACCCGTGAGTGGGGTGGCAGGGGGGGACACAGGCCCACCCACTCCACTGTGTCCCGGCCCGGGGCCCTAGGCAGCGGTCCTCACCGCTGCCGGTCAGTGGGGATCCTGACCGCAACACACTGACATGGGTTCAGTCTGGTCAGCAGCCTGACTGAGGTCAGCTGCCCCCGGGCCACTTCCACTATCCCCCTCTTGGCCTACCTGGTCCACGGCGTCTCGCCCCGGGAAGTCCCACTGCATGGGCTCGTCCCAACCTGGGCTGGGGGGTAGGTCTGGTAGGTCCTTAGGGAAGTCCAGCCAATCCTGCCCCGGGGGCTCCTCGGGGTAACAGCATGGCAGCTGGGGCGTTCCCCCGGGCTCCTCGTCGTAGGTGGCGCGGGGGAGCTCCGGCTGGTCTTCCCAGGAGCGAGGTAGGGTGCTCTCCGTCCAGTCCAGGCAGTCGCTCGGGGCTCCAGTGGTTCCTCCGGTAGGAGCTCCCTCAGGCAGGTCTGCTCTCCCCGGTGGCTGAGAGCTGACTGAGCTGGGAGGCCCGGCTTTTATTCTTCCGGGTCGCCGCCTGACCCTCTGAGGGGCGGGCTCACCCTGCTGTAGCCCCGCCCCTTCCTGTGTCCGGGGCTCAACCCTCTCCGGGGAGGAGGGGAGCCACACCGGCCCGCTACAGTGAACAATTTGAGTTTATCCTGTATATGCTTTGTAAAACGGATTTATTTGGGTTTAGACCCCATTGGGAGTTGGGCATCTGAGTGTTAAAGACAAGCACACTTCTGTTAGCTGCTTTCAGGTGCAGCTTTGGGGCAAGTAATTCAGACCCTGGGTCTGTGTTGGAGAAGATGGGAGTGTCTTGCTCAGCAAGACGGGGTGCTGGAGTCCTAAACTGTCAGGGAAAGCAGGGATAGAAGTAGTCTTGGCACATCGGGTGGCAGCTCCCAAGGGGGGTTCTGTGATCCAACCCATCACAAGGAGTATTATAAGAAAGACACAAGAAGTTCTTCCGCTCTCCTCAGCACAGATAAGGCCTCAACTGGAGTACAGTGTCCAGTTATGGACACCATACTTTGGGAAAGATGTGGACAAACTGGAGAAAGTTCAGAGGAGTGCAACAAAAATAATTATAGGTCTAGAAAGCATGACCTCTGAGGAAAGATTGAAAAAATTGGGTTTGTTTAGTCTGGAGAAGAGAAAACTGAGGAGTGACAAGATAACAGTTTTGAAGTATGTAAAAGGTTGTTATAAAGAAGAGGGTGATAAATTGTTCTCCTTAGCCACTGAAGACAGGACAAGTAGTAATGGCATTAAACTGCAACAAGGAAATTTTAGATTAGGAAAAAACTTCCTAACTGTAAGTGTAGTTAAGCACTGAAACAAATTACCCAGGGTGGTTGTGGAATCTCCATCGCTTAGAGGTTAGACAAACTCTTGTCACAGAACATCTAAATAATACTTAGTGCTGTCTCAGTGCAGGAAACTGAACTATATGACTTAATGATGTCCCTTCCAGGCCTACATAGCTATGATTATAATTTATGCCAGAGGATAGGCTCTGCCCAGGATTGTGGGAACACAAAAGTGGCTTAAACCCATCTCTGCCCTCCATACATGCCCTCAACCTTCGACCTGGGTTGAGCAGACCAGAAAAACTGGCTCCATGTGTGAACAACACATATTTCTTTAGTGTGGTGCTTATGCAAATTATTAAAAGTAAATGAATTTTAAAAATCCAATTGAGTTATCAACGTCTACGGCTCTTTATTTTTACACTTCCCCCAGCTTTGACTCTGAAAAATCAACTGTTAGATTCAAGTTTGTTTGTAATCACACTCAGTGCTACAATGTTACAGTTTCAGACAATAAAGGGTTAAAAACAATTGCAGCCATGGGAATTTGTTTTTAAATTGCAGAAACATTTCTATTGGTCTCAGGTTTACAAATCTGAGTTGCCTGTGCTCATTAAATAAATGACTGGCTTACTTCACACAGTGTTTCATTTTGTACAAAAGCTTTCTTATTAAACAGCTCTCTTCTATAATATACTCCAAAGAACATTTGTAGCAAAATAACTTACAGAGTTAGGACGAAATGCTGCTCTTACTTATACCTGGAACTCCATCTGGTTTGCAAGGTGTTAAATGAGAGCAGATATTGGCCTGTATATATATATATATATATATATATATATATATATATATATATATATATATATATATTTGTTTGTTTGTTTGTTTTAAAGAGAGTAAATCATTTCAGAAATAAGCAAACCTGGAAAAAGAAACAGTTTGAGAAGCATCTACTGGTAGTATACATCACTATACGGACTGTACAAGGTTCCACAGAACAGACAGGGGAAAAGTTTGTGTGTCATTTTAGGCAAACCCTCTCATGACGTAACCTCACATACATAATCTCCGAGCAGTCAGCACAGACCTCAGGCTTTCCTATTGGTGAACACAGTGTCAGCAGACATCAGAAGATAATTATTATTGGCTAGACAATTACAACAGGAGCAACTGTCATTTAGTGCTGCTGGCATAAACCTGGCAGTCTGTAGGAGTACAAGGAAAGAAAGAGTGAGGATTTATTGCTCACTCAGTTAATTTCTATCATTTTTTCCAATCACTGACCAATTTTGCTACCTCACTGACTGCAGCTGTAAACTAGAAACCCAGCTCTAGAATCCATTTCACAGTACATCTGACTGCAATATAAATTTTCTTTAAATAAATCATTTATATGTACGTTCTACCTGACACAAAAAAGTAAAAATGTATTCACTCCTCATGCAGCTGTTTAGCTAGAGAAGCAAGAGTCTGCAGATTTTGCTAATTTCCTATATCCCCCTCCCTTTTTTCTTTTCAAGAATTGGGGGGGGGGGCAGGGGGTTGAATAATTTAAGAAATCATCTTAACAAGTACTGGGCCCAATCTTGCTCCCGCTGAAGTCAACATTCCTAAAGTATAGGCAGAGCAAGGTATAGTTTGGTATTTTTTTTAAAAACCACCAGCAATATGTAAAAAAACATACATCATTAAGTGAAGTAAGATTTTATTATAACAAGTGGGCCTACTGGCCCTAAAAAGCACTGTGTGATTCTGTAAATTAACTGCTGAGTCAGTAATCTCACCTCCAGTGGGTGATGCATTGTCAGGTCTTTGTTTGGCAGCCAGAAAAATCATTCTCAATTAATTTTTAAGTGGGAAAGAACCAGAGATTTTGTGGGGATAGCTGGAGGGATGGAGTTACATTATACATACACACATGTTAACAGAAACACAAATATTAGCTCATACAGATCACAAAAAACATCATTCATTTTGCCTGCATTTAAAAACACTATGCTATTTACTACATTGCCAATTTAGCCCAGATTTCAATGGGACTGCATCCGCACAGCACTCCACCCATGGGCCTCATTGCAGGATCAGGGTCTTCATGAAGTAAAATAAGAACATCTCGAGTTAAACCATGGTTACTCCCACTATATGTCAGTGGAACTCCATTAATTCCCCCCCGCAGCGTGCTGGAGGCATAGTTGGAGAGTGAGAGCATGCCAATAGTGCTTGTTGCTATGAGGATTCTGGATTGCATCACAGTCCCTGGGCAGCCCAAGATGGGCCATTGTAGAGGGACATTTTAGTCACTGAAGTGGCCCAGAATCCAGAAGGCATGAAAGGGTGTAAAGCTACTTTTGCCATACTCTCCTGTAGGCTTCAACTTCTGTGCTGAGTCTTTGTATGAATAAAATTCTATAAACTATTTAGATTCCAAACATGCTATCCAAAATGCAGACACAGTAAATTCCCTAGGTCCTTTTCACTCTATCCATTCAGAATAATCATTTAAAACATTGCAGATTTATCTTATTTAGGTAGCCTGGTAAGATATCAAGATACATTTCTAACATGGAATAAATGCCATACCTATTTGATCTTTTTTCTACCTCCATGTTATGGTGATGATGATGTATTCTAACTTAAAAGACTATTGCAATCTCTAGTATAAAGCCTCCCACCAGTGGAATGTCTTGATTTTTTTTTAAAGCAACAATTTTGCTTATTCCACTGATATTTGCATTTGCTACAAAACCAAACATGTTTATCCCTGAAACATGCTTTTTAATATGCCTATTTTAAGGCCCTTATGTTAATTACACTGGTCCAGACAACTTCATATCAAGCCTATAACAAAGTCAAGAAGCCATTTACTATCCTTAATTTGTGTATAGAAATCCCATTATGTCACTCTGGTGGGAGATAAAGAGGCCTTTCCTCATGCTCTTTACCTACTGAATTTTATCACATAAGTTCTCTTAAAAATTAAAACACTGGAAACACAATTAATTGTTTTGTTAGGGAGTTGTATTTCCTGAATAGGTTTATCATCTACTTTAACAACAAAGAATTTTTACTAGCATTTCCAAGGGAACACTCACAAGGCAGAAAGCATCTCAATGGACATGACTCCATTTCATTTTCAATAATATTCTCAAACCTGAGCAAATCTCTCCTCCTACAGTTTAATATGAACTGGAGGTCTTAATTCATCAATGCCCTTAAAACAGATGAAGTTAGATTGAGAAGTTCACACACGGATGACCGAATCTCTTCAACTATAAAGTAATAGCATGAAAATGTTTGTCCCCCCTGCCTTGAATCTAGAGAGTTGGGAGCTTAATATTATTGGAATTGCAGCAAGCAAACCTTTGCAGTAAACTGAGGCACTTAAGGGGATTTTAATATTATCTAGCACTTATACAACACTTTACATCTTCAAAGCAATGTACAAACATTAGCTAATTAATCTTCAAAGCATCAATCAGGTAGTTATGCAAGCAATATTATCCCCCTGTTACACCTGGGGAAACTGAGGCACACCGTGGTTATGCAATTTCCTCAATGTGATGGCCACATAATGAAATGTAGCAGAACCAAGAAGAGATCACAGGAGCCTGACTTCCAGTCATGAATTAATTCATTAGGCCACACAATTTCCCTAGTGGGCTTATGAAAGTATTTACTGAGGCAACAATTTCCTCCACCCCAGGGTAATCAATTATTTTTTTGTCAAGGTATAATCAAGGTGCAGACTTCAGAGAAAATAATACAAAAATAATAACAATAATGATAATAAGTAAATAAAAAGATTTTGCAGTCTGTTCAAAAGCATCTGGAGGTCCAGATTTGGCCTGCAATCCGCCCATTGACTATCCCTGCCTCCACTCCTTTACTGAAATGTTACATCATGAGGATAAGTTTCTCCAGGAGCAGAGACAGAGAACAAAAAGAACAAGAACCAGAGCTACTAACCCTAATAAGATTTTTAAGATCTAAGAAAATAAAAACAAACAAAGGCAAAACAAAGAATCAGGCTGAACAGAGTGCCTCAAAAAGGTACCCTTCAGGAGCTAATTTCCCTAATCATCTCTCCTGCAGGTGAACAGAGAAGCCAAAGCATTTAATGGTCATTTTAATTCATTGCTGTTCTAGAAACCACATATGCCACTGAGCTATCCCAGAAGCATCCCTGGTACCCCAGTGAGGGCCTTGGATCATTCGGCCTAGCAAACCCAGGATGTGCAGCCTTAGCTTGTAGCTGGTTCCTATCCCTCATCTATCACCCCCGGGGAAACAGGGAAGTTACTCACTGGGGTAGCAGGATGAGAAGAGAGATGGCAGGGGATGTGAGGGGAGTGCCTGGTAAAGGAGCGAAGGGATGGGACACAGGATATGAGGGGAAGGATGCAGCACAGAGACAAATAAATGAGAGGTTTGGGGGCAGAGCGCAGCAAAACAAGCAAGCATAAGGGGCAAAGGGAGAGGGAAAGAAGGGCGAAAGTCTGGCACAAAGCGGGAGGTAAATGCAGAGGGTGAAGGAATGAAGGGCACAGTGTGCACTGGAAGGCAGATGCAGAGGGTATGGGATGAGAGGTACAGGAAGCTGGGAGAGAGAAGGGGGTGCAGGACAGGGGAAGTTGACACAGGGGACAATCACACACAATCAAAGCGCAGCAGCAGAGGAGGTGGTGGGAGGCTCCAAGCCTTGCACTGGGGGCTTTGCTTTTCACCTGGCCACTTTAGTGTTGATTTTATAATGAGACTCATGATATTTGGTGTGTCTGTTAAAGCCACAGGTCCTGTAAGCATGTGATGAGGTGAGACTCTTGGCTTTCATGTCCTACACAAAAGAAGTTTCTAGCTGTCTTGGTTGCCCAGAAAAACTTAAGTGACCCAAGTGCAGCCTAAAGGTGGGAGAAACGAGAAGGCACATAGAAAGAACCCAACATTTATTATTAATGAGTTTTAAGTCTCATGAGTCAGGCTACGATTTAGTCATGGAGGTTGCAGAAGTCACGGAATCCGTGACTTCCAGTGATCTCTGTGACTTCAGCCTGTGGCGGTCAGGAGCTGTAGGTTGCCCCACCACCTGTGGGGGCAGGGAGCTATGGGGTACCCCCGCTGCCTCTGGGAGCCCGAGCTCCAAGCCACTGCAGGCCCCTGGACCTGTGGGTGGCAGGGGTCCCCTGCAGCGTCCAGCTGCTGCAAGTGGCAGGGGCCCCACTCCCAAGCCTGGGCAGCAGGGGACCCCGGAGCTCCTAGCAGTCGCACAGCTGCCCCACTGCAGGCAGTGTGGGGATGGCAGATCCCCATTTTTTTTCACAGATATTTTTAGTAAAAGGCCAGGCCATGGCTTCCCAGAATTTTACTTGATTGCCCGTGACCTGTCCTGACTTTTACTAAAAAATATCTGTGATAAAAGCTTAGCCTTACTCCTGGTTTCAAGGCGGTCATCATTTTGGGGGTCCCCACTCATGATTTTTTAAGCTGGGGGCTGGCAATTCTGCCATTTCGGGGGTTGCAATGGTTTCTCTTCCTCCCGCCTCCCTCTCGCACGGCGCTGCTGCTGCTGCTGCTATCGAGGTACCCCAGCCTCCAGCTGCTTCCACGGCGAGGAACAGAGGCAGCCGCCTCAGCTCAGCTATGGACACCCCCAGCCCCGGGCACCAGAGCAGGGCCCCCTCGCCATCCCCCCAGCCTAGGCCCCGGCGTGAGGCGCCGGGGGAGAAGGAGGGTTAAATGCGGCAGCGAACGGGGCGATGATGTGCCACAGTCCAGCCCTGGGAGGGAGCGGGAGCGGGAGGCGGCGTGGAAGATTTGAAAGGGAGGCGAGCGAGCACTGGAGAGAGGCGCACGTGTGTGTGTGAGTCCGAGCGCCCGGGGGATGGCGGCTCTGCAGTCCCGGCCGGCGGCGGCAGCAGGCCAGCCAGCGAGACCCGCCCGCCAGCCGGCCCCTCGGCGCCCGGGCAGAGAGGAAAGCCCCGCTCCCTAAAATCGCAGCAGCAGCAGCAGCAGCAGCAGAGCGTGCGCACTGTCTGCAGCGACCCGGTAGCGTCTCCCGCTCACTCCATCTCATCAAAGAGAGACCGGGGGGGGGGGGGGGTTGTGGTTGTGAACGAGACAGTCTCGCCGGCGAGCTCGCGCTCCGTGCATGCCGCCGGCCGGTGTCTGGGCAGACCTCGCCACAGGCTTTTTCTGGCTCCAATCCTCCACCTAGAGGACCCAGCGTTTGTTTGTGCTCACACATCCTCCCGGCGAATACACATGCACTTTGCAAACCCTGCCGGGCGACTCCATGCTCTGGCTGGCTGGCTGTACCCTCCAGTGCCTGGATTGTCAGGCACCCACCGCAGACATGATGTGCCCGGCACGGGAACTTTTCCTGCACGAGTTCCCCGCCTGCCCCTACGCAGTTTAACTTTTCTCTTTTTTCTGATCAGTCCAGGTCACTGAAGATCTCCCCCGATACAGACATGCATAAAAAGTTAATAGCGTGGAGGCAGTTTAAGTTGTATTTGAAGCAGGGGACTCGACAGTTCCTTGTGTTTTGTTTTTAACTTGTTCTTCTGCGTTAGAGTTGGAAGGAGGTAACTGGATCAGTGGGAAGGGAGGACGGGGGGAGAGACCCTGAAAGAGGAAATGGGGCACACGTACAGAAAGGAGTTGCAAGGAGAAAAGAAGGGCATAAGGGAGATGGCAAAGGTAGGGGTACAACAGCGAACGAGGAAAGAGGAACAAAAGTAAAATGGAAGGAGGTCGCAGGGAATCGTTTTATCTCATTATAAAAAATATTTTATTAGTGGGAATGCCATCGGTGTTATATAACTTTTTAAAATTAGAAAAACAGGGCAGTCTCTCAATATTAGTATCCTTGAGCTTTTATTGTGTGGTTTGTTATGTCACTGGAATAATTCACACACACTCTAATGTGCATATGCACACAATATATGTATGTTTATATATACATACACACACACACCACTGCACCTCATCGGAGCCAGTAATATCCAGAGACTGGCTCAGCGATTACCCTGTAGTCAATTATGTCTAATCCATCCATAGATATAAAACACACATGCTCAGAGAGAGAGCTACAGTAGCTACTGGTAAATACTACATTAACCATCACCTACCAATTCTCTTGCATCCACTGGATGGCTTCATTCTCGTTGAATTGCTTTTCAAATTCGTATTCTTGCAAAGTCAACACTGACATGTTCATTGGACCAATCTTCTGGGGGATGCCTTCCTATGTCTAAAAATAAATATACTATCTAAAGATCTTTTCCCCTGCGTATCTTCCCTTCAATCGCCCCTTTCTCTCTCCCCCTCTCTTCCTGTCTCTCTCAGCTATATCCTTGATTTCGCATTGCTTTTCTCCTCTTCCTATCCTTCTCCACCCGTGTCTGGAGGTCTCCTCCTCTCAGCTTCTGCATCCACCCTGAGAGGAAATGGAGGCGTTGCGGTCTTAGTGCCCGTCTGTGTAGAGTTTAGCCTCTGCTTGCTCACAGTGACATGCATATACCTCGTGCAAGTGCAAACGTAGCCCCCGAGCTAGAAAATCCTCCGCCGTTTAGAACAAGACAGTCTGACTCATGCAAAAACTGGGAGGTAAAATAATCTAGACGAGGTTGCAGCATTAAGGGAATCACTCCTGAGTATTAGCTTCTTTGGCATCTAATCACGTTCACTTCCTTTATGGCTTTGAATGAGACACGCTGCCCAGTCTCCCATCACTGGAAGCTGCTAATGACCTTACCCACGATTTTCACGTTAGAGTGGTAAAAACATATACATCACAGGAAACATTAAGTACTGCTAATACCAGAACAAAGCTTACAGCACATTTTTTTGGAGATTGGATTTGAAACTGATTAACATTTCTTTCCTTTGTGACAGGAAATCACCTGGGGGTGAGGGGAAGATCATTAGATCAACTGTCCCAATCAAATTCTCTCCCCCTCCCTTCCCCACTACTACTAATGTGAATAATTTCCTTCAATTAACTTTGCAGATAATCGTTCCTCAGTCAGATTTTGCTCCGGCAACCACTGTTCAGCCTCGTGCACATCCTAACATACATGACTGGCCAGAAAACTCAGCCTGGTTAGTGCAGGTCCCTAGATACAGCAGTGATGGACACACTATAAATACGTAGGGAGGTAGGGTTGGTAGCACTAAAATATATATTTATAGTTATGTATGTTACACATCACACATTACCCTTCCCCCCTTCATTTCCCTCACCCCCTACATCTCAGCTGTACCCACAGTTGTACCCACAAAACAATTTAAAGAGATGCTGTCAGGTTAAAAATAATATGTGAAGACAAACTTCCTGAATTATTTTACAAACCCCCCTTTTTTTTCTTTATTAGCAAACAATTCCTTCTATGCTGCGTTTCCCCCTCCTTCAGTTTAAGCACTGATACTGGTCACTTTCACTTTTGTAATTAGTCATTTTCACCTCCAGGGTCATGCTCCAACACAAGGGTGCTCTAGTTCAGTGGTTTTCAACCTTTTTTCCATTTGTGGCCCCCCTAACAAATTTGAATGGAGGTGCGGACCCCTTTGGAAATCTTAGACACAGTCTGCAGACCCCAGGGGACCACAGACCACTGCACTACTTAGAAGTTAAAAGTAAACATTCCCCAGCAGTGTTTGCAATCTCTCTCCTCCCCCACCCCCCATCTTTTTTGAATAATTTTAAATCATGGGAATATTTGATTGCTTTTAGGATTCTGATAAAGCCCAAATATCAGGCAGAATTTGACCTGATTGTGTCCTTAGCAGATGAATTTATATAGTTCTTTGGTTGATGGGATGGGTGCAAAGGGTAATGATTTCGTGGGCTTCAGGACCCAGGAGACAGCTCTCTCGCTCTCTCTCTGCAGTTGATGAAGCAGACAGGTTCTCTAGCTGAATGTCAAAATGGACTGCACCATTGAGATCTGAAAAGGGGGACAGGATGTTCAGTAGGGATGTTCAGTAAATTAAACAAAAACACTGAAATATAAGAGTCGGCTGAAGCGACCTTTAAATAAACAAGCAGGGACTCAGATTTAGGTCAAGTGCTAGTGTCTAAATGAAATGTTTACTTTATTGTGAAATATTTCAGAAAGGTCTAAATAAGTTAGGGGGAATCCACCCCCCTATTTTTTCCAGTTTAAATGAACTACCTCTCTAGATTGTTCTGTAATTGAGGTATGAATGAAGTGATGTCAGACTCAGGAGAGTGTATGTACCTGTGTGTGCTCTCGCAGGGGAGATGAATAAGGAGGGGAAGCCAGCAGGATGCTCATATGTTAATGCAGTTGCATGTGGCAAGTAAAATCACTGCAGACCAGGTGATCCAGTGGACATGTGGTTGTAGCTGAACTTTTCTATATTCACCTCTCCCCTACAGAGAAGCACTCACAGAGAGGCACCCATAGCTTTATGATGCTAGGACATGTGTGTTGTTTATGTGACTGTTTAGAGTACAATCCACATTGAGAGTCAGGGAATCTAAGTTGCTAGCTGTTTAACCATCATTTTCTCATGATTACTGTTTATGGCACTTGCATGTCCATAGCTTTGTTTTCACGTCTTTCCAGTCTCACCTGTTATATCCTGATGTCATTGCCACTGACTTCTTATTAGTTAGACAGCACCATCTATGTACTTAGTGTTTTACAATACGACGAAGGGCTTGCAGTCTCACGCCAGAAGGTTTAAAGCAATAAGTTTTGGTACAGAGAAATCTAGTCATAAATGAGCTGATCCCACAAAGACCTGAATGCTCTTAACTTGCATTGAGTTCAATGTGATTAGAATGTGTTCATACTTTGTAGTTTTCAATATTGTCAACCCCAATCATTCAAAAATCAGAAGTCAGACCCTCCCCGCCTCCATACACACACACTCCAAATCATGAGATATTTACAACTAATCAGTTTGG
The DNA here is from genome assembly GCF_020497125.1 of Mauremys mutica. Classification (NCBI taxonomy): domain Eukaryota; kingdom Metazoa; phylum Chordata; order Testudines; family Geoemydidae; genus Mauremys; species Mauremys mutica. Next base: position 33,368,975 of record NC_059076.1, on the reverse strand, counting down.
GGTTCTTTTTATTTGCTGTCTGGTTTTTGAGTCCTTGGGGGAATATTTTCAAGCTTTTCTCGATTTCTCCCGAGGATTAGACATTTACCTTTTTTAAAATGAAAACAGAGTCTCTCACATCATCCTCTGGCTCCAGGTGCTTGGACTTTAAGCAAAACACCAAATATCACAAGACATGTTATAACGGAAAGGATTGACAACACTGAATTATTCTTCTTCACTGTAGCGCCTAGAAATCCCAACTAAGAGCAAGCCCATGTTGTGCTGGGGCAATATTTTCCCCAGAGAGTACAATCTACATAGACAAGCTAGGCAAAGGGTGGTAGAAAGGAAATAATATTATTCCCTTTTGACAGATGGGGAACTGAAGCACAGAGTTTAAAGATGGGATTTTCAAAGATGCCCACTGTTGGCCCAGCTTTACTTCTCTGAAGTCAATGGTAAAACTCCCAATGGGAGCAGAGTTAGGCCAAATCTACGTGCTTTTGAAAATCCCACCCTATGTGACTTGCCCAAGGTCACACAGGAGATACTTGCCAAAGATAGGAATTGAACCCAGATATCCTGAACCTCATCCTTGTGCCATAGTTGGGGTGCTAAGCACCTGTCAAGATAGAACATAAGACCGGCCCCTACTGAGTCAGACCAAAGGTCCATCTAGCCCAGTATGCTGTCTTCCGACCATGGCCAATGTCAGGTGCCCCAGAGGGAATGAAAAGAACAGGTTATCATCAAGTAATCCATCCCCTGTCGCCCATTCCCAGCTTCTGGCAAACAGAGGCTAGGGACACCATTCCTGCCCACCCTGGCTAATAGCCATTGATGGACCTATCCTCCTTCATGAATTTATCTAGTTCTTTTTTGAACCCTGTTATGGTCTTGGTCTTCACAACATCCTCTGGCAAGGAGTTCCACAGGTTGACTGTGTGTTGTGTGAAGAAATACTTCCTTTTATTTGTTTTAAACCTGCTGTCTATTAATTTCATTTGACCCCTAGTTCTTGTGTTATGAGAAGTAGTAAACAACACTTCCTTCTCTACTTTCTCTAGACCCACTCTTAGAATTATTTATCATTTGGATAGTGTTATTGTTGTACCTGATACTTTACAACAGGTACAGTTGTAAGCAAGCAAAAACAAAATAGAATACACTTGACTGAGAATGTAAAAGTGTGAACAGGTACAGTAGACAAAGTGGCATAGGGGCTTTATTGCTGTCAGGCTACATGGAACGGATGCGTTTTCAGCACATTCATTAGGAGGCTGTTTCCAAGAGTAAAGGACAGCATGAAAGGAGACAAAAAGAGCAGATAAAACTGAAGACCAGACTGTGGCTGGCACATACACAAGGGAGTAAAAAGGGCACACCCTGTACAGGGTCACACCAGAACTGCAATACCTATGCTGTCCTGAATGATGATGGGAGTGCTCCTTGCTAGCATCTCTTGGGGCATACATTACCACAAAGTGGACATAAACCATGCTACTCTTTGTCACTCTATTCCACACCAACCAGCAGTGCTGCCTAGACATGCAAGGGAATGCCTTCCAGAGGAACAATGTCTTCTGGTGCTCCCACTAGGCAGTCCACACTACTCCAAGGCTGGGCTGTGCCTAAAAGGCTACATGCAGCCCTAATTGGTTCAACACAATATTGTGTGTATTTTCATTAGGACATTTGTATACTGAAATGTGTTCCAATCAATATCTGATAAAATCTGAAGGTGATCTCTGTAACAAATACTGATGCATCATTATGTGGTTTAGTATAGTCCTACTTAATGAATAAATCTATCATCTTATGGCAATATCCCAGTTCTGATAGGGTGATCCTGTGTCCTGCAAATATGCTTCCAGCAGCAACATGAATTTTTGCACATTGCTACCATAAAGCTACAGTTATTATGGGGAGACTGCACTCTCTCCATAGGTAAGGTTGTACTTTGTTTTCTATACTCAGCCTTATTTTAATTAATAGATTTTCAAGACAGAACGGACCATTATAATCATCTATTCTGACCTCCTGCATTACACAGGCCACAGAACCTCACCCAATAATTTCTGAATCAACACTATAAATCCTTTTTGTGCTAAAACCACCGCAATGCCCCTAATTTTGCCCAAACAAAACCAATGCATCTACAATTTCTCACGTGATATTCCTGGGGGAATTCTGCACCAGTGCACAATGCAGAATTTTGCAGAAATTAATTTCCCCCACAGAAATGGGCTGCAGTACTGCTGGCCGCGATTAGGGGCTGCCGGACCCATCAGAACCCAGCTGGCACATAGAAAACAAGGCAGCTGTAGTTCCCTGCCTGCCCTGAAGGAAGGTGGTGGTGTGCAGGAAACACCATTCAAGCCCAGGCGACCCAGCATCAGGATATTTCTCCCTCCGGATCCTGGGCTCTGAGAGGTAGGGATTGTGGGTATCTGGGTTTGGGGTGAGGGCTGCAGCTGGGCTCTTGGGGGAAGGGAATGAGGGTGTCTGGGCTGGGGGGAGCCTGCAGGTGGGCTCTAGGGGGAAGGCTTATGGGTGTCTGGCCCCTCAGCTGGGCTCTGGTGGGGGAGGGGTCAGAGAAACAGGAACTAGGTTGTCATGGGGTTTCTTTAACTCTCTACTTCTGGGGAAATTTGTGGTGTGTCTGTATTGTTACAGACATCCTTGCTGATAGGTATTTCGATATAAATTACCAGAGTAATTGAAACTGGTGTGATTATGTAGTGTTATTTTGACAAATAACATTTGCAGAATTTTGCAGAATTTTAAAATATTGTTCACAGAATTTTTAATTTTTTGGCACAGAATTTCCCCAGGAGTAATGTGAGGTCACCGATTGATAAGACTTATCTGTGTAATAACATTGGGGTGGGAGAGGGAGGGTTCAAACAAACTGTTAGCTGTGACAATTTGAAGTATCAGAAATCTTCACTTTTGGAAACATTTTCTAACTTTGATTATGAGGTGGGGGAAAAAAAGACAGTTTGGATTAAGATTTGGTTTAATGTGCTGCCCTCTGGAATGAAACGGGCCTTTGGGGTTCAGTTTAAATCTGTCAGAGTTATTGTTGCAGGGTACCTATAGATTCTGGCAGACATCCCTGCACACATGAAAATTTGCCAAGAATTTGGCAAGTTTGTGAAATTTGCAGATCAGATGTGGGGGGGGATTTAAAAAGTCTGAAGTTGCAGATGAGCTGAAAGGTTATATGAGGTTTAGGATGTCTGCACCCTTAGACTGGAGAATGCTTAAAGTCCGTATCACAGCTGGCAAAATACATGGGATACAGAGGAAGGCTCTAAAATGCTGTAAGAAAAACTATGGCAGGGACTCCTGTAGGGATTTCTGTAATGGTAACAGCCACCACAGGGATTTCTACCCAGGAAATAACTCTGGCAGGGACCCCTGTGAGGATTATAATCACTGCAGGCTGCAACCCTCTAGGAATCCCAGCAGTATTTAGAACCTGTGCAAGAGTTCTTGTGGTGGATATAACAGCCACAACATTTCAAACTGAGTTGTAATCTGTACAGGAAACACTGGGATAGTGCAAGCTAATAAACTCCATTGGGATTCTCACATGTTTTATAAAACTAGCGGGAAGTTCTGCAGGTTTTATAAATCTCACAGGACTCCTGCAAAGGTTAAAAGATCTGCAAGGAATCTTTCTGCAGTTACTGTCAGATCTCCACACAGACTTCTTGAAGATTTTTAATTCCATATGAAGCCCTGGGAGTTTATAAAATTCATACAAATTCTGGACATTTACAAAGTCTGCATGGACTCTAGCAAAATAAATAAATAAACAATAACAGAGAAATTCTCATATAAAAACTTAATTGAACTGGAGTTAAAGTTGTAAATACATATTACATTCCCCCCCCCACCCCCCAAAAAAGGTATGCTAAAAAAGAATGGTAAGGCTACTAAGTCAAGCACTCAAAGTTAGGAAATGCCAGAATTAAGGTTACCTATGCAACCTTAATTCTGCCCCCTTGTCTGTATGCATTATGATACAGTCTGTAACTCCATATTTACATACTATTTTTTCCATAGGGCCCCTGCCTTATTCAGTGAATGGGAAATTATTCAATATTTCTTTTTATCCTTCTTATTCAGTGTGTCACCACAGGCCTTATTTAATTAACACTGTCCAAACCTTGCACCGAACACAAGATTATTAATATCCTCATGGGTGGTTTCTGGTGCATCATATGAGTGCTTCACAGACATTAATGATTTTATCTTCACAACACCCCTGTGAGATGAGGGGGTATCATTATCCCCATTTTACAGATGGGGAACTAAGGCATGGAGAGGTTAAGGCCAAAAGGCCAGATTTTCAGAAGAGTTTAAAGATGCAGATAGGCACCTAATGGGATTTTCAAAAGTGTGGAGGCAGTTTAGCCACTTAACACACATTACTAATCAAAGACCTTACCCTTCTCCATCTTATCTTCCCACTGTAGCCAAAATACCACAATATGTGCACATTTTACCTTCTACACACTCCAGATCCTGTGTGCTCTGCGGCAAACTGGACTCAAATTCTTCAGCAAGGTCTGGATTCTGTAACTCTGGTATGGTTGTCTGGAAATTCTTTTATTTAAGTTAAACACTGGAGGTTTGCAATGAGTTAGACATGAAAATGAATGATACAACTAGCACAGTAACCTCTGTGTTATTAAATTCAATGCATTTTACACTGTCCTCACACTTTCCATTTTCAATAGGCCACAGATTTTTATACTGGCAAAGCTCAATCACATGGCAGAAGAAGTAACAGAGGAAGATGAAAATTTCAGCAACTGGATAGGGAAGAGTTGGGACTTTCAGCATCTGGGAATGTGTGGGAAGTGGTTTGGGATTATGGGATAAACACATTAGCTGGCTATTTCTGCAGAAATGATCATCAGTGAAACTGTAACACTACTGATATTTAAATACTCATCTTTGGGGTTCAGTTTAAATCTGTCAGAGTTATTGTTGCAGGGTACCTATAGATTCTGGCAGACATCCCTGCACACCCAGTTCCTATTATCAAGGCTTTCTTCATAACCATGAGGGATAGAAACATTTTTTTAAATGAAAGCTTAAGTTCTATGACAAGAGGTGAGTCCCATGGCAAATTCTGTGCTCATGAAATACATAGGGTCCTGTACACATAATGTACATTCCACAAATACCACCATAGGTGCTAGAACTAGGGGTGCTGGGAGTGCTGCTGCCCCTTGCGTCCCTCCCCCCAGCTTGACGTAATAACAATACATGATTTCCGCCTTCCTCATCCTCATGATAAAAATGGTTCCAGCACCACTGAATACTACCCTTCCTTTCTCAACCACTCCACTATAAACTGCAAGTACCAACCTATCCTCTCCACAGAGATTAGAAATAGCCCTAAACATATTTTATTTACTCCCTCAATATGGCTCCAGGACTCCACTACCCACATGCAACTAGCTGTCTCCTTTGATCCTTCTCATTCTGCAGATACAGCCACAGAACCCAGAATATTTCATACTCCTAGGCAATAAATAAAATAATACATTTTTCTTCCATAGCACCTTCCATCTGATAAGATCAAACAGCTTTACAGAAATGAATTTAATCTCAGTACACCCCCCATGAGGCCAACAAATATTATTCTCACTTTTCAGATAGGAAGCAGAGATTAAGGCCACAATGTTCAAAGTTGGGTGCCTAACTATGAATTTAGATATCTAACTTTAGTTACTTGCATTTGAGCATTGCAGTTACACAGGAAGTCTGTGGCAGAGCCAGGAAGAGAAACCACATTTCCTAACACCCATTCCTGTATTTTGGCCACAAGATTGTATAATTCTTTTCTCCCATATAATCTATGATTTTACCTATTCTGCAGAGAAAACACAGAAGAGTTGACACACACATAGATTTTTTTTATAATTAATAGTTTAAATTTTTTTTACAATACTAAAGGCTGCACTATACAATACTAAATACCCATGTTAAAAGATTGTTTCATGTATGGAAAGGGGAGGGTCAGATTGTTTGGACAACTTTAACTATGTGGTGCCAGTGTAATATTATCTGATATATTTGGAGGTGAGTGGGTAGGAATAGAAGGGTACAAACAAGAATTACAGCTATTTGTACTACTTTGACTCTGTATACTTTCAAAACAAAATTTTAAAGTATGACATGAACTTTACATTTCTGGTCTCTGTGTCTGCGTGTGTTTGAAAGGGACAGGACCAGATTTTCAAATGTGCTCAGATCCCATCTAGTCACCTAAACGAAGTGGCCAGATTTTCAGAAGTCTGAGAATGGAAGCTGCTGAGTATTGAAAATCTGGCTGACAAGGTTCTTTGAAGATTTTTTCCTCTTAAGTCATTGATATTTGTTTACAATCTTAAGTAAGTTGTTTGTCTGGGAACTGAACTGAGAAAAAAGTTGTCAGTCTATTTTGTACTCTTCTCCTACCTCCTCTCTTAGCTCTGCTGATTTGTTTTTACTTCTATCGTCAGCACAACTAATATTGCCGCATCCCAATGAACAAAATGGCTCACTCCCTCTTCTAAAAATTGCTGTGTAATAATGCTGGTGCCAAATGCCTGCTATGTTCTACACCTCCCCCCCGCCCAAAGATGGCTCCTTTTCAGTACATTCAGACCTTGATCCTACTACTGGATCTTCTAGCAAGGATCCCTGTGCTCATGTACAGCCTCAAGGGGATCTGCAAAAATGCAGGAGTCCAGACTAGCAGATCTGATTGCAGAATCAGTGCCATAGGCACTGATCCGGCTGCCTGCTGTGCTCACTTGCTGTCAGTGATAGGATTGGGGCCATTTTTGTAAAGCATTTTGGAACCTTCTAGCAGGAGAGCGGAGCTATAGGAATGTTATTTTTATTAAATCCAACGTAGAAGCATCACGCAAACCCCACACCAAGTCATTGGCAATGATGGGCAGGCACAGTAGGCTAAATTCTATCCCTAGTTACACTGCTCAATCCCTTTGGTTTTGATGGGATTACACAGGTATAACTGAACGGTCACTGATTTTAAAAATAGGAAAAAGGGTTCTTTTTAACATAAAACGTAGCTTTAAAATATTATATATGTTAAATTTTAATAAGTTGAAAAAATTTCTTCAACAATGACTCAGCTACCCCTGAAAAAATGAAAAGAGAAAGCTGGCTGCTAAGCTTTTTTTTTTTTTTTTGGTTCTTTTGTTTGATCACTTGGGCTACTAACTGTAGTTAGTGATGAATGGGAGACAAAATGCTGCATCTACATGTACAGTCACCTGCTCCAAATTCTGAAGCTCTAAGTAGCAAAATCATTTGCTCCATACAATGAGGGAAGAAAATGAGGGAAAACATATGCAGGTACTGCACTTTGCAATTTAAATAGTGCCGTGCACTTCAGCAGACAAGAAGAAGTTTAATAGTAAAACAATTAAACTTTGAATGACTATCTAGATTTTTGAAGGGTCACATCTAATCAGTGTGTCTGGAGCACCTTCCACAGGAAGCAAACACAAAATATTTATTCTCTCTCTTGTTAGTGCTGGGAATTTTTTTTTTTTAAATAAATGAGGATGCTGATGAGTGGTTGAGAGGAATATTGTGAGAAAGCGACATCCAGGAGATGGGGTTTGTCTCTAGTTCTGAGTGCAAAGGCATACTGTTACTGAGTGCAAAGGCATACTGTTACTAATTCAAAAGGATTAAGAAGCTCTATTTACTTATGCCCTGATTCTGCCGCCCTTATTCAAACTGAGGGCTAGTCTACACTAGAAGCACTACATTGGCACAGCTGCACTGATGCAGCTACACCGCTATAGCTCATCTGGTGAAGATCATAGAATCACAGAAGATTAGGGTTGATAGAGATCTCAGGAGGTCATCTAGTCCAATCCCCTGCTGAAAGAGGGACCAACACCAACTAAATCATCCCAGCCAGGCCTTTGTCAACCTGGGCCTTAAAAACCTCTCAGGACGGAGATTCCACCACCTCCCTAGGTAACCCATTCCAGTGCTTCACCACCCTCCTAGTGAAATAATGTTTCCTAATATCCAACCTAGATCTCCCCCACTGCAACTTGAGACCATTGCTTCTTGTTCTGTCATCTAACACCACTGACAACAGCCTATCTCCAACCTCTTTGGAACTCCTCTTCAGGTAGTTGAAGGCTGCTATCAAATCCCCCCTCACTCTTCTCTTCTGCAGACTAAATGAGCCCAGTTCCCTCAGTCTCTCCTTGTAAGTCATGTGCCCCAGCCCTCTAGTCATTTTCGTTGCCCTCCGCTGGACTGTCTCCAATTTGTCCACATCCAGTCTGTAGTGCGGGGGGGGGGGAAGGGGGGGCCAAAACTGGACAGAGTACTCCAGGTATGGCCTCACCAGTGCTGAATAGAGGGAATAATCACTTCCCTTGGTCTGCTGGCAATGTTCCTACTAATACAGCCCAATATGCCGTTGGCCTTCTTAGCAACAAGGGCACACTGCTGACTCGTATCCAGCTTCTCGTCCACTGAAATCCCCAGGTCCTTTTCTGCAGAACTGCTGCTTAGCTAGTCGGTCCCCAGCCTGTAGCGGTACATGGGATTCTTCCTTCCTAAGTGCAGGACTCTGCACTTGTCCTTGTTGAACCTCATCAGATTTCTTTTGGCCCAATCCTCCAATTTGTCTAGGTCACTCTGGACCCTATCCCTATCCTCCAGCATATCTCCCTCTCCTCCCAGATTAGTGTCACCTGCGAACTTGCTGAGGGTGCAATTAATCCCATCATCCAGATCATTAATAAAGATGTTGAACAAAACTGGCCCCAGGACTGACCCCTGAGGCACTCCACTTGATACCGGCTGCCAACTAGACATTGAGCCGTTCATCACTACCTGTTGAGCCCGACAGTCTAGCCAGCTTTCTATCCACCTTATAGTCCATTCATCCAATTCATACTTCTTTAACTTGCTGGCAAGAATACTGTGGGAGACTGTATCAAAAGCTTTGCTAATGTCAAGATATATCACGTCTACCACTTTCCCCATATCCACAGAGCCAGTTATCTCATCATAGAAGGCAATCAGGTTGGTCAGGCATGACTTGCCCTTGGGGAATCCATGTTGACTGTTCCTGATCACCATCCTCTCCTCCAAGTCCTTCAAAATGGATTCCTTGAGGACCTGCTCCATGATTTTGCCAGGGACTGAAGTGAGGCTGACTGGTCTGTAGTTCCCTGGGTTCTCTTTCTTCTCTTTTTTAAATGTGGGCACTATATTTGCCTTTTTCCAATCGTCCAGGACCTCCCCCAATCACCACAAATTTTCAAAGATAATACCAAATGGCTCTGCAATCACATCAGCCAATGTTCTCAGCACCCTTGGGTGCAATAGATCTGGACCCATGGACTTATGCATGTCCAGCTTTTCTACATAGTCCTTAGTCTGTTCTTTCACCACTGAGGGCTGCTCACCTCCTCCCCATACTGTGTTGCCCAGTGCAGCAGTCTGGGAGCTGACCTGTCTGTGAAAACGAAGGCAAAAAAATCATTGAGTACTTCAGCTTTTTCCACCTCATCTGTCACTATGTTGTCTCCCCCATTCAGTAAGGGTCCCACACTTTCTCTGACCTTCTTCTTGTTGCTAACATACCTGTAGAAACCCTTCTTATTACCCTTCACATACCTTGGTAGCTGCAACTCCAATTGTGCCTTGGCCTTCCTGATTATAGCCCTGCATGCGCTAGCAATATTTTTATACTACTCCCTAGTCATCTGTCCAAATTTTCACTTCTTGTAAACTTCTAAGAAGCTCTAAGATGTTAAGATGCTCTATGCAGATGGAAGAAAGCTCTCCTGTGGGCATAATAAAACCACGGCAGTAGCTGTGTTGGTGGGCGAAGCTCTCTCGCCAATATAGCACTGTCCACACCAGTGCACCTTAGGTCGGTATAACTTATGTCGCTCAGAAGAGTGGCTTATTCACACCCCTGAGCGACGTAAGTTATATCTAAGTAATTGTTATGGTAAACCTGACCTGAGTCATAACTTACTTCTCCAATAGTCCTACTGATGTCACCAGAACTACGTATAAAGTACTACTCCACATGAGCAAGGGTGGCAGAATCTGGATCTATGATTCCTTTAAATTTGCATCTATCATCAGTTCTCTAGGTGCAGGCATCAGAAATAGGCTTTCCCCTCCCAAACTGAGCTATAATAATTCACCTCTGTCCTTATTCCCTTCCCACCGGTAACACTCATCTGTTGTCTCCTTCTCCCTATATGGGAGAAAGATGAGTCTTACAGCACATCAGGATGATCACCAAATTCATGCTTTAGTCTTAAAGGGCCCAAAACTGCCATTGCCCACCTTGAGAATTCGGCTGAGGGAGACGTTCTGTACATTTTGCCTGGAACTCCAGCAAAGGAATAGCCTGACTAGCAAAGGATGCATTGAACCAATGTCTTCTAGATGCCCTGACTCCCTGTAACATGCTGCTGGAGATACTGTGGTTCACAACTTTGGGTGTTACCGCTTTGCCTCAGCAAGAGTGAGTTTTGCTGGTGGTTAGATTGTCAGTCAGCTCCCTGCTCCATTGTTCTGTCTTCCTCACCAGCAAACTCCTCAAGACTTTCCTGGCCCAAACCTTGCCTAGCAGGTAACAAGCAGTGAACTCCAGTCCCCGAGCTCCTCAGAAATGTTTCTCTGCTATGCACTGCCCCTCCCATTATGCATTCATAGACTATATTAAGTTTGCTGCTCTGTAAAGAGTCAGTATATCACAGCTTATTAATTTAACTGGGGTAAATACACCCTTCCCTTCAAACACAGCACTGCATTGGTTTATAGGGGATGTAAAATAAATTTATTAGCAAAAGAGCAGGGATTAAATGATACCAAGCAGGGATTTCCCTAGACCCCCCGCCTCAAATTTCCCCAATCCCTTCCCCCACCCCAGTTACATGCAGTGTTTCCAATTTAGTTATTGGTTAGAAATTTGAATTGAAATTGAAACATTAATACACACTTTAAAAGCATATGCAGTATATGAGAAAATACTTGTACCTGAGAAAGCATAATGGGTTTGAAAAGTGTGAACAAAGACTAGCTTCCTCATACAGCTGTTATTTATGACATCAGCACATTTGTTTCGGCTATATTATACAAATATCATTGCAGTCGTGTGTAGGCTGTGAATACAAGGATGACTATGCTCGCACCTCCACCCTCCCTGGCCTATCCTGACCGCTTCTTGGTTTTTTCAAGCCAGCTCCAAGATCCCCTCCCCAGCAGAATAGGGATTATGGCCAGTTTGTTTTGCTTCTCCCTATCCATCTGGACAGAATTTCTGCCTCCAGGAGCCTGTAGCCGAGACTCCACAGCTCAAAGGGCCTACTCCTACATCACTGAAATCAATAGGAGCTTTTGCCAGGGACTTCAGTGGGTTCAGGCCCAATGGGAATGGGCCAATCCCTAGAATTATCTACAGACACTATTTATGGTTAACACATAGGACTGAGAATCGGGAGATTTGGGTTCTATGCCAGGGTTTGCTGCAGAGCTTTCGGGTGCCTTTTTACTTAACTGCCTCAGTTTTGCTCTGTGAACTGGAGATTGTAATACTTATTTTCTTTACCGCATGTTTAAAGGTTGTGCAGTTAAATTCATTACTATATGTTAAAATCTTGGAGATTCTCCGACGGACGGTGCTATGTTAAGTGCAAAGTATTATTATTATGCTGTATAGACACTATATACATTCTCAACAAAATTAAAACGTGCTGTATTTAAAGTTAGTGCTAAAAGAGAATAAAACCTGTAAATTATATCATCTATCTTAGTCATTTATAGAGCACCAGTCAGGGGAGTATCTAGGTGCTGTAGTGCTGTAGCTAAATGTCAGTTTGTATTTTGTCACATATGAGGACTATACTTACTAATGTGATCTGCTGAGGCAAATGCATAAAGGTCAAGTGTGCCTTTGAACTGCGACTTTAAGGCAGAGCCGTGCATTGGCCAATGCAGAGTTGCACATATACAAGCTGGCACATAGAGAGTGGATGGGAATGGCCTCATCTCTACTCTGTTCCTTTTGGAGTGCTATGCACCCTGATCCAAAGACAGGGAGCAGTCCCTAGGCATTCCTGAGTGCTGAGACAACAGTTGTTACTGGTTCTTATGTGGGAACCCCACGCCCCTTTCCTCACAGGTGGACTAAACACAGCCCGACCTATAAAAAAAAATCTTGCAATTTAAAGCCAGCTATTTTTCTGTTTTTCACAGCAGAAGGTGAGACCAGACCCTCCTAGCTCCTATCAGACCCTCTCTTGCCCTGGGAAAATAGACCTTTGATACTCTGGTGAAATTAAGCCCATTACATTTTGAGATACTTTGGGGGGGGGTCTCTTAAGAGGTTGCCTAATAAAAGGCTGTGGGAGGGTCTTGCACAGGTTTCATTGTATAGCTGAACTTCTTGTTGAATATACTATCCATGTGGGGCCAGATTGTCAAGAGTGCTCAGGACCCGCTAGCTCTTATCGTGACTCTTATGGGTGCATTTTCAAAAGAGCTCCGTGCACAGTAGACTGAGAGCTTTTGAAAAATCTGACCCCATATTTTCAAATAAAGAAAATTGCAGCTATAACAAAACTATAAAAGAAATATGAAAAATATATTATAAGTATGTATATATATATATGTGTGTGTATAGTAATACAAAGTGAGTTTTATGAATCCAGCCAGTGGATACTGAAAACGTTACAACATGCTCATTAAAGTTCTTCATTTTGTAACAGTACATAATTTCCATCCTTTCAAAGAAACACAACCAATACCGAGTTAAAAGAATAATACACACAAAATGTGGTCATATATATTTATGGTGTATATGATTTATTTTATACACCTAAGGTAAGGGAAACTAATTAAAGTGTGTTAACTGAAGGATACCTTAAAATGGAGAATTGGTATGAGTTAGAAGAGAGGTGCCGGTGGTTAGAATTGCTAGAATTGCTCCTAAGATTTATGTAAGGATACAGAGTTGCTGGGACACATTCTTAGCTGGTCAGAACCATCAAGGTAGAGGCATGCCACTTTACCCAATTGAGAACCTAGCCTATTATAGACTTTGTGAAAATTCTTTTTGCAAACAGTAACCCAGGAAAGTACTATATTTCCCCCTTGTGTCTAGTGCAGACATATTGAATCGTAAGGACTTGATGACATTGTGGTATGTATTTATGCCTTCCTCTTTGATGTTGAAAAGAGGATAATGAAATTTATCCATCACATATTCCCCTCTCCGTGCCTTTATGCATGTACATTCTACGCACTTTGAAGGCTGATTCTGTTTTTATTTATATTGGGTTAGTGTATTTACTGCCCGCCCCCCAAAAAACAAACAAACAAACAAAAAACAAAAAAACCTGAGTACTTCTAAAGGCAGACTGTTGTTCAGGCAACATACTGTTCCATGTGGATTTTTCAATATACATTATTATGGCCTATGTGGAGTGAATTGAATGGTCTCAGTCCAGTTCCTAGTACAAAACCCATCCATACAAATAGCACTACTTGGCATCCTCAAATGAGAGGCCAAGGACTGGATGGCCATGAAGATAGACCTATCCTCTCACCTCTAGCAGTCCTTCTGGGGCACTTTTGTGGGCAGAGCATTGGAGCTTGTGTGCTCCCCATGCTGTACCTGCTCTGCTGATAAACAGAGGACTTCCGGGCTAGCAGCTTTTACAGACACAGGGGAAGAGGTTTATTAGAATGAATCTGAAAAAAATAGCATCATGTTCATTCTTAAATCAGTCATCTGACACTAATATTTAATTATTAGACTTCCAAGTTATTTTATTCTGCAAGCTTTCAATCTTTCAATTTTTTGAGCCAGTTCCTGGGTCGGTTAATGCCACATCTTTCCCAAGCCCTAAATTCACATACAAACACGAGCCATTTATTCAACACAGTGCACAAAATAAATATGACTCGCCAAGTTACAATTTGTACTGAACACAAACATTGCTTCAACAATTTAAGAAGAAAAACAAACAAACTCTAAATAGAGCAGAAGTGAATCACATCTTTCCATCAGCCTGCACATGCATGCCCCAGAAACTCTGAACTGTGCTTGACATTTTTCACTTCCAGGACATAATAGAAATGTTGTAAGCACGTTGAGTTAAATATATCCTTGGTGTAACTATGACTTCGGTATGGTATAGATTTGGCCTGCATGGACTGATCCTTCTGTGCTAATCAGTCTTCCTCAAACAGAATTCCCATTGACTTCAGTGTCATGCACAAAAGTCAAATTTGCTGTTGGATTGTACCTGAAACTTGTCTGTGAGAGTTTCACCTGAGTGAGAGCTGAGAAATTGCCTGTAAAGCACCATACGCATCTGGGTGTTATATAAACAACTTCAATAAAGTTGTGAATTTGCACAAGGGTTATAGATTCAGTATTTTAGTCCTTACTTTAGTACTATAGAGACAAGCAAGAAGATTAGGGGTAAAATCCTGGCTCCATTGCAGTGCAGTTAGTGGCAAATCTCCTACTGGCTTCATCAGGGCAAGGATTTCACCCATGCTTTCTACCTTAAGGAATTTACAATCTAAAAATAGACAGTCAATGACTGAGGATACAGGGGGAAATAGGGGAGATAGAGGGAACGGGAAGATTGCTCTTGGGAGAGTACAAACAGCTACAATCATCCAGTTTGTTGCAGTTCCCGGTATATATTTTTCTTTTCTCTCTCTTGTGTATGTTTTTTTTTTAAATTAAACACACATCTTTAAATATAAATGATCTCATATATATATCTTGTAAAACAGAGAAATATATTAAGATACACTCTTATTTTATATTATATAATTAAGCTGTCAGAGAGAGCAAATAGTGCCAGAGCTGAGATCAGAGATACATTTACTTATGCCTATCTTGACATGCTGCAGACATGCCTTTTGTGCCAGAGAGCTGAAATTGAGAATGGGCTTGCTACCTGGTTTCAAATGGCACCAGTTTGCAATCCCATCCTGCGAGATTAAAAGCCCTCCCTTTCTAATAGCATAGAGCACCTCTATGCAAAATTGCATAGCAACGTCAATGCATCTCTCCAAAAGTGATAGTAAGGTTGAAACATAGTAAATTCAGAACATGGGAATTCAGGGTTCTGACTTTTACAGCGTATCTTCTGCCTACACTGACTTACAGGCTATAATTAACCACCTCCTTTCTGGTCCATTGCTTCAGCATCTATCCTGCTGAGCTGACTGAAAAATAGTAAACGTAATTCAAAGGTCTAGGGTCTGGAGCCAACCTCTACCTGATGGCTCCTTCAGGCAATGAGATAATTCAGTGGTGGGTGCAATACAAGAACACAAATGATAAAAAGACTTCAAGAGTAAAGGAAAACTATATTAGATTGATAGATTTCATGGCCAGAAGGGACCATTAGTTCATATATTCTAGATCAACCTCGTGTATATTACAGGCCATTATATTTCACCCACTTATAGGTAGTCAGTATACCTCACTAGAGAGATTATTCATACTCACAGGCTTTATCTCCCAGCTGTTTCCTTAAGCAGACGCATTTCACTGAGGTTAAGATACAAAAGAGGTCAAATTAGTCCTAATTTTGATTTTTTTTAACTTGATCATTTAAACAGCTAACACTTTTATAACATGGCTGTTTTTATAAAAGTCGTGTCTTTAAATAGCTGACTGGTACTTTAAAATGCATTTTTTAATTTCTGAAATTGTTTTGAATCAGAAATCACTTCAGTTTACTTTAAAAAGCAGTAAACAATAATCAATAAGAAATTAGCCGATTGATGATAGCGAGGTTGAGAGGCAAATAGGGAAAGCTGGCTGTTACCTTGACTACTACTGGAGCTGGACTGTACCTTTAGCCCTGATTTTACATGATATTGACTTCGGTGGAGTTAATCCTGATTTACTTTGGTAGAAGATCAGAATCAGTCTCTGTGTCATGTAACCGGTCCTGGCAAGGCAAAATCTTATAGGAACAATAGGCCTGATTTTCCTCACACTTACACTGGTTTTACATCCATTGACTTCAGTGGACTCCTGCATTGAACCCATACAAATGAGAGAATAATGAGGCTCTATATCTCCAGCATACTTTTATATTAATGGCATTGTTTATTTTGCTTTGTGCTTTATTAGCTTGTATTTATATTACACACACACACACACACACACACACCTGTGTTAAAGAAATATTAAGGTTGCAAAGTCAAACACTCAGAAGTAAGGACATGTTAGAATTAAGGCTCCCTGTGCTAGTGGGAATGGGGCATGTTCAGTGCACTTGGCATCTTCAGAGAATTTAGCTGCCAAACTAACAAGTCTCCATTAGGCATGTGAGAACAGAAATTTTTCAATGGCTTATAACTTGGCCAAATTTGGGATTTTTCCCTCCTGAGAAATACAACCCTCTACCCACAACAAAATTTCAAGCTTCCGCTCCAAATAGGCTGATCAGACAGCAAGTGTGAAAAATCTGGACGGGGGTAGGGGGTAATCGGAGTCTATATAAGAAAAAGCCCCACATATCGGGACTGTCCCTATAAAATTGGGACATCTGGTCACCCTAGCTCCAAAGCATGGGGGCACAAGAGCTTTTGAATGAAATAATGTTTTTAACACGAGCAAAATAATGTATGTTTCCCTAATTTTGTTCTCAGTAACATCTGAACCATTTTAACTAAAACTTTATAAAAAAAAATCGGCCTGAAGCAGAAGTTCATGGAAAATTTCTGCACGAATGGTTATAGCCATGGGCGGCTCCAGGCACCAGCACGCCAAGCATGTGCCTGGGGCGGCAAGCCGTGGGGGGCGCTCTGCCGGTCGCCGCGAGGGTGGCAGGCAGGCTGCCTTTGGCGGCTTGCCTGCAAAGGGTCCGCTGATCCCGCGGCTTCGGTGGACCTCCCGCAGGTGTGCCGCTGAATCCGCGGGACCGGGGACCTCCCGCAGACAAGCCACCGAAGGCAGCCTGCCTGCTGTGCTTGGAGAGGCAAAATACCTAGAGTCGCCCCTGGTTATAGCTTTGTCAAACTTTAAGCAACTGAAAACCATATATTATAAAGGAAGTGGCAGGGAACCTTAAACATAGGCAGCACTACCAGCTCTTCTGGTCACCTTACAAAAATTAGTACTTTTTAGTGAGAATTTGTGCTGGGGTAGCTATCACTGGAGTGATTCAGCCTCCCTGTACAAGAATGTGCCTAACTGAAATTGTGTGCAGATACAGCTATAATTTATTGTAATATGAGCACTGAAGCATAATGTTAATGATTCCAGGCATCTTATTTTGACAAGCAGAAAAAGTGTCCATCAGCATGGCTCAGTGTAAGAGAACTTTCTTAGCTATGCCTGAAAGAACACAGATTTTAAAAACAGCAATTTGTTGTTATAGGTGCAATTTTAACGCATCTATTAGCTGACAAGGTTCAGATAATATTATAAACATATCGTACAGCATGCTTAAATTCTCAGGCTTATAATGAATCATTGGTTACAGTGGAAAACATGGATTTTCTAACATGAATGTACAAACTTGAATAAACCACAGTTATAATGAATACTTAGGACCAAATTAAATACTGGGATAAGCAGGCAAATTTCTAACTGAAGTCAAAAGAAGTTGGGTCATTAGACCTGATCAAAATTTTATGAATTTCAGGTTTAGAACTTTCATTGATATTTTGATTTTTGATGGAAAAAAACCCTTGAAAAATGTTGACTACATTTTCAGTTTTCCCCTAGGTTTTTGGCCAGCTGATTTTCACCCATAGTGCAGAGGTATGCATGCAGTCAGATTTTTTTTTGCACATTCAGATTTCTTGTGTGTATGTTTTTTAAATTGAATTTTCAAAATGAATTTAGTGCTCCTGAATATGAATTTAGTGGTGCCATCCCTGCATAAACTGAAGTTCTTGCTTTGGTCTCCAGTTCAGTAGGGAATCCTTATTCAATAAAACACTTAAGCATGTGCTTAAGTCCCATTGACATCAAAGTTAAATACAATCTTAAACCACTGGTCAATTAGGACTTCAATCCACAGGATAGGTATAGCATAAAGAGCAGTAGTACATAATTTACCACACCACCCTATCAACGTGCCTCAACACTGACCTCTAGGGGTAAGAGGAAACTTCAGTTTTCATGCACATTCCATCTTTGGTTTATCATCTGAAGCTGTCATAGGTGCCAATTAATGTCAATCATGGTGATTGTCTTGATCTGGACACTTATCTGCTAGGAGAGGGACTGCCATCTCATGTCACATATGCCACTGAACTACTGTCATACAATAGTGATTTTTTATCATTATGGACTTGGATTATATTTGAACTAATAACCTAGAAGTGAAAGGTCTTGAATCCATTATCCAGATGTCCCATTTTTAAAGCAACAGTCCCAGTTTTTGGGACTTTTTCTTATATAGATGCCTATTATCCCCCCACCACTGTCCGATTTTTTTCACAGTTGCTATCTGGTAACCCTAACTGAAACAGCCAGTGTATCATCCTTGAGGTTTACAAAGCTATCAGTGCATGGGGTTAGCAGTAAATTCCCTTAGCCATCAGTGAGAATAGGAAAAATATTGCTTAAAAACAAATGTTAAAGACAAGTCAGGTGGGGGTCTATGAATTTTTGTTTTGTTTATATACATGCACAGAAGTAAAGGTGAAATTAAAATATTTTGAAAGCATCGTTTCAGTAGTGTTTTCTACATGCAGATGTGAAGGCCGCGGTAGCACCATCCAGTAGATAGGCATTGACATGGGACTTCAGAAACCTCAATTCTCTTCCTGGCTCTGCCATTGATCTGCTGCACGAATTTGGGCAAGTGCCTCTATTTTCCTCTCTACCCTTTATCTGTCTTTTGCAGTGTTGTAGCCATGTTGGTCAAAGGATGGAGAGAGACAAGGTGGCTGAGGTATTGGATCGTGGTGGGGCAGACGTCCCACCCTCTGAGAAAAGGGCTGGAACAGGCCTTTGCAGCTGTGCAGGCTGGCAGCCTATCAACAAAGGCCTGTAAGGAGCCAATAAGGCAGGGCAGAGGCAGCCAATCAGGGCCGGGCAAGACTCTATATAATGGCTGCCTAGAAGAGGAGAAGTCAGTCTCTCACTGGCTGGCAAGGGAGAAGGACTGGCTCCTGAGGAAGGAGTTAGCACCTCAGACAGAGCAGTGCTGGGCAGGCTCAGGGGAGCTAGAGAGAGCTCCAGCCCCATTACCTGCCAGGCTGCGCCCCCTGCTACGAAGGGCCGAGGAGGTGTACAGGGCCAAAGGGGAAGTGGCCCAGGGAAGGAAAGCAGACAGGAGGGGAATGAAGGAGGGCAGAAAGAGGCTGCCGTTAGAGGGTCCCAGAGTAGCGGGAGGGCCTGGGTCCTGCCCCCCCATTCCACCCTTATACTGCACCTGGCCACAGAAGACTGTGGCCAATATAGACTGCAACTTGCCCCTGAGCTAAGGGGCTAGACTCTGGGTTGTGGTTGGCCACGGAGGCAGGTGTGAGTCCCAAAGACTGTTGTCAAACCCCCGCCCCGCCCCGGAAGGGGATGAGTCTGGAATAGTGGGCAGTGTCCTGAAAAGGATGCCACTGAGCGGAGAGCAACATGGGTCCCTGAGCAGAGCAGAACAGACAGCGGACAAGACACCACACACTGAGGGTGCTCTGCAGTGGACAGAGCTAATTCCTGGAGCAACCAGCGGGAGGCGCCAGCGGTGATGAGTCTTGACCCCCGTCACATGGACCAACTTCCATGTTGGTGAAAGAGACAAGTTTTTGAGCTACACAGACGTGAAAAGCGTTCTCTGGTCATGAGCTCTCAAAAGGCCAAATTCAACCATGGAGAAAGTAGGTGCATCTTCAATGGGATTGGTCCCTGCTTCCTTCAGGGAAGAAGTTGGCCTGTGTTGGCAGCTACTGAAAGGAGACAACCACCCAATTGTCAGAGGTGGTGATAGTCACAACTCCCACTGAAACCGATGGCAGATGTGAAAGCATAGCACCTCTGAAAAATTAGATCATGCATTTATATTTTTGACATTTTCTAATCCAAGTATTTAATCAGCACTTTTACTAACTGTTGGTTAGATATGATTGGAAAAACGCCAACTAAACACTTTTTCATTGAATATGTTGATGTGTCAGAATCGAAATGTTCTGCAGAGAT
The DNA here is from genome assembly GCF_020497125.1 of Mauremys mutica. Classification (NCBI taxonomy): domain Eukaryota; kingdom Metazoa; phylum Chordata; order Testudines; family Geoemydidae; genus Mauremys; species Mauremys mutica. Next base: position 33,348,769 of record NC_059076.1, on the reverse strand, counting down.
ATGTCAATTTTCACAAAATGCTGACACAATCCAGGCAGGGTTCCTGCCAGCTCACCTGCCTGGCTCCTTGGCTGCCTGCCTGGTGGGCTGATGGGGATCTAAGGGCATGTAAACCCTGAAGGCCCTAGCTTCCAGGCTCACAGTTTTTCAGCAGCATGGGCTCCCTGGGTTTTCTGTGCCCAGAGATACGGGCAGCCCACCACGAGGACTACCTCAGAATCAGGGACCCTAGGGCTTCCAGGGTCTGCACCCATGGTGCAACCTGCCAGGTGCATGGACCAGGAGCCAGAGCTTCATTCCTCTTCATGGAGAATTTCCAAATTTATGGATTTTTTCCACACAGCTCTAGTCTTAAAGTGTATGATTCATGAATCATTCATTACACTGACACGTGGATGATGTTCCACTTTGTATAAAATTCTTTAATATTCATTGGGCCAGAGAGTGTTAGAATGACTCTACAGCTTAGTGGTTCAGACGCTCACCTGGGAGACCCAAATTCCAGTCCCTGCACTAATGAATAAATATTTTATACAAAGTGGAACAGCTTCAACAGGAGACATTGAGAAACACCCACCCAGAAACACCTACCCCAAAGCCCAACAGTTAGGGCGCACTCCTCAGAGGGAGGAGATCTGGGTTCAAAGTCTGAATCAGGCAAAGTGGGGACTTAAAGCTGGGTCTCCCACATAGTGGGTGAGTTCCCTAACCCCTAAACTATTGGTATAAGGGTACCACTCCTCCCCCACCCACTCTGTTTTTTGCAAGAAATGACTGACCAGAGTTAGGTGCCTAACTCCAGGAAAGGGTTCACAGCTGTAAATCTCAAGCAGAAGAAAGTGCCTCCCTCTAGCCCAGAGTTAGATGCCTAACTCTCTTTGAGGGGTAGGGCTTAGGCCACACTCCTCTCCTCAGCATTTCCATTGGTTACCATAGGTAGCTCCCCACCCAGTTTTGTAGATCCCTTTCTTAAGCACTTAACTCTCCCCATGCATTGCATAGGGAGCCTGGGTGCCTAACTCAGGCTGTAGATTCCACTAGGTAGCAGGGGATATTAGGTGCTGCAACCATGAGTCTAAGTCCCCTGTATGATCTACGCTTGAATATCTGATGTTGCTTCTAGGCAACTGCTAAATGCAAATTCTGGTTATATACATGCTTTCCTCGGGGGTCCAAAAGCTATGCACATAATCAGAGTGCACTGTAACATTAAATGAATTTAAAGGTAACACACTCATTTTAATATTCTGAGACACTTGCATCTTTTGAATTACCAGTCAAAAGCCAGGTGTTTTGCTTGGTATTCCTCCTGTAATTCTAATTTGGTAGCTTCTGTCTGCTCTATTGAGCAGCTGCAAAAAATTCAGCACCAGTGCAGTAGCCTGTGCAGTTATGAAGTCTACTATGATTCCTAAATCTGCAGGTAATAGAAATCAGAACCATTTGTAGCAGATTTGAAAACCAATCATGTCATCAGTCTCAGTTTCATTGGACTTACCACTAGGGAGGATGTAGCATTTGATTGCTACAGTCCTGTGACAAGTGTGTGGGCTGGCTGGTATATAAAGTACAAAATCAGCCTTAATCACAAGTGACTGCTTGGGGCCCTGTGCTTCTCTGAGCAGATTTGCTATTTACAGGGTGGCTCAATTTCCCCCTCCTGCAGAAAGGATGCAGTTCATGACCCAGTTCCCACCTTAGCAACTTAGGGGGCCATAAATCACGAGGTTATCACTGCACTCCCATGACTCACTAGGAAATGCCATGGAGTGCTAGTATTGTGTACCAGGCCCAACAGTATGTGATATGTAGGTGATTTAGCAAAATTCCAAAAGAAGGAAGTGGCTGAGTTTTCAGCTGTGCTGGTAGTTGGTACATTAATTAAAAAACAGGATACAATGGCTGCTTGGAACATCTTATACGCCTGGCAAAAATACTGACTTAGGGTGCAAATTACAAACAACCTTATATCTTTTGTTCTCCTACTCTCCTCTCTCTGAAATAAAACGGTTCAGCTAACAATTGTTGAAGTCTGATCATTGTTGAAATCATAAAATGTATCTGATTTTTTTTATAAGGCATTTCTCAGGCATTTTCTGACTTTGACACTAGACAGGCTGGACTGGACTGGAGGGCTCAGAATGGAGATGAGAGTGAGGCAGTTCTAGTTTCTCATTCCAACTCTGTTTTGAAGGACTTCTCACTGCCTTACTTTCCCTACCTGTAAAATGGGGATACTACTACTTATCTACTTACCTCAAGTCAGTGGGAGGATTAATTAGTTAATGTCTAAACAGTGCTTTGAACACAAAGTGTAATCTATAAGTACTAAGTGTTACTAATGTTACAGAGAGCCAAGCAGAGAATTTTTCTTTAACATAACTAAAAACACACATTTTGTTCCTTGGCTCCTGCAGCTTTTGTGTTTTCATTCTTGATCATAACTCACACCATACATTTTAAAACTAATTTCATTTTTAGATTTAAGAGAGAACAAGACAGGAATTTATAGCTAAATCTAATTCTCCAAACTGCAGCCTTTTAGGACTGATCAGAGCAAAATACACAATAGTTATCTAGGAGCTGAAAAAATGCTTTCATACATAATGTTATCACAGATGTTAGAGATGGGAAAGGCCTACTAGGTCATCTAATCCATCTCCCTGCCACTGAAGGATTATTCTCTATTGCATATTTACTAGTGCTTTGTCCAGTTTGGTATAAATGTTCAAAGCTACACGCTTCCACAGCTTCCCTCAGGAACCCATTCAACAGTCTAATAGTTCTCAGATTTGGAACAGTTTTCGTGATCTTCATTCTAAATTTTCCTCAGTTTCACCTTGTAACTACTATAGACAGGCCTGGACCAACATCTCTGACCTGAACATCTCTAAAATTTTGGGGTGAAGGTGAGGGGGTGTTTGGGTGCATATTTGGAATCTAATCACAGATGCGAATTTCCCAACCAAATCCCGAGATTCAAATATTCTTAATTTTAGGAGTGTTCAAAATCAATATAAAAATGTTTTGATCCAGACCCATATCTACTATTTATACCCACTTGTATCACCATAAAAATTCCCCCACCTTCTTGATATTTAATCAAATATTTACAGACCTGTCCCTACCCCAGTTTACACCCTTGTTCATTACTTAGTCAATCTAAACCTATAATTTAGGATCAAATAAATCTTCCCCTGCACAACCAGGTTTGACACAGGGTAATTTTTTACAGGGGCATTAGGTCCCTCCCCTTCAGTCCCATCCCCAGGAAAGCAGAGTATTAGCAGAACAACTTCAGAATCTATTACTACAGCCCTGAAACCATAGTAGTCTGTCTTGGAGGCAAGGCAGAGAATCTCAATTGTGCCTTCATAAATGAAGCCCAGAACAGATTTAGACTCTCCCCCCCGCCCACCATATTACATTGTAAACTCATTTCATTTGCCTCATTTCATTCACAATCTTCCCTATGTCTTTTCATATCTCTTCCTTGGGTTATTTTCTCCCCAGATGTATTAGTTTACATTTTCCCATTTTGAATCATGTTGTTACTTTAGTCCCACGTTCCATCCTTGCTAGACTCTTTTGTATTTTCTCCCTGGCATTGCTGGTGGTAGCAGTTCCCCACAGTGCTGTCTCATTTACAATTTAATTAACATTTCATTTACTCTCTCGTTAATAAAGATATCAAATGAAACCAGCCTAACCCCACTAGGCACCTCCCATTGGTAGACACATTCATATTTCCCTTTACCCTTTATTCATGGTACTTTGGCCTGTTTTCAAACTATGTGACAGTGTCTCCATTCCCCTTTGAACTAATTTTGAGTGGAAGAATTTGTCAAATGCCATTTGAAAATTCAAATATACTATGTACTGCTTTCCATTCCTTCATCCACTCATTTTGTAATTCTTTAAAAAAGCTACCAAATTTTCTTAGCAATTTTTCCTTTATGAGCTCATCCTTCTGATCACTCATGGTTCTATTATCCTCAGAGAGCCTCACTCTGCTATCACTTATACCAGTTTTACTCCAATTTAATTCCATTGACTTTGATGGAGTTACTCCTCATTTACATTAGTGGAAGTGAGAGGACACTCAGGCCCTAGATGGCGAGTGATGTTTTCCCGCAATATTTGTTATCTTATTACCTTATTAGGGATAGATGTAAGATTTAGGAGACAGTAACTACCAGGATAATGTTTTTTTTTCCATTTCTGAAGAGCATTACTAGATCTGCTTGTCTCCAATCTTCCTGCAACTCCTCACTTTCCATGATTTGTCAAAAGGAATTGTCAGTGCCACAGTAAAATTGTCTGTTAATTCTCTCAAGGGCCAATCCCACACTGATTGACTGAAGACATTTGTAAAAAGCCCTTGACTGAAGAGTACAAATATACTTCCACTGAATATCCAAGCATGCATATAATTCAAAGTGAGTGATCTGCATATGTTCACATTTTATAAGTATTCTCTCACAGCTGCTATCAGTAGATCCATAGCCATTATTAGTTGGTCTTCCTTACTATCTGATTGTCTCAACTTCTTTTCCTCTCTCTTTCTCTCTCTCTCACTCTCTCTCTCACACACAAAATTCTAAAGAGAAATTCAGTATCTCAGCTATTTTCTAGTCATCATTAATTTTACCCGTGTCTCATTTGTTTTCCTCTGACCCATTTTTCCTTCATATATTTGTAAAAGTCCTTATTTCTTTTAAGCCTCTTTGAGTAGCATTAACTTATTCTGCTTTTTTTTTTGCTGCTTTTATCTTTTCTCTCCATGTCTTAACCAATTTTGTGTATTTCTTTTTGTTTGCCACTCTCATCACTTTCAACTTCCTATCCAGGGTTTATTTTGTTTTTTAACCTCAGACATTGGAGCTTTTTATAAGTTTATGATATTTAGTGCATTAGAAAAATGTAAGATTTCTATACATATTTAAGTAGTACAAAACAATTTATATTATTGCTCTAAGCAGTATAAAGGATGGATTTTCAACAATTTCCAAACCCAATACATGCATTGCCAATGCTTGAATGATTATACAATTTCAACTTGGTCATCTTTTTTCAATGTCAGCAGTAGTTTTCATGACCAGTATAAAACACAGCAAGCACAGGGAGGGAATAAAAGAAAGAGAAAAATAAAGGAGAGGATAATGCTGAAAATAAAGTGGGAAGAGGAAGTATAATTTCAATATTTCCCACATGATCTACTGGGCACATCAGCCAGTAGGGACTATTGATTACTTAGAAGCCAAGTTAATAAAGGTTTAATACACTCCTCAAAAGTTTTATCAGAATACTGTCTTTTCTGCAGAAAAGCCCAAATTAGTCAGCATCCTAAATAATGACTGAACACAGAGAATGCAGAATTCTACCTCTGTAATAAGCAAAATTCAGGTGCTCAGCAATTCTGAAAGACAGGCTCAAGGTGTCCCAAGCTGGACATCCAAAATGCCAGGCACCCATATTTACTGACCACCTTTGAAAATGTTGTTCAATGAGTCTGCTTCAAAGCCCAATGAAGTTGTTGGACTAGGAACTGGTTCTCCCACTGGGCTATAGAGTCATTCTCATACCCTCTTTGGCCCAATAAATATGTAAGTATTTAATACAAAGGGAACAGACTCAACAGGAGAGCTTGAGAGGCCTAACTCCAGGCCATGGCTGTCTGTGAATCACAAGTGGAGGGAAACATCTCCCTCCACCCAGAGTTAGCACCTCAGTCCCTGTGAGAGGTGTGGCTTAGGGAACAAACCTTGCCTTGGCATTTCTTACTGGCTAGCTTCTTTCTTAGGCAGCTCCCTGCTCAGCTAGCTGGCGTTTTTGAATCCCATTGTTAGGTGTCTATGTCTACACTACGAAATTAGGTTGAATTTATAGAAGTCATTTTTTCAGAAATCATTTTTATACAGTCAATTGTGTGTGTCCCCACACAAAATGCTCTAAGTGCATTAAGTCGGCGGACTGCGTCCACAGTACCGAGGCTAGCGTCGACTTCTGGAGCGTTGCACTGTGGGTAGCTGTGAGTAGCTATCCCACAGTTCCCGCAGTATCCGCTGCCCATTGGGATTCTGGGTTGAGATCCCAATGCCTGATGGGGCAAAAACAGTGTGCGGGTGGCTCTGGGTACATGTCGTCAGGCCCCCCTCTCCCTCCCTCCCTCTGTGAAAGCAATGGCAGACAATCATTTCACGCCTTTTTTCCTGGGTTACCTGAGCAGACGCCATACCACAGCAAGAATGGAGCCCACTCAGCTCACCGTCACCGTACGTCTTCTGGGTGCTGGCAGACGTGGGACTGCATTGCTACACAGCAGCAGCTCATTGCCTTTTGGCAGCAGACAGTGCATTACGATTGGTAGCCATCGTCGTCATATGCCTGGGTGCTCTTTTAGCCGACCTCAGTGAGATCAGTCAGGGGCGCCTGGGCAGACATGGGAGTGACTCAGCCAGGTCATTCCCATCTTCTGCCAAGCACCCAGGAGATGATAATGGCTTGCAGTCGTACTGCATCATCTGCTGTCAGCCTAAGATGTAAAAGATAGAAGGATCAAAACAAGAAATTGACCCAATTTGTTTTGTGAAATCAACGGCCTGCTAAACCCAGGGTTTTGAGTTCAATCCTTGAGGGGGCCATTCTGTGTGACAGTGTTTGTGTTTCTCCTTGATGCAAAGCCACCCCTTTCGTTGATTTTAATTCCCTGTAAGCCATGTCATCAGTCGCCCCTCCCTCCGTCAGCGCAACGGCAGACAATTGTTTTGCGCAAAACCAGGCAAGGAAGCAACGGCAGCATGGTGATGAGAGGGACATAGTCATAGGCTTCTCACAAAGTACGGGCTGGGCAATGCGCCCCGGCAATGTGCACGTCATGCTGATGAGCTCTGCATGAGCTCTGCAAACATGCTGGCCAAACAGGAAATGAAATTGAAAAGTTCGCAGGGCTTTTCCTGTCTACCTGGCCAGTGCATCTGAGTTGAGAGCGCTGTCCCGAGTGGTCACAATGGAGCACTCTGGGATAGCTCCCGGAGGCCAATACCATCGAATTGCGTCCACGCTATCCCAAATTCAACCTGGAAAGGCCGATTTCAGTGCTAATCCCCTCGTCGGAAGTGGAGTAAAGAAACCGATTTAAAGAGCCCTTTAAGTCGAAAAAAAGGGCTTCGTTGTGTGGACAGGTCCAGGCTTAAATCGAGGTAACGCTGCTAAATTCAACCTAAAGTCGTAGTGTAGACCAAGCCTAACTCTCTCCATGCATTGTAACGAGGACTTAACTCAGAGTTGAGCATTTCACTGGGTGGCAGAGTGCCTGATGGTAGGTATTACAACACTGATCCTAACTCTCCTGTGTGGTTTTTGTTTGAACGGTCATGTTCCTCTGAGGAAGCATGGGGGGCAGCATAAGAAACGTGTCCCTTACAGCAGTGCAAGGAGGGCAGTACAGTCTGGTACACTGTACCAGCAAGATAGTTATAGCTGGTATGGTGTACCGGAAAGAAGAGCCGCAGAACTTGGGGCCACGCTGGCAGCTCCTCCAGCGCAGCTGTACCGCCCCAGTCCTCCCATGCAGGATCTCCTCTGTCTGTACAGCAGCCCACCCAACGGCCCCATGTTCCGCTCATTTCCCCGCTGCGGTTCCCGGAAGAGTCCTGTGGTTCAGGGCTCTCCTGGGACCTCAGCGGGGAAAGGAGCAGAACACCCAGCCCTGCCCCCTGCCCTTCCACAGAGCTGTGTCTCCTCCAGCTCCCAGCAGCAGCCACGCCAGATAGGGTGACCAGACAGCAAGTGTGAAAAATCGGGGAGGAGGGGGTGGGTAATAGGAGCCTATACGAGAAAAAGACCCAAAAATCGGGACAGTCCCTATAAAATCGCGACATCTGGTCACCCTAACGCCAGAGGACAGGGCTGGGGGTGGGGCTGGGGTGGTTCAGCTGCCAGAGGAGCTGCTGACGTTCTGTTCCTTTCCCCACTGCAGTTCCTGGGAGAGCCCCAGCCCGCAGCTCCTTTGGCCTGGCTGCTGTACTGCCCCCAGCCCTGTCCTCGGGTGGGGCTGGCTGTTGTACAGACAGAAGAGACCCTGCATGCAAAGGCTGGGGTGGTACAGCCGTGCCAGAGGAGCTGTGGGCATAGGGCTGTCCGGTAGCCTCACGTTCTGCTCCTTTCCCTGCTGTGGTTCCAAAGGTGCAGCAGGAGGAGGACTGAGCTCCCTCTCCCCAGCTAAGGTGGGTGGATCATGGGGAGGGGATGGGAAGAGTGTGGGGGCCCTAGGATAGGGGCAGGGTGGGGAGGAGTCATGTGGAGGGTCACGTGAGGAGGTCATTCCACTTGCACCACTGGTTCCTTCAGGTTAATGCATCCAGGAAGCAAGAAAGAAATAAAAAAAACACTGAAGATAGTTGTACTTTTGGGGGATCTGGCTCCTGGCTCTTTCAGGCCACTTCAGCAGAGCTATGCTAAAGGGAAATGGGGGTTGACAGACACGGTGTTGCTATGAAAAGGGTGGGTAGAAATAAAATTATATAAAAATAATACCCCTCAGATAAGCAGAAAATAATTCATGAATCCTATTCACACACGTTAATTCCCACTGCATGCTTTATTTATAGTACTGTAATCCTAGAACTGTGAGTAGCTCTATTGTTTCTTTCCCCCTGTTAAGATAAAAGGTCAGAAGGAAATGTATAAAGAGTGTCAAAAATGTGCATGAAAGGGAGCAACTGATCATGTAATTAGAATAGGGCTCTTTGCATGGAATTTAAAGATTTTGTAAAATCAATCTTACATAATGGAGATTTTATATAGGATTTTTTCACAATATATACAGTGAACTCAAGGGAAAAAGAGATCCCAACCATTTATGGATAAATTACTCTCAGTTGTGCAAATAACTATTTTTGTGGGAGCTCAGCTCATTTCTAGCTTGCATGCATTTTTTGGTTTGGTGCCAAAACTGAATTCCAAGTGAAGCTGAATAGATTCAAACTTGCAAGGAAACCCACAAAGTTTGACCTGTGAAACCAGAGCAGATGGTTTTCATAGCCAGGGCCGGCATGTTTGTATGATTTTTGGTGGTGCCCAGAACAGGTCCAAGTCCCGCCCTTCCCCCACCTGCCTAAGGCTCTGGGAGGGAGTTTGGGTGTGGAAGGAGGTTTGGGTGCTGGCTCTGGGCTGGGTTGGGATGTGGGGGTGGGAAGGTGCAAGATGTGGGGACGGGGGATGAATCATAGAATATCAGGGTTGGAGGGGACCTCAGGAGGTCATCTAGTCCAACCCCCTGCTCAAAGCAGGACCAATCCCCAACCAAATCTTCCCAGCCAGGGCTTTGTCAAGTCTGACCTTAAAAACCTCTAAGGAAGGATATTCCACCACCTCCCTAGGTAACGCATTCTAGTGCTTCACCACCCCCCTAGTGAACAAGTTTTTCCTAATATCCAACCTAAACCTCTCCCACTGCAACTTGAGGCCATTACTCCTTGTTCTGTCATCTGCTACCACTGAGAACAGTCTAGATCCATCCTCTTTGGAACCCCCTTTCAGGTACTTGAAAGCAGCTATCAAATCCCCCCTCATTCTTCTCTTCTGCAGACTAAACTATCCCAGTTTCCCTCAGCCTCTCCTCATAAGTCATGTGCTCCAGCTCCCTAATCATTTTTGTTGCCCTCCACTGGACTCTTTCTAGTTTTTTCACATCCTTCTTGTAGGGTGGGGCCAAAACTGGACACAGTACTCCCAATGAGGGCTCACCAATGTCGAATAGAGGGGAATGATCACGTCCCTTGATCTGCTAGCAATGCCCCTACTTATACAGCCCAAAATGCCGTTAGCCTTCTTGGCAACACGGGCAGATTGTTGACTCATATCCAGCTTCTCATCCACTGTAACCCCTAGGTCCTTTTCTGCAGAACTGCTGCCTAGCCCTTCGGTCCCTAGTCTGTAGCAGTGCATGGGATTCTTCCGTCCTAAGTGCAGGACTCTGCATTTGTCCTTGTTGAACCTCATCAGATTTCTTTTGGCCCAATCCTCTAATTTGTCTAGATGCCTCTGTACCCTATCCCTACCCTCCAGCATATCTACCACTTCTCCCAGTTTAGTGTCATCTGCAAACTTGCTGAGGGTGCAGTCCACGCCATCCTCCAGATCATTAATGAAGATATTGAACAAAACCGACCCCAGGACCGACCCTTGGGGCACTCCGCTTGATACCGGCTGCCAACTAGACATGGAACCATTGATCACTACCCGTTGAGCCCGACCATCTAGCCAGTTTTCTATCCACCTTACCATCCATTCATCCAGCCCAGACGTCTTTAACTTGCCGGCAAGAATACTGTGGGAGACCGTATCAAAAGCTTTGCTAAAGTCAAGGAATAACACATCCATTGCTTTCCCCTCATCCATAGACCCAGTTATCTCCTCATAGAAGGCAATTAGGTTAGTCAGGCATGACTTGCCCTTGGTGAATCCATGCTGACTGTTCCTGGTTACTTTCCTCTCCTCTAAGTGCTTCAGAATTGATTCCTTGAGGACCTCTCCATGATTTTTCCAGGGACTGAGGTGAAGCTGACTGGCCTGTAGTTCCCCAGATCCTCCTTCCCTTTTTTAAAGATGGGCACTACATTAGCCTTTTTCTAGTCATCCGGGACCTCCCTGGATTGCCATGAGTTTTCAAAGATAATGGCCAATGGCTCTGCAATTACATTCGCCAACTCCTTTAGCACCCTCAGATGTAATGCAGCCGGCCCCATGGACTTGTGCTCGTCCAGCTTTTCTAAATAATCCTGAACCACTTCTTTCTCCACAGAGGGCTAGTCACCTCTTCACCATACTGTGCTGCCCAGTGCAGCAGTCTTGTTCTGACCTTGTTCGTGGAGGCAAAAAAAGCATTGAGTACATTAGCTTTTTCCACATCCTCTGTCACTAGATTGCCTCTCTCATTCAATAAGGGGCCCACACTTTCCTTGACTTTCTTCTTGTTGCTAACATACATGAAGAAACCCTTCTTGTTACTTTTAACATCTCTTGCTAGCTGCAACTCCAAGTGTGATTTGGCCTTCCTGATTTCACTCCTGCATGCCTGAGCAATATTTTTATATTCCTCCCTGGTCATTTGTCCAATCTTCCACTTCTTGTAAGCTTTTTTGTTTTTAAGATCAGCAAGGATTTCACTGTTAACCCAAGCTGGTCGCCTGCCATATTTACTATTCTTTCTACACATCGGGATGGTTTGTTCCTGCAACCTCAATAAAGATTCTTTAAAATACAGTGAGTTAAAATGAGGAGTTTGGGGTGCAGCAGGCAGGCTGCCCGGGGATGGAGCAGAGGGCCAGAGAGGAGGACTCCCCACAGCCTCTCCCTGCCGTTAGCAGTAAGCTCTGGGGGAGGGGAGCCCCTCCCAGGCCCCCCTGGCATGACACTCACCCAAGCCCCCTAGGCTGCTGATCAAGATGTCCAGCCAGGATAAGCCTCACCCCCACCCCCGAGTCGTCTCAGCATCGCCTGCTGGGGGAGGGGGAGAGGAAAGGGGCTGCCATGCGCCTCCTCCCTCTGCAGGCACAGCAGATGCCTCAGCCTGGCCCCGGCGCTGCTCCCTTGTAGCTGGCAGCAGCTGGCAAGGGAGCACGGAGCTGTAGGGGGCAGCTGCCTGCTGCCCAGGGCAGGCAGTGACACCTTGGGGGAGGCATGTGAGGGTGGCAGGCAGGGCCAGAGGAGAGACCTGGCCCTGAACATTGGTGAAACCGGGACCCCCAAACCCTGAGTTTGCTGGAGCCCAGGCACCAGGGACCCATACAACTCGTCGCCTCTGTTCATACCACCCTATTCCTGACATAATTCCCATGAACTTAATTGTCACCTATACACTAGTGATAGGGTACAGTTTGGCTGGCTTAGAAGCAAGATCCAGACGTTGCCAAAGTTATTGCTCAGGACTCCAGGTTTTATACAAACTACAGAAGTGATCTGGGTGTGGCTTCTGCACCAAAGTGGTGGGAATCTTGCAAAAACAGCTACTCTCATGAGACTTACAGCATATCTGCTTCCCCCAACTCACCAGTGTTGTTCTCTGGGAGCAGGCTGCACAAGTTTCCTATCCACTTCCACATCTGTAGGAGAATGCTGGCTACTCACCTCCACGGCTTCTTTGTGGAAGCTGCCAGATGAGGGCATTATCTATAAATCCAATAGATATCTGCCAAAGCGTGGTAGCCAATCTGTTCTTCAGCCTTCTCCATACAATTGGGGCAGCGCTCCTGCTCCCCACTGCTACTGGAACTACAAATCCCAGAAACCCTCATTCAGAACCCTATCCCTGGGGAGAGAGCTTTATTCCACTTCTGAATCTGGGAAATGGAATAAAGCACTGGGTGAGATCCAAAAATCAGGATCTGTCATTCCAGAGCCAAACAATTGCCAAAGTCAGAGATGTTTAGATGTTCAGATAAATAGCTCTAGTTTAGACACATCTCAATGGTAGGGTACTTCCTCTCTGAACCAGAGCCATCTCAACCACATGCTCATGAATTGTGGACCAAGAAATGTACTATATTCTTAGTTTTTTTTAATTATAAAAGGATTGAATATCAGTAGTTTAAATTCAGGAAACAAAATTTGTACTGCCTTGGCAAATACAAAGAAAAGGAATTGTACAGTGTACACAGCACCCTATACACTAGATATAGATGGATGTGTATATGCATATGTGCAAAGACTCCAAAATTGTGGGCCAGATCCTTGGCTGGGGTAGAGTACAATAGCTCCACTGAAGTTAAAAGAGCCGTGTCAATTTACAGCAGCTAAGAATCTGACTCATAGTTGTTACAGATTGTTCTGAAAGATTTTTGTTGATGGAAAGTAAAATACACAGAGCCTTTGAACTGACTCTTCCTTTCCATACTTCCCTGTATACACACCTTTGCAACTTCCATTAGTGCCAGTGGAAGCTGAGCATGACTCCTATATATAACTTAAGAACATAAGAACATAAGAAAGGCCGTACTGGGTCAGACCAAAGGTCCATCTAGCCCAGTATCTGTCTACCGACAGTGGCCAATGCCAGGTGCCCCTGAGGGAGTGAACCTAAAAGGCAACGATCAAGTGATCTCTCTCCTGCCATCCATCTCCATCCTCTGACGAACAGAGGCTAGGGACACCATTCTTACCCATCCTGGCTAATAGCCATTTATGGACTTAGCCACCATGAATTTATCCAGTCCCCTTTTAAACATTGTTATAGTCCTAGCCTTCACAACCTCCTCAGGTAAGGAGTTCCACAAGTTGACTGTGCGCTGTGTGAAGAAGAACTTCCTTTTATTTGTTTTAAACCTGCTGCCTATTAATTTCATTTGGTGACCCCTAGTTCTTGTATTATGGGAATAAGTAAATAACTTTTCCTTATCCACTTTCTCAACATCACTCATGATTTTATATACCTCTATCATGTCCCCCCTTAGTCTTCTCTTTTCCAAACTGAAGAGTCCTAGCCTCTTTAATCTTTCCTCATATGGGACCCTCTCTAAACCCCTAATCATTTTAGTTGCTCTTTTCTGAACCTTTTCTAGTGCTAGAATATCTTTTTTGAGGTGAGGAGACCACATCTGTACACAGTATTCGAGATGTGGGCGTACCATGGATTTATATAAGGGCAATAATATATTCTCAGTCTTATTCTCTATCCCCTTTTTAATGATTCCTAACATCCTGTTTGCTTTTTTGACCGCCTCTGCACACTGCGTGGACATCTTCAGAGAACTATCCACGATAACTCCAAGATCTTTTTCCTGACTCGTTGTAGCTAAATTAGCCCCCATCATGTTGTATGTATAGTTGGGGTTATTTTTTCCAATGTGCATTACTTTACATTTATCCACATTAAATTTCATTTGCCATTTTGTTGCCCAATCACTTAGTTTTGTGAGATCTTTTTGAAGTTCTTCACAATCTGCTTTGGTCTTAACTATCTTGAGTAGTTTAGTATCATCTGCAAACTTTGCCACCTCACTGTTTACCCCTTTCTCCAGATCATTTATGAATAAATTGAATAGGATTGGTCCTAGGACTGACCCTTGGGGAACACCACTAGTTACCCCTCTCCATTCTGAGAATTTACCATTAATTCCTACCCTTTGTTCCCTGTCCATTAACCAGTTCTCAATCCATGAAAGGACCTTTCCTTTTATCCCATGACAGCTTAATTTACGTAAGAGCCTTTGGTGAGGGACCTTGTCAAAGGCTTTCTGGAAATCTAAGTACACTATGTCCACCGGATCCCCCTTGTCCACATGTTTGTTGACCCCTTCAAAGAACTCTAATAGATTAGTAAGACACGATTTCCCTTTACAGAAACCATGTTGACTATTGCTCAAGAGTTTATGTTTTTCTCTTCTAACTCCAAGTGGGGAATTTAGTTGAATTGCTTTGTTCTGATTTTTCTTTTCTGGCCCACACTTAACTAGGGACCTTTGAAAGCTTGGAGTGGAGGATAAAACATCAGCATTAAGCCCAGTAGGCTGAGCATCTTTCTTTCTTCAACTACTTATAGATACCAGTGACATGAGAAATGCTCACTTCACATATCTTTCAGAAAAGTACAATAGGATATATATGCAGACCGAATGGAAAAAGATCTTTACTCAGATTCAGATGGGGAAGGTAGACATAGTCCCTGAATATACAGAATTTGTGAATAATCACATTGTTTTTTATCATTAAAATAAATGTATATGGGGTGAAAAAACCTTTGCCGTTGTTGACACTTGTTTATTTTTCATCCATCTTAAAAATTATTTGTTTCCCATATACAGCACAGAGAGGTTGACATTTAGGGACTAATTTTATTACTAGCTATACTGGAGGTTGTGTGGTCTACTGGCTAGATTTCACACTACAAATTAATTGATTTAGGTCAGGGGTCGGCAACCTAAGGCACGCGTGCCGAAGGTGGCACGCGAGCTGATTTTTCATGGCACGCGGGGCATGAGCTGTTCAGCCCGCCGCCGCTCTGGGGTTCCCGCTGCTGGCTCCTTGCCAGTCAGGGTCCCACTCAGCACCCGCTGCTGGCCTGGGGGAAGGAACCCCAGGCTGGCAGTGGGCTGAGACTCCAGCTGGCAGGAGCCGGTGGTGGAAACCCCAAAGCGGCGGTGGTCAGCCCACCGCTGCTCCGGGGTTCTGGCTTCTGGCCCCTTGCCAGCCGGGGTCCCCACAGCCCCACTCACCTTGCTTCCAGTTGGTGTTCCAGCACAGGACCCCTGCCAGACAGGGTCCAGGCTTCCGGCCCTTCTCAGCCCTACCAGCCGCCGGCTCCACTCACCTCAGCTGCCGATCTGGGGTTCCAGCCGCTGACCTCCTGCCAGCCGGTTATCAGCTTATAACTCAGAAGCCTGTGTGCAGCTTAGAGTATCTAAATAGGTGCCACCAGACATTGGAAAACTCAGCAAGGAAAAGCAAGGGCAAGGATCACACTAAACTAATAAGATCTGCATTTTAATTTAATTGTAAATAAAGCTTCTGAAACATTTTGAAAACCTTGTTTACTTTACATATAACAGTAGTTTGGTTATATATTATAGACTTATAGAGAGAGACCTTCTAAAAACCATTCAAATGTATTACCGGCATGCAAAGCCTTAAATTAGAGTGTATACATGAAGACTCGGCACACTGCTGCTGAAAGGTTGCCGACCCCTGATTTAGGTTTTATTCCTGGTTCTGCCAGGTGTGTGTGACGTTAGCCAAGTCATTTCACCTCTCTGTTCCTTATCTGTGAATGATGGTGATCATGATGATACCTACCCACCTTTGTGTAATGCTTTGAGAAGAAATATGCTTATCATCATTACTACTACAAATCACACTGTATAGCTTATGAAATCAGCTTATAGATAGGGTATCTGATGCTATAGCACTGAAGTGGGTGGTTACTCGCAAATTTGATATAAAATCCTGACCTTCACTGTTTGCTTCTATAAAGGACACCTGATGCTCCATTGTATACTGGTTACACAAGTAATAATTTCCATAAGTTATTGGGATACTTTATGGAATATATGGAACGATAACAAGAAGCTCCTCCTACCCACACCCAGGGCCGGCTTTATGCCCATTCCCCCGATTCCCCAGAATTGGGCCCTGCGTCGAAGAGGGCCCGTGCCTAAGGGGCCCCCGCTCTGGGGGTCTTCGGTGGCATTTTGGTGGCAGGGGGTCCGCTCCGGGGGTCTTCAGCGGCAGGGGGTCCTTCAGTGCCATGGAAGACCTGGAGCGGACCCCTCACTGCCGAAGTTCCCCCGAAGCCCCCAGACCGCCGCCGAGTATTCCAATCAGGCCCTGCGGGTCATAAAGCCAGCCCTGCCCACACCACTCTGCCACTGACGAAATCTACTCGCTCAATCAGTGTTACATGTAAGTTTGAAATATTTTCAAACTAAATGACATCTGCTCTGCACACCGGAAAAATAAGATTTATGATTCACCTTAACCATTTTACAAATTCATCTCGAAAACATCCATTTTCAGTTCAATGCCTTGTTTAAAAAGTCAGCAAACAGGTACCGCTCGTAATGCTGATAAGGAGGACTGTGAGCAGAGATGGAAAGGATTCCTGGGCCAGACCTAGGAATCCTAGGACATGTACGCACATGGAATGCTCTCGCAGACTTGGGTAATCTGTGTAGCATACAGAGCTGTGTAAATCGGTGTTTTCAAAATTAGATGGAGAAAACTTAAGTTAAAAAAAATCATCATCTAAGTAGCATAACTGCTTGACTGTCAAATTATTCCAGTTTCAGTATAATTTATTTTTCTGTTGCAAATATCCATCCATACCCAACATCTTAATATGCAAACTATCACTAAAAATTCAGGAATGTTATGAGTGTTGACAAATCTATTGGAAAAAAACTTAAACTATAGGTCATTCTTCAGTAAAAAGAACTGTTGGTATTCCACCCAGTTGTTGTGGAATTTGCGCTGTAGGAGGCATATAGCAGCTATTTTAGTGCATTAACATTTTCAGATACTGTACACTGCGGTGCAGAGCTCTATCTTGCAGCAGCCTATAGATTTCAATGGTATGGCTAGAAAATAATTAATTCCTATAGTAGTTTGATAGCTCTAATACTAGGAAACTATTGACCAACTTCCTCACTCTTAGCTGCTGATAAAATATGTATTGTTTCAGCATTACATTTTGGTATTTATTTTTTCTGCAATACAATAGCAAATTGCTATTGAAAACAACAATTTTCCAGATCCGTAAACTGGGACCTTAACTTTATTACCAGCAGTTACAAGGTTGGAACCTTGCACTGCAGAGTTGGTGTAAAATAGAGCAGCTGCTCAAAAGTAATTTTTTTTTTTGGTAAGGATAGTGTTTTTACTTAGCAAAATATACATTTTGTTTTGTTCCGTAGCGATGTCCCACCCTTTCAGATCCTTGGAGCTTCACACATTTGCAGGGCAATTGGATGGCTCAGGTAAGTAGCAACTAGCTACACAATCTTAGCTTTTGGTCATTGGTTCATCTCCAGCCCAAGTCAACAGTAATTGAAAGTAGTTACCATTTGATGGTTATTGAGTGGCATATATCTGAACTGAGTTTGTATTATAAGTCTTTATCCCGTGGACAAGTGACCACATCCCTATCAACAAGTACTAGTTTACAATCTCAGCAGAGAGGCCAGAGATGTAACAGCCACAGCACCCCCCGAATAATGGTCTCTCCATGGCACAGAAGGCACCTAGCACTGGCACCGCTTGTATTGGACAAAATCATTGTGCGTTATACACCTACAGCCTCTATGGGGCCACTACTTCCCCTCTGATGCAGGTGGGTGGACAGTGGGGTGACAAAAGTGGGGAATGGGCAGAGCTTCAACTCTACCCCCATATTGCACTGGCCAGAACAGCTGAACTGGCACAGTGGGGGAAGGAATCTGCATCTGGTAAAGGGCTGACACAGGCTATTTCTCCCTTGCAGCAAGAGGATACTAGGGACCATATTGTGACTCAGAGAGTCACAGTTTAGTCCTGCTCTGCTGGCAGCTATACAACTATGTGCTTCTCCCGACTCAGGGCAGAATGCAAAATGACTATCTAGCCCATTATTACCCTTTTTGTGGATTGATGACGACATTCTCCAGAGCTGTCTAGACAGCATCTTTCATGAGCTCTTTATGTACTTAGAAATGTATATGCATGCTATAATATGTAGCCACCTTAACATTTTTTACATTTTTAAATAGCAGAATATAACAGGATCTCCTGCTTATTAACAGAAAAAAGCCTTTTCCCAATTATTAAAAATGTAAAAAACAAAAACTACACACTTTGCTCTCCACACCTAATACAATAAACATCTCACACAACAGATTTCTTTCAAACATGTATTTGGAAATGAGGCTGTTTCACAGCTAGATCACATGGTTGAATGTAATGAAGCCACAATCAAGGCCCACACTGAAGTAACTGTTCTTAGAGGGTAATGCCACACCTTCCTCCAGATAGTACTAATGGTAATTAAATTCTGGTACCTCCAAAATAAATGATGTTTGGCATTTAAAATTGTTAGTAGTTATAGATTAACCTTTGGGGACCAAATATTTTCTCATTTGAATTCAGGCCCATTGTACTACAGAAGAAAGATGAGCAAAAGCAATCAGAAAGTAGTGGGGAAAAATGCACTGCTTTTAACTAATGGCTAACTCTCTCTCAAATCACCCATAATAAAGTGATGGACAAATGCTTGGTGCTGAATCATCTGTGACAGGCATACTGTACTACACATATATAGTACAGCTCTATTTGATTTTATATTTAACATAGTACATGGTCTGACGTGAAAAGAGTCCCAAACATGTAGGGTGAACCTTCACTGTTTTTCATATAGAGAAAGAATATAGTTGATATATGTTGCTATTACCACCAGGTGTAGGGTGTTTCACTGCCTTGGGCTAACTGGGAATTATATCCCTGCTATAGGATCACAGTTACGCAACTGAATGAACCGCCACAAAATATTTTGCTGCCTTAATTGATCTCCTGTTCTGCTTGCATGATTGAGCTGGTCCTGTCTACTGTAGTTTGGTACAAGTGGGAAAGACAGACTTTGCCCACATATATATGACACTGTCAAATACTGAATGAAATAGTAATCTCACACTCATGATAGTATCTTTCATTTCCATTATAGATCTTGGCATCAAGGTTGATCTGACTCAGCACGCGGTTTCCATTTAAAGGTATAACTATCAATCTTCTTTCTCATATCAATGACTCTAAGTAGTATTTTGTAGAATCAGTGAGATGGAGCAGTTATAATTTCCAAGACAACTTCCCACTGTAAAACAAGTGTGCGGCTAAGCAACTTTCAGTTTTTACTATAAGAGCCTTCAACTGTGGCAGAAATACAAAAAGTCCATGGGAGTGCTGATATAAATTGGGAGGAATCCCATTGACTTCAATGGAGATACCCTGATGTACAAGTGGTCTATGCTAGTGGAGAATCAGGCCCCATATGCCTTCTGCACTGTAGCTATACGGATGAAAAAGTGTTTTTAAAAGAGTTTGTTTTTAAAAACAAACAGCACTTTTCTGGCTGTGAAATGTGTGGGATTTTAAAAAATAAAGTGAATTTGGTGCTCATCAACAGTTCTTGACTGACAGACTTGGAAGGCTGTTGTATCCTTGTTGGTCCCAGGTTCCAGATTTCCTGAAATAATTTTTTCCTGAACCCCCTCTTCTGGCCTTCAAACAACCCTCAACCTCTCCAACCTCATTGTCAGAAGCAATCTCCCCACAGACCAGGACACATCAACTCAAAGCGGCACCAGACCCTGCCAGAACAACAGATGCAAAACCTGCAGACATAACTCCACTGCTACCATGATCAACACCCTCCACAACATCTCTTTCAAGATGCACAGGCCCTATGCATGCCTACTATAACATGTGGTGTACCTCATCCAGTGCACTAACTGCCCCAATAGCAACTACGTGGGTGAAACCAGACAATCACTAGGCTCTCATATGAATTCGCACAGAAAAATGATAATAGATTAAAAAACACCACTTTACCTATGTGTGAACACTTTTCACAAACTGATCACTCTCTCTCTGACCTATCAGTCCTCATCTTCAAAGGAAACCTGCACAACACTTTCAAAAGACAAGCCTGGGAGCTTAAATTCATAATTTTGTTAAGACTTTAAAAATCATGGACTGAATAGAGCCCCTGGCACAGGTTGACAGTGTATTGTGTGAAGTACTTCCTCATGCTTGTTTTAAATCTGCTGTCTATTAATTTCATTGTTCTTGTGTTATGTGAAGGGTAAGTAACACTTCTCTATTCACTTTCCTATACCATTCATGAATGTATAGCTCTCTGTTATATACCCTTCGTCGTCTCTTTCTAAGAGGAACAGTCCCAGTCCTTTTAATCTCTCTCATATTGAAACTGTTCCATACCCCAAATCATTTTTGTTGCCCTTCTCTATACCTTTTCCAATTCTAATATATCTTTTTTGAGATGGAGCGACCAGAACTGTATGCATTATTCAAGGTGTGGGTGTTCCATGGATTTATATAGTGGCATTATGATATTTTCTGTCTTTATATCTATTCCTTTTCTAATGGTTCCTAACATTCTGTTGGCTTTTTTGACCGCCACTGCACATTGAACAGATGTTTTCAGAGAACTAACCATAATGACTCCAAGATCTCTTTCTTGAGTGGTAACAGCTAATTTAAACACATCATTTTTTATATGTTTAGTTGGGATTATTTTTTCAAATGTGCATAATGTTGCGCGTATCAACACTGAATTTCATTTGCCATTTTGTTGCCCAATCACACTGTTTTGTGAAACCCCTTTGTAAATCTTTGCAGTCAGGTTTTGACTTAACTACCTTGAATAACTCTCATCATCTTCTAACTTTACCACTTCAACGTTCACCCTCTTTTCCAGATCATTTATGAATGTGTTTGAGTCTGTACTCTTATGTTCACTCTTTTACAAAATTATGATACATTTTGTACAAAGTGTCTTGTGAGGTATCATTTGAAAACTCAATCTGCTGAATATTAATGTGTCGGTAAAAGATGCATTGTAACATTGTATGTAAAGTTATAAGATTCTACTCTATGGCATCTATGCATCGATCACCGCAGCATCAATCCCCCGGTAAGCGTAGACAAGCCCTTAGTTTAGAAAAGCAGGCACAGATCAGTTCTTCAGAAACAAAAGACAAATGGATGCCTCAGTCAGGAGCCACATAATCAAGTGGGCTATAACCTGTGTAAGCGGCCAATGTTTGGCAGGAAGAAGGGTGTAAATGAGAAATTTACATATTGGCAAAGACACAGCTGGGGTTCTCGTCCCACAGATCTCCTGCCACCTGAATCCCAATGGGAGATGTCCCTCAAGGAGGGGAGATAGGTACAAGAAGAGAGAACAAATCCTACAAATCACTTCTCTCCTCCATTCCTCTCTCTCATGGCAGCAACAGTGCCTGAAGAAACACTGAACTGTGGGAGAAGGGTCCTGGCTGGGAGGTTTCCAGCCCATAAAGACTGCAAAGAGCAGGTGAGAAAAACCTTTGCTTTGAATTCATTTAGCTTGCTAAATTAGGTATTCGCATGCATTTTAGATTTTACTTTCTTTGTAACCAATTCTGATGTTTATGCCTCACTACTAGTAATTATTTAAAATCTATCTTTCTGTAGTTAATAAACTTGTTTTATTGTTTTATCTAAACAGTGTGTGTTTGGAGAGAAGTGTTTGGGAACCTCCACTTCAGATAACAGAGTTTGTGCATATCATTTGATGAAATGACAGATGGATGGACTTTCTTTGAGCTTGTATTGTCCAGGAGAGAGCTGGGCAGTACAAGATGTACATTTCTGGGGGAAGGTCTGGGACTTGGAATTTGCTGGTGTTGCCCTGTAATGTAATTCATGAGTGACAGGCCAGAGCATTCATGTAATTTAGCTGAGAGTGAGTTACACACTAGAGGCTGCGTGTGAGCCGGACCAGGAGTGGTTTCACTCAAAGCAAAGCAGTATAAAAGGCACTCCAGGTTGGAGATTTGAGGGGACTCAGATGTCCATCTGTCCAGATTGTACCCTGCTTGGGTAATGTTACAGCGCTGAACAGCACAGGTCTCAGTCCAGTACAGATCCTTGGGACACACTGCTATTTATCTCTCTCCATTGTGCAAACTGACCATGTTTTCCACTTTTTGTTTCCCATCTTTTAACCAATTACTGAACCATGAGAGGACCTTCCCTCTTATCTCATGACTGCTTACTTTGCTTAAAAGCCTTTGGTGTGAGACCTTGTCAAAGGCTTTCTGAAAGTCCAAGCATAGTAAATCTACTGGATCAGCCTTATTCACATGCTTGTTGACCACCTCAAAGAATTCTAGTAGATTGTTGAGGCATGATTACCCTTTACAAAAGCCATATTGACTCTTCCCCCAACATATTGTGTCTGTCTATGTGTCTGATAATTCTGTTCTTTACTATAGTTTCAATCAATTTGCCTGGTATTCAAGGTAGGCTTACTGGCCTGTAATTGCCAGGATCAACTCCGGAGACTTCTTAAAAAATCTGCATTACATTACCCATTCTCCAGTCATTTGGTACAGAGGCTTATTTCAGTGATAGGTTACATACCACAGTTAGTAGTTCTGCAATTTCATCTTTGAGTTCCTTCAGGACTCTCGGGTGAATACTGTTTGGTTCTGACTTTTTGCTGTTTAATTTGTCAATTTGTTCCAAAATTTCTTCTCTTGACACCTCAATCTGGGAGAGTTCCTCAGATTTGTCACATAAAAAATGAAAGGTGCAGGTGTGGTAATCTCCCTCACATCCTCGGCAGTGATGACGGATGCAAAGAATTGATTTAGCTTCTCTGCAATGGCAATATCTTCTCTGAGTGTTTCTTTAGTAGCTTGACCATCCAGTGACCCCACAGATTGTTTGGCAAGCTTCCTGCTTCTGATGTACTTACACTTTGCTGTTAGATTTTGTGTCTTTTGTTAGTTGATCTTCAAATTCTTTTTTGGCCTGCCTAATTATATTTTTACCCTTGACTTGCCAGAGTTTGTTCCTTTCTATTTTCCTCAGTAGGATTTGACTTCCAGTTTTTAAAGGATGCCTTTTTGCCTTTAACTGACCCTTTTACTCTGTTGTTTAGTCATGGTGGCATTTTTTGGTCCTCTTACCCCAAATACTTTTTTTAAAATATATGAATTTATTTTGAGTATTATAATGTTTTAAATAGTTTCCATGCTTGCAGGTCTTTTACTCTGTTCCTTTTAATTTCTGTTTAACTAACTTTTTCATTTTTGATTAGTTTCCCATTTTGAAGTTAAATGCTACTGTGGTGGGTTCCTTTGATATTTTCACCCCACAAGGATATTTGATTTAGTTATATTATTGTTGCTCTTCGTGAGTGAATCAACTATATTCACCTTGTGAGCCAGACCCTGTGCTCCATTGAGGACTAAATCAAGAATTGACTGTCCCCTTGAGGGTTCCAGGATGAGATGGTCAAAGAAGCAATTATTAATGGCGTCTAGAAATTGTATCTCTGTATCCAGTCCTGTGGTGACATATGCTCAGTCAATATGGGGATTGTTGAAATCCCCTATTATTACTGGGTTTTCTTTTAGCTTCTCTAACCTCCCTGAGCATTTCAGTCACCATCCTGGTTGGGCGTCAGTAGTGTATCCCTACTGCTATATTCTTGTTATTCATTCATGGAATTTCTATCCATAGAGATTCTTTAGTACAATTTGATTCATTAAAGATTATTACTATATTTAACTACCATTCTTTCACAAAAAGTGCCACTCCCTCACCAGTGCAACCTAGTCTGTCATTCCTATATATTTTGTACACTGGTATTACCGTATCCCATTGATGATCATCTTTCCATTAAGTTTCTTTGATGCCTATCACATAAATATCCTCATTTAATACCAAGTACTCAGGTTCACCCATTTTAGTGGTTAAGCTTCTAGCACTTGTATACAAGCACTTACAACATTTGTAAATATTTGGTTGTCTGCCTTCATGGACAATGACATTGACAATAATCAGTCATTGCATATTAGCCCTTTCAAGCAACTGAAACATTCAGACCAAAGCAGAATCTGCTGGACAAATGAGCTGGTTTTAAATCCTGTCCTAGCACTGAGAGTGTAAAATGACATATGGCAGTGTGATAGTGGTAAGACGGAGGCTACTATATAGCTAGAAGGGTTTTTTTGGGGTAAACCACATAGTATCATTCAAAGAGGAAGAACTACACCAAAGTATATAATTAATATAACAACAGTGGAAGTAGTAGTTCAGAATACAAGCCTATTGCCTTCTTTACTGTAAACACAATTATATAATCCAATTATGCAGAAGTATTTTTCACAGCCTGCTTCTGTATCTGCCAACCTGGTATACAGATATCTAGCCCAGGATAAATAATCTGCAGGTGTTCTTCCTGATAGATTTGATTGCCTGGGGTTACTCATGTACCAGACACTCAATGTTCAGGAAACTTTTAATAAATGGTCCAAGAAAAGGAAAGAAAAAATTATGCAGACAGTTTTAAAGCAATAGAAGGTTGTTTCCCCCCCGCCCAGCCCCGTTACCACTGTGCAGGAGTTATGCATCAGTTGCAAACAGGAGCAAAATAAACTGGAAGTTTCCAGACTAAGGGGTGCTGATTACAGATGTAAATAGGGATAGATTAAGGCTACCTGGGAACTAGATACACTTATGTGTCTCCCATCTGCTGCCCTTCTCCGCCACCAAGCAAACCCAGTGGCTGCCCTCCTCAGTTCCCCCAGCCCTATAATCTTTAATTCTTTACTTGGGCCACTTAAAGACATGAATTCCAACATTTGGACAATGAACAACAGGGACAATTTTGATGCATGATAAGTCTCTTTCCCAACAACCAGCCAGGGTTACTCCTGGCATTTGGTGGGCAGGGCAGGAGGGTTGAGTGACATAGAAGGATTTTGAGGGGTCCCACTGCCATTAGCCAAGCAGCAGGACTCTTCCCAGCAATGAATACTGGCCCAAGGATTCCAAGGAACCACTGATACGTCTGTCCCTGCGTAAATCACAGCAATTGCTGGATAACTATTGATACATGTCCCTGGCTTGGATACCTGTTTCATCTACCATAGGTAAAACCAGACAAAGGAGGGTCCACTCAAGCCCAGAAAAAGAATTTAGAGTCAGTTGGCCTGTTCTGTACCTTTAAATGCAGAAAATAATAGTAAATCAAGAGACGTGTAGATCCTCACACAATCTGAGATAAAGGCTCCAGGGCTGAGATTCTAGAAGTGTTCCTATCTAAGTGGACAATTGTAATCAGACTATTATGGAGATCACTGAGGGCTTATTTTCTGATAGCCTTAAAAAATGTCACAATTAAGTTTAGGTCCTGTGACTTTTGTGTGTCTATGGTGAGACGTCAAGCTTGTGTTATGGAAACCTGCCCTCAGTAAATGGATTCTGATTGCCTGCACAAGCTCTGTAGTATTTGAAGGAGGAAGTATTGTGAACCAAGCTACAATGATTTCTCTAACAAAAAGCATTTAGTGCAGCACATGCGTAAGACAACGTTGTTAACATAAAGTCCTCCTCATTGAAGAGGTTAAAGAAGACTGAGAACAGGAAAGGAAGTGCTTCCCCAAAGGTGAGCTCCATGAAAATTGTGCTTGAAAAACAAATATCCAAGTTTTATCCAAAACTAGACCTTACTACCAAATCAAATGAGAGTTTCTAAAGCAAATGTATGAACAAGTCAGTAATCACCAACCTGCACCTGGTATTGAAGATTTCCCATAACAGAACTGGTGCCATCCTTATCAACAGCCCATGAACCAGATGATCATCTTCAGTATTATGGCTGAGCCTGATGCAGACCAAGCTACATCCTTGTCTAGGTGGAAAATACGAAATGTGGATCATGAAGTCAGTAAAAATAGTAAACAGAAATGGGAGGGATAACATATTCTTAAGAATAACACTGCTCTACTGAGAGTACTGATCCAAGACATTAGTACATACAATGGTGATATTGTAGTCTTTAAGGGCATTGTTATAGTGGCTGTACTATTATTTGGGATATTTTAAATATCCTACAGTAGGCATTTCAAAGAATTTTATGGAGTAATAAAAAAGGAAGCAATGTATCCACTCTTCATCTTGTGGCATAATATATTTGAGATCAAATTTTTCCCCAAGAAGGGATTTTCAGCTTTCCAAAAAACTGTTTCTATTTTTGAGCTATGTTTGGGAACCCTGGGCTATATTTATACCTGGTATAACTTCACTGAAATTAGGACTAATAATATAGGCACAAATTGTGGCATTATTTTTACAAGAGCCCTTATTAAGTCCAGCTGTTGTAACTTTAATTAGACCAGTATTCTAATCCTGGACCTAATGCTCCCAAACACTTATGCAGTGAGTAGAATTAAGTACGTGTGTAAGTGATTGCAGGAGCAAGTCCTACCCAGTCTGTTAACAGTGTCATTGCAGGGCACCGCATAAAAGAGGAGCACAAAATTAAAACAAGGATAAAAGATGTTAGGCTTACGGAAATCAGAGGAGTAATGTAAACACTTCAAAACTATTGCTTGGAGTACTGGACACCAATTAATATTTTATGAGAGTAGAACATATTTACCTACAATTCTCTTGGCAGTTTTCAAGAAAGACTCCTCATCCCTTTGTCAAAAGCTGCAGCATTAGAGAAGGATCACTGCACTGTGCCATGTGTACTTGGCTTGCCCTCAATTGATATATATCGTAGGAAAATATTTGCAAAAACCTCTGTGATATAAAACAAAAGAAAGGTCAGTGGTAAATGTGTCTCTCTTTCTCATATTTTTGATGTCCTGGTGTTGCCAAATACAAAGATACATTAGAACTCATTGCCAAAAGCCATGTAACTTTGAAGTGGAAATCCAAATCAACAACCATAAAAACCTGACCGGAGAAAATCTACAGACTTATTCTCCCACCCCACACCCACTCATTCACAAAACACACACCAAAGCCCCCTGCCTCCCACAATAAACACACAGAAGAATGTAAATCATGTAGACAATCCCCAAGCTTTGAACTCATATGGACATTTTTATATTATTTTATGGAAGAAAGGTAGGACTTCTGCACATAATCATCTTTGGGATCAGCACCAACACATAGAAGCACATTGTATATACAGCACAAATGTACATGTTATTTACAAAATAGTAAGAAAAAAGGCAAATTGAAATGATAACCAATTGTTTTCTATTTTTATTTGCACATTCAGTTTGGTTTCTCTTGTATTAGGACCTACTGAGTACATCTATTCTTAGGTTAATTAGACTTTAGATTATATGAATTGCATGAGCCATATTGCCCATATACATCTTCTAAGGGGAGACAAACAGGTTATAAAAAAGATCTTTTTGGAAATAAGGAGAGATTAAAAAAAACAGATACAGATCATATGGCTTACACCCATCTGATCTTAATGGGTCTTTCTGCTCTGTGAGTAGATAATACTCCTCTGGCTTTGAAATTCATTCCCCACCCAAAATCTAGTATTTATATTTCTGTGCTTGTGAAAGGAAATATTTAACGTGATGGAAAATAAAAGGTTCAGCGGGCATCCAGGTAATCCTTCCTATTTCTTACTACTGCTAAATAGAGAAATCCAAACACTGATGATTACCCTATGAGTTTAAAAAGAACATATTGTTGGATCAAATACTGATTTCAGCACTTGATTCCATAGAGCCTTACCCTATCTTTGAGAGTCCCTTTTACGTTCTATAGTGATACTTCAGTCATTTATATTCGGTGAATTATTGAAATGCGTTCTATGTAAAAATTGCACTTGGCCCTTTGTACAGAGTTATAACTGTGGATGTACGTTCAAGAAGGTTCTAAATAGCCATTGCCCTCTAATTGAATACAGCCTTGATGTAATGAGCTAAAAGATGAGAATGAAACTATATAGTGGTATTTAAGCTTCTGATTTTAAAACTAAATTAATGCATTTTCCTTTAAAAAGAGATGTGGTCAGACAAAAAATTCTCATTAAACGATTCTTACAAATTGAAACGGAAAAGAACACTGTTGCACAGACCAAACAAATAGGGCTTTACAATAATGGCAGGAATCCAGTAAACATGGGAGAGTGTTACTGGACCGATTAGATCAGCCAATACTGTAAAAATACGAAGATCAAGCCAATTATAGTGGCTGGTAGACCTGGGAGAATTAATTTTACCCTAAAAATGATTTTTCTGAAGAAGAAATAAAAAGGAAGAGAGAGAGGAAAACATTAAACCCAATAGACAAATTCAAATAAAGTGTTAAGGGGTCAGAAAAACAACAAATTAACACAGGCACGCAAATTAAAGACAACACAGGAAGCATTTTTAGCAGTAGCCCTTGTAATGCACATTCAGCTTACAACAGAGAGAGTCACAATTTACTGCTGTGACTGATAAGTCTCATGCTTCCTGAGGATGTCATCAAGCGTGTGAAGTACCGGTAAATCTTACACTAGGTGAAAACCTGGTTGTGTCAAAGCTGAGAGTGCTTGCTGGGTGAGCATTACAGCAGAGTTCCTTACCCCAAACAGAGTTTAGACCTTTAAAAAGAGAAAAGTGCTAGACTCCATGAAGTCCATTATATGAAGGACTTTGCTATTTCTATTGATATTGCATGGAAATAGGATGACCAGATCTCAATTTTATAAGGACAGTCCTGATATTCAGGGCTTTGTGTTATATTGGCACCTATTATCTCCCACCCCATCCCAACTTTTCACACTTGCTATCTGGTCACCCTATATGGAAGGCACTCAGAGACTACAGTGACAGATGGCAGAATAAAGTCCTAAAATAGACAGATAGGCTCTTATTTGCAATGAGCCTGACTTTTAGTTCTGAGTTATTTTCAAAGTTCAGTATTAGGTCGATTAATTCTCTGTATTTATCTTTTTTAAATAAAATAGTAATGGGTTTTAATGTCACAGGTAATAATTAAAACCCTCTCTCATCCACTTGTACTTTTGAAGAAGGCAAAAAAATGCAGGGTAACATTTTCAAATGAGCCTAAGTGACTTAGGGTCATATGTCCCATTTTCAAAAGTCACTAAGAAGTTCCATGGGGTCTTAGGCTTCTAAGTGCTAAAATGACTTCTGAAAATGGGACTCAGGTGCTTCTGAAACGTTTGCCCAGTGTCTTAAGATGTTAAGCTACTGGTTTTTGGAGCAGTTCGAGATGATAGGCCAAATTATGCTTGCAGAGAATTTGACTCAATATTAGGAGGGATAAAAAAAATAGCAAGAAAGAAGAGGACAGAAAAGCAGAGCAGTCATAAAGGTCCTGATCTAACTCCCACTGACTTCAGTGGACATTGGATCAGGATCAAAACTTATTGGGAGAAGAGCACTAGGAGACAGGATCTGGAGTGAGGCAGGGAAGTAGGAGATTGAGTGTTATATTAAGAACTACTACTAATTATTATACATAATTCTTAAACTTCCTAAGGATCTATTCAGAAGAAAATCTATTTATTGTTTATGTAACTGTAGACAAACTAGGTGTTCTATGCTGTCATACACTTGTAAGTTAGTCAAGCCCAAAATGGAACTCATAATGTTAATCAAAGAACTGAGTGATGCTATGGTTTTAAAGGTAAAGTAATTTTAGACTCTTGATGTATCATAAAAAACGGTTTTAAGGATTCCTAAACTAAAAGTATTTATTTGTTAGGTAGCATTATCTCTTAGCTTTACCATTAATGAAACCTCTTGAAAATAATAAAATAATAAATAACAACAACAATCACATGAAATGGCAGTAGCCAGCTAGAAGAGCAGAAGAGTTCACTAGCAGAATATGCATCTCAGGTGCTGTCTCTAGCCTAACTAAGCATGGTGTCCTTTTGCAAGCAAGCAATGGTGAACATAGATGCCAGAGGACAGCACTTCCTTTAGACAGTACATTTGCAGACAGTGATTGGCTACTGCACTATAATGTATTTGCTGGGAGCAAGATAGACCCACTTTCCTTTAACATGACCTACCATCTTGAGTTGTCAGGTCTCCATCTTCAACTACTAAGGCGCAGACCTGGTGGTGCCTATTTTTGAGTTCTTTACTATGTTAGGTGAAGGAAAACATGCTAATTTCTTATTGCAAAATGGCCAATTTTAAAGGACTCTATCAATTAGCAAGAGGAAAAACTTTCTGCTTGTACATTTCCAATTCTTCAGGCCACACTCTCCCACATCCTGGTTCCCCTTTCCTTCAAGTACCCATCCGAAAACCAAAGACATTAATTCACTAAATGTAATCCTCATTTTATCACTGGACACTACAGTCAGCCCTGGCATAAATCCAGCACTGGTTGGTGATTAGCACATTATTGCTCTTTACCTTCCTGGCTTTCCCAAAAGAGAAGCTATAGATACTGCAGAAACTTGCCACACACAGAAGCTCATAAATATAAAAATATTCCCTGCAGTGATTCTGAAGGTTAGATATGAACATGTGAAATTTTAATTCTAACCATTCCACTTTGATCTAAACACATTTCTCACAATACATATCACTGTTATACAAAGAGACTTGTCATTACACATACAAATGATTAATGTTCAAAGTGTTCTCAACTTTCAAGGAATTTAAGAGTTGATTATCATTCTAAAAGTGTCCAAAAGAATTTATTTTGTACCCAGTTTATTCTTTATTCAATTCCAAATAATTATTAAGTTTCTGAATGTGTGAAAACAGATTTTTGCTCCAATAGGCTTTCCCTCCATAAAAGATGTTTAATCAAGCTGCCAAGCTTCTCTTTTTTTCCCCCTTTGATAAAATGTTTATTCTCTATGTGTACAAAAAACATTCAGCTGAATTTAGAGCTATGGGACAACAAGAAAGCGAAAACATTTTAGCTTTTGAGAATGTAGACCACAGCTGCTTTCAGTGTGACATATAAACATGTATATTACTCTGGCATATCCTTCCATAAAATGGAATCATGTTGTATTTTATGAAGGTCACTTTAAATCTAAACTAATTCTTTGCATCTCCAAGAATCTAACATGTAGTCTTCCAAAACAACTGCATCATAAACTGTGGGCTCTCCAAATTTAAACGTATCTGTGGTTCTTGTTTCACTCTTGAAAGATAAGCTACAGAGATCCTTAACTTGTATTATTTGTAACTGCTGGGAAATCCAGGTCGCTATTCATCTGGGAAAACTGACACAACCAGGGGCGGCTCTAGGAATTGCGCCGCCCCAAGCAGGGCGGCACGCCGCGGGGGGCTCTCTGGCGGTCGCTGATCCCGCGGCTCCGGTGGACCTCCTGTAGACGTGCCTGCGGAGGGTCCGCTGGTTCCGCGGCTCGGGTGGACTTTCCGCAGGCATGCCTGCGGATGCTCCACCGAAGCCGCGGGACCAGCGGACCCTCCACAGGCATGTCTGCGGGAGGTCCACCGGAGCCACCTGCCGCCCTCCTGCGGCACGCTGCCCCAAGTAAATGAAGAAATAGTCAGCAGTGACCGAACATCATTGCCATCTGTTGGCTGCTTGGTAACGTAAGTGACATGAGATTGTTTAGTCCAGTTCCAAGTGGACAGATGCCCACATCACAAAACCTACCACAATTGGCACCACTGGCACCATTGTTGGCTGGCAATCTCTGCACAGAGTCAGAGAACTGAATCAAGCAAGGAGAAGAACTGTTGCCTTTCCCCTAGAAGTAGTCCCTTCAGGCCAGGTTGTATAGGAAAGCTACAGTGAGTGAGCTTGCAATGCTGCTGCTTGTATTATACTTACTATGTGAATAAACAGAAGACTCCAGTCTTCAGGGCTCACAATCTGACACCTTTCACTAGTACGAACACAGACAAAGAGAAAGAAGTGGGACTAATCATATCACCTTTTCATACAATTAACATTCTGTAAGTGGCAGATCTGCACATGGTGACATTTATGAATTGCTGGAACTGACAAATCTTGTATTATCCAAAACATTTTCCAAGAGAAGTCAGTAATGGCAAATGAACCATTGAAGGGTTTTGTCCAAACTTGTACATTCACCCCCCACCCCCACCCCATCTGACTGGAGTATAGAACTGTGCAAATAACTGGATTTGTGTCTCACTATCCATAACAAAAAGATAAAAAACAGTTTGCTTCAGGTCAAAAGAAACATTTTGTTTGACTCATTCAGTTTGAGTTTTTGAATGTTTATTTTAATAAAATTTAATAAAACCACATTTTGATTAGAAAAATCCAAACTTGTGTTTCAAAAATGTCAAAATGAAACCTTTTTTTTTTTTTTTTTAAGGATTTTTTTCCACACCTGAAACAGTTCGGCAAATTCATCATGAATTTGCATAATGGTTTCGGTTGCCCTGAATTTGCACTTTTCAGTGAAAAAAAGTTTTGGTTATGGCTATGGCTACTGGCATGTCCCTCACTTACACAGGACCTTGCCACCATAAGAGCAGGAGTAATAGCCTAATAAGATCTCTACCAGCACCACTTACAATCAGTAGTGCCTTACTCTGCGAGTAGCTCCACTGGAATCAGTTAGGCTAACTGTAGAGTTAAGCACAACTCAAGAGAAGTAAGAGAGACAGACTCTGGCCTTAAATGTTGAAATGGCTTAGCTGCCAAACTCTATTTTTCTTTTATTTCATATTTTGAAGTGCTGTTTCAAATAAACAATAATATCTGTTCAGCAAATGCAAACAAAATCCTGCACATCTGATATTCATAAATGTTATTGGGGCAGATCCTTGGTAGAAATTGTCATACTGCCACTGAAGTCAACTAAATAAGAATTAGAAACTTTTCAAGAAGTCCCCTTGCAATTTGAAGTCAATGGAGCTATGACACTTTACACCAGCTGAGGACAGTGAATTTAACAGTGGTATGGAAATATAAATGGATCCTTGATTTTGGAACTTGCTGCCCCTTCTTGGTCTGCCAGAGCCCAAAATATGTTCACATTCTAAGGATTGCCCATAAATATATCCATTTCAACCCATACCATCTTTTCTTTTTTCTCTTTGTTCAAAGCTGTTCAAGATGGTATGGGTTGAAATGGATATATTTATGGGCAATCCTTTCTCTAAGTTTAAATTGTAATTTTTAAATATGTGGGATAGATGCCCAGAGCGCTGGATGGGAATCTATAGAATATATTTTTAAAACTGGAGGGGAAAATAAATGAAATGTTAATATACATAAAATCAATACCCATCACACAAGTGCTGTACAGTGAGATCAGACTTCTTGGAATTCTCATTTAGTTATAGTTACCAGGTCTATTTAACTTGCAGTATTAAAAAGGGCTCCATTACATCACCTACTAACTTTGTTTGTTTCAATTGTCCCTCCATATATAAGACAAATAAGCATTGCATTGTTCTGAAATGTGAGGTGCAACAATGGGAAATTCCCAGCTCCTCAGCTGAGTAACTCAGCCATGGGAGCTCAGAAGGCTGCAGATGAGAGTCCATCTTATGCATCCTTCTAGTCTATCTGCTAGCTCTGTTCTGCATAGGTGCTGGAACTGCGGGTGCTGCCGCACCTTGAATTGGTTTCCATGATATACAGGGATTACAGTTTGGTTCAATGGCTCTCAGCACCTCCACTATACAGATCATTCCAGCAGCCCTGCTGTTCTGGTGAGTTGGCAGGATAGGCAAGGATCCTACACTCTGGTCACTTTAGAGAACAACGTGCTCTTCTTAGTTTCAATGCCTGTTAACAAGAAAAGGAGTTGGCAGGGATGTCACTGTACACACGCAAGGGCCTGTGATCACAATAAACCCAGTGTGTGGGGTTCACCCTTTGCCCAGTTCAGAGGTTGAGATTTAGTAATAATAATACTTACTATTTACTGTGTGCTGTATGTTATATCTTGAAAGTTCTGTGCAGACATTAACTAATGCTAATGTCCCAGCAGCACTATCAGACTGGCCAATACTTTTGGAGTTATTTTTTATTAGGTGGGCACCAGCCCTCTTGTTTCAGGCTCAGCCAGTGGTGCAAATAGAATTGATTTCTTACCAGCACGCTGCACCAGCCAAAGGGGGCGGGAGGACGTGACCTCCCCATGTGACCATCCCCCCATCTGACTCCTCATGTGATCCTGCCCTGTCCCCAGCTTGGGGCCCTGCGCTCTCCACCTCCTCTCCCCATGATCCATCCCACATTACCTGGGTGGGGGGAGCGCTCCCAGTGGGTGGACACGGCACAGCTGCTGTGTGGCCTGCTAAGAAAAGAGGAGGGTTTGCCAGTCCACAGTCACACCTCTTTGGGAATTGCCAGCCGAGGAGCTTCAAACCAGCGCCCTCTGACAGCAGAGAATATTTTTTTTCAGACACGCTGGCAACCGAGCTCCATGCTGGGAGCTCCTCTGGCGCAGCTGTACCGCCCCTAGCCCTGCGCCCTGCCCTTCCACGCAGCTGTGTCTCCTGAGTCCTGTCCGGGGTCTGTACAGTACTGCTGGGGGCGGTACAGCCAGGCCGGAGGAGCTGCCAGTGTGGGGCCGCCCGGTGGCTCCATGTTCTGCTCTTCCTATGTCTTTCCAGAACGCCATACCTGCTATAAATAGCGTACTGGTATGGCATACCGTACCGTACCACCTACATGCACCACTGGGCTCAGCTTCCCATAACCAGGCTGGTTCTTCCCCTTCTTCCTAGACTGAGGTTACCCAGCTCTGGCCCAACCTCACTATCAAGTTTTTTTCATCTTTTGTTCTTC
Source organism: Mauremys mutica (assembly GCF_020497125.1). Lineage (NCBI taxonomy): Eukaryota > Metazoa > Chordata > Testudines > Geoemydidae > Mauremys > Mauremys mutica. Next base: position 33,313,957 of record NC_059076.1, on the reverse strand, counting down.
TCAATGGCTCCCTGAAACAGCTCTCCTCTGCTGCTCCTGTTTCTCCCCAGGTCTCTCCTTTCTTCCTGAGGCAGTTCTCATCTTACCTCACCTGCACCTTTTCCTGACTGATTCCCCCAGCCTCCTTCCTTCTAGGGCCCCGGTGGCCTCTCTTAAGCCTAACCGGGGGCGGGGCACCCTGTGATAATTTCCTTCATTTAAAAAAATATCTTTCTGTGTTTGGCTTCTGAATGAAAGTGCTATACCAAAGTTCTAAAACACCGAATTCTGGGAGTTCTAACAATGTTTAACTATTCCTAACAACAAAATAAAATGTTCCAGCTATAAAATTGCCAGGAACAGGGAACAACTAGCCTTAGTTTATTCACCTTTTGGAGGGCCGGGGAAAGAGTGCTTAGAACAACTGAGTCTTCTAAGATAGGAGTATCAGAAAATCCAAAAAGTCCTTATAACAGAAGTGGACGGGCCTGCTTGCCTTTCCAAGGTAGACATCCCAGGGCATTTCATCATTAACCCATAAACTTGCAAGCATAGCATACTAATAAATAATGCAGGTACGGGCAGTCTATTCTACTATATACACCAGCAGGCTGAACAGAATTCAAATACAAAAAAGGAAACCACCAAAGAAATGTAGAAATGTCTTTATAATGAATCTCTTTCTGGCCTTCACATTTTCTATCCTTTCTTTTCCTTTAAGTTTCTTCACTGTTTCCCTTTCCTTCTGTCTGCTTGTCTTTTCCCCTTGGGTTGTTAGTTTCCCTTGTGATTGCCTCTGTCATTTCCACCATCATCTAAATCTCTCTCCTGTCCTTTCTACATTTCCCCCTTCTATCCCTTTCCATTCTCCTCTTTTCATCCTTTCCCCTCATTCCCATTTGGGTCTGTATTCTCCCCCCTGCCTCTCTTAAATTTACTCTCCCTCTCCCAGCTACGGAGTTCCCAAAAGGGAGAGGACACTGACTTTTGTTGCCCCCGAGTCTTGTCTCCCTAGGAGTGGGGAGGTTCTCCTCTTCTATCCTCCTCCCCACATGGAGCTGACAGCAATGGGTCTCCTTATTCTCCTGTCCCCTTGGAAGGGAGGCAGAGCTGGTTAGATGGATTGGGTACATTCTACTACTCCCATCAGGTATTGCTGCTTCTCCTACCACTGGTAAGAAGGCTGGAAACTCCCCAGCCACCAAATCCTCCTGCTGCTCCCACCATGGACTCCCCTGGCTCGTGTACTTAATTACAGCAGTGAGGAGCAAAATTCTTCTGTTCACAGGGGCCAAAAAAAGAGGGATTAGAACTTTTGCTTCCGACACAGATCTGAAGAGTTGGTGCTGTAAGGAATCATGCACATAACCTCACAGCCACTGCTTTCCACTTTCACTTTCTACCTAGGCGCTGAGAACACCTGTAACTACTAAGAGCAGGGTTCCAGGTGGTTAATTCTCAAAGGAGAAGAAATCCTTTTATATACACACCTTCTGCCTCCTACACTGCAGGATAAGGCACATCATAAAACTAGATACATAGAGAAGCCAAACAGCCATCAAGTAGCTTTACTTATTTAATCCATTGCTAGTGAGGAGCAATATCAATGTGCCTTCTGGCATTCCAACCTCCTTCTCTCTCTTTTTGCTACTAGAAAATATATGAAGGCCAACAACACTATTAGCAACACAAATCAAATGTATGATAATGCAGATAATGTCGGACTAAACATTATGAAACACAACACCACATGCATGCCGGAGAGAAGAAGGGCCTGTGGAACCCACTGAAGGCCATCTACAGGAAGGGGTGTGAAGGAGCCATTTGGGGCCAAGGAGGAGTGCCTGTTGGAGGGCAGAGAAATGGAAATAAAAGGTTATAAGTGAGAGGAAGTTTCAGGGAATGGGCTGAAAATCACATTGATTCGTATTTTAGCCGAGCTATTTTGCCCATTCCCAGCATATGCATACAAGCACATATCACACATCATACGCTATCATGTGGCTACATTCTGATGTAGCTAAATTAATGATATATACCCACCGGCTTTCCCAGCCTATGTTATAGTAATGTGAAAACAAGGTGATTATGCATGCTCAGAGATAGCCAGATGTTATGGGACCACTGGCACTGTGGTATAGTAAATTGGGCACTAAACTATCCCTCAGAAAACCTGGGTTCTGTTCCTGGCTTTACCCCAATACCCTATGTGGCCTCAAGCAAATTATTGCACCCCTCTGGGTTTCTACTTCTTCTCCAACCCTTTGTCTATTTACACTGTAAACTTCTCGGGGCTGGGACTGTCTCTTACTATGTTTGTATAGCAGCTAGCACAAAGGGCCTTGATCTCACCTGGGACCTCTAGATATTACTGTAATAAAATTATTAAACAAACATAATAAACATTTGTAAATATAAAAACACAATGCACCCGGTTTGCCTGACCTTTGTTTCAGTTTATCACACCAAGAGTCAGCTAGACTTATAATGCACAAATGGAATCATCCGCATATTGATTGAAAAATGGCTTTTACATTGGCTCCGAAGCACAGGATGATAAAAATGACAGTAGATAGAGACCTAGGTTGTTAAAACAGGCTACACATGGATAGTGTGAAGTCCAGAGGTACTGACCAGTAACATAACAAAGCTTAAAAAAAATAAAGATTACTATTGCTCTCTGAATCTGTACTTCATATGGACTTCATGTAATTTATTTTTAAAATGTTTGTACCTCGTGAACATAACTGAATCCAAAGGTCACAGGTATGCTCAGAAACATAGCCATCATCTAAGTGATCTTGAATTGTCCAGTGAATTCCTGGTGGAGTGTTTGATATTTGCTGCTTTGGCTCATTTAATATAGCTATTTTTATTTTATGGAAAGTGTGGCTATTGTTCTTGAGGATTCTTTCCATGATAGATGCTAGGAATTATCTTGGAAAAGAGAATGGTCTTGTGATTCAAACAGTGGTCTGGGTCTCAGGAGAACAGCATTCTATTCCTGGCTCCACTACAGCTGACCTTGGGCAAATCACTTGATCTCCCTCTGACCTTTTTCTTGTCTCTAAAACAGGAAATAATATTTTCCTACTTCACTGAGGAGCGGTGAAGAAACATTAATTCATATTTATAAGGCACTTCAGTGATTGTGATGAGCACCATAGAAAAGCTGACATACATAAAAATCATGCTGTGTTCTGGTATTCAAGTACAGATGTTTTCTCTTTTTCTTAAAGCAAGGACTTTTTCTTGGGAGTAGTATTTTTCATCTGTGACATTTCTTGCTTTTACCTCTGGACAATATGTACATGTACATTGTAATTGCAGTGATTATATTTATGAACTGCATGCTATAAAATCTTCAATGCCCTCTATAGCATACTGAAAAATAGAACCAAATGTTTTCTATTAAGATTTATTTTTTCAAACCCTTTAAAGGTACCAGACTTGGAGAGCACAAGGGCAGGGCCGGCTCCAGGCACCAGCTTAGCAAGCAGGTGCTTGGGGCGGCCACTCTGGAGTGGGGCGGCACATTCAGGTATTCGGCGGCAATTTGGCGGAAGGTCCCTCACTTCCGCTCAGAGAGAAGGACTTGCCGCAGATAGCGATCGCAGCTTTTTTTTTTTTTTTGGCTGCTTGGGGCGGTGAAGGGTGTCACTTTCTTACACAAAATCAGAGAAAGGACAGGAAGCCACAACGAAAGAGAAAGTCCCAACTCCACGTTCCTTCAGTCCCAGGAAGGATGTGGTTAAGATACTGGAGACTTAGGAAATCTGGGTTTAATTCCATGCCTTGCTACATATTTCCTGTGTGACACTGGGCAAGTTGCTTAGAACCATATTTTCCAGGGAGCTCAGTGCCCATTTAGACATGTTAATATGAGCTAGATTTTTCAAAAGTCCACCCAGCAGCTCCCATTGTGACAATCTCTCTGTGCCTCATTTCCCCACCTGTAATATGGAGATACTTCCTGTTTTGTCTGTTTAGATTGTAGGTTCTTTGGAACAGGAACTGTCTCTTACCATTGCCTACAATGCCTAGCACAAGTTGGGGCCTCTAGGTGCTGCCATGGTAATGATAGTGTAACTCTTCTGCCAGGTGGTTAAAAGCAGCAAAAACTACTGGGTGAAATATATTTAGGGCCCATCTTGCCAAATAACTAAAATGGCTCCAGTCCCCACCCTCTTTGTGTGCCTTTAAGAGGGAGGACTCCCCACACTTGCAAGCACTTGGAGACTATGCTCAAACAAGGAAATCTTTGGTAAGGGAACATGGTCATAAACTTGGGAAAACTCAGCAACAGAATATATGCAAATAAAGAGTAACATACTCCCACCTTCCAGTAACTTTGGCAGTAGTCCCTCTAACTCCCTTCCCACTCAACGATGAGAATGTCCCATAGATAAAATCCCCTGGACTGAATCACCTCAGCCACCCACAAAACTCCACTAATGGTTGAGCTCAGTCCAAGTGTCTGCCTCCAGTCCCAAGGGAACTGCTTCCCTGGTTCCTTCTGGAGGCACCCCCACCTAACCTAGCTTACCGATTCAGCTTTATTAAAGTGCCGGGCAGGCAACGCCTCACTAGAGTCTACTTAAGCTCTGCTGCTATCTTCTGTGGTGGCTCTCACAGCAAAGTCCTCAATCTGCATAGTCTGTGGCTGGCCAGCCCTCTGCACTATTTTCAGTGAAGTCTTTTCTTTGTGCTGTCTCTTGTAGCAGAAACCCCACAGGAGCACTTAAGATCTCTGAGCAGCAGGCTGGCTGCTTGGAAATGAGCTCTTTGCTAGAGATAAGAGATCTTTCCCCTCCCGGGGAGCCCAAGTTAATATATAGGGATAGCTCAGCGATTTGAGCATTAGCCTGCTAAACCCAGGGTTGTGAGCTCAATCCTTGAGGGGGCCACTTAGGGATCCTGGGGCAAAATCAGTACTTGGTCCTGCTAGTGAAGACAGGGGGCTGGACTCAATGACCTTTGAGGGTCCCTTCCAGTTCTATGGAAGAGGTATATCTCCATATATAAGAGTTATGACAACTCCCCAAGAGTCACAAAAGGAATTGTAGGTTCATAGCCTATGCAAATAAATCTCTCTTTGGCTGCTCTTTCTGCTTTTCACCAATAGAGCAGAGAATTCTTACCCCTCTAGAGCATCTGCCAATAGTGCTTACAATCATAACCGCCATCATCTCTGCTAACAAGATTAATATGATGTAAGATACAACGTTGTTATTGTTAGACACACCAGCCAGATTAAAATGATAGAAAGAGAGGGATAACAATGGGTGCTGGAGTTTGAAGGAATCACTTGTATTGTGGGATAAATATTATGGTAATTGCTGCTGATTTAATCATTGTGGGGGTAAACTCTTGAGACGATTAACAGTGTTTCAGGGTTTGCACTAGCTAATTCTCCAAATGGTGGTAGTGCAAAATATAATCTGAATATTTATTTTGTGCTCATCACTACAGCATCTGGGAACTTAACAAAATTATTACCACCACAGAGGTAGTTACTGCTGTTGCTATAATATTTACCAAGTATATTCCACTTTGAAAATACCAAATCTTTTTACCATCAACTTTACAACATCAGAATGACATGCATAAGTTAAGTTTCTTCTATTGCTGTTGAACAATTCTTTTCCTAAATATATAGGAGAGTTGGATAACGTCTGAGAATAATATAGAAATTAGTCAAGCAATGTTATTTCAGAATGCCAGTCAGTAAATGAAAGACTCCAAAATATGCTGAGAGTGTATTAAATACAGCACTGGTTCTCAACCCCGGGTCTGGGGCCCCCCGGGGGGCCAAGAGCAGGTTTCAGGGGGTCCGCCACGCAGGGCTGGCATTAGACTTGTTGGGGCCAAAGGCAGAAAGCTGAAGCCCCGCCACCAGGGGCTGAAGTAGGGTGACCAGATTACATGAACAAAATATCGGGATGCATGGGGGGGGCAGGTCCGGAGTGCCACCGAAGCAAAAAAAAAAAAAAAAAGTACTGCCAGAGCACCGCCAAAGCAAAAAAAGCCCCGTCGGGATGCAGGACAAACGACTGAATATTGGGATGGTCCCGATTTTATCGGGACGTCTGGTTACCCTAGGCTGAAGCCAAAGCCTGAGCAACTTAGCTTTGCAGGGTCCCCTGTGGCGTGGGGCCCTGGGCAACTGCCCTGCTTGCTACCCCCTAATGCCGGCATTGGCTCTTATATGCAGAAAACCAGCAGTTGTGGGCCATGGAGTTTTTATAGCATGTTGGGGGGCCTCAGAAAGAAAACGGTTGAGGACCCCTGATATACAGCATCTTAAAAACAACTTGATAAAAGATCATCTAAACAAAAAGATTCTAGATGTTTGGCTATATTTTCATATGCTTGACTAGTGTAAGGAACAGCAGGAAGGTCTGTCAGACTGTGCAGACAAATAGAAGATTATCTAGACAAGGTTCTATTCAATGGAATTCAGTAACCCCAGTGATTATCGTTTCCTGCTAATGTGATGGAGTTGATTGAGAAACCACCACTGGAGAAGCATTTTTAAGCCATATACTGCCACTTGCAGGTCAAAGTAAATCTGCATTTGTTACATTAGGATACATGAAAACAAATGTATTTGTGCAGATGCTGGGCATGGCTTCAATGAGATATAGAGATAACACATTGGAAACATCAGAGCTGTAGACTATTACTCTATTAGGAAAGGGTGTTAAATATGACCCCAATCTGAATACAACTTGCTTTACTGTCAGTGAGCAAATGTTGACTGGATGAGATTGTTACTCACAAAAGAATCCTGTTTAGGGAAACAATTTTAATGTCCAGGATTTTAATGAAGATGCCATTGGAACACTCCTCCTTGACAAATCAGTAGTATGAGCATGCTCATTAGAATAGGCCCTTCCTTTAAAATTTGAATTATTCATTGCAAGTTTACCATAAGCATGTGAAGAACTAGGAAATTAACACTGAACACACAATCATAGTTGATTATATAGCTTAGGCTCGGCTATGCCAAATTCAGACTTGGTGCAACTGAGCTGCGGGGAGGCATAACTGGATTTATATCTTTGACCCTCAAGCTGGCTTGGGGCCTAACTGGCGCCTAATGCAAATTAGAGCAGCCACAGGGCTGCTCTAAATTGTGCTGGTTGGAATAATTCACTAGTGGGCTGTTCTGCTGGCCCAGGATCATCTCTATCCATTCCCTACCTTTTTTGAGGGTAAGTAGGAACACAGGGCTGGCTATGCCAGCTTTTCATTGCTGATGGATTCACCAAAATCATGGCAGCTGTTAGGGCAGCTTTAGGTTTCCTTTGTGCCAGTGTATCCTTGGCTGACAACCAGACTCCTTGTCCACAAGGAAAGGAAACACTCCAGTCCATTATAATAACCTTAATAGAATATTGTAGTGGGATCGCAATTGAGGACCATAAGGAAGAGAACAAGAAAGAGGAGAGCAAATAGAAAAAAGAAGATGAAGGCATGAAGATGAAGATGAAACATGCTGCTTTGGCAACACTTGTGATTTAGAAAATTTGACCTACCTGATTAATCCTTTATTTTACATAGGGAAACAGAGGCCTGGAGAGCTTGTGATCTGCCCTAAAAGCCTTGAATGAGAGTTTGTGTGGCCTAGTGGATTAGACATGAGACTGCATCAGAAGACCTGCTTTCTAACCCTGAACTGACTTCTTGTGTTGCATAGGCAAGTCACTGAGGCTTGATTCTCGAATATGCAGATTTCTCTTAGGAGGCGCTGAGCTCTTTCAATCTAGTTGACTGCAATGGAAGTTGAGGGTACTTTTAACGCTCTGTACCTTTTTCTGAGCCTCATTTTTCCCCTCTGGGGAAAAAAATGTGTTTTGCAAAGGAGACATTTTCCCATCTGGGAAAAATAGGTATAATGCCGCATACACTCTGCACCTCACAGAGGCATAATTCGTGTTTGAAAAGTACTTTGAGACCTTTGACAGACATGAATAAGTTAAACTTCCAAGCTGAAAGACAAAAGGAAAAAATTCTTCTCTCTCATTTCAGTAAATACCCTCAGTACCTCCACAGCAAATGAGGAACTACTCTGGGTTTGCAGTGGAAGTGCCATATTACTGCATGATTTTATCACAATAACTCATGTTAATTTTTTGAGGAGCACAAACTATTCTTAAAACTTGCCTTCTTTCTCTTTTTGGGTACCACAGATTCACTCTAGCCATCTCCAGCTCTCCTTGAGACCCCAGAATGCACCTAACTGGCTGGCTCTGACACCAAAGGTACCTGTAACGGGCGGACTCACCCCCGCGGCGCCTCCTGCTGGTTGCTCTGGGGAATTAGCTCTGTCCAGCGCTGGAGCGCCCTCTGCAGGCAGGTGATCCACCTGTCTTCTGGCCCCCGTGTCCCTCCCTGGACCCGGTGCCCTTTTACAGGGGGTGCTGCCCCCTAGCAGTAACCCCTTTCTCTTAGGGTCTCCCCTCCTCAGGGAACCCTCACCCTCTATCCCCACCTTGCCTCAGTATATGGCTACTGTCAGTCATTGTCTAGCCCCACACTCTGGGGCAGACTGCAGTATCAGCCTACTCATCACCGGCAAGGAGGGTTTGGACCTGCTGCCTTGGCCTACCCCTGGGCTGCCCTCTGCAACCCCCAGTACCTGTTGGCCCACTGCTAGGCCGCAGCCTGGGGCTTTCTAGGCTGGAGCTCCCCAGCCTTCCCCAGCCCTGCTTCACTCAGGTATCCAGTCTCCAGCTCCTAAGCAGCCAGGCCCATCTCTCTCTATAGCCAGAGAGAGACTGTCTGGCCTCTGGCTTCCCTGGCCTTTTTATAAGGCCTGTGGCTCAGTTTGGGGCGTGGCCTCACCTGCAGCCACTTCCCCAATCAGCCCAGGCTAAAGGCTGTCTTCTCAAGCCCTGCCAGGCCACTTTTTAAACCCCTCCGGGCCGGAGCGGGGTCCGAAAGCTGTAGTTGAGTTGTAGACAAGACATATTTAAAGCATGAGCCATTAGATTGTAACTTTGTTGTAACTTTCTCCTCTGTGGGTGGGTGAGCAATTTCAGTTTCCTAGAGCCTAGAATCACCAACACTGGTCAGCCAACCCAACTCAACCCTTAAGTTTCTCTTTCACCCAGCCTGGCCATAGCCTTCCTTATTTGTGGCTAAACTTTATATAAATAAATAATAAAATGTAATAAAAATAAATAAATAGTATTCATGTTCCATTCCCATATGAAAGGGAGCTGATGAGCATACTGAATGGCAAGAAGAAACCTCAGCGCCCTGGTTTTAAGCTGCAAGGCAAACTTAACTGCCTCATAGTGTTGTATGAAAGGAGAGAAGGCTAGCACTCCCCTTGAGCTTTACAACATGCATATGGTGAAGGCATTGCCACTTACTTTGTGGCATTTATCCAAGGTGGGGGTTTTTTTAAGAGTGAAAACACATCTCTACCATTTTCTAGTAAATGATTTTGCATAGCTAAGATGCTAGGAAGCATAAATAAGGGCAGTCACTGAATTAACCAGGGATGAAAAAACTGTTATGGAATTACACAGTAATGGTAACTAACTGCATTTGCTCCTTGATGTAGAACTTAATTGCTCTATTTTTATTAGTAGAAACTATATGCATTTCACCCATGGATGGTATAATTAAGTTAATGATCAGTGAGTGTAATTAATTTGTGATTAAGCCCAATTTTCTGAACCTTTCATTCTTGCACTTTCTGTAATTAGGCATCTTAAGTACCTTAAATGAGTTGGAAAAATGTTTACTTTTCTTTAAAAACCTTCCTGGCAAAGAGAAAAAGAAATACTGAAAAAACTTGCTCATTTGTACTAATGACCAAGAGCCCCACTGAGAATTACTCAACTTGGTGAGTTATCAAACGAACAAAAACAATTTTTAAAAAGTAAGGATAACACATCACCAAGCATTTATGTTGAGAATCATAGTTTAGTTTTAATTATCTATTAAACTACTTCACAGAGAATATATACTAGTTAAAATAGTGAAGTCTTAGTTATCTGAAACCTTCTCTTTGTGCCCTGCTCTTAACTCTTATGCAAAAGTGTATACTCAGTACCCAACTACCTTCAGTTTATTAGTTCACCTTGTCTCTCTAATATCCTGGGACCAACATGGCTACAACATAGTTGCATAGTTCAAATGGTGTCATTCTAAACTCATCATCGGATTCAGAATATTTATTCCAAAAAAATTAAAAACTGAACAGAATACTGCACATTTTAATTCAAAAAGCTTATGTAGTTGCAACACTATGCCACAGCTCTGTTTCTATGACCACTGCACTGCAAAGGTCTGAGTGATTCTGCACACGTTCTCAAATTTGTGTAACCAGTGAAAATTTAATAGTGATTTACAATTCTTCTTGGGCAAGGGAATGACTTAACCATACAATTGTGTGAAGAATACAACAAGTAGCAAAGCTAAGAAGAGCACAAACTATTCTGAAAACTCACCCTCTTTCTCTCTTTGGGCACCACAGAGTCATTCTAGCCAGCTCCAGCTCTCCTTGAGACCCCAGAATGCACCTGACTGGCTGGCTCTGACACCAAAGGTACCCAAAAGCTGTAGTTGAGTTGTAGACAAAGCATATTTAAAGCATGAGACATTAAATTATAACTTTATTGTAATCTCATAATTTTCTCCTCTGTGGGTGGGTGAGCAATTTCAGTTTCCTAGAGCCTAGAATCACCAGTACTGGCCAGTCAAACCAAACCAGCGCTTTACTTTCTCTTTCACCCAGCCTGGCCATTTTTTTGTGTATTTGTGGCTAAACTTAATACAAAGCCATTAATCCTAAATTCTACAGGTAAAATCAATAAGAGGTTTTCCTGAGTAAGAACTTCAAGATTTGACTTTAAGAATAAAGCAGTCTTTAGGGATATTGAGTATAGTGTTTTAAAAAATGGACCATGGCAATTCTGTTCTCAGGTCCTCCAGCTGGTACTATACATCAATAGCAACCTGTTCAAACAAGGCTAGTTCCTAAACTCAGAAGCTATCACCCTATAGCTTGAAAAAATGTTCTACATACATCTAAACTCTGGCTCAGTCATATTTCATCTGTACTCAGGTGATAACATTAGCTTCCCATTCTAACAAAGATTCCATTGTTAACATTCAAGGCATTTCATGGTCCACCACGCAAGGCTCATCATATTTTATTTTCCTGTCATACAATTTGTTCTGCTGCTCTTGGTTCACAAGCTGCTGGTAGAATTCATTGTGAAGTGATGGATGTTGGGAAATTGTGGCAGAGTAGCCACCTATGAGTCAGGGGAACTGAAAAAGCAGTTGGATGCCCTTGAATAAAGGTTCTTGCTGGGCCTAACTGGGGTAAAGTAATAAAGGAATTTAGTTCACCTCTATGGGCTTTTTGGGCGCTGCCTGCAATTATACAAACCTCACTTTGCGAGCTCATTGGAAAGCCATTCCTCAGAGGAATCTGCCTAGCAGGAATTTTACTCCAAGGGCTGAAGGTTTATTCTTGGGACTGGTTAGAAAGACATGGAAACCTTTGAGCTAGGGGGTACGGGCAATTAAATTGTACTACTTAAATTTCCTAGAGAGTTTCCTGTGTGTTTGGCAATCCTACCTTTACTTTGAGAACCTGGATTAAAATGTGCTTCACCTAAAGGAATTTGGAGAGTTTTTTTTAGAAGCTCTCTGCTGTTGCATTATTTGTGAAACATTAGAATAGTCTTCTGTCTTGGGATTGCTTAGTTCACCTCCAAATCACAGACACATCTAACCACATATCTCCTACGTGAGGGTTTCTTTTGAAGATTACACTGGATAAATTTACTGTTGTATTCAAAATTCAAATTTCTTTTAAACTTGTGTATAATCAGCCCAGTTATTCTAGCATAATGTATATTACTTCTTCAAAGGGCTCTGGGATGTTTATATGAATGGCACTATGTACATATGGTTTTCATTGTACAAACTGAAAAGAAAAATGATTTGAAATATTTAGATCAGTGGTTCTCAAACTTTTTTTTTCACGGACCACTTGAAAATTGCTGAGGGTCTCGGCGGACCACTTAATGATCTTTCCAAATGTTGTGTTTACCATTAGCTAACTATTGTAAAGTGCTTTGTGTAAAAACGCTATATAAAAAAACCTTAATAATAATTAACGGGTTTTTGCTCTATAAATAAAAGCACACAACTCATATTTTAATATCAGTAGTCTTACCTTTCTAATGCAATGGATGTGCCCTCTCTCCCCCACCGCAGCAGTCCCCGAGCTGTGTCTGGGAAGGAGGGCTAGAGATGGATTTTGAGGCCTGGATCAACAGAAATCTGATTTAAATGGACCTCAGGCCTCCAAACCCAGAAGATCTCAAAACAAAGTCACTACAGAACATATCAAAGGCAGACAAGACCTACACTGTAAAGACTATTACATTTCAGAAGCAACATTTTTAAAGAATCAGTGCAATGGGCTACTAGTACCAGTGCTCACATCTCAGCAAATGAGAAATGTCTTAACATGAAAGAGGAGTCCCTTTGCTGCATTTTGTATAATCCGTAAATGATTTGATTGTAGTCTAGTCTTTATGTGATAAAATCATTGACTAATGTCTTCATATCAGCCCAAGAAAGAAAGGAACATATTCTGGCAATGTTCCGCCGATAATAGAACATCCAAAAACAAGTTTAATCGGTTCCTGTATAGAGAACTCACAAACAAAGATGAAACCCAGACTATTAATGGTTGAAATGAAGTAATGCTGCAGTTATTAAGGGGAAGAGTTATGGAAAGAAAAGAACTCAGTAAGTGTTCGCAGTCAAAATGCAATTTCAGGCTTATTTGAATTTAACTTTTAAAAACAATTCTTGTTCATCCAGTTATTTGTTCAGATTCTTTGAATTCCTTTGTGGAGAATTGGGGCTGCGCCATTAGGAATGGGAGAAAAATAACGAAGAATAGTCAGCATGACAATGGTAAAGTAAAGTGAAATGAGGGGGCTCACTGAGATCATGGTGATTGGTATGATGTGAGAACCTACACAGACAACTAGAGGAAGCACATTGATGTTTAAAGTAGCTTTATACCAAAAAGAGAGCCAGTGAGAATACCCTATTGAACCTCCACTGTTAGTAGGGTAGTTAGTTTGAGGTAGCTGTGACAAAACCTGTGACCTACTCATGTAAAACTCCTATAGGTAGATTGAAAGCAATGGGAGCTTTGTCAGAGCAAAGACTTCAGGACTGGGACCTCTGTGATTGAACAGGATATTCAGGAGGTCTTCAGAAGGGTGAGGGGGTTCTTTCCTGTGACCTCACTGTCGCCATTCATGATTTTATTTCAGGTCTCATGACATTTGATATTTTACTTAACGCCTCAACTCCTGGAGACAAGAATCTCACCTTTCATTTTAAAAAAAGGTACGTTTCTAACCTGTGTGGTTGCAGAGAAAAGCTTGAAAATATGACCTACGTGCACCTTAAATACTCAGAAGTCAAAAGCAAATAAAAAGAACCCAGTGTTTATTGTTTTGAAAACTTGCATGATTTTTAAGCCAATCATAATTTTGGGGAGGCCTGACTCATGATCTTTCAGCATTTGGGGTCGGCAGTACTGCTGCTTCTTATTACAAGTCACAAAACTAGGACAGGATGTGCCTTCTTAACCCTGCAGTCTGTTAATGAAAGAGGACCCAGTTATTTTACTGCCAGCTCTTGCAAGGTGCTGAGTCCCTTCAGTCCCTTCATCACTCATAGATTTCATTGGGAAGCTGAGGATACTCGTACCTCCCAGGAAGCTCAAGCATTTGATCCTTTAAAGAATGCGGGGGGGGGGGGGAAATGTTTCATTTGTTTTGTTGTTTTAATCTTAAGCCTTAGGCCACTGCCATGTTTGTTACTTTGTCAACCAAATGACTCTGTAACTATGGTAAGTGGATGGCTCAGCGGCCTAGGGTTTTCTTTAATAATTCATATAAATTCTGGCATTTCTCAACAATTTCCTAGACAACAAGATCTTACACTTGACTGAAATTCCTGGGGGAAAACAAGTGTGTCCCTATATTATATACTAATAGGACGTGGGAAGGCCAATTCTGACATTTTCATAACCAGATGTATAATTTTTATCATTAGCAAACTGAAGCAACATACATTTTCTTGTTACAGATGCAAATGTAACATTTGTATGGCTCAGTAAATACTTTTCCACTGCAGTGTAAACAGACTTGACAGTTTAAATCTGTCAAAAATTGCAGTGATAATTATGCAAATCCCATACAATACCAAAGGAGGCTGATTTCTTAAGTATTCTCACATGAATATTAATGTTGTGATTATAATAGCAAGGTACATAAGATTAGAGATGCGCTGACCATAAAATATCCACAATGACCTTATTCTGCCTGAGTAGTGAGGAAAAAAACCAGACACTTCTATGGTAATTGTGACTGCTGGTACAGTAGGCAAGAAACTCTGCCATTTTAAAGATTATCTGCTTCCTGGGCCATGGCTGCACAGCCACTGCCTCACAGAGTACCAATATATGCCTATGCCAGGATCAGGGGCGGCTCCAGGCCCCAGCACGCCAAGCGCGTGCTTGGGGCAGCAAGCCGCGGGGGGCGCTCTGCCGGTCGCCGGGAGGGCAGCAAGCGGCTCCGGTGGACCTTCCGCAGGCGTCCCTGCAGAGGGTCCACTGGTCCCACGCCTGCGGGAGGTCCACCGGAGCCGCGGGACCGGCGACCGGCAGAGCGCCCCCTGCGGCATGCCGCCCTGCTTGGGGCAGCGAAATGTCTAGAGCTGCCCCTGGCCCAGGATATACCACATAGAGCACCAGTTTATGCCAGTGCTAGTATATGCTATGTTGAATGCCTTTTTAGAATATACATGCAATTTGCAATTTCTTGGGGACATTTCTAATAGTACTAGCAGGCTCTGCAAGTGCACGTACTGTGTTAGTGATCACATTCAGACAGATTCTGATCCATCTTACACTGATGTAAATTAAGAGTCTTTCCATTAACTTCAAGAGATTTACTTTCATATGTAATGGTGAGTCTTCAGTGAAAGGTTATGGGTATACTGCAGCCTGAGTGTGGGAGGGATGCAACAGATTTATTAGTGCGTCTACCAATTTGAGATGGTTAGCTCTTCTGAACTATTTAGGACTTGATACTCTGTCGTCTGTAGATTTACTGTGATTGTAGCAGCAGTCACATCATTAATGACTAATATGTCATAATTATTGGGAAAGCTGCCCCTCCATCCAGACTGACATCAGATTAGCGACTGGTGAACCAGTTTGGCAGACATAAAAACTGAACAGAAACATTGCTCAACCCCTCAACCAAACTGAATATTAGACAAGTGAAGTGCTGCCAAAATTTTAACAAAGGGCTCTCTCAAAAATTTGCTATCTCAACTGTTGACATTTTCATTTTTTCAGGCAACTTTTTGCCCTTCTCCTATTCCCACCTATGTTTTGAGGCAATGTCCCAAGTACATGTAGTTTACAGGGTCTACAGGGTACATCACCTAGAAGCATGTGTGGTTGTAGACAGCAGTTGCCATAGCCACAGCAACAGTGTGGGCACTCAAAGAGCTGAACAATTACATAAGCACTGTCATCTTCTGTATTTTGGGGTGTGTTACAAGACAATTTTTGGAACCGTTCCCACAATTATAACCAATTTCTGGCCAGGTTTATCACTCACAGTATACAGAGTCAGACTAAAGGTTTAGGGAAAGGTCAGGGAGATGATTTTGAGAGACACTGCAAGGTTGACTAATATCAAGAGCTGGTGAGAAATTTTTCATCAAAACATTTTGTTGGAAAATGCTGATTCATTGTAACCGAAACTGGTCTGGGAAATGGTCCGTTTTGATTAATTTCCTATTTTGAAAAATGCTGAGACAGAGGTTCAAAATTGTTGAAACATCCCATTTTGAAATTTTTAAAAGACAAAGTTCCAGATTTTGGGTCAAACAACTTTTCATTTAGAAATTTAAGTTAATTTATAGTAAAATGTGTAAAAATGTAACAAAGAAAGAGTCAAAAAATCAAAATTATTGAAACGAAACGTATAGATTGACGTGATCTGAATTTTTGGGGAATTTTTTTGCTTGCAAAACTTTTAGACAAGAAAAATTTTTGGACTCTTGAAAATTCATATGGGATGGGAACATTGGTTCCCACCCAACTCTACTTATGTCACATAAAGAGTGTAGTGAGGAATGTGTATAGGTGGGATGAAATTTAGGTTCCCCCACATGCTTCCTGCTGCAGATGTGGAGCCCAGAGGAGTATGACTTTCAGTCTTAGTAACAGATTTATATAAGTTTACATTTTTAAGGCAATTACCATGACAGCAAAGGCTAACGACTCTGTTTTTAAAATGAAAGCTGAGATTCTCCCCCTCACAGGGTCACTGGCCCCTTTAAGGGGAGTCTAGGCCCAGACTACCTGTGATGAGCTAATTTAAGGGGAATGAGTCTGTCTAGGCAGTTAATTGGATAACAACCACCTACACTTGATAAAAGGCCCTCAGGGCTCCTAACTGAGAGGGACTTTGGAGACCACAGGCCTCAAGGAGGAGGCTGTACAATCCCTGTAAGCCAAGGGGAGAGACTTTAGTTCTAGATTGTTTTGGGAACTCTAGCAGAGGAATTTTGTCTTCCATTCTTTTGAGCTGTGTAGAGTTCTTCAGGGGCTCTGAGAGAAGGGAAACTGAGGATGGGAGTGCCTGCAGCACTAGGTCAGCAGGGGGCGCTACAGGCCAGGAACTCCTTTATAGGGCCCAAAGCCCAGACTTGGAAACAAGGGGCTCATGTGAGCCTCCTCCAGATAAAATACCTTAATTATTTTTCAAGTTGGACCTCTTTGAACAAGGACTCCTTTCTCTCACATGAGACCAACATGGTTGTGACGCCATCCCTCTCCCATGATTGCCCAGTTGCCTGTCTCTCGGTGATAGTGGGCTATTAGTCCCTAGTTCCACAACACTTCAGAGGGCTCAAGTATCCACCACACCACTGATGACCCCACTGTGAGGCCCACAAGACTGTTAACTGGGTCCCAATTCACTCTGTGGGGACACAGTCCACAAAGCACATGAAACTGGAGATGACTGAAAGCAAAAGCCCAGAAGCAGAAAGGCTGCTAGAGTTAGTAACCTCTGTGCTGAGATCTTTAAAGGTGAAGAGGAGGCCCAGCCTGAAAGATACGAATTTGGGAAGGTGTCACAGCCTTCTGCAAGACACCACTGGAAATGTAGACAACAGCGTCTGTTAAAGGGCCCCAAGAACACAAAACATATTCTCAGACCCTTTAACACACCTGAGGCCAGTTCTCAGAGGCCAAAGAGAGAGCAGGAAAAGGAAGTGGGTTAAACAATAAAGGGAGAAGATTACAGAGAAAATGTTCTTAGGCAAGGTTCTATTCAACTGTGAACTATCTTTCACCATGGTTAAAGATCCTCTTATTAGAGGGGAGAAGAGCTATATCAAGAAGATAGGATAATCTTTACAGCAGTGATCCTGTTAATTATTATTTCCATGCCAGCTGACTTCATCACTCCTATAATTTGCTGCTGACATTTCAAATCTCTGTCTCATCCTGCCCTATCATTCTCTATATAGTCTCACTGTTGCAGCTAGGGATGTAATGACCAATTCTTTTTTGAATTGTCTGGAACACTAAACATCCATTAAAAATGGCTACCAATTTTCAGATGCTTATATAAGAAAATAACTTGCACTGTCAGCAATTCTGTTGATCTTTAGTACAAATGTAGCAATTAAAAATGGTCAGATAGTTTATTAAGACACACAATTTGAACAGGATAATGACATTCTTTTTTCTGAAGCACTAATATGAAAGCTATCACTGCACAAGAGAAGTGTGAGAAATATTGCACACATTACAATTTTCCAATGTAAATTGCACTATAAAATACTAATTAGTTTTATGAGTGGAAGCAATTCATTTAAAATTGCAATAGGTAATATTTAATATGCAAGATGTACATAAAGTCTTTCTATATGGTTGCTATTTGTATTGCAATAGCAACCAAAGAACCTAATCAAGATCAGGGACCCATTTCACTAGGTGCTGTACAAACACATAACAAAAGACAGTCCCCACCTGCAAGGGTTTACTATGGAATTAAGAGACAAGAGGGTTTAAAAAACAATGGGATGCAATGTAGGAGGGAGGGCAATGTTTAATAGGGCCATATAGTTACAGACACTAGTGCAAGGGGACTCCCTTCTTGTGTAGCATGTTCCAAGGTTCCTTGCCTTGCGGTGGAGGCTCCTCCTGCAGCCTTTTAGGGAGGCAGGGATTCACCAGAAATCATTGCAAGACCATTATTAGTAACAATCAATCCGTTTTATCAGAAGCAGTCACTTTCATCAGTGAAAAAAAGCCCAGATGCCCCCCAACATCAGTCACTGATCATAGTATCAGAGGGGTAGCCGTGTTAGTCTGGATCTGTAAAAAGCAACAAAGAGTCCTGTGACACCTTAAAGACTATCAGATATATTGGAGCATAAATCGAAGTGGGTATTCACCCACGAAAGCTTATGGTCCAATACATCTGTTAGTCTTTAAGGTGCCACAGGACTCTTTGTTGCTTTTCACTGATCATAGTATCTTCTTCCTTTTGGGTTCTGGCAGATTCTTGCATGCCATTTGATGAAAGCCTTCTACTGGCCATGCAGAAAGGCCCCGGCCTGTCCCCCAGCCCTGAGCTCAAAAATCTCTCAGCCTGCTCTATCCTTGCAGCCTCTGTAGTCCCTTCTTAAATCAAGTCCTCCTCCTCCAATCAGAAGACAGATGGCAGCAGGGGTGGGATTTCCTGCCAGCTAGGGTTCTGGGGCCAGAGCAGAAAGCTGGCCCTTTCACCCTGTCGATAGTAGATTTGGTGATCCACACTAGCTATGTGCACAATGAAATGATTTTTCTAAATAATAAAATATAAAAATGTAAGTAAAACAGAACTTAAAAATCACTGTCTGTGGAGCACCGCAGTATCTTTGAGGCCAACTAAAGTTCAGGAGTTACATAAATATAGGGGAATTATGTTCAAAGTCTGAATCAGTAAAACATCATTGTGCTGGCATTCACGTTCATTTGGATGCATTTGGGCCATCCCCTTTAAAATCCTCTTTCCTCAGCATAGTTCTGATAATATGGATAGTTGGTTTTGGTGACTCATTTATAACCTTTTACATTAAGTGCATCATGAAGAGAGGGAGCTAGCAAGTAAATTAGCCCAGCAGCTTAAGAAAACATAAATGGTCTTTGCACACAAAGGCTAACAAGTGCCTAAGTGAAACAAAAAGATTTTTTACTGCCCATGAGAGCTTGCATATATCACGTGTTTGGCTGCATGCATTTGTTACAAAAAGTGGCACGAGTTACATGATCATGAGCCAGTGACCATATCAATGTGGCAAACAAGCTGTAACATGGCAAAGCATCAAATTACCCATTCACACGTGTATGAGGCCCAATCTAACTCATAATAAAGTCAATGGACAGACTCTCATGGGAATTGGATGAAGCCACAATACCTTCTCTCTGAGATTTTTCACAGCACTGAGCAGAAGTATGAGATTGAGGCAAAGAGAAGTTAAATTATTTATCAAAGATCACGCAGGAAATCTCTGGCAGAGTTGAGAATAGAATTCAGACCTCCCAAATTTCAGCCCATTGCTTTAGACACAAGATTGGACAGTACTTTGCAACTGCATAGTTTTCCCAAATTCAACTGTAAATAATATCTGTAAAGGATCAAGTGCAAATGGCTTTATAGTCTTGCTGTTGAGGTCATTAAGACAGAACTTTGCCAATAGTTAGTATGTGAGTTAGCATAGCTATTTCCCTATACTTGAATAGAGAATTAACTGTGGTATCTCAGACATACTACTGTGCAGTATATGTGGCAAATATAGACTATTTAAAATGGTCCCCACTGAATATGGAGACTTATATCTTAAAATAAACATTTAGCTAGAAATCAGGGTGGCTACCATTACAAACAGGCTTTCAAACACAAAGGGCCAGATCCTCAGGTTTATCTAAGCAGCTCTCGCTAAATCAAAGGAGGGGAGATTACATAGGGGGTTTCCTGTGATTTCCCCCAACCCCCATCCTGGAAGTAGCAGGAGGCCACTTTGGACCCTAGCACAAGTGAGCCTAGCCACAGGGCACAGTTATTTCTGGACACACCCTCTGATTGCCCCCTGCATTAGCCAGGCTGGAAGCAGGTAGCAAAGAGCTGATTATGCTGGCTTTACACCACCCCGGGATTCCCCTCTGCATACAGAACCTCAGACTGGCCGTTTCACCCTGTCTGCCATTCGTTTTGTGCCGCTGGAGTGTCATAAAGAAGATGGGGCAGGGAGCAGGGTCTGCCCCACTGTATTTACTACAAAGGTAAAACTATCCAGCCATTTGCATCTGAGCATTTCCAGATGCCGGCGCTGGAGTCAAACGTTTGGTTTTTAACCATAATCAAATCGATGCAATGTAGGTGCCTATTTGATCAAATCAGGGCTCTGCTGGGTTTTTTTATGGCCACTGTGATTTACACAGATTGGCAGTGCAAAAATAGCTTACGCTGCTTTGAAGGATGGCAGTTAATCCTGGGAAAGGGATTTAACACCTCATAATTAAAAAGCTGGCAGCTGGGGGAAATTCCATTTAAAAATAAAAATGAACAGTGTATGTGTAAAGAGTCGGTGCCCTCTACTTCCCAACAGAAAAGCATTAAAAACTACCTGCACAATTGGCACTGACTGGCAGTCTGGTAGGCAGTTTCAGCACAGATGCCAAGTATTAAGGGTTAAATCCACTCTGTGTAGAATATCAACACATGGCCCACGGCACAACAGAAGCCCAAGACATTGATGGTACCAGAGACCTTAGGTGGGCTTTTGCAATGGGACAGATTTCTCACTTTGGGCCAGATTGGGCCAACAAGTCACAGATTTGAGTGGAGCCAGGATGATCCAGTGGGTATTGTAGGCAATGCCTTCTGGGACTTCGAGAGTGCAGGTCCTGAGCTCCCCTTTGTGGTTATCCTGTTCCACTGATGGTCCTTCCCACCCTTCCTCTTTCTTCTGGAGAGGTTAGCAAATGTGAGGAAATGAGCCCTGAATAACCTTTGTGCTCAGAAAGACGTGAGGACTGCAATTTTGTCTGGCTCCTACTGAGGGAATATAAAAAGGGTAAGGCCCATTTTTGCACTTTCCACTCTTGTGTACTGAAGCCAACCACAATCTCACCTTAAGTGAGCAGGGAAACTGAACTACTCTCTCTCACCCCTAGACATGCCCTCTAGGTCAGGGATGAGACATACTGGTGTAAAAGCAGGGAGGAGCTTTTAGTATCATTGCTTAGACTGTACCTCAGAGAGAGAAACAGAGCACTTTGTCCTCTAGGGCTGTAAAGCAGGCACCTTGTTATGAGCCTTGCAGTTACACAGGGCCAAATCCTTGCTCAGGCAAAAGCTCCCATTGGTGTTACTGTGACCAAGTAACATCCTGAACCAAAGTCCCCCAAAGTCAATGGAAAATCTCCCAGTGACTTCAATAGGCTTTGCATCAGGCGCAAACTAAGGGCTTCAGAATTTAGCCTCCAATACTTTTTCCTTTAGTTCTAGAAGTGTACAGATATTGAAATTTAAATGACTAATAAGTTGTTTGACAACTTCCATAGGACATTCCAGAAAGTGATTATTCCAGTTATAAAAAAAAAAAAAAAAAAAGGTCGGCCAAGAAAAGAAGCAGCATCAGAAGAGAGAAGCGTAAACAACTTTAATGGAAAGGTTTGTGTAAACCTTGGCCGCACAGACTCAAGGCGTAACCCAAAACACAAAGGAAGTGGAAAGCCTGAAATAGGGAGAAAGGGAGATTTAACTATTCATTTGGATTGCTGAAATGGGAAGCGGGAGAGTCTGGAGAATTAAGGACGTCTAAAGTTGCTGGAAATGTTACATTTTATTTAGGGGATCTCCAATGGTAAGAGAAACAAATAATCTGAGAAATTAAGACCTTTTGTAGGAGCTATACTGCAGTGGCAAACACATTCATTCTTTTCATTATACATGAATGAAACTGGCTATTAACTTGTTTTCCCACTTACAATGGTGACTAATTACAGCTCTGCTTTACACAAAATAAATACCAGATAATTTAATTAATCAAAGGCCAGATTCTATTCAGCTGCTGTGTTAGTGACAAGGAAGGAGGCGGCGGAGGCTTAGGGTGTAAAAAAGACACCCTCCTCACAGCCCTTGTGTAGCAGCCAAGTACAACCACAGTCCTCGTACTCCCCAGAGCACTGTGACTGCTCCCTCCTACAACTCATAGCGAAGAGAGCAGGCAGTAGGGGAGTTCATGGCTCACCTTGTGCCCTGGCCAGGCCAGATCTAGATGTAGGAGGGAGCATGCTGCACGCCTTCAAATGTGGTGGAGTGGGTACGCTCCCCTCTATACCCAGAAGCTCTGGAAGAGATCATGTTCCTAGTTAGTAGGAGTAGGGTAGGGCAGCTTTATGCTGCCCCCAGTGCTCGTCAGGGACAATCTGGCCTCAGGAGATTCTCTTCCCCTGCTTTACACATCTAGGACCACTGAGGTGAGTAAAGGTTGCAGGTGCTTAGTGGACCGCTTGCCCTCACCCTATAGCAACTTGCATGTTGGATTTAATGAAAGTGACCCCTGCCCAGGCAGGAGGATGCAGTTCTACTATGTAAAGTCCACAAGTGTGTTCATCAGAAACTCAGCTGGGCAGCATAAGTGTATTTCCTCCCCAGTCCCTTGCAAATCTAGGTCTCTAAATGTCCTAGGAAGACTGGGGAGCACACAGGAAGCTCAATCTTCCCCATGAAACATTTTTTTAAATCACCACTGATCGGGTGGTCAGTAAAAAGCACTATTGTGCTTGTGAAGGTGTGGTAAGGGTATAATGCACTCTGGGGTATTGTGCCTGAGGGAGGTCAATGCCTCTCGGAATGCAGCCACTGCTAGATCCTTTGATAGCAGGAAGCTTGTGTTCCCAGACAATCCATCTCAGCTCCACCGTCAGCAGCCCTTCTTTTTTAGTCCTTGTACTCATGCAGCTCCTCCCTCCTTTCCATTTTATTTTCTAGCGATGGCAGTAGACAAGTTGTACATATCCCTTGGGTCTTCAAACAGCATAGAGGTGGCACAGGGCGATGAGGTAGGAACTCCTGAATTCTTATCCCAGATCTGATAAGTATGGCCTTGGGCATGTCATAGCATCAGTTTCTTCATCTTTAAAATGGGGATAACATGTCCATATTTCACAGTGGTGTTGTGGGGATTAATTATGTTATGTATTACAGTGCTTTGAGAGTATGCAGTCCTATAAATCCTGACTATTTTATATATGTATAGGATCAGTGTCTATCCTATACATCACACAGGCCCTGTTCCTTCAGTAGCCATTCTAGATCCCAGTCGCTTTTCCTTACAGTTGGTGCTTTCCTCTTCTCTTATTTAACACCTCTCAAGTAAGGATTTGTGTAGGGTACTATTAACATTCCCTCTATGAACTGCCTAAGGAATTTACCTCTTAACTAACTTCGTGCTTGCTGCTAACTAAGCACACTTTTTGATTGTTGATCATCTTGTTTTTAACCATCACCTCCATTCACCCACTCAGCACTTTCCAGATTACCGTCTATTCTTTTTTCCTCATTTAATAACTGAAGATTCAAAAACTGCTTGACACTATTATAATCGGAGACTATGCACTTCCATCCCCCGTTTCAAGGCTCTTTGTAATTTTGCAGGAAACTAAAAAATGCCATTTCTGCAACTCATTTAGAACATTTACTTTTAAGAGAAGAATTTTGATAAACTGATTTGGAGTCAGGAAACATATGGCTCCCTTAACCTTGGAAAAAACTCAGCTGCTTTTCCTGACATCAGAATTAACCTATTTCTTATTCCAAACTGAAACATGCCATATATTTATTCTGTTGCCATACAAAAATCCTAGTAGCTTTCTCTAGGGGGTCAAATTTTGAATCCAAGATAGCTTCCAACATTGAAGGAATATTTTCAATAATTCCCTCCAATCAGAAGCAGTACTCTAAGGCTACCCTTAAGTAGTTTCTTAAAAGTTGGTAAAAGTAAGTTCATGCTTGGATATGAATCCAAACTTTTACTAAGAACATAAGAACAGCCATACTGGGTCAGACCAATGGTCCATCTAGCCCAGTATCCTGTCTTCTGACAGTGGCCAATACCAGGTGCTTCACAGGGAATGAGTAGAACAGGGCAATTATTGAGTGATCCATCCCGTCATTCACTCCCAGCTTCTGGCAATCAGAGGGTAGTTATACCCAGAGCATGGGGTTGCATCCCTGACCATGTTGGCAAATACCCATTGATGGATCTATGCTCCATTAATTTATCTAATTCTTTTTTGAAGCTTTTGGCCTTCACAGCATCCCCTGGCAATGAGTTCCACAGGTTGACCGTGTGTTATTTGAAGAAACACTTCCTTTTGTTTGTTTTAAATCTGCTGCTTATTAATTTCATTGGGCGACCCCTGGTTCTTGTCTTATGTGAAGGTGTACATAACTCTTCCTCATTCACTTTCTCCACACCATTCATGATTGTATCAAATCTCCCATTTTCCAAAGGTTGTGGTGTTTGGATCTGAAGGTTTAGTTTGGGTGTTTCTGGGTCCATTTCTTATTCATTAAAAGGTTAATCGCCCACGCCCAATACATCAGAGACATACCATTCCCACAACTTGCGCAATGGTAATAAAATCTATTTCATCCTCCTTATCAGAATTTATATAGTTATTCTAGTTGCAGCATATGTGCAAGTCCCAAGAATGTTGATGATATTTTTCTGTAATCTTTTGGTCAACAATTAAAATAACAGCTGATGAAAGAGTAAAGTCCACTAACATGTAAGAGTCCAGATAGTGAAGAAAGCAACTCCTGTAATTTGTTTTGAAATGTTACTGGTGAATCATGTGTAAACAATTAACTTGTTAAGGATACAAGAGACTCTTTAATTTTAGTATTGTACCAAAAATAAAACTTATTGAATTAATTATTAATACCCAATAGCAAACTAAGTATAAAATTGTTGCCACATACATTTAATATGCTTTTCTCTCTACAAATATACAGGAAGATGATGGCTAGCTATTAGGCAAGTGCACAAGGTAGGATGACGTATGGATTCCTGACCCTCACCTTTCCCTTTGGGTGGCCCTTTTCAGGTGCACGCATTACAACTTGGGGAGCTCAAGGGAACAAAGGGGCAGCACACCAGACAATTTATCTGGGTGAGAATTGGGTAGGGAATAGACAGCTCACCGCCTACCAAACTCTAGTCAGCAGAGCTGGCTGGCTGCTCAGGCTTGTGTACACTACACCCCATAAAGGGGTATTGTGTCAAGTCACTAGGAAATAATTTCAGTTTGCACACCTGTTCCTGTTATGTAGATAAGGGGAACTGTGATGGAAACACCACAGAGTATGACAGCTGGAGCATATTCTCATGAGAACAGAGACTGTAACACTTGAACACAGCCATATATAAAATGGATGGGGTGAAATCCTGTCCTCGTTGAAATCAATGGGGTTTTCCCACTGAGTTCAGTGAGGCCAGGTTTCCACCCAGGGGATGGTCTACTTTTGCAGGAGCAGTCAAGATAATGGAAGTTTGCTAGAGATAAATGATATTCCAGGTGGCGTTGGTGTCCTAAGAGACACTGAACCAAACTCTGCTCTCATCTAAACTGATGTAAGTCTGGAGTAACTTAATTGTTTCAGGTGTCATTAATCTTTACAAAATATTCCTGCCAAGCCTTCTGTTGCCATTTAAAATAAATTTGTTTTTTAGAAATAAAAGGCCCACTTGGAGGGTTTTCTATGATTTTGCTTTGACTGTCAGGGCACAATGTGCAGGTGTTGCCACTGATGGCAGTCAGTCTCCTGACCATCTCTCAGTATCAGACTAGACATTTGGCTGAATTAGATAGGAAGTGTTATTACTAACTCTTCACCTGATTGCCTTATACTCCTCACCCACCTGCTATTCCTCCCCCTTTCTCGAGAAGAAATGGGGCCCTTTCTCAGCCTCCTTCCCCTCCCATAGACTCTATAGCGGAGCTCTAGCTCATGCCACTGCCCTACTGCTGTTTTCCTCCCTATTCCCACCTGCCTCGCTCACCACTGCTGCCCACTTCATATCTTTGCCAGTCTCCTCTCCAATTCTATAACCACGAGCTCTCTGCTCTGCCCTGACAAGGTCAGCATGTTGCAAGGGGACAGTAAGTCTGGGGAAATCAGTGAGGGTTTCCATTAGCAGGGATATGGAAAGGATAGAATTCATTCCAAGAAAGAGTTCTGACCCATCTTTCTACTTCCCTTATCCCTGGACCCAATCCCTCAAAGCTGCCAGTCATTCACCAAGAAACTAGATGCTTTAGGGGTTAGAAACAATCGTGCAGAAATAATACATATGTTTGGCCAGCTAGAGCTCCTATTTATATGTCAATGGAAGTTTTTGCCACTTAATTTAGTGGGAGTAGCTCAGACCGCCACATATTCATCAGAAGGGTTTGTTTTTCTTTTGACTGTTCCATTGGTCATCTTTGTCAGATTGTAATTAATCATAAATGTTCACAAATGTATGAACAATAGACTTTTTTGCTAAAAATACATCAATTTTCCAAAAATACATCAAATTTCTGTTGCTGTTATAAAATAAACATTTTTAGATGCACAAGGCATTAGCAGGCTGAATTAGAAAAATGCATCAAATTCTCCATTTTTCTGTGTCTATTGTCATTGTTTCCAAGGCCGGTACACGTTTATTTGAATCCCTTTCTCCAGAGCCCTCTGTATCTTCCTAGCCACTGTCTAAGTAATAACTACTGCAGGTAACCAGACATTGAATGAAAACCATGGATAATGATTGGCAGCCCAGGGAGGTGAAAGGCAAGTGTTATTTATAATTTGGGTGTATACACAAAAAAGACCTAGTTTTCCCCTTATGGAATGGAAGAAAACAAATCTTTCTGAAGAGTGTATTTTTATCCATACTGTGTCACAACCATAACTGATTCTAATATTCCACTGGAATGAAACTGAATGGTCAGAAAAATCACTTTCTATTTTTGTAATTTCTAGGCATCAGAGTCCTCACACCTGTACCACAGGTTGTCAGGTGCAGTCATTTTTAGCAGCATCAGCAAGGAGATAGCCTGACCTGCACAACTTGCAACTGCTCCATTCCCAAAAAGGCATTTATCTGTTTGGTTGTTTTGTTTAGCTGTTCGTTTTAAGTGAACAGTAGGTTTGAAGATAAGAGACTGATCCGGTCGATTTAACGGGTTGAAATTAAGGAAAAGGAAAAATAATGTTGACAGCAGGAAAAAAACAACCTGACAGTGAATTCTGTTAGATTGCTGATTAGACAAGCAAGGCAAGTGAGGAAAAAGCCCATCGCTGAGACATTGAAAATTAGTGCGAGATTTATGGTGTATTTACTAGTCTGCGTCCCTAGGGTGAAATGGCTTATTTGACCTTATCATAATAAAAGTATTTTCCAACCCTAATTTCAATGATTTTGTAATACCACCAAGGCTGAACATTTATACAGTAAAATACCGTGAAGAGGATTTGTAAAAGGATTCCACTTCCCTCTCTCCAAAGCTGGGAATTTCTTTAGGTGGATATTTGCTCTTTACTTCTGATTGCGTCACAGAAAGTGATGGAAGATCTTTGAGGCGACTGCAGTCATATTTAGAATGATAGGAAAGGCACTGAATACAGTAGACACGATAAGCTAACAGAATAAAGCTACTTTCCAGGTGGTAGATGAGTCTAGCTGGTAACAGGGATGCAGAATGTCCCACTCAGCTCATCACAAGCAGCAGAAATATAAAGCTGAACCTGCTCTAATGGCACCACTAAAAAAGTCACACTCATCTTTCTTATGGCTGGTGATCTGCTCTGTGCTGGGACTCATGGTTTCTGCTATTTGCAGTACATTGCTGAATTTCATTTCCTTGTGGAATGACAGTGCTAGATATATCAGCCCCTCCTACTGAGCCTTGCACTTAAAGTTATCTGATAAAAGTGATTAATGGAACACAGAGGGGAATCTACTTCTGTACTGCAGTGGCTCATGTGCGTGACCTATGGAAACATCCTTTCCCCTCTGCAGCACTTTATCAGTGTACTCCAGGAGAGAGTCTGATCCAGAGTGAAAGCTTCCTAAGTCTAACTGCCGTAATGCAGAGTCAGAGTTGGCACAGTGCAGAACACAGACATACAGCTGAAGGTGGCAGTGGCAGTAATCCAAACATCAGCCAAGTAGAGAAAGAACTGCTTTGTTGGTTAAAATGTCACTGCAGTTCTGCCTGAAATCTTGATCAAATCTAGATCCAGTCTGAGATAGAACATTGCATTATTGGTCGGCTACCAAGGGCACAAGACACTGCCGCCTAATAAATATAAGATTTGCCAGATAATCTTGCAGGGAGGTTATAAAACCAAATCCACATTTAGGCACTTTGAAAGTCATTTATTTGCATGCCTAAATATGCATCTAGGGGCTTATCTTCAGGCACCTAAATTTGAAATGTTTGAAGTAACATTTGTCACAGGACAATGGGGAGAAGCTTGCACAAACACCTTTTTCTGTACTATGCCTGATTGCAACAATTGTACCTAATTGTGCAAAGACCCAACACCACCCCTCTTCCCCAAACCCTGTCTTTCCTGCCCCTTACAAATGGTAGCCACACTAAAGGGGTGGGGGTGAGTGGTTGCTTGTGTGGGGGTTTATGATGTTGGGGTGTGGCTTCATGAGCCACATTAAAGAGTGGGTATGCTGGGTTTCCCCAAAAAACTGTGAGGACAGTACTGTACAGAACCTTGTTGTTTCTAGAAAACAGAGTCCTTTCTCCCGCCCCCCCGTGTAATCCCACTCTCCTGAGCACCCTAGCATCCCAGATCTTTCCAGTGTGTTCAACATTGTGTTCAAGAACTGAGCCCTGTGGTCCACTAAAGCCTCAGCGAATGAGCGAATAGTAACCTTTTCGGTTCACATATTCACTGGCCCCTTTTGGTGGGCAAAATACTGGGATGGGTGCTGCGTCGGTGACCCATCCGCACTTCAGAAACCCTATCCTCAGAAATCCTGCTATAGTTTCAAGGACTTTGGTTATGGCAACCACCAGATTACAATATTGATGGCCTGGCAAATGTATACCACCACCGCTCTGACAGTTGACTTCCCAAACCCTCACTGATTAGCAACTGACCAGTACTGTCAGGTGTTGCCAGTCACCCATTTCTATACTGGGTACAGACGTGTACCCAGAAGCCTCCTACTGCAAGACAAACCCAAGAAAGAAACCAACAGAACTCCACTGGCCATCACATACAGTCCCCAGCTAAAACCCCTCCAACGCATCATCAGGGATTTACAACCCATCCTGGACAATGATCTCTGACTTTCACAGACCTTGGGTGGCAGGCCAGTCCTCGCCCACAGACAACCTGCCAACCTGAAGCATATTCTCACCAGTAACTGCACACCGCACCATAGTAACTCTAACTCAGGAACCAATCCATGCAACAAACCTCGATGCCTACTCTGCCCACATATCTACACCAGTGACACCATCACAGGACCTAACCAGATCAGCCACACCAACACCGGTTCATTCACCTGCACGTCCACCAATGTAATATACGCCATCATATGCCACCAATGCCCCTCTGCTATGTGCATTGGCCAAACTGGACAGTCCCTATGGAAAAGGATAAATGGACACAAATCAGATATTAGGAATGGCAATATACAAAAACCTGTAGGAGAACACTTCAATCTCCTTGGACACACAATAGCAGATTTAAAGGTAGCCATCCTGCAGCAAAAAAACTTCAGGACCAGACTTCAAAGAGAAACTGCTGAGCTTCAGTTCATCTGCAAATTTGACACCATCAGCTCAGGATTAAACAAAGACTGTGAATGGCTTGCCAACTACAAAAGCAGTTTCTCCTCCCTTGGTTTTCACACCTCAACTGCTAGAAGAGGGCCTCATCCTCCCTGATTGAACTAACCTTGTTATCTCTAGCCTTCTTCTTGCTTGCATATATATACCTGCCCCTTGAAATTTCCACTACATGCATCCGACGAAGTGGGTATTCACCCACGAAAGCTCATGCTCCAATACGTCTGTTAGTCTATAAGGTGCCATAGGACTCTTTGCTGCTTTTACAGATCCAGACTAACACGGCTACCCCTCTGATACATTTCTATACTGGTATGGGTTTCAACTAGCCTTTTGAACTTTGTGTTTGCTTGTTTCAGGACAGCATGTTAGCTAATCTTATCCATTAACTACCGGTGTTCAAGCCCCTATGGAGAGAACAAAGGCAGTGATCCTGGAAAATTAAAAGTAATTGGTGCATAAAATCCTCTCTCTCATTTGGGAATCGACATCCGTGGAGAAGCTATTGGGCAAAATAAGCGGACATACTTCCACAAAGGATTCAGACTTCAAATTGGGTCTAGATCAAGACACTATTTGACTTATTTTCGAAGTCCAAGGATCTTCAGTTACATTTGATGTTGGACATTATGGATGTAACTTTCCTCCAAAGCTTTTTCAAAAGATAAAAGGTTACTCTGATTGTCCTTAAGATTTGCATCTTTTAACTTTTGCTTTATGTTTATTTTTCCATAGTCTTGTCTTTAGCAAATATTGTATTTTATTTCAGTTTGTTCCTTTATATTCAGGAAAACGGCAACCTAAAGTGCTGCATATAAGCTAAAAATATGAAGCTGTGTGTGTGCTTCACACAGCATCTTCTATTCTATTAGGCACTTCTAAGGCTCCAGTTATCCAGGAGAAATCTATGTGTAGTATCCCCACTGACTCTCCTCCCGTTTCTATTGCCAGGTTTAAGATTTTGGTCTCAACATTCAAAGCAATTAATGGCTCAGATCCAAGCTACATTGGAGATTACATTTTAACCTATAAATCACCAAGATAGTGGCACTTCTCTGGAACAATGGAGACCAGAAAAAATGAATGAAGCATGAGAGTCCAGGGATAAAATATTATCAGTCAAGGAAGTCTACCTACGGAAAGAACTTCCAGAGGAGAGATGAATTCAGTTTGACTACCTTTAAAAAATGCTTGAAAGCCTTCCATTGATAAAGTTGTTCCACCATAACTGGAATGACAGTCATATCAACATGTCACAAAAGTCCTTCCTCCAACAGAACTTTTGATAAGCCCAAAAATAGAGACGAGCCAGAGAGTCCACAAAATCCACCAGGAACTTCACTATTGCCAATTCCTTTTGGGAGGAAGGCTTTCAGAGACTACATTGATGTGCAGCAGTTCAAAACATCCTAAGATACACAAATATGATATATTAGCAACCAAGGATGTTGGTGAAGGGCAGGTACTCTTGGAGTTGCTTTGCTATAACCTCCTCAATAACCTCAACTAAGGAATATAGATGGAAGTAGTTTGCAGGTTCATTCATGTTGAGTGGTAGCTTTCTGAGCACCTTCCAGACTACTGAGAGTGGCCAGCAGTTTGCCTTCTTTGGCGGTGTTGCTGATCTTATTCAACACTGGTGTCATGTGTTCCTCAATTTCCAATTAAAGGCATGTGATCACACAAGTTGCCCTCATTGTAATAGGACATTCTGAAAACATGAATGGGCCAGGTATTATCAAGAACGATGCTGGGGTAGCATCACCTCTCTGTCTATGCTACTAGCAAGATCACCATAATTTAGTGTAATAAAGGTAATAATTGGAGATATACCAATCTCCTAGAACTGGAAGGGACCTTGAAAGGTCATCAAGTCCAGCCCCCTGCCTTCACTAGCAGGATCAATTTTTGCCCCAGATCCCTAAGTGGCCTCCTTGAGGATTGAACTCACAACCCTGGGTTTAGCAGGCCAATGCTCAAACCACTGAGCTAGCCTTCCCCTCCAATGTGTTTATTCTGGCTTAAAAGGATGAGAGCTCCTGAGTTGACTAACATGGTTAGCTGTTTTGGTCTCCAGGAATTTTAAATAATGGTGCTTTTACAGTATTTGGATAAACATGGTCTCTTCCTTATGTGGAATATTTTTACTCCATAAAACCACTTCCACTTATACTAAATATTCATTAGGATTTGATGGAATTATAGGTTGCTATTCACACTACGGGTCATTTGTGTGTGTGTGTGTGTGTGCGCGCATTTTGCCCCGAAGGACCAGATGCCCAAGTAACACAGAACTAAAGATACTAGCATATCCAGCTTCCAGCAGCTCCCTCCCTCTTCCACTATGACACCACATTCTGGCCATTTTTCTTAACTGATACTCAAAAGCGGAAGCCCAAATACTTTAATTCTTTAACTACATACAAAGCCTCATGGTTCTGAAATTTATTACCATTGTGCCTTGGGCAAATCACTTAACCTCTTTGGCTCCAGCTTCCCAGTCTCTGAAATGGGATAATACCAAGCTCATGGTGTGACGTTGCACTCCACATGCTTTATAAAAATATGTTTCTGAGTGTAAATATGATGTAACTGGAATATGCTTTATGCAAAAGGTCTCTTATAAGGTATCATTACAAAGCTTATGATCTACTGAGTGTGTTCATCCCATTTGTTTGCATGTATTATTTCTATGTCTGGAGTTAGGAGAATAAGATATAGACTTGTATTACTGATGCAAACGTATTAAGTGGAAGCCATAAAGAGTGCTTCAGAATCAACGAACTGTGAATGGGTTTGTTTACCTGCAAGCCTGCCTGTGTACCTGTGGGCCAGCCTGTGGGTAATGAAGAATGAGGCCTTGCAGTGATATGTGATCATGTCACCTGAACTGGAATCCATCTTAAACCTGGTGCTTTTCCATTTAGAAGGAAGGGGGGGAACCCAGAGACACAAAGGATTCCCGTCTTGTGCCAAAACTATAAATGGGGGTGGAACAAAACAAAGGGTTTACAGTCATGAGAAAACCCCTAGTTTCCACCTAATATGTCTGCTGGAACTAACAAGGACTGTACCAGGGGAAAGGATTGGACCTAGACTAGGTAGGAGTCTAGTCTGTGAAAGAAGCTTATTGGAACATCTCTGAGGGTGAGATAGTATCTGTAATCAGTTTCTTAATGCAGTAGGCTTAGACTTGTGTGTTTTGTTTTATTTTGCTTAGTAACTTACTTTGCTCTGTCTGTTATTACTTGAAACCACTTACATCCTACTTTTTATACTTAATAAAATCACTTTTGTTTATTGATAAACCCAGAGTAAATGAGTAATACCTGGGGGAGCAAACAGCTGTGCATCTCTATCAGTGTTCTAGAGGGCGGACAATTTGAGTTTACCCTGTATAAGCTTTATACAGAGCAAAAAGGATTTATTTGGGGTTTGGATCCCATTGGGAACTGGGTGTCTGGGTGCTGGAGATAGGTGACCTGCTGAGCAGTTTTTGGTTAAAGCCTGCAAGTCTGGGTGCATGGACCAGACCTGGGTATGTGCTGCAGCAGGCTAGCATGTCTGGGTCAACAAGACAGGGTTCTGGAGTCCCAAGCTGGCAGGGAAAAGAGGTAATCTCAGCATATCAGGTGACAGTTCCAAGGGGTCCCTGTGACCAAACCCGTCATACATGGTATTGAGGTTTACTAAAGGTTTGGAAGCATTCTGATGATAAAAGTAATATTACAATGTAGCCAGGCAGTATATACAAGCATGTGACTGCATAAACACATCACTACCAAATTATATCTTTTAGCTTCTTTTTAGAGTGCTTCTTGCCTTTCAGTAGCAGAGAAGGGGAAACTGACATCCCTCTGCCCCAGAACTCTGGCAACACATGACATTTTTACACCTTGACCTGCCACTGTTCTGGCTGATTAAACCCTGGCAGGTCCAAGGAAGACGAGGGATTAACAAGTGTACACAGGACAAAACTGTATTATGAGATTAGAAGAGCTTAAATTTGCTAAAGCACATGGAACAAACACCACACAAAGTTCTTAGTGGGCCACTTCCACATTCTCATTACAGTAGAACCTCAGAGTTATGAACACCTTGGGAATGGAGGTTGTAACTCTCCAAAGATGTAACTGTGAAGAAAACATTATGGTTGTTCTTTCAAAAGTTTACAGCTGAGCATTGACTTAATAAAGCTTTGAAACTTTACTATGCAGAAGAAAATTGCTGGCTTTAACTATCTTAATTTAAACAAAACAAGCACAGAAAGTTTCCTTATCTTGTCAATTTTTTAAAAACTTTCTTTATATTTTTAGTAGTTTACTTTTAACACAGTATTTGCTTTTTTTTTTTTTTTTGGTCTCTGCTGCTGCCTGATTGCATGCTTCCAGTTCCAAATGAGCTGTGTCATTGACCAGTCAGTTCGGAACGCTGGTGTTTGTAATTATGAGGTTCTACTGTATATAAAGAGGGTTGCTGTGGAATTCCATCTATTTAAATAACGACAAGATGGAGTCTTTGCTGTTCGTGTTGAAAGATTGTGGAGTAATTCTGCCTACAGTATTGTGGAGCCTAAATTGTTGAGGGAATTGGTGGTGAAGCATGGCAAAAAGTAGATTGGCTCATTTACTAACTTATTTAAAAAATACCCACCACATTCCTGAGGTTTGGAAAAATGTAATGTCATTAAATGACCCAGAGGCATGCTAGAAAGTTACTGTGTGCTTAATATTAGTTTGGAACACTGGTAAAATTCAGTCAAACCTTAGATTAGTCTGTCCTGATTGGGCCAACTCTACTATCAAGTGGAAGGCTTGCTTTTGTTGCTCATTCAAATCTCCTACATATTCTTTCCCCTAGTGAAAGGCTGCTTTGGGTTTCAACTAAGGTTTGTAGTAATGTGGGGAGATCAGTAAGCCTTTGCTCATTTTCCCAGACCTTAGAAGGTTGATGCTAACCAGATTGCCATCTGTGTTGCCAAGCTGATTTCTGGTTTTAGCCTCCCTTAGCAAAAATTCCCGAGTCTTTATGCTGGAGCCCCAAGTCTTATCCCAAAAGGACCTGTAACCTCTCTTCACAGGACCAGCAGCAATTCTTCTCCCCATTTATTTTCAAACTACCCAAGAGAGTTGTCTTCACCTAGTAGTAAGACCAGGCCATCTGTCTGACTGTGCCACTACAAGCAGCTTGCTCTTCATCGGATAAGACCAGTGCCAGCCAAGTAGCCCACTGGCATAATGGTTACATGTTTCAACATTTCCAAGAAGATCTTTGGGCCATCCTTTGGTTCCATCTTGGTTTAAAAGGGGCCTAGGAGTAAATATTTCATTGGTAGTTTTCAGCCTCTGCTGGTGAATTAGGTTCAGTCCTATGGCCTGGGTTAGCTTTTCCAGTTGTTGTTGGGGGTGATTACCAGGTTAATCAGTTTGTGCTCTTGCTATGCTGCTGTCTGCATCTTCTGCTCTTTGGCTGGGCCTGCAACATCTGGAGCATAATGCTGTGTGTCTGTTTTTGCTGGTCCTCACAGCACACTTTTCTTGTGCTGCTACCTGCTGTTGCACCAAGAGTTGCAAAATCTCCTCCATGGTTCCCTTTTTCTACAGGATGTTCTAGTAGAACACAAACTCTAGTCCTCTTCTAGTACGGCAGCTGGCCATCTAAACCAGCAGTCATGTCCCTTCAGATAACACACTTCAGCCTTTCTGGATAAGGATGACCAGTGTGGGTTTATTTCTTTTTATCTTCTGTTGTGTATACCAACCTCTTCCAGCCTGGATGGTCACAAATAGATCAGCATTTCCCTCAAGGACAGCTTGCTTCACCACAAGCATCACATTGTCTTTTTCAAAAACACCTCCAACTAATCTGCTCCACTTCCTGCCTCTCCTTGTGTCTGTATTAGCCCCTTTTTTGCTTTCATCGTGCTGGGTTCTATATATTCCATTATACCATTAGATGGCAGTTTGGCCTACATGAAAGAAGTTGGTTGCCTCAGCCCATTTCCTACTGAAAAGGTGTCCACATTACAAAACGCAATCACCGTGGCTGGCATGCTCACTGGTAGTCTCAATGGAGTGGACAAGGATGGAAGATGCATAAAACTTGTTCTCTCCTATCAGCCCTTAGGGGCAGTCTACCCTAAATACAGCTAACACTTGGAAAGATTAGATTTTTATCAGTAAATGTCAGTAAACATAGAATTTGCCATACACACACAAACCAATGAAAAAATATTTCCATCAATAACAACAGAAATTTATAGCTAGGCAAAGCAAGAAAAATGCTGCTTGAGAACAAATAGAGTTTGATTTAAGGATGTTTTATATATCTTGACATGTGATAATGACAGTTTGTGTTTTGATGGTTATAAAGCTTTAAGTTTTTTTAATCTCATTGTTTACTGTCATTAAGTAATCATTGTCTAATCCCCACTATAGTCTGAACCCCCTGAATTTTTTTTAATATTGTGAAATCTTAAAATCAATAAAAAACAAAATTCTTAAAAATTAAACATTCATATTATCTGTTTAAATTATAAAAAAATAAAAATTGAATTCTGCCAAGCCAGTCATACTGATGGGGCAGTGTGGGGAAACTTTAAAATACACAGCTCATCCTGTCTCCATATTGTATTGTGAATTCTACACCTTTTTCCTCCCCCAACCTCTAAACTCATTGTTAAATGCCTTAAAATAATGACGATTCAGTTTATATAATATCACTGATTTGCTGTATAATAGTCAAGTGGCATTGTTTCTGCCTCTGAATTTTTTTGTGTGTGCTTTGTTTCTTATTTTTTCAGCTTTACAATTCTGACCAATAAAGGAAAACAGAGGCCAATGCAGGAGATAACAGACTTGGAAATGAGCTGAAATATGTTTCAGAGTAGCAGCCATGTTAGTCTGTATCTGAAAAACAAAACAAAACAGGAGTACTTGTGGCACCTTAGAGACTAACAAATTTATTTCAGCATAAACTTTCGTGGGCTACAGCTCACTTCTTCAGATGCATAGAATGGAACACACAGACATGAGATATTTATACATACAGAGAACATGAAAAGTGGAAGTACGCGTACTGGAAGAGTCCAATCAATTGAGATGAGCTATGGTCAGCAGGAGAAAAATAACCTTTGAAGTGATAATTGAGATGACCCATAGAAGGTGTGAGGAGAACTTAACATAGGGAAATAGATTCAATTAGTGGAATGACCCAACCATTTCCAGTCTCTGTTTAAACCTAAGTTAATTGTATCTAATTTGCATATTAATTCAACAATCCATCGGTGATCTTCCAGAAAACACCATCCTGGACACTATGGATGTAGAAGCCCTCTACACCAACATTCCACACAAAGATGGATTACAAGCCATCAGGAATAGTATCCCCGATAATATCATGGCAAAGCTGCTGGCTGAACTTTGTCCTCACCCACAACTATGTCACATTTGGGGACAATATATACCTTCAAGTCAGTGGCACTGCTATGGGTACCCGCATGGCCGCACAGTATGCCAGCATTTTTATGGCTGACTTGGAACAACGCTTCCTTAGCTCTCGTTCCCTAACGCCCCTACTCTATTTGTGCTACATTGATGAAATCTTCATCATCTGGACCCATGGAAAAGAAGCCCTCGAGGAATTCCACCATGATTTTAACAATTTCCATTCCACCATCAACCTCAGCCTAGACCAATCCACACAAGCGGTCCATTTCCTAGACACTACTGTGCTAATAAGCAATGGTCATATAAACACCACCCTATACCGGAAACCCACTGACCGCTATACTTACCTACATGCCTCCAGCTTCCATCCAGGACACACCGCACGATCCATTGTCTACAGCCAAGCTCTAAGATACAACCATATTTGCTCCAATCCCTCAGAGATAAACTCCTACAAAATCTCTATCAAGCATTCTTAAAACTACAATATCCACCTGCTGAAGTGAAAAAACAGATTGACAGAGCCAGAAGAGTACCCAGAAGCCACCTACTACAGGACAGGCCCAACAAAGAAAATAACAGAACACCACTAGCCATCACCTACAGCCCCCAACTAAAACCTCTCCAGCGCATCATCAAAGATCTACAACCTATCCTGAAAGATGATCCCTCACTCTCACAGATCTTGGGAGACAGGCCAGTCCTCGCTTACAGACAGCCTCCCAACCTGAAGCAAATACTCACCAGCAACCACACACCATACAACATAAACACTAACCCAGGAACCTATCCTTGCAACAAAGCCCGATGCCAGCTCTGTCCACATATCTATTCAAGTGACACCATCATAGGACCTAATCACATCAGCCACGCCATCAGGGGCTCGTTCACCTGCACATCTACCAATGTGATATATGTCATCATGTGCCAGCAATGCCCCTCTGCCATGTACATTGGCCAAACCGGACAGTCTCTGTGCAAAAGAATAAATGGCCACAAATCTGACATCAGGAATCATAACATTAAAAAACCAGTGGGAGAACACTTCAACCTCTCTAACCACTCAGTGACAGACTTGAAGGTGGCAATTTTGCAACAAAAAATACTTCAAAAACAGACTCCAAAGAGAGACTGCTGAACTTGAATTAATATGCAAATTAGATACAATTAATTTAGGTTTAAACAGAGACTGGGAATGGTTGGGTCATTACACTAACTGAATCTATTTCCCTATGTTAAGTTCTCCTCACACCTTATATGGGTCATCTCAATTATCACTCTTCCAAACGTGAAAGCCGCATGAATAGACAAGCCTTACTCCATGCAAAGATCAGTGGGCTCAGGTTATGACTGATCAATATGGGGAGTGACTTCTAGACCGCCCCTACATAGAGAACGCCTTGCCTATGATACCCAGATAGTTAGATCTAGGGACTGTCAGCATAAATGCCTATTACATGTCACAGAGGTGCACAAGGATGGAGGTGGTCTCTCAGGTAATCAAGGGTGCAAACTATATTGATCAAAATCAATGCCTTCAATTGCAATGGGAGTAAACAGGAAGTCAATGTAACCTCTGGAGAGCAAACACTGTATATCCCCTCTGGCTAACTCCCCGAACAAATAAGTGCAAAGCCACATTCTGCACTAGCTGAAGGGTCTGAGAGATCCTCATCTGTAGCATCTTACATAGCACATTGCAGTTATCCAGTTTGCATGCTACATGGCCATGGATAACTATAGAAAGATCTACCTGGAGAGAAAGTTTACTATATTCTAGTTCAACACAGATCGAAAAGGGAGCTTAATTCCCAAGGACTCCAGGAGCAGCTGCAAACCAAGAAGCACTCCCAGCGGCATAGGATGGTCCTAGAGCTCTGGCTCCAGCCTAAACCCAAATGGCTACACTGCAATTAAACAGCCCCTTAGCCCAAGCCGAAATCAGTGGGCATGTGCCAGTCGTGGGTGTCTAGTTGCAGTGTAAACATGCCCCGAGTATACATCTTTGTATGCCTTTCAGAAAGTAATTCCTTTTTATGCGAGGTAAGCTGTTGGAGGGAAAGCATTGGATGAAGGGTTGATAGGGATGAGGAAGAGGGTTGTGTCATTGTGGTGAGGAAGGAAAGCTGTGTTGTGCAGGGATACATCTAGCTGAGGAAGTTTGTTTGGTTATTTTGTTGCTCCCTTTTAAAGAATTGATCTCAGTGGTAGAGTTTGAGGGTTCAGTTCCTT
This sequence comes from Mauremys mutica, assembly GCF_020497125.1. Taxonomy (NCBI): domain Eukaryota; kingdom Metazoa; phylum Chordata; order Testudines; family Geoemydidae; genus Mauremys; species Mauremys mutica. The sequence goes on along the minus strand of NC_059076.1, from coordinate 33,274,282 downwards.
TCTAGCTCAGTGGAGGAGAGAGATCTGGTGGGCTGTGCAGGAGAAAGTGTTTTGCTTTAATTCCATGAGGGTGAAGGGCCTTTAGGAGTTTTAGTTTTTCCTGTTGTCCCTTTCTAAGGCCTGAAGCCTGTGGCAGGGAGTTTGAGATGTATCCAACCCAGTGGAAGTGATAATCCACAGTTGAGTTATACTCATTGGGATGTTAAGGAGGGGATTAGAAGAGGGTGCTGTCTCCATGTAGGGAGAGAGGTCTTCCTAAGACACTGACCCACCACTCTAGCCTCAAGGACATGGTGAGTTGGAGTGTAGGGGAAGTATCTCACGTGACCCCTAGAGGCCTATACAAGTTGAATTGGGCACTTTCACTCAAGGCTTCACAACTCAGGAACCTGCTTCTCCTATTGGCCCAACAGAGTCCAAATTTGTTGACCTTTAGTCATTCTGAAAAGCTCATCATTTCTCCCAGACTTCTGCCTTGGAAAGTGGGCTGAACAAGTTGTATTGGATGGTGGGAAAATCCCAGCGTGGATGGGTTTCAGAAAAAAAAAATTGCATATGTTTTATTTACATTTTGTAGATGCACCAGAGCTCCTTTTGGGCACATTCTTAAAAACTGAAGTAATTAAAGTTCCATATCCGAAGTAACTGTCCAAAGTGTGGAGTCGTTAACTATAAAAACAGTTGATTTACTGTAGTGACCATTTTTGAAGAGACAGGAAATAAAATGTAACTACCGTATATACTCGTTCATAAACCAAATTTTTTTAGTAAAAAAGGGAAGCACCAGAGAAGGAGGTCGGCTTATGAACGGGTATAGAGAGGGAGAGGTGGGACACAGCCCCTCCCCCCAACAGAGGGAGCAAGAAGAGGCAGCACAGCCAGCAGAGCCAGAAGGGAAGAGGCAGGGCCAGAGTCTCTCCGCTTCAGGCCATGCTGCTCTCCTCTCAGCCTCCGAAGCAGCTGCAGCTCCAGGGCTGGCAGGCTGCAGCCATGCCACTCGGCCCCACCCCCCAGAGCAGGCTGTGACTGCACTGCCTGGGTGCTGGAGCACGCTGCGGCCGTGCCACCCGGCCCAGCCCACTGGAACATGCTGCAGCCACGCCGCCTGGTCTGGCCTGCCAGAGCAGGCTGTGGCCACGCTGCCCAGCCTGCTGGAGCAGCTCCAGCCAGGCCAGAGACATCCTCCCCTGGCCCTCCCCAGATAAGGTGGGAAGGGATGGGATGAGGAGTGTGTGGAGGTCCCAGGCTAGGGGTTGGGTCATGTGGGGGATGGTCACAGGGGTTACTCCCCTGACTCCCAGCTTCTCCCCCACCAAAAATTTCCCCACCAGTTGCTGTCCCGGCCCGTCAGGGTAAGCAGCTGGCGTGCCGGGACACTTTGTTTACTTAGATTTACCTCCATGCCTGCGGACACTCGAGGTAAACAAACCATCTCAGCCCCCCAGCGGCTTATCCTGATGGCCCGGGAGCCAAAGTTTACTGAATTTTAGAGTCGGCTTATAAACAGGTCATAAAAAAATTTCCATTTTAACTTATCCATCTTGGGGGGGGGGCGGCTTATAAACGAACCGGCTTATGATCACGTATATATGGTATATATAAATGGAACCTCTTAAAGCTGGAAAAGAATGAGTTTTGAACCCAGCTTTGTATTATTCATTAATGAGTTGAATGAAAGAACTCTAAGCAAGATCTTTAAGTCAAAAGTTAATATCAGATTGAAGGCAGCTGCAAAACATAAACAATGGAAATTAGTACTGTGGAAGTAGAGCAAGAACTGACAGGGATTTCAATGCAAACAGTCACCTCTGTGAGCAAGAGTCAGGCTGGCTGTAACCCTAATAACGCAAGATTTGTAGAAGTGAGGATTGTGTGAGGCAAGTGGGAAAGAACTGTGTGAGAAGTTGTTGCGACCTTGTGTCGATAATGAGGAATGTAGACTAGCGTCTAAATAGAAGTGAGAAAAATAAGATATCAAGATGACCTATATACAAACAAAATGCAGCTGTTGCTTATTATTGTCTGTAACAAAAAGTATAAATGCTTGCTGTAATTGTTTACCTGTAGAGAGACCTGCCTAGGAGGGGGAAACCCTGTGTCCTAGCGCACTCTCTCCCTCTATGCAATTGCTTGAGAAATAAAGTATCTGACTTTGCTGCACCCAACCAAAAAGTGAGAACTAAGTTTTTCTCCGACAGTACAACAGGACTTGCATCGTTTACATAAATAGGCTAATAGATGGCATTCACTTCATTGTGCATAAAAGTTTAAGCAAGAAGTCTGAAGCAAGGAATCAAATGAAGAAATCCTCTACCAAAGGGTAAAGCTATATATTTCCTAGTGCAGAAATTCCCTCAAGGCTTTACCTCAGTGTACATCTTCAGTGAAGAATAAAATCAAAATTCATCACTGACTTGGCTGATAAACACAAAACTGAATTCAGAAAAGAGGTGGTATTATTGCTGCAGAAGGAAGGTATAATATTTTATCTCATCTAGTGCACTCTTATCCAGAACTGGTCAATCTACTTTAGAAAAGAGCAGAATGCTCCTGAGGCAGTGCAGTAAAAAAAACAAACAAACCACAGATAGATGAGGTCAACTTTCAAAGATTTTACTCAGGAAACACAAGTGCAGTTGAAGAAATCCTGAATGTCTTTAATTAAATCAATTCACTCCAAAGGCTTTGCACTTCCAAAGCACACAAATTCAAGAGGGCATAATTTATAAACTAAAAATTATAATAGAAAAGATCTCAAATGAAACAGGGCTAACTGTATAACAATAACTTTTAAGGCCTAAGCATTTCTAGGTGATTAGCGATCACGTGAGAGTGTTCAAAGCCTGAGATGAAGACAAGGTCAATCACTAATTCCATAAGAAATATGGGTGTGACAGGAATTATTTCCAGTATAATTCATTTGGGTCTCCAGTGATCACTACAATCAGTTTCACATTTTTCAAGTTAAGGAGTCTTTCCTGCAGAGTGCCACAGGTACAAACATGTAGAAGAATCTTGCAACTGAAAGTCTACCAAAAAGTACTCACTACAACAGCTACTTAGGATCTTCCTCTTGTAACCAAAGCTCTCTAATAGTGATTCAGAGACTAGGGACCAAACTCAACCTGATAGATGTTCAAGGATTTACCGGTAATTCACTGTGAGATACCCCCAAATCTCATTATAGAGACAGCACAGAGAACATACAGGAATCTGAGGAATAACAAAAGAGTAAAAATGTTGGGCTCCTTGACTCTGCTGCTTCTATGATTCCTTGGTGCTCTTACATTTTAGGAACAGAAAGCCAAATAGATCCCTGGCACGACTCCAGTGAGTTCAGTGGAGTTATGCCAGATATGAATTTGGCTCACTAGGTTTGTGTCTGTTATGGTTAGCCATACACTTTTCTTTTTTTACACTTTATTTCCGTGTCTTTGACGTTTCCCAGAACAGCTCTTGCTTATTGTCAGCTTCAATTAAGTATTTTATGGACGTACTTCTTTTCATATTGAATAAGCTCAGCAGGCCTCTCCAGCCAGATTTGACCAGCATTATAGCTCAGCTACTCATCACAATTCATTTCTTTTTGAATTTTTAAATATAATTAGAAGCGGTGGGCAAAATGTGATCAACAGTTCTGAAACCCGTGGACATCAATAAACATTTGCAAGTGTTTATATTCATTGTAGTATCATGAGAGCAGCACTGAATACAGATGGAACAGCCCTACCACCCATACACAGAAACTAGCCCTTAGCAGTAGCATGATGACTGTATGCAGCACAAGGCAGGCCCTCACCTATGTATGTCACCCAATACCAACACTAGAGCATTGTGACATTCCGCCCTGCCACATTGGGGCAGTTGGAGGGGCGGGGTGGCTTACTAGTGCTGGGGCTATTGCACTGCTTCTCAGTGTAGATTAAATCCCAATGTAGATTGAATCCCAAATTAAGGTGAAATAAAAAATAAATCTTAGAACATACGAATGGCCATATTGGGTCAGATCAACAGTCTATCCCAGCATTCTCTCCTCCGACAGCGGCCAGTACTATATGCTTCAGAGGGAATGAACAGAACAGGTCAATTTTGAGTGATCCATCCCTGTCCTCTAGTCCCAGCATTTGGCAGTCAGAGGTTTTGGGACATTCAGATCATGGGGTTGCATCCCTGACTATCTTGGCCAATAGCCTTTGATGGACCTATCCTCAAATGTATCTCATTCCTCTTTTAACTCAGTTATACCTTGGGCTTTTACAACATCCCCTGGGATTTGGGAATGAGTTGCATAGGTTGTCTGTGCAATGTGTGAAGCAGCACACTACTTCATTCACAGCAGCCAGAGGTCACCCTGTAATACCCCTCTCTGCCTCAGATGGATGGAGAGGCATCTGGTTATTTGTCACTGGCTAGCTCAGCAGTCTAGCTGCCTCCTGGTGCCATCTTCTGCTATTTCTAGCATAGTTTTTCCCCTCAGATGTCAACAAGGCACAAAGCTTATTTTTGGTATGGGAGGGATAGGCCTGCCCAGAAGCCCTAAATCCTACCATCAAAACAATTTACACCCATATTGGGCCATAACACCACCTGACACTCACTTTTCAGTAAAGAGATGATCAGTGACATAGCAGTGCTCAAGCATAATTGAGTGTAACAGCTTTACCGTATTTGCTTTATAGAAAATAATGATCTATGCTATGTGCCATGTTAATAAATATGCCATTGTTCATTTGTTTGTTTTTTACGGTGTTTGCTGCTGCTGTTGTTTTCAAGACTTAGCACAAATATCAGTTTTTGGAACCACCTCACCCAGATATGCTTTCCCCTCACCCTTCCCTGTAAAGGTACAAATACTCACACTTTTACTTCCCATTGAGAAATCTGCAAGTCTTCTCATAATTACAATAACTAATCCTCTCTGCTACATCTTCAATAAGTTCTACTAATAGCACTTTTTACCTTGAAATAAAAAAAAACACTCAAAGTAGGCTGAAATCATAACACCTCTTTTTGGCTAAAGAAGCAAAGAAAAAGTGAAACACATTTAACCTCTCACTTTATAAGTGTTTAACAAGCCACTCTGTTTCAAGGCATCTTATTTTATATCTGCTCTCTCTCCATGTATCTTTAAACCAGAACAAAAAGAGAAAGTAAATTGTAAATGTTAAGACCACGATGATCTGCAATGTTGGCCCCTATAATGAGAGCTTATTCTCTGACCAAGTTCATTCAAAGGCACTGTTTTCCCAAATCGTGTCTAATTTTGATCAAGAGACAAAAAAGAAAAGGAAAAAAAAAGAGAGAACGAGACATAATGCAAAACAGATTCCAGTTTTACACTTGATTATTACATTGGTTTCATTCCTTTAGAACCGTCTGAAAACATCTGAGTAAGAGATAACTTGGAGCTCTCCAACACACAAACCTTCTCTTTCTTTGGCTTCTATTTGAAATCTTAGATTTGGACACAAGATATTAAGTTACTTCAACACCAGCCGGTTTTGTTGATCTTGTGGCTAGGAATCTCACACAAGCTTGAGTCTGAGGTTGGTGACATTTGAAAGCAAGTAGACAAAAGTGACTTGTAAAGTTGTGGTCAGAGCCATCTCTAAATAGGGTGAGGAAAGATTACCCCAGAAGAACCCCTTGCACAGCACTGTGTGTATATCTTTCGGAGCATGTAACAACTGCATTTAGGCCCGAGGGCTAGGCATCCAGGTGAAATTGTATCCAATTCTCTTAAAAAACACTGAAGTGTATCCAATGTAACAAGCAAGAGTTAAGCCATACAACTCCTCATCAATTTAAAGAGGAGTCATGAAGCCAAACTGATGCACCTTATTCTGAATACAGACGCTGTCATACTGAAATAAGTAAACACAGGGGACACAAGTTCTGCCTCTGGACCAAGTGAAAATCAGGGGAGTCACAGCAGCTGAAAACGGAATGCTTCTCTTCCACCCTTTAAATCCCTCCACTATGAGCCTAAAACAAATTGGAGATTTCAGTGTTCAATTCTAATCTACTTTGATAGATTATAAATTGAACCTGAGACTGGAATCCTTACTCACAGAAGTAGACCTTACTCTCAAAAATTGCCCTTGCAGGATCAGGTTCTACTTGATTCATGTTACCTGATATTTGGTTATGGAAATGAAGGTTGTCTAGTGTCTAAATCATATTGTGAACCACATTTTTAGAAGTGTCTCAAATGGCTCATACAACACAAAACACTAATTGCATTGGCTAAGGAAGTAAATACATCCCTGGCTACCTGTTCGTATGTGCAGTTCTAAAAGATCTCTTGGAAAATTGGTCCTGTATGTGTGAAAAGAGCAAAGTTTTAAGGCTTGAAACAAAAGTGAAGATATATAATTTTATTGCCAATTCTTTTGCCTATAACCACGCAGTAAAACAATGACTCTATAACTGAGGGGGAAAAACTGACAAATTACAAAGATTTTTTTTAAAACCTTGGAAATTTTATTGCACAAAAACTGTGGTGGAAGTTCAAGGAAATCATTGGTTGTCAAAACAAAACAACAACAACAACGGTATTAAAAATTAGAGGTAGTGGCAAAAGTTGAGGCTTCCTAGAAGTTACACCACTATCTGTGAACTTTCTGAAAGCTGCTGACAGCGCTTTGGCATATAATCTCCTAACTGCTGATTAACATAGTGCTGTTTTATATTTAACTCAGAGCAGAGCAGGAGGAGTAGGGGGTGGGGTTGAACTGCTTATAAGGAGAGTAGAGTAGTAACAGTGTTCTGTGCCAGTTTCCTCTGTCTTTCTTCACAGCTGCACTCCTCTAGATCAGCCACTTTTCCTCTGGTTCAGATGAGTGCTACCTTTAATTAATTGAGTGCATAGTGGAAGGAGAGGTGGGAGAGACAAAAAGGCTATAACTACACCATTAAAATACAAACTGAATCTGCTGGGCTTACTAAAAACAAGCAGCGCGGAGGTGCTTAATAAGCCTTTTTAAGGTTAATGTTTAGCTCTGAAAGAAGACAGGGGAGCAAAGATGCAGAGAATGGATTTTGAGGATAAGAAGTCCAAGAGGTATTGCATGAAGAAAAAGCATGTGGCCATCATCTGTGCAGTAGTGGCTGCGGTAGGTTTAGCTGTGGGACTTGGCGTGGGATTAAGCAGACCTGAGCCTTGCCAACCTTCCGGAGGCACAGAACAGCCAGCAACCACTACTCCTGGGACAGTGGAGGCAAGCCACTGCCCTCCCAAAAATGATGCAACGGGAGAATGGACAGATTTCAGGCTACCCACTTACATTAACCCAGAACACTATGAGTTGGAAATGAAGCCTATGATGGATGAAGATATCTACACAGGGACAGTCAATATCTCCATCAAGTTGAGTAAACCTACCAAGTACTTGTGGCTTCACCTCCGAGAGACCAAGATCACAGAGATGCCCATGCTCCAGAAATCCTCGGGGGAGCAGATTGCACTGATCGAGTGTTTTGAATATGAACAACACGAATATGTGGTGATGGAGGCAAAAGAGATGCTCTCTGCCACTACTGCAAATGACAACTATCTACTAACCCTGAAGTTCCAAGGCTGGCTGAATGGCTCCCTCGTTGGATTTTATAGAACCACCTACACAGAGAATGGAGTGACCAAGTAAACCCATTTTTTTTAAACTTTGACTTGCACATCTACTTCTACTTGCTCAGACCTGCTCTCTCCCTCTCTCGCCTTCTCTCTGTCACCAAATTACATACATTTCTGGGCTCTCTTTTAATTTTCCTGCTTCCCTCAGAAAGGTACAGTATTAAGAATGCCAAAGCAGTCTCTGGGTGGCAGCTTATAAGGAAATGTGGGTTTGAGTTTTTATTCTGAAAAACATTTTGAAACTCTATTGGCCATAGTCTATCCCTGATCTTTGCAAACTCACATCTGGGAGTTGTATGCGGGGACTGAGTCCTATTTGTTGCTTGACGTGTGTAGTCTGGTACATAACATGCAGCCTTGTATGTTGTTTTCTATCACTCCCCAAAGTAAGAACCGTTCAGTGAAATGCCAACTAACTAGCATTGTGGCAGCTTTCTTGACATAACCGCTTTGATGTTGTAAGCAAAAGGAATGTCAGAATCAGAGCTCCACTTTTCCTTCCCCAGCTGGTTTAAATTACACGTGGGCAGGTTTGAAATTTGGAGGATATCTATGATTTGACATATTTCTGCTCCTTGTAATCAGATCAATGATTATTAAAATGTTGCAAAGGTTTAGCCCCAATTAAAGAACCCAAATGTATGTGCTTTTGATGGTTCAATTAACCCTTTCCCTGCCTCAGATCTCCACTACTTCAAAGGCAGGGTTTGAAAAATCTGCTAGCCAGTGCTAAGTGGCAAACTTTCCCTGGTGAGTATGTGTTAGGAGACGGGCACTAAAACCATCACTTTTTGCTACATTTATGATTTAAAAGTGACATTTCCAGTCCTGAGACTTAGACAGTAACCTGGAATCAGCAGACAGGCTATTGGAATACCTCTAGCTTTCCTGAATAGCAGCAGAGTGAAATTAACAATTCTAATCAGTTTTCATTGTTGCTACAGGTCTGTCTCATCTTACTCTGGGGTTACGTTCTGCAGTTAGCGCGTAAAGCGAAAATTGCGTATAGTCAGGGGCGGCTCCAGGTACCAGCACGCCAAGCGTGTCCTTGGGGTGGCAAGCCACTGGGGGCGCTCTGCCGGTTGCCGCGAAGGCGGCAGGCATCGGCGGCTTGCCTGCGGAGGGGCCCACTGGTCCCGCGGCTTCGGCGGACCTCCCGCAGGCAAGCCGCCAAAGGCAGCCTGCCTGCTGTGCTTGGGGCGGCAAAATGCCTAGAGCCGCCCCTGCGTATAGTCAAAATTACATTGAGTGTAATGGCGGGCAGAATCGCCCGCACTATAGAAACAATATTTAAATTGTTGTTTTTCTCTTTTTTTTCCCCTCATTTTTGCCGACCGCGTAAAGCTGAAATTGCGCATGTTAAATGCGCCTAAGATGCGACAGACCTTTATGTAGAACCTGGTGGTGCAACAGGCAAGAGTTATGTCAGCTTCACTCTGCTGCTGACTGGCAATACCATGAGCAAAAGCAGAGGCAGGCACTGGTAAGGGAGGATGCAAGGGCAGAGAGAAGAGCAAAGGGCAACTGGGTCCCCTCCCCATATGTATACAAATGGGATGCAGCAGCAATTTGATCTAAGAGAAAGCCATATGGGGAGCATCTGAGCCCCCAGTTGGCTCTTCAGCTCTATTCCCTCACTACCATCCCTATGCAGCTCCTCTGTTATCAATCTAGATAAGGTACTTATGGCCCTAGCATCTAACAGCCTCATAATCATTAACACATTTGGTCTCACAACACCCCTATAAAGTAGGAAGTTGTTATTTCTAGTTTATGGAAGGGGAGAGAGAGAGATGACTTGCCCAAGATAACACAAAGAAATCTGTCAGCGAATCAGGGACAGAACCCCCAATTTCCTAAAGCCCAGTTCAGGGTCTTAACCACAAGCTCATCTTTCATCCCACCCCTCTCTCAGCCACCAGGCCTCAGTTTCAGAAGTAAGAGGGAAAGGTGGAACAGCAGCTCAAAGGTGGAAGCAGGAGGCATCCTGTCTTCATAGCAAGTGTGTGTAGCAAACGGTGGGAAGGGGATGTGTGTGTGTATGGATATTAGAGACTCTGTTAAAAGGACATTATTAAGGTGCAAAGTCAAACACTAACATGTTAGGAAATGCCTAAACTAAAGATGCCTGCGTAACTTTAATTCTGGCCCTTGTTTGTATACACTATGATACAGTCTTTAATTACAGCATTGTGTACTAGTTTTCCACAGGACCACGGTCTCATTCAGTAGACGGTGGGAATGGTGCTCAATTAATGAGCAGTTATTCATTATTTTGTTATCTTCTCATCATTCCAGGTGTTATTTACTGGACACTATTCAAACCCTGCTCTGGAGATTGAATTATTAAATTTCCTCCTGGGTGTTTCTATGGTACTTATTATTGTATCCATGTGCTTCACAAACATTAATGAGTTTACCTTCACAACACCCCTGTAAACAAAGGGATGTTGCTATTCCCATTTTACAGATGAGGAACTGAGGCACATAGAAATTAAGGTCAAAAGTACCTACTATTTTGAGATGATACCAGTATCTGATTTTTTTGCAGAATATGTAGCATTACATAGCATGTTATATATTTAAGCACAGCTCCCAGTGACCTCAGCTGCAGCTGGGAGTTCTCAGCACTTTTGCAAATTAGATACCAGGGTTTCAAGTGAAGCCCCATTATTGACCACCTGTGAAAAGTTTGCTTTAACTGATTTTCCCAGCATGACCAGGAACTCTGTGGAAGAGGAAGGGATACATTCCAGTTCTTTAGGACAGCATGCCCTAACCACGAGACCATCCATTCTCTTCTTACAATCTCCCTGCCTCAATCATTACACACCTTCCAACATCAGCAATAAATCAGGCAGGGATCCTACGGACAAATCTGCTTCATTACACAACCCTGGTTCATTCCCCAAATGGATCTGTTCTGTGTTCTGAATGAGACAAAGGTCCTCTGGAAAAAATAGTATCTGAGTTTGTAATTTATGACGATCATAATGCATATAAACAAGACATCTGAATTAAGGTTGCACAGACAATCTTAATTCTGGCATTTCCTAACTTTTGAGTACTTGACTTTGCAACCTTAATAATATTTCTTTAATGTAGCGTTGTGTGTTTAATCTCCTAACTTTTCAAAAAAGCAAACTGAAAAGCAAGCGAACAGAAATTCCAACATGTGGAATCATATTGGCACTCGCATGTTTCATCAGCAGGGTTGGAAGCTTTAGATCCACCACACAGATGTCTGCCACTTAGGCTAACAGAATAACTGAAAGAAGTAGTAGATTGTCCTCCTTTATGTGGACCAGCACTAGAAGGGGATGAGAGACATTTTACCACTGGCTTTCACAGATATTTGCTGATGGCAGAGGAATGGTGAGGCTCACGGATCTTGAGTTTCATTCCAGGCTCTGGAGGGGAGCATGCTCAAGTGGGCAAACCGTCTTTTGTTTATCTCTCCTAGCTAGATTTCTTCTCTCCTGTCCTCTTCAATTTGTCCCTGTCCCAGTGCTGTCTCACCCCCTCTCCATGGCCCCTTGTACCAATCTCATTCTCCTCACCTATTCAGTCCCAGTCGCCTCGCCAAGCCAGTCCTAGTTTCTCTTTGCACTCCTCGTCCCAGTCTTCCTCACAGCATGCACAGTCCCAGTCTCCTCACCCAACAATTCCCCATTTCCCCCTTCTGGTTCCCCATCTAATCCATTTTTCTCCCTCCACTTTCTCCATCCCCATTAGCTCTCAGTCCCAGTCTCCCTTCCTGGGCTCCTAGTTCAAGCTCCATGTCCCTCCACTCATATCTCCCTTTCTCCTTGACCCAGTCATCGTCCCTTCCCTCCCCCCATCTTGGTTTCTAGTCAGATCTGCCTTCCCTCACCCTGACTTTCTCCCACCAGCTTCACTGCTTGCCAGTCCCAGTCCTCCCCAGCTCTCCATCTGATATCAGTTTTCCTCCCCCTCCACACACACACTTCCCTCCTTGGCTCCTAGTACCATTCTTCTTGCCCAGCCAGTCCCTGTCTACCCACCCAACTCCCAGTTTCTTTCTCCTCTCCCCTGGCCATCAGCCTACAGTCCCAGTCTCCCCACAAAAGATTCCTTGGCCCAATATAATCCCCAGATTTCCCCTCAGGTCCAGCTCTTGTTCCCTCTGCATTCAAATCAGGCTGCTTCCTCTTCCATGTCAACTGTGCCCGGGGGTGGGTGGGGTCAAGGGTTTGGGTGGGCATTGAGAGCACATGAAAAACAGGCTTCCTACTCTAAGTTCAGGTACCCAGCCTCCACGTGGGCCTCAGTAGCCCAGAGCTGTAATTACAGGGAAAGTTCTACTCAGCCCTAGGCTACAGCATGCCCAATGCAAATGAAATCTTCAGTGAATTTAGAGGCCAAACTCTAACAAGCCACTATGGAACATATGCAAACTGTGATATTTCAAAGGCTTATAAACTTGACCAAATTTGGGCAGATTTTCATGGGACACAAAGGTCACCCACCCCCTACCAAAATTTCAAATGCCTCCTCCAGAGCATGCGGGCACTAGAGATTCACGAAGGAAAAAGCACCAGAATTGTTTAACATGGGCAGCCAATTTATTTTCCCCTCGCCTTGTTCTCAGAAGCAAGCAACTAAACTATTTTGATTGAAATTTTTCAATAATAATAATAATAATTGGAGATATACCAGTCTCCTAGAGCTGGAAGGGACCTTGAAAGGTCATCAAGTCCAGCTCCCTGCCTTCACCAGCAGGACCAATTTTTGCCCCAGATCCATAAGTGGCCCCCTCAAGGATTGAACTCACAACCCTAGGTTTAGAAGGCCAATGCTCAAACCACTGAGCTATCCCTCCCCCCTCAGCAAACGTCAGCCTGAGGTAGATGCCTGGTGTGGGAGATTTTAGCCCAAATGATAAAAGTTTGGCAATGTTAGAAGCATGTGAAAACAGTCTTATCATGGGAAGAATTGGGCGGCATTAACAATAGGCAGTGCTACCAGCCCAGCCTATATTCTGAGGAGGGGGAGGGACCTGGGAGAGGACTGAGCCAGCTGGCAATTAGCTTTCCTCCTGAACAGCCTCAGAAGCTGTGGGACCTGGCTGCTGATGGAGAAGAGGAAGAATGGCAGGGAGGAGGAGGTGGAGTGAAAAAAGCCCACTGGAGAGCTGCTTCTGCCCGGGCAAAGGATTGCTTAAGCATTGCTGCAGCCCCTTTTCTTTATACACTGGGCACGGGTCCAGACTTCACTGTCCCTTGGATCCACCTCTGGTTTTATACATTCACCGGAGGACAATGTTAGGTCCCAGAGGAAGGATGAGTCAGTGGTTTGGGGACTAGCCTGGGACTTGGGAAACTGGGGTTTAATGCTCCTCTTTGTCACAGAGTTCCACTATGACACTGGACAATCAGCTTCTCTGCGCTTCATCTGTGAAATGGGGATACTAGTGCTTCCCTACCTCACAGGGTCATGGTGAGGATAAATACAACAAACAGAATGTGAGGTGCTCAGATGTGAGGATAATGAGGCCTATAAAAGTGCCAAATAAGCATCAGCCTGGAGCATGACAGATTTTTTTTGTCCTCAGCTGCCATCAAGAGATGTGAAATAACTCCAGTTTCTTTTCTTCTGGTATTACTGAGGATACAGATGGGCAAGGCAGCTGTGTCTTGGCTTTGCATAACTAAAATCTGGTTCAGATCTGAGTTCCCCTTTATTCAAACCACTGGAGTGAAGCACTGTGTGGCTGTGGAGGGGGGCTCAAATGGTGCTAGTTTGAGCACATCTCCAGCTGATAAGGAAGCTGGTATTACCGGTTTTGTTGGTTGCACAGATGTGAAATCGTTTTCCATTCTCTGCTTGAATTTTCTCTATTTAAAAGGAAGCCAAGGCAGTTGTGGCAGGCAGAAAAGACATTTTGCCAGGACTATGTATCCTTATTAAAGTGCCAAAATTTCCCTGAGAAAGTGATGAATCTATGTTTGCAAAAAGAGTATGAAAATCCATTACTTAACTGAGGGAGACAAAAAATTCTCTCTCTCTCTCTCTCACTAATGAAAATCTGTATATGCTTGGCAAAAAATGGTAATTTATCATCTCTCTAAATGTAGCAATGTTTTATTTTGGGAACAACAGCTGCATGTGGTAACAGACAGATCTCTTAATATTCCTGGTATATTTACAACTTTGTCACTTCTGGTTCATGTTTTAAAAACCTAGAGATCAACAGAAATTGCAGGGGCAGACTCCACCTTATAAAAAAAAGAGGGTTTTTATCTTAAAACCAAGTTATACAATGTTTCATTTTTTCTTTAATTGCCACTTGTCTGCACAGGAGCATGGCCTAGTCTAGAGGTCTCTGAATCAACCCCCAGGAATTGTGGCATTGAGACATTGCATCACTGGTGTTTCTGCCCACCACAAATGCATGAGGATATATGGTTTATCACCTTATAAATCAGTGAAAAGGTTCTTGAGGAACATGGATAGAAGAGTGTCCAAATATATACAGTTTTTTAAAGCAACAGCTGTAAAACATTGTCCAGGGGATTGAAGTTAACTTGGCTGTGAAATATCTTCCAAACCCTAAAAAGAGGAGAACGGGACAACTTACAAAGCAGAAGAAACTCCATTAAGTCTAAGCTATTTTGAGAGGTTTAAATACGGTGATGTTCATTACACTTCTTCCTCCAAGACCATGAATTCAAGGCATTTGAGTGAGTGTCCAAATGAATATGAATATTAAAAAAATCGAGATGTATTACCTCCTCAGACTTCTGCATGAACCTTGCTGCTACTCCAGGTTCTTAATGACCAGTTTAGTATTTAACCATCACAGGGGAAAGCCAAAGGCAACAGAAACATTGAAAAATTGGTCGTCAAGTAAACTTGTGATGGTGGTAAAGATCTATAATTTATTATGAGTATTTTTAATTACTTTTTTTTGGAAAGAACAAAAAATCCACACCTTACCCTAATGTAGCTTGAGCAGCTGTAGAAATGCTGTCCGAAAATGTACCGGATTCCAAATTAATTGAAGAGATATCGGAGATGCGTTCCCCCATCAATCAGAACAGAGAGCATGTTCCATCCCTGAACAGCATGCTGATAGGGGAAAACTTGATTTCATGTAGGAGGATGTTTCATAAAAACCTTGGCAACATTTTCTAAATGATCCCATTTTGCAACAATTCCCTTAGTTATTTCTATCTAAGTGAGCCCACTTCACTTCGAGGCTAAAACCCGCAAACGCACTTGCACTGATTTGTCATTAGGTGTTCCACCCTATTTCAAACATTTCATGTCAATGCACAATTCATTGCTGGAGTCAGTAAAGTTTAGCAGCACTGGCAGGCAGATGTACAGGGTAACCTCTAAGTGATAAATGCCTAGAACAAGAAAGTACTGTGCAGGCAGCTTCAGTATTTTGTTGGGGTGGGGTTAAACCATCACTCAGAAACTTTTGAAGATGTCTTTCCAAGAGAAGCTCAGGTCCTGATCCTGTAATGAGCTCCAGGAAGACCCAATCAGTGGTGCTTCCTATGGGCAGAGCAGTCCGTTCATTCAGAGCTCATCGCTAGATCAGGGCCTTAGTTTTCTTTTAGTTGAGGACATTACTAATGTTTACTAATACGAAGTCAATGGGATTACTCACATTGGTAGGATGAGCAGGATTTTCCCCTTACTAGGGGAGGAACCGCTTGTGTTTTACTTTTCCTGCGCTTAAAAAATATTTAAGCACATCCTCCATTTGTGATTAGCAGTTTTACCTGTTTATTGTTCAAACACCTACTGGTCGTGACTTCTAGAAGCCGAAGTATATTTGGGGGGTTATAAATATTTAAGTTGTATCTTTATAAAAAGACCACTGACAATACAACTTTTGCTGGTTCTACTACAGTTTGCAGTACTAACAAACAATTATGTTCACACATGGAAATAACAAAGAATGGCTATCGTGAAGGCGTAGGACAATGCAACAATCTTTTTGTTTATTTTAAAGGAGCATAGCAGCTACCGATCATGAGCCAACAGATGCACGGAAGTCGTTTCCTTGCTTTGATGAGCCCAACAAAAAGGCAACTTACAACATATCAATCATCCATAAAGAACCATTCAAAGCACTCGCAAACATGCCCGTAGAGGTATGTATTTCACAAATGTACTACATAAGTAGAATGATTCTGTAAAACAAATGTAAGAGTAATTCAAATCAAAACACCCTTGAGTGTTAACAGATCATTTGTTTTCTCAGAAGCTATACAGCTTAAGGTTAAATAAGATTTATATAAAATAGGACTGGTTGTTTAGTTATCATTCCTAGTTGTGTATTGCTGGCCACCAAGGTTCAACAGTAGAACAACACAACACACAATGCCAAACCCAGTGCAGGAGAGAATCACATTTTCTCGTTAGCTGCCTATCCCGGGGTTTCCACATGCACAAGTATTGTAGACTTGCCTCCCTTACTGGATATATATAAATGATACACAGTGGTGTTGTAGCCGTGTTGGTACCAGGATATTCAAGACACAAAGTGGGAAGAATAATATCTTTTATTGGACCAACTGCTGTTGGTGAGACAGAAAGCTTTCGAGCTTACACAGAGCTGACAAAGAGCTACAGAGGGATTTCCCAGAAATGGTGACTGGGCAACAAAACGGCAGATGAAATTCATAGAATATCAGGGTTGGAAGGGACCTCAGGAGGTCATCTAGTTCAATCCCCCGCTCAAAGCAGGACCAAATTCAGTGTTGATAAGTGCAAAGTAATACACATATTTAATGATGGGTTCTAAATTAGCTATTATCAGTCAAGAAAAATCTTGGAATCACCATGGATAGTTCTCAGAAAACTTCTACTCAGTGTGCAGCAGCAGTCAAAAAGGCTAACAGAACGTTAAGAACTAAGAGATAGAAATTAAGGCAGAAAATATCATAATGCCACTATATAAATCCATGGTGCACCCACACTTTGAATACTGTGTCCAGTTCTGGTAGCCCTATCTCAAAAAGGATATAGTGGAACTGGAAAAGGTTCAGAGAAGGGCAACAAAGATGAGCAAGGGTTTGGACTACTTATTTGTGAGGAGAGACTAAAACGATTAGGAATGTTCATCTGAGAAAAAAGACAACTAAGTGGGGTTATGACAGCAGTCTATAAAATCATGAATGATGTGAAAAAAGTGAATAGAGACTGTTATTTACTCTTTCCCACAATACAAAAACCAGGGGTCACCTGATAAAATTAATAGGTGGCAGATTTTATACAAACAAGAGGAAGTATTTTTTCATACATACACAACTAACCTGTGGAATTCTGTTGCCATAGGATGTTTTGATGGCCAAAAGTATAACTGGGTTCAGAAAAGAACTAGATAAGTTCACGGAGGATAGGTCCAACAATGGCTATTAACCAGAATGGACAGGGACACAACTGCATGCTTTGGGGTGACCCTAAACTTCTGACTACCAGAAGCCAGGAGTGGAAGATATGGAGTGATCCACCCCTAACTGCCCTGTTCTGTACACTCTCCCTGAAACTCTGGTATGGTCTACTGTCAGACACAGGCAACTGGGAAAAGTGGACCATGGTCTGATCCAGTATGGTCTCTCTTGTGTTTTTATATGCTAAAAATACACCCTTTTTTCCTGAGTGTAGACATAGCTTAGAAACTTACTGATGTTTTTCATAGACTACTTCATTTTTGTAGGAAATGCTGATGGAGTTTCTAGGAGCAATTTGAGTAAGTTAAAAGTAGAAGCACAGTTAACATATTTTGGAAAGATGTTCAAAGCATAAAATACTGAAGCAAGGGTCTACAAAAGGATTTGATTGATCAATTATTTTGCACTGAAATTGTGTGAAATTTACTTTTGAAAGAACAGGGGAGATGCTGATTTCATTTGAATGTTTCTTTGAGATTAGGGGGTATTCGCCCCTCCACAGTCTTAAAAACTCAAAGGGATATTGGGGACAAGAGATATCAGAACAGAGCTGCTCGAATAATGGGAAAAAACAGATTTGTGACTATATAAATAATTTACTTTAATTTGTTTCACTCTTGCTTGTGGTATCAAAACATCTGTTATTCATGTAAAGGAAGTTTATTGTATTTCTACTATAGGTATAGTATCTATTATTTGCCATTGGCTTTTTTTACTTTTATAGAGAGTCATCCAACCAGAGATATATATACACACCACATGACAAGTAACAAATAATGAACAGTTGAAGTAATTTGTCCAAACGATTCAGCAAATATTTAAGAATACCAAGTACATTTGCTAAATATCAGGACTGGCTTGCAATGGATTAACAAACCAAAAATCTGGCCAGCTCTAAGAACAAAAGGGTGTCTGAACAACCCCTTGCAAAGCAAACCCACCAAGGTTTATAGCACTAATTACTACTGACACTGGATTGGATTCAGTGGGCTAAATTCTGCCCTCAGTTACATCTGTACTACCTCACTAGCTTCAGGAAAGTTGTGCAGGTTTAAAGGAGGGCATAATTTGCTCCCATCTTTAATTTCTTCAACATTTTGGTTTTATGGAGCCATTTCAAGAAGGCTAGCTAGAAAATACATTAAATGGGACTCAAGCATATTGAAAAGCTCATCTTAACAAGAGTATATAAGCACAGACATGCACGGTTTGATTTCTTAATGCAAACATCTAGAAATAATAAAACTCATTATTAGTGCATAAAAACAAAGCCCCATCATATGCATTCCACCTTTAAGAAAAAAATCTCTTTGCATGTTCCCATCCCATGAGCTGTGTAAAGCCAGAGAGACAATTCGTCATTCCTATAGCTCTATGTTCCTATAGCTGAATGTTTTACTCTTTTATGCACATGTTTGCAGTTTCACAAGGTAAGAATTATTTTTCTCCTTCTTCAGCAAACAGTTCAAGTGGGTGATGGCTGGAACAGGACAACTTTTCAGAAATCTGTCCCAATGAGCACATATTTGGTGTGCTTTGCTGTGCACCAGTTTGAATGGGTAGAAAGAACGTCTGCCAGTGGAATTCCTGTAAGTCCAATTTTCATTCTGAACACATTCCAGATGCGAGTTTTAAAAAACATAAATCAGCTTTTCATATTGTATTGCTTAATCTTCTCATTCTTATGGCCTGTGTTCTGCAGGAAGTCAAACTAGATGATCAAAATAGTCCCTTCTGGCCTTAAACGCTATGAGTCTATGTGGACCTCATGTCTCTCTTGCTTATTAATCAACAACATTGAAAAACTTGAGTCATAGCAATGCATTGTTATATAAAAATGTATTGTATACAGTTATTAATTATATTACAATAGTGCCTATATGCCCCAGTCAGAGTAGGAGTGATGCAGACACATGTTAAAAAGAGACAGTCCCTGCCCTGAAGGGCTGAAACCTCAGGTCTTCTGAACTGAGTATGTTTGGATTTGAATCCACAAATCTGAACGGGCTCCTATAATTTTGGTTCCATATTGTATCCAAAAGAGTAAGGAGTCTGTTTTCCAATTCTGGTTTGGATTCAGCCAAAAATCTTATAAGAATGGCTCTACTCATGAGATTTTTACTATTCAAAATCTTGTGGGATGAGTTCACAAGGTTTTACCAGAGTTGTTGAATCTGACGTGAAACCCCACCCATGATTTAGCCTTTCACTCAACCTCTTATTGAGCCTGAACATAATCTGGAATGTTCAACCCCTGTTAACTAGTTATTTGTCCAAGTTTTTCAATGAGACACAAAAAAATTCTTCCAGTGTGGTGCTGTTGCTAGTTCCCTTCTTACTCTTCTAAGAATCAGACAACACACTTTTGCAGTAAGGATGTTTTAACCATTTGCTCGGGCTATTTTATTACTGTTCTAGAGACAATACTGTCTAATGACTGGGAATCCAGATTTCTGGATTATATTCTCAATACTGCCATTGACTCACTATGTCAGTACTTTGCCTCAAGTGTCCCAATCTGCACTCAATCCCTTCCTAAGTTATAGGGTTTTCACAAAAATCCCAGAATCTCACCCCACTTCTTAGCAAAGATCTAATAGCACAGCGCTGTGCTGAGGTCTCCTTACTCTAAAACTTTACGTATTTGTACATCTTTGCGCATTTGTCTAAATACGTGACCAGAATACATTTTGCGATGTGATGCAGTATCCTTGATTTTTAAAAAAAATTGTGTTTGTTTAGTTGCAAATCTAAGCCATAAACTGTGACTCCAAACCTTTAGAGCAAGGTGCTACTGTAGTTCTCAGATAGGCTGCTCCACTTGTTTTCAGTGTCAGGACTATGTTTATCTAGCCTAGACACACTCTCTCTAGAGCTTAATCATCTACATGATCAGAATTTGCATGGGTCTTTTGCAAAATGTATTCAGGGAAAAAAGTGGAGTGCTGCAACCGCACACAAAGTCGTTGTTTAGTATATACAAAAGCCCTCCCATTCTACGTTCAGCTACCACACTCTAGGTTGTGAGTTAGGGACTGACCTTTGTTGTTTCAAAAGGGAATATTAAAGCAAAGTTATGGTATGACTGTAGCTTTTGTGAATAAAAGTGAATATCTACAAGTTACAAATACATACCTCACTCTTATATAGCGCTTTAAAGTGTGTGTATGGGGGGAAGGATGTTAATACCAGAACAGAGTTTGCATGAAGAATCCCCATCTAGTTTGGGCTATAGTTCTTACACGTTTTATTTACATTAGTCAATAAAAATGCCTAAAGGTTTGGCTACACTAGAAAGTTTTGCTGCTTAGATGTAGCTAAAGCAGCAGCGCCCCCTTAATGTGGAAGCAATTATACTGGTAAAAAAAAGTGCTAATACCAGTATAGCTTATTTCAGTTCTGGAGGCAGAATAAATTATACAAATGTAACGCACCTTTTTACCAATATCATTTTGCCCACCCTAGGCCTTTCACCAGTATAACTATTTCAGTTAGGAACACCCTTAACCAAAATAGTTATGCTGGAAAAACTTTGAAATGTAGACCAAGCCTTACCATAATGATCAGCACTGGTAGTTAAACAATGGGACAAATCGACTGACAAATAATTTATTCAAAAGAAAATGCCAGTGCTCACTGGATTAATTATTGGCAATAAATCATTTGACCAGCTCTACAAACTCCATAGCAGCATAAGTTAGTGATATATTGCTTTATATATTGATATATAGACAATATATTGCTTTTTATCAAAACAAAACAATGCAATTACACAGAAGTCTCACAATATACAATAAAAGCTCTTAAAACTCTTTTGGGATCCCTTCTGAGTTGTTGATCTGGCAGAGATAAGGGTGGAAGAGAGAATGAATAAAATGCCTGCAGCTTTAAATGATCATAAGGAATCGATTACTACTTCACATCAGATGTTAAATCTATGTTTTGAGTTTCATAAAGGGAGATTACACAAATCAAACATAAAAGTAGGTTCTGACAGGTGCAAGAGATTTTCGAGTATGGATCAGCTAGGGGAATAAAGCACCCTAAACTGAGTAAAGAGATTACTGAAGGGAAAGTTGCAAACAGTAATTGCAAACCAACCCTCGTGGAAATCCCATGGTCCTGATGAAAGCCCAATTAAATTTTAGAAGCTGTTTTTTTTTTCCTTTCAGTTATCTTCCTCACCACTTTTCCTTGAAGAAAGGCTTCAGTACAAAGCAATTAAGCTATCAACTGCCAACCATGGCTCCTCACCACAGGCCAACTCCTTTGTCCAGTTCAAAGCCTAGACTCGGTCAGGATTTTTTTCAAGGGAACATTTTTTCCATGAGAAGATTCGGATTCATTAAAGTGAACGTTTTTGTGGACACCTATCATTTTTGACTAAACTTTCATCTGGAAGGTTTCTTGGATCCAGGAATTTATGGTATGTGTGTGAGAGTGCAAAAGAGTGAGGGGCAGACACCAGAATAACCAATAAACCCAATGGTCAGGGCACACCCTTGGGATATGGAAGACCCAGGTTCAAATCCCTGCCTGATTCAGAGCAGGAATTTGAAGCTAGATTTTCCACATCCCAGGTGAGTGTCCTCACCCCTGGATTACGGCCTATTCTGGATTCTCTCTCTTTTCCTTTTGAACATAAATTCCATCCTGGACCCGAGAAACCTTCCAGATGAAAGCTTTGTCAGCACAAATACTTTTCTCAGAAAAGTTTTGATTTTGACAAATTGGCATTTTCTGAAAAAAAACTGTTTCGCCAAAAAATGCCCATCCAGCTCTAATTGTACATTTTTGAAGGAAAAGGTCCTTGGTCTCTTAAGCCTGGGGGATATTCCATTGCTAAATAGTAATACAAAATGAATTACCATGCGGCAGCAGCAGTTCCTGATCACAGATAGTGGAAGCATGAAAAATCAGCACTTGGCATATCACTTTTCTCCTCTTCATTAAAAATTATAATTATGGATTTAAAATGTGCATGCATACACCTTCATAGCCAAACATACTACAGAGGTAATTGACTAGTCTGTAGTTTGCAGGTTAGAATAAACAAATCCAAGTAAGAAATATCACAGAACATGCATATTACCTCATAAAAGCAAGAGCCTATCCTCCTCATACCAGCTTTGGAATTTTCTATTAAAATATCACTCTCGCAAGCCAAGCTCTAAGCATGATACTTTGCAGATGGCTTAGCAGCTATCATACAGGCCTATTCCTACCTTACTCCACTGCCAGTCTATTTTTATAATATTAATGTTAATAGTCAGACAGAGTTTAGTCTGCAACCCTTCTATTAAAGGCAATTTCCTACACTTACCTGAACCATGAAAAGTTGAGAAACTGCCCTGCCAGTGCAGAACTGGAATGCTAAGGGTAACCAGATCTGGGGAGGAAAGTGAAGGAAACATACAGCAGAGCACACTTTACTATTGCTTCAAAAAGGAACAATATCTATCCACTAAATGAAACATATAGAGAGACCAATGACTGTGTGATGTCCTTCCCTTTAAAAGTTCTGGGGACTCTGTACTCTCCTCCCTCCCACCCTCTCCATCCCCAAGTGCAAAGCTTTTGCTGCCAGAACAATAAAGCGACCACAGCAGCGAGTGTATGTCTATCAGTTCCCTCTGCATCTGTCAGTCTGTCTCCGTCATCTCCTCTGTTGGCTCCAGAAGTATAACCATTTGACTGGATATTAGGAAAAACTTTTTCACTAGTAGGGTGGTGAAGAACTGGAATGGGTTACCTAGGGAGGTAGTGGAATCTCCTTCCTTAGAGGTTTTTAAGGTCAGGCTTGACAAAGCCCTGGCTGGGATGATTTAGTTGGGTTTGGTCCTGCTTTGAGCAGGGGGTTGGACTAGATGACCTCCTGAGGTCCCTTCCAACCCTGAGATTCTATGATTCTATGACTATACCCTCCTGGGCCCAGGATGTGCCAGCTCCTTGATCCAATGCCCTGAAATGCTAGGTTGCAATCCTGCACTGGTAGGTCTGTGTGATGAAGGTGTTCCCTACCTCCTCTTCCCTGTACGGTGCACTTCTATAGCAGAGAATTGTGGAATATAATTGTGTACCTACTCTTGTTACAAGGAAACTCTAAGATACCAGACGACTAGAGGGAAAAAAACCACCCTTTTTTCCAGCTGGTTTTCTTTGTATGTTTATATGGTCAGTTGAGCTGTTTTGCTGATAGCGGGTTGCAGCCCTTCTTGTCTCATGCACTAGTCTTAGGAGAGCATGCATGACTATTGTTTCTTAGAAGGAGTCTATCAGTAACAGTGGCAAAGCTTAAGAGTGTTAATTTGGGGAAGCTATCCCTTCAAAACACTGAAAAGCATAGCTGGTCTTCCAACAAATAAGTTTCCTAAATCTATTCAAATTTGATGTGGTGGCTTCCACTAATTATTGGGAAATGAGGTCAAAGGTCAAATCCTAATTAACAAAAGTCCAGATAGAATTTGTTGAAAGCAGAGGATCAGGCAGAAATGTGGGTTAGCAAAATATAGCCTTGGTTTGTCCCTTAGTGTTATTTTTTACTTATACAGTATAACCCCGTAGATGCGAATGGTACCTTACAAAACAAGTAAAGACAGAATTCCCACCCAAAGAGCTTGTAATCTAAGACTGGACAAAAAACGGAAATGATGGAGTGAGAGTGGCTGGGAGGAATGAAGAAAATAAGCTCATAATGTTTCATGGATGAATCGTGCATAGATCTGGGGTGGTTACACATGGATTTAATCTATATATAAAATTGACATTTCATAAGCCTCATCATATAAGTGGTTTAGACAAGGGTTTTAGTGTTAGGTTTAATCTTCCAGAGAAGAAAAGTCAGCCATATTATCCTTCTCTTTGCTAAACGATGCCTCAGTGCTAAATATAATTTGATTTGTTTTGTCCAACTGGGATCTGCTCTAATTGTATTTCTCCACTTTGTTTTACAGCTCAGGATATATGCACAGCCACAGCAAATACACACAGCAGAATATGCAGCAAGTGTTACTAAAGTTGTATTTGACTACTTTGAACAGTATTTTGATATGAACTACTCTCTTCCAAAATTAGGTGATTACTACCATTTATATTCTTCATTCTCTTAATTTACTATCAGAGTTTTGTTTTCTGCTCCGAGTCATTGTTATTTCATGGGAGAGTGAGAATATAGAAATTTTGCTTCTAGCTATGCAGAAATCTGCTGAGATTAAGACTTTATAGTTCAAGACTCTCTTGTATGTCAAGATGAGAGGCTCAGACCCAATTAGGACATTCTCCTCCCTTCATTCTGGCAGCTTGAATCCAAAACACTGGCACTAAACACTGCTATTTTAGAGTGTCCAATTTTAAATAACGAGAAATGTTGGTGACATCAACAGAGAAACAATATGGGCTAAATACAGCCAGATGCAGCTTGAGATAAACTGGTTCAGCTCCCAAGGAAACTTCTCAACCAGAGTTACCAGTGACATAAATTATGTAAGTCATGTGACTTGCTCCAATTTCTGTGTATCCATTTCCACCAAGGTGGAGTTTGGATCCACGACTATAAGTTATTTTCTATAGATGGGTTGAATGAAGAGCCCAGATTCAAACAAAACCAACCTTGATACTGAACCAAATTTTGCCTGTAGCCCTTATATTTTAAGGTCCCAGAGCAAAACATTGGAACTGAGCATCCCTAAATTTGGATGTTTGAAATCTGGATCTGAATTGTGAAATTTGAACTAATTGGGGATACAATTAGAGCTGTGAAAAAGCTATAGAAGTATCCTCTTCTATAAAATCCAAAGGTATAGTTTATTAAGGTTTATAAACTTAACTCAAAAGAATGGACATGTTAAAAAAATGTTAAGGTAGCCAGAGGAATTTTTTTTTTTTAAATAATCATGCTATGCATTGTCTAATGGTGTCAAGTATCAGAGGGGTAGCCGTGTTAGTCTGGTTCTGTAGAAGCAGCAAAGAATCCTGTGGCACCTTATAGACTAACAGACGTTTTGCAGCATGAGCTTTCGTGGGTGAATACCCACTTCTTCAGATGTCTTGCATCTGAAGAAGTGGGTATTCACCCACGAAAGCTCATGCTGCAAAACGTCTGTTAGTCTATAAGGTGCCACAGGATTCTTTGCATTGTCTAATGGATTATCCATGTAAAGCAATTAACATGCTAAATTCTCTGAAAGTTTTGATCTTCCTCTTGTCCTCACCCCTAAATATCAACTGAGTTGCTATAAATGTCCATCTACACAAAAATTACAAGTAAGTCAGGAGACCTAGCTACAACACAGTTGTCCCTTTACCTGGCTACAAGCTGGCTCCAATTGTGGATTCATTTAAACTGGATCTTAACTATCTATAACCAAGTGCATGTTTCTGATGCTCAGTTAAAGAACGTTGATAAGGTCCCATCTACTTTGCAAAGTGGAATTCTGTCCCCTGAATTAATAATATTTGTAATGTAGACCAGCTTATAGATTTTATATTGTGCTCCTCAAAGTGCCAAGCTGTAGGAGACAAACAGCTCAATTCTCCAGTTCAAAACCAAAAGTCCATCTTTCCTTCATATCTTTATGACATTGTCCCTTCATTATTATAAATTGATTAAATCAGAAATAATGAATCAAAGAGGGTTTTAACAAAATTATTATTTTAAATAAATTAATTTACTATCGCATCAAAGCTTCTGGCATCACTATTTTTCTTGTGTTCCTCATTTTGGATCTTTTGACAGATTGTATAATGTGTCCCGCAGACCTTGCCAAGTTGACAGCTATGACCAGTCACCATGCTGGCTAGAATAAACACTTGCAATTAGAGATGTGTGTAAGGCTTTCTGTCCAATTTTGAATTGATTTTTATTTTACCCTTGCATTCTGTTCTGCGAGGATAAGGGTATGGCCAATCATAGAATCATGGAAGATTAGGGTTGGAAGGGACCTCAGGAGGTCATCTAGTCCAACCCCCTGCTCAAAGCAGAACCAACCCCAACTAAATCATCTCAGCCAGGGCTTTGTCAAGCCAGGCCTTAAAAACTTATAAGGATGGAGATTCCACCATCTCCCTAGGTAACGCATTCCAGTGCTTCACCACTCTCCTAGTGAAATAGTTTTTCCTAATATCCAACCTAGACCTCCCTTATTGCAACTGGAGACCATTGCTTCTTGTTCTGTCATCTGCGAGTCCATAATTCTCATTTTAACTTGTACTGATTATGGAACATGAAGAAGTGACTCCACAGTTTGAATGAGAAGCAAATGTTCTTCACCATATGGGGGATTAGCTTCAGTTAATAAGTCAACAAATATTTGTTATTCAAGAGAGTGACAAACAATGACATGCCTCATTATGCTACAGACAGTTTCAGATGCTTTATTGCCTACAGCATATCCCTAGAAAATACTAATTTCTGGAGCCAAATTTAAGTGTTGGATCACATGTGTATTTCCATAGTTTGAACAGCACTTTATCTGGGGACAGATCTTTGACTAGTGTAAACTGTCAGAGCTACATTAAAGTCAATGCGGCTATGACAATCTACAGTCAATTGAGGGTCTACCCCATGTATCACTGAGCATCCTACACATAGGAACAGAGATCCTGGGGTTCACTCTGTCATCGCAGTAAGGAATATAGAAGACTGTCAAATGGTGGGCAACAAAACAAGTTATTATCTTATGTTGTGAATAAGCAGATGAATATCTTCCTACCTAAAAAGGAAATATCACTTAAGAATCTTAGAGAACACAGTGTTTACCCAGCTATCTTTCTTTCCATATAGATAAAATAGCTATTCCAGATTTTGGTACTGGTGCTATGGAAAACTGGGGTCTGATCACTTACAGAGAAACAAACCTACTTTACGATCCCAAAGAATCTGCTTCATCCAACAAACAGAGAGTGGCAGCTGTGATTGCCCATGAGCTCGTTCACCAGGTAGATTTTATTAAATGTTTAATGTTTTTAAAGCACTAGAAGCGCACAGTATCCGTACCTCATTTATGAAAATAATCAGCCATACATTTGGTTCCAGGTCTTCTAAGTAAGTTTAAACCTTACTTTAAAATAAGTGCACAAAGGCAATTCTGCTGTTAGAGTTTTACAGTACTGGAATTATTGCAAATGGTCTCTTCTCAGAAAATTAGATGCTTAGGACCAGGTTTTCAGCCAGCCTTTGAAAAATCTGCCTGCAACATCATCTCTCTCACATCCACCCACCCACATCATTCACATGTGCAGATATGTGATTTAAGCTTGCAAACGGATGCAACTAAACTCTGGAAGCTGCTTGAAAATTTAGTCTATATAAAGGTAAATCAAATCAAGAGAAAGAAACTAAAAATACTTCCAGTGGGATATGAATCAGTACCAAATCACCGCTGTTATATGTAATTTCATAATACAAATGATTAATGTGAGTCATCATCTGAATTCCCATTAAAAACCTAGCTTTATGACAAATTCTTCTTCCTGGCAACAGGAAGAATGTAAACAAATGGAGGTACTGCATGAAGATTTGCAAAACTATAATATACACTTATTATGGTGGCTAACACTTCATATTTAATGCTTACAATTATAGTGGTTTGGAAACATTGTGACCATGGACTGGTGGGACGACTTGTGGCTAAATGAAGGATTTGCCAGTTACTTTGAGTTCCTGGGAGTAAATGCTGCAGAAACTAGTTGGCAAATGGTAATTATTTCTACACTATGTTTTCTATTTTGGATGCACGTACACTTAATTATTGTGGCACACAGATATACAGTTAAAGGAGATACCTGAACAAATTGACTTGTGTGGTTGTATACCACAGATCTCTATTGGTTGGACTGTGAAAGGACTAGCTGGGTTTCTAAATTGTCCTGCTAACTAGGTTTTGGTCTGAAACTAGTCTATAAAACTTGCAAAGTTCTGCTCACCTGAGGAGACTAATGTTTTGATGAGTAAAATATTAGTTTATCATCATAGTAAAGAATCATAAGTGGATTATGTGCCTGGTCATGGAGATTTTGCAAAGTGGCTATAAGTCCTACTCCTGAAAAATGGAGATGGAGAGTCTCCATTTATTGATTCAGAAGAGGTGAATAGAGTGTGTGTGTGTTTGGAACTGGGGAGGGGTTACAGAAACACCATCCAACCTGGAATGTGAATCCCTTTGAAGTCTGGTGGATTGGTAAATGCGGGTTTAGGGTGAATTTATTCAGATCCAAACCTTTCTCTACAGCTTTGGTTCAGTTGGGGGAAATAAGTTCTCTAGATCCAGCTCCTGCAAGTGTTTTAAGCACTGTGACTTAGAACCATGCTCAGAGCAGGTCTAATCAAAATAATGCTTAAAACAGCAGTGACTGCAGGTGGCCTGACTATCCTAAAGCTCCCAACATTGCTAACAGTGAAGCTGAACTAATTAGTTCGCTTTATGATTCTGCAAGTGAAACCCACACACCTCCTGGGTGTGGTATTCTTCCCATCTAGTGGCACTGAGACCACAAAAGAGACAGAGAGATATTAATGAGTTTGCTCTACAGCCTTAACTAGCAGCCAGTTGACTTTTAACTCATGCGATAGAGGCTCATGCACTAGCGCTCCAGAGGTCCCAGGTTCGATCTCGCACCACGATGACTGGGGTCTGTCGGAGTTACAAGTATATAACCCGCACACCTCCTGGGTGTGGTGTTCTGTCCCATCTAGTGGCACTGAGACTTAGAGGGAGATTAATGAGTTTGCTCTGCAGCCTTAACTAACAGACAGTTGGCTTTTGGCTCATGCACTAAGCTCCAGGGATCCCAGGTTCGATCCTACCCGCCAATGACCAGGGTCTGTCAGTGTTACACAAAAAAAGGAAAGCAGGTGCTTATTTTACACACTGTGGATTAATAACTGCTTCTCTGAATTAGGTGCTTTTGTTGTCTGCCAAAAACAGATGCGGTGGCCCATATCTCCCAAATTAATATGATTAATTCTACCTACCATATACATTCCTACTTTTATTTGTATATAGAGAGGGGACTTTAGTTTGTTAAATTTTTATTACATTAAATCCTTTATAGCAAAATACTGATCACTGGCACATTTACTTTAGCAGTGACCAGAGCATATCTGATACTTCAAAGCAAAGCCAAAAAACAATATTCATTTGTGCAATGCTGTGCTGTACGTGGGGGCGGGAGGGGAGGGATCTTTTCTTGCCCTGGATTAATCTCTTTACAACCTGAAGTATGAAATTCCATTATTCTTACTTTAACATACATAACTACGTGTTGTTATTGATCATGAAGTTATGTAGCCCCTTTTTAAATCTAGACACAGTATATAACTAAGCCATAGAGCTGTATACCAGTGAATGGTATAACAGAAAGTTATGTAAAACTTTAGTCTCACTCATCTATTAATCAGGAATTAAGCGAATATGGATCACAGGATACTGGATCTGACAAAGGAAAATGGGGGGGGGGAACAAACAAACAGGGACAGTTCCTGAAGAAATCCTATGCACTCCTCAACCTGACCTCCATATAGAGGGGTAGCTCCAGGCACCAGCACGCCAAGCGTGTGCCTGGGGCAGCAAGTCACAGAGGGCGCTCTGCCGGTCGCCGCGAGGGCGGCAGGCAGGTTGCCTTCGGCGGTTTGCCTGTGGAGGGTCCGCTGGTCCCGCGGCTTTGTGGGACCTCCCGCAGGCGTGCCGCGGAACCCCCGGGACTGGGGACCTCCCGCAGGTAAGCTGCCGAAGGCAGCCTGCCTGCTGTGCTTGGGGTGGCAAAATACCTAGAGCTGCCTCTGTCTATATAGCCATCTGTGCTATGTCTCAAAGCTGAAATTGGTAATAGTCTGAGCTTTTTGTGTTGTGAGACGCACATGTTCAAACAGGATTCTGTAAGAGGTAATTTATCATAACAGAGGGGAAAAAGTCCCCATCTTAGAAATATAATGCTATTGCACAAGTCGTTCTGTAGAAGAGGTGAAATTTCATTCTTCATGCCTCCTCCATCCACATCCCCATGTACCAAAGGCAGATCTGAAGCTTCTATTTAAAGTTATAAACTATTTGTTCTTTGAGTAAGAATTACAGTCCTGGTTTTGTTTCTGTTTACCAGCTTGATCAGGTGTTAATTGACGACGTGCTGCCTGTGATGAAGGACGACTCCTTGTTGTCTTCTCACCCTATTGTGGTCAATGTGTCATCTCCAGCTGAAATAACATCCGTATTTGATGGCATATCATACAGCAAGGTAGGAGAGGCCTCACATTATAATCTTAACTATGACAAAGGGGGTTTAAGAAGACCACAGACAGACAATCAGCCTGTGTCTGCACTAGCCTTTTTCTGAAAAGTTCCCCACTCTTACTAATACTGTGACAGGTTTCGGAGGGGCAGCCATGTTAGTCTACATCAGCAAAAACAATGAGGAGTCCTTGTAGCACCTTAGAGACTAAAGAATTTATTTGGGCATAAGCTTTTGTCAGCTAAAACCCACTTCATCAGATGCATGGAGTGAAAAATACAGTAAGCAGGTATAAATATACAGCACATGAAAAGATGAGAGTTGCCTTACCAAGTGGGGGGGTCAGTGCTAACAAGGCCAATTCAATCATGGTGGATGTGGCCCATTCCCAATAGTTGACAAGAAGGTGTGAGTATCAACAGAGGGGAAATTATTTTTTGTGGTGACCCACCCACTCCCAGTCTTTATTCAGGCCTAATTTGATGGTGCCAAGTTTGCAAATTAATTCCGGTTCTGCAGTTTCTCGTTGGAGTCTGTTTTTGAAGGTTTTTTTTGTTGAAGAATGGCCACTTTTCAGTCTATAATTGAGTGTCCAGGGAGATTGAAGTGCTCTCCTACTGGTTTTCGAATGTTACAATTCTTGATGTCTGATTTGTTTCCATTTATTCTTTTGCATAGACTGTCTGGTTTGGCCAGTGTACATGGCAGAAGGGCATTAATGGCACATGATGGCATATCACATTGGTAGATGTGCAGGTGAACAAGCCCCTAATGGCGTGGCTGTTGTGGTTAGGTCCTATGATGGTGTCCCTTGAATAGATATGCGGACAGAGTTGGCAATGGGGTTTGTTGCAGGGATGGGTTCCTGGGTTAGTGTTTCTGTTGTGTGGTGTGTAGTTGTTGGTGAGTATTTGCTTCAGGTTGGGGGGCTGTCTGTAAGCAAGGACTGGCCTGTCTCCCAAGGTCTGTAGGAGAGCACTTCAATCTCCCTGGAGACTCAATAACTGACTTAAAAGTGGCCATTCTCCAACCAAAAAAAAAAATAGTCAAAAACAAATTTCAACGAGAAACTGCAGAACTGGAATTAATTTGCAAACTTGACACCATCAAATTAGGCCTGAATAAAGACTGGGAGTGGGTGGGTCACCACAAAAAATAATTTTCCCTCTGTTGATACTCACACCTTCTTGTCAACTGTTGGGAATGGGCCACATCCACCCTGATTGAATTGGCCTCATTAGCACTGACACCCCCCCTCGCATTGGTAAGGCAACTCACATCTTTTCATGGGCCATACATTTATACCTGCTTACTGTATTTTTCACTCCATGCATCTGATGAAGTGGGTTATAGCCCATGAAAGCTTATGCCCAAATAAATTTGTTAGTCTCTAAGGTGTCACAAGAACTTCTCATTGTTCTTACTAACACTGTTTCAGGTTACAGCAACTGCGAGAACAATAATTTAGCCATGCCTCCAGGCAGACATCAGTGTTCTGACCACTGTGCCATCTAAATCTGCTCACACCACATGTAGAAATGTGGGGATTAAAATGTTAGCAGCCTCTGGAACCTTGTCCACCCTACAGTTCCCATTGTCAGTGATGGAATTACCCTAGCGTGAGCAGCTAATCGACCTAGTGGTGGTAAGAATGGCAGCAGCCAGCCGCCCATCTAAGCTAGGGTACCTAATGTTGCTGAAACAGTGTTAATGACAGTAGGGAACTTTTTAGATAAGACCACTGCTTTTAGTGGGAGTACTTGTAGGAGGAAGTCAAGGATTTGACCCAGTGGCTTGTTACTGCAAATTATTCCTGCCATTTACTGTTTTTAGTATACTTAAACTGTTTAGGTTAACAACTTCTTGTACAACTCTACAGCTCTTTCCTATTTGATGGTATAGATAAGGTTTCCTCTAATCATTCAAATTCTCCATTGCACACTACACTCCAAGAGAGCAGTTAAAGAATTCAGAGATTCCCCATGATTAATCACATTCGAAAATCTGATTTCACAAAAAATTTAGTAGGCTTAAGATTTTGAGTTGAATTCCTTAAATCCTTAGTGAACAAACTATAGATTGTGCTTTTGTATCTTTCCTTCAGAACCCTGTATGTAGAAATTCTAACGTTAACATTACATCCAGCCTATGCTAAGCAAAAATGTATCTTTCACTGATTTTAGCCTCAGCTATGTCTAGAACAAAATCCTCTTGAGTGTTAGGTCTCTCTTTTTATTAGGTTTCAGAGTCGCAGCCATGTTAGTCTGTAGCTGCAAAAAGAACAGGAGTACTTGTGGCACCTTAGAGACTAACAAATTTATTTGAGCATAAGCTTTCGTGGGCTACAGCCCACTTCTTCGGACGCATAGAATGGAACATATGGTGAGGAGATATATATACACACACACAGAGCATGAAAAGGTGGGAGTTGTCTTACCAACTCTGAGAGGCCAATTAAGTTATTAGCTAGCCCTACACCTGAGTAGGCTATTTCTTTTACAGTCTCCCCCCTCCCCAATTGTTAGCACCTGTACCCAACAATATACAGGTCTGTCGCATCTTACGCGCATTTAACATGCGCGATTTCAGCTTTACGCGGTCGGCAAAAACCAAAAAAAAAAAAGAGAAAAATAACAATTTTAATACTGTACCTGTAGTACAGGCGATTTCGCCTGCCATTGAACTCAATGTAATTTTGACTATATGCGGTTTTCGCTTTACGCGCTAACCGTGGAACGGAACCCCCGCGTAAGATGAGACAGACCTGTAAGTCAGTATTTATTGCATCATAAATGTCCAGTAGCCAAACCATAAACCATTAGGTAAATTGCCATTCTAGCAGCCCTGGTCAAACCAATAATAGCCAAGATATGTAGAGTAAAATCAGACACTCTGGATCTAAAGCTGATTTAAGTTTCACCAATGCAGTAAGAGACACCTTCTTGTTTTCTACAAGTTTTAAAAGGTACCCAGATGGTACTATACTGCAAAAGAAACTGGATAGAAAACTCCCATCTTTAATTCACCCTCCCCTTTGTGCTTACACAGTTGCCACAAAACTGAATATTTTAAGATAAACCACTATTCTGCAGACACCTGAAATGTTTGATATATATATAATGGGGATATATTTTAAATATTAAAACTAAGAAAACCTCTTATGAAATTCTATGACAGTTGACAATGAACATGCAATTTGGAACTCAACGTCAACTTAATCAGAATGTGTAAAAATGTTTATACAGTCTAAAGATGCAATGAATTTTTTAGGGTCTATGGAGCCATCACAGCACATTCTGTAATTACATACCTGGTCAGGATCTGATTGATAGGGCACAACATAGGTAGAAAAGTCAAGTTAGGTAAAATGCAGTGTTGCTGTAGCCGTGTCAGTTCCAGGGTATCAGAGAGACAAGGTGGGTGAGGTAATATCTTTTACTGGACCAACTCCTGTTGGTGAGAGAGATAGGCTCTGACTCTGTGGGTGCACTGGGGCTCAAGCATCACCCCCCCCAAAAAATAGGGAGTGCTCCGCACCTGCAGATTAATCTTTCGTGTGCCCCAGTGCCAGGACCATGGCCCCGCCGCCTGCTCCGCCCCAAGTCCCCATCCCCACTCGCATGCGGGAGAGGGTGCGGAGAGGAGCGCCCACTGGCAAAAACCAAAAGTCAGCGACTGTGGTGAGACACAAAAGCTTTTGAGCTTCCACAAAGCTCTTCTTCAGGTCATATTTATGTGTTCTGATTAAATGGACATTGAGTTCCAAATGGTGAGTTGTCAACTGTCACTCACTTTCATAAGAGGCTTTCTTCATTATTTTGAGTGTTACTTGAAAGGAAGCAAACTAATCTTATCAGAGATTTACCTACAGACAATAAGAATAGTCCAAGTTAAATCCACAAAATGGTGGTACTCAGATTCAAGATAAATTATATCCCTGGCTCCTGAAGAAGAGCTCTGTGGAAGCTCAAAAGCTTGTCTCTCTCACCAACAGAAGTTGGTCCAATAAAAGATATTACCTCACCCACTTGTCTCTCCATTAGGTAAAAGACAGTTTGACCATATAATAGAGCTGGTATTAGTGACTCCACAGTTAAAGTTGTTTTGAGATTTGCACTTGAATTATTACACTCCATCTCTCTCTCACAGTTTAATTTAACAGTTTAATGCATTGTCTTCAGATAACAATTGAATTTTCCATAATATTTTAGCTCTAATATTGATCATTTTTTTCCAGAGGAAATATTTTAAATAAGCTCTTTTTGAAGTAGTCTTGAGAGTTTCAGCATTTTGGAACCCTGTGATAACAAACTATAGGCACCAAAACTTCCAAATTTACACACATGTAACCTCACAATATCTCTGGCACAGGAAAGCTGTTATAAGAATATGCTCGTAGCAAGTATGTTTACAAAAAATAAAATAGGGCAAGCTACTCAGCTGGTATAAATCAGTGTCAATTTATTGACTTCAGCTGAGCTATTCCAATTTACACCAAATTAAGATCTGGCCCAAATAAGAGAAGTTGTGCAAACAACTGGGTTTATATAACTTGTGTTCTTCTTCTCCATCATCACAACCTCAAGGGGATAACAAAAGGCAATCAGGAGTGTTGTGAGGATCAGAAACAGAGTTCTACATTGTTTATAAAAGTGACCTTATAGTCTGTATAATTAATCAGTTCTGAAGCTTGTCAACCTCTCCAATTTTTATAACAAAGCTGTTTTTGCATTGGAAAAGAGACACCTGCTGGCCAGTTTGAGAACTGCGATAATAAATTGGAAAAGAAAGTCTCCAAATTAAGGGTTTGTCTATTGCTGTTTGAAACCACTGCTCTACATCAAAGCATGCTATGGAACTTTTAGTGTATGGTAGCACATCCACGTGGCCAGTCAACGTGCAGCAGGCTAGTGCAGTGTATATTCATACCCCGGCTTGCTGCACACCAAGTCTTAGTGTAGACAAGTCCTAACTACTGCATAAGTCTACTCAATGTTAACAACCACTCCAGTGACACACTGATGTGTCCAAATTGTCATCCCTAGTAATATAAAGAATGGAGTCAAGGTTTACTGAGGACTGACATAAGTGCCTAATCTCATGGGACAGTGAGTTTTGTTTTGTTTTTTTTAAACAGTTCAAAACATTTTTTCAGCTATCCTTTTTTTCTGCCAGGAAAATAAAATTTACTAACCTTGAAGTTGTAGGTTGGGTTTTGCTTATTTTCCTTTCCTTCTTTTTGTGGCAATCCCATTTTATCTCTTCCACCTAGGGTGACCAGATGTCCCGTTTTTAAAGGGACAGTCCCATTTTTTGGGTCTTTTTCTTTTATAGGTGCCTATTACTCCCCACCGCGTCCCGTTTTTTCACAGTTGCTATCTGGTCACCTTACTTCCACCTGTCTATTATTTCCTCTGTCCATTTTTATTTCTCTTCTTCTACCTTGGTGTCTTCCCCCACCCTCTTCCTTTCCCAAGGCCCCTATCACACTGTCTCCTTCTGGCCCCCCAGGAGTAAGTGTCACAGAGCTTGTCAACTTGCTTCAGATGCTGGTATTTTTATGCCAAGTCAGCATCCCAGCATAATTTAAGCCTTGAGTAGAGTCATTGTACAATCTAAAACTGCAGATTTACAGCATTTTAAAAGCTCCTAATTTCTTAGTTGAAGTCTCACAACAGGATCTGGAATCATGGCAGGAGTGAGAGAGAGAATGCTCTGCAGAAATAAGGAACTAATTTTTTATCCATATAGATTACTTCTGTTTTTGCTAGATGGAATATTCACTCTAGTAAAGTCTTTTAAAGTAATGAGAATCTAGTTTTTAAAAGGTGTGAAATGACCTTATTCCCTTTCTTTTTGTATGTAGGGAGCATCAATTCTCAGAATGCTTCAAGATTGGATGACACCAGCAAATTTTCAAAAAGGATGTCAGGTCTGTACTACAGTAAAACATGCCAGAAACAAAAATAAACCACACGTGGGAAAGGGAAAGATTTTACTCAGAAGAGTGAATGTGATACGTTCGCTTTCTGTGTTCTCATTACAATTTCAGATAACTATTTATGTACTAAAACATTCATTCCTAACAACATTTCTATACTAACATTTAGTCCAATTAATCTAAATTTCATTTTTTGCAGGATGTAGATACACTATCTCCTTCAACCACATCTGAAAAAGCTGTATAGACAATAAAAGCTAGGTTACATGAATTCCCAGCATAATGGTACAGTTTGGTAATGATACAGAAGTTATGGAACCCTTTGCAATGGGAATGGGTAGCAATGTTAAATGGAAATTAATTCTCACAATGAGTTGGAATTTGAACTGCAGGGTTGTATGTGTGTTTGAAGGCCAGCCAGTGATCACCCTAGGCACATGATATCTAACAATACCCTCCTGATTCCTCCTTAACACTCTATCCCCATGCTCTTATCTGTGTTAACTAGATCCTAGTCACCCAGCTACCAAAGCACTCCTGCATCTTCCTAACATCAAGTACCTCCAGACCATTCAGTTGTGCTATGCTGTTTACAGAAATCTACCTGAAAGCTTTACAAATCTTGATTCACTTGGCACCTGCAAAAACTTGAAGCTGGTCCTGAGGCCACTACAGACAAAACTCCTCTTTCAGAGCAATTAGGGAAGCCAGAGCCTGAAACCAGAGTTATTCCACATCTGTCAATCCAGATGCATGGTGCTAATTGGCCCGGGGGGGGGGGGGGGGGCTGTTTTACTTTAACCCTACCAAGAGGCTAGGATACATGGTTAGGATACATGCCAAATACCATACACACAAAAGAGAAAATTGCAGAACTTGGACTCTTCTCCAAAAACAGAGAACATAACTGCTGTGCTCTGAAATCTTTAAATAATTAACCATGTTGCCTTTGTTTCCTGGATTATTAAATATGTTCTTATCCCCACCCACCCATGCCAAACTTTCCCCTGCCCCACAAAAACAACCACCTCCCCTCCCCCACAAAGATCTCTGAGTTGCTACACTGGCATTTTTCAAGAAATCTCTCACCATTGAGCTAGTCCTCAAAGTGAATCTTCAGAATATGGTGATCGAGATGCCTGAGCCCGGTTTACACTCATGCTCTCATCACTGCTCCCAAGCTAGATACGGAGGGGCTGGGAGAACATCCTCGCTGGCCAGCTGACTGATTATATTGAAACCACAGCAAAAACATTTCCGTACAATCAGCAAGGACAGTCCCACAAGACAGGAATATTCAGTCACACTCCACATTATAGGCACAAGCTGCCATGATAAATACTTCCTGCTTACCCACATCCCTATAAAAGCACAGAACTAGCTGTGGCTGAGATTGAAACAAACAGCACCACCTACCTAACATTCTGTAGGCAGGCTAGGAAAGAAAATATCACATACTGCTTGACGTGTCACAGTCTCGGTACTGGGAGATAGCATGTTCTAGCATTCAATATTTAAGCATAACAGAAATCATTAAATAGCTAATTATTAGTTATCAGTTAAGCCTTTAAGAAGATTTTGATCACAGAATGCAATTATCCAAATTATCGTAGTTCAACTTTGATTTCTGCTTTTAGACACCCCTAATATAACTCTTTTTGTGACCTATTTAATAAGGCAGAAATGTACAGTACAACTACATTTTGTCCACTCAAGTAAACAACAAAGTCTAAGGCCCTCTCCAAGGATTAATACATTGCACATTAATGTATCATGTTGGAAAATACCAACTCCCTGTCTTAAGAATAGGCCTGTCCTTTGGGAAGTACTGAAACGTTTTTGGATTAATATGGTTCCATTTGATTTATTGAAGGCACACACAACTGGGATGATGGGGAAACTTTATTCTACCCTTTCAAATGTCTCATCAATGAGCAGCTGTGTTTTTGCAGATTCAGTTTGTTTTTAAATTGAGACATATAAATTAATAATTTTTTGTAAAAACAATGGACCCAACTTAGCTTCCAGAAGGAAGAAGAAGCTGGTTCTCTTATGGACAGTGTATAAATTAAAATCACACTTCATCCTGGCTGACATTAAGCTCTTTCATACCCCCCCAAATTTTTACTAGGCAATGGTGTTTGTAAGTCATATGGACTAATTTTTTGACACTTATAATTCACTGTGCAATAATTTCTCAATGTTTCTGGCTTTCCCAAAGGCAGAAGTGTGGGAGCAATGGCTCCCAACCTGCACTTATACAGGGAGGAGTTGGGATATCTCTGGTCTACACTGGTGGGGGGGTGGGGTGGAATCTATATAAGTTACGCAACTGCAGCTATGTGAATAACATAGCTGAAGTCAACGTACTTAGATCGACTTATCGTGGTCTCTTCACTGTGGTGAGTCAACTGCTGCCACTTCCCCATTGGCTCTGCCTGCGCCTCTCATGGCGGTGGAGTACAGGAGTTGACAGGAGAGGGCTCGGGGGTCAATTTATCGCATCTACACTAGACGCGATCAAATCGATCTTCGCTAGATCGAATGCTGCCCGCTGATCTGGCGGGTAGCGTAGACATACTCTGAGATCTCCTTTTTAGAACAACCTGTGGACCCTGCATTTGGAAAGTGTTTCTACTTTTCTTCTGTGCAGAAAGCAGTGAAATAAACAAATGTACATATCTCTCAAAGCCTTTGCTGGTTAAGAATAACACCACTCTTAGGAAGGTATTCCGCATATTAGTACTACAGATAACATTACAATATGTGCATTGTTTTGACAGGTGAGGAACGACATGCAAATATTTAAAACATTTTCTTCTCTTTTTTCCTAGGCGTACCTAAAGCAATACCAGTTCCAGAACGCAAAGACAGATGATTTCTGGCAATCCCTGGCAAACGTATGGCCTGTAACAATTAACACCCTTGCTATTAAAGGTTTCTGTACTCGTCCTACAGAGCAGGGTTTCCCAAACTTTTTCATATTGTGAACCTTGTTAGTAGAGAGCTCATATCCCAGGCAGCCTCCCCCAGCCCAGCAAACTCATCCCTCTAATAAATACAATACTCATTTTTTGCATGGGAAAACTGCTTAGGTGTGGGTTGGAACTGGAAGCAAGTGAGGGGGAACTGACAAAGCAAAGCAATCCACATACACAAGAAATTTCAACCCTTCCAACCTATCCATCTGCCCACATCAGTCTCACTTAAATGTACGTACACACACTCACTCACTCCCCTAACATGATTCTTTCTATAGTAGGGTTTTCTACAGCACTCATCAGAACAGTATCTAAGCCAGTGGCTCTCAGCCTTTCCAGACTGCTGTACCCTTTTCAGGAGTCTGATGTGTCTTTCATCTCACTTAAAAACTGCTTGCTTACAAAAATCAGACCTAAAAATACAAAAGTATCACAGCAGACTATTACTGAAAAATGGCTTACCTTCTCGTTTTTACCATATAATTATAAATCAATTGGAATATAAATATTGTATTTACATTTCAGTGTATAGAGCAGTAAAAACAAGTCATTGTTTGTATGAAATTTTAGTTTGTACTGATTTCGCTAGTGCTTTTTATGTAACCTGTTGTAAAACTAGGCAAATATGAATGGATGTTCCCCCTGGAAGACCTCTGCATACTCCCAAGGGCACGTATACCCCTGGTTAAGAACCACTGATCTAAGCACTTAGTCTGACTGCCAGTTTAATGACCCTGGATCCCTACTGCTCCCTCATTTCCCACCAGACCTTGGTTCCTTCCTTCTCCCCAGGTTCTGGCTCTTTCCTCCCACCCTGCTCCCCAGTTGCCTCCTGAGGCCCAACTGTCTTCTGCTTCCCCAAGTTCCCAGCTCCTTACTTGGACACCATATGCCTTCCTCTCCCCCTCCCCAACCAGGTTCCTGACAGCCATTTTGCCCAAGTTCTGTATTAGTGTCTCATCCTGCCCTCTCCCTAGTCCCAGGCTCTTGCTTGCCCAGCCTGGCTCTCTCCTTGTTCTCTTCTCCCTCTCTGCTGCTCGCAGTACCTTCTGGCCCTGGAGAACACCTTAAACCTGGCTCCTTTCCATCCAGCACATGGTGGGTTGGAGGGGCACTGGTTAAGTCCCATGGCCTCAGTCTGAGAGGCAGCTGCACTTGAGTTTGTGGCAGGGGCGGCTCTAGGAATTTGGCTGCCCCAAGCATGGCGGCACACCTCAGGGGGCGCGCTGCCCATCGCTGGTCCCGCGGCTCCGGGGGACATCTTGCAGACATGCCTGTGGAGGGTCCGCTGGTCCCGCGGCTCCGGTGGAGCATCCGCAGGCATGACTGCGGAAGGTCTGCCAGAGCTGCCTGCCGCCCTCCCGGTAAAAGGCCGCCCCAAGCGCGCGCTGGGGTCTGGAGCCGGCCCTGGTTTGTGGGTAAAGAGGAAAGGAGGGGGCAGCTCCACCAGCAGTCCCTAGTGCTGGCTGCTCCTCCTTCCTTCTACCGGCACCTACCTGAAGTTGTCTGGAGGACGGAGCCAGCAGCTCAGCACTCTTCAGAGCACCTGGAAGGACTGGCTTGCAGACCATAGTTTGGGAATTCTGCTACAGAGGAGATTTGCCAATAGTGCTAGAATCTCATCTAGTCCTTCCTGTGTTCTACTCCCTCCTCAGAAGGCAGCAGAAGAGGAAAATCGTTTGAGCTTGAAGTGTGCAGAGAGGAGCAAGCCACAAGGGCAGGGAATATTCTTTGCCCCTCCTACTGCCTGAACCCTGACCTAGTTTAACCCTGTTTGCTTTAAGAGTATTTAAAATATCTCCGTTGACAGCTCATTACTTTTCTTCTGTTACATGCACCATGAAAGGGTTTAACAAATAAAATATTTCTGAGCCAGTCTTGCTCTCTTATTTGCTGAATTGTTAGGAACAAAGCCCTAACATTAATGAGGGAAACCTGTTCCCTTTCTGGTCTCCCAGCCACTCAGCATGAGAGTTTTATTCCCTCTTCAGTCTGATTTAGCTTTCTCAGTGTGACCATCTGCTGTTATTCTTAGGCAAGTGGTAAGCCAGTGAAGGAAGTGATGGACACCTGGACCAGGCAGATGGGATACCCTGTATTGAATGTGGAAGCTAATTCGAAGGTCACACAGAGACGCTTTCTGTTGGACCCCTCAGCAAATTCTTCTGAACCGACCTCTGCACTAGGGTAAGGTTTTACTGTATATGCCTGTCCTGTAGACAAACAGCAGAGAGATGCTGTAGATAGATATGCTCATATGGATTCATTTTCTCTCTCTCACACACACACACTTCTCCCTACCTTGAATTTACAGTTACCTCCCAAAACATGTAATGCAATGTACAGTAAATGTAATGTCTAAAGGAAGAGGTAGGTGGTGTAAGTTTGGATGTGTGGTACACTCCACCCACCCCGATGCTCGAGTCTAATCAACTCTGCATAACTTTATCTTATGCCAGATAAATTAACCTGAGTAACAGACAAGACTGGAAGTGAACTGAGTTCTTGGGAGACCAAGTGGAAGAGGTCTCAGGGGAAACCCAACAACCAGTAAATTACAAAAAAAAGTAACAGGATGCTGTATAATAACTCCCCACACCCAGGACAACTACTGCATCAGCTCTGTGTGTCTCAGGGTAGAACACCAAATGTCTAAATCCAAAAGGAAGAAGAGGAAGGGAGGATAAATGGTATGGAGGACTGGGAATAACGAAGATCACAGCAGTTTCAGTTATATATGGATATTTTTTCAACATTTCTGAGTGAATTTCATGATGGTGGAAGATGCCCTATTTACAGCCCTGGAGA
The DNA here is from genome assembly GCF_020497125.1 of Mauremys mutica. NCBI lineage: Eukaryota > Metazoa > Chordata > Testudines > Geoemydidae > Mauremys > Mauremys mutica. The sequence continues at coordinate 33,232,261 of NC_059076.1, read as the reverse complement.
CTTTAGCCACCAAAACAGGTACAACCATGGACAGAACAATGCAGCCTTCCCCATGCTGCCCAGCAAGTGTGTCTCAACAATAACCCCCAGAGCACCATCAGTAAAGGCAAAAAAGAGTAGTTTTGTCCCCATGTCCATACAATTCTTGGCAGTCTCAAGCAGAAAAGGCAACAAGGCTGCCAAACAGTGTCAACTGTGGTGGTGGTTTTGTGAAGTAGGCACCACTGGGGCTTGGACATTGGCCACCAACTAATTTCACACAGATCAAAGAGCCGTCAGCCAGAAAAACCACTTCTGGTCTCTAGAGACCTGGTCTGGATTTGAACTGAAAAAAAAAATTTGCAGACTTGAACCAAGAAAAAAAAATCATTTTTGCACATTCTACCTCTGTGCCATATGGAAGATGGTATTCAATTAACAGCTCCTTACTGTTCACAAAGTTGGCTCATTGCATTATGCTCAGAAGGGGGTGAATCCAGCAGCCCGGCTTTCCTTAGATAATCAAAGGAATTAGAGCACCAGGTTCTTGGTGTTCATCATACTTTTAATGTAAATCCTAAAGCAAGTCCTGCCCTAATCAGCCATGTACATTGTGAACTGTTTCAAGAATGACTGGAGCAGTTGCATCTCAGCGGGGGGGGGGGGGGATTAGTTCTAGGGTACGTCAACACTACCCGCCGGATCGATCCCCGAACGCGCTTCCCGTCGACTCCGGAACTCCACCAGGGAGAGAGGCGGAAGCGGAGTCGACGGGGGAGCCACGGCCATCGATCCCGCGCTGTGAGGATGGGAGGTAAGTTGAAATAAGATACGTCAACTTCAGCTATGCTATTCTTGTAGCTGAAGTTGCGTATCTTACATCGACACCCCTTCCCAGTGTAGACCAGGCCCATGATAAGTACAGTTTTATCAAGTGCTTAGGGATAACATGCACTTATAATAATTATTATAAAATAAAACCCTGATATCTTCATTGGAATAGGTTTTATCCCTTGCAAAGGATCCAAGCACACTGGAAAACTGTACTCCCTCCCCCAGCCAGCACTGATGTGAGAGAGGAGACTACTGGGGCTTTGCGTCCCCCAGTGGAACTGTGACAGCTCAGCTCCGGGTCTGGGGTTGTGACTAAGCTGTGAAACAGAGAGTCTAATAAAAGTTTTGTTCTCTGAAGCCTGCGGGGATGGTCTCCCTAGATGGCTACAGTGCCCCTGTCCTGACAAAGTCCTGTCCTGGATATTAACACTCAAAAGAGAAATACAACTTCAAGAACTCCTGTTTTTTAAATAGTGCTGCTAGGCAAGTATGTGGCTGCAATATAGCATGTCAGGAACACATCCTCAATAGGATATGGACGTTGTACTTAATGCCCAAGAGAAGTGTTTATGTACATGATCTCAGGAACATCTAAAAACACTAAAGGAAAATCACTCCACTAAGTGCATTTACAAAACAAATATTAAAAACTCTTTTATCGGCTTTCTCCTGGAGAAATGCAACAGCCAGGCTTTTGGCCAAGCAATAACCCTTTTAAACTCCATGGCAATAATTCTCCAAAAGACAGCTAATAAAAGTTAGAAATGTACAAATCTGTTAAAATATTTTTATTTAAAAATATAAAACAAGAGCTGACCTTTCTCCCGGTAGGTAGCAAAGAGATATGACTTCCTTCATTTTCTTACTTGCTAGAATGAAGTTGTCGTTCCTTTGATTCTGGGTTCTAATGCAGTAAAGTCAGAAGAATGACAAGTTTTTGTATAGTGTTTGTTGCCATGGTATCTAAGATGATAGAAAAACATCTCTGGGCTGGATATTGATACCCTTGCATTATACAGTACCTTACTTCCCAACTGCTCCCATTGATTTCAATGAGACTTATCAAGGAGTAAGATACTACTCAATGTGGGTAAAGGTATATCACAATCTGGCACTCAGTGAGGGAGGGAGGAATCAATATGGTCTAAGAGAAGAAACACATGATTGGAACAATCAAGACATCCTGAATTCTAATTCTGCCTCCGACACAGATTTGTTGTATAGCCCTCAAAGAATCACTTTCTATTTCAGTTTTCCTTATTTGTAGAACAGGCATAGTAATCCTTAGCAATTTATCACAATGGGGTGTTGTGAAGGTTAATTAGTTAATGTCTGTACAAAACTTTGAACGTGTAAACCTCTACATTAATGCTAAGGTCACCCGTCCACATATAATCAATTAAATGCCTTACGATCTACTAGATTAGCACGATATGATACAGAAATACTACTTGACAAGACTATATTTCCAACTGTGTATAATTACAATAAACATATTTACATATATAATGGTACAGAACTTAGCTAGTCCACACGACACACCTCTGATATTAGGTAAATATCATTCCCATTTTATAGATGGGGAAACCGAGGCACAGAGACATTAAGGCCCTCATTCAGAAAGGTATTTATGCACATACTAACTTCAAGCATGTGACTCCTTCCATGGATTTCCGAAAAATGGCTTGGTCAATGGAACTACTCATCTGGCTAAAGTTTGGCATGTGACTAAATACCTTACTAAATCAAGACATAAGTTACTTGCTTAATACCACACACAGTCAATGCCAGAGTTTGGACAAAAACTCAGTAGTTCATAGCTCCCAGTCCTGTGCTCAGTCTGCCAGAGTCATGGCAGAAATTATATATATTTCATAGTTTTAGGGACTAACTACTGCTATTATCCATATTGAAAAAAGGAATGCTATCAGGTACTTGAAACCTTTTATTTTAACTTAGAAATAGAATATTGTCATAATTATGCAGCGTTTGCCCAGTAAAAATAACCAAGTATCTATTTTACCTTGCCTGTATCCAAGATTTTTATAAACTACTTTTGCCATGAAGATATACTAAAAAGTTATTATATTTAAATAATCACGCTGTTGGTAAAAGACCAAAATTTGTTATCTATGGTATTTAGTCATATATTAGTGGATATCTAGATATAGATACACAAGTACGTACATATTCATAAATTGACTATGAAGAAGTAAGTTTACGCAGTGCCTAGCACAATAAAGCTGGAGTCCATAGGTGCCACAGTACATGTATTTATTAATCATAATAATAATTGATAAAATGTTTTAAATGTGTTATTTTAGGTTCTCTTTCAAAAGTTGTTTATTTTTTTCATTTAAAATCATTTCAGTTACACATGGAATATCCCAGTGAAATGGCGTGCTGGGACCGAAGCAGATGTTACATTCTACAATAAGTCAGAATCTGCAGGTAAACTTCAGTAATGTTTCATTTAAGAATAACAGTAGGCTCAATGTGACAATCACGCAAAGCTTTAAAAATATCCTTAGTAAGAACTGAAAAGTAATGAACTTTTATGCTCTTCAGTGCTTGAAACACACTGCTTGAGAATAAAGGAGTTAAGGTCCTTCCCTGGAATGAGAATAAGCCCCTCCCATAAGCAGGATTATGCTAATTAAGCCCCATAATTAAAATCTATTCTTATTTATTCACACAATATGACACTCGGCCTATTATAAAATTGATCATTTGGTTTAGAGGAATTTTGGGCACATTAAAACAAAGATTTCCATTTAATTTTATTGATAGCGTGTGTATGTGCGAGGCCTGCATATTCAGACATTTAAGATATGCTTAAATCCATCCCTACTCATAGCTAAGCACATGTGTAGGTGCTTTTCTAAGCATGCTGTCCCATTGATAGCAATAGGACTTAAGTATGTGCTTTCCTGAATCTCAACCTAAGGAAGAAGCTGGATCGGGATGCTGATAAATACATCTCTTGCAGTGATAGGTGGCAGTCTGGACTCGCTTAGTTTAGGTGGAGGGAGCTGCAATACCCTGTTATTTTGGAGTTGGCTGAAGCTATTTTCTGCTCAAAAAAACCCAAGGAGATGTCCATGACAGTTTTGGATTTTTTCACCAAAATTCAAAAAAAAATTCTACTGCTCAACAAAATTTCAACATTCAAAAGTATATCACTAGCTCTTCTATTCTCTTTTTGTATTTAGCAAAATAGTTTAGTTTAGGGTTTTTTTTAATTACTTTAAAGTTTGTGTTTAATTTACTTGCATTCAGAGTCTAGGATGAAAATTAAACCTACCCATTATGTTATGATGCATAACAGAAAATTGCATGAATTAATTTTCTCTCACCACGCCCCCCATCACAACACAGGAGGCTAAGAGTTGTCCCAATGAATTAGAACAGTCTTTTGAAATACCTTGCACGGTTCATCCATAGTCAGAAATACTATTTACTAAAGGCTGAGTGAATACGCATTGAAGTAAAAGGCTTCTGCTTCAGACACTGGAACAGGCACTAAGTGAACTTTCAAAACTGCTGAGCACAGTGGGAGAAATTTAACTTTTGAGAATGGATCATCCTCCTCAAGGGTTAGGCTTCATTCTGAGTTTCCACGAACCTCAAGATTTGAGTAAGGGCTTGGTTTATTTTGTGATTTAATTAATCTGTAGTTATAGGAACTGAGTCAAAGAAAGAGGAAGGGAAAAGAGATGCATGGACAAAAAATGGAAAAACATGCAGAGGATAAATAGGTAAAATATAAAATCAGATTAATACAAAACCATAACACTGAGAACTGATAGAAGCTTTTGGAATAAATATTAATAGGAATATTTTTGTGATTAAGTGTTTACTGCAAAAAGAATAATTTCCTTTATGCTTATTCTAAGTACAGTCGTCTCCATTTAATAATTAACATTTGCCTACAGGTTTCACACTGTTACCACAGTTATTTCCTATTCTAAGCTAACAGCTGCATCAATATCTTTACTCTCTGCCATTTTAGAGCAACCAACCTAGAATTAAGCTTCGGGTCCTTTGTGGATATGGGTTAAAAATCGAACATGACTTTTGGATTGAATGCATTTCCCATGAGCACGCTGCCCCCCCCCAGTCATGTATTTATATGCACATACATTTTTCATTAGTATTTGTTTACAACCACAGGAATTACTATAACACCCAGCAACCCTGATTCTTTACTGAAAATAAATCCAGACCACATTGGATTTTATCGTGTAAATTATGAAACACAAACTTGGAACAACATAAGCAGCTTATTGGTCATCAACCATACGGTGAGTCTGATGAAATTAATTGGATTTGGTTGTAAACTGGTTGGTTTCTGGGATCTACTGACAATTGTTTCTTCTACAAAATATAAAACATCTTTTTGTTCTCTTTTTCTTCCTCCCCTCGTGCAGTCTTTTTCTTCTGCTGATCGTGCCGGGCTTCTGGATGATGTGTTTTCTTTGGCAAGGTAGGTTTTATAATGAAACTAGCACATAATAGACCAGGGGTGGGCAAACTACGGCCCGCAGGCCACATCCTGCCCACCAGCCGACTTAATCCGGCCCTTGAGCTCCTGCTGGGGAGCAGGGTCTGGGGTTTGCCCTGCTCCCACACTCCAGCCGGGGAGTGGGGTTAGGGGCCGCTCCGCATGGCTCAGGGAAGCCGCGGCATGTCCCCTCTCCGGCTCCTACGTTTAGAGGCAGCCGGGGGCTCCGTGTACTGCCACTGCCCCAGCAGCTTCTGTTGGCCACGCCTCCACATAGGAGCCAGAGGGGAGACATGCCGCTGCATCCGGGAGCTGCTTGAGTTAAGTGCTGCCCAGAGCCTGCATCCCTGAGCCCCTCCTGTGCCCCAATCCCCTGCCCCAGCCCTGATCCCCCCCCGAACCCCTTGATCCCAGCCCAGAGCACACCCCCCGCACCTCAACCCCTTGCCCCAACCTGGAGCTTCTTCCCACACCCTGAACTCCTCATTTCTGGCTCCTCCCCAGAGCCCGCACCCCAGCCAGAGCCCTCACCGCCACCCCCAGGCCCCAACCCCAGCCCTGATCCCTCTCTGGCCCTCCGAACCCCTTGGTCCCAGCCTGGAGCACCCTCCTACGCCCCAAATCCCACATCCCCAGCCCCACCCCAGAGCCCGCACCCACAGCCAGAGCCCTCACCCCCTCCTATACCCCAACCCCAATTTCATGAGCATTCATGGCCCACCATACAATTTCCACACCCAGATTCGGGCCAAAAAGTTTGCCCATCCCTCTGACAGACATTTCAAAATAGCTTTCATGTCTTCACACTGGTTATTAGATTGGCACTCTCTTGGTTTGGATGGTAAGAATGAGAATTTTTAAACTATTATTTTATTATAACTACAGACAGAATTAGGCCTTGGTTTGTCTTTGGTAGCCTTTTCTTCTCTTACATTTTCCTCCATAAGGAGCAAATTCAAATGTGTGTACAGCTCTTATTGATATCAGTTAGAGTTGGCCTTACCTGTCCAGTATTAGGGTCTGATCCTGAATCACTGTAGTTAATGGGAGTTTTGCCATTCGCTTCAATGGGAGAAGGATTTATCTCCTATCTCTGCCTGCAGAACTCTTGGTGTTTTGAGCCTGGTGTGGATGGCAAGGCAATGACAGAAGTGTTCCAGATGAAGCCATGTCCCCAGAAGAGACCAAGTGTCTAAGGAGAGTCACAGAGGGTGTGTCCCTCTGTGTATATGTCTCCACAGATATCCCAAAATCCACCAGATTTCTTTCTGAAGCTTGAATTAGGACAGTTAACGAGGCGTAACTTCTTTTTCGGTCACACAACTACATGTACCTTTTCCAGGTTTATTTGGTGAATAAAAGCAAGTAACTACACAATGTTGATTGCCCTAGAATGGTAATGAGAGCTCCTTCAGAGCTGCTCTGCTCTTGTACGTGACATCTAATCATAATAAGCCTTCAGAACTTTCTTTGGGAAGTGCCTCCTCTGTATGTTCCATAACTTTTTCCCAAGTATATTATCTGAGCCCTTTTAAAGAGCACGGTGCTATAATAATCTCTTTAGCACTTTAATTGCTGCTATCACACAATACAGACAATTCCTGTTGCCTTGGGATGAAGTGAAGGGCTCTTGTGGGAGTGCAGTTGAGTAGCTGTGTATAAAAAGAGATAAACGCTGTGAGAACTGGAAGGACTGTTGATAACAGAGTTCCATAAAAAGTCAGGAAAATAAAGATGGTTTGGGCCTGGTTACTAAACCCATTAAGAATGCAATTGCATAAGCAAAATATATGCACAATTTTGCATTCAATTTACTTGTAGTTATTGCAATTGTGCATGCAAGGGATTATTTATGATCATTTGTTCCCACATGACTGAATTGCACACACAGTCACAGCAAGTGTGTGCAGAAATTGTACACCTCATTTGTTTAAAAATCAAACCCTTCACGTTCAATACCATGTACAATACCAAAAAAAAACCCCACAACATGTATGTTTAATAATCATGAAATCTTATAAGTTAGATATTTAGAGCTAGTTTGTCCCTTCTGTGAGACTCACATTACCAAATATTCTATGTCACTAATATTCTGCATTACAAATACTAGCTAATCTTCACAACAACCCTTTAAAGTGGGTAAGGATTAACATCCCCATTTTGCAGATAAGAAAACAGATTCACAAGTGTTAAGGGATTTGCCAAAGACCAAACAGTGAATTGGTGGTATTAGAATTTATGGCTTTCTGGCTCTCAGTCATGCGATCAGACCACTAGATACCCATTGCTTGTGCAAATACAAATTTACAGCCAGAGTATGAATCCCTTACTCCCACTGGTGAACAGTTACAAAAGCAGTCCCACTGAACTCATTGGATTTTCCTCCCCAATATTAAAATTATTTTCCCATGTTTAGATCTTCAGTGTTTATTTCTGTGTCATAAAAAGATTTGCAAGCCAGTCTGTATTCCTGGCTCTGCCACTAGGCTTCTGATTAACCTTGGGCAAGTGATTTTAACCACTCTATGCCTCAGTTTCTCCAGCTGCAATATGTAGATAATGCTACTGACTTTTTTTAAAGTATGTTGAGATTTTACTGATGAAAAGCACTGTTAGCCCTAGGTATTATTGTAATTACTTTCTGATTTGAAACAACCTCCTCTAGTAACACATATTGGGAATATATTCAGCAGATTTTCTGCATTTTACTGTAAATTGATAAATCTGTAGCCAAATACTTTTAGCAGAGAAAACTAATCCTTAGATGAGCTATGTATCCATTGTGCTGCTAGGACATATGCCCCACAGCATTGTGGATAAAATTTACAACACTTCCATGACTGCAACATGATTAAAAAAGTGTGTGATTTTCAGCTGTCCCATCATAACATAAAATCTCCAATACACGCAAGTGCAGGAGTGGGGGAAAAAAATCGAGAGTCTACATTAAAAGCAGGTGTACAGAAGCAAACTTTTATACAGGCCTGGACAGTTTCACCATATAATAGGGAGGGAGAGACGGTTCTCCAGAATAGGCTATGAAGTCAATCAGGTTATCACTAAAGCTGAGTGAAATTATTTTTTCACAGAAATTTTTTCCAGGGGGGTGGGGAGGGAATAGATTCAACCTGAATTCACAAAATGTTTCAGTTCACCTGAATTTGCCAAATTGTTTTGACTGAAAAAAAAAATCTGAAGCATCAATCTGGTCAACCAGAAATGAATTTGTCTGATTGTCTCCCCCCTCATGAACTGAACAATCGCTGCTCTCCCAAGAGCACCATGCTGAATGGTGGTGTGCTTGCTCTGCCTAGTCTATTTTTAGACCAGACAAGCGAGTTGAATCCTCGCGAGTGCCTGTTCCATCATATAGCACATCCCAGGGAGGAAAGGAATAAGAAAGCCACAGCGGCCCCCACCTCCTACTGTTTGGGGAGGAGAGAGGAAACGTTGCCCCTGTTCCTTCCTAGAGGAGATCAGTTGGTTGGCTCTCCAGAAGCCCTAATCAGCCCTATCCCATGTCAGCATGGCAGTGGGGAGAAGAGAGAGACAAGAAAACTTCTCCCAACTATGTTCACAGAAACTGGAAAAGAGGACACTGCTTGTTTGGGGGCCCACTCCGTCCTTCTCTCTTCCTATCAGAGAAGAGGTAGACTGGGTGTAGTACACAATTGAGGAAGAAATGATAAGTGATTTAGAGGACACAGAGAGAGAAGGGAAAGTGATTGATGGAGAGGGAAGAAGAAATTAAACTAAGGCAAACAGACACTGAAAAAAGTAGAAGGCTGATGTCTAACTTGACTCTTCTGAAATTTGGATTTGAACGGATTTGCTTCTAGAGAGGCACATGCTCCTGAGGAAAGTCCCTCTGCTTCCTACAGATTGTACAATGGGACCAATACATCATTGTCCTCAAAAAAACTAGACCGTTTCCAAAATATACAAGCAAGTTTTAAAATTGCATACAATGAATTCCTTCTGAAAAGAGCTTCTCACAAGAATGACGCAGCCATGGAACATGGTTACAATTAACACCTAGGACATTAGGCTTCTCTATGTGTTCTAGTCACAAATGAGGCAGGATGTGTAAGGTTGTGTCAATTGTCTCTCTTCCTTCTTTAGGGCTGAACTTTTGAATTATGATGTTCCACTGAATCTAACAAAATATCTACAAAATGAAGAAGACTATTTACCTTGGCATAGAGTTATATCAGCTGTATCTTACCTCAGAGACATGCTTGGAGATGATATAGAGCTCTACCCCAGGTTTAAGGTGATGCAACCAATGAAAGTCTTGCTTATAATCTATTAATCCTACAGTTCAGGGCTATAACAATGATAGTATTGAAGGCTGAGTGACTTTCAAAGTTGCTGAAGCTGTTTTAGTATAATTTCAACATTAAAAGATGTATATTATTGATTATACTCAACATATATTTTGCGAGCTGATTTATATAGGGCCATGAATTATACAGATCCACAGTCTGGGACTATATACTGGAAATAAAATTGGAGTATTCTCAGTTACGGTTGCCACATATTTTGATTGTTCACTGTACAGTTGTTTTTGTGCCAGGGCTGTCTTGTGTATTACAAGCAGGATTGTTCAAGATAGCAAAACTTCTGATGCCTTACCTACACCATGAAAGGTAACCGTGTCTCAGTGAGGTTGTCAGCAATCATGATATCTGACCGGGGGTTGAACATACTTCAGTGGTCAGCACAGATAAGCACAAACTGTAGTTAGCATTATGTCAAGGAACCAAGTTGAGCAGAGTGTGTCCTAATTTACACTGGTGGTTATGTTATCATAGTGTAGACAAGGCTAGAGGCTGATGGGACATCTTCATGTTGTGTCAGTGCATCATAACAGTGCAAAGCAAAGGTGCAGTATGATGTTTACATCCTTTCATGACAAGGTGATTTTGCTGAAAGTTTTTTTTCGGGGGTATGTTGTTACTGGAATTTTTAAAAAGGCAAACTATGAAGATGAAAACCTTGTTACATCGTGAAACCCATAAGGGTAATCAGAAAACCTCTTTATTTCAGGCATACTTTCGCAGTCTGGTTAAACCCATTGCAAGTAAGCTGGGTTGGAACGATGAAGAAACTGGAAGCCATGTGATGAGGTTAAGAATTTATTGTGTACATTAATATTATATATAGACTCAGATTGTAGAACACTAGGAAAATCTCCCTCTCTCTCTTTTTTTTTAAAGGCTTCTTCGTGCAGATGTTTTAGGATTTGCATGCAGCATGGATGACCAGGATGCTCTGAACAATGCATCTAGCTTATTTTATTCCTGGTTAAATGGAGCAAGGTGAATATTCATGGTTTTTGCATTCAGTTAAAAGTACTGTGTATGGTATTATAATGTAACTCAAAAAAAGGTGGCAACCATAATATATTTCTTTATGTTTCTTAGTCCACCTGTAAATCTCCGGCTCTTGGTATATCGCTATGGGATGCAGAACTCCGGCAATGATACATCATGGAACTATATGTTTCAGAAATACCAAAGTACTTCATTAGCTCAAGAAAAAGAAAAGTTGCTCTATGGTCTGGCATCAGTGAAGAACATCACCCTTTTGGACAGGTTGCTGAAAATATGCTGAAAGAGTTATTTTCCTTCCCCCATACACCCACCCACATTACCATTTTTGGCATATATAAAGTATGATATAGAACACAGCAGATTGTCAAATGCTGTCACTCTTGAGTAGTCCTCCCTGAGATTATACTGCCAGTAACTAGGCAAAGTGATAGTTCCCTTGCTTGAAAGAATATGCTCAGGTGATGGTTTTTATAGCTCTTCATCTCTTGCAGGCATAGAACTACCCTAATGATTACTACTTCTATCAGGGCAGTATCCTCCAAGGTCCCAGTTGGGATCTGGGCACTATTGTCCTAGCACATAAAATGACAGTCCCTGCCTCAAGGAGTTTACAACTGAGGACAAGATTAAACAAATGAGCATAATTAACAGTAGGAAGAACTGGAAGAGTGGGGATGAAGGTAACAGTAATGTGGATATGTGGTGACCGAGGTTAGCATTGTGTATAACGTCACAGGTGCACATCATTTAAGGTAATTTCGTAACTAACCCTACACAGTCATCGCTTCTATGACTAAAACATGGATTAGTCAGACAAACCCAAATCTACAGAGCAAAAAAAAACAACAACAAGAAATCTGCACTGTAGGTGCACTCACAGGTGGAATTTGGCCCTTCTCAGAACCAACTTTTTTAGTGAAATAAAGGGGAAAAAAAAGAACACACACCACTGAGAAAGCTGGCTGTGCACTCAGCCACTTGTTTATGGAGCTGAAGAACAGAACCCTCAGCCCCAAGTTACAGTAGCTGCTCTTGTACATTGCAGCTAGGAATAGCTTCCTAATATTGTCCTTAAACGTGTCTATGTGACAGTGAGTCCACCCATTTTATGGACCTATTGGTCACACCCCTGACCTACCGCATTATAGACCTTCTATAGTTCACAAGATTTCATCCTATTACACAAAGGAACTTTGACCTCACTCACTGGGATAGAAAACGGACAGATTTAGGGTAAAATTTTCAAGTGAACTAGGAAATCAATGGGAAGTAGATGCCTCAATATCGTCAAGGATCTGGGTAGTAAACCCTGCTAATTTTCAGTGAGATGCCCGGGACTTACTTTATGCTGGGGCTCAGCTCCAGCATCTCTTCTGGTTGGCATGTGTGCCAGGCATGACCTTGCAAATATGGTGCATACAAGGTCATGATATGTGGAAGATGCCATTGTTATTACTTGAGCCCAGGCACCTTTAAAAAAAAAGGAAACACTGGCAATGTCTACATGCCTGTTGCTTTTGAAAAAAAATCTTATCCTTAATAGGTAATCACATTTTAGACCAGCCTATTTCATCCTAAAATGATCTAGAAAAAAAAATAAGCCTCTAGTGTTAGATTTTCCATAGTAAAATACAAATATTTCTGCAGATGGTTTAGGTTAGTCTCAACAACTTGAATAGTTTCTTTACAACTCACTTTTCACAGTCTTTAATGAAAGATTTTAAAAAGTCTGTTTAATTGTTTCCCATCTGGTTTCTCCTAGCTATCTAAAATATATTTACAACACCAGTCTTATTAAAAGTCAGGATGTGTTCACTGTCCTGAGATACATCTCCTATAACAGCTATGGCAAAACCATGGCTTGGGACTGGATACGGCTCAACTGGGAATACTTAGTCAGCAGGTATGTTAACATCCTTTGAATGTTTTACACTTAATTCCAAGTCTCCTGCTCTTTATTTTCTTATCTCACCTCACTTTAGTCTCTCCACACAGTCACCATTAGGTGCAGAAACACATCAATCCGTTTCTCTTAATGTGAAGCAAAACTTGCAAATATCTTTGGGTTTACCTATTTCCGTGGAAGCAAATGGCTAAGAAGCAACTTCTTTGGACAGAGAGAGCTGAAAATGTTTTAAATATTATTGCAGCCTGTGGTGAAAAAAAATTAGTTTCTGCCAACTTGAAAATCCTATACTAAAGTTCCAGTCTGAATCAAAACTTTCTGAGAGCTAAGTAGCACAATGCAGTTTGATTGTTAGTTACCTGCCTCTCTTTTGGACAAAGTATCTAGCTGTCAGATCTTTGAAACACTGCATAACATAGGAAGCACATTTAAGGCCTTAGTTCAGCAAGTTACTTTAAAGTCAGGCAGGTTTTTAGCATGTGAATAATCCCATTGGTTTATGGGAAACCAGCTTTTCTGAGACTCCAGCCATTAACATTTGATCCTGAGAGATACTGAGCACCCTAATCTGCCACAGCTTTCACAACACTCGGCTCCTTGCAGACTAAAGGCTGTATAAGGCCCTCCACACTACTTAAGCTCCTGGTGGACTAACTAACCAAACTTCAGAGGGAGCCGGCACACCAGCTCATCAGAAACTGTTGCAGAGGCTAGCAATAATTCCATGGATTCAGTGATTAACACCCATGCAAGTGGTGTGAAAGGGCTGCACTTGCTGGGACAACCAATAGGCTTGAACAACAGCTACAGAGAAAATGCATTGTAGCCCAATGCCCTAGGTAGATTTTGCATCCCCCACTGTCCCTCCAAAAAAGAATTTCCAGTCATTTCACCCACATAGACACTGCCCACTCTGGTTTTCTGCAGGCATATTGATTGTCACCCTTAGTGAATTGTGATCTCTCCCACACTAAGTTGTGACAGCACCAGAAGAATCAGTCAGGAAGCTTTTTGCTTTAATATTTACTCATAAAAAGCCAAGTATTTTTCTAGGAAAAGGAGAGAGAAAATACAGGACAGTTTCCTAGAGGTGTGCTATATTATGGTTTGGGCTTTATGAACCATATATCTGTGTGGTAAAGAATTGTAATATGAATTTGAGGAATAAAAAGATGTAGATAAAGCAGTTAAGACTTATTCTATAAGGTATATTTCTATCCCTAAATGATCATTAGCAGCCAACGCCAAGAGAGAACTGTAGCAAGTTCCACAGAGTTATGGGAATGTTCTTCTATAGACTCTGCAGCAGTCAATTCCCAATCTGGCCTAATACAGAATATTCTCTTTATTCACAACAATCTACAATGAGGGGTCTTGTAATTTTCTTATACCCTCTTGTAGTAACAATGAAATCAGCTTCCAGCTTTGCTCCTGTCTATTCACACTGATTCCTGAGGTGCTCTTTCACTCCTACTACTAGAGTAGGACATTAGAAAGGGAATCTAATTGAAAGTCACATGAGGGCATAGAATCACAATAAGGCTGCCGATTTACAGAGGTCCTCTGGGCGTACACAATTTTAGCTCCACAGAGGGACAGAGACATGAGAGGGCGTTGTAATGGAAATTTCTCTCAAGGGTTGGCTTGATTCCAGGCAGAAGACACCATTCTTTGAATATGTTTACATCAGAGATCTCGCCAGGTATAGCTAAACTACAGACTAGTACAAAAATCATACAATATGCTTTTTCAAATATTTCTGGTAACATCTCAAAATCTGGGGCAACATCTATTTCGTGATGCTAAAAGATTAAGAACTAAAATAGTTTAACAATAAAGGAACAAACACTCCAAAAAAAGCAATATTATTTTTATATCAACTACTATTTGTTTTTTTCAGATACACTATCAATGATAGAAATCTTGGTCGAATAGTATCAATAACCCAAACATTCAACACTGACCTTCAGCTTTGGCAGGTATGGAGATGATGCCTAGAGTCATTTTAAGCCACTAAGTTATAAAATATCTTCCTTGGCAGGAAACTTGCCCTTTTATTCTCTAAGATGCCTGACACAATTTTGAATGCTATAAAATAATTATTCAAGTACTACCAGTCCAATCCTGAAGTCCTTTCTCAAGTAAAACTTTCCCTGATTTCAAGAACATACAATCAGGCCTTATAAAAATTACTTGATGTTAAATACAACAGAAATACTTGCTGCCTGTGAATTCATTTTCATTTTCTCTTTTCAAGATGGAAAATTTCTTTGAAAAATACCCTAATGCTGGAGCAGGAGAAGCACCCAGGAAACAGGCTCTTGAAACAGTAAAGAACAATATTGAATGGCTAAAACAAAACAAGGGAGAGATAGAAGCATGGCTAACAACCTAATGTTTTACTTCAAAGTTGCAAAGAATTAAAAACATATTGTCTTAATTTTATGCACTTACTGTTTCTTCCATGAAGATTTGGGAATCCATTTACAAATGCTGTCTCTGAATCCTACAAACACTTATGCACTTGAATAACTTTACTCATGCAAGATAAACAAGACTACCTGTAAGAGTAAAGTTCCTCATGTTATAAGCAATTGCAGGATTGGGCTCTGTTTGTACCTCCCACCTTCTGGTTTGAAAAATGTACCCCTTTGTTTATGTAGAAAGAAACCCATTTAAGAGTATTTAAAACACTCAGGGATACCCTTCCAACTGTATTTTACAGGTGGTCTATTTCAAGGGAATTAAGTAGTAATCTGAACTTGTTTTAAAATCATTTTAGATATTTATACTTGTAAAAGACATCATGTGGGATTTAGCTTTGCGTACTAAAGTACTAGTACTAAAGAAATGTCAGTTAATTTTGTTTCTTGATTGATTCTTTAAAAGTGTAACTATTGGTATTCAAGGGATCAATATTACCAACCTACTGTTTAAGTTTATTATTTGGGATTCTGTAATTTTTATATTTTGTTTTTCTCTCTAAATCCTGTCAAAGCAGTGGCTCCCAAACTTTAACAACCTGTGAACCCCTTTCACTAAAATGTCAAGTCATGTGAACCCCCTCTTAAGAATGAATATTTCCAGGGATTTTCTCCTTCACCTGAGTATAAATTATTAAAGCAGTGATCTTGGAAATATAAAATTTGTTTTTGTGACATGCTTATTACACACTATTTAGTATTAATTATTACAGTATTTTTATTATGTTATGAAAATGGCAACACTCTTCCAAGATCTCACTTTCGTAGCTTGTATCACTTTGAATAAGCCTGTTATAAGACAAGGCTCCTATGTTTCATCAAGGAGTATCAGATGTGAAACAGCATGAAGGTATTTAAGCCAACTCGAAGAGTTCCTCCTACACAAGCATTCAGGTCTTGAGCAGTCCAGGCAAACAACGCACGTTACAGCAAAGCTTAAACTTGTTCTTCTTAATAATTTTAAAACCAGTACTAGCTGCCTATTTAATTTTAAAAACAGCAAAAAATATCCACCTCCCTTTCTATTTCTTATAAGGAGTCTTGAAGTTTAAATCTCCTCAGTGTGATAGATATGCTTGCTTTGATCTGCTTAGCTCTTGGAAGTCTAGGGGCTCCGGGCTGCTGGCCCCGTGCTGCCCAGGGTTCCTAGGGACAGCTCTGTCTGCCATTAGGGAATTTTTTCCCCCCAAGAACCCCCTGTAACATTTCACAAACCCCCAGGGGTTCATGAACCTCAATTTGGGAACCACTGTGTAACCAGTGCCAGGGATAGACGTCACTGTATATTTTAGACAAGGAAATGGGTACCTGTTACCTCTCTTTCCATAAGAAGAGCAAAAACAAACAAGAACTACGAAACTCACTCTTAACTAGGAAATAAAAGACTGGCCACCTCTGCCTTTTTGAAAAAACATCAACCACTGCTTCTTAAGAATTTCAGATAGGACAATCACTTTGAGACCTCCAGCCTTAGGAGGGGCAAATTCATCCCTGTGCTGGAGCTAGGGCTGGCCCAGGAACATGGGGAAAACAGATTGTGCATCCTCTATCCAGGAACAACTGGGGGCCAGTTTGCCTCCCAGTGCAGGCTACTGAGTAGAACTGAGAGTTGGCCAAACTTATCCACTATTTCAATGGGCCACTGCAGGAATGCAGAATCAATGGGAGTAAAAGCACACCTCCTTTTGCCCTGGAATGTCCCTCAGCAGGCGGGAGGGTGTGTGAGGCTGCTGAAGAGATGGCACAGAGCTGGCTGTGCACCAGGAATAGAGAAATATCCTAGGTACACGAGGCTCCTGTGCGGCTACTCCTGCCTTATGCCACCCCTCCAGCCCATTTGTTCTACCTTAGTGGGTGCAAAAAGGGGATGCAGAACAACTGTGAATCTGGATCCAGCTGTGAAAGAATAAGAAGTTTCTTCACTTTCAGAGATTTGAGAATCAGAACTGATGCTTCCTCATGCTCTATTGACCCCTTACACATGTTTCAGGCCAAATTCACCCTAGGATGTGCAGGTAGCTTCTATTGAGGTCAGAGAATTCTAGTGATCGCTAGTCAATTGCTACGTGAAAGGAAAGTGTCAGCCAGCATTCCGCAAATAAACATTTAAGGATTTTATCCTACAATGGTTACAACCCACTGCTGTTATATGCTTCCAATTGTGATGGGAACATGGCAAAGAGCCAAGCGACTTCTTCAGTGCTCTCGCCTTTGCCCAGCAATGAAAGTGAGGCAATTGTACAGAACCAAAATATGCACAGACCCTGAAGAAAATCTTTCACTTTCCCCCCCCAATATGAAGAACTATTTCATATTGTGGTGGAATCTCCATCCTTAGAGGTTTTTAAGGCCCGGCTTGACAAAGCCTTGGCTGGGGTGCTTTAGTTGGTTTCGGTCCTGCTTTGAGCAGGGGTTTGGACTAGATGACCTCCTGAGATTTCTTCCAACCCTAATATTCTATGATTCTATATTTCTATTGAGCCCTGGTCTGGACAAGTACATATCACATGCCTCTTAGACCCCATCATCTTTTGTTTGTACCTTTAAAGATTTGTATGATTGAATAAAGCAAATCAATATGGTGAATAAAGCAAATAAATATGGTGGCTCTTCTCCTGTGGGCTGATTTTATGTTCGCACCCTGCAATATAGAATACATAGTAATACTCACTGGCACAGGCTGTTTTCCCCCCTCAGAGTCACACTACCTATTTTTAGCCAAATGTTTTTGATTCTATCTGGCCAATACATACTATGTATTCCCCTCTGTACCTGAGCCAAAAGAGATAGAGATCTATTACAGCTCTCACCTTAAGAGCTGAGCTCCACTTTGTTCTTTTAGCTTTGGAGGTACTCAGTTCAATCCCTTGTGTACAGGGCCGGCTCCAGAGCCCAGCGGGGCAAGCACCCGCCTGGGGCGGCCCTTTCCCGGGGGGGCGGCAGGCTGGGCCGGCGGACCTGCCGCAGTCATGCCTGCGGGAGGTCCACCGGAGCCCCGGGAGCAGTGGACCTGCCGCAGGCATGACTGCGGAGGGGACGCTCGGCCGGCGGCTCCAGTGGACCTCCCGCAGGCATGACTGCGGACGGTTCGCTGGTCCCGCGACTCGGCTGGACCTCCCGCAGGCATGCCTGCGGCAGCTCAACCGGAGCCGCCGGACCTGCGAACCGCCCGCAGCTGCGGGAGGTCCAGCCGAGCCGCGCGACCAGCGGACCCTCCGCAGTCATGCCCGCGGGAGGTCCGCTGCTCCCGCGGCTCGGGGGCGCCTCCCGGGCATGATTGCTTGGGGCGGCCAAATTTGTAGAGCCGCCCCTGCTTGTGTATCAGCTATCACATAAGTGAGGTCTCATCTGGGACTGAACCAGAGACCTCTACCGTGAAAAGCATGAGTGAAAGGGACAACCTCTCAAGCTGAGAATTGCAATAGATCCATATCCTCTGTGGATCAGCCATAGAGTGATACCCATTTCATATACTGAGCAATGGGTTACATTCACACCTATCAAAAAGAGAAGAGAAGTATTTTTACAAGATGGTTCAGCTCTATTAGTTTCAAGACAGGCTTTCTAGTTAGTTTGTGAAATCGGTCTGAAAAAAATACAGATTTTTATGTTTTAATTAATAAAACAATAATGAGAAAATGTGAAATTCCTCATCTAGTAGGAAGAGAGGGGAGAAGATGAGTTTCTAAAGTTCTAACTAGATTTGAGCCAGTGCACTAGTGGACACTGTTAGCAGCAGCAGCAGCAGCAGAAAGGTTTGACAAGTGTTTCTGGTTGAATTTATTCCCTCAATCAACCAAAATAAAGAGTTTTATTGCATTAGTAAATACACCAAGATAGACACTAGGAGAAGCACGTTTTTCAAGCAAGTACCTCACTGACTCTCATTTTCTGACAGAGAAGAGTTTTACGGACGAGTAATGAAATGTCAGGAAAAGATCATTGAACCTCTAGCATCAGCCATACTTTCTGGTTGGGAAAAAAGATGATTGATACCAGATTTTGTGTGGATGATAGAAAATTAAACAGTCACTGGGAGCCCCCCCATGGCAGCCCAGCAAGTGGTCCTTTGCCTCAGTTTCCTTCTCGATTCCTCAGATAAACTCACTGCACCCTTCAGAGTATTTAAAAAGCCCTTTTTGTGGTTTTAATTTATTACCCAAAATCCCCCGTCCCCAGAGCAGTCCAAACAGTACATTCGTCCCCAACCGTCCAATCCCAAGTACGGCTCCAGCGTCTCTCACCAGGCTCCAGCTCAGCTCCTTCTGGCCTCTCTCACCCTGCCTAAGCCAGCTCCTCTCACTAGAGTGTTTCTCTGCCTTATTTCCTTCCCAAGTATGGTTCCAGTTATTGCCTGGAGACATCAGAGGGCTCAGCCCTATCCATTCCCCAGCTTTCAGCCTTCTCTTGCCCACCAGCTCAGAGAGCCAGCAGGTATCTCCCTCTGCTGCTCTGAGCCTTCAGACCTCTCCAGTTATCTCTGGCCATGCTTAGCGCTCCAGCCTGGAGAAGTTGGAGAGTCCCCTGCAGACTGCCTTCCTAGCTTCTGCTTTCACCAGCTTGTTGTGGCTCCACTGCTCAACTAGGGACTTCTCACCACCCTGCCCTTCAGTGGGACCCCTCCCTGAAGCTCCGAGTTCAGCTCTGCCCTTCCTCTGAGCTCTCTTTATTATCAGTGCGGGGGGGGGGGGCTCGCCCTTTCTAAGCTCGCCCTCTAAGCTCTCTTCGACGACTCTGGAGTTCTGAACTGTCCCTTCTGAACTCCCATTTATAATGCTCAAGGGCAGACCAGCTCTGCTCATTACACCAGACTAGGGCACACCTGGACTGGAAAAGGAGCGCTGAGCCCAATTTCATTTTCAAGGACCAACTGCTCTGTTACAGTCACAGAGGATTTCTGTCCTTGGTCAGAAACAGATACATTTAGTGCTGTAATAGGATCAATGGTTTCCATGTTGATCTTAATTGGCTCTACAAAGGTGGAAATGGATCCAAAAACCCAGGAAGAAGGCTGCTTTTACAGCAGGATAAAGGCTCTGGCAATTTCAAGTAATGTCCTTTAGATTATGCAATGCTCTTGGAACCTTTAAACGGCTCATGGAGAATGTACTCTGTGGCATGCACCTCTTTCAGACTGTTTGTCATACATGGATAACAAATCTGGTACATGCTAAATCTTTTGGTCAGGAACTAGTGCATTTATAAATAGTCTGCGATAAGGTTAAGAATGACAATTTGAAACCGAACCCAAAGAAATGTGAGCTGTTTTAAAAAGAGATAATTTTCCCTTGCCCATTTGATCAGCGAGGAAGGAATTTCCACTGATAAAGTGAAGGAGTGCAGAACTGGCTGGCTTTTTAGCTCTATGAAGCTTTTTAGGACTCTGCTGTTCCTATTACGCCAGGTTCATTTTCTGGGTTGCCAATAGAGGAAAAGCTATTGCATACAGTGAGTAAGAGAAATGCCTAGAGTAATCACCACAGTGTACTTTGGCATTTGCGGAGTTAAAACAGGCACTTGGGACTGTTTCAATGTTGCCCTATTCTTGCCTGAGAAATTTTCATATTAAACACAGATGCGAGTGCTCACAGAATGAGAACACTTCAGGCACTTCAGAAGGCTGCAGAAATTATAGGCATATGAAGATGCTTTCTCTTGCTGCTGAAGGGCCAATTGGAAATATTACTCTGAAGAAGAGAACAAGAAATGAATAGCACCTCTGCACCACTTTTGGTGTTGCAGCTGTGTAAGTGTTCTTGAGTCAGATGCTGAAACAACAGAAGCAGCACTGGAGAAGTGGACTGCAAAGCAGTTAAAAACCGCACCAGTAGAGGATCCCAACGTTAAAATAGGTCATGAATGAAAACTTAACTGGCAATTGCCACTATCCTAGAATATTGTGTCTTCTAACGGTACAGTAACAGCTCATTGGCCCCTGGGTGAAATGGGAGAAGCTAACCAGTGATTGGTAAAAATATCAACAGGCTGTACTAGATATATTGGAAAGAGGTACTAATGATTAAATCTGCCCCTATTGAAATCAATGGCAAAATTCCAGTTAACTATACAGGGACCAAGCTCTCACCCTCAGTTCATGTCTTGGCTTTAAAGCCATTGTGTATTTTGGGTTATGAAAACATTAACCAAGCTAAGGTTATATTTTAATTGGGAAACAGTATAACAGGGCCCCACTTTACATTCCCCACTGGAGTTACTCCAGATTTACATCCACACACATAAGATAAGAAACTGTCCCAAGAGGTAAAAAAAAATGGTATAAAAAATAGGATACAAGTGTAAAAACATTCCCCCTCCCCCACCCCAAAAAATAGCACTGAAGCAGCCACAGGAGCACACTGCTGTTGATGTGTCTGAGACTTAGTGGGAAGTGGTCTGGAGATAAGTCTCTCTGGGTTACTGCAGTCTAATTTATTTTAAAAATAAAATAAAAAAAAGTATCTGAAATGTACCTCATTTTAAAAACAAAGTAAAAAAAAACACACAAGAAGCTGTAACCATCACTGAAGTTCTAGTTTCTAGCCCCAAAGTTGCAGGGGAGACGGGGGTGGCTTGCAAAATATGCCCACCATGAAATACCAAAAGGGCAGCACTGCTGTGTACAGGTAGCACCTACAAACTGCTGCCGATAATGCCTCACCCCCCAGAAAACTGCCCTCCATCACTTTTGCCTTCTTAACTGACCACACATTTCTTTACAGATGGATGCCAGAGACAGAGATTCCCCTGACAGCAGTTTATGGCTAGTTGGTATTACAACGGGTCTACATAACACTGGGGACCATCTCAGGCTCAGGACAGACAAGAAAAGGTCCACTGGTCTCAGGGCTGTGAAAAAAGTGATCACATCCCCACAACAGGATTTACAGGGCACAGCAGAATTCTCCTTAACACACCTAAGGAGAGCTGGGTGAATAACAATTTTTCTGTTTGCTGGCAATTCCCCCACCCCCCCTGCCCCAAAAAAGCAAAATTTCAGCTCAAACTGAAAACAATTAAAAAAAATATTTAGTGAATCAAAAAGTCAAAAATAGTTGTTCAGGGTCAAACAAAACGTTGCATTTTAATGTTGAGCATTTTTCCTTTTTGAAAGTATTTTCAAATAAAAGTAAAGGAAATTTCTGAACAAAAAGCCATTCAGCGTTAAAAAAAAAAGTGAAACTTTTGCAAGTGTCTTGAAATGAAATGTTTTGATTTTTTCTGAATTTGAAAGTGCTTTGACTGAAATCATTTGGCAAAAATAAACACAAATTCACAAAATGTTTTGGTGTTGCTGAATCTTCTTCCCCGCCCCCTCCAAAAGGGGGCTGTTTGGAAAAAAAATTTACACCGCTCTACTTGTGAGGAGTTGTAAGTCAATGTGGAAGGCATGCTACACCTATGTATATTACAGTCACCTGCAGCCAGGAAACACCCCCATGGACTAGAAGCCACTCTACCACTTGCACAGAGGAGTTTGATGGTCATCCAAATAGTTTCCTCCAGGATGGGCATCACGCAAAGCAAGGCGAGTGTGTCTGCAGAGTTCCTCTCCTGTATTTCATGCTGGCAGCTGCTCTCACACTTTACTCAGGGAACCGTAGAGCCCAGTGAAGCAGCCTCCCAGGATAGAAAGAAGTTATGTTCTGTCAATGGGCAGGTCTGACCCCAACTGTAGTGCCCCAGGACTCTGGAACATGTGAGTTATATGTTCTCAGTAGGCTTGGATGGGCTGGAGAGCACAAGACCCAGAAGCTGCAGGTGGCTGCATATTGTGTGAGTGTCCTTTTCTTGCAGACATTAAGATTAATCATTTGTTCTGGTGTAAATTGCAAGAGGTGCAGATCTGTGCTTAAAATTATTAACTCATTTTAAGTCAAATGAGTGATGGTGACAGTATGCTGGAGAGGGGGGATGTGTGATTGGGGGGGATCAGCTGTGGGAAACTGAAGAAAACTTCTGGCTGCACACAAGAGAAGGCAGCAGAGGGAGTCCCTCTGCAGGCTGCAGGCACAGGGTCCCACAGGGGAAAGCCAGGCTTAATGCAGGGAGCTGAGGCTATGCCTTTGTGCATCCTCATAGACACAGGGGTGAAACACAGAGACAACAACATGACTTTGCAGTGGGACTGAAGTAAAATAAAAGTGAAACATCTAACATAACCTGACACTATAACTAGAGGAAAGGCTAGTTAACTCAAAAATCAGATCACCAGGGGGAAGAGATAAGCAGCAACCACCTTAAATAGTCACAGTTGAAAAATAAACACACCCTTTTTTTTGTCAACAATGCTACAGAAGTGATCCTCTGGCGTTCCTTGCAAAATGTTAAGAGTGGAGGACTGAATAGATTTTGGAAAGGATTCCAGGAACAGGGGGTGACATGGAAGAAGGCGATGGCAAAAATGACTGGTATATTTAAGTTTTCAGTAACAGAAATGCAGTTTATTGTTACAGATTGTAGATATGCGTTGCCCACCGTAAATTAGAGGAAATATCACCCAGCTACTGATAAAACAGAGAAGCCACCACTTACACAGCATTTTGAACATTAGGATCCATTTTATTTTGAGCCTTATAGAAAAGTGTGCATGTTAGTCTGGAAAATGGGATCACTTCCTATGATACTGATAGTCCCATCGGAGTTAAGAGTTACAACAGAGACTGAATGGATCTGATCTGAGGAATGGAAATAAGTAGAGATAACCACATAAGTGCATCTTGGAAATACAAATAAGCTTTGCTAACTTCTTATCAGAATATGTTCAGTAAATTTTAAGTAATCTATATTTGTGCTGAAAAAAGCAGAATGAACTGTCGCCTATTAATGTTTCATCATTGTGTATTAAGAGCAGCCTCTAGTGACAGGTAGAAGTCATTACAGTTAATTATATTTGGCTTTGCTAGCACTGCCTGTGTTTATGTATTAATATTTCTTCAAATGTTTAGGATAAAAAATGTCCTAGACGTATCTGCTTTGTGGGTTTTATAAACAGCATCTAAGACTCATATCCTCAAAGGTACTTAGGCACTTCAGTCCCAGTTTTAGGCTTCACTGTGAGCCACAAAACTCCTGCTTGGCTGCTGCCAAACCCTGTAGGTGCCTAACCACACTCAAACAACTAAATGTTCATAATAAAAGCTCCCTAGAGGCCTATGTTTCTGCCTCTGGGCATACATACCGCTGCCTTGCTGCAGGTGTCCTCACCTAACCCCCGGTTTGATCCAAAAACAAGGAGAAGATAGGCAGAGGAGTGTCTACTTTGCCTGCAGTGCCCAATCAGGTAGGAAGGCAATTCAGCCCATTGCTAACCATGGCCTCTATCCTGCAAACACACACATGATTTGCTTAAAAGGACTACTCACATAAGCAACGTTAAGCACATGCATAAGCTGATATGGGATCCAGGCATAACTTAAACTCTAATGATACCATTGTAATTTTACAATTAGTGTTTAAATGGAGCTTTGAGGTACACTAGCAGACCACAAGTATCAGAAGCTCATGCTCCAAAACGTCTGTTAGTCTATAAGGTGCCACAGGACTCTTTGCTGCTTTTAGCAGACCACAGTCCATTTGGGGAAACCCCTTTATGTTGCACTATCCTACTCCTGACATCCATGGATCTGACTGGTAATAACTCGGGGGAGGGAAGGAGCAACAGTTTCTGGTGTCAGTTTTAGCCCAGCTGCAGTAAGGTTGACATAAGATGATCATTGAATCATGCATATATTGTGTAAGACGTTAGAGGGTGAGCAGAGCTTGTTCAGCACTCTCATCTGAAGCTAGGATTTTAACACGTGCAGAAAGACAGTTACAATGATGCTCACTAACCTTCAGATAAAATACAGGGTGGTAGTTTTGATTTTCAGCTCTTCACATATTGTCTTTGGAGGTGCGGCTTCACAACTGCCATCACATCTGTGTCATCTGGTGTGGAGAGTGACACAGGAGGGAGACCTTGCCCCAGTGAAATCATTCGAGTTGCTCTTGATGAGCCATTCAACCCACAAAAAGAGAAAAAAAATCAGGTTTATCCAGCCAGAAACACATGTAAATAGAATTTTCTCTTGTTCCAAATGTCCCCTTTTGTCTTCCCCACCCCCTGGATCCATGTCTCTCTAACTCCCTTCTTCTCCTGGCTCCTCTCTGCCTTCCCCCTCTCCTTTCCCACTATCTACCCTAGGTCCACTTCCCTTATTGGGCTCTTTATTGCTGCCTCTCCACATCCCCAAATCCCCTTCTTAGTTCCCCTTTTCCTGGTCCTCTCTTCCTCAGAGGAGCAGACTCCCTTTTCCACAGTCCACACCTGAGGCTTGGGTCACTTTTGGAAAAATGGGATTCAGGCCTTACAGTGCTAAGCAGAACACCACCTAAATACCTTCACAAAGACATGCCCTCCTCCTCCTGCATGCTGAGAATGGTCAGTGCTGGCTGGCTGGAGCAGCAGAAAGAAAGTGAAATCAAGGAGAAAAATGCCAGCTTTAGCCAGGGAGAAGTCTAAGGGTCTGATTCTGCTCAACATTCACTTAAATGGTGCACATTCAAGCCCTAAATTAGAAAGCAAGAAGAGCCTTCAGAACCCAGAGTCATGGAGCAGCTGATCTATTAAGAAGGAGGGGGAGGTGTTATCACTGCCAGTGAGTTTGTAATTATTGTCCTTCCCTGGTGAAGTCCTGCACCTTACAGTCTGGAGCTCTGGGAGTTATCTGCATGTTCTTTTAGCAAAGAGACACCCATTCAGGGGGCTCTCTCTAGGTAGCCTCTTATGTTAGGGTGGCACGAGAAAGGGATTATATATCACCCATAACTGACTGTATGCCCAACTCTATGCCCAACAATACTGCTAATTATTCATTTACAAGAATTGGCAGACAAAAGGCCTAGCACCCTCATCCTTGCATTTAAGAGCTGCTGCTGAGAATTTCCAGATTAGTGCTGCCTAACCAAAAGGGCAACACGCTATTAAAATTATAATAGATATTAGTTGCCTTGTTAAGTGTCCTAATTCTGAAGACACTCTTATATCACTATGGTGAGTATGGAGTAAGAACCTAAACCTAATTGATTTTGTTGTTGTTGTAGTTCTGGTTAATTTAATGTCTTGCACGGGCTTTTTTTAAATAATTATTCTAGATTAGTTTTCTATTTTAAAAAAATTAAGGGCAGAGAAAGGAATGGGAAGTATAGACCATATGTTTTGTTAAATTTGATCAGATTCTAACTAAACATTTTTTTTAACTTTTCTCTGCGATAAAAGAAATAAAGTGGATATTAATGACTGTGCTGTTTGTATCTACTGTGAAGTTTATCCATAGCAAAGCCTTTAGCACTGTCTGAGCTATTATGGTTCTTCAAAGGTCTGCTAATTAATTGACATGTTATTTAAGGGAAGGTTTTAGTGGTGTTTCAAACAAGCCCTAATGTATTGAGATGAGGTGAGAGGAATAAGCCTTTGTAAATAGCATGATCTTAAATGTATAAAAACACTTCTTGCTTGAGGAAAACTCTTATTGAAATCATGGTGAGTTTTGTCTGAATAAGGTGTGCAGGATTGTGTCCACAACAAGTAAAATATGTAATCAGCTCATATAGCAAAACACAAGCAATTTAGTCATGGCTGCCGGACATCAGTACTGTTGTAATCTCACTAGAGGGAGCAATTTATTTTGAAATATTAATCAGTTTTAGCTCAACACTTAGCAAGAGGACTGATGAGACAAGCATCAGAAGACCTTTCTAAGGCAAACATGCATCTTAGGGGAAGACAAACAGCACACAGGGAATCTCTCAGTGAATGCAGCATTAGTCTGAAAGATTTCAGAACTTTTAAAACAATTGCTTATAAATAGAAAAGGAACTCACAAAATATAAGAAAATTATTGTGTGTGTTCCTGGCCTGTTAAGACTTATGCAGTTCATAGATGTGTTCTTATTTCCATTAGAAACTCCTAAACTGCTGCAAAAAGTCACTCTGCTGAAACTTGACAGGAAGTTTGATCTTTATTTAAAACACAGATTTATGTGCACAAGTGCACACATGTGCATACACACACCCACACATTATTTGTTTTTTCTTCCCATTTAGGCTGTAAATGGAAATAAATTCCAAGATGTATCAGGCAGGATGCTTAGAAGTGATACCAGAGCTCAGGGTCTGTCAACATTTTCATTATAAACTCTCTATTTAATGGTAAGAGTTTATGACTCAACAGTAAACATTCATTTGGGGCTGCCCCTTGATACGTAAGGTCCCAGCTCAAAAGAAGAGTTGCTTATTTACTTTTCAAAATTTAAAAAAAAGTGTCTTTTAAAACTATTATGAGTCAAAACAGTACATGGAAACTTTTATTCAAAGAGACATACAATGATATTTTGTTCTGCTTTTGTACAGCACCTGGCACAGTGGGGTCCTGATCTAGACCGAGGCCTCTAGGTGCTAATGCCTTACAAATATTATTATTGTGTACCAGGCTCTTTAAAGAACTGAAATTGTCAGGTTATCTGCTCATTAAAGGCCTGAGCCAAAGCCCACTGAAGTCAAAGGGAGTCTTTCCATTTATTTCAATGGGGTCTGAATAAGGCTGCAAGGCCCCAGTCCTGCAATCTAACCAATACAGGCAGACCCTTACATTCGCACAGAGCCCCACTGATGTCAGTGGGACTCCATGTGGCCCCACCCATGTGCAACAGCTTGCAGGATCAGAGCCCAGAAAAGTTAGTGTTTTATACACATATTAACATCATAATCTCTTCAGAGTATGCGGTATTTTAGAAGAGCTAACTTATAATTGTTGGTAGTAGTCATAGCAGATGTTGGTTTTGTTGTTGCCTGCATACTCTGTATGAACAGAAATCAGAGCTTTTTAATGTTGTTATTGAACTTTTTGATATTACATCTCCACAGGATGGGCTGGTACAAAATGCCTATTACTCCTCAGAAGGTATTACACTGATTGTATGAATGGCTATAATGTTTCTTGTTTCTGGGCTTCTTCAATATACTGTGTCAGATCCAGGAAATTGTACTTCACAGATACATAGCTGTGGTGTCAGTGTCTTGGGACTTGGTGCCATTAATCACAGGTGGACGTAGACTGAAATATAATCATCTGAAAGGAAAGAAGAAGAGCACAGCAGGGCAATGGTTAACGCTGTTACCGATTGGAGTGAAGGTCTTTTCTTTGCTACTATGGAAGAATTTTAAATGTGCGGCAAACCCAAGGGCATGCAGATTTAAGGCATCCACTCTGTTCTTAAAGGTAACCTGCAAAGGGGGAGAGAATGGATTTGTGCTCTCTGCTGCCTGTTGTATACAAAGAAGTCCTGAGATTGTTTGTATTTTATATATGAAGTTGAGGTATTGGCTACCCAATTTTTCCTGGATGACTCTATGGAGGCTGGACAATTACTAGGTTTGTGACAACAGAGACCAAGGAACTGAAACCTAGTAAATTGAGAGGGGATGTAATTTTTATTCAGACCACATCAGACTTTTTGTAAACACCCGCCTTATTCATTTGCTGAACAAATAGTTGGAAGAAAAGCCCTTTGGAGCCCCCATTTGAGCAAGATAATCAAGCACAAGCGTAACTTAAAATACACGAGTTGTGCTATTGATTTCAGTGGAATTATTTGTGTGCTTATAGTTAAGCACATAACTAAGTACCTTGCCGAATCAGGGTCTGGTTACAAATTCAAAACATTTCCTCCTTCAGTTAAGTGCTGAGAGAGCTCCCGCTCCATATCACTGGGTTGCTCCAAGAAATACAGCCAGCAAGAAGGAGAACACTAAATAGTAAGGGAGATTTTTTAAAAAAATATAAAAACCCCTCTCAGGTGCTCTCTGTGCATCATTAAGAATCAAAAAAAGGGAACAAACCCAATCTTTCCTCTTCAGGTCACTTTCAACTGCCCGTGCTGTACCAGCCTGTCTTATGTACATCTTTCTATCTATTGTAGGGATTTTTGTGGCATCAACTCTTGTATTATCTATGGGCTTGACCCAAAGCACACGGAAGTCAATGGAAAGAATCCCCTTGACTTGAATGAGATTTGGAACAGGCCCTAAATGCTAGCACATAGAACAGCATGCACGGTACGTTAGCTGCTTCAGTACTGTGGCACAACAAGGGAACCTGAGAGAACAGAAACAGCCCGATTCCAAATTTCTGTCAGTTCAAATCCAACTGGGAAACTTGATCCGATCTAGTTTTGTATTTAGTATAAGATACAGCGTTGGCAAAGTAATGTTAGCATTTCAATTGTGGTTATTATTGAAGTAATGACTAGGATCCCCCATCGTATACCTGGGTGCCATCATGCTAGGTGCTATACAACAGACCAAGAAGACAGTCCCTGGCCCAAAGAGCTTACAGTACAGCTTTACCTCCCCTCTCCCATCCTGTTAAAACCTGTCAGTTAGAGCTTTTAGAAGTGCCTCCCTGCATCCTAGAGATTATACAAAAGCTAATAGAATCCTCCTTTCAGTTGCTTTAAGATGTTCAGTATATCCAGATAATGTATTTATAAAATCATAGGCCATAAAGAAAAGTGGCTATACCTCATCCCTTCAAAAGTATACATAAAAAATATCTTTCACATTCACCATATAAAAATGCATCTAGTTTGCACAACCAGCTTGTATTTATAGGAAGCCTATAGTGTAGGTCTGAAGGATTCAGACGGTGTGAGCAGAGGGCTGTTTAGAGAGCCCTTTGTCCTTGGCCGAATGTGTTCGCAGTTTGCACGCATTAATCCCACTGGATTAAAAAAGGACAAAGACCCATAGACCACTTCAGCTTGGGCTGCACGCAGTTTTTGTAAGTGTATAACGATGTTGGTCAGGGGTATAATACTTTTCCTGAAATAGTTATACTAGCACAACCCCCAGTGTGGATGCAGTGATCCCTGTATAAAGACACTTAACAATACAAGTTATTCCTCTTCCAGTAGATAAATTAGCTATCCTAATACAACTGCATCCACATTAGAGAGGTTGTACCACTTTCACAGTGTAGTTAAGGCAGTACTACTGTTGTGTGTAGGCAAGGCCTAATGAATATGTTTCGCAAGAAAGACAGCCATTTTGCAGTTATAAAGTACAGGGCTTAAGAATTTTGTCTGAGCTCATGTCTGAAAACTCAGCAGGCTGACTAGATAAGTGTTTAAAAATAAGTCAAGTGCCCAAGCTAACACACTTGTGCCTTCTTAAATGTATTCATTTGAAACATGTTATACTATAAAACCCCCATGTATCTGGAAGTCCATCTCATCTGAATCTTAGTTACATTTGCTGTGCAGCACTTATTCAACATCTCTCCTGCTCACCTGGATATTTTGGATATCCAGAAACAGTTCACCTAAGTGGGGTTGTACTTTATTTATCATGTCCCTTCTCATGGATCAAGCAAGCTACCTCTGCTCCTTCAATCACACTACCTCTACAAAGCCTTTTTTTTTTTAAATAACCATTGCTATATTTTTGCGTGACCTACAGCTCTGTTTGGTACAGCTTGTAGTACTCACGTCTGAAGCTGAACAAGAGCTGGTCAAAAATTTGTTTGAAAGTCTTTTATATTAAAAAGTGGCTTTTTAATAAATTTGAAAAGTGTTTTTCAACATTTTCAGGAATTTTTTGAAGAAATGAGGAAAAAAATCAATTTTTTCCAAGATTTTTTGCGTTTTCTCCTCCTCTTTTCAGTGGCAAAATTGGTGGGTAAATGAATGAATAAGGAGAAATGGGGAAAGCACGGGGGGGGGAGGGGAAGGATAAGAAGGGAGAAAACATAAGAACTGGGAGATTTTGGTTTAGGATTTTTTAAAATCACATAAAAATGCTGAATAAACAAATCCTTTGTTTCCAAAACCTGTGGAATGAAAATTTCATTACAAAAATTGAAGAAAAATGAAATTTATTTTGACCAGTTCTAATTTGAACTTAAATATCAACTCTTTTGATCAGCAACTATATTTTCTTATGAGATGCCGACCACACTGTTGGTACTTCATAAATCAACAGGGCTCTCAAAGCCCATATATATTACATGAAAACAACTATGTTAAAAGAACATTGTTACGAAGTCAAACACTCACAAAGTTAGGAAATTCCAGAATTAAAGTTGCCTGTTCAATCTTAATTCAGCCCCCTTATGCATATGCATTAAGATATAGTTTTTAATTACTACTTTTTTCCTACAGGACCCCTGCCTCATTCAGTGCCAACAATGGATGGAGCTCACTTAAAGCAAAATATTGAATAATTGCTCATTATCCTCACTATTCAGTTCATGGCCTTAGACCTCCTTTACTGCACACTGCAGTGCTTATCACGACCATATCTGAGTATTTCACAAAGATGAAATTGATTTATTTTCTCAACACCCTTGTCAATGGAGGGAGTAGTAGCCTCATTACAAGATGGAGAACTGAGGCAGAAAGAGATTAAGGTCAAAAGTTTCCACTAATTTTGGGTGTGCAATTCAAGACACCTAGGAACTTATTTGTAGAGAGTACCTGGGCAGCCATGATCAGGAGAGGCCCCGGGAGTGCAGTTCCAATCGAGCTGTGTTGTTAAGGAAGGGCAAGAGCCTTGCAGGGACCACACAACTGTGGAGGCACAGGTCCCCAGGTAGATGGCACTGTGCTTTTTATGGATCCCTTGGCATTCTCCAGGTTTGTAGGAATGCCCCAGAGTCTAATTCTGCATCATAGATGGGGAAAAGCCCCACAGTGGAACCACATAGTAAGGTCATCTTAAGGAGATTCCTTCCCATGAGCCCCTCCCAATGTGATTTTAATGGCAGTTGGGGGGGGGGGAATCCATTCCTCTGAGAGTTAAGAATTATAGCCATTTTACACATGGGTAAGCTGAGGCCCAGAGCTGTTAAACCTCATGCCTAAGATCATAAAGGAAATAAGTGGTAGAGCAAGAATAGAATTCAGGTATCCTGACTCCTTTTCTCCTCTGATTTACGCCCTCTTCCACTACTACTTTCAACTGTTTGGTAAATGTTGCCATAAAAACATTTTAAAAAATGAATGAAAAATAAACATTGTTCTTGTGGGCAATAAAGATGAGTGATTTTCCACTGTTGTAAAATTGTTATGTATGAAGGATTCTTTATTTTATAATAGCTATTAGAGTGTTTGTCTGTAGGATTTGCTTGGGATGGAAATGCAAGAATAGGCATTGCTTTGAGCTAATCATTTAGCAGAGGACAAAGATATCTCAGATTGCTGATGTGCCATAGAGTTAATGGTTCTCTCAGGTTTTTCCTCTTTCAAAATGTAGCAGCTGTGACAAAATGTTACTCTATATACACACAAACTTTCAAAAAGTGAGTTCTTTCTTCCCTGTTATACCAAGATTATGTTCATGAACCATCCCTTTCCGAGTGCAAAAACATGGACTTCATAATAGTTATGATTATTTAAACAAATATATTTAAAACAAGGGCCCAGTCCAGCAAACTTTCATCACAGAAGTAGTCCCATTCAAATCAGTAGTTCTGCAGAATTGGCCCCTAATATCAGAATGTTCATTCTATTAGCTGAATCAGGGTATTACATGTAGTTTGTCATTTTTATAATGTAGCATACACATTTCTAAAGATCAGATCCTAGAGCCCTTTACAAAGGCCTCATAGGGCAGCAGCTAGGAGAACTGAGGGCTAGTCCTAGGTCTGCCACTGACCTTCTGTGTCACCTTGGGCAAGTCACTTTCTCTCTATGACTCTGTTTCCCCTCCAACAATCAGTCTTGCCTGGTTAGACTATGCACTATTCCAGGTAGGGCTCTCTGACCTTGTGTTTGTAGATTGCTTAGCACAATGGGGAACCAGCTTCTATCAGGCCCTTTAGGCACAATTACCACACCAATAATAATAAAAAATAAACAGGACTTGAACAGAGGTTTTCTGTAGTGGTCAAGCTCCCACCATGGAGCACCACTGTAGCTCCTCCAGACCTGCTATTACAGCTTAGAAGTTGTAAAAACAATTCTGGTGCTGCATCACCAGCACCATCCCTGATGATGAAGGTTTTGAACAGAGGATTTCTGAAGGTAAGTCTCATAAAAGGACTCCAAATTTGCACTTTGAAAGTGAGGCACATTCTCCATATACAAACCCGAAGGCCACAGGGCAAAGAGCATAAGTTATTGCAAACAGAGTCTGCAATTACTCATTCACCTCCTTCCTCAGCAATATAGACACCCTGCCCAGAGAGCATTGTGCAGGCAGCCAGCATTTGGGGGATTCTCTTTCAAGGAGGTAAGACCAGATGGCTCTGTTTTCTAGCAGCTCCCTAAGTTCTATAGGCTTGAGGGGCTGAATCCCCAGGCCATTCTGTGAGGAGAACTACTGAGGAATTCAACGCAGACTGGTCGTTTCTGTTCTGAAGCAGAGATCTACAGCTTTCCATAGTTTTTCCAACATAGAAGAGCATAGATCATTGATTGGCTAACTATGATAATTAGGTATGCACATGAATAAGTCAGATGTACATAGATCTTCCGTGCACAACCCCATAATTCTGCTTAGCAGCATACCTCCCCAGAATTTATCTGCAAACAGAACTTAGAACATGCATTTGCTGTGTGACTTAGATGTTTGGCACGCCTTTCTTTCCATAGGTCTCTGAAGGTTATATAAAAAGAAAGAGAAAAAAAAACACGCCAAAAGGAACACATTTTTCATGTTACACCAACATGTGCAACTGATATGTAGGTCATTATTTCTGTCTGAACTCCCATTGATATTGATCAGGAACCTGTGCACACAGAATAAGCAGAATAGAACCCTTAGTATTTGTAATACTGTGTTTAAAGTTAACCTAGGACCTGATTCTGCCATCCTTACTCATGTTGAGTAGTACTAGTACCTTTGCTATGCAAGTAGTCCAAAAGAAATCAATGGCACTGATCATGGAGATAGGTTCTGTTCATTGTGAATAATGATGGCAAAGTCTGGCCTCTGGCAACTTCCACATAAAAGAAAAACAAATGAGAGGAGAAGAGATTGGAATCCAAGGAGACTCTGCTATGTGGCAGTAGGATCAAGGAGGGGAGGGTGGGATTATGTGGTTGTTGAATATGGAATGTGCTGATTGCCCCTTAAGATTTTTTTGATGGAAAAAAATCCCCAAACTGTGAAAGTTAAATATGAACCTATATTTCTTGGAAGCATCTTAGATTACATATAAAAATATTTGAAACACTTCAATTTAAAGGGATGCCCAAACCAGTTCTGGAGCTTTAGCCTTTGGGGAATTTTGCAGCAGACCACCCACTGGGAAAGTGAAAAGTTGGCACCTCTGCCACTGTGGCAGTTGCTTAAGAAGGTCCTCTAAATTACTATGATGGTTTCCCTGTGGAAACTAAAACATTAATGAAAATTTCTAACCTAGCCAACATCATTTGACAAACGGATGAAGTATAAGTCACACATGGCATTACTTTCTTTAAACTATGAGTTACCCTATTTACATTTATTTGGGCCAACTGGCCTGCTTCACTCTGCTACTTACATGTAATGCAATCAGCACACACTTGTCCAAATAAATCTAGCATTTCAAGGGGAGTTATGCTATACTCAATGTTTTAGATAATGAGTGAGATGAATTAATTAACATAAATCTGTCTCTATGTATTAGAGTGTCTCAATAATAATGCTGTAGTTGTGGTTGAGATAGGCATTTAGAATGAAGTGACCATCTACAGTTACTTAGCAGTTTCATTATTCTCTTGTCAGAGATATTTCATGGTTGTTGGGTAGTTAGTTAAAATTTTCTGGACATCAAACAAGTTTTCAGCTGCTAAGGAAATTTTCAGCTGCTTTTACCCCCATATTTAAAAGCTGGCTTTGATTTAACATGTCATGTTTATAATGCTGAGTGAGGACTGTAGGCTTAGCCTTGGTGAAGAAATTTGGGTTTGAAACAGCAAAGTTTATGCATGCTGAAAAAGCAAACATTCTGAACGTGTGCACTATGGCAATGTTTTCAAACTTGGGTGCCTAAAGACAGGGGGGGAAAAGGATGCAGATGTTTTTGTCTCTCCAGATACTGAAATACTACAGTGGTGAAGATCACCTCACCATCATTATCTCCCAATACCTCTCTGAGGAAATAAAGTATTATCTGAATTCTACAGAGGGGGAACAGAGAGTAGATTAGTTGACTTGCCCTACTTCATGCAGGACATCTGTGGCTGATCTAGGATCATGAACTCAGGACTTCTGCATCCTGGTCTAGAGTCCCTGTACACTCAACTATCTTGGCACCTAAGTTAGTAGCCAATTTCAGAAGTACAGAAGATGAACCATTCCAGTCTTGCTACCAAAGTAATCAGACTCCAACCCCAGGTCCCTTGGGAATGATGCATTCACACTCTCTCTCCTTATTTTAGAGGGGGAAGAACTCTGTGGAAGACTGACAGTTTGGCAAGTCCAAAAGAGACAACACACACTAAGATAGAGCTCCTCATCAATGACTCCA
This sequence comes from Mauremys mutica, assembly GCF_020497125.1. NCBI lineage: Eukaryota > Metazoa > Chordata > Testudines > Geoemydidae > Mauremys > Mauremys mutica. Next base: position 33,196,727 of record NC_059076.1, on the reverse strand, counting down.
TGCCACAGAAATGATAGGCCCATCAAAAGTAGATCTCCTCAGAGCAATCAGAAGGGGGAAGAGAAAATACATTTTCTCTAGCCCCTGCCAGCTCTCCCAAAAGTCCAGGGGGTGGAATCTAAGACGCCCAGCAGCTACAAAAATGCTTCTAGATAGATAGGAATTCACTCAAGAGATGGCTAGTAATCCGTAGGCACCAATGGTTTGCTCCAACAGGCTTCCAGAGCCAGGATTAGACAGCTGATTTCATCGTCTCATCTCATTTTAAAGCCAAGAAGAGTTAGGCTTGATTAGTAAAGTCCTTAGATGGCTACTCATCTGAAAGTGCCTGATGCTGCAATCTTGTTTTCCCATTATATCAATTACTGCTGTTAGTGATTTTATACAATTTTCACTTATTTGGTTGCAGTCTATGTTTACAGTAGTCAAAGAGGTTGTCTCCTGATAGATAAAGCAGACTTCTCTCTTTAGAAAGCCACTGCATTGATGATGATCAGGATTCATTCAAACAAGCAAGCATATTATCAGACTTGCTTCATTTGATATTTACTGTCTTGTTGGCAAATTCTACCCCCCCCATATGATTTATGCACAATTCTCATTGGCTTCCATGGGAGTCTGCATGCACAGATGAGGGCAGAATTTATTCCAGGGTTAGCTTCCTGTCTCCTACAACAGGCCTTACAATGTTATGTACAATAGCCTTACCAGAATGCACTTAGGTCCTAATCCTGCACCCACTGAAGTCAATGGTAAAACTCAGTGGACAGAGTCTCTGTCCCCATAGCAGAGCCATTTCTGTGTGTGCGTGTGCACATTTATAAGTGTGTAGGTAGTAAGAGGAATAGTAATAATAAACGATAAAGCTAGTTGGATACCAGGATGGATACAAATGTATAACTGTTGATAATACAATTCCTCCATGGCAATGATGCACTTTCCATTGTAGTTCTCTCTACAATTGTCTGTTAGAATTTTGCATATTTACTTAACTTGGAACTTTTTTTAAGAAAAGGGACGTTTAGCCCTATGATAAACTACGCTTTATTGATAGTGGTCATATGGTTAAATACTAAAAATGGTATTTGCACCAAAACAATGGACTTCAGAGTTATGCTTCCTACAACAACTTAAGTTCTGTCCCAGCTACGCACTACATCAAATGGGTCTTTCATTACAGGATCACACTTTGGGCAAGGCATCATACTATTCAGCAAGTGTTCCTCCACACAACAAGCTGAAATAGCTACGCTTGAGGTAAAGGATCCTACAGGGCTTAGAAGTAAGTACTCCTCTCCCTGCCAAATCACAGAGTAGAAGAGCCACGCCACAGCTATTGGTGCAGTCACCTATGCTCAAGTTGGGGGAGGGATAGCTCAGTGGTTTGAGCATTGGCCTGCTAAACCCAGGGTTGTGAGTTCAATTCTCAAGGGGGCCACTTAGGGATCTGGGGCAAAAATTGGTCCTGCTAGTGAAGGCAGGGGGCTAGACTCAATGACCTTTCAAGGTCCCTTCCAGTTCTAGGAGATTGGTATATCTCCAATTATTACCTGTTCTCCTACAGCCCTGTAAGCAAGTCATCCCCCTCCAGATGGATCACTACAAAACTTCAATCCTCTTCCAGGGTAGCAAAGTCCAAAGTCACAGCCCAAACAAATACAAAAGAAAGGATTCTTTGTCACAGCTGGACTTAGTTCTTAGGCTCTTTATGGTTATTAATCCATCCACCCTCTAGGCTCAGCTCTTTGTCACTCTCCTGACCCTTCAGGTGAGAAACCCCACTGCTAGGGCCTGGGGTAAGAATCTTCAGTAGGTCCCCAGTTACTTCCAAGTAGTTCCATGTTGAGGCCTACCTTATCTGTCAGGGAGAGTCAGTCAGGACACTGCTAAGTCCCAGCCCAACATCTCTCATCACATAATGGTTACTGGTCTTTACTTCTCTCCAAGCAGGAGCCTAATGAGTAGCATCTTCCCATTTAGACACTCACTTTTGGCCTGCCACCCACTCCAGGAGCAGCAGGCAAGGCTGATTGGGGTCACAGCAGCACAGTAACCCTTCCAGGTGGGGACAGGGTTTGTAAACCTCATCACAAGCCCCTTATGCAGATGTACATGATCAGTGAATCAGCATAATCATGGATCTACTCTCCAGACCCATCCCTTCTCACCTCTGAGCTCCGTCTGCAGCTGTGCACAAAGAGTCCTAACAAAGCTAAGCTGAATGGCACAGGCTCCTCAAATCCTACTTTCTCCATCCCCCAGCCAATAGAAACACACTGGTCACAATGCAGCTGAGGGCCCTCAGTGAGAGTAGATAACAGATAGCATTGTCTGAGGTGGGGCTGTCTTTGCAAATATGGCAGGGGTTCACATCTCTTGTGAGCCATTCTCCTTCCCTACCCAGCCAGGCTCCCCCCCTACAAACTGTGGAGTTCTGTACTCACAACGACCACACCTATGAGCTGCTGTGAAACTGAGGGTGGGAGATGAACCTTTTTAGCTAGGCCCCTCCTTCCAACAACAGAATTTTAGCCAAAGCCCTGATTCAGAAAAGTAATTGAGTATGTGCTTAAAATGCATTGACTTCAAGTTGAAGTTAAATATGCTCATGTGTTTTGCTGAATCAGGGCACAAATGAACATGTTTCTGCTCTTTTCACCCCATCTACAGAAAAAAACACCGGGGATAAACTGGTCCTGTAATAATGTAGGTGTAGGGTATCAAATACACATTTGGGGCTTAGGCTGCATTATTGACATGCTCAAAACTGCCACTGACATCAGCAGGAGTCTGAGAGAGCAAATAATGCAGGATCTGGCCCATATTATGTGACCTATGATGTGACCATTAACAGTGTTGCTAAAACTAAGCTTCATCTTTATATTAAAAGCCTTTTATTATGCAAAGGGAAGAAACAGAATATGAAGATTCCGCACATCTTGATACAACTAAAAGGAGACAGCTGAATCTGTGCTATTAGTGATGTGCCCAGGCCTATGAGATGCTGCGTGCCCTCAGCTGCCACTGAGTCAATATGACAGATAAGAAGGGCTTAGGAGAGAAACACTATTTTCTCTTTTATTTAAAAGATCATTTATTCGTTCATTGACAGTGTTGCTAACAGCATAGCCAATTGATTGGCTACACTTGTGGTTTGTTATAAAACATGTTTAAGAGACCAAATAAAGCCAATTTTATTGTCTAAGACAATGTAGGATAGTATGAACACAATCTTTTCCAGGAAGCAATTCCTATCTTGCAGCATGTTCACTTTACACAGAAAGTGTTCTTGGAACTACTTATATGTATAGCACAGTTGCTTATAAATTAGAAAGCACTTTATTCATCACTTAAGATCCAACTCACCAGTTCTTACCAGTTCCTTAAATTGTTCTCTACCTTTCCTTATCTCTGTTTGGGATAATACATTTCAAACCAGTTGCCTGGGAAGGTACCTGTACTAGGATATAGAACAAATATATATTTCTTTAAACAGGTTTTATATTCATTAATGCCAAAAAGTACATTTAGCTTTGCAGAGTTTTGTGGGATATCTCTCTCTCGAGATAAAGGAGAAAAGTGGGCAAAATTGTGGGAAAGACAACATAATTTGGTTAATGTAACTTACCGTGAGCTGGGAATAATACAGTATTAATATGGTATGCCCTATGCCTAACATATAGGTATTAGCTAACAACAGTCATTTTCAGTTATCACTGTTTCTGTAAATAGGTTGAAGGGAAAGGTGAGCCTGCCCCTCAGCTGCATGGTCTGTGTGAATTTAAAAAGGCCTTTTGCTATGAAAACTCTCTCTTACGTTCTCTTGCCTCTACTTATTGGGTGATAGCTACTGACATGCAAGAATGGTTCTATCATCCCTAATTGCATCAAACTAAGAATATTTGTCAGATTTGTTGCCAGTAACTCCATGCTAAAGTCTCTGACCTCTTGGCCCAACCACAAGTCACAAGTACATGAGTAGAATGGGGGTGCCTGGTAACATCAAAATAGAGCAAAAAGAATAAAGCTTGACTGAATTTTGGTATGAGTAAAATCCATAGTGTGTGTTTTATCACTGTATAACCTTTTCCTATTTGTAATACAGTACATTAACTGAATAGTTGGAATCAGATTAATTGTAACTCATATTAGAGCACTATTGTTTCATGTGCCTTATTTTTAACTTTCTAGTGTGATTATTAAAGTTGTCTCTTAGATGAATGAGGCTTGTTGCAGGAATTTCTGTCAGGGGAGCGAATACCAAAGTTATGTATTGGGTGTGATTTTTGTGCCAACTGGATGTAAGCTATGAAGCAAATGTATCCAAGGTAATTAGGGCCAGAGATTTGTCATGATAAATGATATGAAAAGTCCCATTCTGGTCAGGAGATGGGGGAAGGCTAAAGTCATGAATGTATAACAGATATTGCCAAAAGCCAGAGGCCATGTTATTTTAATCAAAATATATTCTAATTTGCAGTAAAACAAGTTAAACTACTATTCAGGTACCAGAGAGTCCAGCCCACAGAAACAGCAGTGCAGGAAGATGGGCAGAAGAGGTACAATTCTGCCTTCAGACTCAGCAGAGGCAGTGGGAGGAATGCTACTTTATGATTGTCTCCCACCCCTCACACCCCCGAAAACAGACCCAGGGAAGAGAGACTACTAGACCTAATGGTGAGAGTTCCTGCGCTCCTAGGCTCTGATCTTGCAATCAGGTCTGCTAGTACAAACCCTTGCATCCTTGCAGGGCTTCATTGACTTTAATAGGTCTCCAAACAAGCATCCAGTGCAAGGATCCAAGTCACAGCCTTCAATGTGGCATAGGTTTTGTATCGGCAGCTCTCAGTACTGGCAAATAAACTGGTTCCTTTCTTAACATTGGATCCTCCTAACTACATGCAAAAATCCTAAATGTCAAAGATCAGGCAGGGAATTAAAAACAAAGTCAAGTCATGGAAACCTTGTCTTCTGTGATAAGAGTGCAGCCTTAAAAGAGTCCTTCAAAGAACTTTAGAAAGAATGGGTGTGTGCACTTATGTCTTTACTGGCTTTGTTATGCTATATGAAGAAGCCCTGAATCATTTAAAAAATAAAGCAGAGCAGTCTGCTTATTTTTTACCTTAGAAATGCCAAGACGGGCTTTCTGGAAAACTCCTTGGGGATCTTCAGAGATGTGTGTTGTGAGCTCTCACAGATTAATTAAAGGGACAACAGCATTGTATCTGTGAGACCTACTGTCTCTGAAGTGTTCATTAGACATTGGAGTTAAAAAGACGTTAATAAAAACAAAACTCCAAACCCTTTATCTAAAAGTTCCTTCTCTTCAAAAAGCATGTCAGTACTGGGGGGGCGGGGGAAGGTTGCATAGGTGTAGTTGGCTGCACTAGTGTAAACAACTCTAGTGTAGACAAACCCTATATGATCATCTTTTAGTCCTTTTGGAGGTCACGATGTCATAATTCCGCTAGCTCTCCAGTGTCCATAAAGTCTTCCAGCAACCTGTTGTTGTATTACCTTTCATGTCCCACCTCTTCTGCCCCTATGCTGGGGAGCGCCCATTAAAAGAAGTCCAGGAGAAAGCCACCAGGTGCCCTGCTAGAGGGTTGCCAATGATGTCTCAATATCAGGTAGTAGTGGAGAGCTGCTGGGAATGCAACTTTGATATGGTGTCTCAGAGCATCTGCATGGATCACCCTGTGCCCCTGGTAGAGCTCCAACATTTGCTGGATTTGAGGATCAGACCCTTGCTTTCTTCCACGGGGGACAGGAGGGAGCACCCTACTCTGATTGAAAAAAAGAAGAAACTCTACAAGGGACTCTTTATGGTGTTTCCTGGTTTCCACATGAGTATTGCCCTGTAGAGATGAAACTGGGCCCTTAATGGGGGTAGGGAGATATGTTTATATAATAACCATACACACACATAAAACACAGGACTGCTAAGGGGTTTGAAATATACATTGTAATTATTTTCTTATAAACATATGTGAATATACATAGCATAGGAATATATCTGTTTGCATATATGTGACCTTTTATATTAACTTGCTTTATATATGGCCCCAGTCCAGTGAAGCACTCAAGCATATATGTAACTTTAAGCATTCGAGTAGTGACATTTAAGTCAATGTGACTACTCATGTACTTAAAATTATGCACATGACAAGAACTTTGCTCAGTCAGGACCTATTTGTAAATAGTTTTATTTCTTTGCATTTACACACAAGTCCATGGACTTGTTCATTTGATCCTGGATTTAAAATATTCACACTATTGATTCTTATATATATATACACTGAGGATGTCACATAGTGCAATTGTTTGAATAGGATTTTTTAAATCTGTATAAAATAATACATATATTCATATGCATGAGACATGCTGAGTTCTGTATGACTGAGCATATGTAAATATTTCTTCAGGTATCCATTAAAACTGAAAACAAAAAAGAGGCAAGCCCCCAAAACACAGCTACACTGCTCCTAGAGTCAAAAGCCTGGTCTACGCAGGCACCTTTTGCAATGCTTTCCCTTTACTAACACTGATCTAGCTCCATCAGCCTTAGCAAGATTGGGAGTTCAAGCACAGAGGGAGCCACCAAATTTTTCGGTCCCTTGTTGATTCCAATCAGTGCTTAAAACAGTGGCCCGTGTACACTAGGGATCCCAAAAGTGATGCAACCAGTAGTGCTGGACTTTAGCAAGAGTGAGTAGACAAGTCTTGGGAGAATAAGGTCATTGTGGAATTCCTAGAGAGGAACAACTGAAACAGACGGAGGCAAAAACTGCTAGGAGTCCTTTTTTTAAAGGACAGAACTCTTGAAAATGTTGGACACTATGAGTAAAATCTTCACCTCACTGAAATCAATGGGAGTATTGTCATGCATGTAATGGGGACAGTATTACACCCCTATGATTTACTCCTGTTGATGTCATGTGTCTATGTCATGGCAGCATGGGATATAAGAAGCTTGAAAGGGTCTGGTTGCTTTTTTAAAACAAAAACAAGGGAGAGGGTCAAAATAAAATCCTATAACAGGAGCCTTGCTTCTTTCTTAGCTACGGAGAGACGCTGCCTCTCGGCAAAGAGTGTGGATCACACGGGAGCCTGTTTTGCTTCTGATGATGTAACTCGGGTGTCTGCTAATGACTTATGTGTGGTTATCAGCCTGCGGCCTGGCTTATTGACCCGCCTAATAACCAACCGCGGGTGCAGCAAATGGGCCATACCTAGGTGGTGTGTTTATACACGGAGAGAGGCAGCCAGCAGATTGCTACAAAGCGCTGGGCGGGGGGCTGCCCCCCCAGCGCGCGGCTCAGCAGCCCAGCGGCCAAGCATGGACCTGGAGGTGCTAAACAAAGACACAGGCTCCCGCTGCACCCTCCCCGTGAAAGGCAGGACCTAGATTTTCCAGCACCCTGCTGGACAAGCTGCATCCCGGGGAAGGTCCCGTTTCGCCCCAGAACTTGGGCTCGGGTTGCACGTGGAACAAGGAGCAGCAGTAGCCGAGTCCCGCCTGGCGGTGGGAGGCTCTGGCTGCGGGTAGTTGGCGGTGTGTCCCCGCACGGGTCCCGGCGCTCCGAAGGGAAAAGGCAGCGCTGACCCAGCGGCCGCCAGGCCACGTGCGAGCGGCACGGAGCCCTGCGCCGCGCCCTGCCCTCTGCAGCCCGCTGACCTCTCGGGCGGCCGGCCCCGAGTCCTGCGCCTCCCGCGCCGTCTCCCGGCCCCCGCGCCGGCGCTGCGCTGCGCTGCGCTCTGCTCCGCCACGAGCTGATGCGGGGCTCGCCGACAGAATCGCCTCTGGCGTCTTGCAGCCCCGCGCACGTTTGACAGCTCAACCCTTGTTCTCGGGGCGGCGACAGGCAAGGGCCCCTGGCATGGCGAGACACAGTTGCCGGCGAGCTTTGCGTGCATTTCCCGCGCAGGCACCAGAGAAGCAAGAACCCCCCTGGCTCCAGTCTCGCCCACCTGCGCCTCAAGGCCGAGTGGACTCGCGTTATTCTTCTTCAGACGGCACCCTAAGCAGGCAGCGTTTCCTTTCTCTTCCAGCCTCTCCCCTCTGCCTGTGTGCTCCGGGAATCCATATACTTTACCCTTCTCCGGCCTAAATATCCCCAAGTTTATACCTGGGGCAGCGGTGCTGGAAACCATGTATTTGGTGTTTGTTATTACTACTGCATGCCAGAGCGTGCGGCTGCACCCCCAGCACCCCTAGTTCCAGCACCACTGCCTAGGGGGAAAACCTTCCATCGAAGTCATTTTTCTGTCACGATCTGTTATGTTATGTTGCTTTGGAGCCGAATGGAAGCCGCTCACCTCCTTGGAGTGAGATTATTTCAAAGCCCACCTTGGGGAAAACAAAGTTATTGTGGTATTTGAAAAAAAATGACCTTCCCTAGTCATTGAATAGAAGCAGGGGTTCTTGTTTTTTCGGGAGGGGAGCGCAAATATGTTGTAGAAAGAGAAGAAGTCAAGTCTAAAGGATTAAGTGCATACCAGGATTTATAGATTCACTTTACAGGGACGTTTTACAAGAATCTGATAGATGATTCATTTTTATATGTTACATTTTACACCGCAGTATAGCTGCAGTCTGTTAATGTTCAACAGGGTTGGGTTTGGGCAGTCTGTGTGTGAGACTTTGCATTAGACACAAACACAGGGCTCAGGAAGTGATTAAATGTAGGTAGGACTAATTTTTATCCGTCTAAGCCTCTTTTTATTCGCTGCAGCTTTTCTGTGCAATTTTATGATCGCCAGACAATAATGCAAAAGTTTATAAAGGCCAGATCTAAACAGACCGTGCGGAGGGGAAAAAAACCGCACGGGTTGCTTGCTTGCTGTCATCTCCCTGCATTGTTCATTTGTTCACCACCCTGGGCTGTTGCAGGTTCCTTCCTGGAATCTGTGGGGAAGATTGAAGAGGGCTCCGATGGTGTGTGTGTGGGGGGGGGTCTCTCTGATTTCCCTGCAGAGCAGTGGAAGATGCGGAGGAAAGCTATGCGCTGGCAATGAATGCCAGGACAGCAGCCATAGAGTACAACACAGCAACTGGACTTCGCGAGTGTATCCTACGGGTGTTCATTGCGCATAGCGCTTTGCAAGAGCTAAAAAATATAGCTATAATATAATATACATTATCTCTGTGCAATTACAAAGGGAGTTTTGGTACCTTTTTCCAAAATGGATATGCATATATAATATATATTTCTGTCTATAATATATACTTTATTTCTGTTTTATAGAATACATGATCTATATAGGGTGGCGTATACCCAACACATCCTACATATAATATTATGCATGCACATAATTCTGATTTCAGTTACATCAATGTAAATCTGGAGTAACTCCATTGACTTCCGTCTTCACTGCACTGGAGTCACTCCGGATTTACAGTGCTGTTATTAGCGCAGAACCTGGCCCATATATTTCGACCTTTCTGTCTATGCGCGCGCACACAGGCTAATAGTCCACATGTTCCACCTAGCTATGTCCCTGTGCTTTTTAAATACGCCATTAGATAGTGCGAGTGGCAGGGAGGCCGTCCGGTCATAAGGTTGAGGCTAAAGGAATCTCTGCACCGAAGCAATAAGGTCTGTTTGGCGCTACCCCTCTGATGGAACTGCTCAGGATTCTAATCCAGTGTTGTCAGGTAAACTGGCTGAGCTGTTGTGTACTTTAACGCACAGCGTGTGGCGTTTCCTTCGGATAGGGGTCAGAAATGTCCATTATCCAATCTGCACGCCTTACACCTCAGCGAGCTCTAATATAGGAAGAAAATCGACATCGCATCAGAAGCTCGGAGTGGCTAACAAGACACTGAACAGCAAAGCCAGCTCCGGCTGTAGCCAAATTCAGCTCAAACATTTCAGGGCGTTTATTTCGTAAAGACGCAGATAAACAGGGCTCTTATCTGATAAAGCCCCTCAGCTGCCCTCTCATACTGTGGTTTTAGATCATGTTATTTTTGTAAATGCACGTGATTTAATCCCGGTAGGTAACACGTCTCAATTAGATCACAGATCACCTCACGCCCCCCCCCCATGTGATTTCAGTAAATAAGATCGCAGCTTTATTTACATAAGATTGCTTTGTGCCTCAGGGCAGGCCGCCTCCAATCGGCTAACCCAGTCTTTGTTAGTGACTTAATGATATAAACCCGTCAATAGTTCTCATATTTTGTCAAATGTCTGCAATAGTAAAGCGACCTGTACCAACGCTTGGTATTTGCACACAAGCGAGGACACCCTGAGTGAGAAAACGATCAAGCTACCCGCTAATTTTTATGTTGACACAGAGCGCGCAGAGTCCACAAGAACAGATCAGTTTGGGGGTAGAACTCAACATAATAATAATTTAAAAAAATTAAAATGCAAAACTCAAAGTTACTGCTTCTTTTTGGTGTAATGAGGGTCTTGTACGCAGGATGGTTTACCAGTCGTGCAAAGGAGAAACTGCGATCATATAGAGAATTCGATTTGCGACATCAGATTTCCTACGTAACAGAAGTACCCCAGGCAATACATAGTGCGCATTGAAAATGCAAGTCAGTGAGCCACACAGATTGGAAGTATTGCTGTGATTGTGCCATCCGTTGGCTGTTACTCAAGGGTTTGCGACTCGGCTAAGTATCCACAGTCATCTGAGGTGGAACTTGGTTCATATGATACAAAATCTCCATCCTAAAGTCCTTTTCTTCTTTAAAAAAATGACCATGCCACTATTAAATGATAGGGGTGTGAAGCAAATAAACAAATGAAAGAGAGTGGCGGCTGGAGATATTTGGATAAATTCATTCAAAATGTTTTGATTTAGAAAACTAAGGTTTAGCAATCAATTAGTCCAGCATTTTATGGAGCTCTGAAGGCGTAAATCCTTCGTAGTTTATGGATTATTGACTGTTACGGTCTATTGGATGCGTAATATTCAGACTTACACATGCATAATATGCGTACCAAAGTAGGCATTTAGCAAGGTAAATTATATGCCCTTAAACTGCTTAGGTATTATTGAGAGTGTGATATGTAAAATAAGCCTGCACACTAGAGAACTGCAGAGATGCCTAGAAAAACACTGTGGGGAGGATTAAGGACAGTTTCAGTTTGAACTCTGAATGTTTTTGCTTTTGTTAGTTTGTCTGACACACACACACACACACACACACACACACACTAACAAGTAATTGCTTTGAATTATACACGCAAATTATATGTACCACATTATTACAATGAATATACTTTAAAGCAATTTGGAGTTTATATTCTTCGTCACTAACACCTAACAACTTTATTGTTTTCCCCTTCCATTTATTTAAGGAAAGTTTGAGGTGAGTTTATGTAAAAGTGTTTAAAATAAAGCAACATTGCCCTCCATATTTCAAACACGTAACGTACCCATTTTATATCCCCCTGTATAAAACTGCAAAGCTTCTCTTAGACATTCCTGTGCTGAGTAAATTTAATCTCAAATGTCACCTATCTTCTAAAGAGTAATTTCCCCCCTGAAATGCTAACGACGCTTTTGGTGGTAGTATCGCGTGTTTGTTTGTTTCTTATAATGAACAAATTTGGATTTAATTATGTGGTTTTCCTTCTTTCTTGTTTTATTTAACCCATTAAGCAATCCAAAATCAATATTTAAATAAAATGCACAGCATACTACGAATAAAAGAAGAGTGTAAATTATGTATGCAAAAGTAAAATAGACGCACATTTTATCCACTGAGTTACAAAGGTAGAAATGGAGGAAGGAGGGAGATCCTGTAATCATCAAACAAAGGGAAATAAAGCGGTGGCTATTTCTTAAGCGGTGGCTATTTCTTAAAGAGACTTTGGATACAAATGGATTGGGTCATTATTTTTCTTGGTTTAAAATATACATTTTTTTTAAATTAAGGTACTTTCATAAAAAGTGCCTCCAGCTAACCCGCTGTGGCATAAAATTGCATTTTGAATTACATTCACATTTTGGGATTGGGTTCAGTTAAACTATCATCGCCAGACGCGTGGGACAACGTTTCACAACATCTAAACCCATAACCACAGAGAAATACTCGAAATCTTTCGCTTTTATTCAGGTATATTCCCACTCAGTGACTTTACTTACGTTGTGTGTTTAGATTAACGCGCCTTGCCATTTCTGAAGTCAATCAATAGCGAGTCTATATTCATAAATGTTTCAAAACACCAGATCTGATTACAGGCCACACTTCTCCCCCTCCTAATCCGCACACGAGAAGTGGAGTGAAGGGCTGGGTAGACTGCAGAGTGAATCCCTGCTTTTGCGGGAAGTGGGGGAGGGATTAGGACTCCCATCCCATTGTGGATTGAGATGTGGATTGGGACCCAGACAGCATTGTTTGTTCACACTCAGAGTGCTTTGGGGCAGCCATTAGCGCTATGGGTTAGAGTCCTCAAAAGAGCAGCCACACATCAGATAGTTACTTTATTATCTTTGGTTAAGAACTGGAATTTTAAGACTCTGGGTTTTCCCCCCACTTCTCTCCATTATTATTATTTTTTTCATGTTCAAACTTCCATCGCTGACAAGGAGAAGGGAAGCCAAAAACATTTTGATTTACGACCTAATCAAAACATTATATCTTTGGTCAAGTGGCGCAGAGAAATGATGAGCCTCCAGGTTTCAACTGGGAGGGGGAGGAGGAGAAATTCAGAATACACTAGGGGTGATTTATGTCCTGCGTGAGTGGGCACGCTGATTCTTCATCGTTTTTAACAATTTAACTAGCATAGTGAAAGCTCAGATCCAATATTTTGTGAGTGGTTTTACAAAAAGCAAAGGAATAATGTAATAACTACAGCCACCGAAGGGAAATAGTGGTAGGAAGAAGCCAGAGAGGGGGTAAATATTTCAGCATTCTTCTCGGGGATTTCTAATAACATGCGACTGTCCCATGGAGCGAGGGTGGAAGAAAGTAAAGGCAGATAAGGATGGCTCAGAACTCGCCATGTTTTAACACTTACACTGGAAACTATGAGCTCCAGTGCGACCCAGCCGTTTAAGAGGGTTGGGTTTCTAGCACTTTAACACGCAACTAACCCCGAAATCATGGAACTGGGACGGGGAGGGACCCAACAACTCCCCCCTCGCACTCACCAGCAGTTAAGTGTTGACATGGCGCAGCAAATCGATTGGAACCGGTTTGGCCTGGGGAGGAAAGGGGGAAAGTTGGGGTCCGGAGCGGCCCGTCTGCTTCTGGGCTCCAAAGAGGCGCCATCTGCTCCCCCGGCTCTGTCCCGGGAGCTGCCCTGGCCAGTCCCACGATGGTGGGGAAACGGCCTCCTGCCCACCCCAGCCTCCCATTTTAGGAACCTTCGCCCGGGGATCCATTGATTCGGGCTTAATTAATTTACACTAGGGCTAAACAGCGAGAAGTGGCCCTGCCTTCCCTCCCGCCCAACGCTGCCCAAGCCACACTAAGCGCCCTTATCCTGCTTGGGGGTGGGGGCCACTATTAGCAGAATCCCATTCCCCCCGGCTTCCCCCCCCCACCCACCCCCCAGCCGCTGGCACCAACTCCTCCCCAGGCCCGTTGAACTGTCAGGACGCGGCAGACTGAACAAATCCGTCTGGCTGCCCCTGCCTCTCACCCACCGCCAAGGAATACAAGGGGAAGGTGACCCGTTGTCCAAAGGGCTTTTTGTTTGCTCTCCCTCCGCCGCGTGATCCCTGCCTGCAGGTCTGGCCGCGACTCCTCCGAAAATAAAGAAAGAGAAGTTAATGTGCAGCGAGCGCCGATCATAAAGCAGGGGCATTATCTGAGATCTCTTTTTAAGTGGCAGCGATTCCGTGCAGAACAAAGGCGCAGTGTCTGCTCGGCCTATAGGTAAAGTTACAGCAGCTAAAACACACCCAGCCGCAAAGAAACACACACACACACACACACACACACACACACAGGTTCAGCTTCTCCAGGGACAGGCACTCGAGGACCTTCCCGTCTCAGGTCCCATCCAGCCTGTTTATCCCCCCCCCCCTACACAGCAAGCCGGCGATTTTTTTTTTTTGCAGTTTGTTCAGCGTTTGATATTTTAATTAATTCTTGATTTTTTTTAAATCAAAAGCTCCATAAAAAAAAAGGTTCCCTCTCAGCCTCCCTTCTTCCCTCTCCCTGTTCCCCACAAGGCTCTGAACATTCGCACACATTCATTCCCCGTTCAGATGTCATCGGATGGGAGGGCCGAACTGTAATTCATCTTGATTTACTTCATTGTCCTGGAGATGGCAAACTATAATCCTGTATAATTTCACGAACAAGCAGGTTTAGAATTAATGGGTCAATATTATTTAAAACAAAACACAGAGAGCACGACCTTTTCTCTCAACTACATATTGCAGTACAAGGCTCAGGAAACTTCAGGCTAACCTCTCAACCTCTTGGGCTCTCAGAGGTTGCGGTTATTTGGAGTGGTCTTTGCTTCTGCTAATGTCTGAAAAGAATTTGGAAATAGAAATGGAATATTACATGAAAGATCTCTCTGCTTAAGATAAAAGGTGACTGTGGGATTTGAATAGGAGGTGTTTGCAAAAAATTTTTTAGTATTTAATAAAAGCTTCCTTCACAGCGTGAGCCATTCACTGTATACATGGATGCAGCAACTTTGTTTTTCGTTAGAAATGCTTGAGTCCAGCAATCTCAAATAATCCATATTCTGATGAGCTATTCATGGGAATAATGGAATCCTGTCTACTCTGCAGAAGTCAATCGTTCCAAGGCCAGAGTTTATTTAGCATGTAACTTTAGTGTAAGGATTTTTTGTGGGGAAATAACTGTAATTTATACGTATTACAGTAAAAATTACTGCACCGTGTTTCCAGAGAAGGGGATCCAGTGTCATCTATTGGTCAATCAGCGTGAAGTAGTTACCACTATGCAGTTAGTTCATAAAAAAAATTCCAGACAAAACTGTATGCTGTATATTTTACTCCCATGAAATAAAACACATTTTTCATGTTTGCTGAAAAGTAAAACAATAATATTGTACGAAATGTTATACACAGGGCATGTTTTACATTGCAATTTCAGAAACATCATTGCATCCACCAGAGATACTATTCTAAAACTGATATTCACACAATGTTTTTTTATAATAATATGTTAGAAACATACAGTGTCGCATTTAGTATATACATTCCCTTGCTCGCAAGCGAAAAATCCTAATCGCTTCTGTGTAACATGCTTTATTTTAAAGCCTAACCTTTAAAAACACTGTTGTGATATTACTAACAACTGCTTTTATAAAATTAATTTGACATTTCCATATATATACATCCTTTCAGTCATTTTTATGTTAACAATGCTAAACTTAAAAAATAACAAGCTTATAGTAACATTAAAATGTCATATCATATCCAGTCAAACATTTGTCCACATATATATATGTATATATATGTGTATATATACATATATATATATGTTCTTGTAACTGTTGGAAATACTCTTAGTGAAAGATGTCAGAATCTGCAGGAGGTCCTTTGAAAACAAAGGGACTATCTTATTTCAGTGGTTTCATTTTCTCTCTCTCTTCTTCCTTCCTTCCTTCCTTCCATTCTTTCTCTTTCTCTATAGTGCCCATTACTTTCTAGTATAATTCTCAGTCTTTGTGGGAAGGGGGAGGGATTCCCATTCAGTATTTTATACTTTAATATCTCACACGGGTCTGTCCACAGCGTATTGGCAGGCGCTCAGGTTGGAAGCTGGGTTCTGAACACTGGCGTATCCAAAGCTGGAGTGCTGCTTGGCTTTAAGTCTCAGACTAGCCAAGCTAGAGTTACATGTGTCCCTATAAACATAAGGAGGTGTTGGAGGAGCATAAGGACAGGCTGGCGTGGGCACGGCAGAATTCAGAGAGGGATTGCTCAAGTTGTTCAAGTTATTCAGGCTGTTGAGGCTGGAACCGGGGACCCCGGTGACTGCAGAGGGCACCATACTGGAAGACATACTCATGGAGGAGATGGAATTTGGAGGGGAGAACATGCTCTGAGAAGACAGGGGGTTGACATTCATAGAGTTGAAGAAAGGAAAACTTTTGGTGGAAAGGGAGGCCGAGGTCAGGCCTTTGGCTGCCCAGTTGTTGTAAGAATAGCCGGGGTACATATCATCGTAGGGTTGCATTAGACCGTTAAATTGTGGACCAAAGCCGTTTTTGCAAAGCTCAGCCTGCTGGTTTCTTTCTCTCTTTCTCCATTTGGCTCTGCGGTTCTTGAACCAAACCTTTAAAATAAATAAATAAATAAATAAATAGGTCAGGCGCGGTTTAGTTATGCAAAAACTAAAATCACAGCATTTTGCTAACGGTGAAGGTAATACAAAAGATATCACGCGTTCCTCTGACGAGACTTGACCAGTGTAAAACGGGACTGCATTTTTCACTATTAACAGACGTTTGTATTTAAAATGGTTACTCAAATCTACAACTCCCTGAAGTTCGCAAAATCGCCGGAGAAGCTCTCCGGGAACCGCAGCGCATACTTTAGCGATTTTTTGTTCTATCACATTCAGACTGTGGTAGCTGCAGATCATCACAGAAAATATTTGTTTTAGAGCACACATTTTGCAAATTAGTTTTTCTTTTGTGATTCCGAAACACACATTCCCGTCACAAAAGACACCGCGTTTACAACATTTGCTCCCTGTCATGTTACAAAACGGGAGACATTACGCGGTGAAAAAAAACCCATCAAAACTGCAAATCGAATGCAAAACGCGTAGAAAACCTGCAGAGTTTTGCCAGGGGAGAAAAATTATATTTCCGATTACAGATAGAGGGAAAATACTAATAAATCTCAGCAGCTTGTTTAAATTGCAAACTCCCCGTGCGCTAATCTTCAAGAACCCCCAAACACTTATAAACAAACGTGTCCTCCTGCTTTTTGGCAAAGTTTGCCTTTTAACAACGTGCTAAATGAGATCTAAGGTCCCTCGCTCCAGACAATGGCTAAAACGTGTGCCTTTCTGCAAATCTTTCCAATCCACATCTTGGTGTCTGATTTGTCAGCCAGCCTCCTGCAAAGTTATTTTGTGTACTAGAGGCCTTCCCTGGCTCCTCTTTGTTTACACAAACGTTGTTTTACATTACAAATCTCTAACTGTACAATTAATCCTTGACACTGCTTACACGCAGCTATAAACCAATATCATACCCCACTCACATTCAAAAAATATTGTCAACGTAAAGCAGCAAATGTTTCTCCAGCTATCTTCACAAAACATCCATCAGTTATATTGCAGCTCATGAATAAAAATATAGAGTGTGAAGTGGCTGCTAAAATTACCTTAACGTTTTATAATCCGACATTTTACCCAGGAGTCTACCAACGATAGACAAAGAATGCAAAGTGACTGTTTTCAATAAGAAACAGCCTATATGAAGGAGACTACTTTTTAAAATAACAATGAGACCAGACAGATTCAAACAGTTTGCAATCCTGTTCTGCTTGAATTAACCAACAACACATATAGCCTGATTTTTTTCCTCTCCCTTTTTATACTTCTTAATTACTCACTGTATATTTCCACTATTCAGTTCAGTCTGAAGTCTACAACTTGCCTATTTTTAATTAAAATAGATTTTACGTCTAAATTTCTGTAGATGAAGTTAGTTCCTAATTGAAAACAGAGGCCCTTATTCATTTATTTTATAGGTCTAATCTAATTCTAAAGCATTTAAGACTAAATAGACTTTTTCCAGAAATAAAACAGGTTTTTTCTGTTTACTGTATTTTTATAGAATCTTTATACCAGTAGAGCAATAAATGAACCATGGGTTATATCTGACAATAGCAAGGATCTCTAGATTCATTTTTGGTCTATTTTTGAGCAAGGGCCTGGCAGTAATGGGATTGCATAGGATCAGGATATGGCCCATAATCCTGATAATTTTTAGCACTGTGATAGTACCATAAATCTAAGTGGGGGGAAGGGGGAAAGCGCTTGGGTAGTTATGAAACCAAAAGAAAGAGAAAATGCAAGGAAGGGCATGCCCCGAATGCCTATGAGGAAATAAAAGCCCTTGTGTACGTTGTATCTTTTTCTCATTAGAGGCAGCACAGGTTGAAGCCTGTTTCAAGTTGCTTTCTTGGCTAATGTTTTCATTAGCATTTCGATCAAAAGGAAGAGAACACATTGCACAGTAAGGGCGAAACGTGCAATGCACCATATTCCAAGGAGGGAGATCATAATCTGTCTCGCCTTGACATAAATGTCTCGCTCCCTGATGCTTTTATGCAAAGGCTCTGAAGTTTGGAACGCAAACCGAAATCGAAAGCAGCTGCAGTCGGTCTAACGCTTCCCCCACCTCCAGGCAGCATCGGGCTTTCGGCGTCTGTACCTACCCTGACTCTGGCTTCGGTGAGGTTGGTCCAGACGGCGATCTCTTCCCGGGTGGACATGTCCGGGTAGCGATTCCTCTGGAAAGTGGCCTCTAGTTCTTGCAGCTGCTGGCTGGTGAAATGAGTCCTCTGCCGCCGTTGCCTCTTTTTCTTGGAGGGATCCTCAACCCCGGCATCCTCATTTTTACTCTGCTGGCTTTTCTCTTTCTCTGGAAAAGAAGGGCACCCAGCGTTCAAAAGGCTGCTCCTTAATGCTACGAGAAAGGTGGCAATTATTTCCCTACAGAGAGAAGGCTCGCTTGATTGAAATTTTTTAACCTGTGTATTTACAGCTAAGATAATTAGGTGTGTATATACACCCCCCCCACACACACTCTCTGCCGCATAGATCGATTTATCCGTTTCTATAAGTTATAGTGAGAGACTCTATCTACAGATTATATAAATACAGATAGAAGATGCAGATATAATATTTATCTGTATGCACATAGTTCTGTATCCAGATACATAGCGTTACCTTCTCTGTACATATGTATTTATAATAAACACGCCCCTAGTATTTCATGGAGACAATATAGTTATCATCAGACCTTGATTCAAATACACTTCCAAATACCAAGTAAATGATAGTCCCTACACGTATTGTATCTCGCGCATTAAGGTTCACTGAGGCTCTGACTAAATAATTGTCCGGTTGAATACCCTTGCTCTCGCCTTCTGGACCCTCTGTCCCCACAACTCCCTGGTTAAAGGGCGCCGAGGAGTCTCTCTCCCTTTCTCCGCAGCTGGATGCTGGGGCAATCCGCAGCCAAATGGGAGCCACAGTGAGTCCCAATGCAAACCCGCCGGAGAGTCCCTGCAGAAGCAATTCATTATACGGGGGGAGGGTTTTCCCTATGCTCCCAATGAACACACAGACCGAAGGCAATCAGCCGGGCTCTGCTGCCAGGAGAGACGCTCAGAGGAACCTCAGCGCGGTTCCAGTTCACCTTCCTTCACTCAAGAGAAAATAAGCAGAGACTGCGGAGGAGGGGGGATCAGCAGCGAGACCGAGCTGGGGGACAGGGCGATGCAGAAGTTACCAGGGGGGATTTTGTAAGCGGGGGGAGGCAGCAGGATGGGTGGGTGCAGCCGCAACCCCGAATGGACTCTCTTACCTGCGGCCTCGGGGCTGGAGGTGTCCGAGATGGTGTGCACCTCCAGCCGGTGTTTGGAGGCGTCCAGGGCAGAGCGAGACTGCCCCGCCGCTACAGCTGAAGCCATGACCAGGGCCGACTGGTGATGGTGGCAAGAGGATGAAGAGGAGGAGGAGGAGGAGGAAGGTGGAGTGGAGCACAGCTTATTCCCGGCTCCCAGGCGCTCCAGGCTTAACGGATCTTTCATGAAGTTCATCGGCAAAAGAAAGCCAAATAGTCCCCTCTCTCTGTGTGTGTGTGTGTGTGACTCTCTCTCTCTGTGTGTGTATATATATGTATAGCGATATATTTCTATATCTATAGATATATACACACTGCACCCCACTCTCCAAGGCGCAGCGTTGCAGAAGGTGCAGGCTCAACTCCCTGTATGGCTCCCTGGTCCAGCGGGAGACAGAAAAGCAGCAGCGGTGGACGGCGTCCGAGAAGCAACTTGTTACCCTTTCTACTGAAAGAGCCCTAGGAAGTCTAACGTGCAAGTCCAGCCAGCCTTAGCTAAAGTCTCAAGGAAAATATACACAGAGGCGCACGGGGTTTTCTTTGTGGCGTGAAGGCAGCAGGAAGAGGAAAAAAAAAGATGATAAAAAAAAGGAAAATTCGACCCTATAATAATAATAATATTCCTAATAATAATGAATAACCATAGGAACCAAGTCTCCTGCCTGACACGCTAAGGCGATGACAGTGTCAGTCAGTCAGTGTCAGAGTGACAGGGGCAGGTAGATGATATTATATCCAAGGCAGCAGCAGCAGCAGCAGCAGCAGCAGCCGCCCTCCCCAGCGCAGCCACTCTCTCTTGTGCACACATCTACACACAGCACCCAGGCGAGCAATGGACCCGATCAGCTCAGCCGCTTCCCTGTTTGCCCAACATCTTAAAACCAGAGGAGGCCTTCCCCGGGCAGTGATGTCACCCGACCCCTTCCCTCCCTCCTCCCCCGCCCGGGACCCGCTGCTCAGGGCAGGAATGATGTCGCTCCGGACCAATCAGGAAGCGCTAGGCGGAAGGCAGACTATAATAACCGCGACCTATCAGAGAAGCAGGGCTGGGCTAAGTAATTCACTCTGCGGGACCAGGGGATTGTGAAACCTGCCGTGCCCAAATGGCAAGAGCTTGGGTATTTAAAGGAGGTGATTCCAAACGGGGGTGAAGGCATATGTGTGTGTTGGGGAGTATGTCTATATATACCCACACGTGTTTAGAAATAACATTTATTAACGTTCCGCAGTGATATGGAGAAACAACATACGATGCTGGCTTGAGACATTTCTACCCTGAAAAGCAGGCTGCTGAAGGAAAGAAGAAGAAACAAATAAAACCGAACTGATCTTAAAATTTCAACCCAAACTATCATGGATATTACCCTAGTCTTAAAAAGCTTTTCTATAATTGCGAGCAAGACAAATGACAGCTTATAAATCCGATTTACAAACAAACAAAACCTAGCCTGTCAAAGAGAAATCACTCTTTTACGCATGATCCTAGCAAGTGTTTAGTACTATAGTCTCGTTTTACAGATTTGTTGAATAGAAACGACAACACTAAAAATACCACGCAAGTCTAAATGGCCGCTAATCAATCAAATAGATAATAAATTATACAGCGTTATACTAGTTTGACTAATAGATTTTTTTGCCGAAAAATTGGTAGTTTTCGAATTATACCAATCTTTTAAATTTCATCGGAAAGCAATGAACGAGATTCTCTCTAGCTGATCCTTACACTATATTTGTAAACCTTGACATTTCTCACTTTTCTTTTACTATCTCATTTATTTTCTTGTTACAATTTCAAAGAAAATAAAAACAAGAAAATCTCATTTGTATGCAATATATAGCCACCCACCATTTCAAGGAGATTTCAAACAACTGATCCCAGGGACATTTTCTAAATTCCTTTTATTTTTAGAGACCATTTTCTTTCCTGTCGTCGTGGACAAATTACTAAGTCAAACCAAAATTATCCAAAGGAAAGAGAACGGAGAAATCTAGAGCAACAATGTGACTACGATGAATCAGACACCGCTAACGCCGAGATATTACGGTGATGGGCGGCAGTACAAAACCCTGCCATAGGCTGCGTCTCAGAGCACCAACCAAGAGCTAATCTCCCTCCTACATTCTGATTTTGTTTCCGTGTCCTGCTATATTACTGCAATATTTGTTGGTGTGAGATACTAGAAACATGGGGAGTTCTTCAGGAAATCTCACAGTGTGGAGATTGTGTGTCCTTCCATGTTGGCCACATGACTGGAAGATTCTTCAATCAGAAGATGGGCTTGTCCCGCAGATAAAGCAAAAGGCAAATATATTTGAACCTATCCGTTTGTCTCCTTTCAATCTATTTGCAAGAAAACACCGTATTCCAAATATTTACAGTAGGCTCGGGAGTGGGCCATAGCAGTGCCAGGGGGGGTTAAGTAGCACCCCATTGATTAGAAGAGTTCCGCTTAATGGCACGACCTAGTCCAGACACTGAAGATGTATGTGCAATTTACTGAGATTGTTCCTATACTTATAATTACTCTTCACAATTCTAGACGTCTGGGAGTTTCCCACAGTCGTGACCTTTCTTAAGCCAACACAACTTCCAAGCTTCCCTTTCTTTTATTCATTTTTTGACAGGTCATTCTTATTAGCTGATGCTCTTTCTCTCAGTATTATCTCTTGCAGTCTTACTTATCGCTAAATTATACATATTACTTTAGCAGCCTGTTGGTAAAGAAGGTTAAATTAATTTACATTCTGCTCATTATCTGGTGTTTAAATGACGTGTTTTATCCCTGAGATTTGGCAAAGAATCTCTTTCCTCAGACCCCACAGCGTTTCGATGGAGACAATGCTCTTACATTTGTAGTGGATTTTAATCTGATAAGACTCTAATTTGCTTAAGTCTTTTAAATAGGGGGTTTAAAATGATTCTAGCCGTTTTCTTATTGAATTTCCTCTAATTCCCCCAAGATCATAAAGTATATGTGCAAAGTAAATATTTCCTCCCTTTGCACCGGCAGTAGATGACCTATAACTAAGTCAATATGAATCCAGCTCCATTCTGCACAATTTGTTTACTAATCATATTCCAGTTTCTTCTTATCCTCGCTGAATTACTGTGGTCCTGTACTCAATGAATCCCCGAAGCCCTTGTTAATGAAAGGACTCCATTAGACGAAACCAATGCCTCCTAGTGTCATTATTTTAAACGCAAGGTTGGGACATTCCTGCGCGTTAGATTTGGAGGTTCAGAACTTCAGCAAAGTAAGTTCTATCGGAGCAGTATTTTAAAGGGAGTCCGGGAGATGGGTGGGTGGACAAAACTAATATAACAATTGTTATTTTCTAATTCTGTATTTCAGGATTATATTGCAAATAACGGGGAAAATTAGAGAAGCACGAGACCGTTATTACCTTGACACAATTTGTAAAGGAATAAATCTCTCTCTGGTTAAAGAACAGAAGCGATCTGGGAGAGGGGTTGGAGGAGAAAGATTACAAGGCTCCTATTTTTATCTAGGGCTTCCACTTTTATACGTGGAGTATGGGCAAAGTGTGTGTGTGTTGAGGGGGAAGAGCTATTCTTCATTTATATTTTTGAAGACGGGGCTTTTTAGTTTAGAAATGCAAACCTTTCCTTGAATCCTGGGATTTAGCGAAAAGACATATGTATGGTTTGGAAACTGCAAGGCACTTATTATGCACTTTGTGGCTTGCTCTGTAATGGGATGCTCTGTTGAATTCTAACTTGTTTGGTCATAAATCATTATGATTTTTTGCCTCTGTCATAAAGCTTAACGTTGGTCAATTTTGTACACAAGACTCCACATGCGCAAATGCACGGTGTAACTCGTAGTGAGCAATGGGATTTAATGTTCTCTGATAAGAGATTGAATTCGGTTTCCTTTTCTCTCGTCCAGACAAATGGTTTGGAGGATTTTGGGGGTCTGACATAGAGCCATGCTGTTTTGTCACTGTATTAAGCAACCGATTATGCATTTTAGTCTTATTTAGTGTTAGATTTTAGTCTTATTTTAGTGTTCAACCCCATTTGGAAAAGCCCTGCAACAGAATCCTAGGGATTGTTCTTTAGCTTAGAAGGAAACGAAACGGTCAGTTCTCAACAGCTACTCTGCTATGGACTTTAACAATGGAAGAATATGAGGATGCGTGGCCAACCACGCTCCTTTTTAATAGGCATTTTAAAAAGATTATAAATTGGAAACTTGGTATGTCTGTCTCTTTAGTGTCTCTCTCCTTTCCCACATTCTGGTCCAAATTCTTAATTAATCAAAGAACACCCCACCCTACATTACCCTACTCTACCCTGCTTTGACGTCTTTATTGTCAGCTCTTTCCTGTTTCTATTAGTATGTCAAGAATAATTACACATGTAAGTGACTGCAAAACCATGCTTTTCTATATAGTGCACAGCACGCAGTTTTAGTGACTGTTGCACATTTGAAATTCTGAGTTGAAGGATTAGGCGATTTATAGTTTGCAGAATCCCTTGGTTGTTAGAATATTAGGCGCTGATGGAAGAAAAAACCTCAGCTCTGTCAAGATTCTTTTGACAAAACCCTGGACTCCCTTTGGGTTCCTTTGCTCTAGTGGCTCTAACTGGCTCTAACTCCTTCTCCGATCTGGGTTCTAGATAATAGATCAAATGGGTCCCCTTGTGTTAAGAACCTTCCTAAAGTATTTGAATGGAATCATTGCTGGTCCCAGTTATGAAGCATCTCCCGGAACCTAATGGGCTATCTTAGATCCATTTCTACCTGAACATGTGTGTAGCGGAGGGTTGGAGTGGGGGGAAGTAGGAATAGAGACATATTCAGGTATAGTCAGAAGGGAAGACTACAGTCACTTATTTACAACACTGTGATTAAAACTCCACCATTGCTTCGTCCCCTGTCCTCCCCCTGCCCCAGCCATGAGGGTAGCTAACATTCGGCATTAGTTGTCATGGTGACCATAAATCAGATAAATCCAAAAAATACTCACCTTTAATCTGAGATGAAGTTTTTATTTCCCTAGCGAAATAATATTTTAAAAGCTGTCAGCTGACCAACCCCCCCCCCCCGCACCTAATTGTAGGAACCCGAGTAATACATTACTGCTAAAGGTTTAAATTAAAATGTCAGGAGTTGTTTTATTTTTTAATTCTGGTAGAATCTTTGGTTCTCTTTAAATTCCAGATCCTCACAGCCTCTGTGCAATGGGGATTTCGGAAGGGGGGAAACACACGAAGAAACGAAACAAAACCCCAGCACCTTTGATTGTGGGCAGATTTCCTTCTGCGGGGTTCCTGGCACTTTCCACTGAAAGAGCCAGTGCTGGCCACTGTCAGGACAGGATACCGGAGTAGATATCCGATCAGTGGTTTGATCCATTATGGTAAATCCTATGTTTCCTGGTCATTTGTAACCGTTAGGCGGGGGCTACAAATTCTGCACAGATTTAAACTGAGCTCTGAATGAGAGAAAGAGAGAGGGAAAGAGAGAGCGAAATCTTGAAACAGGAGCTCAGCTGACCTGCTTAGCTGGATACTGCTGTGTTTGCAAGACATACTGCAGGTATTTATTTTCCCACTTTTGCCTTCATCTACTATAAGATCATTGTTGCTAGACGTAATACTCTCCTAAATGGATAAATTAGTTCTTATGTAGAGTCTCCAGCTAGTCCTGTTGTCTTTTACCTTTGGCTTGTTGTCTTTCGCCTATCTTGGATTACCGGGTATTCTCCTAGATGAAGAGCCATTAATTACCCATTCAGTCAATATTAGGAAGACGACAAAGCTTTTTACATAGGATTAAGAAGACATCAGATTGTTCCATTAGTATATTCCTCCTCACGAATAAGCTTTCGTTATACATTTAGTTTTCCCTGGGGTCAGTCTAACAACTGCTGCATCTATTATTGTCAGACGACGACGGAAAAAAAATCAAAGGAACAATAAGTAACTTTTAATTCTCATTTTGCAGAGACTATTTGAAGGGAAACTTAAATTTGGGGTAGGAGCTGCTACAATCGCATTGCCCCTGGAGAGAGACTCAGTCCTAGTGAATTGCGGAAACACTGAAATGTAGTGTATGACCAGAGTGTGTTGCTGATTTAGAAACTGGAAACCTCATTTCTCTTCCTTCAAAGGCTCCCACCTTCACTGGTCAGCTCCCAGTCTCTCTCTTAGTCCTAGGCCTTCCTTTGCTGGTTTAGGACTCTCTTTCTTTCCCAGGCCAGATGCTTTTCTCTGATCTTACTCAGGCCTTTCTTCCTCAGGGTTCCCTTTTTCCTTCTTCTGAAGGTTATTTTCTCTGATTCCCTCTAACTGGCCAAGCTGTTGTTAGGAAGCCAAATGCCAATGGTTTCTCTACCCCTTTTTGGACACGGTTGCCATCCTAAATTACATTTTGGTACTGACACTGTTCAAGCAACCCACTGTACTTCCTGGCATGCTCACTTAGCTACGGTGACATTTTGGTGGTCTCATGTGGCTTTTCCACACTATCTGCACTGGCAGTGCCCCTGAAATTTGTATCTCGCTGAACTAATAGGATACAGAGATTTTCAGTTAGGCTGGGATCCGGTTGAATATCCATCCATCCATCTATTAGCCATCCACTCACACACCTACATTAGGATAACTGTTGATATTGGGTTCCTATAAGAAACTAGACTATGAGTGGAGGGGCGACAGAGGGCTACCAAGCTTGCATAGTTAGCTTTTAACTTGTGCAAAAATTAGTGATAAATATCTTCTTTAAACAGTGGTGTACCTAACTTTGCAGGGGAATATGTACGTAAAGATGAATGAGTGGGGGAGCTTCTAAAAGTGAGGTTAAATTATTGAATATTCAGCCGCAAATAATTAGTTAAACAAGTTTAAATAATCAATTTGCGATGTTGAGAGCGATGGAATAACGCAATATGTTATTTTAACATTATATATTATGAGCCTGCTATTCAATGACTGGGTTATTAATTACATAACATGATTTCTAAAGTGGAATCTATAAAAAGATAAATAATAATTGCATATACTCAGCATGCCCTATCAAAAAGGCCAGGGCACCGCACAGAAATTAAAATAAAATCATAATAAACAGTACTTATAAAATGTAATGTTTGTGGCTGTCTGCGTCCCTCCTGAGCCCTCCTCGCACTACACAGTTTTAATAGTTTTATGTGGTTTGACACTAAGAAATACTTTCCCTATATTCCATGTTATGGCTAAATATAAGATTAGAATATTTGCATTTGAAATTATTTGTAGTAAGAAAATATTCTTACAGATATTAATATGACTGCGTACATTCCCATTTATTCTAATAAAGCCTTTATTTTCTGCTGAGCTATGGAAATGTTCAGCACTTGCAGAAACTCAACAATCATTTGTATTTTGTAGGCTCTCTTCCTATGATTTCCCCCTCTTACATATCTTTTTTCTCCAAAGTCATAGTGACTTCAACAGTAATTGTACAAAAGAAACTATGGCAGGATATGCTCCTAAAGAATAATTGTTTCGTGTCTCTGATACCTGACTTCCTAATACAGCAATTTAAAAGCCTTGACAGAAGGGGAAAGATTTGTTAGAAGTAAATGACATACAAGATGAAGTCGCTGCATTTCCTTCTAACCAGGCGATACAAAAACAAGGTGGAATAAAAGATTTAAAACAGAAAACGAAAATAAAATAATTTAGCTAAATAAAGAAATATACTGTTTGTATTACTTTCAAATAAATCATCCTAACAACTGAGGACATTTCGGGAGTTATAATTATTCATTAGGTATTAATATAACGGTCTGTATTTACACATAGCTCTATGTAGAACAAATTCCACGAAATATTACCATTTAAAAATTCCAGAAAATTGCCAACACACTCAAGGTTTTCAGCATTACTTCAACACATATTTTAATTAATGGTATTAAATATGTTTGGATAGCAATTTCCCCCTCAGTCTGAAGGGTAAAAAATAGACTTGTCGATATTGCACTAGGCAGGAAATTTTACATGTAATACAATAATCCCGACTCATAATTAATGGTTAAGAAAATAACCATTTGTTTCTCAGCAAGGGAAGTAAAAGCGACCATGTCATAGCGCATATGTGGATATTATTTTTATAAATACTTAGAAGAATAAAACTGGCTTGTAAGGACTCATAAATTTATTATAGCAGAAAGGTCCCCACTTTCCCATTAGCTCGTGCTATAGTCTTTGATTAAGACCACCTGTTCATGGAGAAAAAAAAGGTGAAGGGTAAAAAGGCCTTTGTTATTCTCAAACCATATATAAACCAATGTCATCCTTCCTCTCCACATTACTTAACAGCTATTACGTGTGGATGAAAAAGTGCAAAACTTTGATAAACCTTATTTGTGCACATTTTAATATCATGTATTTTTTCGGGATGACAAATTATTGGGTCATAATACTTTAGGGTTTGGAATTGTCTCTAATCTTGATGTTTAACTATCCTCTCGTCTAATCATTTATTTTTATAAGGAGCTCTCAAACAGTGATTAAAACTTCCAAACGGGGGATGGGGGAACGAACAATTGCAAACCACTGGATGTTATCTGAGCAATATTAAGCTATTTAGCCAAATAGGGTGAATACTATATTCTTACAAGTAAGTGTTTAACCACAAGACCAGGAATACTTACATTATGAGTTCAGTCCAGTTTCCTGTACTATTTATTCACTTTAATATACAGTATTTTATTTAAACAAAATTATGCTCCTCTTGGATTAAATAGGAACTTGAAATAGCGAGCTTGTTTTCTTCTTTGTAATATGTTTCCATTGATGTTTTTCTTTATTACATTTTGTAGTCACATATTAGAGCCACTAAAACTTGAATCAAAAAGGGGGTGGGGAGATCCTCCTACAGTGGAAGATAGTTACCAAAAATGGTTCTTATTCTGAACTTTTAGCAACAATTTTTATTGGGAACTTTAATTTTAAAAGATGCTGACGCAAACACTTCCGATTAGGTACACAAAGAGAACATTTTAAAGCACAGCAAAAATGTGCAATGAAAGCGTATGAAAGGGTCGCATCAAAAGGAGGCTGATCCATCCCGACAGTCCACTCGACAGCTCCTGCCTGCACTCCTTACTCAGGCAACCCCTCTTCCCTCCCCCTTTCGAACTCCGTGGGAAGTGTTGCCTTAGCACGCGCGCGCACACACACACACACACACACACACACAAATAGCGCACGAGCTGGCCCTGAAAGTTGTTATTCACAACGTGCACTCTGCTCTTTGCACGGGGAAAATACCTCGCGAAGAATATCCATTTTTAATTGAGTTGCACGCCCCACAGCAAAAAACCTGGACCCAGTTAACTTTTTGGCAAGAGGGCAGCATTGTCCAGTTCCCCCCGTTTGTTACTTCTCGGTGCAGTGGCGCAGATGTGCAGCAGCAGAGGTCGCTGTTGGACCACGTTTTAGCTCAGGACCGGCCTACCTTCCCAAACAAGAGCTCGAGAGAGAGAGGGAGAGAGAGCGTGGAGGATGTGAAAGGCGTCTGGGAAACTTCCTCTGCATGTCCCCTCTCCAAATAACAACCAACACACTTTTCACTAGACTCCAATCAGGACAAGTCACTGCACACCTGAGACAAGCCCTTTGGCTTTTAGTTTAAAAAAAAAGGAATAAACAAAGAGGGAACAATTAAGCATCCAACCTGTTGGAGTCTCTCTCCCTCTTCTCTCACTCACGAGTGATAGGGTGAGTGATAGGAAGGTGAGTGGGACTGACGGGAGGCGCCCTGGGGGGCTCTCGCTTACCGTTGGCGCTGGGATGCTGCCTCCCGAAAAGCTTGCTGCTGGTTGCCTCTTTCCTGCCCTCTGGAGAGTCACTGAATTCCCCCTTTTTAATATCAGAGTCTTTGGAGAAAAGACATTCAACCGTAGAGGGCTGCACCCCTACTGGAGAGAGGACGAGAGGGAGAGAGACAGAGAGGAGAGGCTGTCAAACGTAGAACTCTGCCAAAGCACCACCACTGTGAACATTACAGTCCGCGTGAATTTCACCGCAGTACAAATACTTTAAAAGTCCAGAAAACATTTATCTTCAGTTTTGTTGACTATTAAAGTATCAGCTCTCTGCATAGATAGAAAATAATATTTGATCAATCTGCACATCAGTATTTGTAAATGTAATATGTGATTATAAAAATATACGTGCTCTCTCTCTCTCTCCCTTTCTCTCTCTCATACGGATAATACACAAACATTTACATTCGAACAAACCACTCTTCTGCCTACATAAAGAATATGTTCATATGACGCGATCGGAAATATTGTCCTTACCTAATTGAACACAAGCCGATACTAGCTTACGACAGTTGGACTCCATCACCCGTTATCTGTAAAACATCAAATGTATTGGATTTTATTTAAAAAATGCTTAAGAAAAATCAAACCTCAAAGGAGCCGTGCTGTAGTCATTGTGAAACATGTTGCTAACATATTTTCGTAAAGGTTTTTACAAAATAAATTAAAAAAAAATCAGAATCAAGTTCACTTATTTTTCACTCAGAAAGGGACACACTGGTATTAAAGGGCAGTCACAATGATCACAATGATCCAGGCGATCAAACATTTCTGCCTTTACTCCCTTTAAAGAGTCGTGTAATTTATTTGTGAATGGCGAACGGACTTTTGTAAACACTTATCTATTTTAAAACGTTGCAACCAAACTTTTCCTTAGCACATTTTAACCCTGTAGTTTGTTGGTTCATAATTTGCTCAGAGGATGGAATACATGTCATGCACAAACTGAGTGTAAATTAGACGGTAACATTTGATGCAGCAGATTTAGCTTTCCTATAAGAAGCACAAAAGGGGCTTCGCACTTTCAAATAATCATCTACTTTAAAATAATGTAAAGTTACTAGCGGGTAATACAGCCCTGCGCTAGGCTCTATTTCATTTCATTGTCTCTTTCTCTGTATTACGTTCTAAAGGCTACCACGGCCTCCTTTGGTGTAGGAAACCCTCATACTCCATTGTGCTCTGCTCTCTCTTCAGCGAGGTTCAAACAGTAAACCAAGCACCAATGGAGTAGTTGTAGTTAAGAGCAGGTAAAACAGAAGCACAAGCAGATTGCAGAAGTGTATCCTACAGAGAAAATCATTTGTATTCATTAAGGATACGCTGCTGATTACACGTGCTGCTTCCCTATCCTGGGGAAACCTGACAATGCGAGCCATGAGCGTCCTCTTTCTAATCTAGCTGGCCAGGCAACGGGAACCCGGTCTGTGACAGTTTAGGATCTCCAGCCTGGGAGCACTTGCTGGTCGCGGCTGGAGGTGCGCCTTCGCTATCCCTGTGCCAAAGAGCAGCAGTTTGGCTGCTCCAGATTTAGTGATTCTGCAGTAAAATCACAGGATTAGTGCCTGATTGAGATGTCTGTTCGTGAGATATTACAAAATTCATTATCACAGCTCTCTACTAACTCGATATGAAGTAACACAGATGGGATTTTATTAGTCCAGGCTTCAAATGTTTACTTATGATAATTTCTGGGGAAATTTGCATGTCATCATCATTTCGGTAATCTTTTCTTTCGTTCCTTCTTCTTCTTCTTTTTTTATTGTCTGAACTGGGTGTATTATTAGCTAGTACCTAAAATGCCGCAGACTGGCGTTTACAAACATTTTTGATTAAATAAATAATAATTAATAATCTACATGAGTATGGCTGAACCAACTAACGTTCACATTTTCCAATGCAGTTTGCAGCTCTGTAAATAACACGGATTTTCTCCTGGGAAATGAGACTTAAAAAATAAAAATAAAAAAAATGGTCAAGGTATGTTTCTCAGGACATTTCTGACATTTCTTATTATGATGCAGGAATTGATATTCAAAGCCAAAGACGGATTTAGGAAGAGTTCTGATCTGTATTACATGCTCCTTCCAATAGCTGGGCCTAGTACATGAACTGTGGCTAAATTTTTAGGGAAGGCAATTAAGAAAACCTTAATTCCTCTCTGATGGTCCTTAAACCGGCTCTGTCAAGACAAGCCTTGCATGACAAATTCAGTTGCCTTGCCTCTTCGCTTTCCTTGATGGCTAATTTATCTAACAAATTGAGATGCACAACGTCTTTTTTTTTTTTCGAATGGGAAGTTTTTCTCTCCCCTCAAATGCTGCTGTCCTGGGATGAATATATTTTGTTAGACAGGATTATTACTCTCCTGGCTTCAGCCGCTCAAATCCCAATTACACCGCTGATTTTAATTTTCTCTCTTTTAATTTTTATAAGAAATCTCAACAGGGGAATGGGCATAAAAGAAGAGGCAATTTTCCGTTGACTACAGAAATGGCAATGCTGAATCATTTAGCAGTGGCTATGCTCTCCCCTATGGTTTTTATTTTATTTTCTCCTATCCACTTTGTCACTTTCAAACTATTTAATTATTTTTATAAATGAAAACAAATAGCAAACTCATAGACTGTTGCAGTATTTTCTTTTTCTTGGATTGCTGGGGAAATTCAGTTAATTAACAATCTGCTCCGAGCACTTAAATTATAGCTGACCTGGATTAATAATAAGCAATATCAGGTAAATTTTACACATTGGTGTTATTTTAGAAACAAATTAATCTGAGGCCCTGGCAAATATCTTGCAAATCATATGCAAAACATTTTAATATCACAGAACTACCGGCCATAATTTGGAGTAAGTAGTTTTTGCAATATGGTAGGTGTTATTGTAGGTGGTTCATAAACGAAATCGGTGCTTAATTTAAGACCTAATCCTGTAATCTTTATTCACTTGAGTAATCCGTAGTTAGTCCCAGTGACTGCTCTCGTGCGTAAGGGTTACTTGAGTAAATAAAGGATGTTTCCTTGTACGGGAAATACAAACAAGCCTTGCTATTTACAATCTAGTAAACACAGGATAACGATTTAGATTATTTCTATTGTATTAATATTTCTTGAAGGTTATACGTAAGGCTATTCATTTATCGGTACACACATTCCACTTTCTCATGTAAAGCATATGCAATTCCTTTGTGCTCCTCGTTTACTTCCCAGATATGCAATTGTCTGAAACTAGGTAAAACTCTTAAAGCTTTAGGTGACTTCTTTCCCTAACTTGATTTAAGTTTCCTTACAGTAAATGATGTACTTAATTAAAAAAAAATGTTCTGGAATGCTGCGTTTAGGAAAGAAATTAAGGTACGCATAGTTAGAGAGGAAGCGATCCACAACATTTTCATTTTATTTTGGAGGAGGAGAAGGAAAAAAGCACTGTGAGGAATGTAATCGAGACAATATTTTCCCTCCACAAACAACGTACAATTAATAATCTAAATAACAGTAAAATAAATTAACAAAACGCACTAATTTAAAAGCATTATTAGAAAGACACAATTTTAAAATTGTGACCAATCTGAGCTGATATAAATAATTAAAGTCTCTTCTGCAAAAGGGCCTGGCTTGCAGGTAGTATTCTCAAGGCCTCATTTAATAGCTGGATTTTTTTTCCTAGGCAAAACATTAGATGCCTTTAAAAAAAAAACCCACCCTCAGTGACTTGACTCCTTTTATCTCTGGAACGCCAATCCCTCCAGATGTATTAACGTGAAGTAGGTAGAGGAGGGTTCAGGGAGCTGCACCGTTTTCCGAGACAACTCACGATCTTCTCTATTGCCATTGAACTGCCCCCATAGATCATTATTGCCATGACTGAAAAACAGCGCAAAGTCCCCAGAACGGCTCGACTCACGTCTGCCCGGAACGGCCCTCGCTCGCGAAAAGAGACATCAGAGAGAGTCACACAAATCACCGACCGGGAGGATCCCCGCGCAGTGGAACCAATTCTCGGACTCGCATTATCTCACATCCCAGGGAAGGATGGGCCTCCACTTACCGGCTACTAGTTGAGCTTTCCACCCCGTTATTCTTTCTTCTCCTCCTGGAGACCGAGCAAATCCTGGGGGCTGGCTTGACTGCAGCGCCGGCGGCGCGGGGGCCGAAGTAATAAAGGATCCAAAGAAGAGCGCAGGGTTCCGTGGACAGGGGTGGTGGGGGGGGACGGGACACGAGTGTATTCGCTGTGGGATCGGAGATCTCCCCCCGTCTGACTCGCTCTTTCTTTCACTCTCCGGCTCCCTCGCGCTCGCCCCCTCTCTGCACTGGGAGCGACGTGACGTCAGCAGAGATTCCACCAAACTCACTGCACCCAGGCGCGGAGCCGAGGGGGAGCGCAGGGGGCAGCGGAGCCGGGGAAGGGGCGGCAGAGACAGCGCTACACCGAGGGGAGCTGCGGGCGGGATACAAGCTGCAAAGAGCGAGCCAGGCAGGGGGACACACAGACAAGAGGAGCGGGAAGCCGGGAGATAAGCAAATAGAGTCAGGCTGGGGAATAGAGGCAGACACCGAATGAGAAACCGGAGTGAAGGCAGGGCAATTCAGAGTAGGATCTACGTTACCTCTATGCTCTATTAGCCTTTGTATGTCAGACACACCCGCGCGAAAATGGGAATGACGAGGCAGGAAAGGATGAAGAGTAATAGAAATCATGAGAAAAAAAAACTCAAAGTGTGTGTGTGTGTGTGTGTGTGTGTCAGTGCGTTTGGGGGAGTGGGAAAAAGAAAAGAAAAACAGGGAAAGGGGGAGAAGAAACAAGCCAAGGAATAAGAATAGTTAGAGCTAAAGAAGAAAACCGAGGTAACAGAGGGAGAGAGAGCGAGTGGTCTGTGTGTGCTTGCTCCAGAGAGAGAGATGGGATGGGAAACGCAGCGCTGGTGAAGTCTGCGCAAACGGCCAGGTCATTTTGCTCCCGCTCAGGACTGTTCCACTAGTTCAAAGTCAACTCGGACCAGACTGAAAACACATTGCGGATCCCAGTGTGCAGCTGGGAAGGGGAGGCACTGGCCAGTTTTAATGAAGGGATTGCGATGTACAAGACTCAGAAGCTCATTTAAGTCTAGAATTTCCTCTGCTGTAGATGCACCCAACAAGTTCACACAGGGTCGCTGATAACTCATTTTTTAAAATGACGAGGTTAAGGGTTCTGCAAGAACGGTATTACCCCCGCAATATTGTGCTTATCTAGATATTTACATTTGCTTCTGAAAACGTGTGCTACTGTAGGAAGCTATAGATAGAGGGCACGAACAACTGCCTGACCATTTAAACGCAATGTTTTGTTTGTCATTAGGAAAGAACATAGGTATTTGTAAACTTTATCGCGATTTATTTGTATAGGCTCGCTAGTAAAGTGCTATACAAATTGGACAAATTTACTACTGGGTGTGAAAGGTGATTACAAACAAACATCGTGTGCGATATTTTTTAAATCCCTAGGTTTTTTTGCACCCACACGTACATATATATATTTATGAGAAACAACTGACGTTATTTGAATTCTCCGTCCAACGTTTGATATTCGTAATACATCGTTTAAGGAAACAATCTAATATCCAAAACATTAAGTTGAGTTTGTATCACCATCCACTGAAATTCGATTTTATTAAATTCTCTGTATTTTTTAAAAAAGCACGACGCGGAAAGTATATAGTTAAACCAGACAAATGATTTACTTTCCTGCTGAATATTTTTAGTGACTTCCCGTATATAGCTGCACTACTTGAAAAATAGACATATTTGTTTTCATTACTTCTGACGATTCATATAATACGTTTGTGTGAATTTTCTTGAAGTATTTCATGTTTTGAATTAGTTTTAGTTAGTAGTAAATGTGGTAGTAATTTTTGAGGATGAAAGCAAATTACTCTGAAAATGGCAAGAGCTGACAAAGTAATTTTATGGAAAGGGTTATCCTCTTTAGCTGCTAAAGAAACTGAACTGCATTCTAACATCATCAAGAATTTATGACGCGAGTAGAAAATATATTTAAACGCTAAGTGTTGTCCATTTAAACACGCCGCAAACAAATTGATTTACTTGAAAGAAATCAAAATGCATGTGTATGAGTTTTCTTTAAAAAAATAATCTGTTCTTGGCACTCTGGATTTCTGTCCTTGGGACTGGTATGCTAAGTTAATACAAGTTTCTCAACCAATCTGAAGAAGAAACAGAAGAGAGGAAAATCCACCAGAGTTCATCTAAAATTGTGCAGTCGATGAAAAAGATTCGGATCGGTCCTCACAACCTTCAAGTCGTATTTTTTCGGTGAAATAAGTGCGTATTTGTGTGTCTTAATTCATATGGGTACTGGATATAATAACGAAGGTAAATAAATACCCAGTGTTGTGACTGGGTTTGCTTTGAAGCCTCCGAAGAATGCGCGAGAGAACTCTGTACAGAGAGACATACACAGCTGTGCTTGCGCAAGTCCCCCCACTTTCCTGGTTCAGAGGTTTTAAAGCAGCAGCCGCTTGCTGAAGCTGTCCCGTTTCTGTCTGGGCTCTCGCCTGGCCCTGTGCTGTTGCTACCCCCACGTCGGGGCTGCAGCGGGATCAGGAGTTGAGCTGGGCACTTATACTGGCCCAGAATCGGTACAGCTGAAGTGAGCAGCTGGTGGGAAATGCAAATGGCTCCTAGAGAAACATAAGATACAGGGTGATTTTCATTCCCTCCTCGAGTGTGTGGAAGGAGCTGGACATACGTTTCACGCTCCTAATCCTTCTTTTACATTTTTAGTCATACTCCTATTAAACAACTAATTAATGCCCAGAATCACCAGGGAATACATTAGACATGCTGCTGTGGAATAGGGGTTCCAGGGTGTCTGGAAACTGTGGAGCTGACTTAATACACGCATTTCCATATTTTTTTCCTTTCTGCCAAGGCAGTAAATGTAATATTAGAATTCTGGAATAGGGAAAGGCCGTGGTGATTTTATTTGTATTCCAATTTACCCCAGACAATGTCAACAACTTAAAGAAACAATCGGACGAACGGTAGCTATGAGCAGCATTTCACCATTCGCGGGACCAGTTTTGAATACTTGGGCTACTGCAGTTTTGTAGCAGGAGTCTGACATGATCCTAATTCTGCATTTCAAGACTGGCACAGTTTTACATAAACACCTTTTGGCTCGGATTACTCCATAATTCCGGACCGGTAACGCCTCTAACCTCACAACAGTCCCACAGACACACATTTTCCCTTTGCAATGATTTGAAAAACGCCTAAATTTACTCATCTTCCAACATGCAGAAAAAGCCGTTTTAATACATTATTATTAATAGGATCCATTTCCAGTCACCTGGCATAGCGAGGAGTGAGGGCATGTTGGTTAAAAAGTATTCGAGGGTTCCTAGTGGTAGTATTTTACTTCTTGAAATCAGCTGTTGGACAAACCAAAACTGGAATGAAGATGCTTTGGTACTGTCAAACTGATAGCGCTTCTCCCACGGCCAGGGAAAACCAACCCAACCCATGATCAAACAGCGAGGAATACCCAAGGCAAACGTTCTGTGCCCCGCGCCAATCCCCACCAACGAGAGAGGCACAGGATTATTATTTTAGAAAGTGTGGTGATAGGGCTCTTCACCACCATCTACTTTCTTCTCTCTTGGATTATGATCTCAACCCTCGCAAGCAAGCAACCGTCCCCCTCCCAGCCTCCCCCCGCCCGCTCCCTATCTGACAACAAGCGAGTATGTAAATACCAATGGCTAGCTGTGTTTAACAGCCTCAAACATTATTGATTTGTTGGCTGCTCGAAATTTTCTTTCCTATCCAGATCTTGTTTCTAAATTGTTCATTCAGGCCGTTGATCCCGATGCTACAATACAATAATTGTTAAAAAAAAAAAGTAAGCATTTCAAACGGACCAATTGATTTGCATATAAATTAAAACGACTATGCCTTGCATATTCCAGTGGTTTATAATCATTGCGAAATTAGTGCTTAACCACTTGAGCTAAAAGAATATATAAATGTCTGTATTGACTCCCTAATGAATTACCTAATTAAAACGTCCTGAGGATGTTGGTCGTTAGAAAGATTGTTAAATC
The DNA here is from genome assembly GCF_020497125.1 of Mauremys mutica. Classification (NCBI taxonomy): domain Eukaryota; kingdom Metazoa; phylum Chordata; order Testudines; family Geoemydidae; genus Mauremys; species Mauremys mutica. The sequence goes on along the minus strand of NC_059076.1, from coordinate 33,159,224 downwards.
AGGGCGCATTAGGGGTAAGGATGGCAGTGTGAATCAGTGCAGAGCAATCTCTGTTAACACAAAGTAATCTAAGCTTCACACGATGATTCCTGTATTTATTTTTCTATGCTTTGAGCTCTTACCCCTCTTCTATTAATTCTTGAAAAAAAAAAAAAGAGAAAAGAAGAGGAAGTGCAAACATTGCCCAGTTTGTTCTAGTATTTCTAATATCCAGAGCGAGCTATCTGTAGTTTTCACTGGAGAAAGTACAGCAGCAGCTCTTTAACCAGGATGCCATTAGCAGAGACTGCGTTATACTTTCACCTTCCTAGAAAGAAAGCCCAAGCCGCAGCCAGGAGCAGAGAAGCAAAGCAAAGCATGTGGAGACCATAATGTAATAGATATGCTAACTGAGCACTTACCTTCGCATGAGAATAGGAATAAAAGGTCTCTCTTCTTATGAGAGACAGTGCAAAGGAATGCTAGAAGTTCAGAAACAGGCTGGCGGTGTGAAAATCTGTAGCCTCGGGGGCTGGCCAACAACCCCTTTCATTTCAAGCACTTATTGATTTGCTGTTGTCATCTTTGGCGACGCAGAAGGACACTTGAAAGAATTTCTGATGGGGCTCTGATCTCAGGAACGAGGTGACCTGACCGGGCTCTCACCAAATTCTTAATTACCACATCAACTGCTTGGGGGAAAAAAAACACTTTGACAGCAACAGAGTTTGCTTATTCTGAACTTTTTTAATTATTCAGAAACTCTTTTGTCTCTCGCTCCCATTACCACATGCGCAATTTCATATTAAATTTTCTCTCCACTAGTAGGCCTGTTTATCGATCAGTCTGATCTTTGGCGTGTATATCACTAACCTTCTGACACCTCTAGATCTTGTGACACTTCTAATAAAATAAAAACAAGCCAGAATTTCTGCAAAGGACAGTAAATGTGAAAACGTTTTTAACCTAGTGAAAATAAAGCTTTTCTTTCTTTCTTTCTTTCTTTCTTTCTTTCTTTCTTTCTTTCACTGTAATGGAATCGCTGATGATTGCTAGTGCTCTGCTCTCTCTGTCTGGATTTCAGAATACATGAGAGGAAATGTACATTTAAACATTTCAAACAAACACATTCTATGTCAAATTGTAAATAAGGAGGAGGAGGGGAGAGAGAACAGGGGGAGCTGTGTGTTACATTGTATCAGAACTTCAAACCCGCCACTTTAACTGACAGCTTTGTTTGAATATCATCAAAATTAGATATATACAGTTTGAACAGAGACAAAAAGGAAAATTCGTACAGAAAAATCAACATGGAAAATCTATTATCAAAGCCAGCACGCTAGAATGCAAATGATATCTCTTTTACATCAGTTTCAGTACACTGAAGGAGACAAAATTGAAAAATGGCAGCATCACTTTTGACTAAAGGGAAACAATATACCTTTGTCTCACTTGGTAGATTAAAACACACACAAAAACCTGGATCTTCCTTTTATGAGTATTGTTTTTCATCTTGGTAGTGTGGATAAATAACCATCATCTAATTGCTCTCTTTTAACTGTAAAGCAAGCTATTCTCAGATCTAGGTCTTGTTCCTTTGACCCTGAGAGGGTAGTATTTATTTTGGTGTCAGCACGGCAGTTCAGCTGAGTATGGAGAGAAATTGGGTTGGTACCTACCTCTCATGAGCCTGTGTAGTTAGTGGGCCTGTCAGAGACTACCTTTTGCAGTTTGAGTCTCTCCATTCTCTTGTTAGCTGTAGCTGTGCAGAATCTGGGTGGTAATCTTGCTTTTGCTGAGAATTTCAACATCCCTTGTTCAGCTTTTTAGCATCTTAGAAACTTTGCCAGGCCTCTCTTACCAGTGCTGATTCATCAATTCATGGTTTCATTGTAAACAGGCTGGGCAATTTCCCTGCTGTCCGTAACTGTCTTTCCCTATGAATATATTTTACACATTTCTGCAGAGCCAAACCCTACCAGCCAGACTCCTGGCTATGACTTCTCTGAAGTGTCTGATCACATCTCATCTGCATTACACTCTGTATTGACTTCCAGTTCTCCAACACTTTGTTTTTAAATCAGTGATACTTCTCTATAAAGCATTGATGAACTTGCAGTATTTTTCAGTCCTCTTTGCATCACTGTAGTTAATTATCTCAAGTTTTCCAGCTCTAGGCTGTGTGAGGGTCTGTGGGTCCCCAGCCTGCAGACACTACCTGGCAGCTTGCTGGTACCAACAAAGAGGTTGGTCTAGTGGACCCTAGCTCACCAGAGGCATGACCCAGAAAGCTCCTGACTGGAGGAGATCTCTGGCTTCTATGATTGGCTCAGACTCATTATTTAAGACAGAAGGTGCCTCAGGAAATTTTATGAGCAGTTACATTTTTTCTAGGTCTTTGCTGACCTACTCTCCTCTGCTGCCATTGGGAAGGGTGGATCTGGCTGGGTAACAAGTTTTAGCTACTGCCTTCACAGTATTCCTTGTGGGGGCACATCTCTCTCCTTTCTGCCTCTTAGACCATCTGAATTCTGAAGACCGTAAAGTTGCCACTAGTTTATGGCTGTTGTGAACAATGATTCAGGGTAGGGAAAATTCTTTCCATCTCTTGACTCAATTCTCCACTTGGTTTCATAAGTGCAACTCCCATAGAAAGTGGAGTTGAACCCTGGCAAATGAGGGGAAAATAGGGTCCTCTATAAGGAATACATTTATTAAATGGGAGATACTTTTTCCTGACTCAAAAAAAAAATCCCAGTGCGAGTCTTTATGAAATATTCTACAGTAGTTTACAGTGATCACTCAGATCACTGCAATAACAAAGCTGCCTTTTGAACCATTACTCTAAAGTACAGTGGGAGCTTTTTGTTATCAACAGAAACTAACCATCCCCCGACCAATTTATGGAGAATCTGTAGAAAAGTTCATGCCTACAGCTACTTTAATTTTGGGGGGAATCCCTCCTGTGATGAGGAGATGGGGTGCTAAGAATGTTAGCAGGTGTGAAGAGTCTCCATTGAATCCATGTTTCCAAGGTGCTGGGGTTGGGGAGTCAGTGCAGAAGTACAGAGCGTGCATGCAGATGGGCTTTGTCTCTCTGGTGGATCTCCTGAGATCCTGTGCATTCAGTAGATCTGTGAATTCCAGGGCAGCACTTCCTACTCATGGGTGTGTGTGTGTGTGGGGGGGGGGGATAGGCAGCCCCTTTGAAGGAAAGATTTGAGGAGAATCTCATGAACTTTTCTTGCCCCAGTTCCCCCTGCCTTTTTTTTTAATGGAAGAGGACAATCTGGCCATTGGTCAGTTGTGCCATACACTGACATGGAGGGAAAAATTCCTTTTCAACCATTGCGGTTGATTAGCTTACTCACTGCTGCATGAGGTTGTTTTCCTTGTGTCTTTTTTGTATTAGATCACATAGATGGAAATGTTATTAATGTTAATAAAATCCCCTAATCCTTTAAATTATCTTGATAAATACATGTCTCAATCCATATTTTTTTAAAAGAATTGATGAACATTGTGAACTCTGTCTATAGATATGGAAACATAACACATGTGAGGAATATAAAAGGGGAATTAGAAGCTAAAATTCAAAATATAATTTTAAGGACAATTCTCTCCTGTTCATGATTTAGTGTGGTCAATAATCTACCTACTCTCTAGTCCATAAGAGAAATTGGATAAACAACTGATTTCTGGAAATCTTATTTCTGACAAGATGAAAGAGCACTTACCTGGCTTTCTGTGAACAAGGGGTTAACCTCAGGACAACTGTCCCATACTCTTGCTCAGGGAAGGATTATAAATGGTCTGAATAGGAAAGAGTGAAAGGAGCCTGTCTGCAGAAAAGCAAGGCTCCTGGTGTCTTAAGAATGGGTTGAATTGAGGGGTGAAGATATCTACTAGCTTAAAACTGGAATGGCTGTTTAATTCTGGACACCTGTCACTATGAAAACAAGTCCTTTACTGTGTATGAGATTCCTAAAGTCCTCAATTGATTGGAAAGGAGTCAATGACCCACTTCTAACATCTCGGATACTTTCTCTTGATTCAGAGAAGTGATTTAACTATGGTTACAATAGACGGTGAGATTTTATTAAAGGACCAACTGCTAATTTTATTAATTATTATTGTTATTATTATTTGTACTACCAAATCATTTAGAACTCTAGGATCCCACTGTGGGCTCATTTGGCAAGATTCTCAGTATGGCAATGAGTCAAAATAAGAGTTTTCCAACAATGCCTTCATGGTAGTCACACATAATTACAAAGGGTGTGATCCACCAAGCTACTTAGCCCCTAAGTCCTGTTTTTAGGCACCATTGGGAGCCAGAAAACTCCCACTCAGCTTCTACCTAACCCTGTAGGTGCCTAAGTTTTTGCCTCTGGGCATGCATGCTGCAGCCTCATTGCAGGCAGCTGGAAGCCTATCTCTTGCCTAAGCTTGAGTGTGATTCACAAACTAGGGAAGACAGGCATTTGACTGCCTTAGAGTTGCATGCGGGGGCCTGATCTGGTAGGTGTGCTCAAGGGCCACCAATTGGACCCTCAGGCAAGCTCATACAAAACAGCTAAGAGGTGAGTGAGGAAAGAGGAGACTCTCCCCTGTAATTTTAGCCTAGTCAATAGAGCACTCACTCAGGATGCCAGTCACCACTCCTAGTTCAAGTCCCCCATCCTCCTGAGGGGGAGAAAAGATTTGAGCAAGTGTTAACCTATAGTCATTTTACTACTTTCTCTGGCCCAGTTAATATTCAATTACTTAATTAAAGTAGAACAACTTTAATAGGAGAGATTGAAGGAAACCCACTTCAGGATATCCCAGTGCTCAGGGTACTCACCTGAGAGGTGGCAGATCCCTGTTAAGATCCCCTATTCCCCCTTAGGAGGAAGAGGGACTTGAAGAGGGGAGTTTTACACCAGGGGCAAGTATCCTAATCACTAGGCTAAAAGTTCTCCTCCTCCAGCTGTTTTGTGAGTTAGGTGGCTTCTGAGCACACCTACCAAATTGGGCCCCACATGCAAGTTAGAGTGGCTGAATGTCTATCTTCCCCCAGTTTGTGGATTGCAAGCAGAGATAAGTGCTTCTCTGCAGCTCAGGCTTAGGCCTCTATCTCTGTGAGTGGGGCAGGGCTTAGCACACACCCCTTTGGTTGGTGTCTCTCATTGGCTACCTTTAGTGGCTTCTCACCTGGCATGCTGGCTTTGTGGATTGAGGGGCCTGTCTCTCCCATGCATTGTATAGCAGCCTCTGTGCTAACTCAGGCTTTGGGGATTCCAGCCTTGTTCCTGTGATTTTCTTAGCACTTAAAAAGTTAGGTGCTGCAACTGCTCAGCACCACAATGCTTCTGTCTCTTTGTGGATCTGGGTCAAAAGGACATATCTTGTTCATCTTATTGATATCAACAGTGTAACAGATAGAATTCTGCTTGCCTTAATGTGAGTATTCTGTTGAGTTCTATGGGACTACTTGTTTGACTGAGGGGAGCAGAATTTGGACCAAGCTATGTAGATTATTTTAAAAACTGATGACACTGAAGTGAGAAGATGGGGGGTGCTGTAATTCCCCCCTCCCTTGCCCAGCTCTTTTAAAGGTACTTTGAAAAGGTTAAAACATTAAGTGACAATTTGGGAGAGCACTCATTTGAGGGAAAATTCAATAGCATCCAATAGTTTGTTCTTTGTCTGGGAGCTTAGCCAAGCTCTCTTACTTACTATAATATACCATGTCAAAGAGCTGGCTTTCTATTATACAGTGTTTTTAAAAAGTATGTTTCACTTGGAACCCTAATGGTAAATTTACTTCACCAGTTGAATACTGCTTTGCACATTTTGCTACTTTTACATGAATCAGTTTTGGCATCATGCATCAGAGAAAATACTAAATGACTTTAGAAAATATTTATTCTGACTGAATTTATGAAGTGATCTGCTGTTCATATTTATGTCAGGTTTAATGTAATATGCTAGATAAAACAGCTCTCAATGACATGGTGGCAATCTGATAAAGCAGTATTTTTGGCTTGCTTGGACTATCTATTATAAAGCATTTAGAAATTGAATGTGGTGTAATAAAATACAGTATCAAGTTGAAACGATTTAATGGGTTAGAAAAAGTGTGTGTGTGGGGGGGAAAGAATCCTACCAAAATGAGATGAAACTTAAAAGACAAACACACTGTAGTAGGAATGGATATTGAGATGGCTTTAAATTTCCATGGCCAGATACAGACCTAAGGTCAAACCTAAGGTAGAGATTTTACTCTTGGAGTTCTCAGTGCATGCTTCAACTAGGGGACAGAGTTTCATGGAAATCATGGAGAAGGCAGGGTTTGATACCTCTAAGGATCATGGGGAAATGAAAGCTTCAACCCCATGAGAGGGATTCTCTTCTACAGTGCTTTTCATTACTCACTTCTTTCTGAGAAGCAGGGTTCCCAAAAGAACTATACTGCCATTAATCATGCTAATTTTATACTCTTTCTCTGGGTGGGAGTTTGTGCCACTCAGAGCAGAATTAACTCCTTATTGACAACAGCTTGAGAGAGTACCATGCCAAATAAAGCAATTGTTGCTCCTCCAATCACCCATCCCTGAGCCATACATCCCTGATGAAAACAGTTTACTCTAGGCTGTGGTGGAGAATGTATCTATTTGTCTACAGAATCAGCTTTTATACTGCACTCATCAGTATAATAGCTGAACTCATTTTCCATTGGCTGTGACCCTTATTCCTTCCCCCTTCTAATGCTTTTGTGGCTTTTCTCATGATGAGTCATAGTGACAACACACAGAAACACATCATCCCCCCCCCCCAGCCCCGGACTGTGTTGAGGCTAGTGACCACCTCCTTCCGGTGTTTCCTGCTTAAAGAAACATTTTTCCGAACATACCTTTTTGGGGGAAGGGAGCCTGGCCTTCTACATTTGGCAGAGAGCTAAAGTGGCCATTTTGCAACTGGTGGCTATGTCTCTCTCTGCCAGCTGGTAAATATTGCTGACTATGGTTTATCTTTTCCCCCTTTCTGGTTCCTGAGAACAAATATGCTCACATACCCCATTTTACTTTCTTCTCTTTCTCACAGCAGGAGAAATATAGGAGTGTGATGGAACAGACCTCTGTATTCACCCCCTACATACTATTGTAATAATCTTTGTACAGAGCATGCCTTTTAAGGTATCATTTGAAATCTTATACTTTTTCTGGGCAGTATTGTCCTGGTGAAATATGTATGTCAATGTTGTATGTGAAGTTATAAGATTCCCCTCTATGATGTTATTAATACATGTTCCAAATCCTGCAGTCTTGCCCAGGCAGAAGTCAGGTTTGTCCTTATCAAGGGAAGGAATGTGTGCTCTGCTTAATTTGCATTTAAGCAGTAAACAGAGTCATCAAGCAGGAAGGGAAGAAAAAGGAAATTCAAACAGGTGGGAAAAAACCCAGCAGGAAATGTCCTTTCACATAGACTCTTTGGGCTTGTCTACACTGGCACTTTACAGCGCTGCAACTTTCTCGCTCGGGTGTGAATTAACACCCCCCCTGAGCACTACAAGTTTCAGTGCTGTAATGTGCCAGTGTAGACAGTGCACCAGCACTGGGAGCTATTCCCCTCATGGAGGTGGGGTTTTTTTAGAGCACTGGGAGAGCTCTCTCCCAGCGCTATGCCGCGACTACACAAGCCACGTTAAAGCGCTGCCGCTGCAGTGCTTTAACGTTGCCAGTGAAGACGTGCCCTTTGTCTCTTGGGTCTCAGCTGGAAATGTTTTTCAAAAGGGGACTGAAACTATAAAAGGAGGGAGAAACGCTCCAAGGCACCCTCTCTCTCTCCCCATTGCATTTACTGCACACAAAGAGAGAAAGGAAGCAACTGTTGGACTCTGGGGGAGGGGTCCTGACCTAAAGAGTTTGGCCAGTAAGGCTGCTGAAAGCATGCGGTGAGGAAATTTTGCTTTGAATCTAGTTTAAGTTAGGCACCACTAAGCATTTTACCTTGTATTTTTGTCGTAACCATTTCTGACTCTTATGCCTCACTATTAATAATCACTTATTAGCTACAAAGAGAGATTTTTAAAGTTGTTTTATTGTTTTATCTAATCCAGTGTGTTCAAGTTGTCTAACTCCATTTGGAGTTGTGTGCATATTATTCCTTAAAGAAATAACTGATTTAATATATTCTTACTGTCTGGGAGAAGGCTGGGCAGTACAGGACATATATTTGTGGGAAAAATCTGGGTCTGGGAGTGTGGTGGAGTCACCCTTTGGTAGTCTTCAAGGCTTGTAAGAGCCAAGGTGTAGCTCGCTGGCTGCTGCGCACACAAAGTTGGAAATAATTTACATGCAGGCGTCGATTTGTGAGCAGTTCAGATTGGAAGCTACAGCAGCAAAGCGTTGTAAAGGGCACTCCAAGTTACAGAGCCAGGGGTGACACAGCTATTCGTTAGTCTGGATTGTACCCTGATATGTCACAAAGGGCCATGGATATTTGGGCTGGATACACAAGGTAGGCTTGAGTGATGCCTAACCTTTAAGCACCTAGCTACCCAGTGGAATTCACCATCCTGAATTAGGCACCCATGCTTCCTATACAATGCATGGGGTAAGTTAGCCACCTAAAAGAGGAATTAGTATGCCAGCTTCTGTAAAGTGGGAAGCTGCTTATGGTAGCCAGCTGGAAATGCCAAGGAAAGGAGTGGAGTTTAGGTCCCACCCCTCAAAGGTAGTTAGGCCCCTAACTTGGGCAGAGAGAAGCACCTCTCTCCACTTGGGATTCACGGCCAGGAACCCTCTTGCAAAAAGCTAAAGCAAGGAGGAAGAGTTTCTGTTCTTTGATGCAATAGTGCAGTGGTGAGAGCACTCATGCAGGAAGTGTGATACCAGGATTCAAATTCTTCCTTTTCCAACAGAACGTGAACCTGAGTCTCTCACCTTCTAGAGGAGTCCCTAGCTACTGATCTATAGAGTCAATCTGGCACTCTCTCTGGCCCAATGAGTGTTGAAGCATTTCATAAAAAGTGGAACAGCTTCAACAGGAGAGACTGAGACACCCACCTCAGACTACCCCATCCAGCGATACCCACATGTTGAACTCATGTGCCTACCTGCCTCTGGTGAATTTAGACTTTTGTGACCACTGGATTGTCAAGTTATGAAGTAACTACTGAAGCCTGTGTTAAAATAGCTGATATCAGGCATCATGCTTTATCAGTATTCACAAAATTACCGCTCTACTTCAGTGAACATTTAAAACCATCTTAACACACCTCTGATTACAAGTAGTGAGTTTTTTGTCCATTTATGAATGGCTGTTCGTGTTAGAGGTTTACATAGCACAACCGTTTGTTTTGTGATGGAAATACAGCACAGAAGGCTTTTGATCTCCAGTGAAAAAGACGTATATTTGCTCAGTCTTCATGTCTCTCACCCGTCTTTGCTCCAATGGAATGTTGCAGGATCAGGCCATACATGTTGATTTTTGAGAACAAAACAAAGTAAAAATAAAATAAGAATCCCGTCATGCAATGCAATTACTTCTGGTGTTAAAAGATAATTCAGATGGGCATGATGATAGTCTGCCTTAAAAATGACCTACTATGTTTTGAAAGGGCACTCCTAGTCTATCAGATACTTAATGCAGGATTTTCTTTTTTGACTCTAATTACTTAATTGTCTAATAGGCTAGAATGTCTATGAAGGACTTATTCTAGTACTGCAGGTTTTTGGGTACATGCTAATGTGTCCCATAGTTAGGGCTGAGAAATAATTTCAATTATAAACCTCTTTTTTTTTTTCATATGCTAATAACTTTTTGAAAGACTATAATCTGGGGTTGTAGTTTTCCCATGCTCAGTTTCTGCTCATAATAAGTCTCTTTCTCAAAGTGAGATCCCTTCCAAGTCCTTTTGATGCTTATAACTAGGCCAAGTTTAGGTGAATTTTCACAGGGAATAAAAAAGGCACATCCCTGATACTTGGGTGATCCCAATACCATGTTTCGAGTCTCTGTTCCAAAGCATGGAGGCACTAGAGCTTCTCAGTGAAATAGTTAAAACAATTTTTTAGCTTGGGCAAAACAAACGTTACCCTTACCTCATTCTGAGAAATAGCTCAATTGTTTCAGCTGAAGCTTTCCAGAAAAATTTAACCCGAGGTTGGCATGTGGCATTGAAAATTGTAGTCTAAATTGTGAAAGTGTGGCAGTCATAAGCATCTGAAAATAAGGTCTCCATTGCTCAGCTATCAGTCCCCTGTCTCTTGAAATGTGATCATTTCATAGATCTCCAGTTGCCACAGGGTCTTCAAGGGAAGACAGACCTGAGTTTACAATGTGGATTTTTAAAAAAAACAAACCCCCAAACCCCTTCAGTATCCACCATAAAAATAACAAAGTAGAGTACAGCTGAATAATCTTTTTGTACCTTTAGCACGAGGGGCCCTAAAATTGTAAAAACGAAGTGCAAAGTGGCTGCAAAATGCTACCATTCTGATTTAATAGCATTGGCCCAAGTGTAAATGACTACACAGTATACAAAGTGGTGGTGAATCAGAGCCTGTGTTTATGACAAAAGCGAGAAACTGGAAATTTAATGTGGTATGTCATCCTCATAAAGTCACATTATGCCCTTCTCTTAAATATCTTAGTTAAGTTCCTCCCATATCTCTTCTTCCTTTGAGGCTAAAGCATTTTAGTTTTTGCGCTAGTGTGAGGAAATATTGTTTCTATGCAATGTAAATCTCAATTTTAGCATATAATTGAATTTTAAGTTATAATACTAGGATAGCATTTAGATTAAAAAAAATCTTCCCTTTAGCTAGGAATTTTAAATAATTGCTCTCTAATATTTATTAGAGGTATACTTTTGAGTATTTTACTTACTCAATTTTAAGTATTTTACAAATGTTTTTGACGCTAAAGTATGTCTGCATATTCTTGCTGGAATAAAAGAAACGGATTGTGCTAATTTAACACATACAGTTGAAAATCTTCTTGTTTGAAGTGTGGGCTAGAATATCAATTGGGTATCTGAAGGCTGCTGCATCTTTTGAGGTAGGTTTGTTAAGATCACCTGTTATGCAGATATTGAAATATATTCTTCTTCTCCAGTTCTATATGTAACCTGTGACATGACAGGAAGGAATGAAAAGTAGCAATAAGTCCATCTTTTAGTCTTCCACATGAAATGCTGTGCAAAATAGGAATTATAGCCAAAATTTTCAAATGTAGGTGCCTAACTTTTGGCAATTTAAATCCATGTTTTGGCACCTAAATAAGTGATGTGATTTTTTTTTCAAAGATGCTGAGCACTCGTAGCTCGTATTGGCTTCAATAACATAAAAAACATGGAGGAGAGGGACTAATGAATTATACCACCTGTACATTAAAATCAGATGATTGATAACGCTTGCTTTCCTCTCCAATTCTACATTTTCTTTCCGTTCCAGAATGATTTTTAACAGCCAATATTCTCAATATGAATTGCTAAAACTAGAAATTAATGCTCTATACCAGTGTTTCCCAAACTTGGGACGCTGCTTGAGTAGGGAAAGTGCCTAGCGGGCCGGGCTGGTTTGTTTATCTGCCACGTCCGCAGGTTCGGCCGATCGCGGCTCCCAGTGGCCGTGGTTCGCTGCTCCAGGCCAATGGGAGCTGCTGGAAGCAGTGGCCAGTATGTCCCTCACCCCCACCGCTTCCAGCAGCTCCCATTGGCCTGGAGCAGTGAACCACGGCCAGTGGGAGTTGCGATCGGCCGGACCTGCGGATGTGGCAGGTAACCGGCCCGGCCCGCCAGGGGCTTTCCCTACACAAGTGGCATCTCAAGTTTGGGAAACACTGCTCTATACTATTTGCCAGGTAGAATTACAAGCTTTTGGTAGAACACAGCATTGGTTCTAAAGTTTTTATATGAAGGCCGCTACAATCAGACTGAATTTGAAGTAATTGAGAGAGAGGAAAGCAAGAGGGTAATCAGAATGATGTGAATCCCTCCCCCACTTCTGCTGGTTTTACAGATGACCTGACCAAGACTAGAAAGAACTATTGTACTGGGATTCTCAAGAGGGATTTCCAGGCTTCCAACATGTACAGTGTTAGTCTTTATCTTGTATGGTTCCTGATACATTGCCTGTAAAAATTAATTTCAATGGTCTCTTGGGTCCCTCAAAAACTGCAAGCTGTACCAGCAAGGGTAACCAGGAGGCTTTCAGCATCCTCATTCTCTCTTTTTTGCATTTATTTTCTATTAAGAAACTCTACTGTTGTTCTGAAAAATTATTACTGCTAATAAACATTGAATAACCTCTCTTTATTATGTGGGTGTCATTGGCTTTAGTGAGGTTTCACAGGGGTAAATGAGGAGGACATGGCCTAATGACATTGTTCTGAACTTTACCTCACACAATGCAAAGCAAATCCACAAGGTACTAATTAAGGCTTCAGAGGTGGTGCATTGTAGCTGTGGTTCTGAGACTTTTTGTGAATTGGGAGATGAAAGCAGAAGTTTAGCAGGGTGATTTCAACATCAGAAAATAAGAAAATATCCTTTCCTTAGAAGTGAAATTCTCTTATGATTGCCAAATTGTGGACATGTCCGCCAAGAACTTCAGAAACTGCTAGTAATTTTAGGTGCACAACTTGAGACATCTTGAAAGGGACCTGATCTTTGGAAAGTGCAGAGTGCTCAGTCTTTGGAAATCAGGCCTCTTTGTGGTGTTTGAAGTTGGACACCTAAAATTGCTAATTGATTTTGAAAATCTTGGCTTTCTTGTGCAGTCCTTATAGTCAGGCCCCATGAGTGCTACATTTCTGCTGGACAGCAGTCCGAGGTCATTTTGTATTTAAATTAAACATGAATTAGAAGACAGTTATTTAGTACTGAAATGCTAATGGTTTTGTTTCTTGGCAAACACACAGGTTTATTTCTTTGTATTATTAATTTGATGTCATCACAGAAGGTAGGCTAATTTTATTTTGAGACTGGTTTATTTTCTCTTGACATCTTGGGATGAATAGCTCAGCATAACAAATTATTCTATATGCTTCAGTTTCAAGCTTTTAATGTGGAATCCAAGTTTTAGCATCAGGATCCACTTAAATGATAGTTCAATCTGACTGAAAAAATTAATGGTCCAGAAGAGAAACCATGTAACATTTTTTGAAGTTATTATTTGCAGCATTCCTGTTTTAAATAAAAACCTGGATGCTGCCCAGTAACATATAAAGTTGCATGTTCTTTCGTTAGCTGAACACTGAGCCACACCCAAACATGAAAAGTACATTTAACAATCATTATTTAGTGATCTGTTCAGTGATGTAGGTGTTTGTTAGCATTCGTGGACTTAACTTTTTGGCTACAAGTGGCACTGTAGTGGGTGGTGTTATGAAAAGTTTATATTGCCACTGTTTGCAGGAAATGTGATTTGTACTTTGTAAATTATTATTCTATAATTATGTCATCCTCAATGACTGCTAGAACAGTCAACCTCTGTTTATATATGAATCAGACATATTGATTTTTCATTTTAATGATAAACAGATTGGCATGTAATACACTAGATGTTGAATACATCTGTTTAAAATGGGTTTGTGCTCTGACTGAGAATAATGGTTTGCAGTTATGTTAGTCTAGGGGTCCAGATTTGAATATAAAATGGGTGCTGCATGTTGCACCTTATACCAAAATGCAGAGCAGTACCTTTTTAATCTGGCTACAAATCAAACATATCAGTAATCACTTTCCTGTTGTTCTTGCATTCAGTCTTTTAGCCAAAAAGATTTCATGGCCATGAGTACTGGGAATATTTTTCTAATTAAATTACTGTAGCTTTACTGGAAAATCTCTTTATGATTGCAGAAGTTAAATTTGTTCTCATCACCCAGCAATCTTATTGCAATTTAGAAAGGAAATTTTGGCCTGACTTTGCAGTTTAATCTCTTGTTACTCTCAACCTTCATCTTAGTTTGGTTTATTCTTGGCATTATTTTATAGAGTGGTGTATATGCCCTTAATGTAACACAGCGACATAAGTAAACTAAATTACATACCAGTTGGAGAACGGGCGCGTGTGTGTGTGAGGGCCTTCAAACTAAACTATTTTGAACCTCCTCTTCTTACTTGGATAAGGATGAACACTTCTCAGATATAATATCCAAGCTTATTTACTGTAAATAATAATTAGGTAAATATAATATATACAAATCTACAGTAATATACAATAATAGAAATAAATTCCCCCTCCACCTTTTAATCCTAAAAACAAAATCAAGGTTTAGAATTAATAGACATGCTTTATGCAAATGCCTGTCAAAGCATGAAATATTTTTTATTCTCTATTTATTTTGAGGTTTTGTGGTAGGTACAAGGCCTGTACAAAATGAAGGACAACTGATGTTACAGTCCATAACAAATGTATGTTTTTGATATATTGCTAAACCACAAAAGCACTGAACCAATTCCCAGACAATTTTTAAACTAAAGTTATTGATACACTGACAATTTAAGGGAAAATATTAAAAGACTGGAGTTTTTACTTAAAATAAAACCTAACTCCCCCCCCTCAAAAAACCTCTCACCCAGACCAAAAAATAAAACAATATCCCCAAAAAACAAACCCACTTAAATGTATGTTTCAGTTAGTAGAGTGTGGGAATACACAATTAAGATACTCCAAACAATCTTAACTCTACCCCATTGCACTACCCTACGTACAGCCAGAAACACTGTTGGGGGAATAGTGTTATCCAAATGGATAGTTTTATAAATCCGTACATATGTCACTCATTGCTCTTCAGTAAGAATATCTTACTCTTAGACACTGATTGTGAAGGCTACTTTTTCCCTATAATTATTTTTATGCATTTATATAGCAGCAGCTCCTAGAGGCAACTGGGTCTGAGTCCCATTGTAAATTCTGTACAAACATATGGTAAATGACAATTGGCTACTGAAAGACTTAGTCTACCAATGAATGAACTGAAAAATGGTATAACAAAGGCAATCATTCTACCTGCTCACTGTAGGCCAAGTCCTGAGCTCCCTACTCACTTATTCCTCACTCAGATCAAGCTCCCATTGGCTGAAATGAGTTAATTTTTTTTTTAAAGAAGTTATTTAAGTAAAATAAGACCCTCAAGAGTTGCAACCAAAAGCTGCATATTCTGCAGGTCATTAGACTCAGAGCTGGCATACCCACATATACCAGCCTCCAAGGCAGATACCATAAAATTGTATAGTTTCAATATTTTTAAGACCTCTATCTTCATGGTATCTATAAGTGAATATCTTATTTACCATTTCTCATATCCTCATTTGTTCTCATCTCCCTCTCTTTCCTCAATTTAATTTTTTCTCCTCTTTTCGAACTTCTTCTTCTCCCTCTTTTTCCTTCTTTTCTTCTCTTCTATTTTGTCATCCCCATAGGATGTTAACTTCCCTTCACTTGAATTGGTGTTAGCACAATTAGATTAATAGCATTTAAGGCCAGAAGGGATAATTAGATCATCAAGTCTGACCTCCTGCAAATCAGAGGCCACAGAATTTCACCCAGTGACTCCTGTATTGAGATTGGGAACCATAGTTTAGATAGTCTACCATTTCCCAAAATCATTTAAAGCACTATATTGATTAGACATGTTCTGAACAGACGAGGCCTAAAGACACTTATCGTGGTTTCCTTTTATAATTGAAAGGCAGTGACAACCTTTAACTATGGAAAAGCTACTGCCTCTTCATAAAGGCAGGGGTCTCAGATTCAATTCTTTGCTTTTTTGAATATAACTGAAGAACAGCGTGCCAGCCCTAAATAAAGAAGTGCCGGAACATGCTTCTGAGGTATTTCAGGTGAGTGATAGCACCAGAACGCCATTTTAGCTCCCAAAAGAAGTGCCAAAATGGCGCTCCAGAATGTTCCAGCATGACTCTAGCCCTGCTTAAGACTCCGTTTGTATCCTTACTTCACCCTACTGTGCTTTTGCACAGCAGCATACACAGGACCCAAACTTTTTTGTCCTTATTTGGGCAAAACTCCCATTGAAGTCAATGGATCACGCGCTGTATAGAATTGTGTGTTTAGCCATTGCTCTACAAAAGTTAATGTCTGAAGTTTCTTAACTGATGTTCCTTATGTTCATGAGTTTTAAGTCAGAAGCGTTATGGGCACTGTTGTGAAACTGTTGCTCCCAAATGAATAGCACTTATTTGTGTGACACAACGGGACTACTTGCTTGAGTAAGTCAGTGCAAGGTGAGAGTTGCACAATCCAGCCCTATCTGAATATGTATTTCCTCTTTCCTTCCACCCCAGTGTTATCTATTGTATTATGCTATTTTAAAAAAAGAAAAAACAAAAACCTCCACACCTCACTCATGAAAGATCATGGTTAAAATTCTTCTCTAATCCACACAGCAGATCTCTGTTATGTATTTTGTTCTTGTACCATGTGTGCAACATCCACTGACATCAATAAAAGTTCTGTGCTTAGAATAAGTGCTGAATCAGAATGAAGAATTTAGCCTTATGATTAGACACATTAGACTGCTATGATTAATCATATAAATATACAGATATATGTATGTAGATGCTCTGTAAAGTCTGCATTATTTTCCTGCTGAAAACAATACCATTACAATTCAACCTGTAAATATGATAACAGAATTTCCAAACAATTCCATATTTGGCATCCTCTTTATGAACCCTTTAAAATACTCTCTGTATGGACTAAATACCCTTTATCCTTTGTCTTATAGATTGTAAGTTTCTATCTGTTTATACAGATAGTCCCTGCCCCAGAGAGCTTACAGTTTCTTACTATTTATCTAATGCATAGAATGTTGACACTCTGATCCCTGCTGAGATCTCTAGGTGTTATACTAATGATTTTCTCTATCTGATAAGAACACCCTATAGCGTCTCTGTAAGTGTATCTTATAACTAGGTCTTTGATTTATTAGATAACAATGGCTTCAGAAACCCTTTATTACTAGATTTTAATGAGACTGTAATATAGATAAAATGTGAATATGCATTCATATTCACAATTACAATATGTGATTAAAACATATCCTTTAAACGTATGGATCCTTCACTCCCAAGATCACCTGGCAGGTTAACTGACACTATCTCGCAATGTATCATCGCAACATTCAGTGTGAAGGTATTATAATTTTAAAAACATTGTACAAAATATCAGAAATGTAGACTATCAATTCATCTTATATTTTTAAAGCGACTAATAATTAACATGAAATTTAGGTGATGCTACAGAGGTCTTGGCCATTTCTTTCTCACTGCAACATGAGAAATGACATTAAGTAAGCGATATAAATAACATAACGAATAAAGGAATTTAAAAAAGCAATGGCATGAAGGGGAAAACCGCAAAAGAAATCTAGAGGAAACCAATGCATTAATCATCAGGTTACAATCTGATGCTAAGTACAAGTTAGTTTTTAAAGAACAAAATCAAACTTGGTTCTTTGACTGACTTTAGACAATCCCCAAGCCACCCATCATCTGGGTTTGGTTTGGATCTGCCAAAATCTGTACTGACCTGTTAAAATATTGATCCCCTCCTCCCTTTGATAACTTGTTTGACAGAATCCCAAATTCAGAAAGGGATTAAGAATTCCTGGCTTGGTAGGTGCCTGTCTATTGTTACGAACAAGGTAGAGATCCAAATGTCAGATGTGAGTGGTAGAGAGTCTGTACATTTTATTAAAATGCCTTTGCAAGTCACAAAGAGTAGGACATGAGCCAAATGGCAATGTCCCCAGTACACCCCAGTGTATGGAAGACTCCCAGCAGGCACAGCAGGGGAGGAAGAATAGCATCACATCTGATTGCTTGGGGGAAATGTTGCTGACAAGGGCCTGGCCCTGAAGATAATGGAAAGAATACCTTGCTAGTGACTTGCATTTGGCACATAGAAAAGAATTTTGATCCGTGTTTCTCTCCCCATCAAACCCCCTTTTCCCTCCTTCCCCCCAAACAAAACCCATGAAAATAATAGAAATGGGTTCTTAAAAATACAGAAATAGGTGGGGGTCTAAAAAAGGACAAAAATGTGGCAGAAGTTAAATAGAAAGGAGCAGTTTTCTGGCAACAAAGATTGTTGTTTGTTTTAATATGATTTGACTGTTCAAGTTGTGCAGCCCGTCATGCTGTGCCTGTGTAATCTTATGACTATTGCCCTTGTCCTGCCTCCTCTCCTCCTACTGGACTTTACACTTATTTGTTGCCTCTTGTCTCTTTAAATTAGACTGTAAGTGACAGACAGTGTTTGTATAGAACCTAAGCACAATGGTGATGGTAACTTCTTGCAATACAAAAACTCTAGCTGGCAACTTGTACTGTGTTTCACAGACATCAGAAGAGACCAGAAAGCTGAATTTGTCTGAAACCAGTTCTCTAGATAGCAGGCTCTATCACAGGGGTTGGCAGCCTTTTGGAAGTGCTGTGCTGAGTCTTCATTTATTCACTCTAATTTAAGGTTTTGTGTGCTAGTAATACATTTTAATGTTTTTAGAAGGTCTCTTTCTATAAGTCTATAGTATATAACTAAACTATTGTTGTATGTAAAGTAAATAAGGTTTTTAAAATGATTAAGAAGCTTCATTTAAAATCAAATTAAAATGCAGAGCCCGCCGGGACCAGTGGCCAGGGGCCAGGCAGTGTGAGTGCCACTGAAAATCAGCTCACGTGTCACCTTCGGCACGCGTGCCATAGGTTGCCTACCCGTGCACTATCACATCCCATACATCTCTCTCCCAGTGAACTTACAGAGAGAGTGGCAGCCTTCATCAATGCCTAATGGCAACCAAGTTAAAGGCTGCCATGCTGGAAAGGTGTTGCACCACTAAGAAGGGCTATTTTATTGATTGATTGATTGCAGGGAGCAATGAAAGCAGAGATGTGCCTAAACCAAAATCCTGAATTTGACTACACCTGAGTTTTGAGGTGTTTGAAATTTGAATCCAGTGGCTGCAGCTTGTACCCTTTACTTTAAAGATGCCTGCCCATTTGTCTGCCTGTTCCCTCTGCCCACTGCCTAATTCAGCAGCTGTGAGCTGCAAGCAGTAGCACACGTGCATAGTTGGCTAAAATAACAATCCAGCCTGTCCCTTGGCTCATGCCAGAGTCACATGGCATTCAGTAGAGTTCTAGGATCAGATCTGGCCATGCAACAATTTACCATATTCCTTTGCCTGAGAGCAGCATGAAGCCCTCACAAGGGTGGCTGCTCATCAATTAATCCTTCCTTGGGAGCAACACAGAGCAGCAGAGACCCTGATAAGGCTATGAACTTTCCATCTTTAGTTCTTGAAACTGTCTACTCCTTTCAAATCATTGCAACTTTTACTTGCTACTGACACCTGGACTGGAGGGGAGAGAGTGGTGAAAAGATCTATATATATTTATTGATCTCCCAAGCCATTCACCTCCCATATCGGATTTTAATTTTTAAAATCAGGTTTTTTTAATTAGAAGAACCTAGTAAAGTGTTCAAACCATTGCTATTATTTTTACCTTAAAATAACTCTCGAGATCTCTGAAATTTCAATTGAATAAATCTTCAGAAAGGTTGGCACTCTTTTGAGGGTGCTGATTTTTCCATTGTTTTAAAAAAAAAAAAGATGACTGCGTTTTTGTGCCACCAGTTAAATTGAAGACAAAATCTAAATGGGCACACCCCTAACTGCTTGACTTGGACTTGCAAATCACATAGCTAAAGGTGCAACTGATCAGATTTTCATGTACAATTCAGTTTACTAGTGTAAAAATACAAGTGCAAATTCTGTGGGTGAAACTTGCACCCACAAACCGGAGGCTGAGCCTCATCCCAGCTGAAAATATACTTGTCTCTATAGGCACAGTTTATAGATATATTTCAGACTGAAGTTTTTACACCAAGATTCATACTAAATCAAATTTTTATGGCTGAGTTATAAACTCATGAAAAACTGGGTTTATAATGGAAATGTTGAAAGACTCTCAACTTTAGGACAAAGCACAGCTATAATTTTACAGGCATTAGACATCTAAAATAACTTTGTATAAAGATTACACTGGGATTTGTCCTCAGTTTTGTAGAAAATACTTAACGTTGAACTGTATTTTATGCACACAAAAAGACTTATTTCATAAGACAAGAAGCTGAGAGATTTACATTCCAATATTCAAAAACACTATTACTAAAATGCTCTTTTTACTCTTACAATAGAGTTGTCAAAAGCTATATATTTAAAAATATCTCAAACTAAATTTTTATATAAAAATGGTATGTGGAATAACAATTCTAAATATTTAAGATGGAAAGTATTCAAGCCATGCATTTGGGACAGCTTAAAACTGAGTCTTGTAACAAGGGGTACGTCTACACTACAAGACTATTTCGAATCAACTTAATTTGAATTTGTGGAATCGACCTTATGAAGTCGAAGTTGTGTATCCACACTAAATACACTAGTTCGACTGTGTGAGTCCACAGTAACGGGGCCAGTGTCGACTTTGGAAGCGGTGCACTGTGGGAAGCTATCCGACAGTTCCCGCACTCCCCGCTGCCCATTGGAATCCTGGGATTTCCCCCCAATGCATGCTGGGGGGAAAAATGTGTCGAGGGTGGTTTTGGGTAACTGTCATCATTGAACCGTCACTCCCGCCCTCTCTCCGTGAAAGCGCCGGCGGGAAATCTGTTCGCGCCCTTCTCTGGTCGGTTACAGCTCGGACGCCACAGCACTGCGAGCATGGAGCCCGCTGCGATCATCGCTGCACTTATGGCCGTTGTCAACTCCTCGCACCTTATCGTCCACCTCTTCCACAGTCAGCTGCTGAGAAATCGGGCGAGGAGGCTCCGTCAGCGCGGTGAGGACAGGAAGTCACAGAGTGGCGCAGACCTCTCACAAAGCAGGGTACGCTGCGCAGTGGAGATCATGGTGGCAATGGGTCAAGTTCATGATGTGGAACGGCGATTCTGGGCCCGGGAAACAAGCACGGACTGGTGGGACCGCATAGTGCTGCAGGTCTGGGATGAATCACAGTGGCTGCGAAACTTCAGGATGCGTAAGGGCACTTTCCTTGAACTCTGTGACTTGCTGTCCCCTGCCCTGAAGCGCCAGGACACCCGGATGCGAGCAGCCCTGACTGTGCAGAAGCGAGTCGCCATAGCCCTCTGGAAACTTGCAACGCCAGACAGCTACCGGTCAGTAGCGAACCACTTTGGCGTGGGCAAATCTACCGTGGGGGTTGCTGTGATTCAAGTAGCCCACGCAATCGTTGAGCAACTGTTCTCAAAGGTAGTGACCCTGGGGAAACGTCCAGGTCATCATAGATGGCTTCGGCGCGATGGGATTCCCAAACTGCGGTGGGGCTATAGATGGGACTCACATCCCTATCCTGGGACCGGCCCACCAGGCCAGCGAGTACATTAACCGAAAGGGCTACTTTTCTATGGTGCTGCAAGCACTGGTGGACCATAGGGGACGTTTTACCAACATCTACGTGGGGTGGCCGGGCAAGGTTCATGACGCGCGTGTGTTCAGGAACTCTGGTCTGTTTAAACGCCTCCAGGCAGGTAGTTTCTTCCCGGACCACAAAATAACGTTTGGGGATGTGCAGATGCCTACAGTGATCCTCGGGGACCCAGCCTACCCGCTAATGCCCTGGCTCATGAAGCCCTATACAGGCGCCTTGGACAGTGAGAAGGAACTCTTCAACTACCGGCTGAGCAAGTGCAGAATGGTGGTGGAGTGTGCTTTCGGACGTCTCAAGGGGAGATGGCGGAGCTTACTGACTCGCTCGGACCTCAGCGAAAAAAATACCCCCGTTGTTATTGCTGCTTGCTGTGTGCTCCACAATCTCTGTGAGAGCAAGGGTGAGACCTTTATGGCTGGATGGGAGGTTGAGGCCAATCGCCTGGCTGCTGATTACGCTCAGCCAGACACCCGTGCCGATAGAAGATCCCAGCGGGAAGTGCTGTGCATCCGGGAGGCTTTGAAAGATAGGTTCCTCGGAGAGCAGGGTAACCTATGACTCTCCAGTTGATTTACAGAGAAGCTGAACCTGAGCCTGTTTCAGTGACTGTTGACTTCGATCTGCGGTTACATACCCCGTTCTCCGGGTTTCCCCCCTTCCAACACACGTTTTAAAATAACTTTAATGGAACACTGATTATTAATAAAGTTTTCTTTAATTATGAATTCCTGTTCAAGGGTTGAAACATGGACGCGAACTGTGGTGGGTACGGTGTGCACTCATGTCCAGACCGCTTCTACACTAGAGGAATGACAGGCTCCTGCTCCTACAGCGGTCTCTGGGGGGAGGACGGTTGCAGGTGGGTGTGCAGGAAGGGGTGGGTTTGCAGGAAGGGGTGAGGGGTGCCATCTTTGGGACGGAGTTTGGATGCAGGCTCTGGACTGGGGGTTGGGCGTAGGAAGGGGTGAGGGGTGTGTGGGAAGGGTGAGTATGTGTCCGTGGATGAGGGCTCTTGCTGGGGCTCAGGGCATCGGAGAGGCTCGTGGCTAGGGGGGAAGGGCATGGTAAGGGCAGCCTGCCTTGCCATTTGTGGATGTCAGGCGCTAGGACCCTGGGGCAGCATACACCTCACATACTGACCCGGGGCAGCATTCACCTCCCAGAATGACCCTAGTGCCTAGTGACTGCAGTCTGTGTGTGTCCTGCTGTTGATCCTGCCCCCAAGTCTGTACCCTGGTAATGGAGGCTGTCCTATGCAATTAAAAAACCCCTCCCCCCCCCTTCACACACAGTCTTCTGACAAGGAAAACGTGACGGAAACAGTGAATAACAACAAACTACTTTTAATACTCAACTACATAGTGGGGGGATGAAACTTGGATTTGGGACTGGGTGATCCTGGAAGGGAAGCACTTCTCACACTTTAGGGAATGAGAGCTGTTTGGTACATGAGCGCTCTGCTGGGGTGGAGTGACAGTTTTCACGGCCCCTAGCGCCCCTCCTTCTTGTGATTTTGGGTGAGGGGGGGACAGGACTTTGTGGCGGGGGAAGGCGGTTGCAGATACAGTTCAGGGGGGCTCTCTGCTCCTGCCTGCGGTCCTGCAGAACATCTACAAGGCGCCGGAGCATGTCCGTTTGTTCCCTCATTAGCCCAAGCAGCGTTTGAGTCGCCTGCTGGTCTTCCTGCCGCCACCTGTCCTCCCGTTCGCTGTGTGAGCGCTGCTGCTGACATAGAGTCTCCCTCCACTGTCTCTGCTTGGCCGCCTCGGCTCTGGAGCAAGCCATCAGTTCCGAGAACATGTCGTCCCTAGTCTTTTTCTTTCACCGCCTAATCTGCGCCAGCCTCTGTGAGGGGGATGCCGGGGCAATTCGTGAAAGAGCCGCAGCTGCGTGATGGGGAAAAAGGAAGTGATTTCCTTGAAAAGATACATGTTTGCGAACACTGAACACAGTCTAGTCAGTTTCTGTGAACAAGACCATACAGGGCACCTAGTCTCATGAGCTCTCAGGACAAGTTCGAGATTTCGGAATACACTTTCATTGGCTGCGGTCTTGCACAGGAGATCGGACAAGCGGGGCGGTACAGCTGAATCCGTGTAGCAGCCAGGCCTGGTAAGCACTACACTATAGGCTGCTTAACAGTTAATGGATAGCTGTGCCCTCCCGCTGAAGGCAATCTGTAAAGCATAAAGTCTGACCCTGTTCCAGCCCCTCGCGGCTGTGCCCGGGAAAGATCACTGTATGCTTTTCCTCTGCGGCCTCCAACACGTGGCTGTTAAGCGAAGGTCATTGCTATGCAAAGTAAAAGTCAAGCATTCACAATAGTAACAGTACACTAATTGCCCTAATTAGATGCAGCAGTCGCCGAACGAGATTAGCCTGAGGCGGGTCACTCGGAGAGAGAGCGAGCGGATGCTGCTCGAATCCCTGCACAGACCAGGACCGTACGCTGCAATGCTGGTGGAGGCAATGATTCCGCTGTACATTAGGATGGCCTGGCGCGGAAGAGTGTGCTTCCACGGAGCACCAAATAAGGCACCTCTCCCCAGGAACCTCCTGCAGAGACTTTTCGAGCTGCTCTCCGAGAGCTTCGTGGAACTGTCCCAGGAAGATTTCTGTTCCATCCCTATCTGTGTGGACCTTCTCTTTATATAGTTTTTTAAGCAAAAGGTTTCATATAGTTTTTACATATTTTTTATTCCTGTTTTTTAAAAAATAAATGTTTCCATGTTTATAGCACTTACCGACTGATCCTTCCCCTGATTCTGAGTCCGGGTTAACGGCCGGGGAGGGTTGGTAGGGGATCTCTGTGAGGGTGATGAAGAGATCCTGGCTGTCGGGGAAAGCGGTATTGTAAGCGCTGTCGCCTGCATCGTCCTCCACAAACCCTTCCTCATCTTCCCCATCGGCGAACATCGCCGAGGAACTGCCCCTCGACACTATCCCATACTCAGAGTCCACGGTCACTGGTGGGGCAGTGGTGGCAGACCCACCGAGAATGGCATGCAGTGCCTCGTAGAAGCGGCAGGTCTGGGGCTGTGCTCCGGAGCGTCCGTTTGCCGCTCTGACTTTTTGGTAGCCTTGTCTCAGGTCCTTGATTTTCACGCGGCACTGCGTTGTATCCCGGCTGTATCCTCAGAGTGCCATGGCTTTGGAGACCTTCTCGTAGGTCTTTGCATTCCGTTTGTTGGAGCACAGCTCCGAAAGCACAGACTCATCGCCCCACACAGCGATCAGATCCAGGACTTCCCGGTCTGTCCATGCTGGGGACCTCTTTCTATTCTAGGATTGCATGGACTCCTCTGCTGGAGAGCTCTGCATCGTTGCAGGTGCTGCTGAGCTCGCCCCGATGTCCAACCAGGACATGAGATTCAAAGTGCCCAGACAGGAAAAGGAATTCAAATTTTCCCGGGTCGTTTCCTGTGTGGCTGGTCAGAGAATCCAAGCTTGGACTGCTGTCCAGAGCGTCAACACAGTGGTGCACTGTGGGATAGCTCCCGGAGCTAGTAAGTTCGATTTGCATCCACACCTAGCCTAATTCGACATAGCCATGTCGAATTTAGCACTACTCCCCTCGTCGGGGTGGAGTACCGAATTCGAACTAAAGAGCCATCTAGGTCGAACTAAATGGCTTCCTGGTGTGGACGGGTGCACGGTTAATTCGAATTAACGCTGCTAAATTCGAATTAAAGTCCTAGTGTAGACCAGGCCAAGGATCATAACAACATAGACCATCTTACAGGCAGAGGGATTCCATACTAGAGATATTCCATATGCACTGTCAGCACCAATCCTGAGCATTAAGTGGTTTGACTGTGTATGCAGGGCTGGTGCAACCATTTAGGCAAACTAGGCAGCTGCCTAGTGGTTGGGGGCGCCTAAAAGCCCGCTCAGGCGCGGAGGTGTAGTGGAAGTGAGCTGGGGTGGGGGGGTGGGGGGAGGGCCACCTGCAGTAATGGGGGGGCACACAGGGGAACCGCTCCCCACCCCAGATCATCTCCACTCTGCCTCCTCCGCTGAGCACAGAGCCCCCGTTCTAAGTCTCCTCTAATCGGCGCCGCAAGTCTGGGAGGGGAGGAGACTTAGAGCGGCGCCGGCATGCTCAGCAGAGGAGGTGGAGTGGAGGTGAGCTGGGGCGGGCTCCCTGGGCGGGGCTAGCTGACACGGGGGGCGGGGGGGAGTCGCCCCAGGCAGGGCTAGCTGCCATGGAGGCGGGCTGCCCGGGCAGGGTTAGCTTCCTTGGGTGGGGGTGTCTCCCCAGGTGGGGTTAGCTGCCGTGGTGGTGGGGGGTCTCCCCGGGTGGGGTTAGCTGCAGAGAGGGGGTAGCTGCTGTGCGGGGGGGGCTCCCCAGGCGGGGGGACTGGTGGGCTCCCTGGGTGGGGGGCTGGGTTAGCTGCCGCGGCGGGGCGGGGTTAGCTGGGTGGGGGAATGGCGTAAGGTGGAAGTTTCGCCTAGGGCGCGAAACTTCCTTGCACCGGCCCTGTGTGTATGGAATATCATAATCTCAGAGACCTGGCCTTCCTTCAATTGCTCATTATATTCAAAAGTTGCATTGCATGCCTAGTGTGATACAACCAACCATGGTCACTCTGGCTACCACAATGGTCCTCAGTAGACTATATGTGTTTAAAGTAAATAAAGAAAAAAATTTAAAGAAAAAAAGTTTTTCTTTTTCTATTAGCTGCAGCAAAATGTAATCAATTATCTTGAATTGTATTTTCATACGTATGTGGTATCTCTTTAAATAGCCTTATGGACTAAACCCTGCATGCTGGTGCATATGGAGAAAAGGACATAGGAAATATCCTTCCACATGATCAGCCAGGAAGAACACCCTCACAGTACTAGTGTTTAGTGGGAGATGCTCACCTGCCATGGTGGAGTGTCTACAAAACCCCAAGTGAGGCTCTGTTCCAGTGAAAGAGGAGTACATCCAACTCCTTGGCCAGCTGGTCTGTATGTTTCATCTGAAGCGAGTGATAGCAGTTAGTTGTTAAGGGATGAGCATTCCATCCGATGAAGAATAATGTCTCCTCCTACATG
Organism: Mauremys mutica; assembly: GCF_020497125.1. Lineage (NCBI taxonomy): Eukaryota > Metazoa > Chordata > Testudines > Geoemydidae > Mauremys > Mauremys mutica. Next base: position 33,132,736 of record NC_059076.1, on the reverse strand, counting down.
TTGTGCTGGCTTCTAGTGATCCAATCTATGTTGCTAGGATGTCTTGTAGTGATAAAGGTCCTCTGCCTGCTTGTAATGTTGGAGTAGTTCTCTGCAGATGAATGTATGATCCCATTTGAATGATGCCTACATTATCATGGCTCTCCACCTGAGTTGCATCCTCAGAGGGCAATAAGATGACAAAGACTGCCCATCAGGTATAACTTTGCAGTTCCACATGCTGCTGGATTGCAACCACCCTAGGACACATGGATTTTACTCTCTTTTTATATGTTCTTATGCTTATGCCATCAGCATAGTGTCCGAGCACCTTCCAATAGGGCATTAAACTACATGGCTAACATCTGTCACTGGATATAGCTTAGCTTGCTGTGCACTGATCATACAGATGTTCCTGCACATGAACAATGGCATTACCACCTTGTGTTTCAGCTGCACTGAATATTCAACAATACTTACAGCTTTGGAATGTGTGTCTGCGGTATAGCTACTTCATATCAAAGAAGAGTAGTATTCAGAAGGCTGAGCGATCAAGAGAGTAATGGGCCTTAATTGTAAGCACTTTCATGATAGTAGAGTCTCACAACATCAAAAAATAACTGCTAAAATGTGTAATGTTAAAAGTACCACATGCTAAGAATAGTGCTTTGCTGGATAGCCAGTCATAGTGGCCTCAGCGAGTTCGGAAAGGCCACTGGTACAGTAAGTAGGATATTTTGGGGGTGGGGAACATTAATTAACTGTTTATTTAAGAGAAGCACAAGTTGAACCGCACATGACTTTAGCAGTATAAAATGTGTAAAATATGGCAGTGATAACATAATCTCCTGAAAAGACAGCATTACCATCAGTTCTCACTAGCAATTAATCATTTGCCAAATTAGGAAGGAGATTGCAACAAGTGCGGTTAGATCACCACTTTTAACAGCAGAGCAGATATGCAAAGACTGAAGGAGTTATCTTCCTTTTGTAAAAGGTTAGCTTGGGAGTATAAGGAAGGGAGGAAATCAGTGACTCTTAATAGGCTGTGTAATTTCTTCTCCGCAGTTAGAGAAGAAAGGAATGAAAGACCACCTAGCCCCTCCTTCTTTTGCTTTGCCTTTCTCTGCACTTTTGCTCTTTCATTAAACATAACATGTTGTAAGGGGGTGGTTAGAGTAAATTCATGAGTAAATAAAAATTGTCCACTTAATATTGACTCTGTGTGTGTGTATCTATTGAATTGACAAATGTGGTATGTTTCCTGTGATGTACATTCTCAATTACTCTTTGTAAATGATTAAATCTAAACTCCTTACTCAGTCAATAAATCACAGCAGCCTAACTGTTCTAAGAAGGACTGTGTGGGAGAGACAGTAAAAAGATGGACACTTTCTTAAAATTCTTGCTTAGCCTCTGTCTCAGAGCTCCACTGATTTCCTCAAACTCTCCTCCTGACTATGGACATCATCCTTCAAACAGTTGGGGTAAAGTGTTGGTCTCACTGAAGTCAATGGCACAATGCTCTCATTGACCAGTGGGGCCAGAATTTCACCCTGATCTTACTTGAAGAATGTTCAAGTGGGTAAAATACACACATTCTTATGTGTTTGCAGGATCAGTCCCTATTAGAGATACACTAATCCTATATTTGAGCGGAAAAGATACCATGTGATGTATGTGACCAATCAGAACTATTGATCTATGGCTCCGATCACTGTATTATGAGTGCCTCACAAACTGCTGAATTTATGATCCTAACATCCCTATTTTATAGATAATAAAGGCAAACCAATTAAGTGATTTGTCTAAGATCTCAAAGGAAGTCTCTGGGATAGGAATTTAATCCAAATCTCTTGAGTCCTAATTTAGTCCCCTAGCCACAAAACCATCTTTCTTCCCACTGCAGTGCCATTTAGATTTTGGATATTGTCCAAAATCCACCTGTTTGTAAGTGATCCATTTTGGGGGTGGTTAAATTTCAGAATAATTTGATCTGCAAGTGTCAAAGAAAAAAGCTGCCCCTGAGGATTACTTACATGTAGATGGGGACAAGATCAAGTCTACAACTGGAAATATAAGTGGATATGTAAATAGGTATGTTCAGGTAGTTATTCATGAATATTATATTCAAGTAGTTATGTAGATTTAAAGTACTGAGTTATTAATGTTAATATATAGAACACATTTGGAATAGCTAGGCCAAGTGGTACAGACTTACCATCATTGCAAAGTCGTTAATTATCAGTTGATAAAGAGTGGGTTGTGTTAGCACAGGAAAGCTACCTATCCAGAGTATGGAATGTAATTTTCATCTATGAGTGGGTCCTGTGAAGGTTGTGGTTGAATTGTGAAGATGGTTTAGTTCATGGCCTAAGTTATTTGCCTACTGTTTTCTCAAGTAGTGAGTAATAGGTATGCTAGAGCCCACCAGCTGTCCTTGAAGTAATCCTGCAACTGTCTGACTCTAGCTTTGTTTGTTTAATTTCCTGACTGATACAAATTGATGATTTCTTGCCATTTATTTAGGTATGCCATCTATGCAGGAAATTATTTTGCAAGACATAATATTGCAATGCAAGGTCTAGTAGCAGCTGCAATATTTTGAATAAGTGTCATTCTCTGGTGTCCCAAAGGTTTTAGTGGGTATCTCCCAGAATACAAAAAAATTGGCACTAATTAAGCTGAATACGAAAGTTTTTTCTAAGACACTATGTATGGGTGGGCAAAATATTTGGATCTAAGGCAGAAAATATTTGTAGGGAGGTCAATCTGCTCACATTCTCTCCAGCTGAGCCTGCAGGTTCTTGGGTAAATTTCATTGTGATAACTCCTGAAGGAAAAACTGTGATAATTCTGTACTGGAATTCTCTCCATAATGATGCTGAGCTGAGAATCAGTCTATCTCAATTTGGGAACTAAATCTATTGATCCAGACTTGTAACTGTTTGAGCAAAATGCTCATTATATTTGTGTACATATTTGTTTGTTTCATTGTGTTTAAAAAGAAAAATAATTATCCTAAGAAAACTGAAGATATGCTTTGGATCCATTATATTCTTTTGATTTGTTTTTTAACAATATGAGATGTTCCAATCAAAGTGCGATGGTAATATGTAATATTTACTAGTCTGTCTGAATTTCACATTCAGAGCTATTTGTCTATTGGATAAACATAAATGCATTAAGAATGCTTTAATATTTTTCTTTATGCCTTTTATGGCATATTGTGTCAATTCTGACTAGTTTAAAAGATATTGTCAATCAGTTTATATAAAATTGCGATTCATGGGAAATCTTGTTCTACTCTATTGTGGGAAACCAGAGTGCAAATATCTAATTTTTTAAAGTCCATAATTCCATTGCTATCTATCTATCTATACACTTTTAACTTGAACAAAATATTTTGTCCATCATTTACAGCAGTTGTACAATAATGCACCATTTCAGTTGCCATAATGTATAATCATCATATATATCTGAGATCAGTGTAAAATGACCAACACTGGCAAAAAAAGGGTGTCTAAAATAGGTTCTTAAATCCAAATGTAGACACCAGAATAGCAGATTTTCAAAATGCTGTGCACAAACAGCTCCCATTTGAAATCAGATCCAATGAGCATCACACTTATTGCTTAAGATCCAACAGCTATCCTTTTCCAGTCCAGAAAGAGCATGTAGCGATTGTTAAATGCCTGAAGTAAAGCCAGTAAATCTCTGTGCAGCAGCAGGGATGCAGGAGAAATCCTAAATCCTCCTGCACCTGCCATATGTGTCCAGTGACTGCAGATCTGGCTGTGAAAAGCTTGTAGGATACCTGTGGGAGGGCTAGGCAGATTTGCACTCCTGCTGCAAGTTATTATATCTGTGTCAACATATCATATCTGTGGTTAGATTTGCTGTAGCATGTGTTGCTGATAAAAACATACCATGTTTTGGTGGGTTGAAAAGCCTCATATTTATTATTTTCAGTATGTAGGGCACTTTAGAAGGTTAATAGAGAGACAAGGAGACAGATCGCCCACTGTGGCCACCTTGTGCTGCTCCTGTAGCACGAAATAGCTGTAATGTTGGCTTAGCCCATTGGTGGAGGATTCCTCCTTTCTGACTGAATCTCCAGGTGGCATAAGGCCACCAGAATAGCTCTAAAATATCTAAATGAACACTCTGCTTCCCATCCAGTGTAGGGGACATTCTCTGAGTGAAGGGGGCTTGGTCAGAGCATGTTGATGCCCTGGTTACTCTGGCTGCCAGAATGGTCCCTTGGGCCCATATACAGCTGGGTATAAATTACTATGCCAGGAACCAGCCCAATCCTCAGCCAGCCAAGAACTGAGGGAAGGGAGGGTGTTTTTTATGCCATATTTACAGTCTTTCCCCCTGTCCTCCAGCATGAACACCATGAGTCAGCCTAGGAGTGGGGCCAGAGTGCCTACACCAAGGAGCTTGCCAGCTAACTTTAGCCACAGTGAGATGAGTGGGGATAACCATGAGATCCCATAGGGAGTGGCTAGGACAAAGAATGATGTTTACAGCAACAAGATTATGGGACTAGTTGAGGCATGTGCACAGCAACTATAATGGTTGAATTACAAACAATGTTTATGGTAATTGTTGTCTCCTTTTGCTCTATACGTTCCCTTCCTCTCTGAGTCTAGACAGATTATCATCCTGCCTGGCACAAAGGGCTCTGTGGAACACTTCACTTTACATACCATTAAAAGAAATGGTCTGATACACGGGGCATGATAGATTATCTCAGTAGACAGACTAAAGAAGATCCCAAAACACGCACCCACTGTAACAGTGCAGGACTATCCAGTTCTGGATCACTGCAACCAGCATTCCTGGTTCGCTTTAAGAGCCAGTCCTTAGTGTATGAAGCTAAAATGGGAATAACAATAAAAGGGCAACACATGGCCTAAATCTTATAATTAGAGCAGGGCAAGTTATTCCACGCATATAACTCATTAAATTTGCCTATTTTTTAATTTAATTTTTATTCAAATTCAAACAAAATATTTCACTATTAGGATGGTTGTAATGACTGAGGAAGCCACTCCCAGTCAAAAACATTTTCTTGTACAATGTGACAAACCTGTCTGGAGGAGAGAGGCTTCCCCCTAAGCCACAGGGTTTGATAGATTAAGCATGTGATGTGGTTTCATATTCTCTCTATTTAAACTCCAGAGATTAAATGACTCTCACTTTTGGTCACTCGGTACTGGAATCATATGCAGGACACGGGTCACAGGGCCAATGCTAAATCCACTGGATCACATACCTCCCAGGCAAATTGCTTTCTTTGCTTTAAGCCTCTGTCTCAGAATTAATAAAATGGGTATTGTTACAATGATAACCTACCTACCTGTTGGTGCAGGCCTCTTAGATCCTGTAAAGCTCCAAATCACAGTTGAAAAAAACAAAACAAAACAATCCTGCCTTTGCCCAAGAAACAGAAAGGTTAAGGCATTGTGGTAGGATTATTAGGCATCAGCCTGTGAGCCTGATAATATGATTTATATTTACCTTTTTGACACTGATTTGCTTAGTCACATAGGGCAAGGCACGTGGCGAAGCTGAGCGAAGTGAAACAGAGCAGATCTGTGACACAGGTAGGGACTAGGCTATGGGATTTCCTGGCTGCATACCCCACGCTTTATCCCCAAAGGGACACAACCAAAGCTGCTTCCTCTGGCAGGACTTTTCCAGAGACATGTGCCGGGTTCGACCACAGTAGTTGCCCTGGTACTTCTATGTGAATTCTTAGGCCGTGAAGTCTTCTACTAGTAAGACAATCTGAGGAAGAAATGACTTTTGAAACTGTGTTTAAGACAGAACTCCAAGGAGTGCTCTTTCTGCAACTGTTTTCAGTAGGTCCTCGTCCAGTTGATGGGAAGAAAATGGGTTGCTGCTTCTTTAAGGGCTCCCTCTGCAATTGATGGCAGCTGGGGAGGAAGAGGGAACATTTACCTGGGCATAGCAGGGAGGAGAAGGAAGTGGCTAGTCCAGGTGTGTCATGGCGGGGCACTGCCCTTCCAGTTGACTGGAGGAGGGGTATTTATGTTCTGCAGCATTCAGGAGAAACCCTCTCTCACTGGGATTAAATTGGCAACACCCACCCTTGAATGAATGGAATTGGAACAGGATTGGGTTTCTTCATGATCTGATGTGGGCATTATGCTACTTGCCTTTTTTTCTTGGGAACTTGGAAGGAATTGTTCCCTTGCCACCAAATTGGCTGAGGAAGTTCTTTTTTTCCTGCCTTCCCCAGAGCAGGTTTGTGGAGGTTAGGATAGAATGATGCAACTTTCTAAGTTTAAAAGAAAAAATGGTCAGAGGTCCAGTGGAGGTGCTTGTTATGAAAGGGATATGGTTATTGGATAAAATGGATTGGAAGGGGACTTAAAGGAAGGCGAGGGGAAGGCATTCAGAGCTCCTAACATCTGGTAAAGCAGGGAGCTGACACTTCCCCTTTCTTTTCTAGTTTTCTTAACCCTGGATGATGGCAGGGTCCCTGCAACAGGCTGGCTGGGACCAGGTTGGGAAGTTGGGAGCTGATGGCAGCCCTCCCTACTACATGGAAATGATTAAGGGAATAAAGATGCCCCGCATGGTACAATTTATTGCCAGGTATTCCCAGATATTATAAATGAATGAAATTGTAACCTAATAAAACCACATCCATTGTTTCCTGTCTGTCTTCTGGTGTGGCCAGGACACTTGCAAATGATGCAAAATGAACAGGCCAAAAAAAGTTTACAAAATTCTAGTGGATCTTCAGCAATTTTGATCAGTCCTTCTAATAAGCAAAGTAATACTGTTTTTAATAATCAGTAACATCAAGCCTGGGATGAAGAACAAACTTTTAACTCCATATGCATTATATGCATTGTGGCAGGGCTAAGTATTATCTAGATGATCCCTGACAGGTGTTTGTCTAACCTGCTCTTAAAAATCTCCAGTGATGGAGACTCCAGAACCTCCCTAGGCAATTTATTCCAGTGCTTAACCACCCTGACAGTTAGGAAGTTTTTGATGTCTGACAGTGCTTAGAATTCCATCATACCTAGTGTTTGGTCTGTAAACAACTGAATGATAGTCAATGTCTCCTTTATTTCCTTTCTGAGACGTTAACATTGGCTATAATATTTGTCTTCATGCTGCGACATTTATGAGTGCTGGTTTGAGGAGCAAGGGTACTTTTTCCTGCAGTGTCAGAGACGCACACAAACTGGTTTAAATTTTTAACAAGCTGTCAGTTTAGTTCCTTGGTTTCTAGGATAAATTATCCACCAACGAGTTTCCCCAGTAAACTTCATATTTTTGGTTGGTAAAACAAACAATCCAAGGAGTGGCTGGTCAAATAAATGAAGGTATAAGAACAAAGGAAATATACTGTCCAGGTAGCCTGCTCCACTTTATTTAAATGTTTGTTCCATTTATTTTTAGAAAGAACTAAGGGTCCAATCCTACTCCCATTGAAGTCAAGGGGAGTCTTTCTACTATCCAATATGGGTCAGATTAGGCCCTAAATCTGGAATGATGGGGCCCTATTTAATCTCAAATAGAGAAACCTGAACAGCTCCTCAGCCTGGCACAAACTTTTTCTTCAGGAATCCTAAACTAGGCAGCCAAAGGAAGGATCATGCGTTTCGGGAGCTAGAAGCTGAGGCTGGCAGAGAAGTTAGAGTTGCAGAAGATCAGTAGCTTTGCAAGTGTGGAGAGACCGAAGGCAATTGGTACTGTATATAGTTTCTATAGCCATAGAAAAATTCCAGTTTATAACATTGTTACAATTATTGTTAAAATTGTAGCTCTGTAAAAGTGAATATTGCTTTGGTCAACCCGTGTTTCTCAGACATTAAAATTGTCAGGATGGGCAATGCTTATCCAATCTGTCACTGTATGAGAGTTCAATGGGCAAATAGGAGGGGATGCCAGCTTTTTATGCAAATCTACAGGGATTTTCTGCCAGAGTTCAAAGCTCTGGCAAAAAGCTGTCTACAATAGTAATTAAAATCTAGCGTGCATTATTTTTTTTAAAAAAAGAAACCCAAATATCCAGTGCACATTAGATAAAAATATCACATAAGCACATTGTTTATGCATCTGGAATTCAACATTTTAGCATTTAAAATTAGAAAAATGTATTAGCCTTGTAAAATTAAGTATATTAATACAGTTGAAAGAGTATACACTTCTGCACTGGAAACTGATATCTATTTAATATGTTTTACATGTGTTTGTTGAAGGATACAATGCACTTGTGTTATTACGCCAATTTCATTCTTGGATGATTTCCCCTTTGGCATACTTGTGACAGTTTTTATTAGTTATTCATTCACAATATTGATTAGCACCTGCTGGAGCAATTTATTAATCCCTTTTGAACCCATTTTGAGTATCAAGGTTTTCTAATGGAGAAATATCTCTTACCGAATACTAACATCGCATACATTTGTAAAACTAATTCACTTATTATTAGTTTATTGTGCCACAAAGCAAAACAGAATTCATGAAATACTGTACCTGTTCTTCTGTTTCAAATCTTCTTGTTCAGTTTACCTGGCTACAGAGGATAGTAACTTTACCAAATTCCAAGAAAACAGAAAACCTAAATGTGTCAAGCCTGGTGGCAGTAGGACTAGATGCAACTCCCATCAATTCTAGAAGTATGTGATTCTTGTATAATGCAAACGGAAACCATGTAACTAAACTTGGCATGCCTGAAGTCACTGACTTTCCCTCTGCCCACACTGGCATGGACCATGCCCTTTTCAGCACTGTTTGTGGAGAAGAATTTCAATTTTCTTAATCTTGACTGGAGGCTCAGAGTGTTACTGTTTACTCCCTATCCAGGCTTCAGTCTCCTTTTCCCAAAGGCAACTCAGCAGCCTGTGATCCTAATTTAAGTCACCACATCCAGTTCCATTATCTCTAATGAAAGCAAAGTTTGTTGGGACAGGAGAGAAAATAAAGAGAAACACAACCTAAGTGATGCATGTAAACAAATACATTAACTGGATAGTGGGACTAAAATAATACAAAAGGGCTTATAGGGCCCAATCCAGTGCCCACTGGAATCAATGAGTGTCCTTTTATTGACTCCAGTGGGGAGTGGATTGCCTCCATAACTTGTATGGAAGTATTACCTGCAGTATAAATTAACAGGGTTTTCTCTCTCAGCCCAAAGACTCTCCTGGGTTGCCTTCTTAGAATTTTAGTTTTTTTTCTGGGGCAAGGAGCCTTCTCCCACTTACATCTTGCACAAATGATGGCGGACCATCACACTCTCTGCATTCAGGGAAGCACAGGAACTTTTTCCTCTGTCCTTTCCAAGTGGTCTGCAGAATGGGCTGAGCAGAGAGGGGAGCAATTGGTTAGTACGGCCAAGGAACTTCTGTGGCACAGTCTCCAGAACTTTTCCCAGGGCATTGAAGCTTTGCACTGTCCCAGTGCCTGGCCTATGCTTTTAAAGGCACAATCTGGTCTGGCAATATGGAGTGCTTTTGCTGCAGGAGTATGATCTTCCTATTGCACTTCGATAATGAGCTCTCGCTAAGATTTTTGCAACTATATTAACGTGTGTGAATTGTCAACAACCTGGTCTGCTATGTAAGCATTGCAACCTTACTAACAATGGCCAAAAATTCGGTGAGCCGCTAAACTCCCACTACTCCTGATTGACTTGGGGGTTATGGCTGCCCACCATGTCTGAAGACTGATTTGGCCCATATTTACCAGTAACTGGCAATCCTGTTCTCAGTATCAACACAGGCTGTGCCTATACTAAATCTCTTCGCTTAACATTTCCCATCTTTGCTACTGCCAGTGGCTGGCACACTAATGTAGACTGGCTTACATCTAATCACCAGGTTGTCACACCCTGCTCAGAATAGGTCTAGATGACCTGGTGCTGAAAACACTGGTGGCTATAGGTGCCTTTTTGAGGGGAAGTGGTATAGAAAGTCAGAAAGCAAGAAGTGCCTATGGTGGGAGATTGGTTGATCTCCCAAGCTTTGGGTTGATCCCTCCAGGTGGGTTGGTGGAGGAGTAGTAGAAGCTTGCCCAGCAGTCATCCTTGTTGTTCCTCTTTTGCAAATAGAGAAATCCATTGCTGAGGGCCATTGGTCTGCCACCTTTCCCAGGACCTAAAAAATATTCCTCAAATTTGTTCTCAAATTATTATTGGTAAATATTTATAGTTTGGTAGTGCCCCTGAACTGCATTTGGATTGGAGCCCATTGTGCTGGATGCTTTACAAACACAGAAAAGATACAATCCCTGCCCTGAAAGCTTTAGGGTCTAAAACCATATCTACACTACAGACTTCTGCTGGTCAGGAGTGTGAAAAGATGGGATCCCAGACTGATGTAGCTGTGCTGGCAAAAGCCCCTAGTGTCAACACAAGTCAAGCCATACATACCTGGCTATATTTATACTGCTAATCTTAAAAAGACCAAGGTGGAGTGTAGCACTGTTAGCCTTGAAAGGAAAGGCCCTTCTCTTAATGGACATTCCCTAATCTTTGTGGAAGGAAATGTCCCGGGGAGCTCAGTACTTTCTCTTCCTGTCCTAGACCCCACTGACACCTCTCTGGGAAGTCTGACATCCATGACCGGGAAGGAGGAGGGCTGGATTAAAAAATATCCTGAGGCCGTACAAAGAATCCTAAATTAATCCTGTCTGTCACTTTCTGTGGCTCCCGTCCGTGCTCAGACACCATATTTCGACATGGGTTCATACAACACTCACAGGAAGGTGGAGCAGAGCTGCTCCAATGGAGTAACGCTGACTGGGTTCCACTGCAGGGAGCAAGAAGCCCAAAGTTGGTACGGAGGCATAGGGCTTCCATATAGATTTCCTGAAGGACTGGGCATTGGATCTGTGAATTTGTTTGTTCCCTGGGGAATGGCAAATCCCACTTTTCCTTTCTGGACAGTGTACAGAGTGTTCCTCCTCCCAGAGTGCCTCCACCATGGCTGGGGCCAGGGGTGGGTATGGAGAGGGGCGGGGCCTACACACTGACTTAGTTCACTTCATATTTTCTACCGAAGTTGTTGGAACGAACCTTTTAATTTTTTAAGGTTCTGATTCTTATTCTGTACTTCAGTGAATTTTGCCTTGGTAAGGGAGTAAATGCTCCAAGGTTTTAGCAGGGAAATTACAATTAAATTACAAATATATATCACTTTTATTTGGATTTAATAGGGTAAACTAATTCTGTCACATGAACATGTAAACCCATTCTGAATCACAGAGGATCTCAAATCTACCAATCTGAACCCCAATTCCGGACAACACATAAATAGCTCTCCTGAATAGGAATACACTTAAGTACATGCTTATCTCTCATGGGGCTCTAGTGAATAGCATGGATAAATGGGAGATTTTAAAAATCCTTGTTTGAACACCAATATTAGTTGTGACAAAATTGCCTGCCAACTATGTACCTAATCCTGTATACTCGGTAGTGGGTGTGTATCTCTCATTTCCATAAGTAGTTCTGACTTCAGTGGGTACGTAAGAAGATGCTTTAATTATTTGCAGGATCAAGCACTAAGCCACTGGAAGTCTTCAGACCTTACTGGTAGAAGGGCAAACAGCAAACCCCAGTTATTTGAGCATGATCTAAACTGGAGTTCACATGGAAACAATATCATAAGGTCTGGACCCAAATCCCATTAAAATCAATGGGTGCCGGGTTGGGCTGTAAAGCATTAATAGCTTGTATGTCACTATTAAACATTTTTATACAGTTTGATACCCAGATGATCGTTTAAGACTGTATCTAATAAATGGCAATGCAGCTGGCCTGGGTCTGGAAGCAGATTCTGGGAGACTGCTGTCATTTTTTCAGGTGCAGTTCTGTGTTAATAATGTAGGAGAAGTGTGGCCTTCCTTCTCATAGCACTAAAAGTGAGATAATCCCTGTGTAAGAAATCAGTAAGTATGGTCTGCTTAATCTAGTCCCAGTGTGAAACTGTTGACATTTGTTCTTTTTTTCTATCATTATGTGACTGGGCCTGTTTTGTGCTGGATTAAGCACAAATCTCCTATGCAGCACATTTGGCATGTTACTAGTAGTTTAACTTCATTAATAATGTATGAAGAAAATGTAATCCATGACAAGGAAGGAAAGAAAAGTATTTTTTACAGCTACCAAATCCTCCAGAATGGTTAATTATTCAACATTTTATGTTTGATGTTATATTTTACCACTGAATTCCCTCTGTAGAAGTAAAAATTGTCATACAAAATTATAACACAGTAGGAAAAAAAGAAATCTCTTGCAATTGTAAGTTAGATGTACCGATCGCCAGAACTTGCCAAATGCTATGAGAAATGTAAATCTCCTCAACCTTCCTAATGAGAACAAACTCAGCAAGTGAAACTGTTGATTCCACTGCAGGTAAATACCAAAAATGGGCACAAAATTAGGTTGACATTGTAGGGAAAGGGAACAAATAGTTGTATATGTGCTCCTAATTTAATAATATATGTCTAATTAAAAATAGTCATCTGAGCTTTCGGACTTGTTACAAAACTACTTCTTATTCATAAGAGATGGCAAAACTTTATCTAATATGTCCTCCTCCCTCTCCCACCCATAACTCTGTTTTACACAGCACGGATATTTGTGGTAACTGAAAGTCACAAAATGGCCTAGGGAATCTAAGCTAGCCCCAAAGCATTGGTCACTTACAAGTACTTTTGTGCTCTGCACTCCTGTCACATTTGTGCTATCAGAGCAACAGCTGGGGAGACTTTTTCAACAAAGATGAGTGTCAGATAATCCTGATGAGATTCCACATCCAACATCTTTTGTAATTATGTCACATTCAGCTGTAATGGAATAATTCAAGCTGAAAGGACAAGCTTTGATCCTTTCTTAAACCTTTCCCTGTGGACTGGCTATCTAGAAGATTTAAAGATATTTCTGTTACAAGATCTAGTGTTTCCTCAGAAGTCCTGCTTCTGAAGCGGTGTGATCTACAAGAGCAATATCATTTGCCAAACACATTTCTCAGAGCGTTTTTATATTAAATAAAGATGTCGATAAAACAATGTTCTTCAATTTCCAACAGGGCAGTTGGAATTAATTTTGATATTCTGCAACCCTACTGGGCACACAGAAAATGCATTTAAATACCTGAGAACATATCTTGATGGATTTATATATAAATATAGGGGTGTAGATACATTCATTTGCACTTGCTTAGAAGTGAATGTGTATTGTTGAAGAGCAAGCATATTAGGAATATCTAGTTAGTGAAATAAATGTTCCTGGAGGTCCATAATTTATAATAGTTAGCTTAGGATGGGATTTTCAAAGATTTAGGTGCCAAAATTCCACTGAATTTAAATAGGATTTGGGTGCCTGTTTCCCTTGGGCACCTTTGAAAAGCCCACCCGTACTCTATGAAGAGAGAGAAAGGCCTTAACCTTGCATTTATAAAAAGTCTTATTTCTTTGCAAGTATTTTATTTGTTCATTTAATTTTTAATGTCTTAGAATATGAACTATTTCAAACATTTACATATACATGTTCAAATAATTTTATTTAAAATACATTTTCAAATCATTTGAATTAAAATACACTCTCAGATTCCTTTGTGGTCTCTCACACAAGTATGAAGGTAGAATTTGGACTTCTGATTCTTTTCCTACCTCAGATTCACACCAGTGTAACTCCAGTGACTTCAGTGGAGTAAGCCATTAATTTTCTTGGTGTAAGTGGAAGAAGAATCAGGCCTTAGATTTTTTTTCACTGAGACTGTGTCAAGAGCTCTGATTCTTTAATTCACATTCAGGCAATAGGCCCATTGGCTTTGCTGTCAGACTGGAATCTATGGAAGTGGTGACTATGTCGGGGAAACTGGACTGGGCCTAAGATTAGTGAGCCCCAAATTTCCCCATCTATTCTTTCAGTGTGACTTTCTTTTTTTTGAAAGTCTATAATTCTGTGTGTGTGTTTACGATTAGTGCCAGAACCCAATATTTGTGTGCATGATGGAAAGCATGAGAGTAAGGAAAAAGGAGTAAACTTGGGAAACGTGAAGGGGGGAAAAGGAGAAACAGGAGAAACTTGAGATTGAAGAGGAACAGAAAGCTGCTAAATGAGGTGGGAGGAAGTTATTTTCTAGGGAACCATAAAATTTTGGTCACAACTGAGTAAAAATGTTGGTGGATTCAGGCTCCTGTTTGTTTCAATCTGCTGCTAGAAGGGTAGTTACAAAGTCTTATTTTTAAGAGGACTTGAGATAATTTGTGTTTGCAGTGCCCCATATTATACCCCTCAAATATAAAATCAAGGGGTGATTAGTGCTTAGTTGCTCCCATAGCCCACATGTGTGTTATGCACAGTGCACACCATTGGCAGGGGCAGGGCCACCTGAGGAGGAGCATTTGCCCCAGGTCCCACATTTCAGAGGACCCCCAAGTGAGTGGTGGTGTGACTGGGAGCACCAGGTCATAATGGCACTCAGTGAAATTTGGTCTGATGGTCCCTGTGTCACGATGGAGGGGCTTGGCAGGCCAAACCTGAGTGGTGCCATACTTAGTTAAAGTGAGAGCAGTTCAATTGTGTGTACCATGTGAAAGATTCGTGGGGGCGCCTCTGACAATGCTAACATTCCTTGGTCCCTATGATCCTAAACTGTGAGGACTAGGATGGTGGCTGACCCCTGTAGAGGTGCATACCGGGGAGAAGGCTCCTTGCACAGCCATGAAGTGCCAGCCGTGCCCTGGCCATGTGTTCATATTTTAATTGTATGATCTAAACTATATGATACAACAAAGGTAATATAGACTGGTTATAAAATAGTGCATTATCACACCCAGATGGAAAATGAATATGAAACAAACGATGGATCTAAACCTCCTTGATTTCTTTTTTTGCTATAATGAACTTTGTTCTTGTAAGACTTTTGACACAGGTAGGAAAGTTATTTGAAAGTATATTCAGAGACTGCTATATATTCATATAATTACGGAGAGCAAAACTGGTAAGAATTTCATATATAAAACATTAACTTTTTTTTCAACTCTGAACACTAATGAAAAAGTGAAACTCCAAGCATTAAATGGCCCAGTCACACAATCAACCCTCAAATATACCAACATAAAACTGATGTGATAGTTCATGTAAATGTGATTTTAAGGATTTGAATATCTTAACTGCATATATTAATGTTTATTTTTATGACCTCTGTCCGCTTGCATATTATAAAGGCTCCCAAGTTTCTGCTGAACCTAAACAATGAATATCATTTATAACAGGAGTCCTGGGAGAGTGCTTACCTTCTGTCCTAGTGTTTGTTTCACTTTATCTACGAGTGGGATATTACTGAGGCAGTGATGATTGTTGGCAAAACTCAGACTGAGATAAACAAGCCAAAGCATGGGTATTTGTCCTAGCTATCTGAACTAGGTGTGCCTCCTTGAGTGAACAAATTGGGCTGGAAATATTGAGAGGCTTTTCTGATCAAGTGTTTTCCTGCATCCAGTTTGGTCCCAGGCACCTTCCTCCCCCCACCCACTCCTGTGTTTCATCTGTTCTGAGAGCAGGGAGTGAAGAAGTGTGTGAAACTGATTAAAAATTAACAATAGTACTTTATCAAAAATAATATAGAGCTTTGGTTAAGGTTAATTTAAAATGTTATGTGAAAGTCTGGCTCAATTATTTTATCTGTAATAATCCACCCATTCCTAGAAGCAGTGGAAGTTTTGTTTTTTCTTCCTTCCTCCTCCACCTCCAGCTTTACTCCCCATTGGCAGGCAATGAAGGCAAATATCCATAGGTCATTAGTCCCCTCAGCACATCTCTCTTGCCCTCCATGAAGAATAGCAGGGTGCGGGGAGAGGGGCTGCCTCCGCAGTCCTCCTAGCCTCCAGAGTTCACAGAGAGCGTTTTGCAAAGAATTGCACGTTGGGATGGGAAAGCTGAGGGACTAGTGTTCTATGCACATCACCTTCCACCAAGCCTGCAGGAAACTTACTTAGCCTTCCACACGATTACCACTACTATGGCACCTGTTTAATTACCAGCTGACTTCTGAACAGAAATGTTAGTATCTTTTCTTCACCTTTCAAGTATTTCAGTGTGCCAACAAGTTGGATCAAGTGCAAGGAGACTCATAAGAACATAAGAATGGCCATACTGGGTCAGACCAAAGGTCCATCCAGCCTGGTATCCTGTCTACCGACAGTGGCACATGCCAGGTGCCCCAGAGGGAGTGAACCTTCCAGGTAATGATCAAGTGATCTCTCTTCTGCCATCCATCTCCACCCTCTGACAAAAGGAAGCTAGGGACACCATTCCTTACCCATCCTGGCTAATAGCCATTACTGGACTTAACCTCCAGGAATTTATCTAGTTCTCTTTTAAACCCTGTTATAGTCCTAGCCTTCACAACTTCCTCAGGCAAGGAGTTCCACAGGTTGGTTGATTGTGCGCTGTTTGAAGAACTTCCTTGTATTTGTTTTAACCTGCTGCCCATTAATTTCATTTGGTGGCCCCTAGTTCTTATACTATGGGAACAAGTATATAACTTCTCCTTATTCATTTTCTCCACACCACTCATGATTTTATATACCTCTATCATATCCCCCCTTAGTCTTCTCTTTTCCAAGCTGAAAAGTCATAGCCTCTTTAATCTTTCCTCATATGGGACCTGTTCCAAACCCCTAATAATTTTAGTTGCCCTTCTCTTTAACCTTTTCTAATGCCAGTATATCTTTTTTGAGATGAGGAGACGACATTTGTATGCAGTATTCAAGATGTGGGCGTACCATGGATTTATATAAGGGCAATAAGATATTCTCCATCTTATTCTCTTTCCCTTTTTTAATGATTACTAACATCCTGTTTGCTTTTTTGACTGCCGCTGCACACTGCATGGACGTCTTCAGAGAACTATCCACGATGACTCCAAGATCTCTTTCCTGATTAGTTGTAGCTAAATTAGCCCCTATCATATTGTATGTATAGTTGGGTTATTTTTTCCAATTGGCATTACTTTACATTCATCCACATTAAATTTCATTTGCCATTTTGTTGCCCAATCACTTAATTTTGTGAGATCTTTTTGAAGTTCTTCACAGTCTGCTTTGGTCTTAACTGTCTTGAGCAGTTTAGTATCATCTGCAGACTTTGCCACCTCACTGTTTACCCCTTTCTCCAGATCATTTATGAATAAGTTGAATAGGATTGGTCCTAGGACTGACCCTTGGGGACACCACTAGTTACCCCTCTCCATTCTGAAAATTTACCATTTATTCCTACCCTTTGTTCCCTGTCTTTTAACCAGTTACCAATCCATGAAGGGATCTTCTGTCTTATCCCATGACAACTTAATTTACATAAGAGCCTTTGAAGAGGGACCTTGTCAAAGGCTTTCTGGAAAACTAAGTACACTATGTTCACCGGAGCCCCCTTGTCCATATGTTTGTTGACCCCTTCAAAGAACTCTAATAGATTAGTAAGACATGGTTTCCCTTTACAGAAACCATGTTGACTTTTGCCCAACAATTTATGTTCTTCTATGTGTCTGACAATTTTATTCTTTACTATTGTTTCAACTAATATGCCCGGTACTGATGTTAGACTTACTGGTCTGTAATTGCCGGGATCTCCTCTAGAGCCCTTTTAAAATATTGACTCTTGGTGCTAATTCTTCAGCAATGTTCTAGAGGACATGTTCCTGAAGAGATGAGGCTAGCAGTGCAGTGCCAGCTGCTTGTGTAAACCTGTGGTTGTTTTTTTGACATGTTGGCCCACACATGGACTTTAACAGGGGCTGCAAGATGGATGGTCTGAATGTTTTAGCCTTTTAATCAATTTGGGTGCAAAATGCACAAGTCATTAACAACAGATTCTTTTTCTCAGGCAGCTATGTACATTTATTATAAGAGATGAGATTAAAGAATCACATGTAGAAATATGAACACTTTATTTGATACTTAAATGCAAGCAAATATAATTGCAATAATAGAAAAATCAGTGTAAGAATAAGACAAGTAGAGTAAAAGAGTTTCCTGAATTGTGCATACTTTATAACCTTATGGAGACCATCAGAAAGGAAGGTGAAAAACAGTAAGTGAAGGAAACACCGTAAGTGGGCACAATGATCCAGGCTTCTGCTATCCCAATGTCCCCACTAGGGGTTGGTCTCACCATCTATTTATGCCCTTTTTTCTTACATCGCCCATGCATCCGGGACCATTTTTGATTTAGGGCTCAGCCCCAGCCCATGTTTTTCATTCTGGGGGACCATAATAAAGGGTTCCAACTGCTACATTTCACAGTGGTTTGGATAGGTAAATGTGGTTTGGCTTCCTTGTTCCACGTACCCCAAACCCCTTAGAAATCCATTATTTTAAGCTCAAACTTTTCTTTTGTGGTTTCTTACGAAATGCATATTGCTAGATGTTATTACCCTACATCAAGCTCTTCAGGCTAATGATCTAGATCTTGTACTTTTGCAAAGCCTGTAATAAAAATTATCTTTATTTCCCCTACTTTCATCATTACAGTGTTAATCGTTTTGATTTATTACTTTCTGAAACATTTTAGCATTCCTTAGCACATGAGTTATAATTTAATTTTGCATAACCTTCCCTAAGATTAGGTCGGGGTCACAGGTCAACACCTAGTCCTTAGAGCCAGGAAGAGGAACCAAGAGCCAGAGCAGAAGCTGGACAAGGGAACAGGGCTGGAGTAAACTGGAGTGGGACAGGGACAGGTCTGGAGCAAGGCTGGGAATGAGGCTGGAGCAGGATAGATGGCAGCTGCTGCTAAATTTAATTGTAGACCTGTTGGCTCCAATCAGGTGATTTTGCTGCAGTCCAGCTGGGCTCATTAACTGGCTTGAGGGCTGAGACAGCTAGCCCCAGGCTCAGCTGAGGGAACTCAAGACTATAATTCCTAATAAATATAGCTTAAGCTTCAGTATCTTCTCAAAGGAAAAAGTCAAAATACAGCAAAATAGGAAGTTGAATATAATAACTGAAATTAAACCTTCAAGACAGGAGAGCAGGGTGTAATCGCAGACAAGAATCATACTGTAATGAGTTTAACACATTGAGAGAACCATGTAAATTGGGCCCTGATCCTGGAAAAACTTATGCATATGGGTAACTATATGCATGTGAGTAGTTTCAAAGGGACTATGTGTGTTTGAGTTTAGTATATATATCCAGGACACAGCCTATGAATAGTAATTTCAACAATGTATTGTCCAAATAGCCTGCTTAATCATTTGTGCCTTTCACAATCCTGAACATACATCATAATGAGACTATATTTTTAATAAAATCTTGTCCTTCTATAAAGGGGTAAATTCGAAGGATCACATTACTTTAGGTCCAGTGAGCAATATAGATGGGGGAGACGTGCAGCATTGCAATATGTTGATGACTGTAAGATGGCTACTTCACCACTGAGGGTACAATGGGAAATGAGGGAAAGCCCTGTATCACTTGTCATGTTAAGTTTCCCATTTTGGAGTTGTGACAGTTGCCATGCTTAGACCTGTTCCATTCTAATCCCTATGTTTCAATACTTTCTAAACGGTGGTGTTTAGAAATGTATAAAATAAATCTGTTATGCCTGAAAAGCCTAGTGCTGATGCTCAGGCTAGAAGGGAAGTCTCTTGGAAAATTTGGAAGGGTGGGGAGGCAAACAATTTTTGAGTTACAGGGCTTGGGCAATGGGGGAGGGGAAAATATACCAAAAGACACATCACATTATACCCTAAATTGCTGAACTTCTCTATCTCTTATAATGAAAGATTTTTTTTCAAATACTCCATGTGAACTAGTGGATTGGCTAGTTTTGACAAAAATTGGTTATAAACTTAATTTTACTGCCATGGCCAAAAAGAAAGTGTATAGTAAATGCTGAAAATGGAAACACAGCTCAAAACAGAATCAGCAAAGGTGCCCACCTGAAACATCATGGTGTCTGTTGCACTGAAATTCACCACTCAGCAGATTGGGGTAACAAAGCTTTATTAAGCTAAAACACTAGCAAGCAATGATCACAAGTGGGCAGCTCATCAGGATGCTCTGACCACTGTCACCTCCCTCACCGGACACTACACAGCTTCAGCTTCCCTTTGTTAATCTAACTATTTCTAAATTTTGTTATATTTTCTTATGCATATGCATTCATTTCTGCAGTCTGAGCCGGAATGTCTACATCGCAATTAAACAGCCCTGTGAGCCCGAATCAGCTGACATGGGCCAGCTGTGGGTTTCTAAGTGCAATGTAGACATACCCGAGGTGATTTCTTCTTGTGTCTGCATTGGACTCTGCTTTTGCCTGCTTCCTGCCTTGCCTCTGCCTTTACTCCTGTTCCCACCAGGCTCTGGCTCCATGCTTGATTCTTGCCTCTCCTCCAGTTCCTGCCCTTTTGTCTCACTTCTGACCATCAGTTGCCAGTCCTGGGTCCAACCCTGGCCTCTGATTTCTAACTCTGGCTTGACCCATGGCTCTGGTAATGGGCAGTTGACTCTGGTGCTAACTCTCCGTTTTGTTCCCCAACTTGGATGCCTGCCCACCCACTAGATCTGACTGCTGTTCTGACTACTAGGTCAGACTGCCTGCATCCCAGCCCATAACAGGTTGGTAGGTAGGAAAGGATCATCAATATTGGTCCACCTGGAAATTTGTGTGTTTCGTTTGTAAAGGAATCTTGATCACTGGAGAGCTGCACCATAACAATAAGAATTAAAGTAGCAAGAACTTTACTTTTGTCAATTAGCTTGTCTGACTCTGGATAAACACAAGGAGCAGAACTGTTGAGTAAGAAGGTGTCACTTTTCTGGCTTTAAGAATGCTTTTTTCAAAGACATACATTGAACTGGAAAACTCAGTGTTAATTACAAGACAGAAAGCCGTTTGCTAAGACACACGGGCACACAGTATTTCCTACCTCAAGCCCTGGCCATTTTTCTCACAATTTATCTATAAACCATGTAAGAGGTGTAATTATCTATTTTATAGTTAGCTATAGATTTCTATCACTTCTGTAGCTAATGGTGATTTGACAGGTCCTTGTATACCATGGCATTATTCTTAAGTAGACAGTACTTGCAGTGAAGCCTATCAAACCATTGACTGACCATTCATTCACACGGGTGTGCATGATTCATGAAAACTGCTCTTGAAGTCTACATCTGCATAATTTCATATTATGCAGTGAGATCCCCATCAGCTTAGTGGGAACAAAATTTCTTCTCTTCTTGCAGTTGAACTATTTTATGGATATCAGAAATAATGGCATTAGCCATCACTTTCTTTCCTATGGATCATCTTAGATAAAAACATGAATTACATTTTAGGTTTGTAAAAATGATGTTACATTAAAGGTTTAGGCGATTTATCATAGAATATGCACATAAAAGTACAGTGATACAGCAGGAATTGGCCTATTGATTGGCAAAGAGGCTCTAGTTTCTACTTTATATTTCTTCAATGCACTGTGTTACATGCCTACCTATCTTTAAGTTACATACCTTCCTGGTTTTGCTCAATGCCCAAGGGAATAAACAGCATCATTCAATAGAAACTGCCCTTTGTGCTCCCCTGCTCTGTGCTATAACTTTGGGCTTGTCTACATGGGGACACTCCATAAAATTTAATCCAAATTAATTAAAGGAGTGAATTAAATCCCTGTCTAGATATTCTCATTCAGAATTAAAGTGGACTTAATTTTTGTTTACTTAATTTACTTCCAAAGTGAATTAAACTAAACCGAACTGAGCTGTGATCAGGGGCGGCTCTATGTTTTTTGCCGCTCCAAGCACCGCAGTCAGGCAGCCTTCAGTGGCGTTTCTGTGGGAGGTCCACCCTGGTTATGTGGATTCTGTAGCAGCTCTGCGGGTGATCTGCCAGTCCCGTGCCTTCGGTGTATCCGCTGCCGAATTGCTGCTGAAGCTGTGGGACCAGCAGACCTCCTGCAGAAATGCCACCGAAGGTTGCCTGACTGATGCCCTCATGGCGACCGGCACACCGCCCCACCGGCTTGCCGCCCCAGGCACGCGCTTGCTGCGCTGGTGCCTGGAACCGTCCCTGGCTGTGATCAAGCTAGGTTACTAGAAGTATAGTGTAGCCACTACAGCGTGAGTGGTAGGAGGGCTAGCCACCCTGCAAACCTACAAATGTAAACCTGTAGAGACCCCAGGTATAGACTTGGGGTAGCAAGCAGTTTGTGCTGCATCAGCTACACTTTGTTTAGCAAGTTCGCTCAACCAGAGCTAGGGCAGGTATGCCTCCTTGAGCTGGGAATCACACTCCTAGCTCCAAGTATAAGACATAACTTAAGTAACAATGAGACAATTATGACCAGCATGATAAACAATGGTCACAGCATTCCAGCTGCCTATCCACAACATAATTTTTAGTAGCCTTTTTACTATGTAACGGACAGTGGCAGATGAGCAGGTGAAGACCAAAAGCAATATGGGTCAGGGGTATGTTAAACCAGAGAAATCCTCAACCGGCATCTCTCATCAGCAAGCGGAGACCTAGTCCACCAAAGGTCAGAGCATGCTGGGATGGAAGTCAGATCCATTGACTGGACATGTTTTCTTCTCTTTGCCTTGGGGCAAAAAAAGAGAGGGTATAAGATGAGCAGGCAAAATATAAACAGCTATTAGAGCCATAATTTAGAGAGACAAAACAGAAGGAAAGAAGCAGGATAGACACCAACAAAACAAAGTGAACAAAAACTGCACTCATTTGGAGTTTTAGGTTTTTATAACTTTTTAGACCACCCCAGACTACTCACAAGAATCCTTTCCTGTACGGCTTGGATTTAAAAAAAAAAATCTTAACGCATAAACAATACAATGTTGAACAATATTGGATCATGTCAACAAGAGTCCAGTTCTCCAAAAAAAAAATCCCAATAGTCAGGGTGAGCCAGCATGATCCCATTGGGCCAGAGCTGCTGTTGCCATTGCATAGGGCTTTTCCAGGGCATATTGGAGGTGGTCTGGAAAAGGGAGAGTGTTGATCAGGTGGGGTAGGAACAGGAGTGGTTGGAGCAATCTGGCCTCCACAATGATTCCTGATGCTGCAAGTGCCATAGAGGCTATGGTGGGGTGAGGGAGGTATCAAACTAGCACCTGGCAGCTCATGAATAGGGAGAGACAAACCATCTCCCCACATTCCTGCACTAGCCCTAGCAACAGTGCAGGAAGGCATTCCCCTGGTTATGTTTTCCTTGCATTCTTTACATTGGCTGCCTCCAGGGGCAAGCTGACTTTGGTTTCACCACTGTACTGTAGGCCCTGCCTGCATTTGAGACTTCCTGTTTGAATCTTGTCCTTGGATCCCACCTATTTTTGTGGTCTTGCCATAATATCAGAAGTTGGGGGCAATCATGTCTGCTGGGATGAGCCTCACACTGTGGATCTTGTTTCCTCCTTGACATCTGTCTTAGCATTTCCCTCCCTGCTTGTAAATGACATCTAAAAGTATTTCTTTTCTGTAATACTTTTCATCTGTAGATCTCAGAGAACTTTCCAAAGGTGGGTGTCACTATCTCCATTTTAGAGAGAAGAAAGTTGACGTGTAAGAGGGAAGTGACTTGCCCAAGGCTCCATGTAGAGCTCGGAATAGAATATCTGGTCTCTTTGCAACGAGTCTCTGGTCCTATCCACTGGCCAACACTATCTAAAAATACATTAATGTTAGTTCCTTTTTCATGACCTGTTCCTTCTTCTCTTCCCCTCCCTCTGATTTCTTTAAATGCTGCTGCTACTCCTCCTTCCTCCATCATTTTTCTTTGAATTCCTAAGAGGATAACTTTTTAAAAAAACATTTTCCATTAGGCTTTAGAATCTTTCTTGTATTTCTTTTCATTGCTCCGAGCTCATCGGGGGAAGACTGTAAATAAAAATTATAATTTTGCATCTATAACTTTACACAAATATAGGATTAACTTTTCATGTATATTAATTAGGCTATCCAATTTTAAGTCTGCAAATAACTTTTCTAGCTAAATAGGTATATCATTATGGTGTCTGCATGTCACTTCACCTACAAATTTGTTCTTTCATAGACTCAGACATTTTAAGGACAGAAGGGACCATGAGATCATCTAGTCTGACCTCCTGTATAGTACAGGCCATAGCATTTCATCCAGTTACTCCTGCATTATCCCAATAACTTGTGTTTGAAAAAGAAACACTTTTCTTGTGTGTGCAGAAATAATTGCAGGTGAGAAGTGCCATGTATGGGTTTTGAGGCCATCTTTGAAAACTTGGCCCTCGTTGGCTTACTGTGGTAGCTAGGTAGAATAGAATGTGAAATTCAAGATCTCACTTTTTATCTTCAAAGTACTTAGTGATCTGAGTCTGGGACACCTAAAAGATCTAAAGCTCTGAGATGAGGAACATCATTGACATTCCAGGTCCACTGTGGCACAGGAGTGGCCTAAAGTAAGGGCAAAGTGCATTTAGACAAGAGATGGAGTTTTCTTGGGGGGTTGATCCAAGACTGTGGATTAATTCCTGCAGGATCTAAGAATTACCTTAAAGCTCATTACTTTCCATTTCAAGGCATATAACACCATTTTTCTTCTGGGAAGAGGAAGAGTGAAAGAAGAAAATAGCACATGGCAAACGCTAGTCCCATTGCTTAGGGTATGTCTACACTACCCGCTGGATCGGTGGGCAGCAATCTATCCAGCAGGGATCGATTTATCGTGTCTAGTCTAAATAGAAAAGAAGCAGCATTTACTCTCTCCCACCCAAGCTTCCTTAAGTAAAGGAGAGATCTAAATGCTCAAAGGAACCCTCCTCACTCCCTTTTGGGTTAAAAACATCAAGAAAACAACTCAAACCTGTTAGGCTAAGTAGAACTTCATTTACGTTAATTGCTTTTGTATTCAAATATTCCTGCTCCTGTTCTCATGCTATTTTAAAAGGCTCTTATTCTGCTATCACACTGAAGAAGGCAGGCAGGCACATTTTACAGCTGGCAGAAAAGATATTTAAAAAAAATCATTGTTGTCCTTTTGACCTCCCTCACTGAGCAGCAAAATCCTACCTAGAAGATCACATTGATTTTATTTTATTTTTTAAACGTGAACTTTGGCCCTCTGCACAATCCTGTCATGAGCCTCATTTTCACTACAGTTTATAGAAATATTTCAAATAAAAACTGAAAAATGTTTGAGGCACCAGGGATCAGTGGGTTAAAAAATGGCCCAGGCAGATAATTTCGTATCTTTTAGTGAACCAAATAATAATATTTGATGCATGAGCTGTCAGGCACCCAAACATTCCTTCTTTCTTTTGCCCATGTGAAACCTTAAAGGCCAGCCTCACCTGGTGCTTCTTCCAGAACTGTGCTTTCACAGAAATACCAAAGGGACCGTTTCACCATGGGATCAGACGGAACAAGCACGTAGAAATTGCCATACCAGATCAGACCTGAATGTGATTGTCCGGACGAACTAGAAACTACAGATGCCTCTGTTTTTGATGCTCAACTTGAGACACCTTAAATGGGTCTGATTTTTCAGGATATGCTGAGCAACGATTGCTGAAATCCGGCCCCTTCAAGGACTCTCAAATTAGGCACTAAAAATCATTAGTAGTTTTGAAAATCTTGGCCCATAAGCTTGACTTTTGATAAGTGTTGAACACCCACAATTACCCATGAAGTCAATGGGAGCTTTGAGTGTTCAGCACCACTAAAAATCAGTACTTTCCACCCCTGTTCTGTGGTGACAGCTTTCTATTTCTAGATTACTTACTTCCATTTTGAGCTTTGTAAGGTGTAGTAGGCCATCAATATCAACTCTACAATAGGCTGACCAGTCTAGATGAAAGGCTGGATGGCCAAAGAAGATGAAAACCAAATTGTGACCCTGTGCTTTGGAAAATTGAGCATTGGAGGTCACAGTGCCAGAGCTCTCCACTCAGGGGTGGCTCTATGTTTTTTGCCACCCCAAGCACGGCAGTCAGGCAGCCTTCGGTGGCGTTTCTGCGGGCGGATTCAGCGGTGGCTCTGTGGGTGATCTGCCAGGCCTGAGCCTTCGGCATGCCTGCTGCCGAAGCCACGGGACCGGCGGATCTCCCAAAGAAACGCCACCGAAGGCTGCGTGACTGCCGCCTTCATGGCGACTGGCACACTGCCCCACGGCTTGCCACCCCAGGCACGCACTTGCTGCGCTGGTGCCTGGAGCCACCCCTGTCTCCACTTCCCACTTTTGACTGTTGTTGATTCTTATTTCACCTCTTCATCTCGTTGCAGGACCCAGTAGCCCAATGGAGTTGGTCTAGGCTAGGATTAGTGTTCTCTGCTGTCTCCTGGGTAATGAATCAGCTCAGCATAGGAATTGATTGATTGCACCATGTCTGGAAGAGTATCCAAACCTGTAATATTGGTACAGGAGAATAGATTTTAGGAATCTAGACCACTGAGTCACCTCCCTTCCCCCCAACCTCAGCTGAAATCTGGAATTTAGCTGTCAGTCAGGAAGATCTTGTACTGCTCAGGCTTGCACAGTCACCTTAACACTTTTTTGGGGGGTGGGGTGGGGATAAAAGAGGAATAGAAATAACTTGTCCTTGTATGTTTGGAATATACCCATTGATATCCATCTAAGCCTGAACAAGCTGGATGAGAGTCTGTAACTTTTCCTCTAAGAAGAGTGAAGCCAGAGAGTCAGATTTCAGTTGCACTTGCGTAAATCTGGAGTATCTCTTCTGATGTTAATGCAGTTACTCTAGACTTACACGAGATGTAAATTCCTCTTTACAATCAGGAAACCTCTTACGCCCATGACTGTAGAGCCCAGGATGCCCAGAAAACATGTGTGTCCACTGCAGTAAAGGTTGCATTTCACTTGGATAGGGCACTGGATCTCAGCAGCATCAGCAGTTTTTACTGGATGTGAGCCTGATGGGCTAATGGTTGCGAGCTGGGAGAACTCAGGGTATGTCTACACTGCAATTAGACATCTGTGGCTGGCCCATTCCAGTGGGCTGCGGGGTTGTTTCATTGCTGTGTAGACTTCAGGGCATGGGGTGGAACCCAAGTTCTGGGACCCTCCAACCTCGCAAGGTTCTAGAGCCCAGGCTCCAACCTGAGCCCAGAACTCTGCACTGGAATGAAACAGCCCCACAGCCTAAACTCCACAAGCCCAAGTCAGCTGGCACAGGTCAGCCATGGGTGTCTAATTGCAGTGTAGACATCTTTATTTAACAGACTTCAAATCTCCACCAAACAGCTCATGGTTTCTGTAAAAAAAAGAGATCTGTAAATTCCTTAAACTCAAGAGATGATTACTGTAATTATCCTATATTTCTACACAAAGAAAATTTGACCGTGCTTATTGAAAGTGTAAGTGCTATTCGAGTCACCTACCATTTCCAGTTACTGGATTATATTTTATTTTTTTGTTAAATCCAGGCTCTCTCTCTGTACATAATTAAAAATCACATTCTTTATCCACCAGTTAAATGGAATACTTTTGTATTGTAAGTATTAAAATGGACTGAATCTATTAATTTCAAGAACAGGAAATGTCTCGCCACCATCTAAGAAATGGATACTTATTAAGATACAGCTTTTTAATGACTTTAGAACTAAAATGCTCTTACAAAAAAGTCTCCATGAACAAATTCATGGAACGCAACCAGCCTTTTTAGAAAACTATCCAGTTCTGATTTTATATCCATTTTTTTCCAAACTTCATTTAGTCTGTTTCAGCATTAAATATTTTTTAAGCTACTGGTGTTCCTTATTTGTAATGTGATAGCTCCTAGGAACCCCAGTCCTGGACCAGGATCCTATTGTGCTAGGTGCTGTACAAAGAAAGAACAAAAAGACTGTTCCTGCCACAAAGCGCTTACAGTGTAAGGCAAGACAACAGATGGACATAGACAGATGGGGAGTACAAAGGAACCATGAGACAATACTGGTCAGAATGATAGCCAATGGTCTCTGTGCCCCAGCTGCTTAACTATTAAATATTTTATGGGCATCATTGCAAGAGAGATGTGAAGAAGGACAATGAGGTAGCTTTGACGCTGGTTAGGAAATAATGTAACTATTTATGTTACCAATAGCACCCTAGAATAGGAAAACAGAATTTTCAAATTCTAATTTTTCATGTTTATTTACTTCACTTGGACAGTGAAGAAGACCTGAAAAAGGGCTCTGTGTAAGCTCAAAAGCTTGTCTCTTTCACCAAAAGCTGGTCCAATAAAATATTTCCTCATGCACCTTGTCTCTCCAAAGACTAACTTTCTAATTGATATCACTTGCCATTTCTCATGCACTGCCACAAAACCGCCATGCTTGAGCTGCAAACACTGCTAATAAATTTAAAAAACCAGACAAACTGTTTTACATTTTTTTGTAACTTCAAGAAAGCAATTGTATTAATATTTGGTTGTATATAAACCTTTAAACCCAAGTGCACAACCTAAACAATCTTTCCCTTTTAGTAAATATTATTTTGAGAAATATTTTGTAAGTTCATATTTAAGGGAATAGCATTAAAATAAAAATCTCTTGAGTCGGGCAAAGTTACTGAAAACATTTGTGTGCAAATTCATGCCAAGTTTTTCAGCAATTAGTTTTGTGTGGTTTCACAGCCACAACATTTTCAAGGTATCTATTTCAGGAAATAGGAAACTTTCTACACTGAAGCCTGTGAAAAATTTAAATGCTACTTTTATTTGAAAATATGTTCAGCCTAAACTAAAAGTAAATGTGTGTCTTAATCCTGGTCTACACAAGAAAGTTGCACTGGTTTAACTTAAATCAACTTTTAAACCAATTTAGTTTAATTAGGATAAAGGCCTTTTGTGGACAGTCTTTTTCTTTCACTTTAGCTTGAACTGATTCCTAATTGACCAGCTCTGTTTTGGTTCAGGTCAAACCGAAGTGTGTCCACACAGCCTATTGCACTGGTTCAACTAAAATCGCCTTAAAATCGCACCTCCAACTCAACCAGTGCAACTTGCTCCTGGAGACCAGACCAGAGAGAGAAAGTGGTATCAGGTTTGAGCACAGGACTGGGAGCCAGGAATTCCCTAATTGTAAATTATCCTTGCATACAAGGATCTCAGAAATTGCAGGATATCAAGGATTTACAAACATTATTTATTTAAGCTTCCCAGGCACCCATTTGAGGTAAGAAAACATCACTTTATTTTATATATAGAGAATACTAGTTTTTAGAGGGACATTTGTTACTCTTTATTTAAATTATCATATTTATGGATTACTCAATCTTTATCATAACAGGCAAAGCATGACATTTGACTATCTAACTTCTTATTCCACAGACTCCCATCCATTGCAAAGACAAAAAATGTTACATCTGTGTCTGACACTTGTGTGATGTGTTGTAAAGAATTTCTGAACCTATCATGAGGTTCACCTGGCAAAGGCAAAACAATTCTTGCACAGGCAAAATTCCCACTGGTTTCTAATCTAATCTCCTAGGAAGATTTCAAAAACTCAAGTTTATTATGTAATCGTGTTCAAAAATCATGAGCCAGATCCTCCAAAAACACAAGATTATCAAAAATATTTGTAAGTTTTGGGTCCTTCTTACTTGCCTTCTGATTTTTGAGCTTTTAGGTTATACTCTGGTCATATTTTCATGCTTTTCTCCACCAGTATGAGGGCTAGAAATTTACTATTTTAAAAATGAAAGCTTAGATTCTCATGTAAATACTCCAGGAGCTCTGAGTCTTTCAGGAAAAAAATCAAATATTGGATTTTTTTTCACAATAAAATCATGAGTTGGCAACACATTTTCTAGATGCTTTCATGTTTCAAGTTATGCTCGCTTCATCTGCACATGGTTGGATTTAACGGTACGAAGTGCAGGGAGCTAGAAAGGCAAAATTGACCATTATTCTAGCCTATGGAATGGCAGCTGCAGGCTTTGTGCCACTTTTGGATGTGTTTGTGATTATGCAGAATCAACAGAGCTTGTGATCCCATCTGCACTGCTACCTGCCATGCTCCCTTATGTAGGGCTGGCATAGCCATCAAGCACTGAGGGTGTGAGGACATCTCTGCATGGCTGCTCTCCTGACCCCCCTACAGTGAAGTTTAAGTTGGGCGTAGGGCCCTGTGCAAACTCTATGCTCTCAGGTGGTTTTCTTCCATAGTACAATACCCCTAAGGACTTATCTGATTTCATTCATTCAAGTTAGCCTGCACAAAATGAAAGGGTTCATACTAAGTTTCCAATGGAAAGGTCTGTCTATTCTTGACTGGCAGTGGTTGTCAGGAACGGGTCTTCCACTGGCATTGAAAAACTAACTTCTAGTGAGGGCAGGACAAAAACACTCCTAAAAGGGCTACTGAAAGTGCTAGGAACCTAGCAGAACATGGTTTGTCATATGTAACGCCACAGTGCTCCTCAAGTTAGAGATCGTTCTGTGTGACTGTCGAAGCAGCTATTGGTGCATAGTTTCCTATTTCTTAGTCAGATGTGTATCATGCTACTTAGTTCCTTAAAATGTGCCCCCTTTTTAAAAAAAATAAACTAGGAGCAAGAATATTCTCAAGACTATAAAAAACCAAGAACCATACCATGTAATTTAAAAAACTATAGGAGTCTCCCAACACTTAAAAATGACAAAACGGCCTCCCCCTTCTCAACCCCTTTTGAAGCAAGGACAATAGATGGGCTATATTCATGGCTTAAACATTTTTTCCCTGTGGTTTTGGGGGTATTGCAGATTCTAGCAGTAATAACTCTCATATGAAATAACATTAAGTAATTATCAAAAACGATTTGCAGAAACCATCTAAAGCTGTAAAATTAAACCAACAAATACATTCATATAAAAAACATTTGTATTGTATCAAGCAAATTCTCTTTTTCACACAGTGTACTCACAGCTGACAATATCTGAATATACAGAAAAACAACCATCAAAGACTGGCTGGCTTTAGCTTTTGCAGAGGCCAGCATAAAGCATGGTATGCGGACTAGAGACTTTCAACACAGGATTGGTGGGGGAGAAGACCTAAACATATTGATCAAACTCTGGAACAGCTGGCATAAATCTTCCCCTTGAGCAAGTCCCATGAAGGAGAAAAGAATAATGGACGATAAATATCTTACATTTACGTAAGGCCTTTCATCTCAAAGGAACCCACAGTTTTGATATGCAAATGTAATGGAATCTTTTCCCCTGGTGCTGGAATGCAGCCACCTTTAGGGTGAAGTATAGCAACTGTTCAACAGTGCTATACAGCAGGAATGGAATGCAGGCTTTAAACGTGGCATAACTTCATTGCGAGAAATTGAGAGAGAAAATATAGCCATAATACAAAACCAAAATACTAAGACATAGTTTAAAGAGTTACCTGTTGATTTAGAGCCACTCTTTCTCATGCTGAGCAGCAATTAACTATTCAGTTCCACTGAACTCAGCAGTAACAACTGCTCAGCCCGAGGGATGGAGGATGGTGTCTTATTTATACAGAATAACATGAAGGGTCAGTTCTAACTGCCTCACGAGGAGTTGGATCAGGTTCTGAAACTCTTACCCTAAAGCTTACATCTGGAGCCAGGTGTTTTGGGTGCTGTCCTAGAATCTCTGGTAGTATTTAAACTCTGTTAGAAAAAGTTACCATGGCCTGTTGAGATTAGCCCTCTTTATAGGACAAGTTTGTCATAATCCCCTATCTAGAAGAATTAAATTCTTTCTCTTCCTTTTTTATTCCACCCGCACTCCAGTTAACTCACATGCACTTCAAACAGATTAGCCAACTCATTGCTACCCTTAACAATAATAAAAAATCCCTTTAAAATAAAACCAATTATAAACAATAATGCCTGCAACAAAAAGCACTTCCCTTTTTACCCAACTTCACTTCCCAGTGGGCCACAGTCCTGATGACAACGGCCCACACTATTATCCCAAACATAAGAACCCATAGCTCCGATACAGGGAGGTCCAGGTGGCAAAAGGGACCCTAAGTAAGTGGTAGCTGTCTGTAGTTACTGCTGAAGTGCTATACTGTTTCACAACCACATCCAATATTAACAAATAAGATAAGTTAACTTTACCAATACATAAATCACTGCTTAGTACACCATTCCTCTGTGAGTAGAATAACATTAGAATGTATTCAGTCTCCTATTTTCTCTTCCCTAACGAGAACAAACCACTCTTTCTAAATGCTATGGCTTGATCCTGCACCATTTAGGTCACTGGAAACTTTTCCATTGACTTGAATAGGCACAAGATCAAGCCCTCCGAATAGTCTTAAATCTAAAAATCCTTTAAAACATCCTTTAAAAACCATTCAATAGACTCCCTGCTACAAAGTGACGTTTTGAACACAATTACTTCATGATGCACCAAAACCAAAGATGAATCTTCTGGTTAGCCAAAGACAGCTGCAAACTAAAACCCCTCACGCCCACAACACTGTCAAAGTGACAATGGTTTGCTTTTCCTCTCAGATAAATGTCTACCCTTGATCTCAAGAAATCCATTGGGCACAACATTTAACCCAAACCTTTATACCCCCCACAAATTGTATGTACCTAGTTGGTTAGAGGCTTCCATACCTCACATTACAATTTGATTAATCATATTTTGAATTTCAGTCAGGACATGGGACGCTAATAACCTAGTCCGGTGAAAGGTGCTCTAGGAAGTTTACTGACCCAAGTGATCAGGATTAGAGTTGTGTGAATAACTACTTTTTTTTTTTTTAGGTTCAGAACCAAACCAATTCATTTTCTGTCCAGCCAAAATTAAAAAAAAAATCAATTTTCTTGGTAAACTAAAAAAGCTGAAATTTTCATTTTGGGTTGAACAAAACATTTCGTATGAGTTTTTTTCTTTTTAAAAATAAAATTGAAGTAAAATTCAAAACAAATTGTTTTCAAAGCAAAACATTTCATTTACAAAATGTCAAAGCAAACTGCTTCATCTTTTTCAGAATTATATTTTGACTGAAGCAATTCAGCAAATTTCGGAAATGTTTTGGTCAGCACAAATGAGCAGTTTGTGTGTAAAAGTGTTGTGTCCAAAAATCTTGGCCCAGCTCTAATCAGGATCTCTTTTTTATGTTTAATTCAGAAAATAGCACATTTCCAGAATAATCCCCTGATCATGTTGGGGCACTTATTTGATATAGACAGAGGAGAGTACCACCTACTAATTCATAGTACCATTTAATGTATCAGATTTCCCATCTGAACAATTAATATTTCAGCTTGTGAGATAGGAAGGTTC
The DNA here is from genome assembly GCF_020497125.1 of Mauremys mutica. Classification (NCBI taxonomy): domain Eukaryota; kingdom Metazoa; phylum Chordata; order Testudines; family Geoemydidae; genus Mauremys; species Mauremys mutica. The sequence continues at coordinate 33,099,499 of NC_059076.1, read as the reverse complement.
ACAGCACAAGATAGTACACTTTGATAGTTACTATTTGAAAATGTTCATACACCAATATTATTTTCTTATGAAAGGTTTACATACAAGGTTTAGCACTTTAAATGCAGTGAAAACATCCATTTAGATAAAACTAACTTTTGCAATGAAATAAAATTACAATTTACAATGATATAAAATGTTACTTATCACACTTGTCTTAATTTCCTAGTGTGAAATTTATTTCTTTTTAGGTTGCAATATTCAAAATCAGTTTGTGGATTTTCTGCTCCTATAGTAAAGGAGCACACTGTTTCTACAGAATATTATTATTTGCCAAGAAAAAAAATGCTTTCCAGAAATGTCTGGGATGTGAGCTAAACAAACTGTATTACTATCTTAAGGGTTGATTTTGCACCACTGAAGTCAATTTTGTGCTCACTGAAGTCAAGATGAGCACAGAATCAAGCCCTCAGTAAAGGAAAAGGCAATCTGATTAGCCCACTATCTCTCTGGTACTGAATTTTACCCAAACAGAGAAATGGAAGGCTCTATAATGAGAGAGAGAGAGAAGGGTAGTTTGGATTATGAAGATTTATTTCTATTAAACATTTTTTATATTTAATAGTTTATACTCAGCTGAGTTTTAAAAACCCGCAATATTAAATGTAATAATTATAGCATGATAAAATTACTTAAAATGATATTGGTAATCAGAATTGTAAAAATCTTTGACAAACACCATATTTATTCAAATTCTTCCTTAAAAACTGTGGTTATAATTAGAAAAGTGACTATTAATGTGGAATCTTAGTATTTCAAGTTCATTCTTAAATATTTTGAAAGGAATTATTTTCAATTAAGCAAAACCAAGTATTTTTAACTGCTAGTACTTTGCATTTATTTTGGTATCTGAAAACTACGCTCTGTCTTTTCTACTTTACACACTACATTCTTAATTGTTATCAGTCTTAAAGATTATGGTATCAGAGTTTTAGTTGGTAATTCTCTCAATTCATCAAGCTTTATAGAATTTAGCTTGTTCTTCCAGAGATACAGTGGTTGCACAAGGCTCACATAGTTAAAAACCTGATTTTGTTAGTAAAATAAGTAGCTATGATTTGGAGGCGACAGAGGGAATAGATATGTGCAATACCAAAATATCTGTACTGTTGCTTTTCTCACCATAAATATACTCTTAAGTATATTGGCCATAGGAACTACACAGTGGTCACTTGTGAAATGATATTTACATTTTAAAACCAAGTATGGATATTGAATAGAATTTGATGACAGAATAATGCTTAATATGCAGATTCTTCAACAGCTAAAAATGTTATGCATTATCACTCGGTGAGTATTGTTAATTATTATAATATGCAGACCTAAGGTGGTACTCATAATAATATGTGGGTACCATCAAGTACATTTAGAAGTGCACCAGCAGTCCTTCAAGAGAAGCACAAAGAGGAATGAGAGAAAATGTAAATATTTGATTTTACGAGCTGACAGCAATGTTCACTGTGATGTGTCCTTGGGGTACCTGGGGTTGTGAGACATCTCACTGCTACATGTACTTAGCGTGAAGCAGTCTTGTCTGTGCCAATTGTGGATCAGCTCCCTGATACCACCAGCCTCTGGCAGCACAAGTACTGTCTTCCAGGCCTCTACGGCCCTCGTGCTGCCTGTATAGGTAGCGACAGGCCTACTCTAACCGCCGACTCCTTGGACAATTCTATGCGGCATCCAGCCCCTTATTCACTGAACACTCACAGAACTACTAAATCCAGTGTTCCCAAAGAAACAGTACACACCAGCTTGCAGGATTCAGCTCAGGATCACCACTTTGCATGACAGCACAGCACTTAGACACCTTTATAACGAAACAAGAAAAAGTTTATTACCCCAGAAGAGAGATTCAAGTGATAGTGAATAAGAATATTGAAACAAATGGTTACTTCTAAACCAAAATAATTACATGCTTCCTAGAGACTAAACTTAATTAAGAGGTTAATATCCTATCTAAAGAAGTTTAACTCACCCAAAGTTCTCTTGAGCATTTTCAGCCAAACCTGGTTGAGACCCCTTTTTCATGAATCAAAGTCGCTGTCCTTTTACTTCCTTGGTGAAGGGTGCTCAAATGTCTTCTTTTTCCCCCTAACTATAGTAGAGCAAACCTCTACGCACCTCAAAGTGGGATTCTCTCCCCCCCCCGCACGTTTTTCTCTTCTTGTTAATTTTGCTTTGCCATTCTCAGTCTTTCATTAACATTCAGTTTAGACTAGTGATAGGAGATCCACTGAAGCAGCAAAGAATCCTGTGGCACCTTATAGACTAACAGACGTTTTGCAGCATGAGCTTTCGTGGGTGAATACCCACTTCTTCGGATGCAAGTGTTTTGCATCCGAAGAAGTGGGTATTCACCCACGAAAGCTCATGCTGCAAAACGTCTGTTAGTCTATAAGGTGCCACAGGATTCTTTGCTGCTTCTACAGAACCAGACTAACACGGCTACCCCTCTGATACAGGAGATCCACTGTGAACTATACTATACTTAATTTACATGTATTAAACAGCCAACTAGATAAACATTTGTCTGACAGGAAACTTGTTTTTCTCCTTTGTTGGTCCCTAGACCCAGACTGTATAATTTTCAGTGTATATACATAACTCCTTACACAATGCCCATACATGCATTTCACAATGATATTGATGACCAGTGTGACACCAGCTTTTATTTGATACCTAACGTGACATTATTTGGGGAACTAGAATGCACATAACTGGCTCAGAAAATTCCTGTAACTCCTATGCACCCTCTCTAGTGCCTCCTGCCAGTTGGCACTAAAGAATTTCCTGGGTCATATTTATCTAGAACCAAAAATCCACCAAAATCAAGGGGGTTCAGGCTCTGTTCTTATCCACAACCATCACTCACAATCCATGAATGTTTATGGAGCAGAGGTGATATTGTTTACACACAGCCCTAGAACACCCATTGTAAGTAAAGCAGCAACACTGAAGCTAGCTTCTCTGAACCACATGCTTCTCAGGGTATGTCTACTCTACCAGATTAGTTTGATTTAAGTTAAATCGAATTTTTGAAATCGACCTTACGAAGTCGAATTTGTGTATCCACACTAAGGACACTAATTCGACTTTGTGAGTCCACACTAACGGGGCCAGCGTCGACTTTGGAAGCGGTGCACTGTGGGAAGCTATCCCACAGTTCCCGCACTCCCCGCTGCCCATTTGAATTCTAGGATTTCCCCCCAATGCATGTTGGGGGGAAAACTGTGTCGAGGGTGGTCTTGGGTAACTGTCAGAATTCAACAGTCCCTCCCGCCAGCGGGAAATCAGTTCACGCACTTTTTCTGGTCAGTGACAGCGCGGACGCCACAGCACTGCAGTGCGACCATGGAGTCCGCTGCGATCATTGCTGCACTTATGGCCGTTGTCAACTCCTCGCACCTTATCGAACACCTCTTCCACAGTCAGATGCTGAGAAATCGAGCGAGGAGGCTCCGGCAGCGCGGTGAGGACATGAAGTCAGAGAGTGGCTCAGACCTCTCACAAAGCACGGTACGCCGCACTGTGGAGATCATGGTGGCAATGGGTCATGTTCATGCTATGGGACGGCGATTCTGGGCCCGGGAAACAAGCATGGACTGGTGGGACCGCATAGTGCTGCAGGTCTGGGATGAATCACAGTGGCTACGAAACTTCAGGATGCGTAAGGGCACTTTCCTTGAACTGTGTGACTTGCTGTTCCCTGCCCTGAAGCGCAAGGACACCAGGATGCGAGCAGCCCTGACTATGCAGAAGCGAGTGGCCATAGCCCTGTGGAAACTTGCAACGCCAGACAGCTACCAGTCAGTAGGGAACCACTTTGGCGTGAGCAAATCTACCGTGGGGGTAGCTGTGATGCAAGTTGCCAACGCAATCGTGGAGCTCCTGCTCTCAAAGGTAGTGACCCTGGGAAACGTCCAGGTCGTCATACATGGCTTCGCCGCGATGGGATTCCCAAACTGCGGTGGGGCTATAGATGGGACTCACATCCCTATCCTGGGACCGGCCCACCAGGCCAGCAAGTATATTAACCGAAAGGGCTACTTTTCAATGGTGCTGCAAGCACTGGTGGACCACATCAACGTCGGGTGGCCGGGCAAGGTTCATGACGCGCGTGTGTTCAGGAACTCTGGTCTGTTTAAACGCCTGCAGGAAGGTAGTTTCTTCCCGGACTACAAAATAAATGTTGGGGATGTGCAGATGCCTACAGTGATCCTCGGGGACCCAGCCTACCCGCTAATGCCCTGGCTCATGAAGCCCTTTACTGGCGCCTTGGACACTGACAAGGAGCTCTTCAACTACCGGCTGAGCAAGTGCAGAATGGTAGTGGAGTGTGCTTTCGGACGTCTGAAGGGGAGATGGAGGAGCTTACTGACTCGCTCGGATCTCAGCGAAACCAATATCCCCATTGCTATTGCAGCTTGCTGTGTACTCCACAATCTCTGTGAGAGCAAGGGGGAGACCTTTATGGTGGGATGGGAGGTTGAGGCAAATCGCCTGGCTGCTGATTATGCTCAGCCAGACACCCGTGCAATTAGAAGAGCCCATCGGGAAGCGGTGTGCATCCGGGAGGCTTTGAAAGCTAGGTTCCTCAGCGAGCAGGGTAACCTGTGACAGTTCTGTTTCTTTACAGAGAAGCTGAACCTGCCCCTGTTTCACTTACTGTTGACTTTTTTCTGTGCTTACATACCCCGTTCACCACGTTTTCCCCCCTTCCAACACCCGTGTAAAAATAAAGGTAATGGAGCATTTTTAATTAACAACCTTGTCTTTACTAATGACTTCGCGTTAAAGGGTTGAAACAGGGACGCAGACTGTGGTGGGTAGGGTGTGCAGTGATGTAGAGACAGCTTCTAGACTCCAGGAATGATAGGCTACTGCTCCTACAGCGATCTCTGGGGGGAGGACGGTTACAGGTGGGTGTGCAGGAAGGGGTGAGGGGTGCAGGGTTTGGGACGGAGTTTGGGTGCAGGCTCTGGGCTGGGGGTGGGGGCGTAGTAAGGGGTGAGGGGTGTGTGGGAAGGGGGAGGAGGTGTAGGGGGATGAGGACTCTGGCTGGGGCTGAGGGTTTGGGGCATTGTAGAGGCTCAGGGCTGTGGTGGAAGGGCAGGGTAAGGGCAGCCTGCCTTGCCATTTGTGGATGGCAGGCGCTAGGACCCTGGGGCAGCAGACAGAGACCCACCTCCAAATAGGGCACCTGCCGCCTATGAACAGAACATTAAAAACACCTCACAGACTGACCAGGGTGCCTAGTGACTGCACTCTGTGTGTGACCTGCTGTTGATCCTGCCCCCATGTCTGTACCCTGGTAATGGTGAATGTCCTACGCAATTACAACCCCCCCCTTCACACAAAGTCTTCTGCAAAGAAACATCGCGGAAACAGTAATTAACAGCAAACTACTTTTAATACTCAACAACACAATTGGGGGATGAAACTGGGATTTGGGCTTGGGTGACCAGAAAGGTAGGGACTTTTCAAAATGTATGGACTGAGAGCTTTTGGGTAATTGAGCTCTCTGCTGGGGTGCAGTGACAGTTTTCACGGCCCCTCGCGCCCCTCCTTCTGGTTATTTTGGGTAAGGGGGGTATTGGACTTTGTGGCGGGGGAGGGCGGTTGCAGATACAGTGCAGGGGGGCTATGTCCTCCTGCCTGCGGTCCTGCAGAACATCGACAAGGCGCCTGAGCGTGTCCGTTTGCTCCCTCATTAGTCCAAGCAGCGTTTGAGTTGCCTGCTGGTCCTCCTGACGCCATCTGTCCTCCCGTTCGCTGTGTGAGCGCTGCTGCTGAGTGAGGTTCTCCCTCCACTGGCTCTGCTGGTCCGCCTCGGCTCGGGAGCAGCCCATAAGTTCAGCAAACATCTCGTCCCATGTCCTTTTCTTGCACCGCCTAATCTGCGCCAGCCTCTGTGAGGGGCATGCTGGAGCAGGTCGGGATACAGTTGCAGCTGTGTGATGGGGAAAAAGGGAGTGAATTCCTTACAAAGATACATGTTTGCGAACAAGGAACATAGTCTAATCAGTGTCTGTTAACAAGACCATGCACAGCACCTATCTCATGCGAACTCACTCAGGGAAAGTTTGATTTTTCTGAATTCGCTTTCATTGCCTGGGGTATTGCACTGCAGATCAGAGAAGCGGGGCAGGACAGCAGAATCCGTGGAGCAGCCAGCATGGTAAGCCAAAGACTTTTGGCTGCTTAAAAGTAAATGTATAGCTCTGTCCTCTTGCTGCAGGCAATCCTGAAAGCATAAACTCTGCCCCTGTTCCACCCCCTCGCGGCTCTTCCCTGGGAAAGATCCCTGTATGCTGCCACTCTGCAGCCTCCACCACGTGGCTGTAAAGTGATGCTTCTTGTTGTGCAAAGGAACAGTGAAGCACTACCAGTACTAATAGTACACAAATCACTCTACTTAAATGCAGGAGTCTGCGCGCAAGATCACCCTGAGGAGGGTCAGTGAGGCAGACAGAAAGCGCATGCTGCATGAAAGCCAGCACAAACCAGGGGCCTTTGCTGCCATGCTCGTGAAGGCAATGGTCCCGGAGTACCAGATGAGAGCCTGGCGCGGAAAAGTGTGCTACCACGGAGCACCCAATAAGCCAGCTCTCCCCAGGAACCTCCTGCGGAGGCTTTTCGATTACCTCCAGGACAGCTTCCTGGAGATCTCCGAAGAAGATGCCTGTTCCGTCCCCCTATATATAGACCTTCTTTTCGCCTAGCTTGTATTCCTGTTTTGTTAAAAAATAAATGTTAACATGTTTAAATCACTTACCGACTGATCCTTCTCCTGAATCAGGGTCCGGGTTAATGGCCGGGGACGGTTGGTAGGGGATCTCCGTGAGGGTGATGAAGAGATCCTGGCTGTCGGGGAAATCAGCATTGTAAGCGCTGTCGCCTGCCTCGTCCTCTTCAAACCCTTCCTCATCTTCCCCGTCCGCGAACATCCCCGAGGAACTGGCTGTCGACACTATCCCATCGTCAGAGTCCATGGACACTGGTGGGGCGGTTGTGGCAGACCCACCGAGAATGGCATGCAGTGCCTCGTAGAAGCGGCATGTCTGGGGCTGGGCTCCGGAGCGTCCGTTTGCCGCTTTGATTTTTTGGTAGCCTTGTCTCAGGTCCTTGACTTTCACGTGGCACTGCATTGCATCCCGGCTGTATCCTCTGAGTGCCATGGCTTTGGAGACCTTCTCGTAGGTCTTTTCATTCCATTTGTTGGAGCGCAGCTCCGAAAGCACAGACTCATTGCCCCACACAGCAATCAGATCCAAGACTTCCCGGTCAGTCCATGCTGGGGCCTTCTTTCTATTCTGAGATTGCCTGGACTCCTCTGCTGGAGAGCTCTGCATCGCTGCCAGTGCTGCTGAACTCGCCCCGATGTCCAACCAGGAAATGAGATTCAAACTGGCCAGACAGGAAAAGGAATTCAAATTTTCCCGGGGCATTTCCTGTGTGGCTGGTCAGAGCATCCGAGCTCGGACTGCTGTCCAGAGTGTCAACAGAGTGGTGCAGTGTGGGATAGCTCCCGGAGCTACTAAGGTCGATTTCCGTCCACACCTAGCCTAATTCGACATGGCCATGTCGAATTTAGCGCTACTCCCCTCGTCGAGGAGGAGTACAGAATTCGAACTAAAGAGCCCTCTATGTCGAATTAAATGGCTTCCTGGTGTGGATGGGTGCACGGTTATTTCAAATTAACGCTGCTAAATTCGAATTAAAGTCCTAGTGTAGACCAGGCCTCAGGGAGCAGTCTCCTGAGGGCTTGCTTGGTTTGTGAGTGTAGAAAAGGAGAATATTGTCTTCTATTGCTTCATGTATGTGCAAGAGAGACCAGATCAATATTGTTTCTGCTCTGCAAATAAGAGTATATAGGTGGATGGTAGTCTTCTCATCCTGTCAAAGGAACAGAAGATATAGATGCCATAGATACAGGCTTGACAACTATGCTCAGTCTCTGTAAGAGTTGAAATGGGATTTGAAGAATCAAACGCATCATAGTCATTTATTACCTGTGGTTGTCAAAGGCACAGTGACCCTGGGATTCACAGGAACAAGAATGGGATTTCTTCCATATCACCAGTCAGCTGCCTCTCATTTTTAGATCTGTTTTCTTTCTTATTCTCAGGCGAACAAGTCAGTGTATTAATTTGCCAAGAGAAGTATAGCACCCACAGCAAATCATGAGGGTTTTTTATAACATTGCTCATTTTCTATCTAAAATCTGTGTTGTCAGTTGCACCCATATTCCCGTCAGACTACCAGATCTAAATCAGTCAGACTATGGTAACCGCAGGTCATTTGATTCCCTTCTTATGTAGATTGACTGACTGTGATGCTGAATGTACCAATGGATGTAGCATGAAGGCATCCCGGATCTGGTCATGACTCTAATTCACCATACCTAATACACTTGAAACTGGTCAAATCATAGGAGACTGACTATTGGCTATGAATTTAATCTATGGTCAGTTAATAGATGTGATGGATGCTCTTTAGGTGATTAACCAGTCAGCTGTCTCCCTGTGTTGGGATTTCCCACGCTGTTTATTTACAGGATCATTCTCCCTCTTCTCATACTTGTCTCTTTTCAGAGAAGATGTCTCATTCATCTTAGGTTATGGTACTCATCATGTTGTGTCTCCTACTGGAGACAGAATCTCCATTACACTTTGCACAGTCCTGGAATGTTTGTTCCAGGTGTTTCAACATTGTTTCAGAAGCTAAACATGCACTTTCTGATGCTTGGCATTCTGCTGTGAATACTGATCACAAGATGTCTATTAATTTGTAGTTTGCTTCCAGAACTTTTCTCTTTAAGAGTCAGTTCAGAGATGATATTTTAAATTGTGTTTTCAGACCATATGTTTGAAATGATGTTGAAGTGCCCATTGTTTTATAAATCAAAATAAACACATTTTCTTCCTCAGTTCATTCAACTGGATCACTCTGAACCTCTGCCAAGGGCAGACATACCATCATGCCTCTCTTTGCTCAAAGTGATGCTTGCCTAGGGTCTGTCTCCTACTTGCAGACTGTAAAGATAAAGACTTCAACTAACCAGTCTATAATCTAGGGAAAGGGATTATTATTGTATTTGCTATAGTAACACTTAAAAGACATCAACTGGGATCAAGACCATACTGTGCTTTGTGCTGTATAAACACACAGGAAATGTGGTTCCAACCTCAAAGGGTATGAGGGGGTATAAAGGTAACACATAAAGCAGGTTGATGGATCCTGATGGAGGAGATGCAAGTCCAGGATGGTGGGTGGGATCCAAGGGACTGATGGTGGTTACAGATTGTTATATTCCTAGTGATCTGTGTGTCGAGCTAATTGATGGGCATGGGTTGGCATTATGGGTTCAGCTTGATTCCAGAGATATATTGGGCCTATTTAACAATGCTACCCTTAGAATAACATTAGCATGCTACTCTTTCTTACTGGCCATGAACAGCGTACCTTGGTCTCATTTCACTAGATGGACTGGGGCTGTTGGCCTAGGTAACTGTAGCAATATTTAATATGGTGGGGTAGGCACTTACAGGATAATGTCTTGGAAAACACATTTAAAATTAATTGTTTTGTTACCTGTGTTAGTAGCATCTAAGAGTATAAAAAGGGTGAGAATTTAAAATTATTTTACTCCCCCTCCCCCCATTTTTATACAATTGGATTACTCTGTACATATTGAGCTTGGAGAAATCTAACTAGATGACTCTTGTTTATGCTGTTGCTGATTTCAATTCCATCCTCTCACATGCTAGCAACATGCTGAAATGTTTGGGTTACAAACACTTCAGGGGAAGATTTAAATACTAAAATCCTTCAAGCTTATCATTGCAATTTGCAAAATGTTCCGTGAAGACATTCCAGTTAACATAATGGGCAAGAAAGTATTTTGTTCCCTGTGCCTATTAAAACTTAAATTAGTTTCTGATAAGAGTGCTAGTCACTGCATTTTACAGAGCATATTGATCACAGATCTGTGTGTTTGGGTCCTGGGCTACTGTGCGGCTGTCCACCAGTGGTGGTGACAGCAGTAGCACATAGAAAGTAATTCTTCTGCGATGACAGCACCCAGATTCACCTAACTTGCCTCATCAACTGTATCTTTTGGGCCTAATTCTCCACTGCTTGGCACCTAGTATAGTCATTCGTATCTTTGCAAAGCAGGTGTAAAACATTAATCCATCAGAATAACAGTTTGCATCTTGTTTAGCCATTTATGCCTGTGTAAGTCAGACAACTCAAGTCTCTTTTAGTTAGTAAGATGTGCAGTAAGGGCCTACTCCTAGTGAGGTAATGGAAGATTTGCCATTGGCTTAATGAGGGTAGCAATGGGCACCAAGTGTTACCTAGCTCTGCAGGATAACATCTCATCCTTGTTGTGAATCTTCTAAATAAATGGCTTTCATGTGCTCAGTTTGGCATGCTCAGAGCAAAACAGCACAGCAGAAGATGCTACTTGTGTGTATGTGAAGATGTAGGAAAAATATATCTAGTGCATTGGGTTTATTATTGTGAGTATATCATTATAGGTAAATGTATTAGGTTTTCCTGTGGCCTCTAGCACCATGGGGTGAAATCCTGACCTCACTGAGGTCAATGACAAAACTTCTATTGACTTCAGTGTGACCAAGATTTCACCCATCCCATCTATGCATCGTGTAACAATTAAGGATAGCACTCAAAGTACCTTTTATGGGGAGAGGAAAGTAAAATGAAAAAACAGTATGTTATCATGTTGTTGTAGGAGGTATTGTACAGTAAACACACACAGGGAGAGGAGTTAAAGCTTTGTGTATAACTTTAACATTTTTTAAGTGTTTCAACTTTAGCTTACTTTAACATAAAATCCATTTAAAAAATATACTAAACCGTCTAACCAGTACAGAGTCAGTGGAATATTTTGAAAGAGAAGAAATGTGTTGGCAATTCTGCTTGATTCTTGTCAGAATATTTAGGGTCTGATCCAGGTTAGAATTAAAACCATATCCCCTTACTACCAGGCAGTCATACATTGCTGGAAGACTGCTTCCAAAAACAGAATACATTTCTCTGTTTTTTCCCCTTTTCCCTTTTCTTAGAGCTCAAACAAATCAAGTAAATTCTATAGGTGAAAATGGGGCCAAATTAATCTCCGGTGTAAACACGCTGAAGTCAAAGAAGATAACATTGAAGATGTAGAGAGAATTACAGCCCTATTAACATGCCTAACTTCAGTGGTAGCAGCCCAAAATGTTAATGATTTTAATTGCAATTGAACATATTAATAAACTGGCCATTATCCATCAGCACATCAGTGAGGAGATACAAATGCAAAATGAAGTTCAGCTACTTCAAGGGAAGAATTTTTACATAATGAAGGATCTCTAGGGATAAGCTTCAAACTTCTGAATGCTTATCTAAATCAAACTATCTCATCTTTGGAGGATTTTCTGCCGCTTATATTATGTGCTGGTTTTTAAAATAAAACATAGGGCTTGCCATGTCTGTTACTGATGCCAGGTATTTACACTGACCTATTTCCATCACTTATTCAGAACACAGTTTTCAGTCCACCTGAATGAAGTGCCCAGGTGGAACAGCTGGATGTTCTTAATCATAAACACGATGACGATTTTTTCTCCCTCAAAGACGCTGTTGTTGGGGATGTTGATGTAGCCTTTGGCACTTAGTGATGAGTGTGGTGTGTTGGCAGTTGAAGCTGAGAGGCTATCTATCACATTGAGAAAAGGATTCTTCTTGAACACGAATCCCAGGGCATCAGAGCAGCACTTAACAGCCCCAACTGTACTGAGTGGGAGGGTGATAACTGAATAAAAGGCCAGACAAGAAATGATTCAACTGGAAAAACTATTAAAAGATGAATTCTTTGTGATTCTATCCATTTATATTTAGATCTCATTTTGGTAGAGGGAATACAGTATTGTATTCATTTCAACCAACAGTACCTCACTCTCTCACGTCCCTTTATTAGAGTGTTGCCACATGAGTAGTTTTGGACAGAGTGAAAAAGCAAGGCACAGCTGAGTGGTTCTGATCTCTAAAAAAGGGAAAGAGAGACACATTCCAACTTCTCCAGTTTGTTGTTGGAGACAAGGTTCTACTGAATAAAGTTAAGTTACTATAAGACACCCCCTTCCTAAAACATTGAGGGAATTTTAAAAGGCTAGTATTCTAAATTAATTACATGTTAAACAGTCTTAAAAGAAAGGAGTTTTGTTTTGTTTAACAATGGAATTGTCCATAGCACACATTATCTCTCTTTCAAAAATGATGCTTTGACATTATGATTATAGATATTCAATTTCAGATTATAATTTATTTGTATTGTGGTAATTCCTAGAAGTTCTAATGGAGATTGGGGCACCATTGGGCTAGGTACTGTACAGATGCATAGCAAGAGACGGTCCTGGCATGCAACCAAAAGTGAGACATTAAATGATTTGCCCAGGGTCAGACTGAAATTCTGTGCAGAGACAGGAATCCTGAGGTAGATTTCCTGAGCCCTAGTCCAGTGCCTGAAGAGATTTAAAAATCAAATATTCATACCAGTTATGATGCTGAATTGACTGAACTTTCCTAACCTAATGTTTTTTATGGACTTCCTTATGGCCGGTAGCAATTGCTTTTGTGTTTTTTAGTTTAGTTTTGGGCTGATCCATATTAAGGCTTTGATCTTGCAAGGCACAATTCACTTTTTGTATCATGTTGTGTAAACTTACGGTACTATAAATGTCTATTTATGGTTGATCCAGAAAAGAACTACTTATTTTTTCTTTACAGTCTTTTACTTTAAAACAGAACCATGCCAAAACAGAACCAATCCAAATAGGAATAGCCTTTATATTAGTGAATTACAGACCAGAGGATGGATAATGAGATACCATATGACATAACTGGATGGGATGGGGTCACATCTTAGCTATTCCTTACAGACCTATTGAGCATCATGTTATCAAGCCTACTTTACATTATATATACGACTGATATGTGCAGCTAGGCTGTCTTCTCTTCAATTCCACCACCATTCTCCATGATAGTACCAGTAATAAATTACATTCTCTATGCTTAATAAGTCTCATCCTTCAAGTCCATGACGAATGGCATGAGGCCACACTTGCTTCCCCGGTCTTATTTCAAGCTCAAATTTTGTTTTTTATTAGTTCTCGCTGCTTTAACTTTTCAAATTCTCCAGTGACTTAAACTCTCAATGGTCTTACAATCTTGGCAGACTTTTTCTATTTAAAACCAAGTTTGCTTCCTAGGAGGGTTTTCTCAAACTCTCAGGACTCTAATTATATTTATTGCACTCAAAAGCGCAACACAGTGAGTCTCTATTTTAAAAAAAAAATCTTTATTGCGTTGGCATGTTTTGCATTTCTTTTCTTTGAACCATTTTATATCAGATGTCTGTCACTTAGGGTGGGATTTTCAAAAGTGCTTGTTTTTACCATCGACCACAATAGGAGCAAAATTAGGGCAGTGTTGAGTCCTTTTGAAAATCCTACCTCCATCTTTCACTGAACTTGAACAAATTGTACATGTTCAACAGGAAGTAATGAACACAATTTAACCTGTAGGTGCTCAAAGCCTTCCTTTTTAATTTGACCATACGCTCACAGCAAAGTAGTCTATTGCGAAAGTATGATAGCTACAAAAAGCACTTATTTACATCTGTTTCAGCACTGCAATGCAGATTGCAATTAAGAAGTTTCTGGTGTGGTAAGAATAATCATACAGCTGGAATGCAAACACATGATTTTTCAAGAGAATTTCATTCCATATGGGTTCTCCCCTCTCCCCCAACTAAGAATTAATTGCAACTTTAAAGAAGATTTGGTTTTGTCTGTTTAAAAAAAAAAAGAAAGAAAAACCCATTTCACTACTGAGGAATTTTAAATGACTTCAGTTTAAAATTTTCTTTCTTTACATTGTTCAAGTTGAGAGAGTGCTTTGATCAGGCTTTGAGTTATATAATTTATTAGAGAAAAGGGAAGAGGATAACCTTCAGATGTTGTCTGTGGTGAAATGCTGATGTTAAAAATGTTAAATGTTTGCAGACTAAAGGCATGTTTGGCTGGGAAGGCCAAAAAGAATAAACAAAATGTGACATGTTATTTATTCCCTAGTAAAATACACAACAAAAGTAAATATAAATCATATTTTATAATGTCTTATTCAAAACACTGGCATGCATGTTCTGTAACTAACCTCGCTGTGGTGGTATCTTGCCATACCATATATAATGTCAGTACATATGCAGTTGGCTTTAAGGTTGTCAGTACAGCAATTTTGTTAAATCCTCATAGCTTCTTAATATATACAATGTAAATCCTGTGAAGGACATTTGTATATCCCTTTTGATGTATGTCATAGACTTTGCTATCCTGTTGTAGTTCTGTATATTACAGTGGCTTGGGACATGTGGTAGGATTGTGGGATATAAGGGATTCTCTTTCCACAACATGGGGTACATTTTTAAATGGTGCTTCACTTTATGGATGCAACTTGTGCCCTCAAAATTTGCATCCTCAATTCAGTTGTGGGTACAAAGCTGAGTACTTGAACCTGTAAGTGCCTGACTGCAAAGGCTGATAGCAATATTATATTAGTTAGAAGCAATAGTATTAATATTTGTACTGGAAGTTCATTTTGTGGGTGCAAAAATCAAACCTGGCTGAAAAAGAAATGTGCAAACACTGCAGTAGTATCCACAAAGCATGAGGAAACATATTTATAAGGAAAACAAGAGCAACGTCAGTATATAGCAGAATTGTCATGCTGATCCTAGTTAAACCTTTTCAACTAATAACAAAAATAACCCTTTTTAAGACACAACTTTTATTTGACTGGCATGACATTTCCATTAAATGCTAATGAATTAGCATTGATGTGAATAGCTGTTTTCTGCAGTGTTCAACTGAGCAACCATCAATCAGTGTAACTGAAATGTTACTCCATATAAACAAAATAATTAAAAAAAGTTGCTGTTTTGGAGTGGTAACTAAAATATGAAGACACTGGGAATATTGAAGTCATTGAATGAAGGGCACATACTAATACGCCAAGCTTGGCAATGCAGTACTATCATATGCAAATACCAGTATTATAAGAAGCCAAGGGATTCACACCACAAACATTACTATATATTGTCCCAAGTGACTCCTTGGTAGTAGAATCCATATGTAGCAAAGTGGTTCCTAAGAGGGTTATTGTAATAGTTTACACTGCTGCCATCCACTTCTTTAGGGTTGAAATTGTTCAGGGCAGAGTAGGAAACATCCCACTCATCCTTATGGGCCAGATCCAACTCCATGGAGCTATGCCAATTTACATCAATTAAGGATCTGCCTCTATGTATAGATTTAATAGAGTAATTTCAAGAACAGATCAACATTAGGCTATTTAATACTCCTTTAAATTCCCCAAATGCAACAGACCATAGGTGCAGGATGAAATGAAAATATTATTAATTTCTCTACTTCATCATCTATGAAACAAGGGGAAAAAGATGTAAAAAAATCCAGTAGCATCATTTACATAATAAAACAAGGACCTACATATACTTGGTGGACACAGGAAAGTGGCAGTAGCCACACAGTTCAAGGCGACCAGTTGAAAATAAGGTAAAAAGTTTAGGGAATATATTTAGGACCATATAATTGCCACAGTGGATCAGACCTGATGTCTAGCTAGTCCAGTACCCCATCTCTAACAGTGACCCTTTCCAGATGCCTCAGGGGAAGGGGCAAGAACACTAAAGTAGGCAGATGTGTCTCCTATGAAGGTCTCCTCCTGGTCTCTAGTAGTTAGAGATTAGATTGACTCCTGAAGCATGAGGTTCAATATCCCTTCCAAAACTAATAATAAATTATGATAACTTTTGATATTCTTTATCTATGTAAATGTCTAATCCTCCTCTGAATCTTTCTAAAGCCTTGGTCTCAATGGCATCCTGTGGAACTCACCAGCACAGGAAATCTATGCATTATAGACTCATAGACTTTAAGGTCAGCAGGGACCATTGTGATAATCTAGTCTGACCTCCTGAAGGCTACAAAACCTCACCTGCTCCTGAAATAGACCCCTAACCTCAAACCTTACTGAAGTCCTCAAATCATGGTTTAAAGACTAATGATGTCCGGGTCCCTTTCCTCAGTTGGTACAATTTATTTAGAACTTTGTAAGGAGTAGGGGTAATTTAATTTTTCCATCCAGTGAATATTACTTTACATCTATAAAAACTGAACTTTATTTGTCATCGGGTTGCCCATTCACCTTGCTTGTTTAAAGTCTTTTGGAAGTTGCTCACAGTCCTCTTTTGATTCTGTTTTGTTGAGGGTTTTAAAATGTAACATCAATTTAACCCCAATATAAGAACTGCAGGAATGAACATACACACACACGCCCAGAGGAAATAAACTTGTTTCTCAATTCTTCCCAACTTACATCACATGAAGACCTGATTTGCAACATAGCTTCTTTTCTGTGTGTGCATAGCTTGACATGTGCAAACACCTGCAAATTTATTTTTCATGCCCTAGCATCTTAAGAGTACTATTTATATGTATGTGTACTTCTCAATTGTGAACACATGCACCCATAGTGTCTGTCTCTCTGAAAGATGCTGTGTGAATAATTGATTTTTCACTTTGCTGTTAATTTAAAAATCAAAACAACCTCCTCCAAAAGAACCCAACAACAAACTCTTTTTTTTTTGGTTCAGCCAAAACTGAGAATTTTCTAAATTTTTGGCAAATCAGAAGACGGAGTTTTATTTCTGGTCAAATGAAACATTTTTGTTTGAACATTTTAAAACAAAAAGAAAATGAGGGGCTAAGTTCACAAAAAAGAGAAGGAGAAAGTGGCGATGTGCCCCCTTACAGCCTTCAGCTCAGGGGTTAGGGATGTGACAGACTTGGGGCCAGGTCCTAGCTCCAGGGAGAGGATTTGAAGGTGTTTTTCCCGCCTCCCAGGTGAGTGCCCTACCTATCAGACTACAGGATATCCTTTAGGGAGGGGTTCTCAATCTCCCATGTTCCACTTTGTACAAAGCTGGGCTAGAAAGGGAGAGAATGAGTGTGACTCTGTTGCCCAGTGGTAAGGACACTTTCCTGGAGGGCACCAAGGATCCACTCTTTACTCCAATGAATAGTTAGTTATTCCATTTTGCATAAACTAAACAGAGGAGACAGAGTAGTCTGGATTGGAGGGCTCTCAATGGTCTGGGGAGTACGGACTCACCTGGGATGTGGAAGACCTGACTTAAAGTCCCTGCTCCAGAGTGGGGTTTTGAAGTGGTTAGGGTACATCTCATCTCAGTGTCCCAACCACTGGGCTAAAGGTTATTGGGTACAGTCACCATTATCTTGTGAATGGCACCCAAATCCTCTTGTGAGTCTAGCCTGAAAAATCAAAACATTTTGGAAATGTCTAAATGGTTCATTCTGATGCTTCAGAAATCTTTTCTTTTTTTCTTTCAGCTGAAATATTTTGCCAAATTTGTGAAATGTTTCAGTCAACCTGAAACTGCCTTTTCTGACAGAAAAAAAAAATCTTTCACCCCAAAACATTTTGCTTGGCTCTACTAAATTGCCTAGGAATTTAAAGGGCTTGAGCAAATAAGAATGTTCTCGAAGTTCTTGGTTTCTGTGGTTAGAGGCTGTGAATCTTTGGGTTTAGCAACTATCATTTGATGTAAGTGGGAGATAGATTCAGGGCTGCCCCGGGGGTGGGGGGGGGCAAGTGGGGCAATTTGCCCGAGGCCCCGGGCCCCACAGGGGCCCCCACAAAAGTTTTTTGGGGCCCGCGGAGCGGGGTCCTTCACTCATTCCAGGGGGCCCGGAAAACTCTCGCGGGGCCTGGGCCCCTGGAGCTTCTTCTGCTCCGGGTCTTTGGTGGCAGGGGGTCCTTCCACTCTGGGGTGGAAGGACCCCCCGCCGGCAAATTACCGCCGGAGCGGGACCCGCCGCCGAAGTGCAGCCAGGTCTTTGGCGGTAATTCGGCGGCGGGGGGCCCCCACCGCGGGTCTTCGGGGCACTTCGGCGTTGGGTCCCGGAGTGGAAGGATCCCCCGCCACCGAATTACTGCCGAAGCGGGGGTCTCCCGCCGCCGAAGACCCCAGGCCCTCTGTATCCTCTGGGAGGCCCTGGATGGATTGCTGTACATGGATTGAATGACTCCGATAATGTCTGGTAAATTACACTGTTACAAGAGATAATTAATTATGATTTGTATTTCAGTAGCACTTAAAAGGGCCAGTGAAAAATCAAGACTCCATTGTGCTATGTACACACAGTACATATACATAACAAAAAGATGGTCCCTGCTCCAAAGAGTTTACAATTTAAGATGGTTTCTGAATCAAAATCCTGCATCTGAACACTTTGACTTGAAGGTAGTTTAGATCAGGATACAAGTATTGTGGCTTGAGCCTGTCTATAATGTCAACGAACTGTAAAGTGGCATATTATAGTAAATTCAAGTCCCTGCTGAACTTCATTTACTACCCTTCCATAAAAGGGATGTCAGTTTATCAGACCTTCTCTCGTATTCTGCCATTTGTACAGATAATGGAAATTGGGTGTCTATTTTCCAGGCTGCTTTCATTCTCCCTCTCTCCTCCCTTCATTTTTGCTATTTCTCAGACCTTTTCTAACATAGAATTTTAGCTTCTCTCTTCCCCCTACCCCACAAATTCATCAATTGCACATCAAACAGATAGGATGTTAAAGAATTTTGTTGGGTGATATAAAAGCTGCTTCTACTACTGCTTCCATGGCTATCTATAATGGGTGAGACTGTAGAGAACTCTGGGCTAGGCATAACGTTAACATAAGCTTATAAAGAAAATTGGACTAATCCTTGTTGTTAACAAGTTGGACACTCTGGTCATAAATGACCCTTCTAAAGCACACAGACATGAAAGCAGGAAAGTACCTGCACTGTCGTATGTTTGAGATGAGGGAACAGATGTGGAGAACCACTATGTTCTGAATGCGCTTGCTCTGCCCAATTTGGAGTGAACATTCAAAGTATGTGACTGAGAACTGGCCTCTGGACAGGTTTTGGCTGATGATGTATTTGAATGTGGATTTCAAATATGGGAACAGCAATTCCTTGTCTTGATCATATAATGCACCAGCAGCAATATGCTTTATAGCTCTATGGCTTATTATGGTACAGAAAGGGGAATAAGTTATATCAATATGAGGCGCCCTGAGCTGCATCCACAGTGAGGGTAGTACCAGTATAACTATAGCAGTAGAAAAATCACTCCTCCCTCTCGAATGACATTATGATACCATACAAAACTGTGGCAATTGTATAACTGTGATCTGAATCTGTCCCTTACTGTGCACTATATATTTCATACATAGTGTAATATGTTACATTACATGTGCATAAGTCAAATGGTACATTAAGTGAATAACCACATATGTACGTGGGATCACATGGGTCAGACTGTGACAGGCTCTTATGTGAGTATATGGGGACAAGGGTGCATAACTTAGATGACTCTCTTCTGTGTTGCCCACACAAGTCTCTTCTTAGAATGGTAGTCCCTATGCCCCATAAACCATGAGGAGGAGGTGGTGAGGTCATAGCTCTTCTCCTCTCTGCTCTGGCTCATGAGGGCAGCAGACTGAATAGTCTCCCTGTGAACCTGACTGCTCTGGATGGATTGTGCCTTTGCAAAGTAGAATCCTTCCCTGAGCTTCCATGGGGTAGTGCAGTTCTGCACAGATTCCTATTCAGTCAGTTGTCACAGCTAAATTCCCCAGTTAGGGCCTTTATGTGTGTCAGCTATATGTGCAATATATGTAAAGTAACAGATTATTTTAATCAGCTTTTAAAAAAATCAGGTGAAATTATGCTTTATGTGGGTGAAAAAGTCAAACGTCTTTAAAATGAAAATGTCTGGGTATATTTGAATAAAATAGTTTTGTTTCTCAGCTGCTTGCATTTATTACAGCAATAAGTGTCTTAGATCATTGTTTCTCAACTACTGGTCCGTGGACAGGTGCCAGTCTCTGAGATCTCCCTGACACAGTTTAGAAAGCTGTCAAGCTGGTCCCTGGTATCAAAAAGGTTGAGAAACGCTGTCATAGATGGATCATTTTCCACTCAAAGATGGTTACATCGCAGTTGTTTGGTGGGATCCCTATATACGTTTTGTATTCAATCAGCAGAGAACTTTGGGATTCTTTGAGAGGGACAAGGGAAACTCGGTCAGCCATGGATAGTCGGTGCAAGATTTACCCGGTTATAAAAACAATAAATATATTGACTGAAAAAATCATGTGGGACAATAAAACAGCCATGTCTGATTTTCAGTGATCATATTTCCCTATGCTGAATACGGAACACCTGGTAAAATTACTTGAATTCAAGTGAGTTCAATGGCAATCAATCAGAACTCTGCAGTACAAACATTCAAATTAACATCAAGTTGACGAAGCCCCTGTTAAAAAGAAATACTGCGTAGTTGGAGTCTTTTTATTTACCGTCTTATCTTTAAGGCTTTAGCGTTCACGCAGGGAGGAGTGACACCCCCCCACTCCCATCCCCACACATGGGGAGGGGTGAAACACACGCACACACACTCGTACACCTCTCTCACACAGGGCGGGTGACCAACTGACCCAACCCTCACTGCCCAGTGCTCTCTGCCCTCCATGCCTGGTTGGGCCCCCGGGACTGACCCACCTCTTTTGGTACCCGGTGCCACATCTTCCCGAGGCAACATGTTGTGGGGAGGGGACACATGGGTTGTGCTGATGGACCAGCAGGGAATTGGCCAGCCTTGCATGTTACATCTTCACCTTGCACACCCACCCCCATTGTTGGCCATTGGACCCTCTCACTCACTGCTGGAGGGCGGGTGGCTGGTGAGCAGGGATCCAGCCAGCAGCAGGGGTGGACCCACCAGTACTGATGGGGGAGACAGAAAATACCAGATAACTTGCCCATTTTTAAGAAAAAGTCGGGACAGTTGCAGGAGGGCTTAAATATGGGACTGTCCCTTTAATATAGGGTGTCTGGTCACCCTATATTGCAGCAAAGCATAGTTGCAGACTTTTTCAGGCACTGATTATCGGTATGAAAGTAACTTTCTTTGCCATGTGCAAGACTGGTTCTAATTCTAGTCAGAGGCTTTTGCCCTTTTAGGAGAACTATTGAAGAAGCAAATATTAGGATTATGTATGAGGAAAGTAGGAAATTTGGTGTGTGTGTGGTCATCTAATATCGTATGGTATGGGTTTGTCTGATATTGACTTATTGGATTTTAAATATTTGTCATAGGCACCTCTTGCTGTAATTTTAAAAATACTCCTGAGGCAGCAGCAGTTGGGAGTGCTTTAAGGATGATACATTCAGGCAGGTTTTAGGGAAGGCTTCAGAGGAAGGAGTGGAGAGAGTGTTTTATAACACTTATCAGTGACAACACCTCCAGATGATTAAGAACCTGTGTTAATTGGCTTCAAAAGGAGTTCCCTAGAGTCCTTGGCTGGGAGGAATTTGGTTAATGATACAGGGTTCTGAGGTTGGTGGGACTGAATTGGGGAGATAAGGGCGCCCTTTATGGACACAGAGGATCATCCCTGAATAAAAACTAATGAGACAACCTTATTCGCAGCACATGATCTGGCTGACAGGAGTGATTAAGCTACACACACACATTCATAGCAAACACACACAGTGTGCTTTAGGGAAAGACCACAAATACACTAAAAATGATAGATGGAGGAATTCAAATGCTTTCAAAATACAAATGTCCTGTCAATGTTTTTCATAACAAAAATGATCAGTGATTCTACCACAACTCAGCTATTCACAATGTAAACATCAACAGAACTGATGATTTTTGCAACAATTAATGTTTCTTTCACTATGGAAATAAATGTTTTGGCACCACACTCTTATTTATGATTATGCTAACAAGAGTCTAAAGTGCATGTGAAAATGGATCAACAATTGGTCAAACAGTTGAGCAAAAAGCAGATTAGATACACAGATATGGCAATTCTTTTGACAGACCGTTCTCCATCTCTGAAACTTATTTTTTATCATCAGTGCTTTAATCTTTCCAGTGCTGTCAGGAATCTTTTTCCAAAATCTAAAGTCCATCTTCTATTGAGGAGTGGAGTTCAGTGGTTCTCAACCCCCGCTCCCAACCCCGACCCTAAAGCCAGCTGTGGGCTATATGTTGAGACTCCCCCCCCAAGACTCAAATTCTACAATCCTGGGTCATAGCAAGAAACTGTGACTGTTCTTTGGAGTGGGATGTTGCAGGCTGGGGGGAATGTGCCAGGGCATAAGTGAGAGTTTGGGGTGTTTTTCCACTCCTAGCTGTACTGCTCTGTGCCCTGAAGGACTCTGGGTAACTTTATTTCTCAGTCAGTGGTGTGCAACCTAGTACCTAGTGACCCACCCCATCACTTGAGACACACTGACCTAGATTATCTAAGATAATAGATCTTATATATCTCTGACTTCTGTGACTCCAGATTTCCACCACTTTTCAGGCCTGGTATAAAATACACTCTGTTTTCATTGCCTTTTATATCCTAACATCTAGCATTAATTTAATCCCACATTTTTCCCAGGGTAATTTAAGGGGCTGGAGGAATCAATTCTGAAATATAAGAAAAAGTCTAAACCTCAGACCAAACATCAGAATGAATCAGAAATCAAAAGGCTTGGATGAATGCCCACTCTCAGGCCTGCCTTATAGCATACATCCGATCTATGCTGGAATCCATCTCAGAGTCTAAGCAAGTCTGGTAATCTTGCTGTGCTGCCTGCTACCTTCAAATCTTTGAGAGTTTTGGAGCTACTTCTCTGGGGGAAAGGGCAGCTGTGCATTTTGAAATAGCTCGGGCCTCATCAAGCTGCTAAGTGCCTTAGACTTTAAAAGAATATTTAGTTAGAGCCCTGCAAAGAAAGTGTTGGATCAGAATGATGATTATGGCAACCTACTGTTACCAATATGTAACCTGTTTCTCTTAAGCTTAAGACTTTTTGGTATCCTTAGTTAGCAAAGGCAAATGTTCCCAAGGAATGATGCATCTTACACTCCTGCTCTAACAAGAATTAGAAGTTCCACATCAACATATTCTTTGTTGGAATGTACCAGATACATTAAACTCCCTTCCCTGATATGTATTCCATTGTAGTATGAACCTGAAGAAAGGAGGAACTCTTAATTCCCTGAATCCAAATCAGGTCACTACACAATCCTGCTTCTTCAAATTCCAAACAGTTTAGGAGTTTCCTCAGTTTAATCTCAGCCCTGAACACTCTTCCCCTCTTAAATAAAGGGATTGTCAACTGCATGATTCTCATTGTCTTCTTAATTGTCCTCTTTTTTGGTTCATGTTGTTTCTCCTTCGTCCAAATGGCATAGAAAATGTTCTCTAGTTCAGTTATCCTTTTAGATTAGATTGGCTTAATTCTCTGTTCAGAACGGTAGGCTCATAAACAGAATAGCAATAAATCATTACAAAAGGCTACTTCTATTAAAGCAGAACTATCTTAGTGTCATCTGGTGGTGGTGATGATGATGATGAGAGGAACACATTAGAACCCAATTTCCTGTGCATTCACAATCATTCTGTCACATTACTAAAGGTGGTGGAGGAGAGAGAGAGAGTAAAGTGTTCAGGTGATCTTTCGAGTTTCAGAGAAAGGGAGATAAGGCTCACTTGAATAGAAGAATGAAATCAGGAGGAAGAGAAATTCTAGTTTGGTTCGGAGAAGGATGAGAAACGGAGAAGAAAATGGACACTTCAGTGGCTTTAGAAAAAAAATTGGATAAGCCTCAGATTTGTCAGAAATTATCTGATCTGAATTGGATTTCCAAATCCATTATCCCTAATAATGTGGTAGATACCAGGCAAGCATATGCATATTTTTGTGCACCAGAGATTTCAGCTCTGCCTTGTTGAAGCTGCAGCTTCAACATAATGTAATGCTCCCCACCCTCACCATCTCTACCTCTCCTGTTCTCTTTTCACCAAGTCTGGGGATATCAGTGTCTCTTCCCACTGAGGGTCTCTGTCCCCATTTTCACAACATTTGGGATCTTGTTTGTGGGGTAATTATTGGGGGATCGCTCGCTCCCTTACCCTTCTTTGTCCTCCCACCCCACCCTTTGGGAGATGTTTTTCTCCTTTCCTCACCCCCTCATTCATTTTTCTCAGACGGCAAGGTGTTGAGATGGGTCAGTAGTTATCCTTATACCATATTGGCAGATGGGTCCAAGCTGCAAAATTTGCAAAGTTCAGGGCTGCTTAGATCCAGGGATTTGGTTCAGGCCCATCTTTATCTAACACCATCCTATCTCATATGGTGAGGCCTAAGAAGTTCCTCTTCATGCAGTGGTCTGTGTTTTACTGCAACAAATCAATCTATTAAAAAAGAAGTGGGTCAAAGGAATTCAGACTCTAACAGTATTAAAATAATTGTATTCCCAATGCAAGAGCTAACTAGGGTAAAGTTAAGGAAGGCCAAGTCATGTCAGTTCACTCCTATGACTTTTGCAATGAATACGGTTTGTAGTTCATTGTCATGAATAGAAATACACAAAAGACTATCTTTATCAAATCCATGTTTATTTACATATTTATGTCCCTGTGCATATGTTGTGATGGAATATGCTGTTTTAATCAGGAACTTTTGGTTTGGGTTGCTGAACACAGTATTCTTGTCCTTAACCAAAATAAAAAGCAGACAACACTAGACAGTATGGGTAGGGAAATAGATATAACCTTATGATAATATTCCATCAAATACAGTCTAAGCCAGTGGTACTCACTAACTTTTGGATGGGGGCCAAAATCCAATCCTGGGGCACTGCTGGGAGCTGCATTAGTCATAGCTATCATCCTGGCTTGTGATCTTGTGCAATCTGCACACAAAAGAATGCCATACTGGGGCAGACTAATGGTCCATCTAGCCCAGTATCCTGTCTTCCAACAGTGGCTAGTACCAGATGTTCAGAGGAAATGAACAGAACAGGGCAATTTATCAAGTGATCCATCCCAAATAGGAGAAGAAACTTGTAAGTGGAGAGTCTGGAGGTACCATCCCCATTAAAAAAATTTAAAATGCTTGTTGTTTGGGGAAATCTAGTGAAACAAAATGGCAAAAAGCCTGTGCTCTGTCAAAGTGTTTTACAGAGCAGGTGAGAATGTCATTCTTGGCAGGATGGCATTGTAGTTTCCATAGGAGGGTAAATTCCAGTGGATAAAGGGGATTCACCCCACCCCTTCCTCAGTATTAAAGGCCATGTCTGAAATCCTAGCTCCATTGAAGTCAATGGCAAAAGTCCCACTGACTTCAATGGTGCCAGAATATCGGCCTCTGTTTGTGATTTCATATATTATGCTGTGTTTTGCATGTCTGCGGCCCCGTCCATTAGAGATCTCAAAGTACCTAACACTGAATATGAATGAATTAAATCTCAAACAGCCCTGTTAGGTAGATATTATCCCCCATTTTAGAGCTGAAGGAAATTAATGAGTCTGTTGCAGAGCTGGAAATAGACTCCAGGCCTGACTTCTGTGAGTTAGCTGCATGATAATGCTTCCTCGCTTTTATTTGGAGTATGAGTGCAACAATTGGGAATTAAACCTTTTTCTGATGATCTTTTAAATATATAACTATAGTGTATTTCACTTACTTTTGTTCTTCTTTCTGTGGTCTTTGCTTCACGCTCTGGTCTTTTCCTCCAACTTTTTCAGTTTCTTTTCCTCTTCTCTCTCACCCCTTCTCTTTCTTTGCCTGCATCATGCTGTCTCCTCCCCATTTCAACTGTTAGCTCTGTTGGGGAGGGACAGAGTCTTCCTCTAACTTCCTAGCAGAGTGGGGCCCTGCTTCTGGTCAGGGCATCTGGGTGCTACTGCAATACAAATATTAATAACAATGACCAAAACTTTCAAACATGGATGCCTACAGTTAGGCTTCTCAGTAAAAGTGGCCTGGTTTTCAGAGGTGTTTAGTACTGCAATTTCCACCGCAGATAGGGCATGTGTTACCCAGTCATGCAGGGGAAGGGCTTTTGGTGGTTTGAAGCCTGTTGAGGGGACCTTAAAAGCCAAAATGGGGCAGGGGTGCTGGAACAATTTTTATAGTAGGGATGCTGAGAGCCATTGAACCAAACTGTATATAATGGAAACCACTTCAAGCCAGGGGGTGCTGCAGCGCCCCCTGCTCCCCTAATTCCAGCACCTATGAGGTGGGAGGAAACACAGGAAGGTCTACAAGATGGCCTGGCAGGGCAGTGTGGTGCAAATTTACCACAGGAGGTAGCTTTGGCTCAGTAAGGACTGGCTTCCGGAGTTCTGGTTATAGCTGTGGAGATGTTGTAGTAATAAAAAGTTATGGCCTTTTATTACCAAATGGTATGCAGCAATACCAACTGCATTACAGTGGATAGAATACTTAAAACCCATAAATTGCTAATATTAGATTGTTCCAATGAGCAGCTTTTTGATATCCTTTACATGCTAAAAAGTACTCAGGCCTGTTGACAAAGCAAAGAAATGGTGTCAAAAATAATTTTAAAACCTTTTGACCTGCAAGGTTTAAGAGAATTAGGCACAGATTCTTTGCTTTAAGCCTCTTGGTGACAAGAAATATGGTCTTATGCCAGCTGGTTTGATTGACAGTGGCGTTTGTAGTTTCAGCTGCTAATACAGTATGCTCCTTGTATATTCCTAGAGTGTAAATATAGAAGACTATTTGTCACCTGGGTTGATGGATTATACATAAGTGAGACAATGTGGTTAAGATTCTAAAGCATAAATGAAAAATCACAAACTTTACATAACTCATAAAGCAATGCTTAATACTCATAATGAAGTATGCCTATTTTAATCAAGGGAAATGGTCAGACTTTCAAATACGCATAGATTATGAATCTACCATCGTGGGTTTTTTCTTTTTTCTTTTTTTTATATATATATATCTACTTGCTACAAACCTGCATCAATGGTTTCTTGACAACCATAATAAAATGTATTGGAAAATTGATTAGTTTTAAGGGACTTCTTATAGCCAGCTGCTTTTGTTTGTAAATGTCATGAATTCAATCAGTTTTAGGTTCCATCCTTCGAGTGGAATTCATGGGTGAATATGAAGCTCCACATAGGTACAAAAGCATACTTGTTTCATTTTACCCAACTTGTGTTCAGCATTTTCATGTGCATTTTTGAGTAGCAAGTATGTTATTTCTCAAAGCTCTTTCACAGCAATAGTAAACTACTTATATTCATTTCTCACTGTGCAGTAATTAAAATGTGTTAGTGTTGTGAATGGTGTGGTGTAGTTTCAAGTATTACCATAGCAGGCTTAGTAATAAATATTTTTCAAAGAATTTATATTTTTTGCCTTGAAAAAGCAAGCTACATTACTATTGATTCTTTTGGTTTGAGAATTTGCTGTGGAAAATGTATTATCACCTCTGAAAACATGCAGTAAAATTGGCATTTTCAGCATGCTGCTCTTATCTTTATTTGCTGATAGAGAAAGAATCCAGATTTTTTTAGCTTTAAGTGAAAGGATATGGTTAGGTTCATATTTCTCTGTCTTTAATAAAAACAGTATAAAAGAATAAGGGACCACAGCACAATACCATAACATTTTAATGTTTTATTTAAATAACGGCATCTTCAATTTTAATGTAAAGTCTAAGATTGAATTTGTTTTAAAGTAATCCAACTTTGAATGGTGTAGACCTCAGTAAGTCTGTAAACTCCTGTAGCTCTTACCCAGCCAATGGGAGTTCTGCATGAATAAGAATGGCAGGATTTGACCCTCACAGAGAACATTGTTTATGAGAAACAATGAAACTGTTAACTTCATATGGCTCCATACTGCACACTGAATTCCAGCTGATGTCAATGGCAATTTCATGCATATTTTGGGGGAAGGGTATGGCCCTTAAATATTACTTTGCTATTCTGAGACACTACAGCAGAATATTGCTTTATAATGAAAACTCTACATGTTTATAATGTGGAGAGCTGTGTGCAGTTGAGCTGTAGTATTTGACAAAGTAGAAACTTAAACCCAGACATTGCTACAATAGATATAATTATTGATACCAACAGAGTTGAGAAGATGATCTTATTAGATTTCAGCATTTAAAAATTGAAATTGGTAAAAAAAAATAATGGGGAAATATATCTACTTGTATTATCTTTACATGAATGAAAAACCGAGGGTCTGGAGCAAAACCTACACACAACTGGTATTAAAATACAACTGGTTTCAGCTGTACAGTTTAAAATGTTGGTAATCTTACCTGGATTATTTTAATTCGCTATAATAGCTTCTTTCACATGTTTGGTCCATAGTTTTAGTCTCAAAATCTAAATTGGAATGTCAGATTCCTGCATTACTTGCATATCAGTTTGTATTTCTCACCTGTTCAGTGAAATGCTAGACAGTCATTTGCAAACATTAGTTAGAAGTCAGAAGGTTAAATATGCTGCATAGTTTATTGATGCCATGCACCTAAAATATAAGAATATACTGCATTTATTGAATGCTCTGACACAGAAAAAGATCTATAGAATATTACTATATTAAGAATAGAGCATAAATAAGAAAAGAAATGTAATAAAAAGAACTAAGTGAACTTGGGTTTCCTTTAGTGTAGAGTTTTTCTTTTCTTTTTCCAGTGCTCTTTTTTTTCTTTCATGGAACTATGATGTTGATGGCCAAGTGATCTAACAGACTGAACATCTAGGAAATATATGGTAAGTACAAAAGAAAATAAAGTGACCAATTAAATTTTGGGATGCAAGCATGGAGAAGGTAAAATATTCAAGTCAACCCTTAAAATGTTTTCTATTTTTTCCCTTCAAACTTGACAGAAATATCCATAGTTTAAATGCAGAAGGGATCATTAGACCATCTAGGCTGACCTCTTGTATATCACAAGCCATTACATTTCATCCAGTTACCCATGTACCAAGTCCAATAACTAGAGTATGACTAAACCATAACTTGTGGTTGGCTAAAGAATCTCTTTCATAAGGACATTAGTCTTGTTTTAAAGACATCAAGAGATGGAGAATGCATCACTTCCCTTGGTAGTTTGTTCCAGTGATTAATCTTCCGCACTGTTAAAAATTGGTACCTTGTCACTAATTTGAATTTGGTTTATGGTATAAACCTGATAGGCAAAAAGGTGCAGGCTGTACTGTTCTTTTATTGAACCTCAAAATAACTGATCTGTGAAAAGGTATTGATATCAGCATCTGAAATAATGGTGACCCGACCACCCAGGAAAAATGCCCTATTTTACAAAAATACACAGAGATGTTGTGGGAAGGAATGAAGGCGGGATGTATGTATGTTTGCATAGCAATTTAAAGATGTAAAGCACCTTATAAATGTGAAGTGTTGTCTGGCAGCTAGACAGAAGGGATTAAAGAGAAGTAAAAGTGACACACAAAGGAAGAATAAAATAATTGATGGGCAATAACCCCTCCCCCACAAATATGCTTTTGTTTATAGGTTAATTTGACATAAAAAACACAAAACTATTGTTTTAAATAAAATACAGCTGGAAAAATCCTCAAGTGCAGTATAAAGTGGAGAATTCACTATCACTGAAATGCAGCTAGCTCTGGGTAGAATGTCAGCCAACAAACCAATCAGTGTGCAGCATACTATAAAACAGTGCTAGGGCGGGGTGGCAAAGTTGGTGCAAGGACACCAGGAGAAGCCCTTGCTCTTACAAACGATGGCATAGGTCCTCCCATAGCTGCATAGACCTGTAAGGACCTAGATTCCTAAAATGTTGTTACAAAAGACCCACACACAAGCACAAGGTCCTGGCAGCCCTTCCTCCCTCCCTCACCCAGGAAGACCAGGTAGCTTAGCATTCACACCTCATCTAGGGTGACCAGATGAGAGGGAGAAAATATCAGGACACATGGGGGGGGGCCACCAGCAGAGCAAAAAAAAACAAAAGGTGAGTGCTGCCGGTGGAGCAGCGAGTGGTGGGGGTGGTGGGGGTGGGGGTGGGGAAGGTGAGTGCTGCTGGCGGAGCAGCAATAAATAAGGTGAGTGCTGCTGGCGGAACGAAATCTCAGGACAAATTGTGTCCTGACCAAAGATCGGTTGGGACGCGGGACAAACACCTAAATATCGGGACGGTCCCGATTTTATCAGGACATCTGGTCACCCTAACCTTATCCCCCTCCATACATAGTAACAGTGTCTCTTTCCCCTTAAAGATTAGCCCCAAATTCCTTATTAGCTTGAGGGAAAAGATATATTAGAGGAATATTCTTTTTTTTTTCTTGCCTAGTATCAACATGTGTGTTGGCAGAATTTTAATAATAATAAAATTTACTCTTTGAGGTTTCATGAAAATGTTGTACCAATAGCAGTTACAAACAGAATAAGAGTTCAGGCAAATTTATAGCTTCCCAATTAAATTGGATCAAGCCCATAATCCAGAAGGGAGAGCAGGGGGTCATTTAAGAGCAAGCCAGATCTAAAATTAAAGGAGTACATTTGAGTTAAAAACTCAACAACAAAAAGGAATAGATGTGGAGTTAACAAATAAAGGCTTTCAAAAATATGAACATCCGTGGGAGAAGAGGATTAGGGCAAAATCTCACGATGACAGCACTTTTAAGGTGGTCTGTGCCTTTAACCTTCTTCCTTTGGGGTGTGAGGGTGTGCTTGAGGGGAGGCATCTGGGATGGGAAGGAAAACATTAGCAGACAGGTTGGAGGAGTGAGGGCTCTGTATAATGGAGGAGGAGGTGGGAAGAGCCACTGGGACCAAATGCTGGCTTTTGAGTTGAGTTTAGGTTTTCTAATAAAGAAGCACAGGGAGGATAGAGGCGTAATTAGCTAAAGGCAGCTTGATGGAGACAGAGCCTGATTCCACTCTGTTACTCTGGTTCTACATTATCGTACCAAACTCAGTGGAGTAACTCAGTGTCAAAGCTGCATACAGAATAGAGAATCAGTCTCAGAGGTATTACACAGACTGGCAATATTTCATCAGCACTGAGATCCTTGTGAGTATTTTTAAGTGCTTGTCTCTTTGCATTGGGGGTTGGGTTTTTTGGGACCTGGTTACATTGTGTAAACTATTAGGTTTTTTTTTATTGCACCAAAGGCTGCAGTTTTTGGAATGCTGGAGTTTCTATACTGACTGTAGTTTTTGTGGAGTGTTGTGGAGAGCTCAGATGTC
This sequence comes from Mauremys mutica, assembly GCF_020497125.1. Taxonomy (NCBI): domain Eukaryota; kingdom Metazoa; phylum Chordata; order Testudines; family Geoemydidae; genus Mauremys; species Mauremys mutica. The sequence continues at coordinate 33,068,215 of NC_059076.1, read as the reverse complement.
TACCTAATTGAATTTGAGGTTGCCATTAAGGAAACTATCTCTGCAGTCAAAGGACAGCGAAGAGGAAGGGGGAAATATTACTGCTGATGTTGCATCATTGCATGTTGACCTTGAGTTGTTTAAATGCAACATTGTGTATTAATGCACCACAATGCAAGTGTTACAGTGCAAAATGTCAGGACATCAGACTGTGATTTTTCTGGTTCTTTGTGATGTCAATTGACAATGAAGTGGCTCTCCATGTATTAAAGGTTGAGTGCCACTAAGCCTGAGTACCAGAGGATGGTGTCAAAATTATCACATTGTTGAAATAACAAATACACTTTTCAGGGAGAAGAATAAAATTTAAGAAGAAATAAATTAAATCTATACCAGTCTTAGTTGGGATGAATGTTGTATTCCTTGTTTATTGTGCAATAACATAAAGTAATTATCATGGGAAAAGCTCTGCATGTTATTACAATTGTAAGGAAACAGTGACCCGAATCATTTTGCCATATCATACCAGTGTAAGCTCTTCATACTGCCAAAGAAATAAATGCTTATCACCATAGTAATGATTTGCTATTACTGCATTTTATACCCTCATCATTTTGCACATGTTGTTTCCACACAAGAAAAGCCAAATATACCAACAATAAATATTGAATATTTTGATAAACACTGGGTGGATATACTTGCTTAAACAAGTTGAATATTATTTTAAACTAAAAATAAAATTAAAATAAATCATTACATGTGGAACGGTAACTGTTCATTAATGAACAGTATAATTAATATCATTATTATATTATACATAACATAATTTATTAATGAACAATACCTCTCAGGTATTTTTTTGCCTAAAATTTAGATTTTATTTGAAGATTTTTTTTAAAACCTGATAATTTAAATATTCTCATGACATTTAAAAAACATTCACAGCAAACCATCATTTGCTCTCTGAAGTGGAGCTTTTCCTCCTGCTGAAGTTGAAGATTCGATTTCACTTATGACAAACTGTGAGGATTCTGGTGCATATTGATTCTGGAGGATCTTCACTGGGAGGTGTTTTTTCATTGTATTGTATTATTTTCCATTTATAATATATAACTCTAGTCAAATACCCAACATTAAAGTGAAAAAAGTACATTACATCAGCCAATTAATTTTAGCTAATACAAAGTAAACACTTCTCTGTTCAACCAAAATGACCTTGTGACTGGCTAGGAGTATTTGCATAAAACACCTCTCACCCTGTTACAAGGTGTTGATCCTGCTGGGAAAGAGCTAAGTGCATTCTGCTGCCTTATTGAAATAGATAATTTGTTGACCAAACCTAGATATAAGAGAGGGATGGCTGTCTGGGAGACAGGATCTAGGGTTTGAGCTGAGTAGCCCTCACAGGGGAACTGTAGGGGCAGCCAAGCCTGGGCAGAAGGCTTGAGATGATCTTTAGGCTATAAAACTCTTCCCTAGGCAGATCAACCTGACTATTTGCTTTCTTTGTTAGAAAAGCCCAACCTCAGAAAAGTGACTTTGGATCTTAGATACTGTATAGATGGTGCTTGTAGAGTAGGTTAGGAAAGGGGCTGACTCACAGATACTTTCAGAGACAGGCAAGTAGTAACAAAACAAATTGGCATGCTTTATGTGCAAGAATATTCACAAATGCTTTACTGTTGAATTTTCCCAGCTCTATTCCAGACCAGAGCTAGAATATTTCAGAGCATGGACATAATATACACCAGGTATGAGAGAAGCAGCACTGCTGAATAAATGGGCTGCCTTGTTCTGCACTATTTTTTGAGTGGTCTTCAAATGTCACCTCATGCAGAGCACTGGCAGTTCCAAGTGACTTGTCTCTGTCCCTCAGTCATGACGGTGCAGGATACTTCTGAGAGCTCCTCATTGTGCAAGGGGAGCATACACCCTACTATACCTCCAGAGGAGTTACATTTTATGCTGTGGTTCTCCTACAGCTTGGCTGGTCTGGAAGGGGTCGGGAAGCTGGCTATCTCTTTCCCACCTTTTTGATTGTCTCAACTATGGGTATGGCTACACTTGCAGCTGTACAGCGCTGGGAGTTAAACTGTCTTCGTACAGCTGAGTAGGGAAAGCGCTGCAGTCTGTCCACACTGACAGCTACCAGTGCACTGTCAGGGCCACATTTGCAGCATCTGCAGCGGCATTGGGAGCGGTGCATTATGGGCAGCTATCCCAGCGTTCAAGTGGCTGCAACATGCTTTTCAAAAAGGGGTGGGGTGGAGTGTGACAGGGAGCGTGGGGGAGAGAGAGTGGATTTTTGGAGCCGACACTGTGTCAGCACCCTGCCTTGCAAATTCCGACCCTCTCCCCTACCCTTCTCTCACTCACTGAAAGCAAACAGCGGCTATTTTTTTCCCCACAGACCAGATAAGCAGCCGTGCCGAAACGGACCCCACCCCTGCCCACCGCGCTGCTTCTATCCTCAAGCCCCCTCCCTCTCCCTCTCCTCAATCAAACACTAGCTGTGGGTGTTCCAAAAGGAGCCCCCCTGCCTCTGCTCATTCACAGCAAACAGGAGCTGTTTTTGTTTTTTTGATAAGCAGCTCCAGGATCCCGGAGTTCACAACAAAACAGAGAGCGGGACCTTCACTTAAAAGGATTATGGGAAGCTTCCAGAGGTCAGTTACAGCGTACTAAGATTATTCCCTGTTTACACTGGCGCCCCAGCGCTGCAGCAGCAGCGCTATACTCTTTATTCCTCTCAGGGAGGTGGAGTACAAGCAGCGCTGTAGCCACGGAGATTCAGCACTGTATGTGCTTTGCCTGTGTGAACAGGGAGTGAGTTACAGCGCTATAAAGCCACCAACTGCGCTGTAACTCTCAAGTGTAGCCAAGGCCTATGTGTTTTTATGCTTCTTGATGTTCAGTGTAATGTTAACTTTGAATTTCTGAGCATTCTAAGTTTTGTTTAAAAAACAAACAAAAGCTCACTATAGTACAGTATTCTATTCAGTGATTTTTGTTTCCTGTGAGAAACTATTAAAATTGACTTCCTTATCTCCATCTTAATTTCATAAAATCTGCCTCAGAACTGACATCTGGTTAATTTGTTCATCGCATAGATTCAGAGGCTCTTAGGTTGTTAAGGCCAGAAAAAAAACATTAGTCTGCAACTAGATAACAAAGAACATAGAATTTCACTGAGTGATTTGTGCATGGAGGCCAGTAACTTGTGTTTGAATAACTGAGCGTGGTTTGCAAATAACAAGTGAGTGGAAGGATTCTCCTTTTATTGATCATATAAGAAAAATCTCTACCCAGGCTAAACATTTTAGATGATGCTCACCAACTAAATGATTGTCTGTAAGGAGTGTGTAGGAATTGAATAGTTTTTAACGTAATACAAGAATATTACCACTCTGAGCTGCTTAATTTGATACTGCTATGTCTGATGCCTTTCAAACTGCTCCTTCCACATCCTCTGCCATTGGTGCCCCTGTATTCTATTGTTAAATGGCTTGTGGGACTCACTTTGGATTTGCACATGCCAAAATAAGGAAAATTCACCTATTGCGTGGTGTTTTGACATGGGTTTTTTGAAGGCAGCTTAAGATACTGTATTTTATTTGGCATATATAGGTGATAGGACAGTAAGTGGAGAGGGAAATACAATTCTGTATCAGAGGACTTGAACTAGTAAAAGTCTTAAGGAAGCCTAGATTGTTTGATACATAAACTACCGGTAGTCTTTTTAGCCCTGGAAACCTGGATTCTAATGTTTCCTTGAGGATCGTCTATGCAGGGGAAATGCATCATGTTAGAATGCACGCTAACTAACAGGATCTTAAAACACAATGTTGCCCTTATGCGGTAATGGCAAAATCTTGTTAGGTCAAAAGTGAAAATGTGTTTGTTGCTCTCTTCCCTACCCCCAACTTCAGAAGCACCATTCCCCGTTTTTGTTCAGGAGTGCCAGGACTCTGTCATGCTGCCTTGTGCTGAGAGAGGAGTAAATGACCATCCACTATCCAGGTTTGTGATGTAACATAAAAAGAACAGGAGTACTTGTGGCACCTTAGAGACTAACAAATTTATTGTAGCATAAGCTTTCGTGGGCTACAGCTCACTTCATCGGATGCATATAACATAGGAATTCTGTGCTTTTAGTGCAAAATGTAGTTACTGAGTACAAATACTTTTCACCGATGTAAGGAAAACAGCCTGGGGTTCTCAAGTGTCTCTTTCCTCCAGGGTTTTACCCAGACCAACTTCCATCTGAGACAGTGTTTTTAGCTAGCTCTGCCCTTGTCAGTGTAACCTGCCTATGGGAAGGACTTATTCTAGAAATGATCTGTCCTTCATTTTGGAGTCTTGTCCAAAGAAGAGAAGGTTAAATGCTTCAGAAAACATTGATTCGTTGCAATCTAAATGTTCTGCCAGAATGTGTCAATTTAATCAAAATTTTGTTTGGGAAAAAAAATTGAAACAAAGTGTTCTGATAAAGTTGATTTTATTGGAATATTTTAATCTGACTTTTTTTGAAATATTTTTAATTGTATCTTATATTTTAACAAAAAATTAGACACTAATTTGAAAATTAAAAATGTAAGTCAAAATCACAGTGAAATATGATTTTATTGAAACAAAACATTTTGATAAACTCAAAGCAGTTTTTTCTTAAATTTCATTTCACAGGGAGCTTTGAAATTTTGCAAGAATCTTGCATCTTTGCAAGAAAAAGCTAGTAATACTTCCCATATATGATATGGCCATTTTTTAATGTTTGAACTCTTCTACTGCACTATAGAAATGCAATGTGGTAGTGCTGTTTATTATGTACGCATTATTACATTCATACATATAGTATAGGTGGGGGGGGAAAAAGAAAGAATAGAGAAGAAAGGTTGCTGACAGTCGATCACACAAGACATCGGTGTAACTGGAGAAAAGTGTTACTGAATCCTAGTATGAATATTATTACCAGTCACTCTATAACAACTCAGCATAGTTATACTGATGTTCACCCCAGCATATGTCTAAGGGAAGGTGATGATCTACAAAGTCAAGTCATGTAATCAATTTACTATCCAGTAATGAAGCTATTAGATCTGATATTATCACAACACAAATGTACACTGGTCAATTCAGAGCAGTGGTCCTCACTTTTAATGTTGAGTCATAGTATAGAATTGGGTATTTCTCCTCACTATTTGGATGAGAAGTACAGGTACTGAATGGTTCCATTCTTTAAAAACTGTGATAAACATTACACAGCAGCCGGCAAGCTTATCAGTTTGATCCACTGTAGTTTTTTTGCCAGAATATATGCTTTGAATATTCTTGGTTTTCTTAGTGTTTGGGCTGTGGAGAATGGAAACTCACTAGAATTAAAAAATGAATTAATTTGGCTGATTGATTTTATGTTTTTATACTGTCATGCAGGCCAGGTTTTGATCAAATCGATCTATGGGATGCCATTCTAATATTGAAGCTTATTTAGCTGAAAACATACAGAGATGAGGAAATGAGATGATGTCCATACAGAGATGATGTTCATCTCATACAGAGATAATGTTCATTCGTGACAGCTATTGAATTGAACTAATGCTATGCAAAATAACAGATGTTTCAGTTATCTGACAATTTTGAAAAGATAAAAAATTAATTTTGGGTTGGACCAAAACTGAAAAGTTTCAAAATTTTTGGCAAACTGAAGTGTAAAAATATTCATTTCATGGCCAACAAAGTACTTAATTCATCCTGTAATGAAATAATTTGTTTAGATTTCAAGCATATTTAAATATTTTGATTTTTAAAAAAAATAAAATGGAAGGAAATTTGCAAACAGAAAGTTGTTCTGAACTGAAACACCGAGCTATTTTGCTTCTAAAATATTGAATTAAAATTTTTTTTTTAAAATGAACAATTTTTGGCAAAATCTGGTGTTGCTGAACCTGTATTTTTAATGCTTGAAAAAAGATTCTGTTGAAAAATGTTGCTCCGCTCCTAATCTGAACTCTGAGTGTGGCTCTGTTAGTTGTTCCCTACTTTTGAAAATAAAGGAAAGAATCAGAGCTTCCAGAGGCTTCATTTACATTTGGCTAAAGTACATCAACTGTAAGCCATTTGGGGCATGGACGGTCAGCTTCATTTCTTTTTACTTATTTCATTAATGTTGTTCCCTAAAAACAAAGAGAATAAACACAAACTCACTCTTCAAACTTGCAATTTAAGAATACCTCAGTATGTTCTGATGTTTCAGTCACAGTCCCTTCTGAGGTGTTTGAAATGACTTCAGACTTTGTGCTGTAAATTGCATAAGTTATACAATATGTGTGTATATATATATATTAATTATAATTAACCTACTTCTTTTGTTACTATCTCTGAACTCCTGTTGCTTCTTTGACTAATGCATTTGAAAATATTAGCTGTTGTTGAAAGGAGATTGGCTTGTTAAACTCAATCCTCCTTGGGAAAACCCCTTGGAAGCTGTGGGAAAACTGAGGTTGTGCAGCCCATAGAAGGATGTTTGAGATTTTCTTACAACTATAAGGGAAAGGTGTTGAACTAGACTGGTCAGTTTTTAGGACAAGGTGACTTCACAACTGTCAGATGAGGACGAGTTATGGGCCGTGAATGATTGCTTGCCATTCAGTTCAGTTCAAAATAGTTTTCTGGCTAGAATCCTGACCCTGCCTCTTACAACTGAAGCATTACTAGAATGGGAAGCACATGAGACAGAAATATCAACTTTTGACTAATCCATTGCCATCAAGATATTCAATATGAAGTACTGTTATGAAGATTGATATTTTTCAAGGTATACTTCCAGTAAAATGTGGTTGGGGGACAATTTATATATTTGTTAATGTCAGTTTCTAAGGGGTTAATATATATGAAGAACTCCCTGTTCCAGCATGATTTTTAGACAAATGTGGGAAGATTGCTCTTCTTTTATGAGTCCTGATAACTATGGTAAATCATGAACTGAAAGGGTTAGAGACTGACATACAGGAAGATCAGCCTAGGGTCAGAACATTGCAGTCTGACCCTTATTTTCTCTTTTTTTCAAACTGGAAAAAAACATTCCTTGTTTATTTTAGTTAGTTTAAAAAAAAAAAAAAGAAACAAAGAAGAAGAAATTCAGAAAAGCTTATTGGCCAGACTGAAAAATCCTTACCATTGACTTTATTGAGCTAGCCTGTGATGCAAGATACTACTCAGTCTGAGTAAGGGTCTCTCCATCTGACCCAGTGTCAGACTCAGATGTCAGGCAATGACGGGTGCAGTTTTAGGCCCCGATTCAGCAAAGCTCTTAAGCATATACTTAATTGTAAGCACGTGACTAGTCCCACTGATGTCAATGGGGTTATTCACATGCTTAAAGTTAAGTGAATGAGTAAATGCATTGCTGGATCAGGGCCTTAGTGGATAGATGGAAGGGCAATTCCCATGAATGATGGAATCTGCCCATACGGTGGAGATACTTAGTTGGTTTGGAGGAGGCCAGCTTTTTTTCCAGTTTCATGTGTCTTTTCTTCGAAATAATATTTGTCTTCCAAGAAGCCCACATTCCTAGATCAGTGGCCCATGCTTTTATCCTGGTGTCCTCCAACTGTGTTTTTTGTATCCGCTTTTTGCCTCCCATATATTTAGATTTTAAAATCTGTGGGGCAGGAAATGTGTGTGATGCCTAGCACTTTAGGCTCTGATTGGAGTTGACAGGGTTCTGTAGCAGTACAACTAGTGCCAATTACGCTCTCTTCCCCTAAGCTCTGCACTGAGCAAGGTGTATGTGCAGGCTGTATCATCCGTTGGCTGCACAAAGACCAAACACAATTGTGTTTTCTGTAGTCAGGGGAAAGAAAGGGACTTATCCCTCCATACGACCCCCCGCCCCCGCCATACATCCAGCCTGCTCTTTGGCTGTGGCAAAGGAGAGTGGAGCCCTCTGGGAAGACATACCCACGGGGGGCATAGAGGGAGGAGTTCCTTTCTTTTCCTGACTACAGAGAACACAAATGGCTTTGGACCTTGTGCAGAGTGCACAGGGGCTGAGGGTCCTTATGGACTCTCCCTCCAAACATCCATGCAAGATACATTCATAACCTGTCCTTAAATTAGACCCTAGGCATGTAATGAGCATCTATATCCTGGGGATCATTTCTGCCAAGTTTACCATTTTTCAGTGTGTATTTTGACTTGGGTCTAATCAGAGGTTTTACTTATTTTTTATTTTATTCTTGCAACTTGTTTGTGTATGTTTGTTTGCAAAGCCAGTTGGCATGTATCATAAAATTTGATTGATTGAACAGTTAAGCCTTGAAGGCTTCCCTCTGAAATATTGCCAAAACCAATGAGAACTGAGGCACATACGTATGTTATGCAAATTACCTACTCTTTCTATGTAGATATCGTGGCCATACACGCACACAAATAGACACGCACACATAGTATGTATATGTATATGTATATGTATACATATATGTATATGTATATGTATATGTATACACACATGGTATGTATAAATATCTCCTGTCTGTGTGTTCCATTCTATGCATCCGAAGAAGTGAGCTTTAGCTCACGAAAGCTCATGCTAAAATAAATTTGTTAGTCTTTAAGGTGCCACAAGTACTCCTGTTTTTTTTTACACATAGAAAATAAATTCTGATTTTCCTATGATAAACTGAAAGTGCTGCACTGTTTCCTCCCCTAGCATCCTCCCCCTCAATATACTGGATTTAGTGACCCGACTTTTGGGTTGCATCAGTGTAACTAAAAGCGCAAGCCCAAATTTAGTCCACTATGGAGATGATCAGTGAACAAATGAGTATGCCATTAATTTTTTTTTAAATTTATAAATTAAGTCCAAGCTACTTTTTCCAGCTGTAAGAAATCTTTGCAGAATGGGTCCTTATCTAGGGGGTAAAAGAAAAACTGTTTTAGTTCAGTTTGTGGAGATCAGCCATGATTCCCATATTTTGCAGAAAAATTGTCACTTCAGCTTGAGTGTAGTTTGACGTTGATATAAATTATCTGTTGTGTCCTGTCAGAGGTGCACAGCCATGATCCCATATGTACTTTCTGAATGGCATACCAATAATGAAATAATGGGTGTGCCTGACTGGAGAATAAAGGCTGCATATTTATTCAACAACAACAACCCTTGCAGAAAAGGAATGGGCAGGGAAGCATTCTCACTAAAGCCAACCTGATGTTTTTCTCTTCAGCAGTCAGCCGAACCCCTAAAGTTCATTTACAGCAGCTCCTGCATCCTAGTGTAAAATCACACTACTCAGCAAAAGGATTCGTCCCTCTCTGAGACATTCTGTTCATCAGGGTTCTTAGGCTTTCTCAGCCACTTAATGACCAATTGTGTCTGATCCTTGGCCCATTCTTGTATCTGAAGTGAGGCACTGTCTTCATGCTCTCTGTGGTCATACAGCTGGAAGAGCCTTATCCTCTAGATATTACTCTGTTTTGCTTTCAGACTGCAAGGCAATTCTTGATAATCTCTCTCTTCTAGCTGCAGATGGAGGACACCGGCAACGGATGGTCCATCTCAGGATCTCTGGAACATCGGAGGATTCCTGGCTCTCTACTGCCAAAGAGTGGCTAGCACAGTCTTCACTGGATCCTTCGGTGGATTGCAGGAGTCAGGTACGTATCAGAGTCCTTGACAGATGTTAGTAGCCAAAGTCTTGATCTAATGGCGCACAAAGAACCTGGACGTGGCTGCCTCGATGGTGGACAGCACCTGCGTCACCACTAACAGTCCCTTATATGCTCTGAGGCGTGCATTCCTGAGGCACACTCTGACGGGCACTGCTCCCAACCAGTTCCAGACAATTCTCTGTCCCTCAGGTTCCGTGAGGAAAACAGAGTTTTGGCGGGAAAATGCCATGAAGAAAGGGTTCAAACCCTTTCTTTCAGATGCGCCATCTTGAATTTCTAAGCTCCATTTTGAATTGCAGCAACATTCTTAACAGAATATGACCATGTACCAAAATCACCTTCCAGCCCAGGGACCCTACAACAAGCAGCAAGCGTCTGTTCAGTTCCCAGCCTTGCTGTTTACTCCCTTGGTTGCTTCCTACCTTGCATACCACAGGCAGGCTCTCTTCTCCACCCTGCTGAGTTCTGGGGTATGTCCTGCCTCTGGGCAAGGCCCCCCAGGTCCTACTCATTCCTTGGATTCTCCCCTTCCCTGTCTACTAAGCAGAGGGTGACCACAAACTTTCCCCCAGCCACCCTTGCTGCTGCTAGCTAACTGGGTTTACAGTAGCCCAGTCCACCTCTGCTCAGGTGAGCTTCTTTCTAATCAAGGCTCACCACCCAGCCTATATCTCCTTGGTTTGCTGCTTAACAGGGTAATTGCCCATCTGGCCTCCATTATCCCCCTCAGGGCAAGTATAGGGTGGACAACCCATCACAGTCCCCGCCAGGTTCTGTGTCAGTGGACAGGAAATTTGCTGATGTAACATGGTGATTGACATAGTTCCATTGACTCAATCCTGAATCCCTTCCTATATTAACCTTTAGTGAGACAGATTCTGACCTATGACTGGCTGTCCTGATGTGGTTTGTTAGAATCATAGACTTTAAGGTCAGAAGGGACCATTATGATCGTCTAGTCCAACCTCCTGCACAATGCAGGCCACAGAATCTCACCCACTCACTCCTGTAACAAACCCCTAACCTATGTCTGAGCCACTGAAGTCTTCAAATCATGGTTTAAAGACTTCAAGATACAGAGAATCCTCCAGCAAGAGACCCATGCCCCACGCTACAGAGGAAGGCAAAAAACCCCCAGGGCCTCTGCCAATCTGTCCTGGGGGAAAATTCCTTCCTGACTCCAAATATGGCGATCAGCTAAACCCTGAGCATGTGGGCAAGACTCAGCAGCCAGACACCCATTTTTTGGCATTTCCCATACAAAAAAATAAGATTTGGCAACCTTAAGTCTAGATTGCAAGGCATTCCTATAAGATGGTGATGGGCTAAGTATAAATACATACTAGATTGCAGAGCAACATTGTTTATGGTACCCAGCAACATTTCTGCAGGATTATTCTACAGATATCTGTTTACCAAGCTTATTTTGACAGTGTTACTGACGTAACATTCCAAGCTTTAATGATTCATGGTACTCTTCTCATTAAGGTGAGGAAACTAATTAATGAATTGGAAAAAAATCCATTTGTTTGAATTACACGGGAATAGTTTACTTCCTGCTTTTTAACAGCAAGGGAATACTGCTTGGGAGAATTGCACATTTTCAGCTTCGGTAAATGTCTTATAGTCTAATGGCATGTGTGAAGCAAAGTAGTAACAGCCAATTTACTGTAATGAAATTGTAAAGGAAAAGCCATAAAATACTGCCAAAGCTATTAGTAGAGGCACTGCTATCAGCACAGAAGAGCACCTGGCTGGGTTTTAAAGGGCACAGATATAATACTCTTAGGGCATGGCTACACTTGCAGATGTAGAGCGCCGGGAGTTAAACCAGCCCTCGGAGACTGCAGCAGGGAAAGCACTGCCATGTGTTCACATGGTCAGCTGCCAGATGAGGAATGAGGAAAGCCACTTTCATGGGGCTGTGTGCTGAGTTCGCCCCCACCCTGCGGCGCAAGGACACGAGATTGAGATCTGCCCTGCTGGTGGAGAAGTGGGTGGCTACTGCACTCTGGAAGCTGGCAACTCCAGACAGCTACCAATTGGTTGCTAACCAGTTTGGAGTGGAAAAGTCGACCATTGGAATCGTGTTGATGCAAGTGTGCAGGGCCATTAATCACATCCTGCTCAGAAGAAACATGACTCTGGGCAACATGTGGGACATTGTGGCTGGCTTTGAACAAATGGGTTTCCCTAACTGCGGAGTGCCATACAATGAGTGCTGCACTTTAGGCTGGCTAAAATGCATGATGATGGGGGTTGAGTGAAGTGGGTAAGGGTCAGAGTTTGGAGGGCTGGGTGGTGAAGCTACAGGTGTTGGAGGCAGCTGGTGGTGATAAGAAACTGGATGTTGGAGGAAGTGGGTTGGCGATGACATGTGGGCACAAGGGAAAGAGTTTTGGGACAAGGGCTGGAGGAGGGGGCATGGATCTGCTCCGTCTTGTGTGCTATAAGCACCTGCATCGAGTCCGCTAACTGCTCCATAATGCTTAGGAGCCACTCCATACTTTGGTGCCAGTGAGCCGCATTCTGCTGGTTGAACCTCCTTTCAGTCTCCCGCCACTTCTATACTTTTTGGTTTTCAGTAAGAGACTGCTGCATGACTTCATGCAGCAGGTTCTCTTTGGTTCTTTGAGGACGTTTCCTGATTCTTTGCAGTCTTTCAACCATTGATAACAAGGATAGCTGGGATCTCAAGGTTTCATCTGTAAAGCCAAAATGCAACATTTAACAGAGGCAGCATAGTTAACACTAGACAAAGCAATGATTCAGCCATACTTAAAGACAAGTACAGTGAACACAATAGCAGAAAGTGCTCGTCCCAAAGCGAGCGCACATAACCCACAGGAGCCCCAAAATGGTGAGTAAGCACAGGGGCAAGAGGGACTGATTGTTTCAGGGCCATACTGTCCTCTGGAGTTCTGTGCCTTGGGAAAAGCCAACAGCTGCAGAGGGCCCCTATACTGAACACTGTCCCCACATTTTCCACAGGATGAGTTCATCCTGGAAGATATCTCGCTGCTGAGGGTAATCTGGGAAGCAAGGGAGGGTCTTCTACTACAATGTGGCTTCTGCCCTGGCTCTTTTGCCACTTGCCTGTGTGCAGCAATGGTCTCTCCGCCCCTCATGGCACAGTGGCGTGGACATATTAGCCTTACTGGGACAAGGAGCACAGTAGCTCTGCCAAGGAACCTGCGCAAGTGGATTGCCCAGCTTCTGCATGAGACCTTCGATGAGATCACTGAGGCCGATTACTGCGATGTGAGAGAGCACATCAATGCCCTATTCCTCATCTAGGCATGCACGCAGCCCTAAGCCTTCTTTCTGCAACCCTCCTCGCCCCGAGAGCCCACACCAAACAACTACCTTCCCAAAATAACAGCCACCTACAGGGCACCTCCTCTGCTGTTTGTTCTTCCCCAAGCACCGTCTGCTGTGACTGGTTACCTTCCTCCTGGCTTCAGGGCCACCCAGCGGATTCAGGGGGCCTGGGGCAAAGCAATTTCAGGGGCTCCTTCCATAAAAAAAAGTTGCAATACTATAGAATACTATATTCTCGTGGGGGCCCCTGTGAGGGCCCCAAATTGCCCCACTTGCCCCCCACCCCGGTGGCCCTGCCTGGCTTGAAAACAGCTCCTGGCTGCATGCATCTAGGGATGCCGGGCCATCCTCTGGCTCTGGGCCCCCCTCCTCCTCAGCACCCTCGCTCCTGCTTTCCTTCTCCTGCCTTGTTGAACTCTGGGCTGCTATGGACTCTGAAGTGTCCAGGGTGGTGCTTGGAGTGGAAGTGGGGTTCCCCCCCGCAAGCATCACGTCCAGCTCTAAGTAGAAATGGCAGGTCATGGGGGCAGCACCGGAGTGGTGGTTTGCCTCCCGTGCTTTGTGGTAGGCATTCTGCAGGTCCTTCACTTTAACCTTGCACTGCACTGCGTCCCGGTCATGGCCTCTTTCCATCATGGCCCTTGATATTTGCCCATAGGTATCGTAATTCCTATGACTGGAGAGCATCTGGGACTGGACAGCTTCCTCCCCCCAAACATTGATGAGGTCCAGCACCTCTCCATTGCTCCATACTGGGGATCGCCTGGCGTATGGAGGCATGGTCACCTGGAAAGATGCGCTGAGAGCACTCCATGCCTTGCTGAGCAAACAGGAAGGAGACTTTCAAAATTCCCAGAGAATTTAAAGGGCGGGTCTGATGGTTGGTCACCTGAGAGCAGGGCAGTAGAGTTCAAAGTGATGACCAGAGTGGCTAGAACAGGCATTGTGGGACACTTCTGGAGGCTGATCAGAGCACATTAATAGACCAGGGCATCCATACTGGCACCACGGCACTCCAGCTGGGGTGCAGCAAGCTTTATGCTTCTCGTGGAGGTGGATTACCAGGGGCGCTCCAGCCGCAGAATCCTGGCACTCTATGTGTCTTGCCAGTGTGGACACCTCAGGAGTTAGGGTGCCTGGGGCTGATTTAATGTGTTATAACTTGCAAGTGTAGCCAAGGCCTTACTGAGCAGCATTTTATAGACCATTGTTCACAGCCAAAGAAAACAGATTTTGGAGATTTTAGGTGTCCATTAACAACTAGATAAATGTGAGGAAGACAAAACTAGGATAAACAGGTAATTTAAATATCAACTTGCCTCATCGAGACTGGGAACTCCCCAAATATCAATCCTAGTTGGGAATATATTAAATATAGAGGCTTCCCATATTTTTACATTATTAATGGATTAAGAATAATTACTACAGCTATGAACTCTCTTCATCCTACTTGCAGGAGATGCCATTATTACAGACCCGTTAAAATGCTCTTTACAAATCAAGCAACTTCATAAAATGTTCTGAAACAGAGGCAGGCATGTGGCAATAAGTAGTAAAGTGCCAAGAAGCAGACACCAGTTGAAAAATATTTTATCATGAAAGATTAAATGTAAAAAAATATTATAAACGATAAGACAACAAAGAATATTTTACAACAGCCTCTCCCAAATAAAACTTCTTTCAGCGTTGCCAAATGCGATGGTGAAGTGAATAAAGAGCAAATGGGTTGTATTTCAAACACATACCATTACACGAGCAAGAGTAACATTTTATTGTTTCAGTCACATTTTTTGACTGATGCAATAAAATTTGTAAAATATAAAGAAAAAACTCAGGATTTATCTCCCGCCCTGCTTCTTGTTCTTCTTCTTGTTCTGCTTCTGATTCAAAATTCAAAACAGACCTTATGGTTAACTGCATGACAATAAAGTTATGGAGATGTTTAAAATTACTTGACAGATTTAAAGAAAAATACAATTCTGTGTACAGTTAGGGTCAAAAGAAATGCTTTTCTTATGAATTTTGCACTGCTCCTACTGAAGGTGGGGAGAAAACTCCTACTCTCTTGGGCCCTGGTCCTGCGAAGATTAAGAACATGCTTGATTTTACTCACTGTGTAGTAAATGTGGCTGTGCATAAAGTTGTTTTTTGTAGAAATAAGGCCCTAATGAGAGCAGCATTGGCCCTTAGTGCTTTTTAAAATGCCCAGTTATGTTGTTTAGTAACTACTAGTTACCAAGTTATTAGCTAACATATTTTTGCTGGCCTGATATATTTTATTTTAATTATTCCACTTTCACTGAAATGAAAAGCAAAGTATAGGTATCCTGTGCTTTCAACATGATGACTTTCTGTGTTGAGTACAGTACTCACTATAGGTTTGATAAATTTCAATTGGACACTTGGCAAAATAAATAAGATGTATTTCCCCATTGCTTCAATGAACTATTTGCTGTTTCCCTATCTGGCTTTTCTTCATTCTGTGCCTTTCTTTAAGCATCAAAGGAAGGAAGATCTAACATTTTGGATGATTGCGTCACTAGTTCTTCATACTAATTAGCAAGTATGGCTTTTGGTATATAGTTTAGTCAAACCTAGTTTGAGCTGCTATGCTAAGCAACCCCACTGAAATTGAATTTAATTGCACATGTCATTTTGTACAATTGCTTGTCTTGCAAAGTGGAATCTGTTCCACCAAAAGTAGCTCATGCATTACACTTATACAAATTCCTTGTTTTTCGTTTTTCCACACTTTAAAAAAAATCACAGTAAAGCCACAGTGTATTCCAAACTTCGTAGTAATTTCTCTGTAAGGACTTGGGTAAACTCTCTGTCATTATTTACACACGCCAAAGGGGAGATTATATTTTTGGATTGGCTAAGCACCATCCCCGCAATGCTGATTGAAATTGTTACATCAACCAATCTCACTGGGGGTAAGTGTTGTTATCATCTGAGTTGCATAATGTTCAACAGGGCAGAGCCAAACCCTAAACATACTTTTAAGTATACCATTAACCGTTCCCTCAATAATAATAATAATGGCCACAGTTTTGCCCTTGAGTTCTCTGTGTGGAGGAGAGCATTCTGTGCGTGGATCTCTCCTTACTGTGTGGAATAAGAAATAATTCATGTTGGTGGCAGCTTTCACCCTTTCCTGGGACCTTGTGAAGGGCTCTCTGTGCATCTGAGGAGGGAATGGGCAATGGATGAGCCAAGCATGCAGTGGATGGGCTGGAGGTGGAGTTAGGAGATGCGCATCACATCTCTTTTTCCCCTTCTTTCTTCTACTCGCTCAGCCCACGACAGTTTTTAGGCAGAAATGAAGCATAGTCAGACGCTGTATTACATTTCCATAGACCTCCCTTTCCAGGGTGATGTAGGCAGAGCTCAGGCCTCCTGCTGAACCCAGGGGACTTGGAGGCTGATTCCACAGTCTGTTTCGTAGGATTTACATAGCTTCACATTTCACAAAGAAACCTCACAAAGATTCCCTACATTTTAACCTCTTCCTGCAGATTTTCTCACAGAAGCAGATGATCAGCCCATACTGTTGCATGCACTAATATCTGTACAGGTACCACTGTCCTCTACTGGATGGAATTTGAATGGCTCAGGTTTCTGTCATAGTCCTTTGCTCCTAACTACTGGATTTCTCCTTTAGCTCAATTGATAGGGACCTGTGGTTCTGCAGCCAAGGCTCCGTCCATGAAATCATAGGTAGCCATGGATTTGTTAAAACACTTTGCATTTATAGTGTACTTTATATCGTCAGGACAGCAAATGCCTATTTGCTAGTTAATCTTCACAGGATCCCAGTAAGGGAAGTATTATCATCCTGATTTTATTCTAAGAGACTGAGTGGTGAAGCGATTTGCTCAAGGCCACACAGTAAGTCAGTTGCAGAGCAAGGGCTGGAACGGAACAGAGGCATCCCAGTGCCATGCTCCTTCTGAATCATGGCATTATAACAGATGAAGTTAAGCAGGTAATATATATTATTACATAGCACTGAGTCAGTATAGCCTATAGTCTAGACCAGTAGTTCTCAAACTTTTGTACTGGTGACTCCTTTCATATTGCAGATCTCTGAGTGTGACCCCTCCCCTTATAAATAAAAACACATTTACACCATTATAAATGCTGGATACAAAGCAGGGTTTGGGGTGGAGGCTGACAGCTCACGACCCCCTCCATGTCATAACCTCGCGACCCCCTGAGGGGTTGCGACCCCCAGTTTGAGAACCCCTGGTCTAGACCAACAGAAAAAAAACTTCATACAAAGATAAATCATAATCATTAAATGTAAATAGTAACAGATGATCCACTAAGATGATCTCCTTATAGTCAGTCTTTCCCACTAGAATGTGGGCTAAGACACCTTTTATTGTAATATGTTCAGTAGTTATACTAAATACATTGGGACAAGACTAAATATGCAGTTCTGTTTTTGTTGTTTCTCTTCTAGATGAGTAGCTTTCCTTCATAGAATCATAGATGACTAGGACTAGAAGGGACCTCAGTAGGTCATCTAAGCCAGTTCCCTGCATTCAAGGCAGGACTAAGTAATTATTAGACCATTCCTGACAGGTGTTTATCTAACCTATTCTTAAAAACCTCCAATGACAGATATTCCACAACCTCCCTAGGCAATTTGTTCCAGTGCTTAATTACCCTGACAGTTAGGAAGTTTCTCCTAATGTCCTATCTAAACCTCCTTGCTGCAATTTAAGCATATTGCTTCTTGTCCTATCCTCAGAGGTTAAAGAGAACAATTTTCACCCTCCTCTTTGTAAAAACCTTTTATGTACTTCAAAACTCTTATCATGTCCCCCCTCAGTCTTCTCTTTTCCAGATTAAACAAACCAATTTTTCTCAATCTTTCCTCATAAGTCATGTTTTCTAGATCTTTAATCATTTTTGTTGCTCTTCTCTGGACATGCTCCAATTTGTCCACATCTTTGCTGAAACGTGGCACCCCGAACTTGACATAAAATTCCTGAGGCCTTATCAGCGTGGAGTAGAGTGGAAGAATTACTTCTAGTTTTTTGCTTATAGTATCATGCTGGTGGAGATCTAAACTGATTTTTTGGGGGTAAGATTATGCTTTTACACATCAGTACTATAGAGCAACATGAAGGGATCAAGAATCTCCATGTATGTCTATACCTATTGATATCAGTGAGAGCTACATGTTCTTATGAAGACAGGAATAGATCTCATAATGGTCAACCACTTTCTATGCTAGCAGTTCCATCTTTTGGGGCATTGAAAGACTCTCTTTCTATTGCCAAGAAAGTGCGGAAGTGTGACACATCCCTTTCTGACAACAAAAACTGTGAATGCAGAAACAACTTTTTGAACATCTGATATGGCAGTGTAATTGTACTCAGACGGTTTTCCTTTTCTGAGATATAAAACCAGCCACTTGATCTGCACCACTAATGAAAGCTGTCTGCATGCTCCTCTACTCCAAGCAAAGTTTTCACATGAATATGGCTTTATAAAGATCTCTTAGGTGGGAACACTTCTCCCACTATTTATAATTTCATTCGATCACCCAGTATTTCAAATGCTACCTTGATGCTTATTTCAGATGATCCTTTTTAAACTCTTCCCTTTTAGTAATTTCTTTCTCATCCTTTCCAAATGCTAATTTCTATTGCTTATTTGTTATCCATGTCAGCAAACTGACTCTCACATAGTGCACTTTCGTTCTTACATACGGCCTTATCCTGGCCCTGTTGATTTCAGTTGCACTGGATCAAGCCTACAGCCCATATTACATTCTGAAACACAAGGGAGAAAAGATTTTTAAAATAGACAATATCTGTAGAACTGTGTCATCAATCTACTGTCTCTGAATAAAAAGAAAACAGCACATCTAACAGGAAGACACTATATGTTAAAATTGTAACAAAACGAGTAATTAGAAAACAGACAACCATGAAATATATATGTCAGTACTGATTATTATTTCTGTGTCTAAACATGCACAGACTTAGGGTGCTGGTCCTGCAATGGAATTTGTGCAAGCAAAATCTTATTGAGCGGAGTCCCACTGAAGTTCACTTATAAATCTTAATGAATAAGAAGAACTTGTGTTTCTGGAGTAAACACATGAGATGTCAATTGCCTGGGTATTTAGGCATTCATCAATTCTTACTGGTGATTTATTTTGCCTTAAAGCAACTATGTCAAATTAAACAGAAGGAAAGCGATTACTATATTAGCAAGTCCTAATCTGATGAACTACATCAGTAACGTCATGTCTATTTTCAGACACTTTGTTGCTAAATAGGGATCTTTACACTTGAAGTTGCTTTACCCTTTCCCAAAATGACAACATTCTATTAGAAATAGATTATTAGGCCCTGGTGCCAATGCTCCCATTGTAGAGTCATGGTTTGGGAAAGCAGACAGCTGGGAGAGTTCAGTGTTTTGAAGGTTATGATCACAGCAGTTTCATAAGTGCTTTATTTCAGTTCTCTTCTGACTGCAGTGGGGACAGGTGCGGTTTGGTTCTGATTTCACTGGCCTTAATTTCTTATCTGACCTGGTAGTCAATCAAGGGCATGAGAGAGGGGAGAGAGTGTGTGAGAGAGAATGGAAGGGAGGGACAGAAGAGAGAGTGTGTAATGCTAAGCATCTGACTTTTCTCATCCAGGAACTGGCAGAGCTGCCTGTCATTCAGTTCTTCTCTGTGTACTAACGCTGCCCTGTGCAAAATGGATTTCTGAGTGTTAACCATCATGTTCTTCTTTTCCAAAGGGTCTTCTGTAGGATTTCATTTGCAGAGCACAGAGGGCAATATCTAGGGTAATTCCAGGGCTTAGTGGCTGTGATCTTTTGTCAACTCTACTTGTGAGTGAAATTAAACTTGGTATGAGCACCTACAATCTGAGCTTGTGCAACACAATTCCTGGCCAATGAGTGGAAAATCATAAACCTGACAAGTATTTATGAGAGAGAAAAATGAGATGTCATAATATAACAGGAATATATTCATTAAATCTATCAATTTCTCAGAAACAGAGAATTCCCTCTTCAGTCAAAGGATTTGAGCAGGTTTATAAAGTCTGATATTCTTTTATGAGATGTAACTTTTCTATGCTAAAATGAAGTATGTTAAGATTCAGGTCAGTATTTTCAAGTGGAGTAAGCTGCAAAAGGGGGTGAGCTACTGTAATTTAACAGTAGCCACTGTGCTTTTGATGCAATATTGGACAATATCTATGTATGAACTTATAACAGCTGAAATCATACATTATATATCCTTAGAAATATTATGAGCCAGGTCCTTAGCTGGTGTAAATTATAGACTTAAATGGAACAACACTGATTTACAACAGCTGAGGATTTGGTCCTATTTTTTGCACCAGACTGAATGGCAAGAATATAATAGGGATTTTAAAGAGAATAGCCAGATATTTCTCCTGTGTTTAAACCTGTGTGGGGAGGCAGAGGAAGTAAGTTTGCAACTCCATTTTCCTTTCAATCCTCCCACACAAGTAAGCGACATGGAAATCTCACTTAGCTCAAGGATCCTGCTGATCATAGGGCATTTACATTAGGTAACAATGCTCATACACTCAGTTCTCCAGAGTTATGCTACCCCTTGCAATGCAGCTCCCTAAGTTTCTTTCTATGCTACAGCTGTTATCTGATTATAACCATTAGGTTGTGTCCTCCCCAGCAAATGTCAGAGTAGGATTAGACAATGTAGTGGTAAAAACATCTGAGTCCTGTTTGTATTATAACTTCCAACATTGCCACCAGCAATGGAGTTGCACTGGTGTGGATTTCTAGTACAAAGTTTCCTATTGTAAACCAAGGTTTTGGTGACATGGTTTTATGCCCCCACACAAGAGAGTTAATACTCAGTAACCATGATCTCTAACAATGGTTCTTCCTTGCAGAGAGCCAGGCTGACACATGGCTTCCACAATGAGTTTCTGGCACTGCTGTGCAGCCAAGACTTCCTAACTAAGCCTGGGCGTGTAGCCAGTGAAATCAGTCCTCCTCCTTACCATCTCTCTGTGCAGTATGAATCTCAGAGTTCACTGCCACCAGTACTGCTAGTGCTCTGGGAATTCTGAGCCAGATTTTAAAAAATATTTAGGCACTTAAATATTCAGATATGAGCCAACTGGGATTTTCAAAAGCACCTAAGTGCATAAAGCCCATTGAAATCAATGGAAGTTAGGTGCCTAAATGCCTTTAAAATTTGGCCCTCTGTATTTTGCTAAGGCATTAAGAACTATCTGCCTAGATTGTCCCAGAATGCATGGATGCAAACATGAGTAGGCAGTGTGGGAGATGTGCACACACAAGTCAGATGATACACTGTCATGTTGTTAAAACAAGCTGCAGTGTGGCCGAAACTCAACCGTCTTTGCATCAACTGTATCAGACGAGTGCCATGAACTGGTAACACACGTTCAGTCATGCTTTTGTTAACAGGCTCATGTTAGTACCTGCACTCCCACCGGTTCTTTGTCTTTAGTCCTTGTGCCTATGCCACCTTTCTGTCCTCTTAGTGTGGGTGGGATTTAATGCTGTGACTGCTGTTGCTAATGGGCATCTCCAGGTTAAGAGGGGAACATGCTGGGTGGAGTAGCTGCTTCCTGGCTTCCTCTTTGTCTAAAATGCAGGGTCCCTGTCATGCATTATGTATACCGACGTGATTCCTGGACTTGGGGGTAGCGGGTCATGGAGCCATTGCTCCTCCCATTTCCGCACTCACTGGACTGGTTCGCTGTGCTTTTCTTCCATTTACACAAGTGGAGGGGAATATTCAGCTCCAATTCATTATCAAAGCAGATTTCTATTTCAATACATTAAAAACATAGCCTCCCTTATTTTGATCTTGGCACGAACTAAGCAATGAGTACAGGCCATATGCTCCCATAGCTTGACACCAAAATAAGTATCAACTTACTACAAAACCTGTCTCCACATGCTACGCAGACACCTGCCATACTTACTCGCTATGCCACAATTCATTCTCATACACCCACAAATTGTCACAAACTTAAAGAGGGTGGATAGGAAGGATGTGGGCAAAGTCAGAGAAAAGCCAAAATACTACATGTGCTACTGCGGGCAAACATAAGTTACTGCAGAGAATAGGTGGAGCAGCATTAATCTGGGGTCAGGAGAGATCTGCACTTTTTTTGTGGAAAACAGCAAGGTCAGTGTCAATTCCTAAACATATAAAGACTATCTGCACATAGTGGAGTGTGTTGGATTTCTGGTAGGCCACAATGGGCTCAGAAAATTGTGCTTGTACTCTTTCATGTGCCATACAGATTCTGCTTTATTTATAGTAGTGGAGTGTTCTATATCTTCTCCAATTCAATTTCCACAGTTTATTAATATCTTCAGTGGGTGTTTCCAGTTATGTATGCTGTTGGTTGCTATTGTCTCCTCCCTCCCCCCATGAATGGATGGCTTGATATGGATTAACTTAGATCAGTTTTGCACTTTACAGCAAAGGGCAGCATATTACCCTATGTTTGGCAAAGCATGGATCTGATCATGCTAACCCACTGCTAATTCCATACATTGGTCCCTATCTTGCCATCCATTTTAAAGATGAAGGTTACATTGATTTCAATAGGTTATGCAGCTACCATGTTGAAGGGAGAGATATAAGAATGTAGATATATAAATAGATTAGATGAATGAGGATTTCTGCTTAAATATACTATTTAATACTATACTATTAGTATCACACAGAAAAATAAGAACAAAGGTGTTGGATATCACAACCAGGGTTCCTAAAATGGTTGAGAAACATTTTTTTTCATAACAAAATTGAGGGTTTTAGTTTTGTTTTGTTTTCAAGTCTAAAAGTAAAAATGCTCATTTCTGCACTGTAAACCTAATGTTTTTGGACAAAAGTAGACTGTTTTTTACAAGAAATTTTTATTAAATGAATGTTTCATTAAAAAAGTTGATGGGAATATTTTGGACCATCTCTAGTCCAAATATAATGCTGTGGAAATTAAGTACAGTGAGTGACATCAACATGTGTTGGGATAACACATGCAAAAGTTAAAAACAATCTCATTCAACAAGGCTTGTGAGACACCCCAACCCCACAAAAGGCCAACATTTCACAATTGAATTTTGGGTGCAGATCCAGGTGCTTGTGTTTCTAACTGCCTGGCTGCAGTCACAATGCAAGTAGTTAGAGATGCAAGTACTGTGGTCTCTGTCTGAAAAAGGAAAGTCCTACTATAAATTTGCCCCTGAATGCTGTAGTGATATCAGACAGAGCACTTACAATTGTGGTAAAAATACTATGTATTGTGTTTCATTTTTCCTTGGTTGTATAATTATCCTTGGCTGGCTTTTTGAATTTTAGAAAGTTTGGAGTAATATGACTGAGTTGTCCTGTTAAGTTGTCTTTGGTTAGCAAGGGGCATTGGTGACAATTTCTATCACCACTTACCAACTGTAACAATTATTTATGGTGAAAGTCTTCAAAGCCTAGCTGTTAACAAAGAAAGCCTGAAAACTAAGAAAAAGCACTAACAATCACTATGAGTGAAGATAAATCTAAAAAAAAACTATATATTTTGACAGCTATAGGTATTACACTAGCAGCATGGCAATTTGTCAGTTATATATTGTATTTGTAAATTTCTATACTTTATTATTCTGTTATTTAATTCCTTATCTCCCTTTGTAAAATATTAAGCCTTGGTTTGTTACTCAGACTTAGTGAGTCTATATGTATGAGTGTAGAAAGCTCTAGTAAGTACATATAATGCATAAATTAGGCATAACTTAGCTGACCAAATGTATTTTTGCCTGGGGAAAGGCAATGTTAGCTTAACTTTTTAACCATTTATAATTTTTATTGATATTTTAGATATGTAATTGTCCTCTTTTTACCCCACTGTAGTAGAACTAAAATAGACATATTAAAGCCATTTGAAGATGCATACAATGACTGGGGTTGGAAGAAGTATCCTTAAGTCTAGCTGCTCAGGATTTGATCTGTAACTTACGTTTGGACCAAACCCTGCCCTGCATAGTGAGGAGGAATGTGGATGTGGCAGAGAAAGCACCAGGTAATAGGAATCCTACTAATCAGGCTAGAATTTCACTGTGGATGGGGACACCTGTGGCAAGGGTACACTTTACTGATGCTCTGAAAAGGAGCGGCACATGCTTTTGAGTGCTGCACCTAATAACTGTCTGGGGAAGAGACATCTCTGAGACACCACAGATCCAATTGCCAACATGGATGTCTCTCCTGAGCACTAAAGAGAGATCCTGTTATTGGCCTGACCCTCCACCAGCTTGATAGAAGCTTCCCAATGCATAATGTTTGCATACTGCATACTTTCCCTGAGAACTTTGCTTCCCTATCTCGACCTCACTCCCCTTTAAGGAAAGGGTGTGACTCTCTCATGTGTGTTAACTTCCACTTACCATTAGGGAAGAAAGTTCCTGTATGTCAACACTGCAATTAAACCCCCCCTGGCTGGCCCATGCCAGATGACTTGGGCTCACACTCGTGCTAAGGGGCAGTTTAATTGCATGCAGACGTTTGGGCTTGGGCTGCAGCTGGAGTGCTGGGACCTTCCACCTCCCAGGGTCCGAGAGCCTGAGCTCCAACCCAAGCCTGAACATCGACACCACAGTTAAACAGCCCCTTAGCCCAAGCCCTGCGAGCCCAAGTCAGCTGGTATGGGCCAGCCGCAGGTTTTTAATGGCAGTGTAGACATACCCAACAGCTCAGCCAACCCTTCTGCCATCTCTATGGGGTATCTCAGTGTTCCTGCTATTGTCTTTTGTGGTTCCTTACATGGAGTTAACCCCCACCCCACCCCTGTGTATATAGGTAGCCAGCTGAGAGAGATTAATAAACAAAAATAACTCCGCTCATGGAAGGACCATGAAGTCAGTTGTCAGTGCTAGCTAGCACTGTGGTCCTACCATGACTGCTGTTTCCTCACTGTGTGATAAATGTGGAGAACTCTATTAGCCCTAGGCACAGAAGGCAAGATAAGACAACCTTAAAGCTATCATTCAAATGCACTTTTTTATAAAGCAATCTCTGCATTATAAAATGTTTCTTCTCCTCCCCAAGCTGATCAGGAACAGAAGAATCTGCTTGAGAGCATTCTCCTGGAAGGTACAGGAGCCATTCTGGAATTTGGGGCTGCTCCCCCATTCACAGAACAAGGCTAGGGGATAAGGAGATAACCAAATTGGTGATAGCAAGAGCAGCAATAGTAAAGCATACCTGTCAGTACAGCTCACACTACCAGTTGAGCCAATGGCACAGTATGACCATGGCAATAGTACTGATGGGAGATTAAGTAAATATCAGTGTGCCTGGGTTTGTTTAGAAGGGTTAATTTCTTCCTCAAGATTTTCTGTTGGTCTGTCCCACTATGGATAAATGGATGAGCTCAAATCAAAACCCTGCCTCTGAATTTTATATCTCTATAGTGAACAGAAGCACATCTTTGGGTCAGAACGTGGGAATTTGAAATCCTGATCTGTATCTGAAACTGCCCTGTTTGGACTGAGGCCCAGTGCACAACACTAATATTTGCATCAACAGCATAGAGTGAAATGGACAGTGATGGGTCGGAGATACTTTTACATGCTACAAAAATAAATTGCACTATATAGCTAGAGAGTGATACTTTGAAGTGATATTTCAATGCAATGCCTTTGAAACCACATTCTACTCCCTTTTAAAGAGAAAATAATTTAGTGTCCAAAATCATTAATTAAAAAAATGAAAAATAAAAGGAGCAATAGCATTTCACTTTGTTAATAATCCATAGTTTGAACACTCTGTGATAAACACTCCGAGTTTGTCTTCATTTCTCCCTCAAAATAGCTTTTTTACTTATCATATGGGAATTTTTTAAAATATTTAGCCAGCTTGAATGAATTCATTTGTTTCTCCTCAGAGGATAAGCCTTTGTCAGTCACTAATATTTTCCCTTTGGAGAAATATTCACCAAGATTGCTCTGGTGCCCTTTTAATTTCCTTCCACCTTTTTTCCAAACTGCTCCATTGCCCCAAGGTAACATGTTAATTAAATTAGGATAAAACTATATGTATCAGCACAGAAAAAGAATTTAACATGTTTGTTTCTTCTTTTGAAGGGATAGTTGCTGCTTTTTGCTTTGTATCCTGCAAAATCCTTGTCAAGTGTAACATTGCAAAGGTTCCACTAAAAGGGGAGTTTGATTGATACAGCCTGATGCTAATCTCACTAAAATCAATGGCAAAACTTCTATTGACTTCATTTGTGCAGGATTGAGTCTGTAGTTTGCATCCTAGAATCAGTCTTTAATATACAGCAAGTTAGCTTGAAAAAAGCTTCTGGGACTTTGTAGTCAAGATGTGGCCACAAATATTTGCACAGAACTTCAACTAAAGACAACTGTAGCTGCATATAGGAGCCAAATTTGGACCGTAGAATTTTATAAGCTCATTCAAAATCATGGAAGAAAATACTGCAGGATTCAGTTTCTGTTACCACTTGGTAGAAATGACCATTCATGTGAAAACCTTTTGCAAGCCACTGCTGCTAGTTTATCCAGGCACCAAGGCAATTAGACAAATGAGTGCATCAAAAGTAGGTGAATACGCCCTTCATCAATGGGACTATAAAACACAGGCATTTTTTGTGAGTGACAGGAGACAGTTCAATGTAAAGTCTGCTTAGCAGATATTATATGTGGCTCATGACTGTCTCACCCATCACAAGGGAGCCTATGTACATAGCCAAATATAGTGCTGCTTCTTGTGGAGAAGAAAGGAAAAAGTTCCTAGTCTTGCATGTCTCCTACTATCTCTTTTCCTAAAGTGGTCTCCAACATCTTCCTTAGAGAATCCAGGCCCCAATGAATTATTAAGGGAATGCGTCTGTTAAAATAAGCTCATCCAATGAAGAAACAAAAGCAATGTCATGTGACTTACAATTGTCTGTCTCAAATAGCAAATTAAAAATATCGAACATGCAAATGAATGTTCATAGTAAACAGTCTGAACTATCCATAGGCTGCAATCTGTTCATACATAGTATCTGTGCAATTTTGAATAATGAACACATTTATTCCTGGCCGGCAATTATACAGAAACCAATCAGGAAAAACTGCTAATTTGGCAGATAGCTTGTTAACATATAATTTGACCATATGTTTATGCCTGGCATGTGTTTTGATTAGTCATCAGACACAGGTTTCACTACTTGATATAACAAAGGTGATTTAAATAACTGTGATTGGCATTTTGTGAGGAATGAGCAATGTTCATGTAAAAATGCAGGGTCCAAGCAGCAAATTAAACATACATATGAACAGGAAAAGCACTATGTATAATGCATTTTTTTCCAAGTGACTTTACGTTTTCAAATCAGTGCCTCTAGCATTGCAATATACCTAGCTAATATTTTAGTGTGATATTTGGTGGGCCAGACTATAGAACCCTCAATTACACTAGTGAGCTCTTGCTCATGCAATTAAACTACCTGAGTGAATAAGAGCTGTTTCCATTCCAGGATGCTCTCTCACACTTTGTTGTCTGAAACAGGTAACATGAAGAATGCTGACTCAAGATTATATCCATTACAAATGAAAAGGCGCTTACTTCATGGGTCAAGTAATTCATTATTTTATGGTCTACAAGTTCTCCAAGATGTGTCAAAACTCCATAGGATGTCCCTGGATGCTCAACTTTGAATGTGTATCCTGGAGGCAGCTTCAAAAATGTTTTTCAAGACAGAAGTAACTGGAAAGTTTCCTATTGCCTGAACAGTGGAGGAGTTTCAATAGGATCATGCTAATGAGGACTTGCAGCAATCCACACTCACACAAAAATATATGTCTAAAATAGTTGACAAGCAAGAATTGGAGAAATTATAAAAAATAGAAAAATATCAAGTGTTAATAATTTAGAAAGAAAATAGGCAAAGAAAACAGGAGGGTTAAGGGATCAAAATAGAAAACAAGCTTTAAAAATAAAAATTATCATACACAAGACTTATAAGTAAATAATAGAAAATAAAATATGGAAAATAAATGAAAGGTTAAAATACCAAAAAATAAAAACACACTAGGCAAAGGTAGAAAACAAGAACAATGAAAAATGTTAGTTATCCATGGGATAAAATAATGCAAAAAATGGAAATTAGCTTCAGGTTGAATAACTAAGTATTGGCCAGCAAAGGTCTGCTGAAAAAGAAGTGATGGAGCTGCAGCTAGCAAGGTGTCCCCCTCTAACTTTTTCACATTCTGTCCTCCACGTGCAGTTGGATCATATACAAAGTGAAACACTGGGATGGTTTGGTGGTAGGGAGTATCATAGGGAAGGATTTGGTGGGGAAAAAAGGAGGTTGCTGGGCAAGTTCCCCTTTCATAATGAAAAATGGGACAATTTAAAGTAACAGGTGGGGTGGGAAAGAACAGTATTTACCCCACTGTGATCCCTTCACTATTCTCTCCCGATCCCAATCTGTCCCTTTGCAGTCTTACCCTACTGTCTTCCTCTATAATCTCCAACACCAGTCCTTCCCACAACCAGTTCACCCACACACTCTTATTTGCCTATTGACTCAATTCCCTGCCATTCACCCCTGTCAACCTAACCCCCAACCTCCTGGTTGAGAATACCCTGAAGCCCCCTCAGCTCCCTCCAACTGCTTAGAAACTCCATTATCCCTCTCCCCACCCATGCCTGAGCTGAGAACCCCCACTCGTCCTACATAACTTCCCCACAGCTCAGAATCACTCCTCTAAGATCTGACATCTCATGTAATTGACACCCCAGGCTCAGAAAACCCTCTGCCCAAAGCACGCATGCAAATCCTGTACGCTTAGAACTCAGGCCTCAATCCCCCTCCTACCTGACATCTATCAGGCTCAGAACTTACCTGTCCCTACTTGTTGTTGGCCATGGAGAAGCAGGAACTGACACATCAGGAAAGGATTGTGGTTTCATGGAGCATCTACAGGGAGCTCCATGCTCTGCTCTGGAGGATTAATCTGAATTAGCCCCATATAAAGCTATATTCCCTCTGTGCCTCCTTCCTCTGCTACCTACAGTCTGTGTGCTTGTTGGGCTGGGAATCACTGGGAGGTAGCCAGCGAGACTGCAGCTTCCTGGGACTGAGGCAGCTCTAGCATCATAGGAGTTCCTCAGTGGCAAGAGAGAGTTAGCCACACTGCATGGTATCTGTAACATGTCTGGTTGCTGTGACACTGTTTGAGAGGTTTAGGCCCAGGAGGCCCTAATGACCAGCTGGCCCTGTTGAAGTCACTTAGTATTCACATGCTTAAGGTGGTAGCTTACAATGTATGTAAACATCTGACTTAATCCATGTACTTTTGGCAAGCTATGAGATGTAGTACCCAGTACCTGTGGCAGAACTCTCCAGCAGTAATGTTGATGAGCACAATATATATCCCAACCCCATTTTAGTGGAGGGATAGGACACAAGACAAATGCATCTGGAGCATGATGCTATGCAGCCTCATTTAACACTGCGAGTCTGTCACAGCCAAATCCTTTATTTTTCTGAGCAATGGGTGCAGAACTTGGGCACAGTTTTACTCTAGTTGTCCAAATTTATTAAAATATTGTGTCACACGTGCTGCATCATTTACTTACAACATGGAAAAAGATGCAGAGCAATCTAAAATCAGAGGTGCAATAATTGTGGGTTCCCCTAAATTTTAGGATCTTTCCATAGTTTTTGGTGCCTTCTGTAGCATCCAGTCTTTCATTTTAAACATCTGGGCACAAACTGTGCTTCCAGGTAAATCAATGGGAGTTATATCATTATAAGTGAAAGCAATTTGATCTGTGATGAGTGCTTACTATTTCCATTGTGACTATAGCCTTCCCTGTGTAAATCAATGTGCAGTTGCCCTATTAAATCAACTTTGTAAAACTGCTCCCATACATAGTACCAGAGCTATGAATTCTAGCCTTCTGCCTTCAAAGAACATCTGAAAACCCACCTGTTCTGCGAAGCACTGTAATAAGAAGATAGATATCTGCATGACTGGCTCATGTCCCCTGGACATGTCACTGGACCTTTTCTTGTATTTACCCACCAGCTCCTAACCTAGGACTTTTTCTGCCACTATGCCTGGATTGGAAGGAGGGTGAGTTTTTCTTCTCCTCTCAATTTTGGCATGTTTGTTTTGCTTTTATCTCCCAGTCTCCTCTCCCCAGTAGCGACTGCCTTCAGCCCAGAGGATAGCCCCGTGACTCCTTTGTTTAACTGCTGTTATAAGCTGCTGCACAAATTACTTGGCAGAGGGTGATTTGTAGTGACAAGGCTTGAACCTTATCCCTGGAGATTCACCAGAAACCTTTGCAATGCTCTGCATCTCTCAGGACTGGAAGAGGAAGCCCAACTCCCACTTTGAAGCTCGATCTTGCATCATCTGATCTGTTACATAACTATTTAGTGTAAGTACAATGGGCCATATTCTTCTCTCAGTTGCATTAGTTCAGCCCTACTATCTACAATTAGGTTGAAGCAGTCTCTCTGTGGCATTATTGATGCATCACTACATCGGCAATGATTTACATATATCCCCATTTTCAATCATAGCTGCAAAACAGGTAAGTAAAAATAGTACAATATTTAAATCTTCTGCTGTGAAATTATTGATTTGGTGCAATGTCACTGCTGTGGGATGAAAATTATTCTTATCTATTCTGTACATAGGACCCAGAAGTGTTCTGGGTGTTTCATACATGCCAAAACACAGGGCCTTTTCAGACAATTTACAGATAAAAGGTGTAGGGGAAAAAGGATACTATCCAACATTTGATTATTTGACCTGAAATTAATTTCCATTTTTTGCATTATTTTATCCCATGGATAACTAACATTTTTCACTGTTTCTTGTTTTCTTCCTTTGCCTAATGTGTTCTTTATTTTTTGGTATTTTAACCTTTGATTTATTTCCCATATTTTATTTTGTATTATTTACTTATAAGTCTTGTGTATGATGTTTTTATTTTTAAAGTTTGTTTTCTATTTTGATTCCTTAACCCTCCCATTTTCTTTGCCTATTTTCTTTCTAAATTATTGTTAACCCTCAATATTTTTCTATTTTTTATAATTTCTCCAATTCTTGCTTGTTAACTATTTTAGACATATATTTTTGTATGGCCATTATTTCCCTCTGTAGCAGAACAACCTTCTTTATCCCCTCCCAGTTTTAGGCCAGATTTGTCCTTTTGGTGGGTATCCCTTATCCTCCCTCCTCAGTCCCTTCAACAGATATCACCCACACCTTATCAACTCTCCCCTGCAGAATACCAAAGTGCTGTGTAGATGAAGATGTTGAGGTTTCTGATTTGGGTGAATTTTGAGTGTCAGATGTTTTTCAGTTGTGGTCAGCTGGTCTTATAATGCACAGGGCCAGTGAAGACAACTTTCTCTGCTCCCATTGCTGACGCATCAAAGGGTCTTGGAATATTTATAGGCTGATTCTGTGAGCAAGCTGATGGAGCTCCTGCTTAACTCTTCACTTAACTTTGTAGTTATGTTCCTGAAAAATGTGACTTTAAGTGAAACGATGTTAAGCAAATCCAATTTCCCCATAAGAATTAATGTAAATTGGGGGGGTTAGGTTCCAGGGAAAAATTTTTCACCAGACAAAAGACTATATATAGTCTATATATATACATACACACATAATATAAGTTTTAAACAAACAATTTAATACTGGTACACAGAGATGATGATTGTGAAGCTTGGTTGAGGAGGTGAAGTCAGAGGGTGGGATATTTCCAGGGAATGTCTTACTGCTAAATGATGAACTAGCAGTTGGCTGAGCCCTCAAGGGTTAACTTATTGTTGTTAATGTAGCCTCACACTCTACAAGGCAGGGAGGGGAGACAGCATGGTAGACAGAGACACACACCGTGTGTGCAGAGCCATAACAAGGAATTTTTGCGCCTGAGGCAAGGGCCGGCTCAAGGCTCTTCGGTGGCAATTCGGCGGCGGGTCCCTGAGTCCCTGTCGGAGGGAAGGACCTGCCTCTGAATTGCTGCCGCCACTTCATTCATTCTTCGGCGGCAATTCAGAATTTAATCTCTCCCACATTTATGGAACTTTAATCAGCTTGCCAAAGCCAGGGACTGGTTTGGTCAGGGTATGGTCAGTACCTCTGATAGTAACTATAAAGGACCTGCCTTGAAAGAGCTGTAAGTCTTAAATATATTTAGGGGTGAAAAAAGAACTAAAAGTGAGGACAAACAAGAAGGAGATTGGATGGTTTTGGACATGGTATAAATAAGATCATGCAGAAAGGCCATTAATAAATATACACTTCTCTGTAAAGTTTCTTTTTTACATTCTAATTAATATGGTAATTAGTTCCATTCTTGCAGCAAAAGTGAGTCTTTCATCGGTAGATCCAAAACTGAATCTATACTGAAGGTAAAGAAGCTCCCTAAGTCAAGCATGTTATCCACCTGCCTTTTTCACATAATCAAAATGATATAGCTATATCAAGATGAGTTAAGTTCTTCTATCTGAGAAGCTCCACCATTCCAAAATCACCTAAAAGGATTATCAATAGTGGAGAGGTCAGAGAAGACACAATAATCTATCAGCATGATGTCTTTCTGATTTGTGGCTTAAATTGCAAGCGATAATTGCAACAGGTCAATAGAAATAAATGCATGCGCAAGATGGAGTATAACCAAAAAAACCCACCTAATTCACGGCAGCAGAACATTGATTTTTTTCATCAAACAAATGAACAAGCTAGTTCTGATCTACTTGAGACTCCCTATAGTTTCTCCTACGAGAATGACCACACATTTGTACCAATTAGCCTTTACCACGGCTCTTTAATTATAGTCATTATAGACATAATGTTGCTAACTGACCTTGATAAATGGAATATTTGAGTTCTTTTGGAGCATAAACAGTTGCTTCTAGTAGCAGATACTGTATTATTTTGAAGGTTTATTTTACCTATATATGTAGGCTCTGAAGTAATGCCCACTGAAGTCAATGGAAGTCCTTCCACTGACATCACTGAGTGTTGGAGCGGGCCCTTAATGTTTACATTTAACAATGAAGACCTGACTCTGCTCTCACTTATGCCATTGTAGTTCATTAGTAACTCCATTAAGTCACTGAATTTACACTAGTGTAAAACAGGCATAAGAGCAGAATCAAGCACAGGGAACCAGATTCTCCTCCTTCTGTTATTCTGGCATAACACCACTGATGGGTGGTGGGGCTACATAGGTGTAACTGAGGGCGGAATTTGTGTTTGTTGTTCTTTCTTTACAGCCCTCGGTTACCTTATTTTGAGTTTAGTACTGCAACAGATGGTGATCTGTCCCAGTGGGAATACTGTAACAGAAGTGTAGCTGTCCAGAACTACCTGGTTATCACTACAGCTGGCTGGGCACTGGAATTTCTGTTCCATGGGAAATTCCAACATTTTTTTGTTCTGAAATGGAACAAAAAGCCAAAATTCCCCACAAAATGAAAATTCTGAAAAAATTCAATTCAGGACCATCTAGTCATTTGGACTCATTTAGTTTTGACTTGTACATTCTAGTTAATATTTTACTACAGTATAAAGAAGGCTGTAAGAAAGTTGTGGGTTTTGGAGTCAAAAGTGATGGCCACAATTTGTGAAAGTTGTGGTTTAGGTGGTGGGTCAAATTTGAGAGCATAAGGTAAATCTCTGTTAGCAGCACAGGTTCTGTGACACACTGTTGTTGACCCTTCTGACACTAACGGCCCTTTTCATATACCAACACTGCTCCTCTGAAGAGATATAGCAGACTATAGAGTCTTGCAGGGCAGCTTTCCAGTGAAGGAGAAATCAGTGTAGGGTCTAGGCATATTCTAAATGTAACTTGTTTTATTTACATATATATACATGAGTCCTGGAACAGAGGTGATCAAATAGCATGAAGTGCAATCCCTTCTTTCAGAAATTTCAGCCCAACACTAACTCTTGGTTCCTAGGGAGCAACTTTGCCTCAAGAATTGATTCTAATCAGAGCCCAGGGTAAGGAGCAAACTCTCCAGGTGCTCACACAGCTTCCTGAACCCAGAACCTTGTATTGTTAATGTTTAGTTATACAAGCATGATTTCCAGGACTAAACACTTGCTGAGAAAAATAAAGTGGATATGTAACAGCTCCATAATGCAGGCAAGCAGCTTTGATTCTATCCAGAAAAGGCAGTAGAATATGGACATACTTGCCAGTTCATTATTATAACATCTGAGGAATAGTAAGCTGCCATGGCAGAAAGTTCAGACAAACAAGTCTATTCAATTTCAAATGGCACTTAGTGAGACAGAGGGCTATGCTGGTAGTTTACAAGAAGCTCAAAGGCTGTGCTTAATTTGCATATAAGTTTACATTCTTTTGAAAATTCACACAAGAATAATATATTTCTGCTTCCTTTTTCTTTTGAGATAGATGTATAGAAATTGCTTGTTGGTTGAGTTCACCAGCAACTCAAATCGTGATTGTCAGGTTTATTCTTACTAGGTAGTTGGATGAAGAAGATAGCTAGATACTTATATTGAGGTCTCTGAGGCAAGAGCAGTATTTTTGTGGGTACCATGGCTAAAGGGGTTTCTGGTTGTAGAGATGATGGGTTTTCTCATCACTGAAACTTTTCATGTAAAAGATACAATATGATCATTCGTTTGACATTCACATTTCTATTATTTTCCCTACTCACAATATTGTCAAATTTATAAATCAAACCAAGCTGAGCTACATGTTAATATTTGTGTTTTCAGTGTCCTTTTTTTTTAAAAAATGGAGAGAGCGAGAGATCTGTTATCTTCATCTGCACACATAACTTTCATTGACTGTAATGGGAAATATGGAGAGGGAACAGATTGCCTAAGAATGCTTGTCTTTGAGGCAATTAGTTTGATAAATGATCTGACTGAGATCAGTCCGAAAGACAACAGGAGAGGCTTGATTATGAATAGCGACCAAAGCTCAGTGATGGTTCAGGATTCCTTCATATTAAAAAAAGTATAAAATTTTAATCTTCAAAGCACTTCATTATTGTTGACTAATTATTAATTCCTGGCCCCAGAGATGCATTTTACAGAAAGGGAAACTGAGGTGGAAAGATTAAGTGACTTCACCAGATAGGGGAAGCCAGTGTCAGAGGTGGGAGCTGAACTCAGGAATTTGTGGTTCTAGTACCATGCTCAGAACAGTAAACAATGTTCACAACTAATAACTACAGTGAAGAAAACTGGCTGCAGCAACTGCCCACAGGCTCTGCAGGTACAACAGCTCTTAAGAAGTCTCAAGATACAGAGCTTGCTGCTATTGCATCCATTGTAAAGGAAATATTAATACTCAGATCTTATGTCTGATCACCAAGTCACCACAAGCTGTCATTTCCCTAGGAAACAATCGAACACTGGTGAGATCTTGCAGTGAAACACACAAATGGCTCTGGGTTATCTCCTCTGGCAAATTTAATGGAATGCTGGGAATGAAGTTCTGTTTTCTGGCTTTCCCTATTGGTTTCTGTACTGGTCTTTAATTTCTCAGGAAAGACAAGTGCTGTAAACAAGGCACCATATAAATGACAACAAGCACTTCAGCTTTTAACTTCTGTACATAAAAAGAGAAGAATTTTTTCTTTCCATTTTCATATTTTCGGGGTTTCAAATAACAATCATGGCCACCAGCGGGCTTAAGGATAGAGCTGGTCAAAAACTTTTTGACAGTGTTTTTCCATTGGAAAATGCCTTTTTGTCAACAGAAACTTTTTGGAGGAAGGATAATGCAATGAAAAACATCTGGTATTTTTGAAGGAGCCTAGGAGAATTAGGCACTCAACTCATATTGAATTTCAATGGGAGATGCAGGCCTGATTCTCTCAGGCTCCTGGGAAAATTCTTTTTCTAAATACATCATCAGAATACCAGCCAACGTCTATTGTTTTCTGATAATGTTTTTGTTACTTTTCCTAAAGCTTTTAAAAAAAGAATTCTGTACCAAGTGATAGAAGGTAGTGTTGGCCCATGGCTAGTGCACTGGGCTGGCTGGGAGTCAGAGACTCCAGTTCTATTTCAGTCTGACACTGGCCTACCATCCAGCATCTGGAGGATTCTTCAGGATCTAGCTCTTAGACTCTTTGGGGCAGGAATTGTCTCCTTATTAGCACAATGGGGCCTAGGCCTCTAGACATTACTGTAAACAACTAAGGCACACTCATAGCCCTGCTGCCACTGCATATCATTTTTAAATCCAATTCTTTTTATTTCTTATAGTATCAAAAATTACAATAATATTATATGTCATTGTTCTAGTCATGTTTACAAACTGTCACTACCTTTAAAGTGTAAAAAATACATTGATATAATTATGAATAGTTTGCTCTGTTCTTGTCTGAGCATTCTGGAATAACGTACATCTTTTGTTCT
Source organism: Mauremys mutica (assembly GCF_020497125.1). Classification (NCBI taxonomy): domain Eukaryota; kingdom Metazoa; phylum Chordata; order Testudines; family Geoemydidae; genus Mauremys; species Mauremys mutica. The sequence goes on along the minus strand of NC_059076.1, from coordinate 33,031,795 downwards.
GAAAGATGTTATGTTCATGAAAGAGAGAAACCCTACCATCCTGAAGACCTGATGCAACATGAGTAGTAGCATGTCACAGGATAGCTGGTCCCTGTGAATAGATTGAGCCCAGAGCCCCTGGTCTGGAGCAGGTGAGCCCAATCCAGCTAATTAAAGAGGGCTGGGCTACACCTGGCCTATAAAGGGCTGCTAGTAGGCAGCTGGGAGGAAGGACTGAAACAGGAAAAGTCCTAGGGAGGAAGCTGCACTGGAGTAGAGCTAGCACCTGTGTTAGGGTCCTGGTGTAAGGGGCTCAGGGAAGCAGAGCTGATTGAGGCTGGGAGGTTGCCAGGAGCTGGAGTGCCAGAGACCCCCGGGAGGGTGGCCTGAAGCCTGTCACCAAGGACTGAGTTAACACTGTGTTTTGTTTGTTAACCTCTGTTATAAAAATAAACCTTGACTGGGCATGGTAGTGCATGCTTTGGAGCTGTGGAGAAGTGATGGCCCCATAGCAATTCAAGCTTCTCTTCATTGTCCTCCCAATGTACTTCATCTTTATGCTGGAGGGACCAATTCTCAGTTTAGTAAGGTAGTTTGGTCTCCATGTTCTTTCAGTCTTTGGCCTGTTTTCTGGGCTTACCTGCAAGGGAACTAATTTTATTCAAAGACCATCTTAAACTCTGAAATTCATATCCAAATCCAAACTGTCCCAAAGCTTGAAGCGTTCTGATCATGGTTCTTTTGAAATGTGGGAGTCATTGTGAATAGTTCTCTGAAAACATCCACTCAATGTGCAGCGGCAGTCAAAAAAGCTAACAATGTTAGGAACCATTAGGAAAGGTATAGCTCAGTGGTTTGAGTGTTGGCCTGCTAAACCTAGGGTGGTGAGTTCAATCCTTGAGGGAGCCATTTAGGGAACTGGGGTAAAAATCTGTCTGGGGATTGGTCCTGCTTTGAGCAGGGGATTGGACTGGATGACCTCCTGAGGTCCCTTCCAACCCTATGATTCTATGAAAGAGAGATGGTAAGACAGAAAATATAATGCCACTATATAAATCCCTGATGATACACCCACACCTTGAATACTTCATGCAGTTGCCACATCTCAAAAAAAGTTATTGGAAAAGGTACAGAGAAGGGCAACAAAAATGATTAAAGGTACAGAACAGTGTATATATGAGGAGAGACTGAAAAGACTGGGACTGTTCAGCTTGGAAAAGAGATGACTAAGGGGGGATATGATAGAGTCTGTAAAATCATGAATGATGTGGAGAAAGTGAATAAGGAAGTGTTATTCAGTCCTTCACATAACACAAGAACTAGGGGTCACCCAATGAAATTAATAGGCAGCAGGTTTAAAACAAACAAAAGGAAGTATTTCTGCACACAGTTGACCTTGGGAACTCTTTGCCAGAGGATGTTGTGAAGGCCAAGACTATAACAGGGTTCAAAAAAGAACTAGATAAGTTCATGGAGGATAGGTCCATCAGTGGCTATTAGCCACAATGGTCAAGGATGCAACCCCATACTTTGGGTGTCCTTAAACCTCTGACTGCCAGAATCTGGGAGTGAAGGACAGGGTATGGATCATTCAATTGCCTGTTCTGTTCATTCCCTCTGAAACACCTGGCATTGGCCACTGTTGGAAGACAGGATATTGGGCTAGATGGGCCATTGGTCTGACCTAGTATGGCTGTTCTTACGTTCAGACCTACCTCTGATTTTGTGTTTAACTGTGGTGATTGTATATATACACACCACAAATCCTGGCCCCATTGAAGTTATTGGGAGTTTTGCTACTGATTTCAATGGAGCCAGGATTTCGCTCCTGGTCACTAGAAACTTAACAAACTTTTTAATTTCACACACACCTTTGAGGTCACTACTGACTTTGTCTGGATTTGAAATGAATACTTAAAGGTTAATCAGTCTGTATCCCACTAGCAATGTCTTGATCTATCAAGTCCTTTGCTTTCCCTACCCTCTAAATATCCTATTCCTTGAGTTCATTTTAAAAGGCTGAGTTTTTTTGTTTTGTTTTCTTGCTTTAATTTCCTGCTGTTCTAATTTCATTCTTCACCAGCTCCCACTTTAATGAGCTACTGACTATATCTGAGATTGTTTATGGAAAATAGTCTTGCTGGGTAGGCAGTTTTCCCTGCATTAGCTCTATATAAAACTTATCCTTCATGAAAATGGTTTTGTTGTCTTTTCCACAAGCAGAAAAGGCCCTTGAATGCTTATAAAGATTTAAAAACTGGGAAAATTCCCATGAAACTCAACCATGTTCTTTAGCACTTGGACTTTCCTGGAGCTTAAAATTCAGAGCTTAAAATTGTCTCTCTTTTCCCTTAAAAATCTTCCCAAGCTCACATCCCTTATGGAAAACTTAATACGATTCCTGCTACTGAGGGTTTGTCCTGTCTCACTCCTGTCATGCAATCGAGAAGCAGGCATCTGAGAGTAGGCTTGAAGTGCTAGATACTATTTTCCCCAGTGAAATATTTGGGGTGAAATATGGCTCCAGTGAAGTGAATGTCAAAACTCCCCTTGACTTCATTGGGACCAGACAATATCAGGCTGCTTGACAGCATAACTGGGCTGCATATCTTGTGAGAAAAGTTTTATTGCCAGATTTCTGGGATTTTTTTTTCTAGTCCTGTCTGGAAATAGGGGAGAGCAGACTTTCTTTTGCAGGATTTTCATTTCCAAATCCAGCTAAAAAATACAAATAAAATGAATGTATTGAGATCTTTCAGAATTCCAACAGATGTTTGGTTTGAGTGAGTTCTTAATTTATCTATATTGACTTGCTGCTGCTTCAATATTTTACATACAGATGAGCTTAATACAACTCCCCAAAACCTTTAAACTTGAGAGATGCTTTAAAACTAGATCCAAACAATGTGACTGGCCCCTGGCATTAGAGTGTTCTGATCCCAAACCCCATGTTGAACACCACCAAACTGTTGGGAGCCTGAAATGCACATCTGGATCGAAACCCAACTTTTGTGACTCAAGTCCATTTCTAATTTCCCCTCTCTGCAACATCCCACTGCAACTAACAAGCATCCCATTCCAATCTTCTTTTCCATCCTTTCCCACCTGCAGAATCCTATCCCATTCCTCTGTTAATGCTTTGATTTATTGAAAATAAGAAATACTGTTCTTCCATTATACTCCTTCCACAACTGCATAATCCCACCTGATCTCTTATTAACAAATTGATCACTCTTTTAGCAGTTTTAAGTTTGAAATTTGAGTATCAGGAATCCCAAGAGCTAAAGAACATGGTTGTGTTTCACTGGGAGTTACTCAGCTTCTACTTCTCTATCTCTATGCAAAAGACCCTTTTTTATGCATTGAACAAGAACTTGTTTTCATGCCCTAGGTTCACAACCAATATACAAATGCACTGGGACTCAGTGACCAGTGCATTGCTCCAGTCTTATGTCTGGGTAACTCCTTTGAAATCAGGGGACGATACCTAGTAAGGCAACCTATTTTTATATATATTTTTTCTATCTCCATTGCAGGATCAGTCTCAGCTCACAGAAATATCTTTTTCTGAAATCTTAGAGACCACCTCTCCCAGTAAATTATTCCCTTGCCCATCAAGCTGACTGTAGCCTCTTTGTGCTGACTTCAACTGAGTGTTTCAGCGTCATAGGTAAGAATGGCTAGATTGGTTAGTTTCCTGACTCTAACAACTGTGTATCCAGAGACTGTGCTGCAGGAAGAGATGGATACTTTGCATGTTGGAGACAGGATTGGGTCAGCTGTGGGTGGAGCTCTCTTTTTACAGAAAATACAGTCCTTTTCAGGTACAGCCTTGGGCTGTATTTATCTTTTCTGTATGGTTACCCTCTCTACCCCCTTTTCCCCCCCCAAATCTGAGGAGAGTCTGGAGTAATCCACTGGTGTAGAACTGCATGGGACTAGTTGGGCGGGGTATCAGGTTAGAGTTGGGGGCAGCTCTGTCATATTTCAGGGTTTGGGACAAACCCTGCCCCTCTCTAGATGTAATGATGTTGGAGAATCTCCACATGAAGACTTCCTCCCTTTGAGGATTCCCTGTTGTTTTTTAAATTATTATTGCCACAGAAGGGGATGATCTCGCTGTCTTTAATTATTTGATCAATAACCTGACCACTTGGAAATGAATAAACGTTACACTCAGACCCAGAGTCTTATACGTAAACTCCCATTGACTTCACTGCCTTGAAGGGTTGAAGGATTAGGAGGCTAGTGCTAATTTATGTACCTCTGAGGAACTTGCTTTCAGGTAGCTGTCTCTTGTAAAACATTGACCATCTTTAGAAATGTCTCTGCTATGTTCTCTTGTATTGCATGTAATCCCACTCTTCTTCCTGTTTCATTGTTTTAGCTCCCAAATTGTTTAACTCATTCAGCTTTGTATTCCATCCCCTTCTCTTTTTGAAAAATTTGCAGAATATAACTCATCTCCATTGCCTGTTTTCATCGATACATTTCAGCATTTTTAATGTTTCCATAATTAAATTTTTCAGCTCTTCTAGTTATCCAGTAGTTCTGCCTTAAGTGAACTCTCTCCAGTTTGGCTTCCCAGCAGTTGAGGGGTGCGATATAGATATGAAAACTTTATAAACCTGGAGACTTTTCTTTTGTTTGACAGATTCAATAATATTGGAGTAAAGTCCATAGAAAATCCCCTTTATATAATACAAGACATAATTCTTTGAAGAATCAAGCCAATAAACTTCTTGCTGCCGAAGGAAAGACACTTGACAGCTGACACTCCATTCCCTTCTTTGCTGAGTTTGGGGAACACAGGTGATTAGTTTTGTGAACATAAACTTATAGTACCGATATCACTTTGGGGCATAAGTCATTGTTGGTACACAAGCTCTTTGTTTTGAGGCAAATAAAAATGAGACATCTAAAGAAACACAAGTTGGAGGATTTACACAACTCAGAGAATCTTTGAACCTAATGTTTTACAGGAAAGAATGAGGCTCAAACCAATGCTTGCTTTAATCTCTCCCTACATACATGTCAAGCACTAGCTTATGTTCTTTGGTGAAAGCTGATTCACTCCTCTGTTTTTACCCATACTTCTCTCATATACAAAACCTCCTGAGAATATTAACTTGGGGATTTAAAATGTGACCTGCTGTATTTGGCCCAAAGACTTCTAGAGCTTGTATTTTTCGAGTAAATAGCATAAATAAAAACAATCTTGTTAAGTTAATTAGAACCATCAGTATGTCAACAAACTAAAGAAGGACAAAACCAAGGGTTTGGATCTGGCTCTCATCTATGCAAGCCCTTCACAGTTTTGCACTGTATTGACATATCTCTAACAAACCCATACCGTGTGTACTATAATAAGTCAAAAACAATTGATGTGCAAATTGAGACAGGTGTTAAAACTAATCTTTACTGCATAAAATGTTTGCATCCAGTATTGTACTAGTCATCTGCTTACTTTAGGCAGATGAGTTCCATGAATTGTAGCTGGTTCAGATTTCAAAATGCAGGTAAGTCTGACTTCTCACAATAATTACTGAATGTTCAGAAAAGATGACCTCAATGTTAGTGCACTTTGGGTTCAAGTTCTACCACATGACACTCAGATTAAACTTTGCGTGCACTGCCCAGTGTTTAAATATGAACTACTAAAAAGAGAGATGCAGAAGTTTAAAATAACAGCATGCAGATTTCTTTATAGAATTTAAAGAATGAAAAACACTTGAGAAAATATCAGCAGGCAGGGGCAGGAAGAACAAACGGTAACCAAATTGGTTCCTGTGACAAACCATAACATTTACTTTAAACCATCAGCATGCTACTCAGTAAAAGTCAAGCTACTACTCTTTTAATAGATCCCAGGCCTTCTTAAACTCACTGGTCTGCAAGTATTACCCAGGTCAAGAGCAGGTCAAAAAGTGAAAACCCATGTGAAAGTAAACTTTAAAATATCTGCTTTTGAAGAGCTACAGCAGACTGTCTCCTCTATAGTAAATATACTTCCTCTTTGTGTATGATATTGTTCAATGTACTGTACTTAAAACACATATAGGTAAAATAAACTATATTACATTAAATTATATGTTTTGTAGAAATTAAAATCCTCCATACTCTGTCACTTGAGCCCTATTTAGCTTACTGGGTTGGGTTATTTTTATTGTCATGGAATTTTATTAGTTTTTTAAGCAATTAGAATAAATGATGATTGTGATTTTAAGGCCTGGCTTGACACGGCCCTGGCTGGGATGATTTAGTTGGTGTTGGTCCTACTTTGAGCAGGGGGTTGGACTAGATGACCTCCTGAGGTTTCTTCCAACCCTAATATTCTATGATTCTATGATGTATCTTTCCAGTTTCTCATGTTATTTCTCTGAGCAACAGTTAAAGATACCATACCATTTTTTAACCATGTTTGTCTGTACTTATAGATATGTTTGATTTTTAGGATTACTGTCTATGAAGACAATGGCATATAAAGACCAGGAAGATGATAGTAAAATCAGAGACTTGATTCCAAAATCATAGACTGTGTTGTGCTAATATAGAATAAATGTTAAAAAGCCCCACTGAATGGCTTTGTGACATGATCAGCATAAGTTTTATTTTCAAAGAAGTGTTTTGAAATAAATTTCTATAGTTTCTATATGTCGCTACTTTTGAGTTCCTGGTTCTGTTCAGAAATGATATCGGCTTGTAACTGAAAAGTCTTGTTTCCTCACACACTGAATAAAGAGCCTGCTGACTGACTCCCTCTTTTGAATTTATTTGCCTAGTAAAATGGGTATTAATTTGGCCTGCAGTACACTTGCTGCAGCTTTTGCTGAAGTGAAAGGTCATACTCTGGAGCTGTTTTTCATTTTGTTTTATATGTGTTAATGAATTACCTCTGAGTTCTGTTCTGACAGCTAAAAAGCATAATCATTTTTCTTTTCAGGAGGACTGAAAGAAAAGCAGTTGTTCCTATTTGTGAGATGATTTATTTAAGATCTCTTCCCGCATGTTTTGCTTCTGCATTTATATATAGTTGGTGAAATCTTGATCTCACTGAAGTAAATGGCAAAATTACCACTGATTTTTTCAGGGCCAGGATTTCACCCTGGATTTTTTTTTATTTTCAGAGTTACTTTCTTTGCTAATTCAGTAAAGCAGCATATTTTAGTAGCTAGATGGTCCTTATTTTTGCTATTGCACAAGAGCCCAATCCTGCATTCATGACATATGCAAAAGCCCCAGAAAAGCCAGACCTCCAGAATGGGGGCCTAGATAAGAGAAGGAAAAATAGCAGCAGTTTTTTCATGCAGCTGTCTTCAGACAGTGCATTCTCCACAATCTTAGACTAAACGTATACTTGAGATGAGAGAATATGTAGTATGTCATTGTAAATGACTGGAGCAGGAGACATCTGCTTTCTCTACCTTTTGTTCTCCAGTTATTTAAAAATATGATCTATGTTTTATATATTCTAGCAGGAGGAAGGGAATATTGTTTGAATACGTAAAAAAAAAACCCCCAAAGTAATATACTGTTCTGTCTTCTCTCAGCTGATACTGTATTTTGAAATCCTTCTGCAAAATGTTACATTATCTCAGATATAATTCAGACACTTTAAAAAATAAGAGTACGTTAGTGGAAACTATCAAGCCTACAGTTGCAAATTAAATGATGAGAAACTACAAAGGGAAATGAATCCCGGGCATGGGGTTAAGTCCGTGTAAAAGGGCTTTGGGCTGTGTTTGAAAGGCACCGGGCTAAAGAACAGAATCTTCAGCCTAACCAGTAGATTAATTTGTGCAGCTGCTGCACAGGATGCATGTCTATCAGCAGTCAGTCTTATCTCCCTTCTTGCCATTTTGGGTCTGTGGTGCTGTGCAGTGGATCCTGTGGTGGTGCCTCTGCTGGCGTTGCCCATTGCCAACCCCTACCCTACCCTATGTTTGGGTTCAGAAATTTGCATCAGAGTTTGGCCCAGGAGTGTGTAGGGTCCTGTGATGTCCACATTCATGTCTTCCCCCACTTCCCGACCCTTGACTAAATGAAAATGTAACATGGCTGCTGTGTTAGCTTTGGGGCTTTCTGCTGCTACAGTACTTGATGCATTTAGTGTGTGTGCAGTGTAGGTGCACATTTCACAAATGTGTATTACATTAGTCTGAATGTCGCTCTTTTTATAAACTGGTTTTATGTTACAATTTCCCATTTTTCCCCTCTCCTGCTTAACAAGCTTTGTTGAGTGGAAGATACAACTAGGCTTCAGATTCTCACTAGGCTGGAAATGTCAGTTTGATTTCAAAATACCACTGAAAATAGTCACCAAGAAATTACCCAAGTATTACATATTTAAATTTACTGAAAAATTGCACTGTTAATTCACAGTGTGGGTGTAACAGAGAGGCCTACTTCTTTAAGGGCCAGGGGCCTGTAGCTCACTAACACTATACAGTGGGCCCTGCCTGCCACACTTGGGATAAGGTGTGAGCTAAGTATGGAGGAGATGATTCTCCTATAAAGAGCAACAAGAAGATACAGAAGGGGGAATGCTCAGGGCAAGAGGCAACCTTAGAGACTGCTGGGAGTGAATAGGTTCTATCAAGTATCAGAGGGGTAGCCGTGTTAGTCTGGATCTGTAAAAGCAACAAAGAATCCTGTGGCACCTTATAGACTAACAGACGTTTTGCAGCATGAGCTTTCGTGGGTGAATACCCACTTCTTCAGATGGGTGAATACCCACTTCTTGCATCTGAAGAAGTGGGTATTCACCCACGAAAGCTCATGCTGCAAAACGTCTGTTAGTCTATAAGGTGCCACAGGATTCTTTGTTGCTTTTATAGGTTCTATCAAGGAACCCTGAGTCTTCAAGGGAAAAGGGTTGCAGGTCAAGAAAGATGCGGAGTATGGACTTACTGAAGATTTGAGAACTTTATTTTGGGAATGACTTTTATGTTAATAAATCCAGCCCCAAGGGTGGGGTGTGCTGAGCTAGAGAAGAGCTTATTTGGTAGTTTGATTTAAGAGTCTGTGAGTTGAAGAGGGAAACTGAGGGAGGGTGTCTGACCTCAGGCCATGAGTGGGTGCTTGGGAGGCAGTTGACCTGTTCATAGTGTCACAGTCTATGTAATTATTAAACCTATTACTATCCACAGGAAAACTGTAGGGTAGGTCTGTTTCTGCAAATGCACAAGAGGGGGATGGAAGCTCATGCACTTGAAACTTGATGAGGAAGAACTGCTTTCTCAGGAGACCAAAACATAACTCATGTTATGAGGACATATAGTTCTGGTTCACACACTACCCCCCCCCACCAATTCCCTGCCAAAGCTCTGGCATCTCTTTATGGTTCCACACACAGCTGAATGCGCTCTCTCTCTCTCATTTCAATGTCTGTGAATTTGGATATTTCAGTTTAATCTGAATAAAAATGTTTTGGAGGATAATACTGCATACATCAGTGTGTAACTGCTGTAGAGCAGTGAATATTTGAGATTTTCTTGATGTTGATATAAAACAAACTTTCATGACACTTTGTTCTGCTATGCAATCTGAGAATATTTTACATTTGCACTGTTGGGGGGAGTTATGGTCCATTGATTAAGGTTCTGGCTGGGATTTGAGTTCAGTTCTCTGTTCCACCATACATCTTTTGTCTGACTTTGGGCAAAGTCTTTTGGTGTCTCTGTGCCTCAATACCACTCCTCCATTGGTAACAAGTTCTTTTCTAGCTTACAGGCGTGTTGTATAGATAAGGATCTGCATGCTTTTCAATATTTACATGGACCATATTACTGTAGTATCTTTTGTGTGTGTGAGATCCTTTAAAAACTTGACTTTCATCTTCAAGAGCGATTTGGTGATTTAAATTTAAAAGGGCCTAGTTTTCAGAGGGTGGGTGTTCAGCACTTTCTGAAAATCAGGCCCCAATAAGGTGTCTTTGGTTGGCGCACTCAAAAATCAATGTACTTGAACTCACTAGTCACTTTGGAAAATATAGGCTATTAAGTCTCCTCACTCCTGTGATGTTAAAAATTTTTTTTTATCTCCATTGTACAAGTGGGAGAGCTCAGGCTCTCACACACTGAAGGTAGGATTTTCCAGCATATTTAAGTAATTTCAGCACACGTTCCATTGAAAGTCATTGCTCCTAAGTAATTAGTGTTTCTGAAAATTCTTTGCTAAGTGACTTATCAGCAGTCAAACAGCATGTCCGTGGCAGAGCTGAGAAGATCCCAATGTGTTCCTAGCCCTGTACTCTAACCAATTGACCATGCTTCCTCACCCCTATTTCTATATGTTCATCTTTATATATGTCAGAATTGATTTGGGAAGTAAATGGCAACAGGAAAGTACACAAGTGCCTGTAACTTGTATTCTACTGTGTTCAGTTAAACTAACTCTTTACCTGGTCAAAAGCTTCTAATACTTTTTTCATCATTTTGCAGCTAACTACAGCTTTCATAACATACAAGGTTTTAGTAAAGTTATTATATATTTTAAGAAACTTATTTTTGCCTAGCTGCCACAGCAGCTTTGTAGGAAATGAGTTTCCTTTCCTTGAGAGTCTCTGTTGTCCACCAGTCTTAAAAATGAATGCTTTATTTCAAATGTCATTTGTTTTATACCCATGTCTCTATTTTTCTTTGTTCTTTTTCTGCTTGTCTCTAACCCTGACCACGTTAACACCATAGCAAAATCAGGGACTGGAGAGAGAGTTGTATATCACTCTGTCTAATGTACCACATCAATGATGATCTAATTTAATCCATATTTTCAGTTATTAATTATACTGTTTTACTTTGTGATCCTGCACTACTGGTATTTAGACTGCATTGAAATGTACATACAGTTCTGTTAGCTATTTTTCAACAGATCTTTATTTTTTGCCTACTTTGTTACCCAGAGACAGTGCCTTCAGTCATCCCACAGAACAGCAAGCAGATTTAGTGCAAGGAAATAGAGATAATTGGATTTTAAAATCTTTTTATGTTCATAGTTTGAAAAAAACCATGGTAGTTTACTGATGTTTTCCCTAGCCTGGCCAAGATCTATTGCACTGCAAATCACGGTGCAGGCTATTTATTTACAGGGGTCTAAACATGTGTATTTTTATAACGTTTCTGCTGTCATAATGAATTACCAGCTATAAGCTGTCCTTTGTTGGTTTTGGTGAAAATCAAATGAAACCCAGCAGGAGCTCACAGAGTGCATTGTCCAAGAGTGTAAAAATGCTGTGTTGATGACAGATCATACTGTTTTTATTAAAGCTAAGAACACTGACTTTACTTTGCTTTTTGACCCTAGTGCTTTACTGTCAAGGTGATTTTATTTCTACAAATTTTCCTTCTGCAGGCCTCATCAACGATTCACCATAAAACGTTAGACAAATTCCCATCATCTGTATATGATTATAGCAGGTTCTGTTGTGCTGCTTGCCACAACTAGAGAGATGCTTTTCAGCTTTGTCTAAAAAGGAATCGGTTTACCAGCTTTTATTCATGACACAACGTCTCCTTGTTTTAGTACCCGTTTTCTTTGGTTCTTTTTAAGTTGATAAGGACATAATTGGAGGAATTTTAATGCCATATTTTAAGAACATTTGCTAAAGACTGCAACCAGTTTTCCTGCAACCAATTTTTCTAACTGACCAATGAAAAATGTTAATTGAAAAACTGTTTTAAAATAAATGCACTGATGACAAATCAGCAGGAGGCCCATGACAATCTTGTGCTAGGAAGCCTGGGTTTATTAAAAAGTTACTGGAAAAATCCCTACATGTCCATGCTGAAAATAAGCACAACCTTTAAAAGATGTGGGTTGGCTTTTCAAAGATGTGCACTCATATCTTTACCAGAAAACCCAACAGCAGGACAACCCCTCTTCCCCCACACCATTGTTTTTATTCTGAAGTGTTTAAAATGGACCTTTGGGGGGTTTCTTTTTAAATTTCCACATACTAAATCCTCATTTTTTGAGTAAACTACAAATTTTGGTTCCATTTTGATGTTTTTCAAATTAAAAAATGGAAAAGCAGAAAATGCACATTTTTTTTGCTTTTTTTTTTTTAAGAGAAAGTCTTTTATTAGAAAACATCTGGCCAGCTCTGTCTTTAAAATACCCCAATGCTTTGTGGGTGTGGGAGAGAGAGAGACTGGATATTTTTGTGCATAAATTTGTCACACATACATCTTTGACAACCTATCCTTGTAGGTCTTAAAAATAATAAATTAACATGGATATTGAGCACATTCTTGAATGTGTCAATGTGTCATAACTTGACATTGACGTCACAGTGAATTTTGTGCAAAAAGTGATGACAGGACATGACCCTAAATTAGAATTAAACCAGTTGCCAGTCCAGCTGTCTCCTGGAAGCTAGAGAGAGATTCAAGCCACGAAGCTTGTATGTAGATCTAGAGTCAGACTCTAATCCTCTGAAGTTGTGGAGTTTTAGGCCTGGTCCACACTAGGACTTTAATTCGAATTTAGCAGCGTTAACTCGAATTAACCGTGCACCCGTCCACACCAGGAAGCCATTTAATTCGACATAGAGGGCTCTTTAGTTCGACTTCTTTACTCCTCCCCGACGAGGGGAGTAGCGCTAAATTCGACATGGCCATGTCGAATTAGGCTAGGTGTGGACGGAAATCGACCTTAGTAGCTCCGGGAGCTATCCCACACTGAACCACTCTGTTGACGCTCTGGACAGCAGTCCGAGCTTGGATGTTCTGATGAGGCACACAGGAAAAGCCCCGGGAAAATTTGAATTCCTTTTCCTGCCTGGCCAGTTTGAATCTCATTTCCTGGTTGGACATCGGGGCGAGCTCAGCAGCACCGGCAACGATGCAGAGCTCTCCAGCAGAGGAGTTCATGCGATCTCAGAATAGAAAGAGGGCCCCAGCATGGACTGACTGGGAAGTCTTGGATCTGATCGGTGTGTGGGGCGAGGAGTCTGTGCTTTCGGAGCTGTGCTCCAAAAAACGGAATGCAAAGACCTACGAGAAGGTCTCCAAAGCCATGAGAAACAGAGGATACAGCCGGGATGCAACGCAGTGCCACGTGAAAATCAAGGACCTGAGACAAGGCTACCACAAGACCAAAGCGGCAAACGGACGCTCCGGAGCCTGCCACCACTGCCCCACCAGTGACCGTGGACTCTGACGATGGGATAGTGTCGACGGCCAGTTCCTCGGCGATGTTCGCGGACGGGGAAGATGAGGAAGGGTTTGTGGAGGACGAGGCAGGCGACAGCGCTTACAACGCTGGTTTCCCCGACAGCCAGGATCTCTTCATCACCCTCACGGAGATCCCCTACCAATCCTCCCCGGGCGTTAACCCGGACCCTGATTCAGGGGAAGGATCAGTCGGTAAGTGCTTTAAACATGTAAACTTTTACTATTAATGGAACAGGAATCTGAACTATGTGAAAAGGAGGTCTATATATATGGGGATAGAACAGAAATCCTCCTGGGAGATCTCCACGAAGCTCTCCTGGAGGTAATCGAAAAGCCTCCATAGGAGGTTCCTGGGGAGAGCTGCCTTATTGGGTGCTCCGTGGTAGCACACTTTTCCACGCCAGGCTTTCATGAGGTACTCAGGGAGCATTGCCTCCCCGAGCATGGCTGCATAGGCCCCTGGTTTGTGCTGGCTTTCATGCAGCATGCGCTCTCTATCTCCTTCAGTGACCGTCCTCAGGGTGATCTCGCTCAGACACTCCTGCATCTAATTAGGGGAATTACTGTAATGTTACGCCTGGTCCAAAGTATTTTTAAAAAATCTCCAGACAGACGGCGTAGCAGAGACTCAGCACGCTGCTGCGTGACAAGCGTAACGGAAAGCCAAAGAATCAAATGGATGCTCATGGAGGGAGGGGGGACTGAGGACGCAAGCTATCTCACAGTTCCTGCAGTCTCCGAAAAGCATTTGCATTCTTGGCTGAGCTCCCAATACCTGTACGGTCAAACACATTGTCCGCGGCGGTTCAGGGCATAGCTCGTCAATGTACCCCCTCCCCCACCCCCAGAAGGAAAAGGAAAAAAAATTGTCTCTTGACTCTTTTAAATGTCACCCTATGTGTACTGAATGCTGCTGGTAGACGCGATGCTGCGGCACTGTACTGTAGCATCCTCCCCCGCCGCCTCATGGGTGGCTGACGGTGCAATATGACTGATATCCGTCGTCATCATCAGCCTTGCGGTAGATGGTGTAGTGCAATACGACTGGTACCCATTCTCGTCATCAGCCCATAAGTAGACGGCCTGCTAACCGTCTTCATCATAGCAACAGGGGGCTGAGCTCCATCAGCCCCCGCCCTTCATGTGTAAAGAAAAGATTCTGTACTGCCTGGACTGTCATAGCAGCAGGATGCTGTTCTCCTCTCCCCCACACTGCTTAATGTCCTGTCTGGACAATCATAGCAGCTGAAGGCTGCCTTCCCCTCATTTCATTTCACTAACAAGTCACTGTTTCTTATTCCTGCATTCTTTATTACCTCAGCACACAAATCAGGGGACACTGCAATGGTAGCCCGGGAAGGCTGGGGGAGGAGGGAAGCAACAGGTGGGGTTGTTGCAGAAGCACCCCCTGTGAATACCATGCAGCTCATCATTCCTGCATAATCTGACACGGAGCGGCTGTGCTCTCTGGTTCTCTGATACACTGGATCTCTACTACACTTGCCCCATATTCTATGCAGGAATTATTCTATTTTTACATACCGTAAAGGAGGGATTTACTCGGGGAGTCATTCCCAGTTTTGTCTTTTGCGCTCCCGGCTGATCTCGGCCATGGGCACCTATGACAGCAGCAGAAGGTATAATGCAATACGACTGGTAACCGTCATCACATTGCCAATTTACAATGGCATGGTAGATGGTACAATATGGCTGGTAACCATCTCTGCTGTCATGCAAAAGCAAATTAATGCTGCTGTGTAGCGCTGCTGAATCGCCTCTGTCCGCGGCATCTAGTACACATACGGTGACAGTGACAAAAGGCAAAACAGGCTCCATGGTTGCCACGCTATGGCGTCTGCCAGGGTAATCCAGGGAAAACGGGCTTGAAATGATTGTCTGCTGTTGCTTTTCCGGAGGAAGGAATGAGTGACTACATTTACCCAGAACCACCCGCGACAATGAAATTTGCCCCATCAGGCACTGGGATCTCAACCCAGAATTCAAAGGGTTGGGGGACACTGCGATGGGGTGGGACAGGGGCAGAGTTTATGCTTTCCAGATTGCCTGCAGCAGGAGTGCGCACGAGATAGGTGCTGTGCATGCTCTTGTTCACAGACACAGACTAGACTGTGTTCATTGTTCGCAAAAATGTATCTTTGCAAGGAATTCACTCCCTTTTTCCCATCACACAGCTTCGACTGTCTCCAGACCTGCCACAGCATCCCCCTCACAGAGGCTGGCAAAGATTAGGCGGCGAAAGAAAAAGACACGGGACAAGATGTTCGCTGAACTTATGGGCTGCTCCCGAGATGAGGCGGACCAGCAGAGCCAGTGGAGGGAGACCCTCTCTCTGTACCAGCGCTCACACAGCGAACGGGAGGAGAGGTGGCGTGAGGAAGACAAGCAGGCGACTCAAACGCTGCTTGGACTAATGAGGGAGCAAACGGACACGCTCCGGCGCCTTGTGGATGTTCTGCAGGACCGCAGGCAGGAGGACAGAGCCCCCCTGCAGTGTATCTGCAACCGCCCTCCCCTGCCACAAAGTCCCATACCCCCCCACCCAAAATAACCAGAAGGAGGGGCACCAGGGGCCGTGAAAACTGTCACTGCACCCCAGCAGAGTGCTCAAGTATCCAAAAGCTGTCATACCCTAAATTTTGAGAAGTCCTTCCCTTCCTGACTCACCCAAGCCCCAATCCCAGTTTCATCCCCTGTCTAGTTAATTATTAAAAATACTTTGCTGTTAATTACTGTTTCCATCATGTTTTTGTACAGAAGACTGTGTTTGAAGGGGGGGTGGGGAAGGGGGTTGGTAATTGCATAGGACGGTCACCTTTACCAGGGTACAGACACGGGGGCAGGATCAGCAGCAGGTCACACACACAGTGCAGTCAGTAGGCACCCTGGTCGGTATGGGAGGTGGTTTCCAGGTTCTGTGTGGGTGGGGGGGGTACGTGACTTTGTAGCGGGGGAGGGCAGTTACAGATCTTATGCAGCGGTCCTTGTCCTGGACCGCAGAGTCACACAGCAGAGGAATCTGTATCCGTCCTCCTCCGCCAAGGTCACATAGCCCCCGCACACAGAATCCCAAAAAGGAGGGATGGCAGGCTCCATTAAAACAACCAGTCCGGCACTGCGGACCGCTTTAGGAGCAGGAGCCTGTCATTCCTTGAGTTTAGAGGCGGTCTTTACATCACTACACACCCTACGCAGCACAGTCTGCGTCCCAGTTTCAACCCTTTAACGCAAAGTCATTAATAAAGAAACCTTTGTTAAGTAACAATGGAACATGTATTTTATTTTTACACGTGTGTTGGAAGTGGGGGAAACGGGGTGAATGGGGTATGTAACTGCAGAGGATAGTCAACAGTAACTGGGTAAAGAAACAGGGGCAGGTTCAGCTTCTCTGTAAAGAAACTGAACAGTCACATGTCACGCTGCTCGCTGCTCGCAGGTACTTGAAGAGTTCCTTGTCGCTGTCCAAGGCGCCTGTATAGGGCTTCATGAGCCAGGGCATTAGCGGGTAGGCTGGGTCCCCGAGGATCACTATAGGCATCTGCACATCCCCAACAGTTATTTTGTGGTCCGGGAAGAAACTACCTTTCTGCAGGTGTCTAAACAGACCACAGTTCCTGAAAACACGCGCGTCATGAACCTTGCCTGGCCACCCGACGTTGATGTTGGTAAAACGTCCCCTATGGTCCACCAGTGCTTGCAGCACCATTGAAAAGTAGCCTGATTTCTCAGCAGCTGACTGTGGAAGAGGTGGACGATAAGGTGCGAGGAGGTGAAAACGGCCATAACTGCAGCGGGCTCCATGCTCGCAGTGCTGTGGCGTCCGCGCTGTCACTGACCAGAAAAGTGCACGAACAGATTGCCCGCAGGCGCTTTCAGGGAGGGAGGGCATGATTGACGGTTCAATGATGACAGTTACCCAAAACCACCCTCGACACATTTTTTCCCCCAGCAGGCATTGGGGGCTCTACCCAGCATTCCAATGGGCAGTGGGGACTGCGGGAACTGTGGGATAGCTTCCCACAGTGCACCGCTTCCAAAGTCGACGCTTGCCCCGTTAGTGTGGACTCACAAAGTCGAATTAGTGTCCTTAGTGTGGATACACAAATTCGACTTCGTAAGGTCGATTCCACAAATTCGACTTAAGTTGATTCGAACTACTCTTGTAGTGTAGACATACCCTTAGTTCTGACCTATAGAAATTAGCACAAGGAGAAAAGTTCAGATCCTGAATTCTTGTTCAGATCTCTCTATAGTGGCAAGTAAAGGCCCTTAAGCCATTAAACCAATGGTGGCCAAAGTAGCAGTTTGACCCACAAATGGTCTTATTAGTGATAAAGGTGTCATATGTCATGAGTCTGCAGCTAGTACAGGCTTTGAATTGACCTAAGCAATCTCTGTCCTCCTGGGATATTGAACACTACCATGGACTGCTCCAGGTTAGAGCTGTGTTCTTCTCCTTACAAATCTCTTTACATTGTCACCTCTACACCTGAATCATGCATCCGACAAAGTGGGTATTCACCCACGAAAGCTCATGCTCCAAAACGTCTGTTAGTCTATAAGGTGCCACAGGATTCTTTGCTGCTTTTACAGATCCAGACTAACACGGCTACCCCTCTGATACTTGATACCTGAATCAATTGTAAGTTTAACAATTTTGCAGTTCTGAAGATGAATGCGCTCTCTGTAGCCATAGATCCTGGGAATAGGCATCATTCCTCTTTCCTTGGGCTATCCCATTGATTCTTTCTTCCTTCCTCCTTGTCACATTCTTTGAGTGGCTGCTGCTCTTGCATCTTCCCTCTCAAAGGAGTGTGATCAAAGGACTCTGGAAGGATAGAGACAAGGAGATCTTCCCCGCCCCTTACAAACCACAGCCTCTACACTCTGCTCTTTGGCAGTAGCACCAGGGTCTCTGGTCTTCTATGTCAGTGTTTCTCAATGACTGCCCATGGACTGGCGCTGGTCCCTGAGATCTCCCTGGCACAGTTTAGGAGTGCTTCAAGCTGGTCTACATCAGCTCTACATCACTATTTTTTGCCCTATAGAAAGGAAGAGGTGCTGCAAAGGGAGACCTCCTGTTCTACTAGTATTGCTAGCTGGGAAGGGGAGAATGCTGGTGTTCTATTTTACAAGGCTGCCTGTTCGAGACACCTGAACTACAACAGTGTGGCTCATAGGTGTTGCACTGTTAGTGGTGCTTATCTCTGGCAGCCTCTGATGATCCATCATTCCTCTTTGCAGAACCTTTGTTACCACAATGTTCCCCAGCAAAACATGCAGGGATACAAAGCAGGGAAGTGACGTGTGTGAGGTATGTGGTATGGCCACAGTTATACAGGACAGTTTTGAACCTATCCACACTTGATATCTGCTTACGTGCACAGTGCAGGTGGGTTTCCTTGACTAGGAAACTTAGACCATTTCTGCTGGAAGGGGCATTAATGCAGTCAGGACCTTTTTATATATTTGGATTTGGACAATTAAAATTAAAAGAATTTGTGAACCTGTTCAGGTAAACACGTTATATGCTATTTTGATTATTATCCAATAGCACAGTGAACCCTTTCCTGGTGTTAGGTCCAATCCTGCAAACAGTCTGAAACCAACAGGAGTTCCAAATGCCAAATAATGTGAAGAACTGGACACTTTTCACTGTGAATTAGAAAGCTTATTTCCTTTCAGCCTGCAAGTTATGTCAACAGAGTATCCAAGAGTTTTACATATTTTAAATTGCTGGCCAAATCACAGGTTATTCAGCAGCCTGATCTATTACTAGGAATAGATTTGCACATACCACATACTTTAATATATGCAGAAGCAATTTTGGGGCTGCAGAAACACTTGTAGAGTGTTGAATGTATAGGTCCTGGTTTGTCTTTGTTTTTAAACTTCCAGAAATGTAAGCATCTGAGGTCTCAGGTCAAAAGTGTTGAAACCTGAGTCAACTTTATAATTGTAGACATTTACCAATAGTAAGTGCAGAAAACAAAAGGACCCAAAAGTGTGTCTGCTCACACACAGGCAAAATACCCTGTTCAGTCAGCAGGGGCAGGAAGTTTGCGTGTCACTTGTGGAGTATTATCCACCTCTTTCCCTTAACCCCATGGAATCTTTCTATAGATCTGGTGATCTACACATGCAGAAAGGCTGGGCTGGAACAAGAACAGAAAGAAATACAAATGGCTCTATAAGCAACAGCACAGAGGTTTTCACAGAGTGAGTATTAGCTTTTGCTTCAATCCCCTTTGTGAGGAATTGGGGTGCCTGCATGTGCAGGAGAGCCCCAGGAACTGGTGGTGGTGGTGGACCCAAGAACCAATGTAGAGGAATAGGGCCTGAAAGTAGTCAGTCTTGGCCTCCAGCATATTTTTTTTCTTAATTTGTGTTACACTAGTACCTAAACCCCAGTCAAGATGAGACATAAGAACATAAAACTGGGTCAGACCAAAGGTCCGTCTAGCTCAGTATCCTGTCTTCCAACAGTGGCCAATGCCAGGTGCCCCAGAGGGAATGAACAGAGCAGGTAATCATCAAGTGATCCATCCCCCGTTGCCCATTCCCAGCTTCTGGCAAACGGAGGCTAGGGACACCATCTCTGCCCATCCTGGCTAATAGCCATTGATGGACCTATCCTCCATGAACTTATCTAGTTCTTTTTTTTTAACCCTGTTATAGTCTTGGCCTTCACAACATCCTCTGGCAAAGAGTTCCAGAGGTTGACTGTGCATTGTGTGAAAAAATACTTCCTTTTGTTTGTTTTAAACCTGCTGCCTATTAATTTCATTTGGTGATCCCTAGTTCTTGTGTTATGAGAAGTAAATAACACTTCCTTATTTACTTTCTCCACACCAATCATGATTTTATAAACCTCTATCATATCCCCCCTTAGTCTTCTCTTCTCCAAGCTGAAAAGTCCCAGTCATATTAATCTCTCCCCATATGGCAGCCGTTCCATACCCCTAATAATTTTTGTTGCCCTTTGCTGAATCTTTTCCAATTCCAATATATCTTTTTTGAGATGGAGTGACCACATCTACATGCAGTATTCAAGATGTGGGCATACGATGGATTCATATAGAGGCAATATGATATTTTCTGTCCTGTCCCTTTCTTAATTATTCCCAGCATTCTGTTCACTTTTTTTGAGTGCCGATGCACATTAAGTGGATGTTTTCAGATAACTATCCACAATGACTCCAAGATCTCTTTCTTGAGTGGTAACAGTTAATTTAGACCCCATCATTTTATATGTATAGTTGGGATTATGTTTTCCAATGTGCATTACTTTGCATTTATCAATATTGAATTTCATCTGCAATTTTGTTGTCCAGTAACACAGTTTTGAGAGATCCTTTTTATAGCTCTTCGCAATCTGCTTGGGACTTGAGTAGTTTTGTATCATCTGCAAATTTTGCCACCTCACTGTTTACCCCTTTTTCCAGATCATTTATGAATATGTTGAAGAGAACTGGTCCCAGTATAGACCCCTGGAGAACACCACTATTTACCTCTCTCCATTCTAAAAACTGACCATTTATTCCTACCCTTTGTTTCCTATCTTTTAACTAGTTACCAATCCATGAGAGGACCTTTCCTCTTATCCCATGACAGTGTACTTTGCTTAAGAGCTTTTAGTGAGGGACCTCGTCAAAGGCTTTCTGAAAATCTAAGTAAACTATATCCACTAGATCCCCCTTTGTTCACATGCTTGTTGATCGCCTCAAAGAATTCTAATAGATCGGTGAGGCATGATTTCCTTTTACAAAAACCATGTTGACTCTTCCCCAACAAATTATGTTCATCTATGTGTCTGACAATTTTGTTCTTTACTATAGTTTCAACCAATTTGCCTGGTACTGAAATCAGGCTTACTGGCCTGTAATTGCTGGGATCACTTCTGGAGTCCTTTTAAAAACTTACCTCACATCAGCTATCCTCCAGTCATTTGGTACAGAACCTGATTTAAATAATAGGTTACAGACTACACTTAGTAGTTCTGCAATTTCACATTTGAGTTCCTTCAGAACTCTTGGGTGAATACCATCTGGTCCTGGTGATTTATTACTGTTTAGTTTATCAATTTGTTCCAAAACCTCCTCTGACTCCTCAATCTGGGAACGCTCCTCAGATTTGTCACCTAAAAAAAATGGCTCAGGTTTGGGAATCTCCCTCAGATCCTCAGCCTAGAAGACTGATGCAAATAATTAATTTAGTTTCTCCGCAATGATCTTATCCTTGAGTGCTCCTTTTGCATCTCGATCGTCCAGTAGGCCCACTGGTTGTTTAGCTGGCTTCTTGCTTCTGATGTTCTTAAACATTTTTTTGCTATTACTTTTTGAGTCTTTAGCTAGCTGTTCTTCAAATTCTTTTTTGCCCTTCTAATTATATTTTTACATTTCATTTGCCAGTGTTTATGCTCCTTTCTATTTTCCTCACTAGGATTTAACTTCCACTTTTTAAAGGATACCTTTTTGCCTCTCACTGCTTATTTTACTTTGTTGTTTAGCCACGGTGGCTCTTTTTTTAAGTTGAGCCTCTATTATGGTGTCTTTAAAAAGTTTCCATGCAGCTTGCAGGGATTTTACTTTTGGTCTGTGTAGTTTCCCTGTCTGAAATTAAATGCTAAAGTGTTGGGTTGCTGTAGTGTTTTCCCCAGCACAGGGATGTTAAATTTAATTATATTATAGTCACTATTACCACGCAGTCCAGCTATAATCACCTCTTGGACCAGATCCTGTTCTCCACTTAAGACTAAATCAAGAATTGCCTCTCCTCTTGTGGATTCCGGGAGTAGCTTCTCCAAGAAGCAGTCATTTAAGGTGTCGAGAAACTTTATCTCTGCATCCTGTCCTGAGGTGACATGTGCCCAGTCAATATGAGGATAGTTGAAATGCCCCATTATTATTGAGGTTTTTTATTTTAATAGCCTCTCTAATCTCCTTGAGCATTTCACGGTCACTATCAGGTGGTCAGTAGTTATATCCCTACTGCTATAGTCTTATTATTAGAGCACAAAATTACTATCCATAGATTTCATGGTACAGTTTGGTTCATTTAAGATTTTTACTTCATCTGATTCTATGCTTTGTTTCACATATAGTGCCACTCCCCCACCAGTACAACCTGTTCTGTCCTTCAATATATTTTATATCCTTGTATTACTGTGTCCCACTGATTATCCTCATTCCACCAGGTTTCTGTGGTGCCTATTATATCAATATTCTCATTTAATCTTCTTATTATTTAGACTTCTAGCATTGGTATATAAACACTTTAAAACCTTGTCACTTTTTAGCTTTCTGCCATTACATGATGTAATTGAATGGGACTTTTTTTCATTTGACTAAAACAACAAGGAGTCTGGTGTCAAGTATCAGAGGGGTAGCCGTGTTAGTCTTGCATCCGAAGAAGTGGGTATTCACCCACGAAAGCTCATGCTGCGAAACGTCTGTTAGTCTATAAGGTGCCACAGGATTCTTTGCTGCTTCCCAAGGAGTCTGGTGGCACCTTAAAGAGATTTATTTGGGCATTTATTAGATGCATCTGAAGAAGTGGGTTTTTTACCCACGAAAGCTTATGCCCAAATAAATCTGTTAGTCTTTAAGGTGCAACTGGGCTCCTTTTTGTTTCTGTGGATACAGACTAACAGGGCTACCCCCTGATACTTTCATTTGACTGTTTCTCATCAGATCCTACCCATATTTCATCATCTTCAATCCTCTTCTCCTTACTAGGACATAGAGAATCCATTAATAGATTCTCCCCTAAGGTTTGTTGCTGTCCGAACCACGTGCTCCTCCGCACCTGTTGGCTTTCCTCCAGCCCCTAGTTTAAAAACTGCTCTATGACCTTTTTAATTTTAAGCACCAGCAATCTGGTTCCATTTTGGTTTAGGTGGAGGCCATCCTTCTTGTATAGGCTCCTTTCCCAAAAGCTTCCCCAGTTCCTAATAAATCTAAACCCCTCCACCCCAGACCATCATCTCATCCGTCAACTGAGACCCTGCAGTTCTGCCTGTTTAAGTGGCCCTGGACTTCAATCTCTTACCTAGCAGCCTAAATTTGGCCTCCAGGACCTCTCTCCTATCTTTCCCTATGTCATTGGTACCTACATGTACCACAACTACCGGCTCCTCCCTAGCACTAGACAGAAGTCTATCTAGATGTCTCGAGAGATCTGCAACCTTCACACCAGGCATGAAAGTCACCATACAGTTTTCCTGGTCATCGCAGATCCAACCATCTATGTTTCTAATGATCGAATCTGCCATAACTATTACTTGTCTCTTCCTAATAACTGTATTTCCCTTCCCCGGAAAGGTATCCTCAGTGCGAGAGGATACCACGACACCATCTGGAAGGAAGGTCCCAACAATGGGATCGTTTCCCTGTGCTCCAGTTGGATGTTTTCCTTCCCTGAGACTTTCATCCTCTTCAACAGCACAGAGTCTGTCAGAGCAGGGGTGGGACTGATCTACTGTGTCCCGGAAGGTCTCATCTATATACCTCTCTGTCCCCCGTAGCTCCTCCAGCTCAGCCACCCTGGCCTCCAAAGCCCGTACACAGTCTCTGAGGGCCAGGAGCTCTTTGCACTGAATGCACATATATGGTATATGCCTGTAGGCAGGGCCGGCTCCAGACCCCAGTGCGCCAAGCGCACGCTTGGGGCGGCATTTTGCCGGCAGGGCGGCAGGCGGCTCCGGCGGACCTTCCGCAGTCATGCCTGCGGGTGGTCCACCGGCGCCGCGGGACCAGCGGACCTCCCGCAGGCATGACTGCGGACGGTGCGCTGGTCCCGCGGCTCGGGTGGACCTCCCGCAGGCATGACTGCGGAAGGTCCACCGGAGCCGCCTGCCGCCCTCCCAGCGCACCCTCTGCAGGCGCATCTGCAAGAGGTCCCCCGGAGCCGCGGGACCGGCAGCGCGCCCCCTGCGGCATGCCGCCCTGCTTGGGGTGGCCAAATTCCTAGAGCCGCCCCTGCCTGTAGGACAGGTAATCATAGATGCTGCATTGGGTGCAGTAAACTGGGTAGCCCCCACTCTGTTGCTGGACTTCTGCCTGCATTATCTTTTTACTCCTTAAGCTTGTTTGTTGTTGTTTTTGTTTTTATCAGGGGTGTTTAGCTTTAAGTTTAAAGAATGTTAAGTGTATCTAGCCCCCTGGCTCTCTCTCTCTCCTCTAAACTCCCTTGCAAAACTCTCCTGTTAGCTGCTCCTGTTTGTTACTCCCCATTGTGCTAGGTGCTGTATGTACACAGATTAACAGACAGTCCCTGGCCCTAAGTGCTTACACTTTAAATAGTCTAAAGCAGTGGTTCTTAACCTTTACTGCAGCCTGCACCGCTTTGGTTCTCAAAATATGTTTTTGCATCCCTTAAACCTAAAAAACATGTTCTCGCACCCCTTAAACCTAGATATATTTTGTGTTTGTATATTACAGTAATCGTTACAAAATGTATAATGTCAATAAATACATAGGTTTGATGAAACAAAGTAGTTGTACTTACGTGCCTGTGCTTAATTTGTGTTTTCAATGATTTACCTTCTAAAAGAATCTGGCATCTCGCACGTGCACCCCAGGTTAAGAACCACTGGTCTAAAGGGTGGGAGGAAGGAAGTATGCCCCCCATTTTCAGATAGAGAACTGCTTTGAGAGACCAAGTAACTTGCCCAAAAGGAGTTTGTGGCAGTTGGGACTTGAATTCGTATCTCCTGAGTTCTAGTATGGTGCCTAATCTGTTATAACTTCCTAGATCAGAATGAAAGGGGGATTTATGGCTTTTGGGATCAGAACCTCTTGCCCATTCTGAGTAGGGCAAACCCCAGCCTCTGACACAGTGATCCTTGGTTCTGCCCCCTCTGAGCCCTCTGCTGCAGGTTTCTTGCTGGGAGGAAGTGACCCAGCTGAGCTGCTTTGTTGTATCAATTTTTTTTTCTGATTTAATTTATTTCATATTTTCTAATTAGCAAAATTGTGACAGGTGGGTGATATAGCGTAAATCATATTTAAGTACACTTATAGTGAAAGGAAGCTAATGGAATTGATTTAGCTTTTTTAAAACAACAACAACAACACAGCCTTTTCTTTATAAGGAAGAGATAAGGAGATGAGGGAGCTGATGTAATAGGCCTGATATCAAGTAATATCCCCATGTTGGTACTATATAGTCGATCCTGTACTCTCCTGTAGCTGAACATCAGCTTGCATTCATCATGCTAAAAACTTTTTATTCATTGCATAACTTAGCAGAAAGACTGGCCTGCAAAGGACACTAATGTTGTAATTAAAAAAAACCCACTTACATCACTGCACCAGCTGCTTCTTTTTAAAACAGTATTTTGTTTTTCTAATTGTACTTGGAGTAAGTGGTCAGTACCAAAATTCTTACTACCCTACTCAAGTTCTGACTGTTGGATTTTTCAAGGCTCTTAAATGATCAGCTACTTTATCATATTGTATCATATTTACAAATATTAATCCCAATCCTGAAAATATGCAAGTGCATAACTTTTAAGCCTGATTAGTCCCATAGAATTCAGTGGGATTAATCACTTGAATAAGATATCCACATGTGAATGTCTACAGGATCAAGGCCATAAAACCAACACTATGTGGTTAAAAAGCTCCCCCCCCCCCCACAACTCCTTCTGGTGCACTTGCTACTGCAATATTATCTGGAGCACCTAGATTCAGACAGGCAATGCCCAATAGTCAGAGTTGCATGTGAATATCTGAACTGAGTCCTAAACTATCTTTTTTATTGTTTTTTTTCCTAAACATTGAATTTCCTAATTATTGAATATAATGAAAAAGCCCTTAATATTGCTGGGGCAGCAAGTAGGGAATTTGTTTTTAAGATTATCTAGTTTAAATGTTTTTTTATATTTTCTATACGTTCCAAACTGCTTTGATGTTCGAGGTTTTATGTTTTTGAAAGTCTATATTTTATAAATAGATTTTTTCTTTTTAAAATAAGAAAGACACAATCATCCCTAGTAAAACATTTTTATCTGAAAAGAGGAAAGAAACCATATATAACCCGGTCAGCAGCGTAACTGAACAGAATGGATGGAATTTTGGCATGCTATCTAGCTGAAAACTATCAAATACTATACTGCGATACTCTCATTTAAAATGAGTATTGTACAATAATTCATTGTATATGTACAAAAATATGGAAGCCTACCAGTTGCCTCAACCTTTTCCATGCTATGACCCCATGTTAAAATTATTTCAGGATCTACTGTTCACATTTTTCTATAAAGAAAGGAAAGGGAGTTGTGAATCCCAGGGACCTATTTGAGACACTCTTGGGGGTTGCAGCCTCCAGACTGTGAATCTATGCTTCATATCTAGAATAATAGATTTATAGATTTTCAAAGCCAGAAGAGACCATTAAATCATCTAATCTGACCTCTTCTGTAACACCGGCCATGGAATCTCATCCAGTTACTCCTGTATGGCGCCCAATAACTAATTTATCAAGACAATTATACCACACTCATCAACATAATAGGATTAAAACGTGCTTAAAGTTAAATATGTGCATAAGTCTTGTTTAGTGGAGAGAAATGTAAGCATGTGCATATATACTTTGCTCAGTCAGGGCCTAATGTTGCCTTTTGCTCCAGACACCTGTATCTGTTCACTGTGTACATTATTTGCCACTTTTTATTGTGTAACAGTTTGGGTGGCAGGGTTAGTACTAAAAGTGACATTGTACTATGTGTTTTTTTTTCAGTTAACATGTAGCCTAGTCTTAAAGTGTGTGTTCTCTGCAAAGCTGAGTAAAAGCCAAAATATCTCTTAAATCTGGACATCTGGGCCACGTTCACAACCCATCTCTGGAAATCAGGAAGTGCTTTGCTTCAGGGGCTTCAGCTTCCTATAAAAGTTCCATAGTCAGCTGTGTGCCCTTCTTTGAGTTTGCAAGTACTGGAACCCTCTTTAAAATTGCATTGTTTTATTTCTACAGGTGTAATAAACTTTAACTAGGATATGCACTGAAGTACAGTAGAATCTCAGAGTTGCGAACACCAGAGTTACAAACTGATGGGTCAGCCACAAACCTCATTTGGAACTGGAAGTATGCAAATAGAATACAGTACTGTTAATCATAAACATAAAGGTTTTTTTTTTAAAGAAAGATCTGACAAGGTAAGGAAACTGATTCTGTGCTTGTTTCATTTAAATTAAGATGATTAAAATTAGCATTTTTCTTCTGCATAGTAAAGTTTCAAAGCTGTATTAAGTCAATGTTCAGTTGTAAACTTTTGAAAGAACAACTGTAACATTTTGTTCAGAATTACAAATGTTTCAGAGTTATGAACAACCTCCGTGCCTGAGGTGTTCCTAACTCTGAGGTTCTACTCTAGGGTAACATACACTGCCTCTGTGAAACTGAAAGTTTGTTGCTGCAAAAAAACCTGTTGCACATAGACTGTTTCCCATTTTGCAGCTGATGGGGTTTAATACTTGAAAAGTAGTTGTTATAGGAAGTAAATACTAAAACCATGTAAAGAATTGCATTTTTCTTTAAGAACTGAGGTTTCTTAGTGAAAAACTGCTAAGTATAGATGAAGAGTATTGTGAGATTTGAAAAGTGTTGTTGTGTCTGCAGGTGGTATAACTCCAGTGTTGTGAACTTATGATTTTTATCACATATCTTGTGATATTTGGTCATTTTATTAAAAGCCCCACTCCTGCAGGCAAGTAATCATGTGGGAATCACAGTTTACATTATATGAAAAGTATATTTCCAGCCCTGGTGATTGCACAGAAAAGCCTGAAAATGTGATCTGAGTGTATCTTACACTCAGAAACCACAAGGCAATGAGAGAAAACCTAAAATGTTGTTTCATGATTTTGAGGGCATGATTCATGATTTTTGAGTGTTTGGGACAGACAATAGTGTAAGTGCATAAAGGTGAGGATGCATGTATTATTTGTGACCTATTTGCTTTTGTAACTTGATTTTGCGTTAACAATTTCAGAATTTGGAAGAATTTTAAATATGTGTTTAGCTGACAAAAGTGCTTTATTGGAGGGGTATGGACTTTCTCAAACACTTCCATAGTGAGCTGTGTCATCTTTGAATTTGCATATGTTCCAATAAAGCATGTTTAATTAGATAACATCCTGATCTATGAATGTAATGCTTTGCTGGCAGCTGTGGTCCATGTATGCAACAGCTGTATCCATCATTTAAAAAAAAAAAGGCTAACCCCTCTTTGCACATCAGTCAATACTCATATTTGAAAACAAAGGTTAGGCACACTTTCCTTTTCAAGAAGGTATGTTTGGTTGTGAGGTACACTCTTTTCAATTTGCAGAAAAGCATACTTTCTTCTTTTTAAAGTTAGTGTTGTTGCTGTATTTTACTATGCATGCTACATCCTTACAGAACAAAGTTAAACATTTTGTAACAATTTTACTCTTTGCAATGCACTTGCTTCCGTTGCCAGCCAGTGGCAATATCTATTACTGCAGTAAAGTATAGAAGTCAAATGCACTCTTGAAAAATACAGAGCAATTAGAATGTAGGTGGAGCTCCACCTCTTAAGTGCTTGTTTCCCATCACTTGGTGAGGCAGGTGCTGAAATTGCATTGCTTAGAAGCTGTTGGATCATACTGAGTAGAGCTGACAGGAGTGTAAATATCATGTAGTTTTTACTTAAGGAAGTAACTTTGGCAAAGAGTCTTGCACCATGAAAGGGAACCTGTATACCAATTTTTTTTACTTGTGGCTTCTGTTTTTAAAAGGTTTAAAAGGCTTTACAATCCCATCAAAATAACTTAGAGTGAGCAAAATCTTGCTCAGCCAATATAGTAATTGAAAAAGGCAGACATCATAAGCAAAGACCATGTGGTCTAATGGATGATGTAAAGGGCTGTGATCCAGGAGGCTCCCTTTACATTATGAACCCTTCTGAGCCACTAACTCACTATGTGACTTCAGGCAAGTCTCTTGACCTCTTCTTGCCTCAGTCACCCAGCTGTAAAATTGGGTAAAGCAGGATCTCTTTGAAAACCAGATGTTGGATCTGAGCTGGGCTTTTCAGAGTACATAACATCAGCCAACTTTAGGATTAGAGTTCTTCCACAACAGCATTTATTAAATGTTATACTTTTTAAATGGAAGGTGATAAATGTTGTAATCTACATAACTAATTGAAATATGTTAGGGCTTATCTTGTGTGTTTGATGCAGTAGCATATTTGCCCATTATTTAGGGCTAAATAAATCTTGTCCTTTGTGTGGGGGTGGGTTTGTGAAAGAGGAAAAGAAAGGGGATCTATTTTCCCCACACACACAGTCAGGATCTCTCCACGGCATGAGAGAGAGAGAGAGTTAGGAGAAAGAGTCAGCTAATGCAGTGGCCTGAACCACAACCCCAAAGGAGCAAAGGTAAGATAGGGTGGGTGTTTTAGCTGAGTTGGTGAATACTGGAAAAAAATCAGTGCATACTGGCTTGAATTCTTAAACAGGCTTACCTAGATTATCTGAATACCTCTTTTTCTATCTGCTTTCCTCAAATATTTTAATGAATGAGTTCACTGGCAGGAATGGTCACAGAAACAGATTTTGAGTGAATATTGGAGAATATTAGCAGAATTAATGTTTAGTCCCTGGCTCTGCAATGGAGTCCACAAGTGCCCATGCAGAGCCCAGTGCAGAATTTGGGCCTTCACTTCTATATACCCATTTGTTCTGTGATTGTAAGTGTTTTGCTCATCTAATCAGGGAACAGAAACATAACCACATGATCTATTGGGACAATCACAACTATCCAGCACAATTTCAATACGTATAGGCAATTTCAGTAGACACATATGTTACCGCCCCTGTGGACAATTCTCATTGATGACAATGAGTTCTGCTGTAGGTCAAGGCCCCTTAAGGTGGATAGGAATTAAGTGAGCTGCTCACTAAACAGTTCTGGAAATCTCCAGTTGTGGAGCAGAGAAATGTTCATAAAGAACAAGATTTATATTATGTAACTCATCTAATTTGAGACATAGCTAATTTTCAATAGCTTCTTTCTTGTTATGCACTGAGATAATTGATGAACGCTTTATGAAAAATAGCACATTTTGAACTAACAAAAATGAATAGACTTTGTTTAACAAAACACCAATAAGAAGACTCACTAGGACAACTTGTGGAGTAGACCCCCAATCCTGCAAAGATTTAATTTAAGGCACTTAATGCCTGAAATTAAGCACTTTAAAGTAATGGGGCAGTTTCTGGTCCAGGCTTTTTTAATCATGTTTGTTTATGGTAGACACCATCTCTGTCCATCCTGGCTAAAAGGTCCATCAATGGCTATTAGCCAGGATGGGCAGGGATTGTGTCCCTAGCCTGTTTGCCAGAAGCTGGGAATGGGCAACAGGGGATGAATCACTTGATGATTATCTGTTCTGTTCATTCCCTCTGGGGCATCTGGCACTGGCCACTGTCGGAAGACAGGATACTGGGCTAGATAGACCTTTAGTCTGACCCAGTATGGTGGTTGTTATGCCTAAGGTCCACCCAAGACTGGGGTCCCAATGTGCTAGGCACTGTACGAACACAGTGTAGCTGACAGTCTCTGCCCTAAAGAACTTAGTCTAAAGTTGTTTACAATTACAATGGTGTGTAGCATACAGACACTGCACACCCAGTTAGCATAGATACAAGTAGCAGTGCAGATGGTGTGGCACTGCTTAGGTGAATAGAGTAAAGACACTTCTGAACCCTAGCCTAAAGCGTATACCCTACAGGGCTTTCTACATGCTCAGGCTGTGCCTTCCACATTTACACTGCTCTTTTAGCAATGTAGTGTCCTGCTGCTTCCCTGCTGCCAGAGCCTTTCCCTGGTATAGGGAAAGACTCTGGCAGGGGGAAGGGAGTGGGGAAAGTGCCAGAGCCTTTCCCCACTGCTTGTCCCCTGTCGGAGCCTTTCACAGTTTTGTGTAGTTACTCACTTCAGTGACAAGTATGGACACAGTCTGTCTTTCATTGCAGCATGTGTGACACGTACCCTACACACCACTGCAGGTATAGGCAAAGTCTAAGTAGACAAGTCACCCA
Organism: Mauremys mutica; assembly: GCF_020497125.1. Taxonomy (NCBI): domain Eukaryota; kingdom Metazoa; phylum Chordata; order Testudines; family Geoemydidae; genus Mauremys; species Mauremys mutica. The sequence continues at coordinate 33,000,552 of NC_059076.1, read as the reverse complement.
CAGGGTGCGTGTTCTTTCCCTCACCCCAAACAGAGTGAACAATGTGATGGTGGCCAATGGCATGTCAGGGCTACAATTTTATTTATTTATTGGGTTGGTTTAGTTGGGAGGGGATCAGCTAAAATGGAAAGAAAAGTAGAGAGAGAGGAGACAATGAAGAGAAGGGGGCAAGGAGGGAAGGGCAGTGGAGAGGAGGGTAAAAGGGGCTGCTGGGGAATGAAGACACTGAAGGAGGAGACAATGGGAGCAAACAGACAACAAATACAGGGCTTTAACCCCTCTCTGCTGCCCCTTCAGGAGACAGAATTGGATCCTGTGACAAGTTAAGCATATGCATGTGTCTTTGCAGGGTCAGGGCCTAAAGTGCTATTCAAAGAAGGAACAGAATCTGGCCTAGAGATTTACTTCTGTTCTTTCTTCTATTCCTAGCTGGGACCAACTCAAACATGTAAAAATCCAGCGACTTTTAAATGATCAAATGAGTTCTTTATTAGGGAAATAAATCATAGCTAAATGTATATTTAAGATCTTGAATGTACAAAAAGATTGGTTATTCTAAACAATGGTGCTACCAAAACACACAATTCTTAATTGTGTTGCCAAAAAACAGCTTAGTGTATGTGTAAATATGCTATAATTCTGTGTGTATATGGCTGTCTATCTTTTGCCATCCAGTTACACAGGCAGGAAGGATAGTTTCTCTCAAAATCCCCATTATTTTTACAATAATCCTTTGATGAATAAAAAGTACATATTTTAAGCACTTTCTTGTATTTGCTTTTGTTCATTGATAGAGCCAGCACGTTCTAATGAATCTGTGACACAGATAAAAAGCAGAAGAGTGTCTAGAGTGCTGACTTCTACATTTATTTTCTCATCACAGAGGGCAAAAAAGCTGAACATTTCAAATGCATGGATTCCTCTGAAAGCTTTAAACCTATTAGGACAGATGCATCGCAACTTTGCACAAAGATTGCCCCCCAAGTAAGTCTTGATTTTAGGACTAAGCCAACCTGGCATGCAAGAGCAGTTGCTGTTGATCTTTTATACTAATTTTGGATTAATTGTGATCTACAGCACTGCGTAAACATGCTAACCTAGTACTTCAGCTTCACCACAGCTAAACATTAATCCTTCTTAATGCTCTAAGTCAACTTTTAGTCCTTAGCAGAATTTACCTTAATCTCTGGCTAGGAAGCTAACTGATTTACAAAACATAATCCAAGAGCTCCAGAATCTTAAGGAAAATGTGCACTGATGCAATTCACTTATGCAGAATATATCTGTCTGGCATCCTTCACAAAACCCAGTACTTGGAGCAATTGATCGAAAATGTACAGAGAGCTCTTGGTGTCATGTTTTTAAATGATAAACTGAAAAGACACCTTCAGTGCACTTGTTTCTTTGATTTTATTACCTTAAAAGCTTCCAGTTTTTACCTTCTCTGCTTAATGCACCCTTGTTTTGTAACAGCAAATCAGCTAATGCAGTCTTAATTGTTAGGTAAAATATTTGGGTATTTTAATGTATACTGTACATGCTAAAATCATTTTTTATTTTGGTAAATAGCTCTGTAGTTCCATGGTATTTAAATGTTTTCTATAGCTAGTTTGATAGCTATTCTAACTGTATTTATTACGTAGGTTGCATTTTAAAGAGAATGAAATAAGTATAAGTTCTATGCTCCCCTCCAGCAATGTCCACCGAGGAAGCTAAATTGCATGGCCATGTGCTGGGACATGGGGGGCATGTTTCCCCTGAGTCAATGGAAGCTGTTCCATGCAATGCTATGCCATAGGAACTGTCTGTGTTAGGATTTGGTGCATGCAGGGTAGTAGAGGGAGGAGCTATGAAGCATCCATAACATGCTCCTCTCAAGAATATGTGGATGTCTTAGCATGGCTGTGCAGGAGTTAATGCTGCTGTAAGCAGCAATAGCTCCCACAGAGTCTCCTCTGCAGCTTTTGCTTGCACAGCTGCTGCGGCAGGATGCCAATAACAGTGTATCTCCCGAGGAAGCCATGCAACCTGGGGAGATGAGTGTTCTCCAGATAGCATGGCGAAGGACCCACAGAGAGGGCCACAGTTAATACACCCAATGTCCAGTCTTGCAAAACTGCAAGCAACAATAAATACGAAAAAGCTGAAGGTGCAGAATTGCACAAAATGAAATGGTGGCAAAGTTCACCCCAACTTTCATGAAGTTCTTTGGGCAGTCCTGAGCATGGAAATCCTGGAGCCCTATCTGTGTATGTGTCTTCTTACTTGGTGTACCACAGGGCTCCATCTAGAAATGGTTGTGAACCCCCTACTTACAACACAGCAGTGTCTGGGAGTCACCGGTACTTCCTTGTCCTATGTCAGCTCTCTCTTGCATTTTCATTCTGTTTTGCTGCTTTTTTTGGGGAGGGGGGGAGATGGAGGGGTGGTTCATTATTTTTTCATTCTTGGTTTTGCTCTATATTTTGGACTCTCCCTTCCTTGCCCCTTATTTCTCCTCTGGACTCTCTGCTTCAGCACAGGCACAGGTTCAAGCAGCTGGGGCCTGCTCTATTACATGCTAGTGCAATTGTTCCCCAAGGGAGTATCTGCCAGCACTGGGCTTCAGCCATTCCTCCTGTGCTGTAGATTACTGAGAAGGTGGTGCAAGAGCTCCACCAGCTCTGTGCCTGTGGGAACTCCGCATGCTGGTGGAATCCCTAGCAGGGTACTTACAACTAGTCTCTGTTGTCATGCCAGCTGAGTGATGCAAAAAGAGTAGGACACGGAAGGGTTCAGATTACTGAGATGAACTGACAATGGCCTGGACCTAAACTTATATCTAGTATCTGAACCAACATGGTAAAGAGCTCATGAGCAAATGCCCAGGCAACCATGCCGACCACTGCTCTTCCACAAGGGTCTCCTCCCAGATTCTGTAGCCCGGCCAGCCCGGCCACTCTTTCAGTTGGACTTCAACTATATGCATGCAGAGCAGAAGAGAGCAAGAACGTCTCCCAAAATGCCCTATACAGTTCTGTAGCACCTGCCACGTGGGCTTCTGGAATTTGTAGTACAGGGTACTAACAATATACCTTGCTCTGTCCTTGCCATATGTGTGGGAAGTGGGGGTTGTCAGCTTGGCTACTATCCCCTGGAAAATGGGCTTCTAACCTCTAGGTAATTTGGCTGCCTCTTGTAGAGGTAGTGTGAGGAACTGTCAGATGACACCTCTTGAAGAGTCCCAAAGGAGATGGAAAGTACAACCAACTACATGGGTACGGACATGGGAGCTGGAATGAAGGAGTGAAGAAGCCCTGATTTCTCCGTTTAAATCCCCAAAGTGGAAACTGGGGTACTCTGAGTTTTGGATCTGGCTGGATCAAAATCCCCAGAACACTGGCTTTGGATGAGTTTCACAAATTTGAACACTGAGAGGTTGCAGACTGTGGCCTGGTATGCTTTTCTTCCTCCATATTGACTAAGTTTAGTTTCAGGAGGGCTAGAGAAATGGGTTTTCTGGATCCAGACTACAAGCCGCCAGGAACAGCATCCTTGATAATGTCACAGCAAACCTGGTGGCTGAACTTTGTGACTTTGTCCTCACCCACAACTATTTCACATTTGGGGACAATGTATGCCTTCAAGTCAGTGGCACTGCTATGAGTACCTGTATGGCCCCACAGTATGCCAACATTTTTATGGCTGACTTAGAACAATGCTTTCTCAGCTCTCGTCCCCTAATGCCCCTACTCTACTTGCGCTACATTGATGACATCATCATCATATGGACCCAGGGGAAAAATCCCTTGAGGAATTCCACCATGATTTCAACAATTTCCATCCCACCATCAACCTCAGCCTGGACTAGTCCACACAAGAGATCCACTTCCTGGGACTACAGTGCTAATAAGCGATGGTCACATAAACAGTGCACTAAGTGATACAATCTTATGCTACCCAGGCTAGACTGGGAGTAAGGGCTCTGTTCATTTTACCAGAAGGGTAGCCGTGTTAGTCTGTATCCACAAAAACAATGAGGAGTCCAGTGTAACCTTAAAGACTAACAGATTTACTTGGGCATAAACTTTTGTGGGTAAAAAACCCACTTCTTCAAATGCATGGAGTGAAAATTACAGATACAGGCATAAATATATATTGGCACATGTAAGGTAATTCCCTTCTCTTCAAGTGCAGAACCAATTTTGAAGGCCAATTCAGTCAGGGTGGATGTGGTCCACTCCCAATAATTGATGAGGAGGTGTCAATATCAAGATATTCAATAACAGATTTAAAAGTAGCCATTCTTCAACAAAAACCCCCTCAAAAACAGACTTCAAAGAGAAACTGAAGATCTACAATTCATTTGCAAACTTAACACCATCAATTAGGGTTTGACTAGGGACTGGGAGTGTCTGGCTCACTACAAAAGCAGTTTTCATAGATTCATAGATTCTAGGACTGGAAGGGACCTCGAGAGGTCATTGAGTCCAGTCCCCTGCCCTCATGGTAGGACCAAATACTGTCTAGACCATCCCTGATAGACATTTATCTAACCTACTCTTAAATATCTCCAGAGATGGAGATTCCACAACCTCCTTAGGCAATTTATTTCAGTGTTTAACCACCCTGACAGTTAGGAAGTTTTTCCTAATGTCCAACCTAAACCTCACTTCCTGTAGTTTAAGCCCATTGCTTCTTGTTCTATCCTTAGAGGCTAAGATGAACAAGTTTTCTCCCTCCTCCTTATGATACCCTTTTAGATACCTGAAAACTGCTATCATGTCCCCTCTCAGTCTTCTCTTTTCCAAACTAAACAAACCCAATTCTTTCAGCCTTCCTTCATAAGTCATGTTCTCTAGACCTGTAATCATTCTTGTTGCTCTTCTCTGGACCGTCTCTAATTTCTCCACATCTTTCCTGAAATGTGGTGCCCAGAACTGGACACAATACTCCAGTTGAGGCCTAACCAGCTCAGAGTAGAGCGGAAGAATCACTTCTCATGTCTTGCTCAGAACACACCTGTTAATGCATCCCAGAATCACATTTGCTTTTTTTGCAACAGCATCACACTGCTGACTCATATTTAGCTTGTGGTCCACTATAACCCCTAGATCCCTTTCTGCCGTACTCCTTCCTAGACAGTCTCTTCCCATTCTGTATGTGTGAAACTGATTTTTCCTTCCTAAGTGGAGCACTTTGCATTTGTCTTTGTTAAACTTCATCCTGTTTACCTCAGACCATTTCTCCAATTTGTCCAGATCATTTTGAATTATGACCCTGTCCTCCAAAGCAGTTGCAATCCCTCCCAGTTTGGTATCATCTGCAAACTTAATAAGCATACTTTCTATGCCAATATCTAAGTCGTTGATCAAGATATTGAACAGAGCCGGTCCCAAAACAGACCCCTGCAGAACCCCACTTGTTATACCTTTCCAGCAGGATTGGGAACCATTAATATTTACTCTCTGAGTATAGTTATCCAGCCAGTTATACACCCACCTTATAGTAGCCCCATCTAAATTGTATTTGTCTAGTTTATCGATAAGAGTATCATGCAAGACTGTATTAAATGCCTTACTAAAGTCTAGGTATACCACATCCACTGCTTCTCCCTTATCCACAAGACTCGTTATCCTATCAAAGAAAGCTATCAGATTGGTTTGACACGATTTGTTCTTTACAAATCCATGCTGGCTATTCCCTATCACCTTACCACCTGCCAAGTGTTTGCAGATGATTTCCTTAATTACTTGCTCCAATATCTTCCCTGGCACAGAAATTAAACTAACTGGTCTGTAGTTTCCTGGGTTGCTTTTTATTTCCCTTTTTATAGATTGGCACTATACTTGCCCTTTTCCAGTCTTCTGGAATCTCTCCCATCTCCCATGATTTTCCAAAGATAATAGCTAGAGGCTCAGATACCTCCTCTATTAGCTCTTTGAGTATTCTAGGATGCATTTCATCAGGCCCTGGTGACTTGCAGGCATCTAACTTTTCTAAGTGATTTTTAACTTGTTCTTTTTTTATTTTATCTTCTAAACCTACCCCCTTCCCATTAGCATTTACTATGTTAGGCATTCCTTCAGACTTCTCGGTGAAGACCGAAACAAATAAGTCATTAAGCATTTCTGCCATTTCCAAGTTTCCTGTTACTGTTTCTCCCACCTCACTGAGCAGTGGGCCTACCCTGTCCTTGGTCTTCCTCTTGCTTCTAATGTATTGATAAAAAGTCTTCTTGTTTCCCTTTATTCCCGTAGCTAGTTTGAGCTCATTTTGTGCCTTTGCCTTTCTAATCTTGCCCCTGCATTCCTGTGTTGTTTGCCTATATTCATCCTTTGTAATCTGTCCTAGTTTCCATTTTTTATATGACTCCTTTTTATTTTTTAGATCATGCAAGATCTCGTGGTTAAGCCAAGGTGGTCTTTTGCCACATTTTCTGTCTTTCCTACCCAGCGGAATAGCTTGCTTTTGGGCCCTTAATAGTGTCCCTTTGAAAAACTGCCAACTCTCCTCAGTTGTTTTTCCCCTCAGTCTTGTTTCCCATGAGACCTTACCTATCAGCTCTCTGAGCTTACCAAAATCCGCCTTCCTGAAATCCATTGTCTCTATTTTGCTGTACTCCCTTCTACTCTTCCTTAGAATTGCAAACTCTATGATTTCATGATCACTTTCACCCAAACTGCCTTCTACTTTCAAATTCTCAATGAGTTCCTCCCTATTCGTTAAAATCAAATCTAGAACAGCTTCCCCCCAGTAGCTTTTTCAACCTTCTGAAATAAAAAGTTGTCTGCAATGCAGTCCAAGAACTTATTGGATAGTGTGTGTTATTTTCCCAACATATATCTGGGTAGTTGAAGTCCCCCATCACCACCAAATCTTGGGCTTTGGATGATTTTGTTAGTTGTTTAAAAAAAAGCCTCAGCCACCTCTTCAGATGGCCTGTAGTAGACTCCTAGCATGGCATCACCCTTGTTTTTTAGCCCTTTTAGCCTAACCCAGAGACACTCAACACTTCTGTCTCCTATGTCCATCTCCACCTCAGTCCAAGTGTGTACATTTTTAATATATAAGGCAACACCTCCTCCCTTTTCCCCTGTCTATCCTTCCTGAGCAAGCTGTACCCATTCACACCAACATTCCAATCATGTGTATTATCCCACCAAGTTTTGGTGATGCCAACAATGTCATAGTTGTATTTATTTATTAGCACTTCCAATTCTTCCTGCTTATTACCCATACTTCTCGCATTTGTATATAGGCATCTAAGATACTGGTTTGATCTTGCCTCCCAGTTTTGCCCTGACCCTCCTTTCTCTCTGCCATTATAGCCCATGCTCCCTTTTGTTTCTGACCCATCTCCCAGGTCTCCATGTTCCCCACTTACCTGTGGGCTTTGCTCACCTGTCCCTGTTGAACCTAGTTTAAAGCCCTCCTCACTAGGTTAGCCAGTCTGTGTCCAAATAGGGTCTTTCCCCTCTTGGTATTGACACCTCCTCATCAATTATTGGGAGTGGACCACATCCACCCTGACTGAAATGGCCTTTAACATTAGTTCTCCACTTGTAAGGTAACTCCCTTCTCTTCATGTGCTAATATATAAATAATAATTGGAGATATATCAATCTCCTAGAACTGGAAGGGACCTTGAAAAGTCATTGAGTCCAGCCCCCTGCCTTCACTAGCAGGACCAAGTACTGATTTTTGCCCCAGATCCCTAAGTGGCCTCCTTAAGGATTGAACTCACAACTCTGGGTTTAGCAGGCCAATGCTCAAACCACTGAGCTATCTCTCCCCCCATATAGTTATGCCTGTATCTGTAATTTTCACTCCATGCATCTGAAAAAGTGGGTTTTTTATCCACGAAAGCTTATGCCCAAATAAATCTGTTAGTCTTTAAGGTGCCACTGGACTCCTCATTGTTCCTGTGTCTTTCCTTGGGGGAACCCAGAGAGTGTTGGATGCCCCCAGGGCTCTGCTAATTGGAGTGACTAAGTGTTTTCCTCCTGGGGGGTTTGTGGTTTGGCTGTCAGTGTTACTGACCAATATCTTTGCATCATGGGTTCAGGGCTATCTGGGGCAAGAAGAAGGTCAGTTACAGGGTACTGTGATACATTATCTGGATTGAGAATTTTCATGTATCTTCTCATGATGTCACATAAAATCATTAATCTGATTTGTTGTAAGAGTAAATGAAATCTCATAATTGAAAAAATCAAGGTCTTGAGAAGCATTCCTTGGCACTGGGGGTACAATGAACAGCCCGTCTGTAACTGCCTTGCCCATTGAATTTAATGAGAGTGCCTCACACAGAGAGGTTGCACACACTGGCCCTCTATGCTTTTTTTTTTTGTCCACACCAACTGACTTGTCAGGAGGGCTGGAGCAATGGATCCAGCTACAGTCACCTCATATTCTTGGTAGCTGTAAATCCTGTAGTTATGCACTAGAAGCTTTGCCAGGAATGGAGTGGAGACTCAGGCTCTTTTTATAGAGGCTAGTTATTGAGACAGCATAATTTGCCTTGTTGAATTTTCTGATTTTACTCGAGGTCACTCGGAGTATGTCTGCACTGAATAGAAGACGTGATTGCAGCTTGGGAAGACATAGCTGCAAGAGCTTTAATCTAGCTCAAGTAGGTATAAATAGCAGTGAAGATGAGCTAGCACAGAGCTGAGCTCAGGTTGAACAAGCCTGCTTGCGGACCCAGGGTATAGAGTCACATTTGCCCACCATGTCCATGCCACCGGGTCTTCACTGCTGTTTTTAAGCCACATTAACTAGTTTAACAAGCACACCTCCAATTTCAGTGTAGACCTTCCTGTAGCTATGTTGTGTTCAGGGTAGCCACTCAAGTGCATACCTAGGTCCTGGGACAGATAGTACAGCCCCAGGTGCTTCCAAAACTTCAATGGCTTCACTGCTATTGACATCTGAGCTAGGTAGAGCAAAGCTAACGTGCATATCTACAGATTGCGCCCTAGACATAGCCATAGTCATCCTCTGATCTAGTAAGTGAGCATTGGAATCTGTCTTGCAATAAAATGCAAACAGGTAAATATCTATATTTGTTTTGGTTAAATAGCTATAAAATATTTCTGCATGTCATTTTAAAAGGAAAAAAGGCCCAAGAACAAGGATGAGGGAAAGTATCGTATACTGTATCTAAGCAAAAATATTTGTGAAAATATACATAAAAGGGGAGGATTTGTCACTTGCACAAGCTCATTAAATAGATTCAGTGGGAGAAGTAGCCTTACTTTTAAAATGTGTCTGTACCTACCAGGACATTAGATTTTAGAATTACTATTGGCTCAGCATCTGCTTTATAACCTAGCTTGGTTTAGTCTGGTTGAAGTCCATATAACATGGTAAATGAAGAGAGTGATATCTACATTAAAGAGGCAGATGTAAATTCCTGGTCTGTTGTGCATCCACAAATCTTTAGAAAAAAAACAGGAGTACTTGTGGCACCTTAAAGACTAACAAATTTATTGTAGCATGAGCTTTCGTGAGCTAAAGCTCACTTCCTCGGATGCATAGAATGGAACACACAGACAGGAGATATGTCTGTGTGTTCCATTCTATGCATCCGAGGAAGTGAGCTTTAGCTCACGAAAGCTCATGCTACAATAAATTTGTTAGTCTTTAAGGTGCCACAAGTACTCCTGTTTTTTTTGCGGATACAGACTAACACGGCTGCTACTCTGAAACAAATCTTTAGGTCATTTACCAAAAGGATTTTGGTGTTGATGCATAGAGCTGAATGTCATACCTAAGAAATCTATACATTTCCTTATCTGTATTACTGATAAGTAATTAAAAGTTAATTGCTAAGAATTAGAAACTATAATTTACTTGTTTTTACAAAATCTAAATTCTAGGTTTATGTTGGCCTGATAATGTCACTTTAAGTTTTTTGTCACGTACAGTGGAAAATACTCCCCCCCCCCCAAATAAAAGGTAATAACCAAGTCAGACAATTTGCTGAATGATTTAATTTTGAAAGAGTTTTTAGTATACAACTCTTTAACTGCAGGTGTTTGAAAACATATGTTGGTCTTCTTTTTCCCTCTTCTTGCACTCTCATTTTGTGTGTGTGTGTGTGTGAGAGAGAGAGAGAGAGAGAGAGAGAGAGAGAGAGAGAGAGCAAGCTTGTTGCTGGGCTTTTGTGTTTTTTGGGCCTGGGGAAAGGAAGGGCTGGATTAGTATTATTGTGTTAGTTCTTTTAAACAAACTAGTGCAAATTAACAAATGTCATAGTGACACTGACACCAGAATTGTTCCCAGTAATAATAAAACACTTATTCACTTTGGGTGTGAAGGATCAGGTCCTGTATTCATTGGTGTATATATGAGATCACTATTTTAAAATACTGTAACTTTATTTTACTTTAAGTAAAATAAAATGCATACATTATGTAATATACATGTGTATGTTAGGCATACACAAATACATATGGATAGAAATATAGATGCAACCTGTTTGTTGTTATTAGCTGACAAGCTGAAGTCTGGTACAGCATTTAATAATGACTGGTAAACTCTAAGTGATGTCAGTGTATCACACTGATCTTTTCATGATATTATCAGAAGTCATTAAAGTTATTTATTGCAGTCATCATGCATTTCTGTCACCAGTGGCAACTTGGCAGAAAACGTTAGTGCAGCTGATGATAGATTCTGTTTCAGATTTTGGGTATAATAACATGAACATCTTAATGGTAACTTACTGGCAAACTATTGCTTCTCAGGTCATTCTGTATTTCAAATTATTCCTAAATATGACATTTGTGTGTGCTTTACATATTGCCTATTAATAACATTAATCTTTGCTTTTATTTAGAGCTTTTCTTTGGTAGAGCTCAACATGCTTTACAAATATGAGAAATTAGTGTTATCTTCATTTTACAGATCAGGGAAACCGAGGCACAAAGAGTAAGTGACTTATGCAAGGTCACGTATCAAATCAGTTGAAGAGAAAGGAATAGAATCTACATCCTCCATAGTAACTCAGAGCTCGGTGTTCTAAGCACTAGACTGAGATGCCCCTAACTTGTGCATTTATTGGTTGTGTACACTCTTTCTTGACCTTGACCTTTAGTAAGACTTAACCATATAATGGGGTGGTGTTGCCATCTTGATATGACACCGTTTTGTGGTTGGATCCCAACTGTATTACTCTCCTTTTAATACCACCTATTTAGTCAGAGAGTCTGACAGCAACAATGGTGCGCATATCATGTGTAGTATGTGAATATGTCATTTAGATACAACATTAGGTCTGTCTAGTCTGACAGATTTTAAATAAATCCACAGTTCATGACGGAGCATGTTTGCAACAATCATTATTTTGAAACAGCAGTTTTGTTTCTAAAGGACTTTTGTTGTGTTTTTAAAATCCCTAGATGTGTAATATTTTGATTTTTAATAAACAAAAAAATTCAACCTAATTTTCAACATTTTGTAAGCATGAATTATGCATATATTATAATTAATGCTTTAGAGGGGCATTTTAATGTTAGATATTTCTATCTTTATAAAGATTGGTGTATCACTTAAAAATTTGGTCTATTTGAAGTAGTGGTGAGAGACATCAAAATAAAAAAATCATGCTCTCCTGGTAAACGTTTTCACCACTGTAGTATACCCAAGAAGAGTTTCTTACGACCAATCCTGCAGCTTATGTGTAGGTCCCAGTACAGTCATTGGTAGTCTGACATGTGTCAGGTCTGCAGGATTGGGCCATTGGGTGAGAGAGTGACTACAAAAGGCCTGAAAAAAATGCAAGTTCAGGTGAGGTTTTGGTGTTTTCCTCTGCTGTTTCCTTCTACAGACATCTTTCCTTTAACCTGCCAGTTTTTCCATGCCATGGTTTGCATGTCTGCTGTTTCATTGTCAGTCACATAACTTTTGCCCAGCTGTTGGAGCTTCTGGAAGCTATGCAAGATAAAGAGAACCCTTATTACTGGACATTGGAAGCATCCAGACCTCCTTAGTAAGGAAAAGTGTAGGTACATCTGAAATATAGTTTCACAATGTCACCAAATCACTGGGCTTGCATTATACTAAAAAACAGTATAGTCTTTGCTCAAGCAACGTGCACATCTATTTAAAATAAATACAAATTATTCTAGCTTCTGCATTGTAACATAGTTTTTGAAGTTTCCTTAAAGTTATTATGATCAGATGAACTTAATTACAGAGTACTTTACATATACTCATCTGGTAAATGTCATACAACAGACAGAGTCAAAGGGAAGGTATGCAGGTTTTTTAGTCTCTCTCTCTCCCTCTCTCTCTCTCTCTCTTTTTTTTCCATACTCATTAAAGTTCCCCACTCAACTTTAAGCATGCCCAACTGATACAATTTCCCAGTAAAAAAACAGATTGTCTCCCATTCTGAAACCAGTTCATAGAATCATAGAAGTGTAAGGCTGGAAGGGACCTCAAGAAGATATCAAGTCCAGGCCCCTGCACAGGGTAAGACCAAGTAAACCTAGACCATCCCTGACAAGTGTTTGTATAACCTGTTTTTAAAAACCTCCACTGATGGGGATTCCACAACTTCCCTGGGAAGCCTATTCCAGAGCTTAATTATCCTAATAGTTAGAAAGATTCCCCCCCACACAATATCTAAATGATATCTCCCTTGACGTAGATTAAGCCCATTACTTCTTGTCCTACCCTCAGTTCGGTCCCAGTTCATAAAGTCCCCCTCTGGAGAAGTCCACATGTGGGTAGAACATCACACCTTCTACTGTGGCTAATCCCTATGTGCTCTTCCAATCCTAGCTGCTACACTGGGGCCAGTAATTGTTTCTCAAAATAGCAAAGCTTAACACAGCTACTTGATAAACATTGTAGCTCTTTTCCGCCTCTCTTGACGCCAAAGAAATTCAAACCCCTCCTTCTTTCAAGTCACAAGTCCACTAGGCCAGTGTTTCCCAAATTTGGGACACCGCTTGTGTAGGGAAAGCCCCTGGCGGGCCAGGCCAGTTTGTGTATTGGCCGCGTCCGCAGGTCCAGCTGATCGCGGCTCCCACTGGAGCAGTGAACCGCGGCCAGTGGGAGCTGTGATCGGCCGGACCTGCAGACGCAGCAGGTACACAAACCAGTTCGGCCCGCCAGCGACTTTCCCTACACAAGCAGCGTCCCAAGTTTGGGAAACACTGCACTAAGCTACCACCCATTCTCGACCATGGCCAAACCTTTATCTCAGCCCCACCCAGGTCCCTTTAGGAAGGTCTCTAACCTGGTTAAAGACTGCAATTAGCGGAAGAGGTGAAGTGTCTGGATGTTACCTTCTCTCTGTCACTTTAAGGGAAGCTGTTCACCTACTCTTTTTATACACCATTTTACTTTCTTCCTTAGTCTTTTAGCTTTACCACTGGCACTGTATATTTGGTTTTAGAGCTAATCAGCATTTACTGTGTAACCAGAGATTTTTAGTTTTAAGAAATTCAGTTTTATTGTGTGTGTGTTTTGCTACTTCAGAGTGGCAGAGAAATGGGCTTTTCAAGTGGTTTACTCAGAACTGTGCTAGCGTGATTTCCAGTTGTATTGTATACATTAGCAGTGATAAGGGCATACTCTAATCTATGGGGTCATCTTTACCTACTGTAGTAAAATAGTTTTAGCATGTGTAAAGTAGTTTGAGTTGTTTCATACAAAAAAGGCCTGACAGTCATATAGGTGTGTGTATATATATATTAGGACATAAGGCTAAGCTTCTTGGAAAATACACCTCTGCTGAAGATGAACTTATAAATACAGTGGGTTTTTTATATTTCTGTCCCAAATGCTGAAGCACAATATTTTTACTTTGCAAACATGAGAGAAATTTTCACACTCATAACTGCAACCTCTCATATCTGCTTCTAATATTCTGCTTATGCTAAGATGTACTATTTATGTAAGCTATAGAAAAAATAGAGTATGTTCTAAAGTCATAAATTCTCCTGGCTTACCTGGAATAGCTTTGAAACATGATCAATTGTACAGGAGTAAAACAACTCATATGAGGAATAATTTCTTCCTTATAATATACTTTAGCTCTTAGACAAAAGTAAAAGTCTATTTTAGTTGTTTGATATAAATTGTCTGTCTTGACACAGTGTGAAAACAAGAATCTTTCAGTAATTACAAATCATTCTTTTTTATTATCAGAGTTGTATTAAAAGACATTTCTTTAAATTCAAATTCAAATATCCAAGCTAAGTGTTGTGATCTTGGTTAATAAGCAACAAGTGATTCTAATAACTATGCTGTCATGCTTTTTATTTACAATGTATGAGGAAATGGGGGTGGGGAGGAGACCAATCTGGAGTGAATTTCCATCACCCATAGTGGTTTTTGCTAAGAAAACAGGCTTTAAATGTAAACAACATCTGTATTTTTCATGTTGTCTTTCTAAATAATGGTTCTGTAAATAACTTGCTCCCACTGTAATACTACAGTTAAATTCCTTTATCTCCCAGTCATGCGGGGCTTTGTGCAGAATGCAGAGTTCCAGCATATTAAAACATACATCTCTCAAAACTTTTGATATCTTTTCCTCACGAGAGGATTTCAAAAGGTAGATGACTGTGAAATGCACTTTCATTCTCTGTGTTAGTGCTTTAACATTAGTCTGACTTTAATAGGCTGGGATGATTTCAGCTTATAAATCTTCAACTGGAGGATAAAGTTCAAGTAGATAAAATCAAACAGATGTTGGTGGGAGGATTTCTTCATGACCCATAAAAGTGCTATCATCAAAGCCTAGAATCATTTGTTTTGAATTATTACATTGTTATCAAAAGGACTGTAGCAGTCTGTTTGTTGAGAAATTGGATCTGTTTATCTGAAAACAGAACAAAGATGCCATGCTAAGATGTCCCTGGGAAAGTGTGGGTTAACTTATGGCTGACACGGTAGGGTAGCTGTGAGACATTTTGACTGACAGCTGTCAACAAAACTGGCAGGCCTGGAAGCTTCTGTAAATTATTTTATTGAAAATAGCATGAAAGTGCATTATTTTAATATGATTAACGTTTCTTTTAAAACAAGTATAATTTCTCGTTACTTTAAGGAAAGCAAGAAGAGTTTCCCCTCTCTTATTGCTTAGAGTTAGAGGCAAAGTAAAGCTACCTTTTAATAATTATTTTCCATTCATAGTTTGAACATAGTTCTGAGTCTCTCAGAAGTCACATTTCATGCTTTTATTTCAACTCAAGCATACTATCCTACTTAAACAGAAATAAGGTGCACCTGTGTAAGTGGAAAAATGTGTTATTTTACTCTGCTCTTTTACTCTTGATTCATAAAACAAAAATTGTGTGTAAGTGACATATGTACCAATGTGAGTGGATCTAAGGCCAGCATTGAGATTTAAGTGGAAAACATGTAAAAGCAGGAGGAAATAACTCTTAAAATCCTACAGCTACCACACATGTTCCTGTGTATTAAAAAAAAAAAAAAAATTGAAACTTCACTTCCGACATAGCCATACACGGCATTCCCTTTCCCTTACAGAAGTGCTGAATGTGAACTGAAACAGGCCCATTCTGTCCCATTATTAATCAACTGTAGTAATGACAAAATCTTGTCTCCTAGCCATCCATGGACATGCAATATTGGAACTGCAGTGTTTTAGTTGCATGGGGATTCCACAATCCAATGCTCAGTGGTGGCTTTTTTCACAGAACTATGTTCCCAATTCAGGAAAGCAATTAAACACAGGTTTAACGTTAAATATGTGCTCTTATATGAGTGTTTAAAGTTCAGCATCTGCTTAAGTGCTTTCCTGAATTGGGGCCAGAGGGAGGAACTACTCTAGTGGGTGCAGATTGGGCCACAGTCTCTACTCTGATCTAGAGATTGAGTGGTGGTGCTGTGATGTCGAAGTCATATGCAAAGTCGTCATTTGTTAGGCAATAACTCAGTGGCATTAACACCTCATTTGATCTTGCCAAAGCTTTTTGGCCACTTGTTTATTCCTCTCTTTTCCCTGGAATAATCCTTTTCTCTTCATCCTTTGGCTATCACTCCAGTGACTCTACTTTGGATGGAATAGCATTGCAATTGACTATGTCACTGGAGTTCATCATACTCCATAAATTAGTCACCTGAAGTTGCTGTAACAATGTCTGGGGTGGCAGAATACTGCTTTAGATCTGAAGTCTTAAGTAGGGCTTTTGAGACAGCATTTACTGAAATATTCTCAAGATAATTGCCTGTGTTTATTGGAGTCTTTAAAACATTTGAATTACAATAAAATGCAATACCAGTGTCATAGGTAATAGAATATGTATTTCATTATATTTACTTTGGACTTGATTCTTAAGAAGTTGTTTGTGATGTTACAAAAGACCTATAGCAAAAGTGCGAGATTGGTTGCTACTTCATTCAAAAAAAATATTGATGAATTAGGTCCCAATCTTGCAATTAGTAGCACACGAGGAGACTATTTTTCCTACACAGACACCAAGTTCAGCAGGGCTTTGTACAGGAATAGCAATTCACCCAGGTGTAACAAACTGCATGACTGGGGCTTTTAAAGTATTTAGATAAGAAAAAAAAACTAGTCTATCACCTAATTGCACACAGAAATAAAGTCCTTTGAAAACCTGGAGAAGCAATTTTTCAACTTTACAAGAATTAAAATAGTCACTATAGCAATATCTCTAGAATTTATTCAGGCCTCCTTGCCAATTAAATTAGAGTACAACATTAAATGGCTGGTCATTTTTCAGTGTAAAATGGTGGTCTGTTCCCTTTATGAGCAATGTGGCCCTGGAGCCAGCAAACCCAGTTCCAAGGCATCGTCCCCATTAAAAAAAGTTGGTGCCTGAAGCCTGGTCTACACTAGGCGTTTAAATCGGTTTTAGGAGCGTAAAACCGATTTAACGCCAAAACCGTCCACACTAGGAGGCACCTTATATCGATTTTAATGGCTCTTTAAACCGGTTTCTGTACTCCTCCCTAACGAGAGGAGTAACGCTAGTATCGGTATTAACATATCGGATTAGGGTTAGTGTGGACGCTGATCGACGGTATTGGCCTCCGGGAGCTATCCCACAGTGCACCAGTGACCGCTCTGGACCGCAATCTGAACTCGGATGCAGTGGTCAGGTAAACAGGAAAAGCCCCGCGAACTTTTGAATATTTCCTGTTTGCCCAGCGTGGAGCTCCGATCAGCACGGGTGGCGATGCAGTCCGAAATCAAAATAAAAAAAAGAGCTCCCGCATGGACCATGCGGATGTGATCGCTGTAAGGGCAGGGAAATCCGTTCTATCCGTTCTATCAGCGCTCCGTTACAGAAGATGAAATTCAGAATCCTTTTTTAAAAATCTCCAGACAGACGCCATAGCAGGGACTCAGCGCACTGCAGCGTGACAAGCGTAACGGAAAGCCAAAGAATCAAATGGATGCGCATGGACTGGAGGACTGAAGCTATCCCACAGTTCCTGCAGTCTCCTAAAATTATTTGCATTCTTGGCTGAGCTCCAAATGCTTCTAGGGTCAAACACAGTGTCCGCGGGTCAGGGCATAGCTTGGCAATCTACTCACCCACCCCCCACCCACCCCCAGAAGCGAAAGGTAAAACAATCCTCTGACTCTTTTACATGTCACCCTATCTTTACTGAATGCTGCAGATAGACGCGATAGTGCAGCACTCAACACCAACATCCTTGCTCCCCCCCCCGCCATGGGCGGCTGATGGTACAAAAGGATGGAAATCCATCCTCATCATCAGCATAAGCTGATCGTACAAAAAGATGGAAATCCATCCTCATCATCAGCCTCAGCTGATGGTACAAAAGGACTGGTAACCGTCCTCGTCATCAGCCTATTGGCCCTAATTTTTTCTGGTGGATGGATGGTGCAATATGGCTGGTAACCATCCTCATCATAGCAAGAGGGGGCTGAGCTCCATCAGCCCCCACCCTTCATGTGTAAAGAAAAGATTCAGTTGCCCCTGGACTAGCAGTGGGATGCTGGGCTTCTCTCCTACACACTGCTTAATGTCCTGTCTGGACTATCATAGCAGCTGGAGGCTGCCTTCCACTCATTTCTCACTAACAAGTCAGTGTGTCTTATTCCTGCATTCTTTATTAATTCATCACACAAGTGGGGGGACAATGCTACGGTAGCCAAGAAAGGCTGGGGGAAGAACGGAATCAACAGGTGGGGTTGTTACAGGAGCACCCCCTGTGAATAGCATACAGATAATAATTTCTGCGGGCTCTGACACAGAGCAGGTGGTTCTCTAGCACACTTGCCTATATTAGGCAGCACTGATTCTATTTTTAGATACCAAAAAGGAGGGATTGACTCAGGGAGTCATTCCCAATTTTTGCTTTTGCGCCCCTGGCTGATCGGCCAGGGGCACTTATGACAGCAGCCAATGGTACAAAACGATGGAAGGTGCAATATGGCTAGTAACCACTCTTGGCTTTTGCGCCCCTGGCTGATTGACCAGGGGCACTAGCAGCAAATGGTACAAAAGGACTGGTAGCCATGATCATCCTCAGTTCCAATTTATGGAAGGGTTTGGATGGTGCAATATGGCTAGTAACCATCTCTGCTGTCATGCAAAAGCAAAAGCATGCTTCTGTGTAGCGCTGCTGAATCGCCTGTGTGAGCGGCATCTAGTACACATACGGTGAGAGTCACAAACGGCAAAAAAAGCTCCATGATTGCCATGCTATGGCATCTGCCAGGGCAATCCAGGGGAAAAAGGCGCGAAATGCTTGTCTGCCGTTGCTTTCCCAGACGAAGGAGTGACTGACGACATTTACCCAGAACCACCCGCGACAATGATTTTTGCCCCATCAGGCACTGGGATCTCAACCCGGAAGTTCCAAGGGGCGGGGGAGGCTGCGGGAACTATGGGATAGCTAGGGAATAGCTACCCACAGTGCAACGCTCCAGAAATCGACGCTAGCCACGGACCATGGACGCACACCACCGATTTAATGTGCTTAGTATGGCCGCGCTCCACCCGATTTTATAAATTCTGTTTTACAAAACCGGTTTATGCAAATTCGGAATAATCCCATAGTGTAGACGTACCCTGTGTGACATAACTACCTGCTGAGGATTATAAAGGAGCTCTTTAGATCAGTCACAGGCCTGGTCTACACTATGTGTTTATACCGAATTTAGCAGCATTAAACTGATTTAACCCTGCACCCGTCCACACAACGAAGCCCTTTATATCGATATAAAGGGCTCTTAAAACCGATTTCTGTACTCCTCCCCGACGAGGGGAGTAGCGCTGAAATTGATATTGCCATGTCGGATTAGGGTTAGTGTGGCCGCAATTCGACAGTATTGGCCTCCGGGCGGTATCCCACAGTGCACCATTGTGACCGCTCTGGAAAGAAATCTGAACTCGGATGCACTGGCCAGGTAGACAGGAAAAGCCCCGCGAACTTTTGAATTTCATTTCCTGCTTGCCCAGCGTGGAGCTCTGATCAGCACGGGTGGCGATGCAGTCCCAAATCCAAAAAGAGCTCCAGCATGGACCGTACGGGAGATACTGGATCTGATCACTATATGGGGAGACAAATCTGTTCTATCAGAGCTCCGTTCCAGAAGACGAAATGCCAAAGCATTTGAAAAAATCTCCAAGCTATGATAGACAGAGGCCACAGCAGGGACTCAGCACAGTGCTGTGTGACAAGTGTAACGGAAAGCCAAAGAATCAAATGGACGCTCATGGACGGAGGGAGGGGAGACTGAGGACTCGAGCTATCCCACAGTTCCTGCAGTCTCCGAAAAGCATTTGCATTCTTGGCTGAGCTCCCAATGCCTGAAGGGTCAAAAACATTGTCGCTAGTGGTTCAGGGAATATGTCGTCAATTTACGCCCCCTCCCCCCCTGAAAGAAAAGGGAAAAAAATAGTTTCTCACCTCTTTTCAATGTCACCATATGTCTACTGGATGCTGCTGGTAGACGGGGTGCTGCAGCGCTAAACAGCAGCATCCTCTCCCCTCCCCTCCCCGATGGCAGACAGTACGATACAAAATGACTGATAGCCGTCCTCGTTATCATCCTGTGAGTGCTCCTGGCTGGCCTCGGTGAGGTCGGCCGGGGGCGCCTGGGCAAAAATGTGAATAACTCCCGGTCATTCCCTTCTTTAAGCTTTGTGTCCTGGAGATTCAGTCCTGGCAGATGGTGCAATAGGGCTGGTAACTGTCCTCATCATAGCAGCTGGAGGCTGAGCTCCTCTCCCCTTTCATGTCTAATGGAGATTCTGGACTATCATAGCAGCGGGAGGCTGTGCTCCTCTCCCCCCCTCACCCTTTAATGAGTAATGGAGATGTCCTGCCTGGAATATCACAGCAGCTGGAGGCTGCCTCCTCCTCATTTTATCTCACTAAAAAGTCAGTGTTTCTTATTCCTGCATTCTTTATTACTTCATCACACAAATGGGGGGATAACTGCCACGGTAGCCCAGGAGGGGTGTGGGAGGAGGGAAGCAACGGATGGGGTTGTTGCAGGGGCACCCCCCCTAGAATGGCATGCAGCTCAACATTTCTGCAGGATATCTGGGGCTCTGACCCGGAGCGGCTGTGCTCTCTGGTTCTCTAGTACACTTGCCCCATATTCTAGGCAGGACTGACTCTATTTTTAGACAAAACATAAAGAAGGGAATGACCTGGGAAGTCATTCCCATTTTTGTCCATGCGCCCCCGGCCGACCTCAGCGAAGCCAGCCAGGAGCACCCATGACAGCAGCAGACAGTACAATATGACTGGTAACCGTCATCGCCAATTTCCAAAGCAGCAGATGGTGCAATAGGGCTGGTAACTGTCTCTGCTACCTTGCAAAGGCAAATGAATGCTGCTGTGTAGCACTGCAGTACCTTGTCTGTCAGCAGCATCCAGTACACATACGGTGACAGTGAAAAAAGGCTAAACGGACTCCATGGTTACCATGCTATGGCGTCTGCCAGGGCAATCCAGAGAAAAAGGGCGTGAAATGATTGTCTGCCGTTGCTTTCACGGAGGAAGGATTGAGTGATGACATTTACCCAGAATCACCTGCTACACTGTTTTTGCTCCATCATGCATTGTGATCTCAACTCAGAATTCCAATGGGTGGGGGAGACTGCGGGAACTATGGGATAGCTATAGGATAGCTACCCACAATGCAATGCTCTGGAAATTGACGCTAGCCTCAGTAAATGGACGCACACTGCCAAATTAATGTGCTTAGTGTGGCCGCGTGCATTCGACTTTATACAATCTATTTTTAAAAAACGGTTTATGTAAAATCAGAATAATCCCGTAGTGTAGACATACCCATAGAGTGCCTAGAGTCAGAAGAGATGTACAGAAAGGTCCTGTGGAAGAGCTGGGATGATGTTGGGCTGGGGGAAACCTTCCAGAATTGAAACGCCGCCTCAAGAAGGAATCTGTGGAGACCTTACCCCCCAGGAAAGAAGTAATTTGAGCCCAGCAGCTAGGGCCAGGAGTAAATCAGGAGAGAGGTGTCTCCAGAGAGACCTGGGGGCTGGAGTGGGTCCAGCAGATTTACCCATACAGAGCAGACTGGAGAGCAGAAAAAGCCCTGAAATAAGGACAAATTGGAAGCACTGAGAAAGGAACAGGTTGAGCATGGGAAGACCCAAGGAACTGCATGTTTATTTTGTGACAACTTAATGTTCCCCTTCTTAGGGTATAATTTATTATGTTAAAACTTCTGGCTGTATGTGAGTTAATTGGAGAACCAAGAATGGAGATGAGACAGAGTGACTGCAGGGTGGCGTGTTTTGGACTGCCCCCTACAACTTGCAGCAATTTCACTATTGACAAATATTGTCTTTCCGAAGTTTCTGTACGGTACTGTAGGAAGAAGTATACTTTTCAGCTTGACCAGCATTTTGGAGTTACTGTGACCAAAAAGCATTTTTTATAAGTGAAAAAACTTTTACATCCCGAAAATGTAACACAGAAATTACAGGAGAGTAGAAGTGAAGATTATTATACCGAAATGCAACTTGTTACATCGTTCACTCTGAATTTTTTTTTGTCTGCCTGTCTGTCTAACCTTGTTAGGAAAGAAAGAGATATTGGAAGAGGTGGGGGAAGCAGTGGAAAATATCTCACATAACTACAACATTTTCACAGAAAAAAATAAAGGCTATTTTTCTGTGAGTGAGAAGAAGGTGGGTGGTTATTGTATGAGAGGCAACTCTTGACCTTAAAACAAAAAAGAGGCAGGAGGTGGGAAAAGGGCAGGAGAAAGTTTTCCTCTGTGAGCAGCTTAATTTCGTTTACCTGATAGTCATCATCTTATTTCTTGTGAGTCTATACCCTCAAGCTAGCTCTAAGTAGAAATTGTTATGCTACTACAACAAGTAAAAGGTCAAATAGAAGAATCCTGTGGGGGAATCTAGTGGCACTATTTCCATAAGCCAAAAGTAACAAAGAAAAGTTGATGATTTTAAATTTTAGGGTGTTTCACATTACATTCTTGCTTTCCAGACGATTCAACTGAGCAGATGTCCAGTACATAGGATCACTTTCCCCATGCATTCCTTATCATACTTCTAGGGCATTGCAAAGTCTTGAATTGTTCTTTTCTTTTTCTTCTTCTTTTTTTTTTTTTTTGCTAAAGGTAACATTCTACTGTGCACATAGTGTTTTGGCTTTTGCACTTTCACTAGTCCCCTTGCTGTAAAAGAATGAATAGCTGGAGATACCACTAACTTTGTACACCAGGTCTGCTCTGACCATTAAGTTTTCTATGTTAATGTGTTTGCTCAAAAGATCAGACAATAAAATCAAGGGAGCATATGCACAGACACAGAGCCCATGAAATCCTGTCTCATCCTTAAGGCCACGCACCATAGTTGCTCTGTTTTAAGAGGTGACTATTTAACAATGAGATTTTCCAACTTGCACATCTCCAGTATCACAGGCTTCTGGACAGCAGCCAGTGGCTGAGTTAACTTCTCTGAGTTAAGTAATGAAAAGAGAGACATCCAAAGCCAGTGAAAACATCATATAAAAATCATCATATTATGTTCTGTCCCATCATCCATTTATGCAGTGAGCAATAAAATCTATTTTGGACTCCTTCAGAGGTTTGTGTTCTTCTGCAGCCTCTAGCTTGAAAGTGCATACATTTTGTTGTGTATTTGCCACATTGCCACAGCATATTCCGTGGGTGCCTCAAAATCCTGTGACTGAGACAATAAAAATGTGAATTGAAAAATAACTGCAAATGCTTGATGGCAGATACCACAGTGACTCAGATACTACAGTGATGTATGTAGTATAAATGACTAGATACTCATAATTTTAGTCAGTTTTATATTTAGAAACAAATCCCATGCTGAACAGATCCTGAATGCCCTTGACTCCCAATTGTTCCCTTGCTTGTCTGTCTGTTTTTTACATTATGTAAATATCATTTACCTAATTGTTCTTATTTACACTGACTGGATTGATAGGAGAATGAAGAATGTGAATAAGCAGGGCTATAGACCCATAGAATGTAGAACTGAAAGGGCCCTTGAGAGGCCATCTAATCCAGTCCCCTGTACTCAGGGCAGGACTAAGTAATAACTAGACCATTCCTGACAGGTGTTTGTCTAACCTGCTCTTAAAAACCTCCAATGATGGAGATTCCACAACCTCCCTAGGCAATTTGTTTCAGTGCTTAACTACCCTGACAGTTAGGAAGTTTTTCCTAATGTCCAACCTAAACCTCCCTTGCTGCAATTTAAGTCCATTGCTCCTTGTCTTATCCTCAGAGGTCAGGGAGAACAATTATTTCTCCTCCTTGTAACAACCTTTTATGTACTTGAAAACTGTTATCATGTCTCCCCTAAGTCATCTCTTCTCCAGACTAAACAAACCCAATTTTTTCAATCTTTCATCATAGGTTATGTTTTCTAGACCATTAATTATTTTTGTGGCTCTTCTCTGGACATTCTCAAATTTGTCCACATCTTTCCTGAAATGTGGTGCCCAGAAGTGGACACAATACTCCAGCTGAGGCCTTATCAGTGCAGAGTAGAGTGGAAAAATTACTTCTTGTGTCTCGCTTACCACACTGCTGTTGATACATTCCAGAGCAATGTTCACTTTTTTTTGTAACAGTGTTACACTGTTGACTCATATTTAGCTCGTGATCCACTATAGCAGTGTTTCCCAAACTTGGGACACCGCTTGTGCAGGGAAAGCCCCTCGCAGGCCGGGCCGGTTTGTTTAGCTGCCATGTCTGCAGGTCCGGCCGATCGTAGCTCCCACTGGCCGCGGTTCGCTGCTCCAGGCCGATGGGAGCTGCTGGAAGTGGCGCGGGCTGAGGGACTTACTGGCTGCTACTTCCAGCAGCTCCCATTGGCCTGGAGCAGCGAACTGCGGCCAGTGGGAGCCATGATTGGCTGGACCTGGAGACGCGGCCGGTAAACAAACCGGCCCAGCCTGCCAGGGGCTTTTCCTACTCAAGTGGCATTCCTAGTTTGGGAAACACTGCACTATAGGTCTCTTTCTGCAGCACTCCTTCCTAGGCAGTTATCTCCCATTTTGTATGTGAGCAATTGATTATTCCTTCTTAAGTGGAGTATTTTGCATTTATCCTTACTGAATTTCATCCTATTTACTCAGACCAGTTTTCCAGTTTTTGAATTTTAATCCTATCCTCCAAAGCACTTTCAACCCCTCCCAGCTTGATATTGTCTGCAAACTTTATAAGTGTACTCTCTGTGCTATTGTCTAAATCACCGATGAAGATATTGAACAGAACGGGACTCAGGACCAATCCTGGAAGGATACCACTCAATATGCCCTTCCAGCTTGACTGTAAACCACTGGGAGTTGCTTTCCAACCAGTCATGCACTCACCTTATAGTAGCGCCATCTAGGCTATATTTCCCTAGTTTGTTTATGAGGTCATGCAGAGCAGTATCAAGAACCTTACTAAAGTTAAGATATACCACATCTACCACTTCCCTCCATCCAGAAAGCTTGGTACCCTGTCAAAGAAAGGTACTAGGTTGGTTTGACATTTGTTCTTGACATCCATATTTACTGTTAACTTATCACCATATTATCTTCTAGGTGTTTCCAATTTGATTGCTTAATTATTTGCTCTAATATCTCTCTGGGTACTGAAGTTAAGCTGAGTGGTCTGTAATTCCCAGGTTGCCTTTATTCCCTTTTTTATAGATTGGTGCTATATTTACCCTCTTCCAGTCATCTGGAATCTCTCCTGTTTTCCATGAGTTTTTGAAGATAATCACTAATGTCCCAGATTTCTCTTCATTCATCTCCTTGAGTAGTCCAGGATGTATTTCATCAGAGCCTGACAGTTGAATATATTTAACTTCTATGAAAAAAAAGAGTTCATATTTTCAATGTTTGTTTTGTCAGGGCTATTCTTATTTGAGAAGCTTGTCAATGCCCAAATGGAGACACATTATACGTATGAGCCCTGCAGTCCTCTCCATCAGCATATGAGATTTTGCTTGCCAGTGAGGAATATAAATGTGAAAACTAGAGGTTCTAGGTTTGTTTTTAAGAAAAGTGTGTGTGTGTGTGTGTGTGTGTGTGTGTGTGTATATATATATATTAACATAATATAATTTTGATTGTTGAGAATGACCTTTCTAGATGGAGGAGACTCACAGAGGAAAATGAAACCCTGGTTTTAGAATTGGTGATTATGTAAATTGGGATTGTCAGTGGAGCCTAAGACAGCTAGTTGTCCAAAGCCTGTTGAACGCATTCAGTGAGAGTTAGGTGCCTTACTTTCTGAAGCTCCTTTGAAAATTCCAGCTCCTTTGAAAATTATTTGAAGCAATAAAATGATCTCAATGGTAGCATTTTGTTCAAAGTCAAAGTTGAAATGGGAAG
This sequence comes from Mauremys mutica, assembly GCF_020497125.1. Taxonomy (NCBI): domain Eukaryota; kingdom Metazoa; phylum Chordata; order Testudines; family Geoemydidae; genus Mauremys; species Mauremys mutica. The sequence goes on along the minus strand of NC_059076.1, from coordinate 32,974,713 downwards.
TATTGTTCCGAACCGGACTATGGTGAGAGCTGTTATTTATGGCTGCCATCTGGTAGATCAGCAATGCCATGCAGCGAAGTAAGAGAGTGGATGGGGGAGGAAAAGCTGGAAGAGCAAGTGAGATACTTGGGTCAGTGGTAGTTTTGGGAGATGACTGAGCACTCAACATAACTAGGTGCTTTGCTCTTTTAAGGGCCAGGATGCCTGGGGCTCACCAGCCCCAGTCAGACCCAGCAGTGAAGGTGTCAGGTTATCCTTCTGAAGGGCAGAGAAAGTTCAACTGGAGAGGAGATTGTAGGCAGGAACTAGCACCTATGGCAGTTCCTGGAGCAAGAGAAAGAGATGCCTCTGGATCCCTGCAGCCTGCTTTGCTTGTGAGTTTTGTATGAAGAATAAAACTCTTCCCTGAAGAAAGGGATTGGAAGACAGGCCAGTGACTTTTTTGCCTTTGCTGGGGAAGCCCCTCAAAGGGAGTTCAGGGCAAATCAAGTTTGGGGAGAGTTATGTACAGAAAGCAGATCTCTGCCCACTGAAATTAAGGAGTCACCAGGAGGAGTGGCTGTAAGTGAGTATGCCCAGCTTCCCAAGTCTGTGTGTCTGTTCCTGTATATTCCTGCCAGCCTTCCCTTCAATCATGTGTAATGGAAAAAGGGGTGCCTGGATTTTCAGAAGCCCTCAGCACTGGCTTGACTCTGTTTCTGCTGAAGTCAATATGGGAGAAGAGCAAGGTCAACACTGTGTGCTTTTGAAAATCCCACCCAAAATGTTTGTAGATACAGTGTTTAAACTCAGCTTTTGGATATGTACGTGCAACTGGCATCTGCACTCCAGTGGACATGCAAGTCACACGTGTGTACATATCAAATGACAGCATTTGGCCTGAAATACAATAGAATATGCAGGTGTTGAACTTGAGGCTCATGTTCATTGTTATAGCTTCCCAATAGGGTGCATGTTAGCAGGGCTGACCTTATGGGTGAGTAATGTGAGCGACCACTCCTGGCGTTGTGGTCAAGAGGCAAGGAGTGGGACAGGCCTGAGGTGAGAGGGTGCGGGGAGGCAGCGGGGCCCGGGAGTGATGGGGGGATGATACACTATTGATAGTAATGGGCAAAGGCTGTCACATGCTCCAACAGCCTCTGGATATGTCAGCAACAGACTGGGGGACCCATATAACATTCTAGAAGTGCTGCAAAGCATTTTCAACCCCCCAGATTGTCAGGCCTGAAAGGCGACTTTCCAATAAGTGTAACCAAGAATCTGGAGAAACAATAGATTAGAATATTGCTAACCTGTGCAAAATGACTGAAAGATGAACTGATTTGTGTCAGATGAGTAATAGAGATGAAAGATATGTGAACTCAAATGAGAATCATAATTCATACTACCTCTATCAAGAGCTATAGATATGAAAAACTAGTGAACAAGCTTACACCCAAATGGAGTAGATACAAGGCATGTCTACATGGAACTTTAATCCACATCAGATGGGTGTAAATTCTAGTGCTCATTAGCATGTCACATGCTAACTGGCCCATGTAGACCCTGCTGGTGCTCACTAAAAGTTCCCCACTGTGTATTAATGTAGTCTTGTTTCAAACAGTACTATATTAATGTGCAGTAGGGAACTTCTAGTGCATGCCAGCCAGGTCCACACAGGGCAGCTAGTACACACTGGAATTTACATTCCTCTGGTGCAGATTAAATCTGGTGCAGATACACCATGTAGACAAGCCCTCAGAGCTAATTCACTAACTAGCACAGGTAAAGCATGAAAAGACAAGGAAAGATATGCCAGAAGCAAAAAGCATAAATACAAAGCAAGAGATAACATGCAAAGGAAGACCTGTTGGTATAGTGGAGAAAAACATGATAATATAGGGTCATATGGAATAATTGTGGCAGTAGAAATCATTATGCCAAAGCTTGCAGACAAGGGGGGATTGGGGGAGAAGCACCATATCAAGGAAGCAAATAAGGGTTCAGAAGATGAGATTTTGCACTTATATGACATTAATGCAGTGCAGAACAGAAAAAATAAATGGTTTGTGAAGCGCAGACTAGTACCAGATGCAAAGACCAGGCAGCAGCACATGAACAAACAGGAAACTGAATGCCAAATAGATAGTGGGGCATCCGTGAATGTGCTGGGCCACAATGATTTCCCTGGCATTATGAAAGAAAAGAAAGCAATATTGCAATCAAGCAAAGCCAAACTACAATTATTTGATGGCATGATCACAATATCACTAGGACAATGTAAATTACAAGAAGAATATCTTGAATTTCAGGTAGTACAACTAATGCAGAAGCCCCTACTTCTAGCTAAAATAGGTGATTGCATGAAGCTAGTGCCACTAAACCTGGAACAAACTAGTGATACAGGAGCTATACAAGCAAAACAAAACAAAACAAAAAACATATCCAGAGCAGACAATACACTGTAGCTTCCCTTCTGCAAAGGTGTTGACAGATTTCCAAGAAGTATTTGAAGGACCAGGGATGTCTTCTAGGCATGTTACACTTGGACGTAGACAAAATGATACAGCTACTGCAGCATCTGCCTCCCAGAGTCCCCATTCCATTAAAAGAAAAAATAATGGGAACAATAAAACAAATGGAAAGGGTGGCATTGTTAAAGTTTCAGAACCCAAAAATGGGATCAGGAAGCATGGTTACCACTGAAAAGCCAGTGATGTTGCACATTTGCATAGACACAAACAATTTAAATAAAACACTAAAAAGAGCTAGCCACCAAATGATTAAAATTGAAGAAATATTTCTTGACTTGGCAAAAGCAAAAAATTCTCTGTACTGAATGCCAAAGATGGAGATTGGTCAGTGCTGCTGGATAAGGAAATCTGCTACCTCATCACATTCTGGACTTCAACAGGTAGCTACAGATGATTGAGAGTGGTTGAGAGCAAACCTGCAGCAGAAGGTTTCTTTACTGCTACATCCAGCAGAAATATGTACTAATAGGACCTTCAGGGATCAGCGGCATAGCTGATGGCATTCTGCTGAACAGATGCAGCAACAGCATGGTGAAAGTGGTGGCAGATCATGACTACAACCTCATCTGCTTGCTAGCTAGACCCAGGGAACTAAATCAAAAATTTAAATAAAAACAAGATGACAATGCACTTGACTGCAGACCTACACATGAGACACTTGCTGACCTCCCAAGGGCTCTGTTGTGACCCCAGAAAGGTAGAAGTAATATAGCAGATGTCCACATCTAAAGATATTAAACCAGTTCAGAGACTATCAATAATCTCTGCTGCGAAATCCATAATCCCCTTTACGATGTGCAAATCAATGTTGGATTTGCACATGTTCAAAGGTAAATTAAAACCGCCAAAAGTGCACAGATGAGAGGACGGTTTTGGCACTTTTGAGGTGGTTTGCATCTGGCTGGTTATCTGAGGTGCAGGTTGTGCCAGTGGAGACATACGTACACAAGGTGACTCTTGCCTTTTGCAAGCTATGCAGTTCTTCACATTCAAGAACTAACTGCTGCTGAAGAAGTGGTGAGCATGCTGAAGGAGCCGTGAAATGATGGCAAGGTTAAGCAGAGACTCCTCCAGTAAAGAATAGACGTGTGCCTGCATTTTGGCTGGATGAAGAATTACATCTTCTGTAATTAGCAGGGAATTTGTGTATTATGTGCCAGTATGGGATTTCACCCCCAGCCACCTTCCCCCCCACCTCTACTTTCTTTGAGTCCATTGTCCAGAAAAGAGAGGAAGGGGAAAAAACAGAGTGAAAATTAGATGAGATGGGCCTTGCCCTGCTGAATGCTTGAGCGAACATAAACTTCCAGGTTGATGGCCCGCACTGGCACAGCTTTGCTGCAGTTGCTAGAGTTGCTAGATTGTTGGTATTGAATGTCCTATAAAAATCAAAGCTAAAGAATAAATAACCATAGTGGCTCAAAACAAATGATTTTTGGTTTTGCAAACCATGTTATAAGTGATGGGCAGTGAACTTTAGGACTATAAAGGTGTTTAGATTGGTGATCACTGTTTGTTCCTATACTCATCCAAAAATACAGAGCACAAGTGTGATTATGAGTGAATAATCTCTGGTTACATGTAAATAGTGTACATGAGAAGTTGTGTTTGAACAGGTCAAGTTGCTGATCTAGAACCAGCTTTGTATAGAGGGCTTTGATGGAGTGTTACCATTCTGTTTTTTTTATATTTTTACTTTCCATTCATTACTCATAACTTTACTTATTCTGGCTATATGTCTTCATGCTCATTTCATTCTCTGTACTTTTTACTCTGTGGAGGCAGCTTATTAACACATTTAAAACAGTTACATAAATATCAGGTTTCAGAGTAGCAGCCGTGTTAGTCTGTATCCGCAAAAAGAACAGGAGTACTTGTGGCACCTTAAAGACTAACAAATTTATTTTAGCATGAGCTTTCGTGAGCTGCAGCTCACTTCTTCGGATGCATAGAATGGAACACACAGACGGGATATTTATACATACAGAGAACATGAAAAGGTGGAAGTATGCATACCAACAGGCAGAGTCTAATCAATTGAGATGAGCTATCGTCAGCAGGAGAAAAAAAAACTTTTTGAAGTGATAATTAAGATGGACCATAGAAGGTGTGAGGAGAACTTAACATAGGGAAATAGATTCAATTGGTGTAATGACCCAACCATTCCCAGTCTTTGTTTAGGCCACAGTTAATAGTATCTAGTTTGCATATTAATTCAAGTTCAGCAGTTTCTCTTTGGAGTCTGTTTTTGAAGTTTTTTTGTTGCAAAATTGCCATCTTCAAGTCTGTCACTGAGTGGTTAGAGAGGTTGAAGTGTTCTCCCACTGGTTTTTGAATGTTATGATTCCTGATGTCAGATTTGTGTCCATTTATTCTTTTGCGTAGAGACTGTCCGGTTTGGCCAATGTACATGGCAGAGGGGCATTGCTGGCACATGATGGCATATATCACGTTGGTAGATGTGCAGGTGTACGAGCCCCTGATGGCGTGGCTGATGTGATTAGGTCCTATGATGGTGTCACTTGAATGGATATGTGGACAGAGCTGGCATCGGGCTTTGTTGCAAGGATAGGTTCCTGGGTTAGTGTTTATGTTGTATGGTGTGCGGTTGCTGGTGAGTATTTGCTTCAGGTTGGGAGGCTGTCTATAAGCGAGGACTGGCCTGTCTCCCAAGATCTGTGAGAGTGAGGGATCATCTTTAAGGATAGGTTGTAAATCTTTGATGATGCGCTGGAGAGGTTTTAGTTGGGGGCTGTAGGTGATGGCTAGTGATGTACTGATCCTGCTACTTCTTATAGCAAACAATCATTCTTACTCAGATTCTAAGGGCTTTGGAGCAGAGATTTCTTACTATATATCTGTACAGCCCCTGGCACAATTGGAATCTGTTGCCTGTAGGCACAACAGTAATGAAATAACAGAATTAATAATTACTAACCTCCCTAAATGCGTTTAAAGATTTGTGCTTATTGCACAGTGTGAGGTTTGAATTCTAGAAGGTCATGTTGATGAGTTTTAATTTTTTCAGAATAGTTGTGACCCAGGTGGAGGAGGAATTGGTGAAGCTTGATGTCCCCCCCAACCCAACCTTTCTGCATAGTGGTCTTGCCCCCTCTGCAGGATGCTTGCATGATTCCTGGCCCTCACATAAAAAAAATGAGGGAGGCTTGTGTGGGGAGAGGGTGCATTGGTGGCATCATGAAGTCAGACAGCGCAGTTGGGGATAATGAGCCTGTGGCAGGAAGGATACTGATCTTGCTTTGCTACTATAACTCGTGATGGGAGAAAGTGTGCTGGTTAAATTGTTTTTCTTTTCTTTTCTTTTTTCTTTTTCTTCTTTTTTTTCCGTAGGAGGCTGGAATATTCTGTGTTTGTGATTACCTTTGATTTTTATCACTGAGTTAAAATGTCAGAGCTACTGTTAAACCACTGCATAGTATGGATTTCTCTTGCAGCAGTTTCCAGAGGGATTTGGCCTAAGGAAAGAATGTTGTGCAGTGGTCTGTATACATCCTTTAAAAGGGTGTAGCTTGTGTCCCTTCCCCGCCCCTTCCCCAACCACATTGGCTCTAGCAGCAGGTGCAAAAGGTGATTTGAGCCATGGCCCATCCACAGCCATTTTTCGGTGTTAGTACTGCTGAAGCACGGATCCTTGTGTTCAGACCAGCATGTAGTCCACCCTGTCTCTCCTGGTATGCCTGTGCAAGGACAACCATAGCCTGATCCTCAGTAATAGATCTGTAGAGCTTGAAAATGAGGAACATTATATTGCTCTTCATAAATGCACAGTGGGGCGGGGGAAGACATTTAAACATTTATTTGGGTTACTATGTGTATTCTTGGTGTTGTACTTAAAAGCGGCATCTTGGACTGCATTTGAGGCTGCATTTTTATTACATGAGCTGGAGAAACTTTTTATACAGCTCCCAAGTCCCTGAGCCTTGGATCCCTGCTAGTTAGTGGTACAAAAATACAAGATGCCTTTTTTGTACCGCACACGTTTTATAAAGTTGGAAAGCTCTGTCAAGTCAACCTCAAAGAGACTTACTCTTTGTTTTGTTTTTTTGTTTTAGAATTTTCACTTCACATGTCACAAAATTGCTCTAACTGCTTCATTAAACTGTTTTGTTATGGTAGGAGTTTCACGTACTGAAATTAGTTATTTTAATCCATAAATACTTGAAACCTGAGGACTGAAAGAACAGCTCCACAGCTGGATTCCCATTTGCTGAATGGTGTTTGATATACACAAAGTGTGTTTCCGTGGGTGTTTGGCAGCCTTAGTCCAACCTGTCAGGGAAATAGTTATGACTGTTTCTCAGTCCTCAAATAAGAGTGCTGAAAACTTACAGCCTCTCTGGGAATTTCAGCTTCTTTTCATGAAACAGTAACGAAAACCATTTTATGTTATGCTTAATTGCAGACAACTTAAAGTGTTAAGACCACTTTCCTGGCAGTTGTAAGAAAAGAAAAAATAACTTTTTACTATAGAACATAAACAGTTACTCCCTTTGGCAATAGCCACAATTTTTACAGAACTTGAATGCTCTAAGAAATTTCATAAAATGGATAAGTTACTAAAATGCACTTGCCATATGTTATAAATATATTATTCAACTTTTAACTTCTTTTCTTAAACAGAAACAGTTATATTAAGCTTCTTTATTTTAGAATAAATTATACCTGCACAGTTTGACTTCCCAAATAACTTTTTTGCTGTTGTACTATAATTGAATTTCTGCTGCTGCAAAAGTGGTAGAGAAATAAGGCTAATCATTTTAATGAAAGAAAATAATATGAGATCATAAGGATTGATTAGTTGCTACAGCAGCCCCAGACCAGAGCTGGGTAAATAGAACAAGAAGAAAAAAGACACTACATTTTTGCTGTATTTACAAGTCTTTTTTATCTGCTGATTTATGAATATGGTGGGTAAGTGAGGTTTTATTTAGTGGAAAGCAAAAGTGTCACAAAAAAGCATGTGTATATATGTTCCTTAGCTTATTCATGCATCAAATTGTGTTTTTTGTGGCTATTTTTAAAAGACTATTTTCATGATAGATTCATAACTGTTTGACTAATATTCATGGATATCTCATGTATGGAAATGTAATTCATCTAATCAGAAAACAGAAACAATGTCACATGACTTAGACCAATTATAGGACATGAATAACAAATAGTAACAATATTTTTTGAACAATATACAGGCCATAATATTTTCGTACAAACGGTACATCTAACAAGAACAAATGTGTAAAAATTGTGAACTGGAAAGAAAAGACGACATTGGATAAATTGTTCTGTGGAAATAGTTGGCCTAGCAGTATGCCTGACAGTATCTTTAATAGAATACCCTGCTCTAGTACCTATCTTTTTAAATTCATGGAAGCAGAGAGGGAACAGCAGAATTCCAGACAAGAGGATTCCAGTTGGAGATTGATATTGATTGGACAGCGGGGTAAGGGACATGAGGTTTAATTATATCCTCAATGCACAGAATTCTTTAATATGTGTTGGGTGGGATTAGAACACCGAAACTTGGAAGCAGAACCTGGATCATTAGCAGACAAACAGTTTAGTAAGGGACTTTGAATTCAGAGCTGTATTTTGCCATCTGTTTGGCTTTTGTTAGTCCATCTTTTCCCAGCAAAGCAATAGGAACTTATGCTTATATAAATATACTGAGAAAGATGTTCCTAAGTCTGTATCCATCCGTTTCTGTTCCCATGAGGAATTAACCTGCTCCAGGCACCAACGTGCATTGCCTAATGGAATGTTTACCTTAACCTTTCTGTCAAGTCGCAGCTATGGGAGATGGCTGACTCACTTCTCTAACTCAATCTGGGCCAGCAAATGGTGCTCACTCTCTTAGTAGGGCAAGATATCATTGGCTGCATCCATATGACCCCAATAGGCCTCCCTTTTGCCTGGCATGTTGGTAAGGCTGATACGTACTGGTGTATAAATGAAAGCTCCTTTTAGTAATGTAGGATTCACCAAATGTAATGCTGCTACACATGCCACTATTTCTTACTCCTGCTAGTCGTTCTTTCTCTAGGCTCCTTGTGAAAGGGAACCTATTTCCTCTCTTTATATGTACTCTGGAAGTATGACCTCCATTGCTGAAGTCCCTACCCAATGCCAAAGATGATGGCTGACGTCACTCCACAACACAGGCAGCAGGCATAGCATTTCCTGTGGCTGTTTTTTCAAAATCTTTGCTCAGAGTAAACTCTTTCCTCACTTTATACCTCTTTGCTGCTTCTTTCCTCACTTTATACCTTCATTTGTCAGAGCTGCAGTAGGCATCTCCCAGTGCTTTCCCTTCTCATTCCTTGAATACTCTCTGCATCTCCTCCTTATATCTCAGAAAGTTTGTGTGTGTGTGTGTGTGTGTGTGTGTGTGTTCCCTCCCTCCCTCCGATTCCCTCCTTTCCATAAAGGAGAAATTACAAAGATGGATGCTGTGACACTTGAATTAATACACTTTTGTATGGAAGTGTTTTCTCACACCTTTGTATCTTCCCTGGAGAGAACTAGCCATGCCACCCAAATTTCATGGAGAAGTGAAATTTTCAGGCATGAACTAGCTCTGAATTAAATTATGGAACTGTTTTGCATGAAATTTCATGGAAATTTGCTTTGAACTTTCATAGAGTTGTACCATATACAACACAGTTTGAAAAAGAGCAATATTTATCAGTATATTCTCTTATGACAATTTTAATAGCCATCATCTTTATTTTACACACTACCCATTATAAAATATATCTGTAGAGTACATAATTCCTTACATAAAGGAGTTATAGCTTATCTAACAATGAGCTTCAATTCTCAGCTAAAACATGTAAATGACCAAGCCTTTCTTGATATTGTGCAAAACCAGTGCCTAAGGACTTGGTATGTAGTATCTGAAGGTCTGACCACCCAGGACATTAAGCCTAGAAGATGGAGTCACCAGCAACTCTGGATGAAATTATATGAGCCAAAGTGTGAGTATGGGGCTTTAAAAGGTATCCTAGATAAGAGGGTGCAAGTCTATTGAAATACTTAAATCAATGTTACATTATTTTGATGGTTACGGTAGCTATTTAGATATATTGCTGGGATAGGTAGTGTTGCATTGTGACTTATCATTACACGTATGACACAGATACAAAAGGGGAAGAAGAGGAGTTACTTATGTGTTGCAATATATACAGTTAGACTTCCTACAAAATACGCTATTGTACAGCAGCTCAGTAACTGAGCTGTTTGTGATTTGATAGAAATGGAAGAATGAGGTTTGAAAAACATTGAATTCATTCAAATATGGATGCAACATTTTTAGTTGAAACAAATATTTTTAACTAAAGATTTTAAAGATTACTGCAGCACAGGTAACTTTTGATAAATGGATAAATAGCCAAATCTTGACAAGTTCATGTTCTATAATGAAAACGAGACCTGTCTTGTAAGTCTATCCAAGAGAGTGGCGGGGGGTGGGGGGGAGGGGAAAGGAGTGGTTCCACTAGAGTGGTATAAGAACAGTTAACGCATTCCAGGACAAATTCTGTTCTCACTTATACCAGTGTAAATCTGGACTAACTCCAGTGACGTATAATCACCGGTGTGAGAGCAGGTACCTGAGCCACCCTAAAAATAATGCTGCTTGTAAAACATGCTGCAGAAGAGAAGCAGGATGGTCCAATGGCATCAAGGAAGAAATTGTTGAGGTACCATCCAGAGGTTACACTAGTCAAAAGGACAGGCAAGAAATGGTCTGGGACACAGAGGAGTTGAAGGAGAGGTACTTGAGGCCAAGAAAGGAGGCAAGTGGATAAGAGAGGGAAAGAGAACGTGTTCTTAGTGAATACCAATATAATCTGTTAACAGTAAGGAGGAAAGTCTAGGGGGGAGAAAGAGAGCGGACACAACACCTGCATCAAGATAGAGCTATAAGAAAACAAACCTTGTAACTATTATAGTTTCAGGATCAAAGTGTATTGCAGATAGTTCCAAAGCAGGGAAATCCATCAAGAGACAGGAATGTACGGTTATTTTCTTTATTGGTTTACATTTTGATGACATTTTCATGAAATTAAAAATAACTTTGAATAGAATTTTTAAAAGTTTATTTTAACATAATTGAAATATTGTAAAATATTTTTGGAACCCAACATCTCTTTTGAAGCAGGCACACTTAATTTATAGTGCTATTCAATTATCTGATTCTAAAGCAAGTGTTATAGCAATAAAACACATACGTAAATGTTCATCCATTAATTAAAAAATTACTGGGTCTGTCTGAGCTTGTTCTAGTAAAGGTCAATGATAAAGAAGCAGCAAAGAGTCCTGTGGCACCTTATAGACTAACAGGCGTTTTGGAGCATGAGCTTTCGTGGGTGAATACCCACTTCGTCGGATGCATGGGTGGGTATTCACCCACGAAAGCTCATGCTCCAAAACGTCTGTTAGTCTACAAGGTGCCACAAGACTCTTTGCTGCTTTTACAGATCCAGACTAACACAGCTACCCCTCTGATAAATGATAAAGAAAAGATTTGATGGATCTTGAGTCCTAAGGATCTAATTGAGATGTGTTTATGTAAGGAATGCAAAATTGTGAAATATTGTCATTTGTATAGGCAATTGAGTATATTAAATAGAAAGAAGGCTAAATGGATATGTGGGGTGTCACATAAAAGTCTTTTTTTTTTTAAAAACCAAACTGTTTCATTGCAGTGACTTTAAAAAATGCTTTGTAGTTGGAGCTTCAAAGAAATATTTTTTACATTGGCAACTCCAGGCCTAATTTAAGCTTTTGCATTGTACGGAACAGTTTAGTTCATGTCAATAAAAATCCCATGCTGTCCTCAAAGTCAAAAGTTAATTTCCATCTACTGATGCACAGACACAGAGAAAGAATACATCAAAGTTTACATATAAACACGGTTTCTAAGCACATAGTAAAAAGATACACTTGGAGATATGCTTGCTTTTTAAATCATATGGCATTTACTTTGTTCCATTTTTTATTTGTTTATTGTCCTATCTCTTAGAAATTATTTAAAAAAAAACACTTGAAATGTTTGGTTGTGAATTCAGTCTGAGGTCATCCTGTACCTTCTGTGTTTCACTAAGTATATAGTCTATCTGTGTCCTAACTTAGTTCCCTTAGACAGTGCCCTGCCACCTATGTTCTATATTTTAATATTCTCTAGCCCACAATTTTTAAGTATCTCTTTGTTCGTTTAGCTTTGGCTGGTCATATTTCTTTAAAAACGTATAATGGTTGGTTAGATAGATAGGTGGGTGGGGGAGGGGGGAGAGTGATTTTTATGGCAGTTGACATTGCAATTTATGTGTTTTTCTTTTTGTATACACACAATTGCATGTTTATATGTACATAGGTTTTTTTGTTGCTATTCTAAGTCTATCTTTTAAAAAAAATACATGGAAGATTTAATTTAAAAAAATGATTCAGTCAAAATATCTTTTGTTAAACATATTTATGGATATAAAAAGATAATTTGATTGTCCTATGTATTTTCACACTGAATGCATAGGAAGAGTTTTCTAAAGTTATTATACCTTAGCAGGATGATCTGAAACACATTTATATACTATTTTGGCTAAAACTGTCTCCTCTTTCTTATATATATATATATATCTATATAGATATATATATAGATATATATATAGATATATAGATATATAGTTGATAGGACTACTTTCATAAATATGACTAGCAGGATTCATTCAAAATCTGTTTCAGTTTTCTAGATTGCATAAATCAAAGATCCCACTGAAAAAACAAGACAAGTGTGGAAGTGTCTTTCACAAGGCCAGATAATTGCTACTACAGAATAGGCTGCTTTTAAAATATAATAATCATAATTCATTAATAATAAATAATGAATTAGAAAATAGGGCACAGAGAAAAGAACAGCAGTTTGAAGAACATAAATTTAGGTTTGTTAGCCTATTCTTTCAGAACCGGAGAACCTATTCTGGCAACATAGACTATTATTCTATACTTTGTGCTACAAAGCAAAGATATTATTTTTCATACCTTCATTAGGAAGTAAAGAAACCTTGGAAATGCTGTAAACAAAGTGCTAGATAACAGGAGGGCATTGTGTTTGGTATGGAAAATACTGGAGTGTTTTCTGATATTGTAAGGGAAAATATGAGACTGACAGACAAAGAACAAAGAAAACGGGAGACACTGGAGAGAGAGAGAGAGAGAAAGAGATTATGGAAGAAAAAGAAAACAGTCATGCTTATCAGTTTTCTTTCCATGAGGAAAAAAATTAAAACACACAAAAAAATCCCCACTATAGTCAGAGGAAGGAGAAAGTTTGTACCTTAGTACAGTTCAGTTCATGAAGAATACCCAACATTATTAGAATTTAATTCTGATATTATCTTTTGAAGGTCAAGTGAAATTGTGCCTCTTGGATGTAAACTACAAGCCAGGAATGTTCTCTAAGCAATTAAAGGCAATGCGCTCTGCTAAATAACAGTGAAAAGCCTTCAAATTAGTTTGGAAGGACTGATTCATGTTTTAATTTTTTTACAACTATATATATTTCCAAGTGTAGGAACATTAATCTCTAATTTTAATCTTGACTTTCTACCACAAAGCTATATAGTATATTATTGAAGGAAAAACTTCAGAATGTTACTTTTTTTCCAGACTGTACTTTTTTGTGGCTAATATATTTATCACATCAGTGGAACATTGTTTCCCATAAGCATGAACAAAAAGAGTAATAAAGGTAATGAAGCCAAATATACAGTGGGGACAATAAGATTGCACATGTGCCACAGAAAGCAGAATTTGTCCCAGTACATTGAAATTTGGCATTTAAAAATCTATAAATCAAAAATAGACTTGTACTGCTCTGTGTGTGTGTGTGTGAAGGCAAAGGAGTGTACATTGTGAATTTTTGTGTCCAAATTTTTAAAATGTGGGCACCTAAAGTAGGATCCTAAATCTATATATTGGCACCTAACTAAAGTCAGCCGGATTTGGGGGGCGGAGGGGGGGGAAAGAAGGATGGTCTAATGCTGACCCTCCATATCTGGGAGTGATTTTTACTTCCGTACAGAAGATCAGCAAAAGGTCTATGTATCATGTAAGTCCCAACTAGGACTTAAGCAGGACTTACGTGGTGCATAGGCCTTGCACAGAAGCAAACTTCAACCATAATATTAAAGACATGGCTGTTCCATTCAGATGGTAATATTGCCCCAGCAGTGGAATCTCTTTCTGCCCCATGATTGAGTCTTATGTAATTAGAATTGCAAGTCCAGCATTACAGCACTATGATATATTATAAACTGCAGTCAGAAATAATTTTCTCTCATCACTCATCATCTTAAAAACAAAACTAAATAAAAACAGAAATATTTACATTAAATGACATGGATAATTGTAGTGTCCTAAAATTACTTGATATTTAAAATATTTTGATAATTCTGCATGATATTTGCATTAAGAATATTGCTGAATTAATTTTAAAACTATCCATATCCCTAAATGTAGCTGCAAAAAGTTTGTTAAAAATACCATCAATGTACATTTAAGTTTGGAATATAATTTTAGATGCCAATAAAAATAGACTGTGATGTTGTACAATTTTTCTAACTGTTTCATGTATTTGGTATATTGCTTTGAATTTGGTTCTGGTTTACATGGGGACTCTTGTAGTAGGGTTTGGTTTTTTTTTGTTATTTTGAAAATAATAGAATGAAGAAAGGGTATAAGAATTCTTAACTTTGGGTAACCAATTATTACAACTTGTTAATTTCATCTGATGCATGACACATCTATCTATATATGTGTATATAGACGTGTGCATCATCTAATTGCATACTGCAGCATTCTTGTATTTTTGTCTTCTCTTCTGGGATCTCTTAAGCTACTTTAGGAATCAATTGTTAATCACACTTTCAGAGATGTTTATCATGAATAAAAGCAGGGATGAGGATTTGATAAATATTGAAAACTATTATGGAGGGGTTTTTAGATAATTTTATTGAATACTCATTTTTTTTCTTTATTGGGGCAAAAGGGGGAGACACACAAGGCCAAATTCTAATACTCTTACTAACACCAAATAGTATCGTATTCTAAACTCAAAGGGATGTGTGGCATTCTTGTTGTTAAAATCCTGTCTGATCTGGAAGCCTAATCCTGCAATCACTTATGGCTGTGAATTGCTTATTTCAGGAGTGCCATTGCCAAAAAATACCTGGTGTGAAGGTGTTTTCAGGTTTGGGCTTATGATTTGATCAACAACTTTTATTTGAAAAATGTTGACTCCTTTATTAAATAGTTGAAATTTCCTCTGCTACAGCATGTGTTTTGTGGTTTTGCCTCTTGGAGAGATTCCCAACATAAAAATATTCTTTGGAAATCAATTTGAAGACACTTTATTCCCAACGTGATTACTCTTCTTCTTTAAAACAGGACATATTGTGATCAATTGTCTTTAAAAAAAAATCTAAACTAATATCTATTTTAAGTAGCCCAGTTTCACTAATAATTTAATGATAATAAAGACATAAGAGCCAAAGATGGCTTCTGAAATGTTCAGCAATGCTACTGTGGCTCTGAAATACCACACTGGAAATTTTCAACATTATGTTTACTTAATTATTTTCAACAATTTACCTTCAGCCACAGGCACCAATGGAAAGGTAGAGAGGTGTCTCTGTTAGAACTGGGTGAATTTTTTTTCAGTCAATAGTAAATTCACTGAAAATAATTTTTTTTTCAGGGCACCAAAACTATCTGAGAGTTCAGTTTTCATTTGACAAATAGTTTGTCTGGAAAAAAAAACAAAAAAGAAAAAGTTTGGAAATGTTGAAATGGCTCATTTTGAAAAATGCCATTTTGAATAGCTATAAATATCAATTTATTTGCCATTTTATGTTTGGATCAACTCAAATGACTTTTGCTTTTGTTTCACTGAGGAGGGGGAGGGAGATGGGAAAAAAATCAGTTTCACTTCTGAATGAACCAGAATTATGGTGGGGATTTTTCAGTTTGGCTACGGAGCCAAATTATCAATGATTTGCTCAGTTGTGTGTGTCTGCGCATGCACGAGTGGTGTGAGGGGGTTCTCTTTTCAAACTCCTAGACAGCAGATGGGATGTTGGAAATGTTTAGATCTTACTAATGAATAAATGCTAGTACATAGGCCTAGGAAACAGCAATTTCTCTCTGTACAGTAGAAAATTAGTCTCTAAGTCACAGCTGCAGTGGCACAGTGAGTCATAGTCTATAAATTATGGGCTACTCCCTTCATAAAATGGAATGGAATGGAGTGAACTGTCATTCAGATGCAAACTAGTTTCTAAGACCTGCCACTTAACTCTTAGCATAAATATTCCAACTTGTCAACAAAACCCAGCTAAATTTAGAAAAAGAAAAAAAACGAAAGCATAAAAGTGAAATTTTGTAAAATCTTTTTTTTTTTTTAAAAAGCTTTTTTTTTAATTTCAAAGCAAGATCAATACCTCAAAACTTCACTTGGCATACATGCTTTGTTTTTATTAGAAGTGTATTAATGCTCTCCCTCAGGGTATTTTACAGAAATAGTTCTTGTACAACTGGATATAATGAATACAATGGAAAAGATGTTATGTTCTGTAGTCAGTTTAAGATGTTCTGAGTAGATATTAAAGTTGCTAAAGTTTAATGTGTGCCTCAGGTAAATGTATTAAAATATTTTTTCTCCAATGTGAAAAAAATTAACATTGAATACTACTTTCTGCTGGTAACCTAGATGTTATCCTCTTAGTGCTCCCTCATTCTTTGAAGGTACTGTAGTTAGTTAACTGTTTCTATACAGGTTTAGTTACAGTATCAGTATATCATATCCTAACTAAACATCTTAGTGCAAAATTCTGTCCTTAGAGGTATCTACAAGAGCCTAAATGAGCCCATGTAATAGCAGAATTTGGTCCTTACAGTTTTCCTCAGTTCACTGATGGATCCAACTTTGATAGCAAAGGGCCTAATTCTGCCTTCCATATTCATTCCAAACTCTCTGGAGTCAAGACAAGTTGTGCATGTGCATGTGTGAGTCTTCAATTTTTTTATTACTGTATTATACTCACAGCAGTGTAAGCCCCAAAATACAGCGGAATTTGTACTGCAAGTTTCCAGGAAATGTAGAGGTTGCTCACGGGGACTTTTTTAGAAACAAATGCTGACCTCGTGCAAGGGTGAACAAGACCCAAAATCTACCTTAGCAAGTATGATTCTATGTGGGAGAGGTGGAGGGAACAGGTTATGGAGAGGCAGTGGAAGGGGACTCTGCACCTTATGCATGCCAGAGAGTGCTTCTGCATGGCAGCTCTCCTGGTGAGTCTGCAGAGTGTGGGGGCATGATCAGTACCTCTACAGATGAGGTGAATCCACTGGCCAAAAGGCTCATGGGTATGTCTCATCCTGCTACTTACTATGGGTGGTGGAGGGTTCCATTCCCCCAACCCATGCTTTCCGTGGTCATCATCCTTAAAAAGTAGCCAGTTGCCTTGTATCAGTAGTTCTCAACCCATGGCCCGCTGGCCAATTGTGGACCAATGAGCACACAGCTGCAGCCCCTGTGACATTCTTAGGGCCATACAGGTAGTATATATATTGTGTGGATGCAACCCACATAACACGCAGAGAGCTACATATGCAGCCCACAATAATAAAAGATTGAGAACCACTGCCTTACACAATGAAAAACTAGATTGTGGTTCAGCAATCTGCCCCGAGTCTGCAATAGTGTATTGCAGTGCTATCTCAGGGTCACCTCATGGAAAGGATAGTGCTTTAGAGAGGCACTGCTGATCAGTTGTATGATAGGGAATAGCCATAGCCCTCTCTATGCTCCTGATAGAGAGTGGAGAAGTAGGGATTAGTCCTGTTACTCCCATGAACCTGAATTCAAGAAGCAGGGTGGTCACACAGGGTTTTTACTTAACCCTCCCCTCTTATGCCCTTCTAGAAGCATACAGCCAAGGCTCTACTCAGGGTCTTAGATGATGTTACCTTAGTATGTCCAATATTCCCTAGAATAAGCATGAGGCAGTCCAGAGAATATTGCATATGTAGCAAGAACTGTATCCATCTACCTAAGGCCAAATTCACAAGCTTTTAATGGTGACATTAGTAAGGTCTCCCTCACTATGCCTATTTACTCAGGCTATTTGGGGTGGTGGGCTACCGGTTCTGGTATGTTTCAGGTCTCTCACTTGAAGGGTATGGATTGAAGCACATCAGTGACATGGAGTGAACTCCTTTCTTACATTTCAATGGGAGAAGGACCTCCCTGGTACTGAGAAATTAAGTATACATTTGTAAAAACAAAATCTGGTCAACATAAAATTTTCAGTTAATTTTACAGTAGTGGGACTTGAAGTAGAAGGGGAAATGTCTAATTTTGAAGGTCTAAGGATCAGAAAAGTGATTTTTTAAACTGTTCAAAATTGAAAAAAAAACAAAAACCGTTTATTAACTAAACACATTAATTTATTTTGTAATATATATGAGTGCTTTGTGAGTGCCAATGGTCAACTTACATCAAATCTGAAAAAGACCCTTTGCAAACTATATTCTGTGACATCAGCTATAGGCATATACGAGGAAACATTGGTAAAACATACAGCCATGGATCTCCCTTATAAATAATCCCTGTGCATTGTAGTAATATGATCATAGAAGCACTCAGGGATCCAAATCCCTTTTGTGTATTTTACCTTTCTTTCTCAGCGTTGGGCTTTAGCTGGAAACTCAAAGCATATTTTCATGGGTCCTTCTTCCTCATCATTGTATTCTTCATAATCCTATTGGGATAATCTAGTAAAACATACGAAAGTCTTGGGGAACTTGGGGAACATGAGATACATGCACATAAGAAAGAAAGATGGCATAGAGACTGTCCTAGTTATGTTTACTGTTACGATGATACATTTTTGATGAACTGCCAACTGTGTTGGTTCTTGCAAAAAAGTTAGCCAGATCTAAAGCAGTGTTACTTTCTAAGAGCAAGACATTTTAATGTTGTCATCAACATATCTGTCTGGTGACGTATAGTATTCTTAGTGACCAATACAATATTTCCAAAATATTCAGGTAAAAGAATGTATACATGTAACCAGGTATTTCAATCTGAAATTAAAGGGCTAGTAAGGTGTAACATGATCTATGTGCATTTAAGAACAAAAAGTTTAACTTACAACTATTAAACAAATGAATGTAAGGAAACATCTAGGTAAAAATCTGCACTTAACATTCATATGCATCTAGGTAGCAATAGAAAAATAGTTTATAATATTGGTATATATGAAATGCATACTCATTTTATTTTCAATTTGAAATGTACAGTATATAGGTACTCGGCAAGATTTTTAGTGAGCAATAGTGCATGCTGCTCCAAGTGCTGGATCCAAAACCCATTGAAGTAAATGCAGAGTGTTTCAGTCCACTTCACTGGGCTTTGGATCAGGCCATAAAGCGGGAAGTCGATAGAACTGGCTATAATTTTGCTGTGTTTGAAGCTCACCACCTTCCAAGCATGTAATTTTACAAATGTATGGGTGCATTATGCTGTGTTGTTCTGAGTTAATGATTGCTTCAGAATGCAGATTTTTGGAATTATTTGAAATGATTTAATATTATAACTGGGAAAAACTATTTTCTGTCCTCAAGAATTCTTTAATATTGTTCTTTTACTCAAAATAGTTATCTTGCGAATTCCAAAAACACATTTTGAATTCAAGATATTTAGCTAAATAGTACCACTCATTTTAAGCAGAATTCCATTCTGATATCAGAGTAGATAATACACCGTATCTATTTTTCATATGGAATGATGAATCCTGCTACTGATTGGCTTACAAATTATTATAACATTAGAATTACAAGCATCTATCTTGAGTCCATCATTTGTATTATGTGAGCTCTAAGAAAATAATAGCAAAATCAAGTTCTAAGTCATTAGTTTTGTTTTAATTAATATATATGTCTTGATGAAACAAGACAGTCATCTCATTTTAATTCTGATTTGCATTTACTGACTAACTAGACCTGCATTTCATTTCAAAACTAAGATAAAGCCTACAATGAGAACCCAACAGTACAATCAAACAGAAAAACTTCTGCCTTGTGAATGGTGTAAAACAGAAGAGGCATTCCCTCAGATACAACGTAGTGTGCAACCTGTCCCTGTGATGGGCATGGTCATTGTTCCCAGAGAGCATAATCAAATAAGTATTTATAATCACAGATATAATGAAACATGTTTGTGAAAGAAAAAACTTTAGGAAAAATAGGAAGACTGAGTATCCACAAAGTGAATGCTGATGTTAGCATAGGGCAGTGCTGCCAAGATTAAGTGTATTTGAAACTGTTCATTTTGTCTGCAGTTTATTAATAGTTTTCATAGTAAGGGAGACCATAAATTCAATAAAACTTCCTATATCAAATGAGTCTTACACATATGAATCTTGTTTGCTATACTTTGTTTCAGTAAAAATGTTAATTTTAATCAATAATCCTCTAGAAATTGGTTGTTATTAGTAGTTTATGACTGGATTGTAACTTTTTGCCTTGGGCAGTTACAAAGTGGTTTGGAGGATTATTTCTATTATGAATTCTGTTCTTCTTTTGTTTGTAATTTTTTTCATCCTATGTAGATAGAACAGAGGAAGAGCCGGAGCATCTGAATTCAGACTGACTTTCCATCATGAGAGCTGACACAGAGGACTGAGTACTTTGTGCTACTGCTTTCCTCTGGTTCATGCATCTAAACTGCATAGATGGAAGGGCAAGAAGCATTTTAGAACACAATCTTGCAAACGTTTATTAGCAAAGGGCTTACTGCTGTTGATATCAAAGGGATTGTTCAAAGAAATAAGCGCTGCTGAGGTATGGCAGTAGTAGGTGTTTGCAGGATGGAGCCTTAATACAGCACTTGTGTGGCATTAACAATTTTAGGTCCTGAATCGACAAACACTTATGCATGTTGGTAACTTAACTCTTGTGAACAGTCCCGTTGTGTCACATGAGTACAGTTATGGACATGAGTAAATGCTTGCAAGCTCAAGTCCTTAGTTTCAAAGAGGATGTAAATCATACAGACCATTTCCATATATAGTATGCAATACAGAAAAACTAATCATTCTTGGGACCCAATTGTGCAAGCACTTAAATGCACGAGTAAAGTTACTCATGTGAGTTGTCTTATGTAAATGAATGGGACTATTTGCAGAAGTGAAGTTACTCTCTCACTTTTTTTTTTTTCAGGACTGTGTCAAAGATTTGTATTTTTACCTTTTGGTGAACTAATTTGTTGAGTAAAATATTGAGGGAGAAATTCAATTCTTATTACACATGATTCTTATTGCATATGAGATTCAAGTTGAGGCAGCTTCAGACTAACTAAATGACATGGGCTCTGATCCATAGCTCATTGAACTTGATAGAAAGATTTCCATTGACTTCAGGGGGCTTTGGATCAGGCCCATGTAGCAGAACTAGACATTGTAAGTTGTTTGTAGGTTTAGAAAAAAAACCAGAACCTTCTCAAATATACATATTCAAAATGTATAATAATTAAAGCATGTTAATAGGTCAAAATAACACAGTGGGATTATTATTTCCCCTATGTCCTTACTTAGTCCATATTTAGATGAAACTCCTATTATGTAGAGTGGAGATTTTACCTGAGTAAAGACTTTAGGATTCATCCTATTTACTTATCTATGTTCCAATCCTGCATGGGGTTGACTACTTCATTCTGAGGTGCTCAGTACCTTGTAGGATGGGCCCTTAAAGATACAAACAGAAGAAAACGAAGGATATTTTACTGTATAAATTTTTTAGCACTATTTAAAAAGTAAGTTGAAGATAAAAGCAAACAATCTTGTTCTTGTTAGGGATTGGAAAAAAGTCATTTCTAACACAGAGCAGGAAGTGGAGCTTGGTTATTGGTAACTTGAACTCATGACAAAAACATGTTCATGGGTAGGCAGAAATAATTAGTGTAATTATTTGCTCTCTTCGCAGAAACAAAATCGCAATAAACGCATGTGAATTTTAAAGGAGTTTGCATAAACTGGCACAATGTATTTATTATTTATATTATGATAATACACACAATGGACTAGGTACTTTCTGTACACAGAGATAGAGAATGGCCCCGCCCCAAAGAATTAACTTAAAATTTAAAATATCAGTGATTGAAAAGTGTGTACATTAATCTAGTTCTTTGTGGTAAGAAAATTTTGTAACAAATTATTCACTTGAAATGCCGCAGTTGCTTTTTGGGCTATTATTGTCTAGTTTCTTGGGTTTTAATAGTACTCTATGTAGTCGCTATGGAAACTTTATAATACACACAATTTGGGAATGACAAATAGTAAGTAATTTTTGAATTCCTAACATCAGTTTCTTAGTAATAAGAGGAAAAGCCATAAGTGGCCAGATTGTTACCATAGTTTTCCCCAATAACCTAGTTTATTAATCTCCTGAAGCAGTGATATCTTGGGGAAAAAATACACCCTGTCCCCTAAAAAGTAGGAATATACAGTATTTCTGGAAAATGTCACTGGTTGATATCAATTTACAATTATTTTTGTTAGTATGATCACAGTAAGAAGTGCGTGCTTAGTGTCTGACATGTGCAACCCCCGCACCCTGAATTCTAAATTTTTTCAACAAAATGATGATGTATTTATAACCAAAAACAGGGAGATGAAATCGTATATGAAACATTTCTTCCATTTTTTTCAGTATTATGTTCTATGCTGTTCTAATATTGTAGAGTACTGTTTGTATAAGATTCAGTGAACCCTTCTTACTATTTTTGTAGTTTTGACTCTTGTTTGTTGTCAGAATCACAGAATTCCTTCTATCCTTTTAAAACTGATTTTAGTGTCATAAAAGATCAATTTAAGGTTAAGAAAACAGCAATTACCTTAATTTTGACAACTAAAAAATTCCCCAAACCTAAATCATTGTTTTTAAAAGTTTAAAGACAGTTAATGAAAATTCTTAAAAGAAATAGCACTTTCAATAAGTTTGCAAAATTATTCATAAAATCAGTTTAATCTACTTTCTTCAACAGTATTCAACTGAATCAGCTATAGAAGCATCTTATGCTAATTCTTAGGGACCAAAAATACGCTGCAAATAGATGACCTGATTTTTTTTTTTGGCCAGTTTTTCTCTCTCTAGTTAATAGCTACTTCTAAATGATGATTTATGGTAAACATTCTATTTTGTCTGAAATAAAAAAGTACCCTTGATTCAGCAACAACTTTCACTTTAGTAAAAATATGATAGCCAGTTAGATTTTTTTTTGTTTTAATATACTATATCTCCACTTTACTTATTATGATTTAATCTGATTTTTTTTGTTAGAGAAAATATTTTACTAAAGAAAAGTGCGAATAGTTTGTCAAACTAATAATTTGTTGAATAAGGGAATAAGTAATTTCACATATCATAGCACTTCTCAGTGTTGCTGCTGCATCCTTTCAAAACCATAGCTTTTCAGCTTTTACAAGAAATATATAAATAGTAATTACTATAAAGTGATGTATCAGAAAACATCATACTATAGAGAATTTTTTTCCTGAGTGCCTATAATATATAGACATATGGAACCATTTTAATAAAATACTTTAAAGTATATTATTCTGAAACTGAAAATACACTAAAAGTGCTTCATTATACTAATTTAAAATGCACTTCAATCTGCAAGCTTTATATTTGAGTAGATTGCTAATATTTTACAAGACTTGCATACAGAGAGATTAGAGGTTAAATTTTTGAATTTTAGAATTGATTAGATCTCATTATTTTTCCTACTTATTTGTGAACTTGTCAATTAATTTCCATGGGGATATGAAAAATAGGTTTTGGACAAAGGTAATCCACTATAATCCTAAAACAGAAATCAGAGGACAAAGTGGTCACAGCAATAAATTATTCTTTCATACATTCTTGTTACCTTGATTCCTCCAAATTTTTCCAAATCCCCTGCTTAGAGGTCACAGGAAATACGAACTTCACAAAAACCTTAAAATACAGAGGTGAATAATATGTTAAGGTACAGTGGTAGATCATGTTAAATAACATTATTTAATTATAGTAATGCTGATGTGTTGTTTGAATTTGCTGGTATTAGTTACAATAGTGGGATTTCTAGCTGTAACTTTGTAAGTTGGACAGTTTTCAATGATAAGATAAAACTTAAAAATGTGCCAGAGAATTCAGATTTGGGCTGCAATTGTTCCAGCCCCGTTTCATTTTCCCCTCCAGCCACAAGAACAAAGTCCGACTTGTATAAATTCATAGTTACAATTAGGCTTGGCAAATTTTTAAAAATAGTTTTATAGTATTGATGTTTATTTGTAAGCATTTTGTCTATTTGTATCAATTTAAATTTTCACAGCTGCATGAAATTATGGGCTTTAAGCATTTTTTCAGATTTTATCAATTTACATTTTCACAGTCATGGGAAATTGTGTGGGAGATTTCAGAGAATTAATATTTATTGAGTGGACGTTGAGATTCAAAAAGGTAAAGCTTTACAACTGTTAAAACGCTACATGTCAAAATATAAAAAGGAAATATCTTTAAATTAAACTCTAAATTCTTAGGCAAATTAAGAACAATGCTGCTTATCTGTAAACTTTAATTATTATTGATGGAAATATTGATTCATCAGTTTGTGTGTGTGCAGTGAAATTGATGTTTACCCAGATTTACTGATTAAAATTTTAATTCATTCAAGCCTAGTTATATCTACATTTTTAAAAAAAGCTGTAAAGATGCTTAAAATGCTTCAGGAATGCAATGTTAGTGTAAAAAAAAATCCTTGCAGTTGCTGTAGAATTAGGAATGAAATAAAGATTCTCTTTACACTGTTGGCACTCATCTTTGAAGATGTGATTGACATGCATTGGAGAAGGAAATCAGTGGTCTTTCAGAAGATCTCATCTGTTTAAGGAGTCAATGTCATGTACACAGCCTGTTCAAAGTTAGCACTCTTAGATGATCATCACTAATCATAGTGGTGCAAATACAAATTTATGAAAAGAAATGAAAGGGATGAGAATGGAAAGTGTGAAGAATAAGTAACCAAAAAAGTTACACTGGGCTTAGTGGGAAAATTCGTAACAATGTCAAGACACATGTTTAAAAGGAGTACAAAGGAACCTGTTGTTTGTGTTTAATTTATTTAACAGCACTTTTCATTTTTCTTCTATTGTAGCTATTATATTTAAGGTGAAATTATTAATTTCCAGTCCAGTTTCCTTATATCATCCATAAAGACTGGCCTTGTAAGTAAAGCACATATTAAGACATAAGATTCATAGATTCTAGGGCTGGAAGGGACCTCGAGAGGTCATCAAGTCCAGTCCCCTGCCCTCATGGCAAGATGCTATTTTATAACTTTATTTCCAGGCAGTTTTATTATGACAAACAAGGTTATGCTGTGTACAGGCTATTACTGAATATGTGAGCCTATATTTTATTCTAAATTCATTTAGGGCACACAGTGAACGTATAGGTTAGGAAGTTTAGAAAAATATAGTCTACATTAAATTTAGCTTTATTCTATATACATGTAGTTATTAGTCACATGTATAAATTAAATATTTGATGAGTAAAGCATGCTGCTAACCTGAAATAGCATTTAGAAGGATATTGGTTTAAGGAGTGTGCAAATTGTAACACTTTTGATGAAAATAGGTTTCAACAGCAATACCATTATGGCTGTGAGATCAATTTCATGTGCGTTGACGTCTTTAAGTGGGGATAACGCACATACAATAATTATTACAACTAGCGGAGTGGTTATGTAAACTGAAAATATTTGTTTTAGAACAAAACATGCTAAATTGAAGGGTCTTGCTTACTTATTTGATTAAATGCAAAAGTGAGACTGCATATTCTGGATTTTGTTGTGCTGTGATAGAACTTATTTTACCAGTCACTTTCATAACCTTTAAACAGCCTTAAATAGTACATATGAAAAACACATTCATATCAGGTTCCCCATAGGGAATTTTTTTTTGGTTTAAGAAAATTTTATTAAAGATTGGCATTGCAAATAACATTTTTCATAACTATATGTAGACCTGTTAAAATTTTTATTAAAACTGGAGTTCGGCCTGTTCTTTTTCATCATTCTATCAGATATTAAACTCCAGCAGCAGCTGTAGGAAATAGAGAAAGGGATTTTCAAAGGGATTTGAGTCTCCCTGTCTCTGTGCCTTTAGTGATCATATTATCATAACTATCACACATAACAAAGCTCTAAATCTGTAATTCAGATAAAGTAGTCAGGACTTTGAAATACAAAAATCCAAACATATGCTGTAACATTTTTTTTGCAATGCTGGTTCCTTTAACATGGATTTTGTAAACTTGGAGAGGCATTCAACAGATTTTGTATACTAACACATACTAAATGACATGATTACTTGTACATTTGAGGGAGATTTAATTAAAGATATTTTTATTGTACTTACAGAAGTTCTACTAAGAACCTACCAGAAACTGTTCTACCAAATGATGATCAACCCACTAAAGGTTAATAAGAAATGTTAGAAGCTTGTTTTGAAGTGAATTATGTAATCTAAACTGCTTTGGAGGCATTGCCTATCTGCTCAACAGTGTGTCAGTCCTGTTTCATGAGGACACAGCTCAGCATAATGCTGTGTTAACATGGTAAGTGTGAACACAATTCTCCGATGAACTTAAGAAACAAATGCAATGTAATAAAAGTTGAATAGGCTAACTTATAAAGCAAAAGCAATGTAATACAAAATAAGTTGGCTCCAAAGTATTTTAATTACTTCTATAAGATTGTTTACATTGACAGGATAGCTTGGAAATTAAGTGCCTAGGGAAAACAATAGTTGTATTGTCAAAAGTTAGCAAAACTCTAATCTCAATTTCAAACCAGTTTGTAAATGAGCAGTAGCATATATATATTTATTGTAACACTGCCTTCTGCTGGTCACACCTCATTTATGATGTAAGTGAATGTGCTGCATGGTAATGATATGTTGTATTTATACTGAATTTGTCTCAAATACAGTATGCTCATTATTCTAGAAACTTTTGTTAAATAAAACTAGAGCACACATTAAATATGTGTGTCAATGGTTAACACATTACAACTATGCTACACTTCTGTAGCTGATCAACTAAAATGTTTTTAAACTTCAGTTTGGAAGGAAATACATGTATAACACAAAAGAGTGATCATACCTTTCCCCCTCTATTGTTAAATTGATTTATGCATATTTTGTTATTTCTGTAGTTATATTTTTTGTTCATTTACATTATATCAGCTGAAATGCTCCATATTGTAAATAACATATACTGTATAAGGCATCTGCAGAGAAATATATATACTTAAATACCAATATTTAGATGTAATTGGAAAAGTATTTTTAAATGCCACATCTATGTATATATTTATACAGTATTTGTATAACCTACATACTTCCTTATTTTTATAGTGTTCTATGTATTTTTTTTTCCAAAAATCAAGCATTCAAAATAAATGTGTTTAGTGAGAACTAAACATCCGAGAGTGGAGGAAAAAACAGTATTTCTTAAAACTGCAAATGCAAACAACATTCTTATGAAGTTCTTGTCTTGTGCTTTCTGTCATGTAAATCATTTATTTAAAAGTTGTGTAAAAGTATATTGTGCAGTGCCTTTTAGTTTTCATCTGTTTACAGGCATAAACAAGTAAAAGACATATAATTCATATCCATATATAATGTATATATGTGTGTATTTGTATATGTCAAGGTTAGGAAAAACAGCAAAGTGTTTGACATAATGTACTAACATTATGTCAAGATCAGTTAGAGATATAAAATACTATATTAATTTCTGATATACGAATGGAACTAAAAGTCAAATATTTGGTAGGAATTATCTTCAATTGTAGAAAATATAATGGTTAAACCACACATTTACTCAGTGAAAACATTGGCATGCATGTCTGGCTGCCTTCGGTAAAATTAATGACTAGATTCTGCAGTGTGGGAAAATTTTTATTTTACTTTGGTTTTCTTCAAGAAGTCAAATCCTGGTTTAGTTGCCTGAGGCAACATTTTTAAGCACCTTTATTACAGCCCAGTTAAAAACCCAGATATCTGACAAAATGCATTCTGTTTTATTACAAAGGATTACTTCAAAAAGCACAATTCTGTACATGTTAGGGATAATTTAAACACCAGGAATCCCTACTGTATACCATATCAGAAATAATTATACATAAATACATACTAGAATTGCATTTTAATAAGGAAGGCCTACTGAGAAATATGCAGATTACGAGACATTTCTATTTTAAGATGTTCTTCCCAGAATTTTGGGAGCTGATACTGTAGTCAAGTGGGAATTGTGCCCTGAGTTCAGTGGGATTTTTTTCTGAGTAAGGACTGTGGATTCCAGCGCTTGAGTATTCAGATGATCATAGTGGTCCCTTCTGGCCTTTCAGTCTATGAATCTTAAGACTTTACTAATCAAAGACCAGCCAAACCGTGTGTGTCTGCATGCGTGTGCGTACGCGTGTTTATATTCTAAATATCTATGTTAGATGTCATTAATTAAAAACTCGGTTGTAAAATGAAAATTATATAATCAGTTTAGTTAAGGCAGTTACAACACAATACATACTAAATTACTGAACATTTCTCTTATAGGGATATATTCAGGCTGTGCTGGGAAAGAATAAAAAATGCTAATGATATAATTTTTAAAGACAAATACCAATAGAACTT
Source organism: Mauremys mutica (assembly GCF_020497125.1). NCBI lineage: Eukaryota > Metazoa > Chordata > Testudines > Geoemydidae > Mauremys > Mauremys mutica. The sequence continues at coordinate 32,946,386 of NC_059076.1, read as the reverse complement.
AAATCTGCTCCAAAAAGAAAAAGTTTTAGTGCCCACAAAGCTGCCCAAAGGACGCTCAATATTGAAGGAGTTGGTGGTGGCTTTAGGGATACCATTTGAACAGGACTTTCATCTTCATATGAAGGGAAGCAACTACACTTTGGGAGGGGGGAGGGAGGATGAGGGATGGGGAAATCTGTTATTTCACAACACTGTGTTTCATTTCTGAGTGTACATGTGTGTGCGTTGTGTGTGTTTGCATGTACATGTATTCATATTCACCCATACAATATATCTCTCTGAAAATATGAAGGTAATGAGCGCATGCATGTGTGTGTGATCACAGCTACATATAAACAAAAATATGAGTGTTCAAGTGTGTGTATCTAGAGAGATAATATGGGGTAGTGGGCAGCACAATTCACTGTCATTTCCTGAGTTAAAGATAAGTGCATAATTCATGGATGGCAGAACAAAGTCAGGCCATGAGTGGGTTGCTTGTGGACCTCCCTAGTGAAAGTGTATATTACCCTCCATCCCTTCAGGTTCTGCTTAAATCATGGCAGCTTGTATATGTACCTTTTCTTTTTCTTTCCCCCCCCAATTTTTAGTTGTCCGCAATTTTTCAATAACATGTTTATAGAAAAATGGATCTCTGTGTGTCTGCATGAGCGCACACATGTATATGTATATGGATTTGGCTGTGGGTGGGTATGCAGTTGTCTTTTAGCAAACATAGTTAGTGTTTAACCTACATTTATTCCTATGTATGAGCTTATATTGCAGTGTTTTTTGCATCTACCATATGCCTTTTTCTAGCTATACAATCTATAATGGGCTTCCTAATAGTTCCTCTACTGCATGTAGACCAGTATGGAGCAACAGTAATTATAATATTGAGGAATAAACTACCTTTTGCTGAATCAGTAAGATTCAAAGACCTTAGTTAACCTAAGTATGATCAGGAAATACAATGGAAATTGTTCCAAACCGTCAGTGCAAAAAAATCCCATTGAAGTCGATGGAGAATTTTAATTTTATTTTACCTTGAGAATCTGGAAATGAGCGTGCATGCTATAGTATGCATCATATTTGCCCCCAATTCTAAGTGGTACAATAAAAAATATGTAAATCAGCAATGGAGATTTGCTTTAAAATCAATTTTCATTCTGTTGTGTTCTTGCTTATTCTGTAGATGGAGTTCTGAAATAGTAAAGTAACAGTAATATTACTAAGTATGTTAAATGAGCTTGTTTATTTAATGAAAAATAAATATCTATATAACATAAGGGATGTTATAAAATGGATTCATCAATTTATAATTTTGCTTGATGATTACACATAACACACATGAATGGATTATGTTGATAATATATGTATAAAAATCAGCATAATTCATTTATATGTTTGTATGGACCCAGAGTCCTCCACAGAGAGTTTTAAATCCACTTGATGTTCTTGATTGCTAATATTTTTTCCTGAGTTTTATCTAAAATATGTGTAAAAACTCACAAGACTAAGAGATCCCTATTGGCTTCATAAATAAATTATTCCTGGTAAAGTTGGTAGACTTTTATACTTCAAAAATTATGTTTGAGACTTTCCTGCTTCAGAGGGTAGCATGCAAATATCTCTGGAGTGTGGAGTAAACAGTTCACTTTTGGCTAAAACACATCTCTTTAGGCAGGGCCATCGTGTACCTGCCCACTCCTTCAGATTTGGCAAATTGCACATTTTGGAAGATGTCATAATGCTGTCAGATCATATTTTACCCAGTGTATATAAACACATATGTAGGCCCACATCACAGAAGAAATGTGTGTCTGTGTATACCCATATACATGTCTGGTAACTGTTTGTTTATATGTAGGGAGAGAGACTGCATAAATACAGGCCCCAATTTTGTTCTTTCTTACAACAATTTTATGTCTCTCTAATTCCATTGACTTCCACAGAGTTTACAGCTGATTTACACTGGTGTAAGTGGTGAGAAGAACTGGGACCATGATAGGGAAATGTACCCGGGCCTGGTATGATATGGATGCATTTCATTTTATCTCAATCATACAAAGAGTAAAATATCTACAATGTATTTAATCTACATTTAGGGGAAAAAAATCCAACTTTTTTCCTTTTCTTAACTAACTGGAATAGAATAATTGCAGATTTTCAGGATAGTTATTGCAAATCCCATAGGCAATATTATTGTGATCATTCTTGGGCATCAGGCAGGTATTTAACAGTTTGGTTCAGGTTGTCTAGGACAACAAAAATGCTGCTATGCTGTGTCTCAAAGCTGCTGGGATGAAATGAGTTGTGACATACCAGCGAAGATTAAATTTGTAACAGACAGAACACCTTTGAAGTACTAGCTTATAATTTCACAGTGGCATTACAAGTCTTACTGCAGTATTTAAGCAGTTAGAAAGAATGCTGGTTATTAGTGGCTGAATTTTGTAAAAAAGGATTGCATTGTCTTTTAAATAGCCATGACAGCAGTTTGTATTATCCAAGTAAAACATTTTTATTGATGTGTATTACTGTTGTCGAAGTGTTTTTTCACACTCCTGTAAACAGAAATGAGGGAATATTCAGGTGAATAAGTTATCTATTATATGGTACTGACATTGAGCTAAATTTTTGGTCAGTAGCATGGGGAAAGGAAAACAGAAGCATCTAGTGTTTGTCTCAGATAACACTGTAAGATCAGATGCCAAAAAATGATCTAGGCCTGCACATTTTTACATATGGTAAATTACTTTTTAAAAATGGCATAATTTTAAATGTCAGATCCGCCTTTATCATGAGGCTTTATGACATGACTTTAGCAATACATAAAGCTACTATGCTTTGTCTGAATCTGATCACATCAAAATTTCCTGCCATATCATGTAACAGAAACACAGACTCGTTCCTAAAAATAATGTCTAGAAATCTTGAGGTATGCATGAAACCATTATGCGGGGAGAGAGGCACGAGCGTCTTTTTCCATGGCAGTCTCAGTTGGGTCTGATGTTAAGATTACAATTTCCAATGTTACTAATTTGTGCAAGTTAGTTAAAATATTAATATTTGTGTTGGTGGAATCTTTTAATCACTCTACCTAGACTTCAATGGGTTAATTTGCAACGAGGGTCGGGTTTTATATGTTTATATTTTCTTAGCCTTGGTCAGGAGAAGTGGCTGTGCTTGCCCTTGTGCTGTGCCAAAGTGATAGGGTTTCATTCGTTTGAAAACCTAGCACATCCCAAGAGGTTACCTTGGTGTAGATTTCTTTCTTTCTGTATTAAATCGCTCATTGTCGCAAAGTGACTAGTGCTGCTGGGCTTTGAAAAGAACTTCTAAGAGGTGGTTGTTTTTTTTTAAAGCTTCTGTATAGAAGGATTTTTTCAGTTCTGCAGACAGAATACAGTTTGCAGCTGTTTGACTTGCGACAGTGATATGGATCTGATTGTATACAGTATACTGGGAGCCATGGATGCAGCTGGAATAGAGGTTATAAATTTTAAAAGCAATGCAGATTTTGGCCATTAATTGGCTGCTAATAAAAGCAAACTCTGTGGGTTCTAACTGTGGGAGCCTGTTGCTCTGTATCTGATATCAGGAATTCATACACATTACACAGTTTTAGTGATTCAGACCACGACTAATTGAAATATGAGGCATACTGATCAAATTTAGCATTACCAGCATGCACTCTGGTTTGGGACTATATGGCGACAAGGTAGCATTTATTACTTATTCTCCATAACACTGCCTGATTGAAATATCTAGCTATGTTGTCAGCGGAGGCCCAGCTGGGCTTTGATACAGCTAATTAAGTCATTAAAAGAGAGGTCAAGCAATCTAACTCTTGCATACTAAACTACAGAAAAGTCTTTATTATATTTCTTAATAAGCCAAGATTTGAATTTTTAGAGAAGTTTGTTTTAATAATAAATGTATTTGCTGGCTTCTTTGCTCTAGACGATTAAAATATATTTTTGTAAGCAAGGAAGTGAAAGCTTTTTAAAGCTCAATTAAAAAAAGGTATACATCTTTATGGTGGTTGAAAAACTAAACTTTGCATAGGGCAATACTAGTGGCAATACTATCAATTACAAGTCGACAGAAGCTACTTAGTCAGTGGCTGCATTCATGAGCCCTGTAATTACCACAACTCACTGGGTGTAGATGTGTGAAGCCGATGGTGGTGTGTTTGAGTGCTTGTCCCTTGGAGTATTGAGGTAGGAGACCAACTTGGAGGGGAGTGGTTTTCTTGCAATCAAAGCACAAAATCGTGCTGAGTGAATGATGCTTAGCATTGCGTAAGTCCAGACTGAGCAGGGACTCAGATCACATTTGCAATACATCCATAGCCTTCAGCTGGAACTCTTCATATATAGTTAAAGGCAAAATTTGAGTCTAAAACGTATGGGCTTTGTGACGGTTCACACCCTTAGGGTCAGATCAGCATGGACTATCGGTCACAGTCCATAAAGTAGCCCTTCAGTGCAGGGCAGTGTGGCCTAGCAGTCAGAGTCTATAAAGCAGCCCTTTGGTGCAGGGCAGCATGGCCTAGTGGCCAGAGTCTATAGCATTGGGGCACCCCTTATAGGGTGTGGCTGCCCCAGTAGGGGGGCTCGGGCCCACCTGACTCCACTGGGCCCCAACCCAGGGCCCTAACAGTGGCGTAGCATCTTGCCACTGACTCAGTGCAGGGGTCCTACCGAAACACGCTGAGCTTCCTCGGGCGGGGAGGTACCACTCCATCACCCTCCCTGGGTCACTTCCTACCAGAGTCTGCATTGGGGTTTCCCATTAGGCGCTGGGTCCTCTGTGTTTGGCAGGGCTGGTCATCTCCAGGGTTTTCTTCAGTTGCTGGTGTGCAGGCGGGTGGGCGGCTTTGATTCCTGGTGCAGACAGAGGCTGTGACTGGCCCTCCACAGGAGCTTCCCAGGCAGGTCCTTCCCCTGCAGCCTCCAGCCCAGAATGAGCTGGTCTCCCTCCCTTTATACTACTAGAGCACTTGGAACATGCCCATTCTTGCCAGAGAGGTGGGACTTCCGCTGTCAATACCTGGGGCTTAACCCTGTCTGGGCCAGTGCAGGGTAAGCAGACCCTGTCACAGGCTTAAAATAGGATGATGATACAAAACATTTTAATAATGTGGCCCTAATCCTGCAAAGAGAACTGCATAGGGGCAGACTTCTGAGTCCCCTTAGAGCCCTAATGACTGCAGCTGGATCGGGTCTTTGTGGCTCAAAGAATAGAAGTCCTGGTCTCCTCTCCGTCATTTCTCCATATCCCATAAGCTTATATTAATACTGGTGAGGTGATCTAATTGGGTATAGGATTTATCCAGGACAAGCAGGTGGTCTGACAACAGAGGCTGCTTGAGAGCAAAAATAATTTACTATGAATATTCTGATCTCTCACTGATGTAAATCAGGAGTAGTTCCCTTGAAGTCAATGGAGTTACTGGTGTAAACGCACTGAGTGGAGGAGCAACCTACATGTATTCTCCTGATTTGTAAATCTGGAGTATTTTAGAACACAAGGATGTCCATACGAGGTCACACCAATGGTCCATCTAGCCCAGTATCCTATCTTCTGACAATGGCTGATGTTGGATGCTTCAGAGGGAATGAACAGAACTGGCCAATTACTGAGTGATCCACCCCCTGTTGCCCAGTCCCAGTTTCTCACAGTCAGAGGTTTAGGGGCACCCAGAGCATGGGGCTGTGTCCCTGACCATCTTGTCTAATAGCCACCGATGGACCTATCCTCCATGCATTTACCTAATTCTTTTCTGAATTAATTTATACTTTTGGCCTTCACCATATCCCCTGACAATGAGCCCCTATGTGTTGTGTTATGTTTCTTTTAAACCAGATGCCTGTTAATTTGGATAACCCCTGCTTTGTATGCTATTAACTTTCTCCACAGAATTAATGATTTTATAGAGCTCTGTCATATCCCCCCCAGTTGTCTCTTTTCTAAACTGATCAGTCCCAGTCATTTTAATCCCACTTCATATGGAAATTGTTCCATACTTCTGATCATTTTTGTTGCCCTTCTCTGACCTTTTTCTAATTCTAATATATCTTTTGTGAGATAGGGCAACCAGAACTGCATGCAGTATTCAAGGTGTGGATGGATTTATATTGCACCATTCTGGTATTTTCTAATAGTTCCTAACATTCTGTTAGCTTTTTTGACTGCTGCTGCCTGTTATTACTTGTCTGGCATGAATGTATGTCCAGACCCGATAAACGACAGCAATTCTGTCTGAAATTTATTAAATAAAGGGAAAATTGATTAAGCCAATTGGGGTGGACATGAGATTCAGTTTCCCACTCTACACTGCCCATTGAGTGAATGTTTTCAGAGAACTATGCATGATGACCCTAAGATCTTTCTTGAAGGGTGACAGCTAATTTAGACCCCATCTCTTTGTATGTATAGTTGGAATTATGTTTTCTAGTATGCATTACTTGGGATTTATCAGCATTGAATTTCATCTGCCATTTTGCACAGCCCAGTGTTGCGAGATCGTTTGTAAATTTTCTCATTTAGTTTGGGGAAGGAAAACATTATTTTGACAGTATAACAGGATCATGATTGAGTAAATTTTCTTATTTTGGCTCTGCATTTTTAATGTGAGGATTTTTTTTCTCAAGTATTTTGACAAAGATCAGTTAGTTCTTTTTCTTGATGTTGTACACCAAAAGTTAATCTTTAATCTTTTTATAGTTACATTGGGATTGATTATCCTTGTCTTGGCAATTAATATCCAGAACTGCATCTCATTGACTTTTCCAAAATGTGCATTGGGATGAGCAGTAGAGATAGTGTTGAGAGCAGTTTTCCAGACATCAGAAGATGCAGCGTTAGTGGGCGTGTAATGAAATAAGGAGATTCTACATCTTATTGCCCATAAATTCAAGCAGTTCCTGCATATTATTGAATGGTGGAGTTTGGAGTCTGCCTCTTAGACTCAAAGTATTAAGTATATTATATTATGTTTTATGCTGTTTTTAAAATAAGGTCATAGACGAAAACTCTCCTGTTCTTTCCTGAATCATATCTTTGAAAAACAATTAAAGTCACTAGTAGCCGAATCATTATGCTGGTGAGAGCTCAGAGTATCATCCTGTAAACTGGAGGTTCTCAGACACAGTTGTGATGTGGTGAGTACATCTGTCATGCCATGCAGAGAGCTGCAGAATAAAATGCCATGCATTCATAAATAAAATAATTCTGAATGGAGTTTGTACTCTGAGATCGTAGTTCACTATCTCTTGCATAAGAAAATTATGTTCACCACACTAAGACACATTGTGCATAATGTCCACTGATTACTCATTTTCCTTTTTTCTTTTTTTCTTTTTTTTAGGATAAAAGTTGGGTATCCAGAAGTACAGTTTTTGCATTTATTAAATTATGAATTTAAAAATAGGATTATGGTGATTCCCTTAGCCAATCTCTTTCTGATTAGTAAATTCATGGGCCAGTAGTAATAAGACTTTGGAATGGTGGACTTGAAACAATTTTGAATGCTCCCATGGGAGAGGACTGGAAGGCTCAGTGAAAACAGACTTGGCTAACAGTGGTCACGCTTAGAAACTGTCACTGAACAAGTATTGGAGAGATTAGGATTAGACCCTTCAGCAAGATGGACAAGAATAGTGGCAAAGAGGTTATTGCTATGCATAAATATGTATGTACTTTGGAATTAAGGATGTGAGAGTTGGTTTGGAGAAAATAAAAAAAAGTTCAAACCAGTCCAAATCTTCATCCAGACTAGAATCAAACTGAATCTTGAGTGTTGAAAACTGGAATGAGAAAATAAAATAATTATTGAGAGTGAGGACTGTATCTACAGTGGAGAACTGACCCTATGATAACATTGCCCTTGATAAATTGACAGAACCCATGTGCCCATTGTGTGTTCCCCTCCAACAAGCCTTAGAGGGTCATTGTGACAGGTTCTTGAACACGTATATTGGGTTGCTGGGCAAAATGACAAAATTTGAAAAAACGGTGGATTTTCCATGGGTAAACAAGAGGGGACTCTGTTTCCTCCAAACAATAGCAAGAGATACTAAATCAACTGTGCACTCACTAGGTGTAGGAGAACTATTTGCCATCTATATTTGCACTGCACTGGTGAAGACTGGAACAGAGGAGGTCTCCAAACAAGTATAAACCATGAACACTCTTAGGAGCAATTTTATCTGTGGATGCGAGATGAGTTACAGACATTCAAGGAGAACCAAAAGATAGTTAGTATACCAATTTCTCTAGTGTAGATGAGGACAGAGGGGCTTTGTCTATGCTGCTGGCATTTGTAAACACAAATATTAAGAAATCTTGAAAAATCTTATAAATCCGATATAATGAAACAATCTACTCTACAACAAAAAAGTTAAGTGTTTAGATAAGCATCTAATCTCTTGGTGTTTCTTATCTGATCACATCCTCAAGCTTACTGGGGTATGTCTATTAGTAGTATGTGTATGTGTATGCATAGTTCTCTGTGTAGGTTATAATTAATCATTTATATTACATTATCATCTTTCATTATTCTTGTAGACGGAGCACAAAGCAACATTTAGGGCAAAATCCTGATGCTATTTAATTCCATAGAGTTTTGCTATTAACTTCAATGGGGCCAGGATTTCACCTCAAGTGATAGTTTGTACACATGTTTCAATTCCAATAAGTCATTTTCAGTTATTTATTATTTTTTTCAGACTGAAATTCCTGGCTGACACTTGACAGGTTTGTTCTCAGTCTGGGTAGTGGTTATTATTTTTTAAAAGTTTGACTCAAAGTGGCTTAGCTGTTGTGAAGAACAAAGGGAATGGGGGTGGAGAGATGCATGCCTACCATTAAAAAATAAAATGCTCTGATTTTTTTTGCAATGGTTTTAGCATGTCAGGTCGATAGTCCCTACTTGCAGAGGTGTCTCTTCTTGTTATTGTTAAAATTAATTATGATCTTTTGTCTATCATATGGATTTAAAAATTGTATTTTGCATATGCATACTGGGTTTTGCAGTGTGATTTCTTTAAAAGTTTTTAACATTCTTTAAGTTTTGTATATGTGTGTGTGTCTAGGGTACAGAAGTTTGTGGACAGTACTGTTTCTTTCTCTATAATCAGTAAATGTCCAGAGAGGAACCAGGACTCCATCTAATACTGAAAGTTGTGTGTGGAATCATAAAAGAGCTCTTGTCCCATTGGCTACATGTAATGCATAGTGTCTAGTGTTAGTCAGTTAGTCTTTAAGGTGCCACCGGACTCCTTGTTATTTTGTGTGTAGTGTTGTATTTCTGAATAACAAATAATTGAATATGGAGAAATGTATTTTTTTCATTTTTGTAATGTAAGAAATTCCCTACCAAAAATACATTAAGGTTGCCAAGTGAAGCCACTCAAAAGCCAACTAATGACTATGTTGAGGTGGCCTGCCCAAACATAACTCTGCTCCACTGTGCGTATGATAGTCTTTAATTATGTGACCACATATGTCTTTTCCAAGATGCTGAGTACCAACAGCTTCCATTGACTTCAATGGGAACTTTTACATTCTAAGTCCTTTTTTAATCAGGCCACTTTTTAAAGCATCTAGATATGGATTTAGAATCCAATCTTTAGGCATCCATTTCTGTCAGTCCCAGTGTATTGCGAGCAATGGAGATGCTCGGTAGGGTCTGAGTAACTACTTCCTAATACATCATTAATTCAATAAGCCATCAAAAGTAAGTTTCCCTGGCTGCGTTCGACCTTTTAGTCTTTTGCCTGCCATGGCAGGATTCATTTACAAAGTACAGAGTTGTAATTCCTGAACTAATACATCCAGGAACAGAGCTCATGGTGTCTCTCAATACCATCAGTATGGATGTGATGATAAAATATGATGACATTTTTCAATAAGATATACTGCTTTTTTGAAGAGACTAGATAGACTGAAAGATTGTAGTACTTAAGATAAAAATGTAGATTGTTTAATGAAATGCTATCAGTTCTTGAATGTTACAGAAGTATATAATTATATTATATTAGGGAGGGGCAATCCTGGGCTGCACATGCAGGGAGCACTCCACAGAATTTTTTTCCCTTAATTTCTTTTCTTTTGGCAGTTTGGGTCATGACCTTAATACTTAAATGCCTTCTTTTTTGTTAGTTTCCATTATGCTACACTAGACATTATTAATCTTGTACAGGAGTAGGTGTACTGAATTCAAGCTGGAGCAGAAAGGAAAGAAAAATCTTTGCTGGATTCACAAGCTTTGTTAGAAACACAGGATGAAATCCTGGCCTCACTGAAGTCCATACCAAAATTCCTATTGGCTTCACTATATCAGGATTTCATCCATAGCGCAGAGAGATTTGGACTGATGGTGGAACCACAGTGTAATTAAACTCAACTCATATGGCCAGATCCTGGACCTCACTCTGGTACTTTAACATCACTTAAGTGGCACAAAGGGTCTAGAAAGATGGTTTAAAGAATCAACTGAGAATTCCAGGGACTTGCTGGCCACCGCTTCCTGCAGCTCCCATTGGCTGGGAATGGTGAACCTGCACTGGAAGCTGCAGGGGGCTGTGCCTGCGGATGGTGAACATCAGCCAAATGTCTCAAAGCCCACAATCAGTTTACCCTGATGGGCCTGGTCTAGAGACATGTTGAGGGCAAGTTGTGTCAGGGAGAGGTAAGGCCAGAGTTCACAGCTCTTAAATTCCCCAGATGGTGTAAAAATCTCTAGAGAACAGTTAGAAGCTGGTGCAACTTAGAGTAGTTCTAACTTTTGATGAGCCAGGTATTAATGTGGTAGGGTGGGGGGACTGAACTGGCCTTTAGGATTGGAAGGGTGCAGAAAGATTACACAAAACAACATTTATGTTACTTCCCTCCAGATGCACAGAGCGTTGTTCTGTTACACCTGATTATTCAGCCAGTCTCTTGAAAATTTCAGCTTCCCTGATGCCCTTGAAAATACAAGTGCTCTGGGATCTTCTGTTAAAATCCATTGAGGGATTAGTGATCTATTTTGGTATTTCTGTAGTGCTCAGTACCATAGTATGCAAGCCCCTCACAATCTTTAATGTAGCCCTTTGATGTAGGGAAGTTCTGTTGTTCCGTTTTTTACAAATGGGGAACTGAGAAACAGAGACTAAGTGACTTGCCCACGGTCACATAGGAAGCCTGTGTCAGAGCAGGCAATTGAGTGATGGTTTTCCAAGTCTCAGGTAGCACCTCAGCCGCAAAACTATCCTTCCTCACTATTAGCTTTTTAGTACAGATGCTCAAAGGAATATGGAAAGAAATTAGTAACCTCCTCTTCTTGGTCCATGTCTTGAACTAAATTAATTATCTAACTAGCATTAGCATCTAGTTCTCCTAAATGTTCTAAAATGTTTGGATATGTTGTTTAATTTCTGCTTTCAAGGACCAGAATCGCAACTGCAAAAGTACCACACATTGTGTTGATACTTCTGGTCAGAACCAGAGGTGGAAATACCAAGGATCTTCCAAAGAAGTCTCTTCTTGAGTAATATCTAGCCAGTTTTGCAGACTCAAGGCGGATATAAGATAAGCATCCAAACTTCTGAACTTGACTCATCCATAGTTGTTTGATGTTATGTACAAATAGTGATAATGAACACTGACAATTTTTAATGTGAACAGTTGATGCTGGAAGCATTAATAATATCTTTCCCCGTTTCTGTGCTTTTTCCTTTGTTTTCTCCTTAGTTTTGCTGAATCTCTGTTTCCGTCTCTTCCTTGCTGTCTACCACTCACACAGCTCTTTCTGAAATAGTATTAACTTGTCTGTGACTTCTCACCTTATAACTGATTGGCTCTTATGCCCCTTTGGTAGCCACCCCAGTAGCAGCATTTGCAGAAGTGGCAGAGTGCACTGCAGCTCCAGGCTGGAGGGTTTTCTGAGAGAGGGGAAATGTCCCCTTCTGACCTGCCCACCTGTCCTCATCTTGACAGGATTTGGGCTCTAACTTTTTTTCTAACTCTTTATTATTTTCCTTAGACTGTAATGGTTGTCATAGAACTCTCATGTGCTCTATTTGGGTTACCTGTTCAATATCGGTTATTGAAGTAATAGGTTATAATGGTTGCTGATATCTGAAATGTAGATGGTAATAGTTTCTTTGCAGTCATTATAATCTATTTTTTCAATAGACCTTCCATCCTTGCCCACTGACATCAATATCTGAAACTCATGGGGCAGGTTTGTTTAAGATGTTACCATGCATATATAGTACTCATTTCCCTAAAGGTAGTATTTTTGATTATCTAGCATACACAAGTCAATATTACAAGCAAGTAGCCTTTACTTTAAGAATCTGAAGACAGTTGGTGTGAGAGGGGTGGTGATAAGAGGAGCTTGAAATGATAAAGCTTCTATTTTAGGAGTCCTTGGGCAGAATTCTGGATCTCAAAATGGGCATCTGTGTTTTGGCGGATGCAGCCCCGCATACAGCCCATGCAGATTTCTCCAGCTCCCATTGCTGAGTCTCAGGAGATGTAAGCATAGAGCACTTGAACATAAGCCCCACCCCCTCAGAATGCTTCCCAACAGCTCCTATTGTGGAAGGCCAGTGGGAAGGAAGCTATCAATGAGGTGGAAAAAATCTGTCCCACGTTCTCCTTTGGCCCATCCCTTTTTTGGAGTTCACTGTGAGCCAGATGTGTTCCCCTAGCCTGAAATCCTAAACCCAGCTTGAGTACTATTGAGTGCTGAAGAACTGTTCAGAGCCAGGGGGCAAGAAATCCTCCCGCTTAGTGACACAGAACCAGCTCCAAATCTTCTACATCAGTTACCTCTATGTGTCTTCTTCTCTCACTCACCAGTTTCGGATTAGAGAAGACCAGAGCACTGATGTAATAGCAGATCCTCTTGCACCACTGATGAACTGCTGCTCACAGCCACAAGAGTAGCTTCCACAAAGCTGAGCTATCTGGTGTAGTTCACAGGACTGTAGACCACTTGTGTGGGCTCTTCATATCCTGCTCTTGCCAGAGAGCCACAGTGGTTCCACTGCGTGCGGCAACTCTGTCACTGCAGAGGATAGGCAAGGACTTGGGTCTTAGCCTTAAAAACTGTCAAATAATTACTGTAAGATGATGATATGTAGAATAAATCTTTCCTCCTGTGCTTAGACCTCCTAGAACAAAATTCTGGACCAATAAAGATTGTTCTACTTAAATTTTAAACCCCTGTAGAGGAAAATTCTTAGTGGCACTTATGAGTAATGACACTAATATAATTGCAGAATTCAGTGATGCTCTGATGTGTTTTTAATCCAGATGTTAAGCATGCAAGAAAAGACTCACTAGCAAGAGACCCTAAACATTAAAAATCCTGTCATTTTAAAGTCACTTATTTGTACATGAGGAGCATAGAGAACACTGGAACAATAACATTACTCTGCTTTCCCCCTTCCAACCCTCTGCCAAAGGATTGTGATTCCAAAATGTTTAGAAAGATGTGGTGATGATAAGGTATCTAGTAATTAAAATTTCTGTGACTTCATAGGAACAACAAGAAATTCATTCCAAATTTGCTGGCCTTTCACTTTTAAAAAACATTCATTTTTCTATGCATTTTTTGTTCTGTCAGACATTTAATGTAATATGTCACATTACATTTTGAAAATCAAACACTATGGTATAGTGTCTAAATTCTTTTTCTGAAAGTCTTTTTGTTCTTAACTATCAAAATATAAAATATCAGCTGTGGTATTTTCAGTCATATCATATTTCAAATGCCTTTTTATTCAGTGCTTTTATGACCAGTTGCTTGACAACATATAGATATAGTTACTTCATGTGAACAATGCCCCTGTGCAATTGGTGTTGGTATGAATTTTTCAGAGCATATGTCGAACAGGAACAGTAGTTCCCAGCCGAGAGAGTTTTTCAAATGTCTTTGCTGAAGCGCATTTTTACATGGTGAAGTGATGTTTTCATTGAAATGCTTCCATGAAATCCTCTCTTGGTTGCATTTATTTTAAGACACCAGTTTTATTCATCTTAAGCGTGGTATGGTATTTTAGTGCCTAGAACATCTTTGAGAGAATGCTGTCTTTTTTGCAATAAGAGTTTAAGAAAATAAACAAAGGAAACTCTTCAGGAAATCAGCATTAAGAATGGCTATTTTAATCAACAAGCTTTTTTATGAAAGAGTAAAATAATATAGGGATGCCACAGTCTCGGGGGAAGGAAAATGTGTCAATGGAAATTTTAAAAGGTTTGGTCCTACTTTTGTATAAAATTAAATAAATGACATCCCTTATGCCATAGTCATATAGAATTTAATAGAAAATAGTAACTTTCTATAGGGATTTTTTGCATCTCCCTTTAGCATTTAATAGAAAATATATCCACAGTATGGAATTCTATATGTTGTTATTTTTTTTAAAAAGAAACATTTAGAAAGGATATTATTACATGTTAAATACTACTACTTTTGAGTAATTTCTACAGAATCATACTTAATTTCTATGGAAATCTATCAATTTTATGTTTGCATACGGAATGTAAGATTATTGTTTTAACCCCCTATTTCCCATTGTATGGACCGTGTTAGTGCAGTAGCTATAGGATACCATTTTATTGTTCGCTTTGAATATGATTTTTGCATTTTTATAATAGGGACTAGCCACTAAAGTAATCATTTTTATAAAAGTTGATACAGTATTCCACAGTAACTATTGGATATGCTGCAGCTTCCAGTAGTAATGTTTTGGGATATTATTGAAGAATGCCGTAATGCTTTTTAATAGGGAATTGCATAATAAACATCTCTTAACATAAATATTATTACTATAATTTGCATTATTCATATCCTGGTTGAACTGAAATTTAAAAATTTCTATGCTAGGCATCTTTACTAACGGATTCAGGTAAATTCTCACCTCTGTAAAAAGAGCAGATAGGATTTGAGTATGTGTTTGTATATTTGCTCCCCAATGGATTTGAGTTCATTGGCATTAGGTGCCTGGGGATTTCCTCTATGTTTCCTAGCAGCAGAGAGTGTGCATTTTGCATCTGCCCTGTTCCATGCAGATAATTGTTACAAGAACAAATAGAAAATTTATGATACAAAATTGTAAGGCTAAGAAAAACTGCATAGTTTACAAGCTAGTTTATACAAATGACTATGGGTAGGATAACCTGTCACATTCTGATTTTAGTGAATAATTTGTCAGTTACTTAGACTGTTTACTTGGCAACAAAGGTGACCTAGGAAAATGACCCATGTTAAAGGAGTTGTACAGCGATATTCAATGTTGATCCTAAGAAATTTAATTTTTTTTCTTTATAGAATACTGTCTTGTGGGTCACCAAGCACTAGATTTCTACTAAGAAAAAGATAGTTGACGGCAAACACAGAGAGCTGATATGTTTTCAAGGAGGACTAGCCTGCTGCACTTGCGAGCGATGATAGATGTGTGTGAAATATAATCCTGATTAAGAATGCATGTGTGAAACCCCTTCGAATAAAGTGCTGTGTCTAACAGCATGTTCAGGGCTCCTTTATGTGAGAAGGGAAGGCTAATGTAACAGCTCTTGTACCATTCACTTTCTCCTCATCACTTGCTGAACTCATTGTTCTTCTAGTATTTTCATCAGCTGTAACTTTAAAGACTTTGTTACATACTGATAGGGTAGCAAAGGTGGGGAGAGCAGCATAAGCTGGTCTAAAGGATTAGCTTTGTAAAGACTCTAGGTTTGGAAAAATATCCAGAATTAAGCAAATCAACAAGTATGTGCTGTATCTATTTTCAGATGAGACAAAAAACGATGGGCCTGATCTTAATGTAGTGTTGAACAATCACGCAATTATGATGACCTGAAATATATATTACTATCTCATACATATTAGCTCTGCTAGTTGTCAGTATCTACATTAGTCAGAACAATGTAAACCTCTCATTTATCAAAACTAAAATAATTAGAAAGAAATGGATAAGGAATATTTGTTTTTATTAATAGGGAGTTTGCACTGTATTCTTAGTAAGTCAGGTCTAAATAACTCAGTTGCTTTAAAACGGAGGGTAAATGAAGTGGTCTGGTTAAAGGGCCTGATGCTGTAAGGCATCTCCACATAGACGTTATTGATCTTCTCTGAAGTAGTTGCTAGGATCTCATTTGCAATAACTCATGCAGTTAACAATTGATCAAACTGCAGGTGCTTGAAAGTTTCTGAGTATGCTGTCCATTTTGGTGAAGTACCTGGGCTGCCTTGACCTTCAATTAACAGAACTATATTTTCTCCATAATTCTGGTAAAAATAGAACCTTAAATAATAAGGCGCTGGACTGGTATTTAATATGAAGTAAGTGCTGGGAGTGTCAGACAAAGATGCATGGTTAGTAGAATGAGAATGTTCAGTCCAAACCTATGGTCTGGTCTGGGTGACACCTGGGAACTACATTTGAAGGGCCTATATTGTGCTATCAGGCACTGTCCTGTATAAGGGGACAGCTCATAGCAGTGCCACCCCAGGAAAAAATGTGACTCCAAGTCACATTTCCTCCTCGACTTCTGCTTTGCACCCAAGGACAAGTAATTTGCTACCATTAAAGGCCGGTGACTAATTACTTCTGCACCCCTGTGCCAGCTCAGCAGTGCTGATTGGAAACATTTGGGAGGATAAGAGGGCAAGAAACAGGAGCTGTGGCTTTGGCCATATCTCATTCCTTTCCAACCACTCCCCACCTACCTGAATGGAGGAGAGGAAGAACCACAGCCTGGGCTCTCTCTTCCCTGTGCCTACGTCTGAGGTGCAGTGAGGCCACTCAGAGGAGTGTTTGTATGCACATGGGTGTAGGTGCCCTGCTCCCTTTTCCATACTATGCAGGCTGGGCCACAATCAGTTCTAGAGGCAGTTTTTCAAGGTATTTAGATGCCTAAAGATAGCAAATAGGTGTCTAAAGATGCAGATAGGCACCTAGTAGGATTTTCAAACATGCTTAGGTGCCTAACTCCCATGGATTTTAAATCAATGGGTGTTACAAATTCAGGTGCTTTTGAAAATCTTGTTAGGCATCTATCTGCGTCTTTAAGCACCCAGATATCTCTCAAAATCTGGCCCCTGGGGCCTTAGCTGTCCCATTCCCTGGTGTGGTGGAGGGGACAGTGCCCCCTTGGATCAACAGGATGTTGACTTGGATCAACAGGATGTTTTTGTTTTAATCTGGCACCAAACAAAAGATAAGTGTGATTAAATATTTGTATTGGATTTCTGATGAGCTGATAATCAAATGAAAAGGCCCCCAAACAAAAGTTCCTGCAAATGATCTCATTTCCCAGGAAAAAGTTCTTGAAGTAGTACTTCCTGCAATATTAAAGCTTGAGAGTGAAAACTGCCATGAATTGGGAGGACAGCCATAAGAGCTGTTAAGCATCTCATCTTTATTCAGAACTCTTGTTTTAAAGAATACATTCAAAGATAAAGATCTGCTATCTTTTTAGTACAATTACTCCACAGAAAAATCACAAACATTCATAGAAATAGTCTGGCACGATGACAACCTTCTATTAACTCTGAAAAACAACTCAACATTCATTACATGCTTTTAAAATATAATTTTAGTGAATTATAGATGTTATGTGTGAGTAGTGGCTGAGATCCAGGAAGGGTACAGTGTATATTGCTGGCAGGTATTGCATGTGCGTTCTTTCACAGCACATAATTCCCTCAGATATGGTAAGCCTATGATATGTTATCCCTAAAATTTGGGATTACAAATTCTGCTGTGGCTTTATATGAAGAAATGCCTAAGGTTCCTTTACACTGGTGGCAGAGCTGGGAAATCCTGACTCAGTTCCCCTGCTGTAAGCACTAGACCACATTGTTTTGTTGTTTATGGGCAGGCATTCTGAGATGGTAGCATTTTACATCCAGTTTGCCCTCATTTTGCATAGGTGCAAATGTAAGGTTGAGGAGAATCAGTCCCAGGGTATTTGTTGAACCTCCAAAAATAAAAGTCTGATGTTGCAGACATTATTCACATGAATTTTTGGCATTACTGTCATCAGTAAAGGATTCAGGATTAGGCCATGAAAAAGGGCTGTATGGATGCACTATTACTGTTATCACTTTCTTCATCTGAATCAAGTGGCTGTAAATATCAGAGAAGAAAGGTGTATCTTGCTTCCTTTTTCATACTGTCTCCTGTCACTGCTGGAGGGAGTCTAGTTTGCAATAACTTACACAATTACCAATAGTCTTTTATAATTTGACATTTTAAGAGCTGTGTTGGGTAGAGGGATAATTAATAGCACTTACTTGCTTTAAAGTTGAGCTTTAAATTATATATAGCATAATCATGTCTAAAGCCTCTAACTTACTACTTACCCCCGTAGGTAGTTCATCTGGTTTTTTTGCTGTAGTACATCTCTTTCCGTATAGCAAGACTAATCCTTTACCCGGGCTTCTTTAAGTTCAAAAACATTGATTGCATATTGTGATTTTCCTGCAATAACCTTAATTATTTCCTGATGCATCTACTTTGCTTCAGTTGTTGTACAATTCAGTTCAATATAAAGGAAAATAAAATGGTGGATGAAATTTCATAAGAAAGTTTGTTTCAGGTAAAAAACAATGAATAAAAATTACTGTCTTCAAGACCAAAAAACAACCACCTTCTAAAACCTTTAAGACCTTGAATATTTCTTCTAATCCCTTGGTGCCTTTTAACAAGTGAAACTATTTTTTATTTTTTATAAAATTGTCAATGGCTTTTCTTCAGATTTATTGGGTCTTCTGTTTAGCTTCACTAGTTGTCTTTTGTGTTCCAGCGATATATGCAGTAGTATATCTATATGGGGTTGCATTAATTTTTCTTTTATCCTGCTAGCAGAGAAAATAAAAGTTAGAAACTGTAATTCTATGTAAATGGCCATGTTGTAAAACTATAAAATTATTTATTCACTTACTCTTCCACAGGAAAAAAATCTTCATTCCAATAAATATGCTGATATGAATGGCAATGAAATCTAATTTATCCTTAGCATTCTCTATATTTTCCTTTGCAATTAATTTTGTTTCTATGTTACATCTATATTAGTATGTTTCCCTTCAAATTCTGAAGAGAGTAGTGTCTCTAATTTATTTCCCTTGCAGTTGATTTAAGCAGGGTTTTAATGATGGTGATCTCTTTCTCAGTTAGAAATATACACGTTGAGTGTTCTGAGATTTATATAAGAACCTGGAATTCAGACATGGGGTTTTACCTTGCTTCTTCAGTTAAGATTAATTAACCATTATTAATAATAAAATTCACAGTGTGAATAAAGTGTTGTCTTTCTAGTCTCTCTTAGTCTCTTCTATTTGAATTTCAAAATTGACAAGGCTATGAACAGTAAAGCTGTTGCCACTACAATAAAAAAAATGAGTATTGCAGAAAGATAGTTGCTTGCAAATTCTAAGCAAAGTGTAAATTTTACTATGTCTTTATTTTATTGGAGAGGGAAGGGAGAGAGGGAATGATGGGCTACAAAGTATCATAAGAAACATTTTAAAAGGTACTTTAATTGGCTTCATCTTCTTCATCAAGTAAATATAAAATAGTGAACCCTTTCCATATGCACGTGATAAACAAAGCAACTTGAAAGCAGCATTTATTAAAAAGGAAACATATTTTACTGACTGTGCAATGTTCAGTGTTATTGACTAAATTGTTTCTGAACCATCCATACAGAATGCCATTACGCTCCAAAAACTGTCATAAATAGAATGTTCAACTTTTCCCTGAAAGTAATCTGGAAAACAAATAGTAAGTGGCTAATATTGTGCTGTTTTGGCTAATATGAACAAAATGGTTTTAAAAGTTACTTTTTATAACCAATATATCCAGGTTATATACCTGTAGTACAAACTTTTCCAAAATTGGTTCATTTAAACAACTGTGAAAAATAGATTGACTTTTTTTAAAAAGAAGTTCATGTAGATATTTACAAAGTTTTTTCCACTCTGTATCTTTCGACTCAAGGATGTATGAATTGTGCTGTGTACAGTATAATATAATCTTTTCTGCTGTTAGAATGAGATGATTAGAATCAGACAAGTGACCCTTCAGTTCTGATTAACCTTCCCAGTATGCACTATACATGAAGTGGTTGTATGCTTCAAATGCCTTTTAATGCTCAGTGTTTATATAATAA
The DNA here is from genome assembly GCF_020497125.1 of Mauremys mutica. Lineage (NCBI taxonomy): Eukaryota > Metazoa > Chordata > Testudines > Geoemydidae > Mauremys > Mauremys mutica. The sequence continues at coordinate 32,926,223 of NC_059076.1, read as the reverse complement.
ATAAATATTTTTTTCGAAGCAAATGTGTTTCTTCTTACCCCTGGCCAATGGCTAGAGAGAATGGTAAGATGCCTACTAGCCTACAGTCCTTAGTTAAATCATCAGTTTGTTAACTGCTGTTTGCAATCTAAACCCTCCCTCTGGAATGAACTTCTTTAAAGCAAAATGAAATAAAATAAAGGTAAGTAAAAGTAAATAGATTTTCCTATTGAAAGTTATTACTTCAGGAATGAAGAAGATGGATATTGATCTGCACCATTCTTTGCCATTACAGTCAGGTCCACATAGATAGCTCAGACACTTTATTCTAAGCAAACAGCCATTTTCTCTTCTGCCTTGGATTCCAGGGAAAATTGAAAAAAGTAAAAGGTTTGTAAAAACATTTTTCTGTCCTTCTTACAGGGACAATTTATGTTGAAGTAACAGTTTCTGAGATACTTGCACCTGTTATTGATTTATTTCTTCTTTGTCATGAACAATCTCCTGTTTTATAGTACAGTTACCCTTGTGTGCTGCCCTAAGGTAGTTATTTAGAAATAGTTTTTATTACTACTAACTCCCCGAGGGGTTCAAAAGATATGAAGCATTCTGAATAAATGAACAAACATGTACATTCATTAGTTTTGCATTTTATATGGCCTATATTGATAATGGTAATATTTGTTTCCAACAATAGAACAGTATCACAACGAGTGATTGTCATAACATTGCAAATGGCATTCCAAATCCATAAGGTCCCTGTGGTGTCTTGCCAAATAACTCTCACAATATGACCTTGAGAATCCATGGACTGGAAAACAGTAAAACAATGTGAATAAAAATAAGCTATTTTTAGGTAGCATTATTGCCAGAGATGTGTGTGTTCCTTCTATGAAAAATATCCCTGAATCAAACTGTGAATGAATTAGAAACAAATGTGATGTGGATATGTTTGTGTCTCTTCCCCTCTCTCTCTCTCTCTCTCTCTCATTCACACACACACACACACACACACGCTTGCTTGTTTTAATATGTCTATTATTCCTTCACATTTTACTGTTTTATAGTTGAAGATTAATACTTGACCTCCACCTTTCTGACTTCAACTGATTACTATAGAAAAATTCTTCTGTTTTTACTTTTTATCACATCTTCTGACATTTTAGCAAATAATATTTGACAGCTATGAACATCTGCAAAAGTTATTGTTATCATAACTTGAGCTCAACAGCTACCGTCACTGATGCTTAGCAGATCATATTGCAGTAAAGACGTGAAGTACATTTACATTCTTTTTTTAATTCTTGTTGGATTTACAGTAGGAACTTTTTGTTAGTGTACGTTTTCATCAACAGACCTCTTTTTCTCATATTTAAAAATGATACATGTAATGTATATTGCTTAGCAGTAAATTTACATTCTATCCAGCCTCTTTGATAAAGTTTTTCTTTTATGTATGAATTTTACACAAATCATATACTGAATAATCTTTTAGGTGTTTTCTAATGTATTGGGCAGAGAGCTATTGGTAAGCGTAAAGCTGCAAAGCAGCTTTCAACAGTATAGACTTGCAAGTTATTTCTGGAAAAAAAAATCCACTTTATTTTTTCTAGTTCTTATTCAGTATTCACCCAAGGAAACTGGTATATTACATTTTCCTTGAAGACAGCAACAGAGATGGAAAATGCAGTTAGTCATTTATGTGCATATTACAGTATAAATCACAAAGATTAAGGGGAATCATTTTTGGGAGCACCACAATTTTGCAACCAAAAGCACTTAAATAATTACCTTTTTAAGCAACTTTTATTGACTATGCAGGAGGATATAAAGTAATCTTACTTGTTTTAAATGGTATAAAGCAACCAAATGCCATTAACAGAGTGTTACATTTCTTATTTCACTAAGATTGTTGAAGCTTATCAGAAAGAGAAAAAAAGAGTATAAGAGATAAAAAATGTATAAATTCAGGAACACTGGCTAGTAATATCCCAAACCATTGTGAGTGGACTCCTACTTTCCCCTGCCAAAATATGTGGAAGCATGCATGGATTGTACTAGATTAGTAAGAGGGGCTTGTTTCCGTGGCATTAGCCAGGTATCTTAGCAACAGGATCATACCAGATTCTAGCAGTGCTCTGTGGTGGTGCATGTAATATCCTGGACATAATCTGTCTTTTAATTTTCTTTGGATTGTAGTGATATTACAGATACATGTGTTCAGTTATAGATCTTTATTTAATAAGAAGAATGCTTTAGCTGAAGATTTGTACTATGTCAGAAGTGGGCAACTCACAATAATGTTACTGGAGGTTTAGCCCAGGTACAGCCTTGTCTCACATTTCAGATTGACAGGAAAACTTACTCCCTTCATTAAGATGTGCCTCGTAGTTCATATCTTTATGCTGTAGAGATGAGAATGCTGCCAGAATTCATAATAATGAGAACGTTATTTAATGTCAGATAGAATGCAAATTGCTTGTACAATTGAAATGTCATCTAAAACATGCCACCGTATGCAACACCACTTTAATATAAGTCACTGAGAGCAATATCTTAAATTTGGAATTGCACTAATCCTTCATCTGCTTTTGTTTACCTTTCATCTATAACAGAGATGTTGAATTTCCTCTAACTACATTAGCATGTTTTAACTGCTTGCTCACACAGCTGAAGATGTGTGGGAGAAGTATGGAAAGGAAGTTCCCTTTGATTTTCTTCATCTTTTGGTTGTTTGTTCAATGCAAATTAATAGCAAAAGATAGCTTTCAAATACAAGACAAAATGTCATGTCAACTCTTTTTAGGAAATAAGTTGAAGCTTATGCAAGAACATTGCATTATTTAAAGGACGAATTGTAATACAAATTTGCTGTCAGTTTATTGGTAATTGATTTTCTTGGTAATTTAGTCGCATGCCATAATTTGTTTCATTTAATTGAAACAATAACAATAACTTTACAGGATTAACTCGGTTCACAGTAAAATGACATTGAATATATTTAAGATTTTTGGCACACTGTGCTTGGAAAAGGATATCCAGAGCAACTACTTTCCAAATGAAATATAGTCTGGTGTGGTGAATATTGTTTGTGTGTCAGAATGCTACAAATTTATTTGTAAATATCCAATCAGGAGAGATTCCTTTATCCCCCAGGTCATTTAAAAAAAAACATATGATGTAAAACAACAATGGCGCCCTTTCCCCCCTCTCTCCTCAGCACCCTTTCATGTGCTTCCCTATAAACAAACTCATTTTGATTATGAGGGGGTGGGAAGAGGAGAGTCTTATTCTACTTCCCCAAATAATTTCAGGGCTGCCACTGCTACTCCAACTGCTGCAATGTATGGCAGTGGGACAAATGCTCTGATGGTGCATAGGCACCGTGATCTGAACCACGCAGGCCTCATGTGAGCACCATGGGAACCCGTGATTTAAATTACAAGTCAATGGCCCAGATTTTCTCATCTGGCCAAGCTGCATTTGGCAATAGGATCACAAAGGGAGGACTGTCTTGGATTTACAATCCTTGGTGTAAATTAGAACAGCCTTTAACTTAATCTGGTTGCCAGTCAGGCAGTGAAACAACAAGAGAGATTTGGGGCAGTCAATTGGACTTGGAAGTCATAGAACTTAAGCTCCTTGGTGACTTAGATGCTTTTGAAAATTTTATCCCTAGTCATTTCATGTCCAAAAGTACGGAGAAGTTGGAGAAGCAGAAAAATTTAAAATCCCCCCAGGCTCTTTACAAGTGAAAATCTGTAGCTTGAGGTCCATCAACATCTTCAAAAAGCCAAACTTATCATGGCAAATTCCACTCCCCTGCATGCGTTTACCCCACCCATGTGGCCGATTCTCATTTGGGGGACTCTTTTTTTCCCCAGGTGGTGTGAAGAGAAATTACTTCAGACTAATTCATTTTAGAAATTTTATGCAGAAAAAGAATCCCTCATAAGAATATAAGAGTGGCCATACTGGGTCAGACCAAAGGTCCATCTAGCCCAGTATCCTGTCTTTCGACAGTGGCCTATGCCAGGTGCCCCAGAGGGAATGAACAGGTAATCATCAAGTGATCCATTCTCTGTTGCTTATTCCCAGCTTCTGGCAAACAGGTTAGGGACACCATCCTGCCCATCCTCGCTAATAGCCATTGATGGACCTATCCTCCATGAATTTATCTAGTTCTTTTTTGAACCCTCTTATAGTCAATTTTTTAGCTTCTAGCATGGGATGAAATGCTCCCCCTCCATGCCTACTCCCTGTCCCTCAGCGCTTCTCTTTCTTTTTCAGGGATCCCTTTTATCAGGATCTATTGACAAAATAGCCTCTTCCCTCCATTTCAAAGCAATAGATGATGTTCCTTGTCAGTATAGGTGGAAATGGTTCTATTCCTCTTAATTCTCTATTTCCTGGGGGAAGGAGAAGGATTTCATTCCGTGCTAGAGGCTAAAAAATTGAACAAGTACACAAAAATGTTCACATTTTTAACGGTGGCATTAACCTGTCTAATCCCATCTTTAAATCCACAGGATTGGTTTGGGTCTCTTGACCTGAAGGACCCCTATTTCCTTTGATGTGTCTAGCCTATATAGCAAAAATATCTAATCACAGAGAAAGGCCACTATTAGTACAGAGAGCTCCTCTTTGCATTCTCTGCTGCTCTAAAATCTTCACAATATACCTAACGGTGACATTTCCCTTAACACGACAAGATACTCATGTATGTTGCTATCCAGACAATTGGCTAGTGAGAGCACAATCTTCACTGGATCTCCTGGCTATGTTGTGTACTTTCCCCATCTATATGGCTAAGAATAAAACAAGAAACATTTACATTTACACTGATTCAGACAGAGTTCATAGGAGCCAAATAGGTGATGGCCCAATTGATAATCGATTTAGACGGATTCAGAAGTTCAGTGGCCTCTTTGAGGATAAAATCACTAAATTCCAATTTATTTATTTCTGAGGTTTCTGGGACAACTGGTTTCTTGTGCCTATGTAATACCATTTGCCATACTTGGAATAAGAGCCCTCCAAAGCTGGTTTAGGACAGTATTTTAACCTCATCTGGATAGTATGCTGTCTCTTGTAACCCTGCTCTGAAAGATCCAAGACACTTCAGTTCAGTACTTGAAAATGTACGTTCCCCTACTGCAAGCTGAGATTTTGTGTCAGGTGCCTCATGTATAGATAGAGGGCCTACTTGGACCATGTCAGTATATACAGGGTCTTTGGAAATCCAAGGAGTTCAAAGCTCCATGTAAAAATCCTAGAGCTGATAATAATTTGACTGCCTTTCAGAGATTTCCTCTCTCAAATCAGGGATAGGCTGCCACAATTCTTGACAAATAACACCTTGGCCTCGTCCTGTATCAACTGACAGGGAAGAGCTAAGTCTCATTTGCTGTGTCATGTGTTTGTCTTTTAGAGTGCACATCCATTAAATTTCAACTTCTAGCCCTCATTTTCCTGGTAAGGAAAACATCTTGACAGTTGAGTTGAGTGGCAAATGCAAGGCTCAGTTGGTGTCTGAAAGACATGGTGGGCATTTGTCTTTCAGATGTGGGGGAGAGGCTCTCAGAGATCTTTGACACAAAGAACACCAGAAAGTAGCTGCAGTTCTGCTCCAAGGAGGGTAGAGAATATGGATGCCTCCTGGACTCGTTAGATCTTCCCACCAAAACCAGAGGAAAATCAGACATGACTGATCTTATGTGATATTACCAGATCCCACTTGTTTATCCTAGCTCTCAGATTTTATAACCCTAGCATTTGATCTTTCTTTTTTCCATTATCAACTCTAATTTCCCAACATAAAACTAGAGCTATGTTCTTCATCCAGATGCAAAATCTCTCTGCTTGAGGAATAACTAAAGAATAAATTAAATGAGTCATTTTGTGAAGTCATAACCTTCCATAAGGTTGAGTGTACCTTGAAATAGAAAAGATTTTAATTTAGAATCTCCAGTAAGAGCTCTGCCGCACTAACATTTACAATTCTATTTACTGTCTCTGACAGACCAGTTTATCTGTGAGTACTGAGAAGGCCCACTTGGCATCTTATCTGCATGCAATACCACCCCCCAGTACACAGATGTTCATTATTCACACATCCTACTGTCAAAAGATTTTCAAAAGACTCTTACATGCCTTTTTCTTTCTGCTTTATTTGCAAGCCTCCTACCTTGGGAATGTGAATCTAGTGCTTAAAACGTTCAGGAGAATTCTCCTTTATCTATAAAGAGTGGTGATTGTAATGTCAGCTAGGAGAATTGGTGAGTACCTGAAGGCATTGAAAACATGTTTCACTAGGTCCAAAGTGGCATCTGCAGAACATCTCAGATGTGTCTGCATCCCTAAGATAGAGAAGACTGAATCTGGAACTTAATTCATACATCAGTGCAGCATTACTCTCTTGACTTGCAGCTTGGCCTGATGTCTAATATAGGACAGGATGGGAGGCAGACATAAAGTTTCTAGACACCATTAATGATTGCTTTTTGGAGCAGTTAGTCCTGGAACCCACAAGGGGAGAGGCAATGTTTGATTTAGTCCTAAGTGGAGCACAGGATCTGATCTAAAAGGTGAATACAGCAGAACCATTTGGTAACAGTGACTATAATATAATTAAATTTAACATTGCAGATGGGGGATACCAAAGAAGCACACCACAAAAGCATTTAACTTCAGAAAGGGGGACTACACAAAAATGAGGAAGCTAGTTAAATGGAAATTAAAAGAAACTGTCACAGAGTGAAATGCCTACAAGCTGCATGGAAACTTTTTAAAAACACCATAATAGTGGCTCATATTAAATGTATAGCCCAAACTAAAAAGGAATAGTAAAAGGACCAAAAAATGCCACTGTGGCTAAACAACAGAGTAAAGGACAGGTTTCAGAGTAGCAGCTGTGTTAGTCTGTATCCGCAAAAAGAACAGGAGTACTTGTGGCACCTTAGAGAAAATTTATTTGAGCATAAGCTTTCGTGGGCTACCGCCCACTTCATCGGATGCAAAGGAAGCAGTTAGAGGCCAAAAGACATCCTTTATATATTGGCAGTCAAATCCTACTGAGGAAAATAGAAAGGATTAGAAACTCTGGCAAGTCAAGTATAGAAGTATAAATAGCAGGCCGGAAAAGATTTGAAGAGCAACAAGCAAAAGACTCAAAATCTAACAGCAATTTTTTTTTAAGTACATCAGAAGCAAGAAGTCTGCCAAAATATCAGTGGAGCCACTGGACCATTGAGGTGCTAAATGATCACTCAAGGAAGACAAGGCCATTGTGGAGAAGCTAAATGAATTCTCTGCATCAGTCCTCACTGCAGAGGATGTGAGGGAGATCTCCTTTCACAGCAGAGCATGAAAGGGAGCCATTCTTTTTAGGTCTGTCCAGATTGAAGTGTCAGTAGATGACGTTTTGGAACAAACTGATAAATTAAATAGTAATAAGTCACCATAACCAGATGGTATTCACCCAAGAATTCCAAAGGAACTCAAATATGAAATTGCAGAATTACTAACTGTGTATGTAACCTATCACTTAAATGAGATTCTCTACTAGATTACCGGAGGATAGCTAATGTGACGCCAATTTTTTTTAAAAAGGCTCCAAAGGCAATCCTAGTAATTACAGGCTGGTAAGCCTAACTTCAGTACCAGGCAAATTGGTTGAAACTATAATAAAGAGCAGTATTATCAGACACATAAATGCAAATGATTTGTTGGGGAAGAGTCAACAAAGCTTGCCTCACAAATCTATTGGAATTCTTTGAGGAGGTCAACAATCATGGACAAGGATGACCCATTGGATATAGTATACTTGGACTTTCAGAAAGCCTTTAACAAAGTCCCTCACCAAAGGCTCTTAAGCAAACAAAGCAGTGATGGGATAAAAGGGAGGGTCTTCTCCTGGATCAGTACCTGCTTAAAAGACCAAAACCAAAGGGTACGAATAAATGGTCAGTTTTCAGAATGGAGAGAGGTAAATAGCAGTGTCCCCCAGTGATATGTACTGGGACCAGTGCTGTTCAAGAGGTAAACAGTGAGGTGGCAACGTTTTCAGGTGCTAAAAAAAATTACTGTAATCCAACATACAAACATGTATTTAACCTTAACGACATTTTTGAAAAGTATGAGCCACTCTGTTCTGAATCACAGACACATAATGCAAAGAGTCTGCCTGGAGAAACAACTACTGTTCTTATGCAATGCAAAGCCTTCCTGAAAGCATTCCTAGGAAATGAACTGAAGCAGTCCATATCATTAATGGGTCAGTGTAGGAAACTAAGTAAATAATTTCACAGTACATATCTGATCTGAAATTGGTCCCATTAAGAATGATGAACCATTTAAATTGTGTGTAGACCTTAACCAAGCATATCTGAAACACACTATTTGTAAACAAAATGCAATATCTTTGTTCTTACAGCTCCTCATTCAAATTATTATATTGTGGCCTTTTTGAAAACGCTTTCTGATCTTGAAAAGCCCATTTTACACACTGAAGCTTGTAACAAAAGAACTGAAGTCATTTGTTTGACACTTGAAGTCAGTGAATATGGTTAGGAACTAATACTACCACCATATCTGCTGGACTTTGGGAAAAATGAGCATTGATTTACAAATACTGTTCGACAAATACCAAGCCCAGAAGAGATGACCCTTTTAATTCCTTAATATAGGCTACAGTTCAGTTTGATTTATGGAAGATGGGTGTCTATTTGTAAAATATGTATCTCCAAGATGCAGTTTATGAGAAACTTGGCTTTGGGGACACATTAATTCTAAGTGCAGATGCAACTTTCATGTTTTATAATATAACTCTGACAGCTGTAATTTCAGATTAAAGATTTTTCATTCACATTCCCATCCTGATTGCTCTGCATGGTCCTTATATTACCTTATTGTCAATAGCAAGTGTTCATCCTATTGGGAGTCATTTAATAACCAGCTGCCATTTAAAGTGTAGACGGAACATTTGTCTCTGCCAGCTCATCTCAAGTATAGTTTCTCCGCATGGGGAGCTGGGACTTCTTCAAGAAAAACAACAGCTGGACCTCACTATTGTCCCCTGCTTCTCTCCTTTTGTAGTGGCTAGTTAAAGCAAACATGGACGCTCTTTGTGAATTTTCTGAATACATTTGCGGGACTGTTTTTTTAGTAACAAAATACCCCCTTTATAGCAAACAGTTTTATCCTTCCTGGTGCTATACAAATGTACAATGCTAGTTTTATAAGTTACTTAATGTTGTTTATTAGAAGTTAAGCAATGGCAAGATTATAGGTTTCATGCTATACCGCAGCTCTTCTCTCTTTCCACAGGTAATTATCTCAATTTTATCAAGCTACTTTTTGTTTGCAAAGCACTTGAAAACCAATTTTAAAACAGACATTTAAGAAGAAAATCAGGCATGTTTCAGTTGGGAGTTCTGTTATAACTCTTTGAGAAGTAATTATAGTTGGTCCATATGAAAATGAATTAATGACTGATAGCAATTTTATTTAGAACCTACCTTTTAAATTTCCTTAACTTGACAGCTGGGGATTATCTTTTGTGGCACTGATCTGTAACAAAAAAAAAAAAAGGGGGGATAGGGGGAGGAGGTCTCAGAAAAATTGGCTCTTTCATGGCTAATTAAACTGGAATACAAATCAATCACTAGAAATAGCTGATGAATTTATTATGTCTTTGCAAGCTTACTGTATCCTAATATGTTTGATGTACACTAAAATTACTATGCCCATCATATTACAGGGAAATCGTTTACCTTAAGCTTTACCTTTATCTATAATATTGATCTGAGACTCTCATGCAAGTAATGGAAGTTTGGGTTTATATAAGTGTGCAGGGTATAAACATTAGAGCCATGAAAACTTGGAAAACCCGGCCCAGTGATTAAACCCCTTATTTTTCTTTTCAGATCAGGTTCTCTAAGTCCGCCAGGCTTGTAAGCTTATGGCAAGCTTAATTAAAGTTAATGGAGGGGTGGATGAGGAGGTGTAACCACCAAGAAGCTTTTTCAATGCCGCTTCTATAAACATTTTACTATGTAATGTTTACCCATTTATCAACAGATCATTGTGTCTTCAAACTGCCTGTCTTCATGTGCATATACACATGGGCTTTTGAATTCATTATGAACATTATTTGGGAAAGTATTCAGCAGTTGTGGGTTATAGTGATAAATATATACCACAATGTTAAAATTTCATATTGAAATTTGAATACTTGTGCTCAGTTATTTTCTGACATCCTGTGGTTACCTATTTGCTGACATGTAATTTGTTGTTTGGTTAGCTATAATAACAGGCTTTTTTGGGAGGTGTGGGGGGGGAAGTTAGACATACTTTTCAGATGATGAGAGTGATTCATTATAGATATTGTAAACATACTATGGAAGTGATTCAGATCTTTTAAAGATTCCCTTATGTTCACACAGGAAAATGATGTATGTCATGTCTGGAGACCTGCTTCAGCATGTTATGAAGAATGTTTATCAGTTTATCGCAAGATTAAATATTCCTTAGGCTGTGAACTTCTTACTATGTAATGCACTGACATAGGATCTCAGTTCTGAGGAAATGACTGCCTGAAAGTATAATTAATTAATGCCTTTTTGATTTGTCCACATGAGTTTTTGTTTGTTTGTTTCGTCACTCTAAACTGTGATGTTTCTTCCCACCCTTTGTTTAACCTTTTTAAAATTCTTCTGCTTTCTCTGGTGATCACTGAAACAAGCACTCATCACCTGTCCTTCTAAAAACCCAGAAAAGAAAAGTGAGAAACTCGATTCTTCTCATGTGCTCGCTTCAAGTAAATTTTTACTGGGATACTGAAACTTTTCCTTAAAGTCTAATGCCCACTTCCAGAGTGAAAGAGCATCATTCAGAACTAAGTCTGACTCTCTTGTATGACAGAGCAGTGCCAATAAAGAATGAGAGCAGCTGCTTGCTTATCTGAGAACCTTTGGACGTGATGTGATGGGAACGTCTACCTGTGTATGAATAATAAATTGTATTATCTTCATTATTAAGGGGCCACCCTGCAAAAGGCCAGAGTTAATTGACTTTGTGAAGAGATTACACAGAAAGGGAAGGAATCGTTTCCCCTCAATCACTGTCGTAGAATGGACCAGCTACTCCACTGCTGCTGTAGTCCTCTGGATTCTGCCCTGTGGATCCACTCCCCTCACCTGCCCCAAAACTGCACTCTTAGCTGCAGAGAGAGGCACTGTTGCCACGCTCTGCAGTGTGCAGGGGCTGGAGAGTTCTCTGTGAACATTCTCCATAGGCTGTCACTTCTAGAAGCAGAACCATGATGGTTCCACTGCATTTAGTATGTGCCATGATGCGAGGTGTTAAGAGTCGGAAACAGTATTTAGCATTTGAGCTTAAATTAGGAACGTGCTGTAGTACCATGATTGAATCATGCTTAACAAAAGGATTCATGGATTTTTTTTAAAAAGAGCTTTTTTAATTTCAGTAAAAATACTTACAATCTGCTCTATTATTATAAAGGTATCAATGTAGAAAATAATGATAAAGTGGGTGACCAAAGAGTTCTTTTCCATATCCACATTCTATGGCCTAAATTTTCAAAAACGAACAATGATTTTTGGGTATCCTACTTGTAACACCTTAAAATTCTGATCTAAGAATAACAAAAAATGCTACTTTAGAAATTGCATAAATAACTCCCAAGCAGTAATCCTGATGGGAAATACTGGTTTTCCTATTTAAAAAACAAACAAACCAAACACTAAAATACCAAGTATTTTAAAATAGACCTGGAACATCTAAAGCAAAAAGGACATTTCAGAATCTTCCATGCAGCCCTTCACTGGCAGTGCTCTAGTATTTACTGTAAACAAACTGAACAGACCTCTGGAGGCTAATGGGACTGTTGATTGGTGTTTGCTCATCACAGCAGGATCTGGTGTGCGATATCTAGGGCTCCTGTGTATTGATGAGTGTGGGCTGTGGGTGGGAGGTATACTCTGTCTGAGGATGGGAGGGCTGGTTAGCTCCCTGTGGCTGGGTGGAATGAAAGACCTTGTTTATTTAGAATTCTTAGTAAGTCCTCCAGGACCATTGCTAAGTCTGCTGAAGTAGAATTCCTCATATCCCCATGTATCTTTGTAGAAGTATGTAGCTGTTGAAAGACCAAACAAGATGATTGCACCATTACTTAAAACAACCTTCAAGCGTCTGATCAAACAACTACTCTCTTATTTAAAGCTATTTAAATTTTCCATGAGTTTTTTAACCAGGTAGCAATTCCCTATTTGTTCTTGTCAAATAATAATAGTTTGAGTTCTACCCCGCCTCAGCCCCCAATGTAATAAACCAGAGACAGAATGTGCAATATACTCTACAAGCTGTTGGGGAATATTAATTAATTTATTTATTTTTACGAAGACTAGAGGTTAAAAGACCATGTAATTTGAATGAAGCCTCATAAGGGAGCCATGAGGCTAGGAGATGTCTAATATTATGCTAGGTTGGTTGGTTGATATTCAGTTTATATACTGTGGGTAGAAGGGCTCACAGTCGCATCCTATTTTAAGTAGCTGCATATGAATTACAATTGAGCTGTAAATACATACAATTAAAGATAAATTAACAAAAATAAATTTGTTATAACATTATGAATATTCGGGGTTACCTAAAATTGAAGTCTGAAGGAAGGACAACAGATTTAAACATGAGAGTAGTATTTGTAATCTAGTTAAACCTTCTTAAAGAGAGATTTTTATTTAAAATGCTTAGGAGACGGGGGATAGGAAAGGGAGGATGCTTTAAATTCATGTCTCCTAAATATGAGGTCTGATTTTCAGAGGCATTGAGCACTCACAGCTCTCAATAAATTCTTAGTTTCTGCCACACCCAAAGGAACTTCTATAGCAATCTGAAAATTAGTAGCTTAAGTATGGATTTGTGCGCCTCACTTTAGGCATCCAAATTTTTGGCCAATTAAAAAAAAAAAAAAGGGTAGGTCAAAGAAAATAATTTTATACTCAGATAATGATTTTGTACTTAGACATATAGGGGCTCTTAAAATGCTTTACAAACATTAGAGATAAAACCTCCTTATTTCTGATTTTTTTTAAATATGGGATCTCACTTGATATTCCTTCTTGCAGGTGATTGGAGTAAGAGAAGTGGTGGTTAGAAGAGAGTGGATGGAGCAGAATTATTTTTTTTAATGGTGTATTTTAGAATTTAATTCTGTAGTTCAAAAGAAAGGGAGGTACTAGTATTTGACAATCCAACTAATATTAAGTATATTGAAAAGGTAAGTGACCTGCAAACATTTTTAAAGATTGGGCTTATGTCCTTGTTGCTCTCCATAGTGTAGAATGAAGGCCAGAACAGTGGGCAGTTGTGTGGTTTTTATTTTTCCATATTCTTTTTCTGCTTATTTTACCATAGAAATATCAACTCTGGTGTTCTCTAGAGAGCTTGTTCAGAGCCTCAAAAGATCTATGCTGTTAATTCTCACACCTTAGTACTGATGGGGCTGGGCTTCTGAAGCTTTATCATTGTGGAGAAAGGAAATTTTGTTAATTAGCCTTTGAAATTAAATTGATGTTAACAAAAAACAAGAGTCTGAAGCCACATTAGGCTTTTTCGATGTGCATTTAGATCAGCCTTGATCTCAGCCACTAGTGATCAGCCACTAGCTTAGCTGCACCAGTGCAAACTTCTAAGGTCGCTGCTTTAAACCAGGTTAACTTCCACTGGTACAGCTGCATACGTGCCTGGGCAGCAATGGCTGGAATCACGGCAAATTCCCAACATAGACAAGACCTTACTAAAAATCCATTTCTCTTGTAATTACTTAACTTTCTCTTGGCACTTGTGAAATGGTGAGATCACTAGTTCTCCATTCTAAGGCCTGGTCTACACTAGGATTTTACATCAGTATAGCTACATCTCTAAGGGGTATGAAAAATCCACATGTCTGAGAGACGTAGCTCCACTGACCTAACCCCCTGTGTAAACTGTGCTTGTTGATAGAACAATTTTTCCATCATTGACCTAGCTCTGCCGCCTCTCAGGAGGTGGGTTACCTACACCAATGGGAGAATCCCTCCCATTAGCATAGGTAGCATCTACACTGAAGTGTTACACAGGGCCGCCAAGAGGATTCAGGGGGCCTGAGGTCTTCGGCAGTGGGGGGCCCCCGCTTTGGCAGTAATTCGGCGGCGGGGGGTCCTTCCACTCCGGGACCCGCCGCCGAAGTGCCCTGAACACCCATGGCGGGGGGCCCCCGCCACCGAATTGCCGCCAAAGCCCCGGCACTTCAGTGGTGGGTCCCGGAGTGGAAAGACCCCCCGCCGCGGGGCGTCGGGGCATTTCGGCGGCAGGTCCCGGAGTGGAAGGATCCCCCGCCGCCGAATTGCCACTGAAGACCCGGAGCGGAAGAAGCTCCGCGGGCCCGGGCCCTGCGAGAGTTTTCCGGGGCCCCCAGAGCGAGTGAAGGACCCTGCTCCAGGGACCCCGAAAAACTCTCGTGGGGACCCCTGTGGGGCCCGGGGCCTGGGGCAAATTGCCCCACTTGCCCCCCCCCCCGGGCAGCCCTGGTGTTACAATGGTGCAGCTGAGCTGCTGTAGTGTTTCAATTGTAGACATACCCTAATTCACCGGTTTTTTTCACTATTCATTAAGTTATTCAGCCTAGACAGGTTTTAAAGCCAGATATTTAGCTGGTGTAAATCAGCACCATTGACTTCCAGGGATCTATGCTGACATCAACTGAGGATCTGGCTCTTAACTTAGGGAGGGCGGGAGAATGAACCATTTTATATACATGTTAAAGATACAAAAAAGGGCACAAGTCTATTTCTGTTTCTTTGGCAGGTCACATTTACGTACATTAAAAAAATAACGGGAAAACTTTCAAAAGTACCTAAGTATGGTAATTTAGGAAGCTAAGTGTCATTTTCAAAAGCTATGTAGGACATGTCTACACTGCAAAAAACAAAAACAAAACAAAAAACCCTTCATGTGAATGAGTCTCAGTGCCTGAGTCAGCTGACTCAGGGTACGTCTACACTACGGGACTATTCCGAATGTGCATAAACTGGTTTTGTAAAACAGATTTTATAAAATCGAGTGAGCGCGGCCACACTAAACACATTAAATCGGTGGTGTGCGTCCATGGTCCGAGGCTAGCGTCGATTTCTGGAGCGTTGCACTGTGGGTAGCTATCCCGTAGCTATCCCATAGTTCCCACAGCATCCCCCGCCCCTTGGCATTTCCGGGTTGAGATCCCAGTGCCTGATGGGGCAAAAATCATTGTCGCTGGGTACAGCCTCACCCCTCCCTCCCTGAGCAGCAGACAACCGTTTCACGCCTTTTTTGCTTGGTGAACTGTGCAGACGCCATAGCACAGCAAGCATGGACCCTGCTCAGCTCAATACCGCAATCGTGAATGTTTTAAACACCTCGCGCACTCTCATGCAGTCTATGGTGAAACAGGACCTTCAATCCGAGGCGAGGAGGAGGCGGATACGGCAGCGCGGCGATGACAGTGATGAGGACGTAGACACAGAATTCTCTCAAACCGCGGGCCCCTGCGCTTTGGAGATCCTGATGGTAATGGGGCAGATTCTATCCATTGAACGCCGATTTTGGGCCCGGGAAACAAGCACTGACTGGTGGGACCGCATTGTGTTGCAGGTGTGGAACGATTCCCAGTGGCTGCAAAACTTTTGCATGCGTAAGGGCACTTTCATGGAACTTTGTGACTTGCTTGCCCCTGCCCTGAAACGCCATAATACCAAGATGAGAGCAGCCCTCACAGTAGAGAAGCGAGTGGCGATAGCCCTGTGGAAGCTTGCAACGCCAGACAGCTACCGGTCAGTCGGGAATCAATTTGGAGTTGGAAAATCTACTGTGGGGGCTGCTGTGATGCAAGTAGCCAAAGCAATCACTAAGCTGCTGCTACGAAAGGTTGTGACTCTGGGAAACGTGCAGGCCATAGTGGATGGCTTTGCTGCACTGGGATTCCCTAACTGTGGGGGGGCGATAGATGGAACCCATATCCCTATCTTGGCACCGCAGCGCCAGGGCACCCAGTACGTAAACCGGAAGGGGTACTTTTCAATGGTGCTGCAAGCACTGGTAGATCACAAGGGACGTTTCACAAACATCCATGTGGGATGGCCAGGGAGGGTTCATGACGCTCGCATCTTCAGAAGCACTACTCTGTTTAAACGGCTGCAGCAAGGGAATTACTTCCCAGACCAGAAAATAACAGTTGGGGATGTTGAAATGCCTGTCGTTATCCTGGGGGACCCAGCCTACCCCTTGATGCCATGGCTCATGAAGCCATACACAGGTAGCCTGGACAGTGGTCAGGATCTCTTCAATTACAGGCTGAGCAAGTGCAGAATGGTGGTGGAATGTGCATTTGGCCGTTTAAAGGCGCGCTGGCGGACATTACTGACTCGCTCAGACCTCAGCCAAACCAATGTCCCCTATGTTATTACTGCTTGCTGTATTCTCCACAATCTCTGAGAGTAAGGGGGAGACCTTTATGGCGGGGTGGGAGGCTGAGGCAAATCACCTGGCCGCTGATTACGCGCAGCCAGACACCAGGGAGATTAGAAGAGCACACCAGGAAGCGGTGCGCATCAGAGAAGCTTTGAAAACGAGCTTCATCAATGGCTGGGGTACAGTGTGACTGCTGTGTTTGTTGATGAACACCCAACCCCCTTGATTGACTCAGTCCCTGTAAGCAACTCCCCCTCCCCCTTCGAGTACAGCTTACTTATGCAAATAAAGTCACTCTCATTTAAAAAGCATGAATTCTTTATTGATTCATTATAAAAAGAGGGAGAGAAGTAAGGGTGTGGTTTGGGAGGAGGATAGGAGGGATGGAGAAGGCCATTAAAAAAAATTCACAGTAACGACATCCTTCTGGTTGGGCTGTCCACGGGGGTGGAGTGGGCGGGTGCACGGAGCCTCCCCCCACGCGTTCTTACACGTCTGGGTGAGGAGGATGTGGAACATGGTGAGGGTTGAGGGTGGTTATACAGGGGCTGCAGCGGCACTCTGTGATCCTGCTGCCGTTCCTGAAGCTCCACCAGACGCCGGAGCATGTCAGTTTGATCACGCAGCAACCCCAGAGTTGCATCCCGCCACCGCTGATCTTCCTGCCGCCACCGCTGATTTTCCTGCCGGTCTTCCTGCCACCACCTCTCATCTCGGTTGTCCCTCCTGTCCTCACGTTCATCCCTCCTGTCCTCACGTTCACTGGCCTCTTTCCTGTAATTTGATACCACGTCCTTCCACTCATTCAGATGAGCTCTTTCATTGCGTGTAACTTCCATAATATCCGAGAACATCTCATCTCGCGTCTTCTTTTTCCTCCGCCTTATCTGTGCTAGCCTTTGGGATGGAGGAGGGATGGTTGAAAAATTTGCAGCTGCATGAGGGAGAGAAATATTTAGAAAGATACATTTTACAGAACAATGGTTATACTCTTTCACAGTGAACAGCACTATTCACCTAGCACATGTAATTTCCCTACAAGGTCGCATTTTTCATCTTAATAGTGAGTGCTTGCAGCTCTGGAGTTACAGATCTCACAGACACAGGTCCAGGCATCAGAATTCTGCTTGCATGCGGCCATGGTAAGCCACTGTCTTTCGGCTTCTGTAGTGATTTACCCCTCCCCCCCAACGCATGGCTAATACCACGCTAGCTCCCTGCTAATCAACAACCTTCCCACCCCCCCACCCACTGCGTGGCTGGTAGCTTGGGGAAGATCGCCGGTGACCAAACACAGAAAAGATCATCGGCATTTCACTCCTCCCCTCCCCCCGCTTCGCTACGTGCAGGAAAGTTTTTTTTTAAGCTGCTGCACTCCACGAACCCAGTAGAAAAATGGCCACCCCCCTTACTTAAATTCCTGATTTTTAACCAGGTTATCCTGAACGATATCACTTTGCTGAGGATAACAGAACAAGATAAAGAGCGGATGCTTCTTGAATGCCAGCAGTCACCGGGACCATACGCTGCTATGCTTTGCCACGCAATGATACCTGATTACTTGCTACATGCATGGCGTGGTAAAGTGTCCTACCATGGTGGGCGGAACAAGGCTGCCTTGCCCAGAAACCTTCTGCAAAGGCTTCTGGAGTACCTACAGGAGCGCTTCATCGAGATGTCCCTGGAGGATTTCCTCTCAATCCCCGGACATGTTAACAAACTTTTCTAAGTAACTATACTGTCTGCGAATGCATCCCAAGTCCTCAGGGCAAATCAATCATTAAAAAACGCTTGCTTAAAAAAAATGTTTGCTATTTGCAAAGGTACACTCACCAGAGGTCCCTTCCATGGCGTCATTGTCTGGGATAGTGGCTTGTGAGGGCTGGGAGGAGGGTAATTCCGTCAGGGTGATAAAAAGCTCCTGGCTACTGGGGCTCACGGAGTGCTGTGTGCTCTCTGCTAGGTCTTCCTCCTCTTCTTCATCTTCATCTTCCCCGTCTGCATAATCCTCAGCCATGGCAGAGATTACAACCCCCACCTTGGAATCCACGATCAGGGGTGGGGTACTTGTGGCGCAGCCCCCTAAAATTGCATGCAGCTCAGCATAGAAGCGGCATGTTTTTCGACCTGCCCCTGACCTTCCTTCTTTGGTTTTCTGGTAGGCTTGTCTGAGCTCCTTAACTTTCACTCTGCACTGCACTGAGTCCCTGCTGTGGCCTTTATCCGTCATAGCCTTAGAAATTCTTTCAAATACTTTTTCATTTCGTCTTTTGGAACGCAGTTCTGTTAGCACTGAATCCTCTCCCCAGATAGCGATCAGATCCAGTACCTCCCGTGCAGTCCATGCTGGGTCTCTTTTACGATTCTCAGGAGACTGCATTGTTAACTGTGCTGATGAGCTGTGCGTGGTCACCTGTGCTGATGAGATCTCCACGCTGGGGAAGCAGGAAATGAATTTCAAAAGTTCGCGGGGCTTTTCCTGTCTACCTGGCCAGTGCATCCGAGTTCAGAATGCTGTCCAGAGCGGTCACTGGTGCACTGTGGGATACCGCCCGGAGGCCAATACCGTCGATCAGCGGCCACACTAACCCTAATCCGATATGGTAATACCGATACTAGCGTTACTCCTCTCGTTAGGGAGGAGTACAGAAACCGGTTTAAAGAGCCATTAAAATCGATATAAGGTGCCTCCTAGTGTGGACGGTTGTGGCGTTAAATCGGTTTTACGCTCCTAAAACCGATTTAAACGCCTAGTGTAGACCAGGCTTCAGGCTCTGGGGCTTGAGCCAGGGCTCTGAGCCACTCCCTCCTCACTCAACACTTTAGACTAGAGAAATGTGCTCCTAAAACAACAAAAATTGGCAGGGAGACTTGTCAGGCAAAGGTAGTACCTGACCTTATTTTTAATTATTTTTTCCTAAATAACTAGATTTCAAGTTGCCACTGTTCCTTTAATTTATTGTTAGAAAAATATTAGTGTTGTATTAAGGAAGAACCCAGTGGTCTTATCCAGGCTGTGTATCATCCACCACACAGGTTGGACCACAAAAATTGGAGCAAACTCTTAAAGTTAATTTTTAGCACCAATACATGCAGAAGTAAAAATGATAGTATGGTATCTTGAAGGGAAATAAAGGAGGGGATCCTACTATCCAACTTGTGCTCTTACCCTTTGCTGGATGAAATCAGAGCTGCTCAAATGTTTGTGACTATAGTATTTCACCCTCTAGTGGCCAAAATCTACTAAAAATCATATACATATCACCACCAAGCACCCTTGTCTGCCAAATGAGACAACACTTGTTATTTAATCTCGATGTCTCGAATACTTTAGATACCGTTATCTAGAGGCACTTTAGTCATGAGAACATTCTTGGGCTTTTGGTTTTACATCAAAAACACGAAAAGATTTTAATTTTCATTCATTGAACAGAATGAAATTTGGGTTTAAAAATGATCATGGAATCCAAATTGAAAATATTTTCTGATAAAAATTTTTTGAAAAATTCTGTGGAACTAAAATTGTGAATGTTGCTCATCTCTAGTAAAAATAATTACTGTTTACTCTGTAGTAAATTTAGTGGGAAATTGGGATACAGTTGATAATCATGTAAATTTCAGACGGCACTTCTCTGACCCTATTTAATGAATGAATGCTCATTCTTGTGCTTTAACGGGACATTCTGAAATGTCAGAGTTGCTTTGTTGGGACAATTTTTGTTCTAACTTCCCTGTCAATTACAATTAAAAGTGTTAATATGACAGCCAAAGGTCACAGATTGCTTATGGCTAGTGCTCTCTGCCTGTCTCACACAATGGCAACCAGGAAATTGCCCTGTCATTTACAATTAGAGGTGTTAATATGGTGGTTAAGGGTCACAAATGTTTCAGACTGAGTTGCCAAAGACATTTGGTTTATGTTAAGTGACATTCAGCAAAACTTCGTTTAAATGGGATGGCCACTTAATTGGGATATATTTAAATCCAGAGAAGCATCATGATTAAGTGCTTTCTACTATCTTGTTTTGACAATAGTAGGCACTGGAATTATTTGTAGGTGTATATGTGTCTTTTATATAGACTTTAATATTATACAGAAACAAGAATTTTAATGGGTCCCATACTGTTTAGCGAAATACTTAGAGATTGCAATAATGCAAGAAAAAAATCACATTCTGTAGCGGATTAAGTCAGATTGCCCGGCGTTTGTCCTGCACATAGAACTTTGTATGAACTAGGGAACAGAATCTGTGGGATTTTTAAAGTACTCAGTGCCACTCTAACTCTGTTCCCTTTGAAACCAATGGGTTTCACATTCACTTTAATGGAAGCAGAGTCAGGCCAAATCTGATCGCTTCTGATAATGCCATCTTGTTTCTCTCCCATGCATGCTTTCTAAAAGGTATTTTTCCTACCATTTACAGGGTTACCAACTCTCATGATTTTACTGTGAGACTTACAATATTTGGCATTTTTTCTTAAAATCCCTGATGCTGGAATGCAGCAATTACATGAGAATCTGTTTACATTTTTTTAAAAGATATGTGTTCTAGCCCCTCAGTTTTCAAAGAAAGGCTTGAAAATATGACCCAAGTGTACCTTAAAACCTCAAAAATCCAGACAAATAAAAAACAGCGACATCACATGCGTATGTTTCCCCATATTAGCATGGCTAACCTAGAAGCTCTTTTCTTGCAACACACAAAGATTTGTGACAAGGAGTCCTGTGGCACCTTATAGACTAACAGACGTATTGGAGCATGAGCTTTCGTGGGTGAATACTCACTTCGTCAGACTCTGACGAAGTGAGTATTCACCCACGAAAGGTCATAATCCAATACGTCTGTTAGTCTATTAGGTGCCACAGGACTCTTTGTCGCTTTTTACAGATCCAGACTAACATGGCTACCCCTTTGATACTTGACACCAACATTATTGTATTTTTTTTACAACCTCATGGTTTTGAAGCCAATTTCATGATATTGGGAGGTATAGCTGAAGATTTTTAAATGTTTGACTTTGACAGTACTGCTTGAATTTTTACTACGTTTCCATTGAAAAGTAGTGCCTGTGCAAAATAGCTGTCTTTTGCCTTTTGTTCTCTTGTGCCAAATATGATAAGGACATTTAACCCATAATTTCCAAATAAGGGACACACTACAAAAAGTATTAGTAGCCACTGCAGATTCACCTATCACAAAGGTTAATTGCTCTGTGTGTACAGATGGGGAGGTGAGAACAATAGGTGACAGTTGCTGTTGAGGAGTTAGCACACAACTCTTAGGCCCTTGGGCCAAATTAAGCCCCCGTGTAAGCAGTCACAACTCTGTTGAAGTCAATGGACTAAGCAAAACTAAACTGGGCCTTTTGTAATTAAGAGAAAAGTTAATTGACTTCTGTTATCCTTCCTTTGTGTAACCAGACAAAAGAAGGACAACCCAGCTGACATGTCAAGCCAGATTCTCTATGGAGATCTGGCCCTTCTGCACTACTCACATGGAATAAAAGGGATGGAGTTCCTGGAATTCTTAGCTGGCAGAGGTGATTCTGGCATGAGCTGCCATCCTTACACTCAGCATAGTGGGTCTGACAGGAAGGGGGCATAGTGCAGTTCTGCCATCAATTCCAAGGATGGTAGCTGGGATGTGACAAAAAGTGATGTGATTTAAGCAGTAGGGCAGAGCATGTGACTTTTGTTTGCTGTAGTAATTTTTTTTTAATTGGTTATATATAACATTTTTCGTAATGGTCATCTGATCAGCTAACACTTTGCGAAAGGGTTAGGTTCTACAGAAAGAGGGGCATTTCAAGGAGGGAGTTGAGGGAAAAACTTGAGGCATGACAAACTGGTTTAGGGACAGCACTTCAAGGGTAGGGGGCCACATGGAAGAAGGCCAAGAGAGCAGTAGAAGGTGACAGTTAGATGTGCTGCTTGGAAGGATTGAGGAGCGCAGCTGGAGGAAGTGAAAGGGATAGAACACAGATACGGAATAGACTGTGCAGATCTTTGAAGGCGGAGGCCTGGTCTACACTACACGTTAGGTCAACGTAAGCTGCCTTACATCAACCTAACTGTGGAAGTATCTTCACTTGAATTTGGATTCCGCCGATGTAAGTGCCACTCTGTTTATTTAGTAGCAACTTTTCCCCGAGTGGTGTAGAGTCGCAGTCAATCTAAGTAGGTCAACACAGTGTCAATGTAGACATCCCACAATGCCCCACACAGACAATACAGTTGATACAAGTGCTCCTGGTGAGGATGCATACCACTGACAGAAGGGGCCAAATGTGTGCACACATAAGCAATTTAATAACTGCAGTGGTGGTATGTCAACATAGGTTAGGTTGACATAATTTTGTAGTGTAGATATGACCTAATACATGGAATAACAGTTTGATTCAGAAGACAAAGGAAAAACACTGAAGGACCCTTTATGAAGAGTATATACTTTAAAAAGGCAGAATTAAGGAGATTAATAATGGGTCACACAGTTTATCACCATGAGTTTGATGGTTTCAATCCAGTTCATATTTATATAGCGATTAAAAGTTATTACTGTCTGATGGCCTCTGTGAAATGACTTTGATTTCAGTTCATTTCACACTCAGCAAGGGACCACATCATAAAAACACCACTACAACTGGCTCTCATAGGTACTCTTATTAGAAAGACCAAGGACTAAAAAGACCTTAATCAGAACTGCACTATTCTTTCATTCCTAAAGATGGTCCTTCCATGTCAGGGTTGAAATCCATTGGTAGGGGATAGAGAGCAGGGACAGAGGAATGTAGCGGGGAAGGAGGGTGACAGTAATGGGGAGCTCTGAACTATTGCTGTCTAAGCTGTCACTGTCTTGTGCATAAATAGGGGATTTCATTTTCTAGCATCGTCAAGACAATCCCAGAGCTAAATACAAACATTTTTAATTTATATTGCACCTGTTAGCCAGGGAGCTTAAAGCACTTTACAAAGAGAGAGAAATATTATCCTCATATTTTAGATGGGGGAACTGAAGTAGAAAGGTTATTGGCCTGATTTTCTGAGATGCTGAGCACACTCAACTGCCATTGACTTCAAATGGAGCGGTGGGTGCTCAGCACTTTTAGAAAATCAGGCCACAATTGACACTTTTATGGTCACCCTGCACTCTGCCACACTGCCATGAAAATGCATCCCTTGTTTCAACTAAGCTCATTATGGGGAAAGAATGTTTCTTTTTCTAACTTGGCTTTTAACAACATCTGAAATGAGTTAGGAAAGGATGAAACATTTTATACCTTGGTTGGCTTGAAATAAACAAACATTTTCAGTCAGTGGTGGTGTTTTTGAAAGTTTTGTTTATTAAAAAAACTTACTACTAATTGCTTAAAGCTTGGCTTTCTCCTGTGGGTAAACCCATTAATTAATTTAATTGATCACTAATTGTTTTTTTCCGAGAAGGGTTATACTGAGCTGGGGCTGATGAAAAGCCCAGAGTATTCTCAGCATGAGTCCAGAGAGTTGGAAGCAAACATGAGTTAATTGTGTGGAAATCTGTTAGCAGAAATGAAGAGTTGAAAAGCTTTTACATGGTATTCTTTCCCATCCTATGTAGCTGCCCACAGCCCTCTGCCGGAGCAGTGCACAACAAAGGGTATGTCTATACTACAAAATTAAGTCTACCTACCTTATGTCGGGATACAAACTGGGCTGCCAATCTACATCTCCTGTGACATACCCCAGGTGGTGACTTCCATGATTAAACTACCTTCCCTCTTTATGAGGGGAGACCGTGGTGCATCATGAGGGATGTAGTCTGGTGAGGGACCCCAACCTACAGGGGAGAATGGAAGCATGAGGCACTGTGGCAGTATTTATGAATAAATTATCATTTTTGACCCCAGTGTTTTCCCCATAGCTATAACCAATGGCCATTAGTAATGCAGGGCTAATGGGGTCAAAACCCAGCTCTTAAATTCCTTCCTTGTTATTTTTTAACAAACAGCCTTTGGGGCATATTTTTCTTGTCTCCCTCTTCTTTTGCAAAAAGAGGAGAAGGAACTGGGCAAGAAAAGGGAAAGAAGGGCTGGGAGATTCGAGCACTTCACTCCCACAGTGTGCAGAAAGAGAGGGAGATACAGCAGAGACTGGTGGGCCATCTAGCTTCTGAAGACCTTCTCCCTACATTGAAAGTATAGTGTGGAACTCTCTACTCAGAGTTTCCAGGCCTATTTTCCAGTCCTCTAAGCAGCCACATTGCAGCATTCCTTCCTCCCCTTAGGGTCAGTGCTAGACACTCAAGTGAGGGAAAGATGAAGCAGAGGGAGTGAGGAGCTGGCCAGCCTGTGATTGCAGGAGGCAGCAGGTAGGGGTCTGTGCCCAAGAAGGAAAGGGGGTGGGCAGGGAGACCTGTAAACTGGTGAAAGGTGGAGCAGAGAGGGACCTGATGAAGGCAGTTGGAGAAGAATTAGGGGAGCTGTGATTAATTGAGGTGGGAAGGAAGTTTGAATGTTGATCGGTTGCCTGATTATTTTCAGGAGGAGTATGATTACAGCAGAGGAATTATGGGAAGTGATTTGGGGGGAAGAGAAATTGGTTGCTGAGGAAAAGAGAAGAGTCCCAAATTTTTTTTGATGGCTAATTTTCTTTAGGAGATCATAAATGATTTTGTGGGGCGAGGTAATGTCAGAAAAGATATCTGTAGGTCATAGGAGTGGGGCAGTAGCTTATTGCTAGCCTCCTTAGGCCTTAGTCCATCCCGTGCTTCGCTGCGCATTGGGCTACCCACATTTGCCATCCTTGCCTGTCAACGCCCTTCTCTCCACATCTTCCCATTTCATGTTGAGGTGCTTAATGTCATTCAGAACTGTTCGTTTCCATGTTATTCACGGTCTTCCTCTTTTTTCTTGCATTTTCTGGCTTCCATTCAAGGGCGGTATTTGGTAAGCATTCTTTTTCCATTCTCAGCACATGTCTCAGCCACTGATGTCTTCTTTTGTAGATTATTTGTGAGAAGGTACCTAGTCCAGTAATTTTTCTGACTTCTTCATTCATTTTCCTATCTCTATATGTTATTTCTAATATTCTTCTCAGACATTTGTGATGAAATGCATTCAGCTTTTGTGTATCTTTCTTGGTAAGTTGCCATGTCTCACTGCTATATGTTGTGATGGCGATAACAATTGCTTTGTACACATTAAGTTTTGTCTTGAGGGAGGTGTTTTTGAGTCACCAGATGTTTTTGAGTCTTCCAAATGCAGCATTTGCCTTCCCAATTGTTGTTATTTCCTCGGAACTAGTAGCATCTTGGCTGATGGTAATTCCAAGATACATAAAATTGTCCACCTTCTCCAGGTAAACATGACTTTACATTTCTTTGCATTGTATGTCAAACCTATCTTCTCCATTACTTTTTACTTGGTTTGTGCATTTTTGTAGTCCATTGGCATCTTCACTGATAAGAGCGATGTCATCAGTGAAGTCTAGATCAAATAGCCTTGAATTGTTCTATTTTAGGCCATATGTATCACTGTTGCATTGTTTTAATCCATAGTTGATGACTAGCATAAACAAAACAGGAGACAAGGACACACCTGTCTTCATGCTGAATGGCTTATTCAATCCATTTTCCATTTTAATGCAGCATTTTGAGTTGGTGTAGAATGCCTTCATAATGTTAATTAATTTTCTTGGAATTCCATATTGTTCCACAATTTTCCACATTGTTTCTCTATTTACACTATTGAATGCCTTTAGAAAGTCCACAAAATTGATGGCAAGACTGCCTTGGAATTCAATTGTGTTCTCAATAATCTGTCTCAGGGTGAAAATAGCATCTTGTGCACGATATCCCTTGTCTAAATCCAGATTGTTGTTCACGTAGGATGGTATCCATCTTTCTTTTCATTCTGTTCAGGAGGACTGCTGCTAATATTTTCCTGTGACAGATAGAAGTGTTACTCCCCTCAAATTTGAATAATTGTTTAGATTGCTAGCCTCAGCCCCACCATTTATTTTGAGCAGCAGCAGCTACTGACTTATGGCACTTACTATTTAATTGAGATGAAAGATGTTTTGCATCTTTCCTATTTAACATTGAAAATAAGAAATTGCCCATATCACTAGGATATGGGAATAGACTGAAGTATTCTTATTCATACTGAGTAGTTTCTTATTCCTCTAGTCGTCCCATTGAAATCAATGGATCTATTTGTGGAGGCAAGGGTGATATTCAACATGGGTATCACCATTTAGCCCAAAACGATTAATTAATGATAGAGATCACATGGTACAGATCAAGATGTATTCTAGTTCTGTTCCAGTGAGAGACTTAGAGCATCTTCATGTCTTAGTTTTTCCAGTGCTACATGGCAAAGGTTGTTTTAGTAAATGATCCACTGATGGAATTACTTTACCCATCTTCAGCAAGAGGATCAGAGCAGGCAGCGATGTAACCAATTTAGCTACAGGGGCTTGACTACTAGGTAGTTTCCAGGTTTTCAGAAATAGGTAGCTGGATCATTATTCTCAAGTGTTTCTGCAGTTGCTACAGTTGGAATGAAAACTGGAACTCATTATTATTATTATTATTATTATTATTATTATTATTATTATTTCAGGCTATTAACCACCAACTGCTGAATAACATACAGTACCTAGTACAAGAAATAGAATGCATGTTGGGTGGGTGATGCCCCATGTATTTTACTTTTAATTGGGGTGTGTGTATATGCGTGTATGTAAACTTAGGGCTCATGAAAGGTGACAAATTGACACAGTGGAAGACTGAAGTAATCTGCTTATTTTCTGAAGAAATAGGAATATTATAGAAACCATTGAAACCAGTATCCCTATCTTGCACCACTAGTATGTACCAGTCTTGAACTGGCAAGTGAATAGAATCCATTCTTCAATTTTTGGCCTCTCATCTGAGACTAACAATGTTTCCATGTAGTGTTGTGACAGTAGTTTTGTGATGTAGACAGTTGTCCAGTGGCAACTAGACTGAGACCACCAAGCTCATTTTGTTGAGATTACCAAACAAAGGTAAAAGGTCATGCAAATTTTTATTTCTATAAATTAGCTTTATTGATATTGTACTTAATTGCCTTGCTGTGGAAAAAAATTTGCATAGTCAAATTATGCCATTATTGGTACTGACTGCCTTTGAGGGAACATTATGTTCCTGGAATGTTTTAAAATAGATCTAATTTTTTTCCATAGGAAGTCAGTTTAGAAACTAATGTGTAAAACACTTAACAACTATGGGACGTACTTTTCTCTCTATGTGTGCACTTAATTCCCATTCATGTGAAAGAGAAGAGAATATACCACTGTGTGTATGTAGAACATTTTGATATGCTCCCACTTGGTAAAAGATAGATTGACAAGAACAGCTGCGAACAGTGTCAACAATCAAGTAGGATGAAATGTGGCAAGACCCCAACTGTTTCCCATTCAAATGAGTTATGAGTTCTCACTGCTCGGAGGCACCTGATAAAAGATCATTTGAATGGAACTGTGAGAATTTTGAAATATCCACCTGGCAGGAAGCTTCTTTCCTCCCCAAACACAATAAAATAAAGTAAAAAAAAAAAGTTACAGTGAGGAAAAAAATAAAATAGCAAAAGAGAACATAAAAGTCCTGTCCCGTCAGAACCCAGGGATGTCAGATCTCTGAGTATTACTTAGTACAAGGAATAGGATGTGTTAAGGAAGGGGAATGCTATAAAGGAAATGCAGTTGAAGCAATATGAGATGACTAGGGGGCCCACCCACCTTCCAACATCAAAGTCTGACTGCAAAGAATGCTTGGTCATTTGCTGCTTAATATTACACACTCTATACTGATGCCAAAAGTACTGGCCTGCCCTCAGAGCGCTACTTATAGTACTCCATTGTATTCACTACCTTCCTTAATCCAGTCATAATCGTTATTCCTTCCACAAAAATAAATTTTTCATGTAGGAGGAGAAGAACAAAACAATCTAGTTAAAGTCTTGGCAAGAAAGAGTTAATGGTATTTGTGGTCTTTTAGTTTTGCTATTTCCCAGTTAGAAAACTCGGGGTTCCCAAGTTCTCTGGTGCCATCCGGATAACCTTTGCAGTGTTTCATAGGACCATTTGGTTTGAGAGGTGGCCCTATTAGATCTTGTAGTCCATTCCCCTGGCCTGTCACATCATTAACTTCAATATTCCTAACCCCTCCATAACAGATGGGTGTTTAGTCCATCCTGAAATATCACCATGATGGTGCTTCCAAAAAATCTACCCTTTGGTAGCTTGTTCTATTGTCTAAATGTTTATAGTAATAAAGTATTTCCTAGTATTAAACCAACATCTTCCTTCCTGCATTGTAAACCCATTACCACAAATATTGTCATCTTTGACTAATGAGATTAATTGATCCCTGGCTGCTTTTCAATCCACCACTTTCTGTATTTTAAAATATTTATCTGGCCTCCCTTCAATCTTCTGTTCTATTGACTGAACATGTTTATTTTGCAGGTCTTGCTTTAAAACCCTGCATCTTTTTGGGTGGTTCTCCTCTAAATTCTCTCCAATTTCTCTTAATTCATGGTTGTGAGCACTTACATGAGTAATCCTTTCCCCTCTTTTTTTTTTTTTTTTTTTTTTTGAGAAAGTGCTGAACTATCTTAGGTACCTAACTCCAGGGTTCACAGCTGTGAATCCTGAGCGGAGATAGGTATCTTCCTCCAGCCCAGATTTAGGCACCTAACTCCCTTTCAGTGGTGATACTTAGATCATACCCTCTTCTTGGGCATGTCCTACTGCCTAGCTTAGGTGGTTCTCTGCTCAGTATGCTGGCTTCTATGAATCCCTTTTTTAGATGCCTAACTGTCCCTATGTATTGTATAGGGAGCTTGGGTGTCCGACTCAGCTAAGGATTCCTCTTGCTGGCAAGGTGCCTAAAAGTTGAGGCACTGAATGCTCAGCCATTGCAATGCTTAGACTAAGCCCTCCTTATGAATCTAGCCCAAAGTGTTCACCAACTGGCTTTGAAAAAATCTAACCTATGTCTAAACTGGTTGTTTTTTATAATAAAACTTTACATGTCTCAACTTTTTCTAATCTGGTTTAGCGTACATGTGAAAGTTTTGGATTTGGTATACTTTTAGAGGCAAGACTTAATCTATTTGCATGAATTGAAATGTTAACAAATCATAGACCTCAAACTGCAATGCGTTATAATTCAAATATTCATTTAAGCTAAGAAAATATGAAGTTGGCTCCCTACTCAGAATATACAGCAAAGGTCCATTCATAAAAATCAAATAGGAAAACTTTTAAAAAAAATCTAGAATGTAGGTGTTAGTAAAATAGCATACTTGGGGATACCTTGCGGATATACACTGAACTTACTATGCCTAAATTCTGCTTGCCTTACATACCCATGTAGTCCTATGCAAGTTCATGGAACTACTTGCACCAGTAAAATGAACAGAATTTAGCCCCGTATTTGAAACATGAAGTTGGTATTTTCTCCACTAAGCTATGCAATGTTTGTATTTACCATGGGAGGTCTCTTTTATTGAATACCTTAGTCCAATAGAAACATACTGAAACTTACAAGAAAAACTGAATAATCAAAAATAAGAATGACAGTTAAAACAAAATCTAGTCCCTGTTTTATACCATGATCTACATGTACAAAAAATGTTGTACAAATCGTACTTAATTTACTCTGTGTCTAATTTTGCCATACTTACTTGGGGTAGTACAGGGCTGCCCAGAGGGGGGGGCAAAGGGGGCAATTTGCCCCGGGCCCCGGGCTCCGCAGGGGCCCCCAAGAGAAGAGCGGAGGCTCCCGCCTCCGCCCCTCTCCTGGAGCCTCAGCGCATCAAGCGCCGAGTCTCCGGCCGAGCCCCTGAGCCCCGCCCCGATCCGAGCCGCGTGGTGAGGGGGCGGGGCTGGGAGCTCCAACGGGGCCTGAGCCCCGCCCTGCTCAGAGCGGCGTGGGGAGGGGGCGGGGCAGCTGCCTCTGCTCGGCGTGGAGCTCCCAGCCCCGCCCCCTCACCATGTGGCTCTGAGCGGGACGGAGCTCAGGCCCCGCCGGAAACGCGCTCGGGTAAGAGGCTGAGGCTGGGGCCGGGGCGGGGGAAGCGGGACCCGCCGCTGCCGCCGCGCAGCCCGGTCTTCGGTGGCGGGGGGCCCCTTCTGTTCCGGGACCCGCCGCCGAAGTGCCCCGAAGGCCCGCGGCGGGGCCCCCCCCGCCACCGAATTACCGCCGAAGACCGGGCTGCGCTTCGGCGGCGGGTCCCGCTTCGGTGGTAATTCGGCGGCGGGGGGGTCCCGCCGCGGGTCTTCGGGGCACTTTGGCGGCGGGTCCCGGAACGGAAGGGCCCCCCGCTGCCGAAGACCCCGGGCCCCCGGAATCCTCTGGGCGGCCCTGGGGTAGTACTTCACTTGTCATGTAATTCCATTGTGAAACAGGGTGGCAGAAACAAGCAATCTATGTTATATTTTGCTTCTTCAATAACTTTAAAAAATGAGAATTTTCCTGTATTTTAGCTTACAAATTTCCCCCTATTACAAAATAGGACACCTATTGCCATGAAATCATATTAGTGATATTAACAACAGCGACCGTATTCTAATTTAGCCTGAATTGCTAGTAGGATTGTATTTGAAATGATGATAATCATATCTAAATAGTTATAAACACACCCTGTCTCTTTCTAATTTACTATTAAACATTTATTGCAAAACCATATACTTATTCTTAGAGCCCTAGACAACACAACATGCAGACTTGCTCATGACTCAATATACAATTGATACATTTTAAGGCCAGAAGGGACCACTAAGATCAGCTAGCCTCACTTCCAACATAACGCAGGCCAGAGAATTTCACTGAGAATTCCTTCATCAAGACCAACAACTTGTGGTTGAACTAGATCATATCTTTTAGAAAGATACCTAGTCTTTATTTATAGATTTCAAGTAATGAGGAATCCACCATAGGCTTGGGTAAGTTGTTCCAGTGGTTTATTACCTTCACTTAAAAAATTGCACCTTATTTTCAGTCTGAATGTGTCAAATTCCAGCCATTGGATCTCATTATGCCATTTTCTGCTAGATTAAAAAGCCCTCTACCATTAGATATCTTCTCCTATACAGGTTCTTATGAACTGTGATCAAGTCACCTCTTAAACTTCTCTTCAATAAGCTAAATTAAGTTCCTTAAGTCTTTCACTGGAAGGTATGTTTTCCAGTTCTCAAATCATTCTTGCAGCTCCCCTCTTCAGTTTTTCCACATCCTTTTTGAAGCATGGACACTGCCTACCATATCTGTCTATGTAAATTCAAATAATTTCATTTTCATATTGTATACTGGTAATAGGAGCTAAAGGTCCCAATTCATGAAAACCCTCCTATTCAGGACAACACTCAAGCATCTGTTGAACTTTAAGCACATGCTTAAGTTCAATTGAAGTCACTCTTCATGTAGTCATTAAAATTCAGCACTTGCTATAATGCTGCCCTGAATAGGGATGGGTTCAAGCATGCACCAAGGTGCATTCTTTGATCAGGACAGAAGAGAGATTTTTACCTTGCTTTAAAAAAATGTAGGCTAAACACTGCTCTAACTCAGTGATACTCAGACTGAGGCTCAGGAGCCGCAAGTGGCTCTTTAATATGTCTCCTGAGGCTCTTTGCAGCACGTGATACTAAAATACTGTGTGATTTAATTATTAACTAATATAAGTTATTCACCAATAAGGTCAGTCATTTTGCTGTAAGAATGTTATATATATATATATATATATAGTAAAGTTATAATTATATATATATATATATATATATAGTAAAGGAAACAACGAATTCACACTACTGTGGCTCTTTTGGGTAATGTTGATTGCTTTTGGCTTTTGGCTCCAGAACCGCTGAGGTCTGAGTATCACTGCTCTTTCAGTGGAACAAGTGCTTTATTATTTCAGAGTTCTAGGTTTGACAAACAAGGCATTTCTATATGGAATTCAAAGGAAATTTACACTTTTAAAATTGTTAACATTTTAAGGTAATTAACATTTGGGGCTCGGTATATATAAAACACTAAGCTCTTCTATTCTTGATTTTCTTTCTCACTATACATATAAAGCCTATGCAAATACAATGTCCACTAGCAGTGCATGTATTATCCTCTGTACCTCTTTAATAAACACTTTCAAGAAATGATTGAAAGCATTTTGTGGTGCTTGTTTCACATGTATTTTAAAAGGAGACTGACTTGCTGCACACTAATCTTGTAAAAGAACTTTAAGCACCTATGTTTCCTGTCCATTTTTGTAGATGTAGCAAATTACTCAAAGACCTAACCACATCAGTCCCAGCTCCAAAGAGAAAACACAATGTGCTATTTATACTTTTTGGGTGTAGATATTCTCTGAAGGGTATAGAAACATATGAAGGTATGATTTTGCTTTTCCCAAAGCACTGTTGGAGGTATGGAAGAAAGAGTCTAGACATGATACTGGATTAAAAACTAACAACAAGAAGTGAGTGGATTATAAAAGCAGGAAAGAATAATCTTCAGAATACTTTGTTGGGTTTACCCTGTGTGTCACATGTCAACTTTTTTTTCCTGAACATTTCTAAAGACAATTGCTTATCCTGAGCATTTGCTAGGATGCTTTGTTGGAACCAGTCTGTGTTTAGTGTGGCTACAATGTAAAAAAGAAGAAAAGAAATGCCAAGGAAGTTTCTCCAAAACTATAATGTGTGTTTACATTTTTTTACTATGCAAAAAAGTGACTTGTTGAATCATGAAAGAAAGCATTGGAAACACATATACATCATAAAACATGAATGTCACACAAGATGAAGCTTCATGCTTTTTCAGTGACAGCTTAAAGCTCTGTTAAAGATATTTGCACAGGCACACTAGCTTGGGCTCTGATCTTGTCAAGTCTTATAAGCTAAGCAAGGTCAGGTGTAGTAAGTACTTAGATGGGGGCTGCAATAATTGATTGTCAGAGATACCCTTTCTTCTGAGTCATACTCAGTTAAGCCCCCAACATTGCAAAAAGGGGGATGGTGCTGCTGGAAGTGCCATATTTTGGATGAGATATAAAATGTAGGTGGGGAAAATGTAACACGAATATTAGGAAATACTTTGTGGTAGTGAGAGCTGTTAAACTATGTGTGAAAGTCCTGTCAGTTCCAACATTAAAAACTATACTGCGAGAAGCACTAATGGTATATGGCACCTTTTTTTTTTTTTTAATCTGAATGATACACATGGTACCTCTCTTCCCAGGCCATAATTCTCCACTCAAGTTGGAACTTCTGCATTTTAAATGGCAGGGAGCTCCAGGAAGGATGCTCTCATGTGGGAGTGTAAACAGGAATTTATAAAATAAATTGAATTGTGTATACAATAGACCAGATCCTGCAATTGGATCCATTCATACAGAACTTTGCTATCAATGGCAATGAATCCAATTTCAGGATCATGGTTATAATTTGTTAATGGCTTTGGAATTCTTCTAGATGAGACCTTCTATGCTGTAAATGTAAGTCTATTAAGGTTTTCATGTTTGCTTTTATGCATACCTTAAGTTTTTAGCAGTCACATCTCAGGGAATGGGCGTTGTATTGATTTCATTATGCTGAATACATTGGGATATACCTAAAAAGAAATAATATATAAAACTGGGAAATCAGTGTAGTGTTTTCTAGGATATAGTGAAATAACTCATGCTTATATGGTGTGATGGGGCATATGCTCCGCATTGTCAAAGAAAGGGCTAACGGAGATTCTTAGGGGCACAGTTAACCCATTCTGTGGCACCTGGAGGGGAGACAGGTAATTAAAGATTAGACCCAATTGGGGAGAACCAGGGTGGATGCTCCCTATAAAGTAAGGACTGTAGGGCCAATAGGAGATAACTGAGAGAAGAGAGTTGTAGCAGGAGCTTATACACTGGGACTGTTGCTAAAGGGAGAGGGTAGTAGTGATGGTGAAGAGATTCCAGGCAGGTGCCAGAGATGCTAGATGATACTTTGAAAAAACCCCTTAGGAACAGACAGGGAAAAGCTCGACAGAGAGACGAAACTCCAGGGAGAGAGGATTGGAGAGTCCAGTTCCATGATAGGTGCCTGCAAGCAGGCAAATGCAGGAAGCAGCCCAGACAACCAATGAGGGATCATAAGAAACAGACCCTAACTGCTTATCATAAGGGCCCTGGGCTGGAATCTAGAGGAGAGGATGGACCTGGGTTCCCCTATTGCCTGCTCGTAGGAGGGTCAGTATAAGTGGGAAGGGCTATTGACACCACTTGGGAAAGTGGCAAGGACTATGGCGCCAGGCTGTGGCTGAAGGGCAGCATTTCGTTACTAAGACTTTGGGTTTTCATTTGGACTTTTTGGTTACCCCAGCAGGGTTCCTGGCCATGGGCTGACAGAAAAAACAACAACAACAAAAGGCTGATATGTCATGAGACCTATACCAGGCTGTTTGTGGGGTTTCAGTATTGCCCAGTAACACCTCCAAGTCTGCCCTTGCCATGCACTCTACACAGGTGCATCTGGAGAAGGTGGGGGACAGAAGCAGCTGCACAGTATATGCCATGGTGACAGAAAATTCTACAGGTAATTTAATAGCGTTGTAGTCTGTCTTTTGACCAAAACAAAAGGGCGTTGCGGGGACAGGGGTACTGCTTTCTTAGGCCATGTTTGGTTTTCTTTTGGGTGACTGAATTTTTTAGTAATAAGGGTGCTTAAAACTCAGAGTTAACAAATACAATTGCACTGTGTACAGAAATCTCTTATTAGCAGAATGGACTCCAAGCAGCAGCGGCACCAGGCACCAATGCTCCAAACGCGTGCCTGGGGTGGCAAGCCACGGGGGTGGGACCCTGCTGGTCCCTGCGAGGGCGGCAGTCAGGCAGCCTTTGGCGGCTTGCCTGCGGGAGGTCCGCCGGTCCCGTGGATTCGGCAGCAATTCGGCGGTGGGTACGCCAAAGCCGTGGGACCGGCGGACCTTCTGCAGGCAAGCCACTGAATCCGCGGGACTGGGGACCTCCTGCATGCAAGGCGCCAAAGGCTGCCTGACTGCCATGCTTGGGGCAGCAAAAAAGCTAGATCTGCCCCTCACTCCAAGTCAGGGAATTAAATGGTAGCAGAATTTGTTAACAATATTGTACATTTCTAAATTAAAGATTCATAATAAGAGTTTATAATGACTTTAACACTTACATAACATAACACCCACAAAAACTTATGCTCCAATACGTCTGTTAGTCTATAAGGGGCCACAGAACTCTGTGGCTTTTTAGTCTAAAGAGGGGAAGTCCAGTGCAAACATCAATCCTCAAAACACATCTGTGAGAGTTTATTGTCCCCATTTCACAGATAGAGAAACTGAAGCAGAAGGAAGATGCTTGCATATTGCCATGTAGTGATT
Source organism: Mauremys mutica (assembly GCF_020497125.1). Taxonomy (NCBI): domain Eukaryota; kingdom Metazoa; phylum Chordata; order Testudines; family Geoemydidae; genus Mauremys; species Mauremys mutica. The sequence continues at coordinate 32,890,329 of NC_059076.1, read as the reverse complement.
TATTGTTAATTCTGTGATTGTAGTTCAGTAGTTCCTGTTTCCTGTTCTCTGAACTCCTAGATCATAATGCCTCTCCTAATGTAGGTATGCATTTGTTTTATAGGCATATTACCAAAAGTATGTGAACGTACTTGCCACAACTGATAGGTAATAATGATGAGGATAATTGTATCTGTTTATTGAGGTATAGCAGTCCTCACTCTAGTGTGTTTTCTCTTTTAATACTGTGAAGACTACTTACAACTACTGTCTGTTGGTTCCCAGCTATGGCATATCTATATAGCAGTCTATACAATATAGCTGTATATAACTCATTATGAACAGCCATTTGCAACATGTGCTTTGCCATAACATTTCATAGATAAAACAGACATTTTGAGATAGTGTGATAGATATTCTACATTTATTATACAGCTAATGGGACAGGAAACAAACGAACTTTAAACAGTCATTCTTAGGGGAAAATCTGTAGCTAAAACCATGATGGATTCAGTATAATGGATGTAACACATTAGTGTGTATCATGAACAGGCCATCCAGTCTCATTATAAATGACTAGATTAGATTTTATTTAAAACAGCTAAATTGTTATGTGGAAGGTATTTCTCAAAGTGTGATTGCCTGGAGAGGTTCAAACAAATCCACAAATACCAGGATAAAAATAAACGTTAGTTTTTCTTTTTGTTTTAATCTTTACCATTGAGGCATCAGCAACAACAGAACCATCTATTGCATGTGGAATAACTCTGTCAAAGCAAATAGGAAGCATTTGTAGTGGAGGGACACTTCTCACTCAGAATTTTAGGTCAGCTGTGGTCACTTACCTTAATTTGAAAATGCCTTTCAGTTCCCTTCTGTGGCTGCTGGACTGTTCACCGAAGTGTAGGCAGTGGAGCGGAGGTTCTAGCTTTTTGGAGCCCCCTACTGGAATAAGCACTGCATAATGTGAGGTACTGAAGAAGCTCCCCCTGTGGAGACCCCTCAGGTATGCTTAGCAGGCTTTATGCCAGTGGTTCTCAAACTGGGGGACGGGATCCCAAAGTGGGTCACGATCCCGTTTTAATGGAGTCGCCGGGGCTGGCATTAGACTTGTTGGGGCTCAGGGCCAAAGCTTCAGCCTTAGAGCTTCAGCCTGAGGTGGCACAGCTCAGGTTACAGGCCCCTTGTCTGGGGCTGAAGACCTTGGGCTTCGGCTTTGACCCCTCCCCTCCCCCCGCCTGGAGCAGCGGGGTTCAGGCAGGCTCAGGCTTCAGTCCCCCCTCCTGGGGTCGTGTAATAATTTTTGTTCTCAGACGGGGGTCACGGTGCTCTGAAGTTTGAGAACCCCCTGTTTTATGCCATTGTTGTGTTCCCTGGATTCTGGGTTGCTCCAGGTGCCAAACCAGTCCCTAATTGTTTGAAATTATGGCAGCCCCTCCCAGATTGTTTATGGGGTTGCAGTATTGCCCAGAATCCCAATAGCACCTCCAACTCTGCCCTTGCCATACACTTGTAACCTCTTTGGGGTTTAGAGAGTATGGCCTTTTTAAATCTTTCTCCTCAGGGGGGAAGTGCTGATTGTTCCAGAAGGAGGATGGAAGTGTTGTTGGGAATGGGTGGGAAGGAGGGAGCAGAGAGAGAGAGGGGAGAGCAACAGGGTGTGTGGCTGGAGCTCCAGAGAGACGAGCTGCAGCAAGCAGACCCTCACAGAATGAAGCAGCCAAGAAGCTGTCTGAAGCCTGGGAGGGATAGAGCAGCCAATCGGGGACACCCCAGGACAGGATCCGGGTGGAGCACTGTGCCAGGGAGGAATTGCCTGAGAAGGACAACCTGGAGCTGGACACTGCTGCCCAGAGCTGCATGGGGCCATGAGTCCTGGGGCTTGTGACTTTGCAGAGGGAATAATGAGGAGGCTGTAACTAGTTAAATGAGGAGGTTGTCGTTGTGTGGCTTTGCAGAGAGCAGCAAAACAGGGCACTGGAGGTGTTTTCTGGGGAAAGTTTACTGGCAACAAAGACAACCAGGAGCATCCAAGACTCACTGCTGGATAGGAACTTTGCCAGGACTCCTGAACTCTGAGTGCAGGCCCATTGCTCGGGGCCTGCCCTTTCACTCTGTGGTACCGCTGGGCCTGTGGGGCCTTGTGATGAATGCAACCCTGATATACTGCTTCCCCTATCTTTCCCCCTGTTGTTTTTCTCTTTTCATCTCCGTGTAAATAAATATTTCCCTTTCCTACATTCTTCCAGTGTGTGTGTGTGCTCACTCTGGGGGGGTTGGACCAGATGCCCCTGGGGTAGAAGGATCTTTCCCCGTTGCGTTCCTGCGTGCGCCTTTTCTTGGCCAGAGCTGCCTGCAGAGCAGACTCCATCTTGGCCACAAGAGCGCTCAAGTTATCCACACTACACAATTGCATCTGGGGAAGGTAGGGGGCAGAAGCAACCGTACAGTATGCTGACACAGGTGGAATTCTTTCTATGTCAGTTGCAGCTCTGGTACAATCCCACATACATTGCTCTGGCAGTGTAGAGGCTGGAGCAGGGGGACAGAATCTGGATGGAAGATGGAAGCTCTTCACTGTTGTATTACAGCTGTGAGTGGCTAAGCAATTATTTTTGTTTTTATGTTGTTATTGGGCAGAGATGGCTCCAAATACTTAACATGTGTCTCCAAAATGCATAATTTATCCTCCCCCTACCCTTTCTGGGGACAGATTTTTTCCCACCAATCTCTTTAAAACATCTTCGCATGCCCAGATATTATTTCTGTACCTACAGGGAGGCACACTGTCTGAGACAAGGTCTGAGAAACACAGAGCAAGACAAATGTGGCAAAACTCCAGCTTGTAATTGTATTATAATGTAAGGCAAAATGATCTTACAGTAATTCTGAAAGATGCAACAAACATGCAAAAAAATGAGTGTAACTCAATAGGCATTTGAAGCAGACCAATTTAGAACTTAAACTTGGCTGTTACCTTTAAAACAAAGCAAATAATAACACAACAAAACAAAGCACCAAAACTTCTTATCCTGACATTGGACATTAACAATCTAATCCTAGTGAATTTCACCTATGTAGTCAAAGAATAGCGCATTACTGTCACTATATTCTAAATATTAACACTGACAAGGCTTCCAGCCCAGGATATGAAGATCAGGATGTATAATAAAAGCAAAGGTCTACGTTAAATCTGAAATGTCTTGTGAAATCCATTTGTCTGTTTAGATATGCTGGATGTGCCATGGAAAATGCTCCATAACATACATGGAAAAATCAATTACAGTCTATTAAAATAGATCTTCTCTGCATTTTTGATGAAGCATCATATAAACAACATTTCCAAAGTTTGCTTGAAACCCCTTGGATAGGTTGACCACTTTTTTTAAAACAAACATTTGAAAATGTACTTGTATGTATGAATGTGCATCATATGTGGTGGTGATAGCCATAACACTTCATTGCATTTGTCATATATCTTTGACCTTCTCACCTGCACTCTGCCCACTAATCTGTTTATCTCAGGATTGCTTCTAACATTCCAAACCTAGGTAGCTTTAAGCAGTCACCAGCACTTTAATTTCTCCCAAACATTTCTAAAATAGTTTTTCTTTAAAATATACAGAATATGTGATGTTGTGATGTGGTATTGAAGGCTTTATTGTTACCTCTTTGGGCTGAGTGGGCATGTTACACTAAGTTTAAAGCTATATGAATAGTGGCCCTGAAACAAGATTCTCAACCGTACTTTTCAGGCAAACCTTCCCCTTTCACTTCAGTAGTAACACCCAGATCATCTTATCTTCTGGATTGCTATAATGTTTCTGATCTTATGGCTTTGGGATTTTTGTCTCTGTGTACGTAAGGCAAGATCATACAAGGGCCCATCCACATAAAGCTAGGTGCAGGATCTGATCCTTATATCATAACTTCTTTAAGGCAGGGAATGTTTCATATTGGTGTCAGTAAAACACTGCACACATTTATGGTGTTGTATGAGTATTTATTAATGTTATGAATTAGTAATTGAAAATAGCAAGCTCTTTTGGAAAGGTAAATTACTCCAGTGTGGTTTGATGTTTAAAATAGCTCTCTGCCTTTAAAAGAAAAAAAACAACCCAAGTTTGGTTGTGAGACCCTGTGCTATTTTCATTCCATTTCCTGCCTTCATGTTGCTGTTTCTATTTACAGCTGTTTCCCTCCTATCCCGCCTGCCCCACCAAATACTCCTGTTCATTTGCACGGACAGCAGAGGGGAGGTAGGTGGTTTCTGAGGAGCACAGAGAGGAGTGCTTTTGTTGCTTGGTTGGTTTTGGTAAGAATGCTCTTCCCAGGAACTTTGTGACGATAAATGTAGTGAGGTGGCTCCTTGTGTGGACCTAGTTCTGGGTAAAGATGTGGGGATTTCTAAGGTATCACTAGAATTCAGTGGTGACAGGAGAGAGGGAATTTTGTGGTACGGCTCTGAGGTATTCTTTTTGTACGTTGGACAAATATTTTAAATCCTGCACTTTTGGTGAAAGGGGAGTTCCACTAAAAGGCGGGGAGGGCAGAAGGTTGAAACAAGGCTTTTTTAACTACGGGGGCGGGGGTGTGTGTGTCAGTTTTGAAGGGTCTTATTCATGGACTCAGAGAGCTGGTGGGGAATTTTTCAACAAAACGTTTTTTTGTAGGAAAGTGCTGATTTGTCAACACCAAAACTTTTTGCAGGAAAGGATCAGTTTTCTTGATTTTTAAAAAGGTTTTAAAAAAACTGTTGAAACATTTTGTTTCAACACTGTCTCAAAGACAAATTCTGGTTTTCCAGTCTGAAATGGCTTTTAACTTTGAAATTTAAGCTAAATATGGTAGAACAATTTTAAAAAATAAATGGTCAAAATTGAAATACATTTTGAAATCGTCATAACAAAATGTTTCAATTCACCCAATCTGATTTCTTTTGGGAGGCATTTTTTTTTGGTTTGTGAAAATTTTTGAGATTTTGACTTTTCGTCTTGATTTGGGACTGGAAAAAGTTTCAAAATCTGGAAAATATTTGTGGGATGGGAAAACCCCTTCCCACCCAGTTCTACTCATATATTACTAAGGCTGGAAGGAACCACTATGATAATCTAATCTGAACCAGATAATACATCCAGTAATGTCTACTTGAAGGCCCTAACTTTTTATTTGAACTATAGCGTATCTTTTAGAAAGACATCCAGTCTTGATTTAAAAGCTTCATGTGATAGAGAATGAACCACATCCCTAGATAAGTTGTTCAAATGGATAGTTACTCACTTAAAATAGAATAAGGTACAGTTATTTGAATTTTTGTAGCTTCAGCTTCCAACTATTGGATCTTGCCCTTTTCTGCTAGATTGCAGTGCCGTTTACTAGCTGAAATTCATTCCCCACATAGTTACTTATAGAGTATGAACAAGTCACCTCTTAGGTTCTCTTGGATAAGCTAAATAGATGGTTTCTCTAATCATAAAGCATGTTTTCCTGACTTCAAATTATTCTTGTAGCTCTTCTTTTAACTCTTTCCAATTTGTCAACATCTTTTTTGAAGTATGGACACCAGAACAAGACACAGTATTCCAGTAGTGGTCTCAGTAATGCCACGCATAGAGGTACCATCTCCCCACTCCTACTTAATTTCTCCTGGCTTGTTCCTCCACATATTGAATTATCCCTCTGGCCCTCAGCATTGCATTTGGAGTTGTACATGCTGGCAGGAGCTGGGTGAAGCTCTTTTTCACAATGACAGCAATTGGGAGGGATTTGCATGGTGGGAAGGACTGAAGTCTTTTTTAGCAATTTGGCAGAAAGATGGAGATTTCTTCCATTGTGGCTGAAACAGGAAAAAGCCCCAGATTGCTTGCAGAATGCTCCAGTCTGATTGATCTCCAGCTATATCACAGCCTCAGCCCACCATTCCAAGTGTGCAAAACTCTCATGCCTTCTCTGCAAGGCCAAAAGAGCCCTGGGTCATGCAACCCCTCAATGCATGAATCATGCAAAAATCATCTTGCATCTATCTAGCAAAAAAATTTTAATTTATGGGCAGACTGCATCTGGGCTTACCATGGTTATACAAGAGAGTAAGGGGAAGTAAGAAACTATGCCCTGTTGTGTGGTCTCCTGCCATTTTGGTTCAACTACCCAATCAGCACTTTTCCCTTCATCACTGAGTCAACATGCTTGGACATTTTACTGCCCAGACCTTTCATTATAAGGTATTTTCTGGCATGTGGGTAGGGAGTGGGCAATCAGTGATCTGAACCTTGGCTTTACCCTCCGATGGGTTGGCCAGCAGAGTCGTCAGGACACAGGGGTAAGGTGTACTCTGCACCCTGAAATAGCTTAGAGATTACTTCCATTCCAGAGCAAGGAGGAGCAGGGAAAGAATTATGGCTCTGTGTGTCACAGTTCTTTTCTAGGCCTCTATATTCCTCTTACATAATTCATTGAGCAAAGGCATACTGTAGCCCTAAATGACTGTTAAAACCCACAAATAAATGAAATTAAAGTTGCTGTTTTGTTCTGACTCTTTAAATACTATGCTGTCCTGAAACAGTGGGAGAAATTAAATTAAATTACATATAATCTACTGTCAGAAGGATTGGTCATGTTACTTGAGTGTTATGTTAACTCTGTTTTGTTATCATTGGATGTTTTTAAAATTTCATTATTGTGATGTATTTACAATCAATAGGACATTAGGGATACATAGTGGAAAGGACTTACATAGTAAAGTTGTCTGGCAATTTACCTTCTTCTAATTGCCAAACAAGTGTTAAGTAGTTCAGGTTATTATTATCTGAGATGAATCTCAGAGAAGGATGGTCATTACAGTTTTTGGTAGTATTGGGTCAAAATGTGACATTCTTATGGCTGAGGTGTTTTGTTTTGTTGTATGTTGTTTTTAATGGGAACTCTCACAGGGTAGCTGGGCCTCTGAGGGGTTCAGGCACCCAGCCTACCTGTGACAGGCTCCGCTAAGGAAAATCCACCTGGGAATATTTCATTGCCTAGGTTGGCTGGGCTGCAGTTAAGGAACACGTGGGTCTAATAAAGGCTTAGGAAGGCTCAGTCAGGAGGCCTGCAGAAGACAGGAAACTCCTGAGAAGACAGACTCCTGAGGGGAACTGGTTAGGGAGCTCATCAGGAAATGTAATGTAGGAAACGTACTCCTGGTGCACAGAGGTTATGAGAAGAATGCTAAAGCCCATAGGGAAACCTGGTCTCAATGAAAGGATCTTACCAGACAGCACAGGCAGTCCAGATAGCAGAAGAGCTACATGCTGCCCTGGAGAATAGTTGCAGTGATTTGACGTCTGTGAGGGCCTGGACTCCAGAAAGGGAACATTTCTCTAGGTAATGGCTAGAGGCCTGATTCAAGGCGGAGGGTGGTGGTGGTCACAGGTCGACAGTGCCTTATTTATAAGGAGCCACAGCAGCGGAGACGAATGGACTTGGATGGGGCAGACAGACTAAGATTAACTCAGTTCTCCAGCCAGGCTGCTCAGATGAAGGCTCGCTTGTATACCATATCTGGCTTTTTTTGGTTAAATAAATTAGACCCCTGAAGGGGCATTGCTAACTACAAAAACGGCTCAGTGAACTAATTGAAAGACCACGAGGGGAAACTGAGCCAGGGATAACAACTGTGGTTCTGCACTGGGCCCCCAGGGGCATGCAGGATGACATGCCAGCCTTGATGCAAGGGGGGCACTTCAAGAGAGAGTGCCCACCATAACAGTAACAGGATTTTGATTCGATAAATTTTCTGTTCATTTTTAATTCTGAGATGGAATTAATAGTCATAGTTAATAAATTTCAATTATAATTTGAAATATGGGATGCCGAAGAAAAAGTCTTAAAGCTTTAGTGCGTGGGTTTATAAAATTCATATAATTATAGTTTATATTATATAGCTATATAAAATTAGAACAGAATCTTTTTGACAATACACATGCTACGTTTTTTAATATATAATATCTTGTGAGTTAAAGTGGCTGAGTGGTTAAGGGGTTTAATTATAGCCCATGGACTCAAGTCTCAGTCTTCTACTGAAAGTCTGCCTCCAGTTCACCCAGATGCAAAATGGGTACCTGACCATATAGAATGTGTCAGCCTGATGAGCCATCTATGGCTTGGGGCTAGACTTAGGGATTTTGTATGGTAAAGGAACGGAAGGAAAAAGCAAAAGTTCCTTGCAGAAACTCAAATTAGTTCTGTGGAGTCTAGAAGAAAACATATCACTGTGAGAGTGGGGAAATTGCCTTTAGTTGTGAGGCTTAATACCTCCTTCTGTAACATGGACAAATACCTTCTCTTCCCTTATTTTTTCTAGTCCTCCCCTCCCTGTTTCAGAGCCAACAATGAGAAATAATGTAATCATAGTTAGCCTTGAAAATGTCTCCACTTCTATGGTCTCTCTTGTACTGAGTCTCAGAGAGTTTTGTACTGTCAGCCCTCCTGTGCTATGTGTATGTGAAAAGGGAGGTAGTGACGTGATCTAGGCTGTCATGCCCAAATGGGCTGGTGACATGCATCCTTATGTCTCCCTTTTTCTTTTTATCTCTTGTCTGACCCAGGTGGAGCAGTGTCTTCGCTTTCCAAATGACTAGCTAAGATCAGCTGTCAGATGGGAGACATTGGCTGAAGTTTAACTCACACAAGATGGAGGTAGGGTCTTAAAGGTATTGCAGAGTCGGTTCATGCCCTAATTATTGAGGGGGCTTGTCAACCCTTTATACAAAGGTTTGCAGCTTGGGTGTGTCTTGCAAACCACTTTCTTTACAATTTCTTTCAGACCTTACTAAGGCTATAGATGCTTTGTGTTCCCTAGGCTAGTACTGACCTAGCCCCAAAAGAAAATGAAACCATATGGCCCATCAGGTGTCTTCAGCTACCACTGATATCAGTGGGGGCACTAAGGGCCTGATTCTGCTGCCACTGAAGTTTAATGGCAATGCTTCTTCAGGGGAGTAGGATTAGGCTCTCAAATGGTCCACAGTGCCTTAGTGCCTGATTTTAATAGCTCCAGCTGAAGTCATTGCAGCTCCTCCAAGAGCTCAGCACTTCAGAAAAACAGGCATTTTGAAACAGGTTTTAAAAAGCTCAACTCCCATTTAAACACCAAAATAACCATCCAGATTTTCAGAGCTTGACAAAACTGCCTCTCCCTCCTGGGTGATTCTCAGACACCCTCTAGACAGTGTCAGCCTTACCTCATTTTATAGAATTGCTCTTACTCTTCTTGGCTCTGGAAACAAATAGTGATCAACAATATGTCACTATTTCTCAGAGTCCAGATCCTTGTTCCATTTGTCAGATTACTGTCTCTGGTGTTCTCTCGTCCAAGAGAGCAGTTGACCACAAAAGTGATGAACTAGTCTTTGAATAAAAAATAAAAGAGATATTTTTAGATTTGTTTACTCTAGTTAGAAAAAAAATGTAGAGTGGGATTTTCAATTGTGTTCAGCATCAGCCAAACTGCTTCCACTGAAGTCAGCCATTGAAAATCCTGCTGGCAATTGCTTGTTACCCCATTTTTATTAACTTCCCTTGACACACACAGACAACCAGTGAGTAGGAAGGAATATTGAAGACAAACATTACAATGTACCATTCAAGGTTAGCTTAGAGGCCAGATTCTGCTCTTAGAGCTTGTTTACACACAAAACACACACTGGTTTGAGTGAAATTAATTAATGAACAGTTTAGATAAACCAGTGCAAACTCCTGTGGTGAACAGTTGTCAATTTTTAAACTACAGTAAAAGCTGTGTTATCTGGCACTTTATTAACTGGAAAGCTCTACAAACTGGCATTTCTGATCTCCGGGAACCATGGCCAATGGGAGCTATGGGGGCGGCACCTGTGGGTGGAGGCAGCACGCAGAGCCACCTAGCTGTGCCTCCACCTAGGAGCAGCAGAAAAATGTCGCTGCTTGCAGGGAGCTTTCCGAGATGAGCACCGCCCAGATCCAGCATCCCGCACTGCAACCCCCTACCCTGAGCACCCTCCTGCACCCAAACTTCCTCCCAATGCCTGTGCCCCACACTCCCTCACGTGCCCCAGCCCCGAGTCCCCTCCCACACCAAAACACCCTCCTTCTTAGTTAACTAGAATTTTTTATTTACCAGCACCCTTTTATTTACCAGCAACATGCCAGATAACAAATCTTTTACTGTTGTTATTTTAGGGGCAAGATAAACTGGTGTAAGCAAGGTTTAAAATTGATTTGAGATTGTCCCATGCCCAAAGTTGCACCAATTTAACTAAATCAGTTTAAACCCATGAAGCTGTGTCAGTAGACCATGCCTTGGTTAGACCAGTGTGGGCCTGATCCTGTACCCATTGGGCTAATAGTGGGCACTGGATCAGCCTCTGTGTTTCTGAGGTCCTCCACCTTTGCATCTGATTGTTTACTCTTTTTAGTGGATGTTTGAACGATTAGGTTATAATGGTGGGCATAAAGGAATGATTATAGATGTGCAAGAGTTTTGTGCTATGCTTGGCAGCTCACAAGTGACAAATGGAGCAGCTAGTCTCTTGATTTTCCTGCCCATCTGGTTTATACATTTAAAAAACCAAAGAGCTGTAATTTTTATTGCAGAAAAATAGGCAACTTATAATTGAGTTAAGTCTTGGCTAAGACTAAAGCCATCCTGCATTTCTTATGACCCTACTCTTCATGTCAGGCATTCCACAAACTGAGATTAGCTGAGCAGAAAAAATGTGTACTTTTGATACCTTTCAGTTTGGAAGAATCGCAAGACGACTTACCACAAACCTTTTAACAAAGATGACTTCATTCTACATGAATTAGAACGTGGGTTTCTAAAACTCAAAAGCACTTTCATTTTCCTTACCAAGCATGAAGTCTAGTTTGTCTACTGCACAAAATAAATGAATCAGAACACATTAATCATAATTACTAATGTGAAGGCTGTGACATAAATCTGAAAAAATAATAAACAATGGTTCCTCTGTAACAAGAATCATTTCACTCTAGGAAAGAATTGATCTGGTAATTCAAACCAGAAATTGCCCTGAATGTTGAACATATATTGGACCTTTTCATAGCCTGTTTTATCATTGCAACGTGTTGACATTATTTTGCACTTGTAACTTCATAGACTGAAGCCATTTGTTATATCAGCATCACGTCTCCACAAGCATTTGTCATGCTGCTGTTGATTTTTTGTTTTGTTTGTTTCAGTTGGCTGAAGCAAAGTTAGAGCTAATGGAACAATATTGTGGTATGCAAAGGCTATCATTAGAGGGCAAAACTGGACTTCAAAGAGGAAGCACATATGGTTTTGACTTTTATTATGATGGCAGGTGGACATGAAAAAGGTTGATTTTCAAATTTATTTTCATGATAGCAGGAACTTCTTAAAAGTCCAGGAGAAAGATTAATTTTCAATTTGGAATTCCTAATAACTGAAACAAGATCACGGTTTTACAACTTCCTGAGGTAAAGTCTGAGAGAGACTAGGTCATGTTGGTATAATAAACCAATGGCAGGCTAAAATGTAAGGGCTGGGAATGAAGGATCAGTGAGAGATGTTTTAGAAAAGCTGTTTTAAAAGTGAAGCATATGTAAGGGGCAATCCATTCCTAAAGTCAGACTGTTTCAGAGTTTATGCTAAACAAACCAATTTACTTACACAAAATAATAGGAATAAACCTGAAGTTCACCATTCAAATCTTCAACTTAAATAGTATTTAAAATATACCAGTTTTTTTTGGAAAGAGACAGATTTATCTTTAACATAAAAATAGATAATTTGGTTTGTATGAGGGAATGACACTTCATTTTCACTTCTGGATTATCTTCTGTCACTATAAATCTAGCAACAAGCTAGGGCTATGAAACCCTCCTGGTGAGAAAGCTGAAGCTCTTCTCACCTATAAATGGGGCTTATTGAACCTTGTGTGCCTAAATGATACTTAATCAGATGTGATTATGTGAAAGACTAAGTTGCCTGCAATTTACAGATAAAAGTTTAATATTTCCTTCCGGGGCATTGTGTGTGTAGTTCTGTGAGGTTTGTTATTTTAAGAAACATTCCAAAAATCATAAATATACATAAGCTAGTATATTCATTAACTTTGATAAAAGCTTCTTCTCTGGTTGGTTCAAATAGGAATACGTAGATTAAATATATAATACATGTAAACATTCCTTAGAAATGTTGGAATCCAGGTACAAAGTTAAAACATGGTGTGGTCTAGTAGACAGGGCATTGAACTAGGTGACAGAAGATTTGGCTTCTTCTCCTCTGCCACAGACTTTCTGTGTGACCTTGGGCAACTCACTTCAAAATGGTTCCGCTTTGCCTCCCACCTTTTGTCTACATAGACTGTGTACTCTTTAGGTCAGGGACTGTCTCTGACTATGTATTTGTACAGTACTTAGCACAATCTCCATTGAGCCCTCTAGGTGCTACTGCTGTACATAATAAAGGACCAGATTGATTTGTGGTGTAGTTCCATTGACTTCAGTGGTGTAACACCAAGGATAAGTTTGTCCCAAAGAGTCTAGAGTAAGGATGCAGAGAACACTTCCACAGGGAAAACAAGACAACAAAAACAAACTTTTCATGGCTCAAAAAAATAAAAAGGTCCTTTATTTTTGGTCTGTTACCCCGTTTCTTTGAGATCATCAAGAAATGGGGGAAAGCATAGCTTTTCCTTAAAAACAAAAGAGGATTAGGCAGCTATTAATTCTTTTCAACATTTTGATAAACATTTTTCCAGAAACTATATTCAGATGGGCATAATGATATGCAGGTGTTCTAATCAAAAATAGGATTAATTACTTACTCTTAAAAATCAAAACTTTTTATACTTCCAGGAACAATGTTACATCCATTTTACTTATAGGTAATACCGCTTTCTAGGACCTGAAATTCTCAGCTGCCCATTGTTCTGTCCACATCAGATGGTCTTTTATAATGTCTTGTGAAGGTCTTCTTGCCTGATCAGTGGGCTTCAGATAACAGTGTGGAGATGCTGTATACTTTACAGACTACTGCACCTGCCCCTCAAACTGTGTGAGCCCCAAACGTAGATTCATCTAAGTCTGGAGTTTTTATGTGATTTGATCTTAGCCCTGATTGTAACAGCGCTCTGCAAACAGAGTGAGCTTGATTTTTCTTGTAGAGCAGGAGTAACTCCAATGAAATCACTGGAATTGCAATGGTATACAGTCAATCCAAGTTAAAGGAGAATTGGGCCAAGTCTCTATACCAGTCTTTCTTTCCATGGACCCTTGCATATTTTCTCTAAGCAGGGGACCACAAACTTCTAAGTCCTGCTTATTTGTGACCAGATAACGCAAAGTAAGATTGTAAACAATTTGGAGTTTGTTTCTCCCGGATGGAAGAAATTGATATCTGGGTTTTACTTCCTCCAAGGCTCGTTAGGCCTTAGAACCATTTCTGACTTGACAGGTCAGGTCAGGCATAAGAGACATGCCAGATTTGCAGCTAAATTTGCGATCCTGTAGGAGTTGCCAACACAGTCTGTAGGCCATATTCTGGTCTCAGGGTATGTCTGTTCTGCAAACGGAACTGAAATTCTCAGCTCGGGTAGATGTACATGCACTAGCTCTGCTCAAGCTAGCATCTAAGAAACACCACTGAGGCTGTGGCGGCGTGGGTGTCGACTATGGATAGCCACCTGAGTACTAAAAAATTGGGACATCTGGTCACCCTAGATGGGAATTACACCTCCCAGTTAGTGTTGACCTATCCTCAGTCATACCAATATAAACCTAGAATACTGTTTAAATCAGGAACTCCTTTTAAGGTAGTATATTTACTCCCCATTTATTATGGGGTAAGTGACATCAAAATTGTACATTACTTATTTAGTGAAACATTAATATCCCCCCAAAATCTAAGTTTGGGGCTTTATGGATTTGGCCAGAAGGTTCTCTAACCAGTATGTTGAATTCCCTATTTCTAATTACCAGGGGTGTTGGCGGTGAAGAGAAGCCAATGCATGCTTTCATAGACTCTCTAAATGATAGCAATCAGTATAACTTTCAAAAGGAAATGTTTTGTCCACAATACAAAGTTCCTATAAACCCTGTTTTGCATTTTGCTTCCTTCCAAACTGAAAGAATTTGATGACATGCTCCTAAAATCCTGCATTTTGCCAAGGTTCCCTGAAGGCAGCAGATATGATCACCAGAGAATCCTCAACTGCAGAGCTTTCCCTCTCCTCTCTGACATCTGAATCACTTTGCCCCGCTTCTCTAAGACTGTGGGAAAATGTTTGCTTCTGTGGGATAGTAGCCATAGTCTGACCAGCAGCCTGAACTTCAAAAGCTACCAGCAAAAGTGCTGGAGCATTTAGAAGAGAGGAAAATACAGAGAAGCAGTAGGCCTGTCTAAGGGATGGAGAATGCATCCCTCTCTCCTGCAGCTTTGATTTAGGAACATTGCTGAACAGATTCATGACTTGAGTTCTCCATAGCATACTCAGTTTGAGGAATATTTCTAGGTCTGGGGACACTTTCTCCATTTGTGAGGTGTCAGCCAGCACATCCTCTATCCTTTGAGAGGCAGTTACCAGTTACAGAGTTTCTTGTTCTAGCAAATCATCCAGTTTTTGATAGTTGGGTTCCTTTTCCATTCTGACCTAGTTCCTCTTAGTTTGTTGAGGTAAAATTTCCTTGTGTTGAGATGGTTTGAAAATATTTCCTCCCAATTTGGATAGAGTCAGTTAGAAAATGTGAAGGAGAAGGCAGAATTTTACAGAAAATGTCAACAAAAATGAAGTTTCATTAAGTTTTTGTGGAAAAATTTTAGTAAACAAACCAAAAAGGTTTTGGATTTTCAAAGAAAAGTCAATATGTTCCATGGAAAAAATGTTTAGTCAAAATAGTTTTGATAGAAAGCTTTTCGACTAGTTCTGTAAATGGATCTGGGTGGTATTAGGCATAGTTCCCATTTCACTGCACTAGTTGTAGTCAGAGTGCAATGCACAAATGTTCACTACTAATTTTGCCTCAGAGTTAAATGCTCAGAACTGTCTTCCCTGGTAAGGGAAACTAATCACTTTCTGCGTTAGTCCCCTTCCTTCCTGATATGACTGAGAAGCATAAAAACCAAGGTTCCATAAACTAAAATGAAAAGCGCCGTTCTACAGTATTTATTATCAGTAAGTGCAGCTGGAGAAACTCCCACCAA
The DNA here is from genome assembly GCF_020497125.1 of Mauremys mutica. NCBI lineage: Eukaryota > Metazoa > Chordata > Testudines > Geoemydidae > Mauremys > Mauremys mutica. The sequence goes on along the minus strand of NC_059076.1, from coordinate 32,875,148 downwards.
CGTGAATGTCATTATAGAGTTTCAGGGAGGTAACGTTAAATGAAACCTTCTTTTAAGCCTTGTACCCTCCTTATTTGATCACTTTTTAAAATAATTCATAAAATTGAAATGTAAATACATTTCTTTGTTTGAGGTTCTACTTCCAACACCTGTTAAATTGATGCATACTTTTTTAGCCTTTTAAAAGCAAAATAAAATTATTGCTTATAAACTACTAAAATCCTCCAATGAATGAAAACATATCTACTGAGAACTCTTTCAGAAATAATGCTAGGATTGAATAAAATATAGTATATGGAATGCATTAAAAGTCAAGAATAACGTATTAACAGTATGTTCCCTTAACCTCAATGTTATCATAACTGGAACACTTGCTACCCTTCAAAATCCTGGCCACTCCAAGCCTTGGTTGTTCACTTTGGTAAAGTAGTGTGGTGTTACTGAAGATTGGAAAAAGAGCTTGAGGTCAGGGGTCGACACACTAAGGGAGTTTGCTCTTTAAGAGGCTATCTGTGGATCTGCAAAGCCAAAGTGTAATTGGGTTTTGTGATGTGATTTTAGCACGTAATTGTATATGATCATAGGTAGTTTCAACGACAAGCTTGGAAGATTTTTCTAGCCTGTTTGTGATAGCAGTTTTGGGTCATCTGTGCAGTCTGTGATGGACATTTCAGTTACTTCAAAAATAGTCATCAGAAGCGATACAGCTGGTACCTGATTCACTTTATAATTTTAGCAAACTGATTCTAATGTAGCTTGTTTGTTCTTCTGTATGTGGGATCAGCCCTATAAATTAATATACTCCATTTTCAGTTATACAGTTACAACAAACATGTTCTAATCTCCCATTTGCTTCTGAGTGGCAGTGCTTGTATTGCATCAGAGAAGGCTTCACATCTTCATTAAGATTGTAAAGGTAACATCACTGTAATTGATCTGTCTGGATATTCTTTTTTGTAAATCTTTGAGTTTATCAAGTTTCTGTTTCTTGATTATTCAAACCAATGCAAAACAAACATTTCTTATTGTTTTAGTTGTTTAGGGTTTCCTTGATTAAGCTGTCACTGCTGTCAGTTATGTTCTTATAAGCCTGGTTGGATCTATTTCATGTTAAGAAAAAGCTTAGATAAATCCAGGAAAGCTTAATGTTTATCCAATGTGAAAATAATTACTCAAAAGTGTTATTCTTAATCCAGATAATTAGAGTGAGGAAGGAAAGATCAGTGTCATTGTGAATTATGCCCTGGCAATTGACTCTTGGTCCTTGTAAGTTTCAGGTGAAGATGTGAATGGATAAAGGTTAGATTAAATATAATCCAAAGTAGCTGCAACCTTAATCTGTTATGATACAAGGATGATCACTTAAAAAGAGCTGGATTGTGGGATTGTTTCTGGTTGGATAAGATACCGCTCGACTGGGACTAGTCTTAAAACATGCTTAGCACCATGTCACTGCAGCTGTAAGCACTTGTGCACGGCTGCAGACTGCCACAGCTCAGAGACAGCCTACTGGGCTCTTGCTACACAGTGTAATATTATATTGTATTACACTATCTGTATGTTACATTAATATGCTATAACATATGGAAAATGGACAGTGACTGTTATATGGTATGGCTTGCCTGGTGGCAACTGTAGCATATTTAACAGCACGGAAGAGTTACAAAGACATAACATATTATTTTATATTATTGGATTTTTTAAAAAAATGAGTATATTTACATTTCCCCTTTCGTTTATGCTACTGTTTTTATGTAGTTAGCTTTCAATAATTGTATAAATTTTATAGTAAATATTTGCAATTGTAGTTATCACTGAAATTATGCCACTTTCAAAAACCACTCATAAATAACCAAGAGCAAGCAAGTCTGAATATTAGTCAAAACCATTAGTCAGAATGCAGAACAGCTGATCAAAAAAGGGCACACATCACATCTCTGGGTACCTGATATTGCAGTCTTTCCCTATTCATAGAAATGGAAATAGTGATATCTCAGATAGCACTGTGTGGTAACTCTTGGTAGACATAGACTTTTTAATGGCAATGGCTATAGATCAGAAATTTAAAACAAAACAAAACAGTTGGAGGGAGAAGAGGAGAGGGAGAATTCCAGGTCTTTTCTTGAAAAACAGGACATGATTGGTCGCAGCTACAGATAATTTCATTGATTAATTTCATTAATTTCATAGGCATTCTTTTAGACCAAATTTTAAAATAAAATAATGTTTTTTCTCTAGGATATTTTATTTGTCTTTACTGATTCTGTTCTGGTATATTTCTTGTATCCTTACAAGAAATCTTAAACACATGGCTAGGGCCATGAAATAGTTAAAGTAATTAATGCAATGCAAAAACTAATAATGGGAAAGTACTTTAATACACACTTGAGCTAGAATCTTCTCTGTGAATAATTAAAATTCTTTAAAGTTCATTTCAGTATTTTTAATAAAGTATATTTCAATAAGACTAATTCCAGTTTTTAAACCTTTTTATGCTTAAATCGGTACTTTTTTAAAGCCATGATTAGAACCACATTATCCTAAGTCCAAAGGAGTTTTAGGTAGTGTTGACACTTGTTGTCATGTGTTATATAAATTCTTGTAAGAAGCATGAAATTAACAAATATGTTCCTATTGGAACTTGTAATCTTTGAGGGCTTTAATACAGATTTTTTGAGATTATTTATAATACTCTCCAGTACATATTGTTGCATATATACTGTATTTCACTTCAGACTGTCTGCCTTTTTAAAGAAAATATTCTTGGTCATGTATAAGGATAAGAAGACTATCCAGATTTGTAGTAGTAAAGATTGAAAAAAACAAGAGTTGGGGAGGGTTTCAGGGCATAACACAACCTTTAATTAATGTGAGTTAGGAAGAAACTTTCCTTGTTGATAGGTTATTTTATAACTGCTATTGCATAGTTTCTTTGTAGCTTCTTCCAAAGTTGCTTATATTGGATGCTCAACTAGATGGGTCGCTGGCCTGATCTGATATGGCAATTCCTATGTTCCTAGGTTACAAGGAAAATGGAAGTGAGAGAAAAATTTCCCTCAGAAAGAACAGACTTTACAGTAGAAGTAGAAGAAGAGAATTATTCATTAGAGGAATTTGTCTACAAAACGTTTTTTCGATGGAAAATGCTGATTCATCTAAATCAACACTTAGCAGGAAATGGCTTAGATGAATTTCCATTTTCAAAAAAAGAGTGTGGAAAAATGTTTCAACATTTTTTTAAATACCTCATTTTGACATTTTCAAAATAAATGAAAATTTCAATTTTTTTGTTTTTGTTGTGAAATTTAAGTTAATACATAGTACAAAAAAGTCAAAAATCAAAACACTTCAAGTAACCAGCTTAAAAATAAAGTTAGATTTTTCGTTTGTTAAAATATGAGATTTCAGATTTTCATCCCCATTGACGGTGATGAACTGGGCACGGTGGCATGCACCTGTAATCCAAGCTACATGGAAGGCTGAGGCTGGAGGATCGCTCAGGGGTTCTGGGCTGCGGTGTGCTATGCCAATCGGGTGTCCGGCCCCACTGACAGCCTGGCTAGCAGATGGCTGAAGGACTGGCTACAACAATATGAATGACGTTTTGTGATTGGCGCTCTCTCTGTGTGGGTTGATGGACCGATCGATCACGGTGATTTATGGTGATGACTATAAAATATGAAAAGTAACTAGTTATATATGAAGAGAATAAACAATACAAAGTGCATAGGAACCTTACATCCTGTAACAAAGAACTAAGAAGAAATGTGAAGAACAAAAGGCCCAAGAGATTAAAAAAAAATAATCCTTGAGTACAGCAGAGCTAGGAAGTCTAGGGAGATTTCAGAAAAGCTAAAGTATTTTTTTGCATTGTTCCTACATCTCTCTACCAGTCTCTCTTTCTAGGTTCTTATACTGCCACAGATGGTGCTGAGGGAAATATAGACCACAGAGCTGCCCTTTATATCATAGCTAGTGAAGATGAGAGTTTATTAGAGAAAGAAATATAAAAAAAAGAGGTGACGGAACAACAAACATTAAATTACAACGAATCACATGTACTGAAAAACATTAATCAAGGCATAATGAAGAAGCTAAAGCGTATTGAGGTTCTAACAAATATATATCATTTATAATTAAAAACAGCTTCTCTGCTGGATGGCAGCCAGCACTGTATCTGTCTTTTTGAAAGGGGTTGGTCCAGGAATCTTAGGGAATGAGAAGATTCTGTTTTGTTCCCTGATGAATTGGGTTGAGTGTAGCTCTAGACTGACCAGAGCCATTTTATATTCAGTCTCTCTAGGACCTGGACTCCACACATTAAAAGAAACAGCCTTTGCTGATTTTTTAAAATTTTTTGAGATCAGCAGCATGGCAAGCTGAAATTGGGATCTGCAGATTCCACAGGTCACATGGTGCAGAAGAGGGAAATCAACAATGGGGTGATCGTGGTGATGACTTGTCTTACCTTAACTGCTTGCTGAACATGCATTCACCAGCTGTGCTCATGTTTCACATGAATTTTAACTGTAAAAATATTATGTGCACTTGATATGAGAAATCCTATTGCTTGTGGACAAAAGAATCATTTAATATCTATGGACAGCTAGAAAAGAAGCAGGTAGCTAAGGACGACCATGAAAACTGGACACATTAGTCACAGCTTAAGCTATACCGTAGCTGAGACATGTACTTTCTGTTTTAGGTAGAAGAACTTTTAGGGGAGTTTAAGGATATTTAGTGTTCAAAGCCCTTTTATCAGACAATTTTGTGGAAGACAATATTTTAAACAATATAATAATCCAGAAGGATTCTTGAACAAGTACTTAAAATTAAATTTATGTAATTACCATTCATATTTGTCAAAATAATAGATTAAATACAAAAATACCTTTATTCTCCTCCTGTAGATAATTATTGATTTTGGCATTTTTTGGTGGCAGTGTTGATGGGGGATATGGCTGGATGGCATTACATTATATGTAGGTGCACCCAATCATTTTCTGAAGTCAAGTTTCATCTTTTAATGTGGGAGCCTTGGTCCAAATGGATGAAAACTAATGAAGGGAAATTTCAAAATGGATCCACACTGCAAAATTCTAATCCAGATCCAGATTTTTAACACCTCAAAAAAGCCCAGATTGTGTTCAGACCTGGACTTTTGGTTTAAATTAATAGAAATATGGGGGAAATTGCAAAATTCATTTCTGGTTCCGTTTCGGACTTTGCATATCTCCTTCTTGCTCTCCCTCTTTTGTGCAAAGTTTGGTGGTATTTGTATCTGAGAGTTTGAAATATACCAATTCAGATGTTTATCTGCAGTTTATCTAAACTTAGTCCTTTGTTCTGGAAATCAGTCCAGAGAACAGACAATATTGCATGGTGTTTAGGGTTGCTGCACTCAGTTGGGTAGGAATTACTTTCTTTCTCGTGGTATTTTTGTATATCTGTTTCTGGTCTTTCTATGTGTATAAAATTGTATTAAAAAAAGTTAGCTAAACTTGTAGACTTCACAAAAGATTAAATTTTGGAGTCTAGTACAACAGCCCCTACTCATGCAACCTTAATTTTGTACTGGATTCTGGTGAAACGAATAGGGCTGTTCACATGATGCAAAATCAGATTATAAATTTGGTTTAAGTTTTGGGGAAAATCTCAAGTTGATTTTTACTTTATCAGACTGATTTGTTCAGACATAATGAAACATATAGGAGTGTGATTCCAGGGAAAACAAGAAAATTTTTGTCTGACCTGGGATGCCGAATAGCACTGCTATATCCATCTAGGCATTTATACTGTGCTCATCATGAATGTGTGTGTCACCTGAATCTGTATTACCATATAATTCCACTGGTTGTGACTAAGGAACTGGCAATAATTTAAGCTTGTATGTGTTATGATGACAGTTTTGTGAGTTCTATAAAGGTTGTGGTTCAAGAAGTGTAGCACTTGCAAAACAGTGATCATAATACATAGTAGTTTAAATCATTGCCAGTTCCTTAATCAAAGCCAGTAAACTGGTTGAGAATATCTTTCCATTTCTCAATGTGATTAAAAAAAAAATCTAGGGCTCTCTCACTGAAGAAGAAAATAATCAGCCATTTTCTGTAGGACCTACACAAAAGCAGTATGTTGTTCTTTCCTGTCTTCGTATCAGTATTTAACCAATTATATTTAATCTCTACAATTTCTGATGTTAATGCACAAACAAGGCAAGAGGGTATTAAATGAATGAAACAAAATCAAGTTAGCTTCTGTTCTGTTAAACACACAGAGGGGAAAATAATCGTTTGCAGCATATGTAAGATTAAAATTAAGTGAATCATTGTTTTCAAGCTTAAAAGAATAATTATAAATAGAATGAAAAAAATAACTGCAGTTTGTATCAAAATAGGTGTTAGTGTCCTTTAAACTTCAAGTTTATCCTTTCACAGAGAAACTGAAAGCCACACATGTACAGTGATATTGTACAACGTATTGTATCAGTAAGTTTTATACTTTTGTATTCTTTAATTCTGTTTTTGCCAGTGAGATTCCAAATTGACAAGCATGATGTGAGTGGGGTTTTATATTAAGCTAATAATTTTCTAAAATATTGTATGTGAAATGCTTGAACTAATAAATTCCGTGTTCTCCGCAATGCCTCTGTCAGGTCAGTGATTAATGTATCATTTTAGACTTGCAAAATCAAATAAGAAATTGGCTTTGGCAGTTGGGACACCTGCTTCCAAATATGCACCCTACTGAGTAGTATTTCTGGAGCTATCCTACTCCCTTGTCATGCCCATAAGCCACAAAGGAAAAACGCTTTTCTAAATTCCACAGGTCTTACATATGCCAATAATAATCTGGGATTTACAGTAATACAAAGAAAGTCTAACGAAATTTTTTTTTCTCCCCTGATTTTTGCATGTTCTTCAGATGTAAGGTTTTCAAATAAATCCTGATACAAAAATGTGTGCTCATTATGGTATTTCAACTGTACCTACCTTGATGATCTCTAAATTCTGTTGACTTTAATAGGAGCTGAGAACCTTTCCTGAGAGCAAAAGTTGTGTGAAAAATGTTATTTCCTTTTTAGACTCAATTGAAAAATAACCCAAGATCTCATCACTTGGTATTTTGGCCTTTCTGCTTCCTGTCTCCATCAGAATGAGGAAGTGCAGAAGCACTCAACCATAAAATAAATGTTAAAACTTTAATCTAAACTTTTTTTTTAATTTAAGAGGTTCAGATTAGGTTTGGTTTTGACCATAGTTTCAAATAGTTTTTTATTTTAAACAGTTTGCCAGCATATCTATAATAGTAATTTGAGCCTGTAACACCCTTATGAATAATTCTTTTTTTTTTATTTTAGCATGAGTATGAGTTTTGGCTCATAGGCTGTAAATTTACATCAAAGCCTAGTACCTGACGACTTGTGAGGGACAGCCCAGCTTTTGACAAATTGTCTGACTTCAGATGAAGTTTATAGGAAAGAGGGTGTGATGGGTTCTGTCACCTGATGTGCTGAAACTACCTCTGAGCCTGTTTTCCCTGCCATTTGGGATTCCAGAACCATGTCTTGTTGAGCCAGACATGCTACTCCACTGCAACACAGACCCAGGGTCTGAACCACGCCCCCCAAAGCTGCAGACTTTAACCAAAACTGCTCAGCAGGTTTTCTATCTCCAGCACCCAGAGACTCAGCTCCCAATGGGATCCAAACCCCAAATAAATCCATTTTAATCTGTATAAAGCTTATACAAGGTAAACTCATAAATTGTCTGCCCTCTATAACGCTGATAGAGAGATATGCACAGCTGTTTGCTCCCCCAGGTATTAATCACTTACTTTGGGTTAGTTAATAAACAAAAGTGATTTTATTAAGTATAAAAAGTAGGATTTAAGTGGTTTCAAGTAATAACAGACAGAACAAAGTAAGTTATCAAGCAAAATAAAGCAAAACATGCAAGTCTAAGCCTAATGCATTTAAGAAACTGAATACAGGTAAATCTCACCCTCAGAGATGTTCCAATAAGCTTCTTTCACAGACTAGACTCCTTCTTAGTCTGGGCCCAATCCTTTCCCCTGGTATAGTCCTTGTTCCAGCTCAGGTGGTAACTAGGGGATTTCTCCATGACTGGAAGCCCCCTTTGTTCTGTTCCACCCCCTTTTATGGCTTTGGCACAAGGCAGGAATCTTTTGTCTCTCTTGGTCCCGCCCTGACCTTCTAAAAGGAAAAGCACCAGTCATAAGATGGATTCCAGTACCAGGTGACATGGTCACATGTTCTGTGAGAACCCAAGCCTCCATTCTTTCCAGCCTGACTCACATGAACACAGGTAGGCTTACAAGTAAACAGAGCTATTTACAACCAATTGTCCTGGTTAATGGGAGCCATCAAGATTCTAAACCACCATTAATGCCCCACACTTTGCATAGTTACAATAGGACTTCAGAGTAATACTTCATATTTCTAGCTTCAGATACAATTCATACAATGAATGATACATTCATACAAATAGGATGAACACACTCAGTAGATTATAAGCATTGTAATGATACCTTACAAGAGACCTTTTGCATAAAGCATATTCCAGTTGCATTATATTCACACTCATAAGCATATTTCCATAAACATAGGGAGTGTAATGCCACAGAGGGTACCACTGATAAGTCCCCTAACTGCCTAACTCCAGGTCCTGAAAACGGCCTATCTGCATATTCAGTGGTTGCTCTGGGATTATGAACATAGATGCAATGTGTTCTGTTGTTGTTGACTAATGTGTTTTGCTTTTAGGGAAGAGAAAATGATCAGAAAAAATAAGGGGAGATGTCAGCTGACAGAATAGCCCAAGACTGCCTTTAGCCAGAGTAGCTTATATAGGCGGCCTAACTTGCTTGGCAAAAATGGGATGAATGTGCTGATTTGGCCAGTTCTTCTTCTTTTTTCATGCCACACTATCTCATTCTCTCCCTTTCTCCTTTTTTCCCCCTTGCTTCCTTTACTAATGTATAAACCACCTGCACATTAATTGCCATGACGGAATTACTCTGATAGGAGACTCCAGTGTTTGGTTAAGTTATGGAAGATGCAGAGGATTTATGCATTCCTCTCGCTTATGCGCTTTGGAAGTGATGACAGAATAGTCCCTAAACTTGCTTGAGAAGCTGACACATCACACCCAATTATGTAGTCTCCATGGTCTCTTGCTCGTTTCTTCCCTGAAACATAAGCTTTCACTCTCACACTCTTTTGTTTTATTTAAAGAAATTCCTTATTTAAAAGAGAAGAAAAAATGGCAAGGCAAAAGGAGTTGGTGTATCTGCTTAAAAGAAAAACTATTATAAAACAAGCCCTAAGGGAATTCCAATATATCAGGTTATGTATAGTTCAAACTAGCTTTTTAAAAACAACATACAAGGCTTGCCCAAATAGACTAGCGGTAACAGAGGATTCAGACGCAGTCCCTTGCTCCAGGATTAACAGAAACTGGGACCACTATAGGAGGAACAAGCTTAGTGCTCAGAAGCAGAGATCACTGCTCAACACTGACTCCCTCCTTCCTTTATCATCTGGTCAGTGCTCTGGGTGGTACAGGAGTCAAAGGGAGCAGTAGCCAGACTTCCTCATCCAAGATGATGGAGAGAGAGTCCACAGGAGAAACTAGGAGATCTCAAAGAGCCACTCAAATACAAAGCAAATGAACATGAAGTAATATTAAAAATATTCCATCACAGTTGCACTACTCTTATGTATTCTGTAGGGGTGAAATCCTAGCCCTATTGAAATCAATGGGAGTTTTCTCAATTATTTCACTGAAACCTGGATTTTACCCTACAACTTTAAAAAAAAATGGTTTCTTATGAGGAACACTAAAGTATGATTCTACTCTTAAAAGTTACTGATACAATTTCTTACTCAACAGATTAGGTCCTTAGGTGTAGTCAGTCATACATGCAGACTGTAGTGACTAAAGTGAGGGCTTGTTTACACCTAAAGCACTACTGCGGCACACCTACTCTGACGGAGGTACTCTCTTGTTGGCAAAGGTAATCACCTCTCTGAGAGGCGGCAGTTAGCTTTACAGAAGAATTCTTCCATTGACCTAATGCTGTCTACATGGGGACTTAGGGCTTAACTATGCCACTCAGGAGTGTGGATTTTTCACACCTCTGAGCACTGCAAATCCAAATGAGGTAAGCTGCAGCCAGCTGTATTCTTTCCTCCTTATACACTGTACAGCTCTGAGGAAGACCAGAATCCATGACTACTTGACTGTTTCCATGCTTACAAAGAGAGAAAATATTTCTAATTACTTCAAATCATTTTGGTAGGAGTAGTAAGAAGATGTCTCCGTTTTGCAGGTAATTTCAAATGTTTCATAATTCATAGTAATTTCTAGCAATGAAATATTAAAATGAATGCATATTTGGCAACTGAATACTGAGGGCCAAGTTCTCCCTCATTGAGTAGTACCTTTCTTTATTAATAATTCCACTGACTTCACTCACTTTTCGAGTACAGAACTAAGTGTGTACAAGGGCACTGGAATCTGGCCATTGCTACTTAATATTAATCCCAGGTTGAAACTCAATTTAATTGAAATACAGTTGTAAATACTTATTAATGACTTTTAAGGTCAATTACCTAAAAAAAACCAACCCAGTTTTCTTTTATATATCCCACACACTGGAAAGCTAGGGTATTCTCAGTTAAGTTTAAAGTCTGGAAGGGTAAATGTGAAGTACTCCATCTCCATGTCCTGACCACCCTGTGCTACTAGACAAGGTACATGCTTGTGACATTTTAAACCAAAATACTTAACTTGGATGGTTCACCTATGGATTTGAAGAAGTCCAAAACTGAAGCCCTATATGCATCACAGAACTTTAAGGATATGCTCATGAGAATGGTTTTGAGACATTCATTGTCACAGACACCCTGCTGGCTGTAATGTTGTGAAGGATATAAATGGTGGTAATAGTCTCAATGTCTTGGATGGGGGATCTACATTGGGATGGGCAGGATGGAGATTGAAGTAGGTCTTCATGAATGTAACCATTCATATATTGGTACTGACGGGGAGGATGAAGAATGAATTACAGGTAATTTCTCACGGTGAGGGAGGGTAGGATAGGAAATGGTTGGTCTCACCCATAATAATTTAATTCATTCTTTAACATTTTTAAATGGCAAATGGATAACAAGGCGATAGTGCTACAGGAATTCTAGAATAGCCTGTTATCACATAAGCAGTGGTAGGTGGCAAGTATGTAGTAACTGGTGCACATGCTCCTATGTAAAGGATGGTACAATGCAGTGGGAGTAGAACACTTACATGCTCACTGGTCAGATGACTGGTATGCATGCATAAGGTTGTCTAATGATTTTGGGGGTGGCATGGGTTGAGACATGGGGACCATGTACTGAAGAACTTTTATGTTGAGTGTGGCATGAGAATCTGTTACTACTTTTCAGGGGAACCAGAAAAAAATGTTGGTATAAAAATGATTTCAATTTCTTAGGGGTTATAACTTTCTGATAGGCCAACCACCCAAAGAGCAAATATTCACAACTATACCATGCCTATACAATGGATTAATCTGTTATTTTCTGATAAAAACATATGACATTTCCTCCTTTGATAACACTTGTATTACTTTTCATTTGTAAAAAAAAATCACCTGTACAAAGTACAAGCAGCTGTTATTGCCGTTGTTACCCTGCTCTAAATACTAGGCATACTCCTTCTCGATTCTGCTTGTCATATATTTTATATCAGCTGTGTTAACTCTTTAAGTTAGATTCTGTGTATGTGCGATTCATACAGGCATATTGGAAAATAAACGAAGGTGCTTTAAGAGACAATTTACAAAGGAAACAATGAGTAAAAGAATTTGGAAATATATAATGCCAGCATTTAAAAAAAACCCTGTAGATTTGATCATACCCAATTAACTGCCCTCCCAGACTGAAACTGAACTAGTAGCAAAACAAACCAGAGCATTATTTTTGGTACTATGCAGTTGAATTACTTAAGAAGAACCCCCCTCACTTGATCACATTTTAAATATGTCCCTAAAATATTGTGTGAAAGACGGGAAAATAACATAATATATTTTGGTGAAGACGTTTGTACAGCACCTTGCACAATGAAGTCCTGGTCTGTAACTGGAACTCCTAGCTGTTGCTGAAATATAAATAATACATAAAAATAATCATAAGGTAATTTTTTAAGGTCACCCTTGACCAATGACTATACTGAAAAATGAAGGAGAATGTTGTTGTTTGTTCATGAAATTCCCCTCCATCTCTCCCACCCTCCCCCATGCCAAGGCACAGCACAAGGATTATACTCCACTTAGGTCCAACAGGAAATATATCTTTGTGCAGAGCATCAGTGCAAAGCCTCAACATAGGGCTCAAGTGGGTCTTGTGCTGGCCTCTGCCCAAAGTGGTCAATTTCAGGTTCTGACAGCCACTGTCACCACTAGTCTCAGGTCTTTGGTTCAGAATAATCCATGGTGTGCAATCTCCCAACTATACAGTACTTACCCAATGATTTTACTACCTGATTTTTAAAAAATATAACATCAATAAGAAGAAATTTTCTCTTTCACACACTTTACCACTTTCCCTTTTGTCCCATGCATCATATAAAATACAAAAAGGCTAATAAGTATGCCAGAAAATGTAATCCTGTGCTTGCCCTATTCTGAATGCATTAATATTTACTATGGTTTCAATCAATCTGGAATATTTATTGGCCATAAAAGAACCAGACAGTCATACATACTCTTAAACACCTGGGACAATCATGCACATCTCTTTAACACTCTCCAGTTCCCACTACACGTATCATAATGTCTGCAACATAGGAATCACTTACCTTATAGCCAACATATAGTCTTCTAAACTCCCTTACATTCCTCCCTTGGCCTCTGACTGAAAAATGATAGAGCTATCCAGCTCTTCAGCTCTCCTGGTTTGGTGGCGGTATGAGTGATGTTTCCTTCTCCTCTTTTCAGTCCATCATCCTCTTTATGGTGAAGAGATAGTATACATTTGGAAAACTGGAATATTTGGACTGACATGCCTATACTTTAGTCATACATATTTGGAGGTTAATGGTAATATACAATTAATTAATTCTGCAATATTCTCAATTAAGTGACTAAGCATATAACAGGGATTACATTGATTTGATCCTGGCCGTTCAAGCCTTGTCAGAGTATTTTCGGTAGTAAGGGGGAGATTTTGAAAGGCACAAATGGCAGCTAGGTGAATGAGTAGTATAACGAATTGGAGCAAAGTGCATGATTTCCTGGAGGAGATAAGAGACTTACTATGGTCCCACCCATAATTATACCTCCTAATGTCAATGGTGCTAACTTCTGATCCAAAGCCCATCAAATCCTGGTGAATCTTGTAATTGATTTCAATGGGCTTTGGATCAGAACCATACCTCTGCTCTGGTGTCCTTAAGATATTTTTAAAGTAAGCCTTAGAGGTTTTTGCCACTCAGATCAAGGCTTCTTTGACTTGGCCATTGTATTTCATATTGATTCAGTCTATATATTGATCTCTTTCCAGAGGTTCAGCACAGAAAAGCATTTGTTTCAAACATGATAAGTCTGTGCCTCTTTTTAATACAATTACAAAAATATAGTCACTGCTTGTGCTGCCATGCAATCTTTGATGAATGGGCAATTTCTGACACCCATTTTCAAATCCATAGACTCAGTAGTTAATGTCATTACTAATGTATGAATATTTACAAGTCTGTTTTCCGCTTTCGCTTATCATTCATATCTTAAATAATCTTAAGATCTTAGTTCAGTAAACATTTGATATCTGGGTGAATGGGTGCCACTTGCAAAGGGATGGCCATTCAGTGTGAATAGAAGAAAGATGTGAGAGCATATTTCCCCTGGCAAATCCATTGTAGAGGCAAATTTCAAATATGATCCTTCTAGCTTTTCTGGTGCATCCTCTCCAAAGTTAGAGCTTCTAGATACAGCTTTGCAATGCAGTGTGTCAGAAGCTAAGAGGACTTATATAGATGAAAAATATGACCGACACAGAGAAAATAATGAAGGTATCCAGATTCTATTGGAACTTTTTTGAGATAGCCACACATCTCATGAGTGGGGAAGCCACAGCTGAATTCTGCAGTTAACATAAGAACGGCCATACTGGGTCAGACCAAAGGTCCATCTAGCCCAGTATCCTGTCTACTGACAGTGGCCAATGCCAGGTGCCCCAGAGGGAGTGAACCTAACAGGTAATGATCAAGTGATCTCTCTCCTGCCATCCATCTCCACCCTCTGACAAACAGAGTCTAGGGACACCATTCCTTACCCATCCTGGCTAATAGTCCATTAATGGACTTAACCTCCATGAATTTATCCAGTTCTCTTTTAAATGCTCTTATAGTCCTAGCCTTCACAACCTCCTCAGGTAAGGAGTTTCACAAGTTGACTGTGCTCTGTGTGAAGAAGAACATCCTTTTATTTGTTTTAAACCTGCTGCCTATTAATTTCATATGATGACCCCTAGTTCTTGTATTATGGGAATAAGTAAATAACTTTTCCTTATCTACTTTCTCCACATCACTCATGATTTTATATACCTCTATCATATCCCCTTTAGTATCCTCTTTTCCAAGCTGAAAAGTCCTAGCCTTTTTAATCTCTCCTCATATGGGACCCGTTCCAAACCGCTCATCATTTTAGTTTCCCTTCTCTGAACCTTTTCTAATGCCAGTATATCTTTTTTGAGATGAGGAGACCACATCTGTACGCAGTATTCAAGATGTGGGCGTATCATGGATTTATATAAGGGCAATAATATATTCTCCTTCTTATTCTCTATTCTAACATCCTGTTTGCTTTTTTGACTGCCTCTGCACACTACATGGACATCTTCATAGAGCTATCCATGATGACTCCAAGATCTTTTTCCTGATTTGTTG